>NW_022882925.1:1297500-6097500 GCF_011952255.1 Bombus vosnesenskii
ATATCATCAGATTATAGTACAGTTTTACGTAATTTTCTCGTTCAGATTGCTTAAAATTGTACTTGGTACGATGCAGAATGAGAAAATTGAAAATTTCGGAGATGTAAGAAAATTATCGCTGCGTATCTGATGTACCAAAATTCCTGCATGAAATACACTGGTTACCCAAGAATCGTGAACGTTTTGATCATCTGTACAAGAGTTAAATCTTTTCCTATTATATCGCGATTAATGTAGAGAAAATTTGTTTCAAAATGAAAACTAGCTGGAAGAAGGAGTTGGAGTCTGAAGAATTTTCGAGGACAATGGGAGGAAGAGTAGAAAAATATGCGACGCAGAGATACCTGATGAAGACAGGACGTGGTCCAGGAACCCACGAAATACCCCAGTGGCCTGATATCATCCTGAACGGAGCTTGCAAAGCTGTTAAAAGAAACGTTGGATTTGGAACTGTTCCCCTTTTCCAACCTGCTTGGCCATCGACTACTCCTGGGCCAGGCGAATGATTCGAAATTATTTCTTTATAGATATAAGTTGCTTGATAAATCTTACTAACTCTCTTGATTGTTTGTTTCAGGGTATACAAGGAAGTGTCCTTATTACTACGTGGACAAAAGAAGACGCGAGGGACAGTCTTGCGTGCCAACTTTTGAATACGATGGTTTGCGGCCTAGATTCCGTACTCTAATGAAACCTTGGACACTGCCATGCAATTTGTTCGTAATTTCCAATTTTACTATCTATCAAGAAGATATGAACATGAAAATTTGGAACTGACGAATTATTTGTCTTTTTAGGTACGACGTGAGACATCCAAAATCTCTTGAAACTTACCTGGAGAAGGTTACTGGAAAAAAAGGACCCTACAATTTGTTCACAGGTTATTCAAGATCGGTGTTACGCGTTTCAAATATTCTACATCAATCGATTTGTTTTCAGGGCCAAGGGATGAAAGCACGATCAAGGGCTATTTTGCAACTGTAAAACTGGAGGATCGTGGAGACTGGCCCAGATCGTTGCCAGCAGAAATGGACAAATTGTTGCATAAATCGTATTATTTTAAGGGACGTTGGACCACCTGTCCAAGGTATTATTATCAAAATTTACATTTATGCAATGTGAGGTATTTATTCCGCAAAAATATTAAGAGGAGAAAGGGAGTTAAATTTCTATTCCCCCGAAATGAATATTCTAATTTTTATAATAATCAAAAAATAAACGGTTATCTTTCGACAGATTTCCTAAGGTATCAGGTACTAGAGCGATGTTGAAAGATCTAGCGTTATGTTACAAAGATCCAAAGGAACCAGGACCTGGTCATTACGACCCAAAATCACCAAAGAAACCAAAAAACACGAAGAATTATCCTTTCAATATAAACGTTGAATTTGTCAGGCCTAGTCCATCTTGGGAAATTCCTGGCCCAGGAAGGTACAAAATCAAAGATACGCGAACTATAGAAGGAAACGGATGGACATTTCTTTTCAAAAGCAAGGCGCCACGGACAGATTTTATTAGAATCCCTACCTACAATGCTTTTTAATTTTTCCTCCCAATTATTAAACAAGGGATTAAATTCAATTTAAAGATAGCTCACTTCATCTTCGTGATTTTCTTCCGGCTGATACGTAACTGGAAGCTTCAAGATGGAACCAGTTTCGATCGTCCTTCCAGGAGGCACGAAAAATGGTCCAAATGGATCTAATAAACTCACGTCTATCTTCACGTTTCTAATTGAAACGAATACCAATTTTGAAATCATTTTCTTAAATATTCTCATATATATCTTATAACATTTATAAAATTATTATTCTTCTAATATTTAACATTCGAATTTTTAATATTAAATATTGTTTAAAAGAGAAGGATGACAAATTCTTATTTTAGAAATCGTTCGTTTTTTATTTATGTTGGTACTTACTGATTGGAAATATTTTTCACGAAGAGAAATTTTCTGGAAGATGTACCAATCGCTGTTGGTCCAAAGGCAATTTCACGATCCTCGTTCAAGACCAAGATTTCCGGTCTACTAATGGGGCAAATTAATTTCACAAAAAGTAATTCATCGCGTTTCGTTCCATCCTTCATTTCTAAATCGATCGTGCATGTCACGAAAATCGTGGAAATACAACGTTCGAAAGTTTCCAATAAGCTGATTTCGCCAGTTACTTTATCAACTTCAGGAATCTTCTTCTCCTCCACTTCTTTCTTCCTCTTTTTTCTTCTTGCTTTTAGAAGAGTATAATTATTTTTTTCGTTGTGAATTTTTCTATTTTATATTTATTACTATCTCAGTTGTACTTTTGAAATGTTGGAAATTATTGAATTTTCTTATAAATATCGTAGAAATCATATTTTTTAATTTTTTGACATGGAATTTGCATCCGAAATTGACTGGTCGTTTTAGCGTTAATAAAAATACCTTCTTTTACCGATTCGTCGATTTTTTCAGTCTTCGTCTCCTGCTCATCGACGTTCATTTTCAATCTAAGTCCCTTTTCGAAAATCATATTTTTCGGTAACTTTGGCTTGAACATGAAATTTACAGCGATAAACTCATTGCTCTGTAAAACACCAGACTGTGGCATAATCTTGAGTCTATCGGAGGAACTCTTAAATTGGTAACGAGCTGTGAACTCTTTACGTTGATTTTTTATAATTCCGCAGGTGCAATGAGGATAGGAAGCCACGTTGAAACCCCTCAGATGCACCGAAGCCTAATTTCGTTTATTACAACAAATTGATTGGTTAATATATTTTATTTTATTTATTTATTTATTAGATACTTGTTTATCTATTTTACCATTGAGAACGAACCACAAGGGGTTGGAGGAAATTCGATAATTTGCTCGCTCAGCTCACAAAATGTGTCTATAATGTACACATAAATTTCTATCGAGTTCTTCTCCTTTCTTTTATCCAAATAATGGGACTTTTCTATCATAGCATCCGTGACTTCTTTCTTGTCTAATATTCGTTCATAAAAATTACGATTTCTTACGACTAGACTGCGAATTTGTATGCAAATTCATTTTTTTATGAATATAATTAAAAAACTGAAGCGTAAGTAGAGAATTGTTTTACCTGCTATCACTATAAATTTTACAATCAGTATTATACTTTAGATACTCTATATATTTTTGTATAGTATGAAACCAAAGATTTCTTTAAATCTATTTCTAAGCTTGATTTTTTATTTTTAGTATCTGTGCATTCTTCAACCTTCGAATTTCCAATAAATACGCACAAATCCGCAGTTTACTTCTATCAATTTTTATAAATTGATCTGAGAGTAATCTTTTACCATCTGGATCTTTTTCGTTCATCACAGAATCATTGCTTAATTGATTTTCCAGATTATCTTCGTCCCGGTCAGTCATTCGACGTATTACTTTGGGAGTTTTAAGGTTCATAGGCACTGGTGGTGGGAGTCCACGATACCGTGGAACTGTCGATTGCCTGTTTATTTCATTCTTCAGTTTATTCAATATTGTTTGTTCTTTACGCCCAGCGAGCTCTGCCAAAGTAACTACCTGCACTTGGAAGCTGATAAAAGAGATCACTCATTGATCTTTGTGAATGTAACAACAAAATGAATCTACGTTTTCTGAAAGAACTGCTAAACCTTCGTTCACCGGTCAATCCATTTTCTCCAACCTCATTCCCAGGAATGTCTGTTAAGCATGCAGAGTAAATCAGATGAAGTTTGATAGTTTCTCCAGGAAGAATGGCACCAAAACCATGGTTTGGATGTATTTCCATAGACGGAGGTAAGTCGATAAAGGCGTATTCTTGAATTAATAAAGACTCGTTCGTTAGTGTTAATTCTGTGTATACAGATTCGTGCGTGTGGACATATCCCAGCTCGACATACGGTGGTTCTGCAAAATAAATAATACAAAAGAAACCTAAGATCTTTTTCATCTAGTTTTAGGCTCTTATTGCTAATATTTTATTTTTATTTTAAACTATTTTCCCATCGACTTTAGTTTTACTAATTTCAAGCTCTATTTTGCTATCTTTGATTTGGTCAATGCATTTTAAGATTTATTTATCTATTTGAATATCCTTTGGCATTTTATTCCTTTCTTTCTTCGTTTTTTTAAATTAATGACTGACCTAATATTAGACCACGACACGTAGTTAAACTAGCAAGAGCCTTCAGTATCAATGGCGGTGGTTTCTTCGGTCCTTGAGACATAATTTGTACTTGAATGGGGAATTCTAGCATGCTGCACGTTGGATCGTAGAATCTAAAAATACAGAACGAATGTGTGAGTGACATATTAATTAAAATAAATTTCAATTAATTTCTACTATAATTTAGATGATTTATTGTACCGTGTAGAGATATCAATGATACTGGATTCAGGTATGAATCTCACATTAACTTTCGAGAACGATTCAGATTGTACGATCGTTGACTTTGGATAAACTGACACTTGATTTCCCAAACTTTTTGGTGTCTTCGTTAAAACTTCCACACTGTTACGTCCTAAAATACCAATCGCATTCTGATACTTTAATTAATACCGTAGCCACCTTTGATTATAAAAAGGTTACCATTATTAACGATAGTAAAAGATTGCTGACAAACGTCAGAATCGATCATTACGATGCCTAGATCAATACACGGTGGATCTAAGTGAATCTGATAACCAATCACTTCTGTCCAAATTGGAACACTCTACTTGAAAAACGAGACAATTTTTGTATTCTCTAGTCTTTAACTATTCGTATAATTTGCATTGTAAGTTATGAACCAATTTTCCAAGTGTCCTATTTTCAGTCAAAAAACAAATTTCCAACACTTCGTGGTGAAGACCTATGTATCTCGGTCGAAAAGTGATTTTTAAACGACACTTGAATTTTGGAGGTACTTCGATTTCATACATTTTTCCAGATTTCTGATTAACCGAGACGTCTTTGTTGTCATCCACATTCTCTACGCTTGTTTGTTCAGTCTCTTCTTTGTCTAAAAACACGTATACGTAATTTATCAGAGATGTTGCTGACCTTCTGTTGCTGTTAAATATTCTAAACGTTTAGACTGACCGAAGCACGAAATGGACGATTTTACGCTTTGTATATCCGCCTGATCGAAATGCCATAAGAAAGAATGGTCACGATCGTTTCTTTCTTCAATTACAATGGAAAAGGATTTACTACCATCGTTGGAGATAATAAGAGTTCTCTCGTTGAATTTTGCGTTGTCGTATCTCCAAATCGGAGCTGAAGGGAACCTATTAATATAAATCGTGGATGTTCATGCATTCTTGGGAAATTTAAAATTTTAAAAATCTACAAAATCCGGACAAAATGTATAAAATATCTAAAGTGGAACACTTATAATATTTAGCGAGCGAAGCGAAATTTACAATTTATTTTTTCAAGCGTGTTCATAATGATACAAAATTGTATAAATATCTGCAGTCTATTCATCGTACTTTCCCCGTTGAATTTTGTGTCGTTAAATATAAAATACAAATTAGAACTGCATTATTCTCAATGCGAGAATTAATTGTAATTTTAATAAATAAATAAAAAAAAAAAGAACTGCATTAATCGAATGTGCACTCAAATCCTGGTTTTCATTTGCGAACCTGACTTCCTTAGGTTCCAAAACAGGTGTAGCACTTTGTGGAGCGCAACGAACTGGAATACGAAATTCATGAAAAGTTTCGGGATAATCTGGACTCAGAGTAAGGAACGAGATTTCTGCTGCCACTTCTTCCTCGTAAACTGGTGAAAATTTTACGTTGACCATCACATCCAGCCCAGGTTTGATCCTTGCAGCGTCCATAATGTCGATCTAAGTTCGAAATATTTATCGAATACATTCTTTCCGATTTCAGTTATAAAATTCATAAATTAATCATTCGGGAACCTCGATGACTGCAGGCTCCCACACTTCTGTGTACACTTTATGGAATCGCAGATACGCCCATTTTGCTGCTTTGTTTCTGACTATCACTTTACGAGAATACTTCTTATTCGCTTCGAAGTCCTGATTAAATATACTGCGTGTTAATTAATTTAGAATAAAAATTCAAGAAGTAGATCAATTGAGAATACGTTCAGAATTAAACGCAAACGCTAATTAAATTAGTATTGAAATTTCTAAGGGAACTGAGTTAGAATATTTACATCAAAAGTGACGATGCTTGGAATTGCAAAGAAGCAAGTGTCTTGATCGAATACTTGTTCTATCGATGATTTGGATTCTTTTACTAGGAATTTTTCGAAATCTTCTTCATCTTCCAAAGTACGTCCCTCGTTTTTAGCTTCAGCATCTTTTTTAGCTTCAACATCTTTTTTATCTTCTTCAAGTTTCAATCCTGAATCTTCGACCTTGCGATCCTTTTCACTATCCTCCGGAGCAGTTTCCTCCGTAATTAGAGATTCCTCCCCTTGAATCTCCTCGAAAAGGATTTCTGATAAACTTCCTTCGCTAATCTCTTTCAATTTCGTCTTCTTTACACACACGTCTTTTGGCTTCTTCCACAAACGAATACCATTGTTCATCTCTTGAGCGATCTTCGTGATGATTTTTATCAATCTTTCTTGACGAAGTCTTAGTTGTTTCTTTCTGTCTCGTTCGTGCTTCATTATCTATCGTATTTGATTAAAAACAATGTTTATATTGCACGTAGGAAGTAGTAGAAAATTCTGGGAAAAAGATTTCTCAGCAAAGAAGAACTAACTTTGTCGAAAATTATAGAATCAGACGACAATGCTTCGTCGATTTTATATTTCCATCTTATTCTGCGAAAAGAAGTGAAATTTTACTGAGTATCTTTTAATAATTATATCACGAACGATCGTAGAATACTTTAAAATATTTTCCAAATGGATATTTTTCCGAATAATTGCTCTTTCCTTCAAATGACAAGTACGATGCCATTCTTGACGCGATAAGGAAACCTAAAATACATCGAGATTAAAATGTAATTCTTTACCATTGTTTAGAAGACGCTTTACTTTTAGTTTAATCAAAGCTGCACAAAAGATCCAATTTTTATGTCGTTTCAAATATTCCTGCCATTTTTTATTTTCTTCCTTCTGTCGAAGTATCTTCAATTTCGACCACTTTGTAAATTTGTAATCTTTTCTCGATTTTTCTACTAAACGTGTTTCATCTTCTCTGGCTTCCTATTTTGAGTAAATTAAAAAAATTGCGATATTTTGCAAAAAGATATTTCCGAACCATCTAACCTTTCCCTCTTTGTGCTCATCTTCTCGTTGCAATACTAGTTCCTCTTTCTTACGAATCCTTCTACGTTCTTTCAAAGATAACAATCCTAACAGCAGGATAAAAGCAAAGGTATAATACTATATTTTCAAAGGCAGCAGATCGTAAAATTTACCTTTCCAAGTTTCTTCATTTTCTCTTTCGAGCCTTGCTCTAGTTTTCTCGTCGAATAAACATCCGCAACGCACCAAAAAACCTGGCTTATTCGACAAACTTTCACACTTTCTTCCTTGCATAATTGTTATCCTTACGATACGAGGAAATCTTGTCAAAATATCGAGCCGTCAAAACGAAGAAATAAAAGACTGAAAAGAAATCAGTCGAACATTGTCATACAATCCTTTCCATATATTTTCCTATATCACAATTTTCCTATTTCTTCAAAAACAAATTCCATCAATTTCTTCCCAAGGGTTCTAACTCTTTCAGCCTCTCGACGACTTATAACTAATTCAATTAATATAAACGAATCTTTCCTCGTAAAACTGATTTTAGATTTTGATACAGTAATATCTTCTCTACAAAACATCCAAAAATATATCTTCTTTCTATTATTTTATTTTATTATTAATAATTAAGAAGAAACGAAGTTTTCCTATATCCTACAAAATATTCAGTCTTACTAAATTAATATCACAGTTGTTACAATTTATAATTCTTCTCCAGCCTTTGTTAACTCGAGACTTAATTACCATCGATTGTAACGTAACTCTACACTGAAAATCCCAACCTGTTTTCACCCGTATCAACCGTTTAACAAACAGAAATCACTTCTTCGAACACCGAAACCGTGGACTTCGCGTAACCAATGATCAAGCGTGATCCAAAGTCCCGCAAGATCATAACGATTCATCCTCTAAATTAGCCTGCACGGTACACTTCGTGTTATCCGTAGCTTTTTTTCGATCGGTTCCGCGAGATCGCGGCGAGATCTCGTGCCATATGGAATCGTAACAGAAACTCTCGGGATAATGATGCACCGGATGATTACACACAGGCTGTGCACCGAATGCATAATTCATACGTATGCCACGAACTTTGAACCGGCGCCTCTACGGAGTTCACCCCGTGGCCCATAAGCAAGGGGCGTTGTAATCACGCGTTTTCTCTTTCCTTCTTTCGTTTTTTCAAGCCTTCTTCAGGTAGGTTCGACCTCTTTCGTCGTTTTCCTTGCCACACACGTCACACGACGTCTGTCATAAGTGCGGACGTTTATGCATTTATGGGAATTTTAATGGCGTGGAAACGTACGAATTGCGAAAATATACGCGGTATTTACAGTAAGGTATTTGTTAGAATTAGACTGCGGATTCTTATGCAGTTGTGGAAAATTTAAAGGTTTAATATACAAGCGAATACAAAAACGACGTAACATCGAAAATGGAGTATGATATTTAGTAGGTGAGATGAATCTCTGTTTAGGTTCCATTCTTTTTAATTATGTTGGTAAAAATATAAAATTGCACGTAATATATTAGATATTTTCAGATTCGTTTGCGAAATTATTTTTTCATTTCTGATCTCGTTCGATCAACTCATGTTCTCGAATTCTATCTTCGAACATACGTGCGGCTATGAAAGAGAATTCTAAAGATTCGCCTGATATTTTTATCGTACTTATTTCGTCTATCTAGACTTTACAATTTTATGAAATAGAAAGAAAATGATGCATCTGTAATATGATAAACCATCGGTCAGTACTTGATCATTTAAACAGAGAACAAGCTATCTAATAAAAAAACAGATCAGTAGTGAAACCATTAAAAGTCAATTCGAATTAAATTTGGGAACGTTCCCCGTACAAATAGCTGTAAATCTAAATGTGCCTGTTTAGAGATGCTTCCAATGAATATTCAAATAGTAGACCGGAAGTGGCACCTCTCGCGCGAGATGCGTAAAAAAAAAGGTAGCAGCTTCTCTAGCAGCCATATGTCGGATAATTTTGTAGATTGATGGAGAATTTCACGGAGCAACTGACACCCGTATAGATGTTCCCATAGGCGGAGGCTGTGTTATGCGGTTGTCGTGCGAAGCGTGTATATACGTTCATTTGTCTGGGGAAATTAATCGACATCCAATTGCCCGCCTAATAACTTTCTAATTTACGAGCAACGATCGCAATCGTCGGGCAAAGTAGTCGCCTCTCGACACCTCGTTTTTCCCTATTTTATCAGGGATAAATGGTTTCTTCTTTATGGTGCTTCTATTGTGTTTTCAGCTACGAAAACGATAGAAAGCGAATCTTAAACAGGAGGCGCTTGTTCTTTGGTATACATAGTTCAGTATAAATAATAAAAATAAATAATGTATTCGTAAAAAGATTTTCAACGACGTGTACAATTTATAGTCGTTTTGATCACGGGGATGAAAACTAGATCTTAAAAACAATTCAGGCTCACCTTATGAAAAGAAAGATCAACGTTCAATTTGATCGAGTATTTTATTCGTCTGGAATATCCAACAATATATTCGTGAAAATATTTCTATTCCAAAGAAGTTTGTACTTGTCTTTCTAATCAAACAGACGATGGAGAATGGACCTCGAGGACAATATACACAAAAAAATCAATGTCTTATCGATTAACTACACGATACTATATACATAAAAAAAAAAAAAAAATAAAAAAAAATAAAGAATAGAGAGATGAAAAAATCATGGAACGATCGCGATAGAACTATAGAAATTTGAATGCCTCGACGAGAAAGTCTGCTACTGTCGAAATTACATATCTGTCATCTGTAGAAAGATAATCAAGAAAATTTAACCTCAGAGAAATCTCTGTAGGGGGTGGTCTCGACGACCTTGAGAGAGAAGTGCGCGACACGGCACGTGCCCCTTGTCAAACAGTCCCAAACATTTTGAAAACATCTCAATCGGATCGCGAAAGTGGACCACGGGTGGGCGAGTCTCTTTGTCGAGGTTATTTGTCAAATGCCTTAAGGGGGTGGCGATCTCTCTTTCCATCTCGGAAAGAGGGTCGCGTGGCCAAACAGAAGTCGGTCGCCTCCAATGGAACCCTGTAAATCATTCTCGCACTGTAGGAGGAGGAGTGCGAACACGTTCCATTGTGCACAGGCTAAGAACACTGTGAACATCGGTAAAAATTCCTCTCTTTCTATGGTACAGTAGCTCGTGCCAGTTTAGTTTCTCTTTGAAGGTTTGTCCTTCGAATTTGCCCCGAAGACCCAGTGGCCCTAAATTTTTGGAAACTGTGTCAAATACCTTTCCACTTTTACGGCTAGCTAAAGCTCACAATAGAGGTGTCCCACGACGAGCTGCCTAAAAATGAATTCACATTATGCTGCGATCGCTACCAGTGTTCGCACGGGTTACAAACACATAAATTCTTCCTTGCCTGTCTCGTTTTCTCACGCCCACTGATCGTGACCTGAATTTTTCAAGGACGCTCGAGGACCATACGGCTGGTTTCCGTGGGCGTCAAGTTGGCACCGGGACTCCATTTCTTTCACATTTGAAACGTTTCAGAAGTTCAGATGCTAGAGGCGAGGTTGAAGAAGTTTGCTCCTGATATTTCATTCGATTGATCCATGTCTCATTTATAATACGATATCGACTCGCACATTTTGACGGAGATCGTTTCACAGCCGGTTTGCGAATATCATATATTTTCTCTCGTACGGTTTTCATTTTCCCTATTAGAGCATCTCATGCGCTCACTCGGATTACGAATGGCAGCGAATTAATTTTCACCGAAACGATTGAAAGAAGACAGACAATCGTGATATTTATAGCGAGATTAGCAAACAAGCTTTAATGGAGATTAGCTTTCAATTAGTTTGTTGTGAATATGATACTTAGATACATACATACGATACGACACAAAAACCTACGTATATATTTCTCCCATAGGTTTTTCGTTTTTCTTATTACAGCGTTTTTACGTACTTAGACTAGGAATGGCATGGAATTAATTCGCAGCAAAATAATTGCAGGAAGACAGGAATTGTGGGATTCGAAACGCTCGTCCAGGTACGTCAACAGTTTTAAAACGAAACGCAAACTTTCTCCGACATGTTGGGAGTAAAAATCCATTCGGTTACCGAACGGAAGCGGCGGTCACGCAACAGCCATCGTATTATCGATGCACACGTGCCTTTTGTGAAAAAATTCCGCCGCGTAGATGGTGGCCAGCAGTGGCACGAGGCCGCAAAACCGCCACAAGGGGAGGTGTGATGCGTTACAGCTGGTTAAACAGCTGTACAGGAGAAAGATAGCCGTGAACGCCGCGACAAATTTCAATACCGAGCCTCCAGAAAACCGCTCACCAAATCGGACCAGTCTTCCTTCTTCTTGTTTCCTACTTTTTTTCCTCTTTTCACTCCGATGATGATCTTCTTTCGTGTTTATTTTCGGTGAAAACGGCAACGTATTGCTTTGACGGATTCTGACTAGTTCAGATTGAATTCGAATCTTACTATCGGATTTTACTGATAAATCGGAATGGAAAAATTTGTTAGCTTATTTGATAATCGTTAAAATTTAGAAAAGTATTAGGCCTGAAGGTAAAGTAAAGTAAATCCTGCTAAAAGTATTATAAAATATTTATATTAAGGTTCATAAAGGTATTTGAGATTTTTGTTGATAATAGCAAATTACGAAAGTGATTACTTGAGATTTTATTAGGCTGGTGGTGGAAGACTTGAAAGGGTATTTCTATTTCGAAAAACTTTTGGGATAAAAGATTAGTACGTAGAGAAAATTATAGATCAAGTGACTTGAGATGTTTCACACGTGTTCAGGCATGTTTCAATGAAATATGTCATAAGTTTTATGTAATTATCTTTATTTTTGTAATACGGTACGAAAAGATTCTGTTTACATGAATTTGTCAATGGACAAGCAGTTCATTTTGATTTCTCATTCGTATAATATTCTGATAAGTAGATTCGGTCGGCAGGAGTTTATTTAATCAAACACTAATTACAATTTCTCATTCGAATAAATAAATTTTGTATAAACAGCTATTTTAGAGTAGAATAGTAACAGATTAATTACAATATGATTTAATTAATTTCATTTCCTTGTTCTTCGGTCCTGGACCTTTCTTCCAAAAAAAAAAAAAATCAAAACCCTTCAGATAATCTTAAAGATACTTTTACAATAGTATAGAAGATTTTAATGTCCCGGTAACCCACATTGGTTTGCAGAAATTTTCAAGGACTCAAGGTAGGGTAAAAGTCGCCCTCTACGAGTTAAGGTTCATTGAACGGAACAATGGAGCGGAGAGTAGGTCAGCAGGGGCACCGCAGAGTCTCGTAAATTTTATTGGCACGCAGCCAAAGCTATTGGTCTTTATAAAAATTGGCCTTACGGTAGCTGTATCTTATAACCAACAGAAAAGACGAATTTTTAGGTTTTATTGCCGGCTAAGATGGACAAAGAATCGATTTTTATCTCAAGATAAATCAATTTCTGGCACGATTTCTACTATACGATTTTTTATCGTTGATTTTGAAAAAGGTTTAGTTATCTAAATTAAGCATATTCACTTACTTATAATACTTACTTATAAATTATACTTATCTATAATAAGTATTAACTTATTATAAATAATCAGCCATGTCACTGCGCAACGCCAGAAAAATTACTGAAAATTCTCAACGCGAGAATTGATTGTAATTTCAACAAATAAATAATAAAAAAAAAACATGTTGAAAAAGAACAAAATTGTGATCAATTTCGCTACTTGTTGAATTCCCAACTCGGTTCCTCGGGTATATACGTACGAACAGGAAATATGAAATATTCGAGGAAAGTATAGTTTCATTTCTGTTTATCGTCTTTGTCTCTCTTCAATCAAGTTGGAATACGAAAAGTCCTAAGTTCACTAATAATTAAGATGGCGATTAAAAATACGAATAGATGACTGTAGAGTTCATGGATTCGATCTATTCGGCTAGTTACAAACGGATACTGTGAAAGCTGCCGTGTCATGCTTCGAAGAAAAACGAAAGAATTTTAGAGGATGCCGAAACACCGGTAGCTACTGTTAGGTTTTTTTTTACTATAATTAGTATCATCAAGAACACCGCAATATTCATTCCCTGGCTCGATACGTGATCGACATTTATGGATATCCTTAAACGATTTTACTACATGCATGGCGTAACAAGTTTTAAAATTGGAATGAAAGTTGGGTCCTTTTCATTTCATAATTTTAATAATACCACTCATTATTCGCAAATAGATTATTCCTTATATAACAAATCTTACTTTTCGTATTAATTTTTGTCGGATTTTATAATTGGAAATCTGCAAACGTTGAAGTTAAAATAAATTCTGTTATGTAAAATTTTTAGATATCGTTAGACGTTTAAGTAGATTCTAAAAGTTAAAAATTTCATGTAATTTTTCAAGAAAACTTTGTAGCGTACGATTTTCAACAAGAACCATCCCATAAAGCACATTTTCGAAAGCTCATGTTCGTTTCAAAACCGTTGTCCTCGAAGTCAAAAAGACGAGGACTGACAATAGACATTTCACGGAACTTAGCTATAAAATTGGCCATAAATACGATCGTAAAGTCCCATTGCACGTCCTTCAGGACACGTCTTGGGTCCGTCCTCTTGTTCTCACAGCTTTTAACTTCTCTTGCTTTGCTTTTTCTCAATTTCTCTCTCGCTTTATCATCCCTCCCTTCCCTGTCATCTGCAAGCAAATTGACTTCTTCGATAAGTTTCCAGCCACGCGTGTGTAATATTTTAAGTATCCACTTGAATTGAATTTTATCCCATCGCAAATGTTTTCAATCTCCTTAATCACTGAAAAATTCAATCAAATCGATTTTGTTTATAAAAATGGGAAATAGATAAAAGTCTGACAGTGGATGGATGCTTCCTTTAAACGTAGAATTTCCAATCAAGCGTCTATAACATTCGAAATATCCACTCGAATTGGACTTTATAACATTTCAAATATTTTATTATTAGCAACTCGATTATTAAAGGTTTCATCGAAATATTTTTATTTGCAAAAGAGAGAAAATAGATAAAAATTTATAGAATTTTCACGTATATTAAGAACATTAAATATCCATTCAAAACTAAAAATTTTATTCTATTTTATGTATTTTTAACGCTCCTTAAATTTCCCCTTCTAATTGTTAACTAAATTACCGAATAATCCAACTAAATTTTATTTATAAAAAAAGAGGGAAGAAGTTTGACAGTAGAAGCGTGCTTGAAAGTTCGTGCAGCTAGTCTTTTTTTATCTTCGGTGCAATAAATCAACAAATGCAAGAAATCTTGACCTCGAAGAAGAGAGAAGAAGGGAGTCCCTTGACGATGAAAGAGCGAAATTGTGGAATCCACGACCGATTTCCTCTGGTCGGACGACGGCCACACGCCGGCCACCATCGGGTACCCCCATAAACTCATCAACTCGTGAAAGTAGATTTTCGCACACATTTCTTGAACTACGACCTCGTAAATTATAACACGTAATAATGTCCACGCGAAGAAAATTTCACGAATGGACCGTGACATCTTTTTTTCTCTTTGTCTCGCCACACGCCCTCTCCTAACAGAAGTTTTCCTTGGCTTTTTTGCCTTCCTTTACCTCCCTTTTCCGGCTTTTAAACCGTCGTAGGAGCTTTCCCTTTTCTTTGTATCGATATCTATTAATTTTTGATACAGATTTGTGGGATGGTACGATTACATTCATTTTGCTCTTTCCTCCGTTTTCTTCTTTGGACTGTGACATCTTGAAGATAAATTTCGGGGATGTACATTTAGTAAATGTACATGTACGAAATTCTAGAAGATGTTGTAACATCTGAAAAGAATTTACATTGCAATTTTTGACAAGTTCTTTGAGAAAATGAAGAGAAAGGAAATAAAGGAGAGATAGGTAATTAAAGAATCAGAGCATTTTTTTGTGCCAAAAGATATTTATCAAAGTTGATGAAAATTTCATTGACAAATTAAATTAAGAGTTAATAGAAGTGGATTAGTTTTAATTACAGTAGCTGTAGCCTTCCTAAATTATTTTAAAAACAGAATTATATTATATTCTGAATTATTTAGCTCAAAAGATACAGAAAGAACAATTATCGCATTACATCCCCCTAACCAAACAGAAAAGTTGAGAATACAGTTTTGAAAGATGAAAGTTTCAAGGAACACGAACTGATAGCCAGCCGGAAATGCTGCTGTGTTTGAAGTAACTTTTGATTTATCGATTCGATAAAGATGCCGTAACCACACGGAAATTTTCGAGATTTATCGCATCGTACACAGTAATCGGTAACTCTTTACCCTATGAGATTCGTGTCGACCGTGGCCCTTTTCCTCTTCCCGTTCCTCGCTTTCTGCAATAGTTTCGAAGGGACCACGCTTTGTATGAAACGAGGAAGTCGTATTTCGTCCCTTTGAGCGCGCCGTGATCGTACGTCGCGTTTGATCTCGACTTCAATGACGCCTGAGCGCGACGCGTACTATTTCCTTACCGTGGAAAATCAGCGTTGTGGAAACTGTGATCGTTTTTTGGAGTTTTCTGCTGTGCTATAAACGGATCACGATCGTGGAATGATAATTTGCCGTGGAAAGTGATGTATTTTATTCGACACAATTTTAGAAATAGTTGGTAACTTGTTTTTACTTTTTGTTGGTAAAAGGGAAAGAAATTTTAATAGTTCAATTAATTGACACTTTTTTACCGTATTAAATTAAATGTTAATCTTTGACTGGAGAAGAGCCTCTTTGATTAGACTTTCTTTAATATCGAGCCGCGTCCGGCTATGATTCGATTATTTCACGTAGGAGCGTTAAAAGAACAGAGGAATGTATTGGTAACATTTCTGATATATTGCGATGTTTCGAAAAGAAAGGATGCGATATTAACAACGAGATTTGATTTTGTACATTTCATTATTGATTGTAGCTTTTTTATTTTACTACTTTGAAGATATCCACAATTTTGGGTGATTTAATTTTCACGACTTTTTCGGAGTTCTACAGTTCTACGTCTATCATTACACAGTATAATTTTCATAGCTTTCGTAAATATATAATTCTTGTTCATAACCTTCGTAAATTTATAATTCTCCTAGTTTCTCCAGTTACGTAGCATAAATACGCGGCAAAAATTTAAACAATAATGCTAGAAATATATTTCTTAATAACGAAGAAACCCATGCATAATTCCGTCACAGTCATACGTAATAGTGCTAACGTAATAGATCAGAAACGACTCAAGTAGATACAGTCTTCAATGGTCAGCCATACCACGATTAAATGAAACATTAAACCCTCATTTTTGTCTCTATGAAAAATAAATAAATGAAACAATGAGCGACTAAACGCACCGATTATCCCTTACACGAACATAAATTTCCACGGTGAATAGTACCCTCGTTAAAAGAAACTCTTAAATCACGGCGCTCTCGTTAGTAGATTTTTCGGCGCCTTTTTAAACATTTTCGTAGCAAATTTTCAAAGAGAAACGAGCAATCGAGTAACTTCCCAGGAAAACCGATACTCTTAACAAAAGGTGCACTTCCAAGGATCCGAAACACCCACGTCGTACACTGCCCCCGATGGTGGGGTTCGTTTGGCCGGCCTCCGTAACGCCCACACTTGCTCGCAATCGTGTTCCAGGACTCATGGTGGGGCTCGCCATCGATTCCAGAGGTGGGGAATAAATGTCAGTGTATGACTTCACGATAACTCTTATCCGTGGTTTATTTTAGCCGCGAGAAATCGGTGAATCGATTCTGGCAAAGAAGCGACACCATTTCTTTTCCACCTTCAACGCGTCCATTGTCACGGTGGTCATCGGTGGCCCACGTTACACAATTTTTTAGGACGATTGAAATAAGATAAATTTCATGGGAAGAGATTTTTAATAACAAAAAGCAGTATTTTACAAAAATTCAATGTTAGTGCATATTTCAATTTATCGTATCGCGGTTTTCACGACGAAATATAGAACATTTATGTGGCAGTCAACGTTAACTCTGCTACGTTCCTTCGCTCATTTTCGACGCAATCGTATTTTCTCGAAAAAAGGTAGCTCGAGCTTGAGCGAAATATCGGAGAATCGTTTTCGGTATTTGTGATTTTCAGGTTCAACGTTCTGTTAAATATCTTCTTAGGAATTAGAAATCTCTTTTGTTTGCTAAAGCGAAGTTGAAGTATACAAATTCTAGGATTGCAGCAAGGTTAACCCTTCGAACATTTTATCGTTATACAGATCGTAAAGAATGAATAGTTGTTACAGCGTAGGATGACGACAAAACCCAACCGAGGCTGCAGTGGTGTTCGCGAGAAATTTCGAGATTAATCAAGTTCGACACAGTTCGTTGGTATCTCCTTAATCATGGAATGTTCAGAGGTTTCGTTCGACGATCGGAGCAAGTTCGAGTTTTCACGGTTCGGTTGAGTTCGCACTTCAAAGAATTTTTAGTTTGTCATCGTTGTTGTTCGATGTCGATTCTCTGGCTGATCGACGTTGCTTTCGCTTTGAATTGAATGTAGGTTAATTTTACGCTTCACGAAATTCAACCTCATTTTCTATTCGGATATCGGTGGAGTAAAAGCAACGCGAAGCTCGGTTTTACGACTATAGAAAGTGTATCTCCGAATCGCAGCATACTTCATATTGTTTGATTTTGCATCATAAAAATTCTGTATCATTCTGTACTGACGCTTTATAATTTACATTGTTACTTTATTTCTAGCAAAAAGGATTCCTAATAACATCCCAATCCTAGTCGCAATCGTATACATCGGTGGTCAAGGAATTAATCATTAGTCCTTTTCTTCCAAATTTTGTTTGTAGTTGATTTTTAATGGTCATTTGAAGATCAAAGTCAGTGGGATAAAATTTGTGGAAAGCTCCATTCATGATCCCCTAATTAGGCTTGTAATCCGATTCTTCGTAACTGATTCGTAGTTTGGGTGAATTTGGTAGAATGGTAACCAAAAACCAATCTATTATTAATTTATAACACAAAATGAATGAAACATAATTTCGAGCCTAGTTCTAAATATTCCCTAGGAATTCCAATTTCTAAACGATCCTAGACCTCGTTAACATCGATAAAACTATGTCTAAAATCTTCTCCACTCGACCAAAGTCGAAACGACCACTTTCGCAAGCCTGGCGCCATCGCGTTACCCTTCTTCCTTACAAGCTCTAGAATGTTACAATGGGCCAGCTCGCGTGCCATCTTAAAAAGCAGTAAAATCGGCAAGCGCTTCTTAACGAAGGGTAATAATCATAAATCGGTCCCTGGATCCACCAATAAACGCATAAACTGGTGTCGTAAACGCGCGAACCCTTAAGCCGGGGATCCGCAGAAAAACTAAGCTACGCTAAACTGTGTCGTAAGAATGCGTAAAAGTATGACACGTCCAAAGTAGAGAATTGATTAAAAAATTTAGTAAACAAAACTGTCCATGTTCTACTTTTTTGCTTCTGTTCGGAAAAAATATGATATCGCATAAATATCCACAGTCTGCTTATGAGCATTGTTTGTATTATGAGCATTGTTATTATGTTGCATTATGACGTAAAATATTAAATAAAGCTTAATTTAAAATATATTAGACGAAGCGAACTTCGTAGAGTCTTCTGCTGAGTGTAGATGTCCCAATACTTACGGAAAATATTTTTAGCCTTGGCATGCCATATAGTAAGTACATATAAATCACCTTAGTAAATCTTCTGCTTTTCTTTTGGGTCTGACGGAAATCAAGTGACCGGAAATTTATGATAGTTCGCCCGCACGTGCCGGCCAAGGCCTCGAAAGAATATGCGATCACGATTCGAAAGTTCACGCGTACATCATAAAACGTTTTATACAGGTAATAGTTATATGACTGGAGAACAGAAACCGGGACAGATTATTAGCCTACAGCCCTGATTTTTAAATTGCAGACAATGGTCCTATCGGTTCAGGATTGCCGCGTTAAATGTCTGTTTATTGCTTCCTTTTTATTTCTTCCAGGGTCATTCATGTGGGATGGGGTGACGTTAGCGTAAAACGTGGCTGATTGTTTATAAACATTGTTAAGATATGTTAATGTTGTCAAGGAGTGTTGTGAGCGTTACCAAGGTTTGTTACAGGAAAAGTGAGCGTGGTAATGCGGCCAGAGTTGAATTAATCGTGGACGAGAGAAGTTCATCGTGTTGCTGTGACGTAGAAATAGTGTTAAGTGAATTCGTGAAGTGCGATATTATATTCAATTTTGTGAGAGTGTTACAATATTGTGTTTATCATACTGTCTTTTCTGTTAATTTATAATAAACATTCCTACAAATTGGGGGCTCGTCCAGTTTTAAGTCGTGTCAATTTAAATTTCGGGAAGCAGTGCGATAAAATATCGTTAGTTCTTGTGAATAATATTGTGTATATTTGAAGAAATTATTGTGAAGTTAAAGATGGCAAATTGTGAGGAGGAACAATTTTCGAGCGAAGAAACTTTAACGTTAGAAGAATCGAGGAATAAGCTTGCTCAGATGAATCTTCCGATATCTGGGGCTAGGTCAGTGCTGGTGGCCAGGCTAAATAGAGCAATTAGTGCAGGTCAATCGATTCTTAAAGAACAAGTGAGTAGTGAAAGATCCGTGGAAAAGCGAGGTACGGGGACGAAACCAAAAAATAAGCATGGTCGAGATGTAGACGAAAGTCTCGACAGGCTCAGGACGAAGGAATTGAGGGAACGTCTAGCTAGCATGGGGCTAGAGACGAAAGGAAGAAAAGCAGAATTACATGAGCGTTTACGGGCGGCCTTAGAAGAAGATGCGTCGTCGGAGGAGGAAACCGACTACGAGAGTGAAACGGAAGAGGATGAAGAGGATGAAAGTGAACGCAGAAGGAGCGTGCGAGATGGACATCAAAATTGTGATAGATGCTGTAGAAAGACACGTAGGCGAACAACATTGAGTTCTCAAGATGTTCAAGACGCTTTGGAAGTTTTTACAGGCGAAAATAACGAAAATGTTAACCAATGGTTCAGGACATTTGAAGAAACGGCGAGTATGTGTTTGTGAACAGAGGAACAAAAAGTAATCTATAGCTGATGAGAGGATCAGCTAAAATATTTGTAAACTATGAGTGCCGTGCAAGAACTTGGTGTGAATTAAAAAGAAGTCTAATAAAAGAATTTTCAAAAAAATTTAATACATGGCAAGTACACCATAGACTTCGAGAAACGGAAAAAAAGAGAAGACGAAGGATGTACAGCTTATATGTATCGTATGCTTGGCATAGCAAGTCACATGGATATGGAAGAAGCAGCAAAAATGCGGTACATCATAGAAGGAATAAAAGATAAAGAAGTTAATAAGGCAATACTATATGGGGCAAGGTCAATGAAAGAACTTAAGGAAAATCTGATCATCTATGAGGAACAAAAATCTCGCATAGCAGAGTCATCTGTGAGACAGGTTAGACCTGAGGACAACAGGAAATATAGTCAATCTGCAAGTGTGATGAAGTATAGAAGATGTCATAATTGCGGCGATAAAGAACATGCAAGTGCTGATTGTCCAAACAAATCAAGAGGTCCTAGATGTTTTAAATGTAGAGAATTCGGACACATTTCAACAAACTGTGCGAATATACTTGTCGGAGATGAAAGGAAAACCGGAGCCTTCCCTTTGCAATTTTGAGGAAGCCTTCTAATGCTTTAGCCTAGATTTTATCATAACTGTAATTAAGCAATTGTCATTTGTAATTGTTTGATATTTGTGAAAAGTGAAAGTGGGTTCGAGGTGACAATTAGTCGCCGAACGTAGCCACGGTCATGGGATAAACGTTTTGCCTGACGAAGGTGTGGATCGGTTGTATCGTTCTCCCTAGAAATCACATAGAATTGTACTTTAGAGATGTCGATATAATGGGATAAACGTTGTATTAGGAATCAATCTCCAGACAGAAACTGCCTAGTAACGGCGTTTGGATCTTTCTCGATGTTTCCAAAGAGTATACAACAAACTTTTGACAGAAATTGCCTAGCAACAACGATTGGAACCTTCTCGATGTTTCCAGCGAGCATATAACAAACAAATGCAGTCATATAGCGAAAAAGATTTTCATCAGATATTCATTCGTGTGATCGCCTTGGAAAGTGATACATCGAGCAATTTACCGAGTGTCTCAGCAATCGTATTTTTGTGTTAAAAATTATTCTACGCATAGTAAAGAGTTATCCCGTTGACCGTGGATTCGTTTGAACCCCGGAACATTGTTAATAGCGTTAATTAAATTCATTATTCGTAAAACCTATCAATCGTTAATCTCATTATTCGTTAAATTTATTATTCGTAAGACATATTATTCGTTCCTCTTATTGTTCGTTAAACTTATTATTCTTTAATCTAATTATTAGTTAAACTTATCGTTTGTTAATCTTATCATTTATTAAACTCATTATTCATAATATTTTGTTAAATCTTGTTTATTCGCGTAAATATATTCTCTGTTTCGTAAAACAATGGCTAATTCAAACGAAGAATCATTACGCGCCTTAAATCCTAATGATAACCCGACAAAAAACCCGTTTCGAGAAAGAATCGGTTAACAAGGATGATATTCAGAAAGAAAGAAGAGAGCAATTTGTGATAAATACTGTAGATGAAAATAAGATCAAGGATATCGAAAAGCTGTTGCTGGAAGAAAGAGAACGTGTCGGTCAGCTAGAACGTGTTAGCATAAAATCATTCGAAACCGAAGAAGAAATGACACGTCTACGCAATGAGGTCTCAAATGCTACTGCTCAAGAAACGCAGCAAATCGAAGACTTACAGAGTCGCAATAAAAATTGGGAGGGAAGTAGAAATAATCTTGACAATGAGCTGCAAGAGAAAAGAATTATGGAGCAATGTATAAATCAAAAAACTGAATTGCAATCAAAATTGAAAGAAAATCAATAAGAAAGCGTGGTTCATAAAGAATCAGAGAAAAGTTTGCGGACAGAAATAGAACGTGCGACGAAAGATTTGGAGAAAAAGAATACGTTGATAGAAGATATGAAAAAGGAATTTGAACACAGTACAAATACTTTGAAGGAGCAGTTGCAAAAAGCTGCAGAAACGATAGAAAATATTAAAAGAAAGATTGAACAAGTTAATTATAAGATGGAGCATAGACCAGGTACGAAGATGCGTCATGTGGATGCGCTTAGTCGGAATATAGTAGAAGAGGTGTTAGTGCAGGAAGGCCGAAGCGGTTGGGTGATCGAGTTTGCAGAGCTCAAGAAGTAGGTGACGATTTAGAAGACAACGAAGGAATCGTTATCCATTGAGGTTGTTAATCGATGCAGAATAGCAAGAAATCAGAAGCGCAAGTGTAATTAGTATTATTGGGTACATCTGAGGGCAGATGTGTTTGTCAGAATGGCCGAAGTTGTGGGATGGTGTGACGTTAGCGAAAGACGTGGCTGATTGTTTATAAACGTTGTTAAGATATGTTAATGTTGTCAAGGAGTGTTGTGAGCGTTACCAAGGTTTATTACAGGAAAAGTGAGCGTGGTAATGCGGCCAGAGTTGAATTAATCGTGGACGAGAGAAGTTCATCGTGTTGCTGTGACGTAGAAATAGTGTTAAGTGAATTCGTGAAGTGCGATATTATATTCAATTTTGTGAGAGTGTTACAATATTGTGTTTATCATACTGTCTTTTCTGTTAATTTATAATAAACATTCCTACATTCATAGATGATCTTTCTTCGAAGGATTGTATAACCTCGGAGGTAAGGATTCGGAAGTATAAATTTCAAGATGAAATGCGTGTGATAAATAAGCTTGATAGCCTACAACTACGGGCATAGCCCGTAGTAGATGATCGGACCAAATGTAAATGTTACGTGCATAGCCTTTAGTACGATGATCGGGCCAAATATAATATACAGGGTGGTTGGTAACTGGTGGTACAAGCGGAAAGGGGGTGATTCTACGCGAAAAAAGAAGTCGAAAATATAGAATAAAAATTTTTTGTTCGAGGCTTTGTTTTCGAGAAAATCGACTTTGAATTTTCACTCGGTACGCGTGCGGTACGTTATAACGGATCTCACTGTAGATCGTTGTCTCGATGGAAAAATTTAAAAAAAAAAGGAAAAAATAAAAAAAATTTTTTTTTATTTACCAGTTAGTTTATTTTCTTTAAATCATAGGTTAGGGGGTTATTTGTCACATAGTCAAATATACTGACCATTTGTATTATGAACTAATATGACGATGTTAAAGCTGTTTACAATACAAAACAAGATAAGCTGTTAAACAATACAAAACAGATGTTAAATTCCAAACTACAGTATAGATAGAATCTTTTCATTTACATGTTTTACTTAAACAGCTAAAATTTCTGTTTCGTTACAAAAAATTATGTGACAAGTCAGAAAATCATAAATCTTCTCCTAATTTATGTCGCAACCGAAGTAAACAATTTTCAAAAGCATCGAAAGGAAAGAAAGTCAGGACTGGGAGTCATGAGACGATTATCCATCGACAAAGGAAATTTTGGAAAAAGAGTTGTCTCCGTTAGGTGGGCATGGTGAGGGACAAATTTGACAGTTTTACAGTAGACCAGCTTGTAAAATAGCTCCACACTATATGTATCAGCGATTTTTCAATAGTATACATGAAACATAGTTTTAACAAGAAGAATAAAGAGAATCCCTTTGCGACCAAAGTTTGTTGCAATAAGTCATTTATATTGCTACCCCATGGCACTAGTTAATGGATATTCGCAGGATGCGGTCATATAACAAGCACCAGGGATTATGGGATTAACCACGAATAACAGACAAACCCCTGGTGTTTAACCGAGACTATATTAGCATAGGATTAAGTGAAATGTTGGCACTCAGGTCTGCGTATTGGCTAAACTTTCGACATAATCTTATTAACGTTATCGACAAATTTGTCCAATATTTACACAAGTATTTACTAACAACACTGTTCAGAGTGTAGATCGTCTTTCCGGGGTAGATCATAATATAGCATTTGGATTGAAATTCAGGACCATTTATCCTTCCTTCCGTTTTGCCAGATATCACGCTGAAGTTTAGGAAAGAACAGGGTTCTTATGCTATTTAACAAATTTTCTTACAACGAGTGTGGTTAGAAATCCATTCTTCGACCATGCCACGATTTCGATTGGATTTGGCTAAAAAACTAAAGGACGTACAGCGTGGCGGTTTGTAACAGAATCTTAACGGTACTTTGTTGACGAAGAACAATCAAAATTGGAAGATGGTTCGAATCACTTTTCTCAAATTGCTTTTGAGGAAAGAAAGAAAGATATCTTCGAGTCGGAAATAAAAATTACACGCGTCTTTATTCAAGCTCAAACAGTTCAAACGGTTTTCCGCTTTTCTCGGAAAGCTTGTTTGAGTTACGTCATCTTTGAAATACGTGTGCGATATTTGCCTCGTCACCTAATTCTGCATGATAGCTCGCTCGAAAAGGTGACAGAAAACGAAAGGTGACCGGAGGCGAGAGACCGACGCGCGACGTCGAGAATACACTTTGACGGGAGCATAAGCGGGTGCAATTAGGATGGTAGGAAGTTTCCACGGCGAGATAGGCGAGGCGAACGCGCGTTACCACGGATACATTCCCCGTGGAAAGCGTATCTCATTAATTGCCACTAATAATAGGTGAGGATCGCGACGACGCCGACACGTGCTTTTGCTTATTTATAGTCACGGGAATCGGTCTTTACACCCGATGGCATCCGTGAAAATGGCGGAACGCATCCGTACAAGACCGAAAACCAGCGAATTGAGACATTTCTCCTGGATCTAGCCTTGACTGATGCATACGCGTTCCGTTTCATCCTTTTACCTCCCTCTTCGTTGGGTGGAGAGAATATTTTGCTGCACCTCTCGAAGAAATTATTAACGACGCTACTGGAGTATCTAAATCAGCGATGAACGACTGAAGCGATATTTATTTCACTCTCTTGAAAGATTATTATATTATCTCAGATATTGATTAAAATATATGTCGATAGTGTATTCTTCTAAATTGACAGAAAACATATCAACAACATCGAATGTATAAAAGAAGTACCTAGAAGTCTTAGAAGAAGTTTTCCCATAAAATAACCTTGTCAGGGTTGAGTTTATTAAGAACATAGTACTTTTTATCTCTCTAAGTAAATGTACATTCACTCACACTGATAATTATCTACACCATAACAGGGCAACTCCATGAACCTTAACGCGTACAAATGTCATTGCATTACCTAAAAAATTATGCTACAACGATAATGAAGAACGAAATCCTTTTAATCATAACCCTATAACTATAATACGTTCTAATTAATACGACAATTATACGGAATATATATCCTACATATTTTAAAGTAGCATTGCCGAAACTTAATACCAGGTGGTAGAAAAATGTTCGAAAATCATAAAACCATAAAACGTACAGACGGTACCGGTCTCAAGTAGACAGAAAGAGGGAAGAGTGTGAGAAGCTAATGTCGGCAAAGGAAACAAAAAGAACGCACAAAGCACGAAGATGCGTTTTCATCGGGGGACGAAAGCAAAAGCGTCGAGAAGCGGCGGGAAGCAGGCAAGAAAGCGTGGCCGGCGCGGAGGACTCGCGCGTCCGCCCCTCCCGCGGACACGATTCGAAAAAATTTCCTTAGAGCTTCCTATGGCGACGATGCTCATCAATCTTACCGCGATTTCGTCCCCGAGACCGGACACCGAGGCACGAAATCCAATTTTCTTCGGCGGAGGAACAGCGAGAGTATCAGCGGGGCACCGATCGCGCGCGGACCAATTGGCTCCTAATTTAAGGATGGCCTCGAACAAAAAAGCCAACGTAATTTCGTGGCTGGTCCAGCCGAACGACGAGCCGCGACCAACGAAATGCAGGAGTGGCCCGCTGTTGATAAATTAATTTGCACCGGAAACGCCTGACAAGGAAATGACGCCATCACGCGCTACCGGCTCGGACCAACCGCTTCCCTCGCCTTTGTTCTCTCACTGTCAACGATCGATTCCATTCTTTTTCATGTTATACCGATTTTGTAAACCATGGTCTTCGATATTTTTTGAAGAATCGAAGCAAGATTGGATTTTTAGTATCATTATATCGTGTAGATATTGTAGGCTGAACTCTTCGAGAAGAAATTTATTGACTTGGATCTTCGGAGATTGGATTACACTGTTCGCGTTCATTGGCTCGTTGATTTGTAATAATATTATTAGTAATAATGTTATATTTCTAATAATATCATCGTATGAAATATAGTTGTGATTCAACAGAAGCAAATTGTATTTACAACAAAGTTGAAGTTCGATTTCCAGTTTCGCTTCAATTCTTCAGATTGAAGATTCTTAAATAGTTGCAGAAGCATTCCTGAATCAAACAAAATGCCAACCTACATATAAGTATAACGTAACATGAAACAAATTCATGTAAAATTTCTACTATAACTCGGAGACTTCGTACATCTACTTTGAAAAATTCCAGAAATTCCAGAAGATTCGATTCTGTTCAAGGATATAGTAGTTACAACTTGACCGAGATAAAGTGAAACTTCTATACGATTCTGCGCACATCATTGTAAATAATATACATATTTGCTGAAATAAAACCAACTATCGAGAGAAGCCTTCGAAGCGTCTTCAAAAATTCCACGGAATTATATTACTCTCGTATAATGTTCGATACGAATCAAACGAGCCTTCAAGCGAACAGAAATAGCATTACCATCGATTCTCAGGAGCTGCTTGGAGATTTCAATTCCTCCCCTAGTCTGTTCGTTTCTTCGTAACTTCGTGACGCAATTCAAGGTTGGAAGGCGTTGGAACGGATTCTAATATGCAACAAGGAGGATCGTGATACAGAGGGGGGGGGGCAAAAAAGGGGAGAAACATTGGAAAGAAAGAGACGAAGAGTGGAGAAGAATGAAGAGAGAGGGTCGATCGTACGAGAGAGAAGGGAGACGATCTCATTTCGAAACGTGAATGAGCCGGCGGCTACCTCAAACGAGAGCTCTCCGGCCTCCTTATGCTTTTTCTTCTTTTTCCGCCACTCTCCACGCCACCTCTTTTTCTCTCCGTCTTTCTCGGCCTTTTTTTCCATTCCTCCCCGGTAGATTCGAGTTTTTCCCGGCTACAACAATGGCCGTCCGCCGCGATCTCGCCTGGCTACCTGTTACACGGCAGAAGATCAGGATGATGCACCACCTATCTAGATAATGACTAATCAACCCACCTCGGGAACGAGCCGACCGGTCTTCATTGTTTTCTCGATCGACCATCAGCGTTGATACTCCAGCAGGATGCGTTTGTGACAATTTAACCGCTTCGAGGATCATTCTATCGGGGCTAGAAAAATTACTTCTAATTTTGTACAAACTGCTCCTATTAAAAATTTATTCTCAAGTGATCATCGAGATAAATAATATTGGAAACTATATCGGAGCACGTAAGAGGAATAATTGTAGCTTTATTTTCGGAGTTGTTGCCATTAACTGACTCCAGATTGATGGCCGTTATGACTTTAACGAAACGTTAAAGAGCACGATTATCTTCATTCGGAACAATATAAGAAATTTTATTTGATATTTACATTTTAGTTTTTTAGATATGTCATAAATTCTGAGACATTTTAAAGTAAAACCGCCGACAATTTATATGTAAGAAACCTAAATGCAAGACGCAAGAAAGAATACAATATAATACTTCCTTCCACGTATTTCACGAGGAATCATTCAGAATCATCGAAAAAACGTACCGTTGTAAATCTACAAAATTCCAGTGAAAAATCACAAAACAAAATTGCTCATTTTTATCATTCTAGAAATTCCAGAATTAACGATACAGTCCAACTCGAAACCTTTTAGATTCGTCACACGCGGCAATAGAATTCCTTTGGATACCGCAATTGTTTGTATTTCCTGCGAGCCCCGTGACTGATGTATCGTGAACGAAGGAAGAAGTTTTCGCTGAATTTCACGTGGCAAACCGGCGATCCGTCGAAACGCAAAAAGAGAAGAGAGAACATTCTCAGAACAATGTATTGAAACGGTGATTACCGGTTCTATTCCACGGAGGACGATTTAATCGAAGTTAAAAGAAAAACCGAAGAAAAAGACTAGAACGGCAAATACGATAACGTTACCTTGGTAACGGGTTCACGTCATCGTGGCGCTGGTTAATTAAAAGCATCGCTCGTCGAGATCAGGATCATTTGTTTAGCGATCGTGCACGGAGAGTTATCTGGCTGTTACGATCGTTCCGTGTCGGATCGCAATCAGCTACCGGATTTAACATACGAAGAAATCACGGCGAGGGGAAGAGAAGGAAGACGAATTCGGCAATGAATGGCCCGTTCGGTTAACAAGGATCTGATACATCGAAATTAAAAGAAAGATCCAGGATTTATTCGAAATTCCGTTTGATAATTATCGCTATTTAGTAAATTGCGGTGTTACAAGGTCGAGCTATATAATGGAAGATTAATGGTTGTTGGAATCCAGTAGAAATAAAGTCGACTATGAAGACACTCGCATGGAAGAAACTTGAAGACGTGATTAATAGAGTTCGAAAAATTAATATAAAACCATTGCACAACTATGTTCTCCGTTATGTTACTTGCAACAACTAGGTTAACTTCTTCTGAAGAAATTGAAGATGCTTGTAGCGTCCGTATGTTGCTACTGTAAAAATCTAAACGTTTACTGTAAACGTACGTTTTAACACATTTATACGAAATCTTTTACCTTATACACTTAGCATCTGCAACGAAGAAGTCTACAAAAGTTGCCTGATAATTACATGAAGCGAGTCTTCAATCAAATAAAATTTAAGTTTAAGTTCTATAACAATCCGCACTTTCCATCATCCCCTATTCAACCATGTACATTCGTTCGAAAGAATCAAAGAGCCAGTTGAAAAAAATCTTTTCTTCGCGTAAAACAATCAACACCTCTGCACAAAAAGGGCAAGAAAAAGGCAGAAAAAAGCGAAGGAAAGTTTGAAACGCAGGGGAAGAGAATCTTCCAGAGGCGTGTGAGACGAATTCTCATAACCTTCGATGACTGTGCTAGAGCGGAAGCGCGGAACATCCAAAGACTATCCTCCAGTTGCCAGATTTTCGCGCTTGGATCACAGTCGGTGAACGTCAAACTTAGACTTAATTACCGCAAGCCCATTATCTCATACAATGAGGTTCGGAGGGCCCTGCAACACCTCTTCTCTCGCCTTTTCCGATCCTCCACCGCCGCTTCTTCTTCTCCTCTTTTTCAGAGAGACGGAGGGTGAGATGTTTTTGTTTTTACCTAATTTGCCCTGAGACGGTCTCCCCAGTGCAGCAGTGGCGTGTAGGAAAGAAGATGGGCGGGAGACGCTGTCGCCTCAGCCGCCATTTCTCGGCCCTACCAGGATACCCATCCGCGGTAACTTGTCCAGTCATCGACGCTTGATCGAGCCGACGCCGATACTTCTCCTCCTTTCTGCTCCTCTTCTTATACTTATTTTTATCCTATTCTTCGTCGACCATACTCTTGTTCTACTCCTCGTTTCCACTGTGTCCTAACGGTATAGTTAGAAATCGTACGATAGGCTGCTTCGAGAAAAAGTAGATCGACCTTTGAGAATAATTGACCAATAATGGCTTTATGGTGCTTTTAAGCTTCAGACTACAGTATAAGATTTGGTGTAGCTGGGCAAGAGTATGACGACGCATCTATTTATTCGATGACGAATCTTGACAATGGCCCGGTTATCTTTGCAGATATTAATCAAATTTTTACTCCTACATGTCACCCTGAAATTTTCTAACGTTAATATCTCCTTGTGATATGTGGTGGTTACAAAGGCTATTTTGCATACCTTGATTGGCATCATTGGATCGTAAACGATCCATAGTTTGTATCAAAATCAAAATTATCTACGAGGTAGTTCGAAGTTCATGCTTCTATTTTCCTGATATACGTTTGAAGCTACATATGTTGACTGACCATATTCATAATTCGAATATTAATCATCGATTAGTATCGTCGAACTACGTGGCTGATCTATCATAGACTTTCAATGGCCTTTACCACGTAAAACACAGGATATTCGAGTTAAAATGAAAGATCTGAGAAACAACCTCAAACTACTATGATCATCTGTGATACCAGGGTAATTATACGTATAATAATACTTGGAAGTTTGGAAGATTCAATGAGAATCGAAGGGTTCCTAGGATCTTTGTAAAATAGGAATTCAAGGTCCTGGCGGCTAGGTATTACGATCAACCGGCGAGAAAAAACGAGTTGAGTACCGCTAGACCGGTAGCCCGAAAGTTTAATTAATGATGCCGAAGTCGGGGTTCATTCATGGAGCGAAGAATTCCGAGAGCGCTCGCGTCCAAAGCAAAAAGGAACAAAGTCTGTGGAGGCCGGCGAAACGAGCAACGAGAGGTTCGAATAAAAATTGGGGCGCATTGTGGGCCCCTGCCTTTTTTTAAGGCGGCGACCCGCTGTGCCCCCGGGGAAAATTTCATATTCTTTCGACGGTGTTGTTGTCTCCTTTTTTATTCCTATTTTATTTCTTCCTTCTTTTTTTCTTCGCTCCTCGCTGTTCGTGGACGAGCTAATTCCAGAAGCTTGATTAGTTTTACCGTACAACGAGGCTTCGCGCTCAACGCCCGCCGAGAGCCGCTCTCATTTTCGTGCATAATGCCGGACGAGAACTCGTGAGCTTGATTGACACGTGCAATCGACGCGCGCCAGATACGAGTATCGATTAACTTTGTTGGCTCGTTCCCTGATGGGACTTTTTTCACTCGATTCTTCCTCTGTTCCTGTTTTTTTGAGAAACAGTAATCCTTTCGGTAAGGTGTGACGTCTGGTGGAAAAGACACTTTTTAGTTTGAATCTTTCAATGGCGATGTATTAGATTGAGACTTGTAGATTGAATTTATGTGAATAAAAGTAGTGGCGTAATATCTACTTTGGAGAAATTGCTCGTCATAAAGTTCAGCGAGTTTGAGATGAAAATTATCAATTATTCGTAATACGACGTTACGACGTAATATTAAGCGTGATGCCCTTTTTTGAAACAGACGCTTCTTAATTTCAGTTTTTGAAGGTGTTGTATATTGAGAATTCAGAAGAAAGTACCGTGTAAATGTGCGGTAGTAATTCCGGAAATTTTCATTTAATTTTTCTGCTTCATTTACTGAAAAGAAATTGTAGCGAATGCTTGATTAATTGAACTTTCATCCATTGAATCCACTTACCTGTACGCGAGTTCCTATTATGTGAACGAAAAACGATTATCGCGGAGAATGGGTAAACTGCAATTATATGTGAACTATTTGTCCCCCACAAGTTCAGGTAAATGGACTTCCACCGTACAACCTCTCTCTCTCTAAAGAATCTTTTATTAAAGCGTTCTTTCTAATTCCATCGTGTTCGATCGACGCATACCAGGATCGCGATTTTGCCGTGTGGCGGGAATGGCAAAAACACGAGGAACGTGGATGACACGCGAGAACGTGTCGCGCATTCCGTGGAAATAAGAGATAAGGAAATAAGACGGTTTTCATCTCGGCGCGCTCGGCGAACGGGCAAACACGTGTGTAATACGCGTTTCCTTTTTTCCTTCCGTTATTCCACTTTCATCCGTCGCGATGGAGCAACAGAAGCCTTCCCAGTGTAAACAGACGAGGAAGCGAGACATTAGAGTGGAATGAATGCCCCGGGGCGTACAAAATCAGTAATCTCGCCTCCGGACGCCCAAGCTAACCTGTGTGCACGTTCGTTCGCCTTAATGCTTCTGCTGCAACACCGGTGCACCGCGCAAAAACGCCAGCAATATCGCTGTAACTGCCCGACCAACGGATCCTACGAAATCTTCGTAGTCGGGGGAAACGTCTCGTCTCTTCTTCCTCAGTGTGTCCTGATTCCGGAAAATCTTCCAGTCCCGTCGAGATAGAACACGAACACGATGATTGTATTAAGTTTCTCCGCGCGGTGTTTGAAATCAGATACATGACTCGCGAAAATTATACATAATCGTTGGTGTGCGGTTTCCACGCGCAGGTATATTGCCAAGTTCCCAACATGTCTGCGACGCGTATATTTGATTATTTTTAACTATTTTACTTTTTGCTTCTTTCTTTCCTTATGTATTCATTTTGCGCAGTTCTTATCGGTAGAATTTTAATTTGGAAGGCTGCGGATTAATGGGAGGATTCGCCTGATGCGGAGAACTATTGCTTCCTTTGGAAGGATTCCGTAACGCGAGCTTTCAAGCACTCCATAATCATATTACGGTTGAATTTGTTCCTTTCTGTTAATTTCCAAGTAACTTCTAAGTTTTTAAAATTTTGATATAGAAGAATATTACTTCCTGTGGAAGATTTATGTGTTCCTTGATCTTTCAACATCCTATAGTCATTTTATCGCTTTGGAAAGCCGTTGCTAATTATCGATATAGAAGTCAGAAGGTTTATGGATCGTTAAATCCAGAATCGAAGCGTCCTATATCGCGTAGCGCGTAAGAACCACGAAGAGTTAACTTTACTTCAAGTTCGTTTCTGAGCTGCGCGTGGAACTGTGTACGCGCGTCGGAAAGAATGTAAAACGTGACAGGAAGAAGGGGAACAGGGACAGGTAAGAAAAAAAAGAGGAGGAAAAGGCAAAGAGAGCCGGACACAGGTGGGTGTCGGCTTCGTTTGTAAGGCGAGAGCTGCGAAACCTAGCTCGCCCTTCTCCGCTTCTTCCAGCCTCCACCCCCGCAAGTAAGGGCGATTCGAAACGTCTCCTATGAAATCGAGATCACAAGGTGATAGAATTTCTTGTTTATACAAGCTGCGTTCGTAGGGGACGTGGCTTGTTCCTCTCAGGACTCTCAGACGAGAATATTCCTCTGCGCCGAGGCTTCTGAAAATCTTCCTTGATATCTACTCTGTTAAATCGTTAACTAGGTATTCATAGCAAATTTAAGAGTAGTTGCGTTACACGGAGAAGTCTGTAATTCTTTCTATATAAATTTTTATTTTCGTAGATCTATGCGGGATCTAGCGGTTGTTCATTAAGCTACTAATAGAGTAGAAAGTTTGACTGATATGGTGGCGATCGGTTGATGACCAGTGGTGCCATGAGGGTCAATCAGACCGACGATATTGGAATTAATCGAAACTCCCAATATTTTTAATGAGACAGTGATGATGTAAAGTACTGAACTAGAGAACTATCGAAAAATTTTATTTTTTAATAATTCACGATACATTTAATGTTTTACACTACTGTCAAAAGGTTTAGGAATTTTCACTTCCTTCTTCGTATCTATACTAGTTCTCTTCAATTCTTAATTCCTAAGAAACATGGAATAATTTCAAGCTTTTGATTGCTAGTGTATTATGTTACGACATATCGCAATAAAGCAACAGCATGCCGATGCTATAGATAAGACATATGGAATTCATATAATCGCCAACATATTAAGGAATCAATGACTAGCAAGATCTGATCAAAAGTCGCAACCAGTTTCCGCCGCCCGAGAGCTCGGACGTAAAATGCCGTCGGCGCGGATACGAGACTCGTGGATCACTTCCACCTTGGTCATTTCCAGTCACGTCGTTCGCCAGGACTATTCTTGTATACGCCATCGCTTGCTGAACTTAATCATCGAGACTCGTTCGCATTTACTTCACAGTCGCCATCATTATACGATTTCATCAGAAGATCCAGTAAAAAAAGAAAATAAGATAAAAAGTTAAGACACCCTGTTACCTCCAAGGATATAACGCCACGTGATATGAAATGAATCGATAAATCGTCGGAGGGCGGTGCTGTGGAAAATAGATAACGCGATTAACTTTGACGCGATATTTATCCGAGAAATAGCGAGAGACGCGTTTCATCAAGCTTTTTCCTCGTTCGAGTCGAGAGTGTGACTCGTGCTATGCAGAATTATCGGTTTCTTCGCGTTTCAAGGACTCCGAGGATTCCTCGACAGCGCGTTGCATAGGCGCGCTCGCTGCGAACTCAATGGGCTGTATCGGTATGCATCGAGGAGCGAGATGACGTTAGCGTTGGAATGTTTGCACGTGGTTCGCATTCTTCGTTAAAAGATCGAGCGCGCTTCTAGCGATCAGGGAAATTTAGCTGTGAAACGCGAGAAAAATGCAACGTTCTTTGGAATAAAGAATTTCTGTCACGCGTATAATGTATCGTATTATTTTCAGACCGCGCGACTGGAAATTTGTGAACCGTGAAAAATGAAACACAGCAGAACTACGTTTTATATGAACTTGTCGTGGGACAAGTAGTCTATGCAGTAGCGCACGTTCAAATAAGTATAAGAGATAGTATAGTTACTCCCAGAAAATGGACAAAGTGGAGCTGGTAACGGATATCGACACGATTCCCACGAACTGTGCAACGTGGTAAAAAAGCCGTCTAATCGACAAGGTTCGAGGACAATTCCTCTGGCCGATCTTATGAAACACGGTGTACATGGCCGTCGATTTACAGTTTCTAGTTAGAATCATTGTCTGGCACGGGCAATCAACCCGACGATGGTTACAATGCTGGATGGTCGGAACATCTAGTCGTTTTTTCGTCACGGTCAACCGAAGTCCGGACGTCGCGTCGCGTCGTCGATCGTGAACTCCTGATTGACTTTCTTTGATCTTATTTTCGTGAACTACTTCGAGAAAAAACGTGGAACAAACTAGAACGCAATACGAATGCACAACGCTTCGACTATAATCGTTAGTTGAATAAAGTTAGGTTTTTATATTTATCGGAATCAAATGAAAATGGTATTGTTTGTATTTTTTATTTTTTTATTACTTCGGTCAGTTGTAATAAGTTCTTGGTAATCTGTCAAAGTTCATGCTGCAATAAAATCGTTCAATAATTCAATTTATCGTTACGTTCAATGGCGTGATTGAGTATTCTAATAAAATGTTAAGAATATGAAAGATGTTTGTTGCATGGGATCAAATGACAAATGATTTTGGAAGTCTATAATTTAACTTAGTCATCCAAAATGACGATGAAAAGTTTCAATAAAAAATAAAGATAATATTTATGTAATATACGTTAGTGATATTTTTTATTGAGGATATTTGAGGTATTCTATTTTCATGATCAATTTTCCTAAAATTGAAAACATCATGGTACATCGTCATATTATATTACGTATGAAGTTCCGAGTATACTTTGAGGGAAAGTTGATTACATGTTGCACGAAGCCAGCATAGGAGCAACAAGTTTCCCGAATTAAGGCTGATCAGTTGGAATCAGACGCCCACGTGACTACGTCATATTCGTGACAACGTAGAATTTTCAATTGCAGGATACGCCCGGCTGTACGAACCGCGGCTAATTTCAATAAATCGAGCATGGACGAGCCAGGCCCACGAGGGTGTCGAACGAGCAACCATGCTACAAAAATTAATCATCGCCACGTTAATTGGCGCGCATGATTAAGCTCCCGGGCGGCGACAGCCTGATTTTCCTTGTCTCCTACCTCGTCTTCTCTCTTTACCTTGGATCCTGTCTCTTTCGTGTCATCCTCTCGTATTTTTATTAACATTTTGCATCAAAAACTCCATTAATCTTAAAATTAACCTATTAAGACAAGAGACTACAAAGAAACACCATAATACTAAATTTTACAAAACATATCTCTCTCCTATAATTAATTACATACATCGTGGTCCTAAATAAGAAAAGATTGGGGATTAGAGAGAGTAGTGGAGAATAATTGAGAGATTATGTTAAATTATGTTAAAGAATAAGATTCTTCGTTAGTTGGATCTCGTTTCTAAAAATCTTTTCTATTCTCGCGTCTGTAATTTCGAAACGGAGGAAGCTATTCGAACGCATCTTGCGATACGTAAATGGCGATTATAGTTCAACGTTTAAAACTAATCGAAGGAAATGATGGTTCGAGGAAGAAATGTTCATTTGCAATTCTATCCACGTCTAGCCTCGATATTAATGCCAGAACGTTCGACGTTGAAGCCAGAAGGCTCATTAATCTCGAAACTCGCGGGAATCGTCGGGCAAAAGCGCGCAAAGCATCGCGGCGGATCGAAGTTCCGCACGAAAGTGAATCAAGAAGCCGATCCGAAATTGCAGCCGGAGGATGCACATGCAGCGTGTGTAGCGTGTGTGGTCCCCCAATTCATCACGTGGCTCGCTCTTCTCGTCGCAACGGTCTGATGTGAAGTATGGCCGAGCCGGGAAATGATCCCTTAAATTGGTCCGACACTGCGGTGGGTCAGTTACAAGCCATTTGCATCGCGAAATTTCGCGGCACGCTCCTCTGTCATATAGTCGATAATATTAAAAGGAAAAGGAAGTGGCGAAGAAAAATTAGTATCAAATTTCGCTCTCAGCAAGTGGATTTAACGCTAGAAAGATTAGCTGGCTCACCTTCGCATTATGAAATCGATAAAACTGATTATTTTGGCTAAAAAGTATAATTACTTTCGAGTTCTTGATTTTTTAAACTGTTTGACTGTTTTCTTCTCGTAGTTTATTACAAAATAATTGCAGGTAGTTACTTTTAAGGTACATAAAGAGTATACTTGACATTTTTTCAAATTTTGCTACACGATATTCTATGATATAGTTAACGATAATTGAAGAGAAAGGAAGTGGTAGTGAAGAAAAATTGGTATCAAATTCCTCTCTTGAACTTAATTGTTTCGCGAATACGAATCGATAGGTTTTTATCAATGTCGAGGCGTTTATACAGAATTTACAGAAAATTACATCCTGTTATAAAAACACACGAGGAAACTAGAAATATTAAAAGAAAAAAGGACGATAGATAATAATAGAAGAGAAAGTTAAATATTTAAAGAAAATCGATTTGCCCAGGAAGAAAGTAATAGCACACAGTGGAAAGGAAAATAGAGGCCCCAAACGTTTTGTTACGTAATCGATAGTTGTTAAACAGTACTCATGCAGATATGAAAAATTCCAGTGTTCTTGCTACTTTCGGTCAGTTTCGATCTCGGTTCATTTCGTTGCACTTTAAAATAATTTAATAGTCTATTTCGCATCCATAGTAAATTCAATTTCTCCCCTGTTAGTTTTCTCTTTCAACAAAATAGTAAAGTTCACGGATCGAAATTACACAGATTGCTAAAGTTACTCAGTTTAAAATTCCTAATTGTTTCACAAGTGGCGGGGAAACAAAAAGAAGCATCGAAATCTACTTATTAACGGAACGAGGGAAAAGGAAAAGGAGTTCTGTTACATCAGTCGCAGGTGAATTTCAACGAACGGTTAAACGATGATCTATAGGAGGAAACACGTTCAAAGATGGTCGTTGAGGAAGGAGGACGATGGTTTGTTGGAGGAGGGGTAGTCAGGGTCGCGGGCTTTCTCACACGAAAATCCAATTTTACAAAAATATCGGCCTGGTAATGAGAAATAGCCGCTGAGTCACTCTGGTCGCCGGTAAAAACTTGAAGAAGCCGGCTCGTTCTTGGCTCGTACACGGCACCGCACCGTCCCACGCCCCTGGCCAATGAGAAAAATCAACCCCTCTCTGTGCTCGCCTCTCCCTATGGCCCCCTTTCACGTTCGCTCGTCACTTCCACCTTCGATCATTCTCTCTGCGCGGGGGAAACAACGTTTCTTGCCAATTCGCGACTCGATTCGGCATCTTGGAACGTCCAGAGATTCTTCAAGCATGTATCAAATACCGCAATTAAATTCAGTTACTAGTACAGTAGTATTTGTGATCGAGAGACTGGGAAAATGCGTCAAGTTCTTGATCCTTGCGATGTTTAACTGAAATCAAACAGGGAAGCGAAATACAATAGGGTGGATTTGAAATTTCGAAAGATGGAATTGTTTGGAAGAACATGGAAAATAATAAAGTTACGACGGAGGTTTGATTTTGAAGAAAATCGAGTTCGAACGATTATTCTCAATAGAGCGCCGACTTTTATGCAATTGTGATGATATGCAGATTTGAAGATAGAAAAATGTATGCGCATGATATGCAAAAATATATGAAAAATATTCAAAGTATAGTAGTTCACAATGCTTAATAAATAAATCAATAATATTTAATCGGTAAACGTATCTATGAAAATATGATTTTGTACAGAAATTCGTAAGCTACTTATAAAGCATATATACAATTCTATTGAATTTATCTAACTGGTTTAATCTCACTTTAGATGCGAAATTAAGTTGAAAATGTAGGACAAAGTTTCTTCGTTTAGGGCCTCGTTCTTTTACATGAAATTGGGATGATTTGTGATTTTCGAGAAATTTTAAGAGGACGTTTTGCACGTAGAGAGACAGAGAGAGAGAGATTGAAGGCTTCCTGGCCGAATTATCTGAAATCGCAGCTGTGGAGCAAAGTAAGTGACAACGTGCGGTACATAATTCAAATTAGACACAGCTCGCAATTATCTAGGGGATTCCGCTGTCTTTGTTCGCACAGACCAAGCCACGAGGTAGTAGCGTAAAACATTCAAATTTCGAAATTGAACGTTGAAGAAAAACGAGAACTGTGACGAAGAAACGTCCAACTTGGACGCTAAACAGAATTATTAATTGTTTTTGTAACGAAGCAAGAATAAAACGAGGTTTCTTTCTCCTTGTCGAGCAAAAAGTAAAACCTTCATTGAACTACATTGTATATCATACGCAGCCTGAAGACGTTGTTTTTCCATTAGCCAGTGTTCACGGAAACCACGGTTAACCTCGCTAACAATACTTGCAAAATTGTAAGATGTTAAACATGCGATGCACATATAGTGGTGCCAGTTGACAATTAATTATCGTGCTTTGTTCATAAACTGTACGTACAGTATGTTCCAATTTTTTTCCTGCCATAAGCTGTCAGTACATTTCATAGATCAACATAAGAAAAAAGTATCATAAACATGTGATTGGAAGCATTGCTAAAGAGTCGTAACAAAAAACGATATACAAAATGAGCGGCAACGAAGGTGTGTCACTATGGTATAAAGTACGAATAGATCAGGAATATTTACATCTAGTAGTAGTCAGAAAATATCACAATAATTCTACAATTTCAACTACAACTACATTTCAGAATATTCACCATTCCTGTTAATATAGGTTTGGCTACGGTGGAAAATTGATTTTATTACCCTTTGAAGTTACTTCTTTGTCTCGTTGTCGCTGAAGTTGCAGAAGCATTATGATACCTCCTGACTGCAAATATTTACAGATAATATAAATAGCGATAGATGCTTACCGTATCGTATTTGTACCGTAGTGATGCAACTTCGTTACCATCCATTTCATATATCGTCTTTTTGTTCTAATTCTCTGACAATGCTTTCAATGACATACGTTCATGTCACATTCCTTTCTTATCTTGATCTATAGGATGTATTTGACAACGTTTGGCCAGAGAAAGCTGAAACACCCTGTATATTACGTATACGTGTTATATATGTATTGGAAAGTTCGAAAGATCGATTTGACAACTAATCCATTTTTCAAATAAAAGAAAAATTATTTCTCCGTGAGTTTGTAAAGCGTTGCATCATAAATCCTCACTTTCCAAATATTTTATTACGCCGGAAAGACCATACATTTAAGAATTATATGAACGAAAGGAGTTCACATACTCACTTCATCTTCCAGCCACCTATCCAATTCCCAATTTTCGAATTATCTCGATCCCCGCGATCCATCTTATCTTCGTCGTATTGCTTCAATTTGAACCAGACTACCCTTCAATTACCCTGCAACGAGTCGCTAAACAAGTAGCTGTTTAACCGATCCAAAGTAACATGAATAACAGGCAATAACGAGCAGTCTCTGTCGAGAGATAAAAAAAAAATACGCGACGTTCGATGATCGCAGCCGATGACAGTCGATGGTGTGTAAGAAAATAAGATGGATTTCTGGCTTAAGAGGCAGGCAGCGTTATAATTCCGTGGCCGTCGGCGGATCCTTTAACGCGTTCACGAACGGTGCACGCGTGTATACACGACACGATACGAGGAATGAACGAACGAACGCGTCCCTCATTTGCTGCATGTCGGCCGGCTCGGATGCATTTATCATACGGCCGCCTGCCTCGAAGCACACACCAGTTCCTCCTCTTCCATCCAGAGGCGAAAAACGGCCGCCCGTTTCACCTGGTCGGTCTCGTGCGTGTTTGCGTACACGCAACGTGCCGCGAGGAAAACACGAGCGTCCGTCGCTCTCGACTTCCACGTGTGGACTCGAACGGACAATGGCGGCCGTCACGGTGAAACGCACGCGGGGCTACCGTCTTACGCCTTCTACCACGAGCAAACAACCAGCCCAGCTTCGGATATGACGGTTGTATTCGGTCGGATTATTCGTTTGCGAGGTCAGCTTGACGGCAGTGGAAATGGATGAGATTGGACGTGATGGTGATTGGAGAAGATTGGAATTTGGAATGTTCAGTGGGTGAAGGAAGAGTTTCTGATTAGGTGGTTTGGGGAGGAATGCATGTGATCGCTTTCTGTAGAGATTCTTCTTCCTGAATAAGAAAACGAAGAAAGAGGGAATTAGGTAACGAGGCTGACTGATTAAAGCTAGTTAAAGCTTGCCTTTCAACGCTACAAATTTGGTAACTTGAAAACATTGACTCTTATAACGTTTAAAGAGATTGTCGTAAAGTTTAAAGAGTAAATTTTGAAACAGATCGTCCAAACATAGATTAACTCTTCGTATAGTTTAAATTTGGATATTCCCAAATCCGAAATTTGAAATTTTGAAGATTACCTGATTATATGTTAAAAACTCAAATTCTGGTAACCGTAAAGTACGATGCCCCGAACTTCAATCGAAATCAAAGGAGAGTAACAAAATTCTCGGTTGCTTCGACACAGAATCGGTTGAGACGATTCCAAAAAACAGAAGCCGCGTCGTTTAGCCGGCAGGAAGGAATAAAAAAAAAAAAGAACAGGAACGGAGGCCTTCATCGTCTGGCTGGACAATGTGCGTACAAAATTACATCTCCCATCTTTATCCTTTTCTCTGTCCGTCTCTTTCTTCACTTCGGTTTTCTTGATCTTATTAAGGCCCGATAGATCTGGACGGGGCAGACTAGCCGGGCCTGAAAAGAATTCCTCGATCTCGTTATTGAATGAAGTCGTGGCTACCGTGGTAACCCGCGGTGAGACCCGACATGATGAACGGCATTCCGCGATGGGAGGCGTCATTGTGATCCGGATGTCATATGTTAGCGTCCCAGTGTTTCACATTCCCGATCGTAATGGCTGCTGGCTCCTCGACTCCTCGCAGTTACATTCTTTGTTTCGCATTCGTTCGATGGAATACTTTCAAATTGAACTTCGAATGTAAAGCTAATTACTTTTGGATAGAAATCAGGTGTCTTTTATACTCAGCTTTTACAATTGGGGTAGTTTCTTTCTGATGTACGGGAGTTTCAAGTTTCTTTACGCTTTGGAATAGTTTGTTGTGAATGATCAGATAAGATTCTTGTGAGTTGTTACGCTGAAACGCGCGCAATTGTAGCGAGGAGTGCGCCTCTCTTGCCAAATTATTAAAAGGATGTGTGAACGGAAGACAGATATGCGCGTTCCGCGGATTAGGAAAGATGATCTTTCCTCGTGCGAAATGTACTGTGAAATACATGTTAATATTGCATGATCAGGATTCTATCGTTTCTCTCAACTGTAGAATAAGATCTTCCGGTATTTCATACGACAAGATAAATTTCAAATTTTTATTTTGTTGCTAAAAAGAATTTTATGTTTTCTTCGTATTTTATATACGATAATGTAAAACAAATTTTTCGATTTTTAGATGTCGAATGTCGTTGAAGGAAAGACTTTGGATGTAAAATTAATTATATATTAGGGCAGGAACCAGGTGTTTTCTACGCTCAACTCTTTTTCTTTTGCATTTGTGAAATTTGAAGATTTTAGGTTCCTTGGACTTCATACACACACGTGTACATATGTATATGTATATGCAGATTTCAAATTTTCATATAAATTTGTAATTCGTATAAACTGTCTAAAATACCCGTATCTTCTTTCTGTATTAATCGGAAATCGAAGTATCATAAAAAAAAAAAAAAGATTTCTTCAATTGTCTCTCATTGAAAATGTACGATTAAATCGCGGTGCTTTTGAGGAGACCAGCAGCGAACGACACTATTCATCGACTATTTTTGAATACTTACGACTTCGACGATGCCTGGAAAAAAGTCGTTTGCATATTTTTTCACTTAGGCGACTTCATCAACGCCGGTCGTTAAGCGGTGCAATTTTATCGCCTAGCAGGAGACGCATGCAAGGCGACACACGAGAAGACACGTCGCGTACAAGAAATCACAGTGTTTGAATTAATCGACCATATCGTGCCACAGTTTGTCGTTCTATTTTCTCAATGAGAAAAATCAATATGTACCTCCTCTAGAAGCGATTTAAGAGCTTCAAAACGTTGAAGCTTAACTATTCCGAATTATAATCCCAAAATAATTTTAGCAGAATATAATAAAGAAATAATATTTTGATTTATTTAATTCTCTATCAAAATTGTAAAAAAAATACTGATTTATTCTGTTGGTACAAAATAATACTCGAAGCGTATCGTGACAACTAAAAAGTATATCTGATAAAGGCTATCCCAGGCCATTCCAAACTATCAAAAGTAACAGAACAGTATAAAAGTAATTCTCTAAAAACACACACACACAACACATACACATTAATCTTCCCAGAAGATAAACTCATCAAAAGTATCAGCATTTCCATCGATCTATCGTCGACAGAAATTTCCTTTAATCGCCTCTTACGTCACCTGTAAAGATCCCAATACTTCATCAACTGCCTACATATTCCTTCGACTAATGACCGTATCCTCGTGCTCGATGACCGCGTCGATGTGTTGCTGGCGATTAGCGAGATCGATCGTGGCTGTAATTTCGCGACCGGTGACGTAACACACGATTACTCAACGTCCGAGTCAGCGAGTGTCCAGCGGGAATGTGGATCAAAGTCACCACGCCAGCAGGTGGTCCGTGAACTTCCTCGACGCGGTTCCACGCGGCTCGAGTCGCGTCGTCGATGGAATTTCGAGTCAGCGAGACAGGAAAAAAAAACATATGGGCGCGTTGACAGACCGCCGAGCGACTTGGATGGAAACGCGACTATTCTGGAGGGAACAGAAGGAAAAAGGCGTGACTAAAGGGGGTTAAGATTAGAATAAGGGTGGAGGAACTCGGAGAGTTCCCTCTCTCAGAAGCGTTGAACGAAATGTTCCATTGAGTGTTAGCTTTCGTGTCGGGAATCTTTGTTTGGGGATCTTTTTACGATAAAAAATTTGTAGAATTTGGAATGTTAGAGATAGTAATCGCTATTTGGAAAATTAATGTTGTCGTGAAATTTATAAGATCGGAGTTGGAGATATTTTCAGAATACAGCGGTCACAGTTGATCATTTCACGGTGTTTCCAAGTTCATACAAATCGGACCATTAGAGTTTCGAATCTCGCAACATTCGTGAACTTCGTAGAGTTAGACATTTTCTGGCAATGCGATTAGGAATTGTGTTATACAGGGATCGGTGCGTTAGATTTCCGAGATTTTAAAATTGATAGAAATCGATTTCAAATATTGGAGTGAATTCTACGTTGGATTTCTAAATCATGGACTTTACAAGATCAAGACACCAGTATTATTTGCAAACCTCCGATTAGACGTGATCTTCCACAACCCAATTCTCTCGTATTTAATGATTATTAAATTGGCAAGTGCAACGCCAAATTCTCCACTCTGTATTCTTAACAAAGAAACGTATAAAGTACCACACTCCATAAAGCTAGAATAATACAGCTCATTAAACACGGTTTACGCAATAATTCTTCTAGATTTCCATCAATTTACGTAATCATTCCACATCTGCCATTCGACGAAATCAGCAAACATCTTCGATTAGAAAATCCTATGCATTCCACTCATTGTCAGCAGTATATAATTAAAGTGGATATCCATAAGATTTATATTTTTAAGAACGTAATTTAAAAAATACAAACTCGATATAAAATCGTTTTATTATCTATATCATTATTATACATACTTTGGGTATGAATTTTCTATATTTTTTCATATTATGTGCATTTTGTATAATTTTTCACTTTCAAATCCCTATATTAATGCATGAAAATTCGTAGTCTGGATACAACGCTCATTCGTTGGAATAAACTCTTGTTTTTCTTATTGCTCACTCTGGGGTGATATCTAATTAAACGAGCGTCTCGGGGTGCACGGTTTGACGCGATTCACTGTTTTCTCCGGCGGGCAAGAAACGTTTCATTGCGGCAACCGTGGATACGCGTTACGACGGTACGTCACAAAGTATCCGCTGCTCCGACAAAAACGATAATTGCTACGTTATCCGCTATAATAATGTTTAATCGTCAGAGAAGGCCTGCCCGTGGCCATTTCCGTCCCGGACTTTACGCGATATTAATTTTCGATTAACCTGTTCTACAACGTTCACCGGTGAATCCGTCACGTGTATGATTCTTCGACATCGTTCCTCGACGACGCGAGCCGTTTATCAAACCGTCCTCGTTGAGAAATTAACGTCTTACGTACTGTTGAATTTCTTGATTCCTGAGAACTTATCAGAATAGTTAACATATTCTAGAGAGAACAAGTTATAGCGCAGGTTTCTTTCGCTTAACTTTGAGTCACTTGCAGAGGAATTTATTAGGCGCCATGAGTTGTCGAAGAATGAGATGTTTCCAATTTTGTAAGACTCTTTTTGTGTATCGTATTGACTGATACTTAATATTGGAACTATGGTCTTCTAAAGAAAATTTGTTCATATATATTTTGCGATTTCTGATCTTTATTTCAAATCGTTACAATTTCTGCAGAAACTGCTTTTACGAGTTTTGTAAACGAAAACTAAAAACCGGCAGGAATAAAGATACGATACGAAGAAAGATAATAAATAATAGGAAATTTCGAAATTCAGGAATATTTGAAAAAATTAATTACCACTTGAAGAAAAACCCGTATCGGAGCCGTTTATCACACCTACAACACGGTTGCAAAAACTTGTGGCTAAAAACTAGCAGTCACTTAGCAACTCTTTATCGAAAGGATCTTTCTCACGGTTCAGTCGAAACGATAATTCTCGACCGGATGAATTTCATGGAAAATAGATCGATAGATTGATCCGTGGCAACGCCTACGATCTGAACCAGCGAAGAAGCCGATTCACGCAGCCTCGATGTTTCGCTTAACGATCGTTTGGACGAGCCTCGATAGCGATGGAAAGAAAAATGGCGAAGATGGTGAGCGAATTTTCTTCATCGAAGCCGGAAGACAATTCCGACCCTTCCAGTAAAATTGCTTCTTCCTTTCATGGTGTTCGTCCTATTCTCGATCGGGGTCGATTATCCTCGTACAGAGAGCGGCGTGTAACGGGAGTGACGTGGTAATTGCTGATTAACGAGCGTCGATAACGAGTATCGAAGCTGTATACAGGAACTGAACAAATCTCGCAACGTTAATAACGTTTGACAGAGTGTGAGGTGGTTTTCTTTTTGAAAATAGGATTCTTTTGTTAATAGAGATGAGTGGAGCTTCAGGCTGTTGGTACATTATTTGTGCAGTCACTATTCTTGATTGGTAGAAAAGGGAATAACATTGCGTGTGATATATTTTGATATGGTTAGCTAATGTTAATCTATGTAGATATGTTTATGATCCTTTCAGACGGATAATTGCGAGATAATATTTCCATTTATTCTGTGCAATAAATACACAACGAATAACGTTTGTATAGTGTTTGTATTTATTTATTTATTTATGCTTAATGAGATGATAATCTAATGATAAGTAGTAGCACGAGAATTGAATCGTTAGTTATCGGTAATTTAAATTAAAGAATAGCTACTTTAGAAAAAAAAGAAATACAGAAGCCTGAAACGTTAAGCGATTCCAACGGCAATGTGTTTTTTCTTTTGAAACGAGATCTGAAAGGGTTTGCAAAGTGTAAAAATGGTTCGAACAACTTATGGTAGCTGCCACGTTTCAAGAGTCAAGCACGAGAGCAAAAAATTAGAATCGTAAATTTCCAGAAGATACAGAGGTCAAAATGGAATGGCAAGAAAAAGACAAGAAGATCAGGTACCATGATTTTTTTTTCTTCATAATGTTTCAGGCGCGTTGTGGCTATTTTCCTTCTGTCAGATTTTTTCATTCGACTTGAAAAGGGCTAGCCCCTTTTTTCAGAGGCCGAACATCGACCAGTTCATCGACAACAATGAGAATTATGAGCGATGATGACAAATATTTATGAGTTTACTGTCTTATGACTTATGATGCAATTTTACTACCTACACAACGTTCCGTTTCAAGGAAACAAAGTCCTGGCAGGATGCCCGTCACGTGCTCGAAACCAGAGCATCTTCTTACCCATGAAGAACGTTTTTCTTTTCTCAGAAATCAGAAAATTCAATTTTCCGTTTCCCCTTATTTGTCGAATTATTTTTCGCGCCGAAGATTTCAGTCAACAGTTATTTATTGGAAAATTTTCTGATAATGTCTGTTCTTCGTTTGAAAAAAATGTTGCTTTTCTCAAAAATTAGAAAATTTTAATTTCTTCGTTTTTCTGATTTTGTTGAAATATTATTTCGTGTTGAAAATTTTGATCGAAAGTAAACCATCGGGGAGCTATCTTTCTTTTTTTAAATGAAATTCAAGAAAGTGTATAGTTCGCAAGAAAATTATTTACAAATATTCACATGAATTATTGATTAAATAGAAAGACAGCTTGCTATCGTGTGTTTGCATATTAGTGTTCGATTTGCATATTCGTCTGGTAAGGTAGGTACAAGAGAAAGGAAATACACGAGTGAAAAAAGAAGCTGGTGAATAAGAAATTCATCGTAGAAATTGTAATTAGTACGATCAATGATTATGGGTTTACAGAAACCGAAAGAAACGCCAGATTTTTTGGGCTATATAGCAAACAGTGTGAGAAGATTTCACCGAATCGATGGTGCGAAGAGAATCCGGCAAATCGATGCATTTAGAAACTTCTATTGGAGACCAATAACAACCAGATTCACTTGTTATTTATTACATCAACATCGAATAAATTGAAAAGAAATAAAATCCAGAGAATATTTTTGTAATTATTTTATTTTCTATTATCTTGATCCAAAAGGTACAAATTTTATTCTACTTTTATTCTTTCCTTTCCTTAGTAGTCAAGTTGCAAATTATTCGCGTACAATAGTACATTTTTATAAAATATATGGATGATAACTTGTTCCTCTTTTATATAAACCTTATCTCGTAATCGTCGGTAGCTCTAGTCTCAAATTTCGAAGGTGCTTCCCGAAATCGTCGATTTCTACTATGTAAAATTCCTTTCGATATTTCAAAATAGAAACATTTCAACGTATCTTTCTGATTTCTTTAAAATTAGATGCTTTCTAAAATACTTTTGAAATACTTTCTAAACTACTTTCTAAAATACTTTTAAAATTAAGTACTAATTAAATACTTTTTTGATTTCTAAAAAAATAAATATTAAAATTATACGTACCAATTTTTGATGTTTCATAGAAATTTTACACATTTAGAACGATGCATTTTTACAAAATATACGTACTTCTATATTTGATTCGTCTGGTAGTAAAATTTCATACTCTTCTCGTAGCTCTAGTGTTAAATCTCGAAGAAATTCCACGAAATCGATCTATTTCCATCGAATAACGTCCGGAAGGTCCAATTTTAACGAGGAACATTTACGTCTTAACTCTTCCGCGCCGCTAGTTTTCAACTAGGTTTCGCAAGCAGGCTGGCCACGAGGAATTTTATAAATCGCCGGCCGGTTTTCTCGATTGTCGTCGAGGTCGAGCTGCTCGTAATAACGTGGTAATAATGCGTTAAAACCTGGCGTTGGATCTCGAAGCTGGATGATCAGAGTCTGACTCCCGGAGTCGTATATCAGGAATGATGACTTTACAGCCATCCTCGTATAGCTATTATGCTTTAGTTCGTCCTTCTTCATGGCAAAATATTTGCGCACAATGGCCGATTCGAGCTGCGTCAGATTTACGATTGCACCTGGAACTCGACCTGCAGGACGTTTGTAAAGTGCCTTCCTTCCTTTCTTCCTTCCTTCCTTCCTTCCTTCTTTTCTTCCGTACAGTCTTTCAACATCCTTCGAGCTGGATGTCTATAAGTCCACTGGTATAAAAATGTTATGGATACTGACGAGTGATTACAAATAAAAGAATGAAAAATTAAACAGCAAATAGATTGGATTTAGAGCACAAGTGTTGTGATGGATCACGCGCGAGGAATATTAGAACATTTGAATATTTCATTTGAAAAAACATTTGAACAAATCATCAAATCAATAATTAATAATCGTCATAGAAGGCATGTTCGTCTATTTATAGTGACCAGGGGGTACCGGAAAGTTTGAATTCGACTCCGGTTGACGGTTGCACGTAACGGCGTTGATACTCCGAAGCAAAATAATAATATGAGTCACTCTCGATTCAAATCGTCCTATGACTACAATAGAAAATTATGGAATGGTTATAGAAAAATAATAGACAATATTATATATTGTAGAATTTATTTATATATTTATTTATTTATATTTATTATATTATATTTATTTATATATATTTATTATAATATACAAGAATCATGGAAGAAGTGTAAAATTTACGGAGAATCAAATATTCGACGGTTCGACACGGGTCATAAAACAATGGTAATAGGGTTTTCCCAAATAAGTCTATCTGAAATTAGAATATTTGTCGAACCCAATATCATAGAGGAGATATTCAAAAGATATTGAAAAAGGATAAATCCTAGTCAATAAACTTTCCCAACTCCTTAGAATATTCTATACAAATTACAGTTTTATTCCAAAATATTTATTTCCGAAATATTTTTGGTACGCCATTGTGCGGTAAAGAGAGACTTGTATAATTTTCTAGACGATGAACACGACAGTCTGTGACGAGAAGTGGCCAAAAGTTAGGCTTTAACGCAGTCTAGACTCGCCTTCTGGCTCAAACTTCCAGGAGCTTTTCCAGCTCGTACTTGGTGGAAGTTTTCTAGTTTATAGGATATCCCGCTGGCCACCCGTCAACATCCCTGACGGGGTTGCTTTTAGTTTATCGTGACGGGAACTGGAAGATGCAAAAAATTGAAGGGCTGCTGCTGTGATGTTGGCACGACTCCTGTCGTTAGTTGTCGCGCATTTAAAGAAACGACTTTTTCATCCTCTACTCCTTTTTTGAAATGGTAAACTGTTTTCACTTATCGATCAGCTTGTTTGCTTTGTTGTCGAATTTGTCTTATCGAAGAAAGAAGTTATTGGAAAAGTCATTTTGACATGACTGATCCAGAGCACCAGAGAGCTACTACGACGATCAGTCTGTCTATCTGTAGATCACGTCGGGGTCACCAATGCGAAATAACGAAAGCGAATTATTGCCGTCGCAATCCGTTAAATATATTTTCGAATAAATAGATTAATTACAGACGAATTGTTAGTCTCCTAGTACAAGTTTAAGACACGGAAGAAATACCCGGTATATACTCGGAGAAACTTTGTAGATCACTGCGATGCCTGTTTATACGTCAAAACTCTTCGACTCTGTTCGATGAACTCTCTCGCACATGCGCCTTGGTATCCCACTGGGGGTAACCAATCACATGTTATATTACTATATCACTAGGCTATAATATTTTACCAAATGTCCTACTGGACAAATTGTGAAATGTAAATAAATAAATAAAAAAAAATGATTGCGTCTGTTTATTTATACTAGTCGGGAGACAGCCGGAAAATTTGAACTCGACTGCGTTTTCATTACTCCTTACAATAATTGTGACCTAACGGTCTTGATACACCAAAGTCAAAACAACAACAGGATTTGAATTATTCTACTCGCATGCCGCTACATAACTGATCGACAACTGACTGTAACTCATATGTACTATTTCGCTCGCAAATTTGTCGTTTCAATGCAAAGTAAAGCACCGTCCGCTTGTTGCCGCTACGGATACAATGCGTAAGATTTTGTGAATTTTTATCTTTATTAAAATAGAATCAGAGATTTTACGAATTATATCGTGAACCATATATAACATCTAACAAATTATTACGTCTTACTATTTTAATGAACGAATAATTTATTATTTTAATAAAAAAAGGTTTAACATTTAGTTGCCGACGAGAAGGTAGCGTTAACTGACGTTTAATGCAACTGGCAATAAGTTCCACTTTCGGCCAACCTGCTATGTGCTGGAATACTGGCACGGGAGAAGATTAAAGTTGTTCGAAAGTAAATTAACGAAAAATTCGATATTGACAATTGACTGACTGATATGAAATTCTTCGGTTGATAAAATGGTAATTCTTCGGTTGACAAAATGATAACTAACTCTTCGAATGGTAATTATTCGATTGACGAACGGTATAAGAACGTGACATTAGTATCAAAATATTAATATGCAGTAATCTATATGTAATATCCAATGGAATGTATAAAAGTATAAAATCTTAGAAAACAACTTAGAATGTTTTACACAAGTGGAATCGACAGAATCTTGACAATACGGTCTAGAGAACCCCTCCGGTTCTGCTGTTGCGAATCTGTCAACATCCTCGTCAAAATCGCATTGAAATCCATTCTTGTGGACCGACAAAGAATCCTCGACAGTCGGGTTATTTGCTGGCAAAAAATCAACTCCCTTTGGAAGGTGCTGCGTGGTCCTCCGTGTCGAGATCGATCTTATTGTGTTCCGTGAAAAATTTCGATAGCGGCCAGAGTAGCTTGGTCAAAGGAACCAGCCACCTTTGCCTGGCCAATTCTTCCTTCGATTATCTTTCGGACATCAGGCTATAACTCTATATCACTCCTTTAATTGCGTCCCCTCCTTCTTTTTTCAAATCAACTTATAGGATTTGCCTGAAATATCACTTCTTGCTTGATAAAAGAATATCACCTTTTCCAAATTTTATTGAATTACAAATGGTAAAGTTGATTTATACTTTCTAACACAAGAGATATTAACTGTATCTGTTGCATCAAAAATTAGCGAATCTTAACTTCAAACGATAGTTAAGGTTCTGATGTACTTGTGGATTAGGATTTGTAGTTAACACTTAGCCAACCTCGCGCGCCACATCGAGCTATACGTTTCCATCGCACTCGAACAAACCAACCTATATTCTGTCCACCGCGCAATTTTCCAAGTATCCAGGACTAATATTCACTACTTAAAAAACAAAGAAGTCTAAAAATTATTTAAGTAGTTAATTATATTTTGCGGTAATGATTTTATTTAACGATTTCATATATTGTTTATACAAAAATTCAAATTAAAAGTGTACATTAAAAGTACAAAAAACTGTAGGTAAAATTAAAAACTTTTATTAAATTTAATTAAATGTAGGTAAAATTAAGGATGATTAAAGATAAATAACACGACTTGAACGTGAAATTAAATATTCATAATGGATTTTAATATTTTTTTACAGTATGGTGTCGTTCGATTATAATTCCAGGTAAACAATAACTGATAATAACAACAACAGCAACAACAACAAAAAAGCAAAACGCGTTGCTAAAGTCAAAAAGTGAGATCTTCCCGTTCGGTTACGCAGCGATGTTTTTTACAGAGAGAAAATCTCCCTATTCAGTTAGCTAAGTGTTAAGAATTCCGTTAGAGTCCTGAAAACTTCATACCTTTCATTGTTCATTCATTCATACATTCATATTTCTACTTACATTTACAATCTATATATTGTATTTATCTCTATTTATAATCTATAGTTACCCTTTAATACCACGTCATAGTAGAGTTGTAATTATAAGAATTACGCATTATATCTAGTACATTCAATGAAACTTTTCCTCCACCTTTTCTCGTCACAAGTATTTTATCGCATCCCCAATTCCCCATTAAAACTCAGGTCTTTACTTTACACCTCTACCTTGTTCCTTCACGTAATTTATAATTCTACAAAAACCTCAAACATATTAACTATCGTAGTCCTCTTTTCGGCCCTCCAACTCCTATTCATTCATTGTACAATAGCTCGACTACAAACAATCGTCAATATTAGCCAGAATCGAGTCACTCAAACAATAAAAGTCTCGAAAACCACAAACACTGAGAGCTCGAAAACCGCAATTTCTTAGATCATCATAGAACCGATTGCACGGAAGTACCTCGGAAACCCAAGATGATTTACGGTCTCCGGCATCGAACCGCATCTTCATGTGGAACCATTATGCCGCCTTGCCAGATATTTACGATCCCCTATTTACACATCGAGCCCTTTGCGACGAATGGCGGCGCTGTGGAAGAGAGGCGCGAGGAAAGGGCGAAGGAGAAGAGGAAGAGGAAGAGGAAAAGTAACGAGAATGCACGAAGAGGAAGGGATTCGATGCTCGAAGGGGGTGGATTATTTACGGCGTAACGGTGTTCCGGGGCTGTTGAGTTCGTTGTCAGGTGGGCGGATCGCAGGTCTCAAGCAATTTGCATTTATTTGCGGGTTCCTGACTACGCCCCCTTTTCATGGCGAGCCATGAGACCAGATACGTATCTCTCGCACCGCTGTTTCACACTTACGTCAGCCGAACCTCCTGTTTTTTGCTCACGATATTATGTCAGGATCGGTTACACACTGGTGCCAGAGGTTTTTTCGGACGATGCTATACGCGATGATAACGAGCGATAAGGAATTTGACAATGAGAAAGAAGGTGTGACAGGTGTCCAGCATGGGATGATCTAGGACAGAGATTTGGACTGGGAGGATTGGAGAGACTTTTTATTTGGACTCCCTAAGCCCTGTGTTTTCGCTGGTGGCCTAAGGTTAAGGGGGGGTCGATCAGAGCCAGAAACCAGATTCATCAATTCTAGTTTTTATTGATTTCTTAATTTTATTTCACAACGACGAATTCACGAACCACTTCCATATGTTCATTTATAGAAATACGAATGGCTTTAATAATAAAGGAAACACATATAACATACAATAATAAAAAAAGCATCTATTATCTTCAGTAGTTAGTTCTCAAGTTCCAAAAGTTGCTCAACCTCCAAAACACCTAAAACAAGGGCAAATGGTCGTGAACGATCTCTGGTCTTTCGCCTCTGTTCAATCCTCCCTCTAATCTCCATACCTCATTCGAAAATTTAGTGAACAAGGGAAGGCGTTCAAAAGGACGCCTCTTGTCATCGCTGACAGCCCGAAAACAAACACGCAAAAGTGGCCCAAAGGCATCCCCGTAAATCAATTACATCTTCATCCATCCCCCGTTGAATTCTCCTCTCTTCACGCTCTGGCCATCAACGATATTCTGACGATACCGTGACGATCTCGTCGCAACCTTGGATGAGCATCTTCAGCGTTCCTCTCGGTGCGGTAATCCTCGAGCAGCTACCAACTGGCTGCAACGCACTGGACAAGGGCTGTTGAGAGGAGAGTTTCTCTCTCATCTTTCTCTTTCTCCTGCATCCCCGATGGAGGATGGTCCGCGATGAGTAGCATGAAGACATTAGGGAGTTTGTTTTGTCCTCGCCGCGGGATACCGTCGAACAGGCAGCTCTGTTAAAAGTAACGCCATATTACTTTGGCCAGGACGCCACACCGGGTGGTCCTCCGCTAGTTTTCTTCCGCTTTTCCACCCCCTCACAATACGCTCGGTGTGCCTTCTGTTTGGTCATTCTCATGCTCCGGAACGTACGGTGTGCACAAACACCAACGATAATAAACATTGATGGGACATCAGCGACCGAGCAAGACTCTCCTCTCCTCTTCACCCCTAGAACAATGAACTCTTTTTTCTGGATTTTCCCTGAAAGTCTACTGTGTTCATGTTAGACATTTTTCACGGAACGAATCGACGCTACGCTTTGGAATAATTGAAGGAAACGTTAACCATCATTTGACTTAAAGATGGATCTCTTTAGGGTGAGTTCAAGATGTTTAGGTTGCATCTGTGAGAATTGGAATTTAGTCTAAGTACAATACAGTACTTTTGACCAGCAGAAGGCGTATCTTTCACCATATAAAAGTTTTATTTCTTTTATTTTATAATTACATTATCGATTCCATTTGTTTGGAACCATTACTTGGGATAAAGAGATTGATAGTGATATAAAAATATTTAGATTAGGGTTAGGGTTAGGGTTAGGGGTTAGGATTAGATTCTCTGAGGACTTAGTTTAATTTAAGGATGTAGGGTTAATCTGAGGGTTTAGTTTAATTGGAGTGCGAAGTTTCAAATTACGGAGTGCGATATCTTCGATTATATACAAAATTATTGTTTTATCGTGAAATATTAAGAACCATCAGTTGAGATAATGAGATGGAAAATGATCGAAGATATTTGGCTTAACATTTTGAAGATTTTGACTTAGTTTAATCACCACGTAAAAGTATCAATCGAAACAGGTAATGTCTTTTATAGTAAAGAAATGATATTTCTTTCACTTAATCGTTATGATCGTTATAAATCTTTGATTTAATCGTCTGATGATGAAAAGACTTTTTGATTCAATTAAACTTCTTACCGTGAACATCGGGTGTCACGTCCTGTTTCGAGCGGAGCATCGTCATTTCCTCGCCGGTTGCAAAAAAAATGGTGGGCCTAAAAAGCGAAAGTTAGTAGCCGTTGATCTTTGATCATGCGTTAACACTCGACACCCCCGGTTAGAGAACGACTTAAAGCGAATCGCGTTATTTGCGCTCGTCGCTTGCTTAACTTGTTCGCGGTCGACTGGGCTGCTCAGCTCTCGCGACGACTTCGGGAATTTTTCCTTCTAATCTCTCATCCGTGAATTCGCACATGGCCAGGAACAGGAAATTTATCGAGATTTCTTCGTTTATTAGACTTGCTACTCATTTTCGCTATAGAATTCCAAACTTTTGTCTATGAAAATATGTACTTTTTCGGTATTTAAAAATTCTTCTTGATACGAGAAATCTAATCTACTCTGCTAGAACTCGCTCTACGATTTGATTCAATAAAAATCGATCTAGTCTACAAATCCAGTGTTTGTAACCCTTGTTCCGCGCAACGAATCCACCCCTACCAAAACATACCCGAAGAAAGATGGCCTTCACAAATGTTCGTTATTGGTTCCCATAGAAATTTCAATCCTTTATAAATTTGTGGTGGATGGTGTGGAGAGGGATTAGTAAAATGGAAACGTGAGATTGCTGGTGCAACCCGTCAAATATATTTGCAATAAATGTCGAGAGACGCTCGTACAACGTATTCGCAAAGACAGTGTATGATCGCTCGCGGATAACTCGATAACTCGTATAACTCGTGAAACTAGTATTATACCCGTTAAGAACTGTTAATACCTGATCGACAACTGACTGTATGCGACTGTATGAGAGTCGAAAAATTCAAATTCGTCTTTGTTCGACGGTTGCATGTAGCGGAGACATTGTCTTGCCCGGAGTTTATTTATCGTTACTTTTCATGGATCAAGGAGGTATCAATATCCCGAGGCAAAATAACAACATCCTTTGAGTTCTGTGCCGCTACAAATTGAAATGGAAACCTTCTAATTCCTATGTTGACTGTGTCGAATTAGAATCTACAGGTTTTCCTTTATTCTAAGAAACTTCCCTTTTACCTGTAACAATGTAAATATAAACCCTTTACAAAACCACCCTCGAACATTCTCCAAACTTTCATCTTGGAATCTATCGATTTCCACAAACCACTCCCTACTACTGACTGACCAATTACTTTCATTCTCATTTTTTACCAATTACCGCTCAGTGATTTCGTATAAAAGTTCACACATTCGCCTCTATCTCAAGGAATTTCCATCCCCAAAATGTCGCATCCCTTAAAACCCACCCTCACACCAATCATCCTGCTATGAAATGCACAGAAACTCCGTCCACCCTCTCGCATCAACCAAACATTGTCCAAACCTCCGTCATTTCATCGAATCTGCCCCCACCACGAGATATCTGAAAAAGGAGCAGCGTTCTGAAAGACAGCATGGTCTCCACAGTCCTTCCCCGTTGATTTTCGCTGTTACGTTACTGGGCGTGCCTTCAGGGGCGCGACCAGTAAAGCCTGTGAAAGCATGGATTGGTCGACGATTGCTGAGAAACAGATATGAAAGCGGCTCGAGCACGTTTTCCTCGGTGTCGAGCTGAGAGCAGCCGACTGGTGGCCACAAAGTTTCCCCACTATCGTCTACCTTCAAGAAGACCTGAATGGGAGTGGCCAAGCGTTAGTTATCCCGGTGGCGAGTGGTTCAGAAGACTAGTCAGGATCAGAGAACCGACCTGTCCAGGTCTAGCCCAACCGTAGAAGAACTATAGTGGTGTCTGGTTGATCCTGATCGACAGTGAGGATACGTACGAACTCGGATTTTGAGTGATAGTTCGTCAGCTTCAGCAAAACTGGAGGTTCAGTGGGATACACTGTGTTCGTTCGATTGCCATGTGATACAGTTTTTAATTTTTGTGAATGCTGCTGCGCAGCCAGGAACAGTGGAGGGAGAACTTTTGCTGGGTTTCATGAGAGGAGGCGCAACCGCGCTGAGATGACGGTGACAACAAACTTTTCAATGATGCGACCTTGTTTTACTGGATACCCTTTTCAAGGTAAGAGGTTTATCAACAATTTCCCCTGAAGTTTGGATAAGATAAATTTTAGCGCGCACAAGAGTATTAATAAATTTGGAGGTAGTTGTTGAAACGAAAAATTCCTCTAATACTCGGAAAAAGAATTATCGAAAATTATTATTTTCTTTAACAAATATCATTGTTTGTGAATTTTTGATTTTCAAAAGAAGATAAGCGATTTTCTCAAAATTATTTCTCGTCCATTCCCCTTGAGGTATCGTAAAAGAATTTCCAGCGTTAAAAAAGTACGTAGAAGTGAGAATTAAGGATGCTAGCGAGGCATACTTTGATTGGAGTTAATTATAAAAATTTAGTAAAATGAATAGATAACTAAAAAGATGATCGAGTGAAGATATTAAAAACATTTCTAAGAGATTCGTGCAACGGTTGAGATATACAAAGTCGTCCCAAAGTTAGATTAGTATTATGCAATTGAGATGCATTGTAGACAACAATCTTACCATTCACAAAAAAGATCTTCCGGACTCGGATGTCCTGTAAGACATTGAACGAGCATTGATATATAACTTTACCTGACTCAAGAAAACCGGAACAGTACCATTAATGACCGCCATAAATAATGAAATATATCTTTTGACGGGTTTGCCGTCGCTCACAAATACTTCTTGTCGTTTTTACGATTTTACGCGCCTTCAACCATTTTTTTCTTTTGCTAAAAGAAATCTTCGTGAGCCTGAGTATTCTTTGAACATTATTCGTACATTTAAGTCTTTAACTTTACACTTTGAAGATAAACTTACTACCATAATTATTCGGAATGAGAACAAAAAGGAATTGTTCGAAGATTACAATTAATAATTCGTTCAGTATTTAATTGAAGTTCATAGCTTCAGTATATTTTATTGTATTTTATTTCTTACTTTTTTTTTAACTAAATTATTTTTAAAAACTGATTTTTATTTTGCCGTGAATGTCTGTTACAAACTTGTACGTGTCCGTGACTCGAGTTTATGTCAGTTACCTATGAGATAATTAGAAAGTCGTTCGGGATTCACCAGAAGATTTCTTCCCCTGGCTGCTCATGTCGAGAAATCGAAAATGGACCGTGTAATCGTCAAACTTGTCCGGCATTGTTGGCCTTCGTGCTCAGAAAATTGCCGATGCGGAGAACTTCACGAGCTGCTCTCCTCGAAACTTTCAAAAATAAACTTTCCGTCTCTCGTTCTTAGCTTCGTAAATTTTCATACTTTTCCACGCGGTGAACCTCCCATTTGACCATCCTGGCGTCCAATCTCGAATCTCACGAGAGTTTCGAATTAACTGTAATTAATCAAAGAATAGAAATGTAATCTGCAATAAAATAGAAATCGATATACAGAATTCTACGTAACTAACTATAACTGGACTGCAGGTGTTTACGCAATTTGATGCTTTCATGAATGTAATTAAAATAAGGAAATCTAAGACGAGATTCCTTTCACATTTTTCTATTAAGTATTATAGTGTATACTATACTTTGGATATTTCGTATCCTCTGCAAATTACGACGTATTCTATGTATTTTTGCGTCTTAAATTTTCTACAAATGCATAAACTATCCGCCCAAAGCAATCAAACGCGCCGAGAAAGAAAAGTATTATACAATATGTACCATCAGGATGCAAATAAAGAGGTTGCTTGTGAATTTCGCATTCTTGTTTGTCATTTGCTTGGACAGTAGCCGATCATTTGTCACTGTCTGGTATTACGCACGGTGTTTAATTGCATGCAACGATTAGTCACCGAATCGTACTCCCGCGGCTTGTATGCAAAATGGAAGCGTTTAGCGGGCGCGTAACGTGTAATTAAACATTCCTGGGAGATTAATAATGTTGCGGATGCGTTTTCGCAATTACGCGTACGTCCCATCGGTAATCGTTTATTATTTTATAGAATGTTGAAACGCGCGGGCAGCCGTGAGAAGTAAAAGCTGGTGTTCCCTGGCAATTTATATTTCTCGGAAATCCTGCTTCCTTTATTGAAAATTAATTGCAAGAACGATTTCAATGGCAATAGAGTTACGAGTGAATTGATAAATCAACTCGTCAATTTCCCATAAACGCATCAAATTCCAATTTGGCTAGCTTCCTTCGTCATTCATAATTTTCTTCTTATTTTCAACTAAAGTGTTGAATTGTTTGAAAAATTCTCTGAAAGGAATACAGTCAATTGTTTCAATTGAAATTTCTATATATTATTCATTCGATATAGCATTCATTGTTACTTATAATTGTCTTCCAGCTATCTGTAAATTCATTTTTCAATTTATAATTTTTCTTAGTAAAATGTTGTATTGAACATTTTTCTTACTAATAAATTCTATAAAGTTCTAAAGAAACTACTGATCTACCTAAAAAAGTCTATGGGAAGTAACCTAAATTGTAAATTTCTTTTCACGAGACTCACGTGAGATATACTTTATTACACCGAAGCGTCCTGTTTTGCGATCAAGTTTTCAGGACAGAAAAAAATAAAAAAAAAAATACATAAAAAAGCTGCGCTCCTCAGCGGCTTAAACCCAAAAATTGTATTATACAACGAAAAATGTAAAGCGCCGACACATAATACAGCATGGCTATGTCGTACCGCTGCGTATCGGTATCTTTGCCTAACATACCATTACAAGAATTTACCGTTTATTGTGAATATACATACAGCTACAGCTAAAACTGTATTTTTGGACTCAATAAACTTTATATCCCCTAAAAAAAAAAAAATATACTTTATTACAAAACAGTTTGTGGATCATTTTTCAACACCAAGAGAAATATTAGACTGACATTTTTTAAAAGTTCTGTTTCCATGTTTAAAATATAAGTACATTTTAACTAGACAGGATTTGTGGCCGTAGAGATTTTCGATCAATCAAATACAGCAAGATTGAAACTGAACAACAGTTGGAATGTTTAGAGGAGTCGTTAGCGAGATTTGTGGAATATCAGACTTGGAATTGCAAGTTGTGATCGGGGAAATTTAAGAGAGAACTCGGAGAATTTCGTTGCACTAAAAACTCCGTTTTACTTGAAATAGAAAAGTGGAGAAAATTTCCTGGACATTATTCTACATTCTTTAAGTAGAATCAAGATCAAACACGTCTGTTTCAACACGTCATAAAATTAATCTCTTATTATCGAGCAGCAGCATAAATGAACGTAATAGAAATTCAACTAAAGAAGGATTTAACAAAATTCACTGAATAACAATGGCTTCGATTGGTCTAACTATTAGCAAACACCAGCTTTCTCAACTCTCCCTAAATCGCAAGAATTAAAGAAGAAAAAAGTTGCGATGCATTCGTAAAACGAATTCCTTCATTAGTAAGCAAGAACGTATATTTTTCAGAATAATTTCTTTGGCCATTGAATTTTATAAAATAGAGACAATAATCCAAATAGTAAGATGTAATAAAAGAACTTAAATAATAATTGAAATTCATCTATAAAACAATTTAACAAAATCCACTTATGAAAAATTGACTTAATCAGCCCAAGAATTAAGAACACTAGTTTTTTTCCATCCCCATCATTTTTCGGTTGTCGAGTACGCTCGATGCATAACTCGACTTATGCAACCGATTCTGCGCAATCAAAACCGTCGTTTCGCCTTTTTTCCGGTTGCTTGGCGCATTTTTCTTCGTTGGTTCGTTACGTGAACGTCGATTCTTTGGTTCAGTTCCTCTTCTTTCCCCGTCGAAGTAACCTGATCTAGCTAACACCGTGGGAAATTTCTAATCAACAATATTAGAAACATTGTTTAACAATTAACTTTTTCCGCGGGTTTTCCGCTTGGAAGGATCAGGTATGCGATTTCTCGCCATCCCCTCGAAAAACTCACGAATTTCTAACGCGCTAGAAAAAATTGAAAGCGAAGAAAATCGGGAGTTTTGTTACCTGTAAAGGACCGCTTCCTTTTACAGGTGACCCTCATCTATCGCTCTGTGCGCTTTTCCTTTCATTCTATTGTTCCGATATTTTGTTCATAATTATGGTAATAATTCGTTTGAAACTTAATTCACTTTATTGGATGTTTTCAAAGTTTCGCCTTATTTCAAAAATTTACCAGAAACGTAATTGTCTTTAAATACATAAAAATCAAGTTTCGTCAGAAGTTCCTAACAGAATATTTTACTGTAGAACCGTGTCTTCCGACTTTTCTTTGGTATTTTAATATAAAAAAATCCTACAACGTTTTCCCTCAGTTTTATTAATATTTAACAATATTTATGCTTTAATAGTATGTCGAAATTTATACAAAGACGAATCAGTATCTTTAGTGTAATGTTTCGAATAGTCTTGGTAAAAAAAAAACATTCTTCAGAGTCTTTTTTAAAACAAAATTTGCTCAATAAAACGCAGAAAAGGGAAATTGATTTTTGCAGAGGTTCGCAGTAAAATATTACCTTACGAAACATTAACTGGTATCATCAATTTTACATTCATTAAGCAGAGTCAGAATTAAGAGTAAAAGTCGTTAAAGACGCAGACGTACGTTGATTCCTTAGAATCCTTCACGATTTATCAGAAATGTTTCCCATAATACATATGTAGATATTACAAGAAGTTTCCATTGAAAAGGATAAAAATCGTGTGGTTGCTAATGTGGTCAACAGCACAAAAAAATGTAATTACGATCGAAGTGTCTACTCGAGCGTGTGAAGATTTTTTCCAATGTCAGCTCCCTGCTGTAGCTAGATAGATAGATAATTACCAAGTGAGTGGATCTGGGAATATTAAACGAACGACAATAATAATGATAATTCGTTTTTCTTCGTGTCTCGCATCGACGATCTTCCATCGTCGGCCACCTCGTTTTTCCTCTCGTTACTGTGTCACAAAAGTGAGTCACACATGTATGGTGTATTTCTTAACACTTTGATCTATGTGACCAGAATATTCAATCCAATTCAGTGAGAACTCTACTTATTCAAATATAGCGCAAGATTCGCTGACTGATGTAAGTAGATCTAGATTTCACGGTCAGACAACTGTTTGGAATTACTTCCTCAATTGCATCTACATAGAATCAACTCCTAATTTTATTATCAATTTGAAGATAGTACTACGAATATCAATGAGAACATTTTCTATTTTGACAAAATTTTTACCGAAGAGTTCTCTAATATTTTAAATTGATTTTTTTATTTAAATTTTCGTCTTCTATTGGAACACTTAACGATTCCAAACTTTTTGTCAACAACGTACGTCTATGGAAAAGATTTTAATTTTTTCCCCGAAAATTAGTTGCGAATTTACCAATTTAAATATTGTCCTATTGATACACTTGCAAATATCACAGAGTATACCATTAATATACAAACAATTAAAAAATTACTTATATTTCAAGTTTTATCCAATTTGCGCTTTAACTTATTAATAAGACTGTCTCAAGTGATCGAAGGCAACTGTCAGAGAAATGAAGCGCGTTAGAGAGTACGCGTCAGAAAGTCGCGACGAAAAGAAATCGCAATGCAAGCAGTTGTTTCCGATCGCGATCGCGCGACATAGATTACGGTGAACTGGACAAATTACACGCTATCAGTGTTGTGCGTCGTAAACCCTTTAGATTCATTGGCCTTATCGTTATTTATGTGACTGCTCGCGCCAGTCTATTGCAACTCCTTCTTCGTCGGTTTCCTCTCTTTTTTCCATCGCGTCTCCCCTTTCGTCCTGTTTCCCCTCCCGATGGAATACACAGGAAATACGTGGAGGTGAAGGCGGAACGATAGATCCGAGTTTCTCTTTATTCTGCATCGAGTAACTGTTCTCTCGGCTGGTTCGCGTGAGCAAGAACAACACAAAAGAATTCCGCGATTTCGCAATCGACCTTCGATCCGCGAATCCTTTCTGCCTCGGGAGACAATGTTGGTAGTCTTAAATGATAAGAGAGGGAGAGAGAGAGAATACAGTTCTTTTGTTAGAAATGTCTATGCTCGACGTGTGATTGAATTTGAAATGAACGGAACCAAGATGAAAGAAAATCGAGATAATATGAAATTTTTGAAGGAAACTAATAAGATACTTAAAACATTGATAAATCGAGGACGAAGAAATAAAATTTGAATAGAATGTCTTATTTTCTAATGTTTTATATTATTTATTTTATTTATGATATTTTATGTATAACTTTGCGTTTTACACCTTACATAGACGTGTAAAAATTTACAATCTATTGATGAGACTTTTCTAATTTATTTAATGCAGCTAACGTTTTTTAGAATTGCATTTGATAGATTAGGAACGTAGTGTAAAATGAAACGATAGTTTAGTATGTATTTCTTAAAGTTTTTTTTTAATTCCATGCGTTCTTCTTCGCAGATTTGGGATCGATACCAGGTCAAGGACGCGTTAACCAACTTGGTGGTGTCTTCATAAATGGGAGACCTTTACCAAATCATATCCGACTAAAAATTGTGGAAATGGCTGCAGCTGGGGTCAGACCCTGTGTGATTTCGAGGTGGAAACCTCAATAATCTTCTCAATTCGAAATTTATAGACTAAAATCTCGTCCTACTTTCCTTTTGAAATCCCTCTTAGGAGTTTAAAAAGATATCTTTTCTTGAGACGTTTACTGTGCTCTATTTTTTAAGAAATATTACATCTGTTCTAACTTATCGTGACTTTCTTGAGATATTTAACCTTGCCATGTGTCGATGAAATATTTCAAGAAAGTTCTAATAACACTTCATTTGTAACTAATGTGCGACTTTCACGATCGGGTTATCAAACTTTTCCGAATAACCGCGGTGGAATGAACTGCAATGTTGACGAAACGCCGATTAACGAAGCAACGTATAACAAGGTTGATAACTCGACTATGATGAATTCAAAAATTAATTTGTGGCTTGTTTGTTCAAATAGACAGCTAAGAGTATCTCATGGGTGTGTTTCGAAAATTTTGAACCGCTACCAAGAAACCGGAAGCATCAGGCCTGGCGTGATCGGCGGCAGCAAACCTAGAGTCGCCACGCCAGAAGTAGAGAGTAGAATCGAAGAGTACAAACGTGATAATCCGGGAATATTCTCGTGGGAGATACGCGACAGATTGATAAAGGAAGGAATTTGCGACCGAACTAGCGCTCCAAGTGTCTCGGCGATCTCAAGACTATTGCGTGGTCGCGACCCCGAGGATGAAACTAAACTTGGCGACCGTGATGGTAAGTATCAATTAAGCTTTCTTCTGTATAAAAAGAAAAAATTGATTGTCTGATGAAAACACTTAAATTAATAATTAATTTAGAATTCTGATTCTAATTCTTAGTTCAAAATTGCGCTCATCTTTAATTCAAATATAATTATAAAATACACGATGAATATCATTATATGCAATTTTTTAACAAATAATTAGCACTTTGGCCCAATATGTATCTGAAATTATATGGTTAATATTTTGATCAAAAGATTAGAAATAATTATATTCTGATTCTAATAAATATTTTGAAAATTAGTACTGAAAGATATTTTTTCATGAATTCAGAAAACAATGTACGAGAAAGAATTGTTAATCCCGAAATATTATTAGTAGAATTAGTTGTTCATACTACGGTTGTTCGACAAGTTTTTATAATTTCACCACATTCCAATCTTGAACTGGATAATTTCTTTGATAATCACTGACAAGGAAAATTGCATATTAAACACGGTGTATTCCTTTCCAATCGCTTTGGCAAAAACTCCTTTGATCGAGAGCACACCGGACACTCGGTGTCTCTTCCCAGCCAGTCTGACCAAGATTGATGATCCAGGTGAATCAGTGAATTAGCCTCTCGCAAATATTCCCGTAACAGCGCCACCGTGCAAAATTAGATTATAACAACACCGACTCATAATTTGGTCCTCGGGGCCCTCGTTATGCGAGGTCCCTCGAAATTGAATCGGCCGGGCCCTTTTTGCATTCCCTAATTTTCTTCGCGAATAACAGGGACATTATTCTTCGTATTTATCCAAGATATCCTGGAAACACCCTCGAATTTTATAATACTTCCAATCGGCGTCATTTAGTCACTTTGGCAGAATATTTCTTTCCAAACTACACATTTTTCTTATTTTGACATTTATCTCCAGTGTTTTATATTTACTTAAATATTTATGTGGGATGGTGTGACGTTAGCGAAAGACGTGGCTGATTGTTTATAAACGTTGTTAAGATATGTTAATGTTGTCAAGGAGTGTTGTGAGCGTTACCAAGGTTTGTTAAAGGAAAAGTGAACGTGGTAATGGTGTCTGTTAATTTATAATAAGCATTCCTACATTTATAATTTCTATTTAAATATAAAAATAATAAACGTGGTAATGCTGTCTGTTAATTTATAATAAACATTCCTACATTTATAATTTCTATTTAAATATAAAAATAATACAAGCTTAAATTTTATAAAATTGAAACTGTCGTGTATAATCGAAATTGCCTATTTTCATCTCGAAGGGTGAAATCTGTTATCTTTAGTTTCTCCTGTAGATTATTTGAAATTCATTCACATTTAATCAAACATTTATTTCTATGTAGGATACATTGAAACTATCGCAATCTCGAATCTTGCAAAATTTCAATAATCTCGAAGCATAAATATTGCCTATTTCCCAGTTTGAAGGCTGAAATTTAATCGATTTTAATATTCATTCAGCTCTTTCGAGTTTTATCTTGAAAACTGGTGGTATCTCGAGGAACGCCCAGTAGCAGAGGCAATTTGTCGACAAAGTGGAACGCGGTGTTAGCCGAGGCAACTCGCGTGCGTAGAATTTTATCGTTGGTGTATCGGCTTATAACATTTCCACGGCAGATTTTGCGATCGCGCACGAAAAATTCGCCGTTTCGAAGGTGGGACGGGAGGAGCAAAAGAAACAAGAAAGAAGAAACGTGTCCACGATAAAAGCGACCATTAAGGTAACAGCTTCCTGCGCAACGTAATATTCCAACTGAGGGAAAATTACCACGCAGGCAATTACCGAAGGGGATCAAAAGTGGAGCTTAGCGAGTAGTTCGCAGTTAATTCGCACTCGACGCTGAAACTTTCCTCTCGAGGCTCTTTAATCATCAGCGGAAGATTTGAAAAAAAAAAAATTTCTTGGCGGTCGTGTAGTGCCGTTTTCCTTCATTTTATGTTTCACCTCAATCGCAGGTACACCTGATTTTGTGAAATAAAGTTATAAAAATTATCCCGCGAAGAACTGGTTTGTGTTTCAGTTAGAATTTATGTTCCAGATTCTAAGAATCTTCAAGTGGGATATTCCCATTTGCAGGCATCGCGACGACAGCGTCACCTTAGGTGCCATTTGGAACACAAAATTATTATATACTCATGGACTAGGAAGTGTAAAATTGTTTACATATCTTTGGTCATATTTCAGGAAGACACAGAGTAGATTTTATGCAATTATTTTTTATTATTGTTTAGGTTATTGCTTGGGTTAGGTTAGTGCTTGTTTTAAGAAATCTTCCATTCTTACTCGCTACCACAACTGACGTTGTGTTACTTATTCAAAGCAGAAAAAGTGAAAAAATTCTTCATCTATCCCGTAGTCTGTACACACAAATCTCAACATACGTCTTTAATGTTTCTAGTAGAATAACACGAAAGAAAGATATATTTTACGATGATGGCGTCTACAAAAATCATGAAAGAAAGCTATTAAGATAATCCTAGTATTAGATAAACATCTGTTTATTATTGGGAAAATGGCAGTTAATCATATTATTGTGCCTTTGAATACGAACGATTTTTTTAGTTTGCAAGGTCTAGAGGCAAATGAAATCGGGACAGATTGTTACTGCTGTTTCTTGTAATCTTCAGCCTGAGTTACATAAGAAGGTTAACTTCTTGTGGTAACGTCCGTCGATATAAATGTATAAACGTGTTCCCTAGGAGATTATTGTTATCCTTTCTTCGATCGGCATAATAACATTGAGCAAGCGACGATTATAAGTGGCGTACAATGTCTCTTGTACCTATACTAATTTTAATACAACTGACTATTACAAATTCATCCGCTCGTTACATTATTAAATATACACATACACGTTATAATCAACTCACTTTATACATAATAAGATTGCAACTTACGCTCAGCTATTTGCAAAATGGTGCAATCAAAAAGAGTATTTGACAATTCCCAAGTTAGACGGTAGAATAAGATGACTAAAACGAGAAATTATGATCCCGATTTCCTCATTTTCTTGAACTTCGTTCTAATATCTAAAGTTCTTATTGTCGCGATCCACTTATGATAAGTTCCAAGAATTCACAAGCTTTTACCCGCCAAAATAAAATTATCAAAGCGACAAATTACAATTCACGCTTCCTTCCATGGAATTTCCCTATTCCTTTGCATGTACAGATACATTACACGAACATTTAACTCTCTGGATGAAAAAGGAAAAAAAGAAAACGTTAAAAAGAAGATGTTAACGAAACACTTCCGCGATCACGCGAGAATTTATCTTTCTTTTACCTACGTGGAAGATTTAAAGAGAAAGGAAAGAATAATAAAGAAATAGACAGAAAAGAAAGTGGAAACAGCGCAAAACGCGATATAATCGCCGCGAGCGAGTAGGATCGTGAAGTGGAACACGACGATACATAGTCGAAAGAAAGATGGATCGCGGCATCGGCACGCCCCATCAGCTGGCCGCGTTAGACCACCAAGGATTCGTGGTCCGGTTCTTCCTTGCAACGGTGAATGAATAAATTAAATGGTCGCGCCATTAATCAGGCCCGCGTTTCTCGATCTTTGAAATTACCGGTTAACGTTCGCCGACGCGAACAGTCGGTAGCTCTGACGCGGCTCTGTAATTTTCTCACCGCCCTATACATGCCCACGTGCACGTCCGAAACGTTCGATAGCTCGATACTGGAATCTGATGCACGAAACCATTGGATAAATTCCCTCGATTCTTGAAATATTCATCCTTTCTTTCGCTTTGGTTACTCAACTATGTTGTCAGCGATGATTTAGACAAGATACAGATATTCGAATATTAGCAATTAGTATTTGGAGCCATAACTGACAGGATAAGTGGTTTGTAAAAGCTTAGAAGTTTTTATACGTGGATAATAAAAAGGGTTTGAGGTACGAAGAACTTGATTTTCACTTTTTCAGGTTCTTTACTATAGACGAAGGTATGCGCTGTTTGCAATGAGATCAACTCAATTTAGGATAATAGAATAATTACTGATTTTACAATTCATAATTATGTATTAATAATGAAAATAGACAGTTATTTGTTTTCTAATGACAATTTCGAAATGTCTTTAAAAAATGAGACAATCGAGTGATTTCTGTTTTGAAAAGGTGGAAGAAGTGTCTTCTATGGGAAATAGGGGCATAAAATTCTTCTTTTTTTAGGTACCGAATTTTTAAATTCCTCTTTGTTAACCGCATAGTATGCACCAAGCTTCCATAAGTTCAAACAAGTTGGAACAAATTGGAACTAATTGGATGTATTTTGTACAACCCTTAAATACATAAGGATAAAATGTAACAATCATCGTCAAAAATTTCTCACAACTTCGAAGGGTAGTTTCGAGTCCGAGCGACAAGACAAATGAAAGTTTTACAGCCGACGGTGGTCCATCGGTGGGGTCATTCGGAAATGCTTGCCGGCAAAGATGAAAGAGCAAAACGAGAAGAAACTGCTCGTAGATTTGTAAGTCGATCAGCTCGGGATGGTCGGTTGCCCTTTCAAAACAAAAAGAGGAGGGCAAAAACAACGTGTTACCACAGAGGGGGTGAGAAACCTAAAAAGGCGCCGACCATTGAACGTCTCGTACTTGTCAAACTACTGTGAAAATACAGTTTCTTGGTTTTCTTTTTAATCTACCGGCAGGAACGAGCTTTAACACGTTGCCGTTGGCGATAAAAACAATAAAAATCGAACTTTAAACACGTTGATTTTTATTAATCGAGCTCAACATATAAGAATCGATATCGAGGATAGTGAATTCTGTGAGTGTGAAGGAAGTGAACCAGAGGAAAGAGAAATTGAAAATTGTAGTGATAGCAGTAATAGTGACATTAGTGACAAAGAAAATAAGTCCTCATTAAGTGAGTCAGAGAACATTTTGAATGTACGCGAAAGAAGACGTGCTCGGCTGTTTTCAAGTTCTGAAAGTGAAACTGAAAATGTACAAGCTAGTCCAGATGAAATTGCCGTAAACGGAACCAAGTGGAAAAGAATTCAAGAAGGGTCAGCTTCTGAGAGATTGCGCTTGCACAATATATTCAAAGACACATCCGGCTCACAGGATATGCAAAATAAGTATCATGAAAGATAAAGTAAATAGCGCATCTTCCTTACTAATTGACAGCTATATGTTGCAATGTATATTATCTTGCATCAAATCAGAAGCCTCTCGAGTTTTGGGTAAAAAATGGACCATTACAGAAACAAACTAGAAAGCATTCCTTGGAATATTGTACGGGGAACATACGAAGCGAAAAATTTGAAGCTTTCATATTTGTAGAATACAAAATGGGTACCAAGCTTCTTTCCCAGCACAATGAGTCGGAATGAGTTTGTCGAAATATCGAAATTTATTCGATTTGACAAAAAAGATGATAGAAGTCAACGTTTGAAAAATGACAAATTTGCACTAATATCAACCGCATGGGATAAGTTTATTGAAAATAGCCAGAATTGCTATAAACCTGGTGCAAACATTACAATAGACGAGCTACTTTTCCCAACCAAAGCCAAATGTAGATTTACGCAATATTTACCGAATAAACCCGACAAATTCGGAACTAAATTTTGGCTGGTATCTGATGTTCAAATAAAGTATGTTGGAAATGGATTTTCTTATTTAGGAAAAAGCGAAGGGCCTAATTTAGGCCCTTTTCCAAATCCATTTGCAACATCGAATTTTATAATGAAACAAAATTTGGTAAGAAATGTGATGAATGATCAATTTTGTACCTAATAATGTAAGTTATATTTGTATTTTATTTATTCTATTACGCTTATTACGCTTCTTATTCTATTATACTTATATTTGCTAATAAAAATTTATTTTAACATTCTTGTTACCAAAGGTTTTAGTACTGAATATTCTTCGTTATCGTACTTATTGTTATTGTTAAAGTTGTTATTATATAGTTTTTATGATTTCAGAACATGAAGTTCCTTTTTTAAGATAATAATAGATCAATAAATATAAAAATATTCTACTATTACGTATTTTTTAAAGACTAGTCATTTTGTCTGGCTTTGGTAGAGATAGTTACGTTTCAAAAGCCGATAGTTCTAATGTTAATATCATCCATCAATCCGATTTGTATACATTTTCCAAACATTCCTTTCCTTCAATAGATATTTTTATATTTCCATGTAGACGAATTTTCTCTTTTCATATATAATTTAAATTTCCTAATATTTACGTATATAAATGCAATCTTTTTAGGATTCAGTAAATTCCAAACTTTCATACGCTAAAATTTGGTATTAAGTTCGATTAAAATAAAATTTTTTTCCGAGTTTGTGTTGTTCTTTTCTTTCATAAAGTTGCACTATGTATTTCGTAAAAGAGAAAAAATAACATGTGTCGTGTACTGGTCGACGTCTTTTGGTCCACGTAGCAAGATCGTGCCGAACAGCAAACTAGCAATCTCTCAACCCCCTTGGGGTTAATGCAGGGTTCGAAAGTTTGGTAATTACTAGCCGCTCGTGGCCGCTTAGTTCCATGAAATATGTAATTTCTGTCGTGATTTTGCAAATTTGCAACGTCCGATTTCTACTTTTAAATGAAACTGCTTGCTCAATGAGCGTCTTTTTCAAAGAACTCGACGAGAAGAACTATAAGAATTTTCTGTTCGAAGATTGTTTTGCTTCTTTGTATTACTTACTCCCTTTATTTTCTTATATCTTACTTACAGTACTTGTACGATTATCTCTAGTAAGAAACATTTTTCTCAGAACATGATTCTGAAAACATCTTCCATCGCTGTTCTCAAAATAAAAAGTATTCTCTTCTTTCTTTTCACAATTTTCTACGTTTAACCATGGAATTAATAAAAATAAAAAATCATCAACTAATATCAAAGTCAGAAAGTCTACAAAAATATACTTATCATGTACTTTATAGTTTCCGATTGTAGTACCCAACAAATGTTTCTAATCTAGAATCCAATAATCCCATAAAATCCCATAAGAAAAGAGGCGAACAGAGAGCGGAGTGGCATGGACTACTCGAAAGTTCAAAAAGTCCCCAAAATCTGCTTAGAGCCGAATCTTTTCATCTTTCAAAAATATGATCGATAAAACTAAAAACTAAAAAATGAAAAGAAGAAAGAGAAGAGAGGTGAACAGAATGTAGAGTGACACGGAAGCCCGCGGAACAGGAGAAACGAGACGACGCGACTCAGGAAAGGAAAGGGGAAGAAGCGGTCCGTCCGGGAATAGAGTCCGTGTCGAATGGGCATGAACGCGGGGCGTCTCGGCGTCAGGCGTCGTCGGCCGATTAGTCGCGGCCTGTGTAAAGCCAGTCGACGATTTCAAGACGTTTCGCCGGCCCGTTCGCCGGAAGAAACAACCTCGTTCCTTTTTACAAGCGTGTCATCCGTCTCTGCTTTCGCGGCTCCGCGATGATGAATCTACGATAATCTAAAAATGCGACCAACCGACCGAGCACCCGAGGACCTTCGTTTCTTTAACCAACCACAAGAATGCTGGGGACTTAACGAACGACAAAAGAAAAGAGAGAAAAATGGATATTATCGCGAAGGGAATGGTAAAAAACAATAAAAAGTAGTACAAAAAGTTTTATATTTCAATCTTTTAAAAGCCAGTGGTAACTGTTTGGATCAGAGCTGAATAAATATTATTTCAGGAAATAACAACAGGAAATGGTAAGTGGCTTTTTATATTAAATCATACGTGTATGAAATTAAATAAATATAAATATAAATACTGTCAAAAGACGTTCGTTCAATGTATTTGCGACGATAGTGTATGTTATGATAGTGCTCGCAGATAACTCGATAACTAGATACCGGACAATAGCTCGGACAATATCGAAGATGTTGATCGCTAATTCGTGGATACTCGGTACATACTGTTTCGCTCGCGATCATGTCTGTTTATTTATACTGGTCGGCGGGTTGTTTTATTATTATTTTTATTATAGTTTTATTATTATTATTAGTTTATTCATTATTACATTACATGTATCCTAACGATCTTGATACTCCGAGGCAAAACAACAACATGATTTGAATTGTTCTTTACTCATGTGCCGCTACAAAAGTTTTATCAACAATAAGAACTAATCGCTTTGCGGAGACACTTCTTATTGCTAAAACTTCCCGGACGAAATTGTCAGTGTAAATTTTCGTTAGACGACCTGTTTCGTAGCATTTGCGGTAAATGTTGAAAAAATGGAAATGTTCGGAGCTGATTGATTCGTAGAGTGAAGCGGTACAATAATTCCGTTGGAAAGACACAACCAGCGGTAGAAAGATTCATTTTGTAGCAATCTGTTGCGGAACAATTTATTTCGTAAAAAATTAGTCGTATTAAAGTGAAAGCAAATGTCAAGTAATGAAATGGACATTGAACAATAGTAATACAAAACGATGCATTTAATCACTGTGTTTTTCCTAAATTAATTAAAATACATTAATGAACAAATAAATGAATCTGAATGATCGATGAAAAGTTAAATAATAATCTCACTGTATTAATGAATAAATAATTGACATGAAAAGTGTGAAAATTTATTAACATCAAATGAAACGCATTAAGTCGTAGGAAGGTTGAATCATTTGGTTTAGTCGAGGTTAGTACTCGTATCCTTGTTATCAGTCTCCGTTCGACGATCGAAGGGAAAGGATCTCGGAACGTGTTTTTCTACTGTCATCAGTCATCAGTCATCAGTCATCAGTCATCACTCGTCACTTTTCTTGCCGTTGCTCGGTGTCCTTGTAGTAAATCATATTTCTTGTACTCGCTCGTGCTCGCGGTCTATTTAATTCTCCGATAATGGTAATTCCAGGTTCGAAACATCTTTCTTTACACATTCTATTAACACTTTTGTCGTATTGCTCTAATGCGTGTTAACTAAATGCGTAAATTATTCTGTACGAAGAGATCGCCAATAATATTTCCTACAATTTTTTAAAATATAAATGTCAAATACATGTTTGGCGTATTACTTTACATATTCTGAATTATTTTACATGAAAATACCATCAGTCAGCTACTACAATTTTTTTTTAAGTACGGATAACAATTCTCTGTTCTTTTAAATGAATAAGCGAATTGCACATGTTATATATACCATATATACCTAATAATATTCTGAAATGCAGATAACATTATTTTCTTTTATCTCGAATAAATAAATAAGTAAATAGAATATACACGTTAGTATACACTGCAAGTTACAGCAAGAACAAAATGAAAGAGTATTTCAATCGTGAAGTAAAAAAGAATAAAATAGAGTAATATAACGGCAAACAAGTCGATCGTGAAATCGAGTGTGAAACAAGCAGCAGAATGGGAATGGAGTGCGGTTCCTTTTGAACTCTTGCTCGGCAAAACAAACCATCAACCAGGACGTGCATTCACCTGCAGAGACGTGGCTGAGCAGGTGACACGTGCACATGGAATTAATAATTATTAGACGCGTCCCTTACTTTATTCTCATACTTGCACACTCAATTTCATAAAGTGTGTAATTTTCGTATATGTAGTTTGTTACCATTTGCATTTTCATAGTCTCTCGCACGAATTACTACTGAAATTTATCGGTTGGTAACAATAAAAAATGTAATACGTATCTCTAAGCTATAAAATTAGATACTGAAACCCGCAATCTCGAGCAGCTCAACCGCTTTATTTCATTCGTGGCGATTTAAAAATCTGGGATTGGATTTCTTTGTCACGATACGACTGTCATTTATGTAATATTCACATTAAAAAACTTTCACAAATAGAATCATTTAAAAGTCCAAAACTGCATGTCGAGGTCTTCACTGACAGAATAAATTCACCAATGGTACTCTACACTATCAAAGATTGATTTGACATTGTTCCAACAAGAATGAATCACAGAAAATAAAGGATACTAAATTCAAGTCAGGAACTAAAAAATGCCAATTTCAATGGTGCAATAAAAAATTGCCTCAAAACCAATACAAAACATCTTATTTTCCAGGTAAAACGAGTTCCGGGTCTGATTGTGAGAGCGAGCCAGGAATTCCTCTAAAAAGAAAACAACGCAGGAGCAGGACGACCTTCACAGCTCATCAATTAGACGAACTAGAGCGGGCGTTCGAACGAACACAATATCCAGACATTTATACCAGAGAAGAATTAGCTCAGAGAACAAAATTAACTGAAGCCAGAATTCAAGTGTGGTTCAGCAATAGAAGGGCCAGGTTGCGGAAGCAGCTATCTTCAACTTCTGGTGGTTACGTCAGTTCAGTCGCATATCCTGCAGCATCTTATGTTTTACATCCGCCTGCTGCGCCTCATCCACACGCTGCAACTGCTGTTCCACCGGGTCATCCCCATCCTCATTCTCATGGGCAAACTTTACCTGATAGCACATTCTCGTCGAGTCAAGGTAAGACGATTTATTTAATTATTGTTTTCTTTTTTGGGAGGAGGGATGATTTAGAAACGCTGATCAGTCATGTTTAAATCAATTTCGCTCCTTGATGTACAATTAACATTAAAATGATGTTAATATTAAAATATTTTTGTAAACTAAATAGATTGCAATGTAGATCGAAGTGTATAAGTACAGCGACACTCTTAACTGTTCCAATTTCCGCTATTCGTTTCGTAAAGGTTTTAACTTGTTAATGTTTAACGGTAACTTGATTAGGTTTGCAAAGTGGTAGTAAATATATAGTAGTAATCTATTTTGCAAAGGATAAAAAAGAGGTAAGTGCTTTATAAGGGACCTAATGATATGCAACTTATGTAATATACACTGTACAGCCGGGTTCATTAGGAATCTAATGACGGGCAGATATAGTTTACTACAAAAACACTACTCGAGTTCAGAAAAGTTCGGATAGTGTAATTAACAGAATTTAAGTCAAGAATATACTACAAATTCATATTTATGGTATGTAAATGTATAATATATACAGAATTTATATTTTCTTTGAAATCTTGTGCTTGTTCTTGTTTTTCAAACCAGAAACACGAACACACTTTAATTTAGATTTCAGATATAATCACTCCCTAATCAAGAAACCAACGAAATCTTCAGCCACATACAATCTTTCTTTCTCCAGTTCCAGAGCTTTATTCTTCTCACCATAGCACTATGTCTCATCAATTAACTTCGGATTCAACTCGTCTGTCTTCATCTGTCGGATCCACACCGGCTTACGGTCTTCCAGCATCGGTAACTTATCCCAGCTCGCTGTTACCAGCAACATCGTCAACCAGCAGCACTCACATGAGCCATCAAATGTCTTCAGTAGCTGAAGCTTCCTCTTCAACGTACCAACAGGCCAGTGGTCATCAACTTCCATCAACACCGAACTCGTTGGTCACCATGATGGGTTCAAATTCTGGAAACTCAAATCCAGCGTCCGAACAATTAGCTTCGGCGGATCTACCGATTAGCTCGGTGTCTCCGGTTCAACAGCAACAACAACAGCAAGCGAGTCAGGGAAACTCTTCGCCAACGTGGAATCTTCCGATTTCTAGCGGAGGAAGAGTTGGACTTCCGAGTCCACCAACGAGTTTGCAACAGTCTCATGCTCACGCACATCCTCATCAAGCTTTCGCTAGTCATTATAGCGCTCAAGGTTTTCAGCAACCACCCAGACCTGCTCCTCATCAACCGTTTTATAGTTGGTATTGAGGAGATTAGGAATTTTGAGGATTTAAGGACAGAAACTAATGAATTAGAAGTGCAATCGAAAGTACCTCATTAACACGTTGACTGTCACGACACCCGTATTCGTGTGTCAGCAAAGATTCTGTTCAGGCCACGTAATCTATATTCGGGTGTCGCTTATTTGATTACTTACGAAGGATCGTCGTAGGTATTTGAAAAGATATTCCATAATAATAAATTGTTTATTAATAATTAATTGTAATAATAGTTGAATTGTTATAAACTAAGTGGCGGCACTTGACAACAAATACTCGACACTAACTTCTACCGGATGACGATAACGCAGTGGTTAGCGCCTTAGGTTATGAACGTCCGAGAACTGAGTCGAGTCCTGATGCCCGTAATCCTATTTTTCTTCCACGCATGTAAAGTAGAAGAAAAATAGCAGTACCCCAGCAGCGCGACATCTTCAGTCAGCAGCTACAATTATCACGAACAACACTTACACCTCACGAAAATGGTGTTTTTTAAGATAATTATTTAGAATGTAAAACTTTAAAGCATTCTATACGTAGCTGAGATTGGTCGGGACAATTTGGACAATAAGTTGTTGTTTTCTTCAAATTGTTTTGTGCCTTTGTTCGGCCCATTCGACATCTTTTATTTGCGCATCTAATGCTTCTTCCGGAATCATTTTTCCGAACGGCGATGTTCTGCTGATTCCGTCGAAGACGGATTTTTTTCGAAGGATTTTTTGTATTTTCAGACAATCCTAATAATTTTGTAATAATTGTCTAAATATTTTAATATTTATATTTTTTCTTGTTGCAATTTTGTAAATCGTCAAAGCATTTACAACAGAAATTCCCAGAAAGAATTGAATGCCAAATTTTCTGTACCATTTGATTCTTCATACAGGATATAACCTTACAAACACGAAGATGGTACCCCGCTGGGGGTAGCCACTCACATGATAATCAAACAGCCAAAAAATACCACCAAATGTCCTAATTGGACAAATTATAAGTGTGAAATATTAAATAAAAAAAAAAAGAAAAATTTGGTTCCTTTTCTAATTGTGATAGCATAAGAAACCATTTGGTCGGAATAATCTATACCACACTTTCCTTCATTATATTCAACAACAGCTAGTGGTTTTTAGCATTGCGAACAAATGAAACGAAAGATTATTCTTGAGACCATCACTTGAGCGATTCGCGTTATTAAAATATCGATGGGAGCACTTAGCAGAGAACGCTTGGTACTGCTGTACGCGTGGCCTGACAGAGATTTCTTTGAAAACACGCGTGGCAGTTAAACATTTGGATGAACGAATGCGTATGCGTAAACGAATACGAAATATTCTCTCTTCTTTCTCTTGTTATATAATTGTTGGTTGTAATAGGAAAACTGCAATGAAAAAAAATTTACATGAATGATAGATTTAAAATTAGATTTAAAAAAAGTTTCAGATGTCTTGAAACTTGAAGATATTTGTTGATTAAACAATAATAACGATAATTTGTTGATTAAAATAAGATGAAAGGAAATAAGAAAATGAGTAAGAATGGAATAACAGTAAATAAAATAACTATTATTAATTCAGCAAGGAAGCATAACAGCGGGAGTCCTAAATTCCCGTTACGATTAGATAATCGACGCTACGAACTGATCGATCCCCTTATTTCTGTTAGGATAATATGAGGTGGTTAAAATTGAGTTTATACTGAATTAACAGGTATAAATTACAACTATTTATAATTTCTACAAGTTTATGTTACTTATTGTGGAATAATCGAATAATATTCCGCAATAGTGAAATAAATATTTGTAGAGTAAATTCTAAAATAACCAAATGGTAATTTGCAAAATTTGTTTGCAGAATTTGATCCCTTTTATTGTTAAATTTGTTGCAACTATGCATGAAAATTTATTAATATTAATGGCTTGCAATTTGTGAGTTGTGAAACTTCACTAATAACATTAGTTCAATCGTACAAAGGACTCAAAGCTTATATTATAAGAATATCAAAAACAGTGATAGCAAAAATTAATAGCTATAAAAATACTGCAACGAGAAAATTAAAAAGCGTGTAGGAGAAAATTTAAATATGGTTTCTGCCATCGTCATACCGACTAAGTGTTACATTTAAGAGCTTAAAAAAATTACTTCTGAGTTTATACAAATTGACATGATGATAAATTCCTTCGACAAAATTCCTTGCGCATGAATAAATCCAGTGATTGGATTGGACACTAAATTCACGGGTCCGATACACCTGGCACAATATTCGAACAAGTTCATGTAATTTAAAAGTTTCCCCATTGATTTGACATCGTTGAATTGTATTCTTTCAGACACTAAATTCACGTCGAAACTATATAGGACTATATTGTTTCTTTTCTTGTAATAATTGTAAAGTTTGTTTATTTTTTGTAGATTATAAAGTAACCAAGAATAGTTAATTAATTAAACATTGTAAATATTCGCTTGTTTTATTGTCGGTTTTTGGGTTCACACTTTAAAAATCGATTATTTGATAGTAATTCGTATACGATCAAAAAGTATATTTAATAATATAAATAATTGGTAGTTCCTAACTTGGCAATATGAGACTAAATTTTTCATCGAACGTTGAATGAAGACGTTCAAATAAATGAAAATTGAAGAGAATTAAGAATGGTGTTGTAAAACGAAAAACAGTTTCATTTGAATTTTCACGAAGTATTGTTGTAAAGTATTATTAAATCGTATGTACGTTGTATTAAGCATGTATGATATCGTATCTTGAGGAGTAAGATTACTAAATAAAGTTTCGAAAAAAATATACAAACACTACGATGATAAATATCATTCAAATTACTATTAAGAAATATAATTGCTCAATAATAAATAGTTTATGTAGATTAAATATGAAGGAAGCAGAAACTTTTCGAAACATTTCAGTATATACTGCATAAATACAAACATACAATTAAGTGCAGCAAATCAATTAATTAAGCTAAAGATTGGTCTTAGACACAATGTATTCTACTTATTAATAGTTTACATAGATGGTTTTCATCGAATATTATATACAATAATATAAACATGTCTGAGAAGCAATGTACAGTCTTCAAGTCTTCTGCTTTTTCGCACTTGATGCTCCATCTTGCTCATCCGACTGGAATATTGTTTGTGGTTGAGTTTTCTTATACGCTGGGGCAATCCAGTATGGATTCTCTTCTGCTACTTTTGCATATTTCAAAATAGCCTCTCGAGGATCTTGGTCATCTTCTATTCTCTTACTAAGCCCCAAATTTCGAATTACATAAGAGCTAAGCGTTCCACCAGAAGATGCAACTCTGCCACCCTGCCCAGAAGTAATCGGTAAATCTGGTCTTCTTGATTTAACAGGATCCAAACGATCTTTTTCCATTTGTTTACGAACAGATTTAGGCCTGTCCTGCCTGAACAATGGAAGTGCATGTGGTGTAATAATCTGTTGGGTTGACATTACTTCAATGTGTTTTTGTTTCAAATGCGTTTTTACAACGCACAATTTAGCTCCTCTTAAGCTCTTCTTAGAATCATAATATACTTTAACTATTCCATTTCCACAACCAACAAATATTTGATTTAGTTTTGGATGCCACAATGTTTTAATAACATGCGAGTTTGTTACGTTTATTTCATTAATTAGATCAAAGGTCTTTGTATCATAAAATAGTATTCTACCAGTATTTTGATTCCTATTCAATGATTCTCCTGTAATGAGAATTGAATCATCTGGATTAAACATACAATCAGTTGTATCATATCTGGAATATAAATTGTTTGCTTCAAAGACAGGTGTTTTAAATGCTCTCAAATCCCAAAGCTTCAACGTATCGTCGCAACTTCTGGTTGCAAGCATTTGTCCAAGATAGGAGAAACTTAAACTCGATATCTCACTACCCTGTGCATGTGCATTCCTCTGAATCAGCGATGGATTCACAAAATTTTTTCTATGATCCCACATCTGTATAGAACCATCTATACAACCACAGGCAACTACAGTACCCTCTCTGCTATAGCCACATGTAGTTGGTATTGTTTTAACTCCATTTTGTGCTCTACACTTTATCAAATGTTTGTGAGCACGTGGCCTATATAAAATCCATATTCTACAAGTACTATCTTGTGAACAAGTAAGGTATTCTTCCTTTGTAAATGGATGCCAACAACCACTGTTTAATCCTGCTGTATGACCTTTTGTACGTGCCATGTCTGATATATATTGATCACCTTTCACAGTTTCGCACTTTTCAAAACCATCTCTGTCCAAAACTTTTGCTTGTGCAGAACCTGATATGACTAATATAACATCACCAGTCATTGAATATTGTAGACATTTAATCGGATGATTTTCACAAGGTTGTAGCGTTCTGAAACTTCTCATAGATGAATCCATACCAGCAAAATCCCAGAAACAAACATCATAATCGATAGAACCTGAAGCTAATCTTGCTCCAGAAGGATCAGCTGCAATAGCTGTTACTGCTTTTGTTCCGTGAGTCATTGTAACTTCATGACTACATGGAACTTTGTCTTTCAACTTTAATTCTTCTTCAGTATCAGATTCATTGTCATCTTCGTCGCTCTCGTCATCATCATCGTCTTTATCTTTTACTTTTGTAGATTGTTCTGACAATGTTGAATTCTCAAGCCCCTGAGGTATTGGAGGGCCAATAAAATCATCCTCTTCATCCTTGCTATCATTGGCATTTTCATTATCAGCAGCGTCGCTACTTTTAGCTTCCTCTAATAATTGTGTTTTAGTCTCTTTATCTATAGCTTTTGTTTTCTCAGACATTGCTTTGTTAGTATTAATAGTTTTTGTAATATGCTCCAACATTTCTTGTACATCAAAGGACTTGGCCTTTTTACCAAAACCAGTTATGCCCATAACCTCTTTCAAATTTTGGGATTCTTCTTCATCTTCTGGTTTGATTTCATTCATTTTTGTTATATTAGTTTCTAATGATTTTTTACCAAACGTACCAAATCCAGAACTTACAGATTCTGTATTTTTCGCTTGTTCCTGAGATAAATCTTTACTGATCTTTCCAAATGTTATAACCTTTTTCGTGTTCATGATTTTATTATATTTACAAAATTTATTCTTCTTCGATAAAATGAATTTTTTTATTTAAAATTTTACTTCAGACATTCCATAAGATTTGACATATTAAGTCAAACAAACATTGGAGGTTATGATGTCTTATAATTTGACACTTGCTTAATTTAGGAGGACTCTTAATAGAATTGATACAAGGAGAAAGCTTAAACTTCAAATAAGAATATACGATCACAAAAGTTCATAATTTTATTCCTGAAACACGTATTTTTTGGAATTAAATATTTGATCGATTTGCAGGCACACAAATGCAAACAGAAACAGAAACACAAAGACACAAGTCCAGTTACTTGCTCTGTAACGTTTGTCGGACAAATTGTGTACTGCCATCTATGAGGAAAAGGCGGAACCGCAACTTGGAGTATTCATGGATAGATGGCAGTACATACTTTTTCCGAAGACAAAAATCGAAGCCCTTGCTCCGAAACTTCCGTCGGACAAATGACGTTCTGCCATCTATTGGGGAAATGAGGAGTGGTTATGGAAAGTAAAGGTAAGAAGATATCCTTATAGAATAACTATAATTAAGTAAATTATTAGAATATCAAGTAATATTTACGTAAAAGAAGGACAATGCTGTAATTTCAACAGAAATCAGTATTATCACTCAACCAATATGCATTTCGTGTAAAATTATAATTTTTATTCAACAGTTAATCAAAGATTTAAGTTTCACATTTATATTATCTAAGAATCGTACGTAATCTTTTAATATATTCTAGCCGTATACAAATGTAAGCAACTATGAACGTATAAATTTCATTTGTTTGATCTTCTCCACACATTACCTAATTTCATTCTCTTGAAACCGATAGAACAGTAATTCTATACACACAGAATGAAGTAAATAAAGTGTCGCAATAAATTATTTTCTTCGAAACCATTGCAAATATCGATTTGCTTTATTAAACAAATTAAATAAGACAGCAGTGATAATTCTTTCAGATTGGAATACATTGTTTTAGGACTGTGACGAGCACGAAAAGGGAATTATACTATGCCATATTGATATACTATATTAATTTCTCTTATATTGTCATTGCAAAATATAGCAAGTATAGCGTGTATATTAAAATAGAGTAAATTACATTATTCACGTTATATTTTATCCATATCAATATTCATATTTATTTAAATTAATCGATTCTTTGTTATTCGAACAACTCTTACATCAAACTGAATAATATTCGTTTATAGTATTCTGTTTCTTTAGTTTTCATAGTTGAACAATTAAACAAATGCCTTTTTCACAGAGCATCGAAAAATAAAGGGAATAATCACATCTTCTATTAAAAAGAATTTTGTTAAATGTTTGAAACAATGTGAAGATATCTCGATATAATATTAAGAAAACGTATCTGCAGTAATTCCTTAGAAACTGGCTTGTAACACTTTATTTGGCTCACCTTATACGTATGAATTTGTCTTTTCTTTAAATATCGTCCTCTTCTCAATTTATAATACGTAATAACGAATATATATCGCTTTTTTCAGCATCTACCTGTTCTTCGGTTGCGTAAGCTTCTTCTTCGATGTCTACTTTTGTTCCTTCAACTGTTATCTCTTGCATTCATATCGTTTTCGCCTCGAAAATCGAAGAAACTTTCATCGAGGATGGTTTTCACCCCCTGGTGCAGTAAGAACGAGGTAAAATCGTAGGATAACACGTGGCAGGTGGGTAGTGAGGCACCAAAGTACGTGTCAGCATAGTGAAAATACGTAATAAACATATTTTTATGCGATATACGAAAACTCGTCTAAATACGCGCTAGCACATGCACACACAACGAGGAATTCGTCGCTTCCGGAACAGTGACCATCCCTACCACTTCCTGCTCGCACCACCTATCACCCTTTTCGTATAATTTCTTTCCATACCTTTCTGAGATATTTGATTAGATATTATTCATCAAACTGTATCATTTTAATATCCTTTCCTATCGAACGATCGACCGGTGTATGTGAATCGACGATCAATAACCGAAAAATAAAATAAAGTAGTTAATTTTATTAATTAGAAAGTGGAAATGATCAAGAAGCAAAGTGTAGAATTATGAGGTTAAATAAAAACGGGTAAAAAGTAGTTGAGTTTTGGACCTGGCACGCTGACGCTTTTGATTTAGGTTTTTTTTTTTAGATCATTTTTTATTTATTTCAGATGTTATTAAAAATTGTTTGTCATACAGAAAATTGGAGTAGATAATTCGATCGAATTTCTTCTAATCTAATTTCTCTTTCATTCCTCGATCGATGTTATTGGATCACTAATTAATTGCAATAGTTTGGATCATTGAATTTTTACGTGGCAAAAATCTCTGATCATCTTTATTTTATAGGACGCAAGATACAAATTAAAATCGTGGCTATTGATAAAGTAAACAGAGGCAAGTTGAGCAAGGCCATGGCATAAAAGGAAGTTGGTAGAGCGCCGAGGACAAGAATGCATGAAATTTACGACCAAACGTAAAGTAAGAGTAAAAGTAGTGGGGAAAATGTCAGAAAAATTGTCAAAAGCAAGGTGTTTGAGGCAAGACGGATACGATGGATTTAAAGAGAGGAAATGTTTAGAGGGCAAGCAATAAGATGAAAATATGACATGGTTCTAAGCAGATGACATAGTACTGCTAGCAAAGGACCAACATGAGAAACGACGAAGAGGAAGAAGGGTTACCTGAAAGGAAAAGGACTAATGTTAAACGCGGAAAGATCGAGAATATTAATATTCAAGAAGGAAAGAGGCCAAAAGACGAGAGGAAAATGAAAATAGGAGCGACGAAGTGATGGAAGAAGTGAAAGACTTTAACAACTTAGGATACATTCCTAAAAAAAAAAAAAAAAATGGCTGTAGACACGAGGATTAAAAAAAGGCCACTAAAAAATGTCGTGAAATTTACTTTCTATGTTTTGTACTCGAAATATACAAAATTTCCTATTTTATGTTTACTCGATTTATCGTATTTCTTCGTCTTCATCCAACGTGAGAAATGTTTTCAGATATCCTCGTCCGATAATCTTTCGGACGACGAAAATTAATTATAGAAAAACAACGAAACCAAAGGAGACTAAATCAAAAAGAGCGAAAGAACGTCAGAATATCTTCTTTCAGAAGTAGAATGAAATAGACAAGACACTTTGTTGAATGCGAACATTTTTATTGAGCTACGCTGTAAAAAATTCGAGGCGATATTTTCTTTCAAGCGATTGCTCTCCATAATTCTCCATATATTTTTGTATTCATGAAATCTTTGTCGATGAGGGGTAAGAATAAAGACACTCGTGTAATTTTATTTTAATCGGAGGGTGCTCGGTGAAGAGCAGGAATTGATTTACGGGGGTGGTACAAAAATCTTGTGTCTTCTCTCTCACACGTTTCTTTCTCACTCTCATACACTCTCTTTCGGTTTTTTTTCCCCACTTTCATCATATTTCATTCGCACTTAACTTTCTCTCTGTCTCACTCGCACGCGCTTTCTCACCTTTCCACACGAACAAATCCTTTTTCTCTCTTTGTTACGTGTTTACAAATCAGTGCGCTCACTGTTATAATCGATACGATCCAAGATTATGTCATATGTATGTATATATGTATATATATACAGAACAATCTTAAGTTGCATAATCTGGGAAAAAACGCGAGTAAATTCATCTACCGCGGATGTAGGATTTCGTTTCGTCCCTCTCTCACTCTCACGCTTATTTTTTCCTCCTTCTTTTTGTTTTTCTTCAAATTTCATTCCTCTTGCTCTTAACTTTATCTCTCGTTTAAGATTCTCTTATCCACTTTACAAACGAATGACGCATTCGCGACGAGTGTTCCTCGAATTATCTTCTCGAGATCATTTTCATCGATTTATCTTTTAATTGTCGCAATAAAACTGCAAATTACTCGGGAGGTTCTAGAGAATCTTTTTCGGTACTATCACATTTGACGTTCCATCGAGAACACTTATCACTAAATTATTGCGAACCTGGCACGGATAGTTTAACGAATTATTGCCAATTTCTCGCGTCGTAAGTCTTACATTCCCCAATTATTTGTCACGAATATTTCTTTGTAATTTTCCTGTTACAGAAAACTATAAGGGACCCACATAAACGTAACATTTTGATATTTAGGAATGCGTAATGTTCTTCCAGAAATGGAATCAAAGAATAATATTAAATCGTGTGACCTGCGTTAAGAGTGAAATTTCATTTCACGCGACAAATTAAGAGAATTTTTCGTGAATTTAGCTACATGTTCCTAAATATCGTTCTTTGAATCTTTAAAGTATATAAATTACGTCGATTTCCATATTTAAGTGTACAAATGAATCATAAAAATCGTATCGTTGCACACGAAATTAAAATTAAATTTCACATTTACCTATTAAATACTTTCAACAACCTTTACAATCGCTCTCGAATCTCCAAAATTATTTAAAAATCCTCTCGATAAGTAGAATCAACCCTCGAGTAACCTACCTCTAAAATTTCCCTCGAGAAGATTAAATCAATTGAATCAATCAATTCGTTTTCGAGTCGAGAAACACTCCTGACGGAATCTCGTTACACAGCCTGACGTCGTGACAAACTGGAACTCGGTCCTGGCACGAAATCTACCTCGAACAACGACCCTCTGAACGTTTCGACTCTTTTGTCCCTCCCCCAATTTATTTTCTCTCTCCCTGTCTCGGTACGGCCGCGGTAGAATTCAAAAGCGAGAGGCAGCTTCGATAAAAAACGAACATACTTTTATAATACGCACGTATGGAATTATAATTATCGATGATTTTCTGTGTACGTGTCCTTATGTGTATAATATGCGTGAGTTGGTTTCATAAGATTCGATGCAGGCATACGTAGTTTGTCTTGCGATCTTGTAAAACTTGTTATTTGTCGCGTAAGCGTGTGTTGTAGCGTTTTTTTTTATTAAAAACTAGAAATTAGAAGTACTAGAAGTTAGGAGAAAAATCCGACTATGCAATACTATAGAGATACGACTAACAGCAAATTATTATCGAATTGTTATTGCTCTTCTTTTTGGAGTATTATGAAAAATTAGAAGATAAATGTGGTTACGACGAAGTAGTATAATATTTTATAGTCAAAGGGAGAGTCAAAGTATTAACAAATAAGTAAATAACTTCTGGGGATGATAACCAGGATCTTTAAGTGAATTATATGTAATAAAATTCACGATATGATATATAATAAAATACACGTATGTTTCTCCATATAATGCAGTGTACTGTGACACAAAATTCATTCGTCTGCATCGAGTCTTACTCAGCTGCATTTAATGGTCGTCACGGAAATGTTCAATGTTTTCAATCGAGAAACTCGAAGACGTTCGTGCGACTACTGCCGGTCCAAAAATTCCTATCCTTCGATAAAAATCGTTCTCAGTCTGAAGGAAACAGGTTTGACGAAGGACGAAGTGACGATAAGTTCAAACGTCTGTGAAGGGAATTACGATGGTCTCAAAGAGAAACGAACGCGACGTCGTCCGAATTTTAATCTCGGATCAACATCGTGCAACTTGTTTAATCCCATGGTCGATTTTAAGGAATTTGAAGAATTTCAATTCGAATTGAAATTTGGGGAAGTTTCAAGTCAAGCTTGGATAGGTTTGATAATTCCTCGTAAAATTTCTAACGCAAACTTTCGTGCCTTTTTTATTAATTTATTTCGACTTTGGAAGCTTCTTCTCAAAAGGCTTGAATTAAAAAGTACAAAGCAAAAACTTGCGTTGGAAATTTGCCAGAAGAAAGATGAAACACTGCTGCAAGTATCGTCCCTATTCTTCTTCTGTTGCTTCTCTCGGTTTTGATATTCTTGCGGTCAGAAAAAAAAGAGCGGATCTCTATTGGGAATCATCGCGTTTTGCATCATTGAGTCGATCGTTTTCTAAACAAATACAACCGTATTTTTCCAAATATCACGACTTACTCTCGTTATCCTAAAATGTAGAAAACGAGTTTGAGTTGCTGGCGAAGTTACGTGTTGACATCTTGCAATCAGAAAAACGAATGATTTTTCTCACCGTTGTATCATTATAATTAAAAAATTTCTTCGAAAGATATACAGCACGAGTCTCTTATATATTTCATCGTCGAAATATTTTAATTATTGCTATTCACTCGTGATATTTCTAAAAAATCTTCGCAAAAATTCGATGTTCGAAAGGGTATGGAGTGAATTCTGGCGATTTGAACGAAATCTTCGCGGAATATTCTTTAAGATGATGCAATGGACGTTTCTTTTTTCTTTTTTTTTTTTGGTATCCGACTCTTTCAGCGACATCAATTTCGTCGACGATCGCATCTTTTATAAACGGCTGGTAAAGAAAAATCGGATCTAAGAAACATAAGAGAATTTTTACTGTTTTCTCTTCATTCTTGGACAGATACATTGATCAACGATTTGAAAATGAACAGGCATTTTTTTCTTGTAGACACTTTCGACGTTTGACAGGCTGGTTATCCTTAGAAATAAAATTCTACTTATCGTTGTGCATTCATCGTTCAACACACTTGGATAAATTTTTGTTAAGCGTCGTTCTTCGTCCATCACTCGATCGAATGAAATCGTTTAAAATTAAACAGAAAAATTCCCATCTAGTGTGACAAAATAGCAAAAATTCGGTGATACTTGAAAAATAATCAATGGTCGTTCTTAGAATTGAAAACATTCAATTATATCCATACTTTTTCAAAAAATAGGATTTTTATAATAAATCTGTGTATATTAATTCGTATAAACATGTTGATTAGAAAAGAAACGAACGAGAACTGTTGTTTTTTTCCTCCTGAAGTGATCACTGTTGCCCTCTTTCTGGACCATTTGTCGAACATCTGTTGCTTCTCTCTCTCTTTTTTTTTTTTGCATTTTCTTTTTAAAGAACAATAAATCCGTATCGTTTCGCCGTGTACCTAAGTGCGAAAATCCACGTGTGCTGCGTGTACTACTGGTAGTAATAATAATCAAAGATAATCGCTATTTGTAATTAAAAAGCTGCTTCTCATTAGCGCTGCGTCGCTGCTCCTCTCGTTACAAAGTAACTACGAGTCATTTAATCGTTACATCGAATGTATCGGTATCATTTACAGCCTAAAATACTGAGCAAAGAACGAATAGATCTGTGATCGATGATCCTCGATCGAGCCTCCCCTTTCCCATAATCGCATTCGGAATTTACCTCACGCAATCCATTCTTTCTTTCACATTCATTCCTTACAATTTTAATATATGCGTACTTTCTTTTGAAAATTTCGATTTTCAAATTTAGTTACTTTCATTTAATTTCAATGGCGTTTCCTTTTGTTCCTCGATAATTAATTCAAATATTGCTTTGAATTAAATTCAATATTTAATATATTCACTCGAAGTGATATGTAATTTCGATCATCTATTTTCCGGGTTTTTTTTTTTTTTTTAGATCGATGCTTTATTCTGACTGGAAAAATATAATTTATTACTCATTTTTTTCCTCTGACTGTTAAATAATTCGAGATCAGTTTCCAGTTATTGTCAACGGTCATACCAATCGATAATCGAACCATAACACCTTCGTTAACAACATAACATCGAAGAAAATCGTGATCAGAGTTCGATCAGCGTGGAAAACGATTTATACGGGGATGATCGGGGATCATCGATCATCGCTTTTCACCCTTATCACTGCGTGATAAATCGCCGGAGGGGGTGAAAAAAGTAAACTCGGGAGGTCGAGAACGAAAAGAGAGGAAGAGAAACCAACGTACGCTTACGAGCATTAATTAATTCGAGATATCTTGTAAAAAATTTTTTTACAACGTGTATACGCATAGACATAGACGCACGCATAATTGCTCAGTGTATATACGTACACACGCACGTGTATGTATAACATGTAGGTATATATATATAATTTATATACCGTTATTGCGCAGGCAATTGTTCATTCATTAGACTTTTTTTGTCATTTTCTTTTCTCTCTTTTTTCTTTTTAGTCGTTTTACCATTTTTATACCCGTCGGTATATTTTACTATATTTTCCTCGCCTCTTCCCCCGTCGCGCTTGCGTTTTCATCCCTACGTTTATGGCAATAATATCAATAATATAATTATAATATAATAATAATATAACAATAATAATAATAACCGTAATAATAATCATAATAATAATAGTAAGAATATTAGTCATTATCTAAATTCTCTCCGTATTAATTTTCCCGTTTTCTTTTTCGCTTGCCTCGTGTGTATTTTTTCTCTCTAATCGTTTTATTTATTTATTTATTTATTAATTTATTTTTTTTTGGTTGTCTGTATAAAGGACATTGCAGTTTTACTTCGTAGGTGGCACTCAGAATTGTATTTTAATTATTTAATTATCCTTTGTATTTCTTTTATTACTCCCGAAATATCTAATTGTTCGTCATGGGTCGACCAGCCATTTTCTAATTCGCCCCCGACAATGCCCTTGCTTTTATTTAACTTAAACACGTATATCTCCCGAAGATCGCAACACTATGTTTCCCTTTTTTATTTAACGCAATTTTTATCATCCCCCGCTGCTTTCTTCTAATTTCCTCGTATAATCTTATTTTTTAAACGTCGCTTATAAGCAATAAAAAAAGAAGGTGCTCTCAGTCGATATTAATCTTAATTTTGAACTTAGCTACGTGTATTTATCGTGACGCGAAGGACTCCGAAAATTTAAGAAACTTTCTCTCTCTCTCTCTCTCCACGAGCTGCACATTTTAATTTCTCCTTTAATTATTTTTGTGTATCTTTAAACATTATTTTTCGTCTTACTTTATGAACATCGATCTTCTGCCTGTTATCTTGTACTTTCATTTTATTTCTTTTAATTCTTCTTTAATTCCCCTCGCTGTTCGTTTCTTTTATTCTTCCTCACGATGTTACCGAGTAACGAAAGAGAACTTTCCACGTGCAAAACAAAAAAGCATCGTTTCAAGAGGGGAATACATAGTAATTTGTGTATCTGTGTATGTGTGTAGATGAGTGTGTATATCGATTAACACGATTAAAAAATTGCTCAAAGGAAATGTAGCGTTAATACGGGGTAGAAACCTCGAAGGTAAGTTCACGTTCCAACGGTAGGATTAAATGTGTCGATACCATGGAATAATTGCGTCTATGTAATATGTACCTGTGTATGTGTACTTGTGTCTTTGTGTATGTACGTGTATAGCTTTCTGAAACGCCGCTCGTGCTTTTCATTCTCACTCTTTCCTCTCGTCTTCTCGCTCTTTCAAACTTAAAAACTTCTTGTACCACGACGATATTGCTGTGCGCTTGCCAATCGATTTTCTCTTAATCATTCCATCAAATTTATCGACAATGTTGTGGTAACTCGGCCAAACTAGTTGGAGAAAATATTTAGAGAATATAAATAAGTCGCTTTTCAACGAAAATTTTGTAAAAATTGTGTTTGAATAGGTGTCGTTCCCTTAAAAGGTGATATTAGTCAGAAAAGAAAAGAGCAAAAATATCTTTTTTCCTTGAAGTGAATGTACATATACATATAAATGATCAAGTGTAATAATAGATATAGTGCTTTGCTTATAATACTGAAGTCACTAATCATTCATAATAATGCCTCGCGATTAGTAACGCAGTGTATAATAAAAAGCTTGGAAGAAACCGAAAATGCTACATTACGTGAAGATTCTACTTAAAATATTAAACACATAGATTTAATACAAGTAGAAAAATAAGTGATCGAACGAACGAAGAAACTCTTAGGCTTGTGCATATGAAGTACTGCCTTTTTAATTGAAATAGTTTAATAGAAAAAATGTGTTGAAAATAATTTCCACGTGCTTTGTTCAGTATACTTTTTCAACGACTGACGTTTCATTAAAAATCTTATTATAAATCTGAAAATAGATTTGTTTCTAAATGAAAACTCACATGAAAGAATAACACGAACATTCTGATCATTTATCCTGACCAATAACGAGGTTACGATTTTTTATTACAAATCTTCTTAACACTAAATACACTTAATCTATATCAAATATCTTCTTCTTTAATATATTTCCACAAGTCCATCAAAGTCAAACTTAAACGAAACAAAGTTTCATATGCATTAACCTAACAGAGTGTTATTATTATTCACCAACACTCGTCAAAAATCGAGTTTGACGAATCACAAATTGCCAAGCTCAACGACACAGTATCCAAAGTGATCTAGTTACTCCATAAAAGAAGTACATGAAACCAACTCCAGTTAACAAATCAAAGCCAAAAGGAATCTCCAGGAGAAAATCGATCGGCGGACGCGTATTCTATCCTGGCGCCACATTTTCTAGATCCTCCAAAAGGGAACGGAAGGAGTCCACAGCCATCCGAATGAATCATTAGAATCATTATGTTGTCGATTGCTCAACAACGCGTCGCGTTTCAGTCGTAAGCGAGCTGCAATTACTTCAAAAAGGAAGGGGAAACCTTGGCCTTAACTACCGTGATCCTGGTCGAGTTCGTCCAACGATTCTAATCTCGCGATCGGCGCCTCGTTTATCGTGAATTCCCAGGAGATGTCTTCGCTCGTTTGCCTCGAGGACTCTTGTCGTTGTCCCGACGCTTGACCTATGCCATCCTCTCGAGTAAGTTGTCTGCCATCTGAACGTTGACTACTTGCTAGATCGGTGGAACCACGATGGTTCGTTGGTTCTTTTCGAGACTCGCTGCTTCGAGGACGTTGAGAACTTCCTCGATCCGATACGGACACCACGCAGCTCCACGGATCGTCCCCTTCCGGTTCTGAACGCTTGTTGAACGAACTGTACCTGACGAATTAATTGCGAGATTAAGGCGAGAGAATACTAAAGAAGGAGCAGTGTATGAAATTTGGAATTGAATTAGAGAATTGTTTAGAATATTCGATATCAAACATTCTTAATACCTTGTAATCGACAGAAAAATGTAATTTTTGTCGACTTACCCACTCCTGAACTCTCCTCTCCTAAATGCAGCAGGTTGACTATGCCACCCGTGCGGCAGATGTGCCTGTTGTGTGGGTGGTGGCACGGCTAGATCGACGGGTTGGCTCTGTGATCTTGTGGGTGCTGTTCTCAACGCTGTCTGCAGGGCCGTCGCCAGGGCGGAACTATCCGACGTGACTGTCAATCGTGACGTACCCGAGGACGTTGACGCTGGCTCCTTCGTTGGAGGCCGACTGCAGATGGAAATTAAGGAAAGAATTAATTCGTTTTAATCGAGATCTACTAGCGGCCGCTGGCGTCCGCTATGAGTAGCAGCGAAATATACTTGAAGCACGTGATTTATGTACAAAGGGATTCGGTTAGGCCTCTAATTCCTCTAAGTGTCCCGAACAGTGTCGCAAGTCTGCCTGATTGGGACTCCTATACAAAAATTCGCGATTAATCTGACATCGACATTATTTAATTTATATTTCTACGGAACGTGGTCTGTATCGACCGGCTCCATCTCCTCGTTCCTTGGTACGCTAGTGTTCAAAAGGAGAACGAGTCTTGAATTCAGTGCTAAAAGGTATACGGTAGAATCTCGATAGTTCTGGGAAGAAACGAGTGAATCAGATTTGGATTCCTTTGTTTTTTTTATTGCGAAGACACCTTACGACGAATGGCTCGAAGATACTGATCGCGTTTCCAGGATTATAGTTTATTCTCAAGACATGGTTGAATTTAACCTGTTAACTGGGAACATCTTGAGACTATCGAGACTGTACTGCACTTTTCTAAATGGAAACTAGCAAAACATACGTATGCTTGTGCACTAATGAAAACATATGCCCTACGTAGTGGCGATTCATACTCGCGGGAATCAGCTACATATTGAATCTCTTACCTCTGTCCATCGTGATGGGATATTTTTAAATTGCTATGAAGGCAAGTTCTGTTAAGATGTACAAAGAATGGTAGTGTCGTGTGGATTACTATAATATAGACGAATTGAAAACTAGAATTTTTTCCATGGAAAATTTTAGACATCCTTGTATAAAACTACAAACATTCGTGTTTGATATTAAAATTTAATATTTTAGAAAATATTTTGAGACAAATTTGAGAATATCTTTCTATCTTAACAGTAATAAAATCTTTTTGGAATTAATATCAAATTTTTCGATCTCCTAAGTGTGTATCTTGTTACAAAAATTTATACACGTTTACAAAAGCTACGAATATTAATGTTTGATATTGAAGATCAATATATGGACCAATTTGGAAATATTTACTGACAAAATATTTAGGTGTATAATTTATGATTTTTTAAAATGCGTATTTTAGTACTAACTGTAAGCATTAATTAAATGTTTGTTCTATCGTGTGGAGAGAAAAGTACAATGGAAAGCTCTATCTAAAACGATGATCTTGGAAATTTTCCTTCAAACAAATTGACAATGGTGTCGTGATTAATTTGATGTCGTTAACGAGCAAACGAATCGAGGAAACATGGCTTGACATACCCCGCGTGTTCACCTTCAAGCTTCGAAAACGTGCTACGTCGCAGAATAAATAAAAATCCTCTACGCACGCGTCGTACGAAAGAATGCTCGATCGATATTCTAATTAAGGAGATAGAAAACAAAAAGATAGGCTCAGCAAGTTAAACAAAGAAATCGATCAGAAATATGTAACCTAACGAAAGATCTAGGCACTAATGATCGAGAAAAAAGAAAGACCATTCTAAGTAGTATTTCAAAATGATTCTTGATTTAAATGTCGATGTCAATTATTTATTCTATTTGATACAATATATTAAAAAACAAATAAAAAAAGTAAAAAATGATCGAAATTACAAGGGCAAAGATTAGTTAGAAGATAAGGAGAGTGGAAATGAGATTATTTAAAGTCACAACGGGACAAGTTTCAACTAGCAACAATTTTCGCAAATGCAGAAAACTAGCAGCGTTACTTTTATGCAAATTTTTATCTTTATCTTGATGTTTTGCATTAATATAATTATGATACTCCTGCCTCGGTTCTACTTGCGCGACACTGCTCGCAAAAAAAGGGTTTCAAAGAAGAGTATGAGAGAGTATGGTCACCTTCGGAACTTGTCCAACCTTTCCAAAATAAAAGACGTCGAAATCAAATGCAACTGATCCAGGGATTTCGAAAGAAAGCTTTCCAAGAATAAAAATATCGATTACTTCCTAGGAAAAACAGAATCAGTTTCTACTTGAAAAAAAGAAGAAAGAGAGAAGATAGAAAGAGAGAGAGAGACAGAGAGAGAGAGAGAGAGAGAATAATGGTTTAAAGAGAGAACAATTTATCTACGGTCCTGATAATCGATGCCGCGACTTCGAATGTTTCCAACCACGTCGATTTGAATTCAAAGAAAGATAGAAAAGAGAAAGAGAAGACACATGTTACATCTGCTGTGACGAACAGTAAAACAATACGGTAACATGTGAAAAAGATGGCGACTCCTTGATATTTTAAGATAAAAATAAGGTGTGTTTTGAGATATCAAATATTCACAAAGACATTGACAAAGAATAAAGAACCTAAACTTTAAGCATTTTTTAAATATAGTAATATACCGACAAAGTTTGGAGGCACTTTAATAATTAGATAGTAATCTTTTTACCATGTTACTGTGCGAACGATAGGATTTCTAATTTACCGAATTGAATCGCCAACACTCACCTAAACAAACTGTGAGACGTGCTAGGCTGAAGCTTTCCATTTCCATTGTTCGACGGCGGACCTGTCGGCGGTTGCGGTTCACTGGCCGATCGTTGGACTAATGCTGGAGCTCTACTACTTTTCGACAGCCCGGCCGAGGTGGTTCCAGGCATCATCTCGATGCTGGAACTTTCCCTCGATGAATTGAGCGTCTGTTGTAGCAGATTCAAAATCAATCTGATGTCCTCACCCATAGAATGCTCCAGTGAGGTCACTTGTCGCGATAGTTGGTCTATTCTCGCGTTTATCTCTTCTACAGGCCGGCCTGGTCCACTTTGAAAGTCACCTAGAATTAGAAATAATCGGATAAAATAATCTGTTCAACTGGAACTTGAGAAATTTTCATCTCAAAATAGTTTTAATTGATGTTAGGCGTGTACCTATTAATTCGGTACCTTTTTAAAATTCAATTTTTAATTCAAATATTTGTCTGTCTTACGTTTCGAAGAATTTTGTAAAAGTGTCATCTGCATTTATATGTAAAAAGTTCATATATATTGGTGCGATGTAAATGTCTCGATGATAAATTTAATATTTCGAGATTCATAGATAAAATTTCAATTTGGTTTAAGGGGCACCTTTTTATGCGACCTCTTCAATATCTATTTTTCATTTCTCAGCAATTTTCGGATAAGTCTCCTCACGTACATGACAAACACATATGATTCACGAGCAAAGGTGGCAACATTCGATCGTGATACAATACACAAACGACGGGGAATGAAACATGGAAACACAATTCCACGCACCATGAGATTGTGGATGTTGCGGTGGCGATGGCGTGGTATAATGACTGGATGTCGTCGAGGTTGGATGCACAGCGTTTTGGCTGAGGCAGCTTTCACCGGCGGCTGAGCTTCTCCGTGTTGGTTTCGTCAACGGCGTGGTCACTGGATAAACCCAGGCACAGAAGTATCAGTACCACGATCCGGGAAGTCAGACACGAACCTTCCTAATCTCTAAAAGTGCCTCTTATCTCCAAAGAAAAGAAGGGAACCAGAAGGAGGAGACAGATAGGCAGAGAGCCACAGAAGAAGAGAGAAAGAAAAAAACTGAGAAAGAGCGAGAGAAAAAAAGAGGTCGACAACTCTTGTATAAATTATGTTATTTTCCAGGGACTTAATTGCAATTGTGTCCCAGTTTCTTCAGCATTGGTTCATCGCCAGCTGATTATTGCGAGATAAACATTGTGTGTCTGTTCCGTTGCGACGATTTAGAAAAACTTGGCCAGTCTACTCCGCCAAATGGATACTTACTCTGCTTGGCAAGGTAATCGTGACTCGTCAGTGGTTGAAGATGGATCTTGTGCTGACGTAGGTCCGGTATGCTGCGCTTGAGATGGGTTAGCATGCCTGAACAACCAGGTTTCAAGGTGTTAACGAACTCGGGAATCAAATGCAAACGCAAAGCTTATAAACGCTGCACGCTTAACCCAAACGCCTCTGATTTGCTTAGCTCGAGATGTGATGAGACGAGCTCGATTGATCATAAAAATAAACTAAAATGTTTTAAATAAAAATATTGTAGAATACGACTTTTAAGGTTTTAGAATTTTCTGAAATAGAAATGTTCTAGAATATAATTTTAGAATGTTTAAAGTAAAAATACCTTAGAAAATAATTTTAGAATAATTTGAAGGCAAAATATTTTACAAAATTTTCCCTCGTCAAGCTCATCTCTTATATCGAAGAAAAGGATAATTCTTTTTTATTTTAATCTAGATTTCACATCGTATTCTATTTACCTTAAATATTAATCATAAAAGAAATATCGCTTCGTAAAACGAAGGAAAAAAGATAATACTGGCGATCTTGAAATCTTAAAAATCTATATTTTGAATACTTTCATTCCAAGAGAATTCCCTAAAATATATACAAAAATGTTGTATGGTTACAAAATTGTTATGTATATACGTGATATGAATATCTACAAAATTATAATTTCAGAGACTTCAAGATCACATTACAGATCATACTACGTCGATCAAAGCGATTGGGCTAAGGGGATGTTTTAGCGGACAGAAAAAGAGGGAAAGGTAGAAAGAAAGGAGGAAATATGTCGGTCGAGTAAAGCTCGTGATAAAATGATCTATGCTACAGAGACGAGATCTTAGAAAAAAAAGTGTCTATGGTGGAATGAAGATCTTTATGAGACACGAACTAGTAGCAATTGAATCAAGATGAATCTGATTGAAACTGTAATTTGGCGATCGTGAAGTGGAAAGGGGGACAGATTTGTAATTTTCAAGAAAGTTTCTATTTTTCATTAGCAAGATTTTATCTAATACAAAGTGAAATTGATGTACGAAAAATTTGCTACTTTAATATTGTATAACTAGACTGCGAATACTTACAACGAGAATATACAAGGATGTGTACTTACAAATGTAAAGATATATAATATATCAAAAGTACTACGTTTTATTTAAGTTTCGATACTGTATTTTGCATAAACATTCGCAGTCTATAACAATTCAGCATCCACAAGGTTCCTTTAAAACTTTCATATTTACAGATTAATTTCATAGAATTTCTAATAAAAGAATGAATTTACTAACGATAAATGAGCGGAAAAGATCTTGAAAATACTAATAAGCTCTTTCAGCAGAATTTTCTTTCTCTCAACACAGTTACTATTCGTGATTAAAGCAAGTGATAAAAGTGGGTGAAAATTGCACAATTTCCAATCAAGTGTTAGTAAAAAGGAAAAATTCACATCCCACCGCTTCCACTCCAGGACTACTGTATAGTTGGAGGCAACTGCGATTACTGCACTCTGCTAGATAAGATTCGGAATTACCTTTCCACAATAACGTTGTTAATCGGTCCGGCAAAATCGGTTCTCTTCGGAGATTCTAAGCGGTCCAAACTCGTGTAACGAGTAATAAGTATATAAGATAAATAAAGGAATAAAGGGGCAAGCTGAGCTTCTCAATAAATATATACAACGTTCCGAGAAGTATCTATATCTCTCAAAATATACTTTTTAAATGATAAGCGATAATCGATGTGGCAGGTGTTTGCGAAGCAATGATTCAAAAGTACTTTCCTGAATCATAAGGATCTTCCAACGACCACATGTATAGCAAACGTTCGAAACCGAGTAAATCGTAACAGAAGTCCTTACTCGAATATGTATTAAGAATATTCTATTTATCGTGCAGAGAACAACATTCCTCAGACAGTAAGTAGAGGCAAACAAGAGAAAGAGAGAGTTACAGAGAAAGAGTATTACTCCACTCCGATGGGGAAAAATGGAGTAAAAGAGAATCGATCGACCGAATACACGCGATTTTTCTCACCGGTTATGGAGTTCAATGTGGAACTTCTTTGCTTTGGCTCGTCGAACTCTAGGTTCAATGGTGTCACGTCTTGGCCGGCTTTGTCGGTACTGAACTCCAGAATTCCATGACCACTCCCTTTGTCGCTGTTTTTGATAGCAACGAAGAAATATATGAGTTTGAGTGAGAGAAAGCATTTATTCGTTTGTGTGGTTTTGATTGAAAAATTCTTACTAGTCTTCCTGATCACCCTGTAAAGAGTCTTGTCGACCAGTAGGGATAAGATTGGTGCCAGGACCACCGGGTCCTCGACGGTATCTTGGTGGACGGAAAGCGAATCTCCTAGCGTCGACATCGACGTCCGTTGGAGTACTGACGGGAAACCTTGCTGATATTGGATCAACACCAGCCTGTTCCTCCTGTAAATTAACACGAAATTTCATTAACTCTTCCAAGCATGAAGTAAATATAAAATTCTATTCTTGTATGTTACATATTATTAACGAATAAAGAAGAATAGAAACGCTAGATAGCGATTACAAACGCTGAATTGGCGTTTGACACTGACCAGCGCACACGTGCGCAGTTTGTGTTAGGTCAGGGAAGAGCTACGACAAAGACGGACATAATAAAAGATTAAAAATTAATCTTCCATTTAAATTACAGTATCTCAGGATAGATAAGGGATATCGAGTTAAACTAAAAAGCATTTTAAAAGGGAAGCTTCCCTTATCCATTACCAATTATGAATAAAAGGATATGTAAATAATACGTACATCTCTCAGATTAAAAGTGATCTCGAGATTCTGGCTAAAGTGATTGGAGAACTCCGGATAAAGAGCCAAAACGTCGAGTAAATCATCCCTGTGTATCTTGTGCAGGTCACAGTACGTCAACGCACGCACGTTACAAGACGCTTTGCCGACAGTCGGATATATGCAAGGATTCTCCCCGAATATGTCGTCCTTGGCCAGGATTGCCATCACAACGTCGCCCTTCAATATCTCTATGCTGCCGCGCGATATGAAGTACAGGGACGTTAACACGTCTCCTCGATGAACTAACGTATCACCGGGTGGTGCGTGTGTCGTTTTAAATTTTAATGATAACGCCCTAATTAAAAAAAAAAGAAGAAAATATTAATCAATTCATTTTTTCATTTTGTTAAACATCTAGCTATATGTATACCCTTGGTGAAAAGATATTAATACATTAATTAAGACATTAATAGTGTTTTAAAAGATATCTAGCTTACGTACCTTAAACAACCAGGACTGGCACCCTCGAAGGCTCTACAGTTGTTTAAAAGATTTCTATTCAAATGAAGACAGATGTCCGCCTGAAGGCACTCGGGGAATCCTTTTAGAACGCTGTTCATGTCGATTCCGTTCGTGTACGTCCAAGCATGTTGAAAGTACTCTTCCAACCGTTGACGAAGCGGATTAGGGATCTGATGGAACTTGATGAACTCTCGAACTCGAAGCATTTGCGTATGGTATCTTGCTGTACCGCTGTAAAGCCTCTGAATGATCGCTGAGACGTTACCGAAGATACTGGCATACATCAAAGCTGGAACAAAGTATAGCCGAGTTAATTCGTCGTACGTACATTAGTCACTAATTGAAACGATTACATCATTCTGATCGATGCTTACATCCGATTAGCATAACGATTATAGTAAATATCTTCTCGGCATCCGTGTTTGGAGCCACGTTTCCAAAGCCCACTGATGTCAAACTACTAAAGGTGAAATATAGTGCTGTGATATAGCGGCTCTAAAAATGGACAGAGGTAAGAGCTTTAGTCGAAACGACTGATGAAGAACTATTTTCGATTCTAGAATAATAAACGAGCGTTCGGGTCGTTTCGCGTGACATTAGATTAGCCACGAAACGACGTTAAAAAGTTACAGTTTGATGAGTTTATTCACCCTTATACTCGGCCCTCCGGTGTTGTTGTGAAAATAAAACTGATGCGTGTCGTTGGCCAGAATATCGAGCCAACCGACTTTGCTCTTCAGCGTTGGTCTCTCAGCGTTTCCTATGGCGTACCTTCAACAAAACGATTCTATCTTTTATCATTTTGTTTCCATTTGAATCTATTACAAATTTAGAAATAATATTTCCTTCGGTACAAAATTAACTTCTTTCACAAATTCTTTTCTTCGACTCTTAAAGGAAAAGAAAAACGTGATACGTACGTCAGTCTTCTGACTTTAATATCATTTTATGAATAAAAAAGTATTTTGATATGACATAAATAATAAAATGACATTTCACTATATCTAGAAAAAAATTGTAAAAGGTATAAAAAAAATAATTGATTGGTGAAAGCTAAAAAATGCGACATATCGTGTTCTTCTTTTGTAGTCTTCAGACATAATAATACATTTAAACACGTTTTTAAATTTGTGACATATTATCAAGTAGAAATGCTATACATTTAAGGATTAATATCTCAAAGTTTTTAACAGGAAACTCACCATATACACGCCATCCAATGGGCACTAAGAGCGAAGGTGCCCATCAAAAGGAGTAAAACCGCAGCTCCATATTCGCTATACCTGTCGATTTTCCTGGCTACTCTGACGAGTCGCAGAAGACGAGCAGTCTTCAATAGTCCTATCAAGGTGGTCGTCTGTAAAGAACACGTCACACTTTGTCGATCTCACGCTCGGCCGTACGACACTCTTGGTTCTGTGCTCGAGTTTTCCGTGGAAGCTAAAGTGAACTGACTTTGGCCATCAGTCGAACATCAGCCACGAAGAATACCAATTTTATGATAATTTCATTACGGACGTTTCAATAGGATTGCGTTTGGAATTTCACCCAATTCTTTCAAACGTGATTACGTTTAATGCTGGATATTAAATTTTGATTTTTATTCTATAGCACTTTTGAAGAACGAATTCGTATTGCTACAAGCAATGGGATCATGCGAATAAATTAATTTTGTGCATAGACTGAGAAGAACGCTGAAAAATACAGCACATAAATAGAAATGTTTCACTCTTTCTTATTTCGCCTATATAGCTACTAATTATCACGATAAGTATTTTATTTTGGCCTTTTTGTATATTTTTGTATATTATGTTTTGCAGCCTTAAATTTATAACAATTGTTTTAACTATGCTTTTGCCCACTATGTATATTTTATACATTCTTGTATACATAAATTTTCTATGTATCATAAATATAAAAACATTCGCAGTCTGCTTGCATATTTCATATTTTAGATACACTATCTTGGTTGAATGCAGTGACCCGATAAAAAATGTAACGCTAGATAGAAACGTAATAAATAATTGATCTGGCCTGGATATACAGACGTTCTAGACTAACAATAAGCATTCCACGTAATCAGGTTTTTATCGAACGGTCTTCCCTTGGTTGCAACAACGCCAAAGTCAGTTTGACAGTCTGAGTTATGGGTTTAACCGTAGTTCTTACGAGGAATCTCTAGTACGCCGACTGTTGTCCTCGAGTTCGATCGATCGAGACGTCGGTCACTTTTAGGTCAGTCAGAAGCTTTGCAATACTTAATATCCTCTTTTCATTTCTCAGGAATATTTAATCTTCATAAGAAAAAAGGAGTGAAATAAAGAAAAAAAAGTTTTCTTCGTTTCAATGTAATCTTTCATTTAGACAAAGAGAAATTGGAACCTGCATTTTTATATGTGTCAAAGAGGCGAGGAAAAAGGAAACTGCAAAAATTTCAATTGACTTTCGAGCAGATAGTCTCGTCCATTGCATTCCCAAGGCAATTTCAACAGAAATGGTTACCCTCAACTTTGTAAACTTTTACTATTGAAGTAGCTACGTTCAATTGAATTTACCACTTTATGTGTAAATTTCTTATGATAGAGACAAAAAGCAACAAAAATGGTAGGCATAGTACTTACTAATTGTAATATCCACTCGAAACACATAGTGATTAATACAAGGAGCGAAGGAATACATTTTATAAGGATGTTATCGATGTTATAGCGAAGAGTATAACTGAAGAAATAATTACAGTTTCGTATAAATCACTAACATGCCATTAACCGCTTCGCTACCACAGACGAGATATTCCGTATGTTTTTTTTATTAAGGCGGAAGTTGTAATTACGGAAAAACAGACTCGTGGGATATTTCGTGCATCGTATGAACAACATTGTATGGCGAGATATCTCGTCCATGGTTGCGAAGCGGACCGAATGTTAGGAGATATGTACAAAATGAACATAGGAGAAGTATCTTGCATGATTACAGCTAATCTATCAAAGTTTTTAGAGCTGACAAACTTCTTCATTTATTCCATTTGGATTATTCTTTGTATTTTGAGTAAGTATACCTTGGAGATTCGATACTTTGAAAGTTCAGTGATTTATAGATCTGTTGATCTGGGAATTTGGTACATTGGAAACTCAGTAATTAATGGATTTGCTAATTTGGGAATTCGATTATTTATGGGCGGCACTGTGATTAATTAACGATTCATAGATTTATCATAACACCCTTTGCAATTTGGGGAGTAATTTAACAATTTGCGGATTCGATACGGTGGGAATTTGGTAATTTATAGATTTGTTCATTTGAAAATTTGATAATTTAAATACACCATAATATTAATAATTAACAATTTGCGAAGTTAATGTAGCACTTTCCGATGCATTGAAATTAGGTTATTTAATTTGGAAATACGATGATCTAGAACTTTATTATTAAAAGATTGTGAATATCAGTGAATATATTTCAGTGAAATTATTCAAATTGTCTGTAACAATACAAAATTTCCCACTTATCGGTATTTCCTGTATTATTTATTATTAATGACCATAAAAGATGATTTATACGAAACCTGTGATTATTGTTTCACTTTTTCTCTCCTCTCTTATACGCGTCAGTCAATACAAATGTATGTACCAAACATTTCGATTGATCGAGATCGACATCGCGAATCATTGATCATTTTCCACGATCAAGATTCAACATCGCCAACAGTCAGTCGTAAGGATCGTTATAAGTAGTATTATGCATTCACAACCATATATCGTTACAAACATTCTGCTCAACACAGACTCAGTAAATACTCATGCTTTCTCTTCGATGGAATTTCTTACCTGTCGTTGGTTCGAGATTCGATTAGCCGCATCGAAGAAAAAAGATCGTTCGATCGAACGATAATTCGTTAACGATTCTATCATGCAAAAGTCGACTACACTCCAACCAAAACTGAACCATTCGTCTAAATAACTTTGCTAACGAGTAATCTCGAACTTGGTACTTGGTTGCACGGGTTGCTCGGCGATAGTTACGCTATTTCAATCAATGTAGTAATAAACAAATTAATTTGCATTCTGAAGCAATTATACAGAGTATCTTGAATTTTTTTAGTCCAACTTTTTATTATATGCATTATCGGTGCCAAACTGTATGAGAATAATCTACAGGTGAAGACAAAATGACGTTTTCTTTTTGCTGCAAATATTGTGTTACAAAGTTAGAAGCAAATATCGATCGTAGCCTGAAACATGTACACGTATAGCAATGTATTCTGTATTATAGAATAATAGGAAGGTTGATTATATTTATTTTCTATATATTGCATAGTCGTGATTGATTTAAAATTAACAATTAAAGCTTAAATTGTCATATCAGACTTCATGCAGCAGCCTGCATATAAACGTAGATATTTTGACAACAAGTGCAAGTATTTTCAATAATTTGCAAGTATTTTACAAATACAAATATTACGATATAAATATCTTAAACAGTAGAATCAGTATACTTCGATTACATAAAACGTCATAGTACAATCGATAGACTCGTATTACACAAACTATGCTTTACAAATATTTGTTTCTCCAAAAATTCAGGTCAATAGACTTTCACTACATACCACCTATCTCTTTAAAATTTTCACCTGTAAATTATATTCAAACAATTTAGCCAAAAAGGCAATGTATAAAAATCATTCTGTACATCCTTCGAACCATTTCCTCATTTTTTCCTTTCTTTTATAAGCGATCGAAAAATCGTCATGCTCGTGCCACAATCATACTAGAGTTTCGGTCGAACGGAAACAGAATGATGGATGGCAACGCGATATTTTTAAAACGTTATTATCTCTGGTTTTGCTTGGATGGCCACGATGCTTTGAAGACTCGGTCGCGATTTATGGCCTGGGACGAGCTAAGCGATATATCGGCCAGAGATGAGAAAGTTGGCCGTCTTTTATCCGGCCTCGGGATTACCAAGAATATCCGAGGACGTTTGATAGCAACGATTGATAATACGAGAAATGTTATTACGATGTACACGCGAACCGGTGCATCAAAGGAAGCATCGTGGAAGCTTCGAATACACAACGTGTTCCATCTTATTGCCTAACGCGATCTTATCTCACTTCTGAAACGACTTCAACGTCGTGGATGCTTGCTGACTTCCAGATAAACTATTGTCGAATAATTAGTACCTTGAATTGTTGGAATAACGTTGGGCAATCAAATATCTGAATGATCGATAGTATGTTTGCAGTCGTTAAAGGATAGACGGCTAATGGCTTGGATAGTGTATGAAGGTTTATGATTATAGTAAGATATGATTGTTTGAGTCATCTAAACAATTGATAATTTCTGAATAGAATGTGGCATTTCTAAAAACTTTGATATTTAAAAGTTTAGTTATTCAATAATTTCTAGATTCGGCATTTTAAAATTTCATACATCTGTTAACTTGAGAATTTAGTATTTTAACACTTCAGCAATCCTTTGTTAATTTGAGGATTCGATAATCTATCATAATTCGGATAATTTGAGTATTATACAATTTATAACTTTAATTTGGTAGTTATTAGAAGTGCAACAGATTTATTAATATGGGAATTCGTTAAAGTCAATATACGATATCATGATTAATAGTCAATTCATAGATTTAATTCCCTTTAGATTCCAATATTACAAGCTTCCACGAAACTTTACGATATGATCCACATGTGGGTCGCTCAGAAACCATATTGATCAAATGCATAAGAGAATGACCATTATTATATACACTATTTTCTCGAATTTTCTTTGAAATTTTTAATTATTTATGCTATCTTCTTGTAATAAATAAATTTATAAAAATAAGATTTCTTTATCGAGAAGTTGGATGTTAATTAAACCTGGATGATGTGAAGAAATTGATATTATATTAAAAAATGTAATTAAAATTTTAACAAAAATTTGACTATTGAAAGACTGATACTTCGATCAGTGTATGGTATTGGATGAAATAAATTTAAATACAAGAACCTTCGAATATACGGTGATCAACCAAGAGCCAGCAGCCAAAGAGAAAGGAAAGATTTCTACATCTTGCCGTGTAAATATCTCCTAGCAACCCGCTGATCGTTATACAAGGCATATTATACGTAAGTAGAAAGAAGACGAAGCGTTCAAGCGATAGAAAACACACATGATCATTTATCGTGTACGAAAAATATCCAGATGTACAATTATAATAAAACATGATACAACAAGGAATATGAGTTCTCGTCTTTTTTGTATTAAAAGCGTAAAATACAAAACAGATTTGTTAAGAACATCGAATGAGGAAATTACTTTAAATGGTAATAATACGTATACACACAAAAATTATCATATTAGGCCGGGCTTGTACGACTTTCTTTATGTAGCTTGCAACAGAAGCGCAATTAATAAAAATGGTAGAGAAAAGCTCGACAACGTAAAAATAGAAGATCAACAGAGAGAATTGATTAATGGATAATCCAGAGAGAAAAAACGCCAAAAGCTTACATACGATCGTTACAAAATCCCGCTGAAAAATCTTTCGGTTTCGGGGTGTGTTCGTTGTGTTACTGTGTGATCCTCTGCGTCTTTCGCGTGTTTCTATGCGTTTGTGTATGTATTATATATCATTTTATTCATGTATATGTGCGTGTATTCCGTATACGTGTGATTTTTTTTCCTTAGAAACTGTCTATCTTTAATTTATTACTTTGTATTTCTTTTTAGACTATGCTACATGGTCTAGGGGTAAATCACGATTCTCAGTTACGATTTGATCAGAAGACGAGCATGTATTTGGTTATATTTTGGTATCCTAGAAGAACTGAACAATTATTCAGCACATCACAAAAGTGTTCGAACACTTGCAGAAACCTTATGAATGTATTCTAATTAATATTACATATAAAGAGACAGGACTATCATAATCATACTGGTAAAATTTGAAACAAACCTGGAAATGTATATAGAAGTTAGAAAATATTTGCAAGTGTATATTCTATAGAGACTATAAAAGTACTTAGACAGTCGATTATTCGTTAGATAAATAAACTTCAATATTTAGTGGCACCATATTTAACATTTATCATACGCTTAACATAGCTATTTTTTATTAATATATATTTGCAATAAACATTTTATAACTTCTCTATACGTTTCCAGATTGATTTCAAGTTTCACCAATATAATCATGATACCCGTACCTCGTTATAGTGGTAACAGAATTTCAAAATCCTTTGTATAGATATAAAAATTTACTATCGTATGGTAGAGCGTCATATACTTTCGTGAACCATTGTATGTACGTCATTATACGGTTATACGTAAAAGTACTGACAAGAGTACTCTAAACCATGTGTATCGTGTGGCCGTTTATTGATATCAGTGAATTTTGGAACAATCGATTTGACTGCGAGAGATCGATTTTCTTTGGGATTATTCTTTACGAGCTATCATTTCTATTTCGACACTGTTTCTTTCACATCGTTACATTAAGGGATGGTCGAAACACTTATAAGTAAGCACGGATAATTCTGCAACCCCGAAGCACAAATTTGATTAAAAGGCGCAGTCACAGAATAATAGTTAAAACAATTCATTATAGTACTTAATATAATACTTGGTAATCTACACGATACATGACAATGATACATCAAATAGTTCGGAGAAAAAGATTGAACAGATAATATTGAATATGACGTCCATAATTAAACGCTTGAAGTTTCACATTTGCAATATTTTCGATATGATGAGATATTTGATATTTTAACTAAATATTTGTTTACCCTATAGTTTTACTAAAGTTTTTCTCGATATTGTGAATTATTGCAAACATTTAATCCTCGAACGCAGAGTATTTTAATTACTATGAAATTAACAATTGAGGTTTTCCGCAACTGCACCTTGTATCCTTAAAAAAAAAAAAAAATAAAGAAAGAGACAGAGGGAGAGAGAGAAAGAGAGAGAACAGAAAAACAGAGAAGCTGAAATGCAACAGATATAAACGAGATAAAACGTACAAACGTTCCCTGCAGGTTATTAGAAACGTTCGAAAATAACGAGGCTCTTTTAGCAAGCTCTCTTGATTCCTTTTGTTAGCCAGCCATTTCTCTATCTCATTTCATCTTTGATCAGGCTTGAATAGCTCCGATATACAGTATCATCTAATTCGTGCCACAATATGTATACAGCACAATTGAGGCAGATCACAATCGATGAATGGATGTTCGAATTATTTCGATTAGATCGACCATCGATATTTTTGGTAAAAAAAAAAAGAGGAAAAACAGGGGAAAAATTCGTTGGTCCACTAACTACAGAAAACACTCTCTAACTATTTGCATTATTCTCAACAAGTATTGATACCCAGATAAAGTCTCTACGATACTATGTGAAAAAAGGGGAAAGTGAGAAAAGGAATAATAACGACGAAAGATCGAGAGAAAAATTGGATGAAGTGAAAAAAATGAAAAATCGATCGTTTTACGTTGTAACGTAGGATCAATATTTGTTAGGAATAATTCATCTAAAACTATCAACTACCTAATCAGGATATATTATGTGTATATATATATAATATGTGAGTGTATATATATATATATACAATACAATAATTTTATGAAACATTGATTATGAAAATATCTTTCATCTTTTTTTGCGCTTCATTCATACTTCGTACTATTGGTAAAAAAATATATATTTTACAGAAATGTTTGTATACTCGTAAGGATATGCTAAGCTCAAAAAGAAAAAATGTAACAAAAACAAGTATCTCTGAAAGCTACGGTTTTATACTTTGATGCAAATCGATTCTCCTACCAAGAGATCGTACGTGAATACATAATTATCACTGATCATTATCGTTATCCTTATTATTATTGTTATTATTATTATTTACAGTATCGCTTTTTCATTGCAAAATACTTTACTGTGAACATGCAGACGCTCCCTCAAGGTTCATCGTCGAGAAATTTTTCACGCCGCAGAGGACGGGAGCAAGTCGATCGACATTTCTCGTTTTCTTTCTACGATTATACCGAGGCAAACGAATGCTTCCAAAAATCTGGAAACAAGATTTCATCACCGATTACTTTCTCTCTCTCTCTCTCTCTCTCTGTCTAACATGACTAACTTAAACTATGGAAAAATTGAATTTAGCTCTTTTTCCTTCCTTTTATTTTCTTTTTTTTTTTTTTTAACTTTCTTTAATGTCGATCGACTTCGCTCTAACTTCCTTGATAAATCGTGGGGTTGCAGTTGGTCGAATTTTCTTCTTGTATGGTTCTTGTGTGTAAATTGATTGTGATTCATGTACATGTATATGTGTGTGTGTTCGTGTGTGTATGTACGTGTACAAGGTGGACACACACGTGTACGTGTTAAGATCGTGGAGGTCGATGGCGGAACATCGAGAACAAAATGGGTTTGATTGTATAGAAAAAAATTCTGTGCAAGAAAAAATATCAGACGTGTTTCTTATTTGCGTTTGGTGAATCTTTAATCATTAGTGTGTAAAAAAAAACGTGTGTAAATCGAAACCTGCGTTTGTATTAAAGAAAACAACAAAAGAGAAAAGGGAAAAGAAACGTCAGCCTGTGAGTAATTTTTCTGTGTGTATGTGTGTCAACTAACCTCGTCCTTGTCCAAGCCGAGCTACGGAAACGTTAAACTGAGGTTAAAATTCGTTCGTTTATGATTTCGTGATTTAATTTGTTGTATTTTATTCTTTTTTTCTGTTAAAAAAACAGAGTAGGAAAGCAACAGAAAAAAGGGACTACATTTTTTCATTTGATCTTTCCTTCTATTTTTTCGGAAAAGAATTACTGAGACAATGGGAATTAATTTAATCGATACATTCGTAAAAAAATTCACATTTTCTCTCTTCGAAGATCTTGGAAAAAGAAAAATTGTTCGACGTATTTTATTCGATTTTTGCCGAGACATAAAACTTTCTCCTAGATTTATTTCAACTTACGCAAAGTGCTCGTGAAATAAACTCTCCTGCACGCGCAATTAAAATTACACTGCCCTACATTTGCTCCTCCACCAAGAAACACAGGGAAGAAAGGGGTCATATAGATTACTCGCAGGTGCATCATTATTTTCTACATTTCTCTCTTTTTTTTAACGTGCTCGATTTTGCGTTTTGAATCGTTTCCTCTTTTTCTTTCTAAAGAGCACCATGGGAAACAAAATGAAAAAAGAAAGATTATCTTGCGTATAGGCATATGCTAATATCCTGTCACGGAGGAGAGGCAAAGAAAAGACACGAGAAATCATGAGGAAACCAGAACAGAACGGTTCGAACGTAAAACGATAAAAAATTGAATTGAGAAAAACTGAAACGGTGGAAAATAAAAGAAAATAATAAGACACGGGACAAAGAATACAGAAGAGAAATCTTGACAAGGAACTGACAATAAAAATCTAACATTTCGACAATCAGAGCAGAAATCTTCACAGCGAGAGAACTAAACTTACTTACACATGTATAGATCAAGTGTGTATGCATACGTGTGTGTACAGGTACAAACTCAATTAAATGCTATTATTACAAATTTATCTTTTTCTTTCTTATATTTTTCTTATATTACAAAAAAAGGAAAAAAGTATTTCCATGTTAAGACGCGAATGCCAATTTGTATCTTTCTTTCAAAGTTCAAATGAATTCGAATTTGATTGAGACATATATTTTTCTGTTCGAGCAAACTTTCTTTCTTTTTTTTTCTTTTTTATTTTCTCGATTCTTTCTCGATATTGTTTGATCTATATAACGTACGTGTACCATATGTGAAACTTGTGTGGAGTCGTTCCAGACAACGAGAATCCTTAAAGTTAAAGTTCCTTCTCGTTTGCCGGTACGTACATTGTGTGCACATTTAATATACGTCGAATCGACTAACTTTCGACAAAGAAAAAAGAGAAATCATTCAACACCGAGAAACGTCGAAAAAAGGGAAAACGAACTAAGCACCAATCCGGTAAGACACACCTATGGGCACTTAACTTGGGCTCGGCATGTCATCCTAATCATATTTACGAGCTAACATCGACATTCTAGAAACTTCAGCCGAAAACCTGATCTTAACGTCAAATCACTTTTGTTTAAAATTTAACATTCTTGTTTGGAAAAATTAATTTCAATCGACGTTTCACATCTTGAGAACGCTCCAACGTCAAACAATATCCGAATGAATCATTTTCTGAGTTTTTCTGTGAATCTTATTACCATTCTTTCTTTTTAATTCTGCTACCACATAATTATCGTCAAACGTTTCATCAAAATTTGTCTTAGGTAACTGGGAAATTCTCTGAAACAGAAGTGCAATTACTTCGATATAATTGGAATTTTTTCAATCACGAGGTTAATGAAATTTCTTAGGGGGGATGGTCGATTGATAGGAAGTGATTTGACGATGATCAGATTCAGCCTGGAAAGAAGATTCTCAGAAAACGTGGAGCGTGCGACGAAACTTACCTCGTCAGTGTGAGAGCCAACGAGAAAAAGGTCGAAGGGTATAGCGGCCACTAGGTCGATGATGAACCAACCCTTCAGGTAATGGACGGCTATCTTTGCAGGATGGGACACCACTTCATCGTTGCTATTCACGAAAGTCGTGCGAAAATTTATGATGATGTCCACTATGAAAGTGACGTCGACTGAAACATCAAACATTTTGTCAAGAATAATAATTCGATTTAAGAAACAATAGTAAATATTCTATCGCTTGATCTCGAGTCGGTAAAAAAATTCTTCGAAAGTAAATGGACAAGAAACAAAGCAAAAGTTGAAAGATATAAAACTTCGTATTATTTTACTCAAATTTTCGATGATAATTTTTCACAAAATCTAGTTCAAGGATCAACGTTTTTTCCCATATTTTTATTGATATAGTAAAATATGCTAGAACGAATGTGTGTTACAACGAGGAATTTTTATTCATAAAATTTAAATGCTATAATAATCGCGGTTTATTAATTTACACTCATTAAATGAAATTTAGTATATAAATCAACTAGAAAAGATTTGATATTATTTTTATTATGCTAACGTTATTCGCTGCTAATCCGTGGATCTGAAGCGAGTTATTATTCCTAAACGCATATATACACAGCAAATGTTGTAACAAAGTTCTACAATCGACCACATTCGTTGTAATAAATTCTACCATACTGTTCAAAAGTTACTACTCTCGCAGTGTTTCTATCTTTGAGATTATTAGGAAAACATCTACGTATTCCGTAAACTCTGACCTTTTCTGAGTATAACACAAACGCTATGAACTTTCTGGGCGCGCAGTGAAATAGGACTCTATTGGTCAGACAACGTGAATTCCGGCTTGTGTTAGGCCATGGCTACAATGGATACGTATTCGAACGAACTGGCATTCTGACGAGTGAAACATCTAAAGACTGCAATGCATACACTCATAAAAAATCTATATATATATTTGATTAACTTTGGCATATGGAGTTCGTCAGAATGTCAATTCGTATCGAGTACGCATTCATTGTAACCGTAGCCTTACTTGTCCAATATCGATCATTGATTCCGTGTCTCACCTATGAAGTCTATGATGACGATGGGATCGTCACTGTACTTTTTGTTCTTCCTGCTGTTGTAATCCGGATCCGACAGGACGAAGGCGGCGACGTACGGTGTAAATATAGCGGTATACAATACGAGCAGCAATATCACCCAGTCCCAGACCGCTTTAAAGGGTGAATAGTGTAATATGGTCCACTTGCCGATCCTAGGTGACTGTAATTTGTACTCTGGGAGGATATCGTTTCCAAGGGACAGCACCTGGAGCACATATTAACATATTGGGGAAGAATATATTCATCATTCGTTCCTCTTTTTCTTCACTTTCTTCTTAATGAAAAGAAACCGTCGATTTTCGTAGATCTGAGTTTTTCACCTCCTAATTTTCACTTGGAAAGTTATTCCTATGTTTCTTGTTGTTTTCTTAATTAAATAACTCACATGAATATTAAACAATAGAGGAGATTTAATTTCTAGAAATTATTGAATTAAGAAAACAAGAATAATTCAAGATGTAGGAGAAGAAATAGAAAATAATTCTTCTCTGGAATAAGAAAAACGAAAACTCGATACATTTTTATTTCTGTTCGATCCTCTTTCCTCGATCGTTCGATTATTTTTATTATTATAAGTCAAAAGGAAGTGCGGAGATTATTATTATTAGTTTTTAACATCGGTTCTTCTTAATTTACGATGTTTCGGCAGACTTTGCGCGAATTTGTTTTTGAAATGAAAATATCTTCGCCGAAAAACAGATTGGAAAAAGAAGAACATGTGTCGATCGTTGGTTTATCAAACAATTGATAAAAATTCGATGGAGAAGGACATGGCAATGTTATTGCTATGTTTATAGGAGTTGAGAAAAACAAAATGTCCCGTGTTTGTTTCAATACCGTGTTATTTTCCATGCTGAATGGCCGAGCGAACAATATCAGAAACACCTTTGTCTTGTTCTATATTTTCAACTTTCCTTCCTTTCTGTCGAATAGCAATACGGTCAGAAACGCGAAAAATAAACCACCCACGCTCGCTCTTTTCTATCACTTTGCGCCGTATCATTTTCCTTTTATTCAACAGAGTGGAAAGGAAGATTTGTTTCTACCCCGCAGTCCGACTCATTTAAGCGTCGCCGCGTTTTAACCTCGTTTCTCGACACGAAATCCATTAACAGAGAGCGTTCACGTACGAAAAATTTCGAATGCTTTGCTCGTTAGTAACGCGTTTCTCGAAAAAATGGTCAGAAAAAACGTAGGATTTCTATCGTATTAATTGATCTTTTCGTATGGACCACGATTCGAAGAGGTGACGATTAATCCCGTCGTTTATCGTGAGAGTTGAGCTCAAATCCCGACGAAATCTGATTCAGCCGGCAGAGTAATCGCTTTAATAAAACCGAACGATTGAAAAAGTGGAAAATTTACGGCGAAGGCGAAACGAAGTTCTGATAAGGGATCATCTGCTACTGTTCGTCGGGGAAAGTTTCTGATCGCCGAAAAAGAAAAAGAAAAGAGATGAATGAGAAGAACCGTGATATGGAACACGCGGAGGACAGCTAACCTGCCTGGCACAGTAGCGTTTCGAGTTGCTAATTGGACTCTCTGCCATTTAAGCCGGCCTTTGTGGAGGTTCTACAACGAAACCACGGCCACCGATCGACCATAAGTAAACACTTGGCACACACTATGCTTCCCACTGACACACACCTGGCACACGTGCCCTTTCACCAGCGACCGGCGGAACTTATTACGCGAACCACAGGTAAATAAATTCACTCGTCGATGATCCACATTTCCTCCTATTGCTTCTGTGTGCGTGTCCTTATATAAGAAACAAATATCCAGCCTCTTATTCCGCGCTATGGAACAAGAAAAAGATATATATATGGGAAATCCTTTCTGGATTGGTTCGTGTGCTTCCTGTTCTTCCGTATAGGTATCACGCCCTCGAGATCCTCGTCACCATCACGTTTTATCGAGCGCTTCCACGAGTTGAGCCGAGTCGGAAAAGCGGCGGTAAAACGACTGTCGATCCCAGTGAAAGCTCGACGACTCGAGGAACCGGGGATATCGATCCACTGGACGGAACGTTGCCCCAAATACCGGAATATCAGTTGTTTACAACGCGGAGAGGAAGAACCGGAAGAGTCCTAGTCGAGTGCTAGCCTCACACTGATGCAATGCGGACCGCGAAGGGTGGCGGCGTTCGATTGGCGAAGGGGAGGACGACGAAGAGAGCAAGAGAGAGTAAGAGAGAGAGAGAGAGAGAGAGAGTGAGAAGTAAATGTGAGCGTGTACACAAGTATGAGTGTACGTTGTATGTGCATGTACGTACAGAGAGAGTACCCTTGTACGTGTATGTAGAGGAGGAGTATTGGTTAGGGCAACCCCGTCGTCACACCCTACGCCGGCCACGTTTCGAAGTATCCAACCTTAGCAGGGTTAGCCTTATTACCTTAATAGCGGCTGTCTTCACGACCTCAGCTAGGCCAATAACAAGTCTTCCGCAGGCATACCGTGCACCTTTCTAATCGGAACTAATCACCAGGCTGCTGATGATCAACCGTTGCCACGCTTTCCTCTCCGGCTCGTTTCCCGCTCGTCTAATGGCGCTGATGGCGCTCCGCTCCGTTCCATTTATTTTTCCATGCTGCCGGGCGCAACCGTTTATTCCGCCACGTTTGTTTGTACTTCCTTGTCGACTATTCGCCACACGCCACCGTAGCCCCTCTGTTTACCTGGCCGATCAGGGATCTGTTGCTCGAACACCACGTGAATCTCTGCTCTGCTGCTTCTCGAGATGACGTTTTCAGTAGATGATATTGTTAATAAACGTCCGCGTATTTTATTCTTCCTTTCCATTTCCACGATTCTTGAAACTTTAAGAAACTCTCAAGAATTTGCACGATACGCAGTTCATTTCCAACACCAGTGGATAGATTTGGAACGTCGACGTTTCTAATTGGAAACAGTTGTCGGAGATTCGCGATACAGACTGCCGTAACGATTAACGAGCACAGAATTTAACGAGTATTCGATATTTTCTGTATTAATCGCTGCAGTAATTCCTTTCGAAGACCACCGATAAAAAAAAGCCGATGCTTTAATTAGAAAAAGACCTAGAAGATTCACGTACCGTTTGATTAATGCCAAGAATCGGTTAAAACTCGAACCAAAGATCGTAAAACTAACGAGTTTTAATGAAATTTTATAATCGAAAACGTTTCAATTAGGAAACATTCCGGAGGATCCACGCCTTGTCGGATTAATACGTAAGACTGATATACCGGCTAAAGATCGAGCCCGAGATTACAAATTTAACAAGTTCCAAAGGGATTGCGTAACTTTAAAATATAATTTTATAACCTGATCTAATAATTTCTCTAAAATACAAATATTGATCTCTTTCAAGATAATCGACCTTTTAATTCGAACAAATTCTAAAAGATCCACGTATCGTCCGATTAATACGTCAAACTGTTGTATCGATAAACGGTGGTGTCCAGAATTATAAATAAACGATCGTTCCCAGCAGAAGCCCGACGTAAAACGTTTCAAACCGATAACCGACCGCGGTCCGTCTGAAAGTTGTCTGGATTTAGTTGGAGACCTAAATATCTCTATGTCGCGGACAGGACATTTCATTGATTTCTTATTACGAGTCGCGAGGTCTGTCTAGAGTCGGCCAAGCATGGCGCGAAGGGATGAAAAACGAGGATAGGAGGTACAGAGAGAAGCGGATCGTCGTTCGTCACGGACGACCAGGGAAAATGTAAATCCGGATGGATTATCTTTTATTCATGTTACCTGCTCTAGCCAGGTGAACCGGCCTATGTGTTTCTTTAGAACCTGTGTGTAATTCTACACGCGCGATGCCTGGGTGCGAGGTCGTGACCCGACAGCCTCGTTTCAATGACCCTTCGTCATTAGGTCGTTCAAGAATGTTCGTTATTTCTAACGAGGCACAAATTAATGCGTGGACAAGCTTCTGGCTAGGAAATAACGAGGAAACGCCCATGGACTTCGTCCAAGGAACGAATTTTCGTGCAATCAGCTTCTCTTAGAGGATGTATGAAGTTACATCTCGAAATTGCACCTGTTTTTCGGGACGTGCATCTCGAAGATAGTATCGAGAGCTATAAATATTGGATGGTGTTGCTTGAGATACGATGTGGGCTACCGTAAATTGAAGCGATGAGTCCCTTATAGTCGTGGTCAAAAGAAAGTTCCAAATTGAAATTTACATATGACTACTTGTAACTTTGTATTAGATACTTTTCATCGTGTTAGTAACGATGTTTATTCAGTATCCTTATAGAATAGAATTTCGTTTTCTAAAATTATAATAAAATTACGATAAAATATCCCTCTAAACCTTGTTACGTCCGTCACTGAATTTTTATGCCTGTGAATTTTTGAAATGCTATATAAATATTCCAGGTTAAAATTGTATTTAGGTTTTTTAGAGCTTTGACAGGAAAAAGATTGTCTCATTTATAAGCAGGACTGAAGGTATTAATTATAATACTATTCGAATAAATTGAAAAGCTAGGTAGCGAAATTGTAATGGAGGCACAAATCTTTATTTCAATATCCAATGAAAAATATATCGACTTTGATATTGGAAGTACTCTCTACCCTAACTGAAATCTTAACCAAAGTTTTATACCCTTATATTTATCAATCTATTATCTATTATTTTGCCGAATCAATTTCTCCGTTTATTACACCTGTAAATTGACTTAGCATCGTTTCGTTGATTCGTCCAAACATTCGAAATGTGTCTATTTCAATTCGTGACTGATTTTATGACTCAGATACATCGTGGCTCGGACTATCGGAAGAATGTCCAACGCCTATCGGGGATTTTCTCAGCGAAGAATTAGGTGATACAAAAGAATAAGAACCATTAGAATCAGACCTTGTTCCACGACCGTTTCTCAGATTGGTCGCGCGTCCACTCGTTATCTTAAAAGCGACCATCTCGTTGATTTCTCGACGGAGAAAAAGCGTCTGAGAAAGGACGAATCCCGCGAGTGTTCGTTAAGATTTCTTCGAGCTGGTACAATCAATTAGGTCAGAAACTAACGTGCCAAAGTTTCGATGATCAAGGCTCGCGACCAATTTAGAAGATTATTATACTTCGCTGGAATCGAACTTGGCTTCGAATCGATGGATCCTTAGTTCATTACTATATTTAGGCATGGTTTGCTGCCCTACTTCGATACACGAAGGGCCGAATATCTAGGTAACACGAAAGTGAACAACTAATTCAGGGAACCAAATATATTTTCCCTTTTATTGCCTCGAAATTCTGCAAAAATAATCGAAGGTTTTCTTCATCGCTAGTAATAAATTTTCGTCTTGAAAACTTATTTGCACGAAGAGTTGAATATTTATGTAGCACGAAAATTATAGATTAAATCAATCTTTATAACTATATCTTTGGAATTCGGTAAAAATAATGGGAGATTTTCTTGGTACTAAGTATCCCAAAAATTTCAAGAACGTCACTTTGCTTTCAGAGAGGCCACATATTTCCGAATGCAATCAGTGAAATTCCACGCGAAGCAGACAGCTCGACATACAGCTTCGTAATTAGAGCATATGGTGCACCAGATGCTGCCTCATACACGGAGAAGTCCAACAAGTTCTCTTACCAAGAATCTGTATACAGCAGATGAATCCCAGTATTCAAATCGACTCAGATTACGTCACGTCTCTCTCATATATAAATTTAATTAGTAATTAGAGCGCAATTGGCATCTCGACGAATATACACTGCCGATCATAAGTATTAGCACGCATACTGACATTTAGTATAAATTGACTGCCTCCCACTGTTTTTATTTCCTAGTTATTTTATTACAAATCAGTTATTTTATTCACGACGTATGTAAAATATTAAAGTGGTAAACACTCAAATGTTAAAATAGTAAGCGCCAAATATTAAAATACTAAAATAGTAGACATATATAAAACAATAAATAGTGAACTCACATACGTAAAATAGTTCAATATTAAATATAGTAAAATTTGTTAGAATTGTCTAATAAATATGATAATATATATTCGAATATTTATAGCCTGCATTATGCATATCGAGAAAATCCGGATCAATTAGAGTTACGGGAGATAACTTGAAATTATTGAACGTGAGCAGCGGAGATGAAGAAGAGCACGTTACGTGGCGTTGGTTAGGTCACGCTGTGACCTGGAATCACCGAAAGCTAACTGCCGAATATAATAGTTGCATAGTAGCGTTTAACGAACAGACCAAAGGAAAATGTTCAAACAGTTTCGCGTAGCAGCTCGCCCAATGGTAATTAAATTCCACTGCCATGTCTAACAGGATTCTCAGCTACCGATAGAACTTTCTTGGAATTTACAGTTGTAAGGTCTATGCTACTGAGAGTTCATCTTACTTCGCTTCCAGGAAGGTTAACTGAAAATATTAGATTGATCAGGAAGTTCTGTCGCTTGTGTTCTTTGAAAGAAAAGAGAGCAATTGTTTTAAGTGAAATTTATATTAATTGATCTTAGTCGTGACTGTCTTTTAAATGTTTGATAATTCATTTATTTCGTCGTATTTTTATTCTTGAAATATTCCTTCAGTGACTCTACAACCTAATGTAAGCTATACATCTTCTCTCTGTCAAAAGTTATCAATAAATTGAAAAAGAATTGTGTAAGGGTCGAGACCAATCTATTTTTCAATTCACGCAAAGGATCTGTTGGAAATTCTGTTATCTAAAATACATTTTATTATAAAGCAATTTATTTACCAAATTTCCAATGGCAGACTATTTTTGCAGCAATATTGCACTTTTATGTCAAACACTTTCAATTTGATGAAACTTCCAAGTAATGTGAATATAAAAAAAAAATTTGGTGAAAATTTTTCAATGAACTTTAGAGAAAATGGATTTTAAAGTTTTTTTATCATAAATATTGTGTTTTATAACGTCATACTTGTTTATGAAATAATTCGCTATATTATTCGTCTTTGGTATTTCGGATCTTATTTAGTCCTCGCTCGATGTTGGGAGAACGGAATGTCGCGAGAGCTGCTAATATGTGATCAGCCGACAAATTCCTGTACAACTTCATTCCTAGAAGTAATGCGGAAATGACCTGTTTTCCGCTAATAAATACGGAGGCTATCCCCTTTGAGCACACTCTCCAAAATTGTAAAGCGTTCGCTACACCAGGAATTCAACCTGAACATTCTTTGCGAATAACTATGATATATCAAAAACAATCGCATCTATCAATTGATCAATTTATCAATTGATGAAGATCTGAAGCTAAAATTAAAAACCAACTTCTCCCTTACTTTCCATAATTCTCCGAACTAACAATTGCAAAAATCTACAAAAGTTGATCTGTTCAAGCAACAGTAATCTGTAATAGCAAAATAATAACAATTAACAATGGATCCGATGTGATTAATAAAAGTTTCTAAAATTCTGCTCAAATGGAATTAAAAATACAGATAAGAGTTGTCACTATGGACAATCAAACGATACTAATCATGAAGCCATAATTTAACAAAGTATTAAGGAATATCAAGAAATATCCTTAATAAAAGTTCCTAAGAAAGATATGTCATTTATTCTTATTTTGTTTCCAGCTTTCCCCCCGGTTAAGTAAAGAAAAATCCAAGAAAGGGAAGAAATAATAACATAGTGATAAAACATCTCTGGAAGAAGGGATACGAAGGTTCATCAAGCCTTTATCGACACGTGGTCGAGTTACTTGGAAATCAGGTCGCGTCAACGACAGAGCACAGCTTGCGTTCTCGTATTGGGATATAATGCCACCTCTGTGGAAAGGAAACTGCTGTCAGAGTGTGAAAGTTAAAATCCCTCCGCTTGCCAGTGGGCACGTTTGTTCACGTTGTAAATAACAGGCCTGTTTAATGAAAGCACCACCACTAAGAATGGCGGCTGTGGTCGATTTAACGCACCCTGTATTTCGGCTTGAATACACAAATGCTTGTGCATCTATCTCGAAGTATGGTATCCCATATTAGTGGTTGTATGGGAATGCACGTGTACATATGATGGTTTGATTTACGTCTATGACAATGTAACAAGTCTTGCTACGACAATCGAACAGCAAATTTTGCAATATCAGAAAGTACTGTGTTTCAGTTGGCCCGTCTTGAAATTCATAAATCTTAACTTTAAAAATTTTTTGAATTTTGATAAAAATAATTCACGAGAAAGACAGAAGAGGGAATTTTTTAAATGTTATAAGGCGGAAATATGTTATATCTTTGCAAATTTATTTTCGAGGAAGAGAGGGATTTGTTAAATTTAAAAAAAGAGAGCATTTGTTAAATTTTCAAAGAGAAAATTTGCAAAATTTCCGAGGAAGAAGAAATTTGTTCAATTATTATAGAAACGCAATATTGTTACTTACGAATTAGATTAGAATTAATACGACAAGAATTGGAAACGAACGTCGATTACACATTAATGGTTGTGCAAATGCATGCAGACGTACGACACGTTGATTTACATCTACGACAATATAACGTGCCGTGTCACGAGAATTGAGAGCGAAATTCTATAACGTCATAAATCACTACCTTCGAAGGTAATCCATTTTAAAATGAATCTCAGTGACTGGTGAACTCTTTTCGCATTTTAACTTAAAAATGCAGGAAGAAGAGGTAATTCGTAAGATTTTAGAAACAAGTACAATACCTTTATTTAAAAATTCAGATTGAAAAAGAATTTAAAAGTTAGAGTATAATTAATACGAAGAATACTAATGAAAATTGATTACATAATCGGTTACGTACTAATGATACGAAATCATAAAATCCTCTGGAATTTTTATCAAAAGAATCGAGGAGGAAACACGAAATAGAGGAAGAAAGTGGGACGTGTTAAATCGAAGAAATACGAGACGGTTACTTAACGAACTAGCCTAGGATTAGTATCACGAGTAATAACGAAAATTGGATACGAACGTCGAACACGGTCGACAGGGTCGATCCGAACTTCTGCTTCTTGCCTTTCGCGAAGTACGAGCGCATCATGGTTGCCGAGAATTTCATAAAAAATTCCACAGTCATTCTCAGTTGGCGCTCTCACAGTTCGCGTTTCACCGCGGCGCCAGCCAACTCAAGCACTCGGCGTATTTCAAACTCGAAAGTGAAAATAAGCAAGAAACCACCTGTTCCACACTCTTCCACTCTTACGCTCTTCACGGGAACCTTCTCTCTTCTTTCACTTTTCAACAACTGTCACACATAGTCATTAACAAACCGTACGAGAAACCAAAACTAACACGTTCAATTAACAACATAGTTTTCAGAAATAATCATCCTCTTTGGTACCATCACTTCCGGTGTCTGCTTGGTATCTGGTTAGTGTCTGGGCCGAGGTGTGCGGCTCACCGATCGACCTTCCCCACCGATTCGTTTCCAACCGAGATCGGTTCATCGATACAACAAGATCGCCTGGCTTATCTCCATAGTACTTGTAAAGTCGAATCCAATTAGGCCGAAACCCTATCGCGATGTACGGCGAGGGATCTTCTTGTTCGACTGAAGTTGACAAGCCGCGTCATTCATCGTTAAAAAGGTCCCCAGGGAGGTGATGGCGAATACCTCGGTTTAGGTTAGGTTGGCGAGAACCTCTTAAATCGCCGGATCCATATCGAACGTTGCTGAATCTTCGGGACAAAAGACTCGAAAGTCCCAATGGAGCCAACACCGGGAAGACTTTGATGGAAGTTCAATGGAATCTCGATTCGATTGTGACTGGTGATAGACACGATCCTTTTTCGAACCTAGGAAATTGTAGAAGATCGATAGGAGGCTGAAAGAAAGGGAAGCTTCAAATTCGCTCGACAAAAGAATCTGTCGGGTATTCTACTAGAAAGGAGGCAGGAAGTTGATGAAATTGAGTCTGTGTTCGGAAACGTGGCCAATTCGAAGCACGCTTGTAAGTTTTCGAAGAAAGTTGCAAGTTCTCTAGTGGTGGTTGACGAGATACTTGATTGTAGACGAGAATCAGTTGCTTCGGCTATTCAGTGAAACTTCCTGGAATTATTCGCACGGTTTGATAATTTGATTCTCCTTATTGTTGGTCTAGAAACTAAACGTGACCACTGTTCTGACATTTTCTTTGCGAAACTCTTTTCCTGAAAACGTTGTCCTTTGAACGAAGACTTGTGGAATCACGCGCGCAAATTCGGTAAAACATTTTCCCGCGAACTTTGACTCTTCAACGAAGACTTTCGAGACCACTCGCGCAAATTTGGTAATTTGATTCTCCTTGATCGACGAATAGTGAACGCAATCAGGGTTCGTGCGTCGCTTCTTTTGACTCAAAAACTGCGTTTGAAAGGTTTGACTTTGACGAAGCTTCTCCACGAGATCTATCGACAAATAGTAAACGCGCAATTTTTACGTTTTCTTCGGGTAGTTTTCCTTGTGAAATTTTTCCCGCGGGAACTTTAACTTTCGAGGAACTTCTCCGTGTGAAGTTTTTCAACCAGATCCATGGACAAATGGTAAACATATAACCAATCACACGATTCTTGCATCTTCTGCAGGAAGACATTGACTTTCTCGAACTTCGTTGGACGAAATCTTCACGAAGTAAAGATTTGATGGAAAGTTTGGAACGAAACGAAGAAACAGCATCGCGGAGAACAAGAAGAGGAAACGATCGAGGAGAATTCCAGCGCGAAGATCTAATTTCGGCGGAGCTTGGAATCGACGGCCGCAGCCGTACGCTCGCGTACGCGCGTCAAAACTAAAGAGGCGAGAAGGTCCGTTTTCGAGCGTCGCGGAACCGAACGAACCGACGAGATGCTTTCAGAAAACATCTGCCTTGATCGCTTAAACCGAAACTAAATGTCACGACGGGGTGGGGTGCGCCACGGTTTTATTGTCCGACAATACGACGCCAGTTATTGCTGCCACGACAGATTATTTTATATCGTTTCACGATTTTCAAGGGAAATGTTGTTTTTTGATTTTGATCGTGGAACGACGCCGCGGATTTTATATGTTTTCCTGTTCGTTTCCTCTTTGATCGTTGGATGTATAACGGATCTGATGTTTGAAGATAATTATCTTTTGCCTGGGTATTTCCACCATGAAATGATGATAATAATAGTGTCTTTAATGGTGAAATAAATAGATGTTTGCAGATAATATATTTTTTATGGAGCAGGCGGGGTGGCGGTGATTGATATATTTAGTTTGTAGATGGATTAATTTGAAAAGATAAAAATTTGTCTCTTAAATTTTTGTAATGTATAATATAAAAAATATACATATACACAAGCTTCTCTATTAATAATTTCACCATTATTTTGGTCCTTAATAAATTAATAATGTATAACTACTAATTAAGAGGTGTTAATTAGCTACAGCAATTTAAAACTATATTATGAGACAGGGTTATAAATTGTCTATTTAATATGTATGATAATACGTGTACTTATTATGCGTATTAACTAGAAATTTCATAATTCTGTATCATAATATGTATACTTATTAACCAGGAAGTTTATAATCCTGCTCCATCATACGTATTATAATACATACACTTATACGTATTAACTGGAAAGTTTATAGTCCTGTTTTATAACATTAATTCGTTTTTGAATGACATTTCTAGATACACGAAGTTCAAAGAAAGGGCGAAAAAATACGAAGAAAAGAAAAGAAGGTTAGAACGATGGCATTTAAATGCGAAGTTACAAAGTTGGAAAGTTCTTCTTTGTTCTCGTGTGACATAAGTCATGATGGACGTAAATTCGATATTCTCGCCGACAATCGTAGAAAGTATTTGCCCCAAAAAGCAAGGAGGAAAATGTGAAATGTCAGTTGGAACATAAGTCATCCAACTTAAATTCTTCCAGTTCGATGCAGAGCGTTAACGTAGCGACTGCCGGTGGACATTTCGCACCGTTTTTATGTTTCACGTGTGACAAACACAATTTAACCCAGTTGCTACAGCGCTATATTGCTATTGCGTGACAGCGATGACTCGCATTTAAATCGCGCTTAATTGCTATGCTTGGCTTGCCACCCCCTTTATTACGTAATCGATATTGCCTTTCAAATGTAAAATCTTAATCTACATCACGCTAATATTCCAATCACGATAATCATAACAGGACACAATAACTGCGGCTATTTTGCATTTTACGATCGCATAAATTCTATACTAAATACATAACCGTGCAAAGATTTCAGATCACTACATATTGCATAAAAATCAAGATTAAAAGAAAATAAAGAACGTCTGCTGCCATAGAAAATTTATTTTCATCAAAAAACTACCTAGATGAAAGAAATTACTGCAGATATCGATAATAGTAATCATTCCTTGTCTTGCAACATGGAATTGTACTCGTAATAAGAATTACGATCATAATTTCATAGAGATACACTGTATTCCTAACGGAGTTTGATTTCTAACTGGAACTTCAATTTTCCCTGGACTGGAGATTAGCATATACAAATTCTATACATATAATGTTGCAATTTTTTCTATGGCTAAGAAAGTTATAAATTACGAGAAATGAAATTTATTTAAGAAGCTACTAAAAATGTTGTAAGGTAAATGATTCATTTCAAACTGAAGCATCTGATATTGCTGTAGTTAAAAAATGATTTAAAATTTTTATTTGGTATAGTAAGGTATTGAAGGAATATTGCTCGATAAAAATCGTAAGGAACGAGGTTAATTTCGAGTAAATAAATAAAATTCGTACAACATTCGATATACTCACAAATTCCATTCTTGCTATAAAATTTTTATCGATCGTCGATAAAATTCAAGATGGACTTTGCCTGGCTCGAAGAGCACTTTGGAATTACGTAATCTGATAAATATTGTAGAATCGACGAACAACGAGGAAAATTATCGGAGGCTAGTTTCCACCCGTTGATGGACGGCAGAGCACGTAAAAATAAAACGCTGAGGACGTATTCAGAAACTGGGCACAGCAGGAAATCGAAGATGCGATAAAGATCAGCAGAACAGGAAATCGAAGATGCGATAAGGATCAGCACTTGCAAAATTGATTGGCCATGTTGATCGGCCATGGAACACGATATCGGAAGAGTGAGAGACGCTAGCTGTTAATTTAACACGCTCACATCCGGCCCGGATTGTAATGAGGCGCATCGTAAAAATCAGAAATAGAACGGATTCTACAAAAACCGGTTAAATCATTCGGAGCTTAAATCGTACTGACATCAGTGACAGAAGGAAATCATCTTTCGTTCGACGATATTATTAGAATATTTCACAGCAAGTTTACTCTTTAAACGAAGACTTAAAAAAATAAATAGGGTTTTCGAAAAGTATCTTTGCGATTTTATCAGTGATTAACAAATTTGGCGTCTTCTTAGAAGAACTCTCTAATGTATATTAAGAATCAAAAGTATGTGGATGTTTGTTTTAACAAAATTTATTTTTATTACAGCATTGCGAATGAATGGAACTTTAATAATTCCAGTCATTGTGATTATGTTAGCTGTGTGTAATAGGATATTGTGATACGATTGGATTGACTTTCAAGAGGTAATATGTGCTGATAAATTGACATCTGTAATCGTCGATCTTCATGGGATTATTTTGTTATTCTACAAATTCTTAATTTTCGAGATTCTTTAATTTACGTACCACGTTGTAAGTTAAATTGAGAAGGTTCTTTTAAACTAATAGAAAGATTTCTAACGTTAATAGAAGCAGTAATATTTGAGCAGTAGATCTAAATGCAGTAAATATGCATATTAAAAAGTAAAATGTATTATGTCTTTTAATATATACTTGAAATATATGATCTGATGATCCCACAACAAAAATTAGTAATTAATTATTAATTATTCGTTATTAATTTATATACTTGAGTCAGATTCAGATATTATCTATTACTACGAATCGACCAGTGCCTTGATATTTATGAACATAATGTACTTTGAGTACTTTTCAGAAATTCCATATAAATTCACATTGCGTGAGAAATATACTATAGTTGCGGATCATTAGCCAATTCTTTAATATACCATATTAATAACTAATCTATCGATCGTGAACTATCAAAAGGTTATAACGAACGTATTCCATTGACATTTTATGACCACGCTGAACAATCTATTTCCGACTTATCTTAGCGGTAAATGGAATAAACAATATTCCCGTCGATGGAAGGAAATTTCTTTCGCGAAACACGATGTCCCTTATCGAAACATCAATCTGAATCTTTAATCCACTTAATTGAAATAATCTATTGTGTTATCTTAACGACACACGCACGACAACTTGGTCGTGAAACAATTAGCCTAATGAAGAATAGTCAGAGCAATGGAAACATTATCTTATCAGAATGCAAACGTGTATATATAAGCGTTTACATGTGATTGTTAATTAATTATTAAGGATTAACGACTAACGAAATTAACGATTCTTTCTCGGTGACTTCTTTACGAGTTGTGTTCGTTTCTCAAGGCTCATCGAATAAGCCACGACCTGGCCTAAAAAATCTTCTGCGTCGCGCGTGCGTCACGTCGTTAATCATACGACTAAGCTCACAGGAGGTCGATGTGACGCATTTGTACAAGTTCCCGTAAAAATTATTACCATTTCCTCCATCTCCGTACCAATAAATCATCCATTGTTTGAAATTCGTTCCACTGAAATTTCATTGAAGTTTCGAAATCCTCCATTCATCACGTTAGTCTGTAGTCAAAATATTCTACAAAATATACAAACACCTACGAAAATCTTTATCTCGATAAAATGTTTTTTTAAGTTAAGAAATTGATCATGTTGTTCGCCCACTCACAAAGTCATGGTATTTTATGCTAGAAAGTCGAGAGAGAGAGAGAGAGAGAGATATGCCATAAAACACAATTACTGGCGAATAACTGGTGAAACAGTTACATATTCATAGACAATAATTCGTAGATATGGCCTCACTGTGCGTACACACCATCTTCAGATGAAAGACAGAAACGTCCCGTGTGTAACATAAATGTAATTTCGGTTTTCCAGAAACACGTTGGATATGCCATCACCCTCTAGGATCGTTAACCTAAAAACGTGGCGTCGAGTTCACGGAATTCACTTGGATACCTTCGTCGTGTAAAGCTTCGAAAATGCTGAACAATTCACGCATGATATCTCACAAATGTTTTAAAAACTCTTTCACATATGAAGCTTAAATTAGCGCGTGAATTTTTCTGAAGTGGATTTCGGAACATTACGATCTCCTGTAGTTTCAGTAATTTTTACGAAATATAGGAGACCACAAGGGAGAAGTCCGATAAACTTTTAGATCAATCGAACTTCCAGAACGCAAATTGGTCAATTTCACTTTTTCACTTTTAATTTCTCAGAAAAAATATGCAACTGTACAGTTTTCTAAAATACAAATAAAAGCATCGCGTATAATAATTTTCCAAATACCTTTCGTTTTAATCTCTTGCAAAAAAATATTATATTCTTGTTATCAATAATATCAACACCTAATCACTAGTCCAGTAATTCCAGTAATATCTCAGCTTTCTAGGCCAGAATTTCGTAGCACTGGTAGTTTCAGGGAAATTTCAAATCGTCCGCTTTCAGAAGTGGCGCTTAATCGAATTTCAGTAGGTTGGCCCGATACCGGTTAACCAAATTGAAAACGACAAGAGAAAGAGAAGAAAGGAAGAAAACGATCGACGGGGAAAAGTCGCGGGCGACACTCAAGGAAACGACCTCGTTATTTCTAGGTAAGCAGGTAAGCGTGAGGCCGAATTAATTAAAAAAACGGAACACCCTTGAGGCAGCGGCTTGAAGGAGCTGCTTAATTGTATCCGTGACTGCGGATCGGATTTTGCAGCATTCATTTTCAAAGCGGAGGAAAACAAGCCGGTCGCCGCGCCTCCGTTTTGTCTTCGATCGGATGTCATAATGGCTTTCAGACATATTAATTCGCGCGTTCGTTGCGAGTCACGCGACCCGCGGGATAGAAAAGAGCGTATCGGATAAATTAATTTCAACCATCTCGCCGCCTCTCAGCACGCGTCCCTGCCTTTGACGTTCAATTAAATTGCCACCCACTCTGCCCCCTCTCTAGAGTGCGATTATTGTCATTTCTGCATGGATCGGAGATCTGCTTTCTCTTGATAATTGTCAGAAAAGAAGGGAAATTCTGATGTATAGATATCTCTTTTTATCTTTTGTTCCAGAATACGGTGAATTGGACAAACCATGGCGCGAATAAATGTCTGTGAATATGCTCTTGTTCTAGTCTCTTGCTTTTTTATAAAAGTTTGAATAGTAGAAGGATCCAAACGCATTAAAGAAATTTTAACATAGGAAACTGTAGGTAGGCTGTGGATACCTGTGATAATTTCTATTTTTATAGATTTCCTTTCCAGAAAAGTGGAGCTAGGATAAAAGTATATTTTACTTTCTATATGTTTTAATATTTATTTTACTTTCCATGTTTAGCATTGAAATATATATATACGAATGTACTAATATGAAACACGTCATATCACATAATATGATGATCGCCAAATCGACACATGTGAAACAGAAGATTGAGACAATATCATATCACGTAATACGATATATAATTTTCAAATTGACATATGTGAGACAAAAGACAAAACAGTGTTATATCGCATACTAGTATGACACGATTTCCAGATCGACGCGTGTGAAACAAAAGGCTTAAACAATGTCTAACGGCAAGAATCTTCAAACAAGACTATTAAACACAAGTTTCTATGTGTATGTATATAATATACTAACAAGTATATTGAATATGAGACACTATATGATATAAGAAAGAATTCCTATTCCCTCGATTTGACAACCCCAACGCGCATTGCGTAGAGTCGCGTGGTACCAAAAATAAAAAAATTTAAGATTTTCCCGGATCGTCGGTGGAAAGGTTCCAACGTTTTCGAGTAGGTTAGTATTGCAGCAGAATGCATGCACAAGTTCTGAAAATAGCCGGACGATACGACCATTGCTACGCAGCCGATGGAAACGCGTGTTTATCCTCTTCGCCATAACCGACGTGCCGAATGAAGTCGTCAATGGTGTTTCCTGAGAAAACAACGCGCGTGCAACGAACTGTTGAACCAAGACTGTGTTTTATTATCGAGGCCAATTAATAGAGTTCGATGGCACTTTTACAGCATCGTGACGTATCGTCCCATTTGTTTCAACTCAATAATTAATAAATACTGAAAGCTTTCTCTGTCATCGCCAATACCAAAGTAACGTGTCTCAAGTTACGCTGGACCTTTGACGGAATGACTCAAGCCTAAAAGGAGAGACAATTCCTTTCTGTCAATTAAAACATTTTTTAAAACTTTTCTGCCATTTGGCTGCGTAAACATAATTCGGCGAAACATAAATCAAAATCGGCGAGTAATTATATTATATTATAATTCCTGCAAACAGTTCCTGTTAATATCTACTGTTTGTCTTGAATCCATATTGTACGAATTGACAATTCGAATTTCGAAACGGATTGAAAGTTGATCAATTGTCTGCGTAATAATCGAGCTCTGATCAACTCTGTAATTAATATATCTTGATCTATCGCGTATGCAATACATAATTGCGTTCTTTACACCTAATTATAGCTTTATTCTGATATCAAAACGAAAATCGAATTTGTAATGATCGAACAATTCAAAGTGAAGACGACCAACTTTTCCAAGACTGTTTTAAGCTGCATAAGGATAAGTGTAAGCAACTTTGAGAGGATTAGACACGTTGAATAGAAGAGGGCTTCGGCGAATTGAACTACCGGTTGACAATCGTCCATAAAGTTCACAAGCGACAACCTGGAAACGCTTGATTAATTCGATGAAGACTTTAGCCGAGATTATCCGGGTCATAGTGGCATTTTGAATATATACGTCGAGTAATTATTATTCAGATAATCATTAACTTTGTAAATTTACATTAAAACAACAGTTTTAATCAATGTACGATGAAGATATTTTTTACAAAAGAAATGAATAGGATATAATCGTATTACTTATTCATGTGGATAGATACGAGTGGATTGAAGGCGCTTCGCTGTGTTCGGTGAATACATTCTTGAATGAATGTCTTCTACCAACAAATTCCGATACTATATGTGTACGTGTGCCTTTGAAGTACCAGCAAGACTGAAACAGGTTTTAACCACTGATACAAAACCTTCTCGCTGAATGATACTTAGCCTAGCAATACCTAGAATGGTATTCAGCCATAGTAGTATTCTTAGAACGAAAGAACTTTACGTATGTAAGAGCTAATCCCTGATGATGGCCTCTTTTGAAACAAGCAGCAAATCCTAGAGTATACCTACCGTACAGAACATTCATTTCGCGCAATGCGGTTTTCAGTAGCGATCGGCGATAAAGCGGGAAATCTCATCTGAATGATTGATGTTGAATCGTGGTTCTCGATCTTCATACAACTTCTCCATCAAAAATATAAAACGTTCTGAAGCTCTGTTATTCCCGATATTTATCTTATCACACATGAAATAACTAAAAACAACTAGAATGAATAAACTCGAAATAACAAACTTCAACGACCCATTATTGATCCTATCATACATCAAATGACGATTGTAGCATTCGGAATGCATCGTTTCGTAAATCACAAAGCTTCAAAGCTTCTAGCAATCGGAATAATCCCAACGATAACTACCCTAGTAAAGCAGAGCCTTTCTTTTTGCGAAGAGAGGCATAAAGAGAATCAAGAAACAAAGATGAAGAGTAATTTTCGAGGACGTTGGTATTATAAAGAGTTTTCCTGGCCACGTGCTCTCTATTGTGCGAGCTACTTAAAAGAAGGCAAAGAGAAGTGTAGCTTAATTAATGCGGTAAACATCTTAATCAACTACTAAGAATACCTCTGCCGTGAGAGCACCCTTCAGTGGCTTGGTTTGCGGCCCTCCGTTCTCCAGTAAGAGACTCTTCGTACTACCACCCTTGACCCTGACGCTGCTCCATCTCTGTCGCGGCACATCGGTCACCCTTTCGCTTCTTTCCCCTTCCTTCAATGATCCACCTTTGACACGCAGCGCGCCAAGCACCGCGGGCGTCACCGGGACTTCCAGTTGCCCCAAGAGATGCTCCGACATCGCTCGAGGGGACTTGATGCAAGTCATCGTCGTCGGGGCGAGCGTGTTTGCCGAGGATACCGACTTCACCAAGAGATCCTTGCCCTCCTTCGTCCACGATGTGATCTTCCTACCGAGGGATAAAGTGGTAGGCGCGGAGGCCGGCTTAATGGACGATAAACCGTGGTTCTCCTTCTCCACTGAAAGCTCGTCGCTTACGTGGATATCCTCCGCTGGTGATTTCACAGTCGACGAACTGGACGAGGTATTTTCTCGTAGACCCAATAAACGGTCACCAGCTACGAAATGCTCCCTCGTAGAAGAAGCAACTACGATCCTCCTTCTCGCGCCAAACTTCGTCAATCTGTTTCTACAGACTGTCAAAGGAGTTCTCACTCCCTCTATCAACGCGTCCCTCTCTTCAGACGACAGCTCGCTCTCCTCTTGAAAGTCTGACGATGTACTGTTGCTGATTCGACTGGCGAAACGTCCTCCCGAAGTTCCAGCCTCCTTTCTAGCTAGTTCCAACGAAATGTTGTCAATTGGACGTCGAGACAGAGCCTGCAAATCGCGCTCGTAGGACGAGGAACTGGTCGAAGTTGTTCCAGCTTCCGTGAATACCCTCGCTGTGCCGTTGGTGGACGTTGATTTTGCCAGGAAGCCCCACTTTCGTCGAGCTTCCTGATTGACACGAGCCTTCTCGATCTCTGTCCACGACGACGACTGGTCGTCCGTAGGTTTTGCAGTCCGCGGTGAACACTCGGACAAATTTCTAGCGTCGCCGAGGGTGTTCGATTCTTCTTTGATAGATCGAGCACCCTCGTCAGAGACGCTAGACTCCGCGACACTCGAGTCTTGCTGTTTGGCTGACACGGACCTCAGCGGAATCTGCTTCCTCCTTATCACCACCGGTGGCGGCAGACGATTGGTCGGCCGACCAGCCGCCTCCAATTGACCTTTCACCGATCTCAGTGCTATCTGCTCTTCCCTCGAGGACAATCCCGGAGGCTGGGACTTCGACAGTTTTTCCTTGAACAGCTGAATTTTGGCGAAGTGTACGGTGACCTATTTCAACACTGGGGCTCTTGGCTCCTTTGCTATCAGCTGATCGTTTGCTTGCTTTTTTTTTGTATTCTCTATAGCTCTCCCTTTTTTATCTATCGTCGTTGATCGTATAACGGATCACGGATTTCTTTGGCTCCTCTCTGGGAGCAAATACAAAAGGTGTGTTTCTTCTAATATAGGCTAATACTTCGACGTTTTGAAAGACAGTTGGGTACACACAATATACTGACACATAGTTTCCTTTTTGCTTCTGCTTGAATGCTTCTGTACGGCGGCTACTTTCACCTCTGATAAAATTCGATCGATCTTCTTTTCTTCTTCTCTCTTCTAATTGATACACGTATATTTCTATTTTCTATGCGATACGTTTAACAAAGGAACCACGTTAATCGACGAACACGTGGATCCTCCGATTCTTTGTGCTTCAGATTCGTGCGCGTTAATGTCGTGCGTATCAATCGGAAGTGTGCGCGTTTCACACGGTGACTTCGATTTTTTTTACTTTTTTTGTGTTTTTACTTTACTATATATATATAATATATATATACGATCAACGAAGAAATACGCTGACCTATTGGTAATATTAATTGGTTTATTACTTACGACGGGCCTTTCAGCCATATACAAGTTACAGTCGCACGGTAAAAATCGTATCTGTTCCTGGCATCGTCGTCTCGGGCCCCCGCTGATCATTGGACAAGTCGACGAGTCATTTATTGTTTCGTTCGTTCGTTTTTTTGTTTTGTTTTTCTTAAAACGTCGGTATATAAAATGTAAAAGGGTCGTTGACTTAAACTTAACTCTTAATCCGCTCCTTCTTGCGTACTCTCTTTCTCTCTTCTCTGATGTTCGAACTTGGAGATTCGAGAGATACGTGGTTTAGCGATAATTAATAATTAGCAATTAGTAATACATAATGGATGGAACACGACGACAGTCTCAGTTGGGAAAAAGTGACTTTCTCAAGTGTCAGTCTCGAACACGATATTTTTTTGTATTTTTTATATATTTTTCTTATTAATTTCTGCCTTACGCTATCCTTCTCTTTCTCTTCGGTTCTCTTGCAGCATTCAACCTCCTTCCCCTCGTCCGTCTCTTTCTCTACTCCTATCACCGTCCTTCTCCCCACTCCTCTCCGTTTTCAGCTTGCTCTCGTCTTTCAGGGAAATATTGCGCAGTGCGCAAGGACGATACCGTTAAAAGAATAAAAAGGCTGAAAAAAAACGACGAAGCTTCTTCCTCTTCTTCTTCTTCTTTCTCTTCCTCCTCTTCCTACCCTTTCTCGACTTCGCTATTTTTCTCGACACTTCCTCTTGCCCTTTGTCGAACGACAAAACCCAGACAAGCAGACTCTCTCCGATCAAGTGGATCCCCGAAACGGAGGATCGTGGAAACAAAACGCAGGTACTCGTATCAAAGACGCGAGCTTTCAAAGTCTATAGCAGCGTGATGTTCGTCGACGCAGCACGCGAAACACAGGCCCACTACGAACGTAGAAGCCTTCGATAGATTTGGCACAAGCTAATACTGAGGAATCTTCCACGGATGCGCGAGATTCCATCGTTACGAGAGGTTAACATACCACGTTAGTGTCAAAAAATCTTTCTCGATGAGGGAAAAATCAGTCACCCGGTGTCCTTGTTTCCGGACCGTTCCACGCTCTGGTCCAAGGCTAACGAATATCACGGAACCACTGACGACGATCGATTTACCTCGCAAAACTTGATGAAGCTCTCTTTCCGTCACCCCACCTGTCAACCGTGATCGAAAATGTTCGTCGTACTCCCCAAGATCACTAATTCACACGATCGAGCTTGGAGTCGTTCTCTGTCCCGTCATCCGTAGAATAATCGAACCCACCGATCTCACAACACACTCGAACAAGCACCGATCGTATCATACATCATCGCCATGGTCAACTTGTCTCGTTCGTGCATCCTTTGACCCCGTGTCACTCGCATTTCCCCCCCGCTTCACCAAAGAGACGTCGAACCACGAGGATCACCGGACGACGCGTCTTGGTCGTTAACTCCACGCGAATTGACTAGTTGCTCGGACAAGGCCAAGCCCCGCGCTAATCTCGCATGTTGCTCTGCTGTCGACTGTCTGACTGGACGGACGACGCGGGAACGTTGCCTACGAGCGAGTCCATATTCGCGAGCGTGTATCGTCACCGATAAACAAGAGGAGCGTAGATGCCAAGATGATCAGTCGACCAGCAGTATCTTTAAAGAGTCTCGTTGTTTCACAGCCTCGTAACATAGAAGAGTAAAGTCTTCTATATATCATTCGCTCCTTTCTTTTTCCTAATACGCACGATTATCCATAAACAAGGGATTAGATACTTTCAACGAACGTCGAGATGATCTCGGGCGCAGCTGCACGCAGCAGGGTATCTCATCTTGCCTAGCAGGCTCTCATCGACAGCCAGGCGAACTAAAAACCAGGAACCGGGTTACGGGAGGTTGGAGGACGTGCTGCAGCGGGTGCGTCCACGGCTCCAGGTCGTTTGGACTCCTTCTGTGGCCGACATTCCGACTGTCCGTTCTCCCGTGCACACGCGTCACCAAACCTGAGACTCCGGATACGTTCGATCGAAACTCCACGAACTCGTTACACCATGCACACGAATGACGAATCTTCTTCTATATTAACTCTTTTCTTCCTCTCTTGTACATTGTATATCAACTTTGTCTATTCGTTATCACTTCCTGTTTCCGTTCCTTCCGTTTGTCGTGGTCGTTCTTTGCTCTCGTCCTCGTTCTCGTCGTCTGCCTGCCCCTGCTGCAGCGTGTGTCTAATGGTGCGCTGCTCTCTCCTGTCCCGGAGGCGAGACCGTGGAAACGTCGTCAGCGTCGTTTTCTGATGCGCGCCGTGCCGCCACCGCCGCCGAGCCACCGACGACGACCCACCACCTGTGCTTACGCTTATTGATTCGTGGCAGTACCGCGAGCGTTCCGCCGCGTATGCGCCTGTGCGCCCCGACCGAGATTCTGCGCGACCGACACCGTACGCCTGCCATTCCACTGCACATTGTGCAGTCACGCGCTTCGTCTTTCTCTACTTTTTCCCTCGTATCGCTTCGTTTCGTTTCGTACACGCGCTCCAAGCTTAGGTTTCTTCGAAGAATATTCCGATTCTGCCCTATATTCTTTTCGGCCAATTCTCCCTTCGATGATCGGCCTTTGATATGATAATTTACATGGCACTTTGGCAGGGTAATTTACTAACTCTTCCTCGTTGACGAGTTTTTCCAATAGTTGCTTCGGAGAGGAGCGAATGATCGGGAATTAACGAAGCCAATGTTTCATAGTTATGTCTTTCTTTTTACTATTACTATAGGTTTGCTCTTTTTACGAGATACTTGCTTTGCCCGCTGTGTTACTCATTCTGGGGTATTCCTTTAGCTCACTCTTCTTTCTCGTGATCGACCTTCGATGCGATGATTCAAGCTACTTCGGTAAGTATCCTTGTCGTTGTTCTTTAGAAGTAGGCAGTCGTGAGTGAGTAGGAGTTGATAAGTATAAAGGCTTTGAAATCGTGTCTCGCCTTTCATCTTTTAATGTTTTGCTTCATTGGTTCCCTCTTTTTATGAGACACTTGCTTCGCCCACTTTTCCACTCGGTCTGGCCTACATTTACTTTAAAACGTCTCCAGGTTTCGGAGAGACGTAGTTGGCAGACTCTTTGTATTTGGACCGAGACGTTGCAAAGCGGAGAACTTGAAGATTCTTCTTGACTTTTTCCTTCCTGAATACGTTCAGTTATCTCAGTTACGACATCGATACGTTCGTTTATTGAGCCATAAATTTCTTTACTGGAATGTAGCAATCTTAATGCGCAAGTTTCAAAGTCGTAAAGCAGGCCGATACGATGTTAATACGAGCAGCTCCATTTTTTAATCTGGTTGATGCGAGTGAAACATCGGAGAACGAGTCCAACGAGAATCGAACTTTCTGATCGTTTCGTCGAGACTCGATTGCGGATTCTCCAGCGTGCCCGGCTTTTTTTTCTTTTTTCCCCTTAAGGGATGGCTTTTCCTTCGACCGGGAGTTTCATTCGAACGCAGCCTGGCCTAGATTTGTTTCCTTCCTCTGTTTTCGTCTTTTTTATTCTCCTAGAGAGATCACAACGATATGCATTTTGAAACTTCGTATCGTCGCAGTTTGAGATTCGTGCAGCTTTTATTGGACGAGGACTTTTGTCTTGGTTGAAAAATATAGCGAGACGGTGTGTTGATTCAAGACGTTGCTCGAGGCTGTGCAGATTCTGTGACGTTTTGTGTTCCAAACTTCTCTATATCCTTCCCAGTATTACGAGATTTTTCGCTGGATAAAAGTTTCTGCTTCTTTTTCACCGTTGATCGTTCGTTCGCGTAAGAAGCTTTGGAAATTTTAATTTATAGATGTGTCATTTTATCGCTTTTCTTTGTTTCGCTCTCCTTTCTTGCTTCATCCTCTGATTAACGATCCGTTCTGGCTATGGACATTTAAGTAAGCTCCTTATAGCATCAAACTTTTTCAGGAACTGGTAAAAATGTGTTCATTAGTTGCATCGGATCACGTCTTCGTTTATCCGCTGTCGTCGTAAAAAGATAGTGGAAACTCTAGGAAGAAACGTTGCGACGAAGGTCTTTTATCAAACGAATTACTCACTTACTTCCAGTCTCTTTTTCACGTTTTTGTACTGTTAACGAAATGATCAAGATAAAAGAGACGAACCACTTTTTTGCAATAACCTTTTCAGAAATCTTAAAGAAGTATTTCCATACGACTAACAATTTTAAGTAGTGCGTAACTTAAACATCTTCAGAGATTTAATCAAATTTTCTCACCTATGCTCGATAATTGGAAAACCAACAATTTAGGTAATTTTTAGAATTCCTGCGTTCTTTCTGTCATAAAATATTTAATAAACATCTTCAGTTTCCAACAAATAATTTAGCCGATAATCTTGGAACTAGAATCATTTCCAAACGATGTCCACCCATAAATCTTGCGAGTTCTACTTTCTAGGTTCTCCAGTTAATGACTCAATATTGCTCCTATTATTCTCGGCAATCGCTCTCGTTGTCCGACTTTCGTACAATCGGCGCGCATCCTGGACGCAGCGTCGAATTTACGTGCCAACTTGCATTTACGTTTTCCTCTTTTTAATCCAATCAACATCCTCCTATTCTGATATTCAACTTTTATCCAACTTCCACGATCATCTGACTATTTTTCTTGCCTTCTTTCTTTCCCTCTTATTCCTCTTCGCTCTCGCATTCGAGAAAATTGCATCGATATTCCACATCGTTATATCGCTTTCGAATTTTTTAATTTCGTTTCATCGCGTACATATTTTCTTCCTTCATCTTCCGTGAGAAGAATTTTCTGTACATCGATAATAGGTAACAAGTCAAAGTACACTTTACACGCTGTTCTCCATCTTGTGTTTACTAGTGATCACTCGATGTTTGTCCACTAACGCAATCATGACCCAATTCTCTCCACCTTCCACCTAGTTTAACCGTTGCAAGTATCTTGTAAACGCGACTAGCTTCATAGAAATTAGACTAACCGAACGATTACCTATTTTCTGTCTCGTAATCGGAGTGATTAATCCGATTCAGTTGTAGAGCACGAGATAGAGAGTAATTGCACGAATCCCGCGGTTCTCCGGGATTAAAATCTGCCGTGAATGGCTGCTGCAGCTATTTCTACTGCATTTGTGCCGGTTACTCGAATGGAAATTCCCTAGCTTAATTAAATTTTCCTTTCAATTAACAAGGTGAATTACTCGATCGCTGCGAGTAATTCATAGCATACTGTGAAATCTCCTTTCTACTCGTCCTGCCAGCTTAATTCGCTAGTAATACCTTGACAGCTGCGGGAAATACGCGCGAAACTTTTTTCACTTAGAAACACTCGTTCTATTTGATGGGTAGTTTTATCTTGTACAAACAAGAAAAGATTGTTCCGACGAACAGTGCGAAGTTTGCTGTAGCGTGTGAGATAGAATTTTGATGTCGGAACTTTTCCTCCTTTTCTGAGTCGGTATATATAATATTACAGATGTTTGCTTGCGACGTATGAAAACTTCTTTCCATGTTTGCTTTTCATTAGAAAGAATTTATTAATCCGTGTACTGAAATTTGGGATTGATTAACTTGGAATGAGCAAACTTTTGTTATTGCAATATAATATTTCTCAATCCATTTTTGAAAAGTATCGTTCTGAATTTTGTATATAGAATTTTTTAGGTGCATTTTATGTTTCACTTTTGAAGCTAGAGAGAAGTGTATGAAATTAATGACGAATAGTAGTACAGTTATGAATGTTTAACAGCCATAATATGGAACGTCAAGGCCTACGCAGAGGCCTATCACGGTAGTGCTCACCAACGGAATATTGAAATAATAATGGAAACAGTCAATTGTTCGTAGAACTTCCCGAACAGGCAACTTGTTGGAACGATTATCCTAATTATTACTGAACAATTCATATAACTGGCGATACAAGCGATTTTCTGCGTGAAAAAATAATTTCAAAGCAGAGAATAAAATTGTTTCCTCTTTCTTCTCAAGGAAATTCACTTTAACCAGTCAAGGGATATTGGTACATATGCGTGCGTTTAATTTTTATTTCATTCATCCTATTGATCCCGATAGAAACCAAGATGCAATGACATTGTGCGATAGTTTCTTCGGCCATGCCAAGATACGACAAAATAATTCGAGATACAAACAATGTAGCAAACTAAAAGGTAACTTTACCCTTCTCTGGCTCCAATAAAATCCGTGAAGAGATTAAGTAAATATTTCATATATTTTACGTATTACGTATTACGATTTACTGCAAGAGGATAAATGCAAATACAAGAATTGCACGAAGCTTCCCTGTTCGCTTTACAAGGCTTCTTCTCTTAAGAAACGATCTTTCAATGTTCAGCAAGAATACTGGCTTCTTCTTTTATGAAGACGAATGAAAAGGAACCGAGTACTTCCATTAACCTGATATTTCCACGAAATCCTGAAAGAGTAACGACACATCTCATCCCTTGAACAAATCAAAACGAAGCAACGAATTTTTTTCCGCCAAATCTTGTGCAGTACGAACTGGCTGAGTGCAGCCAGTTGTGTATTTCCATTGCAAATTGTGCGCTCCCAATTAAATTAAATCAACGCAACGGTGCTTGCCCTATCAATGGGCCTGTCGACGTCGTTGAAACGCATAAATCACGCGATCTGGGTCGACCAGCCGTGGCTGACCTTGCCAGGGTGGCTGTGAATCCAGAAACATCGATAAACGCTAACCCAATTCAGGTACAATGCGAACGTACGAGTTATTATTTCTACCCCTTTCCTGTCAGCCATCGTTCGGGAGCTATACTCACAGAGTGGCTTACGAAAATATTTGCACACTTGCCATAGGAAACCTTTCATGTACAGTCGATCACAAAAGTCTATATACAGTCCTTAGATATAAAATATTGTAATAAAAAACGGCGGCAGGTTATGGCAACTATAGCCCCTGTCTTTGCCATTTTGGGGGCCTCGATATTCAATAAAAATACATTTTATTCTACGACTATAACGGGTAATTCACTCGTGTACCTTAAGAAAAATAAAGAAAAGGTTGCCTTTTAAAAATGCGCTTGTTACAAAATAATTTTTATTTCATATTTACGTAAATTTATTTCATTTTAATGCCCTCCTCATTTTTGTATAAAGGGGCTCCTGCACTTATTTTCTTCGCTGAATGTGTTAGTTCTAGGCCTGAGAAGTTTTAATCCGACATTGGTAAAAATAAAAGTATTCGTAAAAATATCAGTTTTACGAATCTTGTTAATACACGTATCGTCACAACGTAACACAATTTATTCACTTTTATCGTTATTAAGAAGAAAGAAGTAAATGACAATGGCAGTGCCTTGAACTCGTCTCTACGTGCGCTATAAATCTTTGCCTGCTGCATGTGACAAGACATAGCGCTCGTACGATCTGGCGAAGCAAAAAAGGATCTCAAATTTACGGCGACAAGAGAACAAGAAGGAGAAACTTACAAGTCCCTTCGCGTCATCTTCACGCTGAATATTCAATAGCAAGTTTGATACGGAATTAACGAGCTTCTTCTCGAGATGCAGCGGCGTTTGACACGAAATTGGATGCATCAAGAGATTTCAGAATATTACTAGACACCAACGCTGTTAAAATATGTATTAGATATGCATATCTGTTCTAATATACAGTTTACTCGCGTAACTTCTTTCATTGGATTACGAAAGTAAGGATTAGGTTCGGATTAGGTTACAGTATGAGCTAGAGCGAATTAGAATAAGCAATTTGGGAATTTATATCATATTTATAATCAGTGTATATATTTGTCTGAATAAATGTACCCTCCGAAACTGGAGAAATACGACAGTATTTGAAATTGCTCGTTAAAGAAGCCTAGTCATAAAATCCAGAAACAATATTTTCGCAAGATACCCCGAAAAAAATGATTCGTCAGTTAAATCAGTAAATTCCAATAGAAAATTCACAAAGCCTAATAATGGAACAAACGCGCAGTATCTCTAAATTTAAATCTAAGCATTCTAATTTAACGATAAAGGGATTGTGGTCATAAATCGCAAAGAACAATATCGTCGCGATCCCCAATCAAAAGAGCCGAAAATTATTCCTTAATAAAATCTGTAATTATCAATGGAAAAATCGCAGATTCTCGCTATGGAGTGGCTCACCTGTTCAGCACGGGGCTTAATCTTCTCCTCCTGCTCCTTGGTGAGGTCCTCGACGAGATCGTGGAGGAGCCTGATGTCTTGGGGGCTGGGGGAGTCGACCCTGCCAGCCCCCACGCTCATCGCACTGTGAGGCGCCAGTTCACAAGAGTCAGCAGCCTCGCCCTCGGTACCCCTCTCGCTATCGTCCCCCCACCGATCTTTATGGGACCACTCCTGGTCACTGTCAGTCACCCTTTCGTCGTCATCGCTCATTTAGAGCATTCAGGCGGCTTTCAGATAAATCAGACTCTTGCCCCCAGTTTCTTTCGCTTCTTATATAAACAACAAAGTGAAAACTCGCAGAATCTTTATATCTGCTTTTGAATAAATCAATGCAACTATTTATTATTAGTCGACATTTCCTAGAAATATTGAGAACTTCGTCCAAAGTACTATATTTCCAAATATCTTCCAAACTCTTATTTCTTTGTATAAATCGTATAGAATTATACTTTTGGTTATTTTTCCTTAAACGATTTTTATCCTTAAACGAACTAATTAATTGTGCAGTTTCCTGGTAGTTTCAAGATCCAAGTGATCCAATCGGTGAGCGAAACACTAGAATATTATTTGAACGCTAAGTTCTTCGTGCTTCTCGACGATTTCGATATTCAACTCTTGATCAATTAGTCATTGATATATTAGAATACTGTGAACATTAACTCGACTGAATAAAACTCCCTCGATAATTGACTGATTCTTCTTGTTCTGTCGCTATATGTCTTATCGCGTGGATAATTCCTTGACAAGTTTAAACGATATCCCCTGGTAATTCCGTGACACGAACTACTTCCACGGAACATTCGCACGATTCTCGATGATCCGGTTCAGTCCGATAGCAATCGTGCGCTGCGAGGTTTTTTGGGCTTCGGTTATTGTCGAGTTGAGCAGTGATCGTGCGGAACACTTGAGGAGAACCTGGCTTACTACAGGGTATTTATTGCCAGGGCGAAACACTCTCGTCGATATCGAACCACGAGGCTGTCCTTAAAACTAAACACTTACGGGAGTCATTAAGCTGTTTACGAATCGAGAATCTTTTTACATGAGGAACGATTTTTCTAATGATTAATATCCCTTGGTTGGAAAGAATGGAAATCTTTCAAACAATGTATCATCAGTTTTATACCGAACAATTCCTTAAACAATTATCTTCTCTATAAATGTCAAAAGCTTCTTTCTGATAAGAGGAACCATCAAACATAAGTTATTGTTCTGCCAATATTAAATAACGATTCCTACGTGATCAATTTTTCTTCCTTAAATATCAAATCGATGTGTCCAATTCTTCTTCCTTGCCACTTTTCGTTAGGAAATCCCTCAGCCGTAGCTTATTACTCTTTTTATTTTGAACGGTCCTTTGAACAATCAACTTTTCTTTGTTAAAAGTTGCTCTGCAACGAGGAAATTCTTCCAACGAGGGAAATATAATTTATTGTTCGTTCTAAGCTAAACAGTTCTTTCAACGATCAAGTTTTCTTCGTTAAATATCAATATTTTCCAGTAAGGAAATCTCTCAAACATAATTTATTGTGCGTTCTATACTGAGTAATCCTCCCAAGGATCAGTTCTTCTTTATCAAATACAAAATAAATTTCTCTCTAATAAGGAAATCTTTCAACGTACCTTATTAAATTGATATGGAATTCTTTCTTTACTCCGCTTCGAGTGAAGAAATTCTTCAAACTAGTTATCCCTCGTTACTTATCATTCGTTCTACACTGAACAATGTTAGGTATCCGATCAGTATTAAGTCCCTCATCTATCCCAGTAAAAAACTTCTTCAAACATGTCTGAACATTTGTCATACACGACACAGTCCTTTTAGTAATCGAATCGAACCAAATGCTCGTTCTGTTTCATTTCCAATGAAGGGATTCCTTCGAACTTACGCTGCGTATTAAAAGCAAATACTTTCTTCGTTCCACAGCAAGCAAGAACAAGTCAAACATGACTCATCGCCCATTACATGCTAAATAATGCAGTTGTAAACTTTCCGTTAAATATCGAAATGAATCAAATTCCTGGTGTATTGCATTTCCAATAAGGGAATTCCTCGCGGTTCGAGCAAACGCTACGTCACGCAACAGAGTATTCAGCTGATAATCGAACCGATGGTATGGAAAGGGGATTGGAACGCGTGTCCACGTATCGAATTTCCCGCGGCGAGTATGCGGAAGACGCATCGTGTATTAAGACAGCTGCCTGACCGCGAAAAAGTTCAGAAACACTATATAGGTTAACATCGTCCAACGCTTAATTATTCGAGCTACTATAATTATTATTTTTTATGATTTACATAATTCTATAATTATATACAATTCACAGGGACAGAATTATATAGTAAGTAAAATAATTAAATGATATGCATTCGAAAATTGTCCATTTTTTACTATATTTCTCTACGCGAAATTGTCATGAAATTTTGGTAATCTTTTTATCGTGAAATTTAAATATAATATTCTCCTGTACAAAAACCATGATATGTGAAATGATTCACTTTAAATAATGCCATTTACAAAAGAAGAAACACCCACCGTTAAATAATATTTTTATTTCTATTATATAAACGCGTTACTTAAAAAACAAATAATTTTTATAGGTAGCTAATATTTTAATCAAGAATCCTTAAGGATTTAAAAACTTAAAAAGGAACAGGAATTAGTTAATAAAAAATGAATTATGATCCAAGTTATGACTGTTTTTCGGTCGGACAGCCTTTTTTAAACAGTGTCCGACGCCTGGCGTCGAAGTTTCGCGGACGACATTGCGTTTCGGTGGTGACAACGCGCGCGTCACTGCACGCGTTCTTGGTGCACGCGGCCACCCTCGAATACGTTCGATTCTGCGCGGCTCTCACCACATGAAAGTGGGATTTAAGCTGAGAAATAATGTAACACTTAGTACCAGTCTTCTACTTGGATATAAGTGTGTGTGTGTGTGTGTGTGTATGTGTGTATGTGTTAGAGCGAGTGGGTGGGCGCCTGGTAGTCAACTGCAATCGCACGTAAAGCGAAGGTATAGTTAGGTGGTTACGACTGCGACGCAAGGACGCCTGTCATTGATCACTTCGTGGCTATGACCTTCGTTGGTTACCTGGTGAAACCGGGGAAATTATTTCATGTGGAGACAAGAAACGCGGGAACACTCTTTAGTAGTTTAAATCATCGTATAGCCCGGCCCATATAACGAAGTCATTTATTAATCTATACTGGCATTGATTAATGTCTTGGGATACAGGACATTTGTATTATATATTTGAGATTATGCAGTATGAGAAAAATGACGAGTTGTGATTAAGAGTTTTCTTTATGAGTAGAATTTGCAAGTAGGGCAACTGAAACTATCAGTCACTGTAATATTTGAATGCATTGGAAAATGAAAGGAAGAAATTAGAAGTGTTTCGTTTATAACAATAAAAACTATGAATATATTAATTAGTATTTACAAGTAGAATTGAGAACCAGAGGAATTGGAAATTTTAGTTACTATTATATCTTACTAGAATGGAAAATGAAGAGGAGAAAAATTATAAGTACTACAAATAAAATGTTTATTTCAATAATACCGTATGAAATGTTTTAGATGTTTTATTTCACTGCCACGATGCAGGACAAGATTGTAGAAGTTCTGGTATTTCAAAATTGAAAAGAATTTACTTCATCTCACGACTGATTTTACTTCGTGGCTCGGATTATAGAAGATTGATAATGTGTCTGAAAGGAAGAATCTGAGCGCATACACGTATCGACAGGGTTGAGAATCCTTTTAAGATTTTCCTTTAGGGGTGAAGATCGATAGACGATCAATGAATCGAACTGTCCATTTTGTAGTGTTTCATTAAGAATTTCATTATTAATGAATGTAATAGTGTACCTATACTTGTTTGGTTGTAGAAGGTTGTTTATGAATGTTCATTGAATGAATAATAGAAAGGTTGATTAATGTACTTATTTGATTAATCGATGGGTGGTATTGGTTGGTGAATTATTTTTCTAACAGAAAAGTTGATTTACCTTTAGTGGTTTGATTAACTAAGAAAAAATTCAAGAGTTGGTCATGCAAAAGGAAAGAATAATTTTTAATCAAATTGCGATTAACTTAATGATTAACACTTTAGAAGTTATAAAATTAAAAATGATTAACGTTGAGAGAATTCTGTGAGAATGTGTATTAGTAGAAATTGACGAAGATGTTCATTTCTCTGCGTGTCGTTGCTAGAAACATCGGCATTGAAGTTGATAAACTAAGAATTAGCGACATATAATAAATGTTCTAAAAAAATAAATGTTTTAAATGACTACGGCCGACTTCGATCGAGTCGTTTCACAAGAGATGCAGCGTTTTATTGATTTTTCGAAAACTTGCGCTAACCTTATGCAATTTCGTACTGCACGTAATAACTCAGTCTGTCTAAGAACATATTATTCTACTACGTGCCCTGTTACATCTTTAAGAGTTACGTCAAAAGCAGAATCTTAGAAGACAATTCACTTTCAGAACCTCGTAAACCAGCGAACAAATTTCCACATAAAAATATGATATACTCAAAACAGAAAATATTGAAGAACATATAGATCAATGATACACATGTCATAATATATTAAAACGTATATACACCAAATGAAACAGAGAAGAAACTTCCACATAAAAATGTAATCCAACCAAGACAAAAGTATTACAAAATATTATAAAACTCAATAGCAAGTACACGTATTTACAACTAGGGGTTGCAATCCCGCGTTATTTTCAATCCCGTGGGAGTACGGATTTAGTTGTTAGACATTTTATATTATACATTTAAGGAGACGATATTTAATAAGGAAACAAATTTTATTTGCTCAATTACGGCAAGTTGCATGCCCTGTACGTAACAAAGTTGTTGATAGCAAAGCATCAGTCTAGCAAATTTTCCCATCATATTTGCTCTATCAGTAGTTGTATCAATAATTTCATCTTCAATATCTAGATTAAAACTCTTCAGACATCCTTCAACTACGTTGGCGCAATGCTCTGTCGTGCGTGAACTATGGATTCCATCTAAATCAAGGTTAAAGTGTTCCTCTTTATAATGCACATCTATGTTTCAGTATATCTGATTCCATTCGAGATGCCCCTTCGTCGATTGTTAATGAAAACATTTGTTTTTCATATTAGTCTGTACAGGATCTGAGAATGTAATAATTCTCGATCTTATTGTATTAAAAGAAGTTTGAAGCATAAAACCATTTTTCAGAAACAAGTATTTTAAGTTCGTAGATTTACAAAGAACATCGAAAGTGAAACCATCTTTAACAATCATTCGAGATATCATTTTTTCCATGGAATTTTCTTTAACGAAGGAATTGTCAATTATTTTGGCCTTTCTCTTTTGCTATTACATTCTCGTAATTGTAAAGGATCTGCGGCTGGGATGCTGTTTTCGATACATTGCAAGAATCCCTTCTCGGTGATGATGCTTGCGAGTGTGACTTTAAATCTATAAAATGTCTACTTTTCAAATATATCACAAATCCTCTTTCCTCGATCGGTGACTTAATTTTAAAACCATAGAACACTTCAAGCATTTGGTACTTTCAGTAGTATCACTCTTCACGAAATAAGCCCAAAGAGGTTTATTAGTATTTTCTTTCTCATCGTCACACATGGATTCTTTATTGGATGACATATTTTGTTCGCACTAACAATATCAATTGATATTAATATCAATCAATACGTAATATGATAACATATATGTTAGAAATTAATAAATTACAATTTAAGAGGCTCGCCCTCTGACGCTTCCGCAGTCAATCGCGGTCCTCTTACCAGAAGGTTCGTCATCTTCCTCATCCTTCTACCAGCCAAATCCTTCCACAGCATCCTTATCACTCTACACGAGCCATGGAGCACCATGACGTCGTATCATCGGCTACACGTGCGTTCCTGCGAACTCCGAACTTCGAAACTATAATATTCGCGCCTATTAGAATTCACCGCCCACAATTAAACATCCACGACTCTTAGAATTCGTCGTTAAATCTGTGGATATCGATAGCCGAATGGCTCTTGAAAGATCTTGACACGTGTGATTGTGACGCACACTATGCTGCAAACCTTGCGGAATGCTGCGGTTCCTATCTAACGTTATACGGCTCCAAAAAATGACGCGAGATCCTACCTTACGGGATTGCAAACCCTTTTCACAACCTATACATACGAACAAAACGCAATAATTATTAAATACTACTTAAAGGAATTGTATACCACTTCAGAAGATATTCCCAAAATAATTATAAACAAATAACCAATCATCGAACAGAGTTCAGAAAGCGTATCGTCTTCGAAAAACTCTTTTCAATTCGGTACAGGCGCGAGCTCAGTCTGACCACTGACTGACAGCGTCTACTTCGTGTCACTGTCGGCGATGAACTATCAAAGTCGACTCCTTGCTAACCGATCCAGGTGCAGTTCCTTATATAAGAGACTTCGTCCCACTATTCGACCATCTAAATGCGACAGTTGTGGGGCGGGATAGGACACAAAAGAAACGTGGAAACATTCTTCCGGCTTCTCCACCCCTCGTTGCATCTGGTTTCGGTTACCAAGGTGTCTCCTTTCCGGCATATATTTTGGCTGGTGGCCCGCGTATCCGATGGAGACCATCGATTTTATTCGCGAAAGGAAAGTGGACCTTCCGTGGACGCATTTGGCACGGTATACCGTGTCTCCTCGTGTATTTAAAGAGCTTCCCTTCTGGAATAACCAACGAACGCGACAGCCTACTAAGCAATCTCGTTAGCACCGTATCAGTCGAGATCTAATTCGACTCCTCCTTCCCTTCCGTGTCCCAGATTTCCGTCTTCCGCTTAACGTGGGCGCGGCCATTTTAAATTCTGTCCACGGGGATGCAAATTGGGATTTAGATGGGACACCATCCTCGAATTTAAATCGATGGTTTCTTTGATCAAGGGTGTCAGACAACTGGACGGTGAGATTGGAAATTAAAAGTCTCGCTGTTATATCGTAGCTAAATGAAAACTTTGAAGTAGTTTGGGTTATTCGTATTTGAAAGCTTGAACGTGAATTTTTATATTAGGTGAACATCGACCACTCTGATTGTTTATTTTAGCTACTAAGTTTGAAGAGGTTAATGGAATTCTTGATATTTGATGAATAACGTGACCGCGTCGATAATACGTTATCGCGTACGGTCACTGACAACTTTATCCGCGGTTATTGATTGCCAATGCCTGCCGTAGAACGTAATTTGGAACACGGTTCTTCGTTTTCGTTATTCCGACTCTGGATAGCTAGGTAAACCTTCTTTCAAAGGGCAAGGTAATAGAAAATTACCGCCATTTTGTCAGCACCGTTCTCGATTCAACGCGATTCGTTACGCGTTCGTAACGCGCGTCGCGAACGCTCGAAACACGTGGGAATACGAGTATGTCACGGAACGCAATCATCAATGTTCAAAATCTCCTAACTACCAAACGACCTAAAAGTCGAAAACCATCGAATCTACAAAACTACTTCTACAATTATCGTAATTACATATTATCGTAATTCTAAATTCCATACTTTCTCCGTTTTTAAATTTCATCTCGACCAAACCAGAGAACCTAACCATCTATCAAAATTATGAAATTAATGCATGGTTAATTATATAACAATTATCTAAACGTAATGCCTCTAAAAGTTACTCTTTCGTTAAAATCTTTTGAAAATCTTCAAAGGAAGCACGCATCGTTCAAGGAGGGTGTCTTCCCCCAAATTTCCCCGTGACAAAATCTCGATCTCCGTATGTGATAAAAACCGAGCTTTCCAATGATCCAAGAAACATAGAGTGCACATTCACAACACGATCATCACGTAGGTTCACATTCGCGCGCGGTCATAGTTGTTCGTATCCTTCGCCCTGTAGGTGACTGTCTCCCATCCCCGGTTTCTTTTTCGTTGAAATCGATCGATGATCGCGACAAGCCGCGACCTATCTCTACCTGACATCCAATCGACCGTGTTCCGAACGGAGAGCGATCGCCGGTACCCGACAAACGAACGCTCTTCACGTCCTGATGATGTGGTTTCGAGGGGTTGACAACGAACAAGCACGTAATGACGCGACGCGGCGTTTCCTTTCGAGTGTCATCGATCAATGCGATCAAAGCGGGATAACGATTGCCGGTCAGCACTCGATAAACTTCTGCGTGACTTCACCTCCTGTTTTTCCTCGACCCTCCCCTCGATGTACCAACCCTCTTTCTCCCTTGTTCGATGAAAGGCGCGCCACTTGGTGCTCGAACCGCGATGAACCCTCTCGTGATGGAAACACGCGTTCACGCGCCACCCGGCCTTTTTCAGTCTTATTCACCGTTTACATGTGCTCTGTGATCCTTCAGGGGCGATGTGGACGGAGTGGCGAACGGTGTAACCTGCCGGGCAGGACGGGGGATACTGCGCCACTGACAATAGCGCCTTCTATCGGCGAGCCTCTGCCAGCCACCCCCTTTCTACCTTGCCCCTCTTTCCACACCATCCTTATCTCGCGCTCTCTCTCTCTCTCTCTCTCTTTCTTTCTTTCTCTCTGCCTGTCTCTGTTCGATCAGGAAGGTTCGTGTTCTCTATTTCGCTTCGCTAGTCGTCGACTTGTCTGTCCTTTGCCCTCGTATCGTATAGGATGGGGATTCTCAACGTGAGAATCACGTACGGTCAAATTTTGGGGGCTACACCGTGAGAGATTAAAAGTTGTATTTTAGAAGATTTGGAAAATCGTTATTGCCTTGTTCGAATTGTATTCTTGTTTTCGTGTAATACGTGTAATTCATGAATATAAAATTTGATATTAGTACAATAGCGAACAGAAGGAAGTTCAAAGTTACTAAGTATAATTTATTTGCGTATGCGCACATATTAGTAACTTTCGTGTTAGATATTTTTCATCGTCATGCCAATATAACGATGGTATATTTATTCACTTTTATCAAATACAATACTATTTTATACGATTGCGATATTTTCTATGCTACTTATATTCAAACTGTCTTTTGTCTGCTAGTGTGTATGTATACGTGTTTCGTTGCGGTTGTTACACCATAGCTATAGGTTCATCTATCTACACAAGGGGGTACGTGGAGTATAGAAGGTTGAGAACCACTGTCGTAAGGTATATTTCGGTTTCTGTCTTCGTTTCTCACTTTCTCTCTCTTTCTCTCTCTCTCTGTTTCTCTCTTTCTATGTACTGGTACCATGATGTTCCTCTTCGCGATTCCCTGGTTTTGTTTCTTTATCGCTTTTTACCTTTTTTCTATCTTCTTCCTTTTTGCAGCAGTTTTATTTTATCGAGATTCTCTGCGCCATTCTAGTGAAAATATTTTATACTTTTTTCCCCTTCTTTATCGGGAATTTGTTCCCAGGCTTTTTGGAAGCAGTTTTGTTATATTACGTGCTGGTTTCAGCACAGAATTCGTTCCGTTCAATTGCTCGATAGTTTTAGAAGGATTCCTTCTGTCTAATTAACACTAGCCTCATTCTACTACCTTATTGTTGATTCAGAATAAGCATACTGTTCTTCTTCCGCTATTTAATATTGCGTGTTCTTTTTAATGAGATTATCTTTGTTCAGAGAGGGTGTGATTACGTGGCAATACCTTTGGGTTGTTAATTAATCTACCTTTTGAATTTCGTGATGGTTATTTACGGTTCAGAGATAACACATACTCTTTAAGGTTGGCTTCTCATGAAGGAACATGATTATCCCATTATATGCTTCAATTATTCAAAATAGCTGAGTTCTAGAACTTTTCTCATGAAATATTTAGATTTAAATTTCCTTTTACACGAATTAAAAAGCAATTTCCAGGGATAAAGTTACAAGAAAATCCTTATAACAAACCTTATCAGAACAATTATCCTAGACGAACAATCGACAAAATATAGTTCATTAACGACAGCATAATATTCTACACCTTACTGGAAGAAAATCTCCTATATATTCAACTGATCAGATGACCTGGTATACGACCATAAATATTATCATCAGAATAATAAAAATATCTCGAATTTTATACAGACCATTGCTTCACTGCTTTCAGAACAGATATTTAAAAAATGCTTGATTTTTTATTTTAAAAATTTGAAGAAAATTTACCGATTATTCAAATGTCTTGATAAAAGACCATAAATATTAACAACATAATAATAATAATAATAATAATAATAGTAATAATAAATACGATGCTCAATTTCAACTTTCCAATTACAAAAAAGTTCGATTTAAATGCCGGAACAAAATGATTAGTTTCCTAAACCGTCAATTGAATTTCTCGATCAGGAATGAATGATTTGCGCGAACAATGAAATATTTCTACGGTTATTAAGGGATTCTCAAGATCGGATATCTTTGTAAGCAGCAACAATAGGCGTGTCTTTAATTCACCGTAATAATTTCCGCGACATCATCGTAACGCTGTTCGAGACTGGAGAAAACAGGCGCAGTATCGGTTATCGATATTGGCGGCTTCGAGTTCGCCCGATGTAAATAGCTTTGGCTACGATGATGAGCTTGGTCGATTGAACGTCGGGACGAGGAAAAACCACTGCCAGTCCAAATGCAATTCGGGCTGGTTACTACGTCTGCACACAGAACATTCCTGATAGGATGAAGCACTTACGAACCAAGGTACACCGTGTATCGGCCACTGCTATCACAAATTGCTACTACAAAAAAGTTAACCGAATGAATAAAAAGTCACTTGCACAAACTTGTAGATATTTCTGCAATTTTGTAGGTATTTTTGAAACGTTGAAGTACAGTTTGAAAATGTTTGTATTGGAAAAAAGGAGGGTATATAACTTTTAATATGAAGCTTGTTACCATGCAGCTGAGTTATCGAGGATCGTAGTTTCAACAGATTCATACTGAGAAAAAGAAGAATAGAGTTTTATAAGTAAAATTTGTCACCATATAGCAGGTTGTTAACAGAAATTGTTTCAGCTGATTTGTATACGTGAATTCTTCGGAAAAGGAGCGTCACCCTGACGTGAACACGATTTTAATTTTTGGAGGAAAAAGAATAAAGAATCATATATGGTGTATTTTATTTTACTTGATTTTTATTTTTCTAATTGGAAGGGTAGAATAATTGTGTTGGTTCCGAGTTTGATAGATATATGTAGAAAATTTGTCATCTTTAGTACTAAGTCATTCCTGCGACTTTAAAAAGATGAAGCTTCGAGTAACCATATATATATGTATAAGTAATTGTTCTACTTGGGTGTATAACGTTGAACATTTTTCAAATTACCCACTATTCTCCCAGAGCCTTATGATCTTTTATCAGTGATAAATTGTCCTTTTTAAGCCGCATCGCGCCGTCATATCGCGTTAAGCAGTAAAAGTACCGTAACTGCGGTCATATGTATCGATTACGAACAACTGTCTGGTAGTCGTGTATGCACTTTCAGAAACTCGGTTAAAAGGAAACTAGCGAAACTTTATATTAACACGTGTCTGGCTATTATGCGATAAAAAAAGTATTCTTCAACACGATATTATCTGAATTTTGTACAAAGTACAAAGTACTCTCTCAAATTCCTCAAAAATGAAGAAAGCATCGAAGAAAGAATATATCGTTAATGTTTATTTCAACTTGATGTTGACCACGTCATCCACACGTGTCTATCCATTACACCATAGAAAAGTATTCAACACAAAATTATCTAAAATTTTACATACATCGTCCCTCCCAAATTTTTCGAACTTAGGATATCTATGGAAGAAAATTATTTCGTAAAGTTTTATCTAGAAATTTTCAGAGAATATTTCATAATTTAACAAATTTGACACGCGTGTCGAGCTAACTGCATTTGCCACGAGTTGAAGAGCTCAGAACATTTGACCCTCTACAGGTCGATAAGCATGTTGACGAAGGTATCGTCGCTATTTCAAACAAGGAAATTGTTTAAAGGCCGGCGTCCCTTAAGCGAGACCGATCAAGTGGCTTCTCTATCCATCCATCCTCGACCGACGAGGAAAGCAATGACGAGAGTGTGCAAAGTATAAGTCGACACTTGATCGCCGATGAGAACTCCGATCTTTGTTCCCCGAGTGTGAGTCAACTCGTGGACTGTTCTCGTCATCCGAGAGAGTTATAAATTATTCGGCAACCAGTCGTGTAATGTGGTATCGATTTCTAGGCCTGTACTTGTCACCTGGTTTCGCTAACACTGTTTACAGATAGTTCAGAATTTTAATTAGTAGGCGTTGGATGCCAAAATATTTCCCTCCCTTTTATAAAATATATCTACTCTTTAATATGTAAATAATAAAATATAATTACAAAATTTCTATTACTTTACACATATATCCGTTTTTATTTAATACCTTCGTGTTTCTACCTTATTTGTGGTGTGAATTTTCCCAGAAACAATTGAATATCTAGAGCTTCCTTTAAATTAGATTTGTTATCACATGGTAGATTGCAAAGGAAATTGCGAGGAATTTTGTTTATTGCAAAAATTTTCTTCCGCGAACTATCGAAGGAAAAAAGTGTTACGGTGGCATAAAATCGGCATCATTTTGTGGAAATCCAGCGCGGGGGATTCCCGCCCCCAAGACTGCGGCGTAGACCGATTGGCGCCAGCCAGGGCTGTGTTACCACGGGGTGTCATGGTAAACGCTGCATTACTCTGTCACATGATTGGCAACAACGCTAAGAATTTCGTTCGAAACAACTACGTGCTTCTTTCGAGACCTAGAAACTATAAATAGTAATACTAGGTCAGCATTTTTCTCAAGAAATGCTCCTGCTATAAATTTTCTCAAATAACACATAACGCATATACACCAAAAAATATTAACATTTATATTTCAAAAAATAAATTCCTTCCATCAACAAAATTTATTCCACATCATAGACATTCATGTGAGCAAAAGAGTGAATAAATAAACGACGCTACAAGTTCTTCCACATGACTAACGAAGTAATGCAGAACGCGTCAAGAATTCCAAATGACCTAGATCGAAATTCGTCTTTTTCCTTTGTGAACAAAATTTCTTGGCAAATATAATCTACGTATTATTCTTTCTCCATTATACATCATCGTCCTCAAATAAAATGTCCCCAAAGTTGAAGAGCTTCTCCATCTTCTGTTCATTTGAAGAGCAAACGGATCAATGCTTTAGTTTCCTATGAAGTCAGTAGAATAAACCGATTTATGTCAGGCAGAGAGCATGACTTGTTTTAAAACATGTTTTAATACCACTGACGTGGATATTTTAAAAAAAAGACAAGTTCACCGACCGTAGGACGGTAAAAATAAGACAGTAGCTTAGAGATCTCCTATTTTCAGTGAAATAAGATGAAATATGTCGGGCAAATATGCGGTCGCCTGGGAAATAGACGGTGCATGTCGATCAAACGAGGCCACAGTAGAATAGGACAGTGGCTCACAAACAAATATCTATCGAATAACACCAGAATGGTCTTTCGAATGTTTTCTCTGTCAATCAAGTCTCTTTACAGCTTATTAAGTCATTTTTAACACAAATGAAACCTCCAGGATGGTTCTGTATATAAAATTCACGCCTGAGGTGTGTATCAAATACTCGGAAACTTCACTTCGATCTTATTAAAAGCTAAATTCACTTTCGTCGTCTATAGTCGAAGTCCATAACGTGCCTCAAGGAAACTGGTATCTTTACTCCGTCTGAAACGGTGCGTCAGAAAGAAATTTACTAGTTTCGTTCTTTGCAAGGAAACTTTTCATTCTGAGTAAAACGAAACGAGCCTCCCTTTGACGAATTAAAAGTTTCGCCAGCAAACAATGGACGTACCTATCTCCTAGTGTCTGTTCCGAATGAAAAAGTCCTGGACAAAGGACATGGAAGAAAGAAACGACCAAGAAAATTCCGCTTGTCCCTGAGATCAGAACATATCCTGAGAGAAACTTTGATGACGTGACTCTATTTGAAGTCGAAAGCATCACGCGAGAATGTTCCCTTCTCGCCAAAGTTCCAAGGCGAGGATTGCGGTTCGCATATAAATTCGCAGTACCTTCAAGCTGACTTTTATCCAACTTTCCTATAAGCCTTCCTATAAGCCGTGATATCGTATGTGGCTTTATCGGTTTCCAACTCGTGCGACCAGCTGATGATCAAGAGACATAGAAAACCCACAGGAATTTGCGGCGAAACGTGGCTTACCTGGGCTACCTTTTCCCCCATGTTCGACGTGTGCATGGCTCCTTGGAAGTATTTCGCAGATCCATTGTCCTGCAAGGAAAACTGGAACACGAAATATGGGGGTTGAGATTGAAAATTGTATTTTCCAAAAAAACTATATTTGTATTTACTTCAAAAGCGTTATTGGTTTTTAACTTTTGAAGACTATCGCGTGTGAAGTTTCACTCTATGTGAATTTTGCCTTAATATTATCCATCTGTGATAACATCATCGAAATTTTTATTATTGTTTTTTATCATTTGAAGACTGCAGAGAGAGAGAGAGAGAGAGAGAAATATTTCCTACGTTTCACAGAGGAGAGGTTTTAAAATTCAGTACATTGTCAATCGATCTGAAATTGTCTTTTGGAATTATCACAGTTGCCTTTTTTTTGTTTTAAAGTTGAACATGGTCTTCAAAAGTTAATTGAAAAATTAAGAAAGTGATCAAATGATTTACTCACTTTGTGTTTGATGGAATCGGGTCCTATCTGGCTGAGGGATGGCGACTTCCGGTCTTTGGTCCGCCATTTTTGCAAGTCACTTTCGGACGCAACACCAGGAAAGATTTTCGAATGTTTAGTTGCTAGAAACACAAATTCACGCGTCAGACGTTGCAACTCATTTCGGTCTACTTCATATTCATTATCCTATTATATCGTTACAAAACTATACGTGTGAAATACAGGCTCGATTAAATCAAAACTATCCAACGTGTCTCGTAAACTTATTGATAACGTGACAAATCTGGCGTACTAACGTATATTCGCGCGATTAATTTGCCAAACTTCGGTGCACAATACACTTTCTTCTGTTTTATAAAAGCTTTCGAGGCGCAGAAAATAAAGTAAAAGGAAAAATAATAGAAAAATCGATCGATTTGAACGTCAATGAAACGAACTATACACAGAGGGAGAGAGAGCCAGAGAGAGAGAGAGAGAGAGAGAAGGAGAGCGAGATCTGAAGGAAAGAAATATGGCGTGAATTGAACTCGCTGATCGATGCACGATGTTTCGTCTGAGCAAGTCTGTTACAAACACCAATTACAACCACACGCACTAAATCTAATTGTAAAATATAAAAATACGTGATGTACGGATGCACACAGAGATAATTTCGAAAATCGACGACTATTTTACAAAAATAACGATTCCAACAAATGGTTCAATACAAGATGTGGACTAAAAAAAGAAAATGATGGCCAATGTAGAGTTCACAGTGGCTCATGATAGCATTCGTTTTATACGAAATATTTCCAAGTTTCATTTGTACTGTAATGAGACCCGATTATCATGATTATATCGGTAAACTTTGAAACAAATCTGAGGATGTACATGAAAACCGTTAGATATACAGTGCAAGTATATAAGTTAGTAGGAATCACATTATTCATAATTATTAATATACCTCAATACTCAGAAGGAGCATCTTTGATTCCACATCGTACCAATATGATTAACGATAGTCGTGTCTCGTTGCAATGCTAATGAAATTTCAAACTGTTTTATATAACACTCGATACATGCATTAAAGTCTTCTGTGATAATTATTGGACTGCTTCGATGAGCCACCGTATGTACTGTGTAGGTAGGAAAAGAAAAAAGAAAAGATGAAAAAACCAAACAACGATAAAACCGAGCCTATATCTCGATCTAAAAGCGGTTAAGACAGTGTGTTCGTTAACGGGTTAGTCAATTCGCACTAGAAGCTGCATACCTGTGAAAAAAAGATCGTTTAAATGTTTGTAAAAGACCGTGTAATTATTTTTAAAGATGACAATGCGATAATTGCTACGCTCAAATATTATGTATATTTATTTATAACATTTGTATATATATATATGTAATATAGATATACACAGAAGATAAGGAAAGTATGGGTATCGTATTCTGTTGATGATTTTTACAATGAATATCGTGGTGATTTGTTGTTTATTTTCGGATATGCTCTCCTAGACCGTTTCCACAAATATCTAGAGAAACTCTCCCCGGAAAGAGATTAAACGATTATTTTGTAATGAATGAGAAGAGACGAGAAGGGATATGAAGCCGTGTGTAGAGAAAATAATTCAGCCAATTGTCTTGCTCCATCGCGAACAAGTAAGCGTTAAACTAACAAAATTCGTCTCCCATGCTTCGGTCAGCCTTGCGTACTCGATAGATTCTCCCGACAGTCCCGTTCTCGACACAGGGATTTATCTGGACCAACAGTATTTCCAGGTTCACCCTCGACCGCCGACGACGACGCCTCGCCACTTTTCGTACTCGTACGGTTTTGGTGGAGCTCGTAACGAAAGACTTACGCGTCTCCATGGAACCACGCGCGTGATCCTCCGCGAGAATGATTACTTTCACGTTAGAGAGAAGCTTGTTCCAGACGAGGGTGGACTACATTCCAGGACGCGGGAGTACAAAATGGCTGACCGAGCGATGCTACGGTGCTCGTCTTGTAAATAGTAACGGCAGAAAGATACGAAAGAGAAAGAAAGACACAGAGAGACAGGAGAGGATAAAAGAAGCAGGGCGAAGGATAGGAAGGTGACGCGTTTGTTAGAGAAAGAGAGAGCTTCACGGGTATACGAGACATATATATATGTATATATATAACAGAGAGAATGTAAACGAGTAGTTGAATGGTATATAGATGGTGGAGGCAGTATAAAAAATAGGCCTATGAAAGCTCAATCGGACAACGGTTACGTTATCTCTGGAAAAAGCTCATGACCAAAAAAAGAAAAAGCCGCAAGCGCTTGGTAAGTTGTAAAAGGGGTGCAAACTCGTCCGGCGCTCGGTCGGTTAAAAAGAAAAAACCAAAGGGGTAGCAGACAGGCTGCACCATCCTGTTTTACCTTCCGTGAGATTATCGACTGTCGCTGGCCGTCGTTCGAGGGTGACGTGTTCGCTCCCTCGGCCCGCTACTAAAATACGTTCACTGTGGTTTGACTTTTGGATTTTACAGTTTTCCTATTTTGTTTCGTAATCGAGGGTTTTACTTATAGTTTCGATGGCCTGATCCGGAAAAGGAGGGCCACACGCGAGGAAATTTGGAGAAAAAACGGGAAATGATCGACGACAAACACGCGGCTCTTCCTCCGATCTTCACTCCGGGGGTAGTAACAGGGGGTTGCACTCGGTCAACAGGCGCCAACTCGCGTCGTTTTACCGAGGCACTACTCGGCCGCCGCGGATCTTTCGACTTCCGAGCTTTTCTCGATCGTTGACAGATAGCGAAGTGGCGTCAATCCAACCTTTCTTTCATTTTTTGTTACAATTTTAGGGTGATTTAAAGCGAACTATGTATATAATAGAGAATTTATTGATAATATTGTCTAAATTTTAAGATATCTCGTTATAATATTGACTTACGGTCGCATAAGTATTTGTCCATTTACCACGCTCGAGTTTTTCAACATATTATGATGTCTCGATCGATTCGTTGTTCTTGTATAACAATTACTGATTCATAGAAATGTTATCTTCTTCTATATCGATAAAGAGTAACTTCTGTGCTTTTGATTTTAATTTTATGAACATATAATGGCTTCAAAAATTATATTCGTGCATCAAAAATATTAAATTTTGTATCCTTTAGTAGCGCTTCCATATGACTACACAAATTTGACATTATGAGAATGGAACATAGAGAGGAGTGAAAAAAAGCATCATTGGCAAATAAAATTATATACAAATACTTTTGTAGTCATTACATGTATATGCTGTTCATCAATTTGCCTGTATGTTAATGTAGTGTTAATTGGATGAATACTTATGGCCTACTCATGTCATAAAGTTTGAAATTTCACATTTAATATTATTTTGTCCAGACATAATCAATTATGAAGCACGGATAATGTAGGGACTATAAATTCTTGTAAGGAAGCATCGTGACGAACGGGAGCGATAATTCCGTCACGTGAAAGCTTCGGCTCGCAAACGGAGAGACACGCGCGGCCACTATCTGTCAACATTCGCGACACGAAACATCGCATGCGGCAGTATTATGTTCTACATCGTTAATTGCAATTTCGCCGCAATAGCTACGCGTACATCCGCATTCGAGGCGTTTAAACCATAGACAGGCTCGGTGGAAACTTTGATCTGTTGCCAAAGCGAAAAGACGAGCCGAAATAATGGACAGTAGCTCACGAAGGTATCGGAACACTTTTATCACAAAAAATTTTCATGTTCATGTTATATGTGTTACATGAGACATTTTGAAATTTTATTAGCTCCGTAATGAGATAAGACTATCATGCTCGTATTGGTAATATTTGAAACCAATTTGAAAACGTACATAGAAATTACAAGATACTTATTGGAAAGATGATTATTATTGCATTATCGCGCAATTTAATAAAAAAAATAAGTATACAGCGTACGTGGTCATTTTAAACATATAATAAGTGTTAAGCATGAATATTGCATATCCCATTGAAAATTGAGGCCTCTCAATAAATATTTTTGCGGGATTTTTGTATTTATGAGAAATAACAAAATTTTTAAATACACAAAACGAATACATAAAACGTACATAATCCGCGAAAATATGTATGATATTCGAGGTACAATATTTTTAATAATATCTAGTGGGTAAAATAAATATTAGCTGCGATCCTATTTCTTTAACATTATTCATAGAAATATGAATTGACATAAATATCCGTAGTATACCTATTAATATAATCGATAATTAATCGTTTAAATACTTTCATGATCTCTGCAAGATATATACTCCCAGGAAATAACTCGTAACTTCTATACTTATTTTAAAATTCACCAATACGATTATGATAGTTACAATAAATCTTACAATGCAGAAGGCAAATATTCTCCATTTACACTTACGTGCATTCATGGGAACTTAGCCCTGTTTATCATCGTCATGTATATTAATAAAGGTGACATATAGGTATACAAGAATGTTTCATATAAAACACGTATAATATATTCATAAAAGAATTCTGTGAGTGTTCGAATATTTTCATGAATAACTGTACACTCTCGACGATTCGTCGAGACTTTCGTCGCACGATCTACTCGTTCCATATTACAACGAGCGTCGAGATCGTGGTTGGAAAGCAAAGTCGGTGTCGCTTCTCTTCCGTTCGCAGAACGATAGGGTAACACTATGGAGCGAATGCAACACCTAGAGAAATATTCTGATCGGCTGTCGAGAAAAGGAAGCCGCCGTTCCACAGAAAAAGCTCGAGCTGATACGTCAAGAGGCAACCCACGAAATACCGAGAAAAAAAAAGATACGAAAAACAGAAGGAGCGAACGAGCAACCGGAGGAAATCGGACGTGTGGTTACTTACAAACGCTGCAGGTGAGGCTGCGACACGGCGCCCTCGTCGTTTCCGGTTTCACCGCCCTCCTCGAGATCGCGTCCAAACTGGCTGCGTGCGACACGCTTCGAGAAGGTCCCTCGGCGCCTCCAGCCGACGAGAAGTTCGCCCCCTCCCAAATTCCGGATTTTTGGGACACCTGAAAATGCCAATAACAGTCCGTACAAAATTGTATATTTAATGTTCTAAGTCTGTAACATTTGAATTAATGAAACAAATTGTATTCGTTAAATGCCTTCATAGTGGAGATAATTAATTAATAATTTAAAGACATTTACGGACATAATTCCGTTATTACGTTAAATGCTGTGATATTTCATACTTCACAAGTTTGACTTTATCTGTGCCAGAAACCAAAATTGAGTTTTAAGATGTTGGAACTTGGCTCGAACGACTTAACTGATAATTAATTAACTGACTCAAGTAACCCTATCTTGCTACACTATTGCATATGACGTTGCGTATTCTTGCAAGAGCTGAAAATACGAATAACGTTGTATTACAAATCTGAATCTTGTGCAGCTACTACCGAGTCCAAGCTATGTACCCTTGACTCGGACTTCCGTTTCACGTGACAGCCGGCTGGAATATCGTTAGCATCGCGTACACTCCTGCGACACGATCGATACCGGACGTGTTTTGAAGCGGGTGCACGCGATCAGGCTGAATTTACCCAGGGTTCGGCGAGGGGCTGGGGCTGAGGGCACTTCGGGGTTGAGGGCATGGTTTAAGGCTAAGGCTTGTTCACGATGGCGGAAGATATTGAGAGAAGCGATGCCGGAACATTGTTATAAATGATGCGGATTCTTTCAATCTGTACACGAAACAAAATGTAGCGAGCTCTGCCTGTGATGTATATAAACATGAATATCATAATATTTTTCTAGGAATTCCTTCGTCATGAAGTTTTTGTAGTTTATCACCGAGAAAACTGTTTGACATAGGATCCTAGTTTGGAATTATGAAACGTATAAATGTCGATCGACTTAAAATAAAGTTAACGAAGATCGGAGAAGAAGATGGTGTAACAATAACGAAATGTAAAAGTAATACATAGGGAATGTTGTTGGCGAAATCAGAGATTGGATTTTTATCCACGTGCGAAACAATATATCTTGTGTTTTATCAGAAATGGATATGCATATTATATCATTTTCCTAGAAAATTTATTATTACGGAGTTCTTCTACTTCGCCACAAAAGAAACTATTACTTTAAGCGTTATTTTACTTGGGAATTTGCTTTTTGCATAAAACTCGATCGACTTAATAACGATCGAGAAAAAGGATCGTTCAAGGGTTACGATACTACGTAGCAACTTAGTCTTAAATTACAAAATACAAATAAGCACGATCAGTGTAAGCTGGCGTTAACAAAAATTGAAGGAGAAAACGATGCAAGGGTAATGAAGTACAAAAGTAATGTACTGGAAGTTGGGAAGCTCAGGGACTGAATTACAATTCATAAATAAAACAAAATATCGCAGGTTTTACCATCAAGCGTTTAGATTTAACTATGCACGTAACACGATTTTCCTAGAGATTTCTTTTCCAACAATTTCCCCGTCGTAATTCTACTGTGTGTCATCAAAAACTGTAGTTTACTTTTAAATTATGAAATTCATGAATATTTGGAACAAAGTGTTAAGAAAAATTGGAATATTTAAATTAAGGGGATGATTTAAGGATGATGGGATGTAAAAATAATGTGGAAGAAGTGTCGTTGACGAGTCTCTAAAATTCGAGGATGCTCGTGGGAATGGACAATATTCCCGATATGTTCCGGTGATTCAGTTAACTCGGTTCGATGGCGCGACCAACGTCCATTACCTCCGACCATCCGGGGGATGCTTGTGAAATTGAAATGGATGGAAGGAGTAGGCGCGATGGGTGGTTTCGTCCCTGATGCTTCGAATGACACTACACGCGCACCAATTGTATGACTTACAAAAGTGGGGGAAGGGGTGGCGTGAATGGCCTGGCAGCAATTTCGATGAAACTTTATAGACTTGAAGAACAGCCAAAAATAGTAGAATATTTTTTATTTGCGGCAACTCAAATTCAAGGGATGAAATAACCGTCCAAAGTTCGGACCCTTAAGAGCTAACTCGGGAACAGTTACAGATAGAAAAAAAGTTCTGTTAATGTTGTAGAGACTCCTTCGCTCAGACATCTTCAGCTGGACCCCTTCAATCAGACTGAGGATAAGGATTTAGGTGAAGGTTCAGATGGAAGTTTGGGTGAAGGTTTAGACGGAGAGTTAAATGGAGGTTTAGATTTAGATGGAGGTTTAGGCGAATGTTAGACCGACATGATTTTTTTTATACATTTTTAAAAATTATTTGTTCACTCTATTTTCTTCTAACGTGTTAAAAAGCATTTAATTTTCGTTAACAAAATTATTTTCCATATGTAACCGTTTGTGAGCTAGCTTTAAGGGGGCTAATTCTGGAGGGTGATTTCACTCTTTAAACGTGAATTATCGCAGTTAAAAGAGATATGGATTTGCTACTACTACTACTGGCTGTTCTTCAAACCTACAAAGCTTCATCCAAAGGAGCCGGACCGTTCGCGACCTTCCTGGCAAGGTATGCGCCTATTAGGCCGACCTTTGCATGGTGCTATACCTTGCATTTCGTGTTGCATGAGGCGGCAAGCGGTTCGTTTTTACACGTGCCTTGGAATCTGTCGTGCTTTTGACTTCGTTTCCTAGATATTGTTATTCTCTCATTCCAGCAATATCTTATTTTTATATATATTAATGCACGTATATGCATGAAACTTGATTACTGTCGTAAATAGAAAAAAAGCCATGACTTTGAAAATTTCAAATAAGAAACTCTGCGTTCCTTTTTTGGTTTTTGCGGGTATTCCTAAGGATTTTTTTCTTTACTTACATCGCTGACCCCTTCGGGACTGGCAATCGGCGCGGTTGTGCTGGGCTGTGCAACGTTTGCGGTTGCTGCAGACGTTGCACCACCATTGTTGCTCCCAGTTGGCGGGGGTGGAAGAGCAGGCGGGGGTGTGCCAGTCCTCCCGGGACCCCAAGATTCCATCATTGTAGGTGAACCACATGTTAGTGGGCTGCGAAATATAGAGGATAGTTCCATTAGATGAATAGCGCACGTTGAACTCGATCGACCATTAAGAGATACTAAAAATATTTTTTCCAAAACGAATATTTCCTGTCGCTTCAACCGATGCAACAATTATCAAAGACATACAGTTGCTTACGAGAGCATTTGTACATCCATCGTAGAAGACATTATATATAACATTTTGAAACTTTATTGGTACTGTGATCAGAAACCATTATCATGATTATACTGGAAAGCAATCTGAGAATGTGTCTAGAACGATGCCAGAGAAATTTCAAAATATTTCATACGATAAGAGTATAAGTGTCGAAACACTTTCGTGGACCACCGTAGGAGAAAGGAAATGTTATTTCCACGAACAAAGTGAACAAAATTCCTTCGATACTTTGAAATAGAATAATTTAGGTATCCGTCCGAGCTATATCTTCCAAAGTAGATACAAGTGATATTACCCAGTGAATTCTTCGCACGTAGTTTTCAAAGTTCGATTTTCATCAAAGAAAGGAGAAGTGGGGTAGTCCGAAGTGTCCCTCGAAATTGCTAGCCTTCGAATACCAAACTATCAAGTTACAAAACGATTCTCGTTTTATACCCTTGGATTACTCTTGTAAAAAGAGAGGAATATGATCGAAATAGTCGAGCAGCTTTCTTATCCATAAATACCGACGTCATCCTATGTATTTTCTACACCTACATATTTCCGAGAAGTTCCATTAAAAGGAAATGCGATTCTGGAATCGTCTATAGAGCTGGAACAAAATGCATCCCACGTATTCCTTGGCGCCCAAATCTTCTTTTTTTTAAACGACGTTAATATCTCTCTCTATCTCCCGACCAAACATTCGACTGGCCTCCTACTTCTTCGAAATCTACTTTTTAGAAGCCACGATCGTTGCTTTGCTTGCTAATATCGTCCGTAATGCGCCTTTCCTAACAATAATCGTCGACGGAATGCAGACACATGGAATTCGTGGAATTTACGAAAATATGCTCTTACTTAAAGGATTAGATGGTCAAATTTCTTCTAATTAGAAATTAACACTTGGTCTGTTTTCTGTTATACAGGGTGATCCACTTAACTTTATCCCCTGGAATATCTGGGTTCTTTCTGATAATACTAAAAGAAATGTTTCAGGTGTAAGGATACCGTGAACATGAAAATATCGTTTCGCGTCTTTCCCTACCTTTCATACGTTAAATTTGACAAACTAGGGTCACAGAATTATATAGGAAATATTCCAGGACGACTAAATAATACATAGAAATACATCTACGTAGAAATTGGATTCATCTACCAAATATTGTATCAGACCCTCTACTTTGGATACTTTATATATCTTTGCATACTATATGCATGCTGTAAATTTTTAAAACGTTAAATTTCAGAAAAATGTATAAGCATTCGCTATATATGTATTGATGTGTATTATATCATTATTTCTACCATTCTATTATCATATTATTAATTTTATTATTCCATCCTAGTATTATTGTACTAATATTTCAGTATTATTCTATAAGCTATTTCCTTCAAGATATTTTAAACTGTCTACAAAATATATCGACTGAACATTCAAAGTATTAAAGGAATTAGAATTTCCAGAAGCAGATAAGAATATCGAAACTTCCACAGTAGGATCGTCACAGCTACCAAAACTTTCCTTCGTTTGCAACGCGATAAGGACTCGAAAATTTCCCGGCAAGGACCATCCTTCCATGGAAGTGTCCAACACCTGCAACTTGCTCAACTATCCACAAACTGGGGAAACTTACGCCTACTAGTATATTTTACGCGTTGCATGAGCTGACACGGCAGTTGGAGGTTAACAAAACAAAGTGCAGTCCGTTTACGTTATAGTTCTCACATGCACAAGGGTAACGGAGTTTCCCATTGTGTATCGCGTTGCGGTTCGTCAGTTTTCGTATCGATTGGCAACGTCTGACCTAACACTGACACACTTCACTCGCCAAGTCTGACCTCTGTTCCGTATCGACCATTGCCATAATCTTAGGATTTCTACAATTTATCGCGGAACACTTTCGCCACCGGTCATTTTCGGAATTGGAAGAGGCACACACGTCACCCTTGGTGGCCATCGACTTCGATTATCGAAGTAAGACCTCGTTCTTCTTAAGGAACCGAGCTACGATAACGTTCAAACGTATCCGGACATTTTCTTAGTTTCGACAGGACGCATTTTAATTTCGATTTTACGCATAAGCCGAACAACGACGATTTCTTCGAACGATTACTTCACGATCATCGGAACTACGTCGGACAAAGTACTACAACGTCGTTAAATCGAGTTTTAAAAGGCAGTACGCGGTAATAATATCGACGCTTGTAACTTTTTAATCTGGTAGAGCTACAGTTTTATTGACAAGCTCTATATCTTCAAAATTCTTTAAATTTCTGAATTATAAATTAAATTAAGATCGCAAATTATCCTTGCATTTAGTTTTGGAATTAGATACGCGTTTTTGGTCATCCTGTTGAACACTCAAATAACATTAACAACCCCAACTATGCAGATTGATACGAATTCAGTTAAATTAACACAACAATCGAGCTAATATTATTCATTTTTTACGAATCGTGAAAGATCGATCGCTTACTTTTTTGTAAGACTTTAATCAAGAAGCAAATCTATATTCTTTAACCTTCTCACATTAGAATACATCTACTGAGCAATAAAGAAGCCAGAAAATAAGAGAACTTCATTTATCATATTTTTTCAATGTTATCTTTGTTTGGTTGCATCGTTGACGTCTCAAGGAATGAAATTTCGTGGCAACCTTGATACACTACTACTGGGAACTCTTTTCAATTTACGTCTGACTATCAAAGTCGAAACTTTCGAAAACAGTGCAGAATAAGCAGCACGTTTTTCAAGCGCGCAGCAAGTCGAAATGGATGGCGGCATTTACCAGCGAAACGTCAGCGGAACGTCTCCGATAATTGGCCATGAGAAACAGACGGTAGCTGGAGGAAACAGCGTAGCCGCGTTAACTCGGAAATCATGAAAGACTGTGTTTAATTTGTCGGAAATTCCGGGCGTATGTGTAACATGTATCGACTAGGCTGGTCCGATGTCTGGAAAAATTTCCTGCTAGCAATTGCAAGCCTCCATTCGGAGAGAAGAGATACGGATAGTGGGCTGTATCGGCGTCGTTAGAGCGGGGACAAGTTCAGGGTAGTTTCGTTTGGAACATTTCCAACCATTTCGAACGCGTAATGAGAATTTCCCTCGCGCTACTCGGAACTGTCTTTCGTTCTCTTTTCCCTTTTCCCGCTACGAAACGTCCATCCGCCTGCATATATCAAGAGAGGAAAACAAATCAACCTCCTTTTCCTGGGTAACAGACCAGCGCCACACCGTCTCGCCACCGACATTTTTTGTTTATCGAGGGTTGAAAAGAGGATACGTGTAATTCCGTTTAACGAAATAGCTGTTCGTCGTGTCACGACCGTCTACCCACGTGTTAACGCAAGTGAAAAATTCTGAAAAGAACCTAGATGTACTTTGTCAAAGGTTTGTTAGGCGTTTTAGCTGTAAAAGCGTAGAGGTCTGGGTATTTTGTGAATTACTTGGCAAGAAGGCAATTTCTTTCTTGGCAATTTCTACTTTGCAGAAATTGCTTAATTCCGTTTAAAGAATCCGGATGCCCTCGCAAAGAGTTCGTCGAATTTTTTGACTTAATGGCGCACTTTCGCTATTTGTCTCGACAAAAAGCGTTTTTGTATAAGTTATTTAATCATGTTCTAGGAATGTGGATGCTCTTCACTAAAGTAGAACGAATTTTTGGATATTTTAAGAATTACTTGAGAGAAAGAGTTTGTTAAATTATTTTACAGAGTCGTTACTCTGTGAAAATTGATCATTTTTGATGGATTTTTATTAATCCACGAAGAGTCAGATTCCCGTGACGTTAAATTTGATATAGAACTTTTCGAACAAATTCATACGATTGAAGCTCATTTTTTCGAAGCTGCAGCTGTGAAAGAAAATTTCACAAATTCGTGCAATATGTCTTTCACGTCTTTACTTCTACTTGTAACTCTACGAAATTTCAGGAAATTGAAGTACTTTTTGTATTACAATAAACTGTCCTCTTTTGAATCGCGAAAATCCTTTTTATACATCTCCCTGACTGGTGTAATGATTTTCTACGAGGTATCCATTATTCTAATAATATCTTTTACCTTGACAAAACAATATATACAGCTATTTTGTTTGCACACGTTACATATTATTTCATTGGTCGAGCCTTAATGAATCAATAAATCAATAAATTTCGATAATCAGTATATTGTATGTACATTGTACATAATCTTTATGAAATTCGAAAAAACGGATAAAAGGAAATTTCTTTGGACAGAAAGAATGGTAGCAACGTTCCTTTCATTTCATATTCTTTTGATCCTTTCAAAGTTCTCAATACCCTTGCTTTATGCAAAGGACTGAATTTCCTCGCCACGTCGGAGCCGCGATCGAAATCGCGTTAAAAACACGGTGAATTTTGTCGACGTTTACTGCGACCAGGCAACCCTGACATCGATTCCTCGGTCGCCGTGTTGACAGAGTGATTTCGTAATACAAATAGATCCACATAATGGACTACCGCTTTTTTTTCTTCGCCTCTCCCCTTTCAACCCCGAGTCGTAGCTGGCCGCGCTCTCTTTTCATCGGCGCAACTTTACCTTGCGGCGTTTGCACGCTATTGTTGGGTGGGTTCAAGGAATTTACATGTCTAAAATGTGGTAAATTGCTGTCGTGTACATATTTGCATGGGTCCCTGCTTCAATATGATTCATTATAGTGCGTGGCACGTGCATCTCCGTTTGACAAACTCTGTACCGTTAATTCGCCGTTAATTCACTGTTAATTCGAGGAAATCACGATTGAGGATCATCGTCCATACCGTGAGATCGATACGCGTTTACGCTATTGAGCAACGTGTTTACACTATTACATTTACGTAATAGCATTTGTGTTATTGACGCACATGATGCGTCCATTTAATTATTTAAGTGACGTATCAAATGACACAGAAAAATAAAGGAAACATTTTTAAGATAAAAACATTTTCTGCGATAAATAGTGTAACTTCAATAACGACTTGTTGTGTTTTATTTAATAATCCGATTTCCAGTGTCCACAATGATTCTTATCAATACTCGAACATCTCTGTCCGGATAAATCTCGAATTTTCAAGAAAATCAAAGAGACATTTTGCTCGAAGGTTAAACATCGTTCTGTTATATAATTTCCCTTCTTTTGCCCTCTGTTCTTTAATCGTATTTCGTGGATCACTGCAGTGTGCGTTGAATATTCGTTTTAATCAGCCGTAGCCAATTTACAGGGAAGAATGGCTAATGAATTACAAGTTTTTCACGTCTCCGCATGCCGCACCCTATCCATCCTATTATAGCACGCTAATACGTTGAAAGAGTTCCCAAGGGCCAACGCAAAATCACATTTGCATGTGCGTCGTTCAAACGCGATTCGCGTTTTCGCACCTATTCCCTGCAAAGAGTCGCAAATTCTTTATGAATTCAAAACTACGAACCTCGACACTAATTCAATAGCGTTTTGAATAATTAATGATTCAGTTGTTCTCGCGTTCTCTAATGGATTTTATTTCTTTTTTTCTCTCTCCCACTTTTCTTTCTTTAATTCGAAAAACGTGAGATAGAAAAGTCACAGAGCTCGACCTCCTACTTTTACATCTCCTGTTTTACCGCTGCTTAAAATTTCGTTGATTTTTTCAATTCGTATTTCGAGACTTTCCTCTTGTGTACGCGACGAATCGTGTTCAGTCGATAAAATTGCTTTGACCCAGCAAATACTCTTTCGCAATTTCTTGTTAATCGCAGACCGAATAGAACGCTTTTGCTGTTTAGAAATCGACGAGTGCGTGCGAACACGCGAAGGCCTCTCTGAAAACAACCATAATGCGGCTCGATAGGAAACTAGCACGTTCCGTTTAGCAGCGAATTATTGTCGTTCTTGTTCTCGAATTTTAGGATAACTCGTAATTGAAATATCACGCATCGTCGTCAAGTTACACTTGCGGGCCTGTTATCCGGAGACCTTGTGCGTATGATCCGCAATACAGTAATTGATACAACACTAATTTTCAATTATCTGCGTAAGTAATCGTCAGTTAGCATATTTGCAACTCTGAATTAGTCTTTGTACTGTAAAGTGGCGTGGGTAGCTTTCTCGGAAAATGTTGTATAAATGTAATTTGGAAAAATTCTTACATCAAATAAGACAATTCTATTATGGGCCATTACGACGAGCAACTTCAGCAACGAAGGAATCTTCTAAGACAGAATTGCAACAATAGGAAAAACGCAAACACCTGGCAAAGGAATCTCCGAGGATCAGCGATATTATAAAAGTGCAAATATGTAGAAAAATCTCGATCGTAGAAAGGATATACAAAGAATGAAGATTCCAGCAATAACTAGAATTCATAAGAGAAGGGAAGCAGTAAAACTTTGTAACATTTAATATTTTAAAGCTGCTAGCAGCGTATTTATCCAAAATATGAAAAAGTCGAAATCGTACCAACGATTAAATATTCGTACGTGTGTAAAGCCATTTTTATGAAGTGTGTAAATATTTTTATGTAAGAACAGCGTAAAGTATACGAACAATAGGTACAATATCCAACAGTAAAGATTGAGTCACAGCTAGAGTATAATTTATACGGTCGTGACAGTGATTTCACATGCTTATTTTCCGAGAATTCTATCAATTCGCTCGTTTTAACGGTCCAAGTACATAAACTTTGGACGTTCGAACGATTTTACTGCATCTCGCTGCCACTGGGTCTTCCACAACAATAAAATAAATTAAACGCGAAATATGCTTGGTCCTCAGCCATTTAAACTCGCCAGCAAGTGGCTTCCATCTTGAACTATAGCGGTTATTAATGTTTAGTGATACGAATGATCTTGCCTCGCCAAAAACATTACTTACAACTAGGTACAACATTTCTCATAGCCGTAACTTCGCAATGAATAGCTTCAACCCGCCATTCGATGATTAAATGCCGTTATACTTCACTGTTTACCTAATTCCAATTTAGCCATCCTCGCGTCGATTCGTTATACCCGAAACTCGAAAACGATCCCACCAAAAAGCTTCGCTTAAGCGTCTCCAATTACGAAAACCATCGTAACTTTCCGAAACGAGCGAGGTAAGACCTAGATTTCTTCGAATCCCCCTTCTCCTCCGAATCTTCTGGAATTCACGGGAAACGAGCATGGAACAATGTCGCCGACTTGAAACAAGAAACTCCTCTCAACTTCGAGCCTTTCTCCGGGTTTAAAAGTCAACTTTGGCACGGATATACTTTGAATTATCGGTTCTCTCCATTTGAGACTCGTAGCTTTCGTTAGGCTAAATTACTTTTCCTATTGAAAAGGCAACGCTTCGTTTCGCTTAAATTGTTTCCAGTAGTATTATCTATTGGAATTATTTCATCGTCCTAAGTGTTGGATTTTAACTGTTTATAAATTAACAATTTCGTATTGCTGAAATTGTTCCGACTCATCGGCAAATTCCACTTCTAAAAGTGCGTCAAAAGTTTATTTATTTGTTCGTTAGGAAGATCGTTAAAAATCGGGATGAAAAGGAATCGAATGTACGGTTAACGATTAATTAGAATTAATTACTCTCGGAGCAAACTGCGTGCAATTAGTGTCGAAAAGATAATGCTTTTAATGACGATTCCCTTAAACATCGTTATCTTCAGAATGATTGCTAAAAGAAATAATCGATTATCATTTTGATCAAAGCACGATCTTTCTCTAAAGTAAAAAGTTTACGAACACTTATAACTATCAGTGAAAATAAATTTTGTCAATTAATTTTGCCGATTAATGAGTCGGAATTACCTGACTGATCTTTCCAGTATTGAAATCAACTCCCCTATCTGACGTTATTTTTAAGAAGAAACATCGCCTACTGCGGGAAATTTTTTAAAATACGTATTAATCTAGTAGCGTTGCGCTCCATTTCCGGTCCAGGTATGTCCCTTGAGGCCACCATGTAAGTTAGATATGCTTTGACGTTGCCACGAGTTTAATGCAGCTTTCGACTCGTATTATGGTCACGCACGCTCCTTATTGCGAGATAAAATCTTCAGGCTCAAACCAACGCCTTCATTCATCTCCTTCACGCCTTCTTTTTTCATTCTTATTCAAGCAGGTTCATTCACAGCCTCTATTTATTCACGCGATGCCTCTATCTCTTCACGATCGTTGAAAGATCCGGCGCATAGAACCGCGCTCTTCAAACAGACCTCGAGGAGCATTTTCTGCTCGAATTGAACGTAAACGGATTTTCATTTCTTTACAGGAAAACTGTTTCGATGGCACAGAAATTTAATTGCTTGATATATCTATGTTCGAACGAAGATAAATACGAGCCTTTCAGCAGTCAAGCTAACCAACTTTGTTTTTTATTACTTCCTTAATTTCAATAGACAAGTACGCGATTAATATTTAATTCTCGAGAAGCAAATATAGTATCTATCTCTTCGTAAGTTCACCCGTTACAAGATGATAACACTAGCGATAACAAATACTCTGACGTACTAAATCAAAATTTGAACACGGCGAGAGAGAAGTTAAAACGCGTTTCTATTCCCTCTGTGAGTAGTCTTGTCGCAGTCACCTGATCGTTTCTCAGTCCCCCACACCGCGACGCAACGTTCACCGACCTCCCACGTTCTACCGCCCCCAAATTCAACCTCCCTCCAACGCTAATATCAACCTCTCTGCAACGTTTACCTTCCCCTAATTTTTACTTCCACGTTTATCTCCCAACGTTTACCTGTCAACCTTAACTTCCCCCGAATATTTGCCTCTTCAAACATCTTCTCTTGCGAGAAGGAAGTTCTCTTAGACGACTCATATCCACGAGTGAAGAATGTCAGGATAAAAACCATTCGCAAACGTTAACCTCCCCCCCCGATATTAATCTTAACTTAACATTTTCCAATGTTGACACCCTATCAATGTTAATACGTGCCGCTTTGATTTCTCTCGGCGTTAACATCCCCCAATGTGTTTACCTTTGCCAAGTTAAGGGCGGGAGAAGGTAAACGTTGAGAAGGCGGCCTCCGAATTTTCATTTCTGTCCCGAATCCTCGTTCAAATGCCGCACTGTACGACGCGACGTTGCGTGTTCAACGGGGCTCACCTTGAAGCGCGCAGTAAAACCGGGACATTTCTCTTTGTCACTGTAAAGTTGCAGCTGTAATCAAGCTCTTACCGTTAATCAGTAGCTAGCTACGACTAAACTTTCTTTTCTCTGGAACCTCCCGCTCTCCCCAGACTAACAGAACCGCACACCGCAGACTTTGCACACTGGATGATTAACTCGGAGCAATTGTTGCTTCATTGGTGGATCGCTTCGGTGTTTAATCGTTACAGGGGCGCAAGGTAGAGAATTTTTAAATATTTTATATATTTCAGTTTTCAAGAATCTTATTTTTTCACGGTGTCCGTTGCTTCGAGTCCTGCAGATTTATTTTGTGGCTATTTGTATCTCTCAGTGTACGTAGCAACCAACCAACGTAGGAAATCTTGGCAATTAGTAAAGCTGAATCGAGATCGACTCGCGTGATTCCACCATAATCCCGATTTCATGACGTACCTCTATTCCCTGCGGGGAACAAACCTTCTAATTACCCAGCTATTAACCATTTGCATCAAAGGTCTACCAAGTTCCACCATATCACCTAAATCACAACCTCCGACAAAACCACCACATTTTCGTCCTCAAAAAATTACTCTTCCTCCAACTTTCAAAAAAGTAAAAGAAGAAAAAGATTTTAAAAATCCAGATATAGCAGATGTGAATCTGCAAATGTTTGCATCGTTGGCAGATACCCGTCATAAACACGCCGACCAACCTCGAAATTCTCGACAATCGGTCCCGCTCCGAGATTGTCGGCCCACAATTTCTTTTTTCTTTTCTTTTCCAGCAGATCCCTATCGCTGTTGCGAAATTACCATCGCGTGCCCCCTTGGCTGCCATCGAATCTTTTTTCCACGGTTCGTCGGAATTTTCAAGGTACCCGTCATCGTCGCCGCGCAACTTTCTGATCGTTTTCCGCTCGGTGGTTGCGTGTCGAAACAGTACACCTGGTTTTACCTTGAAGAGAAGAACACCACAGCGTGCACGCTGTCTCCGTTAGTTGCTGTCTGACTCCAAGGTCGCAGCTGCGATCGTATTATTCTCTGTCGTTCGTCGTGCCTCGCGGTTCCGGGGATTGTTTATGTCGCACCAACCCTCTTGCGTGTTAAGCTTCCGACCACCAGTGTCATCCTTTCGCTAAGTCTTACATAGACATTGCAAGACAATGCATCATTCCAGCGTGACCTAGTCTAATATTTAAATATTATAGTGTAGTATCGTGGAAATTAAGATATCAATTGTTTCCCGATTACTTACAATTTATTAATTGGACAGAAAACGATGTTTGTTTAACTGAAACTAAATGCGATACTCGTATCTATCTCAAATAACTTTACAGTTATTTGGCAACTCTCGTCACAACGAATCTAACACTCTCTCTTTCTCTCTCTCACTAGCAACTCTAACAACTCTACAACACTGACAACTCGATCAATTCTCTCAACTCTACTCTCCGACGTCTCGATCAACTCTGACTCTCGCAACACACACACTTTTCGTCTCGCATACTCTGACCTCTCGGTCATCCCCCCTTGAAACACGAAACCGTCCTTCTGCTCTAACGTTGTTTATTGCTTTCTCACATCACTGTAAGAACTGTAGTCACATAGGAGCTCTTAAATGTAAACGAACCACAGAAAGACGACGCACACGGTTTTTTCAGATTTCAACCGACCTCTAATTCAAATTACTTTACGATATTAGAATAGTTTATACGTAGGATTTTTATATATTCGTAGGAAATTGAAAGATAAAAATGTACAAAATACAATACGATCACTTAAATTACGGTTTAATTACGAATTGTTTGCTCGTGATAGCATCCACGCCACTTGAAAATTCATCCGTGAATTCGTCAATGTATTTTATAAACGTAATGATTTTCGCAAACCGCAAATTGTCGTGAAATAAAATCATTGCGTGGAAAATGATGTTAATGGCTCTAGGTTAAAGCTATTCATTTTAATTCAGCTGTATCGAATTCGCATTGTACTTACAACGTTGTTTGTGCTCGCTAATCCAACCTAATTAAAAATTATTTAGGCAATAAATCATAATGTTTCCCCTGGAAATATTACACGTTGCGCCGTATAGATTTTTCAACTAATTGAGAACACGAAGTTGGAAAAAGTGGTTAATTTCAAGCAACTGGTAAGCTATAAAAATTTGCACGAACAACGAGAAGATTTCCTTAATCCGTAAAGTGGAAAAACAAAAATCTTATTCAAAGATTTTTCAGCGAATTAGGTTAATGAATATCGATCTGATGGTAACTCTGGTGGAAATTGGTTTCTCCAAGCAATTAAAGTATTAAAATCACCCGAATCGATAGCGTGCAACGCATTTCCTGTTTCTGGTGACATTCTTTCCGCGATAGTTCTCCGAAAATATAAGTCTCATCTGTCTTGGCGATTCGTACTGGACGAGAAACTGCGACCGTGCCAGCTGCCTTTTATCGGAAATACCGTCGAAAACATATTTTTCTTTCACTTGCCCTAGAAGCGGCCAGTGATAAACGTAACTCTGCTTTACAACGCTGTGAAATACGCGTGTAACTTTTCCTGCAAGACAGCCAATTCTCGCCCGGTTTCTCGTTTGATTATTTAAGTACAATTGCTCACGGAATTATTCGAATACTTCTAGATAACTTAATAACAAGATACTTCATGCAAATATTGTATTTATTGATTATAGTATACTTGTTGATTGTATTAATAAACCCTCGAGATTTCTGGTTGAACTACCCTTAACACATATTTTATCCTTAAAATAACTATTTAGTGGTGGCCATGTTGTGCCAAATATACGTTAGTAGTAAATATCTCATAATTTCTATTATACGTGTCTCATTATCGAGCTGATAATATTACAAGACATTTCAATCCTCGTTAAAGATATTTAACGAGGAAAATATTCCAAACCAATACTTTACTCTAAGATTAAATATCCTAAAATGAACGCAATTTTTCCAAGGATGTAGTATCGAAAATTTAATCAATTTGATCAACAACATTACTCTATGGCAGTATCGAGCAAACGTGCAAATCGTATTAAATTTCCGTAGAATAAAAGTCACGAAACTTGCTGGGGAAACTTGTCACGAAAATGTTCGACTTTCGAAGGTATTTATCAAGCTAAATTCATCGATAGCAGATTTATCCTCTTGATACTGAAATCCGAGTGCTGCGCTTCGTAAGCAAAATTTGCATTGACGAACGAGGCGGCGAAAGGCACGAGGAAAGTTTAAGAAGCGTTCGGTGATAAAATCGATGGAGAAAGATAACTGTTAAAAGATCGGCTGAGAGATTGCTGGCGCGGTAGCAATTGTAGTGCTACAATTGCCAAGACCGGAATTGCTTCTAGCTAAGGATGTTCGATCGTTCGTCGATTACGAAAGATAAGGAAGCAAGCCACAAAAGAAGGATATAAAGAGAAACGGCGATGGTAAGTTGATCTTGATTCCTTGAAAAGAAACGTCCTGTTCCTTCTACACGGGGAAATGGCAATTTCTTCGATCGAGAAGTTAATGTTACTTATAGAAATCGACGACGTTTGCTTCGCTTGGTTCTACGTGACAATTCGAAAGATATAATACTTAATTGACGCGGTGATAGACATGCAACTGTTATAACAAGTATTTGCACATACTTTCACTTTCCAATGGAACATTTTTTATCAAGCTTTCTAAATCTCATTTGCATAGTATCAAAGTCTCTGTAGCTATACGAAATTTCCTTGGATGTAATTAATTAGCATGTAAACGCTATAATAGATACGATGGTGTATAAATACTTTTTGCACACAGCGTAGTACAGTAAAACTCCATTTATCCAACACGGTCGGGGAACAAGACGTGTCGGATAACTGGATCAGTCGGATAATAGGAGTTCACTAGTATTTCCCTTCCTTAGTTGTTTATTTATTCGTATAATGGGGGTTAATTTTCATATAACTGAATGTTGCTAAGCTGAAATTTGTAAACGCTAAGGCCAAAACATTCATTTGTATAAGCGTCACATGGCCTGCAATCAGATAGTAGGATTTCAGGAACATATTCGGTAAATCGGGCATTACAATGACACTGGACCGAATAAACGTCCCAGTTCGGATAAGCGAAGTTTTACCGTATATGTACTTTTTACCACCAGCGTTTTATTTCTTATTTTGGTTGTCGGACGAATTCCTAATTGATTAATTATTTATAGAATATTCATCGGCAATTTGACGAGTACCAATTAAGGGACCAACGCTACGAAATTGTCAAAATAGTAATATCAAACTATATAATATTGTAGTATTATAGCAATGGATTAATAAGTAACAAATACTTGGAAAACATTTTTATATCGACTCGTCCTTATTCACAGAAGTTCTATCATTTCATAAATGTCACGCGAAAATATGTCATCATGACAAAGATTTACGAGGTTCGAAAGAGAATCGTGATATTTACGATTTGTCACGAATCGCGTCCATAGACGAAAAGGAAGGATGAGAGGTTGCATAGACGGCGTTCACGTTGAAAGAAATACGCGTCACGATTCGTGAGCCATTCGTGCGGCAGAGATATCGATAAGGGTTGTTTACGAAACCCTTAATCAATTCAGTGGTACCACACGGAACTACTGTTTACTCGGGCGGATGCCAATATTTGATCTCGTGTCTGCTTTCGATCATCCCAGATTACTATGTTTTCCCCCCTCGCTGCCAAGCGAGATCCTATACATCGAGAAGTGTCTACCTTTGATGGTGGCACCTTGCACGAATCTTTCGAACGAGGTCCATTTTTTTTAGTATCATCACCTAACCAGTTAACTGTGTTTGACGTGTATACTCGCCGTCGCTTTTATTTATTTACGCACACTACGATCTAACCCCATGAGAGATTTATAAAATTAAATTCCCCAATTAACTGGTTAAATGAGTCATTCAAATATTCAGTATATTAATCCTGTCACAGATTGAAATAGTCGTTTTAGCAAAAGAAATAGAAGAACCAAGCTCACAGTAAATAAGTAAAATTGAAAAATTAATAGGTATCTATATTATTAAATGGAATGTAAATATTCCTTTATGAAAGACCGAAACTAAAGATTAACAATAAGCGTTCTGATGGTGAAATTCTAATAGCGAAATTCCAATAGCTTGTAAAAGCCTTAGGGAAATTTGTATTCTCTTGTTTTCCCTTCCTTGCCCTCTCTTCTTTTCTATACTGCTCCCATCATTGTTCCTTTCTTTTATTTTATGCTTTCTCCTTTATTTTGCCCCTTCGTCTTGTCTTCCTATCCCTTCTTCTCTGTCCTCTTAACTTTTCATCCCTCGTGCTATTCCGTTTTCTTCTTCCATCTATTTCGTCTCCCTTTTCCCTCTTTCGTCATTCTGTTCCCTTCTCTTTCTTCTTTTCCCATCCTGTACCATTTTTGCCCATTCGATTTTCATGTTAGATACTCTCCATAACCATATGTGTCGTATGAAAAATTTAATCAACCCAGAAGGGTACGTGGAACATTCGAATATTAAAACAGAATCGCACTCGACCCAAAATTCGCTCGCAAATACCAAGCACCACGAGCTACGAAATTCTAATCAACGTTCGAGCGAAACCATGGAAAGCTATCGTCGCCACGGAACATATCTGACACGTTTGAAAATTCAATTCAGCGAAACGCTACATAAAACGATTGAGATTTCTATTGCTCGGTTCTTTGCCGGCTTGTCCGACGATCGATTATCGGAATAGAGAACACGGGGCGGCACCGGTTAACGAGATATCGAAACGGCCATTCGGTGTTCACAAAGGTCCAACCGAATGCCAGCTTCATTGTCGGATACGCTGTAAAACCGGCGAGAACAATACATTGTATCATTAACGAGCCAAGTGTACTTAGTTAGGTCAGCTTCGTCAGTTTCTTAATTGGCTTCTGCACAACACCCGCAGTACGACAAATCAGCTCGCGCAACTCCAACTACCGGACAAGCCCAGCAGCAACTTCTGAATCAAGACATTTTCTGGACCAATTATGTACGATGCAAGTGAAATTCCACGCGAGATTCTTTTTTCGACAAGGAAATTTCGCGAAATTTCATACAAGACGGTGATTTCGTTGCGCCATAATCAATCCCTGCAGCTTTTTATTGCAGGTTAATTTTCTGATCGTGATTTTATTTATTACGCGAAGAAATTGTGACCGAAGAGAGCCTGGTTTCCATATAATTTTGTTACTATTTTCTTTGCTTACTTCCAATTTGATACTATCGTGAAAGATATATCGATATATCATGTAACATACATATAAAATATAGAGAAAGATATTCGTGTTTCGCAAATCTCCTCAATTTCATATGGATCGATCGCAATGAAAGAAACAATTGCTTGTATAGATAGATTGGCAATAAATCTATGAAGGATAATTTGACAAATTTTAATTAAACATTACGATTGCTGATGTTTGTAAAACGGGCCAACCTTTTCCAGAAACTAAAAAACTCGTATAATTTCAATTGACTAATAACCTCACTGATAGCCCATTATTGCAGTTGACGCAACTATAACAATCGATTAAAAATGTAAAATAAAATGGAAAGAAACCTTCGATATTTCAACAATAAGAAATAAATTCTTCGCGCTTTTCGCGTCTTCTAAGTTCCATTTCTTTGCCATTAATATTCCCACTAAGCTGTACCGCATATCATAAATTAAATGAAAGCAGTACGATAAACTTATTTGCTTTCCTATCTTAGTCCTCGATTCAACGTGCGGAAGTTCGATGAAATATTAAACGAAAGTTGGAAAACTCACCAGTTCTCAGAGGCGTCCTCGTCGAGGATGGTCCCGTCAGCAAGTCGATGAGGTAAGTTGGTCGTGGTTCTCGGTCGATTCCTGACCCTTGGTGGACCAACGACACCGGTCCTGGAGAGGCCAGCACGAAAGGACGCCCTTGCCCTGTCGACTGCTCGAGTCAACGTCATTGAATCTTATTAGTGATTGTTAGTAGAAACTGCTAGCTATGCATCGAAGAAAATATATATTGCGAAAAATCACGTATTACCATATCGTTTCGATGAAAAATTTCCATCAAACCGTTAGTAGTTTGTTATCGTTAAATTGCAGACGTTTATGCATTCATGGGAAATTTAATTTTTAAGACGCACAAATACACGCTATGTCCGTATACAATCCGAGAAATATTGCAATTTATATTTTTTTTAAATTGCGTAGATAACATCTAACATCAATTTTTAATCACTTTTACAACTACTAACTAACTATTTCGGGAGCGATAAAGATATATCGTTATAAATAATAATGTCGAAGGAATATACTTGAACAAAAATTAATGATTTTTACAAATACAATCAGTATTTGAATTAATACGTAACAGATTGCGTAATGTACAGAAATGTATAAAATATGCAAAATGAAGCACTCGTTGTAATAGTTAGGGAAACAAATTTCTATTTAAAATTTGCATAGACCTTTACAATTTACTTAGAATTTTCTTGTATTTCATTAAATTCGTGATTATTTTACAAACCGGTGAGCATAATACTGGCATAATAATGAAGATAATACTACCGGAACAATATTATCAGAAAAAGTTTTCCAACGTTGTTCTATACGTGCTACTTTCCGCAATATATTTTTCTCATCGAACTCGGGTGTTTGAGTGAGTTACGCGTAAACGAAGTTAGTCACCGGTTGGATTAAACAAACTTTCGCTGGAGTGAGAGGAAATAGGATCATGAATCGCGTTGCACGGACACCTGAGAGCACTGAGGGCACGGACAATGACTCTGCTTGGAAAATTAACGCTTTGAATACGCTGAACGCTATGAGAAAAATTGTGTTTTTAGGAGAAAAATCTGAGAAAAGTAATAATTGGAAAAAGTGAGCGACAAATTTAGAAAATAGAATAAAACATACAAATTTTTACAAGTGGCGTGGTGGTACAGTTTCTCCAGACTAGGCAAATATTTTCAACGCAGATAATTCGATGGAAAAAGATTAATTTGACTCGCAATAAAATTTCTTGTACCTTATACTATAATCGAACACAATTTTTCACTAAGTTCGAAAACTTATCTGAATAAATGTTAACACCTAATCAATATTCACTTGCAGTTCGATAATCATCAATTACTACGAGTTATGCTGAACTGTATAGAAATTATATGGAAGGACCAGATGGTACGAAACTGTCGATTTATCGTTATATGCACGATTGGATCGTTGGCACACGAATTCTACGAGCCTCTGTATGATCATCGTAAAGCTTTTTGATTTTGGGCCAAGCGCGAGTCGTTGAACTTCACGTACCGAAATACAATAACTGCTTTACATTCGATCACATGAACGAAAAGGTACTAGCAAAATTCAAAAGGAAATATCGAAGAATTCTATTGAAAAAGGTATTGCGAATTTTCAGATTCTTCTTTAGGCCATGTATATTGTATTTGTAAAACTATGAAAAAAGATAGTGACTGTAACAAACCGTAAAATGAATCCCTTTGTGCGTTTCAAAAGCAAAATAGTGAACATTTTTCATCTTGATAGGATACAAAAATCCAATAAAGTGTAAAATTCTAGTAAAAAAAAAAAAGATCAATAATACATATTCTCGCTAGAAAGTTTTAAGACAATTTAAATTGGCACTTTATACGACAAAGAAACTAAGTAACGTATAAAGCGCCAATATATTACGAGAATTGCGAGAAGGTGTGATTTAAAATTCATAACCTAAATCATATGTTGAAGTTTTGTTAAAAATAAAAAGTGTACTTACTGCTTTGAAACAAAATATAGCGAAGGAAATGAGTTATAACAGTTTATGCGAGTTTGTCACAAATTGGCCGTTGGACAGCCGCTACCTTTCCTCACAGTTGAACAATATAAATGATTTAGGAAACGCAAGAATCCGTTTAAAATCCTACACGAAGATAAAGGAATCATCGCTCTTGTCGAGGACGAAGATTAAAAAAGAAAGAGCATGGAAACGGAAGGTGTTTGCGATTGGAAGCGATGGGTGCAATTTTCTCCGATGCTCAGGGCCATCGATCGTTATTAAACAGCGACAAAGGCATCCCTCTTTCTCACACGATGTCCCTCGAAATAACAGCTCGTTAGAAAAAGAAACTCGAAGATTGATTGGGTCGTTTCACATAATTGTCCTTCTTATAAAGCGTATAACAACGATCAGCCTTGTGTCTTTAGATGTTACATGCGTTGGATAAAAAATGAAATGCATCCTTCATCCTATTACCAAGGGAGTAAAAGAAATTCTTGGAATCGTTAAAAAAGAAATGAAAGGAAAAAGAAAGACGAAAGAGGTCGTGTAATAGGAAACGAGTCGATGAAAAATCGACAGAAAATTAATCGGTTGGCAAGAAATAAATACGATATCAGTTTCTATCGACGTTAAAGCTTGCGCTCGTAGTACGATCAGATTTAATTAAAAATTGTTTGGCAATGATTACAATTTTCGATTCTCGTTGAAACTTCGAGTAAAATATCACGGAAATACATAGAGTGGCTCGCGGCGATATTCCAACATTTACCATGGAAAACTTTCCTATGCTTTTACGTTATTGTATGCATGTTCATATAAAAAACATTTTAAAATTTCATTATGTATACTCGCACTGAATATTCTGTAGCTTCTATGTTGATTTTCAAATTTGCTTCGTACTTTACCAACATAATCATGACAGTCGGGTTTCATTACGGTACAGTGAAAATTTCAAATGTTTTGCATAACACGCACAAAGTACTGATAAAGAGTTTCTATAGATATTTGTGACATTTATCACAGAAACCTACTAGGTATGTATTGTACGTTTCACATGAAACATTTTTGAAGTTCCATTAATATTGTAACGAGACACGATTATTACGATAATTAATATAAATTTGAAACCAACTGAAAAACCTATATAGCAGTTGCAAGGTATCTATTGCAAATATATTTCTAGTATAAAATTAATACACGTCATAAATAGCGATTTTAAACGTGCAATATTTGTTAAAAATGGTTCCATCGTGGTATATCGATATAATGGAAATGTTTCACTGGGCGAAATTCTTCGATATTTTACACAGTACATATGATATATTCATAAAAGTTTTCGACAAGTGTTCAAGTACTTTCATGAGTTATATGTATTATAAAAGTGAAATAAACGTGGCTCGATCGTCCACAGACAACTCCACGTCCATTTTAATAATCAATTTCATTCCCAGGGTTGTATCCATCAGCTGATTCGCCCGTGGGGGTTGAGGGTGGATTTATCAACCCGCAGGTGGGGTGTCTATAGCTTCCTATACGGGAGTATAATATTTATTACCGGGTCAGGGTTAACTGTTAGGCGCGCCACACACGTCCAGCGACTGTTCTGCGGCGTCATCCTAAAAATAGTTTCGCGAACACTTCCAGATATAAAACGTGACCACGCGTCTCTTCCTCTTCGCGTGTCCCTCTCCTATACCCTAGTGTACTCGCGCGTGTGCTCGGAATTGCACTGAAATTGCCCGAAGAATCGGTAATGCCATTTGGACACACAGGTTTACTCTACTTGTTACAAGCGTTCTTCTGCTAAAAAATTAAAAAAGAAATTATCGTTGATGACGGATATGGGAAAAGGAAAATTGAAATACAAGTTGATGAAAGGTAGTGCAAGATTGATAAGAAATATTCATTTCCAAAGGTTGTGGATCAATCTTGTGCAGTTGTAAGCTTTTCAGGTTACTGCTGAACTTATTTAGAGTTTGGATATTCGGTCAGAAAAGACTACGCTGGCTGTTGTATTTGAGGCATTCAGGCAGGAAACATGGTGTAAGTGAACGGATCTTTAAATTGAGGGAATTGTGGCTACAGTTATATTCTGATAAGAAAATCTATATGTTCCTGAACATATTTATAGGTACTCATAAAGATTTGAAAGTCTGTGACAAACCTCTAAATAAATAAAAATAAAGAACGCTAGATAAATAAGAAAACTGCAGATTAAATAGACTATTCTAATAAAGAAGTATTGCCACACGTATCCATGAAGAGACCTGCAAAATCCGTAAGAAAAGTTTGTAGATAAATATTATCGTACATCGTTCCCCATATTTGTCTTGTCTGTTTGGTAAACACCGTACTTTTACCATTTTTCTTCACCGAGTTCCTCGATTTTCATATGAAAGAAACTATCGTCAATACGAACGAGAACAGGAAAAAGGAAATTGAAATACAAATGAAGGAAAAAGTGGTCCAAGGTTGATAAGAAAAATTCGCAAAACTCGTACCGTCTCGTTTAATCGGAAGCTTTCCTATTCGGAATTTACCGCTTAAAACTTAAACCTTGGGATGGTCAGAGACGATAACAAAAGTCGAGGCAGAGAAGGAGAGCCAGCGGATCAATTACGATTCGGCTGACTATTCGAAGGGGCCTCTCGATCGAAAACTTCAAACTTTTCTCATAAGATGATCTTGCCCTGTCTGTGAGAAAAAGTAAAGTGGGTAAAGAAATAAAGAAATAAAGAAATCCAGCAGTAAAGAAATAAAGAGATTAAGAAAATCGACTGAGATTGGCGGTTGCCCTTCGTACGTTTCGTGCGATCGAAACGTGACACGCGGAAGGACGTGTGAAAGAACAATTCGCGAGTGGCGCAGGGTATCGTTGCACGATTCATTATGCGGGCAAATCTGACCTCGATCTCCGATTGTAATAATCTTCGTCGGGTGGTAGAATGTGTGCTACATGGCCCAGTTGCCAACGGGCCGGCCCTGAATGTCGACGACGCTGTCTTATACCGATCGGTGCAGCAGAAAATAATGATCCTCCAGCTTAAAAGCCGCAGGAAACTATATGTGAACATAGCACGAAACGTTTTGGCAAGACACCGTGTCAAGCGTCCAACGTGCGTTTCCTCTTTTCTCTGTGGCTTCGTTGTCTTCTGTCAGTGATTTTAATGGCCACTGAACGATTCCAAGGAATTGCGTTCGCCTCTTGTGCACCCTCTTGCACGATTGAATCGATTCTAAGATTCTTAGTGAAATTATATATCACGGGTAGACTGTAGATTTTTATGCATTTGCGTAGAATTAAAAGCACAAGAATGCGTAGAATGTACGTAATATGTAGAAATACACAAAATACCCAAAATATTAGAGCTATGAACAAAAATCCAATGTCCAATAAATTAGATAGAAAAATTCGTGACTCGAACCGAAAATTAATAATGTGAGTGGCGAAATTGATTATCATCTAATAGTATAATGTAATTTTATATAATGTGATTTTAGATTGACATTGGAAGTTTTAAATCACTTCTGATATTATTAATACGGAAAGTGCAAATTATTAGGGTGGACAGTATTACATAGAAGCGTTGGGTGGTTTCAGGTAGTTACAGCAACAAGCACTTGTCTCGTGTTTCTGGAATTCGAACAATCGAGCGCTGAATACGCAAGCTAAAATGACACTTCCACGGGACACATATGACGCCTTGATTTAGTAATGATTGCGCTGTAGCTGCTTTACGCGTTGCAATTTGCGCGACAATTAGCTACGTAAAAAGCCTTTGAAAGCTAAGTATGTAATTGCTGTTACTTGGTTTTGAGTGCAGTTTTAAAGATAAGAATGTTTAATTAGTTCTAATTTCGTAAGTAGTGAACTTATTTCTTAATTCTTCGTCCCATATTTTTCACGATCTTTTCATCACGTGATGTATCATATAATGTAAATGTTCCATCCCGTTTTATTTAGATTTTATAATAATGATGATTAAATATCGAATGTAGAGTGTTTATTATCGGTTAATTCCGTATTTAATTAAATATGTTAAAAATTAGTAATTTTCATCGATAAGTACTAATTTAATAGTAAATAGAATTAAAAGTATAAAATATCGTTTTATACTATAAAATATCAGCAAGATTGCTGAACGTTAAACCTTCCTCCTACAAAGATAATTATTTTAATTAATTTCACTGCATTTAATTAAGTCGAGGGTGCACTAGAGGTTCCATTCGAGAAGCGCACTTTTTTCCCGGAAAAAATTGGCAAGCTAAGACACTTGTATTTCCCCGGCATTCAACCACCTGTGCTTTTAATCATCCAAAGAAGAGAGGAAGATACACGTAAAATTGATCTCCATAATTGCATCATCAAAGTATTCGCTTGCGAAACAAGACTTAAATAAACAATCTAATTTTAAGCGTTACTTTACGCAAATACGTAGATCCAAGATGTGACTAAAATTTCAACAAAGTTAGCAAATAAACCGAATAATTTTTCAAGAATAATACGAGTAAGGAAGCTATCTTATTACGAATACTATACTTTCGTAGATTCTAAAATCATTCTAGAACTGCTTACAGAGCGTAGATTCTATTGGTAAATGACCCAGGACGTAGATCCTTTTCTTAAATTAATTCAAGATACAAGAACCACCCTTAAATCGTTAGAAACTCGAGGACTCTACTTTTATATTAATTTAAAATTATAGACTGTCTTTGGATCGTCTATAAATAAATCACAATCTTAACTCAAGGCATAAAATCAAGATTCTAAACTATTCAAAATCCTCGAATCATCCTTACCATGAAAAATGGTACCGTCGAGAAATCTACTTTTATCCTAATCCAAAATTGTAAAGCTATCTTTGAATAAATCACACTCTTAAGTCCTCTTCCAGGCGTAAAATCAATCCTAAATTATTCAAGATCCTAAGATCACCTTTGAGCCACCATGAAGTCGAATCTTCTTAATCTTGGCTTAATCAAAAGTTGTCTAACAATGTTTGGATCGTGTAAACTATTATGGAATGGTAAGTTCCAATCTCAGGACGTCGTTAAGGTGTAGAAACAACTCCCAAACTTTTCGAGATTCTTCAACTACCTTTGAATGTTTCGTGAAGTGTCGAGATAGCGAAACCTCGAATGCAGACGAAAAATAAATATAGTACTTGTACCATTGAACTAATATTGTTATTAACATTTTATAAGCGACAAACTAGAAATTCCTATCTTTGTACGTGGACACAAAGTAACAGACTGTTTCGTTTGATACTTGTGAAACGACGTAACCGGTGATCGTGTGAAATTAACGTTTCAATCGAATAAAGGGAAACAAGGGGAAGCGCGAGACTTGCTCTGCGAAATTTAATTAGTCGTTGCAAAGAAAAAGAATTCGGCGCGTTGAATTCTGTCAGACAATGAAGCGACTCGGTGGTAATTTTTACAAGCACCTTTCGTACATCAGTCTGTGGCAAGGAAGGTCACAGTGCGCTCCAAGTACGCTCCTACGGACACACCCCGTGTTAACACTTAACTACGTGACCTAGTGTCCTCGACGTTGCACAACGAAGGCAATGCGAGAAAAAGAGAATGTCTGTGGAATTAAATAGGACAAACAGAGGCGTGGGTGTGACATTTTTAGCGCGATCGAACGTATTTTTATCTGTTCAACGCATTGCGTTTTCTATTAGTTTGTTCCGTATGAAGTGTTCGTTTGAAGGTCTCAGATTTTTCATTGGATTATATGAAAAAGACTACTATTGATTTCGAGTGTCATTAACGTGAGATTGAATGTCAATTAAAGCTCTTTTATTCCTCGTGTTTTTTGTTTGAAATAGGGCTGGATGTTTTTCGATATTGTTGTTGTAACGGCGCAATAAATTTGTAAGAAATTCGAGTCAGTCTCTACAACTAGTCTAAAGGCAAACATAATTTTAATGACAATACTTTGGTTATCTAAAATATAGTTTCAATAATAATATTTATATTAATACACGGCTCATTGCTTTTTTTTTCCTCTGAAATCGTTCATTCGAAACGTGCTAATTAAAAAATACAATAGCAGCTAAGTAAGCTAAGTATGATAATTGAATCGGCGCAGTGTATGCGTCACTAGTAGCTAACGTGTAATTAAACGTACTCTGAAGAAAACCAGAATCGTGTTTCGTTTAAGGAAACGAAGGAAACGAACATTTCATATGCTACAACCTAATGCATTGCAAATTAACACTAGAACTAACAGCAATGCTATAAAATTAACAGTGTTACTAATAGTACTAAAAGCAAGTAAAACAAAAGATAAAAATCATCGAAATTCACAAAAGTGCGTTATTCTAAATTTATAGAATAATTATGAAAAATTATTGGTATCGTTTAGTTTGATCACTCTGATATTTCTAATGTTAAACGGATATATTTCCAAGTCCGATTTAAACCACCTGATACAGTACCAAACTTCATAATGAGTTATTTAAGCGTTAATTTGCCAACTATTCCATAACAGGGTACGAAAAAAATATACAGCGGTAAATGCAACAACGTGAATACAAATTGGACATGAAATTTATGGAGGTTTCCGTGAAGCAAGTGATTCAAAGTGGAAAATGAGAAACGGCGAAGGGAGAGAAGGGTAAAAGAGAGAGGGGGCGGGGGAAAAAAAATTGGAACTTACAGCGTGTGACGAGCCTGTTGTTGGTCTGGCTTGGGGGCGGAATTGCAGGCTGCGGAGGTGGCTGCGAGCTCAAATCCTCGAAATTTATAATTTGCAAGCAGATGTCGTCCACCTCGCTCCTTATTAGCGCTATCACCTCGCTGCACAGAAATTTGGTGCCTGTGACAAACAAAGATTAATCCGATTAGCTCGCGCCCACGTAATACGTCTATCTTTGAAACAAACGATCTTTCAAGTTTTCTCGTTCCTACGTACAAAAACTCGTTACCAGATTGCGTATTTTTATGCAATAGCATATTTGCATTACCACAATTAAACAAATAGCATCTGTACGTGTAAAAATTTATTTTACTCGTTAAAACCTACAGCAAATACTTCAGCTTGAATATCTTTTATATTCTTGCATATTATGTACAATTTTGTACATGTTTGCACCTTTAAATCTCCCATAAACTCATAAAGATCCGTAATCTACCCATTGCTATAAACTTTCGTTGTAATAACAAGAGAGATCAGTAGTAAATGAAACGTTGAATTATTGAGGAACTAAAACAACAATTGCCCTATATTCTGTGATACCGCAATTCTCGTTTTAATACCAAGCATGCATCTTGCGACGATAGTCCATTAGAAGCAGAAACATCGCGGGATAACTGCCGGAACAACAAATATTGATTTCCAGCAACAATTTTTTGAAATGCTTCTTTATCGGTCACGTTAAATGGGAACATGGGTGTCTGGCGCGATAAATATCCACGTTTGACGTTTCGGCGAACGTCTATTAGAATCCAAGTCCGTTAAACGTCTCGTGTGTTGTTTGAAGTTAGTCATAGGATCCCACGAAGCAACCAGCGGGCAATAAAAGCTTGTATCTTCGAATAAATCGCGTCTGGATTCTATCCAAATACAGTGGCTCACAAAAGTATTCCTACACTTACCATAGGGACTTTTATATGCACACGTATATACAAATTTTTATTATGCGATGATCATGTTGAAAACACGTGAACTCAATATGAAAATATATGTACAAAGAAGTTGCAAGATATTACCGCATACCTATATTTAGTAAAAAATTTAGTGCGAATACATAGTCGCCTTAAACGTATAATGATAATTATTAAAGACGGTTCTAACGAATGCTAAGACTTACTAATATCGTAGATGAGTGGCTGTTTTGAAATTGGTAGATTGTTTAAATGTTTTAAATATTTTCCGACAGGAAAAGATGTCGATACTGAGAATCAAACTATAGAATCAATAAAGGAATGCATATTTTATGCACATAATGAGACACGACTGTCCTGTCCTGATTATATTGGTCAAATTGAAACCAATCTAAAGGTGCACATACGTACAAGCTACAAGAACACTGTATTATGGTAAATAGCTATAAATTGATCATTATGATTAAATATTTTTGCGATCTCTGTGAAATATACATATATTTGTACTTGTATCTTGTAACTTCCGTGTACGTTTTTAGGATCGTTAAAAATTTCACGTATAATTACGATAGTTGTCATTGCAATATGTAAATATCGTTATAATACTAATGAGATCTGAAAATGTTTCATATAACACACGTGATATATTCGTAAAAGATATCGACTGCAGAAATAGTGCAGGAAGTGCAGGAATACTTTTGCGGGCCACTGTATTTCTCCCAACCAACGTTACAGCTTAACATAGTCGTAATTCGAAAATTCTTTTGCAGAAGCCACGTAACATTGTAAAAGTGGGGTAACGCGATTGCACCACTTTGTTAATGTTCCATTCGGATTCGTGACGACTCGAGGAATTATCGCGCCACGTGTCACGTGCGGATAGCATAACTTGGAGAAGCAGCACTGTGCAAAGAGACTTCTGAATCAACGTGAAACACGGCGAATGTTGGACGAGTGTTCGTTCAGGGACATGAATGAAACTTGTAATGGAGTACTTGGCTACAGTGGTCGTCAGTAACTAGAAACGAATGCTGGGAATGAAGTACATGATGATAAAGGCAATACATGTAACTAATATCTCGAAACAAAAAGAAATTCCTTTTTGTCTGTTAGTCCAGAAATTTGTTGGAGAGACATTTGCTCACAAATACTCGAACATTTGTAGAACCCTTTTGTGAATATATTACGAAATTTGAACCTATTACAAAATTTTAGTGGAACTGTAACGAGGATGACACTAGTAGTAATAATGATTATAATAACCAGAGAAACGATAAAGAGGAAAATAATTTAAGATAAATAAAAGACAGGGAAGCTGCGGATTTTCATGCGTTTATATGAAATTTGGAAATGCAAGAACGCACAGAATGCATATGACATATAAAAATATTTGCAAAATATCCAAAGTAGGACGCTTGTTATAATTTTTGATACATCAAATGAATCTCCATCTCGGATGAATTTACTTTCGTAGTCGTGTCCATAAAGATAAAAATTTGCATAGAAATCCACAGTCTAGTTATAAATTACAATAATATTTCATAAATTATTGAATAAAAACGTACGTTGATTAAACAGAGTTAACAGTAGCGTGGGTATGAGCGGTAAAAGGATAACGATGAAAGTATTACGCAGTTAATAAGCGCTACGCGGAGTGATACATCTTAACGCCACGATTTTCGACAACGGAATAACCTCCCACGCGTTTGATTCGCGTCGCAAACTATTATAATTTGATGGGGTGGGGATGCAAACGTGCTCAAATAGGACTCGGCTGATTTCCTGGAAAACCAAATTGTCCTTCGAGAATGTTTTAAGCAATAAAGATATCGTATATCATATACATTTCACAGTGGTTCACGAAAATATTCGCACGTTTGTAGAAACACTATACGAATATCTTATGTACATTATACGAAATATTTCGAAATTTCATTAATACCGTATATAAGATTCGATTATCATGATTGTAGTGATGCTTGAAACTAATTTGAAAATGTACACAGAAGATGCAAGGTATTCAGTGCAAGTATACATATATTTCGCAAAGTATTTTATCTGTCAATATAAATAGGATACTAATAATAGTACGCTAATTTCTTATTAAATACATGCTGTATTCCATGAGTCACTGTACCTCACAAAACCAAAATCCAAATCCAAAAACGCAATCCGCACGAGATTTCCAATCTAAGCACCAAACTATCGGTTGAAACGCGAATCACGGTCGGTTTCCAATCACGAGAACGAGTATCCTATATCGAACGAGTGTAAAAAGCTTCTTCGCGGCATTTGTGGCCAGCGTCAAGGTCACGGAAGCCCGTAACCGCGAGAACACGATTAACTACGACTACGACGAGCGACTTGGTGGCTTTTGTCGCGAGCTCTACGAGCGCAACTAATTAGGCAGCGTGTGTTTACGAGTCAAGGTACGTTGGACTCGGTCCAAAAGGGCTCGACAAAAGGAAAGTGTGTCCCGTGTGTCGACCAGAAGAGCGTGGCCAGGCATTCGGATTGCCGATTCGGACAGGCCTGCTTGCGCAACCGGCCGGTGTGCCGAGATGGAAAACACACACCCTGGCACGCCGTGAGCGTAATCGGTCGGATAAGCGTGCCAAGAGTGCCACAGGCCACCTGGATCCTCGTCGTTGAACGTCATCGATGTGGAACGTCAACGATGATGAGTCTAGTACCGTGAGGATTCGCCATTGCGAAATCGTGATCGGCCACTTGCTCGAGAACGACATGAATTATGGATGGAGCTTCAACTTGTTTGATTCTAGACGCTTCTTCGACCATCGATGAAAAACTAAATAGAGAAAGATCGTTCGAAATAGAGCTGATACTTTTTTAAATGGGTAAAAATGAAGTTTAAGAATTGGTTGGATATTTCGAAATTCTGTGGGTGAAGCGTCTCTTCGATCTTTATGAATATATCGAACCAACCTTTATGAATATATCAGTATACTAATGAGTGAATAAAGGAATATTTCTTCAAGCGAATAGAGAAGCAGCAAGGAGAATGTTTAAGAGTTGGCTGGATTCTTAGAAATTGTGAATGTTGCATCTCTTCGGCTATTGATGGGTGAATGGAAATAGACTTGTTTACGTTTAAAAGGGTGAAAGTAGAATGTTCAAAATCTAAGGGATGATTGGATTAAAAAAAAAAAATTATGGATACGGCGTCTTTTCGACCACCGACGAATGAATAGAGAAAGATTATTTTAAGTATGACAGATTGAGAGTAGAATGTTTAAGAGTTGGTTGCGCTTTTAGGCAGTTTTTAGATGGTTGCAAAGGGCAGAGAAATAATGGTTTGGCTGTGCAGCAGGCGAGGAAATATTACATAATCCCTTGTGAGGCGGTGACTGGAAGACTCGATAACCGGTTGCAATGTTGGAACAGTATCAATGGAACTGTTTGATCTTTTCATTAAATCTTTCGTAGGGGTATACCTATGTACTCGGAACTTATAGCATTGCTTTAAGACGTCTATTTATATTTTATCAATTATGGTCATGGCCTTCACAAAACATACGACGATACATTTTTTAATTTCTTTCAAATTTTAGCAAAATAAACGCGATAATCGTTTGCCACTTAACGTTAATGAAATTTTAATAAGTTTTATACAAACTAGAAATTATATATCCACAATTTCATACTCAAAAAATGATATATATGCAATGATTTTCTACATTAAGTACTCAAATATCGTCATGTGTCACTGTATGTATTCCAGCCGATTACACGGCTAATCCAGCAGGATAATACATTCAGGATGTTTAACGAGAGAGAAAATAGAATACGTTTAATGACAGGTGGAAGATGATAAAATTCAGCGATCAATTAGAGAGACATTCTCGGTTCGGCCAAACCGCTCCTCGTGTCTAGATAGCGGCTAATATGTGCAATACGTGTGGTTTCTTCGGCAACGTCACAGCAAGCTGTCCTATCGATCCATTGCTGGCTTTCTTTCTCTGTTACACTTTTCCTCTCGCTTCCCCTTTGTCCCTGTGGAATTACGCACGCAGACGGGTCACGCACAGCTGGCTTGTCAGATCCAACTGAAATGCGAGCATGCGAGGAAGAAACACTGTGTAAAACAGCCCTCGGCGGGCCAGGTTGCGCCTTTCACATTTTCTCGCTCCATTTTTCATGCGGCTTGCGTTACTGACTGCCGCCTGTTAAACTTTCACGTCGTCAGAAATTCACCCTGAAAAGGAACAACCCTCCAAATCTCCTGACACTTTGCTCTCTTTTTTGTAGCTTAATTAAGCACGTTTGAATGAAGAGCGAGAGATAATGTGTGGAAGTCGAATCAATGCAACCTTTTTGGAAGAATTTCACTAAAGCGACTTAAATGTTGTTTTGTTAAGGTGAAAGAGATGTACTAAAATAGTAGATGCTTCATAGGAATTCGTTATATGTATTAGGTGCAAAAAATATTCCATCACTTGGAGAAAACATAATAGTTCACGATGGTGCTGGAAATTATTCCATTCTCAAATTATGTCATTAATTCTATTTAATTTCGTAATTAATTATGCAAATTGAAATTGGAATACCGAATAGTTGAAGCCGATCGTATAAATATAGAAATTTCTATTAATTATTTAGGCTCTGCACAGGACACGTAACAATTCTGAACTAATGATTGAATATAACAATTCCAAACTATAGCGTAAGTATTCGAGAACAGAGCCTTGATTCGGTGATTAAGATTCAAATCCCCTAATTAACTAGATTTTCGTATTTGATCGAAAGACAGAATTTGGAGATTTTTAACTTTCATTAAGTTCTCAATGCAATCACAAACAGAAAAGTCGTTGTTCATTCAACCTTGAATTGATAACTATCAACTGGTTGAAGAATACACCTCGTTAAGCTATAAACAGACGAAGGGACGAACTTCTTTATGACAACTTTAATTATAATGAACGAAGTACGCTTACACGAGGTGACGAGGTGACGAGGATACTTGCTTTGTTCCGAGTTCATTACTTTTTGCTTGCTCAAGCTCCAGGTCGCTTCAAAGCAGGAGCAAAAAAAGGAGGAAACGACTCACTGAATGTTAAACAAATTCTACTATTAAATTCAACATCATCCATAGAAGCTCTCACAAAAAGAAAGAAGGAAACAATATAAGAAACCGAAAAAGATAGTAAGGAACCATAAGAGTAGCTCTGTTTGTTCGCCTTCTTGATTCCAGAAATTGAACCTGAAAAGAAGTCGAAAGGGGAACAAGTAACCAGTGAAAATTCCAGTGGTACTCCGACTTAATTGAAACGTCAGTCTGTATAAACAAGAGAGAGTGAGAGAATGAGAGAGAGAGGAGAGAGAGAGAGAGATGGTTGGGAGAAAAGGCTTCGTTTGACGGCGTGAAACGTTCGTTTTCACGGCTTACCGTGAAACGAACGCTCCTCCTCGTCACTTCTCTCCGCGTCGAGTCCGCGCATAGGAAGTCGCGGAATAAATGGCGGCGTGCCAACGATTTTTCTTCATGAAAATTCAAGATGCGGTTTAAAGGATCACGTGCCGTTAGGCGACCAATGCTAAGAACACTTGCTTTGTTTCGGTCGAGTAGTCCGGGGGTCTCGTTAGGTCCTCGTGGTTCCACGGCTTTTAAACCAACGACGAGACGGAGAAGGACGCTGTGGATGAGTCGAGACCTGTTTCTACGAAAGCAGGAGTAAAAAGAAATGGCAAAAAAATAGAGAGAAAGGCAAAGATAGAGCTGAGAAATGAGAAAGGGATGCGCAAGCAACAAGGGTGAACGCACGCTGCATTCATTCAGCGCAACGTCCTTGTCGAGAGAATGAGGCAAAGCATAAGAGAGACACAGACGATGCTCTTTCAGTGGAGCCTGCATCGTCTTCCCTTGGAAAAAAGTACCAATAATCCCTCCGCTGGATAAAACACTTGGTCGATCGATTTTTTTAAAAGCTCCTGGCTTTCGATAAACCCTCGGTTTTATAGAAATGGTTATTATTACGGGGAGACACTGGAAGGCTCTTTAAATTTCTATTTTATCTTGGAATGACCGGGAGAAATATTAACACTGAATCTACTGGTCTGTAATACGTACTTAAATTTTCTATATATGTATATGTGAGTCAATTCAAATGATATTAATGAAAATATATTTGTCTATATAACCTTATCTAGAATTAGGTAAAAATCAATATTAACTTTGACAGAAATCAACTGTATGTTTTAAGTAACTGTTGAAAAAGAAAGTCTGAAATTCGTCATTCTCGCGGGCTCGCTAGTTCTACCGTAGAATTTTAAAGTGACGAAGTTAGTAATAAATTCGCATATCGAAGCTTTATGATGAACAATAGCGTAACGGTGGCTGAGTGTGTAACTGTTTTGTGATGACTGCGCCCCAAAGAGTGAAAGAGTCCGATGGTCCGTGTTTATTTCAAGACCAGCGGACATTAATAAACTCGTATTGATACTTCTAATGTCCTCGCGATACACACGTTTAGAATCCTGTGGCGCTTCATCAAAGGAGGCACATGAAAAATAAAGTTACTGCGTAGAAAATTCTAATTTAAACACTACTTGTCAACTTTGTCAACTGTACGACAAGACGAGATAAAAAAATAAAAGGTACAAGAGATGGAATTTTGTTCGTGGACATCGAGGAGGAAGGTAAGCCGACATCTCGGATCACGAATCTTCTTGCTGCGCGATTTGTTCGACAAAATCGCGATACTCGACGGAATCTCGAAGGTCGTTCCGTCTTTATACATATTTTTAGACCACGCGACAACAGCAGAAGCTGCTGTCCACGTTACACGAGGAAAAAAACGAATCCGACGAACCGAAAGAAATTCTTCGATCCTCGGGACGACGAGAAAGTATACGTTTGAAATTGGAACGTGTAAATTAACTTGAACATTTTGTAACAACATAGAACAAAACATAATTTGGTTGGAGGATGAGGCAAATTTGTGGGGACTTGGATGGAAAGAAAAAATGAAACAGCCATCGATAATACATGGCGCGAGGTAGTGAAGAAATAGCCAAATGAATTTCTAAAATTGCTTCAACGTACTACCGTGCGGTCACTATAAATAAGCATCCCCTTCGGGGTGCGCCCAGCGTCCAGAAATACATCCAGTCCACTCTAATTCGGCTAATTTACACATGGCCCTTCCTGATCCAACTACTGCATGCTTGCACGATGACCTTGTGCACCATCCACCAAATTGATAATTGACGATATCGTATAGCAATACTTCCACTTGATCATGACAGTTTATGGAAAATGTTCAGGATCATCGCTTGCTTGAATTTTGGGTATGTCGTTCGGAATGTTGAAGTACGATATATCGTTAGTGTGAAAAAGTATGATATATCGTTATACGCATTTGTAGACTGTGTTTAAATATATATGATATACAAAACTATATAAAATATCCACAGTAAATTAGTTGGTCTCGTGCCTAATAGGAAAAATAAATCTCTTATTCAGATCCGATCTTTTTCCATTCACAAAAATATCAATTTGTATAAATAGCCGCGGTCTAACGATAATATACTCATAAATTCTTCGGATATCTCCTATGTTTAATGAAAATTTGATATCTCGAGTAGACCGCAAATTTTGACCTGCACACAACTGTTTCTCTAATTTAAATGCTTCAATTAATTCTAGCACTGTTAGTCATACCATTCACTCCGATAGCATTACCGACAAGTCTAATGCCAACCATTGGTAACCCCTTCAACATGATGTAACCATTAAAAACTGAACTTGTAATTATTTATAATTGAATCTGTAACTACCTGTATTTATACCCATTTAAATAGTACAATTTCAAAAAATGCTCCATATTTCCACGATTCCCTCGTTGACTGGGTCCAAGGTTCTTCCAAGTCCACGCCTCATCTAAAACCGTGATAGGCTCCAAATTGATAAGATCGATAAGAAAAATATCAATGTATCGAACTACCTACTAAATACTCCAGGCTCTGTCTATCAATTAAAACGATTGATGTATGTAATAACGTAAGACAGAAACACACTAGTTTATGAAATTATCGTACGATGAGGTCCTGGATGTCTAGTAAAACGATTGGTGGATAGTGAGGAGGTCATGATACCGCAGTGGAACGAATAGCCGAGTGGTTAATGGGTTAACGGCTCCCTCCAATTGGTCGATGACGCTGTGCCCTCGTGACGTCACCGAGTGCAATGCCCCTGTGACGTGGCAACGTGTGCTGCAGGCCAAGCAATGCACAGAAATAGCATGCGCTTTCTCTCTCTCCTTCTTCCTCGTTTATTTCTCTGTTTCCTTCTTCTACCCTCTTGGTGAGGTCCGCTCCCTTTCCGAAGTGTGCTTTCGGGCTTACGAATCGCGAAACCCCGTCGTCCGATATACTTGCCAAAAACGGCCACGTGACCAGCCCAGGAAAATGTCAAACGTCCACAAAGGAGCAACGGGAAGGGAGACGTTCACCTGGTTTACTCCGGATGACCCTAATCGCGCGCGACTATAATCCGACGGAGTTGATCGGCAAGCATGAAAGACGAACAAGAATCAGCTATTTTCGCGATGTCAAGGTACAATCGGGAACGTATCTCCATCAAGGGACAGGTCCAGCAAGGTTTCTTAAATAAGGCATTGCTGATCTTGAAGGATTACGTGGTCTAGTTTCGATGAAGACGCTTTATTCTTGGTTACAATGGTGTTTCTTATTTCAAATGAAAGAAGGCGGAGAAAATGTGGATTTTTTTCATGAAACAGAGGCACACCAACAAAAGATAAATTATAGAAAATTAGTAAGATTATTTTACGACAGGAAGATTACTAAGGATCTTTTTCATGAAATAGGGCCAGCTTAACGAACGATAAATTACAGGAAGATTACTAAATCTGGTGTAAAATTCGATTTTAAGAGAAAGGAACGAAGTTGTATATTCGAAGGTCCGTAGGATCTAATTCCGATGAATGTTGGCGAATGAAAGAAAGAAGAGTAAATGTTGACTGTTTCCATGAAGCAGAAAAATCTGAACGGAAACTTATTTATAACAAGACTGTTAAGCACCCAGTCCTTGAAACACTTAGTCTACTTTAAAATTCAAGTTTATGCGAGAAACAAGAATCGAAGTAAAATTACGCGCCTCTGGGAAGTCAAGGTTGGTTACAAAATATATCAGATTCGAAGTAAAACATTCAAGGTCCTTGAAACGCGAAACATACAATCTCGAAGGGCTATCGCGTCTATCTATCGTGAAAGGTGGACGTTTGCCCGCCGATGTTTCTTATCTTCATGATTCTTCCTATCCCTTTGAATAACAAAGATTGGATTGTATCGAACGGACTGCCGTGAATTCGACCTTTCCCTTCCACGAAAGAAACCACCCTTTTGTTGCGAGAAGAACCTGACCTTTCCGTTTCTCGTTTTCTTCGAGCAGAATCTTCTTTAACCAGATAAAACTTTTTTCTGGTTAAACATCTAACCTCGCCACCATCTTCAGAAATCTTTCTAAGTCTCGTCGAAGATCGAAAAGTTGTTCGATTTGTCTTTTCCGTAAATATTCCGCCACTGTCAGATCTTTTATCGTATAAATTGTTTCCTTCCGTCGCGTCGTCGTGTTCAGCAGTTTCGAACGCGTTTCACCGGAACGTGACAATTGGCCAGGCTTCTTCGCATTATGAAATATCGTGGAAACGCTCCCCAAATAAATAACTTTAGGGATGGTTTGACGTCACTCCCTTTGTAAAAAATTCTGGGACTAACGCCATCACCAGATATGCTTATGAATATATGGAATAGTATTTTATTGTTAGACCGTGAATATTTATGTGATTATGGGAAAGTTAAAAGTGTAAAATGTATATAATATGACAAATAAAAATATATAAAGAAATATATAAAATTTATAAAATATCCAAAGCAAAGAATTAGTTATAATGCTTAGCAAGTGAAATAAGTCTCTGTTTAGGTAGACATCTACGCGTACAAAAGTGTAAATTTACATAACATGTATTTATTTATAAGTCGAAGATAATTCTAAAATATAAAACATACCAGAACAAAAATAAGACCTCGGGACGATACGATATAATGCAAGAGGACTCAAACCAAACAATATCGATAAAACTTAAACAATATCATTAAGTTAACTCATTATCAAGTACTTTTTTTATACGTAATATATCGTAACACTCACACATCCTCTTGTCCTCTATCTCCTAGTCGTTTTCACTGAGTTCAAGAAAACTACGCGGACATTCCCAGTACACATTCAGTCACGTCCACCAGTAGTTTGAGTGGTTGTGCAGTATTGTGCACTCTTCTCTCAACCGTAGTCAAAAACACATAACTCTTTTATATATTCCTAGCACTGCGGATTCAATTACTTACAATACAATACAATCGCACGATATTCCCATTCCCGTATCATTATAAAAATAATGTAATTTTTCAGCGGTTGAAACCCAATCATTGGTAAGAAACAATTATACAAAATTCATATTCTCAGGTTGTTCGAAAAATGAAGTAATTTTCTGGCACTCGAAACTCAGTCATTCGTAACGAACTACTATTAAAAGTAAAATAATCTAGCATTTGAGACTCAATCACCAGCAATAAAAACTAGCACAAAATCTTAATATCCGCGTTTTAGTAAAAACAAAATAATCCAGTAACTACACGAATAAACAAGTTCGTAATTTTTTTAAAGTAAATATTCACTTTGAAATATTTTATACGATCGACGTGGTTAACTTCGTTTATAGAATTACTAAATCGTGCGATCATCGCTATTTCACACTTTCGTGTTCACAAAAGCAAGAAAAAAAACGAGCATCACACTATAGGAAGCGAACGACAATCGAGTTACCCGGTCAGCCGAAAATTCAGAAAACTTCTGGTAATCATAGGTGCTTCAGGTTCTCGCGATGAAAATCTACCCTCGTTCCCACAGGCTAATAGCGTTCTTAATGAGGGAACTTCGGTGCCTTGGTGCCAGAACAAGAGGGAGGGAGCGAGGAATCACGGGAGCAAGTAAAATTAACCTACAATTTCATGGGGATCCATTCTCGCTGTTCTTCCGGGCTCTCCACGTCGCAACTCATTGCTTTCTCTCGCCACTTCACGCGTATATCGTTCCAATGAAATCGGAGTTTCCACGTGTAAGACGAACAAAAGACAGAGTTTCGTTTCTCGTACAATTCTGATACTAATTCCTTCGACCAATAATATTTCCACGATTCTTCAATCGTTTCCTTTATAATCATTCACGTATATTAATTTAATAATGAATTGCTAGATAATAATCCACACTTGCACTCTTCTTATATGAAAAATTTCACTTTAGCTAAATGATATTTTATTTTATTATTGTGACATTCAATTGTTATTATTATACTTGATAGTATGTGACAGTTTGAACGTTTTAGACTTGGTAGAGTTATGAGACAGTGACATAGGTTCTCGAAAGTATATCGGAACGTTATTCACAGAATGAGAACACGCTCGGAGGGCACGATTTGGAAGAAACGTAAGAGAATCACGAACGATCGAGCACGAAGCTAATGTCCGCGCGCTGTCGTTACAGAGACTGCAAGCCCGTACCTTAGGTGGCCTCTTAGCGCCGCGGTTCCCCAGCGAAGCTTTCGAAATTCGGAGGACAGACTACGCCGACGGGACAGTCCAGTTCTGAGACGAGGCTTAACGCTTTGGCAAAGCCAACACGCTCGGAGTGTCACTGTCCTGAGTACGACGTCACGAATTTACTGTTGCATCACGTGTGTTTAGGTAACAAAGCAGAAGAATGTTGAACGAGAGTTCGAATAAAATTTTGTCCATAGGTAATATTCTTATTACATAACCGTATTAAAAGTTACAGTAGACTCATCACACGCGATATATAATTTAATAATTATTCGTTGTAAATTATACAAATAATTATACGTGCCATAAATTATACAAATTTCATCGACTACGTACTATGATGGTTTTATATTAATGTATTTGTGATTGGTAATTTTAACAAGATCGTAGGTCAAAGTCACCTCGCAACGAAAAGCGTTCATAATCTTAAAAAATATTTTTGAAATAACTCCAACTCTTTAAAGATTCTTCTTCTGGTTGTCCAAGCATATTTGCATCATTTAATAGTACTCTCGTATCACTATAAAAATTTGATGCTACGAGGATGGAATGCATAAAACCTAATAAAAAAAAATGGGGATGTGTGCCAATACCTTTCGTAGCTACAGTGAAATAAAAATACCGAGAGGAAAAACGCTGAGACGAAACGAAGGCGAAACGGTTCGAAAGGAGGGTGAAAAGGAGAGAAAAGGAGAAGCGTCGGTGATGACGTCACGTTCCGACGCTGTGTGGGCCAATGGTGCAGGGAAGGGGGAGGTTGAACGCCTTTCCGTGATGTCATTGACTACGTTGTATACCTGGTGGGGACACACGAAAAGGGGGTACGAACGATGGAAGGAGGAGGGTGGGCGTTTCAGGAACAAGAGAAGGGGTGGAACACAAGCACTGCTATTCTTAGCCGCTTCAAACACCGTCCTCACGCTCTGCACGGTTGCGTAACAACGCGAGAGAGCACTCTCGAGGAGGTTCTCGCGAAATAGCCACATCTGCTGATGGGGGCCGATCAACAACGATATCGATACTCATCCAGTCGATGATTTCTTCGGAGAGAAACCACCGGCTAACAGTCTCGTGGCAATGTTTGTTGATGTTCGATCGAAAGGAGATTAAAGCTCTTTTTAATCTGAATTGTTTTCCTCGAGAATGCCAGAATGGCGAAGAAAAACATCCTAATGGAAAGCAAAAAGATAAAAATGTCAAAGAAAAGAATTTTAGTAATAAGAGATAATTCGAAGATAATGAAGAAGTAAAATGAACATATTAGGGACAGATACTGAATAAAGAAAAAAAGAATTCTATTTTATGAAAATGACACAGGCACGTCAGAAAAGAATTTTGGTGGTAAAAACTAATGTCAGGGAAGAATTCTATTGTTGTAAAACGATCTCCAAGAAAATATTTCCATGATGAATTTGAATCTCAATCGGAACAAAGATCTTCTTCTTACAATTACGTAAAAGGTGTCCTCGAAGATCTTGGAATTTCGTGAATCTAAGGATCACAACATACCAGAAATCTTAGAATGGCTTTGAATTTCACGTAAGCTGAAGTTTAAATTTACAAACTTGTCGATATGAAAATGCGACACGATATATCGTGGACGGCTACTATATGCATTAGCGTGAGTGTAAAGTTTCCCTAGGCTGACCTTGAGTGTCCTGGCTCTACAACCTTGACGGATTCCGAGAGTATGGAAAATTAATCGATCATACGCCGACTTTGAAACTACTCTCACCGCTTGGGCTGCACGCGGGTGATTATACCTATGTTTGATTAAAGGATCCTTGATAGCTTCCTTAGCTGGTCTCGTGGAACGTGCGAGATCTTGGTCACCTAGAATTCGGTCTATAGGCTTCATCGTCCCTCAAACGCTTCCCCAATAAATTGATGAAATTTCACCCTATATTTGTATATGAATTCTCCATCTTAAAATTCAAGGAGAATTCATTCATTACATTTGAATTGTTTACTTATAAAATTCCTTCCTTCTTCAAGCGCTTTGCTAAAAAATTATATTATTTATTTGCATCGTGTTATATATATATATATATCTGTATTTGAATTATCTACTTCGAAAATTCGAAAACAAGAAAAATAGGAACACAAAACATCATATTAATTCAATACTATTTCTACCACGTGAAATTCCACTGTGGAGATATCTTCGGATTATTAATAGGACGATAGAACGTGTGACCCAATCTTAGATCATCTCTAACCCTTTCCGTCTGTAGGTTTAGTTAACTTACTCTGCTTGTACAACTTCCATTTCAAATTATTAACTCGCTAAGCGTTTATAACACGTATTATTAGTCTAAAGCCTTACAAGATTCAGTACGATGTCGTATCCCATCCTATGAAACCATCTAAAATTCCATGCTCTGAAATATCTTTTTGAACAACTTTTTAATCTTTTCTGAAGCTCTAGCAATCTCGCAACCTTTTCTAGGATCTAAGAAACGATTATTCTTTTCTTTTTTTTTTATATACGAATTGTTATGTTACTGGAACCTTCTCAAAGATAAATCCCATGATAAAACTATTTTTCCAAGGGTGGAAATTGTTCCGAGTCTCAGCCTCATAATAGTATATAATGTTCCCTCGAATAGCGCTGCTCGAGAGAAGCCTACAGAATAGCAGATTATTCCTCGCCATTGGTCTGAGATGAACAATGTCCATGGGAGTAGTTGGAACCGGAAGAGACTCCGCAGAAACGTCCACAATAGTCAGATAGTCCGGAACAAATACAGACAAAGTGACAACCATTGCACGTGCTGTATTACCCCGGACTTCCTTTATATCGAAGGAAATAATAATATCTAGACATAAATATAATTTTTAAATTGTAACTTTAAATTTTTCTAGCGAAAGTGAAATCTTTATTAAATTCCTGATTCTTGAATTATTGTTATTACCGAATTCTTGAAAGTACCTGAACATTGCCAAGTTTCTTAGCAATCTCGTAATACATTGAAATATCTCGATAAAGAAATTAACAGTAAACTAAGAAGAGAAGTGCTTGGAAACTCAGTTGTATTTCCGTGAAATTCGCTTTAGCCTTCGTTTAGTTTCTATTGGCATAAAACGCCATATGCAGTGCAAGAAGTCAGCGTCAATCGGTGTTGCTACTTGAAGCTTTAATTTAAGACTTCCCCGTGTCATGAAACCGCGTAATAAAGGTTTGACATTTCAGCCCCCGATCTCGATGGCCATTAATTTCCGCCACATCAATGAAAAGGAAACAGCTAAGGAACATCTTTAATCGGATCGAATGGAACTTCCTGGTCCCGTAACCTTTGACCTTTTCATTCACGCCATTCAGAATACAGCCTTCCAGCCCCCATAAAAAAGGCCACGGCGCCAATATATCTTCTTTCATCGTTTTTATTGCTTGTTATGAAGCACGTTTGCTGCTATTAGCATTACGTTGCAAAGAAAGATAAATATGTATGTAGTGATGGTATTAATAATTGAAAGTAATTTAAAATAACTTTCTAAAATTGCGAATGTCAATAAAATATTCATCGATTCACTGTTGTTGCGTGTTGTATAAGTAAGATCGTATCTAACAGAATGTATTAACGAATCAATACACATGTAAAGATATTTCGCAGGACAATTTACAGATAGATATAGACACAGATATAGTTGAAAATCTATTGTTTCCTCGAGAAATGACTATATTCTAACACGATCGAGAGTCTAAATACACAGCGGAAAGTACAGAGAATTGGCTCGGAACGGACAAATTCTCTCTACCAAAATGGCACGCGCAGAGTATTAATCTCAATCCCATTGAGAAATCTGTAGAGGGTTTCTAAAACAAAAGGTAAGAGACTCTTATGAGTCTCCGACATCGATTCTTCAATTACGAAAGAGAATTAAAAAGCAACAGGATGGAACTCATTCCAACTATTGTCAAAATCTGGTGCAAAGTATGCCTAAACGTATTAAAAAATCTCATTGTTAAAAACATTGCGCTAAATTGAATCAACGAATGTTTCTTGTTAAAGATAAATGAAAAAGATATTCGCAATATTAAGAAATTTTTTAAGTCATCTTCGACGATTATTCGTGTCAGCTTTATTTGTACAAAATATTTCTGTTGCGTCTGTTTGTTGTAATAAAACGATATATACAAAAGTTACAGTAATTAGCTGAATTATGTTCTTCGCTGCAACACAGTCAGAGAGATCTACATCTTTCTACATCATCATCGTTCACCTCATTACAGAGTCAAAGAGCGGCGGTCAATATAATCTTCCGTTGAGGTTGTGCAAACGAACGATTGATTTTCATAACCCGCGATCGATATTTCTGACGATCTTTCATCGAGCGAAATAAGAGAGAACAATGGGTGTTCGTTTCATGAAACGTGGAAATCCATAACGTGTAACTTGCAGATTCAGTGGAAACATGACGTACTATAATAGACCATCCAGAGGCGGCTGCAGGTGGTCGGAGTAGACTACTTTCAGCCTTTCAGCTCTTTCACGCTAGCACCTTTCTTTCGTTTTCCTTTGTGCCACGTCGTACGTAGGCTACGTGTGTATCCTATTTTCGCGTTGCTTTCTCGTTGTTGTATCGCAAAAATTCGAGACCTTTTACGTGCCAGTTCTTTGCCAGGTATCGTAGAACGATAGCTGGGATATACCATAACATATCGATGAGAAAGCACGGAATCAGGTCTATTTTCCTAAATTAGAAATATTCGCCTTACATACTTATGCAGATCTAATGACATTCCAAAAATTTGGATACAGAAGACGTGGATATTTAAATAAAAGGAGAAGAACATTTTTTTTCAAAATTGGATTCTTGGCATGGACTGAGTGATATTTCGAAATTTTAATAAAAGAACAGAATCAGCTCTATGTCTTAAATTTGACAATCTCACACAACTTTCTGCAAAGCAACCGGTATATAAAAAATAAGAGGAATAGTTCTTTTTTTATGAGATTTATAATATAAATTTAGAGATGTGTTTCACGTACAAGTTTGCTTTGGAAAGGATGACAAATCGCCATTTGAAAAATACCGTTGAAAGAAGCAGAGTCCACTTTACTAAATTGGAAAATTTTCTATGACACGACGGTTGCATAAATCTTGTCACATTGCAAGATGGAAAACAAGGAACACGGATATTTCTAATTTGAAAAAAGCAATTTTGTTTAAATGAGAATGATGCGGTTAGGTTCATAGCATACGAAAGTTCGAATCTCAAGTCCGAGGGGACCGAACCATGAGCATTCGGATGGCCTAACAGACTTCGTGCCACGACTATGATAAATTATACAGTAGTGACTATTGATCTCGCCGCGCCTAAGGTCAGACACTACGGCAAAATCGAGTTCCAGCCAACCATCCACCCGCGAATAAATTCAATTTTCCCGCTCTAAATAACGGAACGGTTCTTACAACCTGCGAAAAGGCCGGTGCTACGATTCCTGTCCAGAAAATCACGATCATCAGCCAAATATGTAAATTACTTCTTGTCGATAAAGCCGTCTAATAAAATCATTGAAAGTCTCGTTCAAAGGAGTGAGAGGCTGTCACTTAAAAACTATTGGAAATAGTCTTGTCATCAAATTATTTAAAGCTTAATTTTTTTAGAATCGTAAATGTATGTGCAAGATTCTGAAAAAGTGGTATAGTTCCTCTGCACAAAAATACCAAAGCAAACTTATCTCTTGTATTTTTCTAAAATAATTTTTTGTAGATGTTTGGTAAAGAAGTAAATTATTTCAAAATTTCAAGTTAATTATTTTAGTTATCAAACATAACGCATGAAAAAATTCCAAGTCCCTTGTAATCGATGAAAAAAAGGAAACTTCAAGTGACAAGTGTCCTTAATCATTATTTAGACGACGTAAATCGGTAGCATTTCGTGTTCGATCAGCACACATACAGTCCGAAATACATTCTAGTAAAAGGAATTATTGAACTGATAAAGTTCGCTGAAGAAATGGGTTATAAAACGTGGTATAGCATAGCGGTAATGATTGTTACGAAGTGAGTCAGTAGGGGAGGCGGTTAATAGCACTGACAACAAGAAGTTTCCAGGATTGACGCAAAGTACTTTAAAGGGAACTTTACAGCTGCTCAGCGCGAAGTTAAAGCACGCAGAACCTATCATTGAATTAATATTTCAATACCGCCAACTTTTGTGAGTCAGTATATAATTTCGAAAAATAATTTCCATCGACTATAATATTTTAGCATCTTCTAAAAAGTAACATTGAAATTCTAAGAAATACAAGAGATTAATTATACCTGAAATGAAACAGGTCAGATGTTGGATACAATGAACATATGAACTTCTCTTAGGAACTATAGCTCGCGAATTTATAAAGCTAGTTGTGCTCTCCGTTCTTCGTCAGATTTTTCACGATAGGTCAGCGCAAGTATCGATTCGTATTTCAGGTAACGAAGAATCGAGAAAATGCTAGAACGTTTCTAATAGAACACTTGGCAAAAGTACAGATCCAAGAAACAATGTCCGTAGGAAGTTAATAGGGTTTGCCAAGACGGGACTAGTCGACACACCGGATAGGAATTCAGGATGTCCGGTATCCCGTTTTCTACGAAGCTTCAACTTGAGGAAATATTGCCAGTTTGCACCTTAAGTTCCTGGCTCGCACTCCACGAAATCTTATAATGTTCACGCTCGTATTCGAGGAAGAATCCGTTACTCGTTTCCTCATTTCCTCGTATCATCGTAACATCAATATTTATAACCACTGTAACTAATAATTGCTCTACTCTTCGTCAACTATCCGAATAAAGACGTTTAATCCCACTTGTTTAACTTTCTTAATTATTAATTCAGAAAACATATACCAAGGTGAATTTCCATTCCTGACAGAGTTGAATATTGCTCAGATCGTGAAAGCTTAAATAAAAATTATTCTTTGCATTGGAATGCTCTAAAATCTGTAACGTCGAATAAATTCCAAGGCCAGTGATCAAATTATTCGCATGAATTATTTACCTTGCTGAGCTGATAAATAAAAAATGGCTTTGGTAAATAGAACGAGAAGCATTCATCCCTAGAACGAGGTCTCGTAGCGACATCAAAGGAACTAGTAAATCAGAAAGCTTTCGATTCTTTTGAGAAATGAATAAAAATTACGACAAAGTCGATATCGAGGACTGTATTATACATTCCATCGATGGAACGATGATATGCTAGAAGGTATCAATTTCCACGGTGCAATTAATTATGAACAAATTGACGAGTGGGTTGACTCACCGTCTTTCCTGTAGTAAAGGATCTCGAAATGTTTTTCGACGCCGGCGGCGAGGGCGTCGCGGAGGGCTGCGACCGCATGGGGCGACGTCATTGGCCCATGAAGGAAATCGCAGATCGCTGGCCTCTGCATCACTTCCGCCCTCGAAAACCCCGTCAGCCGGCAGAAACCGTCCGAGCAATATATTATGTGACATAGTCCCTGTTGAGCGTTGGCCACTAAAAAACTTCGATCTGCAAAGAACAAGAGAAAGACATTAATTAACAGATGCTACGAATTAATCGATGTCTGTCTGAATTCACTGGGAGCCGCCCATGAATGATTCGCTTACAAGTCAAGTTAACCAACTCTATGAATTATAACGTATATAAAAATAGCAATTGGCAGCATCCAGTGAGAATATTATTCTTTTTTAATTTAGCTCATAATATTAATTAAATAATCTTCCGAGAAGCTGAAATATAAATCATCAATTTTGATGCAGTATTAATTAATTAGATTCAAGTATATTAGACTTCGTACCATTTAGTATTATTTTTATATACCTAAGAAAATTTGATACTATAAAAATGAAACGTGTAGAGTCTGATAAAAAGAGCGCTTCCTCGAAAAATAAAGATATGTACCAATAATTTCTGTAGCTACTGTGTATTCATAGAGAAATATGATAAATAAATTACCCTTCAATTAGATAGACTTTACACAGAGGTAGTAACATTTGATGTACTTTTTTTTTGTAAACATGAACCCATTTATTCCTCAATCTAATATGTTAATAGTATTAACATCATTACAAATATAATATATGGAAACAGAAGACGAAAATATATTAATTTTGGAGTGGAATGAATACACGTGGCATCGAGATAGTTTCTTAGAAACACGTACCACGCTTTTGTGTCGAAAATATCGAATATTTGTTAAGACATGATAGTGGGAGGAATACATAGCACTTTAAAATAAATTCAGGATTGTTGGAATGGGAAAACAACGAGAGAGCCTCGGTCACAGTGAAGTTTCATCGGCTCATTAGAATGCGTGGTTGGCATGTCTTCCGAGTATGTCCGAAATTAACTTTTCTTGTTAAGAACTGAGAGAAAAGATAGACAGGCTAACGGGAACGAATGATTCTGAATATATGTACACGTATTTATAGGTCGCCGATTCTTCAAAATTAAGAGGCACAGTAGGAGGGAATCGCGTAGGAGAACGTCGGAAAATTCAGGGATTTTCGTTGAAAGGAAACCATAAACATGTAAGAACGGAACGAAGTAAGTTATTATCATGGGTGTTTTCGAAATGCGTCGCGATTTTACGTTTTAATCGTAGGGAGTTTAGTAAAAGTCTTATAGAAAGAAAAATAGCCTTTTCGAAGACATAGGTTCTTTATATTATTCTTCTCCTATTTGATCGATGAACACGTTAATTGTCACTAGAATTACATACGTATATCTTAGTATACAAATATACTACACGATAGCATTTAATTTTTACGAAATACTATATTGTATTTCCTCATTTGTCCTCCGACGATGTTATTTAAGTCATTCACATAGTTGACAGCTTTTTTAGTCCTTGAAATTTATCTTATTTCGATCATTCTAAAAAAATTTTGTAAAAAGTCATAATCGAGTCACTGTGTAGTTCAGGAACTTCTAGAATCATAAAATTAAAAATGAATTAAAGTAAGAGGATTATTGAATGCTTCTCGTAGCATTTTACTGTACCTATTACTGTGTTACCTACAATTTCTGATAACCTCGCGTAATTTTGCCGCGTTATTTCATTATTTAATCCTCGATGGCTTAATAAAGAGACAGCAGTTCGAATAGAATTTGCAAAGCAGGGCAAGAAAAGAGCAATAGGAGTATACAGATCGATACGACGTGCAATGTGCAGTCGGTTTTTTGTTCACGAAGTAACGTCCGCGCTTTATTCCCCGTCGACGTCCCTGATTGTTTCGCATCCCTTAACATTCCGTCGATCCAAAGTATTTACAAGCGGTGTACGTTATTCGAAACAATCGAAGTACAGGCTTTTGGCGATCGCGCACGATATCCGTGCATGGAAACGGAAACAAATTTGACGAGAACCATTAAAGAAGTAAATTTACCAAATGTTTTCAACCCTTGGATGTTCAACGAACTGGAGACTCGCGCAAAGAGAGAGGAAGAGACTGCCGCTCTATCGAGCGGTAGCACCTTTCAAGCTTATTTTCCTAAAAATAAGTATCGATTCATAGTACATCTCGGTAAACTATAGTGATTCCCACGACTCCAATGAACATTAAAATCTTCGTGTAAAAATTGAAGAACAATTTCATCTCTTTAGATGTAAATATTAGACGATACGATCAACTGGATGTTTAAAAATTTAACGTTGATAAAAATATTTTAATCGCTCGTTATTATTTTTGTCAACGATTGTAATAGATTCTTGAACATTCTTTGTGAACGATATGTATATATTTTTTGATAAATCGTATTGCAGACGAAAGATGTGAAAGCGAGCGTGAGTGGCCGCAAGTGCCAGATTTAGCATTGCACGTGCAAATTTACCCGAGAAGAGCCCCTTTGAGGTATACTCGAAAAACGTCCAAAAAGTGTGGCTGAGTTAGAAACGAGGCGAATTAACCGAGGCTTACGACATCCGCAGCAGACAAACTTAATGGTTGGTACGAAAATATTTTATGGTGTACACTCTAAGACTGATGCCGGATTTAGGACGAAGGTCGCAATGGGTACATGCAGCTTCGCAATTTCGCAACTTCAGAATTCCTGTCTGTGTGTGTTCTTTTGATCTGTACTCCGTTTGTTCCATTATAGCTGGTTATTAAATCGAAGACGCCGAGGAAGATGTTCACGCTTAACCGTTGCAGCGGAATGAGATGAAAGTTAATTCGCCGAAGTTTTGAGGTACGTTAATAAAAAATGAGAACTCGAACTTGCAATTTATAATAATAGAAGATGTCGACCATATTGACATTTATTTGAGAAAGCAAATCGATCAATATCAGATTTTCTCAATTTCTCAATTTTATTGCTTAAGTACACGATTAATACTAAATTCTGAGAAAGCAGCAGCTTGCTTCTATGAGTTCGGGTTAGATATTTTTTATACGAAACTTCCGTTGTTCTCTTTAATAGATCGATTCCTCGGAACATTCTGTCCAACAATGCGTACAGGTGCAATGTCAACAAAATCAATAATTCGTGATATATTGCAGATTTTTATACGAAGCATCTCACTTTTTAATTTAAATTATCTCACGAATTGTTGATCTCTTTAAATATCGTAATACGTGAATACTTTTTGACGCAGAATGTTCCAAAGAATCTAAACGCGCAGAAAGAAATACATGATACAGTTCCATTTTAAAAAACGATTTTAACCATAACAATAACACGTCCTCTACAAATCCTACAAAAGAACTAATCTCGCCAACTTTCATTTGAAACGTCGTTTCTTCAAACTATTACGCGTCCCACCCTATGTATTATACATCCTGATAAACAACAATGATTCGCGTAATCCCAATAAACACAAATAAATTTGTCTTATAAGGATGAAAAAGGAGACAGAAAATTCCACAGCGAAAATAAGGGGGACGGAGTTGAATTTAGGGTGTAGCAACCCCTCACGGTACAATAGCGGTTCCTAACGATGGTCGAAATTCCCCGTGGCGGGGTAGATTCGAGGGCGCGCGAATTCGAAGGCGACGATTTTCAAGTGCGTCGCAAGAGTACCAGACGTCGTACCAGAATCCAAGAGAAATGTCAGCCTCGAGAACGGTCGAATTGCACCGCGTGCCACGGCTACCATCGGTTCACCCTCGTCTCGTCCCCGTTCGATGCTTAAGCATTCTGCGAAGGACAGTCGCGTTTAATGAAGGAAAATTGAAAATGCGCAGGAACGCGCGGCCCGTGGCATTGTTGACCAACGCCAGGGGGAACGTGCTGGATGAAATTATCACGAATATTACGTGACCATCGACAGCCTGTTTAAACATCGACGGGCGAAATCATCGGTTCCGGATGCAACGCGGCGCACGTGATCCAACGTCGGCTTATGAATCGAATCGCGTTGACGCACGTGCAATGGATAAATGCCGTGATATTTAGGAGCAAATGGCTCGTAGAATCGGACAGGCGGATCAAAAGGTAGAGAAAACTTGTGAAATCGATAGATACAAGTTGGAGCAAACGACGGGTATGTTTGAATGTTTCGGACAGAGGGATAAAATGTCACGAGAAATTGAGTGGAAGAATCGAAGGAGAATATTTCGGCTGGGATAAACATTTCTTGTGATAATGCTATTTTAGGTATTAAACGGTTGGGGAGCGATGTATATTTTCTATTGCAGTTATTTGTTTAATAGTGGAGAATTTAAAGTAGGAAATTAAGTGGACTACCAAAGGGCTACCAAAAATGAGAAAGATCTTTGTAATATCGCTTTCATTAGTATCAATGACCTGAATATCGAAAATATGAAAAATTTGCCATATTTACAAGTGTTATTTTATTTGTTTAACGTGTAGCTCGGGATTTAAAGCGAGCGCGTACGGTTTAAAGAGAACATGTATGATATAAAACGCGCGTTAAATTTTGCAGTTTCCCGCAGCGAAACAACCGCGTATTTTGTAACGCGAAGCAAGATTAAAACTCTGGTTCCATGGTGTCAAAGAAATGATTTAAACTATCCCGTTAACATGCAAATTCATCCGTTTCATTTTCATTTTCTCGTACAGCCTCCGCTACTACCGTTCCTCAGGTATTAATTTCGTAGCACGATAATTCGACTAAAGTGCTAGCAATTATGAAAACTCGCGTAAGAATTGACTATCTAAGAGAGCAGCGAATAAAAGCTGTTTTACTATTACTTGTTAATTAATAGCGTGGCTTAAAGCGTCCTTCGTCTGTCATTAAATATTTGTCACGAATGATGCTGATTCGATGGATAAACGTAACAATGTTTATAAATGTCTTTGCATTCGATTATCTGACTTCCAATTCATTTATCGTATCAGAAAATCTCGTTAATTTCCGCACGAGATAATTTCATCGAAATGTTTAACAAACATATTCGTAGAAATAATTAGAACGTTAACACAACAATATTTGCAGTTTTCTTGTACTAGAGAATCAATATCGTTTCGTTCTGTGATTCTGATTGATCGATAGTAATTACTGGCTAATAGTGAGCGGTGTTGGAAGTGGCAGCTTCGCGTACAGTAGTTTAACCATGATTAATACTCCTTTTCACTATACCGCCCGCAATCAGACTAGCAACAAAGCATAGCTCGACCACAAAGATTAATCGTCGATCATTTTTTGGTGCTTTTATATTTGTTAGGAAATCAAGGCAAAAATCAATCAATGGCAATCGAGAGAGAGAATTTTTTTCCATTTTTGACGTTGCACGATCATCGTAACAATCAGTATTCTGGTCTTCTATCTGGTCTATCTATCTCCTGTCTAATATTCCGATGCAATGATCGAGCTTTCGAATTTTTTAATTCTAAACGTTTAAAAGTTTCGAATTTTGCAAGTTTGAAACTTTGGAATTTTCAAATTTCCAAACTTTGAAACTTTAGAGCTTTTGAACTTTTGGATCTTAGGGGAACTCTAGAAGTCTAGAATTTTTAGATCTTTCAGTTTTCAAATCCTTCGGTAGCCGAAGATTCTCGAATTTCACAACTGTACGATATTAAAATAGTCAAATTCCACAAATTGTATTCATTAATTCTCGGTTTGTGGAAACAGTAACGAGGATTCACGATCATTTTCCGTGGGTTTGCGCTTCCGGTGACTCTCAGGGCTATCCGGGAATGTATCACGACACGATCAAAGGAATTTTCAAACGGAATCGTTTTAGAAGGCTGTACAATCTGACCGCGCGATTAGGCGGCGTGAAACCCTACGAGAAAACAAGTGCGAATCGTGGATAGACTAGGGACAAACGAGACGCGTGGGTTCTTTTTACGAATCTCATTCGCTGTGGCGAGTTTATCGGCCGAACTAGAAATAGATTTTGCCGAGTTCGCATCTGAGACAGGCTCGCAGGGCTGGGCCCTTTGCCAAGGATGTCACTTAGCCGCGAGAACTACTTTGCTATCCGTTTGTTCCAAAATACTGACCGCCTCGGCTCTCTTATCTTTTCGAGTCGCTAAACTGATCACGGCCCTCAATTTCTTCTGTTCCATGAGCATAGATATACATCCGTTTTCAAGAACCGAGAACAAATGCTTGCGATCGTTTGTAAGATAAAGTTCGTAGAGTAAGTGATAAGTGAAAGTGTTAATCGAGCGTTTCTGAAAATGGTATAGTTACGGGGTATTCCACAATTTACAAATAAAAAAGACGAACCTAAATTGGAGAAGATTTGGAAGAGATACTTATCGATGAGCTTGTAGAATATTTCTAACGAATCGATTCTTAAGTCTTCCGCTGTAATGTAAACTAGAAAACTTAAATCTGAAAAAAGTGTTAAACGAATACGTTTGGATTAAAGACTATTTGTTTTACGAAGAGAAAGTAACAGTGGAAAATTATGAATTTTTATGAAAGGGCGCAATTATGGTGAATGTTGAAAGTATGCCAAAATCGAACGTGAAACATCGATTCGCAATCGTTCATCTGCGATTTACATCTATAAAGAATTAATGTTAATTAATGTGAATTAATGTTAATTAATGTTAGAAAAGTCTCAAAAGAATATCATCGTGCAGATATCTTAAAATTTCCTTTCGATCTTCCCTATTGAAGTTATAGCGCGAAGCATAGATGCGATTTTCTCAAAAGAATGTTCTTAAGGAACGCTATCTTAATTTCTAGCGAAATTTCTATAAAATCGGAGAGCAGAAACTGGCACCGTGTACCAATTCTATCGTAACAAACGACATTTCACGTTTACATAGCCACTCGGTCGGTTATAAATATACGGAATTGGAACTTACTGCGAGTTTTGTTTCCGCCACGACAATACGAGGATTTAGAGTTGCGGTAAACGCCATATGACGCATGTTAAATTATCCAATCTGACAACTATAAATCAATGTTTCGTATTTATGGATAGAAAAGCAGCGTTATTCTTATCTCCATGGGGTCGCCTTTAATGTCCCTCCACGTTACACGTAGTTACATTATTTATTATTAAATCGATTATTATTTATCGCCCTTTTAAACGCGTTACTTCCTTTTAACAAATTAATACGTTTCAATCGAGATATACTACTTGAAGTATCGCAACAATTTATCGTTGAATGTTCTTTTTATGCAGTCTAACATGTGCGTAGTGATCCATGAAAATATTTGAATATTTATCACCGATAATCTTTTATGAATTTTATTAACAAAAATTTACAACTTCATATCTCGGTTGTTTACGAAAAAGAAGCATAACGTGCAATTTCTCTATAAAACATTTTTTCCCTTTATAAAACGCATACCTTACGAGGTGAACAAGTTATGTGAATCATTCTGTACAATTGTAATATCCATAACTCACCACAGTACACAATACAAAATGTAATGAATTGCTATGCATTTTAGAATTCCTTTTAAATTTTACCAATATACAACCACGGTACTTTATATCACAGGAAACTCGTAACAAAATTCCAGAATATCTCATACAAACCACACAAAGCATTCAGAAAGGGTTAAGGTTAAGTAATCCATTCCGGCACTTTCACGAATCGCTATGCATCAGCGAAAGTCGGCGAAGAACTGGAGAAAACACGCAGCTTTCTTCGGTAGCGATACGTAACAAGCTAACAAAGCAAACTTCCAAGAGGTTCCACGATCGCCCCCGTTGATCGTCTGTTAACTCGTGGCTGCATTCAACAGAACGGATTACAGTTTGCGTATGGTCGATCCACGGCATCGATACACTCCGCGATGATTCTCGATTTATCTCACTGAACCGTCCTTGAACGATAAAGCCGAGTCGGCCGATTCGTCTTATAGCCGAAAACCCGAAAATACGATGTAGTCACGCTAGCCCACAAGCAAATGTTGTGACAAGCTGGAGCGACCTTGTCGTCGCGTTAAAGTTAAATCCGCTCACGCGGTTCGATTTAAACATCCTATATATAAACATAGAACTGGCCCGTGATCCGTCTGTGACCCAGGTCGAACAGGTTTTCTCTTCGGCCACAACAGAGCGCGGAGGATAAGAAAAAGGAAAGCGAAAAAAGGCGGAAGAACGCCACCAACCTGTCGATATTGTGCTAGAACCAGGGAAGTTGAATTACAACGTCGTTGGAGCAAGGTTGACGTGTTTGTAGTTCCAGGCTAATTTTGAGAGTGTGTATATCTCAACCTGATCCCTCTGAGATTTTTATTTAAAGCTTTCTTCGCGTTTCCCAACCTGGTTTCGATCTTTCTGTGCTCAAAAGTGTTTTAATGAAAATTGCGTTTGCAAAATAAGGTCGAAGCGTGTGAGAATGACGAAAGTTTGGAAACGAACCCTTGCAACGTTAATTTACTAATTAATAATGTTAGTAGGCTGTACGTAAATATTTATGCAGACTGTTTACAGACGCATCAACCACTGTTTTCGTTTATTAATGACTCGTCGTCGGTAGAGCTTACAGGTTGAATTTTATAATTGTAACAATCCTAAAGTCTGATTAAAATGTATATTAATACCGGTAATTATTAACGTTAGTTCAATTATGTAAAACGTCCTTGCTCCCAATTCGTTATAAATCTTTTCGTTACGTTGAATTTACATTGAGCTTTATGATTTTATAACGTTTCGCCAAAATGTTACAAATGCTACAAGCTGGTAACTTGTCAAATTTCACCAGTAATTTTATCTCACTCGTATGAAACGACTGTCTCCTTAACTTGTTGTAAATCTTTTCAAGCTGAAATATGTCTCAATGGTTTTTGCGGCGAGAAACAAGGTGGAAGGAAGCTTGTAAGAGCGATGGGGCCTTAAATATACGATTGCCTACAGAACAAATATCGCACGACCAAGCGGAAAATCTGCGTCGATATTTTGTTTACGTTAGCCAGGGCGCGCGTAACGCATGGGTATACACCGCTTGGAAATCAGGAAAGTGGAACGAGTCATTGAATTATGAGATTGGAATCGTCGTCGAGGAAGTGAATGGGGATTTGGTAACTTTCCTCCCGCGCTGCTTTCTTCTTTGCTCTCGTGGCCCTCCTGGCGACGTTAGTCATCGTTTCTGCACGGTTTCTTTAAACCGATGTCCACCGGGGATTCCGGTGAAGTATGCAGCAGGCCTTCCGTGCCAAGAACGCACTTGCGCCTCGTGTCGCCGAAGAAAATAGAAGTTCCGCGAAAGAACGACAATCTAAGATTTTGCAGCTCGTAACTCAACGCATTGGAATATTTCGAGGGACTGCGTCATGGTGGATGAAACCTACAGCTGCTCTCGAAACCATCAATCTTATTAAGGGCATAGGATGAAGAGATCTAGCAAGTCCAAAAATGGTCGAGTTTGATTCCTTAAGGGGTAGGTCATCAAAATTTATCTATTCAATGTTATCGTGTAGGTATACAAATATCGATTATAAGATTAACGCGAAGAAAAGACAGATTGCATGTACACATGAAAACTAAGGAAACGAAATAAGAAATTCTTATATTGGAATGTGCAAGGAAATACTATAAAAAGAAGGAATATCTACGTTTGATAAGCAACAACACAGTGCTACGTTGCATGTTTTTCAAGTATCAAGAATCAACGTTGGGCCAGTACAACGTTTCATTTGCAATCTCTTTCTCGGATAATTTAAATCGCGAACTCTTGTGTGCGTTTCCTAACATCGTAGTTATTAAAAAGAATTTCAAATAATTTTTGTTCTAAACTATAGAAATTTTGCAATTTGTTGCAAGCTTCTATAAAGTATCTATTATTCTGAAACAACTTTTATGCCTCGATAAAACAATATCTAAATCACTATACCCACGTTTAACGATAATATTGCATACACCAATTTTTGCGAGTTATTTCGCTGCTCGCAGTAATCGTTTAAAAGTTTAACCGGCGTGGCTGATGAATATTTCGAGTCCGAAGGAAAATTAGATTGGTATCTCGTTTCTAGGATAACACGCGGATTATACACGGAAGATAGATTTCCATACCTTGAAAATAGGATTAGATTTTGGTGGAAATTATTGAATTCTCAGGCTCCTCGATACTGGGGCGTAATCGTATGAAGGTCTCTGGGAAATTTCAAGCTCGATCATGGTTTATTTTCATCGCGTGGATTCGCGCTATCGAATTCGAAGGTATTATTCTTCGATGGCAAATTCTCGCATTAAGAAAAGCAATCATATCGGCGATTGTTGAATGATATCCTGTATGAAATCACGGTCTACGTTTAATTTTGGTTAAAACGACGCGATTAAACGGCTATTTGAACGCGACGTTGCAGATACACCGACGAGTGAGTCGTGAAAATGAAGGGAGATATCTTCAAAGAACCCGCGAATCGACTGCACAGCATCGAGCAAATGAAAAACAATAAACCGCACAGCTGGACGCTCAAAGAACTCCCTAGGGGCGAAAATTGCGCGTCGCTTGCACTAGCCGTGGTAATTATTTCCATAAGCGTTCTAGAAAGGCTTGCACTGAAAATACAACACACCGACTGACTAAACTGACATCTCCTTCTTCTTCGTCTTCCTTTTAGCCTCTTTAAATCGGAAGAATAATATGAAAGCTGTCTTAAGACCCTTATAAGCCTAAGAAAAGCAGGAGATATCTTAAGAAAATCTTTATAAAGCTACGAAAGAATCAGCGGAATTTAACGTAGATAGAATTCAGGAAATCGTTAAGATCGTCACCGTAAGCGTGCTAAAAAGACTTGTACAAGAAGTTACGAAACAACAATTGGTTATAGTTATACCTGTTTCTTCTTTCTCTTTTCTAAATTACAGGGACGATATGGAGGATGTTTTAAGAAGATTTTCATAAAACTGTAAAATCATTCGGTAAACCGTTAAAATTATTTTCACAGACATTGGAGAATCGCTTGAACTGAAAATTACAAGACACGTCAATTGGTCAAACCAATCTCTTCTCTTTGTTTTCGTAATGGGAAAGATAATACGAAAGGCGTTTTAAGACAAAGCTCACAAGCCTATTAATAGAATGCGCCATTGAGCAAGTGTTAACGATCTGTCGCGAAAAAGTAACCCAGACGACGCGAATATTCCAAGAGCTATAAACAATTTTCCGAGTAACGTAGGAATGTGCGAAACGATCCCCTTCCAGCGAAATATCACACGTATTTATAACACTAATTTGAATGGTGCCTAGGCCAGTACTCAATTTCGAAAGATATTTCAGCGACACATGTGGTCTACGTTAAATCACAGATGCCACGCGTCGTAGACGCGTGTTTTGCACGCGACACGAACGAATTAAGATTTCCGCGAAAATTCCAGGACCATTCGATTGGTGTTCGATTCATATACGATTCGATCAACATCGACGATGAAAAATAACCTCCTCAGATACGTGGCATCGCATCAATTTCTAGGAATCGTCTCGCGAACGAATCGGAACGTGTTACAGATCGAAAATTCGCGAATCGTGGCGACGAGAAGAAACATGGCAATGCTAATGATCTCTGCTTTTCTTCCCACGAAACATCCTGAGAAACAAATAATCCATCCATCACGTAGTAATACGTCATTATTTGGTTCTCACGAAGAGCCAAGAACTCGTCCAAGAATCTCATACGTTTTAACGCTTTCCATAGATAACTTTTATGTGTATATTCTACGTGTCGTATAAAACATTTTGAAATCTCATTGCCACTTTAACGAGACACGATTATTACGATCATATTGGCAATATTTGGGACCAGTTTGAAGAACTTAGTACGCAAATGGGTTAACTGGGAACAGTGTTCGAGTTTATTTTCACTTCTTTCACGAGTATCGCGTCGTCTCGCAATTGCAAATGGAATTGTTCGTAGCGTTCGAATCGTGTGTCGAGGTATTCGTTCCCAAGCAAATGACAATCAACTCAACTCAAAAAGGTATCGAGGTTGAGACGATGACTTTTCTATTAGGAAAACTACGCTAGGCAATCCTTATGCGCATACATATATAATTCACGCGAATGGAAATAGCTTTCGTGCGTATTTTGAGTTCATGTTTGTGAATGATTAATACACTCGTGCCACCTAATATGATATTACTATAATATAGCCAATTGTTATATATTATGCATCATATATTGTTATTTATTATTATACATTATCCTATATATTATCTATTAATGAATCATCTATCATTAAAGAATCGAGAGATGCAATAACAGTTATTCGATTTCTTTATGACATTTCATGTTCCATTTCCAATCTATTTGAAACATGTACACATGCTCTGCGCTAATTATGAAAAACATATTAAATTATAGCTCTGTATCACCAAGTATGAAAATTATTTATCTAAATATCAAAATAGTAATTAGTATGAATTTACGAGACAATATTTTCGACATTTAACTAAAATTGATGAAATTTTCTTGAACATTTATTGGGTCCGCTTTCTGATTCACCTTCGTTTTATTTTCGACGATGGCTTCTGATTACGGGATCCTCCGTGATGTCGTGAAACTTCCGGTTTGCCGCTCTAACTCTCTAAGAAAGAATTTTAAGTGATCCGTCTTATGAAAATATTTACTCGGAAACCACGGGCTTAATTAGCCCCAAGATGTACTAGAGCGTGCTTTTGTTTGCATAGGCGACTGAGTAAGGGTATGCATTTCGTTAAAAGTTAACGAGACCCAGCCAAAAAGGATCGACCGTGAGGGTATACGAAAAATGCAAAGGTTGCTACTTTGTTCCTTAATTATTTTTAGGTCCTTCTTCTTTATACTTTCCACATTTTTTTAAGTATTACGAAAACATTCTTCTTGCTACACGAAACGACTCTGATAATTGGGAAATAAGTAAAGAAAATACACTTTAAAAATTCAACGATCAAATACGCTTGGAAGATGGAAAATATTAAAATTGATTAAGATTGATTAGATGTTCCCGAATTTTGTCATGCCTCTTTCTCACATCGCGATTTCATCAGGATCGTGATTAATTAATTAACTTTAAAGGTTGCTTGTAGCCCCTATAAACTTTATATTTGCCGAAAGAAGGAATGGTTTCGTTATTGGATAAATTGGCTAAATTCCATTGTCAAACACCTGTATTAATCTCTGCCTAATGATTTCCGTATCTATCAATACCAGAGTACGCGTGGAAACGCAGCCAATCGAATCTAAGCACAATCGTCTCTGCTCCAAATTAGATTTCACCCCTCATACATAATCTAGTCCAACCTGGCGCCCCTACGTTCCTTCATCCACGCCCTAACGCTTGAGAATCGGATCGTTCTAAAACTCGAAGGTATTCTTGCGACGAAATTAAAAGTGCATACGGTTGCAACGGTAAATTGAAGCTAAGTAACGAATCGTGTATTCGGCTGGTGCATTTCACACAAGAATTTTCACACAAGAAGCGTTACACGAACACGGTTGCCGGCAAAGGACGCGACATATTCGCTGATAAGGTGCTCGATGACGTGAAATTATTCATAATCGCGGCCCCGACAGCAAATCGTGAATAATGCATTCGACGCAATGGTAATTATAGCAATCGGTTGGATTGGCAACCGACTTGATGAACCCGTGCATTAACGTCCATGGCATCCGCGATGCCTTCCCTTCGTCCATCGCGGTGAAAAAAAGCTGAGGGCTCGTGGAGAACCGCGGAGAATTTTAAATATCCATCCTGGCAACAGCCCAAAGTTTCTGCACGAATTTATCGCGCGGCAGCACACGTATTCTCGTTATTATGAACAGGTATGGCGCTCGTAAACGACAGGAAAGAGCAGCGAAAAAATAAAAAGAAGAGGAAAGAAACACGGAAACGCGTGCATTCTGTTGTTGACTGGCCGGAATTACCGCTATCTTCTTCATGTAGGTTCGAATTGTTTGTCGTGAAAGACTAAAACGAAAGAAAGTCGATTCAAGGCGACTCCAATGTTTAAATTGTGTTTATAGGAAGAGGAAGGAAAGCAGATTTGATATTCAGAAGCGTAGGTGTTTATTAATACGAATGTTAGTCGACTAAAAACTGGTGGCTGTCTTCAAGACTAATTATTACAGCAGCAAAAATACAAAGTTCTTTTTTAAGATTCCAAATTTCTTGGGTACTATTTTATTAACAAATTCTTGAAACTTTTCTTTCATTCTCTTTTGAGTCCAAACGAAAACAGTATTTGTTCAATAGTTTCATTATATAATAGATGTTTGTAACAAAAACGCTACAAACTTTTCAAACAACCTCGTATTTAACTTCAAATGTCAAATAATAAGACAAGTTTGGTAAGATGCGATTGATTGATAACACATTGTTCGTCTGTAATCTCCGTATTAATTTAAACATTTGCCAGAACGAACGTAAAATCGATTTCAAAGAAAAGGAAATAGGAGAACTACTTTCGTCCGCAAGGTTATTTCATCACGCGACTAAGCCCTGGAATTCACCAAAAATTTAGTTTGAAAGTTCGAGTCGACGTTTGGCGCCAAAGTGGTAAGAATTTCGAGGAAATCTGACTCAGCTTGTCGACATTAGCTGGCGTTTCCCTCTCGCGATTAACGGAGTCGAAAAGCGGATTATCACGAGGAAAAGCCAACAAGCGTACAAATTCATAAATTCCAATGGAATCGGTGATTCATCGAGCAGGCGACGTACCATGGTCGAATAGATTCAGACCTTGAAAAGCTCTCTGACCTACTTTTCCCTTCGCTCCTCCCTAAAAATTCAGAGAGAAAGAGAGGGAGAAAAAAACACGTTTTTATGTCACATAGCCTGGACAGTTCTTTTTAAGATCATAGATCATATCTAGTTAGGATTGGACGGGTTATTGCAACAAGGTTGTGCGTTCACTTTACTGTCGTTTTATAGACTATTCAGTATCTCATACTTGTATAATTTTCTTTCTCTTCTTCTTTTTTTACTAATGAATCTCTTTTGTTGATAAATAAATAAACAAGGAGAAACTCTACTTTTCAATGATTTCAATAAACCAAGAGAACACTAACCGATAAAAAATCATATTACTATTTAGGAATATGCTATAAATATGTAATCAAACTTTTATAGTAATAAACTTCTTCTCCTTCGAATATGAAACTTCCAACCTTTCTTTCAACAAATACAATATGAGTTTAATAGCTGTACCTTTGATTTTTACATAACGTCAACTATATGTATATACTTTGTTTCTTATATATCTACCTTACGTGTTATTTCTACTTTTAGCTATTTTATGTTTGCTACTTTATGTCTTTCCAGCCATAAAGTGACATTACAATAAAGAAGCCAAGAAAAATGTGATTATCGATTCCAATGATCTTTATGTGCTTATTTCATTAGGCAATTTAGGCTCGTTGCTTAAGACAACTCCAATAAACACGGTTCATAAAATTCATACTCTGTTTCCGTATGAATAAAATGATATTTGTGGTTGCGATACATATAAAGCTTCCTCCCCTTTTCCGTTTTTCTCGTGACGATTTTGTCAACCGTCGGATCGTCATTATAGGGTAAAGAAAATAAAGTGATCTCAAGATAAGAATGAAATTTATAAGCAACAACGACGATATCGGCTTTCCGCCCTAAAGTACAATTTAAGCCCAGCCACAGCCCTAATTGTCGGCTTTTAATAGTTTCATACACGAAAACGAACCGTGCCAGGTTCCTGGTGTCACATTTTCGACCTAGTCGTACACGCGTGTACAGAATCCAGGGTGTGCTTGACGAACAGCCTGACCTTGGCATGAATAAACCACTGAACATGATTGATGACACGATTATTCGTAATAGTAATTTACCGAATTAAGTATATCTGTGAATATCGGTATATCATTTGTTGACAATGAACGTGTTTTTAATGGGATCTCGTGATCGTTTGAACTTTCTGCTTTCCGTGAAACCATGAAGTTTTATTATCGAACGATATATTATCTTAAACTTACACGGGGATTAGATGGAAATTCCTATTACGGAGTGAAATATTTGCTGACAAAAATTAGAGGCTTAGAAGAAGAATGATAAAGAAGAACAAACGATAAAAGCTTTAATTTAGGAAAACCGTGACTAGAGTTACAAAAGAATTTACATTTTGTTAAATAATACGTGGTTCGTTTCTTTGCATGACTATCTGTCATGTGACTCTACTTTTTCAGAAAAAACTATTCCTTTAGCAGCAAGCTAAAGTTTGTTCAAGTAGTGATTAAACCGTTAATATAATATTTATACGACTATTCAATTTTTTACTATTGCAAAAATTGAGTAAAAATAAGAAGAGATAATTATATATATATTCTACTATGTTCCACGAATAAAACGAATTAAACTGAATATTCTAAGTTGCATATCTCGTTCAGAAACGAAACTTTCCTAACAAATCAATTTTAGTATGTTGAATTAGAAACATTTATCCTAAACTTATTTAAATATTTAGCTAAAATTGATGACAAGTGATTCTCTCCTAATCTCGTCATATATAATGCAGAATATATCCATCATCAAAGGAATTTTTCCAACAACCTAATATTTTCAGGAATAGGAGATATTAACGCGTGGAGAAGAAAAATCCGTAGGTGGATCGTTATTGGTCTAAGGAAGTCCTGTGAGTTATAGATGCTTCATCGATCGCGCAGTCATCGCGGTTAGGAATTATTTAACGTTTTCAAGGGCTACTACTCTACGATCTGTCGGTGTTTGCGTGTAAGATATATATTGCCCTCCGTTGTCGTATTCGATTACGATACAAGAAGACAGTTGAAGAGTATCGAAAAGATGACTTGTTGGTGAATAAGGAGTGCGGAGATAGGGTGAAAGGAGGAAAAATGAGCGAAACGCGGTTGGATGTACATGCTATAGAGAGGACGTCAGATTAGAAGCCAAGGCTTGACGAGCAGCAATGCCACCGGGACAAAAGCCCACCCTGAAGGGGCTGGCATACATATTTTTTATTATATAAATTGGCGTTACAGAGGTTTCCCAAGAATTTATCGCGTTAATGCCTATTACCGCCCGCCCTTCCGTACGACAGCCGCTGCTTTTGTTAACAAGCGATGATACGCGACCTCATCGACTTACTTTGCTATCCGAATTCTTATCGAATCTCCTCGGTAAAGATACCGAACGAATGTAATATAAAAAAGACGATAGTAGAAAGAGATAAAAATGATGGATGTTTAGGTAGATAAATTCATATTTTGTAAAATAGAATTAAAGTATCTAAGCAGAGATTTGTTTCACTTACTGAACGTTATAACGCGTATTATACTTTCAATATTTCCTATATAGCGATTCTAAAAAGTATTTGCACGTAACCCAATTTTCTAATAAAACGTAGGTGAAACTTTCTTACAGTTATATGTTTCCATAAAAATATGAGTTTGCATAAATATCTCCAATGTAGCGAAGAGATACAAATTAAACGTATTGAATTTTTTCAGAATTGAATAAATGGATTTTTTTTTATTTCGCACTTTTTGACAGAAGGAAGAAAATATTTTGCTGAAAGCCGCATCGTTCGGGGCAAGCCTTCCAGATCCTTTGTGCAAAGGATTAAAGACTCTTTCGAGCACTTAATCCGCACAAGCTCAGCTATGAAAGCACGTTTAGTGTTCGGTCGTATATCAACGACCGATCGTGGAGAAAATTACTTATACCTTCCACGTTACTGACACAAAATTCGACGGTATGTTTTAAAGGAAAACAACTAGAACATAATTCATTTTATATGCGTGTTAGGAAGACTAAAAGATATTAAACAATAAAACAGGCAGTGACTGATCATAAAGCGTAATCAGTATAAAATTATCAGCATTAAAGTACGATCAAGATAATTGTGTATATCATCTGTGCTACTTAAATGGGATTTATTAATATTAATAGGCTGGAACTCCATATTGCATTCTAGGTGAAATTTAATAGAATTTCTCAAGGAGAAAACGAACAGACGAACAATTTATTTTGCATTAAATTTTAGGAAGCTATTATCTTATGATAAGGCGAAGTTTATAAAGATCTCTAGATAAAATTCTGGAATTCTAATAAAGACTTCTGAGGCAGCTAATCTTTCAGCAAGGTTAGTACGAGTAAACAACGAGAAGACGAAAGAAAATACGCGCTCTAGTTCGTTTTACCGCGATCAATCGCACATCTGAAAAACCTGTCGGTTTCCTTTAGCTTTGCCTTCCCTTACAAGGACTTTAGGCATACCTCGAGTGATATTGCCAGTGACATGCATTGTCCTAGTGTGAAACAGAACTACCCCTTTCTTCCATTTAACCGATTCCATCCCCTATTCTATCCCCTTCCATAAAACCTCGCCTTCCGCCGAGATGTTTTAAATAATATTGAAAACGGAGTTCTGGCTCGATGCCTACTCGTTCCATATCAGGTGGAGCAGTTCTAAAAACTTCGATTATATCTAGCCAGCTAGAACGACAACCCTCGAGCTGTTAACTTTATTTTAATCTTCCGCGAGAAGGGAAGTTGCGCGCCTCTTAAAAAACTTTCATTAAACTTTATACGACCACGAATATTATGAAGGAGAAGCGTACTTATTCAAGGCAAATGTTGGAAATTGATCTTTATTTTTTTATCACGCTCGTTATTCCAACATTCTCGTTTTAGTTTCTTTTTTTTTTCTTTTTTTCTCTCTCGATCTGATCGATACGACGAATGATAATGAAAACGGATGGCAAACCGTGAAATTGGTTATCTAATTTTAATGAAAATTTTCCACTGTGCAATTGCTCGCTATCGACGTCTAACCGAGATATAAATGGCACGTGATAAATTATTCGAGGCTTATGATTTTGTATAATTGCGTCCCTGCTAAAATTCGCGATAAAGAATAAGCGATTGTATTTTCAACGTGAACGAAGACAGAACTGCAGATATCTCAATTAAAATGAATGAAATTGCTTTAAAAATAATAAAAAAATAATACTGCTTTGGAATATAATATAAAATTAATCACGAGTCGAAATAGCGTTTCTAATTCATCGAAATATGTCGATCGACGAACGTAAATATTCTCCAATCTTTCATGTCAAATTGCAGAAATTATTACAGGAAATATAAATTACTTCAGAAGAATTCATTGTCATTGATTGACTCGAATGTTTTCGTCTCGTATGATGTTACCCAGGCTCACCGTGAGTATCGAACTTCCTGATGATAGTTTCGATGATCGTTGTCCTGGGCGCCACGTGACCTCGTCTAACAGGCATCGCAGGAATATTCCCAGGTACCTGGGCCGACGAGACGTTTGGCGTTCGATCGAAGGCTCGTTAAGCCTGCTTTTAATAATTAACGTGTAACACTACAGCACTGAAAAAACACTCGCAGCATGCGTACAAGCACGGTAGAAAAAAGCACAGCACGAGTTGAGCATAATGATCGTCGATGACAAAGAGAAGCACCAGCTAATATCGGCGATGTTCGTCACAATTCGTTCCCAGTGTGTAAACCCTGTTTTGTTTCCCCTAAAGAACGACTAGAGAAGAGAATGAGAAGAAAACGAAGGAGAAGATTCGTTGCTAGTCGGACGACGAATTGATGTTCTTTTCCTTTTTTTTTTTTTTTGTTTCTAGAGTCCTTTGCGTAGATACAAAAAATGAGAGGAGATAGTGAACGAAGAAAAGTGGCCACAAAGTATAATGTCAGTTGCACTTAACGGTGACGTGTGTGCCTTTGCCTTTTACTTCGAGGAACACCCCTCTATTACGCTAAATTACTTTTGCGTCTTCCGCGTGAGTATCGTTGTTTCTTGGTGTTGTTGTTGTACAAAATTCGCATACGAAGCTGCGTGGACAGAGTCGATACGTTCGCCTTACGAGAAGGCTGGATGTCTTCGTTTGACTTCCTTTTTGGACCCAATACTCGTCTACCTAGATGTATCTAAAGATCGAAACAGGCTGTAGCAAGTGACATATGGTTCATCCTCTCGGTTGATCCAAGGACACAAGAGAAGGTCGAGCCTAAATGTCGTCTCGACGTGCGTGACACGAGGTTCCGCTGTATATACCTCTGATGTCTGCCCTGGCTCAAGACGTACAATCCACGCGAGAGAACATCTATTTATAGTTGATATAGCACGCGCCACACGAATGGTGTTCCCACGAATTCCAGAACAGGGCACCAGAAATCTGGAAAACGTCGTGTTAATGATCTAAGACGATTTCGTTCTGCGTTTGTGCACGAGAATTCCCTCTTTTTCTTCACCGATGATCCACGTTTTCCCTTGGTTCCTCGAATCGCTCTAATTTTCCCTAATTAATTAATTTTCTTTTCTAAACTTTTCTTCGTTTCTCCTTTGTTGTTTCGTTTAGCTAATTTAGAATTGCTTTCTAAGACAGCCAAAGGACAACGTGTCGCGAGTACCTCGACACTCGGTTGTCTTTGAAGAAATCGGAAAACTGTCTGAACAACGTTGACCCGTACGATCGCACCTTCTCGGCGGTAGATTCTCCGTTGAAAATTCGGAGAAGCTTCGACCTCGTCGGCTCGAAGTCAAACTTCTCTACATCCGGAGGAATGAACAGTAGACGTCTCGAAGAAGCGCATTGTGCGGACATTTCCACAAAGTGTTGTTGAGTGAGTATCTCGGGAAATGTTCTCTGGGTGTGCTGTGCGTCTCCACGACGATAGACGTCGATCCCACGAGTTCAGTGGTAGAACGCCATTGTCGAATGCTCGAATTCCACGAACGCTGACACCTGTTCCACGATGGTTGCGGAAACGCGAAGCGGGTGAAACGAAAGAATCGCGGATATCATGGCTGTACGTGTATATGTAAGTCTAGGAAAGAAGCGAAAGGAGCGAGGATTAATCGTAAAGAGAAGGGGAAACGAACCGTCGAGATGACAACGAGAAAGGCACGTGGTGGATTTGTAGTTGCGTTTAATACGAAAATGCCAAAGCGCGGGTCTCGACTTTGATTCACTACGATCGTTGCTCGCGATTACACGTTGCAACGTAGTACACTCCCCTAAATCGAATAACTTGGTTCGTGGGGGTCAGGCGGTTGTGCATTTCAGCTCGAACTCAGGGACAGTTATTTTTATACTTCTTCTTCATTCTCCGCAACAACAAACAGGCGGATCGTACGAGTGCCTCTTACGACTTCTCCCGATATTTCTCGAAATACTCATCGGCTCTTGTAACCTGTTGGCGACGGCCACTGACACTACCCACCGAAACCACTATTTGTTTCATCGATTCTCTCTAATGTACTCCTTTTGTTCGTACAAGGCAACTCGCATATTTTCGATAATTTACACAGAACGTATAAAATCCAACGAATATACAAAACGAATGTCTGTGTTCGAACAACTACATTCTTCTCCTGGCCACCACGCCTTGCAGGTCCAAAATCGAAGCTCCTGCGTCACTGTGCTCTCAGCGTACTCCGGTGTATTCTAACTAAAGGAACGTTCCAAACGAGAGTAACTTCCCTTTGACAACCGGCACCGTATCCACGGGCTTGTATCGCTAAACACTGTTGCTTTCCCGCGTGCTCCCACCTTTTGAGTCGGTGCGTCTACCGGCGAAGAGGCATCTCGAGGCCGCGTGCCGAGCAAAACGCCGGAAGGAGAACGAAACAAGAGCAAAAGCTTCCCTCACGGAAGGATTTTCCGTAGTTTCGTTAGTCGCCGTCGTTCGGTCGGAACTGAAAACACGAGGAGGCACGACGGGCCGACGTCTCTCTCGGCGACGGCGACGACGACGACGACGAAGACGACGCCGGCGACGATGGTACGTTAGGGGGGTCGTACGCGGCGCCTGCGTCGTCGGGCTGTCCCCACCAACGTCACTCACCACCCGATTACACCGCCCTATCATATCCCCTCGCCGAGCTAGTGATAATATTGATAAGGTCCTGCGTCTCTTTCTCCACCGTATTGTCCTCGTTCTGTTGGAATCCGGTCAGATGTACACTCAGGAAGGGATGTCACTGGATAATGTGGATTCTTCCGAAAGAACGGGTCAAATTGTTTCTTTGATTATTGCACTAGTTACGTAGCACTTGTGAAACTTATGAACGTTATTATTAAATGAAAACAGAGTTTTACTTCTATCTATACATTCATAAATCCCTAAGTTTTGTCTTTGGATTGTTTCATTTAAAAATTGAAAAAAGCAATTAAGAAAAGTACGGTTTTTGTGTGTATAGTAGTTTCTCTAAGAGTTTCTGTATGTTAAACCCTAGTAATTACGCCCAAATATCACGCTAAAGAAAAAGATTATACAAGAACACTCGTAATACTTACAGGAGCACCATTTTTATATCTATATTATATTATATATTATATTGTACGCGATTTTTCTAAGCCATCTTGCATACTAAATCTTAATAATTACTCTTAAATAATATACTAAAAGGATTATAAAATGACGAAAGCAATATTTTTATGTTTGTAATAATGTTTTTGAAACAACCTGTATCTTCAATCCTAACAATTATTCCCATATATTGAGCTAACGAAAAATTTCATTTGTATTCGTATATATTATATCGTGTAGTATTTCAATAATCATTGGTATACATAGTTTTTAAACATTTCTAGATATACGTTTGTCGTGACGATTTTATTGTCCATTTTATGTACATATCTTAGTTCGTGCGCTTTGCCGGTCGATATAACTACACACATTGTCTCTTTCTGTTTAACCATCAGCAAGCTTTGATGCAGCTCACATTCAAACAGGAGGTTAATTATAGATCGTTCTGAACCATCGCGTTGTAACAAACTAATACACAGTTGTAATTTAAATATCTCAACAAGAAGCACTTACCCTTTTCATATCATGGTGACAACTCTGGATAATTTAGCGGTGAGTGGACAGCAACGTGTAGAATGTCGAGATAACAAGCTTCTGGGCAAAGATCTCATCGTCAATGTCCATTCCACCAAACCAGCTTCTTCTTCTTTATCCTGGTACAGATAGTTATTAACATTTATATGAAGAATCGAACTCATAATCAGTTTTATCTTTCGACTAACGCTATTTAAGAATACTCGATGAATATCGATATCATCTATCGATAGTGTTATTTTAGTGTCGATTAGTTTGACATCTTTCGTTTAAAGGCAGCATCGTGAAGAAATCAAAGATTATCACAGGGTAAAACCAGGAAACTGTTACAAATTACAGTTAGAAAAACAAATATTAATTGTAATACTGATGATGCATGTAGTGAAATGATGCCTTGAATATATGAAATTTAATAAATACAAATACAAAATCAAAGAAAAGATACGTATGAACTTGGAAATCCAACTGCCGATATAATTGTTATACTGTTTTATCGACATAATTCTTACTATCCTAGTGAACAGATATTCGAAATTATATATATGCGTATGCATATACTTGCATAAACTATAGTCAATCTCTGTATCTCCTGTATATGTACATACGTAGTTCTAACATAAAAAAGCTTCATCCGAAATTAAAATCGAAAAGATATTCGAAGCGAATAAATATTCAAAGCATGTATCAACACGTACTTATATGAACCACAATTAATGTCTGTACTTCATTTAGTTCTAATATAACAAAGCTGCATATGAAGTTCAAATCGAAAAATGCTACTTGTTAGATGAATTACGCACGACTAATTATACACATATAAATCACATTACTGGTAGACTACATACTAGAATACGTGTTAAATACTACATAACAAAACCATTCATTTTCTACTGTCACTAACAAAATGCTTATTTATTCAAATCAAAGTTCTAATAATTCCATCGCAAAATCAAATAACTGAATCAAACGACGTTTGTCGTTTCTATATCTAAGGGACGCCATAACTCACCTAACCGAACGTCTCCCTCCGATAATCTCTCCATCCAAATTTTCATACCAATCACTATACCAATCCAAAAAAACACACTACTCATAACATGATAATTTTCCACAACTTCTATCTGTCAAATAAATTGATCCAAACTCTTTTCCCTTACAATTTTCTTTAATTTATGTGACTTCGTGTCGATGGCGCCAAACATACTCGATCGTCGTATTCCACGTTCGAAAATGGCGGTGCGCGGAGGCGGCCGAAGAGGTCGCTCGTGACGTTCGGGTATTTTCGCGAACCGGCGACTTCGAGGTATACGGGGTCTACGAGAGTCGAAGCACGGAGCCCCGCCCTGCCGCCCGCCAGAGCCCTGAAGCAGCAGTAGCAGGAACAGCAGCTCCGCTCGCTTCGTACAGTTTTTATTCATGAAAATAACTCTCTGAACGTCGTATCATTCGCCTAGTCATAATATATCGCGGTACACGCTGTGGCCTGTTCCGTTCTTCGAGTTCAAGCAGTGACGGTTAACCTTAAAACGCAGTGGCGGTCGCGGTTGTGTCGCGAGACAGTAAATCGTAGTGAAACACAGACTCGTCTCGGTCGTTGAGGCTTCATCGCCTTAAGAGTGCGTTCGCTCTGTTTCTCGACGTGGTTCGAGACAGAGAGGTGTGAAAAGGAAAGTGCATAGTCATCGATGTGAGAAGCCGAAGCTAGGAAGAAGGCCCGCCGCAGCAGGAGAGAGAGAGCGAGAGGAGCTGTTCGTGGATACGAGAGGCCGATATATCGAGCCGGGAATTTAGGCAACCGTAGGCTCCGTTAGGGAGCTCCAGGTATAATAACGAACATTCTTTTTCGTAATAGTCTGTAATTTTACAATTTCTATGCAGCGATAATGGCATCCTAACGATGCAGCCCTGATTGTGGCCCTTCGACTCGATCGGAATAGCCAACATGGCGACCGCCTAGGCTACACTGTCAAATTTTCCTGTTCCGTCATCGCGGTTATTTTAACATCCACTACGTTCCTCTCGTCTGCTCGGTCGTCTGATATCTCGATGTTAGTGGGAATATCATTGGCTGACTGGCGAGGAATTTCGGTAAATCCTGATTTAACGACTTCTCGACATCTGAGTCAATGCCGGCTCCCGCTGTAATGAGATTCTTCCTGCTTAAGTCGAAGCTTTTTCCTCGTTCGAGAATTTTCAACGGCGTAGAAGTATAACGGGAACGAAAGCTTGAACATCGAGCAGCCTACGATTACGCAAGCTAAATTACTGCTGTAAGAACTTTTGCTTGACTAACGATATCTGAGATTACCACAAATTTACATAGGGGATCAATAATCATTAATTCACAAGGTACAAGCGTCAGTATTTCGTTATCTATTAATGCATGTGTCGTATTTGTTATGAAACTAGCTTTTACATTTAAACTATTGTATTACCATAGAATATTTCTTTATTTTATGAATTTTTTGTTATAAAAACATGATAATTATTCGTGAACTGTTCGTGTATTTTTATCGGTAATTTGATTTGGTATAGGAAATAATGAAATAATTATCTACTATTCAGTGTAGGAAATATTGGTAAGATGGCGCGAAATTTAGTCAATGTGAAACGCCATTGTTGACACTTATTTAACTACGAAGCAGGCGTATTTGCGTTATCTTTTGATACAACAATAGCAGTAAACCGAATATTGCGTAACATTTGAGCACGAGTTTTTCACGAAAACAAACATAATTTACTTTAGTGTATATCTAGAACGCGTTACTTTTGCAAAAACGTGAATCCACGAGGTAAAAATAACACGACGCCGTCTTTATTCGTCGACTACACGTGTTCTCCAAAAATATGACACTTTCATCATCCAGTGCGTTTTCTAATTATTGCTCGAGGTTGAACATTAGACGTCCGGATGATTCTTGTGAATTTATATTTAGTTTCAAACGTTGCAATTATTACATTTACAATTTACGTACATCGTGAACAATAACCACTATACAACCAATGATAATGTAATTACAGGCACCTGTTTTTAATTCGAGACTAACCTTGAAGCATGTCGCGTTTCTAAGAATCGTGAAAGCGATATTTACGTTAGCAGTCGTTTTCAAGGTGATCGATCTTAAAAGCGACTCGAACGAACAGAATCACACGCAATATATCTTCGTTATCGTCGCGTTCCTCATTCTCTTCTTTAACGTTTCTTTTTTTCCTTTTTTATTATTTTTCTTGCTATACTTTTCAGAGAGAGATTACGTTATTTCCATTCGAGCAATGAGTCACGTAAGAGAAACGAACGACAAAGGAAATGCAATCCGCTGGACGCATCGAAGACCTTGAATTATTGTCCAATAATTTCGTGCTACCCTTTTGCTATAACACCCCGTATGGAAACGGAGCGATACCAGGCCAGGAATTTCGAACGCGTGAATTCCTCGCGACGTTCTTCTAATTGCTTCTGTTTCTAAAGCGAGGCGATAATTCGTTTGGTGTCTTTCTGTCGACTGGTATCAGTTTATCGGTCGAATTAACGTTGTTTGTCTCTTTGAACAAAGAACAGAGTCTAATTGCCTGAGTAATTTCTCGAGTGAGAAAAAGAGAAATGAGGGAGCGACAGAAGACTCGAAGGGAAACTGTTGATTTTCCCTGCACAAGCTTTGGATTGAACCTAGCGTTGACTCATATATTAACGAAGTAAGAGAAAGAAAAAAAAAAGGAGACGCGCAAGCCAGAGCAAAGACGGAGACTGCGTCGCGATTGGCCGACCAATTGCTGCACCAGAGCTATCTTAATCGTCTTTAATTGGTTCGAAATATAAAGTCGTCGCGGGTCTCGAAGACAAGTGGTGTCTTCGGTTCAATTGACAGCGTTCCAGTTGCGAGATACGACGTCGATCATATCTTTTATCGGTCTCTTGCACTCTCTATCAGGAAGAAATTATGTACGTTCAAGTGATTCACCAAGCCGGTAGATAACCACGGAAATCGTAGAAATGTAAACATTTACGATCGACGTCGATTACTGTATCACGATCAATAAGCTACGCGTGACGTTTCGTTCCAAGGAAACGTGTCTGACAAATTTAATCGTTGTAATTTTCCGAAGGATTTTATTTTCATTTTACGCACGAAGTTAATGCACGGCAAACAATCTAAAACGCGGGGAAAATAACGCTTATCGTAACGTGCGCGTCAGCCAAAATCCTTAGCGAGATAATACAGCAAATACATATTATTGATACTGCGTGTATCTTTTTCAATAGTTACTAATTCTTTCGCTTATCTATCGAAATATCTTACGTGTTTTTTTCATTAACAAAAATGAATGTAAAGGTTAATAGTACTATATAGATGTAGCATATGTTATTCGCTTGAAAACAATTTCGGTGACGCTGTTGGAATAGGAAGGAAAGAGGGAGAGGGATAGGAAAGGAAGGGAGAGTGCGTTTCATCCAGGATCTGCTAATGGACTCGTCAGTAATGCTACCTAGCAGGTCTGTGGCTTGCTTGTTGGTTAGCAGTACAGTTGGTGGAAGAGACACAGCGAGGTCATAAAATCGGCGAGACGTTAAAGTCGATATAATGGGAGAAAAAGAACTCGAGATTTTCGTTTAGAATAGGCATACTTGTTAATTTACAATCTATTGTTTCTTTGTATGCAACGCATTTAAGAAAAGACTGTATAACATGCAATATGGAATGTTTGTTACTTATGTATCTGCTCTATTACATTTTAAAAGTAAGTGAGATAGAACGTTGATTAGGTCTGTTTCAACTAATAAATATTAGTTTATCAATGCGGTAGAGATAAGAACATTACACTTTACACTGTAATCCACTGTTTCGCTTAATATTCAGAAATGTTACATATCAGCGTTTAAGCCACTTTTGCTCCTTGAAGTTTAACGTGTTTTTACGTATAAGATTTAATGTTTTAATTCATTCCGTTTGACATTTTAACTCACGACTTCTCTATATCGCTTGCATCAATTATACTTCAAAGAGAATTTTATATAGCGTAAAAGTATTTCTTTGACGGCAAGTGTAGAAAAGTTGTCACAAAATTTCTTTCATTATTCTATTACATAAAACAATATCCATTTGTAAATATTACAAACCAGGTGGAGATATCTAGTTCATGAGTGTAGAAGGATTAACGATAAATGACATAGAATAAGTTATAATGTTGACAGAGAAATTCTATTATATATCTCTTTCATATGAAGCTGCATTCAGTCACAAATATTGAAAAACAGGCACGTAAGATATCTCGTTCATAGAGGCAAAGGGGTTAATGACGATCACGTTTCACAGGACGGTTAGTAGGTCGCCGAGTACTTAGTCAATGCGAAAGTAATGCCAATGACGTACACTACCAGCAAATTCCCTTCTTTCCTGGCACCCTCCAACCCCCTCCGACCTGAGTTCGTTGCGGGGTCACGTCCTGTTACGCGTTCCCCTCGTCCGCCATGAATTGTTCCTTCTTCTGTTCGCTCAGTGTACGAGGGTCAGTGGAAAACGAGCAGAGGAAGGGTTGCTGATTTTAAAAGCTCCGGCTAGAGTTTGTTAGTTCTAGGAATTCGACGATCATTAAATTTCTCCGAAGAACTTTCTTTTCAAGAGTGTCTGTAACAGATCATTAACGTGGTCACATTGCCGTAAATTAGTCAGAGGGTTCGTGAAAGGTAAGATTAGGGTTTGAATAAGATTTGAATAGATTTTTTTCAGGATAGATGAGTTTTAAGTGATAATAACCAGATTAGGGTGGACAAGCAAACGTAGCTGTCTTTACAACAGTCCAGTTTCCTTTGAACTGGTCCACAAGCCTTCTGGATTCTTGGATAATCCAAACATTCAAATGCCCGCTTTACTCTCCCTTCTTCTTCTGACGTCACTGTGATTCGTAAAAATAGCGAAACGATCTGTTTGCGGCTTAATTTCTTAACACGTATTTATATACATTTCTGTGATACCGTTTGCATCGTCGAAAGTTCTGTATTTCATTTCAGCACAAAAGAAGTACCTTCGTCTTTTTTTTTTTTTTTAATGTTATCAGTTTATCAAGACTTCGATCCAATATTGACCCAGAATTATTGTAATTCTAAGTGTATGTATAAATCAACCATTAAATCCCCAAGAGTAATATGTATACAACTTCTTCAAAAACAAGTCAATTAATACTAGATAAGAGATAATTATTTCTTTTTTTTTTTCTTTTATAATGTATGCATGTAAATAACCATTGCGTGTTAAGTTTAATTATTCATAAAAGTATTCGATACAAACATGGATATTATGACTCATATTTTTGAAATATTATTAGTTTACTTAGATTATAGTGCAGTAATTTATAAACTACTAAATCCTCAAGTAATGTACAATTCAACTTCATTAGAAATGAATCGGTTTCTATAAGAAAAACAGATAATTGACGCTCTTTATATTTTTTAGGGTCATGTCTGAATTGAAAGAAAACTGAAGATACACACATATACCAGTATCCCTGAGAAAGTCAAACACTTACAAGCTCTACAACAAATTGACGAAAAATTTAATTAAACCAGAGTAAAGATCAAGATTAGAAGCGAGTGAAAAATCCTGACTCGAGGAATCCCATATTCAGGTTACTTTCTGACGTCACGGAACGCCTTCTGACGTCATTCACCTGCCGTAGCTTGTCCGCAACGTATCTTCCGTCCCATTTCATCTCATTCGAGTTTCGTCGGCCTTCTATGCTCTCCTCTCTTCTCTACAATGCTAATGTTTAGTCGTCTCTATAGCCTGTAAGTTACGAGAAATATACGAATTTAGGATAGCTGGTTGTTCCGTGGTCGAGTTTCAGCCGCAGGGATTCTCGATCCACTCGATCTCTTACAGACTTTCTCGCTACACACAGAGAGATCTACGCACACATATAAATTTGGGACGATGTTTTCCCTAAGAGAAGGCATCGATCGAACCACGTAACCCCCCCCATCAGGTATCCCTTCTTCGTCTTTGTGGGGTTGGGTGTACTGGGGACGAACGACTGCTGGTTTCAAGGGTGATTTCTTTTATTAAAGTCAATCCACGTTTTACACTTCTCATGCGACGGTGGGATCGACAAAGTTGGGAAAACAGCATGTGTGCATAGAAGTGATTCTTGTAGTCTAGATTTAGATATATTAAAGTAGTTCTGAGCTGTTCGTAAACCGTAGATAATCGAACGCTTCTTCCATTCTTTCCTGTATAATAATTGGTGATAATAGCGAGGATACTACTTCCTTCGTAGTCGAGTTTTACTAAACGCATGTTCGTAACAATGGCTCGTTGAATGCTCTTAAACAGTGGCCGATGGGTAAGAATCGAATGTTTTAATAATTATGTTCGATTATAGTACGCGTCTGTTGGAAGTTTTTAAGGGGAAAAGCTAGGCGAAAGAAAACGAACAAGTGTTTCTCTTTGCGATACCGTTTGCAGATTGATTGATAGATCGATCGGCTTGCGTCACGGTTTATTTTAAACCAACGTGTTCTTTATGCACGTACTATTCTGAGATGCCGTGCCAAAAATTGAGGACTCGCGTGAAAAGTAATTCTCTGTTCACTTCTCGCGTTTAGGTAGTATACACAACGCGGCAGAAATCGGTGTGATTTTGTTGGAACGAATTATTCTTGTAATAGGTAGGTTCGTGAGAGCTCGAAGGGATTCGCGGCCTTTTGTTTTTCTGATCTCGTTGGTGAATTGATAAGAAGTTTATTAACGTGACTAAAAGCCAGCCACTTCTGCCTGGCTGCAAGCTGATCCTCCCCGGTTCTACGCGGTCGAAAAGTAGGTCGTGCTGATGTGAATTACAGTCATCAGCTGTAATACCACAATATCATTCCGTAGACACAGCCAGTTCCGCGGTAACGAAGCCTCTTTATCTAAGAATAGTTTGTAATTAATATCCTTAGTATCTGTTTCATCGTAACATTTCACACGTAACTGTACCATTCCTTGCAATTTCTCAATTACGCAACAGAAAGACTTTCTTTTAGTACTTTCCTTCACGAAGAGAATACTCTTTCTCTTGATGCAGTAAATATCGCATAGGATTTAATATACAACGAAAAATTCTTACATACGTAAAATATTATTAAATGTTGTGGTAGAAAACATATCTATAATGGTGTATGCTAGAATGAATGCTATAACGATCAGTTTCTATCAATAAATTCAAGATGCTGCAACAAGAATAGATACTGCAACAATATTGGTTTGTTCTTTTTATGAGTGATTCTTTTGATTATTTATTCTTTTCATCTTATTTGATTATTTATGTCTTTTATTAGGAAAAGTTTCATGTTCATGGGTTAACATGTATCGAGAATGGATAAAAAAATGAATTAATTTGGTGTTATATAAGTTATATCTATCTTTAAACCGTATGTCTGCAATGAATTTTTCCAAATGACGACATAAATTCGTTCTCTCTCTATCGTTATTTGCAAATGAAGAAAACGGGACGAATAAATATGTTAGAATTTAATATTTTAATATTTGCAACGTAATATAAACGAAATAGTAAATCTAATTACATGCAATATGTTATACTACACTGTACTTTGTATGTTCGTCAGAATCGGCGGTTCTACAAAGGATGCCCGTTTTTGTGTGGCTGCAAAACAGAGTCGACCCTCTGCTGTACGCCGCAGTACCGGGAAGGGCCTAATTTATGGCACCCTCAAGTATTTGTCGCTTTCACTTGCCGAGCCTCATGGTAACAGAAAACCATTCGAAACTCTCCATGCTTGTACAACCTTCTCCAAAATACTTAACAATTTATATAGAGTGTTTCTTTCTCTAGAGGTCGCAAAAAGAGGAGCCACCATTGACCTAATCACTGTATGTGTGCAGTGTGCATATATGAGAACTGAAAGTCAAAATGTAAAGTAAAAATAATTTCAAATTAGTCACTAGATTGGGAATATTTATACAAATTCCCATTTTTATAAAGGCAAGTAAAAGAGTAGAGTCTAAGCTGAGATTTGTTTTACTTGCCAAATAGTATAATAGGTAATTAGATTTTGTATATTTTATGTACATTCTGTGCGTTTGTACACTTCTAAATTTCCCATAAATGTATAAAAATCCGCAGTCTATCGATCACACATACACGGCGTAGACAATATGTATCATCTTTGATGTCGCAACAAATGTTCGATCAACGATTTCTTCTTCCGAGGCCTCTAGCGAGAGAATCATCCTGTATTTCACTCTCGCAGGAATAAGTGAGAACAACAAATGTATTATATGAAACAAACATTTCGTCTATGTGGAAATTTGCTGGCAGAAATGATTTTGGACGTGGAAGCACGACGAATAAGCAAACACAGGTTATGCTAGAAACAAAGCGTGTACGAGCACTCGTTGGAACGAACTCTTGGCAGGTGCAATTCCAACAAGCGTTCCAACGGCGATCGTCGGCACACGTTGCATGCCCGCTTAAACCTTTCGTGGCTTCTGCCATTCTTTCTCGCCGTTTTCTAAAGACCGTTGGGCCGTGCCAGGGACTTCGTTCGAAGTACACACTTGGTGTGAGGTACTTGGCAGCCACGCTGTTGTATACAGCCGGAGACGAAAGCAGATGGGGAGAGAAAAGAGGGAGAGTTAGAGAGAGAAAAGGAGAGATCGTATTGGACGTTGACCCGCGTGGTTCAACTGTTGCTCCCATTCGCGCATCCGGGAACGCGTGTAGGAAGGCCTGGGGATCCCGATGATAGAAGTCTTCTGTTAGATAGGTCTACCAGCCCTCCCCTCCATCCAGTTGAATGCCTGGAGAATGACAAAGCCAGACGATTCGCGCGAATACTATAGATAGAGTATAGAGGAAAATGTTGCCTCCTCTTCCTTGATAAGGCAGATTAAGCAGAATGTAGGTCGAACATCGATGGACTTGAGATTTTTCTACACTTACTTAATCGAGACGCATTCTGGGTTATTAATTATACATTCTCACGATATTTGTTCTAGTTGCATGGAGATTATTAAAATGGCTCTCGTATAGCTATGCACACATAGCGCAGTTGCAACGTTGTAATTGCATAGACGTGTTCTGGTTTCACATAAGTTATTTAGACGTTGTTGTATGTTTTGTAGATAGTAGTCGACGCGTAATATCAGCCTCTTGAAGATTAATGGAATTTTGTAGCACTTGCCGTGCATCGCCGATGACGCTTCGAATTCAAGACAACACATCAAATTGCCTGCTATCTAATTTTTAACTCTCTATATACGACGGGGCTTCCCTTACAAATCTTCGAAGATTTCTCTACTCTAAATTATTTTCTAATTCTCAACAATTCTGTAATACCAGCATCATAGAGGAATCAAAACAAATAAGAAATTTCTTTACGATTTCTTACGATTCAGCGAATTCTCTGATAGCAGACTTATATGACTTCCTGAATATGTATATACTGGCGAACGCGTATTTCTTAAAATAGTTCCAGGGTTACCTGGAAGACCAAGATGACCAAATATTTAGCAACGTCGATTCTGTATATATTTCTCAAGAAAATCAGTTCGCCAATCTCACCCTGTGTGAATCGATTATACCAAGTCGGGGATCGTGTTGAACAGCGATTTACACGATCCTCCGAGCATGCTACCGCCAACGGCAACCTGTCACACGGTCGACAATGGCGTCATGGCGACGCCGGTAGTCAGCCGGTACGCGGGCGCCGTGGCGCCAGCGTCGCTTATCCCTTCCCTCTGCTCGTTTCATCCGCCCAGGCGGTCTTCTCTCGAAACCACGTCCTCCCTGGGTGTGGTTCGAAACAGTGTCGAAGATTGTGTCCAGTTTACATCGTATCTTAACTCCTTCAGCTTATATTCGTTAGAGTCTCGAGTATCGTTTCATTTCTTCTCTCTGAAATCATTCGGCAAGACACACCAGCGTTCGCGTGTGTACTCTTTACCTAGCGTACATAACGAAGAGGGAGAGGTTGAAGGGAGAAAAGGAGAGGGTGAAAGCTTACGAGAGAAAGAGACAGACTACAGTGGGGCGAGCCACGGCTGTTCATCGATTCGTCGCTACCACGGTTCTGTGAACGTGGCATGAAAAGAGAACCAGCACCACCAATGCGCGCATTTGACCGGTTCTCGTGCGTGTGCGTGCGTGTGCCCGGTTCTCACTAGGAAAAGTGCTTTTTCTTCCGGTTTTCACTCGGACGCTGGGCTCCTAACAGTTCCTGGCGTTCCGTCGACGGCGCAATCTGGCGGTAGACCACGGGTTCAGAGAGACCACCCTTTGCCCTCTGCACGAATCTTCCACGCAGAGAGGTTATGTTTGCTCGAGATTCATGACGCTCTGACAGGAGTGGAAGGTGGACGGAGCGGGTAAGTCGTGGCCCTTCTGCGTTTCTTTCCTCCAATTTCGCGTATATTATAGAAATCTGGCGAATATTTAAAAGTTGAAAGTAGATTTGTTCGAAGGAATTGGTTATAATAGGAAATTTTAATGGAATCGTTTTTTCGATTTATCAGAATATGGTATTATATTCTGAAAGCTTTGTTAGAGGGTGAAAGGATTTCTTATTTCTTCTTATAAGACTCGGTTTTTTTTTTTTTAATTTTTTTCTTTCTTTTTCTAAAGACGTGTAGTATTATATTCCGTTTCGTGCTGTTTGATCATGCGCCGAACGATTCCATCAGTTCCGGAAAATGAGAACATCTTGCGTTGGATCGACAACCCTCGGGTTCCCCGGGTTGTGAGACCTTTTGGAGGTGAAGGACGCTCGTTGCCACGAAATTTCAATGTAGCTTAAAATATTAAGTTACTGGCGAGACTGGGGGTGAGACTGAATGAACAGTGTTGTATAGTATAAGTTGATGAAAAATTGGAGAAAATATGTTTAGAGTATTAAGGGTGGTCTCATCGTGGGAGAAGTTTGAATTATTAAACAGATTTACCAGAAGTTCGTAGGTTACTTTACTTCGAACGTAATCGGTTCGTTAGCTATAAATAGCACGCTAAAACACTGTTCTCGCATACACTTTACACGAACTATATTTTTATTTTTATTTTTTTTTTTTTCTAGCGTTAAAAAAGATGTGGGAATTTCTATCGAAGTTAGAAAAATAAGAGTTGATTCTCGCTGATATTGAGAACACTATACTTTTTCATCCAACAATGGAAGATTAATGACGCTCCATTAATGCACAAACAAAGAAACATGTTGACCGTGACACGAATCTGCCAACGAATGTGGCAGGTTGGCTAAAAATAGAATAATAAAAATATAATAACCATTATACTATATCATAACCTTTCTGGTGGTGAAAAGTAAAAATTAATAGAATCTGTTTATAGAAATGTATTCTCAAGTTAGAATATATTCCATCTTCTATTTCTCATATACTTAAAGTATATCTTGTATTCAACTATGATTATATTATATCCTGTCATTTAAAGCTAAATTTTGTAAGATTTTTTATCCATCTAATTCTGCAAAAAACGAACTATTCCATATGTTGAGCAATTCATTTTGAAACTACCATTATGTGGACTACCTCTTCGTGTAATAAACATGATACAATATATTGTGCAATTCATTAAATTTATAAAAATCCGTACTGTCAAGTTATTGAATCTAAAAGGAAGAAATAACTTGGGAAAGAGTTATTACTAATAATTTGTGTGATTCTGATTTCAGGGGTGGCAACGATCTCGCTAGGAGGTGTCGAAGCTGGCGCGTGGGGCGGGAGAGTCAGCGGTGGTCTGGCTCTGGTTCTGGTGGTAGCGGCGGAAACGGAAGCCGCGACAGCAACAGATCAGAGAGAAGGCCTGGAAAAGGCTGGTGCAGCCCCCTCAAGGAGAAAATTCGATCGTCTTCTAGTTCTTCTTTCTACCCTTCCCGTTCTTGGTGGTGGTGTACTTGACGATATTCATCGGTCATCAAAAGAAACGTCGGCGGCGTGACACTGGGCCCCAACCACCTTCGAGCGAGAAGGCGCACGAAATAGGATTAATCCGTTCCTAAAAAATCATATTTTAGGAATCACATTCGTCGGAGGTGTTCCGGCTCCTCCTCGAGAAACACCCTTTTCCACCCTTAACGGGTAATCACGTTTATCGCATCATTAGACAGGCATCATGAGTGAAGTTGAAACCCTTCGTCAGGAGGCTGACAAGCTGAAAAATGCCATTCGAGTAAGTCCATTTGTTATTCTGTATTTCATTGAACATCGACAATTAGCTTCATTCACGTGTAATGTAAAGTCGTGCAAAAAGATTTCTTCTAGGTAATTGTGGAAAGTGAAGTCAATTTCTGGAACAAAAGGGAATGTTAATTGTCTAAGTAATTCACCAGTAATTACAGCTTTCAACGTGGGTGAATTACTTGTTACTCTGTAGAATAGTAGTAGGTATTCTGTAAAATGAAGTACTTAGAGAGAACAATTGTAGATTTAGGTAGCTGCTATGAAATGATTATAACGAATGTAATTCGTATTGCTGGCCACAACTGGTTTCGTTTGATGATGTTAACTAAGCGCACGTACTTGGTATGGAATTTCATATCTCCACCGTTTCCTGTCAATGAATTATCTGAAAACCGTAAGAGATAGTGACTTAGCGATAGTATTGGGCGGTAGTCTTCGTTTAACTGGAATACTTAACGTTTTACACAATTATGGATCTCCGTTGATTCACCAATAATCTAGTTAGATTACTATTGGATAGTTCGTAGTTGAAATTCATGTAGCACTTTGTGCGTTCTCCTTGTTTGCCGGCAATCTTTAAAACATCGAGGACAAAGCAACAGTTCTACATGCAACAGCGGTGTATTGTCTTAACAGAAAAAAAGTCTAGGGCGTCTCTCGGCTCGAAGTGCACTTGGCATTAAACAATCGGCCCCTATTCTCCCCTAACGAGCCAGTAATTTTTTAGGTTTTGTTGTACTTGACCCCAGGAGATTGAAACAAAATCACAATTGTTTATTAAAACAATACTACCCTTCCGTGTCTTGTTCCTTTTCTTTATACAATTTATTTAGCTCCATATCTGCATTTTTTGGAGTAAAAACAATTATTAATGTTTGCCAATTTTTCAGAATCAATATTTAATATCATCGTAAAGTATAAAAACACTATTAGAAGATAGTTACCTCAAAACAAACCACAGGAAATCTAAACTCCCCATTCATATCACTAATTTACATTCAAAATTTCATCCCCAATCTAACTTTAAAAATCTGTTCTTAAAGATAAATAATTGTCCAGTGCTTCGAGCGATCGATCGTCCTAGATCACGGTGTAAGAATCGGCTTGAGTTAAAAGTTGTTGCCGTTTGAAAAATACTCGTCGATGCCAATCGGTGGATTCTCCACTTGTATGGTGGTGGAAACGTGAAACTCATTGTCAGAGGTGGTAGTAGTGTAGCGTGTGGTGGTGGTAGGGCGCGGCATAACCGTCGCTTCACTCTGATCAATACGCCACCGTTCCTTCTCTCTCTTACTCGATCTGCCTTTCTCTCTTTTCCTCTTACCCGCTTACTCACGTTCTATCTTGTTCCTTCTCGCCACCTGTTTCTCTCTTTCACCCTTCTCCGGTGCGTGCGTGAAATTACACGCATCGCCAGGCGAGCGCCCATAATAAATAGACTGTACGTTCTTAAATACCCTCGTAACAGTATTTCAATAATTTATACACATCGCGACTACCCTCTCACTATTCGTCGACCCTTAATTGAACAGTCGAGAGTAATTCGATGTGAGCTTCGAGTACCGAGAACGCTGCATATAGTCATTTTCTTATGTCAGCGCGAAACAATGTTAATTAGGATACTTAAACCGAGCTGTGAATACGGTCTAGTCTTCCGTCGTTAAATGCATTGTCGTCGTCTTTTCACTCGTTTGGGAAGACCAGTTTCAAGAGTTTAGAACTCTAAAATTTATTTAAGAGTTAGCGATTTTGTTTATGGAATACATGTAATTTATAGAACGCCATAAATTAACCATTTGGCGCATCCGATTGTGACATCTGATCTTTCAATACAGTCAAAACGAAATATTTTTACGTGAAATTTTTAATTCGTGTTCATTACAAACTGCGTTTTAAGTATAAACTTTATTTCACTAAGTTGTATGTAAAATAATAGCTATATTAAGTTTCATGTGTTATTTATATTTGTTTTTCAGGATGCTAGGAAAGCAGCATGCGATACGACGTTGGTTCAGGCCACGTCGGGCATGGAGCCTATCGGCCGGATACAGATGCGCACAAGACGCACACTTCGCGGTCACTTAGCCAAGATTTATGCGATGCACTGGGGAAGTGATTCGAGGTATAATTCTGTATGAACAACGATTTTCAATCAATTTTTCTGGTAATTAAATATGAAAGAGAAACTACAGTCGTTCCATTTGATTGACAGAAACTTAGTGTCAGCGTCGCAGGATGGAAAACTAATCGTGTGGGATAGCTACACCACGAACAAAGTTCACGCGATCCCTTTACGCTCTTCGTGGGTAATGACCTGTGCGTACGCACCATCAGGTAGTTTCGTGGCCTGCGGTGGGCTGGATAACATTTGTTCCATCTATAGTCTTAAAACTAGGGAAGGCAATGTAAGAGTTAGCAGAGAACTCCCAGGTCACACTGGGTATTTGTCCTGTTGTCGATTTTATGACGACAGTCAAATTGTCACTAGTTCTGGTGATATGACATGGTAAGGAACATTTATTTTTATTTTCTATGATATTCCATTGATCTGTTCCTAACTTGCATCACCTGCATAACAATATACTACCACACGTGAATTAAAATGTGTTACTTTCTTCTATTTAGGAAGATATCCTGAGAACGAAATCATAAAGAGAATTGTGAACGTGCAATAAAAATATATCCTATCCTATCCATTCCCTCCCTTCTAGTTTTTGGTTTCTTCCTTCTGAATGGTAATTATATAACCTAGAAAAATGTTTCGACTGCGTCGCAATGTTATGTTGTTTTTAAATTAGTGCCCTGTGGGACATAGAAACTGGTCAACAGTGTACCTCCTTTATTGGTCACACGGGCGATGTAATGTCCTTATCCTTGGCTCCAGACACGCGCACATTCGTATCTGGTGCGTGTGATGCCAGTGCAAAATTGTGGGACATTCGCGAAGGATCTTGTAAGCAAACTTTCCCGGGTCATGAGAGCGACATAAATGCTGTTACGGTAAGAGCTTAATCTGCTCAATTTTCTAGCTAATTTTATCTTATCTTATTTATCGTACTTGTAGTGTTGTGAAACTGCTGGAAGTTTCTATTAGAAAAACTAGTTTTGTTATAAAGGAAAATTTTAAAAGATCTATGGTTCTTAATGTGAATTATTTTATTATATTCAGTTCTTCCCGAATGGATACGCCTTCGCGACGGGTTCTGATGACGCCACGTGCAGACTTTTCGACATTAGGGCAGATCAAGAACTGGCGATGTATAGTCACGACAATATTATCTGTGGTATCACCAGTGTAGCGTTCAGCAAGAGCGGTAGATTATTACTGGCCGGTTACGACGATTTCAACTGCAATGTTTGGGATTCTATGAAAGCGGAACGAGCTGGTACGTACTCATTATAGATTGTCAAGATTGCCTTCAGAAGAGAAGAGAAATTTTATATTAAGCCCTTCTCTTTAATTTAATTCTTCTTTAGTTGTTCCTATTTTGATTGCCGAAATGGCACTAATTAGAATTATTTTATATCATGTAGCGCAAACTCACTATAAATTTAGTAATTTTATAATATCAAAATATTCGATCAAAATCCTTTTCTCTTTCAAATGCAGATCATAAAACATTGTTGTAAGCATATGTTACATAGAAGAATCGAATCTATAGAAGTAGGATGTTTTGAGACATTCTATTTTTATTTTACAGGAATTCTCGCTGGTCATGATAATCGCGTCTCTTGCCTCGGTGTTACGGAAGATGGTATGGCCGTCGGGACGGGTTCATGGGACTCGTTTTTGCGTATTTGGAACTAACTTGGGGTTCATCCCAAGACGTTTCTCAACAGAACCAACTGCAAATCAGCATACAGTATAAGCATTAAATATCACCACTTGGCCACCGAAGTCGGCGTGTCTGTGTCCTCAACGGAGGAGAATTACTCCCCAAGTTCACCGGAGTTGACGTTGATTAGAAAGTTTGGACATCCGCTAGACAACAGCAGTAGAAAGACCCACGGCAATAGCGGCAGTAGCGGCAGCGAATTTAAGAACGTTTTGGGTTGTGGTGGTAAAAAGGACTACCGGAGACGCGTCGTCGATTTAACCTGGCGACGTGGCAAGGTCGGGGATAAAATCACTCGTGAATATCAGCGCTTCTAGTATATGAGTATACCGTTTATTCGATATACTTTAACGTACGAATGATGATGATGATGATGATGATGATGATAATTGAGAAAGAAGCGTGGCGAAAGGAAGAACGACAGAACGGAGAGGAGCACCAAGGCTGACAGCCATATCTCTCCGATGTCGTGCGCGTTACTTCCTTTTTCTCCTCCCCTTTCTCAAGGACTACTTGACGAACCTTCGAAGAGAACGTGCTGTTGATTATATATCTTGATAGCGTCTCCTCGAAGATCTTCCCAAATTCAAAGGTTGAAACAAGAATCGATTTCCGAGACAACATCCCTCGTCCAGAGGACTACGTTGTTGGAAGCGTTTTATTATGAATAAGAAAAAAGAAAAAAAAGTGGTTCCGAGCGTTCACTGCCGATGAAGCGCCGACATGGCTGCTCCGGCGGTTGATTTTACATTTCTTTTCGACACGCACGAAGCAAGTCGTACCAGGCGAGAACACGATGTGAAAAGAACGAAAAAAAAAAGTATGGTCGCTCGTGCACGACACAAAAGCAAACATGATCATCAAAACTATATATACATATATATATTATATATATACGTATGTCGACGAGCAACCAAGATTACGATAATCTCGCATATTGCATTCAACCTACACGCACACCGTACGCACGTGTATTAATACGTACATAGAAAACTACATACATACATTTGCACACAAAACGCGAAGTACCGCAAACAAAAGGCATCTGCTATTAAGTACATAGTGGGTCATCCACGAGCCTCGACATATAAGTCACTATCTCTGATCATGTTTTCTCTCTTTCTTCCGTTTTCTCCTCTTTCTTTTTACGTTTCAAATTTCAATTCTCCTTTGCCGTGGATTTCCTATCCTTAAAAGGGATGGCTAGTTAAAGAAAATGGGAAAAAAATGATTCACGAAGATTGCATCGTTTCTTGTGACTATAATCGCCGAGTTTGCATTAATATCTGTAATTTTTATAGATTTATCCTTATTTATTTTGTATAGACCTTATATGGAGACCATCTTATATACGTTCTTGTGTCTTTTTCTTTTTTCATTTTTTGTTTGAAAAACTGAGTGAATGTTCGAGTTACGGAGATTGTTAGAGAGTGAACGAGTTCAGAAGTAAGAATGAGTGAAAGGTCTCGAAGGCGCGGCCCGTTGCGAATCAAAACAAGAATCTGCATAAAAATCTGATTAAAAATTCTACGGTAATTCCTATGTTGTTTCTTCAGCTTACCTTTCATCGAAATCTGGTTCGTCGCGTATGAAAGGGTATGCTGCTGAACGAAAAAACGATCGACAACGCGAGATAATAAAATGAACAAAATAAAATGTACTTTGCCTCGCCGCGGATTTAATGCACGCTCGCGAGGGACCAGCATGAAGTATGAAGAGAAAGAATATTTAAATGTAACGTGTAATCGTTTAGTTTATAGCCTATCCTCTGTTTCTCCAGTTAGAAAACAGCGAGACCGAGAAGAGTTCCTTCTAACTCTCATCAAAGCAGAACCCTACACCTTTCTCTATTATGTCGGTCCAGAACCGAAGAATCCTCGAAAGTGCAAGGAAACACGTATTCTCCGACGAAACAGTCGTCCTAGAAGTTCCTTTGAAATAGGACCCAAAGAATCACGGATCGAAACTACGGACCGCAAAACCAAACTCTCTCTCACCCTCGCCGTCCTTTTCGTTTTTTCTCTTCTTCGGTTTCTTCTGAGAAGATTTTTATCGTTTCCATCAACCACTTTGTACGATTGTGTTTTTAATTATTATTCTTCGACTTTTTCCCCTCCATCGTCTCCTCCCTCTCATCTCCTATCTTTTTTTTTTTAATCGCTGTCACCTGTTGTGTTCCTTCCATTGTCATCTATTCTCTGTCCTGTTTTTGTCGAAGAAACTAGATGTTTAAACTGTGTATGCATTTAAAGTAATAATATTAATGATAATGTTTAATATTAATATTAATAATGATTGTAATTTATAATTATTAATATTTAATATATAAGTATCTAAGAAGATAACGATGAATCTACTTGTTCAGTACCGCAGGATTACGGTCCAATCGCTTTCCGGTGACCACGCTGTCACATTCATTTCTTTTTAATCGGATTTATTATTTTCATGTAACATTGTTTTTTTCCTATATTTTATTGCATTCTTATTTGCATTTAATATTCTGGTGATCAGCAAGGACGTTATACAACATGTACGACTTATTGCGATCTTAGTGGTTTAATGTAAATTGCTTTGAATATATTTTAACCACTGTTGGTTCCTGTTGAGATCACCAACTGTTAAAGAAAAATGACTAAGTGAGTCAGTAAGGGAAGCGTGGCTTCCGGAACGCGAAAACCAGCAATTGTTTTCCTAACAGAACAAGTATGTAATCTGATTTAAAAAAAAAAAAAAGAAAAAAACTGTTAAAGGAACTATCAAGAAGTCTTTAAGGAGTTTCTAAAGACGTTATTCTATTATTGCGTTACAAGCAGATAAACGAGAAATACTTTTCCTGAACGATAACATTTATAATCGGTTTTTTGATATCACTCTTTTCGACTAATCGCGCTTATGTCACACGCCTCCATATCTTCTAGCGACCAATTAGGCAAAAAATAACAAGATATAACATAAAAAATCTTTTCTCCGCGCCAATACGAAATGAAGGCCTTCTTCCTTCGATTTTTACGATAGTTTGACATTTAAAATTTCAAAACAAAAACAGATATTTTCTTCTTCTGAAAAGAACGTTGTCTGCGTAGAGCGTTGCAACGGTGTTCAAAATGAAGGAAGAAGGGTACTTAAATATTTAAAAAGAAAAAGAGTTATAAAACGAAAAAAAAAAAATAATGGAAACACAAGATCTGTGCTTTTTGTATTTCGTAATTCCGTGGCCTCTCGGAGAAGGCTTCTCGTTTTTGTATTTCGAAGCCTCGAGCCACTGAAGCAATATGGTTTCTTATTCTTTGTACGAATACAAAAAATATATATATATAATATATATTATATTATATATATATTATACTATATATATATATATATATATATATATATATATATATACTATCGACGAGTAGTCATACAAAATTAACGATTTATTAAGTCTCTAGTCATAGTAACGACAAACGCAAGAATAAACCAATTAGAAAAAGGAAAAAACGTGAAAGAAAACGCAGAGGTTTGTGTAAGTGGAGCAGTTTGTTATTCATTTCGTTCTTTTCTTTACTATTCCCGTTGGTAGGTCTCCTTGTCCGCGGACAAGGATGCGAGTGCTGGTTTTGAATCGTTTAGTTAATCGAATGCATAGGGGAACCGTGATAATATATCGGATCGATTGTGACATCAGGAACAACAGCATGAGAAAGCAAGTGAAGGAATAGATTTTTTTTCTGAAGTCATAATAAGGTGAATAAAAGTACTTGGAAAAAATGAAACGTGGCGTTTTGGTTATTTTTTTACCGCTCGTTTTCTTTTTCTTCGCCATCATCCCGACCTCTCGCAAATAATTTTTCTCATTCGACGTTTCTCGCCTATTTTCTTTTCTTTTAATTTCTCGTTCGTTCGATCGATAAGAGTCTCCGGCGAATACTTTTGGGTCCTATTTCAACGTGAAAAAGCGGCGAAACACACGATGAGAAACGAAGGAAAAGGAAGAGGTGGAAAAACTAGTGGAACTCATTTTAGTAAATCCTTTTACGATGGACGATAAGAAGCCATTAGCAATACTGCCTCTTTCGAATTACGAGCGAATATAAAGTACGATATATATAAATATAATATATAGTGCGTGTATATTATGTACAAAAGAACACTTAAATAACGCGTGATACGCTGTTTTAAGTGAACGAAACGCCAGGACATAGCCAAAGAATGCGGAAAGAAAAGTGGCGGCAGCTGATGGGAAACGGAAGTGAGTTTGCCAAGAGGTGAATGGAAAAAGCCGGAAATATATTAAAAAAGGAAGGTATATACATTCATCCAGAAAGTTACAAAAAGATAACTAAGAGGAAGGATGTCTTCGTTGTTAAATGATAGATAGTTACAAGGATTTCTCTCATCACTTTTTATATAACGATAATAACAACAATAAAATAATAATAAATTATTATCGACGGCTAGACTAGCTCTCATTTGAGTAATCATCCTTCGTGAACGACGTTTTCACGAGGCACGAAGTCGGCGTTTCCCGCGTTCTTATCGTCTTTAAGAACGTAGGGGAAAATAGACCTTGTTCTTCGCCCAACAAAGAAAAAGCGACTAAGGTAGATTTTTCGTGGACTCGACAGAGATCCTTGTTCTTGTTGTAACGCGTTTCGAGCCTCGTGGGTGCCCCTGTCAATCGTCATCGTCATCAATACGATACGTCATAAGAAAGAATCGTTTTCATAAATGTAAGAAGAAGGAGAGGCGAATGAAGAAATTACGGAAGAACCTTCGCTGCACGAAGAGGATTTTCATATGAAATCTGTGTGTTTTTGAGGATGGATGCAACTCTAAAGATCCATGTATTAGAGTGTGACAAGAATCGGTATCAGGTGAAAAGTTCGTGGGTGGAAGATGGCTGTCCTTGAAACGGTTCTTTGAAAGTCGAACATTCCGGAGGCATTCGCGCTATCCGTTAAGTAGCTAATCAAGTTTAGAAGAAAAAAAAAAATAAAAAACGTGCGACGTAGTGTGTTTATTCAGAAACTGCAGTTAAGGAATATTGCCTGATGAATGTTTCTCGTACACGTAGCTATCGCCATAGCTGTATCTGTATACCGCCTCGAAGTTTTTTCAATATAGAGAAAAGAGAATTGTGCGTAGAAATCCAAAGAGACATCACAATCGCGAATCGACCAAAAACCGCATTCGACATCGAGAGCGAACCTGGCGTGATTTCTATGCGAGACTGAAGTCATCAAAGACTCCTGTTAAGATTCCTCTTTTACGTTCTTTTTTCGTTCTTCTCCTCCCATGCCGCGTGTACACGCAAAACGTAGCGTAACATCTCTGTAATCCATCAAATATACAAAACGCATACCGCTGGCATATACACACCTACACACTAAATATACACATGTACACATATGTTCACGTTGCATTCTATTCATTCGATGATCTGTACATAGTGTGTTCGAGAAATCGATCGCGAAATTTCTCAAGGAACGTGCACCAGCGAGAAACACCACTCCCACGATGAACGATCGATTGTTATAATTCATTGTAGCGCGTCGCAAAAGTGATTCCCCGACCGTCGCAGAGGGGAAAAAGCTTTGGAATTTTCGCCTTGAATTAGTTATGAGATAATTAGCGTGCTCGTTGAGCGAAGATTCGTTTCATTCTTTTTCCCTCTGGACACGGTCGGACGAAATGGGATCGTCGTCAAATTTAATATCAAACTCCGAATCGATTTTTTCTATTACTTCATCCGAGAGTCTCGCTCCGCGAGATTCTCTCCTGAGCCACGCGAGATGAAGAATATTAAATTTGAAGACGAGACGGATGAAAAAAGAAAAAAAAAAAAGAAATAAAAACCATCGGCGGGCCAAGAAACAAGCATTACGCATCCTATTAGTCAGATCCATTTCTATTGATACTGTTGCGAATAGTCTTACATTGTTTATCTTAAGATTTTAACACTGTTTACAAGATAACGTTTTTCATAATAATTGTTCTCGTATCTCTTTTGTAGACATTCTACGACGAGTACACTTTGTATGACAATTTCGTTCGAGACCCTCGCGGGAGAACAAGCGACTACGCATTTTCACTTCGGTTTCCGATGCGAGATTTTACCATGGGCTCGCGAATATACGAGAATTACGAAAGAACAGGGCCAAAGAAATAGCTGAAACACACACAGATAGAAAGCACAAGAAAAATTCGATCACTTCGAATTTACTTTCTTAATTTATTACAAGCTTTAGACACTGCATATATATATATATATATATTATATATACATATATATTTCGTACATATGTAAATGTATGACGATTTTTACTATTTTATTTTTCTTTTATTTTTTCCATGTACAAATTGGTTGCTTCGCACAATGAGATGCCATCAGTTTTATCGGGATTCTTCAGATTTCTCTTCCTCTTGACAATATTTTACAAGCTTCGTATGAAATTTGTCTTGGAGACGGATTTTCTTTACCGATTCTCCGTAACATTTGAGACAAATATCCTTTCGAGAATCTGACGATTTTTATCTACTTCGGCACGTCGCGAGTCGTACACGTAGCACGGCGTAAGTTTCCTTTTTCTGCTATAGTCGATCGAATTTGCAATCACGCCGATCCATTCTGTCAAATGTTATTGTATTGCTGATAACAATTGAAACGTTTGCAACGAAATGAAGGCAGTTGCAGAAAGAAAAGTAGAACAAGTCAGGTCTGTTTGAATAAAAGTAAATAATTTGTCTTGTAGCTTGTTAAATTCCGTTACAAATCATTTTTAAGCGATTTTTGTTGGTTTATTCGGAATTACAAGAAAGTAAAACTGCCTTCTCATACGATTCGCTATCATCGTCATGAATAAATATTTTGCCCACCAGTAGCGTTAGCCTGATTAAAAAATTTCTTTTTTCGCTACTTTGAAATATTTCGTCAAATATTATCGTCGAATTTCTTAATGGTTTAATCTTCAGTACAAAATATCTTAAATCATCGTTTGATTTACGATTACAAATATACTTAGCGTTTTGCGATCAATCACGATGCATCGGTTCATCTTACGTATCTTCGCGGAGCATTTATATTTTGATAACGTTATTTCTGGAACATTTCGTTGAACGTTTCGCATGCAGTGACGCGAAGACACCAACGCACGATGACAATCCTCTTTAAAGAGAAAACAAAAGTAACGATTGTAGTGTAAGGACGAGTAGCATTCACGAGAGTCGCGAGAAAGATCGTTACACTTGAAACAGTGTACAAACCGTTTAAATTATAGTAATTGGAAGCGATATACTGTGATTATGAAATTAGCCAGTTTACAATTCTCTTCTATTCATTTTAAATCAGTTGAAACGAAAGGATAAATTGTTCCTTAATAGGATTTCAAACGTGTCGTATTTGGTTCCTTATCGCGTTAAGGTATAAAGATATTATAACACAACATGCGAAAAATGAAAGTTGTGTTGCTGTCATACTTACGAGACGTATCTTAAACAGCTTGGAAAGAACAACTATTATAACGCGTTTTTAATTTATCTCATTCATCGTTGTATTACAAACGATGGTACAAATTAATCTCAAATATTACTATATCGTATCTATCTACTATATATTTACATTATGGAAAACGGAGTGACACGCGAAGAAGACTCGTCTGAAATTAGGGATCAAGAGTACGCGAAGAATCAACGGGTTCGACGTTATTTTTCTCGGACTAGAATACAAAGAAGACTGATAAGCGTTCGAACGAGAGGAGTTCGAAATTTGTTCGCCAGCTGTTCCTTTATCGAAACTCGATTAGAAAACTCGTAGCAAAAGCTACCCTTTTTGAACTTTCGTATGTAATGATACGTTTTAATGGTTACAACATTGTAGAAATAGTATCATGAAAAATGAAACTGAACAAATCAAAATTTGTTCTAGAGAACAACCATACTAATTGTACACGAGGAAAGTTCAAATTAATTTCATAAATTTAATAGTTGTAAAAATAACTTCTATTGTTGCCCCACAAATTCATGTTTTAAACAAACACGATTCCTCTATGAAATAATTACGGATACATTTACGACAAATTTTATTTAACAATTTTATTGAAGAAAATTCAGATGTATCGAACAGAAATTCAAATGCTAGAATTTATTGGAAAAGAATGTACGCAGACGAGGGTGATTTTTGTTACGAGTTCTTCGTTTCTTCACGACGCGATTGCAAATTCGTCGTATCTGTCGTGTTCTCGGCGGACTACGCGATGAGTCCGTCGCAATTTACGTTTTCATTCGATCGCGCTGTTCGATTTTAAATATATCCAGCATAGAGAAAGGAAAAAACAAAAGTGGATCGCCCATTTTCTCTCACGAAGTCGCCGTTATCAAGCTTCTGAATCGCAAAAACGAGGATAGAAAAATTCTCAAGGGAAGAGAAAGGGAGTTCAGAGCGGCGAGCTTCTCGAAAACTTTTTTCAATAATAACCCGAGGAAACTCTTTAATACTAAACAAAACAAAAAAACAAGTATAGACGTTAAGGTACTCTCTTTCTGTAACGTAACGTAAGCCGTAAACGTGTAAGGGCTGTCATGCATTAAAATAATGAATTAAACTGCGACAGGAATAACAGCAACCTACACTATAACAATACGATAGTAAGCAAAAGTAAACCCAAAGAGACGTATACACGACGTGGCCAGGAAGAGTCGTTCGATGATCCCAAAAGAGAAATAAGATAATATTTGATCTGTATCTTTACGATCTCTATTTAATCGATATTCGTCGATACACAAATAGATCTGTCTTTTTTTTTCTCAAGTAAAATCTCTGTTTCAGGTCTCTGGTCGTCGAAAACCGCTTCCTCGGCACTCGGTATAGTTCAGAAAAATAACTTACAATTAGGGAGCAACCGAATGCGTGCGTGTGTGAAAGCGAAAAAAGAGAACACGGTACGAAGAGATTTTACGAATTACGTATGAGAACGTTTGATTTCGTCTGGTCGCGTGAGAAAATGATCGATACGAGAGTGGTAGAATGAGTGGGAGAGTTTGAGACGGGGAAAATGGACATTTATAAATCTATTATTGTAATAATTATAGAAACAGTGGAGCATAATGTATCTGTACGTTTCTTTACTTCCTGCGGTGAGTCAGAACAGTAAGGTAGTTCTTAATTGTAAGAGCACGCGAAATAAAAAATACGTCGTATAGCATATATTACGAGGTAAAGCGAACGGAAAGGGGAATGGTCGAACAGAAATAAACGAGATACAAAATGCTAACAGTGGGGATGTGAAAGCGGATAAATGTGTCTGAGAAGAGTCATATAAGGGAAAAGGCAAAATGGGGAAAAAATGAAACAAGAGGAACAAGAGGAAGGTTCGGCGCGATTTTGCGACGGAAGGAAAAAATTTTCATTCCGATATCATCCTATATAAACGTATAAAAAAAGTATCACGAGCTTTTTGCCAAGCTTTGCGAGGGCGCCAGGATGTTCGTTTGAAATTCGGGTGCCCTCGAGAACGACGAGAACATAAGAACGTCGGAGACTATTGTTTCGTTTGCAAGCAGCCGATTGTCACATAATTACAGATTAATTATTCTTACTATTAATTATGGTTCACCAGATCACCGCCATCATCGTTATTATTATTATATAATTGATGTGAGTGTGGACAAAAAAAAATAAAGTGTACGTAGTAGAAGGTCCGTCTAACTTTGCTATCCATCGTTTAGATTATTCTTCTCGTGAAATGTTTACCATATTTTCTTTTTTCCTTTTAGAGATGGATCGAAATCTGATTTTTAGACTCGTGGCTTTTTTTCGATGCACGAATAGTTGGAACGTAATAATTCGTTTACTTGAATACAAAGTAACAGAAATACAGTCGTACAACTTAACTTACAGAGTCTACGATTTTTTTTTCTTCTTTCATGGTATATGAAAAGTCAATTATTTTTAGATTTTCTTTTTTCTAAATACTAACATTCTCTCAAAGCTTTGTGTGTTTCAGTTTCGATCTTCCTTCAGTTTTCCTGAACCATCTGCATTTCCAAACTTTTCCTCGCCCTGCCAACGTTTTCTCTCCCTGTATCAAGAATTCCACTACCCTGACTCCTGTTATTATCAACCGACGATAATCTTGCAGCTTCTTCTATTTTTACGACAGTATTCTTCGAAATATCTGAAACTGTTTCGATGATTGAACCTGATTCAGATTTGTCATCGATACTCTTCGTGGGATCAACGTCCTTATGCTTATTTTCCTCCAAAGCCTCTGCTAACAGGTTCATGAAAAATCTCCTACTATGATCAAGATCCTAAAAATAATATTATCTCGTTAATATAGAAATGCAAATTGTTGTAACAAAGTGAAAAGAAATCAACGAAGGTAAGAATATAAAATTGTAACTAGTTTTCATTACTAACTTTGTTCTGATTACTGACAGGGGAAGACTGTTCTAGCAAAGATTTTCCTTTCGCCATTGCTTCTCTAGAAGTCTTCATCAACTTCTCGGCCGACTTTTTTGCTCTTTTTCTCTGCTCCTCAGTTTTTGGAGCACTTATGCTCTTTAATATCTTATCCTTAAACGCTGCGTCCATTCCAAGATTTTCGAGATGAACAGATAGTTCTTCAAGTTTTTCTAATTCGTCTACGTTTGTTGAATTTCCTGAAATCTCCTCGATCAATGGTTTTGTTTGTTCTTCTTTCGACTGTTTGGTCTCCCTTGACGATAGAAGGTCGTCTGTCTGTTCACTGCCAATTGCCCTGCTATTTTTTACGAAATCTGGCTCGATTAGAAGCTTTCTTTTACTGTTCATCTGATCCAAATGATTGCAGAATTCTTGGTAGAGACCAGTGCATATATTTGACGAATGCTTCTCCGTGCTATGAGATTGGTTTAGAAGCTGGGTAATCGATGCCATTTCTGAAATAAAATCGTTTCTGAAATGTAGGGAGTTTTGAGATTTTTTAATATTTTACTTTATAATTTAATATAACTATATCTATATTTAATAACTTTAATTTTTGTTTGCATTATAATATCGACTAAAATTGACACGGCGCACGAAATGAAAAATTAAATAGCATGGAAATTGTAAGACAGAGGATTAACATTTACCTGATCGTCGATCAGTACACGAATCCGATTTTTTCCTACTTGCTCGATCATCTTCGAAATTTTGAACACTCGAAATGCTTTTCGGCTTCGCGTGAGATTGTTCACGCGAAGAAATCATTTTCTCCTCCGAATTAACCGAATTTTTCCCACAACGAAAATCAGGGTTTAAGTTCGCAGTTGTAAAACTTAAGAAATCCTCTTGACTACTCTGCATCTTCCAATTTCCCTCTGAATTTCTATTTGTTATCAAGCTTTCTATGCACTGGTTGATCAGAGGCGATTCCTTTTGTACAAACTTCTTTGCCTCTTTCATGAAATGCCGTCTACACTTTTCAAACACTTCACCAGTCGTTCTTCCATCGCTCCTGTCTTTTTCAATATCCACTTCTTCGATTAGATGGGATTTTTTGCTGACTACATCCAGATATTCGCTATCTCGCGATCTTTTATGCGATTTAGACGATTGACTAGACTTTTCAACGCTCGAAGATATAGTACCGTCGAACGTGGTATCTAGCTGTTGCATTTTGTTTTGCACTCCAGTAACGTTTGAACTATCAGAAACACATTCAGAATTATTTTCTTTTGCGATATTTGTTCGTGTATCTTCTTCCCGGTTAATTTCTTCATAATTGTTAATTACAGTTTTCACAGATTCACTCTCTGATTCTTCGTCGTCATTGAGCAATGTGGCATTCACAGGATCTGCACCCGTGATTTCTATACGAACAGATTTGTTCTGAAAATTCTCTTGATCTGAAAGAATTATATCAGTACAACTGGATGACCGTGCTGTTTCCTCGACAGCTTCCTCTGCTTCTTCTAAAGTCAGCAATTCGTGAGAGCTAATGGACTTTGACATTTTTTCACGCTTATTGCTCGAATCTCTACACTCCATCTCGTTGAACAGCGAATTGAACAAACCCGAGGAACGATCTTCGTTGCCTTGTTTCTTGGCAGATTCGCATAACATAGAAGCATCTTCATTTCTAGGATAAGATTTTACATTGCTCAGTAGAATCGTGGGACACGTTTTTAGATTTAATAAATCGTAAACACTTTGCGAAGACGAAACTTCCTTGTTTTCTTTAGTTTCTTCTTTGTTTGAAGATTCTGAGATTTTTTCTGCCACGTCCTCGATAATTTCGATCTTTTTAACATTCTTCGATCTTTTACTTTCTTCTTCTCTACTCTTCAAAATCTCCTTAACTCTTAACTTTCTCTCCTTCGTGTTCCACCATTTAAAATCTTTTTCTTTATTAGACGAATCCTTTCCTTTTTCTTCATTATCTTTATCAAATTTGATTCCAGCGTTAATTTCCTCTTTCTCGCCCCACAGTCTTTTCACTTCGCCATTTTTGAAAACGATCTTATTGTCTTCAATAAATTTATCCACATCAGCGCAGAACTCTTTCATGTCTTCTCTGATGCTACTCAGTTGACTGGTTAAAGGATGTGGTTCATCTTTTCTACGATAATTGTCCAGGATATCTTTACACAGAGGTTTATCCTTCACGTTATTTACGATATTCTCTTCTTTCTTGTTTCTGCCATTCGACCAATCCAAAATATTACAACAAACCGACGAATCCTTAAATGATTTTTCTTCAGCTAAAATGAGAATAGGACGTTAGCAATTATCTACTGTTAGTCACAAAGATTATGTTGCAGAATAACTTACTGATTAATAATATTAGTGAATCGATAATTAACAAATTGTAGGTTATAGATTCATCTTTTACAATTTTACATTGAATAGAACCATTGAACGATTCGTAAAATTTCATTTGTTTTGTTACTACGTTCTGTAACTTATTGCGATTACATAAGGAAATATGTTTGTATTGGTAATTTGTAAACTTCGGATGTTTCTGTATTTATGGGAAATTAAGAAGCGCAAAAATGCATAGAATGTACGTAATACACAAAAGCAAAAAGCATAGAGGTATGAATCTGCGGTTTATCCATTGTTTACCAATTTCGAGCATGTAAAGGTTGATTTGTAAAAACTTATGACGATTTGTGACTCGTAAAATTTCACTGATACTATCGAAAGGGCCCAAGCAAGGAGAGCATCCTCGAAACGTTTTGTGACTTTCAACCAAGTGTTTCTTGTCGCGGTAATCGTATTCGGAATTGGTGTGTAATTTACTATCGTCGTTCTTCCCCTGCTTACAGCACGGTGGAGTAATTTCGGTCTCGTTGGTCGTCTCCAGGACAAGTTTCTCGTAATGGGCCAGTTCTCTTCCAACAGAATAACCACCTGGTAGATCGTCGCTACATCGTTGATCGTCCAAAATTTTCGTCCCGAACCTTTTCCGTTCTGCGTCTCCTGCCACGTATTCCTTCGTTTCTTCAATCTCTTCTACTAACTGTTTCGGCTCCTTACGTGTCGTGACCTTCAAAAAAATATACAATCCAAAAATATAAAAAATTACCAATGAATGTAGAATGTTAGAAGACAGAAGTTTACTATTATTAATATGCAATATAATATATACGTACCTGTGTTTTCCAGGGTAACAAAATTTCCTTGCCAAGATCGCCGGAGGCTGTTCTTCCTTCCTCCGCCATTGGCCTCCTTCCGTCACTTTTCTCGATTCCTTTTTGCCCAGTTCCATCATCGTCCACCTCGGCGTTCTCCACCTCTTCGTCCGATGACGAGGACGCGGACGAGCTGTTGGAGGATGAGGTACCATCCGACTTTTTCTTCTTCTCCAAGTTGAGCTTGAACGTTGATCAAGCCGGCGTAAGGGGTTTCGCGTGGTGAATGATCAAATAGTGGATGGGACCGATATTATTCGAAGCACGAATTCTGTATCAGACCTTGACAAAACTAGTTCTTACCAGTTCGTCGCTCGTGCAGACAAGCGTGGTCGTGGCTACTTCTTCGTCCTCCTTCGTCTTCTTCTTATCCTCCGCCTCCTTTTCGGACGTCCCGACCGGTTTGTACAGCTTCCTTTTGTTTATCAGGGCTTTCGAGGGCGGGCGCAGGTCCACAAGTAAACAGACATTCAATGGATAACAGATTAGATCAGTTTGCAACTACGCTAGATCACAGTTTATACGATCCTGTCGAGCGACATGTAATTGGGCCACTTGTTTGCCAAATCAGTTAACAGAACAGAAAAATAGAGAAAATTAATGAAATTATATTACAAGCGTCGATCAAGTGCTTGACCGTTTTGCACAATTAAACTAATTTTACAAGTCATCGATTACAGGCGAGCCCCTCAGAAACTAAATCGATCATCTCCGTCTTTTTGTTGATTTTGTATTTTCATTACATAAATACATGATTAAAATTTACGATGGTTATGTTACTTTTATAGTAGTGGAAAGTTTTTCTATTGTATCTTGAAAGTATGTAGTTTTGTTAGTAAAGTCCAAGTATGTATTATATTTAAACGTCGTTAGCTTCAAAAGAAAGATCGCGAAGATGATGGCTGAGTGTTCAAGGTTCGGAAAGCGTCTTTCGTGCAGAAATGAAAAAGTTCGAAAAAATCGAGAGCGACCGTTTCGTTCAGGAGCCAAACAAGTCCTATACATCATCTACCTTTCGATTTTTACTCACCTTGCACGCTATCATTGATTTTCTTCTGCTCCGCCTCGATCCAGCGTTTCCTCTCAGCTGCTTCTTCTTCGGGTCCTCCTCGCATCCTGTCTTCGTAACAGTTTCGTTAGCTTGTTACACTACATCGACTCTATATTTTCATTCCTCCGTAGAAAGTATTATAGTACGAGTAATTGTATCATTTCTAAATTTAAAGCTCTGATCGATTTAAAAGAAAAATATCATTATCAAGTACGATTGTTCGAATTAATCGCCACTTACCAAGCTTCTGCACAGGCACGATCTCTTGGGAATACAGGTCTGTCATCGAGATACTTGAGGTTTTTACACTTCAAGATCATGGTCTTACGATACAGTCTGATCTTCTTTAGAATTGGGTTGCCCATCAAAGATACCACGCGCAATTCTTTCATATCTCCTAGGATCTGAGTAAAGAAATTAGCAATTTATTTTCTTAGATCTATATTCCACAATATTTCGAAATTTTACATAACAAGTTTATATCTTATTTCTCCAAGTAGCTAAATTTTTAAAATTTATACATACAAGAAATTTCACAAAATCTATACAAGAAAGCCTTCCAATTTATTTCCTTCAGATCTATATTTCTACAATCTATGTAAAAAGAAATTCGCAATTAATGTTCCCAGACACCGATTTTCCTGAAATTTACATATATTACAAAATTTGACATTTGTTTTTCCATGTCCCCATAATCTAGGTACAAAATTGTACAATTCATTCTCATAAATCTAAAAAAAACTCTAAATTCATGTTTTCGACAAAAATTCTTCAACCCATTATTCATAAATCTCACGCGAAACGTAACCAGTCATAAAATTCCATGTGTTTGCTGTTCGCTTACTCAATCTGCTCTAGGTGTCTCCAATATATAGAAAAAAGAAAGAAAAAAAAATTACTCGAGATCGTTTGTGTTACAAAACGCGCGACCACTTTCGTAAAACATTAAATTACATCACTGGCGTCCCATGAACACCTGAAGCAGCCGTCGAAGTGACGCCAGAGCCACACGATTGAGGAAACATAACGGACTCACATTAACGACTTCGTCGGTGTCTATCCTGTTGTGAGAAATATCCAGTACCGAGAGGCTATCCAGCAATCGGAGGTGTTCAATGTCATTGGTATCTTGTAAGTAGTTGTGCGACAGGTTTAGAGTATTCAGGAACTTGAGGCTATCTGAAAGCAGAGGCACGTCAAGGTCAAGGTCATCAAGGATACCAGCGTCGACTCGAATCACCGAGATTCTCGATCCTCCGTATAGTGTTGTGTGAGAGGTTCAAAGTGTCTAGCTTCGTCAACCATTCGAGATTCTCGATTTTATTGATCAAATTGTTATGGAGATAAAGACACTTCAACTCGCTCTGATTCTCCAGGTTCGCGATCTCACGGATACCGTTGTTCTCCAGCCATAGACATCTTAGGCCTGTGTATTTCTCCAGATTCTCGATGAATGAGAAACCTAAAAGAAACCTTCCTGATGTAAAAGAAACATTATAATTTTTAAAGATATTTAAAACTTTATTTAGATTTCTCAAGAATTTTTTAAGATATTTCTTCTTTTATATATAGGGATATATTTCTTTGTTATCGAGATTGTATTAATTTTGATACACGCATGATGCGATAAAAATAATTTTAATAATTTTAGTACGAGAAGCACGCGATAAAGCGCCTTTTTACTGCGCATTTATAGTAATTTTTGTATATAAATGGAAACGTAAAATTCAACATTTCTTCACGTCGGAATTTTTAATTATTTGTATAAGATTAACCTTTGTAATGAAGATAAAGTACGTCATTCAGATGAGGGGTTTGGTACAGTTTATTTATTTTGCAGTGCTTCTTCAAAAACTCCTCTGTCATCCTGCGATCAATTACCATTTACTTCACCAAACATCAAATTGCCGTATCGCAAAATCATCGATATAAGTACATTTACAAATTGCATTGCTCTTGCAACTGTACCTGACACCGTGTTTCTTGGGGTCGAAATCGTAAACTTTTCCTTTTATGTACGTTCTCTCCGGTTGTTTGTAGAATTGCCAAAAAATCGAGTCTTCTGTGTCTTCGATAATATCTTGGACAATACCTCTGATCGCCGTTTCTGACGTTGATTTTGTATCACCAGTAGTTTCTTTCGAAGTTCCTGATTTATCGATAGCATCGTCAGTTTCAATTTTCTCTTCAGTAATATTTTCAACATTTTCTACACTTTTTTCTTCAACAATATTTTCCAGATTCTGTATAATTTTATCTTCAATAATTTTTTTAATAGTCTCTTCTTTCATAGCATCTTCAAGCTTTTGTTCGACTTTTTCTTTAGAAATATTTTTAAAATTTCCCACAAGCTTTTCTTCAACAATATCTTCTAAAGTTTCTTCAATTTTTCCCTCGATATTTCCTACATTTTCTTCAATTTTAGACGTACCTTCGTCTTCAGTAGATTCTCCAGCTTCTTCTTCTTTGGGAATACCTCGAAGACACTCATCTAAAAATTCTACGCACTGTTCCGCCACATTTTCCACGTCGTTTTGGCTATCTATGAATTTAAAACTTTCAGCTACCTGATCTTCTTCGATCAAAGGAATCTCGATACCGTCGTTCGGATTTTTATTAGGTTGGCTATTAAAACTTTCAATATTCTTTGCTCTCACGAAAAGGTTTCCAATCTCATTAAATTCCATCGCTAAATCCTTGAAGATCTCGTTTCTCCTATTTTCTACCACCGCTTTCCCTTCAACTTCGTCTTGTATAAATTCTTCTGGGTTTCTTGGAATAACTTGCAGACATTCTTGCAACGATTCTGCACGACGTTTCTCCTCGTCTTCCATATCCTTTTGAGTATTCTTCATCTTAAAACTTTCAGCTACTTGATCTTTCGTCAAAGGCATCTCGATACCATCCTCTTCCTTCGATTCGTCCAGACTTTCGTCAGATTCGCTATTATACTGTTCGATAGATTTCGTTTCTGCAACAAGCTTCTCGATCTCGTTAAATTCAACAGACAGATCTTTCAAAGCCTCGTTTTTCCTATTTTCTATCTTTGCTTTCCCCTCGGCGATTTTTCTCAACTTTTCCTGAACTTCCTCCTCGGATTTTGGACAATCTGCTTCCGTGATCTCTGCCAATTTTTCTAAATATTCTTCCGGAGAACCCAGTTCTACGAACTTCATTCCCTGTCCTTGACTTGAACGTACATTATCCGTAAAATTTTTTACCAAATCTTCTACCGATTTTGATTCTTTCGTAGATTGATCTTCTACTTCATTCGTTGTCGCTTCTTTTTCATTTTCGGTAGATTCTCCGACAATTTCTTCCAAAAGCAATGGCTCTTTATTTCCTTTATTCGAAAATATAGAAGTTGGTTGTTCTAAAGTTGCTTCAAATTTAGGTTCTTTCATACTATCTCTAAATTTAAAATAAGCAGAAATATTCACATTAGGCGAAGAATAAACCAAATTTCTTTCGTCTTCATCATCCCAGTCGCTTAGAAAATGTGAACTGTCTGACATCTTGTTCGCTTCTTCGATCAGTTCTTCGTTACTGATGTGAACAAAATCATGTTTCTGATTTTCCATACGTTTTTCACACTCCTCCATTTCTATATTTGCTTCCTTAGTTCGATCATCGATCGTTTGATCTTCTGAATCACAGTCGATATTTTTATCGTTTTTGCTTGCAATATCTTGACGAGTCTCCTTGCAAATATTTCGTTCGCGATTTATCTCGATCAGAGAAATTTTATCAGAGACAACAGTGGGATGGTTATTATCTGTCATTTGGTCAAGTCTGTCAAGCTTCTTTTCACAAACTTCTTCAAACGATCGCTGGCGATAAGACTTGGTGCAACAACTATCGTTTTCGTCCAGAGTGATAGATTCACCTTCTTCAGCATCGTCAAAAGTCAAAGTGTCATCCATATCGCTATCACTGTCTTTTTCAGCTTTCGTCGAATTGTAGTAAGACAGATTTTCACAGGTTACATCGAAGATCGCGTTACAATCGAAATACGACAGCCAATTGGAGTCGTCCTCGTTATCGACTTCCGGTATAGAGTCGAGGGTTGATTTATTCGCTTGGTCGTCTGATGTGCTTTCGTTTTTCAACGATTCTAAAGTAATTTTTGTGAGAACGTCGGATGACGAGGTGGATAGAACTTCGAAGTCCACCGATGAATCTTCTGGTATCTTTGAAAAAAATTGGTAATTTGATTTTCTGAAGTATGAAATAACGCGATATTCTTACAATTAAATTGGAAGATAATCTGCTTTTAGTTTTATATGACTAACTGAGAATCGTAGTGGTGCAGGTAAAAATTTAGAGAATATTAATGAATCGTGCTGCTCATTTGCTAAACGTGTCATTCGTTTAGGTTCGTAATTAATCGCTACGCAACCACGGACGAGATACAGTGACTCAGGAAAAATTTGGACACTCCTGGAAACTTTTTACGCGTATATTATATAAAACATTTTGAAAGCTCGTTAGCGCTGTGACGAGACGCTACACTTCGTTACAGTGCCAACGAAATTTCAAAATGTTTCGTACAATACGCATAATGTATGCATACAATTTTTATACATTTTATATATTTTTCCAAGCCACTGTATTTCGCGGTATAATATTTGAGAGTTAACCTCTCCTTTTATCACGCCAACTTGTCACTTTCTCCTATGCGTTGAATTAAAGTAATATTACCAAAGAAGTGATTACGAGAATAGACTCTAACCGATTTTTTCATTTCTGTTTCAGACAAATTGGTACTACTTGCTACAGCGTCGAGCCTGGCTTCAACCGATAGTTTCTTCTCCAAAGTGACTTGAAAATCGCACTCTTCCTGCATTTTGCCACGTCCTTATGAACTTAGTACTGACGATACAGAAGCAAAGATCCGACGTAAGTATTTAGTTTCTTAAACGAAAGTTTTCACGTAAGTGTATTTCAACATGACTCCTCGAACATGCAAAAAACTCTCCTGAACAGTATTCGTTGCCTAGGTGTCGTTTGATCGATATTTGTTGCGACGTTCTACGCATTTCAGATTGTTTCATTCTAATTGAATGTCTCTTTATCGATACGGTAATCTGTACCTCTACTTTCGTTCACTTCCTTCGTCAACTTTCATACTCCGATAAATTAATTAAATTAATTTATTTTCTTCTATTCGAATAAGGGAGCCCTACTGCACTACACTGGACTGGTTTTCTTCAGTGTGTCACTAAATGTCATCGTCGAAGCCTCAGAAGCTCATGCTTGCAGAAAATATTCTAATTAAATATCGCGTATTACCTTCAGATCATTCGTTGCAAAATAGGAATGAAAGGACGAATAGTCACATGCTACTTTGTTATAATACTGGTGAACGTATCAATTAACAAATCAAAACAAAAGATTGTAGGATTGCAAAGGGCCATGATTTATCCATATTGTTTATAGGGTATCTCGATCTCCTATCTATTCCTCGCATATCTCGCTTTGCTTTTGTTGCGTCTAGATGCCCCCCTCGGTGGCACTTGTTTTTCCACTCGGTTGCAAGCCGGCGATGATGCTCGAGAATGAATGCTATCAACATAATTCAACGGAAAAGGCTGAACGCCGATTCGCAGGCGTCGCGACGAATCGGGATCGATGGAAACGGGAAATCGGCTCGGCCGCGAGGCTTTCAGCAAGTCGACCCGCATCCTCTTTTTTCCCTCAAGGCGATTCCCGGTCGTCTACTTACCAAGACACGTCTTTCTACGCAGCTAGCCTAAGTCCGAGTGGCCGGCGCGTCGCCTCTTTCCATCCTGTTCATAGGGATTTCGCTTTTTACTCGATCGACAGACTCGTCATTTGTAGCAATTTCTCTTCTTCTCGGGATTCGAGCACTTCCTTGTAAGTGTAACACACCCTCGATCGCTTCTCTATCCATTTCAAATGGATACATTCTGATTCATAAGTAGACTACGGATATTTACGCTATGTATTATAGAATACATGCAATATGCAACAAGACGTAAAATGTCCAAAATAAAATATTTAGCAGATAAAATAATTGTCCATTTAGATTCCATTCTTTTTTTTCATCTATTCATAAGTTACTACATGATTGTTAATTTTAATCATAACGTTTATGGAAGTTTGTAATAAGTTTCTTGAAGCGTGTTATGTAATTTAGTTATGTTTATGTAAGTATTAATTTTATTACTGCTTAACTGCTTCGGTTATTTATTCTTATTTTAAATGTCTTATGGATAGATATCGTCTGATTCAGCAGCCTTCAAAATGAGGCTGAGTTGAAAAACCTACTTTACCTAAGTATCTTAAAAACTAGCGAACACATAGGAAGATTGTTAAATACATACAGAAGTTTTCGTTTATTTCTTTTTATGGAGTATACCATTACACGAGTGAAATCACAAAAATCCTCTGATTTTTATTTTGAAATTTCTTGGTTGCAGCAGATTTTCTCATCAGAGATTCGTCACTCCCTTTTATTTATTCGTTTGGAATATTCCTTGGCAGTTTTATGTTACATCGAATCACAAACATAAATTTGTTTTTCAAGAGTTTACCGAATTACTATATACAATTTAAAAAAAAAAAGAAATTTTATTCCGTGGGATCAGAGGAAAATATTTAATTGAATAATCGATTACTTCCCTGGATATTTTCCAAGAGAGGTAAGGCAGCAGAGTTCTGTGTGTCATCGTATACATACGATGCATACCAGATTTCGTTCTTGCGGCGGCAGGTAGATAACTCGCCACAGGGTCGACGGAAACGGGAAATTGCACCACAGCTCCATATTCGAAGCATCCCTCCTTTTTCTCACAGTCGCGCCGTCCTGCGCAGTTTTCCTCGTAGCCTGCCGTCGCTATCTCGAAACATGTGGAAATTAGATACTCGGCGTTAGATTGTATGCAATCGAACCAGTGACATCTATTCGGCAGCTTTCTGGGCAACAATCGAAGTCCTTATACATTTTGATATCCTTACAATGATAAAAACAACTCCATAAATGGAACGTCGCGTCGTCTCAATCGTCTGGATCATCGTAATAAGTACGAGTTATGTTTAAAAGACGAAGTTGGTATTCTGATTAGGTTTATTGACATTTTAAGTAGAAACGAAATTTATCACAAAAGATGTTTTCTCATCGTATTAGTGTATAAGAAAATTTCCCTAGTTTTTTAAAAACATTTTGTATTATAGCAAAATCATTCCTTTTTCTTTATTGTTACAAGCTCGTTTATTCCTTGACGATATCTTCTGAAGAAAGTAAGCTTCATTTTTGAGAATATGACAGTAGCGAGTGTTATAATATTCTAAACATATTTTTTGCAAAGACCAATTTTTCAAAGGTCATTAGGAACATGTCGATCACTATATATATATTTTGTCATCTAGAAAAAAAGTAGGACAACTTTTCAAACATTTTACTACCGTTGACTCAACTTTGAATATCGTTATATAATTTTTGAAATTCCACGTATTCGAAAGTGGACAGAACTTTTCTAAATAGTCGAATAGTCGAAATACGAATAATCGGAGCCATGAAATTTCGCGTGTTTTATGAAAGAATCGAAAGAATTGAAAATATTCGCGTTGCGTTGAAAAAGTCAACGAATGCTGATTAGGAAACCATATTGTGGTTTCCTGTCCGAAAATACGCATGACTACATTCCGATAACCGTTAATGACGGTGCATTTATGATAGATAGCGTTTCTGCTACGTCTTTGACGTCTGCTGACACAAAAAGTTGAGAAGATTACAAGGGAGTTACACGTGTACTTGACGTCGCGTAATAGGACACTTTTGCTTCTACCGATAGCAGTGCCACTTTCATATCAAGTTTTCGATGAATCGATATTGCGCTATCTATCGTCGACTATAATTTAAAAAATCGAATAGTATTTGCATAATGATCTTGGAAGAAAAATGACACGTTCGATTGACTGCTCGAGTTGATGTGACTTCATTTGTATTTTAACAGATGGCATTCAATATCCGTGTCGCTGATTATAATTCAAACTTGATAAAGTCATGTTCTATAGTTGAATCTGGATTATTATTAGATGCCCGATTAATAGAACGATCGATCAATGAATTTCTAAGAATGACTGCTTGTAAGAAAAGCTTAAGTAGAAAAGGTGCTTCGATTCTTCAGGTAAGTAAAATACACATTATACCTAATGTTCTAATATTTTGCAGTTGACACAGCGTTACGATAGCAAATAGATAAGGCTCGTTTTACTCTCTCGAAAGGAATTTTTCGTATACAGTGTCGATAGCGACGACTATATGTTAACCTGGATTGATTTACCGCAGTTTGAAAAAATAGGTCAAATGTAATTTTTAAAACGGAATATTTAACACCATTTATCATATAATCGTATATCCAACAATCTCAGTGACGTAAAAAGAACTAAAACAATTTACCGATCTTTTCAGGAATTATTTCAAGACGTATCGTTCCATTAGTCTCGAAAGGACTAACTAGCTATCAAAGAATCGTAAGATAAGCGGCTAAGCAGACACCAGAAGTATCATGGATGAAATGGTAACATATTTCGAGCGTGGACAAAGATTTTCGTTCCGGTAAAGCGATTCAATGACTGGAAAATAATTTTTAGTCACTTCCATTAGCTTTCATGAGCCGGCGCGTGACCATGACCTCGACGATCAAGCGTCTAGCACTTCTAAACCGAGTTCACCTAGCTTTCAATCACTTTTTTCCGATGCTGTATCGGTTCTGGCTCAACGTCTATGCTTTAGTAACAACCAGAAAACTCTTCATATCCATAGAAGCCGGAAAAACCAATTCTATATTGCTTTTTTTCCCTTAGAAATAATTTCTTCGAGATTGACACTCTTCCGACGATCGTTCGGCCTTCGTCGAAAGATGATTAGCGAGCGGAATAACGGCGCAAGATTCGAACCGGCTGTTGAATTATTGAAGCATCCAAAGAGGGAGAAAGAGAACTAAGAGGATTAAAAGCCTAGAGACATATTAGAATTTCAAGAGGCGAGTCGATAAAAATATTCAACCGTGGTTAAATTTACTTTTCGATGGGTATCGTTGCGACCTTGATTTCGAAGATCTCGTTGACGATCCCATCCCATCTTCCGGCGATTTCCTCTCGTCTGATGATCGAGGATTAATTCAAAATGTGGCGACGAATATTATTGAATTTTGTTAAAAATTTTAAAGCAGAAGAATCCTATCGTTTAATCGAATTAATCTTTTGTTCAACGTATAACGCTTTCCTGGTCTTTAATTCGTATTTGAAATACTTGGCAACGTCCACTGTCAAACAAGAAATTACAAGTTATAGTATCGGTTAATATTTCGTAAAAATTCGCTAATTTCACAAGTGATCCATATAAACGTATCTGGTCAGGTCCAGTAACTGTACCAACAGTGATTCCACGTACGTCTTATTCTTTGCCTTTGATCTATTTTGTTACTATTCTTGTTTTACTTTTGTTTCATCCAATTTTAGAAGTCCACAACATCGCATCCTTAAGGATCTATGAAACTGTAAAAATTAAAGTATTTGTTAATTTATTAAGATATTTGGGTTTCAGTATGCATGTTTATCAGTACATTGCGCTTGAAAAAGGTTTTCATTTCCAAGGTTCCCCCGGGTAATTGAATTATTATTATTATTATTATTAATAAAAATATCGTCTAATCATCGTGATAGATAGGAATCTAAAATATTATGAAAAATTACTGATTGGTTATCTTCGTCGTTCTGATGGTTCCATTTTTATTAGATACTGGCCTGGACATGGAAAAAAACACATCAGCGATCAGCTGACATCGAAACGGCATTTTAAAAGGCAAGTTGGGCATCCACGCGATCGATGGATCCTTTCTCTATGGTCTCTTTAAATAGACGAATTGCCAATAGTCTAGGAATCGTTCATGGCCGATAACGGATTCAAAGCGTATTCAAATACGATTCCGCCTCCTCCATCCTAGACGCGTGAACCTTAATTCTCAAGGCAGAAGCAGCCGACCACCCACTGCTATTTTGCTTTTCAAAAATGTACACGATGAGCTGAGCGAGACAAAGACAGGTCAGCCATGATGGAGGAAGAAAACGGAAGCCGTCAATTACATAATGCATTCGAATCGTGATCCATACGAGTTGCTCGATCCGTCTCGATCTCTGGCTGTTGGTACACAAAACGGGGATCTCGGGGAGCGTGATGGGCGATCCTCGAGGTCATGGTCAGGTCGTGTCTCGCAGACGTCAAATTTAGTCGCTTCTAAAATACATTAATCTTAAATCTCTTCCTTAGGAATTTTTTGGAAATTATACAATCTTTCAGAGTTATGCATTGTAAAAAATTTATCAAAGAGATTTGATGATGATTTGATGAGAAATGATATATTATAATACACAGGTTCGCGGCAGTATTTCACACCTTTTATGAATATATTATGCGAGTTATACCGAATATTTTGAAATTTCATTATCACTATAAAACGAGACTGCATTGTGGTGGTTACAGAATAGGAAGTATCGGCACACTCATAACATTCATGTACTAATTAATTATGTATATTAATATACACATGGTATCTCGTATGATTATAAAAATTTGATCAAAAAATGAGATACATAGAACCTGATAAAAAGAGCATTTTGTTGAGAAATAATTGTTAAATATAATCTGCGGTATCAGTTTAACGAGTACAGTTAATTAGTGTTTTTAACCGACAAGTGTAAATGATGACGATACAAAATATTTATTTCGTAGTAACGAAAATGAATTTTCTATGTAAAATGATTCGTATTTTTGGTTTTGCAACGGGGAAAAAAGTGAAGTAATTCCACCTGAATGTCTGTTGACGCGCAAGGTGGTACGAGCAAAGGAAGCCGACGCTTCCTTTCGCATCGATCTGATGCAACAAAGTTTTACGATCGTATAACTGAGTAATCGAAAAGCTCGGAGGCATCCACGTGTACCGAAGACAACTATATTGACGATTGGTCGCAAGGTGAAGCGAGCATGACGAAAAACACAATTAGCAAGTATAATCAGTCGTCAGCTGACCTATGACAATCTAACCCTGTCATCATTTTAAGGGCATGGCGCAATTTAGTATAAACTGTGAAAAACACGTGTTAAATCATAATCAAGCCGAAACGATCAGCAAGTCTAATAAACTATCCGACGACCTATGACAACGTGTCACCTAAGACAAAATTCGTCAACTTTGTAGGCCAAGGAAAATTTCTGTCGAAATGTTTCAGTCACCGCCTACCGATTATGCAATGAGATCTATCAATTTATTGATTTTCTAGGATTACTAACGAAAGAAGAGCTTCGTTTCACCTGAAAACTATCGCGTACAAGACACGCAAATGATTATTCAAAATTCAAAATTCGATTGAAATGTTGCGCCTTATAATTTACCAATCATCTAAGAGGATCTATATATTTATCGATTTTTATGATTAGCGATAAAAGAAGTGCGTCAGATTGTTTGGAAATTATTGTGGGCACAGAAAGATAATTATGCATTCAAAAGTTAATTGAAATTTATTTCGAATCATCGTCGATCTATTTAAGAGAATTCATAATTTCTATCGATTCTCTAGTGATTAGTGATACGATACTAGAAGCTACAGAGGAGCGTTGTATAGAAATAAAAATTGCGCTGAATGTAGAAAGGTAGTTGTATATGCGATGTACCACAGACTGGCCGATCGACTAATCGACAGGATGTCAGGTTGGAGCCACTTCCACTTCCACGCAACATGGAGTAACTTTGTAACGGAATGCGAGTTACGGAAAGAAGTTACTCGGCCATTACGATGCGCAGTAGGAAGAAAAACGGTAGCGATCGAGCGTGATCGGAAAGTCAATCGAAAGGAGGAATCGATCTTCTTCGTTGTTGCATAATGTTGAGGCACTGGACGAGATACGGAGGAGATAATTTGATGAATGAATTCGATATAAGAAGTCGAGAATAATCGATGATATACAAATTACCCAAACGAAGATACAATTCGTCCGATATATTCTCCAATTGAAAAACAACAAAATTTCAATATTTAATAATGTCAAGATTAATCAGGACATATTATTAGTGTTTAATATGAAAACGAGTGATAATCTATTTACCCCAATGGTGAAAGGAGAAAACATAAAAATTATGATCATTTCTGGCAATATACGTAGCATATATCGATTAATGGCAAATAATAGTTTTGTTGATAGTGCACATTTTTATTAACATTAGTTTAATGCAAGGATAAAACCATTTATTGTAGCTGATTACTAATTACATATTCTGTTTTCAATTCATTGATTTCGTTCTCGAGTAACGATACAAAGATTAATTTATTTCTTTGATTAACTGTAACCAGCCACACATAGGCATTCGACGTAGACAATCTTTACATAATTATAATTTTCACCCAACACAATGTCTCGAATTGATTGTATCGCGAACTATGAATATTTGAAATTCACTTTGTACCGTCGTAAGACTTTATCGAAAGGGAAGGTACACGAGTATAGAAAGAAAAAGTAGCGGGAAAAGTTCTGTACGTGATGCTTTCATGAGAAGCATCAATGTTCCCCTTATCATTGGAAAATTCATAAATAATTGATACGAAAGGAAGAGGCGACGATGTTGCAGCGCGTCCCCGAGACTTGCAATTCGTTTATTGTTCTGTGCGTGATGCTTTTATGAGAAGAATCAATGTTCTCCTTATCGTTGGAAAATTCATAAATAATTGATACGAAACGAAGAGGAGACGATGTTGCAGCGCGTCCCCGAGACTTTAACTCGTTTATTGTTCTATGTGTGATGCTTTTATGAGAAGAATCAATGTTCTCCTTATCGTTGGAAAATTCATAAATAATTGATACGAAACGAAGAGGCGGCGAAGTTGTAGCGCGTCCCCGAGACTTCCGATTCGTTTATTGTTTATAGATTTTCCCTGATTCCACCGCGATATAGGCAACCATAAATTGCATCGGCTACGAGTTTTCCATAAATTTGAATAACATTTTCACTTCCTGCGGTATCGCGTGGACCCCCACCTAACTTAGTTGACGACAATGCGAGCAACGATAAGACTATCACGGTGACCTCGCCCTTAGAAGGAAGGATTCTGAATTTTATTTGACCGAATCCCGCATATCATTATCGTTCTCGTATCTATTATTCGTTGCCTTTTCCTATCCGTTATTGCTATCTTCTCCGTTTCTTTTTATTCCGATCTGTTCTAAATTGACCAATTGATTTTAATCATTTTGTCATCCACCGATGACAGTTATTCCGTTTTTACTCTTATCCTTACTTTTTCGTTTTTAGATACGCATTAGGTTGTATAAGATCTAATTAATCAACGACGCACAGTAGATACCGCACATATTTTTATTTCTCAATAAAACGTATTTTTGCCAGATTCTACATTCCCTTTTCGCACGTGATACCAAATTTTTATCCTCGTGTAGAAGTATTAACAAATGGTGTGAAATTTATGATACTTTGCTCTAGTTTAATAATATACATTGCAACATTTTTTACAAATATTTTTCGTATGTATTATTTTGTTATATCGCCCTCCGTAAATGAATGAAGTAACTTGTATACCCATCGCTTCAAACCTTTTGTCCTTTAGAAAATATAATTATTACTGTAAAAAAATGACTGTAAAAAATGAATTACTTGAAAAAAATGTTGTAAATATCGAAATAATTAATATGCCGGTATTAACTATATATTTTAATTACATCCGGATCCATTCTTAGAGTCTCAGAAAACTGAAAGACTTGATTTATCCATGTGTCTATTAACCTTTTTTGAACCCTATTATACTTTTCCAATTAAGGGACAACCTGGTTAATAGGTTAACACATACAAGTGCAAGGATATGGAATGTTAAACGATGACTTGTAGAAACTGTTCGATGACCAGATGTATACAATTCCAAGTCCTAATTCGAGGAATGCATTTTTTTGTTTACCTTTGCTACTGTCAGCAAATAACAGGATCGCCGATCGTTTGGTGTCAGTTTCCTTCTGCAAATAATCTTCTGTTTCTTCAGGTGTTTGTAACCCCACAATATCGTGTGTCACGAATGATTGAAAGCCTGGAATTTTTCATTTTGATCGGCAACTTCGTTCAAATTAAAATCCATCTCCATGGATGAAACAACAATATACATCTTAATTACGTTAGATCATTGATTATCCACAATTAAAGTAATTACGATACGCACTTTTTACGTAATTGAATCTTTTGCACAATCGAATAGCTTTGTTTTTACGCAAGGCAAGATAATTTTGTTATTCTTGTTTTCCAATTTTTCTTACCATTCCCTTTTGTATTATTCGATATTCCGATATAATCGATCTTTTAATCGTACAACTTTCCAAAGATTGCAACATCAAAGAAGGAGGATAAAAAACAAAAAGAGTGTATTATTGAATCGACGCATTATTGAATGGATCGTGTTTCGTAATTCGATCGGGGACTTTCCATGGTTCCTGGTAAACGAATTTGGAAAGTTGACGCGTTCCTCGAAATCACGCGGAAACAACCATAAAATTGAGGCACGTCCCGTTTCGCATTCTAATCGAACTCTTGACGAAATTCTACGGCGCATCGAGTGGGCAGATTTGAAAGTCGATGCCGGAGAAAAATCTGCGAAACACGTGGATCACCTTTTGCCCCTTCTGTTTCAATCTCACCTTTCTCCATCCTCCTCTTCTCAACATTTCGCCATTTCTCTCTCTTCATTGCTACTTGTTGACGTAGCAAGAAATTTCGTTTGCTTCAGAAACTAGCATTTATCGAGATTGAATTTGAATATCATTCGTCAGTCAGTTGAACTCAAAGAATCATCCCTCACATTGTAACGTAAATTCTTCCTGCTTTTATATTTATCACAATGTATGTGATACGTTTATTGTAATTTATCACGGTGTAATTACATCAGTGTAATTAGTAATCGCTACACAAGAACGAGAAATTCTAGAAAATTCATTTATTTACATCGATTTACGTTAATCTGCATACATGAATTTCCTAGAATTTCTCGTTCTGTTTTTCTTTATTTTTCACACGCCTTCTTTGCAAAATCTGTGTCGTTCAGATTATTCTGGAAAAATAAACATTAATCATTAGTAATTTTTGTTTCAAAGAAATAACTACCTTCAGATAGAATTTCTTAATTTTAATTTTAAATTTAATTTTCGTTTCAAAATCCCTGTTATTTGTTTTAATTATCCCGCAAGAAACGGTCAAGAAAATAGATAATTGTTCTTCAAAAAATCTGTTATTCATTCTTGCTGTCATCTTAAAAGAAAAAACTAGAAATTAATAATTCTGCTCTTATTGAAACGATCTTAATAACAAGCGCATGATTACTTTCACGATGTAGCATATTTAGACATCGACATACACTTTCTGTTTCACTTTGCGAGTTGTCCCGTTTCGCAGCGGATGTTCGAAAAGTTTCTAATGATTAACGTTCGCGTGAAATCGGACAGAAAGCTGACAGTCGGTTCTAGTTTACTTATTTAGGGGTAGACGATTTTAACGGTGCATGTCGCATTTAAATATCAGATGTAAAAGGAAACACGTGAATCACCTTTGCGAGTTCCCCACCACCTGCTTCGGCTGCCCCTTCCCGGGCTTTTCTCCTGCCATTTCTCTTTCTTCACGACCCGTGTGTTTATACAGCGACGCACGTTTCCTCAGTATGGATCACTTACGTGTTCGAATTGCGATTGTTCTCGGTATCTCTGGTTTAAAAAAGCGTCATTCGTATTCAAACAATGTCACGAAGGCTAGAAGGTTCGATTAGAAATTTGATATTATCCGTGTACACGACGAATTTTCGCGTTGATAACGCAATCATATCAATTTTTGCTGAATTTTCGAGAAAATCTGATACGTCGTCAAACTTTTAGCTTATGATCGTTTTATTCGAGCGACTGGCTATAAAATTATTCATTCTCGAGTACACACATTTGTCTTTTATTGTTAAAGAAATGCGAATTTTTATTTTATTACTGGAATCTAATTTTAAAAGCCGAAAAATTTGAGTTTGCGAAGAAGCTTTGGAATTTTAGGAACCGCAACTGTTCCTGAAACGATTAAATAAATTGTCACGATGTAATAATTTAATAAATATAATTAACAGGGGATCAGAAAGATCGTACCTCTGTGCTAACGACAAAAACACGAATGTTTATGGTTGAAGGATTAATTAGTATCAACTACGCTACTCTAGAAGTCACATTGATCAACTGTATAAATTCAACATAACGATATGTCGATCCAACAAACATTATAACGCGATAGATATTATTTTATTAAATTTATTTTAGAATTTACTATTATCTAAATCATAGTCTTACAACAGATAATCGTGTAAAGTATGTCGCTGGTTTTTTAAGAAATCAAACACCAACTATCTTTGGTAACAAAAAACTGATAATTAAAACTTATAAAAAATAGAATTAGTCACTTTGGCTCCTAAAAGCCTCAGTCGTAGCCGAATAAAAATCTCTTTCTAATACCTTCCTATAAATGACTTCTCCTCTATAACGCAGGCTTTTTCATAGACATATCAGTTGTCAGTCGGCCAAGACATCATGATTCACAGATCCAGGTCAGCAAAACAAAATCGATCCAGTGATTTGCCGGTAAAGAATTAGCATACGCACGTAACCGATCGTACTTCTCATCTGGGTTCTTCGCCTAAACTTCGGTCCCGTCATAGTCCCGGAATTTCCCGTTATTTTTTATTCCCTTTCCGCGCGATAGCGGAACCCGACGTTTCAGGGAACTCCATGAAGTATTACGGTGTTTTATTTCGGTATTTTGCTCTTTTAAACTTTCATGTCCCTCGAAAAATCACAATATCTCCGCACCTTGAAACGCTTTACTAGCGAAAGACGAGTATTATATTGTTATTTCCTGCCATTTTGCATTTACTAGTTGCAAAAGATTTAGATGATCGTTTCTCGTTATCCACAATTTGTCGATTTTAGGAGTTACGATTTTCTATTTTATTTTCTATTTTTCGAAGGAAAATCCGCGTAAATTAGAATCGATATAAGTTAGAAGAAATTTCGCGTTGTATCTTGTGGTTACCTTCGGAGCCATGGTCTTCAATATTTCATATTCATATCGATATTAGCTACAATTCGTACGTAGAAGGTTTTGAACATGCATGTGCGCCGAGTAAGGCCAACAACTTTTTGCGACTCGCCGAAGCTTTCATTTTGTCGAATCAAAGAGCGGGCTCATCAAATTTGAATTTTATTATAGGGTCATTCGTTAGCTCGAACATCCACAACCACGATAGGGCTAAGAACACGCGGTTCCCTTCAAATTCTAAACGAATAAAACTAAAAAATCATCGTACTTTTATAGTTCAAAAATTGACGTGTACAACCAAAATGTCTAGGTTTGTCTTTTTACATGCAAATGAGCTTCTTGATCGAAAAGCTGGACTGATTATTTAGTTTCGTAGTTTTTTTTTTATTGCAAGAAAAAAATTTAGACAAGCGTAGACTCTCGAAGGAAATTTTTAAAATAATTGTAATATTCCGCACTCTATACATTTTTCTTTACTTTTTGCAATTTGTACGGAAACTTGAAGATGCAAAAATGCACACAGTACAAAAATATGTGAAATTTCCAGAGTGTAGTATCTGTTCTGATATTGGATAAGTAAAATAAATTTCTGTGCAGGTCCCATTTTTCAAATTTTATTCGTAAAAATACAAACTTGCATAAATATTTTCGCTACAATCGTGGCTTCTGCGCGGCTTGATGATTCTTTTGCAATAGAAAATTGCGATTGTTTTGATCGAGACGCTTGAAGCATACGGAATTGCGCCGAACCAAAACAAAATCAAAATTCAGGAGCTGGCCGGGTTGAGCGATGTCAGTGGAGCAAAAAGAAAGTACCGCTATTCTTAGGCCTGCGTGATCCTTATCAGCAGCTCCTTCTGTATCAGTAATGCCCTTCAACGTTGAATTCCACGATCGCTGAAAACCGTAACTTTTGGAAAATTGGAGCAGCCATGTGCCACGAGGAATGGGAACATAAACAACGCTGTTGAGCTGATAGTGTTAGAGAATGCTCATTCCTCGAGGAACAGAAAACGTTTTAGTTTTCCCTTTTTTCTGTGCCAAGTTTCTTCATTTTTGACAAATGGCTGGTAATTTTAATAAATTATATTCCTCATGTGTAAAATAGCAAATCAATGAATAATGACGATCTTTATGTTTTTTTCTGCGTAATATTATATTATGAATCTTTCATTTTCCAACAATATGTAAACCATTAATTTCGACCTCAATGTGTAGAAATAAACTTGGTTTGCGGTTTCTATATTTAATCATATATTTATTCATTGATTTTTCTTTAACCTAGCATTTTAACAATCGAACGTAACGAAATGATTAAGAAGTTAGATATAATACATTATTCTTCTATCTGCACTATTCTACCTACATTATTCTTCTTTAAACTTTCTCTCGGTGTTTTGAATAATACCTTTTTTATAGTACCTTTTTCGTATTCCATTATTTTATTGTCCAAAGATTTACAAAATTATTTACAAAATATGAAGAGATATTTTTTTCGAAATATCTTCTATTTTTCTATTTATTATGCCAACATGAAGACGGAGCGCAAGATGTTAAATTAAATCAAATTTACATATTGTATTAAACGAAAATATAACGTGTTGGTTCTATTATCAATATCCTAAGAAAATTAGAAATACAACACTAATTTTAGTGTCGTTAGCTTCAACCATACTGTGATCAGCCTTCGGTACAACGAGGCCAATTGAATTGTTCGTGAAACTTCGAATATCGTCAAGCAAGATCACGGCGAGCCGTTGGTCATATATTTTGTGAAGTCCGGAGGCCCAGATCCTTAGATCTCCATAGCGTATAAAGCGATTTTTCGACCTGAAAATTCCTATCTGCATAAAACAAACGAGTGATCGCCGATTCAAGTAGACGCAAATGCTGTCCTTTCGGCATAACACAGTCTCATTACGGAATTGGTGACATAACTTTTCGTCGTCGAGCGATCGTATTCGAACGATAAGAATCCCTCACGCTAGTCTCGAATTTGTCTCATACACGTGAATAATGATCCACGACGATTTTTAAATTTTTAACCAAGAGAAAGATTTTTCATTGCATAAATCTTCTATTTCGCTTCGAAGTTGAAGCGAAATTCGAATGAAACGAAATTCGAAGTAGCTCATAAATGTTCGAAAATTTCTACGTTTCTTACTTTGGAAGAAAGTGTATTTTATAACATGGCATTCTAATATTCGTCGTATAGTTTTTCAAAGTTATATCATCGCCTACGTGTACGAATCTTGATGCCACAGAATGCAAATTCATCTTTCCGAGGCTGTGAAACGTTCAGCATCTGCGAACCCAGTAAACCGTACGACTCAGCGTCATCATCACTGCTATCTCGCGAAATTACGTAGAATAGTTTCAGATTTAACATGTCACTCTTCCTTTCTACGCTGTAGTCCGAAACAAAACATTCTCACAAACGTGTCTTCATTCACTGCCGACCTGCCGATATCTAAACCGACACACAATCCTGGATTTAATTTTCTACCTGCATTAGAATATTTTTTTCTCCTAGGCTCTTCGTCGAATTTAACAGTAGAAATTGCACAAATTTCTGCAAGCATTACGTAACACGGAAAACAAGGAAGAACAGGAGAAATTTTAAGAAATTTATTATCGAATAATTTACATAATTCGCTAATTTCCAATTTTGGCAGAAAACCTGAAGTTTCCGAGCAACCGAGATTTCTAAATATGCTACATCAGATTTCTAAATGTGGAACTTGATCGCAAAAAATTTGCAAACTTTCTTACCAATTAAGAACAACGTAACCGATCAAAGAAACGATGCCTCTAAGATCGGATAATCTGATCGTGATCCTTCTTCAAAAACGGATTAACCACGATCTACGTTGGACTTGATGTCCCAGATTTTAAGATACGACTTTGAACTAATCAGATGTTTCTTCTATATCTGCCGTTTGATATGATGTTACTACTTTCTGCATATTCTACAATTTTTATAAATAAGAAATATTAAAAAAGAAAGATATCTAACGAGACTCAAACGTAAAAACAAGATGGTTAGAAGAACAAGGTTGGTCCTACAAAATTTTCAAATTTCCTTGTCGGTGAATAAAATTAGTCTACACGATAAAAGGAACGATATTCCTAAGACTATCGTCGCACCGTGATGCTTCGATAACTTCTTCAAAAATCCGGCGAGTCATGATCCTCGTTGACTCGGACTTGATATTCCAGATTTTAACATGTAACCCTGAACTAGTCAGGTATTTTTCGTAGATCTAGTGAATCAACGATATGTATGTGCATATTATATATGCCAAACCGCCTCGTGTAGGCACAAAACCGGCCAACACGTTTGTACCCATGGCAGATTGGAGCACGTGGTCGAAGCATACACGTGCTGCCGGCTGGCACAACTTCGCGCTGCTTCTAAATTTACCGCTCAACGAGAGACCTAAGCCAGTCATCCCTGGTGTCCTCTTTCACCTGCTTTGTGCGCAGTTTCGCAAAAAATTGCACGCGAGTCACCTGGGGCACGTTTCGAGGCCCTCGAAAGAAGAAATCGTCTGGATGCGATCTGGAACGTATAACGGCGACAGTTGGAAACGAGGTACAGTACGGCGTACAATGGACAAAAATCGACATAATCGTAGCTCGATTTTCATCTTATTATTCGATGACATGGTCAAGCTGTAAATAAATAATACAAGTGTAAACAATAATTCTCCAAAAAATCGATAGAGCATTAGTAAGAATCGTTCGTACATCAAAATCTGATCACTTGATTAGTTCGCTCGTTATACGTTCTTGTTTGTTAATTCTTGTTAAGTAACGTTTGTTAGAACTTAAATATGGAGACTTTGAGCAAAGATATGGTGTAATTGTAAATTCAACTAAGCCAGGCAGGATGGAAAATACTAACAAAGATTTGATAAACAAACTTTTATTCACGGCAGATCCCCTGATATCAAGTTTCAGGAAAAGTGCACGTTATATGCATCTTTTAATCTTTGTCGCGAATCCTCATTCAAACACCGTACTATGAAACGTGAGAACGTGCAAACGTGCGAACCTGGCCTGCAAACGCGCGAACGTTGCCTGCGAACGCGGCCCGCGAATTTTAATTTTTGTCCCGAATCCCGTTTGTTGAAGATCCATGAAGGTACTCGTCTCTTCCGAATTGAAATCAACGACGATTAATTTTTGTTCATTTTTTAAATTAATAAGTAGAACGAAAAAGAGAGAAATTGAAGACCGAAGAGGAACATAATAAATATGCAAATTCATATCTTCGTGAATACATTTAAAAGAGTAAAACCGAGGTAGAAACTTGATCGACCTATTAAACGTTACATTCTTTCGCATATAAATTCTTCTTTATTCTTAAATATTTTAAAAATATTAATCGTCGCAATATTAGTAATTTTATTGGTTTTATACATCTTCGAATTATCATCTATTCTGAAAGCTAATATATCTTTCCACATAGTAGGTGGTTTTTCTTTCCAGTCAAATCATATTAAGATACTCTCTTTTAGGCAATAGCATTCAGATAATTTGCACGAAGCGATATAAAAATCAGTTAACGACTATTTCCATTTCATTCTCCAATCTTCGTAATTCACGATTCACTGAGTAATATTTATATATATGTATTTTTAGTAGCCTTATTTATTCATTTATTTAAATGAGAAAAAATGACGTATCAAATATGCAAATATGCACTTGTACGAGAATTTTACAAGAGAAAGATCGTCGAAGGTTAGTGAGGGAAAACTTTCTCGTTTTTCAGGAAGCGATGAAAAGGACATTAAGTTCCAAAACGACCAATCGGCGTGCACGATGGCGAAGTGAAAGAGAAAGTAACACACACACACACACATATTATCTTGGCCACATCTTGCAGGCTTTTGCGGTTGCAAGGATCGTGGTTAAAGCGTAACACAGTTAAGCCGTAGATCGATCGGTAAAAAAGAAGGAAAAAACAGGAAAAAATTAGCTAGCTATGTCAGGTTTCTTCGTGTTAAAAGATCACCTGAAAGACTGAGCTTTCTAAGGAAGTAAATTATCGATCGCAATCCAGAAACGAAGGAGAAAGTGTCACGAGGCGTGCTCGATCTAATCCACGCACGTTCCACTTTTTTAAATCGCATCTCGCCCAGTTATTTTGCGGCTATCTCTCCTTACGAACACTGCGACCTACATCAAGAGTTTGCTCGATTTTTGCGAATTTTATTTCCTATCTTTTCTCAATTCAATTCACTTGATACGCGGTCTTCGACGCAATCGTCTTCTTCTATCGTCAAGAAATATTTTTAGATTCGAGAAAAATATAACGGAATCGTTATCGATACGTGTGATTTTCGATTTTAATTTTCCACTAAGATTATTCATGCAGATTTCCCTTTGGCTCTTCTATGGACACTTTTATAAGATATTTGAAATATCGTGTCGGATGGGAAAGCAAGAAAGTGTAAGCTTTGATTGAGAAGTCTCGGCGTAACAATCGACTCTCGCGTCGTACTTACATGAATCGAAGAAGGATCGAAGCGTCTGGTGTCAATGAGAAAAGTAAACCCTCGACTGTCTGCTGAATAGATCAGCTAATTTAGATCAATCCGACTAAATGCGAGGACTTTTAAATAGAGCGCACCACGCGTTCGAGAATTGCAAGCAAACGGAGTCACCTACTAAACTCTCAGCCCGATTGCAAATCGCATTCAGTAGTCGCGCGTGTGTGTATTCCGTTGGTCAGTTGTTACCAGGCTCCGATCAGACGCATGGTAACCAATTCTTACCAATCTTTTTATCGAATGTATCGAGACATTCATCTAGTATCTGTATATAATTTCTTTTTTCTTTATCGTGGCTATGTGTCGCTTTCATCCCCTTAGATTACTATTTTCAATAACTACGTGACTAATCGAAGACCATTTAGGAAGTAAGACGATTTTAAAATTCGATCGATCGCAGATTATCAAAACTGTCTTTTTATTCAATTTTATTATGTGGTCTTTTTGAAAATATTTATAAAAAAAATATATAAAAAATGATCGTAGGTCTCCTAAAAAATATTAAAGCATTATCATGTTTCTGATATTAAAAATCTTTTCACAGAATTTTATAAATTTCTTATCTCTCGATAAGAAACTTATATTTTCGAACCAGATAGATCCTTCCTCTCTTTAACTGGAGTTTATTAATGCACAGCTGTTAACAATTAAATAACATCAGAATCATTGATGATTAAACAGGAGAATTTTAATATGACATAACTGAAAATGAAGACGACCTGTCAGGTTTAAATATATGTTTCTTAAAAACAGTTAAATTGGCGAAGTTTCATGAAATTATTAACACAGTCGATACTTCGATATTGTGATCTGCAACATTTCAGGAATTTCAAAAAATACAATTTTGGTAATACGATTACGCGTTGAATTTGGAAACCGTTTTCCCGCAAAAAGCAGAAAATGTGACTTGTAATCTTCTTTCTATGATCTTCAAACATAATCCGTGCCACCAGTCAGATATCATAAAGCAAGGTTCCAACCTAATTAAAGAACGAAATTAGTGAATACTACCTCGCCACAAATTATGCGAAATAACACGCCACGAGCTATTAAACCAGAGCTACAAGAAAAGAGCACCGATGTGGCCGTTGCTCGAAGGAACGAGTAGACCCATTACGAACACCGATCTCGCATACCTAGCGAATCGGTTGGCCAACTAAGAAATGCTGCACCATTTTCAGCTCGAAGGATGTCTATCAATTACCCCCGCAAGAATGTATACTCAGCCTGTCGGGTTTAATTACGTGGCCACTAAAGAAAAAAAGAAAGTAGTATATAGACCAAACATAAGAGAATACGTCAAGACACGAACACGGTCAATTTCGACAGAGAAAACCCGACTAGCCAGTAGGACATTTGTTTACTGAACGTGATTAAAAAAAAAAAAGAGAGAAGAAGAACGTCAGATCGCTAATGCGCTCGTGTTTCACAGGCACAGAAAGGGAAAGAGAAAGAACAGGTGATATCACACTGGTCCAGAGTTAAATTTTAGCTGTTCAAATGAATAAAAAATAAATTACTCAAAAACGACCTGTGTATTTCTTATATCGGTGACCACGATGTAATAATTAACGATCAGTTTCATTTAGTTAAGAAACTACAAGGTAAAAGGACGAAGCATGTATGACGCTATTCCTTAACTCCTGCTTTTTTATTCGTAATTTATTTCAACTGCGCCATTTTCCACTGAAGCTCCATGTAAAAAAAAAAAAAAATAACGATACATATAAAAGAAATTAAGACGGAACAAAGACGCGAAATAAAGACGCTGGTACAAACGAAGAGTCATCATAGAATCAAGAATTATAAGGACATTAGATTACATAATAATAGAAATAATAAAACTAACGAATAAAATAAAGCTGGAAATGTAAAACTTATTTTTTATTCGTTGCTTAAAGGCTAAACGTTCAACTCTGGACCAGTACGCGATCGTGACAATTTCGAGTTATCTTGCAATCGGCGCCAGGTCTCGCGCAACCACCGATCCCTTGTGACCACTGCATTTTCCGCAAGCTGAGACTTTCACCTGGTGCACCGCGTTCTCCGGTGACGTGGTGGCTAGGCAGCGCCACTTAGATCGCACGGTTATGTGCGAAACCGAGACCCCGAGACCCAGTTTACCGCGACGACCTGACACGTTCTATTAATCTAATAATATTACTGATCGCCTCTACCGATGGTTATTGATCACGTGCATACTATGTGAATGTTGGAGGATAATAATATCTATGTTGGATTATTTTCAAACTGGTTTAAATGATATTTTAGATAGTTTGGTTGTGGTAATGGCAATCTGGAAATGTTTTATTGATTTGGCGTCGGCGAACATAGATTATTTAGTCGATTGGCTTTGTTGGTTATAATTGTTGCGCGTATTGTTGATAGTACTTGGTGCGTAAAAGTCTAAGTTTTTAATTATTTGTACAACTGTTTAAAATGGCGATATCGTAGATACTCTTGTAATAAGAGTAATTTGTTCTTGTTGAATTGAAAATTGGACAGGAACAGTCTTTGTTATGGATATTTACACAATCAATACAGCGGTCTAGATTATATAAATTACTTGATTTTAATCTTTGTTGTATATTTTCCTCGATGAACGTGATACGAAAATTGAATCGATCAATCCAAATTGTCATGGTTCATCCAAGATATAATGATATCAGGTATGATTTCATCTATTTTCTATTAATATGAAAAGAAAATTTTACATAAAAAGAGATATTCGTTTGAACTTCTCAGTTTTATCTAAAACTTTTACAGGTCTGTAAAACAGCGGATAAAATATTAGGCGTACTAACCAAACTTAAACAGATCGATAGCCAATCATATTACTATTGGCAATGTCCAAATTATGCAAATGCATCGAATACATCTAGAAGCAGGTCAGGTTACACGGCGTATTCATTTAATATGTCGCAAATAGGGCAGCGTTTCCAATGAGTGTATCGTCTATCTAATTTCAAATCTCCTACCAGAATACATCATTCCTAACCACATATATACATATATAAACCTGAAACTGTTCGCAAACTACACTTTCGATTTCAGGGTGGGAACCCCAATTTTCAACCCTCGACTTTCTAACCCTGTTACGATTCCCGAATTTCTGTGTTTCAATCTAGCTCTCATTTTACCAAATAAAAGGAATTCGATAATGTTCTAAGAAGAAATTCAACGCATAATTGAGATCATGCACGCAAATGAAACTTTGGTTAGGCTAAAGGTATTTTGTTAACGGTAAAAAAAGATATAATTGGGTAGAAAAATAGCCGAAAGAACGTGGCAGGGGTTAAGCTCAAAATAGGATGAAGTAAGAAACGACAGAATATGCTGACCGGTATCGTGACAGAGCGAGCAATTCGAACGCGACAAAGTGTTGGAGATCGTCGCCTGCTGAATATTCAAACACTGTCTGGCTGGCTAGGTCAAGGGTGTGGGAAGAGGACGAACGAGAATATATCGTGGTGTTGGTTGCCAGCCAGAGGCACGATGGCCAGTCTTTCTACTTGGGGTAGACAAAGAGAAACCAGTCGAGGTGGAGAGAAAAAAAAGGAAAAAAGAAGAAGAAAACACGATGAAACGGTCACCCTTGAAATCCATCTGATGCACGGGGACCACCTGATGCTCATAATATAGCGATTAAGGCTAATGCAGACGCATAAAAATGCAGCCGACCGAGAGACCGAGTCCCGAGATTGTTACAAAGTAAACACTTGCCCTTCCCAGGGCTGCTCCAGTCATTCCGTATTCAAGGACGCAGATCGATCCTCCCGTTGCGAACCCACCGCGAAACCGGCACAGAAAAGGAAGAGGAATCCCGAGACGGCTCCTTGATGCAGCTGCTAGGAAGAAACTGCATTCTTCTTCTCAGCCACGGTGTACTACAGATACGTACAGTAGAAAAATGTAACGTTCACCTACCGCGGCAGAAACACTGATGTTTTGATCGTCGCTGTTGTTGTTGTTGTTGTTGTTAGCAGATCATAGTAGGAGGATTGTTGATTGTTGTACGTAATTTTTGATAAGGAGGAAAAATATGGGAGAATAAAGGATACTAGATTAGATGATTTTTTATGTTCATAAAGGCGAAATTTGAGGAGGAGAAATTTTGGAATAAGGAGAAAATATGGGTAGGGAAAGGAGAGAATATTAGAGCAGAGGATTTTTTTAATTGAAATTTTAATAATATTGGAATAGAGAATTTTTTGAAGTCGTATGGCTAAAAGAAGTAATTTTTGATAAGGACAAAAAATAAGGGAAAAGTGACGATACTGAGTTAATGACGTCGAAGCATTCGAACATAATAGGAGCGGCATTACACGTACTCTCTTGTGTTTTCCCACAAGCTGTCGTTCGACGATGGTAAGAGTTAAACGACACTTGTCATTTCATCTAGTAAAGACGCAAATGCACGTGAACCTGCTCCGACTACGTACTAGTTTTACTTGGACAAAGTACATATGCAAGACAGGATTCTCAATGTGCACGAGTTGATTTTAGATTCGATAAGGTATCAACATAGATTGGAATAAAATCGAGAAACTTTTTCGATAATTCAGTTTATTTAGCGAATCATCGAATCGTTCCTTACAAATATGTTTTTCGGTATATTGCGGTGTATTTTTCATATAACACATAATACAGTACATATAAATCTTAATAAAATTCATATAGAATTTCATATTCATATGAAAATATGAAATTTGAGCTTGATATATTTCCTTATCAACGATCATCCATATCGAAGGGATAAAAGATTATTAAATATTGTTATCATAAATACTGTAATTTCCTTATAAGAACATATTCCAATATACAGAATCATAATCAGTACACAGAAGTTTTATCGTATTTGATATTATAATATCAATCAATAAGATTGTAATATTTGTTTTATCAACAAACGAAAGGTTGAAAACAGTTCTCAGAATTATCAATTTGTTAATATATTCTGTCATCCTGCAGATACTGTCTATTTTCTTAGTAATCTCGCCAATTTATATTCTAACAACCAAGTACAGTATTTTTCACGTATAATACTAACCAAACGTGTTATCAACACTAGTAAATACATTCGTGTTATGATGCAGAAGCGCTAAATATATCAAACATTAATAAATTATTATTTTCCTAGATGCTTTTTAGCTTTTTCTTGTCATGCAAGTGTTGGCGAAAGAGTATATGGGGTAAGGCCGCTATCACTGAACATGAATTACCCATTCGAAGTTAACAGCGGCAGGAAAAGCCTGTCAATGGGCTAGCAGAGCTTCTTCATTCGCTTTGAACGGCGCGGCGCCTGCATAATACTTGCCGGGGCACCAACGTGTTCTCCTTTATTATACAAATATATCATCGATGACCGGCTTGGTCCGTAAGAAAAAGAAATAAAATGAAATAAAACGGATGCCGTTCAGGAACGAGTCTTTATTTTCCTTAATTCAAGCACAGCATCGAAGCTGGACTACACATGAAAACACCAACTATAAACTTTCAATAGACGTAATAACTTATATTTTTGTTCAATAGAGATTAACTCGATTCAAGTTCCTGTTTTCATTTCGATTTTATAAATATCGTTGGTTTCTTAGAAGAGTGACACAATTAGTTGTAAGAAGAGTAAATCTTTCATTTAATTAATCAACTCATTTAATTTGATTAAATCCTTCGGGGCCTTGAAATAGGAAATTTTTTTACAATTTTGCTAATGTTCTTTGGATTTGTCTTTAACAAAATATCGTTTGTGTTTATTATTTATTATTTAAAAAAGGAGGAGGAAAATATTTCCTCTTCTTTCGTTTCAATTATTTGACGCCGCATCAACTACTGGTATGTGTTGGTATTGTTAGCGATTCAAGAGCGAGGTTTATAGTTTGGAATATTTTAGATAGTGTAGTAGGTTTTTGGGTCGATTCATAGTCTTCTAAATTGTCTCTCAAAGTAGATCTCGTGAATCAAACTTTTATAAGTATACTTTCACATTATAATTCGTTCCCCAGATACTCCAAAATTGGTTAATTTTACGCTTTTTTTATCAAACCAATGCTGTTTTCCAAAGGAAACACGTCTAAGGCAACAGTAGTCTAATCTGAAGCAATAGTAGTTGTCATTCCACCTTCGTCCTTCTGTCTTGTTCAACAAACAAGAATGACGATCACGCTGTGACGTCATTTCACGTAAGAGTAGTCGGTCAAACGTGATCAACATGTTATCCACGACGTAGTCACGTCATAGGCTCTGCGTCGATTTCGAACAGGTAAATCGTGTCAAGATACACGAGAAGCTTTCTAGGGGCGAGGAAAAAGACCACCTTCGAAAGTTTATACGTAATGATATCAACGACGAAATGCATCTGCATTCACCGTGTGTCCTTTTCAGAAAACATTCCAAGCACTTACTTGGCTTACGCATGAAGAGTTACGTATTTATTACACATTTAATTATTGGAAAGTTATATCGAATTTTACTTTATCAATTGCATTATTGCACAGATATAATGTGAAATAACAGATTCACAATTAAATAAATATAATTAAATAATAATTAAAAAAAAAGTCAATAATCTACGCTCTTGTTTATGAATATGAGGATATTTCCAGAGTTCGCCATCGATGTAATTTCTGAAGAAAATACTCCATTAAATGTACAAATCGTTAAAAGATAGTAATTTCCACTACATCTATCCTGCAGCGTCTCCAATTACAGATATTAAGATGTGTGTGAGGTATAAGACAAACCTAAAAATTATTGAGAATTTACTAAACCAACATTAGGGATCATCTTCGAGTCTCGACATTTACATTCATTATTTTCTTGCATTCTCACAAATCGACTAACAGCAATTAACCGTTTTTTTTTCCTTGACTTGATACTTATGAACGAGGGTGTAGAATAGGCTAAAATGTGTGAATCGAAGCAGTAAACTATAAAGTACACCTTACCGCACAGCAGAAAATCTAAAGAGGGAAAGAATGGACCCAGAATGTCATCTGTGTCACGATGCAAATCGAAGGAGCAAAAGTCGACGACATCCAGATACAGAGGATGCCACTGCAGTCGTAAACCCGTATCGTCGGTGGCATAACAGGTTTCGGTGAAATTCGTACCAACACGAACGTTCGTGTCCGGCAAACACGCGCGCTGAACAGAGAGGAAATCCACCCGTGGACGACCTGGAAGCAAATTACGTCAGATCGACCTGGGGTCCAACGAACCCAGACCGTCAGCTTTTACTACTTTCCGTTCCATCCGCGAAAGAAAATAACGATCGTTCAATTATCGCAAAACACGTAATGTTTCGACCCCTGAAAAGGTGTCCTCTGCCTTCCAACGACACGCAGAAAGGACCTTTTCACGAATTTTTCCATTATTATACGCGAGATTCGTCAGACATTAATTGTCCCTCGAAGATGATAAATATTATATTGGCTTGTGCAAATCTGTAGAATGAAAAGCAGATTTTACATATTGAAATGTCTGAGATTGTAGTCGTAAGGCATGGAACAACTTGTAGCATATCTTTAGAGATTATTGTTAGATTTGTCGGAAACTTTGTTTTGTACAACTTTATACATTCTCGCGTATTATGTTTATTCTGTGTATTTTTACGTGTTTAAATTACCCGTAAATGTATAAACATCCACGGTCTATTAATAGTCTCTCGATATGAGATATAATGACTGTGAGCTCGATACATATTATTCATAAGACATAAATTACACCGTTCTCAGTGATCATTAACGATTTCCAAGACCCTAAGCGAACTATAATGGAGTTACCATCGTTTAAAAGTGGATAGACTAGATAATAATGTAAATTCTAGGCCCGTCTTGTATATCTAAAAAAGGATACAGGCCAAAATAACTTGACCCGTGTTAAATAGTTTCAAACACGATCAAACATGAGATTAACCGAGAGACAGGTCACCAAGTGTTTCTAAATTCCAATTACATTTTTATTATCAGTCACTGATACGCTGATGAAATCCAATTAAAAGATAAAAGGAAGGAGTTTTAGCCTACGTTCTCCATGAATAAATTCAACTTTCGAAAACGTTTCGTTTGACGAATCGAAACGGTACACGGCCATGGACTACCGTTCTATTCCGCGAATCTTTGTTGCACTCGTTGGTCCTTCTGACGTGTCGTTTTCGAAAGTGTCCACGATCTATCTGCTGTTTGCCACGAAGACCCAGTTCTTTACCCCTTCGACGTAAATAATATATATATGTATAAAGAACCGTGTGGAAATCCACGGTATCCGTACCAAGCTTTCTATCTGACTCATCGATTTGGTCATTTCTATATTATAACATTTTGTAACGTGAGAATGATCGGAATACAACCTGTGATTTTGAACAGGGCCCTCTCGGATTGGATGGCGCCAGAATGAGTTGACCCCATTAATGGCATATATTGTGTTAATACGACATTCCAATTGCAACTTTCCTTTCCCTTAATTTGTATTATTAGATCATGTGTTTTATCTCTGTATGATCCACGAATTTTTATCAGTAAGGAATCTAAGAATTTTGAATGTTTCAAGAAAATAATTATCGTGCAGTTGGAAAGAAAAATTATGCATACCAATCAGAATTTTGTTACACTTTGTTCGATGTTTGTTGAGATATCATTTAACGTTAAAAAAATATTTTTAGGTCGAAAATGAGTGAAAAAGAGCAGCAGAGTTCGCTCGAAGGATTCGTCACTATTTCTTCTTACATGCCCTTGGTCAATACAATTTTTCGAGGTTTGGAACCGATATGCAAATGGAGACGGTGCTGGCTAAACAAAATACTGCAATGTTTATCTCCGCGTAAAACTTGAGCAAGGAAGTTTCTGAAGTACTACCTGACCCAGACGATCGGGACTCGTTATCCCTACCCTTCCTTCCTGGTCGGTCAAGGCCAACATCATCTCCCGCATCTCATTAGTTCTTTTTGCGCTCAGTTTCATTCACTTATCGCACAAAAACGTATGGGCGTGTACGTTCGTATTAAACGCGCATACCTCCGCCACGGATACAGAAAACGGATAAGAAAGAAAGAGAAAGAATGCAATATTGTTGCAGCCAAGGCCCATCCCCAACCGGACATAATGAATCCTCAAGAAAAGGAAACGAGAAAAGTGGAAGCAAATTTTATCGCCATCGGAGGAATGAATACCAACCTGGTAAACATCGTTAACGCATACATACGCTCATTCCTGTAACCACGGTGTAAGTACACGCTTAACCCTTTCACGCTCGATATACAGGTATATATATGTATATATATCCAACATCGTATCGAATTGTTCATTTATTTAAATTATTTAAGTTCATTTAGTAAACTGTTAATTAATTAAATGACGAAAGCATTTGCTTTCGGTGAAGCAGGCTTTAAATTCCATGGATATGTATCGTACAAGTAGACTACAGATATTTATGTAGATTTGTATTTTTCTTGAAAATTGTCTTACCTATTAAATATTACGGCGAAAACTGTAGCTCGAGTATTAGCTAAGTTCTTATCTATACGACACTCAACGATACTCGATGGTTTATCGAATACTATTATAAGTTATAAATAGACTGCTATAAGTAACTACAAATTTGAATTTTTTATGGACAAAACTAGGAAACTAGAAGACAGATGAAGATTCGTTCGACGTATCACAAAATTGGAAAAATCGTAAGTACGTGATTTTATTTTGGAACGATTATACAATAATTTTACAAAAAAATGAAACAATCGTTAAATGAAAAGTAGAATCGGATGTTCAGTTGCCGGTATAAGGATAAAGAAGAAGAAAATATAATTGCAAGAGCGATCAAAAGTTAACTCGCTACTCGAAGTGGTTCTTTTGGTAATTGCCATGCGTGGTTGTTCTCGCGTTGGTTAATTCTTCTCGTCTCTTTCTTTTTTTGTTAGCCCCCACAAGAAGACGATGATTTATTCAACAGCCGAATCAGTTGTCATCGAACAATTCTACGGAGCAAATTGCTGCCGGTTCTTTTCCAACGTTGGCCTATAAATAATCCGGGACGTCGTTGGTTCTGGGTAGTCGTTAATTTGTTTCCTTCGATGCTCGTGCAGGAGCCGGTGAATGTCAAGGCCAGCATTCTCGTTACCATTGGCCGGCGGCCATTACCCCGGAAGCGCTCTCGTGGGTTCGGCTTCGATCGCACATCCGACCAAAAAGGAACACCCTGAACCATTCAGATATCGGAGCTGATAACGTCGAAAACAGTCGATGAGATCCACGGTCACGGTTAAATGTTGCGAAAAATTGGTTCAGATGCGATAATATCAAACCTTAATCGCTCGATATATCAACCCTTGATTGGTATTATTAGGTCCACTGATGATCACGATCCCACTTTGAGTCGGACGTGAATTACGTTAATTAGAATAATATAACATGTTAATTATAACGATATAATTTGTTAAAACCTATCCTTACTTTCAACCTTCCAAATTTATTAGGAGAAAAAATTAATTTTTTTGCTCATGGAAACTAACTAAAGCGATGATTGCAAAGATTCGTTGCTCGATCTTCGCTGTTGATTAAATCTCGAGGATTCTTCCACGGTTAAACTGTTACAGTGGTTAAACATTCCAGGTGTGGTCGGCTAGAAAGGGAACCCGGCAGTGATTCATCGCACCTGGAAGGAATCTCTGTTACACCATTGACATAATCGGCATTTCGATCCTTGGAGGGTTACGAACCAGGCTTCCGGTGAAAATGTTTGCTTTCCACCTCCACTATCATGCGAAAGTATCCTCTTAATACCTGCATTATGAAGATTAAATTAAATTGAGCACAATAACGAAATTATGAGAATAAACCGGAATTGAATAAAGATATAGAAGTAGTAATGGAAATATAAAGATTTATGACTAATATATTTGTCCAGTTACTTGGAGATTATGTACCGATATATCAGTTCTACGTACTAAATTGTCAGGAATTTATACACTGATAAAATTCATATACTGTTACTACAAATCCACTAAAATGTCAGACACTTATGGACGCAAGTGCTTACTATATACATATATTGCCAGCCATATTAGAATACTTGCTGGTATTTAGCACAAATTAAATATTTTTCATTACTTCTATCGATTAATCATTCAGTCAACCGTAAATCTGTATAATATGAAATATTAAATAAAATAGCATTTGTCGGAATTTTTCAACGCACTAATACTTATGGTCGATAGTGTACGTACAGAAGAAAGGCGACCATAACCAGCAAAGTTTCATCGTTGAAAGCGTACACCAATGACGTACACCAGTGCGTATCCTTACAGACGCGATTGCGTGTCCTGTTCTCACGTGGAAAGCGATATCTCGCGGAAACCTCGTCGTCAAAAAGTTCACGTTCCCGTGGTGTGATCAGAGGTGCTCAAGATCAGGAAGTAGAGAGCGTGTAATTCGTGCGATCGTGGCCCCGGGAGGAATTTATTTCGATCGATTCTCGGAATTCTATTCCACACAACCGTTGCCTCGACGATGTAAGAAAAGAAAAAATAAGAAAAAAGAAGGAGGAGACAAATTTTACTCGATCCACCGACGAATAATTTATGAAGCAGTTTCTTCCATTAAATGGTCGATTTCACGGCATCGATCGAAAGATGTTTCGTATTATCTACCAATTAAGAAGGAAAAATACCTACGTAGCATCGAACATATACATTAATCACCGTTTGTTTTGATCGAATCGGCCGATTCGTAGTTCGAACACGAGCCAACCGTGCAATGAACTCCGTCAGAGATTTAAACATCGCCAGATTACGAATATGAGCCCAGTTCGGGTTAGTATCGTCTCACGGACTCTTCAGCTACGTCAGTGGAAATATTAACGAGATAGACAGAGGCATTTGTAAGTGCATCATGTCCAACAATCGACGTCATAGGAATGCCTTAACCACTCGTAGCCAGAATTGGGCTAGTTGTGGTTCGTTGAACCTCATTTCGGAGGATACATCTTACGTAATGCGTTTTCCTTTCTTTCTTCGTAGAAGAATTTGGACGAAACGATTTCAAGAAACATTCCTTCGATAGATAGAAAAAATTCCACGATCGTTTAATCCGGCATCCTTTATAAATTTAGTTACGCCGTTCACGCTCGATGTTGCCTATAAACAACACCATAGCAGTAGAAGAATCGTGATAAATCTATTTTAAGAAATACACTTTCAACAATGAAGATAGTAGACTAACCGTAGAAAAAGATTTCAGAATTTTACAATCGATGATTCTTTACAAATTTCATTCTTTCACGCTCGATGTTGCGTATGCGCGAGTTATGAACTAAACGATAAATGTGCTTGATTACGCTGGCTTATAACGCGGTTTCTTTACTGAAATTTATTTACAATTGTTTTCCTTGTGAAATAAGATTCAACGCCTTATAATACAAAGCAAACCTGAGTGGATTAAATTTGGAATTCTCTTCCTTATGACGTAACATTACCTTGTAAGGGTTGAAACTTCTTCCCTTGCAAGATCACTATACAAGTTCTGGATCTTCTCCTATTCTATGAAAGACCACTTGCACTGGTAACGAACGATACGAGAGAGTATTTCATCAGCTAGATCCTTTAAAGTTTTGCTGGGTACTGTCCAGGGGCAAGATTCCATCATCCACGACAGAGAAAACTAAGCGTTGATTCTGCTCGCAGTCACGAATCGTTGCTTAGAATCATCGCTGTGTGAGTCGTTGGAAGAAGTCGATACGTGACTTTGTGGTAGATTATCGTAGGGTCTAGTGTCTAGTACCTGTGCTTACAGGTTTTAGTACGTATCTAGCACTAGCACCACTTACTTAGAAGACCGGATTCCTAGTCAGTACATTCAGCTGGCAGATACCAGGTTTCTAAACACATTGCTGCCTTAGGAATCCCTCGACAAGGGAAAATAAAAGTCCTTCTCCTTAAGGCAATCGACGTCCGTTCTATCTGAGCGCAATTTCTGATCGGCCATCCTTCGCCTGCTACTCAAGATTAATCTTCGCTTTAACATATTATAGTCTGGGAAATTTTATGCCAGAGAAATTCATTAATTTCCACCGCAGGAAATTTAGTCGTCGATGAAAAATTCCAAAATAGTTCGATTACCATTTGGAAAAAATTGATAGGAAATAGGTCATTTTGTACGTTTTCGTGTCTTTCTTGTTGGATGTTTGTCGTAAAGTTGCAGAAGAGCGTTACTAGTCCGATCATCGACGTATTCCGGTATCTGGAAACTGATGAATTCAAGCATCAATGTATTCTTCTATTGAAAAATTCAATTATCAATGTATTCTTGTACATAGAAACTGATAAATTGAATTATAAATATATTCTTCTGTTTATGAAGCAAATACAACTAATATCTTCGCTTCAAATTCTTTAGTGTCTTCCTTCGTGTCTCACTCGCAAAAAAAAGGTCTTCGATACGAAATAGTCGAAAGAATTCTCCTGTCCGTTAGCTTGCCACAGCAGTCATGAATAAACCAGCCTATTTCCTTTCAGATTCTCCGTTGCGCGAAATCGGAATCACAAAGATCCTTTGAAAGTAAGTCACAGGATCTCACAGTGGAAACGTTCATCCACGCGTATGCCCTGCTTCTTTCTTTTTTTCTCTCTCTTTCTCTCTCTTTTCTTTTTCTTCTTTAGCAGGTCACAGCCAGGTCAGATCGGTCAAGTTGAAATTCGAAGTAGCCGTTCGCACGTTTGCGGATCTCTGATACGAGTTGATCCTGCGTTTCAGATTCAGCCTCCCGCGTACCAGGATCTTTGGATTTATGTGCATTTATATGTCGTAGGCGTACCAAATCTCCTAGACGCACTCTTACATACTCGATTTTCTTATTCCTGGGACCAACATGTATTGCATATCGACGATTTCTATCGAGCAAAACCGCATTAGTCGAAAGCGTCCTTCGATTCTGCTAGATGGATATCTAGATATCAGACTGGATAGTCTGATGGCCGAAGAAGAAGGAGATCTCTTCTTGGTCGATCTTTCGACCAAAGTGGGAGGACGAATAGTTCGCTGAATATATTATATAACTCGAATTTGCAATCTGCGGGCTCGTCGAATAAATTTTTCTATTTTTGGGATTGAAACTTTTTCCTTCTATAGTTACATTTACTTAGTATCCACGCGTAGATTTAAACGGCTCTTGGTCATTTTCTCGAGGAAAAGATTTTCATTTGAAAATCCGCAATTTTTCGCCATTAAAATTTCTTATGAGGCACTTGAATAAATATTCGAACGATTCTTATTTATTTCGTCGCGCGAAAGCTTTTCATTTGGAAATATTCCATTTTTCGGCGGATTGCACGATGCTCGACTGTCGTTGGTTTAAGAGAAAAAACGAAATCGCTTTCTTCAAGGAAAAGTGATAGCGCAAAAGCGGAACGCGCCAGCGCTTAATTGAGTTTTCTCCCGAGTAACACTTACCTAATGCATAATTTAATCAGCACGGTGTATATTCGCCGAGGTTTATAGCGCATACAGCCCTGATTATAGCATATCCGCGGCTATGTCGTTAACTTGATCTCGAATAAGGCGTGGTATCTGGGTACCGTGATTTTTCCAGCGGGATGCAGTTCAACTGCAACACGGCTGATTACGCGTCAGATGTAATTGGAATACGGGTTAAGCAGCGAAGGTTTATATCGAGTCAAGAACGAGTTCGAGGCTCGGTTTTTCGCGAAAAAACCCGAACAACAGTTATCGGTTTAACGAGGTCGCTTCCTATCCTCTTGCACTTCTGTTTTTCGGAATCGTTCTAAATTTATCCCGACACAGGGTGTTTTCATCTATTCAACTCGATCGTGGAAATTTCAACGACGGAGATGTATTTGCTAAAATCATCAAGGGAGAGAAAGTGGTCCGATTGTTATTCTCCTGATAAATCGTATTCTTTCATTATCGTTAGTTATGTATGAATTATTCTTTATCGGTATTATTATTCACGATTATTATTATTATTGATATCACGATCTAATAGTCGTAGCAAGAGACGAAGTGGAGTAAAAGAAGACAGTGAAAAATTGAAGAAGAAACGCAAAATGCGGTATGTACAGGTTTATTCGCTGAAACGAAGTGAATAATACACTACCAACGATTATAATGGATTATTAAATCACATACATGTAATTACATAGATATAGGTAATACTTGAGACGAAACTTTTGAAGACGTTATAAATCCATAAAAAAATCTACGTTTTTGTAAATGTCGTTCAACGTTGAACATACTCTATTCGTGTAGCAAAGTTCGTTTAAAATAACAAAATAGTACGAATCAACGCGAAACAGTTACTTACGTCCAACTAATCTTTAAGTTTCTATAAATATCTTATCGCGACTTATTCTTCAGACCTGATAGTCGAAGAAATTAATCTTTAAGTTCGAACGTTAGAACGATCAAAAGTCAGATAAAGTTTCCTGGATCCAACGAACGATGCAGCAATGATTCTTTTTCCCATTTTTATGAAACATTCAGCAGACACGTTTAACGAATTTTTGCAAGTTCGATGCGGCCGGGTCACCCAGTCGCGAGTCATCGTGGCCGCTCGAAATCGAAATCGAAATTATGCCAACCGCATATTTTTCGGATGCAGCGTGCGGCGCGATCCTGATCGCGGACTAGAACCCCGAAAGTTAGGCAGATGCACCCGGGCCAACGATTTGAAATCCAAATCAACGTCGCTGCATCAAAATCACCGGTTTGCCTTGTCAGCGAATATATTCGTGTCGCTTCCTGCTTCTTTTTCTTGCTTTTTTTCTTTTTTGTTGTTTTCGTCGCTGTTTCTTTTGGTCCAACTTTTGGCTGGTCCGTCTCAGTGTCCTTAACGTAAAAATGTCGCAGGAGAACTCCCTGTATTGTCGAATTTTATACATTTGCCACTTCGTGATCTACTTTGAGATAGTAAGATCTTGTTGCAAAATGATTTTTTATCCTTTCTCTGTTTACGGTAGAAGAGTAACTAAAAGGGTATTTTTCCACTTAAAATTAGTTTTATTTTAAAGTTTAATATTTTATATCTTTCTGTTATTTCAGTTCCGCACGATCCTTTCGATCTGTTTATTACATATTATTATACTGAATTGGAAAAATGTAACTGCTGTATCGTCGGCTAAGATTCTTTCACTTTTTCGATCTTGCGTTATTATTACATTGGGTAGATAACGCTTTTGATTAATATTTTCACATCAAAATACTTAAGTATAGTAGCGCTTTGATTATATGAACGAAACTTTAGTATGAACTACTGAATCCTGATTATATCAAATTATCCGAACATAAACTCGTATTATTTGAATTAAACTCTAATTATGTGAACCGTTTGTTCTCCATAAATGCAGCTCTACTTCTTTACTGTTTGCTAAGTTCTACAGCAACTACAAATTAAACAGCAAATACGATCCTCGGTTTGTAAGATTGGAAGAAAAGCACGAGAGAGCCTTGGAAGAGTAGAGGGTCCGCGGTGAGTCCGAAAACGATATCCTCGGGCGTCGAAAATCGCTCTTACGACACACCGATGGCTGGCTTATCTTAACAGCAGGCTAAGTGGTTGCTATTTTTACCCGACCTTGATTCTACAAAAAGGGCCACGATTACCTTGGAAACGGGATCATACGCTATCCATCAAAGTTCGTTGTTGAACAGCTTCGTGAACGGACGCGCGAGTACTCGTGGCTGTCGTAGCCAGTTTCGACTTGGAACAGTCGATGTAAGTAGTCTAGCCTGAACTCTATACTCGTGGATCCCCTAAGCGCTTCTTGTAGATCCGCTGGATAGTAAACGGCCGACTAGCTTAGTCCAAGTACACTTGGTCGTGACCTCGGATTGGTCGATAGACGAGCATGGGGTACTGCTTTCTTGTCCTAGGTTCCGGAGGCAGACTTGCCTACCTTGACGCAAATCCACGTGAACTTGTCCCGTGTTGAAGAGCAGCTGGTTTAGAAAACGAGTTGTTATGATACAGCTTCTGCCACTCATGCTGTTCAAAAATTAGACTTCGATCTCGTCCAATAAACAGATTACATTTCGATCCAATTTCCAACGATCGAAGATCTCAGTAATTTCAGTGAAGATCAAGGGACGTATCTATCAAATGACGATCCTTTTAAAAGAGTAAAAAAATTATTTATCACGCTTTTAAGAAGTTTTTACATTTTTTAAATCGTCTTTTAGTTCGACGGTGACAAAGATTTTAGAGCTTGGATGCTTGAAAATTATTCTATCGAATATAAGTATAGATGTTAGAGATAAGATTGGTAGAAGAAAAGTACACGGGGATACTTTCGATTTTCGACAGAAGCTGTTCAGAATGGTACCAAACTGACCCAAACTAATTTCCCTTTTATCGAGCGGCCGGAGTAATTGGACGCTCGTCGCGAAAGTTCGTCCCCGGGTGAAATTATACGGCGCGACATTCAAACGAATGAGGCCCCGAAAACCGGTTCCGAAGCACTCGTCGTTGTTTCTGTCGCTCTCTTAGGTAGCCGGCCGGCCGGCTTCCAGATAAATCGACACGGAAGAGTGTCGTAATCGGGGCCGGGGTACCGTGGTACCCCACGTGGTGGGTGACGCAGGTGCAACAGCGCTATACTCTCTTTCTTACCCTTTCTCTTTCTCTCTCACTCTTTACGTCTACTGCTTTGCTCTTTCTCCTTCGCGACTAATTCGTTTGACGATGTATCAAATACACAGTGCACGCGAAACTAACGTAACAAAGCAAGCTTCGACTGTTGAACTGAGGTATTAACAATCTTCTTCAATCTTGGCATCTTTAAGATTAGGTTAAGGAATTTTAGAATATGTAATTTTATTCTGTATTTTATGCTTTACAAAACAGTCGGTAGTCTTCGTTAATTAAAATTGAAATTAATAATCTGTCGGAAGGCTGCCAATAAAGGATTGGAAATGGATGAAATATTGTAAGTAATTCGTAACAATATTCCTACCTTTGCCTACATTACATGTAGTTTTTCATTTTTAATTTTCAATTCTTCGTATTCTTAAGAAATTTTTATCCTACTGGTACGTATAAAAATGCATTTTTTGTATTGAACGTACGATTCCTTTATCTTAGTATTAGATTATGATCGTATGTCTCTTCTGTCCAAGTATAGTAAATAATTTTTTACGCTTTACTTCTTCTTAATTTTTTCATCTCTCGATAAAGTTCAAAATCAAAGGATACGCGCGAGAAAGAGTCACATGAATCGGCAGGACTTGTTCTGAAAGCTCGAAGATGAAGCAGGATAACGCGAAAGCTGGATAACCTGGAGGGGATGATGGGTACGCCAACAGGAAAGATGTATGGACTACTTTTTACCGTTGTCACTTTTTCTTGCTCTCAATTTTATCGATTCCCTCCGAGCTGGACAAGCTCGAGTCTCCGTTACGGACGATGCTAATTTTTGATCTAGAACCAAGTACCTCTGAATCTCGTTTCTTCACATACCGTGCAAACAAAATGATTCAGAAAAAAGATTGTCAAAAATATATTCACGACGATATACATTCTAACGAGTCAAACGGATAAAAGGACGAGGACGAAAAATATGTCGTTTACACCCTTCTTGCAAAAATGAGACAACTCGAAGAACGTGTTCTTCGAGTTATCACTGTGAGAAAATTCTTCAGGGTTCTTTAGATTAATGAATTATAACTGACAGATACGACACTCGATCTCGTTCTATGATTTTACTTCTTTATTTAGAAATTTTACAAAAAATCGACTCTTCAAAAAAGTTATATTGCAAGGGTGTAATATAAAAATAATGTATCATCGGATCTTTATGCAAATTCATATTTTTATAAATACGAATAAAAAAGCAGATATTCATTTCGTCTACTGAATATTACAACTGTACCGAGAATATCTACGTACCTTTGCATCTTCAAATTTCCCACAGATGCACAATAGTCGGCAGTCTAATTATTATTATATTCGAAATCAACTTTTCCCCCTTCTGTCGCAAAAAAATCGTGCATCGAATTTGGAACACTTTCAATACAAGGGCGAGAAATGATTCATCTGGATAGAAAGGATCGTCTGATTCGAAATGAATTCCAGCTTCGCTATTCTAGGCTGTTCCTCGATCGACATCGATGTAATGATTTCAAGGGAGAAGCGATCACGGACTCGGCAACCTCGATAGATCCTAATGATCGATTTAGCGGCGCAAGCATGATCAGCTCGTTGTTCGGCGCCGTGTTATGCAACGTCCCAATTCCACAAACTGTGAAACGTGGAAGACTTCCTGTATCCCGGTCGCGAGACAGAAAAAACTTTTACCTTCGATCGACATTAGCATGGCTCGCGTACCAACTTAACGATCCATCGATCGCATAAAACCGTGGCGGATGAATCGGTAGCGGTCGGCCAGCTCCATAAATGTATCTGTCGCGAATTTTGCAAGCCAGCATTTCCACCGTTCAAAGTTTCTGTTCCCGTTCGTTCGTTGTGTTATGCATGCGCTCACACGATACCAATTTACTACATATTATTAGACTGATCCAAAAGTTCTGTCGACCGATTTTGCTTCTCAGGTATTTCGAATTTTATCTGAAGAATTTTGGACAAAGGTCAGATAGTCGAAGTATATTTTAATTAAGTCAAGGATCTTCTACGTATAATATAGCGAAGTGAATAACCTAGGAAAAGATGGTATAATACTGCCGAGGAAATAATTTGCCGTTAAGATCGAAAATTTGATCCGAATCACAAGTACTATTCCTAATCTTTCAAAGTGGTTTCGATTATTTTCGGCTCCATTACATTTCTCTAACGTTAAAAAATTTTATTCGCATCTCTCCGCTTGTTAAAATGAGCGCAATGGCAAAATATAAGAATTTGAGAATCGTAACAGATTTAAAGGTACCGTAAGAAGATCAACAATATTGTTACGCTAGAAATATCCATAGAACCTCGAGAAATTTCTGTCCACCTATTATACGAAGAATTACGTAGGTAAATGGTACACGATGTTACTCTGCTTAATCGAATATTTCTATTTTTAGCAAGAATCAAATGTGACCAGGATGGAATAAAGATCAGTTAAAATATACGGGTATTTATAATAAACAGTTGGACGACTGCTGTATGCACTTATGTATAGGCCTGCCTCTTGACCGTTAGTGCGTAATGCACGACCGCTACATGCAGATCAACGTCACCGGGACGAGCTCTTTCCTGATGCAGAAGAGAAGGGATAAGGAGCAGAGCAAGGAAGTGGGAGACAGGCCGTTACATTTTCAATAATTTCTTACATAACTGCGTAACCCCATAGCCGGAACCAACTTCTATCCAGGACAGTGGAATATTCCTGAGCTTTTTGGCGACTGGCTCTTTCTAGATTCTTCATTGGTCACACGATCGTCCGACGACTACGAATGGTTCTTCAGGGATATGATTTCGCAATATTTGAATTTTGATTTTGTTTTGTAACTATTTTTCTCTACCTACCGGTTACCACGAATTTTTCTACGATTACGTTATTTATTATTACGATACTGTTATTTATTATAATCACTTTATGCTACGCTTTATGAATTTTAAATGTTTTAAATGTCCTTGTTAAATCTAGAATTTGGGAGGCGAATTCTATGATTTTTATCCAAAATTATCTAATCTTTCATTTCTTAAAAGTCGGTTCTTTAGATTTTGGAATTTGTTCTTTTACTTACAAAAAGTTAGTTTCTATCGTAATAATTGTAATGAATAAAATACGGATTCCTACGTAAATTCATACTTTTACAAACACATGCGAAGGAAACTTCTAAATAGAAATTTGTTCAATACTCTGAATATTTTATCGAGTATTTTACATTAAAATTCCATTGTGAGATTCTCATTGTCGAATGTCATCTCTTTATATTGCACATTTTTGCAGAAACGTCTGTAGTCTGTTCATAAAATATGTATATTATGTATCTTATTATAAATAATAACAAGTCGAAGAATCTAAATTGAATTCCATTGACTCGACAACTCGAGAATTGAAATCAAGGCATGATTCTTTTTAATTTGGTGTGTATTCTTCGATTCATATCAGACTTCACAATGTATTGAAATGTCGGAAGCTAATTTCTACCGTCTGCGGAACCTTGGTAGAGCGACAAAGGCAGCATCGCGATCTAATGCGAAACAGAGGAGCACCGTCTGTCGATTTTATTCATCGCTAATCCAAAGCAACCTTGATTTTCGGCACTGCTCGCCTTCGATGTCATACGAATACGAGAATACCAAACAGCCTTTTTATCTCGACGATTTATCTGTGGTAACGTCGACCGTGCCATCATTGTAATCTTCCAAAAATAGAACTTCCCCTTTGATCTAACAGTTTTTATTTCTCTACATGATGCGGAGATTTTTCTACTCCTTTGCCAAAAAAAGAAAAAATCCATTCATTGACATTCTATCAAGAACATATCCCAACATCATTGTAAAGACAATCTGGTTGTTGATCACGAGTATTTAACGTGTCGCTGCGATTCCTGGGTTCTCTTCGAGAAAAGTGTGTCACAGAACCGTGTGGCTGTCTCACTTTCTTCGGATTCACTGTTCTTGATAGAACAATCAACAAGTTTTCGTCCGCGAAAGTATTGAATTATTGCGAAAATGAATATAGATATTAAGAAAACTTTGCAACTTTAGTTTCCTCTAGCGAAACAGAACTTTGTCACTTATACAGTGGGATGTATTACGTTAAGAATCATTTATCAGATACTCTGCTGTGCATTTGAATTGGATGTGCAATTTGTAAAATGCTATAGACATAGATTGGAAAAACAGATATAAGAATAGCATCTTTTAATTGTCTTGAGTAGTATATTAGAAAGATTTGTTTAATTTGATCTTGCTCCTTCAAAAAACCATTCTGTCTTCCAAGGAGTGGAGTTAAAAACCAAAATATTAAAAAGAAAGATCTTCTAAATATTAAAGACGTTCTTGTAATTGCTCTAAACGGCATGTTAAAGCAGCTTCCTAATTTTATTTTTCCTCTTACAGAAAACGATCCTGTCTTCCAATTAATCAAAAGATTGAGGCCAGTACACGAACCACGAGCATCGTAAAAGTATATACGTAAGCCCGTATATTAAGAATTCCATAATTAACCTGCACATTTTCGCGTGTTTCATAAAAATAAAACCTGCTCGTTGGCGATGTAAATCGGATGGTCGGCGGCGGGGTGTAAGGATAAAGACAACACATCCGGTATCGTTATATTGTTAAACGAAGCGGAGCCTTGATTTTGGCCGACGCGGGACCTTCGTCGAGTCTGGCCGGTTCCCGATATCCGTCGAACGGATCGCTTCGATCCGTCTCACATCCCCGAGCTCGTCGCCGATTCGCTTTTCGCGGACGCGCCGCGATCTTGAAATTCCGCGAGCCCAAGGCGCTTCGCTTGCTTGCGTGGGATCAAGATCGACCTCACAAACTCGCGAGAAAACACGTCTGGATTCGTAGAAAACGGCCGGCAATTCCTTTTAATTCAACCACGTGGGCCGATTCTTCTTCCGTTGCACGAAATTTTGTTTTTTTTTCCTCTCTTTCTTTTTCAATAGGAAAATGTTTGTCTTGTATATCTTCATTTGCTGCATAAATTGTTTGTTTCATAGATTTGTAAATTTTTATTGTGAAAACATATAGGAAAAAGGTTTATCGGGAAAGTAGTCCGTATCGAATACACGACGAGAAAAATTTATTGTGCCGGTGAGTTCTTTTAACTTCTTTCTTTTCATCTTACAACAAAATACAAGCTTCAACGCAGTGTTTCTTTCTCTTCGTTTGTTAGTGAGGAAAATCTTACGTTTCGTTTTTAATAAAATTTCATGTTTCGTTTCATTCTGTATATTTCGTAAATATTATGAATGGTTTTCATAAATTTGTTCTAAACAATTATAATATATAATTTTTAATTATCATAGATAATAATAATTATTTATCATAGAATTGATATAGATTTTGCTATAGATATTTGTTATATTCAGATACTACTTTATAGAGTAGGTTACTTGTACAAAAGTATTTTATTCTACATAGCCGTATGTTAAAAAATTATTTTCTTATTAAATTTGATTTTTATTCTTAAACATCTCAAGGTACAACTTTAATCAGTACAGTACAGTCTGCGTTGCTTGCCAGAAATTTCGAAGGATCAACGAATCCATGTTTACACTGGGACAGGTTTCTTGCGTGACTCGAGGTATTTTAATATTATAGATGATAGCTGTCGAGTAATCTTATTTTACGTGCAACCAACAAGGACCAGCCATTTCAGTCGCCCTGCTGAGCAGTGCATCCTTCTTATACAATCATGGACCACCATCAATAAAAGAAAATATTTCCAACTATATCAAACCACAAATTCTCCCTCCAAAAATTACTCGAACATCTAATAAACATTCTGAAACTTTCAAAAGGCTTTTTAATCAGTCTAGTACGTGCTAGTAACACGGTTCAAGAAAAATCGTGTATTTTCCGATGATGACCAAATAGAATCACGGAATACGCAAGAAGCTTTCACACGCCGTCTGAAAAATTACTCAATCATTCAATAACTGTCCTGAAGACTACAGAAACCGTTTTATTCTATCCAATATGGGCTAATAATGCGCAATTGGTGAAAAATTGTATGATATTCGACAGTGTGGAAAGAGAATCGAGTCTGGGAATACAGTCAAAAAGAAGACTCGATCGATTCGAACGCCGATCGAAAGCGAAATGAAAAATTCCATGGGTTCAGGGGGTGGAAGAGTACGAGAATAAAAAAGAAGCTTCGGGTCGCGCAGGAGAGTCGAGAGCTTTCCCGTTATGCGCCTCCTCTCTAAGCCGATTTCGAGCTGCCGGCCACAGGCCGGTACCGCTAGCTTCCCAGAAATCGACGCTCGATAATGCCTCTCGATACGGATGAAGCAATCTCCTCTACTGTCGCACAGCCGCGAGAGGGGAAAAAAAGGCCTCCGACAGAAGGGTGGGGAAACAAGATGCAAGGTGGGGGAAGTCGCACATATAGCTGATACACCACTAGCTCATGTTTTATTCATCGATTCAAACAAATTCGAAGCGTACTCTTCGTCGCGTGCTTCCTCCTCGTCACCGATAACGTGGTTGTCCTTCTCTTATCCGAGCTTTCAGGGCTATACCTTCCCGTTCAGGGATGCCTGGACAATTTGGACGTCGCGAGATCCCTTCTTTCTTCGACAATTTTTTTATTTCACTCGTTTTAACGAAAGATTTGGAAGATTTTTTTTTCTGTTTTTTCTCGTTTCATTATTAGGTTGTTTTAGGTGAAATTGTTGATACAATTGTTCATCACTTTGCTTTAGGAAGTGTTGAACACTTTGATCGGGTTAGTTTGGGATTGTTTCGTTCTTTTTTTTTTAAGAATCTTTTAAGAATTTTGTATGTGTCTTGATTTTATAATCTTTTTGTACGAAATGAAGGAACGACGAAATTAAGGGTTTCAAAGAATTATTCGTAAATTTGTTCTAATAGGGGTTGAATTATCAACTTTGTTTTTCTTAACATTTACCTTTGAAAATTGAAGTTTGTCTGATTATTAGGAATATTATTTTTTGCACGATTATTAATGGAACTCTTCGTTGGTTTGCTTTAGTAAGGATCCAACTGATTTTTAAACTTATTTCTGGAAGAACAAAGATCGAGGTGGAATACGACGAGGTTCCACATCGATCAATTTTCTACTGTTGGTCATTTGTAACATTTTCAGGCCTACAAACTTTAAAACCGTTGCTGATCGTAAGTAGACAAATTCTGAGAACTTGCCGAAGACTGCTTTGCGTTTAAATAGGGTCGAAGTTTATCCTAGAATCTTCTTTTCCTTTACCATTAAACAAAATCGTGGTCATACGGTTCCATAAGTTCACGAAAGTTATTTGACAATTCAAAACGTTCCGAAGAAAGTTCTCGAACTGCAAAGTGGATCAGGTAGATCCAACGTCAGAAGTAATTGCGTCTGACTTAAATTCAATTCTACTGAACTGACCTACTATGATCGCCGCGTTCAATGTTGACGCACGACCGACCATTTTCGCGAATATCTTTTGACGATGATATCTAGAAAATCGGGATAATACGCAATTGTTCCATCGAATAAGCGTTTGTTCGTCATTGACAACCTAATTTTTGCTGAACGGATTTCCAGAGACAGCTAGACTGTTCAAGGACTGATTAGCTCGAACTTGTGATCGAAACTTTACATTATTGCGATCACCTTCGTCTTATATTCTCTTGATCTCCTTATAGTACACCTTTATTTTTTATTTAATATTTTGCACATATTTTTCAATGATTGCGCATTTATTAATTTGGCATCTATTTAAATTTTAGAGCATATTATAATAAATATAATTTTAAAGTAATATAAAACGTATACGCAAAATTATATTTGACAACATTATCTTTACTCCTAACACTTCGTTCGAAGACATTGTCACGATGAATGTATAAATGTACACAGTAATTCAATTGATCGATTCAGCTCACTAACGATTGAATCAAATACCTTCGTTCGAAAATAATTTTTCCATCGAAGCATTTTAGTGGAAAATCACGAGTATATTATTTATTAGTGTCGAGTTTCATTTCCACCTATGCCAGATTGATGACAAATCGAATTTTTCCAAGAGTTTATCGACTCAACGAAGGTGACACGTCGTTCCTTCGATTCTTTTTACTATTTATAGTAACGACCGCACAAATGTTATTTACAATATCGTTGTCAATTCTACTGTCGCAATAGTTGGAAATATCAGTGAAAGGATTCTTTTTCCTCCTTTTTCGTCGATCAGAACCGAACGCGTTCCCAGTGCTTGTCGCAGAATTGCGTAACTTTCATTCAACATCCTGTAGGAAGAAATTTCAGATTCAAGAAACGATTGATTTTCTTGGAGATAGCGGGAAACGTCCCGCCGATGACGACGACGAAATTTATTTTATGATCGTAAACAACATGTCTGTCTTTGCAGTTTGCATTCGAGCATAAATCGGAAGCAACATTTTTCTACGTGCGATCACATTTCGATATTTGATCCTTGATATTTAGTTAGGATCCACCGAGCACAACGGTAACGAGACCACGTAGAAACTGCTACACGCTGGTACGAGAGACGATACGAAAGATCCGAGACTCGACAAAGATCGAATAAGATCGTTGTCGAGGAAGATGAAGAAGCAAAGGACACGGTCTACCTACAATTTTCCAGTTGCTGAAATTTCGTCGTAAAAGGCGAGCGGCAATGCTCGGAAGGTTTTTCTTCGCTGCAACTCGTTTTGCTCTATCACCCCTGTGGCCCTTAAATGGCCGAGCGAAAAGGCAGCGAGCAGCTCAGCGAGGCTAACGAGCCCAGTTTCTCGTCTCCCCCGGCGGAAAAACGAACGATTTTCGGGTACAGCCTGTACGACGATGGCACGAAAGGCCCACTCTGGATCAGCTTGCAGAACCATAGGCAGGGTCCCATATCGATAAACGTCAAGTACATCGAAATAAGAGCGGAATAAAGGGCGTATGTGAGCCTGGTGTGAGATGGGAGTGAGTAGCCGGTCTCACGAGGTGCTCGTTGGACTGGAGGCTCACCACCTTGCTGCCAGAAAACCCGATGGCACCTTAAGGAGAGAAGTCAAGGGCAAGAAGCGTCCCTTCGTTGCCCAGTCTGGCCCAGCTTGGGCCCTACTTGGACCCCACTCCCGGCCGTCGCGTCTCCACCCCCTCCCCCACCGCCTCACTTCGTGTATATATCTCTTGGTTGTAGAATCTCCCTGCCCCTCCAGCCCCCTTCACCTTTCTGGATCTCCCTCCCTTCCCCTCCATACCTTCTATCATCCTTCCGTTCCGCTCCCTCCACCTTTCCAGCCCTTCTTCTTCGGGCTTCTCCCGACGTTCCACACACCTGAACGACCGAGAGTGTCGGAGAGCCGTCGGCTCTCTCGGTGCTTTCTTGAAATTCGTCTCTCTACCAGCAGTAGCAGCACCAGCAGCACCAGCAGCAACACACCGGGTTGTGTGTTATACACTTACGACAGAGTGTACGACAGAGAGACCAACTTCTCCTCCCCCTTTCGTCTCAACACGAATCCATATGTATGGGGTTGAGAGGCGCACCAGGCGACGCAAATGTGCTGACTACATTACGCCGCTATATAAGATAGCCGGCCAACCATCCTATCCCCACAGACCGAGCCAGATCGGCAGACCGTTCACAGACGGACCAACGAACCGATCTACCGATACTTCAGACACGACACATCTTTTTCGTTAACACGGACCACTTCGCGAACTCAGCCGATCACAGGGTTAGATCAGCCAGTTTTCGTCGAGGAAACCAATTCACCGGTATTATTCGATACGTTCGATTTCATCGGGGGAGGTGATCGGATTTTTACACATTTTACGATTTATATTCAAGATACGTCTTAGCCTGACGATATTTCGGCATTTTCGATAATACACGATCTTTGAAAGAGTTTCGTTCGGTACCGCGATAACATCGCACGTGCCGCAAAGTTTCCAAGCTTTGAAAAGTCGAAAAGGCTCAGAGAATTTCCTTTTGAAGAGACCCTTCTCGCGATCCAGATACCCTAGGTCGGGGTACCACGGTTCTTCATACGAGACATAACACGAAAACATCGGTGACGATCGTCAGTGAGTGCATCGACGAAGAGAAACAAGGTCGAAGATGATCCCTTTGACAGCCACCACGTGCTTCCTAATCGCTGTCACCTTCCTGGCACTCGTCCTGATCCTACTGGATCATCTAAGGTCCAAGAAAACGACGAAGAATGTCATCTTGGACGATAACGTCCTGCCGGAACCACCTGGACCCAAACCATGGCCGATTCTGGGCTCCCTTCACATCCTGGGACGCTACGACGTACCCTACAAAGCTTTCGCTGATCTTGTTAGGGACTACGACTGTCAGGTGATCAAGCTCAGGATGGGATCCGTGCCCTGCGTGGTCGTCAATGGTCTGGAGAACATCAGAGAAGTGCTGACCATCAAGGGACACCATTTCGATTCCAGGCCAAATTTCACCAGATACCATCTGCTCTTCGGTGGAAACAAGGAGAACTGTAAGAATATTTCTTTTATCTTATCTTTCCTTTATCTTCTTCATTTCGATTTTGACACCACGAAGATTCTTCTTGTCGTGAGAAAATTTTGCCAGGATCGAGCGTTGTCTTTTTTTTTCAAGATTTTTCAGTTTGTTCTTCCTTTATTTCTTATAAATAAATTTTTTCATCAACAAGAAAATTTTCGTCGTGAGAAAAATTTTACTTTTTTTATAAATTTGTAACATTTTTCTGTTTTTATTTCGATATTTACATAACGAGGGCTTCTTTCGTCGCGTGAAAAGTTCCCGAAATTAAACACTGTTTCTTAAAAATCATTTAAAAAGCAGTGCATAACCGAAAATTAAATTTCCACGATCTTGACGAATCGAAATAAATAAGACGTGCCGTTCAGCCAGTTGACAACTCGTTCACCATGCAGACTACCTCGTTAGTTATTTTTGATTATTCGAAAAACTCGTGTCCAAGTGTTACGTAATCGTTTCTCTGCTTCGTATCGTCTCGTAAACCTTCGAGACCCGTTTTATGTATTTTGCCACCGTGTTTAGAAGGATGTCACGCGTCTTTTGAATGAAATTATGTAGCTATGCGGTTAAACGTTAGGAAAAAATGGATTCGGTACGGGTGGAATCGTGAGATAGTGTGAAAATTGAATTTGTCGACACCTCGTCACGGCTGCTGAAAACTCGTTCCCCATGCTAACGACCTTGCCGTCGTACGCGACACGTGAGCGGCCGGCCCACACAACCGCAGCCCGTTTATTTTTCGCGTGGCTCGTGCTTTCGTTGCGTCCACGGAATGCCCGAAACTCGTGCTAAGGTCAACGCCGAAGCGGTACCAAGTGCAAGCCGGAAAGGTCACGGTACCACTTTCACGCGTTCCTGGCTCACCTGGCAGCCGACAAACAGGATCAAGGCTGATCCACCGGAGGCGATTCCGATACTCAGCACCATTTTCTTTCTCTCTCTTTCGCTTCCTACGTCTCGTCCTCACCATTATTTTGCGCTTAGATCCAGAAACTAGACTTGTCTTTGATCGATTCGAATTCACAAGTTTGATTAGTTACATGTCAAGAAGCAATACTATGACAGGAGAAATTCTGTGTCCGACCATAGTGCATTTTTGTGCTTAGATCCAGAAACTACGCTTGTTTTTCATTTCGATCGAAGTACATCAGTTCGATTCATTCTTTAGTAAAAATAATTGTATGAAAGGGAAAATTTTGCGTCTAATTATCGTTATTCTGTGCTTAGATCCAGCAACTAGATTCCATTCTCATAATTTCGCACGTCTTGTTAACGTTTTCTCACAATCAAAGCACCTCTCTTCGACGTTGTACGTCCACTGCAAATGAAATCAGCTTACATAAATCGTAACGTATAAGATGTGCCATTTTGTTGCATCATTTGCGCAGTACTTTTATCCTTGTAGACATATCATTTTAAAGCTGAAATTTTTCTCTTTCACACATAATTTTCATTTCATTAAGTCTTTCTAGAACTTAGTAAAGTATGAATATGTAAAATTCGAATATTTCGTGTTACTACCTAATAGTATCGAAAAATTTTCCATGTTATATCGTACTAAATTGTGTTCGTCATATTCATATCGTCGAAGGAATCAAAGCGAAACAAAATTATCAAGGATTTGTACGACATTATTTTGTAAAAGAACCAAAAATCCTGGGTTTCTCGGGTCTCAGGGAACCAAGTTACCGAGCGGTATGTCCTGGCGAGTTGCGAGAAACCAGGTCACTTCCTGTTCTGGTCTGCCCCGCGACCGCTTCGATTTGAAATCGAGTCGCCTTGCTCGCGCGGCGATGAATCGATTTTCTGCCGACTGCGCTCGATCCCGGCATCCGCCGATGCTTGCATTTCCGCGTACGCGTTCCCCCGTCTCGGAGAAAGAGAGATAGAGGAAGAACGACAACGGAAAGGGAGAGGAGAAAGAGTACGCGTCAACAAAATTTTTCCATTTTTTTCTTTTTTTTCTTTCTTTTTTTTTCGCCAGTCAACGATATTTCGAAACGCGTGTCTTATTTGCGTCATCAAGTGCCGTTGGAAGGTCAAGTTTAATCGTGATCATCTTTATTTTGCCTTGACGGTGATCAATGAAAATCACCAAATCGCCGATCGACATGTCCGTTATTAATTTGTCCCTGTCAACCGGTTGTTCGAGCGGAAATTATTTCGAGACGAGCTTCTGTTCTTTTAAAAGAAGGTTTCAATAAATTACGGAAAAATGAAATGTTATTGTTTAAAGGATATTCAAATATCCGAAGTTCTTTTCTTTTGAAATTTCATGCAACAGAAATTCTTCGTTGCGAGATTCTCGTAGTTACTCGTAGTATTTTTTACTCTGCAAATTTCTAACAGTAAAAATTCCATTCCCGAGATTTCTCGTAATAGGAATCTTTTCTTTCGAAATTTCTTGCGATGGAAATATTCCTTCCAAAAATTTCTTACAGTAAATGTTTTTCCTCGACGTTTCCTATAAAATGTTATCTCTCTGGAAATTTTTCACAGTGAAAATCTTTTTCCTTGGAAATTACTTGCAACAAAGTGTAATATAATTTTATAAAAACCTAAAAAACATTTTCTTCTTTTTATTTTCCAGCTCTGGCATTTTGCAACTGGTCCGAAGTGCAGAAGACTCGAAGAGAGATGCTCCGCGCGCACACGTTCCCGCGCGCGTTCTCCACACGCTATAACGAGCTAAATGGGATAATTGGTGATGAACTAAACCTTCTGATCAACCATCTGGACTCCCTCTCCAACGTAAACGTGCACGTGAAACCATTGATCCTTCATTCCTGCGCGAACATCTTCATCACTTACCTCTGTTCGAAGAACTTCCACCTAGAACACGATGGTTTCCGGTACATGGTCGAGAATTTCGACAAGGTGTTCTTCGAAGTGAATCAGGGTTACGCAGCCGATTTTCTACCCTTCCTTATGCCTCTTCATCACAGAAATATGACAAGAATGGCGCACTGGAGCCACGAAATCAGAAAATTCGTTATCAAGAACATCATTTCTGATAGAGTGAATGCCTGGAATGGCATCGTTCCTGAAAAAGATTATCTAGACTGTCTGATTAATCACGTCAAGAGTGGAGCAGAACCCGAGATGTCCTGGAATACAGCGTTGTTCGTCATGGAAGATATAATTGGTGGACACACGGCCATTGGAAATCTCCTCGTCAAGGTTTTAGGATTCCTCGCTACAAGGCCAGATGTTCAAAAGCTAGCTCAAAAAGAGATCGATTCTCTTGGTATCGCTGGAATCTTCGTTGGGCTGGAGAACAGAAGATCCTTGCCTTATGTCGAAGCTATCATCTTGGAGACTATTAGGATAATTGCTAGCCCTATTGTTCCTCACGTGGCTAATCAGGACAGCTCCATTGCTGGTAAGTTTCAGTATTAAATCGCGGATTTTCATGCAATGTCATATTTTTGCGAATGTAAAATAATGATTCTCATAATAGCAAACAAAGAGGATTTGCATCGTTTTAAAAAGACATCGTTTTAAATATCCGCGACCCATTTACAACATCTCATTTAATAATTATCGAACTAGAATCTCTAATCAAAATTTTCCATTTCTTCCTCTTGTCTTTCTTTCCTTTTATCGACCCTAAACTAATCTGATCTCGTTATTCTTTTCAGGCTACAGAATCAAGAAGGACACCTTCATTTTCCTCAACAACTACGATCTAAACATGTCTACCGACCTGTGGACCGCGCCAGAAGAATTCATGCCCGACAGATTCGTCCAGAATGGAAGGTTACTGAAGCCAGAACACTTCCTGCCATTCGGTGGAGGTCGACGATCTTGCATGGGCTACAAACTGGTGCAGTATCTGAGCTTCGCCATTCTAGCTACGTTGCTGAAGAACTTCACGATAGTACCCGTGAAGAACGAGAATTATACGATTCCCATCGGAAACCTGGCCCTGCCTGAGATGACCTTCAAATTTCGATTTGAACGACGGTAGGGCCTCGAAGAAGGCACGGACGTTGGCCTGGGAGGAAAGGGCTGACACGAAGACTTCGGTTGCTTCGGCGAAGCTTCAATGAGAGAGACTTCAACGATAGGGCAACCATAATGGATCGTTGGTCCACGATCAAGAAGGAGCTTCAGGGAAATTTGGGAGGGACCAGCTGAAGAGAGGCTTCTGATTTGTTTTTTTTTCTTTTAGACAAAGCTTTATAAGAAGGTCGGATACTGTTTGACCTTCGTCAGCAACGAGAGCTTTACTGACATTACTAGATGGTTAAGGTAGCAAATTTTTGTTGATCGTCCATCAACGGGGAATAATCCCACTTCCCTCTGAAACGGTTCGAAGACGATCAGCCGCGATATCAGGAGAGAAAACTTGGACTGAAAAAGAAGAGGACTGACCCCACGGGATGCTACGGGAAGAACAGTTATCGTTTTAACGAACAGCTTAGGTAAACCGAGCCTTACCGGTCATCTTCTTGTTTCTATCTTATAGAATCGTGCCTTCCTTGTAAATTTAGAACCATGCTTACTTTAGGCAACTTTTGGTCAATTAATTGGACGATTGAGTTCGTGTTGGTTAAGTAAAAGATTTACGCTACAGCTTGATCGTTGTTCGATACTTTATCGTTGAACGTAGCTGATGCTGATCAAATTACGATTATCTGTCTGTTGATCTTTTAATATTTACAAGATACTGAACGTATTAGTAGAATTTTACATGAGCTACAGTTCGCTGTTATATTAATAGACAAATTGGTATAACAGTAACAAGTTTGTTTTACAAGTAAATTATCTGATTTGCTTATTTGTTAAAAAATTATACGAGAAAAATCTACGATCTACATCTTGTAACTGCTAATTCAATAATATTATTAATTAGTAAATTATCGTACAAGAGAATCCACTCGCCGAATATTCAAGTTCCAATTGAACGATTGAAAAAGTTTTACTCGATTGATATTACATTTGCAGAGGTGATTGACCAAAAGTTACGTGATGTAAACAAGGCTTAAGAACGTAGTATCTTCATCTTGAAAGATTTCAAGAAGGGATTAAATTCTGCTATAAAAAGACGAAGATTTACGTTCAATTATTACGTTATCGGATGATGGTCCTAAATATATTTTCCTGGAAATCGATCTATTGATCAATCTACTCACTTTAAAATTTCCTTCTTCTTCTTTTATTTCATTCTTTTCGATTGCTTCTTTGATGTTAATGTATAAAACGTTACATAAAATGATTAACATCAACATACATAAAATTACGTTGTATAAAATATAAAAATCAAGGATAATATTAACTTGAATTTTTAATATCGATCGATTTCATGGGAATACGATGAATCGACGGGTGATCCACGAAGATCCACGGATCAGAAATGACCGAGACTGATTCTTTTGTTTAATCGAACGATCACGTACAAACCATCGTCTGATAACTGCTTGTTCGAAAGACGAGACGCGAGAACGTGAGCGGTAAGCACGGAGAAAACGAGACGATTTTATTTCAAGTTAATCGTTTCGATCGCGTGAAATCAGAACGAAAACACCTCGCGCCACTCCAAAAGGGTGTGAATTCATCGCACGAGCTTATCGATCATCCATCGTTTGCGGTATTCCGAATACTCGACCGATATATGCATCAACATTGATCCAATATTGACTATCAAGGACTAAGCGACGAAATTTCTCCAATGTTGGACCAACGTTCGTGCGGAATAGCGTAAAATCGGTTTTACATATTTCTTTCCTTTTTCCTTTATGACCGAAGAAAATAACGAGAACATCGCACCGAAGCGTACAACACGTTTAAAGTTTGTTAATTCTCGTTTCTCGACGCGATCCTCGACGCACATTCCTCTTTCCTCTTTCCTCTCACATTCTTCTCATCTTTGATATTTCTCCTTTTCTTTCGCTCCATATTTCCCTTAGCGCAAATCTGACCGATTATTTGCACCTTACCAATTGATCGTTGTTTCAAAAAAAGAAAAAAGATTCAATGAAGAAAAATATATACATATTTTTTTAACTAAAAATATATATATTTTTATGGTGCAAAAGTGGTGGGAAAATGGTACAGAACGGACGAGTCCCGCATAAGACGAGAGAAATCGATTTCTCTTTTTTCTTTCTCTTTTTTATTGTAATTATCAATTATTACACGACTGAATGATTTTTCTCAAAGAGAAAAGTCGGTTTGCCCGCGAGAACTACGCTCACGTATAATAATTTATTTTTACGCTATTAAGCATTGATTCTTCTTATTATTATTATGTTATTATATTATATTACATTATATTATTATTATAATATTTCTGCTTGCTACTATTATCATCACTATTATCAGCAGTTAGAGTTTTCATCCCCCTTTTTATCATCACATTTCTCCACCACCCCGTATCTCGTACTTCCACGTCCGTACGTTATTTTGTGTTTGTTATTTAATTATTGCGATTGTTACGACATTTGTTAATTTATTATTTAAGATTTTAATAATAAAAGCGACAAATAAGACTTCTTTTTTATATTTTTCTCTCCCGTTAAACGAGCCTTCCTTTCAGTAATCTCTTCCTACCTTTCTTGCGAACGAAGAACACATCGTGTTAAAAATTTTACTAGATTTTACGAAATTTTTACCAAAACACTTACGTTAACTGAGGAACGAGCAGTCAAGTGGAAATTAACAACCATGTTACTTGACTTTGACGTCTCTTATCATTCGCATAATCGCTATCAAGTAAGACTTATTGTCACAATTCCGCCCTATATCCATTTGGATACGAAAGTGTAGATAATAGAATGATAACTCTGATTCGATACGAAATAAATCATAATCACGCTTGCAGTAGACACTGTTATATACCGTTAAAAATATTAGCACTTCACTTAAGTGTAATTCAATTACAAATCGATGGTTCAACATTCGAAGGCAGTTATATAATATTTAACATTTATTATTTAATATAATGCATATAATATTTCACATTTATTATTTAATATAATACATATAATATTTAACATTTATTAAAGGTACAAAAATAAGTATATTCTTAAATTACTTTAACAGAAAATAAACATAGATGGCAGGATGACAGGCAGTTGCAACGTGGTTTCATAGATTAATTAACAGTTATAAACTCAATAAGGAAGCTAGATTTGCAAGGGCTGATATTTTTAACGAATGAAAATCTCGATCAACCTTTTCTAACATTCCCAATCTTTATATTCAAACTTTTCGCAAACATGAAAAAGATTGTTACGATTTAGACAAAGTTGAGAGTATTTTCACCGTTGCATTGATATTCAGATATATAAATAGAATCCCTCGATATCATTTTTTTCCGCCTTCAAAAAGTCCATCATTTCCTTTTTTTTTACTAAATAATTCGTATAACCTTCAAGTAACTATAGTTTCCTCCAGAAACATATATCATATTTACCATCCACCATCTCCTCTTCCTCCGGCGTGTCAACCACTTCCTTCTTCCTCGAGAACATATCTTCGATCTCGCTCAAAGTCTTTCCCTTAGTCTCAGGTAAGAAGAACGTCACAAATAACGTTCCCAAAAACGACAGCACCGTGAAAAATATGAAAACTCCATGTCTGCCCATGGCGACCTCCATGTCCGGGTAGGTTTTCACCGTGATGGAACTGAAGATGTAATTGATACACGTAGTCAATCCTGATAACGCTTCTTTAACCTTCGTTGGATACACTTCGCCCACCATGGCGAATGGGATCACCAAGAAACCAAGAGTGCTTCCAAAAATGTACATAAGTATACATATCACAGGTATCAGGCCACCATCGTTTATAGAATATCCTTTATCCTTCAATAATAAGTACACAGACAATACTCCCATGAAAATTGTCATTGCAGATCCAGAAACGATAGAAGGTTTTCTCCTTCCTAACTTTTCTGACATGCACGACACTAGTAAAGTACCTACTAATCTTGTTAATCCTATCAAAACTGCCCCCAAATTGGGATCTATAGTGACTCCAGCGCTTTGTATAATGTCCACTGCGTAGTAGACGATGATGAAAAGTCCGGAGAATTGCTGGAAAAAGAAATAACCGAGCAGGATTGCAAAAGGTACCATGGCGTTCCTCTTGAGCATATGTTTCATAAAATTTTGTTTCTTTCGCTGAAGACGTGTTTTCAATTCTTCGTAGAGCTGTGGCGGGGGAGGCACGTCTTTTGGGATGCCGCGGAATTTTTTCAACACCTGTAACGCCTCGTCTAGACGACCTCTGTCTCGTAACCAGATCGGGGTTTCTAGGACGACGGCCAAGGTCAGTACGGCCGAGACCAGAGGAAACAGGGCGCACATCAGAGCCACCATTCGCCAGTCGTCCTTTGGGAGAGAAAGATCGTGAGTCGAACTGTGATTCCTGATTACTAGACTGCGGATTACTCTTTACAAAAATTTCTATTTTTCATAAGAATTTAGTATTCTGTATAGAGTATGAATTTTAAATTCCTGATTAATTTCTTAACCATATTAATTCTACGCAGTTCTTAATATCTTTTTACTTGATTCTTTCCAATTTTGAAGCTATAAATATAACTGTTCTAAGATTTTTAAGCAGATGCATATATCACAAAACTTTTTAAAGAAAGAGAATTACATACATAACTTTCTTTACCTTGAAAATATAGCCGAAAATATAAACGACAAGAACACCGATGGCGATGGATACGCTGGTCCATGTGATCATAATTGATCGCCATTTTGGAGAAGAAACCTCCGCGCTATAAACTGTGGCTGGTACCGAGGCCATGCCTGTCGCGATTCCAGAAATGATTCTGCCTACAAGAATTTGTTCGTATGTTCCAGCTAAATAAATGACGAGCCAGCCAACGATGGACACGATAGACGTTATCAACAAGCTCAACTTTCTTCCGCGTCTCATAGTGTAACCAGAAACGATGCAACCAAATGGAATACCTAGTGCCGTTGCTGTCGCTATGGATTATGCAATTGGATTATTAATTTCGATGAAGAAGATCGCACAGGTTAGCTTAGTTCTTACTTTGGAAATAATTCAATCCATTTGGGACCAACGCTGCGATATTTCAAGCAATTTACAATACATCATCGAATTCTGTATTTTAACACTATGGCTACGAATTTCAAATATTCGTTCAATATATGTATATGTATAGATATATATATATATTTTTTTGTGTATGTCTTCCACCTAAATTCTACAATTTTATGAAATTTGAAAGAATTAAAGCATTCATAATATTGTGAAAAACCGCTCGTTGGTTCCCAATGAATTGATACTTTGCAGTTTGACTAACGTTCGTTATTTTATTCCACCTAATCCTTATTCGATAAACAATATTTTCGAAGCTTGTTCATAATTTGTATAAATTTATCCATATATTACCACAAGAGAATATCCAAAAGTATATTTAATTAATTCGAGAAAAATCAAATGAAATACTAGTAAATAATACCTTAATTGCTTTAAAAATTTTCTTTCATTCGCTTTGTTGAATATTACCGTGTTAAATAAATTAATGGAATTAAATTCATCGAAATTATCGAGGTAGTACTGACCTATCCAATTGGCTTGAACTTTGTCGATTTTCACGTCACTGGTAGGTGACATCAAAGGTGTCAATGCAACTCCGCTATAGCCAAAAGCCATGGAAGGACCCAAAACCGAGGAGTTCGCGCACAGCGACATAATTATCTGCAAACGAATATTTTAGAGATACTTTATATCGCAAAATCTTAATTTATCGATTAATTCGATAGAGTATAAATTAAAAAACAATTTGTTTGCTAAATAATTACAAAATTCAATTTGCATCAGAGTATACTATGTAGAGTGTTGTAAATTACTTCGAGTAGATTCTTTATTATTTATTGCCATCATAATTTTTAAAGAGATTACAATCCTATTAATTCTTCTGAAAGATACACGATATATTAATTATAAAATTTCTACATTATATAAAGATCTATGTCTTTTTCATGATAAACTTCTATTTTCGTGTTTGAATCCGTAATTATAACTATTATAATTGCTAATGGCTGCATGCAAATGAATAGACACTAAAATGTATAGTCGATTATAGACGTACACGTGATCAGTTAATTATTAGCATATTAGGTATTTAAAAGATTACTGTGATCATAAAGTTAACTCGTCCTTATTGGGAAGTACCTAACAATTTAATGTTAATTATTACGTTGAGTTATCAGACAAGTAGAAATTGATGATTAGCCAAGCAGCATATTCTGATGGACGAAATTTAATGAAATTAATGATAGATAAAATATGTGATACCATCTTTGATCAATTTTTCAATTAATAAGAAACTTTCAATAATATGAATTGAGATTATACCTAAATATCAGCGTAAACACATTAAATCTGATTACAAGATAACGCTAACTTCTCTAACAACAAAACAAAATGTTCTCTCAGCAAACAATAAATATTCAACAATTTTACACTTATGAATATGCAATTTACTATTATCTTAAACGGAAAATTCCCAACTTGTTCCGCATAAGCGAGTCTATAACACATAATCAAAATAAAAGAATCGAAAATATACATCGTTACAACGTATCTTTTCTAAAGTCAGTCCTCAATTAAAGAACGAAGATAACGAATGAGCAAAAGAATAAAATTTATTGTAAATGCTAGTAAATCAGGAGGCATTTTTTCTGAAACAATCCTACTATCGCTGAGAAGCCGCTCGTATGTGACCAATATCGAAACCGGTTTGGGATGAAGGTTTACAAAGAAGAAGAGCAAGGAGGAATAATTAAATTAAGCCTTGAAATGTCATCAAAAGGTTTACGTAAAGCTGCGTTAAGCGTGATAATATCACAGTATTTCGAGTTACGCAAACCTTTCTAATACGCCACCGCGCCTCCGTCTATGGCTATTACTTTAGCGTACTTGTCTCACTGCATTTACTTATTTTCCAGTTGTGCAACAGTCGAGAATTTTATAGAACTTGCGTGGTTGACAAATCATGGTATCTCGCGTGACTTATCTTTTCCATTATCTTTCCCTAATTTTCTAATTACCGACATTAATGATTCTTCCATGGAAGATACCAATAACTTCTCATCGTACATTTCCAAGAAAATGAACGTTATCTATGCCATGAGAAAGCTATGAGATAATTGTAAAACGCGTTAATCGAAAAAACTTCAATAATTTAAGGAGTTGCAGAGTGAAACAAGATGATGAATAGTACAAAAAATGGGAATACCTATTAATTTTGAGTTTGGGTTTTGCAATGTATTAGGTTGTGAATTATATAATTCATGCAAAATGTTGGGTTTTTACACATATATTTTTGAAATTTTTTCGAAAGAAATGAAGAAAAGTCAGTTTACAGAAGAATTCTCCCAGAGGAACTATGATTAATTTAAAATATGCATTATTAAGAATACTTCGCTTGCATTAATGCAACATTTTGGAACACTTCTACTTAATTACTTAATAACTTTTTCTTAATAACTTCTACTCTTTTCTCTAATTTAGTTCTAATCTCCAAAAGCTCGTGGAAGATTAAACGAGAGGTTATAAGCATTTATAATAGCAGAAATTAAGCCTCTCATATGAGTTGTTACGTAAATAACAGACTAACGTATATGGCTCAGTAATTTTTACGTAAGACCTTCTGTTTATCTCCGTGTTTCTCATCTAGTTTAACAACTCAATCCTAGAAAATCCTAGAAAATCCTAAAAAACCGATCTTAACAAGTAAAATACGAAGAATCAATAATATTTCATAATCGATCAAATTTTGTATTCACAATATAATTTTTAAAATTTCTTAAACCACGTTTCTGTTCCAATTAGATAACGTGCAAATGTTTCAAAAAGTTTGATAGCCTTTAGAATGCAAATTATAATAATACGAATTTAAGTACCACTTGAGAAAATAAGTATTGTTGTTCAGAAGTTGCAAGACCAATTGAATAGAACGATTATTATTGAGCCAATGATACGCTTAACTGTTCATCAACAATGATGTATAGAACGCGGCGTGACAAGAATTAAAATGGATGAATATTAATCCAACATTGATCGATTCAACTCAATAACTTAATTTTATTCATAATTTATTTTTCATAATTAAATTTAATTATTATTTATTTTCCAAGATAACTGTAAGGAACAACTCCGTTAGCCATTGTTGCAATTCACGAATGATGTCTTAAAATGAAATGATTATTCAGTGTTAACATATTGCAGACTGATTATGGAAATTTCTACATTTCGTTTAATAACGCGTTACACGTTTTCAATATATTTCCAATGTTTATAATAATAATGCAATCCATGTCCAGTCCAAAGCATAATATAATGACGATAGCCATTTTATGGCGAAAGCCATTTCCATTTTTTCTGGAATAGATAAAACTTGGCAACTTTTCTTGTAAATAATTACAAATTGCACTTTGTAATCTTTTCAAAAAGCAATGATACAAAATGGCAAATTCTTAAAATATGTTTTATTTTTAGCAAAACATCAGCATTTAACGTAGATTACGGATTTGAAATTACATTCACGAATTCAATTAATTACAAAGTAACCATCGCTTCATTATTTAATGTTAATTTTATTTACTAGTTGCTTCGAGGCTTGCGATCGAGAATGTGCTAATCTACAAGTCACACTTATCTCATTTAAAAATAATTTTGCAACTTTACTCACGAATCGACGTCAATATTCAGTTGTGTCAGAAAATTCTAACAGTATATATGTATAATATATATAAAATATAACAAATCAATTCGATTACATAAAGTTTTAACTGCGTCCGATTAGTTCACCTGATAAGTTCGATTTTTCTGAATCTAGCTCTAAGCTTCTAAGCTTCATGAAGTACTTTGAGAACTCGATTCGATCACAGAAATGCTTAACTACATTGAAGCATTAAACCGCTCGTGTGATAAATTCGATTTTTGTAAATTCGTTAAACATTGCGAAGTACTTTAAGAAAGATTAAGAATCAAGATTGTAAAAGAAGAATGATCAAGAATCAAAATTAAAAATTAATCATTGGTAAATATAAAAATAAATGTAATATCCTATCGTTCTCTATAGTAGTAGCGTGATAGTAAAATACTCAAGAGATAAGAACCTTTCCCTTGAAATGACCTCGTTCGATATCATTTGCGTCAACTTCATAGGACGAACAACGAAAGGATATATCAGTCTCGTTATCATTATTATTACCATTATTTTTCTGCACATGCCCGCGATCTGTGTCAAAGACCTCTTAACTCTGGTAGAAATAAAATACCGAGCAAAACGATTTCTCGATAAAAGGTTTTGTTTTGGACGTTGAACATTCGTAATTTATCTCAACGGTTAATGGAAATTTATAATTCGTCGTATCGATTTTTTGTTCGATGATAAATTCTAATTAACCAACTTTTCTTACTTTGACTTCTTATTTTACTCTTCATCGATTCTCAATCTATATTATAATTCTTTTATTCCGTAATATTAGATGATATCAAGCAAACTGATTTGTATATTCTATCCCTAAACGTAATTGCTTTCATGGTTGTTTATCACAAGCAAATGCAATAGCAGCGTTTATAATAGTAATTCAGAAAACGTGGCTCGTTTTTATAAAGTCAAAGAACGTTCTATCAGCATAGATACCATAAATTTTATTCCATCGTATTATTTATTTGAAATGATATAAATTAATTGAAATAAACTAAATGTAAAAAAAGACATTCTACCTGATACATGACACCTTTCTTCTCCCATCTTTTTTCCTCTTCGGGATCTGGTACGAACTATAAAGAAAAAATCATTCAGTTTACATCCTTCGATAATCATGGTACACGGCATAAAGTAAACTAAGAATTTTCATGCGTTATCTACTTTTCTACGATGGCAGATATGGATTTATGTATTAACTTAATGTACTGACTTAAAATTACGATGACTTAATACTCCTGACTTTGTTTGTGACCTTCAACGTTTTTCTTTGAACGTTTGCAGGTACTAAGCAACTACTAAAAGGCTGTGATAACGTAATGACGTGCACTTACTGGCAGAAGTTAAAAAACATAATGAACACTTTGAAATTACTCTATGTTATCTGTCTTCTGAGATTCACTGATCGGATTTGAAAATACCAGAAAGAGATAACAATCCGTGTATGAACATACAATAATTTTTAATGTTAAATATCTAAAAGCGAAAGTGAGATATGGTGGCGTCAATAATATGTATGGGGTTGTTGGTCCTGATCCGTTGATAATTACCCTTGATAATTATTGATCAGTTATTGATTAAACAATAATTCCTTGGTATTGTCTTGGACTTATTTTTCATGTTATGTACAGTTTAATTTATGTTAGAAATATGTATAGTTTCCATTGATAATTATTTTGATAATAATTCTAATTACACAAAGTACTGCTGCAGTGCAAATTAATTAAAAATATCATACAAGAAATTATCGTAATGGAGAAAGAGATTCGATAAGGTGGTAAAAAGTTATGATGAAAATATTTTTTAGATAACAAGATTACCTTGGTCTCCAAATGTGTCTCCACGTGCCCGTTCGAATCATTCATTCCGTTTACTATACTCATTTTCAAATATGTCGTAGTAAGTATTCTTTTAAACGTCACTTCGCTCGTGCTCTCTTAACTTTGTATTCTTTCATCTAATTAATTATTTTACGTCTACATACAAGTTCTCTTTAACTTTATCCTTCGTTAAGGAGAATGTCCTCGCGTCCACGATTAAAGCATTAGCACATGATTAACATATTATATGTCATATCATAATATATCATGATTCGATCATACCTGTGAGATAAACATAAAAAATTGATATGAAATATGAACTCAGTCGCTGATTGACTAATTAGCAATCATCGATCATCGCGATTTCAGATTGATCGGAGCTGATAAAATGATAAGGTATTCTGTAAAATAATCACAAAACTCTCGATGATTGAATTCGAATGACGGCATTATTGCAAAATATTTTAATATTCGATGTTTTCAATAGCAAATAATTTATCATTTAACTAATTTAAAACCGAATTTTTGTCTATGGTAAACAATGTAATAAATTGTAAATTATGTAGAAGCAGATTTCTTCGATGCTAAATGCTTCAACACCAGCGCGAATAATTTAACTATCAAGAAATATTGCACAAAAATTTTGAAAATTAAGTCAGCAATCAATCTCAAATTTAATTTACCTTAAACCAAAATTCTTCCAAAATATTCGGTTTTTCTTTCTTTAAATTTACAAAGAATTCAATGGACTGTCTTCATCCGAATCACTGAGCTCTTCCCACAAATACGGGTCCCACATTCCCGAGAATAATGTCATAAGCCAGAAATCCCCTAAGTAAACCAGCAAGACCTTTTTCCACAGGAAATAGTTAACTCTCCAGCGATTAAAAAAATTCTTGTTCTCGACCTCCTCCAGCAGTTGCCATAGATTCATCTCCCCTTCATGTCAAAGGAATACTTCATTAAACTATATAACCAAGTTACACACAAAAATTCCCTATCTTCCCTCCCCCCACAATTGATATAAACAAAAAATTACTATGTCGCAATATTTCCTTACTTTTTTAATCAATGTTCCGACTATTACACTGCTCTCTACTTATCTAGATATAAATGCACATATATTAAATCATACTCTGACTCGTGTAATATTATGAGTAAATTATTACTTCACATGTATTTAACCTCTTGCAATCTTCGAACTTTCATGTTTCGACTTTGGATTTATGTAATATTTGATTTGATTTATGAAGTATTTGGAATATTTGTAAAAAATATTTAACATAGAGTTGAAATGAAGTATCGTGCATATTAAAACAACGTTTCCATATCTTGCTCGAGCTTGAAATATTCCTTACTAGAGAATAAGAAACTTAGAAAACAAATGTTAAATAAAATTTCTTGTTAGAAGAAATCGATTGGATCGATAATGATCGAAAGAACACAGCAGGGTTTAAACAAATGTATAATAACGTAGTCGTATTGCAAATCGTGTAATCTTTAATATTTTGATACGCGAGTATTTTAACCACTTAACAGAAGATTTTCGTGTGACAGCAGTAAAATCGAATGATTCCTTTATATTTCCTTAGAAAATTATTAACAAATAAAAGATTATTATTTTACGAGTAAAAAGAGATATTCGTGAACTAAAAAATAAAAGTTGCTTTGTTGATCTTCCTTCACTGTTATATCGGATCGTATGCAATCATTGTCATGTTTTACAACGATGTAATCATCGTTTGCATGCAGTGTTGCACTTGATACACTCATCAGAATCTAAAAATTACGAAGTTTCTTAAGGTTGCATAACTTGCGCTGAGATTATACGTACCATATTTCAAACAAAAAGTATGAAAAATTACACGAGCTGTACAATTTCGAAGGAAAATGAGCTTTTCTCGATAGATAAATTGAGTTTATATCGATTAAAGGAATATTTGAATAAGAAATAAAATAAAGATCGAAGGTATTATAAACAAACTTCGTTTTAAATTGTTCAGCCAATTATTTCCTGTTATTGTACAAAGACGCGTTTAAAGATTTAGTAAAGTTCGAAAACACATACTTACAAATAAATGTAATTACAGGTAAATAAACCGACTTATATAAACTATTGCAGTCAGATAAACAACGATCCTATATGTGCAGATTATCAGATTAGATTATTGATTATCACGCTGTCTTGTCATCTCAATATTACATTTCATATACATCGCGCGCATATTATTGACTTTTACACACGCTTATCATCAGGCTCTGGCGCGCCTTGCTAAACGAGTTTCAACTTGGTTATTTTTTTCGAATTCGGCTCCACAAATTTATGTGGATGGTTTTGAAGCATTGTGCTTTTGATTTATACAAAAAGCAAAGTCGATTTTCTGGACCAGTCATGCAAGTATCTCTTCTTATCGCACTTGCCCATTATATGGATCGTTCTTGCAATTAGTCTGGCTGATATTTTTAGCCATTAAACTTTATGGCTTTAAGCTACATGTTATAAATTGAAGCACCTATACATCAAAATGCATGCATAAAAGTGATAGAATCATCCTCATTAGTGAATTCAGGCAAATCTGTGCATTGAGGAATTAAATGTATTTACTGAAGTAATTTGCAGAACGAGAATATCACAAATTTTCAAATTGTAGATTACGATAAATTTTCCATTCATTAATTTCTGTTAACAAAATGAATATTATATAAAATTGTTCAGAATTGACCTTACTTAGTCACATGAACGATAGCAGCTACTGTTGTCAGAAGATATTTCAAACATAAAATAATGTTGCTTTAATAAGAAGCGTTGTCAACAATAACAAAGCTAAGTCAATTGTCGATGCCAGTAATTGAATATAAATATAAATACAAACATATATATTTACATACGCAAATTACACAGAATTAAATACTGAAGTATCCTCGCACAAAATACTGTGCGAATTACGATACTAATTACATGTCTTTATCTTAGAACGACGATGAGTATATTTTTCAGTTAATCATCGAAAAATAATTTTATTGTATTTTATTATTTTTCCGGCAACAATTTAAATCGACTTAAGTCGATATCTCGAGAAAGATTACGAAAGAAACTTTAGCATATCTGGGTTAAATGTACGCGGAATAATTTACTAAAAATACCAAATTATAAATCAGTCTACATATACATCTCTACTGTAACCACACAGACTCACTTTCTTCAACAAAACTCATCGCCGAAGCGTCTCCACAAAGAAACAACCTGAAACTAACTCGTGAATCAATTCCTTTCACTATGCTTCCATATCCACCAATCATTCGCGTCACAGTTTCCCAGATTTCCCAACCACAGATTTCACAACCACAATTTCCCTTCTTCTTCAATCAATTCTCACATATATATATATGCATCTTTCTTTCGTTTTATCTCACAAAACATCCAACAAAATGTTTTCCTTCCAAACGAATCTTTTTTTCTTTTATATATTTCTCGAATATTTTAAGAGTGTACCAATGTACCAAGATTGAAGATTCTTTGTTCGAATGGTTCCAGACAGACGTTAAAACGCAGACGATGACCTGGTACAGTTGCAGCCGGGAGGACAGCCACGCGGAGACTCGTTATTCACTGAATGCAAGTCCGGTTTCATCCGCTGGCAGTGGACAGACACGAGTTTCTTCGTTCCCGATCGTCGTGGACCATTCACATCCGCGGCTCAGTGGCGATATTCCGCGTCTGTCGGCACGCGATCACGCTGAAACATATATACTGCCGGCGAATTCCGACAGATAAAGGAACCCATTGCGTAAAATGGTCCGAGCGAACGTAGCTCGTCGCGTGAATCAGCTATCGGTACATACATCGTTCCATCGACGTATCGGAGCTTGGTCGAGTTGTAAATGCCGACAGGGACCCGGGTGCTACATTTTTTCCTTTTCTTTTTCTTTCCTTTGTTATGAATTCTTTGTGTGAATATTATGAGCCACTCAGAAGTAGTATGGTAACGCACAGTGGTTACGAAATCACGACATAAAGTTCGAAACAAATCTGAAAGTCATATCGTGGCTACAAAAAATATTTATATATGGTTGTATTTATCGGGGAATTTATAAATGCTAATTAATTGGATTCAAATACATCAACACTGAAACTACTGCCGTAATACATGTACCTAAATTTTCTGTATAGAAATCAGTATAATTCAAATGGTATTAAGTAACGTAAACAGACTTATTATGGAATCTAGAATCTCTCATAGGTTTAATATGGAAATATAAAAAAAATATATAATATAAATATATAGAAACGCATAGAAATATGGAAATATGGAACACTACAATATCTCGGCAAGTAACCAACAAAATCAATCGGCAATAGCGTAAAGTATTTTTAAAAGCAAAAGACAAGCATAGTCACGTTTGAGTTTTGCTTGAAAATCTGTCGTTGAATGCGACTGACTCTTGTACTTAAAAGCGTATCAAAGTACTGGAGAGACAAGTCAAATAGCGAATATGTATTAATTTCGTTGTGTTTTAACGTTAGTTTCATTGAAAGGAAGTATGTTCGTCTTTCTGGGAAGCTTTTCGAATCAGGTGCGTTCCGTATTAGGTGCAGTTACCCTAATTATATCTCTGTTTAAATGAAAATCAATATTAATTTTGCCAAAAATATTTGTATGTGTTTAATAATTGTAAAAAAAAAGAGAAAATCCGAAATTTGCCATTTTGTCGCGTTTGGTTGGTTTTAGCGTTTAACTTCGTCCCTTTTAGTAACAGTTTCACAGGACTACAGATAGTTGACGCGGTGAAGTAAAATACAGGACCTGCCGGAAACGTTTCATTGGAAAATACGAATATGTAGAAATACTTTTCGTCGATCGAGGTTCTAGATCTTTTGTAAGCACCTAGGTCAGAAAAGTATTTATGCAGTCAATTGTCTGTTATATCAATAAATAGAGCGCCGATGTTAATGCATTTGTGGGATACAGAAATGCACAGTGCACATGTAATATGCAGAACTGAATAAAATATATAAAGTACAATACTCGTTGCAATATTAAATATTACAACGATTGTAATAATTAAATATCATAATATCGAAACGTAGAAATCTATGTAGATTCGTAGGTTATTTTAGCTATGTAAAAATATGAAATTGCATATTTAATACCTATTGTATGCTTAAGACGATCGTTCATGCTACGCGAATAAACTAAATAAATTTTTGCTGTAACTGCTCCTCAACTTCTATATTCATTTTCAGATTTGTTTCAAACTTCACCAGAACAATCGTGATAATCCTGACTTGTCACAGTACCAATAAAACTGCAAAATGTTTTATGTAACACACGCACACATGACATATGCGTAAAATTCTTCTATCGCAATTGGTCAAATATTTACATACATATACTACCAAATCCTCCAAAATAACGCTGTGTGATGACGTGAAAAGTAATTCAACCTATAGCAGCTACAAAATGTAACGTTGCATTCCTGATTAATGAAACGCAACGTTGGCCTTTGAGTCGATTAATCAATGAAATTAAGCAACCACTGTATTCAATACTTGAATTTCCTGTTGTCTATGCTGATGGCTAAACAATTTTGTAAGTCTAAGTCGGACATGCATGGTATGCGGAAGAACGTTTACGAAAGTCATCGAAGCGGAAGCGATGGCCACATGTCGGTAGATTATTGTGTATTTAATCAAAAAGGCCTTGAGTCGGTGTCATAGGTCATAGGTCAGGTTGATCGTTGTCGGCAGGTTTTTCATGGATTAGAGACAGACAAACTTGAGATCCAGTTTAATTAAAGCGGATCAAAATGATCATTACTTGTATCATGTCTATTCTTACTTACATCTGTCATAAAAGATTTATATTCAAAAACAATATCTTACGACATCTCCTACTTACATTATGATTCATATAGGAAGTAATTCATATATCCTAAGACGTTTCCTACTTATATTGTGATTCATATAGGAAATAATTCGTACGATTTGTTTTATCGCAGATGATTTGCATTCTTCAAAATTAGAGGTTTATCTAGAAGATATTTGTTGCAAATTTTATTCGCTAAATTTATTATCTGCCTAGATTCAACATTAGTATCTTTAGCCTTTGATTCCCAGATGCATGGTTTTTTTTTTAAGTGGAACAAAACAATTTGAAATTGACAATTTATGGGCCATCATAAAATTATACAAAATTCGTATTCGTACCATTTACAGTAGATAACGTTGCTTACTAAATGTAGATTATATTGCTAAATGATAACATTTTGTATTTGAGAGTTAATATAATACTACAATGAGATGAATTCGAATAGGTGTAATCATATTTCTATCTTAACGACAGGCATTATTAATTTTGACAAGAGCTTATGCGTGTTCTTAGAGTTGAAAAAAAATAACATGCAATTACAGAAAGAAAAGATCTAGTCTTAAAAATGCACGAATGTCAACGTATCAGCCTTCAGCGAACAGAACGAAGTACATTAGCGCGAACGCACGAGCTCAATTGAAGTTAATTGCGTCAGCAAATAAATAAACCGAGACACTTCAACGTATAAATTGGGTAATTTTCTTCGTGTAAATTAAAGCTTTCCTAGCGAATCGCTTGCTCGATATTTGGGAATTAATTTTCTTCCGTTTCTTAAGAGATTGCATAACGCTATATTTAAAAAATTCCCTTCTCCTTAGACATAAATCTTCTTATAAATTTATTTATAAATTCGTTACGGTCAACGCAAAGATACCCAAAATTTTCTCATTCAAATATATAATAGAAAATTAGAATAATAGAAAAATTTTTAAACTACTCCCTTGAATCTTCCAATTTTTATCACAATTATTCGTTTTTTAATTGGGCATTTTCAGTGGAAATATTTGGAATATTGCCAAATTTTACGACCGAAATTTCCTCATTGACTCGCCAATTTTCTTTTCAGCATCCATTGGACAGCCTGCTGGGAGAGAAGAAGACGTCTCGCGTTACTTAACACGATGACTCTACTCTTCGTGTGGAAGTTCTCTGATTCCGTAACGGAGCGAAAGTAAAGGTAAGCCTTACGTTCGCTATGACGGCCGAGCAATTATCGTTCCACCTGTGCGGTTGGATTTCATCTCCCGAAACACGTTCTCGTTTCAAGGCCAAGGACACAGCTCAAGTAGTAGAGGGAGGTCAGTGTTCGCCGGTGTCGATCTTCCACCGCGTCAGCATGCTCCGCTTTTGACAGGAAATGGAAAAATAAGACGATCCGTTTCTATGTTGCTCGCCAACTTAGCGAATATCGTCCTGTGTTTCGCACGTGAACCATTCAGAAAGAAGATCTTCCACGTTTCTACTCGTCTTTCTCCGAATCTTAGTACGTTGAGTGTCTTGGTAGTCATCGGTGACTCAAGTTACTAAATTGTTTGTAGTGATTAATATTTAATATTTCATGATATTTGTAGAGAAAGGTGAGCAAATATAACAGAAGATTCTGCGAAGATTAAACCGTACGGTGTAGTATATTTCAATTTGTCGCGACTCGCAGGGTAAAATGTTTAAAATTCGTATGGCAGTCGACCTGTTGAAACAAGCCAATCTGAATCTCTTAATTAATATTAAAATAATATAACGTTAGTATAATGTAGCATCGAATTTGAAGATAAAATTCGATTATTTTTACTCGATGCTCCGTTGCGAATTTTCCCATTACAAATTTCGAGAAGAACGAGTTACCAGAATCTGAAACAAAAATTTGAGAAACATGTAATAAAAAAGAAGTTGTGGAATTTTTAAATGGGGAATATAACTTGTGGGCTACCCTGTACGTAATATCCAGTAAAAAAAAATTGCTAATTTCCTCATGAGTCTACGAAAATACCAATTTAAAAAGACTATCAAAGAATTGGAAACGCAGGAACTGTTAACAGAGGCGGCCGATGGATTTCCATTTCGTTTGTTTTTTTTTTTTTCTTTTTTTTTCACTTTTTTTCCATAAACGTAGAACAAAGCGTAACAGTACACCTGTGCTCTTGGCATTTTTGCAGGCATCGTGTTTTATCGATCTAAGTAGATATAGGTGTTCGTAATGAAATTGTATTTTGAAACTTCGAGCAGATGATTCGTCACGTGTTCTCGGGCTCGTAATCAGACCAGCAGCGTTAGAATTCGAATACGAGAGTCGCGACTAATGTTATGTCTCAAGTAACTTTAGCATGAAAGATAGTTCATCATTTTCAACATTCTTTCCTAACACGACTTAGATAAATAATTTTTTATGTAAAAATGAATTTCTTCTTAGTTATCTCTAAAATTATCTTTGATATTCCAAATAACGAACCTGTTTCTTAGAAAAACTCTACTTCTTGAGAGTTTTCTATCCTCCACATTACATCTTGATTAATACATTCTATTTCTTCCTTTTCAAATAACTTCTTGCATGGATTTTTATAATTTAAGGATCTTTAAAATGAGCCGACATCTTCCAAGACTCGATTCCCTAGAAATAAAAGTTAACGCTCTCTTTCTTATCCATAAATCTACAAATTTATTTTATCTTCTTTTAACAATCGAATTTCAAAATATTCTGCTATCCGATAGCTCAAGACTATCTTCACTGTGACAATTTAAAAAATCTGCTAGGCATATTTCACTTACATATTTTACCGTCTACTCTATTTTCTTGTCCGTAAGTTTACAGATTCATTTGCTCCTTTATTTTATTATTGTTACATTTCAAGATATTCCGCTATTTGATAGACAAAATTTCACAGAAACTGTTGTATCTGTAGCATTTTTAAAAATATACACGTTCCCGCTAATAATTCAAATAAGAATAGGAAACAGAGATGAGTGCCATCTGGCGAGGGAATGATTTTCAACTAAAAATCGAGATTTAGTAACAGTAACGTAGAATGAGCTAACAGGTCGACGAATAGATATCGTGACGTCATAAACCAGAGGGAAAAGATAAGAAAAGATAGGAAAAGAGAGACGGTGAGGAAAAGCATGTTAAGTTAGGTTATGTGCTCCTGATACTTCATAGTAAATTAAATCGTGCGACGAAAATTAATAAATTACACGTTTTCTGATATTGGTTCGTGCACTGTCAGAGTAGCATTACAAGGATAAGGCGGTCTTAGAAACACTCGTGTCTAGTATTCATGGGAAATTTTATTTTAAATAATTAGTTATTAATTACTTAGTAAGGACGTGTTTCGAAATGATCACGAATTAAGCCTATATTTTTTTGTATTAATTTCATATTCGCTTCCTTGTTATTAATATCGTATTTTTGCGTTTGCACGCGTAAAGCGAATCTTTTAGCTACCATCTGGTGTCATTTTTATGAATATTCGATGAGTGGTTTATTTTTTGTCCAACTACATTTGTTAACAACCTGTTCTGATATATTTTTAACCTTTTAACGTATTTACAAGCTTACTCCGTACGCTTACAGAGTCATATTTCGATGTATAAACCGTGCAGAACAATATTCTACAGTTATTATAATTATACAGTGCACGAAGTATTCTTTATTAATTTATACAGGGTGGTTGGTAACTGGTGGTACAAGCGGAAAGGGGGTGATTCTACGCGAAAAAATAAATCGAAAATATAGAATAAAAATTTTTCGTTCGAGGCTTTGTTTTCGAGAAAATCGACTTTGAATTTTCACTCGGTACGCGTTCGATACGTTATAACGGATCTCACTGTAGATCGTTGTCTCGATGGAAAAATTAAAAAAAAAAATGTTTATTCTATATTTTCGACTTCTTTTTTCGCGTAGAATCACCCCCTTTCCGTTTGTACCACCAGTTACCAACCACCCTGTTTAATTGAAAATCATTTATTACATACGAAATCCAAACAGATTCAGTACTGGAAAATAGTTTATGGCCTAATCGAAAACACGCAATCGTAAAAATTCGCGAATTATATTTGTAGCTTTGCTGGTTTTTACTTTTTGAAGCAATAATAACCACGTAGCGGTGAAACGGTGCAACTAATCGCTATTGCCGTCCTTATCGCACAATATAGCGCTCCTTGTTTACAAATAAAGGAGCTTCTGCCATCCCTCGATACGGACTGAAAAGGCGTCATGTTTCTAGTTCTGGACAATTTCGATAAATGGCGAAATATCTTTAGTCTGTAGATAAGGAAAGCAATAGTGGGCGACGAGGACAGACGTATGTCGCGTGCGCAGCGTTAGATAGAGCGATTAATAATAGCGAAATTATGAATTTTACAAAATTCATGTGGTTTCTATATAACTAAAACGTTCCAGTAAACGTTTAATTAAAATTAATCAGCTGTTTAATCATTTAATGGCCGGCCAAGCGATCCCAGACTGACCAACCCTAATCCCTCAATGAGAAGTAACGTGAAGATATGACGCACACTATCGCTCTCTCCTTCAATCGTAGTTCGTATTCTCTGTTTTTGTCGCATACTATCTCTCTCTTTCTATCGTCACTCCTAACGTCTATCTTTGTCACGCATTATTTATCTCTCTTTCTATGGGCGCTTCTAAGCAAATAGTTAGACTTTTGTCTTCGGACCAGCCATATGCTGCCATCAATTAAGGAACAAAGGAACTGAAACTTCGAGCATTTACTGATTGATGGTAGCACATGGCTTGTCCGAAGACAAAATCAAACTCCTAACTCTGAAACGTGTTTCGGACAAACCGTGTGCTGCCATCTATTAAAGAAGGACAGAACTGAAACTCGGAGCGTTCATGGATAGATGGCAGCACACGTCTTGTCCGAAGGCAAAATTTGAACATATTGCTCTGAAACGTATCTTGGACAGTTCATGCACTGCCATCTATTAAGGAAAGATAGAACTGAAACTTGGAGCGTTCATGCGTAGATGGCAGCACATGTCTTGTCCGTAAGGTCGATGGAAAGATACAGTGATAGTGTGCAACTAAGACAGACGATATGAACGACAATAAAAAAAGAGGGCGATAATGTGCGAGAAACTATGATGAAACTATAGACTATATGAGGGGTGATAAAAGGAGACAATGTCCGAGTTTTTCACATTTGCCGTATTCTAACTTGCGAATGTTTGGAAGGGAAGGGGATTGGAGGTGGACCAAGTTAAAGATAAATTATAAGACATTCAAATTCACTTACTTATTATGTTTTAAAAATTATATAATAATTAAATATACGTAATTAGAGTTAGACGTAATTAGAATTAATGTCACTGATGTAGTTTGGATGTGTTGAAGATCCTGCGATTCCCGTTACAGTTTCGTGATATTGTAGCAGAAACAATCCTGTAAAACACAGATAAAATATTAATTTCCTTTGTCTCGAAATATTATAAATAAAATTTAAGGGTACTACAATTATTTTTGAATAATGTTATTTTTAAATAAATTTATTTGATGCTATAGAAATTACTGTAATTATCCAGCTAGTATTGCCATGTTTTTTATTATTATTTATATTATTTATATTAATTTGCAATTTTCTACATAATATTTCTATTGTCTATTTATTTTCTGTAACTTATCTGTTTATTTTCCATTTCCACAAATCAATTATCTTTGATACTCATCCTAGGAATTTTTGCACGAGAGTAGTGGTATTTTCAATTCGTGTTTACGTGTTTAGTATTTGCTTGGCTTTTGTACTCATCGTTAATTACTGTTTCCAACGAAAGATATTTTAACAAACTGCAGAAAAAGTAATTGAGTCATCAATTTGTATTAACAATAACATTTATTTGATTAAAAAAAATGGCAGATGATGATTTTGATGGAGATGAGTACGTAATATTTACTGAACTGGTATCTTATACATGTCCACTTGTGTGTATTGTAGTTTTATGACAAAAATTTATTGATATTTTGAAGAATAATTATAGTCGTAAAGCTTTTAGCAGTACAACTACTTTCAGATGAATGATTTCTTGTTAAAAAGATTCCTTTATCACCTTATTACACATAAAGTTAAACATAACCTAAAAGATATTTAATAAATTATTTTAACGATCTAGTATAACATTTCTTTTATACAATTATATTTATTTCAATTTAAGTATATCAAGATCGTTGAATTTTTCCTCATTTACAGGGTAGCAGATGATTTTGATGATGTAGATGATGATGACAACATTGAACTAGAACCTCAAGAAGAAGATGGAGAAAATATAGAATTATTAGCAGCTGGTGAAGCTACTGGTGGAGTGCAAAGGTCCAAAAGAATTACAACAAGATATATGACAAAGTAGGTGATGTTAAACAAAAACTTTTGATGTTAAAAATAATAAAAATACTTTAAATACGTGCTTTTAGATATGAAAGGGCAAGAGTACTAGGGACAAGAGCATTGCAAATAGCTATGTGTGCTCCTGTGATGGTTGAGTTGGAAGGAGAAACTGATCCACTGCAAATTGCAATGAAAGAACTAAAACAAAGAAAAATTCCAATTATAATTAGACGTTACTTACCTGACAACAGTTATGAGGATTGGGGTATAGACGAATTAATCATAATAGATCACTAAATTCTGCTTAATCTTGTACATACTAAATAAAGATGTAAGGCAATTTAAAAAATATCAAAGCTCATTGTATCTATATTATTTTCAACTTTGTATAACTCATTTTAATAAAAAATATTTAGCAACTATATTATTTGCGTATATATATTTTTGCAGTTATAAAATCCTTTAAAAAGGAAAGAAAAAAAACATGTTTATATTGCAATTATGTCAGATTTAAACGTCAAGTTGACGTTAGAAATATGACAGTTGAGGTTAGGAAGTATTATGTTAAATTTGAATAGAAAAAGAATCAACTTTTTTCTATTACATAATTTCTTTCAATATTTATTGATAAGTTTTATAAAATGAACATAATGAAGTATGAAAATATATAGATCATTTTATCTTGTACTTTATCTATTGAATACTAGATTAGTAACGATAAGACTTTGAATTGCTGTGGACGTCACTGTGTTCGATGTTTTCTTAACTAATAATCGTAATAATCTATTCATGTAAAACAACTTTGATTGATGAAATATAATATTATGAAGATTTGTTAAATTACGGCAATAATATGACGTGGTGAGTAATATCATTTATAATTATTTATTAATCTAATGGGTCTAATAGGTTAATCTAAATTATTCTATTATGAATTATAATATAATATACATATAAAATATCTATTATAATTAGTCTAATTAAAGGTCTAATAGGTTACAACACCTCTAAATAATATTACAATGTATACAGGAATCCTTTGAAGAAAAATCATTTGACACAGAGGCCTACACCAGCACCACCTCTATTAACTCATTCAGAAGACAGAGAATTAGATATTGCAGTTCAAAGACTCATTTAGTATGTATATTTATTGTTAGAATACTTGTTGCCATGATGTATTGAAATATATTAAAAAAATTTCGTATACTTAAAAATTTCTTATTTGTTTTTCAAGCGTTGAAGATACAATTAGGAAATTAACAAAGGAAATGAAAAAATATATAGAAGCTGTGCTAAATTTAGATCGAGCAGACCAAAGGTTGACATTAAACCTAACAACTTGTGGTTTAGCACATCTCAGTGATGAATTCAGAAATGTAGTGGAAAATTACCATTCAGTAACAACACAGGTAAGTTTACAGATTGTTTTTACATGATAAGAAATATCATGAAAATTTTGCTCATTTATTAGATTGGGAAAACAGTGCAAGAAATGGCAGCTCTCTGTCAAAAAACTTTCATAGAACCATTAAAAAAATTACGAGATGAATTCATTTTAATAGCTGCAGCAATTGCCAAACGTGAGGAACTGGTGACAACTTGGAAATACTCTTATAATCGTGTCAAAAAATTGCAAGAGAAAAAAGACAGAACTGCTAGTCATATCGCAAAGTTAGAAAGAGAACGCAGAACAGAAGAAGCAGCTGCTAAGGACTTGAAGACTGTACATGCTCAATTACTTGTAGAACTACCAATGTTTTTAGACAAGAGATTGGAATATATTAAACCTAGCATACATGCTGTAATCATGATACAATTAGATTACTATGGGAGTGCAACTCATTTATTTACACACTTAATGCCAGTACCAAACACTTCAGGATCGCCATCCAGTGCTATGGTACCTGAAGACGAATACCAACAAGCAGTCACTAATCAAATGAATAGAATAAGAGCTCTTACAATAGTTAAAGATCATTAAGAATCATAAAAATTTCCTAAACAAATATCTTAGCAAAGTTGTGATAATTTAAATACTGAATCTATAAAATTAACATAGGTACGAATGTATTTATCACATGGCAGTATTTACATTCATATTGTAAAAGTATCGATAGATTTATGATGGAACCATTCCTTGATTTCGTTTCCACTGGGCACCAGAACGACGATTGTGATTAGCGCGTTCCGCCTTCTTGGTGTTCTTTTGCTGCCTATTATATAATACAGCTTTCTCTTGTCCTTGACCTTTAGGATTACCTGCACATATGAAAACAACATCATTTTAATACTGGAATTGATAAAAAGACACTAATAATGCATGCTGTATTTAAGTGTAACTATTAAATTATATTCAGCACTTTATAAAAATTGACAAATATACCTATTACATTCGGTGCACCTTTTCCACTTCGCATTTGCCTTTGTTGTTCTGCTCTAGCACGTACCTCCTCTGGATTTTGTACAAAGCAGTCTCTCCCATTTTGGTCATTCCTTACATCTTCATCTTCTGACTCCGTTTCAACTTCTTCAGTTTCAACCTTTTGTTTCTCGCGAAGAACCTAAAATTATCGTTCGTTAATTTTTATATAATTATGTTAATAGTGTTAGTGAAGACTATAATTTAACCGAATTATATAAATACAAACTCTAGGTATAGTAAAGGGTCTTAAATCTGCTTCGGTCGAATCATCCTGTGTACCACGTATATCGCTATTATCATAAGTATCATCATACTCGTCATCGTATACATCTTCGACGAGACTGTAACTGTAACAAATTTTGTTTATATTCTTGTTATCTACAAATATATATTTTTATATGTGTTATATGTATTATTCAGAGTAACCTTGAATTCTTACTTTTTAGTTATGTAATCTTTAGGTATATCTATGATTTCTTTAGATTTTTTAACATATATATTATCACCCTTTAAATTATCAAGCATATTAATATCCAGTCTTTCAATACCACTAGCTACATCCTTAACTGAAGTTTCCTAGAAAAATAGTAAGAATATTTACATGTTTATAGTAGATTATGTATCGTGATGCAAATAATAAAATGTTCTTACTGTATAGGTTGGTAGTGCACTAGGCCCTAATTCCATCAATTCTTTTAATTCTGGTGGTAATGAATCTTCTAGTACGGCATGTATCACAGCTGCACTATCATAATTGTAATACTCCAAACTTGTCTGTAAAATAAATGTTGTTAAATGCACGCAATTCTTTCATATTAAAATAATTACCTCAATAAAACCTTCATCTAGATGATTTAAAATATCTTTAACATCAGAAATAAGAACAGCCAATTCAATAGAATTCTTTGCCACAGTTCGTTTCTCATTTGAAGATTTTATGTTTTTAGATATAGTTGTCTGACTTAAAATACCACTAGGTCCAGCTGCAGCTACAGGTTCCTATGAAAAGGTAATATTATGTAAAAGCTTCATCAAAATACAATTTGCAAGCCATTTCTCAAACTTACATTTACTTTATTAGAAAAGCTAGTATCTGGAATATTGGGTCTTCCAATAATTGTGTTGACTGATTTCACAATATAATTACATTTTATTGTATCACTGAATAATATTTGTTAAGTATAAAAAGATACCATCATATATTTATCTGTCTATCATTGCAATCATAATAGTACTACATTAACAAAAGGATACGCATCAGGACAAATATTCGATAATATAGTCAAATCTAATTTAACAGGATAAAATTGATCATAATCTGTAATAAATTCTTTTTCAGAAATTGCTAAGGTTAATAAATTAAGATATTCGTCCACCCGTTCCTTTACCTCTGCCTCCTTTATCATACTTCTAAGCATAATGTTATAATCATAGTATGTTATACATTGGATGTGTTATACTTTGTAATTTAAATATACATATACACTTACAAATTTTCTTGAATAGTCAATATTGGTTCATATATAATAATACGAAAAAGCTTCAAAATTTCAATCCTTATTACATCCAGACGATGCTTTAATTCTATATATTTCGGCATATTTTCATCATTATATGCTAAGTTCTTTAATATTTTATACATCTCAGGTATTGTGTTTTCATATACTGAAACAAGTCTAATGATAAATGATAAAATAAACTATTCAGAATACTTAGAACAAATAAGGACATAGTTTAATTAGTTTAACTTACTTATTCATAAAATCCACTGTGTGAAATATACTCACTGCTGGAGAATAATTTGTTAAAAACACACCAACAGTTGATGATATATCTAGAACATATAATATCATATCTTCCAACTGGAATAATGTAAGCTTCGAGGAATTAGTATCCTGCTTTGACAGTGAAACTGCTTCATTGGTATATATAGAATCACTACCAAATTTCCTTTCAACATTTTCAAAGGCCTAAACTAACAACACTTATATTTAATTCTGTTTTGATAAAACATTAGTTGTTCTATATATTGTATCTAACACCTCACCTCTATAAGACAAGGAACAGCTCTCTGAAGATCATTATTATACTGCGGTTCTAATGCAAATAAAGAGTTTAAGATCCTTTCCATTATTTTTGCATTTTCTCGACCATAAAGTTGGCAAAGATCAAAGATGATGGGTACCGTAAATATGTATTTTTCATATAATAAATTTCCAAGAAATGGACGGTTCATATATTCTTCAGGACTTTCTTTATTTGTGACAAGTCGTGCAAAAATTATAAGTACATAGTGACTTAGTGTTTCTAGAAGTTCTAACATTTCTGGGCAATTTGGAAAATTTTCTAAAGCATAGAATGGCGGTGCATCTTGTAGAAAAGATACCAATGTATCTAATACTGAAGTATTAAACACAATATTTGACCAAAATCTAAATAAGAGATACATAAATATATAATATATGTAAATGTATGTGTTAAAAGAAAGCTTTTAATAATTTGATTGCAAATTTGATTATAATCTCATAGAAGAATTATTGAACATTTTCAATGGTACTGTTGTTACTAATTATGCTTACCTATAAAATGGAAGGCTGAGTAACCATTTAAAATCATTAATCATATAATTGACAATTTCTATCCATCGTAGTTTTGCTCCCACAATTTCAGATCCATCATCATTATATATATTAGGAGGTTCATAATGTAAAAAATAGTGGTCACTTGCCCATATTTTACTCTAAAATGATTGCCACATAGAAAGAAACAATTTAACATTTATGATAACATTTTTATAATTTCATAGATATTAATACATATGAGAATTTGTTAACAAGTTATTATTAAATATGAAAAGTGATTTGAAGATGTATGAAAAACTCATATAATACCAAAGTAGTAAGATTTATTAATCAAAAGCTTGACAAATATCAATTGATATATCCACAAACATATTGCTATTTATGTACGTACCAAAGCATCAACCTTTTGGACAATACCATTGGTTTTAATCGTTAGTTTTAAATTTTCTAGTGGTAGAAAATCGGGATTCTGTTAAATAAATGAAAACATTATGCAAGTTTGTAATAAATCGCATTGTTCTAACCTACTATAACGAATGTTTTCATAACGAGACATTATGTATAATAGGAAATAAATTACCTCATAAGGTTCCATATTCTCTCAAAGTATTCTTAATTGTCGCTAAACAACTGCACAAGAAATTAATTGTTGAACAAATTGCGATCCTAACAATGCACGAGCGCTAAGCGCTAGAGTCTTTTCGATAACTAACCTATCTTTGTAAGTTGAAAATTGCAAAAAAAGATTGAAGCCGGGGAATCCCAAAGGACAAACTTTGTAGTTTTGTTAAGAAATTGGTAGTGCTGTAAAAGATTCTGACAGTGACAGTTACTCTTGACATCGTTCAAAAGCTCTGTGTCGTAAAGGTTATGTTTTGAACATTCATATAAGTACTTTGTTATCAGACCGCTGTACTATACTTCGTTATTAACGTTCTTATAAATAAAATAGCTCAGAGTTTTATATTTCTGTATAATGTCTAAGGATACGAAATTTTTTACGAGACCAAAAGTAAGATTTTGTCAACCGGATACTGGTAAATCGATAACAAAAGAATTAAAAAGCTTGACTGATCAAAATGGTATTAAGGATAAGCCGAAAATCCTAAGTGTCATAAGACTAGATAAACCTGTTAAATTAGTGAAATCGAATGAAATATCTGGCAATCAGGAAAATAAAAGTTCAAAGCTTGTTGATAATGCATCAAACTTCACATTACATGCTAATGCATCTCCTTGTTCAATTGGAACTTCGTCCTCTTTGGATAAAAACACTATCAAGACAGAAAATCAGAATCCTTTAAATGATGCTAACAACAGTCAGAATATTAAAGCAAATATTAAAGAAGTTAATATTCCCAAAATTTCTATTAAACTTCCAAACAATGACATAACAGTTTCTACAGATTCTCCCATTGCACAAAGTGAAAGTTTAGACAAGACACTTAAATCAAAAAATTCTGATAAAATTAATGGTTCAAAGAAAGAGTACACTAAAGGTAGAAGAGAAAAAGAAAATAAATCAACAGTTGTTAAAAAAAATATTAAAACTGTAACTACAAAATCCACAGATTTAGACATTTTAAAACATAAGAATCGACTTTCTTCTGCTGGCACTGGTACAAAAAAGTTAAATGTCACACAGAAGACATCTAGTTCAATTACAATAAAAAAGAATCTAAATTCAAAACTTCGTGATATTATGCCATGTTATAAATACAGTAAAGTTGTAAGAGATATAATTGGTCCTAAAATACAACCATACATAGGTCCAGGAGTATCACACAGTCAGCCAGATGATTTAGCAATTTTAGAAACAGATGAAAACATTCATACAAAGCCAATTATTTCTGGAGAAAAATTGGCAAAACCAGAATATAATTCTATTATGTGTACAATTAATAAATTAAATAAAATGAAGAAACAAAAAGTTATAACTAATATTGAACATTTACCAGCTTCATATAAATATCTTATAAATGGAAAGGTAGTAAAAATGTGATGGCTTACAATTATAAGATCATAAAATATTCTCTTATGTTTTGTGTTTTAGGTTTCTACTGCTTTAGATTTCCCTCTTGATGAAGCTGTTTACAAAGATTTGGTAGACTTATCCATAGATGAAAATCAATTGCCAAGCAGATTAACTCGTAGTAAAGATCCAGAGCCAAGACAAAAAGATGTTGTGCCAATACTCTCTGACTTTTTTACACCTGTATCTACTGAGGAATATTGTACTCCTGTTTCTATAAAACCACGAATTCCAGAAACTGTAGACAGTTGGAATGCCTTCAGAATAAGTGATCAAATAAGTGAATGGAAACACATTTTAAATCATGTATAACTGGACTAGTATTTTTATATTATGCATAACTTATTTGTTAATTGCTATTTGGAAACTACTTTGGTAAATGTATCTTTTTGTAAAATGTAAAATATTTTTTATAAAACTCATCGAATGAGATTCTTTAACAGACATTTTGTAAAATATATATGTTGAAATTAAAAAAAAATAATAAATGAATATATGTACAATTAATTGTTTAATATACAATTATATATCTTATTTTTCTACGTGAATATATAGTTTCATTTTACAAATTGCATAAAGCACCAAAGATATTATTATGTGATTCATGTATAAAAAGAAAAAACAATATAAAGTTCATGATACACCTAGGCTGAATAATCGTGGGGGATTATACTGGTAAAAGCCAAGCTAGATTCATGTAATGAATTTACAATTTTATATATGACAATAACATTTACGATATTTTTCTTCGCAAGCTGTAATATTCCTATTTGTCAATAATAACGCATAATTGTCTTTTTTAGTGATTCATGAGTTTAGTGGTTGAAACAGTTGAATGTAATAAATATAATTTATCTACCAAAAGGATTCAGGTTCTTATTATAGTCATCATCGTCATTATTCTTAAAGGGATTTGTGTCGTCGTTATCTTTAAAAGGATTAGTAGTGTCATCGTCTTTGTCTTCGGCAAATGGATTTTTCGATTCATCGTAGTCGTCTGCTCCGAATGGATTCGATGGTACAATCGGTGTTTTTGGTGGCACGTACGATTTTTGAACTGGTGATGATTTTGGTGTCGTGCTGTTTAGAATACGAGCTTCCTTTATAGGTACTGGCACAGCTTTCTTCGAATTCCCTCGCGGACTAGATATGTCATTGATTGTACCAGAGATATTCGCTTCTATTGATGAAGAGTACAGATCTGATTTTGGATAAGATCGCAGTCGATCATCCGCTATTGTATTATAATTATCATACGAACGATGAGTTTCAGTTTTTCCTATAATAAAATTTTTGATTTGTATAAAAAATTGTGCTATGTCTTGAAGAGTAAATAAATTAATTTTTTTAATCAAATAAAATTTTGTTTACCTAACGTTGTGTTCTTTCCCTCCGATAATCTGATCCTGGCTTCCGCTCCTGGCCCATAATTCAATTTTGATTCATCAAACTTTGCCACCGACGCAGACAACATCTTATCGCTATCTGTGATCACCATTAATTTTTTAAAAACTCCGCGACCAAAGTAATCAGCAACTAATGAGAATGGATCCTCTGCTCGATCCAATAAACTGTGAAATGTTTCATGAAGATCTTTTGATTGTTCCTGTGCTTTTATGATATCCAACAATTTTTTATTGTCTGGTAAACAAGCTGGACATTCATTTTCGTTCTCTGAGAATCTTTGAAAGCAGCTATTACGAGAATAACGTCGTACATGTTAAAATACATCATAAAATATTATTATACATAATATGATATAAAACCTGAACTCACTGTTGATGATATGAATGCTGACACATAAAATGTACTGATGGAAGTTCTAACTGATGGTGACACGCACTGCAACGTGATCCTTGGAAGATAATAGTACTATTTTTAATTGAATCTATTTGTTCTCGTATCTTTTTAGTATCTGCTCGATACTTTTCAGATAATTCTATATCTGCTTGTGTTTGTTTATGCTCTGTTCGTAACACACTGTTAAAATAGGTTCTCACATCGCCCAAGGTACAAGAAAGTGAAGTAGAAAGTGCATCAAGAACCATCAATGGTGATAAAAGCCTTTCTTGACCTGTCCAATATAAATTTTATTTTAAAATGTTATGTGTAACTGGAATGATTAAATTAAATTTTAGACATACCTATGTGGGTTAGTATGTCTGCAAGAAGTTTAGTTGGTGCTTCTTTATTTCTTGCAACACTCCATAAAGCTTGGACCCATAAATTCGGATCTTGATGTCCAAATCGTTTGCACGTAGCTAAAATTTGTTCACTGTCTCCTTCGCGTAAATGGAATCGTAATATTTCTTGGTATCTATATATAATATAATATACATTATAAATTTTTGAAGTATAATATCGATTGTGTAAGTTACCTCAACCTACAATTTACTTTCTTCATAAAGAAAGAGTAAACCACGCCTGAAATTATGCTGATGGCATAAGATTAATATTTGATCCTTATCGTAACACGCTTCCGAATTTTGTAAAAGTCGTACAATTTTCTGTTCATATTGTACTTTTGCCACATCATTATCCAAAGCTGACCAAATATGAAGATAATGTTCTACTAAAGTGTTGTATACCAAAGTACTCCACCTATGTATTAAAACATTTAACTTGTAGAATATAAATTGAACTTTCCTTGTTATTTATTTCGGTATACTAACTTGGTATTCATTTTTACTAGGTGCTCTAAGAATTCTACGAGACGTTCTGAATTATTTAAAAACAAGTGAATAAAATCTTCTGGATTAGCTTTATCGATGTGTTGGTCCACAGTACCGTCTAACATTTCCTGAATCAAATACGTCATTACAAGTATATGTTTTATTGTACCAATATAAATCTGTTATTTTTTAATTCCTCAATTTTACCTGATCTACAAGTGGTTGATTGGAAGGCCTATAATTGGTACATAAGGCTTTTAAAAATTGCGTTGATTCATCTGGCACATTTTCTATTAGGATAGTACCATATTTCTTCATGTTGGATTCTGCCTAAAAGATTGTCCAAAATTAATCGAATAAATTGAATCTGGATGCACGTCTAAATGCATGTATCAACGTACTTCTTCAAAGTCCAAAGTAGCCATATATTCTAATGCCTTTTTGTACTCGTGTTTATCTTCTATTTGAATACGAAGATACCATTCGTAACGATCATGTTTTTTTGCAAGCAGCAAAGCATCCTCCGGCGATGCTTGACGACAAACTTTTATTGCAATTTCGACATCGAAATCAATCTCTCTATCTTTTGTCTAAAATCATTATATAACATAATCATAAAAATTACCGATAAATTTTGTACCCAAATTAGTCATAGTTTGTTTACCATGATAAATTCTTTTAATTTATCTGTATGATTGAGTTTCGTATAACAATTCAGTAGCAAAGTTGTATGATCTTCTGTTGCCTGCCCATTTTTATGCAAAGCTTGCAAATAGGTCGTTAGATTATCTATGTGTTGAGAATCTAAAAATTTTCTAATTACATACGACGGTTCTAACTTTCCAATAGTTTTAATATATTGTTCTATCGCTCCGGTATGATCTCCCTTTGAATATAAATGATCGCCGTATTGTCGGAATATATCGACTAAACCTTCAGCATCATATTGTTGATTCTTAGCTATTCTAAAAATAATGTAATATTAAATTATAATTATATACAATTATAATTATAATTGAAATATTTTCTACAACTTCAGGTAGAAATTATCTACCTTATAGATATATCATATAAATTCTTCTTGAAAAGTAATGCTAATTTCGATTGCAAGTCTTTTTCATCTAAGTGATAAAGTTTACTATCTCCACTGAGTATAAAAAATCCACCCCATTCCGATAGAACAGCTTGCACAGACAACATTGGGGCAGAAAAAACAATGCATTTGTTTTGTATATCAAGTACTGTAATTACATGTTTATCCACTCCTGGAGGTATTGGTTCTATAGTACTATAAACATATATTTTAAAAATTAGTTTATATTTAATGAATTTGTAAAAACTATGAATTTGTAAAATTTCCTTACCTCGGTTTTGCAGAAATGGTAGTTGTTGTTCTTGGATCATTCGCAGCTTCTTTTGCTATAATAACTAGGTAACTTCTAAACCACTCTAACATGATTTTTTGACCGCCAGCTGCATAACAAGGACCTCTACCATCTGGTGTGTAACAATAAATTGCCTAAAGTAATACAAATTAATTAGTAGAAAAATATTTATTACATACATTCCATAATAAAATTATATTAATGTTATTACATCATCACGACCAATCATGAAATGACTATCTTGCATAGATTCTGCAAGAACACTACACTTTCTGGCACAGCCCATAGTGTCCAAGGGAGATTTAAATTCTTGATCCTTAACAGTAATATTATATACGAAAACGCTATTTGGTGTAGCAACAAATAAATGAGTTTGTTTGCCACTAGATTTTATTGCTAAACCAGTAACTGAAAAATTGGTATGTTCGAATACTTTTATCTTGTTTTTCCTTTCCCTAGTTAAATCACCCCTAAGGATTGAAAGTTGTGTATTAAAACATGTTTGAAAATTAGAAGATTACCATTATTAAAATTAATTATTTTTACCTATACAACATAATAGAGCCATCTCCAAAGCCAATAGCCATTAATGTAAGACTAGTATGCACACATAGAGCAGTTGCAGGAACTGCTCTATAACTTGGTATGGCTCTACTTATACGAAGACATGTTGGATTGCCTTGTTTATCTGGTTTAGCTAAATTCCAGACCTTTATGGTAGGATTACAACCTGATTCATCTTCCTAAGAAACATACTTTTCATTAATGACAAATATCTCTGCATCAATGTGTAACAATTATGCAATGATACTAACACCAATGGTGAACAAGAAAGTGGAATGTTGGACTTGTTGAGCTAGCGTTAATGTGACATCATAAGCGCGAAATGTGGTAACATCGTAAGTTCTATTCACTAAATGCACATTGCCTGTGTAATCTCCGAATACTAGAGTCCCGTTACCGCTCGTAGCTGCTGTCACTTGGGCGTCCTAATCAACAGAGCATACAATATACATCGAACACGATAGCCTTAACCTATAACCAAATATCATGTCAGAAAAAATCCGATTTCAGTCGATGAATACTCACACCAAGAGCCGTGGCTATTTTCCCGCCGTCAACTTCTTTTTTAAGATCAAAAAAATTGAAGCGTCTCCACTAAAAGATAAATGCGTTTTCGTGTGAGGGAAAGGGGGTTATGTATACGACATATAAAATACGATCAAATGTTCGAATAAAATGTGAGACTAACCTCGAGAAATGCCATCATGTACAGCAATTATCTATTTACACATTTGCAACAAAATATTGTCGACACAGCCAGTGAACAGCGTGTTAAAGTTGTTTCTTTTGACACCTAACAACATCAAGTTGCACGCCCGCCATCTTTTCACCTATATTTGACCAGCTGATTATGCATGACATTTCCCCTCAGTTATGATATATATTTGGTCACTCGCATGCGCGGTGCAAGCACATGTATTTTCTACTGTACCGATGTGCTGCATCGATGCATTTAGTTTGCTGCACTTTTGCAAAGATGTCGATGTAGGATTATTCGGAATCATGCGCCACCTGTGTACGCTATTTGGTACTAAATTCAATATTTCGCGGGATTTAAAATTGGATATCTTTTTATTCACTCGTTTTTTAAAAAAGTATAACACACCTCTTTTATTTTAACATTTTTTATCTCTAAAATCTAATTTATGAATACTATAATTATCAAGAAAATAAATATCATTTTAATTGAAAAGAAAAAAAGAAAATAATAATTAACCCTTTCTCTCCATTGAAACACCAAATTAATAAATTAAAATTTCCTTTATTATCTCTACATTAAATAAAATTATCCCTTTTGTTAAAATTGGGATAAAAATATGCCTAAAGATATTTTGAAGTGAAAATCATTTGGAAAGGAATTATGAAACACTTTGCAAACACAGAATACCGTAGCAGTTCTATCAATGATCAAAATTGCTGAACTCTCTAATTTCATTGATCTATAAATTAAAAATCAACTGCTATGGCTTTCCGGATTGCCGATCTCGATTAGTAAGACGTAAGTTTTGTTATATTTGTTAAAAAGGACGAACAGTTAGTGTCGATGATTGGGGGCTTGTTTTACAAGGTCTGTCTGCTCGAGACAGAGGGGATCAAGAAGAAATGGTCGCGAAAAACTCTGAAAATCGATTATGAATACAACACCGGTTCCATTTTTTGCGATACTTTGCTTCACCAGACGATCAAGGACCAAGAAAGACGCATCCGCTATTCGATGTTCCTCTATAGTCCCTTGTAAATTCCATTAACTCCTTCGCAGATCGTCGTTCTTCGTCCTCGAACAGGATTCGCTGCAACCAATGAGGCTTCTCTCGCGAAATTCGTACAGAAAAACGTTCTCCAGGAACTTTTGTTCAACGATTTTTATAAAGACTATCACGAAACCTTTGGATCATTGAAAAGAACCCGGTTCCTTGTACGAATTTCGCTTCACGAGAACGCACGAGCATCTTCATCTTCGTTTTCTCATTTTCTTCCCTTTATTTAGTTTTTAATTCTTTTGTACCGTTGTCGTGCTCGCGTTAGAAAGAAAACGAAAAACGCACGGTTCCTCTCTTTTTATTCAGTCTGCGATCGTTTCTTGTTTCAGGACGAGCAACGTTCCATGATCTCTCTTTTTTTTCTTTTTCTATTTTTATAATATTCAAAACGTTTAGTGGAACGATGATCGTCTCGGTTCGTTGTATCACGTTCATGCGTACACGCCGACGATTTATTAATTAATAGCACGAGTTTCGTCACTGTTCCTCTCGTTTTATGATCTATCTATCGTGGAGAATGGTTCCTGATTTTTCGCATCGTTCCAGGGATCAGAAAGTTACTGGATTTTGCGTTCGAACGATAAGTTCTTGCGGGCGATGTCGTTAGGGGATGAAATTGGTTGTGTGGATGTAGACTGCGACACGGTGAACACGAAAGACTTTGATTATTTAAATTTTCAGGTCTTTCAGTCTCGTGGAACACTTCGAGAGCATGTTTCGTAAATTTTTTTGTTACCTTTCCCGAAGTTATTTTTATTTATTCTCTGATTAAGAACAACGTGCACTGGAGGTACTTACTTTGGATTATGAAAGGATTCAGATTTAAGGATCGTGAATTGTATAGAATTTTTCTGTGACGGTTTCTCTGTTTATTAATGGTTTTTCATTTTCTTAAGATTATGGAGTACTTCTGGTTTTTAACCAATGTGTTTTATTAAGGAAAAATTATTACATACACCGTGGAGATTCGCGTTAGACGGATTGGAGCGAAATTCAGGTGGATTTCCCCTTCATTTATTAAAATATTCCGCCACTCAGCGGCCAGCGAATGTTTCTCGTGTCAAGGAAAAATTGTAAAATTTCTTCTCTCCAAGCATCGTCGAAGTATTCCTCGCTGTTTAAGCATGTCCAAACGGGCATCGAATTCCCGTGATCTTTGTCTGAGAATTCACCGGTCGCAGTTTACGCTGTCACCTCCTCTTCTCTTCTACGTAATTTGTAGCAACACCTGATTTCGTTTCATTCTTCGTACTCTTAAATAATATCGCTGTAAAACATCGTAAACTTTACTTTTCAAATTTCAAAATTTGCATTATCCTCACCCGCTTTTCCATAAAATCTTTCTTGCATTCTGTTCGTTGTACGTTTCTATCTTTAATTTGCATCTATATTAGAAATACAAAAACAAAAAAGAAAATTGTTATAGAACATGATATTCATTAAAAACTGTCTATATAATTTCTTAAAATTACTGGAAATATTTCACACCGATGCTATTCGTGATTCAAACGAAAGTAAAAAATACCGCCCCTTGCAAATTTACGAGATTTTACAGCAACATTAAAACCGAATCAGTCAATTTCTCTATGCCTTCGAATCATTCCACTCACTTTCCCCCTCTCTCTGTCTGTCAGGTTTTCTCGATCGGCAGGGGATTAGGAAACACGGTATTCTTCGACATTCTTTCTCCATTTTTATTCTTGGGGCTCGGGCGAGGGACGATTAGAGTAAACGCGAAAAAATGTGATCTTCCGTTCGAGACTTTACAGATGTAATTCAGCGTATTTTACTTACTCTATATAAACTATTAAACAGAGTGTGTGTGTGTGCGTGTGTGTGTGCGTGTGTGTGTGTGTGTATGTAGATGTCTGTATGCACGAGACCACGTGTATGCATCTGAGTATGTCTGTTTTAAAATCGTTCACGAATAACGTTGCAATCGGATCTTGATCGGTTCATCGTATCGCACTTTCGCTTCTTTCACTTCCTTCTCACGCTCTCTTTCTCTCTTATCAAACATTTAATTCATATATAATATATCTATATTATATATCTATATATATACTTTACAAACAGGAAACGATTAGACGCTAGGGCTTCACGATTGGCCCGAAAATCGCCGGGTATTCCTTTTAAAGCTGAGAATGGACCGGACAGAGGGCGTCGTTTTAATTCTTCGATTCAACTCTTTCAGAAGCTTTTCTTCGTTAATTATTACAGAAGCTCCTTTGGTTATTTGCCCCCGCGAGAGCTTCCGCGAGGCGGTTCGTACGTAAAGCGGAAGCTGACGTGAAACTCAATCTTCGAAAAGGGATACCCGGCCTAGACGCGCGCACGCTATTGCGTATGATCGCGTCCGTTTTCTTCTCCCTTTTCTCTTTTTTTCCCCCTTTTCTCTTTTTCCCTCCTTTTTTTTTTTGTTCTTTTCTTTTCTTTTAAATGGCTTAAGGATGCACTTCTTTGTAAAATACAGTAATATCCCGCGCGCGTTTCTACTACCGTATAAGTATATCCGTTTAGAGATTTGTTCTTCATATTTTTTTTTCTTCATCTTCTTCATCTTTTTTTTTTCTTTGTCCTCCGTAAATTTATACAATAAAATATCACAGTTCTGTTCGTACCACGCAATATAATCAATATATTGTTTTCCTTACGTTGCCTATGTGAGTCTCTCCATCTTTTCGACATTCTTTCGCTCTTTTGCACTTTCGTTTCTATCATACATCTTCATTTATACGGTCGTTTATTTTATTACCCAGTCGTACACGCAGACACGCACGTGTTCGTTACGCTTGTAACCCTTTCTCTCTTCGCGAAATTGACGATTATACAACGAGTATGGTTTCGTAGAAACGCTTTTAAGAAGATACTCAGTCGCTTTAACCCTGAAGAATTCGATAAATATCGAGCAGATCCGTGGGCAATGGATTACGGATAAAGTTATTACATTTATTGTTCGTTCGGTAATCGCTACATAACGTGGTAATCAAAAGGAATCGATCGGATAATCCGCAGATAATAAAGAGAAGTAGAGTCTCCCATTGTCGCCTCGCAACTATTGCCTACTCCATTTTCCACCCCCCGCCAATCGATCAAGAAACGTTTCGCAATTTTCTCGATCCACTACGTCGCTAACGATTCAATTAAAGGTAAAACAAAGTGTAACCAGTCTTTCCAATTCTCATCTCTCAGTCAAGAAAATCATTATCACAATCGAGAAGATCAATACAGTGGCCCGAGAAAGTGTTCGAACACTTGTAGAAATGTTTTATGAATATTGTGTTATATGTGTCTCATGTGTTTATGTCTAGGGAACATTTTAGAATTTCATTAATACCGTAATAAGATACTACTATTATAATTATACTGGTGATAAAGTGTGAAACAAATTTGAAAATATACATGGAAACCGTACGTGTATAATATGTGCAAATATATGTTTCGCAGAGAGCGTAAAATAAAATTTAAATAATCAAAATAGTGGTTGTATTTATTGTTGTAAAGAAATCTCTTTTGCTTCCAAATATCGTAACAGAGAATAAAATTAATTAATTATGAAACTTAAATAGTCTTATTATATACATAACATACGTAACATGCGTAATTCTATGCATAGAAGTTTTCTACGGTAAATATTCAAACACTTTCTTCAACCATTGTGTACTTTCGCCTAACCTTCTTACACCCAAGATTCTCAACAATAGCTTTTTACAAAAGAATGTTCTGAAATATTCGATGAAACTATCACGTTTTATTCTATTAAGAAAATTTGAAATTTTAAATGCGTATGTACATAGTATTAAAACAGCGAAAACAGCGAAGACTGAATGAATTTACGTTTCAGGGTTAAAGGGACCCGGTGTGGAACCATAAAGAGATTTCGATTAAGAACATGCCTGTGGCCTTCTGAAAAAGTCTATCCGTTAATTTAATCTTCATAATGCTACAGGAAAAAAGAAAATCAGCAAAGTTTGTAATTTTTTATTGTCAAATAAAATTTTTTTATTGAATGAGCGGTAATTTGTTTATTCTTCGAAAGACCGCAAGCATTCCAATCATTTTTGTTCTCCATCTATTCTTTTGGCAGACCAATTCACGTATTGTACATGACTCGACAAATTATCGACAAATTAATTTTGTTTGCGTCAGTTATTCATTGCCAGAAAATGAACAAATTTTATTGAAAGGAACTGATTGTACGTGAGGATCGAAAGGATCGATGGTTCCGCAAGCGATTGATACATTCAATGTAAATTCTTAATCATTCCTTAGAAGAAAAATATTCTACGATTCTAAAGACTCTTTATCTACATTCTATTAAAATTTAACCTTTCAACAGTATCGTATTTTTCAAATGGTACAACGACAAAGAATTTAACAATTTTCGCTTCTACAACTACGAACGAAAACAAACGAGCGAACGCTTACAGCTTATTCGTCTTACTCGTGAAGCATCTATTAACAGTCCTAGTACTTCAAGAAATATTAATTTCAACGTTAATCGCGATACCCTAAGTTTATGAAAAATGAATTCTCCGATGTATTGTGAAATTGCCTTTTTTCGTGGCCGATTTTTATCGTTATCCGCAAAGATCGACGCGTGATTCGCGTAAAAACCCACAAGACGCGAGAAAGGAATTCCATTTTTCGTCGACTCGAAATCAACGAGCTTGAGGAACTTGCGCTCGCGAACGATCGATCCTCCGCGTCCCTTGGTAATCTTCGTTAGTTTCCGAAAGCATAATGGACGGCATCTCACTGCAGATTTTATCTTCAAAAAAAAAAAAAAAAAAGAAAAAAAAGAAAAAAGGAAAAGGAAAGAAAAAGATAACGGAAGAACAGAACAGAGGGCAAACTAGTAGTAAGTACAACGATGAGAAGACAACTAAAAAGAGAAGAACAAGTGGAAAAATCTATCGTGGAAGACAAAGGAGGGAAAAGATTTTTTGAGATTAGGTTCTTCTATGACGAGAAACTATCTAGAATCAACTCTGTGACTTCAATCTGTAAATCAAATTCGCGTTGTTAAAAATATAATAGAATAAAACGGAAGAACCTCTGTTTCAAGAGAAATATGAGAAAAGAAACGTACTTAGGGATAAGGAGTTCCTTCACGCGATTTATGTTCATGAAGAAGAGAAAGGAGAGGGTTCTTCGAATTGATGGGGGCTGGTGGTAGTCTCAGGGGAGGAAGATGATGACGTGACAGAAGAACACTAGCAGTCTGTCACTTCCTCCGCCAAGTCAGACGTTTGTCTTTTAATGTGACAGTTTATTAAACGAAATCATAATTATAATAATAATAATATTAATAATAATAATATTAATAAAATAATAATAAAATAATCATCAAATGGAAACTAAAGGGTAGACACAAAAAAAAGATCACAATTAAAGCGCGGGGGGACCTGACGAAGACGACGACGCTCGTTATAACCACCCACAACCCCCGAATTAAAAAAAAAACAAATTCCTCCACTCTCGCCCCGTCCCCACCCTCACCCTCGTGTTCAATTTCGTTATCAACGAACAAAAAAGAAAAAAAAAGACGATCGCTCTCGTGTTTTTTTTTCCTTTCAGTATTTCTTGCCCGAATACAACCGCCCCTTTTGTTCTACGATTTTTCTCGCGCGCTTTCTTCGACGTTCTCCTGTTCTCTTTGCTTCACATTCATTTAACGATCTACTATGTTTGAATCGTTTATTCCTTGTCGACGATCATAAGTCGATCTTGAAATAAACAAGAAAGAACAAACGTCGAACGAAACGAGAGACCGCGATCGGGCTCCGCTTTCCACGCGGAATTATTAATTAACACTTTCTCGTTTACTCTTTCTCATTCATTCCAGTCTTTCGTTCATCCTTTCTCTCCCCCTCTCTCTCTCTTTCAAACTCACTCTCTCTCTCTCGTTCAAACTCACTCTCTCTCTCTCTCCCTCTCTTTCTTCCAACCTCTCTCGCTTCTTAGTTAACAAACTAATAGTTTTAAACAACTTGAGCACAGGTGAAGCGCCGACGTGTCGCGTCTCGTGTGTCTCACTTCTTTTTTATTTATTTTTTTTTTCTGTCCATAAGGAAGATGGACCTTAGAATAGAATATCGTTCATTCGTAGAAAAGGAAGTAATGGACGTGAAAACGACAAAAAAGTAAAAAGAGTTAGAGTTCAGTTAGAAAATGATAAAAATAAAAGAGAAATCTTTTTATAGCCCTGCACCTCGCGGATCGATCAAAACCGATTAAGAAGAGAGCCACGAAACGAGACATCGGCGGCGCCGTAACAAGAAATTATCTACAGTACACGTGTGTTCTTCTCTCTTTTCATTCGGCATACGTCGAATTTTCGTACGTCTCGAATTTTTCTAAATAACCGGGCTCGATAAGCCACGACGATCGATGATCTTCATTTTATAGACTATCGAAATGAAAGGAAAAGAAATAACGGCGTGATAAGTAGAGAAAGAACCGATCGCCAAGGTTGATCGAACCGCGGTTTCGTAGAACGGAAACGCGCTCTTAAGAGAAAGAAAAATTATCGTAAATAACTTTGGGCAACGATTGCTTGCTTTTTCTTTTAACTTCGAACATTCTCCCATTCATTCTCTTTATTTCACTCACACGGTTTTCACTTCTTTAATTATATTCGTGTTAGACAAGGTACTTAGAATATCTTCAGTAGAGTCTATATCCTCTTGCTCTCTTTTTTTCCCTTACGCACCTACCGAATATCGATCAATTAATTAATTAATAATAATAATATATAATATTTATTTATTCATTTATTTATATTTATATATTTATATATTTATATATATAATAACTATGTACATGGAGGTTCTCCGTACCGTTCTCTTTTTCTCTGTGCGCCTGTATAGTTGCTCGCGTTCCAACCCTATCTTACCCCTTCTTACATGCTCGCCTACTCTTTCTCTCTCCCTCTCTCTCTCCCCTTTCTCTCTGCTCCTCGTCCCCTTTTTAATTCCCTATTATCTCCGTTACTTTCGCATTTATAATTTCGTGGCACTGTCGTCGACCTACCCTAAATCTCTCTTGCACCCTCACTCACTCCCGTGCTCTCTGTTTTCTCGTTGAAAAAAAGCTATTCACACGATTTGTGCCCTCATGTAATGTATGTGTACGCGTGTAACTCCTATTTAAATGGTGCGTGTGATGCTTCGACTCCCACTTTTTTTGTCTTTTCCTTCTCCTCTACCACCCACTCGTCCAACTATTTTCCTTTTCCTCCACTATCCATTCACCTATCTCTTTTCCTTCTCCTTTAAAATCCACTCGCCCAACTCTTTTCCTTTTTCTTCACCATCCACTTGCCCAACTCTTTTCCTCTTCCTTCATCACCCACTTGCCTATCTCTTTTCCTTCTCTTCTGCCACCTACTCGTCCAACTCTTTTCCTTTTCCTTCACTATCCATTCACCTATCTCTTTTTCTTCTCCTCTATCACCCACTCGCCTAACTACATACACAGACACATGCACACACATACACAGAAGAGTCTCTGGCATGCTCAGACACACACAAACACACACATTCGCTTCGTTAATTATCCCGTTGCGAACGAAACGTCCACTCGACCTAGAAAGGTGTGCCCATCCCCCCGCACCGGTTCCAGGGGGCGAGCCACCCCTTGGAAAATAGCTCTACTCCACGACACGATTTCTCCTGGCTTTGCTATTCCCTCTTACGTACGATGCTCCTGGGAGGCAGGAACACGAAAAGAACGGAACTAACCGCGGTCCCATCGATTCTCGCCGGTTATACTCATTTTCATCTCTTCCTCTAATCGTGGACGAGACTTTCAAGCGATTTTTGGGTATCAACCCCAATTGGTATTATTAGATCGTAGGTAAGTTTCGATTAAACATTTAATTAAATATTTAATTTCAAAGTATTTTTTTTAATTTCAATTCGTAGTTTTTGTATTGTTTTATATCATAGATAGTTAACTATCATAGCTATCTATGAACCAAAACTGTCTGTTAAAAATTAATCTTCGAATACTATCGTTGCATCATAAATGACTATGATTCACGTTGGATTACTAAAATTTAGGATTTTTAATTTCATTTTGCATTCTACGTTCTACGTTACGTTCTAAATATTATATCTAATATTTTATCATCCAATTCGAAATTGCCATGAACCTCAATGATACCAATTAAGAGACCTTTGCAATAGAAAATATAATGAAAATTGAATGAAACGGATTGCACGTGTTGATCTACGAAATAATTGCTTTTAAACTACGTTTCTGCTACTTCACAAGATTTTTTCGTTGAATGTACAGGACGAGTTTCAAAAAGCGATTGGTTTCGTGATTGCTGCAATTTTTAGAATTATTTTCTAAATTCCTGGGAAATTATCGTTTTGAATTCGTCCTCTGGAACGATAAGATAATCTTCGAGGTGATTTTTTGTACATCTGTACGATATTCTCGTCGTACAGTGCTACGCGATCATACACTAATGCATTCTATAGCGAATTTATATGCGAAATAAAAAAAAGGAAGCAGTCACATCGAAGAATATTTAATATTCATGCTACGTATATAAAATACGTGTAACAAAACCACAACATTGTTTGCAAATTAAATACCAAAAAATCTACCACAAATCACTGATCCAACGAAATTACGAAAATCCGAGTTAAACAAGCCCAAGATTTCTAAATTTCGCTAAACAACTCCACTGTACAACATTCATAATAACAAAACCTTATTCAAACTACAAAATTCGGCCAGATTAAAACCTCTCTCCAACATCAGTAACACTATAAATCGATGGGACCAACGGATGATTAAGTATCAATAGAAAGAAAAGAAGACTTAGGAGGACTGTTAAACTTGAAGTAGAACGTTAACCTAAGGAGATCTCCGGGGTGGATTGCAGAGGGAGGATGAAAGTATTCGCTTGGAACTGAAGAAGGACGTCTCTTGAAAGTAGTTTTGCTAGGAAATGTGGTAAATTCGAGTGGAGAGTTCAGGATAGTCGGATGGCTATTCGCCATGGGTAATCGGAGGGAACATCGAGAAACATGCTCGTCGATTATCGTTCCAAGTTATTTTCTAGCTAACTACGAACGTGAAAGTTAATCAGCGTCGTGGTTAAACGCTTGGTTATATTGGGAGGACTTCGATCGCAAATCGATTTTGCCGATTCTCGGCGAATCGATAGGAAGTTACCCGATCGATACCACATCGAACAGGGTACTTTCTAATATTTGTGCTTCATGCATGAATGGCCAGTAGCATTGAAACGATTAAAAGTCGCCAAATCGATTTGCACTCGACTCGTGAAATGTTTTTCGACAAGATTAATGTTCCTCGATGGAAATAACGGTAGGGTATTTCTCTTTTGATCGAGTCGTCGATCTTTCGCTGTTTAGATACGTTTGCGATCGTTTTCATTAACAGTTCCAGGTTGTTATTTGATGAAATAAATTCGTTTAAGATTGTACAAGAAAATGAAGAATTTTTTCCTTTAAGTTATCTGATCTTCCAAATATAGAATATTCTATACATTATTCGTTATTTTCAATTATTCAGATTTACGTAAATGGGTCTGTTTTCCATAGTTCTCATTAACTAACGAAAGAGATCGTTTAAAGAGTAAACAAAACGCAGTATTTCTTTTTTAAATAGGTTTCTCATCTTCGAGATATATATTCATGTATATTTATGCTTATACGTGTAAGCGATTCCTGTTAAACCAAAATGTATAAAAATATACAATTGTTGTTTTACAAACTGACTATTATCGCACAGCGAATAACTACACCCAGCACCATCCTAAATAAAGACAGGAACCCTACACAAAATCACTCTTGATCAGGCTGCATGCACACACCGCAAACAGTTTTCAGAATGTCCCATAGAAATTAAATGCTAAAAGAAGTATAAGGGCGAAACGTAGGAGCAGCGAATGTTCGATAGGCGTTTCCCTTCCGAACAAACTCATAACGCAATGTAAAATATCATACAAACATCCTGGACCCTGTAAAGATCGCGGGAAAAATAGGACATAAGGATGAGGTACAGGTATAGACGAAGAAGAAGAAAAGAAATCGAGGAGAAGTAGCAAATAGTTTTTGTTCCTAATCTCCGCGACCAGCCGGAGTTACTGTTTCTCCTTGAGTCCACCGAGGAGAGCGTGGCTCTCCATTGTCGCGCTTAGGTTGCTCAGATTGCTCAGGTTCCCTAGGTTTCCCAAGTTCCCGAGATTTCCAAGGTTGGGTTGGTGCGCGTAGTTCCTAATTTGATGGAGGCTGATCAACTGGTTCGGGAAGGAGGTCGCGTTCTGGTTGCTGGTCGTGCCCGACGTGACCCCAGACGAGGATGACGCCGGCGAGGATTTCTGCGTTGTGTTGAAGGCCTCGTAGAGGTACGGCCTGGAGGCTGGATGATGGCTGCCAGGGTAGTGCAAATGGTTCAGTGGATTCAGCGGATGTTGCATGGAGGAGATGGAATTTATCGAGATCGACGAGATCGGCGTAAATGCCGAGCTACTGTTTGGGTGATGGTTGGCGCCCGGTTGAGGGGTCTGTTGCCTCGAATCGTTCTCGATGGACTCGCCACGGTGTCCGTGGCCAGGTAATAGCATCTCCGGGTTCTGATTTTGATGGTAGTCGGTGTGGTGATGAGGCAGCCGGTCGTGTAGATCGCTGATCACCGAATCTGGGCTGACTTTCGGCCAATAGTGGTCTTGATGATGAGCCGCCATTGCGTGGATCGACGGCCTGAGCCCCGTACCGATTATCGGTGGTCTCTTGTCCGTCCTCTCCGCATGTTTCTGCATGTGCTTCGCCAGATAGGTCTCCTGGGTGTAACTCTTGCCGCAGTACTGGCAGATGTGCGTTTTAAGGTGCTTCGACTCCTTGTGCTTCGGTATGTGCTCGAGCAGGCTGGGCTCATCGGAGAAGCACTTGTAGCAGGAGTTACACTTGTACGGTTTGTCGGTCTGATGGCAGCGGGAGTGGCTCTGTAGGTTGCTCAGCTGGCTGAACGCCTTCGTGCAGCCTGGATGCCGGCACTTGTACGGTTTGTCACCGGTGTGCGTGCGGATGTGCTGCTGTAGGTGGCTCAGTTGGGTGAACTTCCGCTGGCAAATCTCGCAGCGGTACGGCTTGATGCCCAGGTGGATCCTGGTGTGCTGGGACAGGTACGAGGAGTTCGCAAACGCCTTCGAGCACTGGGTACATTTGTACGGCTTCGCCTCGCGCATGTGGATCTGCGTGTGGAGCTGCAGGTCCGCCTTGCTACCGAAGATCTGCAAGTCACAAATAAATACCAGTTTAGGTTAACTTATTATCCTAAATTTTAAGAAGGTTTGGAAAATATACGGTAGCTGTAAACAGTATTTGCACATATTCTTATTTTCTACTTATAAAGCGTTTTATTTAGCACTTAAATGATACGAAGTTTCATATAGTTGGACTTAATTAATTAGTATATAAATACTGTAATAAATACGACAGTATATAAATATCTTTTTTTGCTACTCTAAATATAAAAGTAAAAATAGACATTGGAAGATTGAACACATTTACAGTAAGACGTATAAGTATTCATCGATCTATTCGATTTTTTCAACCAGTTATAATATCACATACAATTACGTATTTCTACAAATGTTCCTCTTAAAGGCTAAATGTGAATGTGAAAGAGAAACTATAATATACAAAGCTTCATTTGGTGGAAAAACCTAATAGGCCTAATTAAAATTCATTTATCCCATGAATCGTCGACAGAACCGGAAGCTCCATTCAACATCAAAGAGTTAAAGTCTACCGCTGGAGCTACAGAAATCTTGAACATATTTACGTAGTGGACATAAAATTCTATTTTATAGGAACGTAAACGGGAAAATGTAACATACAAAGTTGCATTTAATTGAAAATCCTAATGGAACCAATTAAAACCCACCTAATCTAATCAGTCAACGATAGAACTGGAAACACTTTGAGCACCAGCTCAAAGTCTACCGCTGGAACTTCGGAACTGCATTGAAAAAAGTTATATCCTCAGAAACGTGTAACGGCGGTAGCCTTTTTCGCGGCGTCTATTGCGCCGCGATTAACCGAATAATGAAAGAGAGCCGATCTACAGGTGAAGGGGTTCCATCGTCGTCTGGACAGTCCGGTCTCCTTCCATCCGTGTGGCCGGTCGTTCTGCTTCCTCCTCCTCTCTCTTGGAGACGGCGCATTAGTCGAGAGCCGCGGTATATTTATAAATAAATAAATGTAAACGAGGACTGGCAGTAGCCACAGCATACGTGTAAACCGGGGAGAGGATGACCTTGTCTATCATGGCCTAGCCTCCAGGCATACCTGACTGACTGGCTTTAGCTACCGCATAGAGATATCTCTCTTTCTCCCTCTTTTTCTCTCTTAATTCCCCACTTCCATGTCTTCTTATTTCATCTCTGTCCGTCTTTTGCCTTCCTCTCCGCCCCTTTTTGTTCCTGCCCCTCTCGGTGTATCTCGGCTCCTCTTTGTACGGTAGTTCGTTCGTCGGTAGCCTTAAATACCTCTTCTTTTTTTCTTCTTTCTCTTGTTTCTTCTTTTTATTCCTCTCTCGTTCCCCCTTCTTCATCATGCAGGATAGCGAAGGAAAAGAGCAACGTCGCTCATTACCGCTCCTCCTGATTCCTGTCGGTATCAATATTGACTCGGCCGGTGTTCTAATTTGTCCGATCTAATTGATACCCAGAGAAGGAAACGGATTCCAAGCCGGTGTTTCTCGCGTGGAAACAAAGTCGCGCGGCTTCCGGTCATTCCACGAACCATCGCGGCTCGCAATTTTTGTTCGGACCGGTTTCCACCGGCGTTCAGACTACCGAATCCTCATTAGACTCTGCTGTCTCATTCTTTCATTCCCTAATATCGCTCGGCATTCCTAATTTTTATTTCTGCTCGACTAGAGATCATTGGTATGCGATGCTGAACGCCATCGAATCTTCATTACACTCTTGTCCCCGCAATTTTGTTCATTCTTTCGACACCTCTAAATTCCATTTTTCATAGTGATTAAAAATTATTTATTTGCAAATCTCGCGTTTCGCGATGGATTTCTTCATCGTGTATCGATAAAGCAAGAATCATTGAGAATATACTGCACGAAGTAAAGGAGAGAAATCTTCAGGATAATAAGCAATTTCGCTTTTTAATAACAATTAAAGATTATTCGCGTTTTGATGAATTTTTTCATGTCTTTTTCTTACGTGACGTATCGATACATCGAAGATCATTGAGATTAAGAGGGACACGGAAGAAAAGATAGAAAGCAACAAGTAATTTACTCGGGTCACGAGATTCCATCCTGAAGTTACGACGATGCGTGTTTGAAACTTCTTGGAAGTCGAGCGGTGCTATGTGAACGATCAGGGGACGGAGGGTATCGCACCAGGACGACGCGAAGAATCGTGGAAACTATCCTGGACACGCGAGGAACGGCGTAGAGGCGGTCAGTTTCCTGGCTGATCGCGGATCGCTCGAGATTGTTACGTAAAACGACGGATTCCTTTCTCGGATCACTTTGTGCCACGCCCCGGGATCACAGCTACGATCCGTGGCCTTCCGAGGATCATACTGATCTGTCCATGTCGATGCTCTTGCTTAATAATCGCGTTTAATCATTCAGAGACACGCAATCAACTTTTCTGGATTCGATAAGTTAAACTCGAGCGGTGGATAAACTGGAAACGTTCCTTTGAAGGCACTGAGTCGATCTTTTACTTAATTTGGTCGACGATGATGTTACACTTTGATTGATATATAGTAAGAATATGTGAATTTCCAACTCCGAAATTTTGAACAATTTGTAGCAGAACTATGTACGTATGAATTTAAGATTAGGTTAACTACATGACTCATTGATGTACAAATTGATTTTAGTAATAGCTGCTGGAATTAATAGTGTTGGTTTCTCGAACCATTTTGAAGACCCTTCTCCATCTGATACGCAGTTTGAAGAAGTTTCACAATGTTTGAGAATTACGACCGCCAATTTTGTTATTGCACAATAGCTATTAAAAATCAATTTTATCGTGTTGTAACATGCTATCGTACATAACTGTAATGGTAATAAAGAGAAGAGTCCGTAAATTTGACGAAGTTTGCAACAACCAACGCCATTTTTGTGGTTGCTTAAATTTCAAAAATCAATTTGATGACGACATGATAACTGTAACGTGTAACAGAATAACTGTAACAAAGAGTAAGATGGTGGAAAATTCTTTCATCCATAATTCTGCAAATAATACACATCCTGTAAAATGAAAAAAGCAAGTTTAAAAAATAAGCAAGTTTCTGAGTACTTTTGAGCCGTACCATATATTTTAGGTGTAGATCTGTTCTTTTATGATTTACCTGCTAGATCCATGTTATTTGATTTCCTTACAGAATTTCCTATATCTTCGATTTCATTTTGCAACATCACGCTTCTATTTTACATGTTTTATGATAATTCTTAGATAATACGCCTGCTCGTTAGTTCTTGTTTAACTCAAACAGTTCGATCTTGGTAACTTCAATGGTTCTCGCTCGAAGTTTATCAGAAAATCATCGCCCAGATTAACGAGTTTCTTGAGATAAAAACGTCATCTTGTTTCCAAGAGTCGTCTTCGAAAGAATCCTGGTCGCGAATTAGGTCAAACTTGTCACCGAAAAGAAACTTGAGCAGATTATCCTGCAAGTCAGTCGCAACATCATCCAGCAAAAGTGTCAGAGCAGCCTCCAGGCGGGAAGCTTGTTTTCGTGGATTGAACCGTTACGAATTTTTATAACCGTTATGATAATAATTTATATCCAATCGAACGGACCAAGAGAACCAATCGATTAGTGTTGTACCTAAGCTTCTACTTCCCGAAGTTTTCGATCGGAAATTTAACCTTCAAGCTACGATATTCTATGTATAATGAAATAGAATGTTCGATATAGGATTCGATTTTTAGTTCACATGTTATGCAAATGTATTTCTGTTCGCTGTGATAAATATGGAAGCATCGAAATGAATATTACTATTTCTTTCACTACTGTTATTTTTAAATTTGGCTCAATGTCGTGTGTGCTAATTAAAATTTGTCTCGTGCTTGTTGAATTCGTTTTAATATTCTTGAAAAATTTAATGTGATCTGGAGGATATATACGTTACGAAAAGATAGAGTTTTCGGAATGCTTATTACTATCATCTATCGTCTACTTAATTTATATATTTAATTCAGATGTGATAATAGCTTCATGATATTATTACGAACGGTTGAAAAACAGCGCGACACGTTAGAATAAATGCAAATCTGTTTTTCTCGTTTCTCTCGCATATTTCAAGAATAGTATTAGAGGATAATTACAATAGTGCGAAGATTAAAGCAATAGCCGACCTCGATTCGAATCCATAACTTTAATTCAAACCCAGTTTACTTCATTCGACGCATAATTGCTCACAACTAGACTACAGATTTTTATGCGTTTATGATGACGAATGTATAAATTATCCAAAGTGGAGTACTCGCCATAATTTTTTAGTAAATGAGATAAATTACCAGATGGATTTAATTTCTGAAATTCGTTTTATAAAGATATGTGAACTGTGATCAAAATCCGCAGTCTACTCATAATTTGTTTCCATCATCGATGATAATATTCGTCACAGAGGTGAACGTTATCGAAAAATTCCTTAAAAATTCCTCAGTAATTCGAAAGATTCCTGGTCCAAAGAATCAATGCTTTTATCCTTTACATCATTCAATAAAATTTCGTTTATATAATTTTCTTTGATCGGCAGCGAACGGTGCGAATCTCGGAACGAGCGAAGCGTAACGAACGAATGCGCGAGATCCATTTGATAATCTCATGTGCGTGAACGGAGACTTAAGGAAACGCTTCCAATATACGCAATACTCTAACACGAAACTGAGCGTGAATCATTCTATTAAGATCTGGTTTATGAGAAAATCAAATTTGCAGGTTTGTCGAATACGCGTGTACGCTATTAAACCATATTTTCTCGAAAACGAGTCTTTCAGCGTAAAAATTTTATTCTACATTTTCGTCTTATTTCCTCGTGTAGAAAGATCTCCTATCGATTATCTAATCCTATCTGGTAGAGGTTAAATAAATTCCCACATACATTGCCAGTTCTCAAACTGGATTTTCTTGAAAACAAACACCAACGTAATTTCGATATTACTATTATATATTCATCTTACTTTGAACCATAGAATCTCGCTGATTTTAATCGAACCAAGAATTTAGAACCATAGTGTATATGGTATCTAAATGAGACTCTTTTGTTTCACAAAGAGGAATACACGTAGACGTGTAGTAGTTTTTTTTTTAGTCATGGATAAACCAAAGGCCAACAGGATGTAAGGTACAGGGAAAATACGATTACAGAAATACGGGGCAGGCAGGCTGATGAGGTCGTGGAATTACAGGATTGCAGGAGAAAGATAAAAATATGGGTGCTAGGGTGGAGAGCAAGAGAGGCTTATTGGAAGAAGAACAGCGCAGAGATGAAGGGCTCAGGGATGCACCGCCGTAGGGCAAAGTAAAATAGACTTCAGAGGTGGACGGCTGTTTCATAAACCATGGAAGCTACTTTCCAGTTTGGTTCGCTTGTAGAATGTAGAATATCATTTCCTAACGATACGTGCGTGTTCATTCGTTCTCATTAGGCTACTTCGATTAAGTATAATCATTGGATCGTGGATTTTTATACAAATTCATATTTTTATGAATACAACCAAAGAAATGAAACCTGAATAAGAATCTGTTTCGCTCTAAACAGAAAACCTTTATATTTATAATGTTTGTATCAACCTTTGTAGCCGTATAAAAGTGCTATTAAATGAGACGAAATTTAATCACTACTTCAACTTAATGAATTAGTATTTATATAAACGCTATAATAAATACAATGCTATACAAATACATTTTGTATATTTTCCTACGTATTAAAGATTATTAATTCTAACGCCGAGTAAGGTGTTGGAACAGAATCAAGAGAACTGATATTGAATATCGTAACATCTTGTAAAATAATTGTTGCACCTCGAGGGGACCTCCATATGGCCATCTGTAACTATTCCTATATCTTGTGCAACAGAAAGTTGCATAAACCTTGGTAGGAAAATGAGAATGCAGATCGGAATATAGATCGTTAAAACAAACAGCGTAATCGTTCGATATCGTTGTTTGTAATTGAACAAATCTTTCGAATGTACATCGAAACGAGATTCGTATATAAATCAGCACTACTTAGAAAACTGATTATTGATCAAACCGAAGCAAGCGAAGGAACACAAGGGTTGACTTAACAGAACCGACGTTGCGTTCAGGTAGAACAGAACCAGAAGCATGCAACCTTCCCTGCATCACGAACCTCCTTTAATCAAGCCAATCTAACCACCGATAACGCGAACCAAGAAAACGGTCCTAGTATCGATTCTATGAAGTCCCGGGTTGGAGACTTTTTTAGTCCTTTCAGCATAGATACATTTCCATAAATGCAATAAATTTAAACACAATATCGTTATCGAAACAAATCATATCGTAACTGTACCTATTTTCGAGGTACAAGCTTCTAGATCATATATAATATATAATGTATAATACCATAGCTCATATGATTATTTCATTTGAAACAATGAAATGTAAAAGGTACAAACAGGTACTCGATATTATAATAATGATCTCATGAATTTGATAGAACAAAATCCTTTTATTCAGCTCAAAAGTTACCCCTAATCTTACTCTACGAGTCTCAGAAACCAAATTGATCAACTCTACTCTTTCTTCATCTCTCAATTTTATTACATAAGTGGACGGTTAGTGTTTACTTCTCGAGAAACAAATGACTTAGGCACTTTCTTCGAAATGTTCTTCCTCGAATAATGTCAGTGCTTCATTTATTGCGAGAAGTTGATATAAACAATAATAAATTCTAAGATAAATTAAAAAAGAAACACTATTTATAAACAGGATCAGTTTTCTGTACTTTTCAATTTATGGAGTTGATCAAAGTAGCTTGTGAACGGCAAACGTAACGATTGCTCGAGAACAGAATCGACGATAGCCGTGTTTCACGAGATTTTCTTTCCCTCTATAAAACGTGAAACAGGCAAGTATCTAAAGGATTAAATATAGAAAAAAATTCCAAAGAAAAGAAGTAAGAAAAAATATCTGGAATACAGTATCCCGTTAGTTGGTTCGCGATCCTTGCGAGATCCTCCTTAATTCCCAAGTCGAAGAGACTCGACCTCGACTCAGCACCGTCTGCGATCCTTTTACTCGTGATTTATTCGGTGATCGTTGTTGCGTGCGTCTTCAACAGCTGACTTGCCACGTCCTTTAACGGCTTGGGACCAGTATTTTTTATTTCCTCCTTTCGAAACGCGTCCTTGCCGGTGTCAAGTTCGCACTCGGGCCCACGTAACGCGATCGTCTCTCTCTCACTTTGTCTTCTCTGTTACTCTTCCTCCTTTTGCGCCTCTCTCTTTTGTCTAAGGGGCCCAGTTGCGAGTCCCAGTTCACGATTAATCGAGAGGATTAAGGAATCGAGCAGGAAATTCAGCTCGAATCACGCGGAATGTCGATTAAAAACTGCTCAACGCGAGCGTTGATTACGCTCGAGCTTCGAAGAGGAAGAACAAAAGAAATGGCCCTTCACCCGGCTTCAGCAAATTGATTCGTTTGATGACGCTTCCTTTGTTAATGAAGATGGGAGTTTTGTGTTTCTCCGACGTCTCTTTCTCGGTTCTCTTGCTTTTTTTTTTTTTTATCTAGTTTCGAAGAGGTGCTTGAGAGTCTCTTTTTTTATTTGTTTGAACGATCGACAAGAACGAGTTTGGATTAAAAATAGCACGATGATCGCACGCCAAGTTTTTGGATAGATGCAATAAAAAAGGTCCTGTTTTTTAGAGTTTTAAATGACTTTTTGATGCGGTTTTTTTGAAAAGGAAGGAATACTGTAACCATGGATATAGAGAAAAGTAATCGTAAACTAGCTAATTAACGCCGCTTCCACGGAACCGATGGAACTTTATTGCTGAACTAATTTCTTCCTTCATCGTCTTTTAACCCTCAAGACCTCGTCTTACTTTCGAGATACTCTTAATCCTCTGTTCTACTAAAAATCCTATTATTAACTATTTTACGTAAAAAAAAGCTATTTTTTACCTAATAAAACAGAAATTAAAGGAGGAACAAATATCAAATCGTTCTTGTTGGCAGAAAATTGAGAGAATTATTTAACTTGAGAGGAATTTTAACCGATGTAGACGTTGAAAAAAGGTATTGAAGACACATTCGTGCATAAAAAAAGAAACGTACGTAACAGCTGTTTCTCTTGTACGAAATATTTTTCTCGTGCGAATTATTACGTCGTCGAGGATGAGCGATTAGTGGATCCCAAGGCTCTTCTCGTAAATAATCACAGCCGACGTTCCGTTCGATGCAAATTACGCGCCACTGGCTTACAAATTGACACTTTTAATTGATAGGAGTCTTTGGACATGACCCTGAAAAGGCAGCTTGAAATCACTCGACCGCACCTTTTTTGTTTCAACCTTCTCTAGAGACGATTCACTTTCAACGTGTAGTCAATAGAGAAAATAAGATCCTATCGTATCTCTTCTACTAAACTTTGCAGTGGAAAAGGAGTACTATGCGATCGACTAATTAGGGGTTTTTTAAATTTGAAATTTTATTCGACATATATAGATCTCAGGATCTCAGTGGAAAGGTAGAACATTGCGGAGGAACAGAATTACACATGAATGTCATTCGATTGTATTGAATATTTGAGTAACCAAGAGTAACTCGATGAGAGAGAAACATGAGGATTTTTCGTCATATTCAGATTACAAGAAAACATGGCGCATCTATGGAGCTTTATAACTGATCATTTTTCAGAGAATACTATTTAGTACATTCAGTGATTGTTGTTATAATTAATTAGTAATTTATCTGATTAATGTGCGTAACTTTTAACAATTGGACAGTTTTCGTAGTATGTCTTAATTCAGAGAATACTTGATACTCGTGGACTATTTTCTCAGTTTAATGTAATTTTGTTGCTCTTTATTTTTATCTTGTCTTGAGCCATGGACTCCCTTTGACCTCCGCCACGAATTTAAGGCTACGGCGTCCCTATATCTAGCTTGTTTCTCATAATTAGACCACGGATTTTTATATAATTTCATATTTTTATGAAGCGAAATAAAGATACGACGGTAATTTATTTCATCTATTACAAATTTCTGACGACGAGTATACTATACTTTGAATATTTTATACATTTTTGAATATCATATTAATCGATTGTTACACCTTTAAATTGATCATAAACGCATAAAAATCCCCAGTCCACTTGTAATAAAAAATTACTTAAGCACGAAGTAGTACAATTTTCATGACATCCTGTACAAGAGTTTAATCAAGTCAGAATCTCTTGTTTGTTTCACGATGTCGAAAGAGCTTCTTTTAGGGCGATACGCAGAAGCCGAGATCGGTAGCCGCGTCGGAAATGAAAAATACTAATGACGAATTCCGAAATCGCGCGAGCGTGCGAGAAATTAACGCTTTTAATTGCGAAACGTCGGGCCCGGTGGCCTCGAGGCCGGTTCGGTGCTGTTACTTCTGTAATTCTCTGATTAATCGACCACGATTTACTTCTCGCGACGCTTAAGGAACCGAGAAAATCACGTTCGCGGTAATTTCTCGGGGATAGACTGCTCTTGATGACTGTTAGGGAGCTTGATCGATCGACTCAGGAAAGCGGGAATTTTTTTTCTCTCCTCCCGGTTTCTCCTTCTTCCCCCTTTTAACAGTTATTTCGTTCGAGAGACGAAGTTCAGTGGCAACGTTGATGTATGAACTAGAATTTGGTAAAACGACATGGAATAATTGTGCAAGATGAAAACGCAGCAGAAGGATTCTTCGAGATTGGATTTTAAAGGGGCCTTGATCTTTTGTCACGTTTGTTGAACATTGCCCGAGATGGGCTTAATTTTATAACCGTGGTGCAATTAATTGTATAGAAATAAGTCGAAGGTGTCGATGTTCTCGAGATTCTCAAGTTTAGGATGCGCATGAATAATTTATGAGACGAATTTAAGAACCGTCTGGCAGAAAGTGTTCACAACAATTTACGAAAATTCCAACGCGTCCCTGAGAGGTTATACCGGACGAGTCATCGCTGAAATTTTCGGCAATCCTAGATAAGATATGTACAAGCCGCGTGATAATTAACAAAATTCTTCGGTTTTACGTTACTAACGAAGTTACAGCCAATGAAATTCAATTTCTGAAATAAGAAACCCTTGGAGATTCGAAGGAAAGAATTATAGATCTCTTATTGCATAGAAACGTCATCCCTAAAAATTCTACGAGATCGATTGAAAAGATCCTCAAGACGAATTAATTCAAATCGGACTAAAGGTTTTTTTTCGTAACCCAAAAAATTCATCATCACTAAAAATTTTACAAAATATACTGAGAAGCTTCGAATTTAACTAAAAATCTCGCGTTGCACTCGAAATCTGTAATTATTGTATTATTGCTATAAATTCACACCCAGAAATTTAAAAAAATTTAATTAAAAAATATTCAAGCTAATTTCACTTGAACAAAAATAGAAATCTCCTGTTATACTCAAAATCCATAATTATTACACTATAACTATAAATTTACCCTTAAAAGTTTCTAATAATTAATTTAAAAAGCATTCAAGTTGATTTTATTTGAGTTTCCATATGAGAATCATGCAAAGTCTCGATTCAGCACTGAAAATGATTTAATCTTCGTATAATTTTCATTGTACGAGATCGTAGGTCGATCGTAGGAGAATCTCGGCGTTAAGATCCATCCACATCTCCGACTGGATCCTACGCGTAGCCTCGGGCCAAGACTCGTAAATTCAATTTAAATATTCGACCTTAATGACGGTGCTTGGAAAGAGCGAAAGAACATTCGGTAGTCGTCAGGGTCGCGAACCGAATAAAACAAAAAAAGAAGAATCGAATTTACCTACCACTCGATCTACCTTCAATTTCCCCCTCTTACGCTACAGACAAATTGAAAAAGAGAAGAAAAAGACGACGAAAAATCGAGTGACCTATAAAATTAAACAAATAAAAGACGCCACAGTAAAAACTGCTTTAAATACATATGCATATAGGAATTACAACTATTAATTACAATATTAAAATCGTTCGAGATCGAGAAACAATCAATTTCTTGCCTCTTCTCTGCTCATAGTTTTATTTTCGTTTTACTTTCGATCGTAACTGCTCAACCACACACCAAGACGTTTCTCGAGGTTTTAATTAGCGATAAAGGGTAGCGGGGAAAGCAGGAAATTGTTTATTACGATTAACGAGTGCCACCGAAACCGGAGTCACGAAGAGATTAATATCGATGTGCAATAAAACGGTGAAATTGATTCGATGGGATTATGTTACGGGTTAATCGGCGATCCTTCGTTTCACTTGCATCGGAGAAATTGTCCAGAGGACCGTGAATCGAACGCGCCAGACACAGGCATCCCCCATCGAACTTGCACGGTGAAATTGTCCCCTCGCGCGGTTACACGTCATGAACTCGCGAACGGTACGTTCGCGTGAACCATTCCGTTCTACGAAACTTTCCAACTTTTATACCCGAGCGAAATAACTGTTCGAGACCTAAATCGATCTCGTTCGAGTACGTTAAGCGAGACGACAAATTACACACGGCCAGACGAGGCTGGTTAATTGAGAAAAATTACCAGACAGCCGATAATCACTATCTTGCTCTCTAACATTCACGAAACCGTACGTAAACACGGATTATTCAATCCGGACGTTCGGTCGCCTTTGATAGCTAGCTTGTCCAGGGATACGTCAAGGGAAATATCGAAGAAAATTTACTTTGAATTGATTCAATTCGTCGAAAATCAAGATTATTGAGTATGAAAGTGTTTGAACACTTGACGTACTATATTTGTATAAATAAATTGTACAGTGGCTACAAAAGCTATCTGAACACCATTGTATTTGTTATAAATTTGCGAGAATTAATTAGGTACAAGTAAGTTTAATTTCTTATTACTTGGTACATAATATTTTCATATTATAACTACAAGAATGAAATGTACAACATGGTAAGAAAAATCTTCATTGAAAAATAAGAGAACCTGCGAATACTTTTTGTGGTCACTATATGTATCACACGAAACTCTTCCAAATTTCACTGACATTAAAAGGGGACACGAAATCAGTCTGAAAATTGATACGAGAGTTACGAGTCATTTATTACAAACGTATACTTAAATTCACGTGATATCTTATAACTGCTATATCGTATATTGTCAGATCTGTTTCAAATTTTACCAATATAATCGTGTTCCATTACGACGTCAGTGTTACAAGATGTTACAAAATGTTTCGCATAACCCTTTCGTACAATACATTGATAAAAAAAAAAAAAGGATACTTATGTTCAAATACTTTCGCAAGTTGCTATATACCTGTGGTTGTTTCGCGATCTGCCTTCGAATCGAGTTCATGGAAACGAAATTGCAGTGGGTTTTCGATGGGGAATAGCCACGAGAATTCGGTGAAGCGATTTCCATCGTGGTCACCGAATTGGTACGGTTATTTAACGAATAACGCGATCTGCCATGCATCAATTTCCATCACAGAGAGATAGAGAAACACAAAAAGAGAGAGAGTAAGGGAAAGCATGCGGGGGTGAAAGTGATTCCGGCCGTTTGGAAACTGCGTCCAGCCCCGTGACAACCTGTTGATAGAAATTTTCGTGCGGTGAAACGTGTCACCGAGTCGGGCCACGCTCGACGCGCGATAATTGCATCGACGTCCGTTCCGTGTACACCAGCGGAAATTTTATTTGGAAACGGGCCGCTCGTTTCGAACTGACGCTTCAGTCTGTTATTCGTAACCGCGTTTCTCCTCCGCGATTCAATAAAACGCTGCCGATAGGAGGAATTTTATGTAATGGATCCTTTATTCCTCGCTCTCTTTTATAACCCTCTGACTCTCCAATTTTTATCTCGCCCGTTTTTACGAATAAAAGGACTTTCGAGGTTTTAAATAATTTTTAGGATAAAACTGAGGCGAGAAATTATGCATGTCATGCAGTTTAAGGAGCTTTTTAACGATAGAAAGATATAATTGAGAAGAAGGCAATGGTACCTGGATTTTTGAGATGTCAATTCTGCTGCTATTTAATTTTATTATCAGCTTCTATCTTATTTTAATTTTATTCAGAATCAAAGCGGTCAACTGTGATCTCTTTTTGTCACAAGCAAAGGAAACCTTTTTTTTCTAGAAGGTTTCTGTGTTTTCTATAATGAAGCTCGTCGACTGTATTCTCTGTATAAAATGTAAGTTAAAAAGTACAATTAAACTGCCTGAAATAAAGTAATCCAAGTCGAACGTAAATCGTTAATCAGTAGAAAGTCAAATAGCTATCAAATATCAAATAATTATTTCAACGCTACATATATTTAATACACATTGAACGGACGTTTAAGACGAATGCCCAGAAGTAAATTATTGTCACATTAAACTGGGCACGGTATTATAAAAATGTTATTTATGGAAAATTGTTTGAAAAACAGTTTCGACGACCGATTTACTCAAACAGAATAATCAATTTTGCCCTGAAAGCAGAATGGACAAAGAGTCGGAAAGATTCGTGGTAACAAGAAGATAATGTCACAGCGGATTATTTAATAAACCTAAGGGAATATTTTTATTCCGCGGAATGCGATTCGCAATGAAAATGTAGAACGAAAAAACGTGAAATTGTTCGTATCTTTCCACAGTATATAACAAGCTTTTTTTTCAGTAGAACGATTCCCTGGCATAATGAAAAAGTAGAGCAGCCACTGTAGTGCCATTAAATCGCTAATTTGAAACAACTCGTTTAACAAGGGACGGTTTCTGCGACAAAGGGGTAAACATTCGAGCTCTTCTACGTGCTGGAAATAAAAGTTTCGTGGATTATTATACCACGGTGGTAGAATATTTTTGCAAAGGCGCGTCGATCGATCATCTTGCCTCTTATTTCACGGACAAATTTCCGGCTTTCGTTGCGGAGGAAAAAAAGAATGTTTAAAGGAGGGGGAGAAGAAACGATGAAAAGAGGGCTCGAGAAATTGCCAAATGTTTCCTGCTCACGAAGAATCGACAGATTACTGGGATATATCTCGTTGGACGCACAATCCTCGAGAAATTCGAAAAGGCACTTATACGTGCCCTTTCAGGCCCTATAAGGGCCCCCTCGACCAAGGGACTCACGGCCATCCGTCATTCTCCAAGTTGACATGAAACTCGGCTTCCACGTAGAGAAAATATTTGTCGGCTGACTGAGGAATGATTCTTTATATGTGGCTTCTTTTTACGGCGACGTGATCTTTATAATACTGTGGATTATAGATATCATTCTCTTAAAAATTCTGATAAATGTAGACTTAAATCAGAATATTCTATCAACTCGCTTCGAACTAACTTCTTTCTCGATTTGTCAGGAATAGACTTAAATAAACGTTATCGATACCTCCCTAAGAAGTAAGAAATAATGATCAGGCGAACGAATTAATCAGTGTTTTAAACGGCTCTTTATGCAACGTTTTCCCACCTTTCGTTTCCGTAACGCTCGCGATTGTTTCGAGAAATATTTATTCCGGCTAAAGGGAGGCTGACTAAGCGGATTCCTGCGGCCAGAGGCACGATTTACCGGAACGGTATTGTGCAAGCCTCGTGTCTCGGTTGACAGGTTTTCAAACCATCGTGCTCTAGTCATTACCAGTTGTTAACGTTTCTCGAATGTCGTGGTAATGATACACGGCGATTCTACGCGAAACTGAAATCGAAACGGGTTTTAGAGCAGAGAGGGAGAGAGGGAAAGAGAGAGAGGGAGAGACAGAGAGAGAAAGAGAGAGGTAAAAGCGGAGCTCGCAGTTAATTATTCCTGGAATTATTAATTATCCCTTTGTGAACGACGAACGACGTCCCAGGTACCGTAATCGACGCTATTTTCTACTAATTCGTGCGAATCCTATTCAAAACGATTCGTTAATTTTTGTTACTTCAATGTTTTGTTATATCAAAAAGCTTAAGATTTTATTCTAAGATTCTCAATTGTGAATTGTGTAAAGATTTCAAACGCGACAGAAATACTCCTTAAAAACCTAAGAATAAATAATCGTATTGGATGTATCCTCAAATTTTCTTATCAATATCTTCATTAATTAATAAGAAACAGCTTCTTACTGCACTACTTTTCTGTTGAAAAATTTGAATACTGTATTCAGAATGTTAAAAATGTGGGAACAATAAGACTGATATGGGCTGTACATGTGAACCCTTAATTCACGGCAAGTGTTACGCCTGACATCCACATGTGGGTTCACAGCCGTGAAAAGGGTACGTCTTAGAAGACATTTCTTCTCGCTTTCAGCGTAGCAGCATCGTCTAAGAATCCTAAAACTAAATTACGAAGAGTATAAGGTTATTCTTCGACAGAAGCTTACGGCAAGATCGCAGACAAATTTTATTTTGTTCGTAAAAACCCGTACATTTTAAATACCAATACCAAAATATTTGTATGAATCACTAATTCATCAGACGATAATTCGAAAAATAACAGGAAAATGATAGTGACCGTACTTCAAGAATTCGTGTATGAATTTCTAATAAACAATGTTCTAGTCAGACACAGTGGAATTCTGATTATCGAAACTCATCAGGATTTTAGCTAAAAACGTAATAACTCCCTTATCTTCCAATCTGCCTTACAAATATCTAACCAAATATTCCATTAGTCCTGATTCCGATAAACAATCATTCCATTAATCGCCATTCTGCGAACGAAGATCCTACAACACACAGCATTAGAAAGATCAGGATCCTCCTCGCTCTTCGATATCAAACAGTCTCATCGCGCAAACAGAGAAATTCCCTCTGTAAACAGGGCATCAACGAGGCACGCAACCCTCTGTGCTTCATTCTACCCCCATGGCGGCAGCCACGAATTCCAACATCCTTGAACCTGGTGATTTCGAATTGTTGCCTGTTCTATGATCACCCTGGTACGATAAAACATCCCGATGAAAGGCCCACAAAGCGTCACCGCAGAATCACGAAACGATCTCTATTTACACTAGACTGCCTGGTATGGTTCTAACCCCTTTGGGTAAAGAAGAGAAAGAGATAGACACCTTTCAGCGTTTTCCGTGCACGTGGGTCCCAATGGGACCCAGATGACGCACTACGAAAGGGGTGAGCCCAAGAATGGGAAGAGAGAAGCACTTTTCTCCGGGATACACAATCGTATTACGCATAAATACGCATAAATCGTATGGAAAATCAAGTAGCCCTGGTTTGCGTGTGTACTCGATTATGTTCGCGCGAATGCAGCCTTACCGGGATGATGAAGATCCGGAGGGATGATGGCGATTATCATAACAGAGGAATCGCGTGTGTTGGTTTCTCTTTGCTCGTGTAATTGGACTTTAAGTACCAAGGAATTTTTCTTCTCTGATATTTCGTGAATTTTATTATTCCGTTCGTTTCAAGACAATATTTATGATTGTTCAGTGATGATTTAAGACCACTCATCATCGTAATATTTTATGTGTCGCTGCTGCTGTCGACTGCGGAATCTGTTAATCCTTAAAAGTCAAGGATTTTTAATGTCATTGAATTTTGGTAGCGTAATTGGATTTTAAGTACAGCGGGATTTTTCTTCGTTAATATCTTATGAATGTTATTATATTTATTACAGCGCAACGTTGGTTCTTCTGCAAAGATTCAGCTCTCTCCTTGCAATCTTTTTATTTGCTACAAAATTGAAGTTCACCGTAATTTTTATCCGCCGCTGGAATTCGCGTTTGGAATCTTTTAATAGTCTTTTAAAATCTTCGAATTTTCAATATAATCGAACTTTAATCACTTGATTGAATTTTAAGTAAGTTTTATAAATTTCATTATACTTGTTTCGAGACAGTGCTGGTGATTACGAACGTTGAAACACCAATGAGAAATTTAAATGATCAATTAAGGTAATCGTAACCACAGTAAGGTAATCGTTATGATATCTCGAGGATGAAACATATCTGCATTTATATTCGCAAAACAATGAATTTGTTTAAACATCTGATTATTCCTCGTAAGATTTCGATCGCCTCGTTATTCGGGTATCGATACTTTTTACTAAAACTTTTCCTTTTCCAACATAAAAATTAGTATCCAGGGATAAAACGTGTCGATCTTAAAATGCTAGGTGACTAGGCAGAAAAATCAAGCGGGCAAAGGTCCAATTATAAAAAAAACCACGCTTACGCAATATCGTGATCGGCAGAGAGTCGAGAAGCGGGTAGCGCGCGGTTTCGCACGCAATTTCTCGCAAGACGTCGAGAAGGCCGAGCCCTCTGGAACTGGTTCTTTTCTTTAATGGCGCACGATGACGATTATGATGCTAATGATAACGACGTCGACTGCGACGGCGCGGCGTACACCGAAAGGGTGAAGTGGAGAGTAAATAAAAAGAAGAGGACAAAAAGATCGAAAGAATCACCAGGGAGTAATTTTCGTTATCGATTATCCGGCGTTCTATTAAAATTACAAAGTAGGCAACGGTGACAATGTAAACCGCTTGCTATGAACGATGATGCTGAACATAAAGATCCGTCGATAACAGTCGAACCAGTAAAGAAACCGATGCCCTTACGATCGCGCAACAGGGCAATATTGTAGCGTTAATTAGAATGCCGGACTGGTAACTGGATCGAGAGGGGAAGGAAATCGTGAAATCGAGACGGAGCCATGATTTTTCAGATCCTTATCGCGCCATCGCCGGCATGAAAAAAGAAAGACTAATTGACTTTACAACTGGCTCTTTAACGAACGATTAAGTGCTTTGTGGAAACGCCAATAAATTTTGAAATTCTGACGAGGAAGCAGAGACCGGGAAACTTAATTATGGTTAATCGCATATTGTCCGGTTTGTTATATTAACATTTAATTATCGCCACATATATTTCAAAAGTGATACAACTGAAGCAAGTTTTTGTTTAAGGAAAAGCTATATATATTCGGACAGTTGTAAAAAATGATTTATACTAAATAGATTTTGGAATATAATGGTCAAATATTATTTTCGTAGTATTCTATTGCTAACTTTAAAAATCTGTCTTTGACGATTTCGATGTTCTAACACAGGTTTGAGTTAATATCGAGTTGTGACACTTTTAAAACACACGTGGGATATTATAGTGAAATATACATTCTACCATAAATCTTCGTACACGTTATAAAAGGATCATTTTTGCAGTTTATTAATCATGTTCATCGGCAAGAGGAACTTGAGTCAGGTTACAGATTCCTAATTCTACGACTCTCTACGTGTCTATTTATATTCTAATATAACTTCTCTATTTTTATTTCCTTGTATACTTATTCATCTCTACCATTAAGACCAAGAAACTAGCAATCGCGTATCCTTGGCATGATAAATATATATATATATATATATATTTCTAATTTTTCTTTTGGTTCTAATCTGAGCGTAGCTAAAGTACGAGTTACGGTGGTTGAAATAAAAGAAAAAGAGTGTGAATAAGGGTGAAAATACTAACCGAAACAAAGAAGAAGATAAGAAAAGACGAGGAATCTTCCGGCGCTGAATTCAAGGAGCACACCACGACAAAATTGTCGACGATTACAATAATGATAATAATAACGAGGACGATGATGACGATGAAGAGGATGATTCGATCTTTTTCCTTCTTCTGGCAATCTCGTCCCGGGGCTGTGCATACGGCAGCTGGTAGGTGCTCGAACGAGTATCCAGCTGATTCTTTATCTCCCCAATTATACAATCCTCTTTCTAATTGGCCATCCGTTCGACCACCCTAACGAAAAGCGAAACCCGACCTGGCTGATTCTTTTTCACACCGTCGAACAACTTCTCCTCGATTTCTTCTTCCTTCCTTCTAAATGCTTCGAGAAGAGGATAAAAGCCACCAGTTCGATTTTACGAGAGAGAAGATTAACCAGTTTCGAGCACTTAATTTGTTTATCGATGAATTTCTCTGAATCGTTTCTTCGTAAATGGGAGAATTTTTACACTCTTGATCAGCGTGAGATGATTCTAGAAAAAAGGAAAAATTCTGGAAAATTTACAATTAATATGTAAATATTGCAATATATATATTACGATATATGTTTCATATATGTTCAATATATATTATATACTATGATATTAATATTTCTATCTGACGATTGCGGGATTGATCCTTAAAAGTTAAAGGTAACATTAATGAAATTTAGAATGGAGCTAAATGGGGAAGATATTGTAACATATCTTGTAAAACGAAACGGTGCTAAATAAGACATTTCAATCGTACGTATATTTGATAATTGTGTGGTAGCAAATTTGTAGTACCTGCGATGAGTATTTGATTTGCAATGATACAATAGGAAACAATAGTTTGGTGATAATAATTGAAGATCATTCCGGAGGGTAATACAGAATCTCAAAATTAAAGTTTGATAACAAGATACAATTATCTCATTCATTTTATAAAATATCCACTTACACACCAATGACAAACTTACCACTTTCTCAACTCGTTTCTCATAAAGAAGAAAACGAAGAAAGAAGAGAAAGGAGACGATAAGGAATCACTTTTCCTAACAATTAACCATGGCCGTAAAAAGGAATAAAGAAATAAATGAGGGAAGAAATCCTTTTGCTCTCAGATAATTAAAGAGCGATTAAAAAAAAAAAAAGGAAGAAGAAAGGAGGAAAGAAAAAAGGAAGCGAAGCACGCAACCCTCTCGCACGCAAATCACGTTTTTCCCCTCGTAGGCAACGATCCGCGTGGGTAGGTGTGAATCGGCCTTAAGCCCGCGAAACCGCCATTCATTAAACGCGGTGCTCGGCTGCTCTGTGTACTCTAGTCATTTATACGCGGCCTTCATAATTGAACATCGCATTAGAGCTGGCGATTTACAATTCGTCGAAAACTTCCTGGCAATTTATATTCCGCGCTTATGTCCTTAATCCGCGATCGTTTACGTGGGGAACGCGCGCACCGCAACAGTATGCGAATTAATTCGACGATGGTCGTTGCTGTACATCTGGAATCTGTATCCTGTCGTGCTTCACGAGCAGAGAAATTTTTGGTGCAGCTTGATTCGAGAAATTTATGATCGAATTCTTAGTTTGCGAAGTATCTTTGGTTGGATAAAAAGGTGTGGAAAGCAGGGAAGTGTTAAAAAGTTTTCTAGATTGCTTTGATTTCATGTCTAATATTACAAACTAATGCTTGTCCTCTGGCAAGTTCGTATAAATGGAGTTTTATTAAATTCGATTAACATTTTCTCGGAAAATTACAGAATAGGAGTTTACTTTTTAAGCTTCTACAAATAGAGTTCTATACTTTCTTTGGCAGAAATCTTTACTCTATCGTCAGAAATTGAAGAAGAAAATTATTCCATTAGGAATTTATTTCGTGTCAAGAAGAAGACGAAGTCCGTAGTTCACAATCACATATCATTTCTAAATACAAATTTAATAAAAAAAAAAAAAAAAATGACGTGGTACAAATCTAGTTAAACGAGTGTAGAGAATTCAGAAGTTGCAGAAGAGGATCGACGAATTTTTGAAACTTTAATGCTAATTCTAAACTTCCAATAGAAATAGCCAATCGTTGATCAAAAATTAACAAAAAGAAAATTGCTCGATTACACGCTCTTTTCTACTCCATCCTTTTTACTCGAAGAACAAGAAACTTCTTTTTACTTCAGAATGAACAACGCAGTTTCCAGGTACGTACTGGACAAAAAACACGATGCAGGAATAATCCACAATAGCGGCGTTAAAAGTTGACACGATTGCAATGGAACCGGTGAGAGGACAGCGGTTACGGAGAAAGGAACGCCTCGGCGTTGCAACTTCCGGCGGCATCGTCGCGAAACGAGTGCAGCATCCGCACCTGTGGATCGAGCTTAGGCGATCCAACGCTCTATTCTCGCCATTCATTATCCGGGGAGCCGCGTTCCTAGGAACGATGCCTCGGAATCACGAGAGACGAAACCAAGTTTTATAAAACGAGGAACGGAGGAAACGATGAAAGGGGAACGAAACGAAAGAAGTTGAAGAGGTAGACGGTAAGGAGAGAAAGGATCAACGACCACGTCACTGGTTGTTCTTTCTTTTTCACCAGGATTATAGCCTTTTAACCGGCCTAAATAGTTTCCATGAAATTACGTGCTCGCATTCGAAAGGATACTTCGTTTATCTCTTGGCCAGATAGAAACGAGCCTTCACGAGGGACTTTCTTTCGAGGACGTGCCTGCTTTTTCCTCTTTTTTTCTGCCAACGATCCACTAGAGTCGTGGTTTCGACCATTTGTAGTCTGATATATTAGATCGTGGTCGCGGCGAGCTGTAATTCAAGCGCGATTGCACTTTGGAAAATAAGACTTGGAGGAGGAGACGGAGGGAGAGATGGATCGTTAATGATCGCGCGTTTCCTGTGCGATAATTAACAAAAGAAAAAGACCAAAGGAGATGGACGTGGATTCTCGATGATTTTATGCTTGAAAAATCCGACTAACTGACTCGGTTTTACTTTCTTCTCCTGTTCGTTCACACTTTTTAGTTCTGTTTGGTTACCTGTGATTTTTTAATGTTTAAATTTCATTTGCAATTTTTTTCTCAATGAATCTTCATTATATTAGGAAGAGTGGTGTACATGTGGGACATTATAAATTCAATTTATTGTGAGTGCCATATAAGAATACTTCGATAAACGGAAAAATTGAATATCTCATACAAGAAGAAACTTAGGTATAAAATTCGAACGGAATATCGTGAATAACGATTTTTCTCGAGCGTAGAAACCTTTTTAGCAACAGAGGGACACGATTAAATGAGAAACAATCCAAAGAATGTATGGTCAAAGATATATAGACATATAGACGCACAACATAATTTATAAATGAATATCCAAGAGACAAATCATTTGCATTTTCTGAGCGAACACTTCTAAATTATGCGGGAAGCTTTTCTAAGGAAGATGACGAATAAATAAATTTTTACGTAAAGGGTAAAGTCTATGTGGAAGCTGTACGAATGAGCGCCGAGCGATTTCGTGGTTCGCCAAGGAACAAAGTGAACGATAGTTCGAAAGAGAAGGGAATCGGATGAAGAGAGGTAGAACGGAAGACCAGAGGAGGAAAAGGGAGCAAAGACATTTTTCCTTGGCGTTTCCACAGAACGATTCTCGCTATTGCTGGAATGCCTTAGACTGCAACAATTACCTGTCGTAAACGCAGCCTCTCTACAGTAGTTATCCTGGTTGAGATTGAAATATGAACAAGCAATCTTTTTTTCTTCCTTTCGTATTGTCCTTTCCTACAGATGGTAACAAGATGAATTTTGGTAGAATACAGTTCACCGTTATTCTAAACGATTACAAACCGTTTCACTTTTTAGGCAGTTATATAATTTATTTGGAATATTATCAAGATATGAAAGGAAATTAGAATAAACGACAGGAATTATTGAACTTGTAGTACTATAATGTTAATGTAAATTCAATAATAAATTAATCGTGACACAAGTATTGTGTTTTCTATTATCCAATTATTGTACGACTGATTGTATCATCAGTGTAATGTATTGTAAACGTAAGTACTTCTGCATATAAGTATCTTTGAAAAAATAGTAAATTTATCCTTTTTTCTGACCCTGTTGTGATCTTTGATTTATATATTTCAATTTTCCTTATTTATATATTTCAAGAAACAAGAGATTGTAACCATAAACCTGAAACGGTCAAACATACGCGTTAATAACAATCTTTTCGTATGTTCCTAACATTTAAGTAATTTGTTAACCACAGAGTCGAAAATGATGCAAAGGACGCGACAGAATTAATTATTAAAGTACAAGACATAAAAGAGCAATTTTTTTTTGTATCACTACTACAAAAAACAAACATGAGAGAGTTTTATGAGAAATACAAATAAATTAGTCTCGATTTCCTCGACTTTTGCGCTCCAACGTCGAACTAATTTAAAGTCTCTTAAAATTATTCAAACCGTGTCCAGTCAATCGAAACGTCCCAGCTTTCTAAAAAAATTCTAATTCATCGGCGTAGTAAAAGAGGCCGAAACTTTTCACCGATAATTAGCGTGGAAAACTTCTCTCTCTCTCTCTCTCTCTCTCTATCTATCTATCTATCTATCTATCTCTCTATCTATCTATCTATCTATCTATCTATCTATCTATCTATCTATCTATCTATCCATATATCATCTCTCCCTTTCTCGCGGCGAACAATAAAAAGAACACCGGTGTCCCGAAATGAAAGAACGAGGATGAAATGGGAGAAAAGGAGAGGAGAACGGTAGCTTTGCTTCTTGTAGACTCCGTGTTCTCGCACCCTTTGTTTTTCTCAAGCCTGTCTCGTGCTGCTTTTTTCGAGCGCAGTCCGCTTCGCAAAAACGACCGCTCGTAATTGAGGTTTTAACGAGTGAAAATTTATTGAGGTGCCACTTCTTCGACCTGTGTCCATTTTTTCCTGCCGGTCTTTTTGTCGTACAATGATTTATTTGCAACCAGAACGATCGAAGCAAAGGGTTGAACGGATATTGATTTTTATTCTCCGATCATGCTTGACATGCTCGCGGTTAATTAGGAAACTGTGTAAAAATTATGGTGATTGGGGTATCGAATTAACGTTCGATGTACATGCGTTACGCTTTTCATGGATTTACCCGTCTGCTGGGGGCAAATTTTTTAGAGATGAAATGAATATCCGTTAGATTGGTTGGAGATTTGATAAAAATCCATCTTCCGGGTTTTTAAAGCGATTGAATGAGTTCTGAAAGATTACAGGAGATAGTTACTTTATTGGGATATTTTCGAAATTGTTACGTTGAGAGACACTGAATGAACATTGCAAATTTGTTGGATAATACTGTAACTCGCGAGGGTAACTTTTCATCGTAAAGAGATTCGCAGAGCAAAAGATATTTTGGAGGTTGCAGAGCTATAAATCAAGAAATTGTAAACGAAATCTGAGAACTCGAAAATTCCATGTTGTAAGGATCACGAAGTTGTATAATCAAATCTAAAATTAGCAGATTTATCGAAAAGCGAGATACTCGAGAAATCGAATGACGCTTTTCAAGAAATTTGACTGACGTCTACAACTGGAAACATGTATAATACACACACGTTCGACAAAACAGTGCAAACAGAAGAACACATGCAAATACTCTTTTGCAAAGACGGTCGGGCAAAGCCAAACGAAGTCCGCAGGAAACGAAGCAAAATTGCACAAGTGAAATCACATCGTGTACAATGGTTCTTCTTTGCTCGTATTCATTAAAATGGAAAATATTGTCGACGGAAAATGCACAGTTTCCCGTCCGACAAACTTGATTTCGTTTCTTTTTCCCCTTTTTTCTTTTTCACGCTCTTGTGCCAGCTATTACACAACAATGATGCAATATGCCGACGATTCTAAAGATCGGGATGAACGCAGAAAATACGTACGTATTCTTTGCATTCCACTTTTCCTTACGTTTCCTATCCCCAACTTGTTCTCTTCTCCTTCGTCTTTTTTTTTTTCTAACGTAACAGGAAATCGAACGAGAGCATCAAAGCGAACAAAATGGCAGATATCCGTTCGATCAGGATTCTTTTATTACCCAGTTCAGCATCCTCGTCGATTTTTCATCTGCTTTCCTCCATTTCTTTCCCTCTTCTCCTTTTTTCCTCTTTCCACGACTATCTCGTTGCTAGTAATGCATGAATGATTATTATCCACGATTAAAAAAAAAAGAAAAAACTGCCTAATATTCATAATCTTGAATGATTAAAGCAACACGAATGTTACAAGGTTATAATGTAATCTGCACATGTGTGAAGAATTACATATGTCCGACGGTTTTGAATAAACTATTGAATTTCGTACACTGACGTGTTAATTACTTAGAGACATGTTTCAAGTGTTACAAGTGTTTACACGGTTCTCGAGTTGAGTAGAAAAAAGTATAACTTTCCATTGAAAATTCAGGAGACTCCGAGGCCGGTGAATAAAAAATTTGTAGCCACTGTTAATTCTCAAATTTTCTACTATAATTATTTTCCTGAATTCTCTGTGCAGCTGAGGTATTCATTCTTTGTACGAATCGTTCTTTTCAGTGTCCTCGCAACACATATTAATTTTAACGTCGGGCACAAGTTCTATTTTCCCCCTCGTTTAATTCACTATTCTCGTAATGACTTAGCCGGTATATTCGTGCCAATTAGATTTAGAATCCTTTTCGTCCGCTCAACTTACACCAGAAACGTTTCTTTTTCTTTTTCGCTTTTCCTTTTTGCTTCGGTACCTGAGCACTCGTGAAAAACGTTGACATACGCTCGAAATTGCCATCATTGTGCCATCCAAGCAGAAAGACCAACTTCACCCTCGTCGCTCCCATTAATTATCTCCGCGATTTTCACGCTTCTTCAAACGCACTACGATAATTAATGTTCGCTTCCAAGAAGGGACAAATTGTTCGTGATAGTGGTCAAAACATTAGAGAAATCATTACGATATATAGTAGATCACGAAAGTATTTTAAAGCATACGGAAGTGTTATAACATGTTAACAAATTTTGGTATCATTATATCACGACTGTCTCGATTATATCAAATTTTAAACCAATCTGAGGACATATATACAAGATACGAAACATTACTGCAAACGTATGTCCAATAGAAAGAGTCTACCTTATTAGTAGCCATCTTAAACGTGTAATAAGTGATAAAGATGGTCTGATAATTCAACTCACAAGAGTGTCATTCTCTTGGTTTCATAATTAATTAAGTTATAACTTTATTCTCTGCCATTTTCAAATAAATGTTTGCTTCAAACCAATGTTCAAATTTCATTGAAGTCAATATAATTACTATAGCGTGACAATAAAATTTCAGAATGATTTACGTAACACACATAATACATCTGTAAATGTTTGGATACGAGTTTTGCATCCTTCAACCATTCCCTTGAACGAAAATATCGGGATACTTAAAAAAAAAAAAAAAAAAAACAAGAAACACAATTTTCTTTATCGATGATGTAAGCTTCTTAAATTCCAACTTAAATATTTTCTTCACCGAGGGAAAAGTTATTCGAGAAAGACTAGGAATTCTTTCCGCACCCTCTTCTTCAAACTACGCAAGAGTATAAAAATTCTTTATACTTCAAGACTCTTCCGTTCGTTGAATTTTTATTCGAGATACTATAGTTGAAGAAAGTACTGAATCCCTCAGAATCAATCCGCACTTCTTTCACCATCCTTCGATTCTCAGCTCCCTAAAATCCTTCTTAACCACGTTCCACCCGATTTCTTTCACAAATCTTACGCCACTTCTACATCAATAAAACCCACGGCTTAACTTTACCTTCGTTCTCCGAACTTCAGTTCGGTTCACGAACTCCGGTATCCATTTCCTTTCTTTCTCGATAATTAACCCTTGTTCGTCATATAGAATGCATTTTCTTAGTAAGTAACATACTTCTAAATGTAACACCAAAGTTTACTGCGAACACCTTCAAATCCCTTTGCAAATTTCATGATTCTTATCTGTTGTTTTCTTCGAGGATTAATTCCATAAGTTTATAAATTAACGATTACCATATAAAATACTTTCCTTTCAATTATCTTTTTTCCAATATATAATTCAAAATCTTTAACCTAACTTTAACCTAAAAAATTTAACCTAACTTCAAACTCCAACTTTCCATTCCTTCTTGCAACTCATAATTCCTTCAGACTTCAACGTCCACCTTTTTCTTCCCCCAACAATTAATCTACTACTACTTTCCCAAAATACCATGCAAAATACATTTTTCTAATTCACAAATAAGCACCACAACATGCTTCTCTTCCCACAATCTTTGAACGCGTACAACGACATTTAAAATCTTCCTGATCTAACTTTATCTTCATCCTTTAAATTCTACTAGTCATCTTCATCTTCCCCAAACGGTCGACCTTCTACGTTTACAAATTACCATCCATCATATAAGCTATATCTTCTTCAGTTCACAAATATCACCACAATTGACCAACAAACTGCTTTGGACTACGATGACTGACTAAAATGCTTCCTAAAATGCTTCCTTTTTTACGATCTCCAAATACATGACGCTTATGCAGAATCTTCCTAACTTAACTTTATCTTAGCTCTTCAAATTCCATCATCCAGCTTCTTCTTACGAACCTTCCTCGTTTATGAATTCCTATGCACCGTATAAAATCCAATGATCGACCTTCCAATGTATAGGAGTATCCGAGATCCTCCTAAGCACTAATCTTCTTGTACAAAAACCGCAACTCTCCGCGAAGTTGCCATGAAATTTCACCGTCAACTCCCGCCAAAACAAACACGCCGAATCGCCGCACGTACCTGGTCATTTTCACTCCCCATCAACGGCCCTTCCAGACATAGTACTCCCGGTTTCTCCACGAGGACAACGACGAAGAAACTTTCTTACGCGATGAACGCGTACGAGGGGTGAAGCACGGACGACAAAATGAGGCAGAGTGTCGAGCCAGTTCAATCAACAGGCCCAGCTAGCCAGAAGGGGTGGAAGAGGGGTGGTGTGTTACAAACCCCGAGTGCAAAGCAAGGGATCCACCTCCTCGAGTTTTGCATCGACGCACGACACAAGGGAGAGAAAGACAGAGAGATTCTAGGGGGTTGGTCGTTTCGATCGGGGTGGTATCCCTTGGCTATGCTAACGCGGATGCCGAGTGGTCCTAGGGGAGGATTTTTTTTTCGTTTTTTCTCCCGTTTTTTTTTTCTTTTTTTCCCTTTTTGGCGTACACACACGGGGCTGCGACGCACTCAACGGCGAATGGCCGAGTCTACATAAACACGCACACGTATGCAAGATGAAAAAAGGAGGGGGAGACCATCTGCGCCCTCCAAAGGATACTTCTAACGGTTTAGCCTGGAAGGAGGGATATCTGCTGGAATTATTGGCCAGATCATTCGCGAGATTTTGCGTTCCACGGTGATATTCGTTCTTTTTTGTTACGCTGTTGGGGGGTGGATCACCGAGATCGAGCACGCTGTGGCATTATGACTTTTAGAGAAGATTGATTACCTCTAAGGGGCTGAATTACGCGTACTATTTATACCTTTCCAGAGTCTTTTCCTGCGTAGTACTTTCTAATTGCGTAGTGAATCGTTGAAAAGATTTTTCAATCCCCTACAGTGACTTTTATACAATTGAAATATAAGAAATATTCTTTTTAAAATTATCTCTGGTCGTATAACATTATTTTTCTTTCTTTAAATGAGATGGATTATTGAATAAGAATGATGTGTAATATACAAATATTAGAACGTCCAACTTTTAACATATAACTAGACTGATACACCGTATGTAAATAATTATAATTAAAATTGTATCTCAGCCTCAAAAAAGGTTGACAGTAATTTTGCAAAAGTATCTACAGAACCGAAAATTGTCACTCTGTCTAGTTACCTTTGACGTTAATTAAATGTTGAAACGAGTTACTTCTAATACACAAAGAGATCGAGAAATTACACAAGCGGTTAATTCGAAATATTAAATCAAATTACTGTTTATACTGAAGGATCCGTCACAAGGGATGAAAGTTTCAGACGCGTATTAGGACGTAACTGTAGTCACGAGTTTCCTACTACTCTGAATATGATAAACTCTACTTCCTCGTTCAATAATTCCAATATTTTTACCAGAATTTCCAAAAACAAATTACTCAAGCCTTTCTCCCTACGTTCCCATTATTTCTTCCATTTCCACCTGCCACGAGGACGAAAGGAACTTCTCCCTCGTGTTCCAATCTGTTTCCCTCCTTCTTTCGTTCACAACGATATCTCGACAGGTTTTCCTCTTTTCTCCGAATTTCCTTCCCGCTCTAACCACCGCTTCCCTCTCTCCCTTCTGGTTTCCGTGTTGCACACACCTTGTATACTCGCGCTTTTCATTCCTTTTTGCTCTGTTCCTCGCGTTCTCCTTTCACCGTTTACGCACGTGCCGTTCACCTGCCGTCGCGTTCGATTCCATCCAGTTCTTTCGTTAAACAATTCTCTCTCCCTTCGTCGTCGCTCGCAGTTTTCAGCAGCGCGGAATTCTACTTTGTTTCGGACAGCAAAATTGACATTGCTTCTCAAGTTTGGCCGATCCTAATGTTTTTTAAGGTGAACGAGAATTTCTGCTGTGAGAAAAGCAACTTCTTCTGGAGAAAAGTGTGAAAGTTGTCAGGGGCGGTTGTAAAATTTACGAAGCTCTATTTTTTCATCAAATTTCTATGATATTGGATTTGGATATCTTTCTGAGAATATTCTTTCACTCTTTGTTCCGGCCAATATTCTTTCTTTTTTCGACGCGAAGGAAATCTCTGCTGTTCTTTAGGAGAAAAGGGTGAAAATTGTGAAAGGGAGTGAAAATGTATAAAACATGTATACCTACAAAATACAAATAGTTCAGGGAATCTCGAACCTATTACTATTAACTTAATATACATCAAAAGGACGATTATATGTATAACAATGATGTAATACTAACATAAACGTACGAAAATTGCACAAACGCTCATGAACAGACGGAGACGAGATAACTGGACGAATTATAAGTCTTCAGACTCCACGAAATCTCGTGAGTATGAGAAATTAATATTTTCCGTGGGTTTTCGCAAAGATTCGAGAACGAAGGTGAAAAGATTCGGGAGAAGAAGGAAGGAAACACGTATCCACCGTATCAAAGAGGACGAGAAGAATATTCGAGGGGGATAGTGTCGAGGAAGATGAAGCGTCGGTGAAAAACCCGCCAGCCAAAAAACCGCCGGCAAAAAGAGTCAGCTGTCAGGAATCGCCGCAAAAGCCCCAAGCCATTCAAGAAAGACAACGAAACCCTCGGTTGCATTTTCCCCGCGGGTAGAGAAAGACACGATGCCTCCATTAAACGTATTAAACCCCGAAAATTCTTCTTCCCTTCGCCGTACATCGTTAGGACCAAAAAATAAAACAAAACAAACGAAACTGAACCGAGAAAGCGAATAAAACGAAGAAGAAGCTGGGAAAAGAAAAAAAAGCGAAGTATGTAACAAGAGTAAAGGATGGTTCGATGAAAAAGAGAAAGAAATTCGACAAAATGCACCGATATTCTAAAAATGGAGGAAATTACACGAGAAACAGAGCCAACAGGCAAGATACGCTATCTAGAGGGTGGGTAAAGGTCGGGGGTGAAATCACGTCGGAAAAAGGACCAAGAAAAATGCACAACGCTGTCGGTAGGATGAGAGTAACTGTAGGAAAGTGAACCACGATAGGAACGGGTGAAAAGAAAAAAGGGATAGAGAGTGGATGAAGCGGAGGGATGGAACGTCGAAGGAGAAGGGAGAAGAAGGAAAAGGATGCTGATGAGAACGGCGCTAACGATTCCTTAATGAAAGCTGAAGCAGAGGGCCGCCTCGAGTTTCGTCAGCGGCCTGGATTCTTTTACATCGTTTCTTCCCCAGGTGTATAGGGTGTTTTTAAAGTAAGTGGCTGTATTCGGGTTCCAAGAGAGACAACTTTTTCTCAAGGAGCTCCTTCGAATGCCTGACTCTCAGTAGATATACTTTTTTAAATGCGTTTCGATTTAAATACTCTGTTGCATTTTATTAGATATAATATTATTTAACTACTAATATTTTGCTCACTCTTCGAGTATAATTTCTTTGAATATTAATTATTTGATTTTATTTAATTTAGAAATTATGTAAGAAATGAAGTTTCATTTTTTAAGAAATGCTCTTCTGATGAAAATCAATGGAATTTTTGAGAGAAATAGTAATAAAGTTTCTCTCATTTTTATTTTATTTTTCTTTTTTCGGTTTTATATCACGCATATATCTTTTGTTTCCAATATTTCAACAAGGCTTGAAACATTAATCCACATGAGCTGATTTGTGCGTGCTTCTTCATGATGAAAGTCAATGCGTGAATTTCACAGACGGACGTATGATTTTTCCTATCGCGTTGCAGATTATTTTCTCCGACAAATCGACTCGTTTCTTTCATTTTTCCAATCGCAAAAAGAAAATTTCTTCCTAATATCTATCATTCGCGAACTGAGTTTCAACTTAATAAATTTAAGATTACAGTTCCCTCATTAAATATTCATATATGACTATGTATGATTATACCTGATAACAAATACGATATACAGTATCATAATGTGTTTTCTAACGTATTGCGCACTCCAGAGTCCGCGGTTAAATCAACATTATTTAAAACGTTAATTAACAAATCACACTTTGCGATAAAGTATGAAATTTGTATCAGGCAATAATACACATAATAGATTACTCAAACATTTGCAAAAGTGTATCATTATCATGTAGACAAATAAAATATCTATATAAAAAGATTACGAATTGTTTGTTTTAGCGATTGTAATAGTTCTAGTACGAGAAATTCTTCGAAGTAAGAGAGAGAAAAACGGCGACGCAAAATGCGAAAAGATACCATTAATTTCCGAGTTTGTCATGCCGCGGTAGATACCACAATATCGTTCGGAGGGGAAAAAAGGGAGCGATAAAAGAAGTTTGAAAGTTATTCAATCTGCGCGGGGCAAATGGAAAAAGTTCCTTGACCGTTCGGGGACGTGAAATTTGCGCAAAAATCGCGCGCGATTACCTTGAATCGGTACTATACGATTTTTCTTCCTTTTCTCGCCTCTCCTTTCTTTCTCTCTCGACTCTTCTATTCTTTTTTTCGTCGAACCTGTCGATGATAGTGTCCACATGGTGTATCATTTGCGAAACCCGTTTCCAACGACAATGTAATACTTTGTCGAAAATTGGAAGTCCGAAATAATAACTCTGCACGATGCAGAATCTAATCTCATTTTTTACTCCAATGTTGGATGAGTATACAGGTAGGAAACAAGCAAAATTTCACGCTTAATGACGCAAGAAAATTAATCCTCGTAGTCAAACATATTTTTTCACGTTTGTAGTATCTACGTTATATTCATTTTTTATTTTCCTAGGCTCTCGGAGAAATTAAAAAAAGTTTGATATACACTCAACTACGTTCTACAGGTATCTTATCGAGTCAACTTTTATACTCAATTTATTTAATGATGTAAAAGTATCTTCTGCACTATCCTACACTCTTTTTATCTTCCTATGCCTTCAGAAAATTAAAACAAATTTTGATATACACTTATCAACGTTTCTAGTAAATTATACAGTTACCTATTAAGTCTATTTACATTCTTCGTTTATTTAATTAAGTAGAAATATCTTTATTCAATAACGAAACTTCTACTGCAAGAAATAAACGTGGAATTTCGTTAAAATCGTCAGCGACCCAGTTCGTCAACAGGGAGGTTGATATTTCTCCGAAATGTAGGCGATTTCGTGATGTTTTTTCGATCGCCAGGCAACAATTGGAGAAAAAGCGCACGATTTTACGAGAGTTTCAATGGTAGGAAGCACAAAAGAAGCTTTCAGTTTTATTTGATGAATTACGCTTGCGTCTGGCAACGAAAGTTAACGATTTGCCGTTTAGAGTTCTAATCGAGGATAATCGTTTAATTTAATAAAAGTCTGCGTTGGCTCTTCGATTCTTTTCCCAGCATTTTCCCGCAAATATTTGAGAATCTCGATGGCCTGAGCGCGCACGTGGCTCGATGCTCGGCCCGATGAGAAACGTTTGGAAGTTTTATGCGCGACGAAAGTGCTTCCCGACGGTAAACTCGTGCAAACCGACGACAAACGACGCCGTCGTCGCGCCGACGAAACTCGATTTTTTAATTATTGAGAGTGTGCCCAATTCTTCTCCACCGCCATTTCCTACTTCGTTCGTCCATTACACGATTATTTTTATTGGTTTATTTGTTCGCTGCGACTGATGGCTCACAAAAGTACTCGAACGCTTGTAGAAAACTTTCATGGACGTATAATTTCTGCTATAAGAAGCATTTAAAAATTTCTCTAGTACTGTAACGATACCTGATTGTTACGATTATGGTAAAATTTTGGACAAATCTGAAAATGTACATGTAAGATATTTGGCGCAAATCGCAGAGATCGCAAAAGAGTCTAAACGTCGAATTGGATGGCCAAGAATCATAATGCCGTAAGTCGCTGCTATTTTCCATAAAACAGAGTGTCCTGTATTTGTTATTATAAAAGAATTCACTATATCATTGGAAATGATAAAAACAAGTTAATTAATTACGAAACTAAACCACAAGAGCCTCGAGGGTTGAAATATATGATCAAATATAATCTAATTATAAAATACATATAATAAGAATAAATATAGCGTATAAATATTCTTCTCATGAGAAAGTGTTGCAACGGAAGATAAAGTTACTACTTGATACGATGTAATGTACAATGTGTACATAAATGTTTTTCACGATAAGTGTCCAAATATTTTCGCGAACCATTGTACATAGATTGCTACAATCTGTTTCTTTCTTTTTCTAACTGACGAACTCTTCGATATGGAAAATTATGTAAACGAATGGTACTCGATGTACTCCGCTAACGATTTCAAAATCTCACGACAGATTGCACGAATAATTCCCCTTCGATAAAAAGTTATCTTCGACGAGTATTTTGTTTAGTTTCCTCTAGTTTATGCGACATGAGTGTATCGATAAGCTTCGTTGTATCGAGAGACTCTCAAGAACCTAAACAGGGCACGAAGTACTTATTTTGTCCATTTAATAAGTCGTAGAATGAAAGAGATGATCGATAAGAGTTACTTGGAGATGAATCTAACGAGAATGTACCAAATGAGACGAACTGAAATTCTTCACGTCCCAATAAGGCTATTTCTTGTTTCGATAAGTGAAATTATTTTTTGATATTTTTGCATGATATCGCGGAATAAAGTAACATAGTATTGAAATCAAGAATGACATTATATATTGATATTTTTGTCGGTTGTAACGGCTGTGATAATCATGTTTTTCGACATCTATCAGAAAGGAAAAGAAACTGTGGCCTCGAGCTTGTATTTTTGGTAAACACAAGCACAAAAAATGATTCCACTATACGATACGAGCGTAATAATCATTAATTTAATCAATTAATCATTCTTTCCTGTTCTTCTGAAACTTAAGAGGATAGTTTCAAAGGATAGTAGAACGTGATCGCTTCTACATTTTCTTGAAACTTAAGAAATCTGTCAACTACGAATTGCTTTTGTACCTTTCTAAAACTAACGAAATTCTTTATCATAAAGACAAAGTGGTTGTTTTGAAATTTTTTAAAATCCAGGAAATTCTCTGACTTTAATCATAAGAAAACGCGATTGCTTTCGTATTTCCCTAAATCTGAAGGGCACGATTATCTCTAAAGTGATTTCCAAAGGACGTATCAGAGGGTTAAATGGAAAGAACACGCGAATGGAGAGGAACAGGTTTCTTCGTTTAATGCAATCGTTTCTAAATTGCAGCGATCGAGCCAGGAAGGCAACTTTAAACCTCGATAACCGAAGAAGCTTGAGGGTGAAAGCGACTAAGGCACTAATCACGCGGATCGACCGTCATTAATTTTCAAGGGATTGCGACAAGAGAGAAAGAAAAAGAAAGAGAGGGAGAAAGAGAGTCCCCTAATTTCGCAATGACGAATGAAAGTCTGGCTTTTCCGGCAATTTTCCTCTTGGTAGAGGCTTGACGAGCGTACCAGCAACCACCCCTCTTTTCTTTCTCTTTCTTCATTCCACTAGCAGTTGGAACACGAGACCTCCGTTAAAGGACTTTTTAACAGGTCAAGTTTCAGAATCTCGGTGACGCACAAATGGAATTACTCGGCGAGAAGAAAGCCCACCTCCCTCGCTTGTCGCCCTCTCACCCCACTTCTACACGCCCTTGTCCCCTGTTCAAGATGTTCTGGATTCACCTTGAGCAAGCCCAGGTGGAAAGGGGATTTTTAGGGGGCGAAGAAGAAGAATTGCAGGGGCTAAAATGAATCAATTTGTTAATCAAAGGCGGTTGGGTACGTTAAAATTAGTTTTTAATTAATTCGTTACAGCCTCATTCATTCCGTCCATTACAGTTCCCAAGCGGTGGAACAATGCGTAAAATGTAAATGTAAATAAAATAACTTACAGGTTGTTCTGTCGACGTAGTAGAAGCCCACTACACAGAAAAATTTTCATGACGTGAAAAAATAGTTTATATATCAGGGGAGTAAATACTTCAAATTTCTTGGGATTCCATGAAAATGTGATTTTTTGTAAGCTGAATGTTAAAGACTCGAATTCCATAAAATTGTTAGTGTAGTGTTGCGCTAATGTAACGTTGAGCCTTATGAATCGATTATTCTTATATTATTAGCCGTATTAATCGTGGTAAATTATAAAAATTATTTCTATTCTTCCACAGATCAGGAAGATATTCTCTCTCGTTACTTTGTTGATGTAAGATCACGTTTTAGGAAAAGCTGTTCGCAAAATCTGAGGGAAACAGGAGAAGGGTGGTGAATTAAAATAAGAGACACGCGAATGGAATATTTTAAAACACTGAGACATAAAAAAAATCTAGGCTGATAAGAAGAATAGGAATAAGGGGAAATAATGAAAGAAAAGAGTACGAAGGTATCGACGAAGCTATAGAGACGAGGTAAAATGTTATAAAACCGATAAAATTGTGGAACAAGTATAAAAATCGAAAGATAAACTTTATCAATAAGCTTTAAGAAAGGGAACCGAAAATATAAGGCGAAATCGCGTAAGAATAAGAGAATAAATAGACGAATGGAACGAAGAAAAATAAAACAGGGGCGTGTAACAAGAGAGAAAAGAAAAGAGAAGTAGAAAGATCGGGACTCGATTGTATCGTTTATTCTTGTGTTCAGGACAGCCGATTATTTCTCTCCTTGCACGGTGTCCTGGAGTCTTTATTGTGACAGCGCCTTATTGTCGTCCACTTCTGGAAAATTGCGCGCCATGAATGCGCCTTTAAGATCGCCGGGGTCAGTGGATCTTCTGCCTTGATCCTTCGGGATCCCTTATGCAGAGACTTCGTGAGAAGATCGCCGGGAATCGTCGCGACACCCAACACCGACGGGGATTTTCTTTCTCGTGTTCGATTTCGAAGACGTCGCTTTTAGAGCAGTTTTAAGGGACTTTTCCAGATTTTTCAACGACATTATTTTAATCCTTGCCATTGAAAATATTGGTAACAGAAAGAAACTATGATCGTCGATTTTTAGTTCGATCGGTAAAGCTAGAAAATTAATTGGTAGCAAAGAAAGATTAGACAAGATTACACGTTAGCGTAGAAATTTATAAATGTGAAATCTTTGCGCTTGGAAATTGCAAATCCATAGCTGTTAAATAGATTTTCGCTTGTTTGATGACATAGCTAAAATTTTATTTAGTTGTACTAAAAAAGAAAAATTTTGATCAATTTTCAAGTTAGGTAATATTCGGAGCTGGCAAGAATTTCGTACATCTTCCTCGAATCTGAACATCATCGTCATTTACGATCAACTTCTAAGGACGCAGGACTATAATTCTCAACGTTATAAAACGATAGAGATTGCCGAAAACATTTGTTCATCATGTCATTGATAAGCACAGACAAAGAAAGATAAATCTACTGTGACTAATCCATCAAAACCATCAAAACATCAATCAGCTAAAAAGTTATCTGATGTCGCTTAACTACAATAATCGACATCTCGACATCGTCGAGCATGAAAATTTATCTGGCGACGCGATCGGTTTCGATCGAGAATGAGCTTCGAATAATACGATGCAATTAATTATGGGGACACCGAGATGGAATCTCGTGAAGTCGATTTGGGCGGGAAACTAACTATCCTAAGAGAAGTGCAAGTCGAGCGCCGTCGGCTCGAAACTTGCGATTCGATTTCAGAATCGGAGGACTCCGCGGTTACAAGCAAAGAGGTAAAGTGCATCTGTCCTCCGACCACGAAAAAAGAGAGAGAGACAGAGACAGAGATAGAAGTGAATTTTATCGCGAACAGAATTCGAGAGGAGCTTCGTGGAAGAGGAAGAAGTGCGCCGAATGAAATTTTCAATCGGCTACGGGATAGAATTTTCAATCAATTTCGAGAGGGACGAAAGATCGAGCGAAGCTACCGAACTGATCCCTGGATTCTCTTCGAGGCCATTGGCGTTCAAATATCTGACCCGATTTCGGATCAAGACGGTTTGGCAAGCGAAAAATCGGATGCCGCCCCGGTGTGAATCAATGATGAGTTTTGGATGAAAATTGTGCGCGAAGAATTATCGAAAGATCAATTAAAACGTGTTTTGTTTTCCCGAAACCAATAAGACATCTGAGATTTCAAGATTGAGAAATTTAAATTTCAATCTTCCCTTTAAATTTGAATTAAATTGTTAACTAATTTTATGAACGAAACACGTACAATTTTGTATGTATAATTTTAAAACTATGATTTTAGAACATATTGCTCCAAGTATATTTCTCCGGATTTAAACATCATGTCAATTTTACAGAGTCCAGTACCATAATCGAGTACAGAATGCTGAAGTCAATTTTCAATGGCGAAAGCGCTTGAGAGATTCTCGTTTTTTGAATTCGAGCATACTTACGATTCATTGTCAGTTCGAATTGCGACATACCTACAGCAAATGTTTGAAGTTAGACATTTCGGCTCGATGCAACATCCGTTAGAACGTCTAAGAATGTCGCTGGTTTTGTTCTAAGAAACACGTGTTTAAGTTGCGTACGCTGTTCTAAGAAAACGTAGGCACCAATTTGCGTTCAACAAAAACGATATCTATACAAGCTAAGAGACTTGTTATACAAAAAGAAGCTGGTATGCAATGTTGAAATATGTTTGACAACTTTTAATTTAATTTGCCATAGAGCGATACGATCGGAGGTTAAGCCAACGAATATAAAAGTGTCGAATTTCTTTTAAAGTTGAAATACTTTTAATTCTTTTCAAATCTAAATGTAATTTTCCAGAAAAATATATATCCAAACACTGTGTTAGTTTCTTCCAAAATCTAAATTTTATTTTCCTCAACGGTGTAACACGTTTAACACTCTCTAATTAATTTAAATTGTAATAAATCGATGTGGCCAATAACTCGTTCCTTTTTGGAGTATTCTTCGTTTCCCCTTAATGATATAAATATATAATTAATTCTCGAGACCATACCGACGAGTACTAAGTACAAGTAATAATGTAATACGATAATACTATTATCCTAATTTTTACCTAAACGACGGTAACTTATTGCCGATAAAATTACAATGATTTCTTAATATTATATTTTTGAATATTACGCATTCCTAGCTGCACTTCTACATGAACGAAATAATTTTACATAAATAGCTAAAATTCGTATTCTGTTACTCTAATTTTTTACTTAAACAACATTACAATCAAAGTATCGCTGACTCCTTCGCTTATTACAATTAGGAAAATTCACCTCGAAGATTTTATATGTTCTTGAATGTTATTTATTTTCGCATATATCATTGCACGTTAGGTAGATCTTCCATTATTGTGTGAAGATGGTTTGTTATCATCTTGATTCTTTATTTGATAAATTCAATCATCAACTTCTTTTCACTTATTCTAACCCTTTTGAAATACATGAAAAATCCACGGAGATCTACTAAACTCCATGGCGAACGTGTGATCGTGGCGTTAACCTTGAGGTAAAGGAAATGTGCTGCTTTACCTTGTCGTCGTCGTGCGGAGTAGGCGGTGTGGGTGGCGTGTACATGCGGGGCGCGTAGTCGCCGATCGAGGAAGCGCCACCGGTGGAGGAGCCTTGGCTCCTCGGCGGGCTGAGGTCCGGTATGGTCGTGTGGTAGTCCTGCAGTCCGGTGGGTATCACCCCCGTTGGCATCACGGGACGATACTCCATCGCACGTACCTCCATCCCGATCTTCCTCTTTGACGTGTGTCTCCCTCACACCACGTTCTCCTTTTAGCCGTGATGTTAACGATCGCGTATCCCTCTTCGTGGTCTTCCTTTTTATGGTCCTCGTCTTGGCTATCGTCTTATCGACGAATATACCGAACGTCGTAATAGAGAAAATCGTGGCGACCTTGAGTCAATCTCGATCGTGCCCAAGTCTCAGCTGCGACCTTGTCGGGCGCGGTGGTCCAGCGCGATCCTCTGTCTCATAGCACGGTATACCACTATAAACTTGTTGTTTACCACATGACACTTTCTCGCCTTACGTCTTTTTCTTCACCTTTGTCAACAATCTCACTTAAGTCCTGTCTTTTATCATCGAATCAAAGTCTCTTTTCACACGATCACGATATCTTAAAACAACTGCGATTTATCGAACAGGTATTACCATGAGGAATTTAACATGTGCATGCACGGACGGCTTCAGTTCTCTATGTAAGTTACGTCTTTACATGTTTTTCTAACTTTCTTTTTTTTTATTTTTCTGTCTCTGTCTGTTGGTCTGTATGTCTGTCTCTGCCTATTCTCTTACGCGATCCTGCGACGTGACGTCTTCTTCTTGCCCTCACATCGATCAAGAGATCCAGACAGAGTAGGTTGGAGGGAACATTGTCTGTTGCCTAAAACTGGTTACTTTTCTATGTATGTATCGCGTGTACATGTGTAAGAGAATGCAAAATCCAGCGGTTTTCTCTCGGGCACACTCGACGACGGATGCGTTTTGGTAGCTCAGGGTGATGCTCACCCCTTGGCTACTTTTTGCCGACTGAATGTTTTGCGCCGCCGTGGCGGCCCTCGGAGCGGCTGGAGCGTGTGCTACCCCCACCCTGCCGCCACGGAAACCGAGTACTCTGCTGTTTCCCTTTCTCTCGCTCCGCCGTGCACTCTAACCTCGCTCGTTCTCCCTCCCACTCTCGTCTCCACGCAGTCTTCCCCCACTATTCGCTCATTCGACGCTTCTCGCTTCGCTACGAGTAGCTAGAACGAGGGAACACGAGGCGAGGAGAGACAACGAACGAGTGTTTGTAAGAGGAAGAGAGGAGCAGAACGTGTAAGAGGAATAACGAGGAAGTGAGAAAGACATAGACTAGGCGCATACGTGAAAGGGGAGGAAAGGGGAGGGATAATTAAGCGGGCATATCGCGTCCTCCGTATGCTCTGCTCGTTTCTTCTCTCTGTCTCTTTCTTACGCACGGTGTGCTCTAGTCACGAGAGTATCTTCATCTTTATCGTGTACCCCTCTGCTATATCCTAGCCGCTCTTTTTCTCTTCGTCTCTTTTACCCTCGCCTCGAGACGAAGCGTCTATTTTGTCCGGGTGCAGGGTTCTTGTGTTGCTTGAAAATCTTCTCCTCTCCTTCTTTTCTCTTTTTTTCACCTCTTTTTTTTCTTTTTACTCTGTACGCACGCATACGTATGTACGGGGCAAGAAGCCGGTGAAAGGATTTCGAGTCCACGATATTGCCTTTTTCTACCCTCAATATTTTCCGCCTTTTCTTTTTGTTTTTTGTAGATATCTGTTTTGACATTGCTCGACGACGGTGATTAGACTGATAAGAGAGATGCAGTAAATTTTGTGTTTCAATTTCTTTTTTCCTTCAAGTCTATAGAAGGTTTTTACGTGAGAGGTTTATTTGGAGAGGAAGATTGAGGGTTGAGCAACGTTTGGAAAATTCGGGATCCGATTTCGGAATACGCAGTGGTATGTAATACGTTTTCGGGGGGTGGACGAGTCAATATTGGCTGCGTAGGACCTCCGTGGTAAAATTGATATTGCTTAAACAAGAGGCCGCGCAGAGTTCACGGAGGGGGTTAATTAAGTGGCCACGTTGACTGCTCTTTACCCTCGCCCTTCGTCCACTTTATTTTATCAAACGAACCCTATGAGGAGATTTTCTGCCACACGGCTTTCCTGTCTTCCGTTTCTCGAACATGTAACGCATTGTATGCTTCTGGTATACCATTTTTTAAGAAAACATTTCTAAAATTACTCGCGTAAAACTCTAAGAATACTCGCGTGATTTTCTAATACGAGATTAAATCTGCAAGCAGTGATACGAGTATTGTGGGAAACATAAATTTAACGTTTAGTGAAGGCAGACATCACCTATTTTATCTAGACAATTATTTAAAAGATACTGTAAATGAAGAAACTATAATATTTTTACACTCCGAGAGTTGTTTCATTCTACGATCGATAATACCTAGTCAATCGTATTAGGAAATTACTTCGATTAACTAATATGATAATTCGAGGAAATTATGAATATTTAAAGTTTTATTAATAGTCAGGTTATATTAAAGTTTGCGATTAAGTATGTTGACGACACGACATCATCGACCAATCAAATCGTATTGAAATTACTTCCACTAATTAATAGATATAATAATTCGAAGAAATTATGAATACTTAGAGGTTTATTAATAGTTAAGTTATATTAAAGATTGCGATTAACCATGCTGACGACGTCATCGAGTAAAAAACGGTCATAAAAGTAAGTAACCTGTTCTCGTAGACGAATATCGTTTAAATTCCATCCAAATTTGCGGGATAACGTCTGTCCATCCGAATCGACGACGAATTCATGTTCCTCCTAGCTTGCCTCTTGCGTCCAATGGCGTTTGTCTTCCAGACCTCTCAGTCTGTCCCTCGTTTTTAGACGTCTCAAGATATGTCTAAGATACGAGGCTTCCTCTTTCACCCAGCGCGTAATCCGGCAGCTCATTTACAACATTTTTTGGTGCAACGATGATCTAACGGGCGTTCTGTCGCTTATCATCCCCCTACTATTTTAAAACTCCGATTTTTCGACGTTCCTGTTTCTTCATGAGCGGCACCGATAAATTTGTCTCAACAGAAACACGTTTAACGGAAGGGGATTTATCTAAGAGATTTCCAGATGCGTTCGGTTCAGCAGTTTGATTTCGTTATGTGTACAGTAGGTAAGATAGGGTTGTTTGAGTCAAACTTCAACATCTTAAAATTCAAGCTTCAGTTTTGTACGGAATAATTAAACTCGTATATCATAAAACATCGTTAGTCTTCGATATTATAATTTACTACTGTTTCGTATTAAATTATTTAGCAATTTTATAGTAAATAAAAGGTAGAATACATAAAGGGTAGCGGCACGAAAGAATGAAAAAATATCGTGTACTTTAGATGCAGCAAGAGAAAACATGAAAAACGAGAAAAAGATTCGAATTATCCTAAATTTAAATTGACTCCGCGTTATCTTCGTTTCTTAACTTCATTACGTATGTATTTTGACGACTAATATTCAGTTTGTTATGTTTCCAATATCATCGTTTTTTTTGTGCTTGCCAATTATGGAGTTCAATTATTCTGGTCAATGTAGCTTCCTATAGAATGAGTGTTCGAGAACAGAAACTTTTCTAGTCGTTCCTTCTTGCGAGGAATTCAAGCGAAAAAAGCGATCGAGAATGGAGGGGATCCTCGATGACCTACCACAATCAATGTCGAAAAATACCGTTCGCATCGTGAATATTCAATGATATTCTTGTTGATGTGTCAGAAGCAAAGGATGCCGAATAAGTTCTATTTTAGAGATGCAGTCGCGTTTTTGTATTCTTTTTGAAATGCTGAATTTTTCTCGGTTATGAAAAGACGAGATAATTCCAGTAATATTATAAAAAACACTCAAAGGATTTGGGAATAAGGAATGATAGAGTTTCAAAATATTAATATACGATGATATGTATTAATCCATACTGTGTATTTAAATTTATTTAAAACAGTTTATATAATATATAAATTAACATTATCATAAAGTTTTTTAAATTATCATTACATAGCAAATTCCTGTAGCAAAAAGATTTACTATTTTGTATATTAAATTACATAGTAATTTTCCTAAATTAAATTTAAAACACTTGAGATATCTTGTGAAACGGAAGACTCACGTTCACACAGTAAGGGTTAATATTATATCTTTTAAAATTGCCCCGATTCTTCTCCTAAAGTCCCAAGCTTCGATCTTCAATTTTTTCCGAGAGCTACACACGTGAATACACATGAATGGGAAGGGAATCGTTGTGCAACTGGTGCGGAGGAACGATAGAAACCGTAGACAATTCGAATTTCGTTGTGGATCCACCCGGAGGAAATTGCAGCGTCATAAGAGTCCACCTTCTGTTGTTCTCCGTGCCTAAGAATCCACCTGGGTGCGAAATGACGCATCGTATCCCCTCGAGCTTTCCCGTAAGCTTCCCGCGTCTCGACTGAGCACGTGGTGCCCTTAAAACGTGCGTATCACAGCGCGAGACAGGAAATTTGTCGAAAACCTCTTAGCGTCTGTATGATTTCTCTCGCTCTCCTATTTTACTTCTACTTCGTTAATAAATATCAAATATCTTTCAAAATTAATGATACTTAACATTATCTGATTGATTCCTATACTGTATATGTTTCTGTAAATTCGTATCTTTACGAATATAAAGATATGAGGAACGAAAGAGAATTTAAATTTCGTTGGAATTTTAAAAAACAGAATTCTATTTTAGAGGAGCAATGAATATATCCCAAAATAGATCACTGTTTCACTAACATGGTGAAAAGTATCCAGTAGAAAGTTGCTAATGAGCGCCAATTTTAAACTTTCTTTTGGCTATAATAATTGTAGCTTAAGAAGTGGGAACAAAACAGAAATTTTGTCCACCCGCTGAATATTCTAATGATTCTTATTTTCTCCTACTTTTCGTCGTAACGACAAGAATAAGGACGATTTTCTACTTTTTTGGAAGGAACGACAAAGAAGAATTAGGATGTTTCTGGCGCCATCGAGAAAAACTACGATGCCACACAGTTCCCTGCTTTTTTCCTCGCTCCTCCCCCCCCCCTCCCACCCACTCCGTGCCCAACAACGTAGCTACTTTTCTTCCCGCTAAACGCACTACGACGACTCAATTCGTTCTTTCCTATCTTCCCTTCTTTCCTTTCCCTTCGCGCTATCTGCGGTTGGCCAACTTTTTTGCAATGTTCTGGTCCGTTGTTGCTCCGTCTACCCTTGTTGCCTTTTTTCCTCCCTCCAACTGATTGACCGCCATCTTTTTTCTCGCTGGCTGTGTTTCTCTTCCTATTTCGTGGGGGTCAAGCCAGAACGAGTCGATGGTGACGTCTATAGGAGGGACAGATCGAGATCACTCGAGGGATGGATATTTGATTTTTCCCAATGGATAGGTTTTTTACACCCTTTTTGTGGGTTTCACTGTTTATCGCGCGCCACGGTGAATGACATCTGGCGTAATTTCTCTCGATTAATCCTTATCGTCACTGTATTAACATAGTTATTTTCGATTTAATGCTCTTTACTTTGTAAATGTCCCAGTAGCTGTAGTTGCGGCTTGTGTATTGTAATTTTATTATTCATTTTTAATTATTAAAAATTATTATTCATTTTCATTTATTCAGTTTTATAATTGAGCCTCTCAGAAGCCTAACTGATCAACTCCACTTTTTATGAAGTTCTGCATTTTCGTAATTAGTGTTCGACGTCCCAAAGAAAGCAAAATGTATTTGTCGCAAAGGGACTGTCCAATTCCATTGAAATTGTATCATTTCTCAACCGATCGAGTTGAGTAACACGGTTTTTGAGCGATTCAATTCATAGCTGTGCAACCTATTGAGGAACAAAAAGTTCACAAAAAATTTCCCAGAATTCTAATTTTCCATTCTCTTAGTCCACGTTCGGAGCACCCCTAGACAGCAAGGTTCTAAATATTTCCAAAAATATAATTTGCCGTCGAACAATGTTATCCTTTCCACCGGCAGTAAAAAAACTGTGAATTCCCCACCTACTCGTTCCACTCTACTACCATAGAGCAACGTGGCTTTACCGAAAACACTCCACAGCCTGTTTCCAATCCACGAAGTGCAGTATAATTCAATTTCGACGTGGCTTTAAAGTTCGTCGGAAAACTTGCGTCGCCAGCTATAGGGAGGAGAGGGAGTGCTGGAGAACGCCAGGAGAGTGTCACAGGCTTAGCCGCTTTTCACGAGTCGTTTTCACGAAGTGGCGCGATAATTATCTGACCGTTAGTGCGAGCGTCGAAGGAATCTACTCGCGATTTTCAGGAACGTGCACTCCCGTTGCGTCGAGTGGAAGGGAATCGGCGGCACACGGCTGCCATATGTCCGCGTGTTTCGCATCGGCGATCTCTTTCTAGTGGACAATCGATGTATCGTCGCGAGAAAGCGACGACGAAATCCTCCTAGGTGATCTCCGAACGATAATGACGATCGTAGAAGCGACGAATAGTGTAAAATGGTGAGGAAAAAAAAGAAGAAAAGAGAAGATAGAAATCAGGAGTAGGCACCTTGGCACGTTTTATTACGATTAGGAGCAACCAAGCGTGGCTGAACGTCGAAAGGAACGGCCTAACCTCACTTCCAATACCAAAAACCAGCGGACCGTGGATCGCGGCCGTTTTGTCGTCGAAAGTCCAACGCGGATCACCAAGACGGATTGTCTCCGAGCCCGTGTCTTTGACGAACTGCCTTGTGACGAGATGCATGGACGTGTTCGTGGATAATGACCGGTGAAATCGGCGAGGTGGCGGTCGTACTCGATCGGCCGCCATTGTTTTTGCCCTCGCGCGGTAGCGCTCGTGCGTGAAAAATCGACAGTGCCGATGATATCCAGAGGAAACGTGGCAGTGTCTCGCGGTTTTCTGGATAAATTTCGATATTCAACGATCTGTCTGACTTCACGTTCGAGCTAACGTTCCCACTTACGCAATGGAAAGTTTGTTACACGGAAAGAAATCTTGGAAACGGGAGTGGAGATTCAAGGACCCCAGTAGCAGCTAATTGGAACGATTACTTCATAATTTGTACGTTATAGTATATAAGAACGTTCACTTTGTAATACGCTAGTGGTCTAAGTTCGGATAAGAATCATTTAATGATGGAAAAAAATTGTATTTGCCTATTAACTAATAACATTTGAAGTAATAAGGAGGCAGCTGCACTTTTTATTAATTTGAGTAGGCCAATAAAAAGTAACTTAGAATCAATCAAAAGGAAATCACTTCTTGAAACATGTTATAAATTCATAGTCAGCTAATATTCGTAGTAATGAACCTTGGCAGCTTTGAATATGAAATCTACAATCTTCTTTCTCTTCCAATAAATACAATCTAACTATTGAAGTTGCCCTCTTATCGTTGCAAGCCTTTCAATTATAATTTCATTAAAAATTCCAAAACCTTCGTTACCCTATTAGAAACCTTAAAATACTTTCTACATCAAAATTTAAACTATAAATTTCCTACAATTTACAAACCTCTATTGAAAAATCGTTGGACAAAAGAAAATTGAAAGACCTATTAGAAATTGTATCTGTCATGTCCAGAAATCTCGTCAAAGCTTTCACTATTTTATTTCGGAATTTTATTCTTTCGATATCGTTAAGGATCTACAAATTCCTTAAAATCTACAGAACTTCCCTGTACCAAGAAATCGTTGAGGAAGGGGGTGTTTGCTGAGTATTTCAAATCTCCAAGTCAGTCGACAATACAGATCACGGAATCGCGAAACGTCCCCTCTCGACGATCCCACTGCCCGACCAAAAAACCGGATTTTCCGTGTGCCCCTCGCATCTGTGCTCTCATCTGCATATGGTCCAGAGCATCCCCTTCTTCGTCTCGCTTTTTCTCCTCCTTTTTTCCCTCCTTTCTTCAACGTGATCGCGACTCTGTCTTGCTCAACTCTCCCGTGGAGACCCTAGCTTTTGCTGGCCTCAACATTTGTCTGAGGGGCCGAAACCAGCCGAGTCTAGGGATCGCGTGGAAGAGGAGGAGGGAGAAAGAAAGAGGAACACCGGCCTAATTTCAACCGTCCGATCTTCGACTGTACTTAGAGTCGTTTTGAATGACAATGATGCGACGAGACCCCGATTCCAGGACCTCGAGACGATTTTCCACTTAGTACACCATGCTATACCTATACCATAGCGCGATATTCTTCATCCGTCTCCCTCTTTCTATATCGAGATCGTTGGTGACTCTCTGTTCGACTTACAAGATAGGGTTAGACACCCCTTTTTTTTCACTATGTGGATGGTTTCGGCGTCGATCGATCAAACCGGCTGAAAACGCTTGCGCCTGCAACCCGATATGCAAATATTTTCACGGCGGCTCCACTTAACGGCGGAGATTAATGATAGCCGCGGAAAAAGAGAGGATCTAGGAGGATCGAGACGTTTCGTCGCGAGTTCGTCACGCTGCAGATCAAAGGGTGACTTAATTTGCGATTTTTCTCCGGCCCCGTGAGAGCAGGCGATGATGTTTTTCGAGATCGAATGCTTCGAGGAAGCTGCGACGATGTCTGAGAACGTCGTTATCGCAGTGGGAAAGAAATTTGTCTAAATCAATGTACGCTCCATTAAATTCCCTCGATTCTAAACGTTTTTTTCGTACCTCTGTCTTTGTTCGACTTTTTAACGTTTTATAAACTTCTTAATCTTACAAGACAATCGTGCTTAAGATCAAGATATAAGATTATGAGGATCCTAAAATTGAACAAATCTCCGCTGTCAACCCCTACTAGTCCCAAGGAAACTGCCAAACATTTGCTTGATCAAACCCTGCTTTCTCTCACAGAAGGATTTCTTCTTATCTAAGGAAATTGATTAGCACTAATCATTTGTAAGCAGAGCAAATAATTGGGATCAAATGGCCGTAATCTGCAAATAAATAAGGAAATTCTTGAAAATAAATTCCCATCAAACTAAAACCGACAGAAACTTCAAATTACCGTTTGAAGCAGAGATACGAAAGACCCTGCCTTTCCCTCGGAGGAGTAATTTCGAGTGGTTTTCAGGGCTTATATTTAGGTGGTGGAATAGAAAAACTGTTGTAACGCGTCGCATCCGATCTGTCCCGGTGTTGCTCAATACCCGGTGTCACGAATTCGAAAGGAGACCGGCCCCGGTATGGTTTGACGCGCGTCCCTAATTCGTCCGGGCGTGGGGTCCGTGCGGGGGCCGGATCCAAGCAAAAAAGAAGTAGACTAACTTCAGGCGAGCGTTGTCGTTGCCGAAGATTTCATGACGGGGCTGTTAAGACGTGACCGTGCCTCGTGCACGACTAGGAATTCCTTGCTTTTTCCTCGATAGAGCCCGGTAATAACTCGACGTTCAATTTGAAAGCTACTGCTTCGTCACTTCTCTCTTTCTACTAGTTCTTATTATGAACATTTGATTGAAATAAAGTATAGTACACTGTATAAATATCTGTCTTTTAACAGATACGTGTATGAAGCAATAGCTGAGAAAACAGTCTTAATTTTTAATTAATCTTACAACGAAATATTGTAATATTTTATTTAAATAGAATTTTGCTTTCATTTAATCGATTGTTAATTTATTGGCACGAATATCGTGACTTTTGACTGACTTCTGTATGCAACTATAATTCCCACAGGGAACAAAAATGTCAAAGAAGATACTGAAGATAGATTTTCACGATTTCCTAGTATCTAATTATACAATAAAAATTTATGAAAAAGTTTATGAAAATTTATGAAATGAAAAAATAAAAACCGAATCGAAACGCTCTGTGTGTTAATTGTTTGTACCATAAGGAAAATGACGATTCTCTTAGGTCCATTTGTTTTTTAGCAGTGTCAAAGTTTAATTATTTGGCTTGGATGAAAGGAAAGATTGAAAGAAACGCTGTAGGGAAGAACCGTAGAGGAAGTTTCTTTTGGTTTGGCAAAAAGGTTGAAGCTACCGTTGGAAACTAACACGAGGAAGCTCTTAAGACTGACAGCCGCTACTCTGTAACGAAAAATTCCGAGCAACCCCTTTGAAACACTAATCCTGCCACGTAAAACGAATAATTAAACGCCACTCTGTTCTCCTAATAAAAAAATGCTGCAGAAACTTGAACGGTTGAACGCAACTTTCCTGGTGAATCAACTATAAAAAATCGCCTAAAGAACCCATGGAAGAAATTCTCGAATGTAACCTGGCTTTTTAATCACGTAGAAAATTAAGCTCTTCACATACTCCACAAATTTTTCTTCGACAGAAAATGATTACGTTCTGGTAGAATAAGAGACAATTGACAATGAACAATTAATATACATCTGTTATAGGATGTACAGTTTAGATGATTTAATTGTAACATTAACATTAGATATTAATAAAAATTCAATATATATATTATTTCAATATTCTAGTTTGGATTTGCGAAGATCAACGACTGTATTAGCTATGGCCAACGATTAAGATCAATTTTCTAAAAAAATACTTAAAGGCAAGTATGCCTTTCCACTTTTGTCTATGAATTAGTAATGAATTGAACAAATAATAATAAATTCCTCTGAATGTGTCTAAAAGAAATCGCAAAGACAAATCCTCGAACTTTGTCGAAAGAGGTCATTATCTATTTTACATATAAATTATACAATTATAATAAAAACAAATATGCGGACGAACATTTATAAATCTCGAAAATAGGCTGTCCACTCTGTAAATTAATATTGTTCGCTATGGTTTATACAAATGTCTATTCAAATATAAATAGTTAACCTTTCCCTGAGAAAGTGGCCAAGAAGAAGATTCTCAAGTATCGTAAACACATGACATTCAAAAGAAATTAAATCTGTTCGGTACGCGCACTAGTGCTGCCATATCTTTCAAGGGGCGTAATTCGGTGGCAAAGCCATCAGTTTTCATCTACAATAAACTTTTATTGTCGAAACACTACCGTGAAAGGGATAAAAATATGAAGAGAACTCTAAAATTCCAGCTTATAACAAGATAATCCGCTCACGCGATCAACAGGGTCACAAAATGCCTGTTTTTACCAACCAGGGGAAAGATCAGGATAGAAAGAAATGGAACAAGAAAAGACAGAAAAAAGACGGAAAGAAAACGAGAACCGATGGAAACTAGAAAAGTAAAAATTCGTGCCATAAACGTAACCGTTTAACCCGTTATTGCCACCATTGCCACTTGTTCGTCGTCCAGTCAACCCTTTCGACTTAACCATTTTCCTCTTTTTTCTTCGATTTTTTATATTAACGACCATGGACTTGTACATTTTTTCTCTCTCTTTCTTGTCCAACTTCTTTTTTTCCCTCTTCCTAAACCAGTTAGGGCCAACGTTTCTGCAACATCGAACGCGGCGTGTCAACAGAAGGAAGCCGGCGAGCTCGAGTCTTGACGAATTATGGCGTGTTATGGGGCGAAGAAGGGAAGCACGGATATGCTTGATTTTCGGGAATCTTCAGCTTTCGCAAAAAATCGGTTCGTCTGGTTGTCTGGTAATGACTGGACCAAAAGGGCGGGAAAAAATCTCACCGTCGAATGGGTAATTTGTCGTATGCCGTTACGAATAATGTTTGGACACACTACGGCCTGGGAAAAGAAACGTGGTCCTTCGAATCTTCCGAAACGATTGCTCAGCAACCCTTCTGCAAGCTGTTCTCACTTGTCCACGTGTATCGTAGTATTACGTTGAAATATTTATGACAACGTAAAATATTCATCATGTTAAGATAAGGGATACATGTGTTTTATACGTGTTATGCACATTTTAATGATTATTTTAATTATCATTCGATATTCTTCTGTGATCCGTAGAAGATCACCTGAATGACTAAACGAAAACCATTTTTTGATACCTGCAGTGGCTACGAAGACTATTATCTGATCTTCTAATAAAACATTCTTTTATCAGGTTCAACATTTCGTTTTCATGATATCGGATGTTCGTAACGTGAAACTACTGTAAACTGATACAGAACAGATACTTGGATTTAATTGACCGGTACGTAAATACTCCAATAAATACAATGGCGTGCAGATGCATTTTCTGGCCACTACGCATGCACCGTGCTTCCCTAAACTCCACAAAAATTTCTCCCGTCATCTATCAAAAGAACCTGTAAAAAGTAGCACGTGCCAGAATTCCAGGCAGCATGTGTTCATCGAGCTGGAGGCGTAAAAGAGTCGTTTTGAAAAACCGCCGCGTAACGATCCACCTAGGGGTCACCATGGTGTCACCAACGGTCTCTGCTTCTCACCAGAAGCTGACCAATTTTTTGCAAAAACGCTCGATCACGGTGACACGCTGGTAAAGACTGTGAGAAAACTTGAAAATTCCAGCACTCGTGACAGCGTTTTGCATCTCTGGCCCCACGAACAAGTACACACACAGGACGGGGCATTATCTCAATAGGCCGTCAAAAATATTTTAGGAGGGGCGGTGGACTTAGATTTTGGGAAAAATTTCTTCCTTCCGTCCAGGAAGTCGTCTAGATTCGAACATATGCGTGACCTCTGACTGAGGTCAACCCGAACGAGAGTCCTCTCAAGGAATACCTTAACCACGAGGTCAGTGGAGGTCATGGGAACCCATGGGGGTCCGGTCCAGTCGTCCCTTGGTCCCTGTAACGGGGTGTTTTCTCGTGACGTCATCGCTGGCCAGGTGACCGAGAAACCTTCGTGTACCTTGGAACTTTCATTTGTGGAGATATTAAATGCAGGGTCTTTGGTGATGGATCAATGGATCGTTTGGGAGATTGTTTATGGGGTGTTCTTGGGGGCGTGGTGGATACAATTCATTGGCTTTCAGATTTTCTTGTATGTTACTTTCAAATTGGTTTTCAATACTTCGCCACAATGGACATATTAGAGAAAGATTTATAATTATTGTATTATTATATCGTTTGTAATTATAATGGTGCAATTGTGTAATTGGTAAAACTAAAAGAATTCAATGTAGGATTTGAAACGTGAGTGGAATTTTCTATTGCTTGATTAGATGATTTTTGAACTTCCAATCGAAACGGGGTGATTAATAGACAATTGAAAATGTTTCTGAAATTGACCATTGCTTTATTAAATTTTTAAAGTTTCACTTAAGACAAGATATTGATGTATAATTGGAATTTTAATGGACAAAAATATATAATTGGAATATGAACTGGATTAACATTTTACGTAATAAATATTTTAAAAAATCATTTTACAATCAGTTCGAAAGTCGCTGTTTTGTTCCGTAGAAAGATGAAGAGGATAATCTTGGTATTCTATTGTGATGAAAATTAATCAGGAAATGATCCATCGTCGACAAGTGCACCAGTTTCGTCAGGACCTCGTTGTCCCAATTGTGTTCCTTTCTTCTGTCCGATACAGAAAAGGGTTTCGATGGGACCCATTGATCGTGCCCTGTATTTATCGATCGATTTGCCTAACTTTGCCCTTTTCTTTGGCTTTCTTCACGCGGCCTTCGATTGAAAGCTAACACGCCAGCCCTTTTGTGACAATAACTCAACACGTTCCTTGGCGCATGGCTCGCTGATGCTCGAGAAAAGGTTGCAAGAATCTAAAAAGTCTTTTGCTACCCCCAGGACCCTTTAATCCCTACTTCTCATTTTTAATCTCTTCGCAAGACATTCCTCTCTCGGAGGAGAGCTTAAATTTCAGTATTCTAATCGTTACATTATTTTGAGCTTTATTCTTAATTTCTGATTGTTTCGAAATATTTAATAGCAGGGAAAAGACTTCGTATGTTTCCATTTAAATTTCATAACTTTGATTGTTACGTAATCTAAAGTTCTGTTTTTAATTTTCTATTGCTTGTTAATATTTAATAGAAGAGAAGAGACTGATGCGCGATTAAAAGATTCCAGAGAATTGAATATGAAAAACGGGATACTAGATAATTTTTTAATTTTCTACCGATGAATCAAATTGCTTCTTGGTGTTTAATCGAAGGCGTAAGATCGATGACTAATTATAAGAGAAGATTCAATATTGAATTTGCAATTGCGAATAATTTTAGAATCTTCTTCAATTATACTTACAAAAATATAAATTCGCATTCTGACAGTACTCCTTACCAAGTGAGAACCACAATTAATTCCAATTCCATTCTGGTCTCGTTCCACCAACAATGAATCACCCTCCAAAAATTCCAAAACCCACCCCATCAACCTTCAAACCCCATCGAAATCTCAGATCAGCGGCGAAATCGAAAGCCGAGTCCCAAACTTGGCGTCAAAAGTCGAGGCTCGCCCCTGAAAAAAGGAACCCTCGAAGCAACCACGAAGAGAGGGTTGGAAATCGATCGGTAGAATAACGAGGCGCGATCAATCGATGACGAACCCCTTTTTTTTCTGCGGCGTGAAGAAACGCGTCCTCGACAATGGACCCACGAGGGAGGAAGAAGGGTAGAGGAGAGAGAAAAAAAGGAGAGAATGGAAGAAACAGGAGGAAGAAAGGGAGAGGAAAATCGATGCACCTGCGAGCGCGCGCCACCCTTAATATTTTGATGGCTCAATGCCATCGACAATGCTATCGCGGTGGATCTGTACACACGCATCCAGCCAATAGGAACCCCTTTTTTTCTCGATTGCAGTTCAATACCCAAATTGGTTCGTGCGACAATGCGATGGTGCCCCGCAAGCAACCCCTATCGCTCCCTTTTTTCTGGGGGCACACGCCTAACACCGAAAACCGCGTAAAGGTGTTACAGAAGTGGGAAATATCAAAGGAGATAGATCGGGGGTGAGGGTCTATGTAGATCGTCCTTGATTTGTTTTCTGACGTTGTCCTTTCGTTTCATGGCGCTTTGGAAAAGTAGATGGCGAAACTAAAAAGTGGAAGTTACATTGGTGTGCAACAGCTTCTCCAGTTGGATGGATTTTTTATTTTACATTTAGCAACTTAATGTTTCAAAGAATTTTTTAACTGTTTTGGAGTAGTTTTTTTTGTTATATATAATAATAATGTATTATATATAATGTATGTTATATATAATAATAATAATGTAGTTTATGTTATAGTAATTTAGTAATAGTTCGTTAGTAATTGAACGTAAATTGAAAATGATTTATTTGCAGTAAAAAGCGACAAATCTATGAGATCAGAAATCTTTGTACATCATGGTCAATGTTTGTTAGTGTTATTTGGTAAATCTAAGAGCGAGCAAGATGAATATTGGTAAAATATTACATCATTAAAACATACTGTCACACGTGGATCAGATTCATGGACCAATGGAATTTGGTTTTTTGCTTCCGATAGATTTAATGCGTTTGAGAACCTGATAACGCTGATAGCAATGTTTCTTTGTAATATTTTATTCGCCTGTACAAGCTATCGCTGAATATTTGTAAATTATCAGTACAACGCAACGTATTAACGTGACTCTTTTGCAAAATGAAATTCGGCAAAAAGATAGATCAAACAGGATTTTACTTGAAATTCTCTTCCCTCCTTTATTCGATGATTTAAAAAATCCCCTAAATCCTTGAAAAGATCGTATTGTCCGTAAATAATCCAGTTATATCGTTATTATAAATGATTTTCAAATTATCAATACAACATATCATAATGTATTAACGTAACATTATTACAAAAATGAAATTGTATCTCAAAAAAAAAAAAAAAAGAAAAAAAGAAAAGGATACAAATTCTCTTCTTTCCTAGAATTAACGGGGATTTGAAAAAATCCTGTGGTTCCTGGAGACGGCTCAAATGATTCGACTCAGTAGACAAACAAGCAAACAAACACGGAAAAGGCGGTCTCTGGAGAAAAGGGAGGGGAGTAAAAAATATATCTGGACCTCCGGCACGTTTGATCTTGTTCACGTTGGCTTTAGGGGGTGGCCAAACTCGAGGACCGTGTTTTGGGACTGACCAAACGATCCCAAATAGGGGCCACACGACAAGTGCATAGCTCCTCGACATCTTTCTTCTTGACCTGCCCCCCGCGTCACGTTTCCCTTTCTTTCGTACGCGTGGAAACACTGTTTCCAATTGCTGGTCCTTTTCCAAATTTCGTTTCGGATCTCCGGCCAATGTCCTAATATTGCCAACGATCTCTAAATTATGGAAGGTCCCTTCTGTCGAAAGGAAACGAGAAGAAGGATAAATTCCAGTTGATGTCACAGAGCTTAGAGTTAGAATCTTTCGTATGGAGTGTCACTTAAGTACGTGGAATTGATTTTAATTGTAGATTGGCTTTTTTCATTTGGATCATTTTATTGATGATTATCAGGTAATTAGTTCGAAGAATATCATCGCGATCAGTGTGATTCTAGGCCAGATAGTTGCATATGAAACGTAATTGCTTTAAATAAAAGCTTAGCCACGCCTAGTTGCTCCAAGGTATCAGCTACGAAACGGAATTTTCATACGATACGATCCATTTTCCCAACGAGGTTAATTCATTTTATTATTCTAAATTTGTTAGAATTATTAGCCCTGAAGTTAAAAAATTCTTGCAATGAAGATCTCATAGTTTGTTCATTTTTATATATATATATATAAATTATGTATTAAATAATTTAATTAATAATTTATGTATTAAAAGCTCTTTATAGGAATAGGCTTTTGTCCTCTCATACTTACGCTCCAAATAATTATTTATATTTATAATTGTTTATAACTGTGGAATAATTAATGCATCGACCTGATTATTTTTTACGAAAGAATTTTATATTTGGAAGAAATATTCAAAGTTCAGAGAGATCGATTTTCTCACTCTTCTATTTTTGATCGTTTTTGTCCTACGTTTGTGAAAGTATGGAGGTCGCAGACTTCCGTAAATGGGGTGTAAAAGTCGCTAGGAAACCTGTCATACATAATACAACCCTAGATGCTCCATTTTTCATTCAATACACACGTTTCAGGGTAAAAAATGAAACCGAACTACGGGTACCGCGATCTTCGCAACTCGATACTACTGTAACGTAATATCACCGTTTTTCATCACCGTAAAATCGCAACAGTAGCCGCCCCATTTTCACCCCCTTTTTTCTATCTTTATGATTAAAACCAACCAAAGCCTCGTAATAATATTTTTTCACGAACGACTATCAAATGGAAGTGTCAAAGAAACACGAAAGGGCTCGCGTCATTAACGAGATCATCGGAAACATTATATATAAAATATTACAAATAAAAAAGAAAGGGCCTTTAATGTACTACACGCCGTGAAGATTTGTAAATTGTCCAAAGTATACTCTAAGCTCTATTTTATATTTAAGCTGTATTTTTTAAACAAAGTTTAACGAAATTCAAAGAAGTAAAAATACAAGAAAATATAAAATATCCAAAATACAATAATCGTAAAAATATAATAGCACTTAATACTCGAATGAAACAAATCTCTGCTTACGTTTTGGGTTTCTAGTTATAAAAGTATGAGTCTTCATAAATATTCACGATCTAATATATGGTGTTCAAACGAAATAATTATTAAAGCACACGGAGTAGTCGACAAATCGTGTTGAAACATGAAACTGTGCCTCGATGAGTGATTCTCTAGTGTCCTACGATCTGTGTAACCACCCTTGTTTCGATTTCATGGTGGCTAAGATTCCTGTTTAAAGAGGCCAGCTTTGGAAACGGATCCGAAGATACTGCCACGTGAAATGCAGATGTTTGCAAAGGGATTTCGCCAAGTGGCTGCTGCGTGCTGGTCTGCAAGGTGAAAATGGAGCTCCGCTTTTGGGCTTGGGCAGACGGTGGAGACGCAAGTGCCGAAGCATTCCCATAACGAGATTATCTTAAGAGCGAAGCAAGTTGTCGGTATCGTAATTTTCCAGCGAAACCTTTCCTTTTCGTTCTTCGCGGAAACGGGAGAGAATGTGTCGAGGAATTTATCGATCTATCGACCTTTCTTAGAGATCCTTTTCGTATTGCTTTTAATAAAATCTGCCAATTCGGGAATCTCTTTAGGGGATGACTATCGGTCATTCTTTTTTTTTTTTTTTTTTAGAAATATCCCGTTAAAAGAGTTTTGGTATCCTGATAGTTTTACCGTGGTGGAATTTGACAAATTTAGAGATCTTGACGGTGTTCTGTTTGGGAAATTTGGGAATTCAGAAATATCGTATCACGTTGCAATTTGTATATCTGGAATTTTTTAAATGATTTATTATTTTTTAAAGCATCGCATTTTGAATCTTAAGATTTTTGGTAATTTGGTAATTTTGGTTTCATTGAAAGCACCAAATAGTTTGCCCGAAATTTTGTAATTAGGTAGCAATATCAGCTGCTACCATAAGAATACAATTTTATTTCAGGCCCGTCTTTTTACTTTCTAATCTGACAAATCTTCCCCTACTATTTGAAAAAAGAAAAATATATATACGTGGAGTGCGATACAGAATGTGCAAGTTCACGATGTCGAGATTCGGAACGATTAATATCGAAGAAACGGACCGGAATGAAAACACGGAAGGTTCCTATTATGAAGAAATCCTCGTAGAATCGATCTGTGGGGCCACGTGCTACAGACGTTAGGCGGAAAGTCGATGAAAAGGAATAATAAAAAGCGGCGAGAGAAACGGTCGACGTTTACGCGGCATTAGGCCATGGATTATTCAAACTCCGGCGAAATGTTCAGAATGTCTCTTGACGCGGATCGTTCACTAAGAAAGTCGACGTGAATCAACAGTGCCGCAGCTATTTCGCTTATAAAGTGTTCCCTCAAATTTCCCTATATATTTTTCAAAATATATAAACGAACCTTGCAAATATTAGACTTTGCTTATAGGCTAAGTATATTTCTGCAAATTTCTCCATACATGTTTCAAAAAATATAATTCAGCCTTGTAAATAGTGGACTTTAACCCTTTGCACTGCAAATTTTATTTCAATTTCGTTACCAGCAGCTCCTAACGCTTTTAAGTGTTTTATTTGAAATTTACTTTAACTAAAAAAGAAGACAATTTAGATAAATAAAGGAAGAAAGAAATTCACTTAAATACCAGTTTTATTCATACTACTGTTGTATTTTGTAATTTTTAAGTGTATGATATATCTTGAAACAATTTCCAGGACGCAATCCCGATTTTCTTTCGCACGTTTCACAAAAAAGGTGGACACGAAAGAATGTCGAGTGGGACTCGACAAAGGAGCTGCTGAGATAAAAACTGATGTCGAGTCACACTCGACATAGAAGTGCAAAGGGTTAAGATCAAGCGAGATTTCTCTGTTACAGATCAAACGATTGGTAGAAGTTGTTGAAATTCATGGATAAAGGAGGATACAATAAGTGGTGGAAGAAGGTGAAGAAGTAGGCAAAGTACGAAGTGTAAGTAAGTAGATAATGAAACACTTAGTTCGTACTAAGTAGGTTTAAGGAACAGAAATGCTTTATAGGGAACGAAAGATAATTTGCAACAGAAAGCAAAGACAGTTTTGGAATAGAAACCGAAGAAACAATTACGTAAGACGGTTTCGTTAACGATACTTGATAAAGATGATATATACATTGTAACCTACGTAAGCAAATGGAATTTCTGAGCTAATAAGTTAAAATGAATAAACTACTATACGATACTAAGAAGGGGTGGAAGCAAAATGAAGAGAATTATCTTCAAGAGAATTACGTTCGAAAGAAGTTCGTTTGCAGTTCTCGATTATTAAAAGAAATATATTAAGCTCTTGTGTCTCGTAATATCGAATCACACTCGCGAAGTGAATTACGGATGAAATTCAATGAAGACAGCTTGTATATCACGCGCTATATCAGAATCCAATCTTAACTCTGGCTCCTTTCTTTCAAATTACGGCACTGTATATTGCTGAATACAAATTGTGTATAATATTTCAATGCTTCGCTTTGAACGTAGCGTTACGACAATAGCTAATATTCACGATACGATAAGGCAAGAGGATAAGATATACCGTAGCTATAAACTTGCTCTTTCTAAACAATATTACACACATCGTTCCAACAAAAAAAAAAGACATTCGCTATGGCAATAAAAAATAATGGAAAAATTCGAACGAATGGATAAAAAGTACGATAAGACAGGAGGGTGAAATATACTACACTTATAAACTCACTCCTTTCGACATTATTACATAGATAATTCGAGGAGGAGCATTTATCAGGGCAATAAGAAATAGTGGAAAAATTCAAATGAATCGATGGAAAGGAATAAAAGTTGCTTTTCATCAGGGTGATAATTTTTCTATGTCCATACCTGAGTGCAGGAAGGAAAGTGGAAAGATCCCGATACACGTGGAATCAAGGAATCGGTTCGAGTCGACTTCCTATTGTGCCTTCGGGCACGAAAACATCTGTAATCCGTTTAGCCGTGCAAATTTCCTATTGAGACGATGTCCTCCTGTCAAAAATCCACGCGCACCCCTAGTCGAACGATGAAAACGCCGGACAGATCCGAGACGGTCGCATAATAGCCGCGAAAACTGTCGTCTCTTTGCGGAAAGCGGATTTTCCAAGAACGCCCGCGGCTCAATCGCGTTTCTCTCGATTGCGTTGGAAATGTTACCCTCTTCGCAATCCCCTTTCTCGCGGCTCCAGCTCAACCTTGAAACGACAGTCAGTGGAACGACGAAACGAACAATGTGGATGAAAAATAGATTTCAATTAAATAATGTTGCGAATTGAAAAATTGCTGGTGTTTTCCGATGGACGATCAATTACATCGTGTGATAAACAGTGTTTCTCAGGTAGAAATTCTTCTTTCTTTGTTATCGTTTAATCGTTCGACTATTATATATGTCGGGTTATCATTAGGATTTAAGGCGCGTAATGATTCTTCATTTGAATTAGCCATTGTTTTACAAAGCAGAGAATATATTTACGCGAATAAACAAGATTTAACAAAATACTATGAATAATGAGTTTAATAAATGATAAGATTAACAAACGATAAGTTTAATTAATAATTAGATTAAAGAATAATAAGTTTAACGAACAATAAGAGGAACGAATAATATATCTTACGAATAATGAATTTAACGAATGATGAGATTAACGATTGATAGGTTTTACGAATAATAAATTTAATTTACGCTATTAACAATATTCCGGGGTTCAAACGAATTCACGGTCAACGGGATAACTCTTTACTATGCGTAAAATAATTTTAAAACACAAAAATACGTTTGCTGAAACACTCGGTAAATTGCTCGATATATCATTTTCCAAGGCGATCACACGAATGAATATCCGATGAAAATCTTTTTCGCTATACGACTGCATTTGTTTGTTATATGCTCGCTGGAGACATCGAGAAGGTTCTAATCGTTGTTGCTAGGCAATTTCTGTCAAAAGTTTGTTGTATACTCTTTGGAAACATCGAGAAAGATCCAAACGCCGATACTAGGCAGTTTCTGTCTGGAGATTGATTCCTAATACAACGTGTGTCCCATTATATCAGCATCTCTAAAGTACAATTCTATGCGATTTCTAGGGAGAACGATACAACCGATCCACACCTTCGTCAGGCAAAACGTTTATCCCGTGACCGTGGCTACGTTCGGCGACCAGTTGTCACCTCGAACCCACTTTCGCTTTCACAAATGTCAAACAATTACAAATGACAATTGCTTAATTACAGTTATGATAAAATCTAGGCTAAAGCATTAGAAGGCTTCCTCAAAATTGCAAAGGGAAGGCTCCGGTTTTCCTTTCATCTCCTACATATATATATCGATTTTTCTTGAAGTTGAAACAATTTCTTTGAAGAATGGTTTTACATTAAAATATATAACATTTTTCACTGACTCACTACGTTCTCAAAGGTTGTAAATGCGGACAAGTTAAATGCTTATGAAAAACTTATTCTCTGTTTTATTTCACAATTGTGTTTTCGCAGATGCAATCGAAATTATCAAACACGCAATTTTTATTAGGCAGATATAGATCGTAATATCAGTATCGTAATAACAGTAAAATATCAACGACTCTTTTAAAGATAGTATTTAAATCGAAAGCGATGCTTTCTAAAGAAATTTTAATATCCTACGAAGTCTGGAGAACTGCGAAGTTGCAAATTTCCTATGAACTTGTTTCATACGTAAAACTGTTAACAATTCTTTCAACGACAATATTTCGATTCCAAAAAGTGGTTTTCCAAGAAATTTAGATTCTGAAATATTTGTTAATTCTGAAGAAGTTGCAGCCATTATCAACGAATCTCATTGATACGATAGAACGGAACAAATCTATGGCGACAAACTGGACGATTTAATTCAACGTTTTATCCTTCTGAACTATAAGGACTTCGACTTTGAATAGGAGGTCACGATTTTACGGAATTATTCGCGAGGATGAAAGCGGGGGATGATTACCCCTCAAGAGCTAGCTTAATCTTTATGGAAGTAGCTTTTAAGCAGGCATTGTTTCGCAGATTATGTCCCTCTTTTCTCTCTTTTTCTTCTTTTTCGAAAGACGACGGAGGAGGGAGTGGTGGGCATGGAATTGCCCGACTACAGAAAGAAGTTAATTTTTCTGGCTATTCGTAAAAAGCAAACACAACAGACTCTGCAACTTAATTAATTTCGCCACGCACGGGTTCAAGCTAGCAGAAGTTGGCGTATTAACCTGTTAACTGGGTCGTTTCTTACGAAGGAAACTCCTTCGAGTGTGCAATTGAAAAGTCAGAGAAAGAATGAATTTCAGTTGCGTCCATTTTTACTTCAGTGTACAAGTTCAGTATAATATCAACTGATCAACCGCATCTTTTCTTCGTTGCTGAATTTCGTATAATTTTACGATAGGTAAACAGATTCGTATAATTTCATTGGGATCAGCGAGGGAGATGTTATCTAGGAAAATAAACGATAAAATAAAAGATAAAATAGCTTCCAGAAATAAATTATTACACAGAAGCCACACATTTATGAAATGTGAAATTAAGGGTTAAATAAACTTATTTTTATTATTAAAAAAAGAGTCGAAAGCTCACGTAAAAATTGCTCATAACCAAATTTTCCGAATTACAAGACAAATTATTTAACTCGATCGCGTGATCCTCGCTCGCATAACTTCACTCTACGTTCAAAACTATGCTCACACCGAAATACAAAAGAAATCCTCTCGACGAGAATATAAAAAGGAATATCCTTACATTATAATATTCTTATTAGAATCCTAAAACCAACGATCTTCCTTTATGATGCGAAGAAATTCCATCGAGTAAAGGGAGCACGATTTCCCCCACCCTTCGCAGAAATCTAATCACCATTCACGCCGTCGTTTCACATCGGAAAACCATCGGAACGTCCAGCATTTCCACGGAGGCGCATTGTGGCCGGCCTCTCGACGGTTAGGCAAATTTTCAATGAATTTTTTTTCTGCGTCCACCACCCCTCTTTTGGGGCGAGATTGGACCAAATCAAAGAAGGAGGAAAAAAAAAAGATTCGAACGTTGCCGGACGCTGGGCAGGGCCCGGCAAACGTACAAAAGGGTCCGGAATCGAGGGGTGGAAAATAAGGAGACGCAGGGTGGTGAACTACCCTAAAAAAAATACGACAAAGTACCATGTGGCGCGTGGAAGGAAGCTGCGTGCTTTTTTTTTAATCCATGGAAAGGTGGACGAGGAGCAGAAAAAAGATAGAGAAAAAAAAGAAAGATGATGGAAAAAGCATAGAGGAACCCGGAAGGGGAACAGTCCCCTGGATTTCCGAATTTCCGACAAAATCCATCGGTTACGGGGTGGTTAATGGGAGGGTGAAAGGGGGGGGGGGAGGGGAGCAGAATGCTACGCGTGCCCTCGTGATTCGTGGAGAAACGTGCGCTATAGTTTCCTGTGATAGCACGCGTCGTCCCTTGGTTTTCTTTCTGCGAAAAAATCTACACACTGTATGCAGGGGTGCACGCGACCGCGGGACAAAAGGGGTGGTCGTGTGCCCGGGTAAACGAGTCTGGAAATTCTGCGAACCGGCTTCCTTTGCTGGCGACCCAGTTTTTTCTCTGCAGGTGAAATTAATTTGTTGATTCTCCTTTTATTCCTTCAGGAAGGAAACGTACCTTTTGTACCTCCTGACCCTTAAAAGTCACAGTTTTTAATAAAATTCAAGTGTAAACTATTTGGACGATTCGTAAACTTGGCGATTAATTTTCCGCTTTTGTGTCTCTGCAGATTCTTTTGTAGTTTCTCCGAGATTTTTCTCCCACCGAAAATAAAAGACACAAAAGAAACGAAGTTTTCATGTATTATGATATCAGATAGACGAAAAGGTCTGCTGTTTTTGTTCCTTGGAAAGAAGAAAGTCAATTATTTTAAATAAAATTTTTATAAATTTCTCTCTCCCACGTAATATCAATATTGTGATATTACACTGATAATTGTAATTATTTTCCATGTATTTAACGTTGCTCGTTAATAAAATATGCACTCTTCCAGTGACCATACTGTTTGATTCTGTGTATCGACTAATCACCAGTCAAAAAATTTCTTAGAAAATCTAAGCGATCTATTGTATTAGTAAGCCTCAATATACAACCTCGATATATTGCGTCAAACTAATTTTAAACTAAGCTTTTAAACTAATTCCTTACCTTTCTGGTTACATATATAACATGTCACAACGAATACCTTGTGATTCCTATATACACTTCTACACTGGTTTCAAATTTGACCCATATAATCATAAGAGCCGTGCTTTGTTACAGCACTAAAGAAATTTCAACGTGTATTATACAACACGTGACTTCAAGCCCTGAATTCCCAACCATTCGTAGAAGTGAAAACTCCAATTGGAAATAAAACGTCCAATAGGAACCCCCAATAAAATCCAAATAAACGGTGGTGAGACAAAACTTTCCACGATCGACCTAACGTCTATCTGGACAAGGATGCATCGCGTTAACCAAAGAATAACTCGTGTTACACACCGGAAAATGATTCCAGAAGGCAATCATCTGGCGGAGGAGGAGGAGGAAGAGGAGGAGGGGTAGTTCCCACAGGCGCAAGTTGCAAAGGGCTCGGTTCGTGTTTGATAAGGGCCTACTGGACTTTTTTGTGAAACAAAATCTGACCAGATGTCGGCGAGGCCCTGGGCCAGGTAAAAAAATACCTTTGGGAGCGGAGCCCATCGAAGACCTCCTCTCCCTCTCTTGATTCTCGTGTGGGAGGCTCGACTTGGCTCGTCATTAGTTCACTAAATCAATCCTGCCTCGGCCCCATGGCATCATTTTTATAGGTAAGCCACTTCTGGATCCGATCATTCAAAGGGTTGCTACCACGCTCTTTGCTATTTTTTAGTCAGCTTTCAGGCTATGTTTGGTTGAAATTGATTTTAGGAGCAGAGCTGAGCAGTGAACGTAGATGTGCGGCAAGTCGCGAGCACAGTTAGTATGACGATAAAACTGATTAGGTTCGTTGTAGTTCTAGAACGACAGATTTAGTAAGGAAATTCCGAAAAGTGGAATACAATTTTGGAAGATCAGGCATTTCACCTTCTGTCTTAGAACACGAAGATGCAATCACGATACGAATTATTATTCCAATATACCAACGAGACGTAATATTCAAGTTTTTAACAAAGGGTTCAAGTCGAATCCTAATTTTCTCAGTTTCTTTTCTTTCACGCTGATAATTGTTAAATCTAAATCGCATACGATATTCCAATATCCTGCATACGTAATGCAGTGTCTCCGTGAACAAGTAAAAGGGCGAATAATTTATTTAAAGAAACTGTAGGGCGGAAAGATACATTAAAATTTATTATAAAGCTGGCTTACTTGATTGTCAGAGAAGAAGCGTGTCTTCGTCTCTTGCGAGGAAATACGAAAGTTGGCAGAATCTAATTAATTAAATAACCCGATGCAATTTTCATGCGATTTTTCAACTTCCTCTGGAAGAACCTGTTAGCGCTAAGTATCGTTCGAGATAGCACCGAGTGCTCGGATTAAATTTACAAAGCCGGCTCTTCGACGTTGATTCCTTAATTAATTATCCAAACCATCCGCATCCTAGCGCCAGTAATTAGTGTATATTTCATTTTAAGGATACAAGTTGTTCTCCGACCGTCTGCTGAATCTTCCATCGTCGGACGTCTGGCACGCTTGATTTCGCCTTTGTCGATCGCGTCTATTTTCGTCGAGAAATAGTTTGATCGTCAATTTCAATGAGACTTAAGCACGACAGGAAAATTCAATTTTCGTTGCCTAAAACTGGCACCTCGATGAAAAATTTAAGCGTGGTCGGCCCTCATTCATCGTTCGGTCAGTTATCTTTTATTTGAATATTCTAAATATTTATCAGACGTTCCTTAATGACGAATGAAACTGTTTCGACCGGATATAAAAATGAGGAGCCATTATTTAGCCAGTGGATTTTAAAATAAACAGTTTCAATCGGAATAGAAGGTTTTTCTCTGGCGACGATTCTCTCCGGTTTCCCGGGGACGGAAGAACAATTTAATCACGATGACGCTCGAGTGAAATTACAGGCGCAAGAAAAGGAGAAAAAATAACGCGAAGATTCAAAGGATAAAAGTGCAGGGGCCGCGTGGCGAACTAGAAAGAGAAAGAGAGTAGTTGTTCGAAGAAAAAGTGGGAATTCAATTTCAACTTGGTCCCCTTGTGAACAACATCATCCGGGGAAGTTTAATTAAACCCGTGCACGGAAGAATGTGAAAGATCAAAAAGCGAAACTCGCCGAGTATCGACTCCTCCAACGAGGCGAAACGAAGAACACGCGCGCATTTTTTCTCTTCCCTTTCTTTCATTTTTTATCTTCTCTACCCCGTAAACTAAACTGTTTGGAAGCTATTGCAATTCGAATCAGGCCAGTTTCAAATCTTTCATGCCGTAGTTTACGTATTCGATAAATTTTATCCAGTCTTCGCTTGTTTACTCTATTTTCTACGAAGAATTCGAAAAGTTTTCTTTTAGAAGCAGAAACGGTGGCGAGGTTTGCGCGTATTTAATTGTGGCGTAGTTTGGGCATATATTTCGCAGTATTAATGAGGTAAAAGTGAATCTGGTTCGTTATCTCTTTTATGCATCGAGGTGTTAATGAACTTACATGTAGATACGACATTAATCTTCTTGTAATGAAAACGTTTAATTATTCTTCTCTTTTTTAAAAAAAACTTTGGATGAATATGTTCTACTAACTAACAAATGGTGTATTAACCCGATTATGTATGTGTTTAAATAACGCGTAAATTAGCTGCTTTTTTAAATTTTCTCAGTTTCGTTGCTCAAATATACAATTATACTTTAGCTTCTAGGAAAGCAAATAACCTCTACAAATATATGAACGAAGACGACTCCACAAACTTAAAAAACAACAACGTTTTAGCACGCGATTAGGGTCCGCTTCCTGAAGAAGCAATCATTCCATGAACATATTATTTAAAACAATTCAAAGTTGCACAATAAATTAAAAGATCGAATACATGATAAGCGTTATCCGAACTCGACCTTGTGCCATCGGAAACCTTTTACTTTCAAAAACCATCAGAGTCCCACATACATACATCTTCCTGAACGCTTAATCTGTTCAAAAAAAAAAAAAAAAAAAGGAATAGAGAAAGATGCCCTGTCCGCAAGAGTTTCCCAAAAACTCGACTAGCATTGACGCCAAAAGTCGCTGACCCAGGCCAAACAGTCTGATAACAGGTCAACGAAGCACTGACCTGCGTCACAGGTCGAAACGAAAACCGAGAAGGCAAAAAGTGGCAAGCCCGGCGATCATCGACGCGCGAAAGGAAGAAGACGAGCAAAAATGCGAAGAGAAGAGGAGCAAAAGGAGGAAGAAAAAGAACATGCGAGTCGATCGTAGCAGGACGAAAACGAGAAGTAGAAGCCGGAACAAGAGACAATGGGCCAGAGCGCGCGATGCATGTTCAACATGTAGGAAGACATCGTTGCTGCTTGCAGACGTAGGGACAGGTGGCAGACTGGGCCTCGTGGCCCAGAAAGAGAAAGATCCGGTTCCTCGTGTACGAAACGAAGAGGGGAACGCCAGAGGGCATGGGAACCTGACTTTCGGGGGCAGCATCCCTAGGAAGTGAGCAAGGGAGCCCCGTCGTCCCTTCGTCTGCCCTCCTATCCCCGCGGCATTCGACCTGGTTCAGGGGAGAGAAAATGAGAAATGTAGGGGCCAGATAGAAACGAGAGGGGCGACCCTGCACTTAAACGCGCGTCACGCAACCTGGAGCCGATTTTCTGGCATGTACTATCGTTAGGGTTACTGATAGCCAAGTATCAACCAACTATCGGTCGAAGATTGGGATAATGGGAACTAAAGGAATTTTTGTCGAGTTTCCATTGGGAATTTTTCGAAATTTCTAAAACGTTAACCGGTTATTTCTTGCGGTTTCGCTCTATGTGAAATGTTCTGTATCTTCAAATATCCCAATGCGTAGTACAAATTCATCTGCGGTGTATTCTTCACAATTACTTACAACTTCTTCCCAACGTTTCGATAATTTTTCGATTCCTCGCTTGAAGTATCGCGGTTTTTTTTTTATAGCTAACCAATCTTTCAAATATTTTCAAAGTTCCACGTCGTTGTGGAGGAAGACAATTTGTTAGACCGAGGTCCGGCATGCGCGATGATGGAGAACTTGCCATTGCTTTTATTAACCTTCGTGTGTATTCTGATCCTCACCCACGGGAATTGTTCCCGTGATCCGAAAATTCGATTATAATCTTTATTCACGCAGGTAGGCGACGCTCAAATTATAAAGAGCTACGTAATTTTGGAATATGTATTGATCTATTACTAATCTATTTAGGGCAAAATAATGGAGAAATGTACAAAATTTACGGAAACACGACCTTAGAAGTAAATTGCTTAAAAAACTCGTGTACGTTTTACTTTGTTAAGGTATAGAATATACCTATATCGAAATGGTAGATACTTCACAGAGACTCGCTATAGCTGTTAGGAGCAAGAAATTCCACGACTTAAGAAAGGAAGATAGATTACCACAGATGCTGCAAATGTTTTAATTCCTTGAAATTTCATAATATTCTACCTATCTACATTAAAAGAAAAAAAAAATGATGACAAGAAAAATACTAAGAAAATCTTTGATATTCTTTATCGCGAGTACAACGCTAAACGGCAGAATTCGACAAACACAAATTAACCAGAAAAGAAAGAAGGCCTGAAATAAAACGTAGGGTTATAGTTTGCAATGCAACGTTATAGTTGAACGTCAAACGACTGTTCACTCGAATGCTTTGAAGGAAATCCGTTGGGTTGCTCTTTCAGGCAATCCACGAACAACTAAACTCTTCAGCACAGTGAATCGTTTTCCATTTAATGCGAATCGTATTAAAATTTCAACTCGGCACTCTGCTCCGTTCAAATACCTCTCGGCGTGAACGGGAAACGGAGTGGCAATTAAGAGAAACGCGGCGAAAAAAATACCCTTCCTTTTTTTTTACACGCGCCCCCGGTATTAATCTCGAGTTTTGTTCCGGGAATGTCGCGCATTTTAATAAATCTGCGCGCCGACATTAAAAACTTTTACGAGCCTCTCCGTTCTCCTCCTTCTTTCCTGCCCCTCCACTTCGCTTCGACTCTCGGAGGCCGCGTAACCGATATTTTGTATTCGAGAAAGACTAATTACAACTAGTTCTCGGTAATAATTAACGTAAACCCACGGTCGTAAACTTAAATGGGCCAGAGCGGCTCCCTAATTAATTCCGCAACGTCGTCCGGAGCCGCGGAAAGGAGCTTCATTAAGGACTGGCTGAATTTCGCGGCTGCCAAGCACTCTCGCTGTGAACCTTCAAAAAATATGCACACGTATATCCTGCGACAATTTCCCTCTCGATAACCACGTTTCACATGCTACTTGTCCTTTTTCTTTCTTCTCCTTTTTATGTTTATCAAATTGCGACAGTTGTTATCGAGTTATTTTCATCTTATTGCATTTTAAGTACCACAGATGGAGCAAGGCTAGTCGTAAAACTCGTCAAATCTGTCTTTCTGCCGCGACAAGGCGCCGTGGCTTGCCGTGAACATTTTGAAAAATATACACGTCACGGAATATGTCGCGCGACGATCCCTCTCTCGATAACCACGTTTAATATCCTATTTTTCTGTTTTTTTTACGTTTAATAAATTGCAACAGTTGTTTCGATCTTGTCGAGTCTTGAGCGCATAGGTGGAACCAGGTTCGTCGTAAAATTCATAAAATCTGTCTTTCGGCTTGTAAACTTTCAAAAACTATCCACGCTACGATATACATGTGTTCTGTGACAATTTCTCTTTCGATAATCACGTTTATATCCTATTTTTCCCCTTTTCCTTTTCTCGCGTTTGTCAGGTTGCAACAAGTAATTTCGATCTTATTTCATTTTACGTAGATGGAACAAGGTTTGTCGTAAAATTCGTAAAAATTATCTTTCCGACTTTCTCTTGAGATCTTGCTCGGTTTTATTAGCTCCGAATAGTCGTGGCGAAATATACAGCGGAATTTCGTATGCAAGGTAGCTTGGAATATGAAATCGTGCATCAGGATTACTGAATTAATTTTACGCCGTGATTATCACTGATTTTGACCTTGAATCTGTTCTTGTTGCATTTGATTCTTTGCACACGTTTATACACACGTTATACATATACATACAAATATGTACAAAAAGTATTTATACGTCATTTGTTAAAAAATTTACGATATCAATTAATTAAATCCAAGTATATTAAGTTTCGTATCACTTGATATTAATCTCGTGTGATTACAAAAATTTCATACCAGTGAAATGTGGTATCCGATAGAAAATCTTCATTCACAGACAAAGGTATGTACAAATACTTTCTGAAGCTACTGCACTGGTCTATACTACTTGACAGACACTGCGTCCAGTTGGACATCAAACGTATCAATCAAAGGGATCGATAACAAGAAACTGGGTATTTCAGAAGCTCTGCAAGAGTCAACGTGCCATAATCTCGTCGGAGGTGTGCACCAAGCATAACCAGAAGATATTCAATTGGAAAGCTATAAGAAATCGAATCTCGAAAAGAGATTAAAAAAGATCCAAGTTCGATATTTCCTGCTTCTTAACTCTTTCCGGCACCCTCGCGTGAGGGAAGGGCGCTGAAGGGACGCGTGGAGGGGGGAGGAAACGGAAGGTGCACGTCGACGTACAAGTCTAACCACTGCAGGGCGATAAAGTACGGCGGATAATTAATTTTATAGCTACTCAATTTCCGAGGGAATCGGCTACCGGGGCCCGCAGGCCCTGTTTTCGTTAGTCGCGGCAACAAAAAACCAGATACAGGCTTCTGCACGCGGTTAGAAAAGGAAAAACGATGACTCGAGACGAAAGAGAAAGGGAGAGAGAGAGAACGCGCGCAGCGTAATGCGAAGGATAAAGAAGAGGTTGGATAGTCGAAGAAAGATATGCAAAGCGGGTAGAAGAAAAGCGTAGGAAGAATAACGTGCGAGTTTCAGAGTCGATTGCGCCGCAGAGAAAATGTAGAGGAAAAGATATCGTGAGAGAAAGAGAGTTACATGACTGTGGAAATGCGAAGAAAACGAAACGGTAGATAAAATGTAAGAGGGGAATATTTTGAGAATAAAGTAGGTGGATCGCAGTGAAATGGCTAGGAGAAATGAATTAAATGGAAACATGAATAAACACACTAAGGCTATCGGAATAATTTATCAATTAACTGGTGGTAGAGAATCGAAGGATTAGAATTTGATGTCGTACAAACAGTTCTTGGAATTTTGGAGCGGCAGATGTGCGGTTCGTAAAATTTGTTCTTTAGATTCTTGTTTGACTCATTATCAAGTTTGTTATCGTCAATTTATTTTAGTGTTGATGACTCGTAAGGTTTTATTAATATCAGATGGTGAATCGTAAAATTGTAATTGAACTAAAATCTTAGTAAGAGAAATAAAACTCGTTGGTCGAAACAAAATTGTAAAAATTAAAAAAATGAAACGTATCGAAGAATTACAGAGTCTGATCTATAAAGACATATTTTTCGAAGATAAAAGACTCGTTAAGTAAAAAATTACAAATACACAAATTTCTTGTACGATATATTTTTCGACTTTGGCGGAAGATATTTGTACAAAAGGGAGGAATAGAAAAATGCTGTTGGAAAATGAAGACTAGGTTAGAAAAGGATGGAGAAAAGGGAGAAAGGGAAGAAAAAAGGGAAGGAATAGTATGCATATGTTCAAAAGAAAGAGTGTGTCGGGAAGGGAAGAGAATATTCAGTCCGTGATGAGGTCCAGCCACAGATTTACGATCGGCAGCCTCTCTGAGAGCACCACTTCTTATTTATTTTCTTTCTCCCTTCTTTCTCCCTCTTTGTCGGCTCCCCTCGCCCCTCGTTTACGCGGCTACCGAACCTGCAGCCCGTTTTCTTCCTTCTTTTCGTCTCTTTTCCACTTGTTCATCTGGTACATTAAGAGGCCGAATCTACATCGTGCTCGGGACTCGGCGAAATCTGCCACGCGACTCGATATTTCTGGTTTCAGAATCAGCCCGTGTGTTTCGCTGTTGCCATATTTTTCATCTTAATGGAATTAATTAAATTTTTAATGAAACCCGCGATTTCTGAAGAAAAGTTAAATCGCAGGAATTAGTTTATTTTCGAGTGTTTTCCCGAGGTTCGTAGTCTCCTTTTGGAAAAAGTCTGAAGTTTTATAGTACTGTAATTGCACCAAGGTTCACTGGATTTTGAAACTCTGCTTCTAAAAGTTTGCTTTTAATTGCTTCGAAATCGTAATAGTCGCAGCGAAATCCTAATAAAATTGTGATTTCGCACAACCGTCGCGATCCTTCGGTTTCAAAATGCTGGATATTAAGAAAAATTCGAACTCCCGTAGAAATACAATTGCTTCAAGGTTGCTCAGATTTTGCGGCATTAATACCGAAAACTTTCCACTGCTTTTGAATCAATAAAATTGTAATTCTTGGAATTGGATCTGGATTGTAATTTTTTGAAAAATCCAAACCAATCTTCAAATTCTTAATTCTTCCACAAGGTATGAGTTCCTAAGGGAACTCTGACACCTTTAGGGGAACTCCGAAACATGATTCATTGACTTTTCCTAATCTCAGCCGAAAGTTCCCCGAAAATTTTCGATCCAAAAAAAGAAGAATGAAAAAAAAAATGTACCGCAGACACGCGACTGAGAAAGACTCCAAATTTACAGGACAAGCTCGATTTTCCCCGTGACACGCGACACATACCACCTTTTCGAAGCGGAAGCGAAGAAAAACTGGCTAACCAGGATACATCTAGGAATAAAACACGTCGATAAAAAAAAATAAGAAAAAAGGAGGAAGAAAGGGAACAGGAGGTGGAAAAATCCCCACAGGCAGAAGAATCTTGAAAAAAGCCAACCATCTGTGTGTCCACTTCAAATTCGTGTTACATCGGTCGTGGTTGGCAATCAGGCTGCGCTTTTTCATTAATTAGTCAAAGGGCGGCGCAGGATTGGGGAGAAGTTGCATTGACCAGCTTCAAAATTGCCAATATCCACGGGTACATTCACGAAACGGGGAAAAATCCGTAAAAAAAAGAATGATCCGTCAAAATGGCAAGCGAGAGAGAAAGAGAAAGAGAGAGAGAGAGAGAGAGAATGCGACGAATACTACAGAACATGGTAGGAAAATATTAACCTAGAAATAGAATGGTGGATTTTGTTTCAATTGTTTGCAAGATACTATCGATAGAATATTGATCCAATGTATACGTTTGTTTAAAAGTTTTAATGTAATTATTACGTATAATTAAAAACTCGAAAAAGTTGGATAATCGTTAAAAAAGAAGGGAATATAAATAAAGGTTTATAAAAAGGAACTAGTGTAGTAATAATTTTACTACATTAAAAACACATATAACTTAAGGATCAATTATGTTCACAACGATATAAACTTGCATAAATGTCAGTAGCAGTATAGCGATATTGTGTTAAGCACGTTACGTGCGTGATACTAAATTAATCAATTTAAAAAAAAAAAAAGAACCAAGTCCATCAAGGATATTTCCTCCTTGCTTCGTATCTTCACTCATCGTGTTATTTTAAACGAATCTTCTGGATTTCAATCTTTTCTCATCCGCCAATCTTCATGAAACTAATATCAGTCCACAAATCCGCAAATAACGCCATTCATTTCGCCTGCAAACAAAATCCACGGCAAACCATCCTAATCCACGGTTATCCAGGACCAATCAGGTTACATTCACGAGCTCTCGTAGCACACGTTTCGTCACGGATCATGGCGAAACGACGAAACGTATAGATGCGAACAGGTGAAAGGGGAGACCACGCAAAAGAAGCAAAACGAGCAGCTAAAGATCAAGAAGGGAAAAAAAGGAAAGAAGAAAAAAGAAACGACGAATCCAGTCAACTAGTTACGGTCTACCAGGCAGTGCGCGTATCCCGTTCGAGGAATAGGCTCGGTTCTGCCGACAGAAACACAGGCTGGCCGTACGAAGCCACTTTAATCGTCTTTCCAGGCGTCACGTGATCATCCGGCCATAGGTAATTGCAAGTAAATTCGAATTGTCACGCGTTATCACGGTAGGCCCGAGGTGTGCAGAGGTTCTCATCCGGATTCGATGGTGCTTCCTCCGAAGGATCCATCAGGATGACACTTGACGCGATCTTAAAATAGGAAGCAGGGGGAGCAGCAGGAAGTTTGCTTTTTGTCTTCAACGGGGATTTATTGGACCATCTCTCCACTGTGGGAACAGAGACGAGTGCTTAAAATGGATTTCTCACTTGGTACATGGCGAGGATGCAGTGTATATAGTTCGAATCTATAGATCTATGGCTTCTCGTTTGAGCGACTTCGAGCGGGACAGAGCGTGGTGAATGTAAAGTATTAAGTAAAAGCACGGTCTCTTGAGGTTAACGAGATTGTAAGAAGGTATATGCCCAGAAATTATCGACTTTGCTACGAAATTCTTTCTTAGGTAAAGTGAGCCAACGCTGGTTCGGCTTGGCGAGTGAAACATTGCTATACTTTAATCGCAATGGGAAGTTGTGAGGCTAAAAAAGATGCAGGTAATTATACGGTTGTTAGCAGATTGCAGATGTTTATGGATATTCGCGTTTCTCTGAGTAGAAGTTAAAAAATGTTACTATTCAACGTTTCTACACTTGCGTCCTAATTTTGTCGAATCGCGTACAAGATCGATAAATCATTATCATATTTGATATTAACACATCTATATGATAATTTCAATACATATCTGCTACAAAATTCTACAACGTTCTCCCTCAGAACTAAACTCTCGTCCCTCCGATCTTTCCAAGTAACTGATACACGTAATACGATCTCTCTTTTCCACCTTTTTCCAAGAAACATTAAACAATCCATCCCCCTCTCCGTTTTGAATCCGAACAAAATTCGATCAAAACGGTACGACGAGATCCACGAAATCGAAAATGAAAACGAAAAGCTGGCTTTATTGAATGGGTCAGGTTGTCTGGAGGCCTGTGTTGTTGAAGGGGGTCAGGTGGGGCCCAGCGGAGCGGCCAGTGCATGCAGCCAGCCTCCCACGCCAAACAAAAGTCCTTAAGCCTTAGACTGAACATGATACCCCATTTACCTCTATGTACTAAATTTCTAAGTCCGATGTTGGCCCCTCCACCCTTGTGCTATATACCTATGCTGGTCTAAGGGCACAATGGGCCTCCCTCACACGGTTATGTAACCGTCCGTCTGTCCGTCTGGCCCGTGTTTCGTGTGTTCACGTCTCTCGGCCACGTAAAAGCTTCTTTCTGTTCGCGTGAATGGGCCGTGGCCCTCGGGATCGACCGGTACGATAGCTTTCTCGAAGCTAGTCCAGTGTGAACGCACTCTCTCGACGAGATCCAAGTCCCAACAGCGGAAAAGGACGAGCAACCGGTGAGAGATTACACGATGGACGATCATTCGATGGCCAACAGCCCGGGGAAATACGTACGATTTTTCTGATGGATCGACGCTGAGTCAGAAGCGTTTCCTCAATTTCTTGTTACATCATTCTATCGATGGATCGTTCGATGAACGTGGACTCCTCCGGTTTGCTCTGTTTGGATCTTGCGGTACTTGCACGATCTCTGCATCTTCATCGGGTCCGATGAGAATGATGCGGAGGGTCTGGGGTTCTGGTCTACGTATAACAGAACTATCAGAGTGGTAGAAGTTCTAGTAGCAGAATTATCGGAGTGGTTGAAATTTTGGTGCTATATTTATTGGAGCGAGTTGGGTTTATGGAGAGGAAATCCCAACAACATGAACGGAAGCATACGAGACAGAAACTTTAACAGAATATATATTTCCCTTGTTCGTACGATTTATTCGAAAAATTCTATCCAAGTGAAATAAATCTTCCCTTCCCCTTCAATTTATTGATCGCAAATGTTAGAAATTCCGAAGTTCCTAGCGGAAACGCGAAAAAAAAAAGAAAAAAAAATAAAGAAAAAGAGAAAAGAAAAGAAAATACACTTCCCTCCTTCGCGCAACATATCGATGACAAACAAATATCGAAGAGAACTGGAATTCCTAACGCGCTATGCTCGAAATGAAGAGACACATCGAAGACAGAAAAATTGTCAACGTTTAAGAAAAGTAAGCAGCGCCCGAGAGAACAGCTCCACTTAGCTTGTCCGTGATACAATTACATTTACAAACGAGACATTTCGCCAAAAAGAAAGCCATCGCCATCGCCAATTGACGTGGCGTAGAGAGAGGGAGAGATCCGGAGGAGCCACACAAAGAAACAACACGGGTCTGTTCGACGTGTGAGGGTACATCTCCGACAAAGTGGTAGGGAGAAGGCTCACCTGATCACGCACCACGGTAGCGAGAGGCCCGTCATTTTTTCCACTCGATTCTTTTTTATCCCCCTTTTCGCCTGCTACCGCGAGAGAAGGAGAGAAGAAAGGGACCGACGCGTAGCATCGGCCGGTGAAACGAACGAGGCCCCCGTCGGAGAAACTTCGGTCCCCTCTCTTCATCCTCGACCATCTCAAAAACATCGGCTTAGATCTAATTTTAATCGAGTCTCTGCCGCGAGGCGTGCTCCACACGATAATCTTACCCTTCTGGTCCCTTTCTGCCTGTTTCAGGGCCCGATCCTTTCGACTCTGTTTCGCTGCCGACCGTAGCGGGTTCGCTATGTCGCGTGACCCGACGATTTTTGTCTAATCTGATAGATAATTTGGCCCAGAAAATAATTTCGGCCCACCTTGATGGAACATACTTTCTTCTTCGTAGGAAATTATATTTAGGAATTTTTTTTTAAATCTATTATATGTATATTAGCGTAGTTTTTGTCAAGTTGAAGAGTTCATGAGTAAAACGCGATCCTTGTCCATGAATGTTTTATCTCTTTGGATAAACGGACCAATATTGAAGCAATTTCGACTAATGTGACAGACAATTTGGCCCAAAGAATAATTCGAGGCTATTTCGATGAAACGCTTCCTTCTTTGTTTAGAAATTGTTTAGGAATTCCTTTTTACTTTCTAACAGTTGGTTTTTTCTAACAATTGGAGAGTTCACGACTTGAACACGATCCTTGTTCTTGTTCCTTTTTCAAGAAAGCAAGCGATGTTTGAGCATTTTTGACTAATCCAAACAAATAATCTGGTCTAGAAAGTGTAGCAAATTATCATGTCTGGTATCGTGTCTTTGCGTCTAATAAATTATTTGATCAAAAAAGAAAAGACGTATTGTTTCTAAAAAATTTGGGAAAGAACTTGAGAATACGTTGTTTTATGTGCTTAATATTTCGATATTTCCATTTTTGTGTCTGCTAAATAGCGCGAGGAAGGGGCAAACTCGTGGAATTTTTCCGAGCCAAATTTCACCTCGAATTCTTTCGGAAGATCGAGTATTTTGATCTGGATCATTCCGGTAATGGAATGATCGCGGCTGCGTTTAAATCGGCCAACATGTTAGGAACAAATCGTCACGAGATTACCAGTCATCCGATAAGTGTAACTAAGCGGAGGCACACGTAGCTTAGTAAAAAGAGACACGGTTGCAAGAAACACGTAGCCACGGACGAGTGACTAGCACTTCGATCGAGGATGCGAATAGAACGTGATATTACGGATCGAGCGAAGAAACGATGGTAAAATGCATCAGCCTAAGCAGACGTATAATTTGAAAAATTGTACCATTTCAATGCCGACTGAAAAGTTTGAATGTTGCTTGCTGAATGGCGAAGAAGATTCGCAGCAAAGACAGAGAAACGGTGACAGGGAAAATGATCGAGGAGATTTGTATTTGGTGTAACGAGGAATTATTATGGAAATGGGTGTCGCGAACGAGGATGACGAAGCTTTAGAATTTTGCAGCCTGAATTTGGTATCCTTCGAAGATTTGAACGTTTAGAAATTCAAAGACGTGGAAATTGGAAAATTCGAAGATTTGAAGATTTCGCAATTCGAAAATTTACAAATTAGAAAATCGAAGCATCGGAAGATTTGGAAATTTCGCGAATTACAGCGTTCGTATATTTAAAGACGAAGAAATTCAAAACTGTAAATTTCCAGCGCTAGGACTTTTAAGATCCTCAGCTCCACATCCAAATTCTAATAACTTCAACGTTACGTTCTAACGAACCGAACGTGCAATTCGAAAATTCTGAACAAATGTGAAACCTCGATTCCTAGGCTTTCGAAAAACAACACTCTTAAATCATATCTGAAAGCATGTAACTAAAACTTCGGAGAATCGCGTCGCAGGGTCGAAGAACACGACTGTGGAAGACATCTTAACATCGAAAAGAGGGGGGGCACTAATCGACTGGGCTGTCATTTCGCAACACTGTAATCTCTTCGGCGTTGTTTTCCCCTCGATCCGGCGTCCTTCCAGGAGCGGCGTGTACTCTGCCGACCAAGCAAGCGAGAAGAAGAAGAAGAGGGGACAGGGAATAAGAAGAAATAGGGAGAGAGAGAAGAAGGAAAAAGAAAGGGTAAAAAAGTGGCTGACTGGTGAATGAAGCTATGCACCTCCGTGCCCGGGGGGCCCCGAGATTCAAGTCCGGGGGCTAGTGTACCGTGACGAGCACAGCATCCTGCCTCATCCTCCTTTTCCATCCTTCTTCTACTCCTTCGTCATGTTTCTTTCTCCGATCGACGATTTCTCGAATCGTTGCCTATCCACGGAATCATTTTACTCTAACTTGGCATAGTATTCACACTCGTCTTCGTGTCCTTCTTCCTTTAATCGTTGTATTTCGTACACTTATAAGTTTATTTCGTACTAGTTTGTACTATCAGATCGATAGCGATCAGATCTACTTTCAGTCTCTTCAAATCTGTGTGAGTGTGTACAAATTTTCCACTTGGAACTTTATCTCAAGCTAAAAAGTTCTGAGACGCCTCGAGTCTCGCGTTTACGAAAATTAATGCGTTTCAGACCCTGTCGTTAATTATTGTTTCTTTGGTTGGTTATTTAGCCAATAGAAACTGGTGCGTATGAAAGCGAATACTCTTGAAACATTTTAGTTTCAGAGAATTCGAAAAGCCAGAATCACTCCATTATTTCTTAAACTATTTCTTCGTTACTTCTTAAAGGTATCTTCCTTTTCTCATCTTCAACTGCTTCCTAAAAACTTCCTTCCACTTCTTCCAATTTTACTCCGCTTCCCGTTCGTTTTTCCTTTCCTCTGTAACTTATCACAATTTCCTCGAGAATCAGTCCTTCCTTTTCGATTCACTTTCCCTTCGACATCTATACCGCGATCCCCCATTCATCGACCTCTCGATTCACGATTCAAGGGTGCAACCTTGACGCGCCTCGTCCTCGTTCTTTTCCGCTTCCATCGATTCCTTCGATCGGTTTTTGCCCTCCTTTTCGATCAAACCGCTCGATTTTCTTCTGTTCCTTTTCCGTTTTCGCAGACCATCATCATCCAGGCCTCGATCGATCGGCCGATCGATCGTGAAACACCACAGTGGCCCGCAACGGGAAACCGCAACGCGGATCTAGTTAACCGCGCCGCGGAAATTATTCGCGGAATAATATCGGCCGCGAGTTTATTCCTCGCTCGGCTTCGCTCGCCTCTCGAATCATACTGAGGTAAACGCACCTCCGTCACAGGAAATATAGCATAAATTTTGAAGTGGCGAAAGCTTTGTTCCTCACAGTAATTTGGCTAAAAAATTCGAGTCTTTTATACGTTTCTATATCGTTGTTCAGATATGAGAATATATGACAAATTCCTTGGGCTTTGCGCTATCGATAAAACGCGTGTCACACGATTGGGGGAAATTTCTCAAGAAATTGATGAGTTTCTTAATGTATTGCGTAATGTGAATGTAGGATATCGAATGAGTATTTAAAGTGTATGAAATATCGAACATAAAAATAGGAAGCAAAGAGAAGATACGTTGAAGAAGGGAATTGCAGAAATGGTAATAAATGATGAATAAGAAATGGACCGCGATCAGCGATCGCGTTACTCTCAACTAGCCTTAATTTCTTTTACGAAATCGAACTTTCAAAAGATTTGATCGAATTAGAAATTTTGAAAAAGCGCTATACCGATCGAGGATTCGATGCTATTCTTTGAAACGACGAATCGATCACAATCGGTAAACAGGCTAATTTCAATTTTTAATTTCTTTAAAAGAAATTTGCCTTAAATACTCTACTATATATAATGATAATATACAATATTACGTATAACATTTTCTAATATTCCGCCATGCATTAGATTGTAGGAAAAGCTTCAAACGTTTGTAGTAAGAGAACAAAATGGATAATACGTAATTCAATAAAATAATATAAAACAAAGAACTCTGTGCGTCTATTATTTCCTTACAAAATCAAAGTATCGTTTCCTTATAATACTTTTGGGACAACCTGATATAGACTACTGTTACAATGTGTATGTGCATTATCCCAGACGAAATCGAATTAAAAACCTCAAGAAAATCCTATATCCTTTTCAAATTGACTTTTTCCTTTTGAAAGAATAAAAAAGCGAATACTTGACGAAACAATGCACTGAATGCTAAGTATGATAAGCGTGATTAATATTACCGCACCGCCTACTCTTCGTCTCCATAAACTCGAAATTTACGATTCTGTCAGGCTTCTCTTCAGCTGGAAGCTTAATTACAATAAGAATCATCGTCCGGCTGTAAAATAATACGTAACGAACGTGGAGCAGCGTCTGACGCACCGTCACATATCGTTCCTCGTAACGCTAATTATTAACTATCGTCGAAAGTGAACCGCCTCAACGATGGCGGCGGCCTTCTATGATTCTTTTCCTTTTTCTCTTTACCCCTCTCTGCACTGTTCGTCTACGGTTTCCTTTTTTCCGCCCCGCGGTGGAACTGTTCGTTCCTTGGCGACCGTCTGTCGCGATGACAAACTTGCTGAATCGTCTTCTTCCCCATAATCAAACTCCTGCTATCGTTCTTTAAACGATCTCATCGGCTGATTGAAGTTTAACGTGGCTTCCTTTTCTGTTTTTCCACTTTACTTTTTAACCGAGTTATGTCGCGATTTTATTGGCCGTCCTTCAGGAATGTTGACTTTCCACGATAATTTTTAATACTTGAATTAATTACGAGAGGAGAATACGAAAGAAAAGAATGTTGTTTGATTTTATCTTTTCTTGTTGGATCTAAAGTACACGATATTTTTTCGTTATTACGTCCAAGACTAATAGTGTCTCGTAATATACAACGAGATTCATTATTCTGTACAAAGTTGCAGGTGTTGAAGATTAAGATTAGCTGAAATAACCTTACCTTAGCCTATTAATTAAAGGCTAACAGTATCTCATAATATACAAGTTTGATTATTCTGTACGAAGTTGCAAGCGTTGAAGATTAAGATTAGCTCAAACAAAGCCCACATTACCCTATTAATTAAGAAATAAAGAATATCTGACTCTATCGTAAAGTCATTTCGGCCACGAAGAGACGCGATTTATCGCGTGTTCTCGAAGAAGAGAAGCCTCTTCTTTATCACTCCCTCGGATATCTTCAATTCGACAAGAAGCAAAGACAAAAGAATTTCCTCGTTTTTCCATTCCCCTAATTTCCTACAAGTTGACGAATAAAGAATACCTGCCTTTGAGGTGTTAAAATAAACTTTAGGTTACTAAAGGTTACTAAACTAAGGTTACTACCTTACCCTAAAAATTCAAAAATAAAGGAAAACCCTGCGGTTCTAACGACACGGAAACATGGTTTATGATGAGAAGAACGCTATTCTTTAAATTTACCTCCAATATATGCTCAACACCTTCTCTTAACCGAAGAATATTTCTTTTCAAATATGTTACCTATTAAGATTAATTCAAGAAATCCTAGATTATCCTCGTCATTACAGAAACATTAAAAAATAACAAAAGTTGGGTTTTGTCGTAAAACCACCTTAGCTAACAAAGAAGTACAGTTATTTATTTGTTTATATGTGTGTGTGTGTGTGTACAAAGAGTTAAAAAGTACAGAACATTTCTCTTTATGGTGTCAAGTGTTATCTTATCTTACGCCAATGATTGAAAAGTACAAAATGTCAAAAAATCATTTCTCAATAAAATCACATTCCATTCATTTTTAACGACAAACAACGACGACACGACCCACCGCGTGTCGTTTATGAAGAATCTCCCCCTCTTTGAACTCCCCGCCCGTCCCTCCTACCGCTCTATATATTCCATTGCTTCCCTAATTCCACTAATTTCCCATTAATTAAGAAATAAAGAACATTTCAAGCAGGCGTTGAAGATTAATATTAACTCGTATCGCCCTGTCTTAACCTATTAATTAAGGAACGAAGAGTATCGAACTCTATCGTAAGATGATTCCAGCGACAAAGAAGCACAGTTCATCACGGTTTCTCGGTGAAGAAGGGCCTCTTCTTCGAGCTGCCTTCGATACCCTTAATTCGATACTAGTCACGGCCCGATCCTGTGGTCGTCGGCGTCGATAATTGAGGAAGCGGCGGCGAGATTAGCGAGTGGGGGGTTGCAGCTGCTTCGTTATTATGATTTTCTTCATTAAATGCCGATCAAGGCAACGCTTTAATGGCTTTCTGGGTCTTATCAGCCGCGGCAAATAAGACGAGCGCTACTCGCGCGCATAAACCCGATCGTGTGGAGAGAGCGAGATACGGCGACCCGCTTATTCGTCAGCCGCTTATTTCAATATTACAGTGTAATAAATAGCGAGCGAGACTCGCCGAGGATTAAATCGACGAAAATTACAGATTCCCGGCTACGGGAGGGCAGAGGGAGGCAACAAGAACGGCAAAGAGAAAGGGGAGGGGGTCGGCTGGCAAATTACATAGATCTCGCGCAACGGTATATTCGTGTACCTGGGCATTTTTCTTTCACTTGTGCTCTCTTCAACGCACGGCAAAACGATAAGGGAGCGTAGCTTCGATGTGCTTTTACGGTGTCGTTATCGATGGGCTCTGCAGTACTGGAGCTGTTCGAATCTGTTGAAATTTCAAAGTGATAACGAGGTGGTTGATGTTTCCACGTGGTGTGCTCTTCGTGGTTTTGGCAAGCAGAATGTTATAATTTACAGTGTCGCCGAGCGATTACATCTCGTAGGTACAGGTTTCCTCTATAGGAATTTAAAAGCGACGATGAGACGGTCGAGGATTTTACACGGCACGTTTTTCGTGCATTTTGGAAGTAGAATTTCTTAGAAGATTTGTCAGGAGTTCCATCGAAGAAGAATCTTCTGAACGTTTCGTTGCGGCAAATTTCTGCAACAAGTTTCATTAGACGCTTGGTCGCTCGATGAAAATCCGATGATGATCGTTGCGTAGAAGTTAAACGCTCGTTTCTCGAGACTGCGATGTCGTCGACGTTCTTTCACACTGTGACTTTGTCAGGTGTTTCGATCGAACAAGTTCGAAACACATTGCGGTTGCACCTTGCTTCTATCGGGTGATTCTTGAACCGTGCCACACGCATTGAAATTATGGCTTTCTTAAGATTTCCATCCTGAAACCTGCCCTCGTTCTTTAGCTCTGTAAATACTCTTCTCTGTACGTTTTGCATTTTTACAGATATCACAAGATATTACTTGTTTATCACACCACACTGCTTGTATATTATACAACTACTACGTGAGTAGCATTATTTTTTTTCACACACGTGACCGCGTTCAGATATAAATTTGATAGCAGAACATTTTCTGGTGCTGCGTTATTATTCAAAATTGAAAGAACGCATATGGACTTTTACGAAAGAACGATTTGAAAGAAACAGCGAAACGATCGAAACCGAGGTCGATGCCAGAAGAATCGCCAAATCTCTTCGTTACGATACTCCAATTGAAGATGATGTGCTTACATAAAGTTTCGTAAAAGAATAACCGAAGAAAGAAGGATATCTGTTTCCCAATTTTCATTCTCCGCCACTTTTGAAACGAGGAAAATCGACGCTCCAATTCCATCGATCGATATAACTTATATCCACAATATTTATCGTTTGTTACGATATTCTGCGAAATCCACGCATTCTTCCATCGTGCGCTCTCTCTCGCGCCTGTTCGCTTAATGGCAGACAATAATTGTTGTTTTTCAACGGAAACAGGCAAGATATACGTGTCAGATCATGCACGATGTGTTTCACTGGCCTCCGGCCTATGATAATCTGTCCTATTCTATAAACGTTCGGTGAATATCATTAAATTTTAACGATCCATCTTATGGTACGTTGCGCCGCTCGTCCTTCGGTCTTTCTAGTTTCTGTCTCTTCTTCGCCTTGTCTCTTCCTCTACCAGCCGATTCATCGTCGTCCTTTATTCGTCGCTGCGTTTCAGTCTCTCGATTTATCTTGTAGATCGATGATTTTTCCTTGGGCTACGTGCATCATTTCTTCCCTCGTATACGTTTTCTTGGATGTTCTTCTTTTGGAATTTTACTTTTTTTTTTTGTTTGATTTTATTACGCTGTGCATTTTTATCATTAACTTCTCTTCAGGCGTTTCAATGTTGGGAGATTAGGCGGTAGCAAATGTTATTTTAATTCGAGCATACTTCGTCTTACCCTTGTTCATCATACACTTTCATTTCCTCTTTAGCTTCTTCTCTTCCTTTTTGCTTCTACGCGTTTCTTCTATTTTCCAGCGTATTATTTTTTATTCTCTTCTTCTATTATTTTTGCTCTTATTTAATCTTATGGCAGCCACTTCTATACCTTCCTTATCGTAACGTTTCCACTTAGCTTTTATATCATCTTCCTTTAAACAGTCGTCGAGGTTTCTAAGAAACCTGACGCTGCAAGCTTCATTATGCATAATTCTCATTTCCCGATTACGTTTCGCGAGCTAATTTTATGCTACCAAAAAATCCCTCATTTCGCTGGACATCATCGATTCAACTAACTTTCTAAATTCTACGATAGTTGCTAAACATACCAAAGAAAATTCTAGTTTTCTCTCAAACATCCTCGTTTGAGAGAATCGAAGCTTTCTTACATTAATCATCTTGAAAGAATTTCAAATTAGATGAATCCCATCGAACAAGTACTTTTTTAATCAAATTAATAAGATACATAAGCCAGTAGACATTTTCAAAATCCTGATCAAATTTTCACGATCCAACATCTTTCTATAGTTTCATTGCGATAAACGCTAAAAATACCAAAGATGAGAAAGGGAAAGTGCGACTCAAGTTTATAAGCTTCCTGGTGTAGACATTTAGAGGACTGCAAGACTTTTTAAAATCTGTAAACGGCCCTATAAAAGAAAGAGTTAGAGGTACATCTTGGATGGATGTACCTGGGTATTTGAAATCCGGTCGTAAACGTAGCGGAAAATCGTTGGTGACAGCTCAATTTCCGAAAATCACCTTTCAACCCTTTCATTACCTACTGCAACAGGACGAACGATACCGTTCAAAGGGTTGACACTTCTGCTTCTCGACTTTCCTATATATACGATCACGGCGTTCTTAAAATTAAATTCTTAAATTTAACTCCATTTCGATCTTATACATTTTCATAGGAAGAAATCGAACACGGTTATATGGGAAATATCGTGAAAGTGATTTATCACAGTGATAATCCAACGATAATCCAAATCGTTCTCACACAACACATAATTAACTATACCAATTAGCGGAGATACTTAATTCAATCGTCAAATAGACTTACCGCGTATTAATCTTCATTCCGTAAAATGAGATCACAATATACAGAAAGGAATAATAATAAAAATGAATTTCTATTCCTTTCTCATAAACGTTCCAATACTTTCGCGAGCAAATATAACTTCTAAATGATGTTGAACAAAAATGTTTCCAATCATTTGCATTAATTGTACGTAGGTACGAAGAAAAGGGAACTTTGATTGGTTCACATAATTTTTCCTCTTTCGTCCAATTTCCCTGAATCGTTAACGCGGCTAATTGCAAACACTGGCAAGCTGCTGTGCTTTCGTGTGCTTTCGCGATTAAGCAAAATCCCTGGCTTCTCGACGACACGATGTAAACGACAAGATCCTCTTCTCGACAGGCGGCGCGGCTCCATTTCGAGAAACAGTCGCGAGCAACCTTTTTCCTAAACTTGAGGATCTCCGACGTTCGGGGACGTACTAGACCTCCGGCTAGGAGGGAGGCACAAATAGAAATAAAATCGATACACGTCCGGATGAGATACGTGCAAGACGAAAAATGTTCGGGCCCGAGGAAAGCTTCTTCGAGAAGAAAGAGAGAGAATGGAATTTATGCAGTTTTGTCTTCTTTCTTTTTCTTTTTCTTTTTTTTTTTTTTTTTTTTTAGGGCAGATGGAGAAATGGAGAGACTTGAGGGAATATTCGAAGTATTCTTGGAAATTAAGATTAGAAAAGGAAAGCGATGAAACATCTTTACAGAAGCATTTCTATATTTTTGCAATTACATTGAAGATTATCATAATGGATTTATGAAGATCGACCATGAGGACTTGGACCATAAAGGGGGATTATTAATTAGGATTAATAATTAATTAATTTATTAAAGAGGGATTAATTTGATAGAAAAAATACGATAAAGGGAAAGTCACAGACTTTAGCAGAATTTATTCCAAACTACTGTTGATTATGTACAATATTTATATAATATTATAGTTCTTCAAGAGGCGAAACCACATCAAAGGGTAAATTTATAATCTAGTTGACCATCATACTGAATGGGCAATACACATAGAAACTGAAATAGGCTAAATTGGTCAAAGAAAACCGCGATATAGAAATAGTAAGAAAGCTTTGAAGAATTTCTGCTCAAATCTTGGAATCCTGGAACTCAAATCCTGTAAGAATTTACCTTGAAATCGTTCGCTTTTCGATTGTACTAGAAAAACAAGTGTACTTGAAAGACAAAGTAGGAAGCACGAAGTTCCTGGTCACAGAAAGCGAAAAAAGAATGGTAGTCCAAAATTACGCTGGGACAACTGACAGGGTAAGAGGGGAAATTAAAAAGGAGAAAGGCTAAGGGGGGCGGTATCTCTTTTCGCGTTTCCACGGCGTATTCTAACCAGGAACAGTAGAAACTGCTTGCTGATGTTTTACAACAGTGGCGAGAGCCGAATAACCCTCGTGGCTTTGTTCAATTGCAGTGGAAACAACGCAAGCCTGCGGCGAAAATCACTACTATACGCACAAGGCCTAAGGGAACATCATAAAGTGTTAAAACACCATAAAATTACTCATTAGCTGACGAAAGAACGGGACCGTTCAATTACATTTTTATATCCATTTTTATGTATTTTTTCTAGATAAAGATTAAATAAAATTAACAGTTATCTTACCAAGTTATGCCTGTAATGGTAATTGGTGGGAATGCAATTAAACAACTAAAACCTGAATAGGAAACTTCCTTAATTGTTATTATAGATATAAGATAAATTATTATAATAGAATATTATAGAACGATATAGTAGAATAGAATACAATACAATAGAAATATTATGGAAATTACGGAATACGATTATCATTTAGGTAATTCGTTAGGAATTTTCGCGATATTTTATGTAGAATCCGAGATTTTCGTCTCAGAGAATTGTCGATCGAATAATAATTTAATGTAATACGAGGAACTATATTTTCGCGATTGTCTATTATCAATTACCAAAACTATCCGACATTAAAAAATCTTCACTTATGTTCTAAATCAAAAATAAGCTTTAATAGTAGTGTGAAATTTTCTCACGGTGGTCAAAATGTGCGCATTCTATGTATCTGAAACACTGAACTATACCTGTTCTTCTTAAAACTTCTCCCTATAATTTTTCTACGTAGGTTTTCCTGAAACTGTCTATCGATAAAAATTATTCCCCTAATTTGCAGAACTTCAATAAAATTGTGAAACCCCCGAATCCAGAAACATGATTTAGCCATAAAATAATACACATCAAAATGCCAATATCGTCAATGACCGCGTCATCGATGCGACGTTACAAAATGGAAAAAGAAAAATGATAAGAATAAAGACTCGGATCTCTGAGTTAAAAAATTAGAATAGAAAGCTAAAATAGGAAGAAAATTAGGACATTTTCGATTACTTACCTGTGGACACATCTTGCATTGGTACTTTCTCGGTGGATGAGAGTGTGGTCCACCTAAATGGGGGTTCAGATGCGACGGATGAGATGGTTTCACGGTCAAAGGTTGAGGAACCACCAGCAGACTCGCTGGAGGACTTCCGCTGCTGGATCCCCCGGCGCCTCGATATTGTTCATCACCTGTAATCAACAAGCAACGATGCAAATCTCGTTGGAAACGCTTCAAGTATATATTTAGTTCCTCAAGAGCAAGTCTAACTTGCTTCTTTATAAACAAATAATTTATGTATGTCACGCGATACCAATTAAGTCTGTTATGTATGATTCATTTAGAGAATTTTTTAATTGTATCTCTGTGTTAATCGATAATAGAAATAGTCGTGAAGGTATATTAAAATAAGAACATAAAATTGAAAGAATTTTGTTATTTAAATAATGTACCTGCATTTTAAGGCTGCTTTAGGTTATTTCTTTCTCCAATATACGTTAATAAAACATTGTGATCAATATTAAGTATTATTACCAAGTATTCATTTTAATTGTGGATTAACACGTTCATGCTGGCGTTGCGTATGGATTATTATTTGAGGGCCGTTACTATACTATTATTTAAGTTTACAACTATAATATTTTCTAGTTACTAAACGAGCTATACTCTTGTTGGTACACACCGACTGATAGAAGATTCAGGTATGAGCCACCGGTGGTGCACGCCGCCTGATGGCAGGTTCGAGCGTAAGCAACCGGTGGAACGCGCCGGCGTGAACGTGTTGATATCCACGTTCAAAATAGACGTCAATTACGTTGAACATTATTCGGGAAATAAAATGGAACTTGATTGTTTCAAAGTTCAAATATCTTTTAATCTAAGAAGCGAATGCTCTGGAAATGAAATAATCTTTCGAGACCACTTTTTGCCGCTTTGGTCTTTGATATATTCCAAAGAATTTTATTGTCGATAGGAAATAAATAGATTAATATCTAAAGTATTTATTAATTATATTAAACAAACATTATGCAGCGTGAAATTCGATTACCATCGCGATCAGGTGGAAATATTAATTGGCGAAAAATTTCTTTTGCTCGTAGGACTGTATAAATATAACACGAACGTTAGAGTTATACGTGTTTTATGATCGTGACTAACCAGATTAGAAAGTCACTATCGCAACGAATAGATATTTAGTTATTAAACTGGTTCGCTGGTTTCGCCAGCGTTATTGAATCAGAGAAATTTCTGCTGCCATTCATCGCGACAATTAATACGATATAATACGTCCACTAAGTGGCAACGACAGAAAAAATGATAAAATGTTAACGTATCAGCGTGAACGCAATGCAGCTAATAACAGCGTAATTCAAGGAATTCTGCCTGCGTTTATCGTAACGAGTGATCTTGAATAAAAAAGATTATAATTAGAGGGCATTATGCGATGCCGCGGAAATAAATGTCGTTACAGAAATGCCCGCGGTATCTGCCTTCGTTTCTTTTTTTTTCTTTTTACTGTTACGAAGATGCACAGTTAAGATACTTTCTTCTATTATCGATAAATAACAGATAATAAATCCACGTAACGTGATCTCAATGAAAGTTAACACACATGTTACGGCACATAATAATGTTTCGTACGATGTTAACGACTGGTTCCAGGAAATTGTAGTTTAGAAAAGTAAAAGTTCCCAGAGCAATCATCGTTACGAGATAATTACAATTTGTAGAAGTTTTCGATAAGAAATAAGGAATCGATCGTTTCAAACGATCTCTAGAACTTTTCCTTCCAATTATTACTGTTCGACTAATCTAGAATTATCGAAATTCATTTTGTTCAATCATTGTACAATGATTTGCACCTGATAACGATACTCACCTTTCGATTCCTAATACCAGAGAATTTAAAGGTCCCATACTATTCAGATTATATTTGCTCGGGAGATAATTATTAAATCTCGGAATAATTAAATCCTCGAACTGAATTTTCAATCTTTCCCTTACGATCCCTACTTTCGAAGAAGAAGGTCGAATATTACCAAGCTGCTATGTATAATCTTCAAGAATAGTATCTAAATCACTGTATTACCACTTTCAAGATGGTATCTAATCATCAAAACTCTGTCACCTCTCAATCTCTATAGAACTCTAACACTTCTAATTCGAAGAAAAGTCAGATATTACCAGAATAACATCCAATCACAAGAAGTCCCATTAATTTTACATAAATTTCAAAGAGAGGTCGATCCCTACTAAATTATCTCCCCAATTTGAAGAAACATCAAATATCAAATAATATCAAAATCCTACATCGAATATTTCAATCACTAAACGATCCTGAAGAAATGATCCAACCGTCAAACTCCCATTACCTCTGTATAAATTCCTGAAAAAGATCGCAACTCGTCCAACTATTTCCTCCTATCAACCATCGATTAAAACAAAACAAAATCAAAAAGAAAAAAGGGGAACGGACGTAATAATCCGAAAACTCACCTCGAAGCAAACAATGTCCCTAAATCTACTACATTTTCCGATTGAAAAAAGATCCTCTCGACCAGGAAAGACCTGCGTTACGTTCGATCGACGACGATAAAACCCGGACGATAATTGATGGAAGGTATACGGCGCGAGATATGAGGAATTGCACCGGTTACAAGCAAACACGCAGAGAAAGAGGCACGCGGATCGAGACTGACGCAACGGCGGCTGGTGCGAGGGGCAAGGATCCTGGCAGGTTGCAAGGACGAGTGATCCTGCATTACGAGTAGCTGTCATTAAAGGCAAGTTCTCAATATCGAGACCGAGCCACACGGCGAGTACAGGTGCATCCGCTCGGTGTGTGCGTGCGTTGTTCGATCGAGCTCTGTTTCTCCTCGTTCCATCGCTTCTCTTCTCCTCGTCTTCTATTAACATTTTTCTTCCTGCCTGCTACCGGTGGTCTTCAAATCGACGTGATCGCGAGAAGAAAGTTTCGAGTTTCAGAGCGGTGTTTCTTATTACGCGTTTCTTTCCCTCGACATGCGTAGTCGAGGGCGAATCAAATGGAAATTCAAGCTTTTAGACGAAGAGCCATGCTTCTTATCATTATTTTCGTTAATCTTTCGTTTGCGGATCGTTGTGGGGATCAATAGGAGGATGTCCAGTGTTACGAGGTTTCCAGTTTTTCGCTAGTATCGTTGGATCAACGTATAGGTCAGTTAGGTTCCTTAGTTTTGGGCTGTTTAGTTTCGATTCGTATCTTCTGACGATTTTCTTCGTGTAAAATGTAGGATACCGATTAAATTGCACTACCACGGAATTAAGTTACACAGAGTATCGTAAGTTAAATTGACTTTGGATAACAAAAGTGTTTAGAAACAGTCGCAAGTTATGTACTAACAGACGATATTATTTGAGGGTTAATATGTAGTGGTTAATAAAAATATATTGGCACCTTTGTGGAAAGAGATTTTTGTATTTTGTTCTCGATATGTAAATTTAATTAGAGCCGTGTTTTTAGAAGCCAAAGTCTGGTGAACTCGACTTTTTGCGAGCCTCGAACCTTGTTACACAGGTAACACACAGAGGAACAAATGATTTAATTTCATAGGTTCATTTATAACAGCAAGATGGCATAAACTTAGCACTCTGTCAGGATTCCTGTTACAGCCGGTGCATCTTGCGAATCTTCAAATAACAACGACGATCGTTAAAGAACTTTGCAAGTCGAAGAATTAACTGAATACACAGTTCACCGAATGCTACGTCTCCCGAGCCGATCGTTAAAATCGTTTCATCATGAGATCCGGAGCGGTTCTCCATTTCTCTTTTTCCTATTTTTTTTTCTTCTTTTCAAACATCGACTTGGTTTTGCACGCCACGATCGAACGATTTCTGACTTTCATTACGCATTACGCGTTCCACGGGGTTTATTGCGCTCTCCTGATCCTCTCCGTTTCTTCGTTAATTCCTTTTCTCCGTCTTCCTTTCGTACGAGGCTGTCTTTCCACCAAGATGAATTTTAGTACGGCCAAGAAAGTCGGATCGCGAGCGCGTAAAAAGCTGGCGGAAGCATTAGGAGCATTAAACGGAGGAAGCTGTAATGAATTACGTATCTGATCTGTTTCCTGCCAATAAGAGAAAAACGCACGCCGGTTCGACCTTGCCCAGCCATCAGACATCTTTAAAAATAAGATTCAATTACTGGAGCGGGGCAAACCGACGACCAAATTGCCTTCCAGTTTTCAGTCGGCTCTCAACGTTAATTTCTTGTATTTTTACATAAGTATCGTTTTCAATCTCGCAACGTTCTACCAAATTCGTTGCGAAGTAAAATAACCAAGAGGAGGCTTAAAGCAAAATTAATCGAACCTAAAGCATCATAGAAATCTTCTCAGCTTGCTCCATTACAAGTAAATACATTGTACGTCGCATAAAAATATAAATATAAATTCGACAGGAAATTCCAATTCCCTATGCCACGAATACATGAAAAATTCACAGCTTGCAATACTAGAAACTGAAAACTTTGACGAGAAACATGCTACACGTCGCGAGGAAAATAATTTTTCTCCCCACGTAGTTCTCATCGTCTACATACTACCCGTTTGAGAAACAAATTAACAGAGAGAACTGCACGGTATCAATAGCAATGACACGAGCAAGAGAAGCCAATTAATCTTAGTGTTAAATCGCGTCAGCGCTCTGTGCAGAAATTTTTGCAAATCACGTTTCTCCGTACATTTTTATCGCCTGGTTATTACCGTCGCGTTTAACTGGTAATTGGCTGGTTCATGCACGTGTAATTGCTCGTGCATATGCAGCCGCGACACTTTAACCCGTGACCAAAGAACACACGGGCCTTTAAGGTGTTATAGATTCTGCATACAGAAATTCAATTCCGTTGCTATTTGCATTTCGATTGCGCGCGTCTAAGAGCTATTTATTGAGAAGGAAAGGTAGTCGCCAACTATACGATGTATACGTATGCGGTTTTTTCCTTCACCTGATTGGTGCATACGAAATGTCTTTTTTTCTTTTTTTTGCATTTTGCTTGCAGATGATATTCGATGGTTATGAATCACGTTAACACTATCACGAGCTGCGACGTTATAATAACGTGATATAGGTGTACGCTATACATAGAGATGTATTACAAGTTTGATTTTTAGACCCATTACTCTTATACTTGTATATCTCTTTTTATTCCTTTTTTAAAAGTCAATTTATATTATCAGGCGAATAATATGTCAATCCATCAAGCCTCTCTGTTCGCTTGATTAATACGACAAAATCGTTCATAGTAGTAATCCTATAATTGGTTTGAATATATTAATCATCTTGATAAATTAATCGCTACATTGAAACGCTGTACCTTCGACTATACCTTCGATTGGTTCTTCAACAGCGGGGTTAAGCTTCTAGAATTAACGTATGGCTTAAATGCTACACCTAAGATGCTGAACATAAGACAAATAAGGAAAAAATCCACGAGTGAGCTATATTAGTCTTTTGCATTTCGAAAAATCATTCTCCTAAAGATCAATACGATAACTCTGCAAATTTATTTTCCTAACAAAAATCAACCTTCCCTGTAAATTCATTTCCACACTGTGTCCTTATCTTTGCCATCTTTCATCAAAGTAAACTCTATACGGAACAATTGTCATATTTTATTTCACGAACATATTTCATACGTCGTGCCTTTATTCTCGTACTGAAAATCAACCTTTTCCATAGATTTATCTCCACGGTATCTTTCTTGCTTTACTCGTCTCTTGCGAAAAAAAAACTCCATATACGAGAAACAATTGTCGTATAATCAGCATCGTGAAATATAATGGCGCGAGTTAAGTACAAAGGGTTAGTCAACGTCCACGCGATACAACATTTCTTTTCGTTTGAAAACAGACGTCGAATCGGTTCTCCTGGCGACTATACGTAACGTTCTCCTCGCGGCACAATTAATTGATCTTTCCAGCGTGCTTGAACTCGATAATTATCATTTGCATACGCGATCTCGTGCACTGTGAGCTCCGATCGTCTTTCTCGCTTTGCTCGGTCGACGGGGGACGGCGGCAGGTTCTCCTTCGACCGGCAATTATCGCACGGAATATCGCAATACGGCGGAAAGCTGCAGCAAGTGCGACATTTTTCTACGTCGTTCCGCTTCATTGCAATTCGACCATGATCTATCGCTGCTTATCCACCTATTAAACCTGGAAGAACGTCGAAAACGTACCTGGACCGCTCTTTCCTTCGATTTTGACGCGTTACATATTGGAGCCGGTGAGAATCAACAATTCGTACGACGATTCGAACGACTTCTTTTACTTGGGTTAATTTCTTCGATAGGATAATTTTAACACCAGACTTCCAGTTCGAATGTCAAATACACGATGTGTTCCTCGCTTTGATTAACCGTTTTGTTGACGATGAAGATTGAGATCATTTTTTAGCCTCTATGAATAATTTGGTGCACGCATCTACGAGATATCGGTTGATTTCTGAAGAATTAGATACCGATCACTGCTTAAAATTAGGCAATTATCGAATTAATCGTTAATTGTAGGAAAGATTTGGTCATTTCCTCGCTTTAAGAGGAATTAACTCGGTAGCCATGGAGTCTTACCATTTTTGTTCTATCTTCTGTTTTTTTTCTTTCTTTTTTTTTCAAACGACTAATTGGCTCAATTTCACGTTAGCGCGAGAGGAATGATAGAGAGAAGTATCGTAGAAATATCGGAATGATATTAACCTGGTTGCATGTACAGCACAAGAAGACTCTAACAGAGAAGGATCAAGAGATCATCGGTAGCAAGTAGACTAAGGTTGCTGAAATGATATGCTTCTCGGAAAATTGCATAAGATCTTTAACCTGTACATAGTATAAGCAAAAAATGTCGGAGTCGTTAATAACATTTCTTTAAACAGCTTTAACATTTACGTATCGAAGATCTTGAACTTCGCATACATGGAGAATATTTTGATCAAAATAAGAGAAAAAAGAATGGAAAAGAAGATGAATGATTAATCATTTCTATGTTACATTCGAACGGAGTAGAATTCCTGCGATGAATTTATCAGAAAAATTTTCCGTTTACATAGGAGAGATCGTCGTAAAGCAAAAGTCGAGAGGTGGCTCTTTATACTCGCTGAATGGAACACGATAATGTGACGCGAAATGGGAATAAAAGCCGACTCTGCTAAGTTTAGAAACGCAAAGCAATCCAGCCGACTAGGAACAAGATACATTACCTCTTTCAGAATTCCTCTTTTTTTTTTCTCTCTTTTTTACTGCCGTCTCGAGAACAATATTCATCTTTTTATTCTATTTAGCCGTCGATACAGGATGCAGATTCATCTCGCAGTTGTTTACGAGGCAAATTTCGAGGACGATCAACATTTTTCGAAAATCACGCTACCACTCCCGGCCAATTTATTATCCGCCCGCTCCTTTCTTCTACGTCATGCCTGTTTGCTTGCCTTCTTATTTTTCTATATATTTTCGGAAATGAGCTACGAACCCGATTTCTCGATGACAAAACTCGCTGAACTTTCAGACAAAAGCCAAGTAATTCCGTTGATTTATGTAGAAGCGACCTTCGCTAATTTAAGATCGATAAATCCTGCTTCGAATGCTAGATAAGCCTAACGTAAACGTAAAGATGTATGAAATATTCCAAACATATACACTCTTCGTTTCTTCATTGATAATTTGAATATCGATTAATTCTATTAATTTTATAATTTCACCAACTTAATTTAGATTGCCATATAATTTCAATAGCTTGCATTCGTACTCTAAAAAGTAAAATTGCTATTTTTAATCTACTAGTTGTATCTAACGTATGAAACGAATCTCTACTTAAACTGCATTTCTCTAATCGTATCCGTAAAAATAGAAATATGCATAGATATCTGCAGTCCGGTTGCAAACTTCGTAATCCAAACTCTACGTTCTCCAATTTATTTTATTTTCATTTACATTTCGAATTGCATAACTGTTTAACAGCGAACCGTAAAAATAGCGAGCGTACAAGCGAGCTAATGACACTGTACAAGCTCGAAATGAATTTTCATCTGTAGTTCGAATCGCGCAGCTACCTAAGAAAATGAAAGTTACGGAAAGTAAAAGTTCTGAATCTAAAAATAAACCGAGCGAACCGCAACAATTCAAACTGAATTTTCAATTATGCATCGAATCGCCTAACTGTTTAGGAGCTGTAAAAACTGTACAAATTCTGAGTGTAAAAGCGAATTAAACGAACTGCGCAACTTCGAAATGAATTTTCATCTGTGTGTTCGACTCGTATCACCGTTTAAGAATAAATTGTGAAAGATCGATCTTTCAATCGTAACTCGTTGCTCGTTCGAAAGGCGTACGCGCGAAAAAGCGTCGCACTGTTTACAACGAGCGTTAATTTCGCCGCGTGTTTTCATCGTCACTGAGATCATTAATGAGGGATGACGTCAGGCGGCCCGAGGCATTCTACGCCACCAACAACTTCAATGGTATTATGGTTTCGGCGCCTGCTCGCGTGAAAAACGCTTCCTTTTTCCTCCTTTTTCTTTTCCTCCTCTTCAGCACGCCTCCCCCTTTTGTTACGATTTCATTCACCAGCCGTTCGAACGAATCGCTCCTTTTTCTCCGTTCAACTCCAGGCACCCGCGTTCTTCTTTTATTTATTCTCTTCGCCTTAGCGCGATATATAAGCCGAACCACTCCAATACTCGCGGCGTTTCTCTCAACTTCCATCTTTACTTATAAATTCGTTGCTTCTCCAAATTCTCGAAGAATGAACCGATAAGTTGGAAGTATTTTTCACAATTAACGTGTAGTCGTTTATGCAAAACGATTCTACGAAACATCGACTGCGTATTGAGAAACGTGTTAAAAGAATAGAATATGTTAATATTTTCTGAAGATGTTTTTTTCACAGGAGAAATATTAAATAAGATTCCATTCGCAGATAACGGAATAAAAAGATTTGTCATGCAAAAGCAGATGATTTTCTGCGCAAAAGCCAATTCAAAGCACTACGTACGATGTTTTCAATGGGCCCTCAGTTTCCGTACTTGAGTGCATAAGATACGGTTCATCAAACCACGTCATAACGACCATTGTCTTCCCCTGTACAATGACTTTCACCAGTTTTCAGACTTGAAAATGCACAAGCGAAAGAAACATTCTATCAATTCTGTACGGATCCTCTCAGTTGCTCGAACAGATACTCGACAGATGTTCGAAGTTAATCACCAAAAATGATACAAGCCCTGTACAAATATATTTCTTTCCAAACTCTCCTGGTCATTCAACCAACTGCAACTTGTCACTCTAAAGACACTGGACAATTGGATTTTACCTTTCTGATATATTCTTGCGTCGAGAAATCGTGTTTGTCGTCCATTGTATGTTCTACTGTGTTGGCAACTAAGTGATTGCGGATTTTGTCGATAACACCTAATGGCAAAATCCGCAATCACTTAGTTGCCAAGTCAATACGTAAGTTGAAAAAGAAAAAGCAAAGAAAAATACGATATTCGATTATGGTTATCGTTTTATATAGCAACGATAATTTACAGTAATTATCGTTGAGCAATCGTAACAGGGATTGCCAAGACGGTAGAAACTTCGTAAAGATTGGCCAAGTTGCTTACGTGTGGCGCGATTCTAACTGTAATCAAGTATTTAACCGAGCAACGAGACGAATGTAATGAGGGAACGAGCGGAGACAATCGTCGCCGGAAAACCGAAAAATCTGTCGCGGGCACCGGAAGCTTCCAACGAACGCCGACCTCGAGCAACCGCGAGACAATGCGAAAAGACATAATTGCGAGAGCGTGAGATTGCCTTGTGTATATATATTATACTACATCTTATGCCATGCGAAAAAAAAAAAAAAAAAAAAAGAAGGAACACAGGGAATTAATAACGAAATCACGTCGCCATTACCTTGGAACAATTTCGACAACCAGGCATTAAATCTTAAATTACGACTGATCTTCGGACAAATCGTATAATTCGTATAATTAAAAGCGAAGGTGATTCTTAATCAGGCAACCTTGTATCGATTGTGCAACTTAATTAATCCTTTTAGGACCGAGTGTTCTTTCGACAGTGGGAACAAGTCCTTTTTCGTCAATTGTTAATGATAGAAATACACCTGCTCCGACGAATTGTAATCTTGTTGGTGTAGTTCGGTATAAAACGGTAGTGGAATTTTTCTAATTCAACGACGTTCTATTGTAAAGGATAAAAAGGATTGGAAGACATAGGATGATGAAAAAAAGAGAAATTTTACTTTGGAATCGATACACTGTGAATTTTGATCATTTTCGTACTAAATATTTGCCATATGGCTAACAGTCATCAATTCCATGCTACACATTATATTTATTCGTTGGTTTTACCGAATCTAAACTCCGGTTTGTACAATTATGGTGCCTTTTTTCTATTTTTTTATTTCATAAACTTTCTTTCATCTGCCATTTATTCTATTGATTTCGATTTTAAGTAGAACCTTATAATAGTTCGTTGCAATAGAAAGAATCGGTGAAAGTCGAGGGTTGGTCCCTGAATGGACGAATGAAAGTAAAAATTTCACTAAATAAAAAGTCAACGCGAAAAGAGGCTCTCTTTTGCGGAACTTAGGCTCGCGGGAAACGGGACTAATGGTCGTGGGAGCGCACCAATTGTCTCCATTGTGACACATGTTTATAATTGTTTACCAGCTGCGTCGAAACGAGCCGGAATTCGACTAGCCTCTGCCTCTTTCGTCGAGGAATTTCGACCGTTCCTCTCGCCAACCAACGATTCTTTCTCCTCTTCATAGTTTCTTAAATTCCTCTGTTTCGTAGCAATTAAGATATCGCTATTTTCAAACGTTTACTCGAATGATAATTATTTTAAACGATTACTTAAACGATAATTATTTTAAACGGCCAACGATTAAGATTTTTGCAAATCGATTTAGAATGAAAATATTCCGTGTAATGGATCGAATAATTTTTCCCCGTTCGAAGGCAGAAAATCTTTCGAGACGAAGTTTCGACGAGCTTGAAGCGTAGTCGTAAGTTTCAAATGTATTCTATGCAGAGAATTAATTATATACCGTGAAAATCACGCGGCGTAAAATATTGTACGGTATAAATTATTCCACTTGTCAAACGCGAATGCATTGGAAGAAAGGAAAAAAATTGCCGCGTTACGAAATATCAACAGTGGAGATAGAAAGAAATAAAAGTTTCGATTGTTTGACTCTGATTTGCCAATTCTTATTGAACAATTTCAATTCAGATTAAAAAGGAATTCAATGTTTCGATAAAATTCAAACATCTAAATACAGGAATTTCAATTTGAAGAAGAAGTTGAGATTCGTGAGGAAATAATCCTTTGCTATATTTGTATTTCTGGAAATAAGTAAAAATTCTATTTCTTTAATTTCAACGTCCCTGTTCTTTAGATAGAAAAGCTGTAGTGTAAACTGGAAAAAGAAAATCGTTGATATTCGTAGGAAAACAATTCCCGCCAGAACGAGTTTCAATATCTCAATTTTAGCTGGCCAATTTCACAAGATAAATAAATACATAAAATACAAATGAAATTGCAAAAATATCAACGGCATGATAATTCCTAGAAAAATAATTTTTTCTACATGTATATATACATACATAGATAATACATATGACTATAAATACATGTAAACCTACATATAAAAATAGATGTAAATCGCGAGTAACGAAAAGCGGAAAGAACGTTTAAGAACAAATGTTGACATTTCTAGCAAAATAATTCCTCCTAGATCGATATAAACTGTGACTAGTAAAGAGAAGAAAAAATGTTTGAAAATGTCGGGGAAAAATGAACGAAAAATCGTGCTGTTCGTACGATCGAAGAATGAAAGCGACGGGTGAAAGGGTCGGGCGATAAAGAGGCACGCTGTTATCATTACGATTCTGATTCGGGCCATTAAGATCTCTGTCGTAACAGCCGCGAACACGACGCCGTGGCCTGTGCTTGTCTCCTCGACACTCATGAATATTCGATTGCGAGTCGTCGAGAGCGATCGTGACGTCATCGAGTCGGAAGGATCAAGGATCCTGTCTCTCTGCGCTTTCGATTGGTTTCACTGTCTCGCGATGCACCGTATGCCTTTTTGCTTCGATTAATAGAAACACGGAAGGCCCGCGGTCATTTAAAGAGAAAGAAGAAAGGGGAGAAAAATGTTGCGAAATAGCGGAATGAAAAATAGGACAGGTCGAGAATAAATTTATTTAACGTGGTGAAGGAGCAAACAGCCGAAACTTGCGATAGGTCACTCGGACGTTGTTGGCGCCTGATAAAGAATTCTTGATAAAGAAACGGAAAGAAGAAGATGCAACAATGATGGAAATTCAAGATTTGAAGAGTAATATGCATAATACGCTTGTAACTAATAGAACACAATGTAAAATAAATTTTAAGTTTCATGGGAGAAATAAATCTTTTTCGTCGCCTATCGAAACTGTACTAATTCGCTAAATAACGCTAATAATTAACTGATTATTTATTAATTAGAGAAATTAGTAACTAAGGTAACTGTATTAAACCGAGAAAATACTATATTTGAATATTTATATGTTCTTAGTAGAATACTATACTGCAAATATTACTTGAATATTTATATATTTCTAACAAGCGTGAAATTATGGTCGTTAATATTTTACCACGAGATGTGACGCTAAACTATGAATAAATAAGTAAATAGGAAAGGAAGTGTAGGTAAATAGAATAAAAGTTTTGCTCAAAGCGTTGATCGATCTTTGACGCGGAAAATATTTGCCAGTAATATTGGCATTCGTTACATGCGTATTAGATTCCTGTTACATATTAACATGTCAAATTCAGATTTACGCGCAATGTTAATTTTTAAACAGATGAACATTCTTAGAAGAACGTCGATATTCGTGTTATTAATTTCTCTAAAATATGTCAATTAATAATATTAACGATAATATTAGTATTGAGACTGTGAATAACTATCATTTGATTCTACGGTTTAGAATCTCGCCAGAAGAAAAAAAGCAAGGAAATCGTTACTTATAATCGAGGCCAATTTGAAAATTCCCATTTACTTCTCGTACAGTGGAATTCAGTAAAAGCAGGAAGCGAGAAATCAATTATTAAACGATCTATCTATCTAATTCTAAATTACATTCGCTCGATATTCAGACGATCTGTAATCGCGATTTTGACGTTTCCTTAAAACCCACTTACAACTTCCAAAAGCAACTTTTTCAATCGTTCAAGGATATACAAAGACGTTCGAGTTCGTCGAAATCTGTGATCCTCGATTCGAAAGAAGAAAATTGATGGAACGACGCGTTATAATCTTGGAAACATTTCGCGGAATAAAGAGGGATAAATATAATGGAATTTTTACGTTTTTCGTCTTTCCACTCGAATCTTTACTACTCTTACTTTTATTTTTATTTTTCTTCGTACATCGAATTGCATAAATTCGTCATTTTTGCCATTCCGACGGATTATAATTTTTTGCAGCCGATAGCTCGTTCAAGTTCAAGAATTAACTGGCTCGAATTATGCAAACGACTGGCAGCAAAATGTTAGCGGCAGCGGGGAACAGCGATCGATCTCATTCGATGCTCAACGAGGTGCACCATGGAAGAGTCTGTGAGCGCACAACACCGAGTAATATAAAATTTAGATCGGGACGAGCTACGATCGCAAGTTCGTACGTGCGGAAACCGAGATTTCGAAGAATCGAGCGGACCTTACGATAAATCCGTGACACGCCGAGAAATTCAATTAGATATCTCCCTCGGTGCTCTTTGAATTTAATTATCCGTTTACTTGATTTTTCAAATTGGGTCTTGTATCTTGGAACGCTTGAAAGGCCACTGTGCATTTAATATTAGTCGTTTTTCTAAAAAATTTCCACGTTTGTCACGACATGGTAAACGGCTTTAAGCTGTTTCAGAACGTCGTTCGATTAATTTTGACGTCTATCCATCGCAAACTATTCCTTCAAACTCTCAATGAAATTCTTCTTGAGCGTAAAATCCATCGATATCGCTAAGATTTGAAGCGATACGATGTTAAAAGACTCAGAGTCTCGTGGAATGAGTATTACACTGTTCGAAGTACGAAAGAAGGAATCAAACGTCTTTCGAAGTGCCTGTGAATGTAAATAACTTGCAGCTGCTGTCGTTGGCGATTAACTCCTTGCAAACTTTCGACGAGGCTTTCCAAGGATCCAAAATTCCACGGATTAAAATAACGAGAAACTCGAAACTCGAAACTTCCAGGATATAAATCGGTGGCTGGCGTACAAATTTCCAAAGATCTCAAAAATAACGCTCCAAGGAATTTAAATCGAAAGTTCCAGCGAATTATTCCAGCAGCAGAAAATTACAAATTTCGACAATTTCAACACGAGAGAAAGAAAAAAGGTAAAAAATAAAAAAAGGAAAAAACAAAGAAATTCCAAAGCTGCAAAAGACAACAGAGAGAACGAATGTTCCTCCTACGCTACGATCTCGTCCAGCAACGAAAGTAGCTAGTGGCGATCCGCGACGTGGCTGTTTCTCGTTTTAACAAGACATTTTAGTCGATGAGCGTACGCCCGAGGCGACTATTGTCCGGGGAGCTGGAAAGGTCCCGAGACGGAATTAAAAATCAGATGCACATTTGGCAAGGCCGTTATGTCATCGAGCAACTATTAGACCAGTTAGCCGATCACCTCGAGGGCATCTGCATATACGTAGGCCGAGATCGTTAAGAAATCGTTCTCGTGGCGGCCGTTAAAAAATATTTTTCTCGCTGTACGAACGCGACAGAGAATTCGAAAGCTTGTGGAGGAATGGAACGTCGGCGAAGAGGAAGAGCGAAGAAGCGACCACGACTTCTTTGGTATTTCTAAAGGTTTTTCATTACACGGAGTGGCTGACGCGACTCTTGTTCCTTTTTCCTCGTTCGAATTCTGGGACGCCAATGAAATTCCCCCGGAAGAGGTCTCGCTGCCGCCATTTAAATCTCCATAGATAGGAAAATCTTGACTCTGCTTTCTTTCGACGGCCAGTCGCGTTTCTCGACGTTACGACGTTTACGCGACGAATCTCGCCGATTCGTTATGCTTTTTCGTTGCTGATGCTTCAACTTCGTCTGTGACGAACGTTACGCAAGTGTCGCTGTTTCGCTGTACGTTAAAATTTGGATTCCGAGGGGCAGAATTCTCAAGATTTTCAAGAGGAAAATCGATAGCTATATAGATGCGATATATATGGAAATTGCGAATATACAATTAGGAATATCGATGATTTCTTGAAGGATATTGCAATAGATTTTTCATTTCTTTTAGAGAGACAGTCGATTCGAAAGGAAAGGATCGACGAGAAGATGCGATATAATTTTGGAAACTATTTGAAGAATATCGTATAATACTATTTAGGAAATCAATTTGAATCAGTTCGATTTAAATCTTTCAAATAAATATGACACGCTTTATTCCTGACAGAAATAAAACGACACGTAAAAAGACGGGAGATCTCTAATTAAAGAGCTTAATTACGTTTTTAAAAGATTGACAAACCGAATGACAAGTTAAACATCGCTCGATAAAACTGTATCTAAAAAATTTCTTATCTATGGAACTATAGTGTCTTTCTGTTAGCCGAAACTTCCATTTGTATTAAAAATTGACTCCGAATTCTAGCCAACTTACAGGGAGAACTGAATGAGAACAGAATAATCGCTTAATAAAATCGATCACTGCCAGCGATTCGTCAGCAAAACGAAGCGACAAGAAGAAAATTGAAACAGGATAAACGTGGAGGAGAAATGAAGAATCCATCCCGTTTGCAGTCAGAAGACATTTATTTTTTTCTTTACTAGCGGAATTTCTCGGGGTTAAAGAAGCGAGGGAATGTTTTTCCTCGAGTAGACAGACCGTCTGGCGATCGTCTGGCTCGGCTGATCGGTAGTTCAGGTGTTTTTACGGGTCTCTCCCTCTCTTCCCTTAAAACTCCAGTTTTTCTCCCCCTCTGTTGCTTCAGTTTGATGGCTTTTCCAGAGATTTTACCGCCCAGCCTTCGAGTTTTACGACGTCGTTGCTGGATTTTATATCACGACGTAGCGGCAGCTCGTCGATGAGCAACGACTCGATTTACACGTCGCTTTACAGAAACATATCCGCGGGAACGAGCCCTTCCACAGACTTAAATTCGCTCTACACTTCCTTTACTTCCACTCTTCGCGCGAGACGACAGATATCAAGAACGATTTCGACGTGTCGTTTCGACGCTACTGTCTCGTACATAGGCGCTAATTGGGAGATTTTTAAGAATTATCGCCGACCACACTACTGGACTTTTTCTTTCTTCTTGTCCTGTTCTTGAGGATTTTCAGGCTGGTAGCATCGATAATTACGACGCAAGCATAATCGATGGAAGCATTATACTTAATTATCGAGGACTAATAAGACATTGATCGTTCGTATAATCGGTTTGAACTAAATTGTATTACGATTCTTTCTTTCGATCAATTAGCGACGTCGTGATACGATTCTTTGAAATACTTGTTTCTGATCAATTATTCGCTAATTAGAAGATGGTGATCGTGAAAGCTCGATAATTTAACACGACTCACAGGCGCTTCGATAATTTAGAAATTTTTCACAAAGTTTGAAAGATTGTGATTTGTATTGTTATAATTCTTCGCCGGTCGTTTCTTTCGACACAATATCGTGGACGCGTGATTTACTTCAGAATTATTACACGACAAAGTAATTTTAACTGAGACAATCCTCTCGAATTATGCATTTATAGAAAATATTAAGACGCAAGAATGCGCGTAAGAAATAAGGTGTAGTAGGTGTTGTTGTCCGTGATAATTGTTGCGCTGGCTGTAGATTTCGCTGCTGGGATACTGCTATTTATTTCCAATTTAGATGCGTGGAAGAAAAATCAGACTCCGGCCGCCGGGATTTGAACCCGGGTTCCGAACGTTCGTAACCTAAGGCGCTAACCACTGCGCTATCGTCGTTCGACACTTGTTAGTGTCGAGTGGTGGTATTTGTTTTTGAGTGCCGCCACAGAAATATCCAAAGTATACTCTTCGTGATATACTTAACAATTCTAACTCTTTTCTTAATTACGCGCATAAGAATTGTAATCTCCGCATAACGCTACAGAGTCCAGCCAAACCAAATAACATTATCAACCTAATCAATAAAATTAACTGCAACCTATATACCTTTTTCAGTAACTTCAAGATTGCACGAATCGTAAAACTGCGTTTCATAATGACTCTCGATTCGATTCAGTCTCTTAAAAGGAGCCAGGTGGATTAAACCGAGAGAAAAAATCAGATTTACGACGAATGCAAGTCATTCGACTGTAAAACAGCTGGCTGTTTGCGTTTCATTTGCGAATGTCGAACGGAAACGAAAGCGAGAGATGTCCATCTTGTTACGTGGATCATCGTAAGTCCGATCGAGGTTGGCTTTCGCGGGACGAAATTCGTCGATTCTTTGCTCCAGGCGTAACTTCGACACTTATCGTCGTTAGCGCGGACCTGTTTAACGAAGGAAGCGCAGAAACGCGAAACCGCTGGCTGCGAAATTACGTTTTCGCAATGCTTTGGCAAATTGGACCTATCGACTCGCCAATTTCCGACTACGCAGTGTTGGAAAAATCGGAAAAAGTTTCCTCGGTTAAAGCGGATAGTGGCAAATATAAAATGAATTTTTCACTTTCAATTTTTTTCTACGAGTTAGGATTATCGTGATCTTTCTTCTAGATCTTTGAACTTGTGTATCCTCGTTATCGATCTATGCTTCCAGGCAACATTTTCACGCGTCAAACAAGTCTCGATTCTACTCGACAAATAAATAATTGCACACTGGATAAATCATTTAATCACGACAAGAAGAATAGCATGGCAAATCGAGATCGAAACAGACTGTTAAATATATTCGATATTCCCTGGTGAAATATCTTGTTAACCGCCAAATAAATAATACCTAACAATAATTACTCGACTTTCCTTCGATTTTCGTGAATTTACAGAAAATTCGAAGACGCATGCAAAATACAATATATTAGGTTGTCCGAAAAGTGTCTTTCTTTTACAGACAACGCATCTTTATACAAACATGAAACCTAATCTATCAAACGTTGTGATCTTTATCTCGATAGAACAAAATGGATCATACGATAAATTCGATAAAATAGTATAAAACGGAAATTGTTGTGCATCCATTATAAAACGAAAGAAACTTTCCGGACGACCTACTACAAAATACTGAGACACCGATTATCCAAATTACGGCATCTTCTATGATACCTGCTAGGCGAAACCGCCACGTTTTATTGATTTTGAAGGTTCAATTTTTTTTTTCTTATAGAATCGACGATACGGAGATCGAGTTCCGATCAATATATCCGGCGATCGAGTTTCGGATAATTTGAGAACAGAGATGTTAGTTATAAGTATATTTGAAAAATCGAAAGGCGATTTTATAACAATTTAAACAATTAAATAACATTCCGAAAAATACGAATTTCCACTAAAGAACGAAGTCACGCGCTGCCCAAATGACGCAACGGAGAACGAATTGCCAAGAAGCGACGAGAAGAAGAACGCCACTCCAAATCGATATGTAGGTGATCGAAGAAACAGTCTGCTTTAACGTATTCATCATTCGTTCACGAAACATCGTGTTAACCACCTGTGGCGATACAAAGAACATCGTGTCGTGAAAATGAAGCCGATCGCTTCCAATGTCGAAGGAATAAAAGGCCAGTGCAACCAGGTTCGGACCACGCATAGGTGAAAGTCGTTATCCGTTCCATTAACGAGCTGAACCAAGGCGTCATGGGATCGAGACAGTCCACGGGAATCGCTTCGTAACAGGGGAATTACCATGGCGAAGTTGCTTCGGTCATTAGAGACCGACCATTTGCCTCGGTTACGTTTCGAAAACGGAAATCGTGACGAAACCAGCCGACTCGAGAGAACTCGCGTGTTACCTCTCTCGGCTTTTCGGTTCTTTCGATCTTAATGACGGTGGGCTCTGTCTCTCGTTATTAGACTGCCACCATCTCGTTCTCTGTTCCATTTTTCTTCGATTACGTTAGCACCGTATTTGTTGTTCTTCGCGCGTTTCTCTTGTTTGTTTGTCGGTTTCCGAGGTTTTTCAGATCACGTCTGGTTCGTATAGCGCCACCAAGGTTTAACGTGGTAAATTGTACAATTTAAGATCGCAAGGTTGCGCATTTTTGTCCGCAAACTAATTTTCTTGCCTGTCGATTTTCAGAGATTTTTCAGATTATGTTTGGTTTTTAGTGTCGCTATTAAGTTCGTACTATGAATTTTGCTACGATTTGTAATCGTACGTTCGCGAAGACCAATTTTTCTTCGGATAAATGCGTGGTAGATGAAAATTATATTTGAGAAGATAATAAGTTTTATTCGATACTTTTTACTCGTTTTATTTGATTCGCTGCACATATTGTTAATACGAGAATCGTTTCTTGTATTGTTTTCGCGAATAGAAAAAGGAAGAATGGAAAAGATTTATAATAGAAATTTCGAGTGGAAAGGCAACAATATTGCGGGTTAAGTAATAACTCAATCTTTCGAGCAGTCATTATCATCGCCTCGCGTGTCTCGAAACCGAAATCCAGTCAACAGTTTTCGTTGCGCGACTCGAAAATCAGCCCCGAGGGTTGGCGTAAACGTTCCCCTGGACTATTCCTTAATGCACGGATCGCATGACGTTGAAATTTCGGGCAAACCAGACCCAAGAATCGTTCGACGATGGCCCAAATTCACCAGCAGACATTCCTTTCTCTTGAGAATTTTCGGGCCACTCCATGTGAATCAATTACGACGGTGACGAAACTGCTGATTCTTAACAAATGTCTCTAATTACGCGTTATTCGTCCAGCTAACGAATTACTATATAAAAACAATTTAATTTTTTATTCTAAAAATAACAAATAAAAGTATACCAATAGCGTCGAGATAAAAGTAAGCAAAAAATTAACAGCTGATTGCTGGACTGTGAATTTTTATATAATTACGAGATATTTGAAGATGCAAAAATCCACGTAACATACGAAGTATATAAAATGTGTATAGCACTCGTTGTAGTGTTTAACAGGTGAGACGAATTTTTGTCTAAATTTGTTTCAATCGTGGTCGCAAGAATTTGAATTCGTATAAATATCCTCAGAGTACTAATCATCTACCGCTCGATCATTAAATAAAGGACATAAGCTAAACGCGAGGACAGACGTGTAAAAAATAGCTGGTAGAAAAAAGTAGCCGTTGTTTTGCTCAGTTTCTTTCCACTTATCAAGTGAATCGGTACACGAGGCACCGTCAGAACAGGCCAATATAGTGGGGAAAACGTGCGTCTCGTAAATGGCCGATCTACACGACACGTCGCACGTGCCATTGGCAGTGAAAAACATTTATGGAAACGTGCTTCACCTTTTACGAGTGAAGCCACCGATTACTTAATCCCTTCGGGGAGAGCACCGGGAAAAAATGACGGCCTGTGAATGGCCTAGGTCATTGCCGGCGTTTCCTCCCGCTTCGTTAAACGCCGATCGATGATTTCAACTCTTTCGATACCAGGAAAAACCTGTGTCATTTTCTCTCCCTTACATCTTCCCGAATTCTAACGAGTCTTGCTCGACACTAATCATCGTCGAGAGATTTTGCAAATGAAAATTTGTAAATTGAAAGCTGAATTTGCTTTCTAACTCTATACTCGTATCGTTGTTTTATTTTTTCTGATTTTTTTTGTTGATTTTGAAGGTTTAATTTTTTTTTTTTTAAGAATCGACGATACGGAGATCGAGTTCCGATCAATATATCCGGCGATCGAGTTTCGGATAATTTGAGAACAGAGATGTTAGTTATAAGGATGTTTGAAAAATCGAAAAGCGATTTTAATTTTTCATCGATTCGCAGGCTTCGATATTTTCTAAGATTCATGCTAGGAAGAATGAAATTCGATTAGGAGATTTCGGGAATTAAAATGAGGATTAAGGACGCAAAAGCCGACCTGAATTTTTAATTCCCTCGGAAACTGTGATTTTTTAAGACTGAAAATATAAAGAAGTAATTCGGTTGAGCTGTTCTGAGAGCGGAAGGCCTGACTAATTGAAAGAATCGTTTCAATTTCCATTCATTCAGAATAACAGAACGTAATATGATTTCTTCGACGGACGTCTTCTAAAATTACTTTTCGTAATTGTAAGAAACATTTTAATAAATAATTTTTAAAGTGTCAACGAACTCCCAAACATGGGTACCAAAGCTGATTAAACATCCAACATCAAATCTCTATGCTTAAGAAAAATAATTCAAAGTATGAAAAGCGCAGGACGGCGAAAACAAAAAAGTTAGCGTAGAAACGTCCACCTCGTTTTCCAAATTCTCCCAATTCTCTGTTCCGCAACAAAAGCATAGCAAAACACTTATACAACCTCGTAATACCAATTCTCCTGTGCCGAGCTACAAAAAGAATCTGTGGAAGACCGAGCGCGAGACAGAGGTCAGGGAAACTGCAACGCGGAAGAAGGAAGCCGAGAAAGAGGACCATATAGAGGACCAAAGCGAGGACCAACAGAGAAACAAGAGATCCTGGTCCGGTAACAGGCGAAAAAAAAAAGGAAGAAAGAGGGAAAAGATAAAAGAGAAAGAAAAGGACAGGACGGGGACACGGTGGAATGATAAATTCGCGTTCACGCGTGTTTTTTGCCCGGCCCGAAGCGGTCCCGCTCCTGCTTCGATCCTAATCGACGATCTTACGTCACGGATGCAAAGTTACAACCGGTTTCAGACAGCGAACCAACCTTACGAACTATGTTTACACGTAACGTGCGTCAGCTTCGGTCCTGTCTCTCCTTCCTCCTCTTTTTTCTTTCTCTTTTCTTCAGACAACCAAAGGTCTTCTGGTCGGTGTTGGATTATTTAACGAGAAACCTCTGCTTAGTAAGATGAAATCATCTGGCGTGTCTGACATTGTATATTAAGCGAAGAATAAATAGTAGTTTGAGTGATTTGGTACTGCTAGATTGTTCTGCCGGTCTTCTTTGGCCTTCTTGGCTTCGGACCGGCTTATTTACTCGTTTTGAAATCACAGTTGCTATAGTATTATAGAATTTATAGAAGCTATTTTACTTGGTACAGTCTACAACGACGATGATTGACAGAAAGTGAATTTATTTAGTTTCTAACGACGAAGATCGTGGAATTGAGAAATCGACGAAGAAAGTCTTCGTACCTTTATCCCCTTAGGAGCTCATAAAGAACGTCTGTCTCGTAGCGTCTATCCGATTAACATAGAATGCTTAATTAGATCTAAGAAATACTGAAAGATCAAAATCAAATCTTCGAAAAAAAAAAAGACAGGATTTTGTTCAGTTATACAAATCTAAAGATATGACTTTTAAAGATAGTCATCACTCTAAGCAACACGTACGATCTCCGACAACTACGTACGATCGATTTTCCTAACTTTAATAACTGCACAGAATCCTAACACAAAAATCACGATGACGAACCAACGAATAAATCGCGAATTTCGGTGGCACGAGCAATTTCCAAATTTTCAACCCTTCGATATCCTGCAATTGGCGATTCACCGTGAAAACCGCGTGGGTCCAGTCAACACGTTCTGTGCTGGCACCCTGGAACCGGAACGAGACAAAATTCGTCGAAAAGGAACAAAACGGGAGAAACGAAAGAAAAAAGAATGAAACCGGAACGTGAAAGAAAAAAAGAAAAAAGAAACGGGAATACGTTCTATCCTCCGTGTCGTCGTTCACCTCTGTTATTTCAATATCCGTGAATGGCCGCACTATCGAATATTGAGTGCCAATATTTGCGCGCTCCTCGGTCCACGTTTATTCTATGTCCAAAATATTTTTTCCTCTAAGGTAGAAAAAGAAAGAGAGAGAGGAGGAAACGTTGACGGTAAGAGAGCAAGGGGAGAAGGGAGGAAGAGAGAAAGAGAGAGAAAAACGAGAAACACGCATAATTAAACCGGTGCCGCGAGGCATACGTTCACGGCCGATTAAGAGATCCAATTAAAGAAAGAAGGCAAAAGGACGACTCACCTTTCTGCAGTTGGCCATGGTCCGCGTTCATTTTCGCCTGCAACAGAAAGTGCTGCGCTTCACTAAGTAGAATTAGCACGGGGACCGTGAAAATTTCGGCCATTCTGCTAAAATATGTGCAAGCGGTTGGCTCACCTCGTAACCTTGTTTCGCGCCCCGTCCGCCACCCCAATAGTCGCTCTCCTTGTCGTGCGGATTGCATTGCTGTGACAGAAAAAAACAGATATATGTTAGTTTATATAGAGCGCAAAGCACCGAATATAGGGCACAATGTCTTTCTTTTTCTATGTTTGAATTTATTCTTCTTGACTTAGACACAGCCGGAGGAAAAGATAGCTGGACGCGTAGTGGAAGTAGATATCATTGAAGTTTTCTTACATATACAGGGTGGTTGGTAACTGGTGGTACAAGCGGAAAGGGGGTGATTCTACGCGAAAAAAGAAGTCGAAAATTTAGAATAAAAATTTTTCGTTTCAGGCTTTGTTTTCGAGAAAATCGACTTTGAATTTTCGCTCGGTACGCGTGAGGTACGTTATAACGGATCTCACTGTAGATCGTTGTCTCGATGGAAAAATTAAAAAAAAAAAATTTGTATGCCATATTTTCGACTTCTTTTTTCACGTAGAATCAGCCCCTTTCCGCTTGTACCACCAGTTACCAACCATCCTGTATATGTATGTATGTATGTATTTGTAAATGTGAATATTAATTCCAGTTACGTGTGTACTATTGGGTTGGCAACTAAGTGACTGCGGATTTTGTCATTAGGTGGTAATGCCATTATAATTAATGCCAATAATTATAAAGACACGTAAAGAAAAGTGAAGCTGAAATATGTAACGCTAATACAGTTAAAATGACTGTTTTATTTGTCGACCTACTTTTGATGTTTAATTCTTAATGGCACACGTAGGACAGTGCTCTTTTTCCATATTTTTCCATATTTGAAGTTATTCCTCTATTTATATTCTTCTATATTTCGTATCTCTTTTGTTTATTAAATAGGTGTTCATTTCCCGATTTATTTTTGACGATGAATTTTTAGTAGTACGCGTAATGTAATCTCTCTTTCCTATGTTTAAATTGATTCTTCTGTTTCTAATCTTTCGTATCGTCTACTATGCTGCTTCCAGTATCTTGCGAGCTTAAATATCGCGTTGTATTTTAAGAGGTAGACGCGTCGTACGATTTTGGTCTTTACAGCTACACATTCGAATCGCTTGGCTGCCGAGACTCCTATAAGCGAACTAGAGTTGTAAAAATAAACCCTGACAGTTATTGCACAATATATAAAGATGATTCGCTTATGACGACACCAAGTTTGTCGCGATTACAATTTTGTGCCTGAAAACAGCTTGTTTCCATCATTGGTATATTCGCTGTAGTTCCGTTCTAGAATCAAATAATGTAACTTGTTTCTTATTTTCTTCCAAAAGCTATATCAATCACGATAAATTTGCAAAACAGTATGAAATACTACAACGAATCCTGATTTCCTATTTGATCATGAAACTACACCGATTACGTTACATTTATAAAACAGTATCAAATCCCACGAATCCTAATTTCTCTAGGCAATTGCGAAACTATGCTACCGTATGAGCTTGTTTTTGCACGCTGGATGCGTATCATGCAGAAAGAGAATCGTGTGAAAAGGGTCACGAAAAAATTGGTGTGCAACAAGGTGTAAAACTGGCGCAAGTTATACAGCAGGCAATTTAAAATACAGAGACGCGTTCGCTAAAAACATTTTGTTTAATAAACACGTATAACCCACGTGCTTAAGAAAGCACGAGTTTCAAGTATCCGCGTAGGGTACTAACCAGCCAACTAATTATTACCGTGCGTTTTTGTAACCGTGTACGACTAAATCAAACGTGTAAATGCGAATAAAACGTGTTAAAAGAGCTGCGCGTTTCAAAGAACCGTGTAAGAAGAATATCGCGTAGAAATAGTCACCAGATGCAATTACATTAAGTAACAGAAAATAAGATCAGAAAATAAGTCGATGAGAAGATCATGATTCATCGTGTTTCATCGACGTAACATCGTCGAATGGTAATCACCGAAAACCGCGTAAAGAGTATCAATAATTGATAAATGGAGTATCGTAGCGAAGGACGAGGGTTGGTGAGCTGGTGGAAGTGAGGTGGAGCGTGGAAAGTAGTCGAACTGGAGGAGGCGTGGGCAGCGAGGATCGAGGATGGCAAAGAGGACGGCGAGGGGTAAAAAGCACCGTCTAGACACAACATAGACGAGGGTGGCGGGCTTAGCCTGTGACCTTGGGCATCACTCGGCCTTCTACAGAGACAAACAATCCAACCCCCTCTTTCGCTCATAAATTGTTAGGCGAAAACGCGTACTTCAGCCATAGGGGATGGAAAAGTTGTAATATAAAGGGGTTGTTTAAATCACGCGACGAAAGAATTCATTTGAGGGAAATTGAGCGAGATTTGATAAAATGAACAGAGCAAACGATATCTTTCGCTGTATGTTAATTTAATTAATATAAAAAAGAATCACGCGCGATTTAATTAATATTTTATAGAATACACACGAGCAACCGGTTATTAATACAACACAGCTACCAGTGTATGAAATCAGAATAAAAAATCTTGCACAATAGCGAAACGTTCGACGATGAAACAAACGGAATTTTATAAGTAATTTCGATCGATTATAAATTATCTGATTATCTCGTTACAGGTCTATGATTTATAACAAGTACTTTGTTAATTTATCAGTAGTATTAATCCACGAATTATTGTCCGAGAAGTTTCGTATTTTTTCAAATTGTAGGACAAAAGCAACGGAGAGGGAATTATTAAGCCGTCTCTTCAAAATTCCTTTCCACAATCGAGTTTATTAAAAAACAGAATCTTAATAAACTGGATCTAATCAAGTTGAGCGCTAAAAAAATTTTATCCGCATTGGAAAATGAAATTTACATACGAAAAACTCCGTCCGAGTCTTCCCCAAATCCAGTCAACCCGAAAATGAAATTTTACTCCCGTTAAACGTAAAACTATAAATCGAACGTCATGAAAGGGAAGCTTCGTAATCTTTCGAATTTGTACACAGTAAATCATCGGCCGTCCCACTAATTGCCTACAGGAGAAAATTCTTTCCCTCGATTGACGGCTCCCATAACACGAAGGCTGGAAACCGTGGGCGGTTTAAAAAGCCAACGAAATACACGTACGACAAGGGGGACACCGGGGATGCCAGGAACATTAAGGGATGACCTCGTTTCCCTTCTCACGACCTCCTGAACCACAAACGACCGCGTACCACCCTCCGACAGGCCTCCGCAACTCGCAGGACCTTGCGTGTGGTCACGTATCCATCTCGAAGGACTCGGAATGCTCGAAGTAAAGGGTGGCCTATTCCGGACGAGGGACCGCGTTACACGAACGATAAAGTAAACGCGACCATTCGAATTCCTCTGTTCTTTCTACGTTATTCCTTGGCAAAATTGCTAGCAGTAGACTTTCTGATATATAGCTGACGTGTCTGAAATATTTGGCGAGCGATTTCACGTTGATAACGAAGCTTTTAATTCTTTCGAGAACGATCGTGTAATTTCTCTACCATTGCCATTTCACGACTCTGATAAGATGGTAGAAAAGTAATAAATAAATTATATTTCTGTATTATCGTAAATACGGGTATTTTCACAGATAATTTTATTCAATTTAATCTTTCTGAGAATTTTTCCTGTATTTTATAATTGTTGCAAAATGGTAAAAAAAAAAATAGTAGATAAATCAAGTGTACGTATAGTAAATACAGAGCTGTTTCTAAGATAATTTTATTAAATATTGCAATTTTTGTAACAGTATTCGCGTTGCTCCAGCGTTTTCTAACGTAGGTGGCCATTTTTTTCGGAGACCAATGGTCATTTTTTAAAAACCAGTTAGTAACAAGACAAAAGTCTTATTTAATTTATTACATATTTAATTTAGAGTCTATACAGAGGAGAAAGGAAATTAGTTTGGCAAATATCGCAACAAATATTTATAGATTAACGATTGAAAATGGTATATGGAAGGATGAAACGAGAACTTGATCGTAAAACAATCGAGCAATAATACTGAAAAGCCATCAACCTTGTCGTAAGTCGATGTCGAAGGTGATTCGTCGATCGACCTAGTTCGGTAAGTACGAATCGATAGCGAGCCACTCGCTGCGACTGAATTTTACGCCCCCATAAATCCGAGGGTGTAGGACCGACCTAGAAACCGAGCTAAGGGACACCATAAGGCGTCGAAAGGGCAATGCTTTCGTCGGTCGCTCCACAGGTGGCTCGTGAAACGATCCGATTCTTGTGAGAAAGTCCAAGAACGTGAAGGGATATGCATTTTCCGTGCGAGGATGGTCAACGCGGCCCTAACGCCGTCGAAAGCTCACCCTCTCGCGAACGACCGGATAAAATCCCTTCCAGATATTGCGATCCTGTCCACCGACACTTTTATTGAAACAAAATTTCGATGTTTCTCCCATTCTATTTGCCTGTTGATCCGTGCATTTACGAAATTCCTTATTTCATTGAAATTTCTCCATTTACTTTTATCGATGCTGATGATTGAAGTTGAACGTTTGGAGACATAATTAATCGTCTATCGTATTTCGTAATTATTTTTACTGCGATAAAACGTAGGATACAGAACGAAAAGATTTCGTTTCTATTTTTTCGTGTTATGTTATAGAGATGGCCCGGACGAGAAATGTTTGAGAACGTAAAGTACTTTTTATGGAAATTTAGAACTTTGATAATTGCAAATTACTGTATTCCAAGGGATCTGAATTTTCTAGTTTCGTGTTCCGAAAATGTGAATGCTTTTAAAAAATAAGATCTAAGTAGGCGAATTGCATATAAAGTGTCGATTAATTTTCGAAATTTGAAAGTGCCATTGTGAGTTACCATCTTTTAAAATTATTCTAAGCTCCTCTAGATTTTTGGACATTTAACGAAACTAGTTCATTTCCATATCCTCGTGTTCTAAAAATTCTCAACTCCTTGCAAAAGAAATAGGCATAGTAAATTGTTCGTATCAACGAATTAATCAAGTTGAAAATTGTACAAGCTCTGTAATTCCAGGTAGCCATGCTTTAAAGTTAGTCTCATTAGAAGCACACACGCAACACTTGTCGAAAAGATTCTGCTTCTGTTCTAAAAACTTTCACCGCCCTAAGTAAAACCATCCGAAGGTGGGAAGATTCTTCACACGACAGAAAAAAATCATGAGTGTTTTGAAGCACAGGCCGGAAATGGGTACTATCCGTTTCTATTTTAAAACCGTGAACGAGAGCAGACAGAAAGTTGGAGGAGCGAGCTCAGGGCGAAGGAAATCGTTGCTGAGCAGGAACAGACCGATTCATCCCTTAAATCCATCCATCCGCTGGCAGATGGAATCGAGATCGGTCACGTGACGGTTCAAATTGGATCTGGTAATGAGAAGAATAATTGAAGAGCCTGGAAGTCGAGCGACCGAGTAATGTCGCCCTTTGACATTTGTCTGACATTTCCTACAAGGGTTGCCGACCTAAATCCCTTTAAGTCGAACCGACCTTACATTATATTTACACGAGAAAAAGCGGAAAGGAACTTTGGTTAGTTGCATTCTATTATATATCAAGACTATCAACCAAAATGAGATTTATATACAGCAGAGGACGAAACGAGGTATTTTGCAAATTGCAAAACAAATTGTACTTGAGAAATATAATGTATACTGCAGAGTAGGGAAGCGTCAAGAATATGGTGAAAAACGTCTAATATAAATGTTACTATTATGTGCATATATTAGAAATAAATTACCTACTTAGCTCTCAATTTCATTTTCTTCGCTACTATAAATATTCATTGTTCTTTTCTAAACTTAGATTGAACGATTAATCTTATTAATTATCCTACTGATAATTAAAGAGCACAGGAATATAAGAGGGTTAAGTAACTTAATCTAATATCAGTGACGGATTTTGAAACGTGTCATCCGGCGAACAGTCGCTTAAATTTCTTAATAATTCAATAAGAGAATCAGCCTTATTGGTATGACGAGCACGTTCAAATTTAAAAGTAAAGTTTGAACAAAGAGGACGAGGGGTACGAGCGAAAAATAGACTGCAACGGATGTAATATGTATACCGGTACACGGCCCTCCTTATAACGCTGGAAGCTCTGACATTCGGTAAACCAAGAAGCTTTCCACCTCCTCTAAAGCTTCTACTGTGCAGCTTTATTAAAAACCGAAGTCAGAGACCCAGTAAAATTTCTCCACTCGAGGCCTCTCCATTCCGTCACTGAAGCACGAAGCGAGTTCGTTGATCGAAATATCCACGATCACCCTCCAGCTACTCCCGCATCCCCTTTTCCAAGCCACGTTTTTCGTGGACACGAAACACAGGCCCTTCAAAAATTCAACTCGATAATTTCCATCGAGCCGGAAACACGACGGCGTGGGACGAAAAGGGTGGGGATGGGGGAGGTTGCGTCGTCCGATGCAACCCTTACGTCCAGGCGAAAAAAAGGAAGAAGAGAGAGGGCGAGAGGATAGAGACACGAGGGAGGATGGAAAAGGCGAAAAGGAGGGAAAAAATGGAAATACATGCTCGACGATCCCCGGATTGGTAATCCAACCTACCCACGAGCAGCTCGAAGGGAAGATAAAGAAGGGAAAAAAAATACATTTTAGCTCGCATCCAGGCGCTGCAGCCACTCTCTCCTCTCGCTTCGAAACCCCCTTGGCTATCCTCTCTCTCTCTTTCTCTATTCCGTACGTCGGTGTAGGTGGTCGGGCCGATAGTCGAGAGAGCGTCCCGATAGCAAAAGGACGCCGACGCCCGGCATCGGAGGGTGGCCGGGGAAAAAAAGATCACAAGGACGGGGGTAAAAAGGAAGAAGGGGTTCGTTCGTTCGTTCGTTCGACGGATGAAGAGAGAACGCGACGGGGACGAAGATAGAGAGCGAAGAGTAGATCGAAGGAGAGCAAGAAACCGGGCTGGATGAAAAAGAAAGGGAGAAGAGACAGAGAAAGAGGGCGCTCCGTGCCGCCTGAGCGGCGGGGGTTGAAGAGGGGGCAGGCGAAACCGGCCGGGGGAGGGAAAAAGGTGGAAAAAAAAAAAAATAGCGGAGCCGAGGAAACGGGAGGAAAAAATCGGCCAGCCTCCAGGAAGGAGGAGCGCGGCTGGGGAACCAGGGGTGGAAAGATAGAAACGGAGGGGGTGGAAGGATCGGGTAAGGCTGCCAGGAAAGAACAAAGAAGAGAGGTGCGATAGGAATGATAGCCGATAGAGAACGATGAATTTTCTCTACTAGGGGTGAATTGAAAAATCGTCACTGTAAATGTTTCCTTTTAGAGATGACGCTTGCAACTTGAATTATTTTCTCGATACAATTATAATCGAATTATCCGTCGTGATCGAATCTTCTGTAACGTCCACTGACATCCGAGTTAACGTTATAACTTCTGATTTGCTATTCTAAACCTTATAAAAGGGACGAACCACTATTCTCTGGAAAGAAATTCCTCCAATATCTGAGATTGATAAACAGACGGTACAAAATAGCTGGAAGATCTTCGCCAGTGAATTTGCACGCAACGTCCGAATAACAACAGTTAATCGAACGAACGAAAGCTCATCTCCTTGAAACTAACAAGACACCTCTACCATTAAAACCCCCCACCCCGAAAAATTCAAGCTCTCGAAAGGACAAGAAGAAGAGTGGCACGTTCCCCGGTGTCCGGCGCGAGATAGACGTCGGAGGGGGCGACAGCCAGAGGGGTTGGAAGGGCCGCGGGGCAGAGGGGTTCGGTGGAAGAGGCGCAAAAAGACGAAAGGGAAGAAGACACAGTGCTCGAAGGGGTTGCGGAGAGGGCGGGGGTGGGAGGGTGGAAGAAAAAGGGGAAGGCGAACACGGCGAGAGAAAGAGATAGGAGCGCGGTACGAAAAGTGGGTGGTCGGGTGAGAGAAAGGGATAAAAAAAGGAGAAGAAGAGGGGTGGGCAGAGGAGGCTAAGGGGCGAAGGAGAGAAAGAGAGGAGAAAACGAGGGGCCCACACGGTGCACATGCGTGACCGTCCGTCCGCGTACGAGGCGGCGTGTATTGATCAACCAAAGAGCGCCACGACGCCGGGCGTCCTTTCTGCGAGCCTTGCTTTTTTCGGCACGACGGCCAAGGGTGGAGGAGCTGCTAGATGCTGGCGGACGAAGGGGGCGAGTTCACCGTTCCGTGGCGAGGAACGCCGAGCGACGAAGGGAGGCCGCGTCGCGACCTAGCCCAACAGGACGCCCGTGACGTCACCCTCTCTCTTTTCTTTATCTGTCGTTATTTGCCACCCTAAATCCTCCCAACCCCTTGGCTTCGCGCGGTCGTTCCTTTCGACCGTGGTCCTCCAGACCTGACAACCGACTCGTTAAGCAGGAATTTTCGTGACAGTCGATGCGAAGCTGGTTCCATCGGGGATGCTTTCTTCGAGATAGCAAGTTCCAGCGGATGACCGTGTTAGTCACGATGTTTAGGACAGTAGGTGTTTCTTTCTGGTCTTAGGAGCCTGGCGATTTTGTTAGTCAATTCAGGTTGTGGAATTGTAGTTTGGAATGACGTGGTTGTGGAAGCACATTCGGAGAAATCGCTCGACGCTTCTTTCGTAGCTATTCCGCCTTTCGCGTAGATGCTATATATTTATAAAGTTGGAAGGAATGGGAATATTTATAGCACTTAGATAAAGCACTTTTTATTAAGTCACGAGCAAGTTCTTTGTGTCTCAGACCTACATAGCGAGCTTAAATTATTCTAGTACATTTTTGTATCATGCTAAAATAGTATGTAAGCTGTTTTATTTACCGTTTAGAGCAATTACACGATATATCATTGCTTGGTCGTCGAAGGATCGATAAAGAAGTACGATAAATATGAGTGAATACGTCAAAGAAGCTTCTGACGAAGGAAGAAAATGAAAATCTGATGGAAACTGGTAGGAAGAATTGTTAAACCAATCAACCGATCAGGAATTAGATTAGAACTTCAGCTGACTAGAAAAATAGCTGTACCAAACTGACTCATTTTTGGAAATAAGGATAATTACTTAAAATGAAATCTTTCCAGCCATAAATCATGTTTGTCGTGATTGTAATACAAAGAAAGCATCGTGATCAATGTAAGTTAGGGAAATTTTCATGCGGAGCATACCTAACGCGATTCTCGTCGGTGGTGAAAGTTAAAGCTTCACTTTCATCGTGAGCAAATTCTCCGCGGAACACGGTAACTAAGTGAACGGTAATTGTTTAACGAAATTATAACAAGCATCGTTGTGGAAACGAGTTTAAAATTCCGGGGGAGAGAAAAGAGCGGCAGGGCGAAATATTTTCCATGCTAAACACCGGAAATTACGTTCCATCGAGAACGAGCTTTTCCCTTTAATTTTTCCACCCCTACCCCCTTTTCTTTGTATCCTTTATCCTGCTCTATTTTCCGTTTCCTCTATTTTATTTTTAGTATTTCTGTCGTAAGAAGGAAGAAGGGGAAGAAAAGTGGGCCGTGAAAATGCGAGAAAAGTGGGAAACTTTCCAAGTTCCTTCGCGGATATAATTTCGTTAAGAACTCTTCTCGGAGACTATGATTGCTCGTTTTTAAACCTCTTTTTCTTTCAATTTGCTCTCCTTTCATTAATTCATTCTCGTTGTTGTTACAATGTTTCCTTCGTTAACGTCAACTGAGTGTAAAATCCCGCGTTTTATTCGAGTGACGAGATTAAACGAAATGCTGTTCCTTCCAAGATAATCAATCCCTTCTTCATTTAGTATACAAATCTCACTCAGCCAAAGAATACCGGAGAACAATGATGTATTTTATTTAGTAAACCGCGAAGTTTTTCCCTATTTGGTGGCACAACCTAATCCCAACCTAACCCTTTCAGCGTTACAGTTGTACTCGTCGTTCAAATACAACATAAACACATTCTATGTACGTATTTATGATTACTATTTCTTCAAAACGTTAAATCTTTCTATCTTTCTGTCTGTCGCTTTTGGAAAGGAAATGACGCTTAGCGAAGATGTTTCTAAAATACATCCGTGACGGTATATTTACCAATTTATTCGCGTAATCTGAAATTTCTGTCGACAAACAAATAATTCTCATGCTGCGTAAAACGATTTAAATGTCGATATACATCAAATATATACACACGACAAAAAGGTTCTCATTTCACAAAATGAGCCTACGTCTTCAGAAGCTATTCACTGCAGAAAGGGTTCAAGATATTTCTAACTGCAATTAGAAAAAGATTCTACGATATTCTAAGAATACATCTCTCAAGTACTCCACAGAGTAACGGGGAAAATCCTACGAGTTAAGAAATTAGCTTCTTCTATGTTTCTCAAGCTACCCCTCAAACTAACCCTTGCATTTTGCTTTTGATTTTTCTATCGCCCACGGCACAGCTCAGGGTTCATCGATCCGAACCGATGACTCGAATCCCCAAAGTAGGCTAGGCCGTTCGATTCTTGTCAATCTTTCATAGTTAACGTCACCTTTTCACAGCCAAGCCTAACCTGTGAGTACCAACTTCCTTCGATACTCCCTTACGTTAGTTTTTTTTTTTTTTTTTTTTTACGTGAATTTCTTCGGTGGCCAGTGGCCATGTTTAAGCAAAGAGTTTTTCTCCATCAGAAAGATTAAGGATCACCGGTTGATCTTACGCTCGACCCCTTTTAAACACCTCTGGCGACAAACAAGCTGCGTTGGAGTTTTTACATCACCGCTTAGACGATATTTAAGTATTATTACAGCACGTATTAAAACGTATTCCGTGGCCAACTTGAATCTGTTGGTATTTTATGATATGAATTTACGAGTCCTTGGCGAAATTGTAGGAAATCGTTGGTAGACAACGAAGCTTTAATTTATGGCAGAGGAACCTTGAAATACTTTTTTAGCTCTTCTGTCATGCCTACGACTTTTTACATACTACTTTTACGACGCGATCATCCGATACTGATGAAATTGTACGAGATCGTTGCTAGCAAACGAAACTCTAATTTACGGAAGAGGAATCTTACTTAGGAATAGTACTTTGTACGTAGAAAAACTAATAAATGTAATCTCTAGATTTACAAATAATTCTCCTCTGCTTTCTTAATTTTTGATAAACGAAAGCAACTACAACTTTAGTAGCAATTTTCGTATTATCGAATTCTTCGTGTCTGGAAACGAAATCACCGAGAACAACGACCACTGATGTTCCATATGAATTCGATAATCTAATCGGGCAATCTCGACCTTAACAAACGCTACGAATATTTCAAATCGATGACAAATTCCCATTTCCATCTCGCTATCTCCCCGTTCCACATATATTTCACGTTCAGACGAGTGAATATTTTGAAAAAAACACGGTCGAAAGGGCGGCGTGCCTTTTTTTCACCGTGAAACGAGACTCTGTTTTCTCACAGGCGATCGTCACTTTGGCTGGCAAAGTGCATCCACGGTGTGTATCTCGTCGGCTGACGGGTCGATTCAATGTTTAGAGAGGATTACTTAATTCTTAATGCCCCTAAAGGGCCTCTCGTGTTTAACTATCCGCCGGGAATCAACAATTCCCTGGATCCTCGAGTGCTATCTGTCGCGATGGATTTAGCCCCCGTTGCGTTCGATCCTGCGATCCGACGCTTCAGCAAGGCTTAATTGCGCCTCGATGGAAGAATAATCGACTGTATTCTATGACCCTTCGACGCTCTTTCCTTCCACCCTTTTTTTCATAGTTATGGGAAAATAAGTTAGTTCGAGTAGCTTTGAGCGAAACAATTTCGTACTTGAACATACACCACATATTTTCTGTGGAGAGCAATAAACGTAATGATCTTTAATGTTTCAGATTCCCCTCCAATTTTCTTCCTTCTATTCGTTCCCTCTTCGCTCCCTTGCTTTCATCCTCTTTCCATCCTTCGCTTCTTATTTTCTTCCTTCCTCCCCCTCGTCAACTTAATTTCTTTTTGTCTTCTTCCCTCCCCTTTCCACTTTCCCTATTCTCCTTCTCCCGCGAAACGAGTACGTAACAGGAAATTACGACTAGTCCGACCAAACGCTTAAGCAGCGTTTTATTCCGAACGTTTCTGGCGATGGAAGAAGCACAGCACGTCTAACAATATCTATCACGCACGATATTACCAAACGTAGAATACAGACATCTTCTACATTCTCAGAAACGCGTATGCAAAATATACAGGATTCGATAGAAGAAAGTAGACAAAGAATCGCTTATTTATTTATTCATAAACTTCCCATGTACTATCTTCGCCACTCGCGTCATTTGCCGTGTAAACTGTCCAATTTCCAACAGCGAGCAACGTCTACCAACACAGTAGTACTGGATGCGCGATCATCAAAAGTTCGCCAAGCCGTGGGACTGAAGCGTTAATTTCGGATCATCCTGCAACTATGTATCGGTGTACTGCATCGAGGAGAAGCTATAAACGAAGGAAACGTCGAGGAGTTTGTCCGAAGAGAGTCCCATGACTGCCATTAGAGGCTGACCCAAAAGACTGATCGTCCTCGTTGGTCGTCATCTTAATGACTTATAGCCAGGCCGGCACTAATGACACAAGTCAGGGACGACGATCCGGTGGGTCTCCCCGTGGACCAACGATTCTTAGAACAAGTCTAGATCGTGAAACAGGGTGAACAGACTCGAAACATCGCTGTGTAACGCGATGGAGTCGGGTTTCGAGTCGTGACAGAACGAGACTACGCGATCGACCGGGCCAAGGTCTTCGACTTCCACTCGGCTCACCGAGGGTCCTGATAAATTGCTGGCAGCTGGCAAAACTCTCCTTCTCCTCCGCCCTCTTCAAGGGGTTACACGCTGGCACACGTGGCCGCGTGAACCAACCGGTATGGGACCTGTTCTTTCACATTCGACCTAGACACCTTTACACGTACGCGAACTTTCAACCTCGCCATGGACATTTGGTTAAGGCGGGTACAAATCGTTCGATGAAAAGATATTTAGCGGCGTTTCAAAGAGCCGACAGATAAAATGGCAAAGAGTTGTCAGATTGGTTGACGGTTGAGATAATTGGAGCGACATGGAAGGGACTTTTGGAGGAAAAAGGTTCTTAGATTTTTGATAGGATGTTTGGTAGAGTGTTGGGATGACGCGACAATGTTGGATAAAGTGGGATAGGATTCTAAGATTCGTCGATCGAGTTGCTTGGATGTCTGAAGCGTTTGGATTAACGTTTGCACAGAAGAAGATTCTTGGATATTTGGCCAAGTATTTAGAAAGATTGTTGCTAGTAATATAGGAGATGGCTTTGACATGTTTTAGGGAAAATCATGTTTGCCATGGTTTAAGGAAAGGCGGTGAAACTTCGAAGGAGCTGAAGTTCTTTTTATGAAAGATGGAGTATCTAAAAGGAAGAGACGAGCTGAGAAAATATCAATCTATATTTGGTGCAAGAATATACTCAGGGCCCTTTTTAACCCCGACTTTTGGGCCATCTATTACGTTAACGACGTCGATTGGATCCAAGCTAAGAAGTAAAAGATCGGTAGGATAGGTGGCTTGCCAGCAGCATGAATCACCGAAACGACGTACAGGAAGTAATAGAAAATATGAATAACCAAGAGGAAGAGAATAAATCGTCGAGAGAACACCAGAAATTGAATCGTTCGTAATTTTTATTTCCACATACACTGCTGATCCGAAGCATTCAAACGCTTAATGATACACATATGAAACGTTCTAATTGAATCGGATCACCAAGTAAACGATTAATCGGAAAAAGTTACACGTTCGTGTAAGATGACGATTTAAACGACACAGGAAAAAATATGTGAAATATTATTTCAGAGAATTATAAGAAAATAATAAATGAACAATTTTTATATCCACGCTGATGATCCTTATAATATCATATACTATATACATTATATAATATCAGATACGTATAAAGACCGAATCTCTGGAAGGAACGTCATTATGGATCAACGAAGGAAGAACTTACACACGTAGAAACACACACATGGGGTTCAATGGATTATCTCAGTTCGAAGACCTTCTATACTCCTCCCACTTGCTTGCCAGCTATCTAAGACACACATGTGTTCCCACAGGGTGTCAGGGCCGTATCGCTTTCGTGGCTTTTTTTGTCGGCTAGGCCTAGAAATCGAGCGAATGCGAGAGAAAAACAGAGAGAAAAACAGAGAGAGAATGAGAGAGGGTGGTATACGGGACACACATGTGGTCTGTGTTACGTTAACCTGCCCCTCTGCCTCTCACCACCACCCGCGGACGAAACACGAAGGGCAATAGGGGTGGGGCGACAGAGAGTGATAAAATTCAACAGTTGGCCCCGAATTGGCGGCTCTTCTCTCTTGTCGCCTCGGTTTCCCTCGTTTCCAGGGGAGACCGTTGGCCCGATAACCGATCGCCTGGAATTTACGTGACTTCTGACCCTTCGCTCTCTGCCCGACTATCCTCCCTACCCGAAAAAAAGTCTGGTCAGTGAACTGCTCCCTTGAACGACGCGCTCCTTCCAGAAAATTTTATTGCACTGTTTCGATCGTTTGGAAGGTTACAGCAGCGGCTACAGTCCCAAACTACGCACGCCTGAATCCTATGTCCCTAACCACGTTAATAATATTCGGCAAGAAGTATCGATTTATCGGTCTGTCTATAAAAATTTCAAATTCTTCCTCTCGGAATCCTTCGTTCGAGTTAATCTCGATAACAGGAGACAAATTTTGCTAACTTACCAATCTCCCTGAAAGTTTTCGATTTCTTGCTCTCGTCTTAACCGCCGACGCCTAAATCCACCACCCCCTGATTAACTTTAGTAACATTGGAAAAATTCTAAGCCACTAGTCTGAGATTAAAGCCGACTCTAGACGCGTTAAGATCTAACCACGACCTAACCCAAGCCGAAAGCAATCGTTTCAAACGTCTTATCACCCCCTATTGCTACATCGCGAGGGAAGTAGATGGAAAAACTGCATGGAAGATGAAAGATCGGTGGGAAAATGGTCGAACGGAGGGTGAAACACGAGAAGAGGAGTCGAAGTAACACGTATCGGTTCGCTGACCCAAATGAGACAGGAAGAAAGCGCGCGAGTATCGCGGGGGTGCAGCCAGAGGGGGTGGAGATCTGACCCAGACGAGTTTTTCCGCCGGTTTCCCGGGGATTTCCTATTTTTCCCGGTCGTAACGTCGGGCGGTGGGTCGGTAGTCTGCAGACAATTCGCAGTAAAATTTTTACAGCCAACCCCCATCTCTCTATTGCGACACGGTTCGCCGCGAGGGGTGGAGGCGGCGGTGGTGGCGGCGCTCCAGACGCGCGGAATGGCCGCGGCCTGCTCGCGGAAACCCATAAACCTATACGTCTGCCCTCCAATCTCCTCGAGCTTCGCTATTTCGCCGTACGGGAAAATATTTTACGTCGTCCCGACGTTTATCTGCGATCGGGACTTTATCTTTATTTCCGCGTTGGGATTGATTCGAGACCGGGTTATTAGAGTCTGAGCGCAGCCTTTACGACTACTTCTCTCTCTCTCTTTCTCTCTACGGCTCTCTTTTCCTCTCTCTATACTCGTCTGGCTCGATATCTGTCTCGGTGAAGCCGTTTGAAACGATTTGGTTGAACAATAGGTGTTGATTATGTGTTTTAATGGAACTGCGTGTTGTATGGCCAGTTTAAGTTGTCGCGTAACAAGGAGTTACCGAGACTCGCTCATTGTCAACTGAGGATTTAGTCGTAGCGGACAAATGATTGCTTAATATTTCACTCTTTTCTTCATTCGCCCATACGAGTGTTTTAATCTCTCTGCGATATTAGGACCTGCGTGTACAAGCACGTACTATTGTATAGTTGATCTTCGTTTAGTCACTTGTTGTTAGATAAAAATTAAATGAAAGAGAAAATAGAAGAAGGTAAACTCAAAGGCAAATGGAGGCAGCGTCTTATCCACAATAAACAACGAACTGTTCCAATGTTCGAAAAAGACTAAAATACTCGAGCGGCTCTCAGATCACCTGGAGATACTTTCGTTCGGAATTTGGAAGAGAATGCTACGTTTAAATTGGTAGGAATCAGAGTCACTGGAATGAAGTTGTCCAGAGCGATTAGATTAAAATTTAATACACAGTTCGATGGAATTTTTGAATTCGAGGCGATTTAAGAGATACGCGTGACGCGCTATCAAACTGTACTCGGCCGATTTTATTCCGGAGACTGGGACGCATTTTAATCAAGCGAAACCGACGAAGCCCGTTTATCGAGACATAATCTCTCAATCCTGCCGAGAGGATTTTTACAGCCCGTTTAGGGGCAAAAGGGAGCAATATGACCCGGCTCTCTGCTTCGTAAAATGGAAGTCGCTCATCGACAACGACGCTATCACAAAGGGAAATCACACTAATGAGAATGATCCTAGCAAAGTGTTACAAATGCTTCGTGGCAATGTGTTTAACTATTGGGAAGCTTGACGTGGACCATATGGGAAAAATGATGTCGGTATAGTGACTCTCATTCATGTTTGGAGAAACCGTATATATTACGGGGGAAATATTTAACCCTTCGACTATATGTAATAAAATAAAAAACAATTCAGAGATTCAATTAATAAATAAATATTAATATTTGAACTAGGTGTGATGATATTTCAGATGGAAAATTTATAATACTACGTTTCATGTCTTTGCTGTCATTGCTATGAAAGGATTTTCTTCGATTTTCTAATGAAAATGATTGAATTCTCTTGCAACAAACAGCGACTAATAATTAAAACAGGCGTGTAATATACTTTTTATCAGACGTATAGTATTCATTTGCGAAGCTCAATGGCCAAAATAATTGATCGAACTAGAAGCAATTTGTATATTTTTAGACGTCAGAGATACATGCCGCAAGGGATTAAATACGAGTCTTGTTTACTATTTAAAAAATACAAAATAAAATTCTCGACGATGTGTAAATGGGTCAATTTTCTGTTGTACATTTCAAAAGCTACTACTTAAGACACAAAACGAGCTTCGAATAAAAGATTATTTAGCGCTGACGGATAGAAGAGATCGTACGAGCAACTCGAATTTCATATTGCACCGTTCTGAGAAATCGAGCGCGACTGTGCCCGCGTAAATCAGTTCACAGCTCATTAGGAAGGGCCCTCACAAGCCATTAGAAAAACTCTCGGACCCACTTACGCTGAAAACGGCCTGTTTCCTATACATCGCTGTGACTATCGTCCAAGAACAATAAACAATAGCAACACGTGCATCGGCAACCTTCGAAAGATTATATATTTCTCTTGCGCGTTACAAATCGTCGAATAGAACCGAAGATACGATAAAAAAACTGAATGTTAATAAATCCAGTTAAACTATGCAACTTTCGGTGGGAAACTTTCGATATTCCGATCGTACGCAACGGCTGCTGTATTATAAAAATCAAAAGAAAAATAAAATGGAAATTACTTTAATCTAGAGAGAGAGAGAGAAATAAAAGGAAGATTTTTCGATATTTCAATCGTACAGACACTTGAAACGGTGCTTCGTAATAAGATTTATATTATTAAAAAATCGATTAGACTCGAAACTCGATACCAAGAATAATCCGCTATTTTCTACATCATCTGCAGATTTCTTAGATCCATCGAAGATCTAGATACCTCGAGAAATACAAAATTTCCTAATTGTTAATCCGCATTCGTGGCTCGCGACTAATTTCATCTTCCTTAACGTGCTCGATAATCAACGTGAAAAAAACAAAAGAAAACGATTGAATAAATAGCATTGTCCCATCAAACTGAAACGTTCTGAGAAACAGATATATTTCATACGCACGAACTTAATACGATGAAGTACCTACATGTGTATGTATAGCAGAAGAAGGAAAAAAAAAGTGGCACTCGAGTCTCGGAGAAAATGATGTTCAGTTCGGGGCGAGAATTAAATGAATATCAAGTCCAGGAACGCGATTCCCTCTCGTAACGGCACTTTAGGAGGCTACAGGAGATTGGAAGTTTTAGATGCAGGCTGCAGACGAGCGGTTTTATGAGTTTTCCGCGAGCAGCCCGCGACCATTCCGCGCAGCCAGCCACCTCTTCTTATCCCGGCTAGACAGCTGTAAAGTTTCTTGGGTAATAAAGCACCTGTGCGGCCCATAGCCGTGTCTATATAAAATTCATTACCACCGCCGGATATTTATAAGCGTTATGTCATCGTCGTGCTTAACGTGCAAACGCTTGGCCGTCGTTCAACGTCGCATGTCGCCGGTGTCGCGCTTTTCTCTTTCTATCCGAAGTCCGCAGTTTGCACAGAGGATTATTTTTTAGTAATTTGTATGGAAATATCTCGAGTTAGAAGATAAGAGGAAAAAGAAGAAACGAAACGGAGTTAAGTTTGAAAAATGAAGTTATTTAAGCGAAGCGCGCGATACTTGCTGATGTTTCCGATGTACAGATTATGGACTATATATCGGTGAAGTAAAATCTTCGAAGATCCTTCGGTGAGAGTACGAATTGCTGGCGAAGATTTTCAAGACTGAAATTTCCTCGCGAGCAACGTGAGAACGTGGCCTGCGAACGTGGCACGTGAATTTTGATTTTTGTCCCGAATCCTCGTTCAAATGCCGCGCTGCGCGTACAGTACGCAAACTTTGAAAATCGTCCGACCGGAGCAGGTCGTTTGAAAAAATGTAAAAAATTCCTCGGATACCTATCAATATCTCTACTAAATTATACAATTCTTGGTTACGTGAAATGTTTCAAACATTTGTCAATAAAAATCAAAATTCCTTTCAAAGAGATCTCCTGCCGAGTACCCGAACGAATTTCAACGAGGAGAAGCGGAATATCAAACAAATTTCTTCGCCCAGAAGCGAAACATCGACGGAGCTACTCGGCACCTGCTGAAAATCAAAAATGCTCAAAAAATCGTCCGGTTGAAGCAGGCTGTTGGAAAGAAATGTCCTCGGATACCTAGCGATATCTCTACTGAATTATACAATTTTTCGTTACGCGAAACGTTTGAAACATTTATAACAGTGAAACTGAAAATTGCCGACTGAAATTTCTTGGCGAATACTCGAACGAACTTCAACGACGAGAAACGGAGTATCAAACGAATTTCCTCGTCAAGAAACGAAACATCAACGGATCCTCTCGATACCTACGAAATTACTCGAGAAATCGTCCAGTTGGGACAGGCTGTTCCTGCGGGAAACCGGACGCTGCGCCGACAAAACGTTCATTTATATCACATGCAGCCAGGCGGGAGAGGCCTCGTATAAAATAGCCGAACGGAACAAGCGCGGTGCCTCAAAGGGAACACATGGTTCCACTCGTCCGGCGGCTTCTCCTACGTCGCCATTAAATCGACTCGTACAAGTAGTCGCGCCGGGGTTAAAATGTTAAAACGCAAGTCGACCCACTGCTGCACTTCTACTGGCCTGTCGGCGTGTAACTCTATCTCTTTCACACGTACACATCCACCTTATTCATGATACAGTGTATACGTACATGTGTATTCGTTGGAATAAACACACCCACGCATGAAGGACGGGCTTCCTCGTGGAGAGCGTGAGTCTTCGCGAAGCCGGTCACCACGTGTTGAAGGGAACCGTGCCAGACTGAGAAACAACGGTCGAAGAAGGGAAGACGAGTCTCGTCGGAATTGAAAACGCGAGTTGCGAACAGTGAAACGATCGACTGAAAACGATCGATCATTTTTGGCGTGCCGTATCGATTCGAGTAGGACATTTTCTCATATTCTGTACAGCGTTCATGATTTCTCACCGAATAATTTGTCAAGAATTTTGGAATGGGTTAGATAATTTCTTACTCGTTTGTTCTAATAACAAAAGTTTGAAGTATTTTAGTATCCTGGTGGTACTAGAAGAAGATAGTAGGAGTGGTGGATACATTTTTCTTGATTTTCTGAGGTTTAACGTCGTCTTATGATCAAACTGATGAATTTTAATATAACGTAATTGAAAGCGAAAATAACTTGTTGAACCAATCTAAACACATCCAGACGCGTATTAAATTATACTCACGCATCCAGTATCAAGTTTTCCATCAAATTTCATTTGTATGTTCGCGAATGATTAGAAGATATTACAAGTAACGACGCAAGAAACGTAGCCTCAATCTGATCCGCGTTTACTCTTCTTACAAAATCCTAAAATTCCCAATCGAACGAGATTGCGTTAAACGTCAAGAAAGATCAGATTGTGAAAACGATGAGGATGGAAATCGATCGGTGACCCAATCGATTCGCCACGATTCAACGCGTTGGACGAGAGGGCTGCGGCGAGGAAAACGAAACGAGGAGAGGGAAAATCGTAGAGTGTAGCGTGGAACGCGTGTAATAAGTGACGGGGCGAGCTGCGTGAAACTGAAATTGCCAGGATCCGCGCGGTCGGCCGGGCTTCAGCGTAATTCGCGCAATTAAACGGGCCGTGGTTGTTGAACCAGCCCTATTTTTGCCCGCGCTCTTCACCGCACGGTCGAGGATCTTAGATTTACGATCGGAATCAGAAGGGGTAGAACCGTAGTAATTACGCGGCCGTTCAAAGGGGATCCGCGCGCGTAGCGCGGCTCGTTTAAATTTTTCGAGCGCAGCGGAAAAATGAAAAGCCGCGCGCCGCCTCGAGAGCAGCGGAAAAACGGCTGAGGGCGTAATTTTTCGTTTACATCGCGGCGATTCGCGTGCGCGCACGCCTGTGAAAAGAGGGCGAATGAGGAACAGAGAAGAGGAAAAAAAACTGTCGCTGAAAAAGTAAAGGAAAGAGAGAAACGGGTGGTAAATGGGAGAGATCGAGAAAGAGGGTGAATTTGCAATTAACGTTAAAAGGTCCATAGACACTTCACAACTCTCTCCCTCTCTCTCTCTCTCTTGCTCTCTCTCGTTCTCTGCTCGCCTCTCTTACTCTTTCTCCTCTGGCTGTACGGATATTCTGCAAACTGTGGTGGGCATACTCTAGCCGGCGGTTTTCAAAAAAGGCCACGTGACTACTCCCTTTAGGTCCAACTTTCCGTTTGACCGAGTTTTCCGGCTTATGTAATCTCAAGGGCGAAAGTTCTCGAGTTTCGTTTCCCTGTACAGCAACGAGCAGCAGCCCTTTTAGGCCCTATTTTTACCCGAGGCTCGTTACACGACGAATAGCGTGGAGCAGTCAGCGAAAGAGAGAGAAGGCAGGCGAGCCTGTTTCATAATTAATTTAGAGAGATTATTAAAATCGTCGGCTTGGGGCAGGGTAGAAGTTAAAATCCTGTCTTCGACGGAACCATCGCTTCTAATTGCACTTTTTCAACAAATCTTTCGCGTACTCCTTGACGGGCTGCAGGCGGCCCCGTGTTAGCAGCGTTCGCGAAGACTCGCGAAAGAGAGCAGCGATTATTTCTCTTTTCACTATTTTGTCTTGACAATTGATCGATTAATTTTGGAATATTTCGTTGTAACGAACAATGAATTTTTTGTTTGCAAGGGAGCGAAACGAATATTATCTTAAGGGGTTGATTATCTTTGCCTCTTTCTAAGAATCAGTCAAATTTTCGTAGAATCACTTTGACGAGCAAGAGAAAAGGAAAATTATACATTTTTGTTCCTTTGGATTTTCTAGGTTATTTCTTGTATGATTTTTAAGGGGTTGGCCACCTTTGTGATGTTTAAAAACACTCAGCTTTTTCGCAAAATTTCAGAGATATCTTTATCATGTACTTTTCACCGTGTCCTGGAAGTTTCTATTTTTTCGTCGAGAAATTTTCCATAATTTTTCCCTACCGTCGAAATATTTTAATTTGGAGAGCGACGTAACCGGACATTGAACGTATTTCAGAAGAACCGTTTTTTAAATAATTTTCAGAAATGTAATTTTTTACGCGTCAAATCGCATACTCGATATCCGTGTGGTAACAGCAAAGCTGAAAAATTTTTTGCAAATGATATTTACCTCACTTTCATCATTTCATATATTTTTTACAGTTTGTCGAAATATTTTCCCGCAATCTAATTTAATATTATCCTAACTATATTTCGACAATTCATCTGTTAATTTTAAAATACATTCACATCTTCTTAATTATTCAAACAATTATTTCACTTACTCACTACAACAACTATTACACGTTAATGCTTGTTAATCGTTAAATTACGAAATTTAATTATACCTCGTGAATATTTTTTTAAAAAATCAAAGTATCGTTGGATTAAATATTCAGCAGGTACAATAGTCATTTCTATAATTCCAGGGAACAGTGGCGGACGATTGTTTCACGGATCTATAGAACGTAACAAGAGCTGACGGTCAAAGGGAGAATTCCTCGAGTTGGCGGCGGTTCGTTTGAATTTCGACGGAGATTCCCTTTAAGTCGTAATCCGATGGAAACATCGTCAGACGTCTGAAGCGAAATTCCACAAAGGGTCGAACAACCCTTCGACGTTACGACCCACCGCAAAGTGCGTCGAGGGTAAAAGAACCCTCTAGCCCAGTTGTACCGAAGGTCAATGGTACGGAGGTTAAGGAACTGCGAAGGATTCATTCAGGGCAGGGTAGAAGGCAGTTCTCCCATCCTGACAATTCTCACGTTCCATTACCAATTTTCTAGTATCAATGTTTTAAATATCTTTATTTTTCTATAAATATTCAACAACAGGAAGATCTCAAATGATCTATAGACCGAGCCAATAATTTTTAATAATAATTTTGAACAAAATCAACGAACTAGTCCTGAGAATGAAATTGGAAATAATTTTTTTTCCAAGGATAACAGCGAGAAAATGTGACATATCATGTGACTACCAATTATTTTTCATCGATGGACGTAGCTGGGGTCCGCGGGTTCGCTAAGCCCGTGTAGTTAAATTAACTACCCCCTGCGGATTTTATTATTACGTTTGATTATTTCGATTAGAAAATACAAGCGTCAACGGGTTTATTAGATTTCGATTAATTTTCGTTGAAATTAAGCGTCACGACCGCTCCACATTGATAAATGACTCGTTTAGCGATGAGAAGCATGAAAAATTTGCAACTACGTAAATTTCAGTGATCGGAAACACACGAAACTCATGAATTTTCAATAATTCAACCACCGACAATTCTTCCACCGTTTCATTACGTGGCGATCATTCGTCGAACAAACGTTTGCGCAAATTGCAATCCCGATTTCCATTTTCATCCGGCAAATTTATCGAAAACACCGAATGATCCGATTATATCGAAGGAAAATTTGATTTTTCGTAGAAATCGGCGATGAATTTTTCAGTAACGACCGTCGGAAAACTATGTATATGGGGGAGGGTAGAAAAAGAGGGAAGAGATCGTGAATCTGTCTGTAATCTATTTTCCAATAAAGACAGCAGCGGTTCAAAGTGGAATTCCTTGAAGGGTCGAGCACCCCTACGATGTTACGACCCTCTGCTCTTGGCGTAGGGGGTGAAAGCAGCCTTTTGCCCCAGTTTTCAAGGTCCGAGATGTGCCGTCTGAGGGACGGTTATGGTTCGGTTAAAGAGGATCTCGTAATTTCCCTGTTATCTGGTCCACGTGATCCTTAAATTTATCTCCAACCCTTCGAACGCTAATAACGCTGGTTAACAAACTTTTGCGCTGATCCTTATGTATTTTCCTACCCTGAACTCCAATTTGTAAGCAGATTTTTTCTGTAGCCAGTAATTTTTACGCCAGCACAGTTTCGATTTTTTCATTTTCAGTTGTGTAGTGAACGATAAATGAAAAATTAATTAATAGAAAGATTGGTGTGACCAAATTTGTTTTGTAGGGCTATGCCGTACAATATTAAAATCGGTCAGTGGAAAGTGTAATGACCGAATGGAAAACGCGAAAAACTATAGAAAAAATTTCTGGAACAAAATTTATGACAATAATTTCCGAATTCATAATTATTTTGCCAATGATAGTACCCGGTGCTTAGGTTAAATCTGAGCTGTTGTAAACGTTTGATGTATGCGACGTTCTTAATAATTTACCTGTTGAACAGCCGCTAAGATTTTTCCGGGAAATCCTTGGTACTGCAAGCTAAGCTCTAAACTATGTACAATAATGCACGATTTCATTAGAATATTTTGAGAACTGAAAAGTGATACCATGTAAGTGAGAGTTGGATGTTTCTCAGTCTCCAACAGATGTCAAATATCAAGTTAGATATCTCGGGAAGTCATCAGTTTTATCTCTTTTTAGATTATGTTTTACAATGAATAATTGTATAGTATTATCTGATTTACTAAATACGTTGAATGGCGCCATTAAAGCATCTTACATGACGAAAAGAAAACATATCCGAATAGAATAAAAAGTAAACAGTTGAAATAAAAGGTAGACGATGTTTTGTAAACCAGTGTAAATCTACTCCGCAAAGAAATTAGTTCAAATATTCTGCTTGATTTTTCAATAAAGCGATGTTATTTCTAAAATATTTTCCATGAAACGAGAAGAGAAAATTGTTTCGATCGGTGCTGGCGAACGGAAGTAAAAGAAGATCAACTACGACATATGTACATACCCGTTACTCTTTTTCCATCCTCTTTAAACAATATGTTTTCCCAAATATTATGCTCGTATCGTGCCGGAAGATGTGCAAGAAACGTCGAGATAAAATGAAATTTGAACGTCGATGGAGCGGCAAATATTATTCCAGTGTAACTCTGACGCGCAAAAATATCGGGGGGGAAAAAAATTTTCTTTTTTCTTTCTATTTTCCTAGGACCTTGCTGTTCGATTCTCCACAGGATATTAAAAAAGTTTGATTACTACACCCGGATTTGTGCGCGGCGTGTACCGCTATTGTTCATTTCGATACACCGCTTCATTTCCTACAGCGTTCATCCACTATTAACCATCGAATTTCATTTCACGAGTCCGAACGCATATGTAACAACCGTACAACTAATCACTCGATTTCAAACCCGAAACAAAGACACGAAAAATTCAGCGAATCCATCGTGAATCGTCTCTTTATCGCCTGTCTTCTTACGGTATACAGTGGTTCACCAACGTATTTGGACACTCATAATAAAAAACAAACTTCGATGAATGTACAACGGCGTCTACGAATGTCTGAATACCTCGATGAACCACCGTACGCGTTAGATCGAGCGATAAGTTGGTTCATGTTTTCTCAAACAAGCGTATCAAGCTTTAGGTATTTACTTTCTTATAACATCTATCTGTATGTATAATGGAGGAATAATTTATTCTTTTCATATCTCTATGAATATGCATCCTTCATAAACATTCAGATACATGTATCTTCATGCTCTCTGGACAATTTTTACAACGTTCATTGCATTAGTAAATAATGGACGAACTTGTTACTCGAGCGAATCGCTCATAAAAATATTCAAGCACGTGTATTTTTATATTCTCTTAAGAACTTCGTTGCAACTCATATTAGCGAAATAAAAAATGTTTCACTCGCAGATTCCACACTCCATCAACTTGGGGATGCTACTTTGACAGCAACTCTGTCGATGCAAGGCCGATAAAATGCAATCGAACGTTTCACTGCAACGCTGAGAAGGAACATCTCGTTAAATACGATACGTCAGAGAAAAGAATGACCGATGCAAAATTATTTACTCGCCGTAAACAGCCTTAACGAATGCGCGAAGACATCTACATTTATTCTTGCGAGTCACTGTATATAATACTCGAAGGAAAATTCAAACACGCTCTTACGACCTGCACTTTCGATAAACCTTTTCAATGGAAAAAAAAAGACTGTTTCACTCGTCGTTCCACGTATTACGGGAAAATCCAGCCCTGCCACTAACCCTGCGTATAGACTCGTACAATCGTCCCCAATGGGACGTTTCACCCCCGCGTTATCAAAGAACGCCTCGTTGAATGACTGCAACGCACCATAGAAACCGTCGTACGCGAGGGAGCGGCGAAGCTTGCAAACCCTTTGGCCCAGTTTTCAAGGTCCGCAAGAAAACGCGGCCAGATTAAGGGACGCTGACGGCGCAGGGGATGAAGAGAGAACCGGCTGACGCCCTCCTTCCGGTTAGTGGTCGGGGGTGAGTAGGTCAAACTTTACTGCCCTGCCGTCTAGACGTCGTTGCGCCCCGTGCACGGCAGTAAAACCATTTTAAGGGGCTGTTTTACCAGCGCACTCAGCGCGAGACCTGTTCGAAAGGGGTGGCTCTCTGTGAGCACCATCGCCGTACCGAAACCCCCGTTCTTCCTCATCCCCGTGGCTCGCCTTTATTTCCTTTCCCGCCGGCTAGATCCTCTCCCGTGCATCCAGACGAGAGCCGATGCGCAGCCAGGGGACCGGCTGCAAACGTAAAACGAGGAATCGTCTGCGAGATTCTCATCCCCCTCGGGCTTCATCCCTTGAACGTGACGGAGAAATACGAGCCACCCAGCCGACGTTTCCTAACCGTGGAATTACTGTATCCAGTCGGCTGCAGGATAATTGCGTTTATAATTTCCAACGTTGCTTTGTAGGCGAAGGTGCTGTGCAACGAGTTTTTCAAACGGCGATTGGTAGGTCGAAGGTGCTTTAGTTGATTGGGTTTGCGTGTGAAAGGGGTGAGCGAAGAAACGTAAGCGATTGATTCGAGGGGTTTGGTGGTTGGTATTTTTCACTCTTATTACTCTTTGGATGTTTTATTACGCTTTGCAATCTTTTGCTATTCTTTGGAATTTCTAGGTGTTGCCATTTGGAGTTTTTAATCGAAAGATGGTGGTTAATTTTTTGGAACTTAGAAAGTCTATTAATGTTTGGGATTTTTGCTACTTTCTGGAATTGGGAAGTTTCGTTATTCTTTGGAATTTGCCATTTTTGCTGCTCTTTGGAACTTGGAAATTTTGTTATTGCTAGGAATTTCCAATGTTTGCTAGTCTTTGGGATCTCCAGCGTTTGTTTGTCTTTGGAACGTTGCTAGCAACCCTGGAATTTACAACTTGTGTTCAACAATTTTATCGCACAGTTATATTCACCTTTTATCTACAGAAAGGGTTACAGGTTGCAATGAGAAGTTCGAATTCCCGAGCAGCCTGCTTCCCCAATTTACCAGAACATAGAGAAGATAAATGAACCTAAAAGGACTCTTCCTGGCTAGGACGAAGAAGCACTTAGCATATACAGAGAAGTAGTCGTCGATAAAAAGCCAACAGAAGCAAGCCTCGATGTAAAGGTGTCCGAAAAATTCTATCATTCTTCCATAGTTCTGCCTACGATACGATTTAATGTGATTTATGCGCTAACGATAAACTGCATAAGAGTTGTAGAGTCGAAGTGAAATGAAGCAAAGTATCTTTAGTTGAGACTTTTCTACAAGTTATTCGCCCTTTATCACATCGTATCTTATTTAACATAATCGTCGATTATTATCCTCGAGATACAAGTGATTTCAACATACCAGCCCAGATTAATTAATTTTAAAATATGTTCATGTAGCATATTTTCTACGACAAATGTAATTCGACGTTCCTACGGTTAAAACAGAGAAGTAGAATTAAAACAAAACAAAAATAGAATTAAATTCTCCAAAAATTAACCAATCTCTGACATAAAATATTCTTAAAATATTCATCACCTATACAATCCATGGTACTGTCAAGTTGTACCAAGAGTTTCTTTTGTTTTACAAGGAAATAATAGATGCACAATTTTGTTTGCTTCAACACTCGAGAATTAACAATCTTACAATTTCAACAACAGTATCAGACAAATCTACGATGAAATCTAAAAGAAGAGAGGGTCCGAACCGGTCGACAATTTTCGAAGAATCAGACGATCTCGAAGGAGCCACGACGCCTTAATCCAACGGGCAAATATTCGAGCGAATTGGTCGAGCAGCGAAGATACAAGCAACAAAAGTCTGGCTCTCCCCTCTAAAGTAAGAAAGGGGAGAGAGGCGAAAGTACAGTGGGCCGGTTGTTTCGTGAAATTCTCCCAAAGTGCTGGCCCTTCGAGAGGGCTCTCGAGGATCTGCTGGCTTTCGAGTGCACGACACGTCGATTCGAGCCTTCTAATGCCCGCGATGACGTCTTTGCGATACGGGGCCATCGACGTTTTCAAGTAGCCTGGCCTCTCTTCCAAATCCTCCCTCGCGCAACGTTAAAATATTCCTCTGTCACAGCGGCTCGTCATACCTCGTGTAAGTACCATGTTTCTCGAGTGTAAATTGCCCCGCGAAACGATTTGTGACTCGTTGTTTGAACTTGGGACCAGAAGGGATGAAAGAGGGTGAAGGGTTCGAAGACCATGTTCTTTGATGGATTTCCAAGAGACTTTCGTTCTTTCCAGATGGATCCTTTTCCTTTATGAAGGAACGCAATAATATACGATGGTAGAAACTATAATACAGAGGCTGCAGAGCTACACGTACGTATCTTTATCTTGCAGTGAAGAAGCATTTTCTGCCAGCTTCTACCTTCAATTCCTACAGTATCAAACTTTTGTAGTCGTACGAGAAGTATCCTATCGCGAATGTTTATACAGCTTCCTATTTGTATGTACACGCACAGATGTTTGTCATTTACGTCAGTCTTTTCTATAGAACGATAATCTTCAAACGTTACTCGTATCACGAAGAATAATATTCCTGCAAATTCCTTTACCAGCAATCGTATAGTTAAATTATCGTACTTTGAAGTTAACCAAATTTTCGTATCTAACGAAATACGAAAATAATTTTGGCAAAAAGAAAGAGAGAAAAAGAGAAACAAAAACAAAAAAAAAAAAAAGGAAAGGAAATAGCTAAAATGTTCTGTACGTTGGGTAAATCTGAAAACGAACAGGAAGGTGAATCTCGACACCAAATTTATCTATCATCATTCCATCACACATCTAACGAAGAGAAGAACAAAAGGAATCGACAATTATTCGGACGATCCCTTCGCTTGTGAAATTCCAGCAGGCTCGTTCGTGGCCCCGAAAACAAAAAATCCCGCCGTATCAGAACCCTCGTCTCGTCAATGTGCTCCAGATCCAATATACATCCCTGATGTTCTCTGAAAAACGCGTCCATTTTCATTTTCCACGTCCATACGCCGTTCTTTCTCTGTCCGATCGTTCGTTTTCATATCGAGGGTACGACGATGAGGAATATCCGATGCTCGTAAGGGGGCCACCGATTTTCCCAGAATTTTCTCCTTTCCCGGGCTCCGATCTTTCCGAATCCTCGTCTGCTACAAATTTCACTGACTTTGAAATTTATGCATCGATCGTATCAAGATGCAGTGGATATTTTCAACGGGTTCAGACGATTGTCTTCTTGGGGATCTATCGATAAATGGAAATATCATGTTTGAACACATTTTTTGACGTTGTGTATGTTATAGACAATCGTTGTACGATCTATTTCCACTTCAGTGATTATTTCAAAGCTCAGAATCGGAAATGGAGCGATTTTTAATATCACTGAGCTTTGAATTATGATATTTTAAATTAGATACAGATATAGTAAAAGAGAATATCGACGCAAATTGACTTCGAATTTTGATTTATAATCAAATATTAAATATAGAATATCGAGGTAAATCATTTTTCTTCAATCGAGGAAATGTCAATAATAAATCAATGTGTTTTTCTTTAAATATATTCATGAGTATGATATTATATAATATGTTATAGTATATTATACAATATAATATATTAATGAAATGGAAGAAAATCCCAAAGTTTATTAATTTTTTGGAGAGGAATTTTTGTAAAATTTTCCAAATCTTTAGGAGGAAGATTTGACTGTATTAAGCCAGTTTTATGATACTGTTATCTGAAAATTTGCACTCAGCTATTACTTCAAATTATTAATTGGTTGGTACGCAATGAGAGATTAAGGATTTAGTCGCGAGCTAAACCTCGTCGGAGCTACAAAATGGAATTAACCGAGAAATTGCAAAGATACTTTTAAAGTAGAATATAAAATAAGACAATCGACCTCGATACCAGCATCACCTCATTTTCATACGAAAGAAAAGACACGTCACATTTTATATTTAATTTTCGAGCTAATTAGAAATCGATAACGAGGATATTCCTGTTCTTTATCAAAGTTTATAACTTGACGGTTTTACGAGAAAACAACTCCTAAATCTGACTCGACTCTTCTGTGATTATCGATTGATCGATACATGGGCTCTGAACACGCGTCTAATATCAATATTATCCTTTCAAATTAATAACTTGTTTGACTTGTACATCCAGCTAAATAATTTATCTATCCAGGAACAGTTTTTTTCATGTATCGTTCTTAAATTTACATATTTACATTCGCAAATACTAAATCCAATCTACCTCGCAAAATAAATTTTTATTTAAATAACGATCCAATAAACGAATCGAGTACGAAAAAAAAATCCTCTTAAACGAAGAAAAATCCTACATCTAGTGGTTATAATTATCGAAATCACATCATTTACCTTTCTGGCAAATTTTCATCGCTGTCAATCTATACATCTACCCGGGATAAAATATTTTCCAACGACTAGGATTATCTTACGATATTCTACGTTGCACACTAATATCGTACGTTATATCAAGTTAGAGACATAATTCAGTATAAAATTATTCTCATAAGAATAACAAAGGAAAAGTACTCGAAGGTAATGCCAATGGAAGAAAATATTCGAATATAAACGGGTTAATAGATCGCAACTAAAAAGCCTTAAAGAAGCTTCTTTCATCCCCATAGGCTGTAACATTTCACCGTTCCACTTCGTGGCCACGATAAATCTCTCGACGCACAGATGTCAGAATATTTAGAACACTCTAACCGAAGCGAGAAGCGAAAGATCATCGAGGATTAATACGTCGATCACGCGAGACAGCTCATGATCCCCCTAATCACTCATTTTCCTTTGAAAAAGAGTATGGCGCACGATCTCGATCAATTTTCGTCCCATAGAAGAGACGTCTTTTGCAAATCGTCGCGATTCGATTTGCATGGAAAGAAAAGAAGAAGAAGAAAGGAGGCTCGTAGAGGCCCGATGATCGATCGAGGATCATCGAATCGATATTACGACGGGTCGAGATTGTCCTGGATGCCAGGTGGATGCAACGTTTTTACCTGCGACGAAACTACCCTTGCTGGGGCATGCTGATAATAAGCCAATAATTCTTGACGATTATCGTCGAGACGATAAAAGTAAGAGAGAAATGGGACGTTTGAGAAAATGTTTCGCAAGAAATTAACGGATCTTGCGGTTTATCGTGGCGCTGGATAATTCGATGAAATAGGGGTAGTGGAGAATATTTAACGAATAAAGATTCGCGAAGAAATATCGCGTATAGAGTTCCGATTTTTAATTGCAAATCGTCGACTATACTTTTATTCGTCGGTGCTTTCGTTATTTTCGCCGTTCTTTCTTGTTCCAGCGTTGTTGTTTCGTCATTATTTTCCAATTTGTATTGTCGGGGCCTGGATTCGCGGGTCGTGATAATTTTGTAGGACAGACGCGTCTCTGTCAAAGAAAGGATAATATTATACAAAACCGAGCATCAGCATTTTCAAAAAGAAAGAAACAGATCTGAGAGAAGAAAGTTTCAAAAGAATGACATATGTACGTATAGTGTGGCCCGAATAAAATGTCACCATCTGTTTCCATGGAATCCGGCGAAGATATTCAATACGAAGAAATTCGGACAGTCAATGAAGACATTATTACATTACATCAGGCAGTACATATCATATTGTACGATTCTAAGAATTTTGCATGACGCAGATATGCGGAATTTTATTATGACATAATTAAAAATGAAAAGCAACCTGCTAGGTTATCGAAAGAGATCAAAAGATCGTATGTATAGCTACAAAAGTCAAATAAGAGTACAATTCCGATAACATAAAATCCACGACGTACTGAATTTTTAACCTGTTTCCCCCTAAGAGACAGAAACTCCAACTTGTCCTCTTCTTTCATTCTAATCTTCCTCCGTAAACATATCTTCCTTCACGGTAAATCATTCCATCGAATAAATCACTCCAACTAATAGCACGTATCCGAACCATTCTTTCTTCTGTCTCTGTACTGTGCATAAAATCCGCTCCTATCCTCCCCCCAAGAATCCAATCAAATTCTCCCATTAAGACGTGCGGAATTCCACCGGCAAGCTGCGAGAACTCATCGCCTCCTTATACCTAACACACAAAATCACCAGCATCTTGAAATCCAACGTTCCACTTTTGCAACAGCGTCGGGTCAAAAATCTCAAAGGAATTGACTCGCACGCGAGAGCGTACGTACGTGTGTCTACGAGCCTCGGACGAAAACAAACGCGAGAGGGGAAGAGGGTTGGATAGTGGCGTTTATTATCATCTGAAAAGGGGCGACGATTCGCGGGCGGGTCGGCCCGTTCCTGCAAATATTAGACGAGAGAGAGAGAGAGGCAGAAACGGTTTCGCCATTGTACGTTCCTTCAAAGTGCAGCCCCCGGGTACTCCGGGTGCACGCCGCTTCCTTTTTCTCACTTTTCTCTTCCGCCAACCCCACCTAGCCCTCCTCCACTTCCTCTTCCTCCTCCTCCGGGCAGCGCTGCTCCTTTTTCCGGGTCGAATATCGATCCTGATATTTTTCCATCCTTTTTTTTTCCACGTCCGTACGAGCGTCATTTCCAGCAGTTCTTTCTTTCCGTCGGCCACCCCCTTTCCCCTCCGCCCAACCCGACCGCCGCCTCTCACGTTCGTACCACTCTCGTGCCACCCCCCGAAAGAAGTTATATTTCTCGATCTAGCGTGCGGGCTTCGTTCATCGGTCACCAAAGGGGTTAGAAGGGGAAAGGGTAGAGAACGGGACGAATTTTCTTGCAATTTCGCTGCATCGTGCTTCTACGCTCTCTCACCCTCTCTTTCGCGCTTCTACCTCCTCCTCCCCCCTCAACCCCTTTTCATTGGCCGTTTAACTCACCTCTCGTGGTATGCCGAACGCGTCCTTTCGCGACTCTTTCTTTTCTAATTTCGTAGCTACGAAGGCTTTTTTTCTGCTAAATCCTCTGTCAGTTTCGAGAGATACACACAGCCGGTGGTTGTTGGGATCACGAAATTATCAGTGCTCGTGTGGAATCCAACTTACGTGAAAAGAATTTACGCCTGTTCAACTTCGTATTATTTACGTGGTAAATTTAAGCGTTCTCTTTGTTCCTATCGATCGATCGTTTTAAGTATCGTAGCAGGTCTTTCACCGTGGTTATCTCTATTAGATATTCTACGCTCATACGTGCCGTAAACGATTCCATAATCCAGTGTCAAGGTATTCTTCTCGAGATTAGGGGCACAGTACGTCTGAAGAACCTTTTGAATTATAATTTTCCTCGCTGCGAGCTATTGATCGCATGAATAATCCAACTGCACGTTCTATCTCGAAATGATATTCGATCTGCTTTCCTTAAATGTAAACTTGATAACGTAAAACAGGAAAATTAATAAAAAATTGTGACATCTGACGGCTGAACCGTATCCCCTTGTACTTTTCAACTATTGCTTAACATCTGTCTATCCGCAAACAAATATACAGGAACGACTGGCCTAAGACGTTTAAACGTAGCGTACTATACATTTGTATATTTTTAATGAGAACGATCGGACTAACGCAAAACGCATAGGTGGATGGTATAGCGGGAATCTTGGATTTTATCCGCGAGCCACTGTCGTTCCTCAAAGCATCGGATCTCTTCGTTCTACGTGGCCATCTCTTTCTCTCCGCCTCGATCTCTTCCTTTTTGTACCTTCGTTCTTTCCCGCCCTTCCTTTTTTCCAGAAGGGGGGTTCAATATCGATCCCGGTGGCCGGTTTTTCTTTTTCTTCGTTCTCTCTTCCACCCGCCCTTCCCTTTTTGCCCCCCTTCCTTTTTCCCTATTTCCGCGAGTGCCGCCCTTTTCCTCCCTTTTTCCTGTTTTCATCAAACTACCGGCGGAGATAGAGGCCGCCTCGGGCCTCGAATAATTTTATAAAAATATCTCTCTAGCCCTCCGACTGACCAGGACCGTTAACATCGCCATCGACCGTACACTCTCTCTCTCTCTCTTTCTCTCTCTCTTTTTCTCTCTATATTCACCACCATACACACAGAGATCCAGCAGCGCGAGTAGAAAAATCGTTTTGTTTTCCCTTTCTTCCTTCCAAGAAACGCAATCTTCTTGTTGCAAACCTTCCGCTAAATCCTCACCCCCTCCCTCCATCTGGTTTTTCTTAACGCATATTCGCAACCACGGCTATCCGCCATTCTCACGCTGCTACGATCGCTTATGCAAACCGTTTACATCGGTATTTCGTGCTTTTTCTTTGTTTCTCCGTGTTTATTATCTCCTCTCCTTTTCGCCGTCGTTCCTCCGCACAGTTTAATCCATAAAGTCCGGCAAACTATGTATGTGACCCTTCGAGGTTCATTCTGCCGCTAAATCTGCGGCGTTCGTACTCGTATTCGCTTTACTTCTCCCTTTTTTATTTTTATTTTTATTTTTTTTCGGTTTAATGTATTTTGTTCTTTCTTTGTTTGGCGGACTCGGTTCTCCCTTTTTTTCTTTTCAAGATATCGATCTTCGTCAGTCGTTCTCCGACTACAACAGGCCAGGTCTTCTCTTTTTTCGGTGGCTTCTTTCTCCCTCTTTTTTTTCTTTTTTGTTTTTTTCGTCGATGGCTACTTCCAGTTCGCGGCGACGCCCGGGATAACGTTATTCTTCCGGTTTATGGGGTAATTCGCGCGCACTGCGGAATAATTTGCGACCGCCAGCTACCGAGGTAAGGGCCGATCCTAAGTCGCGAAGCTGGCAGAGACGGTCGAGTAATTCTTGCTGGAAGAAATCCGATGTTAAGAAAAAACCAGCACCCGTTTCCTATTTATTCGTATTAATCGACTATCTTGATGAATTATAGCAAACTTTATAATAAAAGTCATCGTTTCATCTGACGCGAAATTGTACAACGATGAAGGAGAAGCCTGATAACCCGCAACCTGTCACTTATTGTCGATTTAACAATATTATTGGTTGTTAAATTATAATGCACAGGAAATACTATAAAACGCTGGAATACTTGGCATATTTATGATGTTTGAGATATTCTGTGCGTTATCAAATTTTCTATTTTTCTCCATGATTTTAAATCGGTAGCACAATACAATTGCAATGGCTGATCATCTTCTTTCGGTCAGATTTCGTTAAGCAACTAATCAAGATATAAATTGTTAGTTTAAAATAATTTACTTTTGCAATGCAATAAAGTGAAAGGTGACGTGCTTGATAAAATGATAGACTGATATATTATGAAGCTGGCGACGGTATATTCGGGCACTCCGCGAAACGGAGTTCAGAAATAAAAGTATTCTGAAATTTTCCAATGCATCTAACTTGCTGCATCCTTAATGTTGTCAATTAAACTGCTAAATTTAGTAATCCACCTTCCCTGTCGCCTCGACTTTTTAGTTTCCATTTTCTTAATTTTCTCTTAATTAATTGCTCGATACGTCGCAAAGTTTCTGAATCCAGAAATTTGTACTATTTCGATGTTGCTTTCGTTTCGGCAAAAATTTCTAGCTTCTCGGAGAACGTGTAACGTAAAATGCAAACGAATTCAAAGTCTTCCTCTTTGTTAGAAAATACCGTACACCGGGTGAAAGAGACGATCGAAGGAACTCGGCGGCATTAAGAAAATTACGAAAATTTCTGCTCGATGAAGAAAGAGAAAAAAATCTGTCTCGACTATTTATTGGAATATTTAATTTCGCAAATAACCGAGGGAAATCGTTCCCCTTTGCCTCGTCTCCATCCGGCCGTTTCGGTCTTCAATATCGCGCGACAGATGGAAGAAGCCATCCTCTGTCTCTCTCGAGATCCATCAAATATCGGAAAGATGGCGGCAACATTGGTAGCTACCGCTCTTCAAAGGCTAGTCCGGCGCCCAGTTGAGTTTCCTTCCATTTCCCGTTTTCCCCGTCGCCAGTACGGGGGTCAAATATCGATTCTGATATTTCCACCGGCATTCTTTTTTCCTCTATTTCGCGCCGGACGCCTTCCACCTTCTGTTCCTGCCTCGTCCTCTCTATTTTTCATTAAGTGGCGGACAGGATGCGAGACACGCCGCCCGAGAACAGCGACAATTCGCCCTCGGAGAAAGTGGAGCTTCGCGTTTTGTCATTCCGAGACGTTTTCCAGGATGGATCTTTGGCCCTCGAATATTTCAACCTCACCATCAACCTACCAATATTTCTTACAATTTTCTATCTAATTAATTATCACGTGGATTTTTTTCATTCCACTTTCAATCCTCCATTTATAATTCTTTTTTTCCTTTCAATTTTAATCTTCGTTTTACTTAATTTTTCATCCGACCGAATCTTTCATCGATGTTAATATTCATATTTATCGATTTATCAATCAATGATGGTATCTTTTAATTACTATTACCTTCTCTTGTACAATTCCTGAATACACGTGCTGCTTTATCACGATTCTAACACGTAATCGCATGAAAATCTTTCTACGCATTTCACACCGACAACTTGTTAATCGAGTTTTTATAAATTTCAACAAAGGTAGTTTCTCTGGACGATGAACGCACGAAGAATCGCACGGAAACACCGTCCAACTTGGCATAAATTCTTCCGAAAAATTAAGCTGAGAATCTTCGCTAATTCTTCCAAACTATTTCGTCAGATTCTCTAAAATCTGTTCGTTAAAAGTTCGTTAAAACTTAGTCTTCTTCTGCCAACTTGCTCGGCATCGCTTACCGAGGCGAGAGAAAAATTTGTGCCAGTTGTTTCTCAAAATTCCGACGCATTTGCAATCAGGAAATCGAGACTCGCGTGTCCTCGTAGTTGGAGAAATCTCCTGAAACTCTCGTACGCTGGAATCCACGCTTCTCCACGCTGCTTCTTCCTCGGATATATTCGCCGACAATTTTCCTCCTTGATCGTTCCTTTTTTCCACGTTGCCTCGTTTGATCGTGGTTATTTACAATTTTCTCTCTTCTTCTTCGGCGCAAAAGATTCGAATGCGGTGGTCGGCTATTCGATCGTTTCGCAAAAGGGGCAGTGAAAAAGGAAAGGGTAGCACGCGCGTGGAAATCCCTTTTAGCAGTTGAACTTTCACGATTTTCTTTCGACCGAACTTCCCCCAAAGTCCCGCCAACTTCCGTAAATCTCGATTGTGACGCGCGGAACTAGTTGAAAGTTTAATCGCGTAACTTTTCACGCGTCCTTTCCCTCGAAATTTGCGGCGGTCTCCTACGACCCGTGTTATCGCTCTCGTTACTTTGATCCCGACCACGCTGTGTAATTTTATTCTTGCCGATTCGTATTCCACCAAACTGCGAATTTATTTTATATTACGCCGCGGTAAAGCGTTTCGCCAGCATCATGAAATATTGAAGATGGAAAAGAGAATTATTTTAGGTAGCAACCGGAATCCTGGATTTACACAATTGTTACTCTAGATTGATCGACGACTGACAGCGATACGGAATTTACTTAATATCCTTCGAAACATATTTCCAATCGACCCACATTTTCTAACAGTTTAGGTTTTCGCATTCCACGAATTAAATCAAAACGATACCTTCACCAATATCTGACGTTTATGCAAAAATATATTTCTTTAAACACAACCGAACAAGCGGAATTTAAATCGAAGAATTCTCACGACGAATATTTTGCGCTTGATATTAGGTTGTCCAAAAAGTTTCTTTCGTTTTATAAGGAAATAATAGACGCAGAATATTTTTGTTTTATATTAGTTTATTGAATTATACAGGAACGTAATAATAGAAACAGAACGAAATGGCTGATATTTAATTCAATAAAATAATATAAAACAGAAATTGTGGTTTATCTTCCGAAACGAAAGAAACTTTTCTGACAAACTAATATTCTGTACGTCTTAATTCTGCACATTTTTATGCTTCCAATCTCTAACCTGCATGTATTCTTCATTTTTCACAGTCTAAAAATCAGAATCTAAAAATTGTCTACATGAATAGACGAGGACTCGAAGATACGTAAATGTCGAGAATATTTTAAGTTTCGTATTTATCTCGTTCCGGTATGAAAGGAATGCAAGTTCCGACATATTTTTTTTTCGAGAACAGTTTCCTTTGGTTCCAAACGAGTCTGTTAGTGGGTAAAAAAAAAAGACGTGGGAGACATCGGGCCCCCTCGATCGATTCAATGAAACACCACGGCGTCTGCTCCTCGTCATTAAAAAACACGTGGCCGTCTAAAACACTGAACCTACTGTTTCTTCGCGACACGCGTTTCTACGCGCCACTTTAACGAACCGACAACACGGTATGCATTAATTAGAATCTCTGCGAGTATTCTTGGTCGCGAGACTCGTCCAATACGCGACAAAATAATTTTCGTGTATCAGAGAATTATCAGCAGGTCACCTCCACGTGACAATTTCCTTTCCCATCGAATTTTTAAAATTCTGCTGTACAAACTTTTTTCTAAAATTTAATTCAAGCTTTTTCTTTCTTCGTATATTTATTTATTTTCGGTTTCATTAATATTTCTATTCACAGATTCACAGGTTCTGACGTAAAATTACGTCTTTTCACAAGCCGTGACTGGCTCTATTTAGCTGACAGAATTACGTCTTTTCATCAGCTTTCGTTGTTCCCAAGTTTCATCTGGAAGAACAATAGCAAGATTTGACTGAACAGTATGTAAATTGTAAATGAACTCGAAGATGCTATTCAGGGCAATTATTCTTCTTTTTAATACATTTTCCTCGTTGGTAACCTTTCCATTGTGATTTATCGCCAGTCCTTTCAATAGAATGTTTTAATTACGAATGCTTAAAGCAACTGGCAAATATGAACGTAATAATTTTCTTGTTTAATTCCCGCGACCACCGATCCTTTGATCGTAATTTATTAATTGCGAGCCCGTGAAATTGAAAAATTTTATTCCAACCTAACTAGTTCCTTTCTTTAAATATACACTTCCGATTATGAATCTTTTCATTAGAATTTGCTAATTACGTATACTTAAACGAACTGAAACAGCCCATTCAATTTCCTGATTACGAGTTCCTTCGATATGATTCTTTAATTACGAATTCGTGAAACAACTTGCAAATCCTATTCATTCAAGACATTTACTCTTCTTTCACAGAGTTTCCCTTCAAATCCATACGATTTTCATAGCAATTCTATGTCACAACTGTTACACGACGAGCGACTATTGCGCGAACGCGAATATCGCAGATATAAGTTTCTTAAGACTTAAAAAATAAAATCTTTCTTCGTATCGAGAGTACCGATCGTTTGACAGTTGAACAGTCAATGGAAGCTTCCTCTACTTTCCACAAATACATAGAACACGCACGAAAAATACATACAAACGTTCAACGTTCCAACAACAACTAATAAATTAGGACGATTTCGTTACACATAAAAGGCAGCACATTTCTATCCTCATTATCGGAACGAGATACGAGCTTCTTATTGTTGTTAGTGTTACTCGCAAAATGATAAAACCGAGGCCCTGGATGCTGCAAAAATCTACAAAGGAACATCCGCAGCGATCAGTCGATAGCGCAAGTGTGAGCCACCGCGGAGCTTGCTGAAACTTTGTCAAGTTGGACAGAAAGCCAACACCTGTTCACTCTAGAAAATTGGCGGCTGAAAAGCGTGAAACCTTTCGAAAGCTAACTATCGCTTGTTCAGCGTGGAAAATTCCTCGTGACATCGTAACCCGTCCCGTAAACCGGATAATTATGATCGATGGCGAGAAGGAGCCTAGCCCATGAAGATCCATCCGTGTCACGTACGCGGCCAGACCAACTCCAAAGATCGTCTCGTTCCCATATCACCGATGCAGAAATTCAAATTCCTCGTCATTAATAAAAATTAAAGAGACATCAAGAGAGGAGGTATGGTTGCGGGTCGCCCTGAGGGCCGAGCCAACCTTTATCTTACCTGGGCCTACAATAGCGTGAGACTATGGGCCCTTTGTACACCACTTTCACCGTCATCTGCATACGCACCCCTTTCACCTGCGCGTCCCTTTCCACCGCGAACACGCTTTTTTTCCTCCTCTCGTCTGCGACCCAGGGACCGCGTAATCTCCGGAAGAAACGTTCGTCTCTCATGGGTGCTAATTTTTTTTTCTTCGCGACGCCTAACGGAGCTTCCACCGGGCTCCTGGTCACGTCTTCGGGGCTAACGGTTTCCCCGTGATCGCTGGAACCGTCTTTGTTCACGACCATGCCGGATCTGTATCGTTACTCTGCGTTTTCGTTAATCGATCCCGCGTAAATGTCACGGGACTTGGCCCTCTTTTTCTTTCTCTTCGGTGGTCGGAGGTGTTGGCAATTTTAAAACGGCTACAGGGACAGTACGTTATTGCTTTGCGGAGGAACTCGTGCAATTTTGTTGTTCGTTCAGCGTTGGACGTGTCGATCTGTGAAAGCGATGGATCTGCAGGTTTTTAGTGGGTGTTTTATAGACTAGCGAAGTGAAAGATTTTGTAAATTTGCAGGGTAAATGTTTGGCGAAATGAACGTTTGCTTTGTACAGCGAAGCTTTCGAATATAAAGTCGGTTTAAAGCCTGTAGATGCATTCGTTTTGATTTCTTCGGTACAACTATTACGTTACAGTTGCAACTACTTCTAATTTCACATTCTTTTAATTTCCAAGCCTCGGAGAAGTTGCCATTTTCCTGCGAGCGCCGGATCGTTTATATACGTCGATAAACTCGTGGCGGAATCAGCTACGCGTCTATCTACGCGAAACTAGTTCCATTAAAAGGGAACAAAGATCACTTTGAGATCCGGCAAGCGTGTTCGCCTATGTAAAATAATAGAAACAAAGCGAGTTCCGCTTGAAGCATCTTTTGAAATAACCAAGTCTGAACGGTGATAATTGCAGCGATACTAGTCAGCTTTAATTCTTAACTTTAAACGTTATTTGCGATAAACAGACTTCGTATAAAATGTGGCGCAATTCCAAGAGACGTATATCGAATTTATCCTCCTTAGTCCTGCGAAAACACGAAGAATAATCGATGGATCACGACTCTATTGGTGGAAGCTAAATTATTAGGAAAATGACAAACTAGGAAATTGAAGTATTTTCACGGTTCTAATATTCCCATTGGACCATAAAACGAGCATTGCCCGCAAACTGTCATTTTCCAACCTGCGAAAATTTCACACTTTCCAATTTCTCCATTAGGATTCCCCCAGAGAGACAACCCCCCGCAGAGCCAAAGAGACAATAGACATGTAGCAGCGAGCAACAACCCCTTTTCTGGCGACCATGTCACAACATTTGGGCCCAGGACAGAGTTATGGCCCTTTTTCCACCGAGTTTCCGTTCTTCAATCCTCTCGCCGTGTCCGTCCAGGCAGAACGATTTCTCGCCGATTCCCTTTGCTTTCTTTCTCCTTTCCAGAGAGCTGGTACAAAACGTCCAGAGAGTACGTTCACCCTTTCTACGAATCGATTTCCAACGAGCAACTATTTTCTTCTTTTTTTTTTCTTCTTCTTTTTTTCTTTTCTTTTTTCACCTCCGCGACGTAACCTCTTTCGGATTTTCGAGAATTACGGAAGATTTCTGTTTTAACTTCAAACGTAAGTTACGTGGAATTTTTGTGAAATTACGATCAAAGGATTTCTTTGTTTCGAACGTAAATTCGAGACTTTCCGGGAATTATAACGACCGTTGTTTCTTTTCTTCGTCTACGATGAGATTTCCCTGGAATTTTTCACAACTGTAGTCGCAAGATCTCGTTTTTTCGTTTACGACGTAACTTTCGAGTTTCTGCGAATCACAGTCCAGCGATTTCTTCCCCTCGTTTCCAACGTAACTCGTTCCAGGGTTGTTGGAATTACAATCGGCAGATCTCGTTCTTTAAGTCTCGACGTAACTCTGTAGTTTTTCAGAATTGTAATCAGAATGTCCACTTTTTTTTACTTCCAATCAAATCTCCCTCGTCGTTCGCAACATCATATTCGAAAGAGTTTGTAAAACGATCTATACAAAGAATTAATTTCTCAACGTCACAAGTTCTCCGACGTTACAAAAACAGAAAGTTACACAAAAGAATATTCCCATTATTATATCATAACAGACGGAGGATTATTCCTGGTCCGAATTTATTCTTCCACGCTTCTATCACACGATCTTCGATAAATTAAACCGGTAATTCAACCCCGTGACGATCTATACAATATTCCATCAAAAAAAAAAAAAAAAAGCAAATGAAAAAAAGAAAAAGGAAACGAAGTAATAATAAAAATACCCTGTGGATACCTATGCAACGAAAGTTAACATGGCGACATTGACTCTCCGTGAAAAAAAGCAATCGAAAAAACCTCCTCTGAAACCAGAACAGCCGCTCAGCCCTGATACGCATAAAGACTGGTTCCAGGTTACGTTCCCTTCGAAAAAAAATCACGAAAAAAATGTTCGCTAACCCCTTTCTCGATCCGCGATACGTTACGCGGAAATTCATTAGCCGATCCAGATCGACGAAGGAAGGGGTTACTACCCCGTGACGAATCCGTGAACGAGACAATGAGAGCCGGCCCCTGTAACGCGCCGTTTCTTTTTTTTTTTTTAGTTTCTTTCTTTCTTTCTTTTTTCTTTTTTGTCTCACGTCGAGCGGAGACAAAAATGTCGTTGTACCGCTATTTGCATCCCCGATCCTAGAGAACGAAAGAAAGAAAGAAAGAAGGGGGGGGGCGAATGAAAAAGGAGAAACATAGAGCGGAGGAAAAAAATGTTTGAACGAAGGAGAAGCTTAAAAACAGAACGACAGGGAGGAAAAGAAGAGAAGAGAGAATAAGGGTAGTTTGAGGGAGATGGGAAGAGGAAAACACGCAAGGGTGGGGGATAGAAATTGGCGCGGGGTTACGAGCAGGGCCATTATTTTAATTTTCATTCTGGTAGAGCGTGGCGCAGGGGTAGAACGAGGGAACCGGGGGTTAAAGGGACGAAGGAATCTTCCTTTGCATAATCTTCATGGGGTAGCTTCTTGCAGGACTCTCACGCGGCACGACATGTTCCAGTTAGTCGCTTTGGGCCGCTGTTTTCCAAGGTGTTTTGCATCTTCGCCTTCGGCGGCTGTATCCACTCACCCCTTTCATAGTTTAACTCTTCTCCCCTCTTTTACTAGAAATTACCCTAAAGAGCTGCTCTAAGCGTTTTAAGGGATTAAGGTCGGGCAGGCGTAAAAGAGCATGGAAAAAGGGTTGACCACCCGCTGGGCGAAACCGGCGACAGATTACAACATCCGAAAACTTGTTTACAGGGGCACCAGCACCGGCTCTTCCTTTCCAACCCCCTTGTTCCATGCCGCACGAGGCTCGCAGTGCGGCCTTGGACTACTTTCAGAAACTACACAGTCGACCTACATAGTCCTTGCCCTGCTTTTTTGCTTTTTAGGTTTTTTCCCTCCTTCTTGTTCGCTTGGGGTTGCAACGCTGTTACAAGGTGGATATCATATTTTTTGTCAAGGGATGGCTTTTTATGGTGGAAGGTGCATGTGTGATTTTTTTTTTTTTTTTAAGGATAATTTGTAACGTGTAAGACTGCTTTAATGTACGTTACGTTGGTTCGAGAAGAGAATGACGTCTGAATATTCCGAACAGTTTCGTCACAGGTAAAATGGATGACAGGAGCGATGATGAAAGAAATACGCGAGAGCGCGAACGATTATAAATTGAGAGAAGCTTCGGTCTAACGCGAGATCGAAGACCATTTTTTGGGACCACTGTTCTCGCTTCTATTCTTAACGCGCAACTATTTGAATAACTTGTTAGAGAAGAAGTAGGTCTCTGGAAACTTTTTTAGAGTGAATATTGTAAATTTTTAAAAGGACAGTTGATTGATATACGAGTATTATCGGTTGGAGAAAAGAGATTACAGGAAAATTGAAGCAGAGATTTCGAAGATTTCAGTGCAGATCGACGGAATATTCCATAGTCTAAAATTTAAAGATATTCTTCCTTCGAAAAGAAGTGACATTTCGCGTGACACTCCCAGCGATCTTTCATAAAGAAAGTACGCGTTGAACTTTTTTTTTTAGAATAAAGGTTATATAAGGAGCACGCGACAGGAACTTGACAAGCTGGTTCTTCCTAATTTCTTAATTTCGAATTCGATTCGTAAAGTTCAGGAATATAAGTTGCCTAAGAATAAATGAAAGATTTATGAAATTTTATGAACAATTAAGTAAATGCTGGTGTCTAGAATCTGACAAAATGCAAAAATACACGTTTAATGTCGCAATCAAATAAAAGAACAGTTTCGGTAATATGGAATTGGTTATTGAATTTTAAAATTGTCTCTGCGCATAATCTTCCTATAAGGATAATTAATGCATCATTAAGATGCATACGACGAACAGGAAAAACGAAGAAGAGTCGTTGCATGACTTAAAAGTTCTATTTCGAGCCAAAGAAATCTGTCATTCCATTCGAAACTTAAAAACATCCTTTTTAAACAGAAAGAACGCTTCGTATATTTCTATCTGTAGCTCTCAACTATAGTGAAACTCCATTTATCCGATCTTGTCGCAGGACAAACAGTTTCTACAGGCTTTTCCACAACACGAAAACAATAAAAAAAGGTTCACATGGATGTATACGCTGTTTGATTTTGTTTTCAAATTGCAGCGAGTTCCACGTTGGAATAATTCCACCAAAGATGGAAATAGTTGAACTAGTTTCCTCTATCTATTCGCAAGCAGAACTCCGCGTCTGACACTGAACCTTGTATTCTAATTCAACAAACATTTTCTTACCGTCTCACGTAGAAGTCATTAGAGCAATAAACGTCGCAATGATGAGATATAGGAACGCCAAGGTATGCAGATACAGTTCGTTAAAGAAAAAAAAGAAAAAAAACCTCTCTCTGACTGGAAAACAACGTCGAATAAGGCGTACGTTTATGAGAACTCCTTTTGCCGCTTTTACATGCAGAATCTACCACCGAAGCAATTCCCTGCTACGGGACACTCTGTATAATTGGAGTTCGCGTAATAAAAGCTCGCCAACTTTTCCCATTATCTATTATTTTTGCGTCCACGTAACAGCAGCTCGTACGAGTGAATTCCACCAGCAGAAGTCCAGCTAATCGGTCATTGACAAACATTTCGTTGCAATAAATGGAGCCCGGATGAATCAGATGGATCACAGTTCCACTGTATATTCCTGTCTGTAGCTTTCAACTTCGAAAAAAAGCATTCCACGTCGGTTACAAAACTAACGCCAAAAAAAAGAGAGAGAGAGAAGAAAGTCACAGAAACGACAGAGGACGTTCAAAAGAAGGATCCCTCGATTAGATTCCGCGACGGTGTCGATCATCCCCGGGACACTCGAAAGGGTTGAAACGCGCTACCCGTATGAGTCCGTATGCAGATTGGCCGATTGTCTTCGTGTCCTTCTTCCTTTTCTCTCTCGTCTCGATCACCTCCCCGCTCTCCCTGGACGAAAGCTCCCGTCCCGTGAGAATCTCCGAGGCATTTGCATGCCGCGGATTATTTAAATCGTCCCCTTATTGTCGTGGCTCCTTGTTTTTTCCTCCAGACCTCTCCGACAAACCCACGGCGTGGGTCCTGCGGGCACCCGAGCCTAGACAAAAAACCGGCTGATCCTTGCTATACAGCTCACGCAAGCATCTTCCGCATGCCGTGGCTCCTCACGACCCGAACCAACCCTTTCGAGCACCCTGACCGGTCATTTCGATTCGGCGATTTGGATTCTTAACATCTCGTGTCACGTTAGCGCGCAGTAACGTTTCTTTTCGTGGCTTCTTTGTTTCTTCAACGAAGAATCGGTTGCGTCTGATTGCTACGATTGTCCTTATGCGAGGGGTGAATTTAGGGCGAGGCTAGGTTTCGTTTTTTTTCTTTTTTTTTTTTGGTATTAAGAATCCGGTGGATTGTGAGAGGCAACGATGATTCGGGATTATTTAGCGACTGCCTTTGCGATAGATCGTTTCTTCCGGGCTCTTCGAGGTACGTTAGTGTTACGCAAGTTGGGAATTTCGGAACGAAGATTTTTGGAAATCTTGGAATCTTGGAAAGAATTTTGGAATAGCTTGACGTACCTAAATTTTCTGTTACTTTGGAGGAAATTTTCTGAACCGGCTACGAGGTGAGATTTTTAAATTAAGAGTCCTGGGAATTTCGAATTAAGAATCATCGAACTGCTCAGCTAGTTGGAATTAGAGCGATAAGTTACTTCTTCCGAATATTCTACTACTTTAAAGAAATTTTGCAAAAAAGAAAAAGAACGTTACGCGAACCGGAGTCAGGCATTTCTTTGTTGAGTTTCGAAAAGCGATTCGTATTTTACGTCACAACTGATATGAAACGTAATAATCGAGGAAGATCGCGGTGAACTAGCCTCGTCATCCGCTATCAAAACTCAGAGTTTTCGAACTTCTTCCTCAAATCCCGAACAATATACTTGATACCAAAAAAGAGGAGCAAATGAAAAAATCACGAGATTACCGGGAAAAAAGCGGAGATCCTTTGGAAGATCGAGAAACAAGAATCTCTAAAAAGAGACCCTCGGGTACCGTTGCGTGGTCAAAAGGAGAAATTCACCCTTAACAGCGCGGCGAGAACTCTTCGAATCCGCGCGCATTCAAACGAACACTCTCACCCCTGTTGTCCCGTGAACATTTTTTTTCGCGCTTCCGTCTGTTTGTTTTTTTCAACCACCTCGGGGCGGAGCGAGGAGTATGCAAAGCGATCTTCAACCCTTTCCACGCTACCCTCCACGCATCATTCTTTTTTTTTTTTGTTCTTCTTCACCCAGCACCCATTGACCTCTTTGTCTTCTCTTCCTCGTCCTTTTCTTCCTGCTTCCAATCCAGCAGAATCCTCGTCGAAATTATGCAGGATTCTCATCCGGAGACACAGGGAGAGGCGCGGGAAACAAAACCAAACCAGGGGTAACCCGTTGCTTGCGAAAAAAAAGGGGTTGAGATCCTTTTTTTTCGCACATTTCCTCGTCCGCGTCGCGAGTCTAACGGTGTCTCGTCTTCCGAGCCATTTCGATCCACGTTTCTGGTTCCTCCATTCGCTTTCTTATTCGTCCGTTAGAAGATCGTCTGCTTTCCTATGGGATATTTTTTACGCGCGTTTCGACGAGGCTTTAGAACCGTTTGATCTCGAGCCAGTCTTCCACGTTACGATCGCAGGAACAGCGAAGACGAACGAACACTTACGAAACTTCCCGTAAAAATATTGTTTGGCTTCCTGGTACTAGTTTCTCGAATTTTCCACAGAGTCTACATAACTTTGCCAAAACTATTGCGAAAAATATTTTTAGCTGTCTAGCTTCCTACTATTAGCTTCTCCAATTTTTGTAGTTTAACTTTGTCATAGAACGATTCCCACCAAACTGTCTCTTTCGAAATATATCGCGTAGTTTTTCATTCGTTCAATTCATTCAACAAACAACTTCGTCGCATTCGGAACGATTCGCAGAAAATTACATCTTTCGAAAAACGTTGTCCACTCTTCTAGCATGTGTCAGCTTCTGAAAATTTTCAGTATAACTTTATCGCAATCCACGAAACTATTCTTTTTCGAGGAAGAGCGTACAGGTCTTTTACAACCGGCTTCTGAAATTTTTCAGTCTAACCTTGCCAACTTTATTGGGAATTGGGTTTCCAGGGGAACCAGTTTACACCTTTTCGCGGAACAGATATAGATAAACATCGCTTTAATCTGTCCAGATGCAGCAAATTCTGCCTCGGATGAAGACATCCGGTTGCAAGCGATTTTACAACGCTTATCGAGTACGAAAGTATCGAGCGGAAGAAATGGAACTCGTCGTAAAAGTTTCGCGGCGGGAATCCGGCTACGAGACCGCCGGCCTCTTTGTCGCCAATTAACTGGTCCTTGCCTCGTAATACTTCGTAATATGTCGGGTATAAAATTAATCCTCGAATTATTTCATCGTGGCGAGCAAGTTAACGCTCGGCAGTTTCAGTTACCGTTAAATCAGAGGCGGGAAAGTTTGCTGCAGCTCCGCGAGACGCGTCTGACTTCGACGACTGTTAATTCAACGACAGAGAGAGATCAGCAGGACATTTCTGAGATTTAAAGCGCAGATTACGCGGAATTAGCGTGCAAAGTCGAGCGTGGTCGACGGAATCGTGAGAACCGCGGAGTTTATACGATCTTTCCGACCAGACATCGCGACAGACATCTCAAATTTTCCAAAATACTGCGTGAAACATTTTTCCAACCGATGATTGGTGTTCAATATTTTAAAATCTCCATGAATTTCTTTATCGTACGCAGCGTATAGTATAAATTGTTACCATAGTCTAAGGTAAATTTTATAACAGAAAATTACACCTCTGCGTTTATATTTAAGCAATCTATCCGTACGGTTTCTGAGAAACACGATCAATGGGAGAGTAACTTTCGCTGCGGAACATTCGTCACAAGTGTTTCACTTCGTTCGTTGTATTTCTGACAATTATTGTTATTTTCAACGTTCCACAAGACTCTTCCACGGTTTCATTCCTGTTGATTCGAGTGTTGGCGGAACATCATCGACGATTGTGGTGGAAAATATTACGAAAAGAGTTTCGTAAAGTATATGTATTACAACAATATGTTCAATAAATCTCCAAAGACAGATTCTAAACTTCCTAATTCCTTATTAATTCGCTGCTAATTAATAGCAGAGTAATCTTCACCTCCGAAAGCCTATCTCCTAAGCAGCTACACGTACATCCCTACCACGTTTCTGCCAATTATCATTCTCAGCTTATTCGCGATACCGCACTGTTTAATTCCTACTAATTAACACTGTCAACCATGTAGTTCCGCGATCTTCCCGCAGATCCCTGTACGTACTAACATTACACGGTTCTCGGACATCGTTTCGCGTGACGCAAAAATAACGACGCAAAAATTTATTCAAGTGTAAACTCGCATACAGAACAGTGGCGGACAAAAGAAAATTAACTTAATTGATACTTGCGTATACGAGCAAAGTAAAATCTCTATCCTGCAGTTTTCTCGTACTAAACATTCGCCTACCGTGTCACGTGCAATTATATACCACATATTCTTTATGTATACTACATGCTCGTTGTTTTCTTCAGAATATACGAATAATAATATACATTTTGTAAAATTACAACGCCTTTTTATTTTTCTTCTATTCTAAAAATCTTTCTTTTGGCCGTCACTGGGACAAGAAGATCGCGTAATTCGTCGATCGAAAATTTCGTCGAATTAAAAGGTAAAGCTACTCACATCACCGGAGAGGCCGTTGTTCCATGGATAAGGTGGCTGAGGGGGTGACTGTTGCTGATGATGGACACCGCCCACCCCAGTAGCAGAGTGTGGATTGTGGATGTGTTCCGCCATCACGCTGACCCAATGGGCCAATCCACCGCCTCCGGTGGCGGTTGGGCCCGTGCTTCCGGTACCGGTGCCGGTTGTACCTCCACCACCGCCTCCGCCTCCACCTCCGCCGCCTCCTCCGCCCCCGCCACCTTCCTCGCCGCCCTCAGACCACGCGAAAGAGGCTTTCTGCAAGGTAGAAAAGCAACCAGGTTAATTGGAGATCGATCGATTCAGCGGATTAAACGTTCCTCTTCCTGCGAACCGGGGCGAGATTTCCTTCTACTTGTTGCGTGACTGGTTTAGATTTTTAGATAGCAAAAAAAGATATATAATTAGCGCTCTGTGGTCGGAAATCGTCACAGTAGCGACGCTTATAATTTGTCTTTAAACGTTCATCGCCTCGGCTAGTTGGTAATGTCACTGGAACAACTTGCTGACCGCAAACCGTTGACATTGTTGAACGTGGTTGCGAATGGCCTTGAAGAGTGTTGCAAGGCTCGGAGTAAGCCGCCACAGTTTTCAACGTTTCGTTGATATTTCGCGGTCAACACTCGAAGAAAGCGCTGATAACGAACAACAGACTGCGGATTCTCGTCGATTTATGGCAAGTGGAAAATTGCACGCGATGCGCGTGATACGAAGAAATGTACAAGACGTCCATAGTATAGCGATTTCTATGACACCTGTGATTACAGTTGGATGGAGCAATTTTCTATTCTAATCGTATTCCGAAAAATATGAATTTGCACAAAAATCACTCGACTGTGCTATCGATCGTGACGATCGTAGCCGTGACTCTCGTTAAGAGGAAAAGAATTAGCGGAAGAAAGGAAGATTGGTAAGGGAAGAGATAAAAAAAGATGCGCAGACCGGTTAGCCGATTTTTCCGCGAACCAACAATTTTCGAGAATGAGCCCGGCCAGGCAATTAATCCCGATCCCGAGCATTAATCACAGTAATTATGAGGCTCGCTCGTCTGTCCGAGCCGCTTCATCGGATATTCATGATCGAACGCACGAGAAGAGCTGACCCATTAATAAATTGATCGATAAATCAGCGAGCGTGACGCCCGGACACCTGAACGGGCTAAACCGAGATCCTGCTACCCTGACAAACTTCTTCTTACGATGTACGTATATACATTTTATTTGCGATCAAAGATTAAGATCTTGCTGATATCGAGGACAAAGAGCGCTTCAACGCTATGAGCGTTAAGACGTAACGGATTTCCGCTCGTATTTCAGGTTCTTTATCAATTAAAACGATCAAACTCTCCTACTTTCCTGACACATTTAGGTTCAACAACGACCATACGAATTAATTTGAGTACGCGAGTATACGACTTGATTAATTTGAAAGGCTAAGTCGGCCATGACGTAATGCGACTTGAAAACGTGAAATTTCCACATTTAAAAATATCTATCGACGACAATATCGCTATTCTATGAGATCGTGATCGGATCAAAGAACCATCAGATCGTATAGCAATTGTGCGATAATAGGAGAAAGAAGTAAAATACGTAGGATAAAGTTAATTTTGTAAAATGATGGTGAATAAATTGTGAAATAGAATCTACGATATTTCTATTGTTATCTTCGCAAAAATTAAATCGTCAGATGTTCCTCCCTCGATCTATCCCCGCGGAATATTAAATAAATCTGTAAATCATGAATGAAGATAATTCGCAGAAGGGCGGATGACAGCGGATAATTGACGCTGCGAAGAACGAAGAAATCCATTCATTGCGGTGAGACTCGGTTGAATCGAAGGAGTAGATGTTCGAGAATAAATCGTGCACGGGAATTCGGCTGTGCATAATTGCGCAACGATCGTAGCCATCGACTGTTCGCAATGAGAAATTCATGGCTATGAGGCGGACGGAGAAATGTCAGATGATGGCGAATCGATACGTCGTCGAACGCAGCAACTGCGGCGTTCATCCTTGCGGAAATGGAAACAAGCGAAAATAGTATTCGCGATATACTGCTACGTTCTATGTATTGACCTTAACGTCGTAGAAACTAAGCGTTAGAGTTCGATAAATATCAACGTTTAAAATGCAATCGAATTTCCACACGGTTGCTGCTATCGACGCACGCGTTGCGTCGAGTCGATTATTCTGTCAATTTGTTTAAAAATTAGGTGTATGCGTTTCCGTAACATCGAAATTGTTAAAAGGTATTAAACCATAGGCAGGATAAAATAGAATGACTGTCTTTTATTAATATCTCAATGAATTCTCGTATCAATGAACTTCCTTTCAACGAAATTCTTTATTCAACCCTCGACGCTCGGTCGAACGACCGAGCTAGTAATTAACGAGGGCAGATTTGTTAATTGATCGTCTAACACGGATCGTGAGAAAGCTCGTTAGAAATCGCAGAGCGGATTGCTAGTTTCTCAAAGAATAATCGCTACGGGGCCCCAGAAGGGTTGTTATTTCTCCGACCAAGGGGGATGATGCGTTTCATTATTGCCTCGCAGTTAATTACACGTTCTCCAACCGACTTGTGCTCCTCTGTGTCCCTGTGCTTCTCTCTTCTTGCTTCCCCATATTCGACGAAACGTCGACTGTTCGATTCTACAGAAAGAGGATCGCAATTACGCAAATGCGATACGATAGTTCACCTAACTGTTTAATTCGTCACACGTTACAGCCAACATTTTACTTTCGGCATTTCGTATATTTCTGCAAAATTCTATTCAAGTAGATTCCATTTGCTCGGTCGTAAACGTCGTAAAGATTTAGATTCGCATCAATATTCGCGGTGTAATTATCTAATTAACAGCTTTACGTCAAAATCTCATGTTCTTCCCGCATACGACGTAAGATTGCTCGAAAAATTTGCGGCCAGAGGTTCGCTGCGGCATTCGCTTGGCATTATTTTTAACAGCTTCTGTGCGGAGATGTAATTTTTATCGACCATAAAAACAACTAAAAGATCGAAAGAACGCTCGCGGAACAAGAGCGTAATTGGGGTGAATTTTTCACTGAGACGTTTCGGCGTCGTTCGGGCGAGTAGAAAAAAGAAAAAAAAAAAAAGAAAGGAAGAGATGGAAAAAACAAACTGGGGGAAAAGTGCGTCATGGATTTGGGTCAAGAGTTGTCGCGGAATGAAGCAAACCGAGCCAAAACCGCGAACGTGCCAAGAAAAGTTGCCACACGACGATAACTCGGCCAGGAGCAAAAGGAAGCAACAGGAAGCCGACACGGAGGGCTGTGGTCGTACAAGTTAATGAATTAAGCCGCGGAAAAATTTCCACCCGCTAAGAAAGCCGCTGTCTCACCGCCGATTTCCACCGTATTTAGCTTGTTTATACGCAGGGAATATAATTGTAGACGTCTGCGGTGATATAATCCAATGATTACGCGAGTTAAAACAACGCAGAGGAGGGGCAACGACGGAATCTTTATTTGGTGGGCGAGAAGGATTTAACAGAGCCAAGACAGATGGTAAAGTTAACATTCTGAACGCGGATTTCGATATTCGGCCATGGACGAATAAATAAAAATGAACTCGTCTTTCATTTTTCTCGAGAAGAAAAATGTACGTAAAAATATATCGCCATTTTCTAATTAACTACGAATTAAATAAATTAACTAGGAATGTACTGTCCGGGTCATTCTAAGTCTAAGGCAGAGTAGTTTTGCAGCCGTACTTACGCCAATAAAATTACCAATACTGTTTTACTAATAAGAATATCACGAGATTCAAAATAGCGATTTAATCGAGGCTTTTAGGAAACACAAAGAAGAAAGAATGGTGAAACCAAGGAGAGAAGGTAAAAAGAGAATGTGAACAGAAAGTGACAAAGTACTTAGTTGAGAAGTCGAAGTCTCAATTCGATGGAGGAACAAAAAGTAATTGTCAAGTAAACAGGATTTTCTCGAACTGCGAAATCTCTGCGAGTTGCATCTACAACCGCTTTGTTTTCCGCGTCCATTACACGGAAACTGGTATCTAGTATCCGCTAACTTTCCGACCAAAGACTTATGCGTCAAGCGTCTGCCGATTCCTCGTAAAGTACACCCCCAAATTCGTCTGTTTCTCAAAAGTGGAGCACGCTGGATAATTTCTTCGAGGTTGCGTCGACGTATTTTTCCTCCCCCTTTTTTTTTATTTTTCTTTGTTTTTTAAAGGCGAATTCGTTTGAAAATCTCTTAGTTTCTTCGCTGGCAATTGATTTGTTTGCTCGGTGGGTACTTTGTACTTGGGTCTTTTCTTTCCTCGCGGAAGAATTTGTGAATTTGTTTTCTTCTACTCTTAGGGGTTGCTCGAATCGCGAGAAAAAGGGTAGGTCAGTGAAGACGTGGAATCTTTCGGGGATTATTGATCTTGATGCCGTAAGTTCGGAATGGCTCGAGAGAGAGGCGGCTGTTTACTGCGAAACTTTTCTACTTTCTACGGAGTGCTATCGTGTGTTACGAACCGAACAGAGTGTCACGATGGTATTTCCGATAATTATAATTTACAATCAGCAGAACACTGAAAACATTTGATGCTAAAAGTTTTCAATCCTCTAAAACAATTTTATTCGCCTATCGAATTATAAAATTCTATACACACAGTTTCTGACACTGAATATGTACATGTTCATCGTACGTGAAATTATTTGGAAATAAAAATGCAAATGAAAATTATCTATACATCTTTCGTGTCACTCGTTGTAGGAATGGAAAACGACGAATAATATTTTTTACAGCAAGCATTTTTCTCAGTACCCTTCAATCTTATAGTTCTCTATCTCCCGCCAATCCGAATTTCCACCGAGTATTCGATTACAGAACTGAAAGTACAGATCTTCGAGTAGTAAACGATAAAAAAAATTATACACCTGGCTTTAAGATTGCGGCCCTATTACACTACAAATCAATGCGGTCAGCATTCCTTATGCAAGCCAGAATTCCAACAGCACTACTTTCTTCACTTTCCATGGCAATACGTCATTCCCCATTTATCAGTCGATTACGATTCAACGAAAAAAAAAAAAAAAAATCCATCGACGACGAGAAACGAAGGAAAAATCCATCGATGACGAGGAACGAACGAAAAACGAGTAGAAAATAGATAAAGGGGATGAATGGTGGGGAACATAGTCTGACCTCGTCGTGGTCCTCCCTATGCAGAGCAAGGTTTCTTGGGAAAGCCGGCACGCTGCTCACGGTCAAACCCTTGAGATCCTTCAGCTCCTTAAGGGCGCCAAGCGCGTTCAGGTTATCCTTTAAATTGGCCAGATTAAAATTAATCCCCTGCTCCTTGAAGTTCAGGTGCCTGTTGAGCACCGTCTTGCCGAGGGCGCTTGCCAGCAGGCTGTTGTACAGCTCGTTACGCAGGATGAACTTTTGCTCGGCGGGTCCATCGTCTTTGCTGGATACGTCGTTCGAGGAATCCGAGTCGACCTCGACCGACGAATTCGACACGACACTCATCGTCGACATTTTATTATACTCCTTTAACCTCGTACTCTACTATATCGTTCCACCGTAGTTGCTGTGTCGCGTTTCATAAAAAATACCAATCTTGTTGTTGCAAAAATTTGCGTTGTTCTTTGGCCGGAAACCGGAAGGCGAGGGAACAAATCCGGCGAAATTTTTTTTTTTCTTTTTCCTTCTAAGCGTCGAGCTTTACCTTTTGTGCTTCCCTCGCTAGTACTTTTTTATCGGAACACTTATACCGAGGCTAGTTATACGCGAGCTTATTAAAATACCTGTACATGTGCTCCTTGCATGTGTATAGGAATATATAATTAAATACGCTTTTCCAAGTGTGTATATATAATATAGATGTATATATATATATATATATATATATATATAGATTTGCTCTTCTTCGCTTAATTTCCTAGGTATATATTTATTAATCGTAGCGCGAGAACCGTTTCGCTTAGAGAGGTTAAAAACACCGTCGACAGGACACCACCGTCGCGGTTCGAGGATTGCTTCAAGGGGAGCGGCCACGTGGCAGCTCGGTTACGTTCAAAACGACGTTTTCTTTGGTTTAAAAAAAAAGAAAAGAGGGGAAGGAAGGGAAGAAATTTGGAGAAAACGGCTGCTTCGATGGGCGATCGGGACTCGATCGATTCGCTGGAACTTCGCGAATTAAATTACGCTCTGTCCGTTTCGGCACAGCCACCCAGATATCCTGTTTTTCTGTTTTTTTCTCTTTTTTTTTTCTTTAAATTCGTACGTGTTTTCTTATTGCCTGGCGAATCTGGACGCTGCGAGACACGATTTCCCTTCTCCCAGGACGACCGTCCTTTCTGAAAATTCACATTCCGCTCGATTCATACTCTTCGTAAACAGCATCGTCGTTAATAAACCAGCGACTTCGTCGATTTTTCACCACGAAGACGTAAACTCGGTCCCGATATCCCGCAGCTCTTCTTGCTTGTCGCGTTAACTTTCGCTAAATTGTTTTTTTTTTTTTTTTTGTTCTTTTTCCTTTGTCTTACTACTTTATTCTCTACGGCTTAGCGTATATTACGTCTTATCAATATTATCAGTGGTCGCCTGTAACGCAAGCAGGCCGGCGAAACGAGGCATCCGCATGAAAAAACATTGTATCGTGGCGTTTAGGAACTTTTGCGCGCGCAGCTCATTACGCATGGCCGCGGTCTTTCTAATTGGCTGGCTAATTAGCGCGGGAGGGTGTCCCTGGTGCCGCGGACACGAGGTTTCCGGCGTGCGTGTTCGCGCGTGTCCCGCGTTTCACCCTCCGCGCTTCTCCCCACTTTAATCAGGCGAATCCCGGATACGGACAATCCGAGAGAGAAACGCGTTAATCTGTCTTCTTCTTTTTCTTCTTCTTCTTCTTCTTCTTCTTCTCTTCTTACGTCCTACTTTGTTAAGCGATATTCGCATAAAACACGTGAAAAATAGGAACTTTGGTTGATCGTTTCTGCCCCTCTGGCCCTCTCGTATTCTCACACGCTCTTCTTCTCTCGTTCTTCTCTCTTCCTCTGCCTTTCTTCCCTCTGTTTCCCTCCACGTCGGTGTGCAACAGCGTCATCGAGCAGCCCGCACCCCGTCATTAAGACGATTTCACCCTCGACGCTTCTTCCCATGGAGATCCTCCTCCGCCTGGTCGGGCTCGTCCGTCACCAGGTAGAAGAAGAGGTAGCGCGGTGAGAAGGAGAAGAAGTAGAGAGAGAAGAGGAAGAGGAAACGGATAGAGGTACATCCTCCGCTTCTGGTTGCGTCGAGGAACATCCTTAGGCATCCATGGAGATCGTTGGTTTCTCAGCGCGGGGCATGTTTTCTGGTTCGTTGACGGCTGCAAGAGTCGTCCAGGAGGCCCGATGGCCTCCCTTCTTCATGTCCAGTGGAGCAGTGGGGGGTTCGAGACACGCGATTCGTCGAGCGTGGGCCCAAAAACCGACGGGAACGGCCGGACGAAGGCGACGGGACCCGATCCGACGGGCCGGATGGCCGGCTCGAGCGTTTTCGTACTCGATCGGACGCACTCGTGGCCGGTGATCAGGCAATGGTGGGGGTACGCGGCTGCTTAGTCGCGAATCGAGCGTCGTCGAGTCAATTAACTGGCCTTCCCGAAGTCCCAAGGTGGCTGACGACGATGTCACGTCGAAACGAAATTTTCGCGCTCGGTGTAGTCGCGATTGCGTCACGCGAGCACGGACATTCCCCGGGTACCGAATCTCTTCCGCTCACGGAAACCGCGCCGCGGCTCGCGAGTAGGGGGTTGCCTCTCGAATCCCAGTTTCTTATGTGAGCGCGACCGTGCGACTGGTTGATGCAGTCCGCGGCGGAGCATAAGGAAGCGGAAGCTCGCCGTTCCTTCTCTCTCCGCCGCTTTTTCTCTGTTGCTCCGCTTTCTACCGCTCGCCCCGTCCTTTTCCATTCCTTCGGGTTTCCTTGTCGCGCCGCCGGCCAAGGAAAGGCGCGCACGCTTCGCCGCGGCCGCCGGCGTCGTCGTCGACGTCGTCGTCGTCGTCGTGGTACCCTCCGTCTTTTGCTTCCTTTTTCTCCTCTCTCTTTCCAACCACTCGCCTCCGTTCTCCTTTCCGTTGTCTATCGGGCTCGCTCACACCGACGGTATCTGTCTCTCCCGCCACAACGCGCGCCGTAGGAAGGAGGGTGGTTGGGTGGAGGTAAGGAGAAGGCCGAAAGAAAGAAAGAAAGCGCGGGAGCGAGAGGGAGCACGAATACGGCGGAGAGACGGAAAGGTAACGAGAGACCGAGAAAGGGGTGGGAGAGACCGAGAAACTCCAAGGTGGAGGTGGAGTGGAAAAGAAAGAAAAAGAAACCGACCGAATAGCGCGAGGCGAGGCGAGGGGCCGCGAGGGGCGCAGGGGCAGGCATATATCCCGCGAAGAAACAGATAAATATAGATATTTTTCCTTTGGCTGGCCACCTGGGGAGAGAGAGAGAGAGAGAGAGAAAGAGACAGAAAGAGAGAGAAGATGTAAGGGTGGAAAAGAGAAACGGCCAGAGCAAGCGAGAAACCCTCGTGGGTGGTAGAAAACTGGGCTGGCGGGGTGTAGAGAGAACAGAGGGGAGGGTGTTGCACGTTTCCCGCCCCCCAGACCGAATTGGAAAAATGGAAATAATAAGAGTCGCCTCCTAGGGGGGTTGCATGGCGGGCTGCACGAACAGCCAAAGGGGTTGCAGCGGGGTGCAGAAACTGGAGGGTAGTTCTGGCTGTAGTAGGTGGGATGGGGGATGCCGAGTAGGGGTTGTGCGCAGTGCAGCATGCGCCCTGGCGACCGGCTCGCAGCAACACACATCGTATCTCGCGTTCGTGTGTGCGATAGCTTCTCACGTGTGTTCCTTCGCGGCGCGGCGCGGAGGCAAGAAAAGTGGGGCTTGGGGGTGGAAGATCGAGAAAGGGGCTCTCGCGTGATGCGACGGGGGGAATACCTTGACGGGCACGTCGAAACCAACATGGCCACCAGTTCGAAAGACCGCTACATTCCGTACATAAATTAACCCTCCGAAGCGATGCAGGCAGACGACGCGCGCGCTTCAGTCCGATTCTTTTGTTTCGCTCTAATAAAGTATCTGTGTCACGATGGAATTCGATTGCCGCCGCTCTCATCCCTTTGATCCGTCGCTCCTTTAATTCCCGTCTCCTTTCAATTACGCTTTACGACTCGCTTCCCGACAGAAATTCGAAAAAGGACATTCCTCTATTCAGCGTAACCGTTTCCGAATATCCTGCCGGAGTCGTTCGCTTCTTCTATTATATACTTAAATCATTCTGTCGCATTCGATTTCCTGGAAACTGAATTCTAACGTCGTTCTCTGCCAATGGTTTTATATACTCGTCTAGCTGACTTATTAACTTCAAATTGATCAAGTATTAGTGGTGTTCGAAGAAGGTAAGAAACGAGATGTTCCGAAATATACGGAAGAAGAGTTTATTCTCTGGCGAGCAGAGGAAACAACTCGTTCCAGAACAGTTCGTTCTAGTTTTCGCGACGGTGATCGAACCCGGCTGGTTCTTTGCTCGCGGTTCGAGACGATTGTTTGTTTGTTTGTTTGTTTGCCCGGGGATGGTTTATCGGAGGCGGTAACGAGACGCAGTTTAAGCGATGGCCTCCGATAATGGAGCCTGGGACCCCGTGCTCGTCCCGAATGTAAAAGTAATACGCCTAGCGAGACGGAAATCATCGTTTCTCTTCGAACGCGATTTAAGTGATAAATGGCATCGTTGCGAGACGAACCCGGAACGGATGCGTTTCCGTTCTGCGGCTCTTTTCCAGCGAATTGAAAATTCTCCTGGTACCTTGGAGTTGAGTGGGTCGAACATCCCCGTGACGATCTTTTCAACATCCAATTTGACGTTTCCTTATACCTTCTATTTTACCAATTTCGACGGGAGAATATCTTTCACTAATTTCTTTGACACAGAATATATCCTATATATATATATATATTATATACCGTTTAATTGAAATAACAAGATCGGAGCAATTTTACGCACCACAAGATAAACAATTTTCGCATAAAATTTACAAATTATCCATCGTTTGATCAATTTCGACTGTACGAGAGAAACGTATAATTTACGATCTGTAGACCATCGATGTACTACAATGCAGAATCCACGTTAACTGTATCAATTTAACCACACAGTAAGAAGCCTGATCAACTCGATTAATATCGATCGTTCCATTTTTCAACGATTAAACATCAATCGCACCCACGTACCGATCAAATGATAATGTGGCCAAAGTCTCAAGCTACGCGAGCATCAAGATTCTTCGCCAACTTCGGTATCACGAGCCACCCTCCTTATCCACTTTCTCTCCACGAACAAGGATCCTCTCTTTCGCTTAACAACCCTCGGCGATCAATGGCCATCGTATCCACCGCGAAATCCTCCACTTGTTATATTATTGTCAATCGGTACGAAGCATTCGGACGAGGCTGGCCAAGCTATAATATATGTACCGTACGCTAACCCACGGCCCATTCTTCCGCAAGGGGAACGAGTCTCGCAAATAACAGATGGGTCACATGGGCAGGTAATACCGTAGTTCCTCTCGAGTGGTATCAGCTTTTGAGGTTGCTTCGAATCCACACAGAGACATACACGCGCGAGAAACCACACGAGAATTCACATATACGCGCGAGTATACATACGTACACAAAGGGACACGTGGACGCGAAGGACACGTACACGCGTGGAAAAGAAGTGGCCAGGAAGGACGTGACTCCGGCGACGTTCCGGAGATGCTGTTTCACGTGGTTGCATAAAAGTGCAACGGGAATCGGGGCTGGGGAAACAGGGCGAGACAGTAGTCGCCTGCTACCTCTAATATCCTCTAACGGTGCATCCCCAAATTACCATTGTGCCATTCACATGCAGAATACCTTCACACTCCCGGATTCCACCCCTTTCTTTCTGTCTTTTCGGCTCTCGCCTAAGTAGCAGGATGATGGGAGCCACGACCTGTGCGCCTTTTCATCCGTCTGTGGGTTACGCGGCCGTTTTTTTTCATTTCTTTCTCTTCTATTCTTTATTTCTCCCTTCTTTTCTTATCTCACCCCTTTCGCCGCCGACAGTGATTATTTGTGTTTTGGTTTTTCTGGGTGGAGCGGAAGAGGAGTTTCTCGGAATGCTTCCTCGGAGCTTGGTTTACGATTACCCGTATCGAGAACCGGAGAACACGAGAACTTGTTCCCTCGTCGCGGCCGAGGGTAGTAGGTTTACCGTTGTTGCACGAGAAGTCGGTGTTTCCTGTGTGTGGAGATGATCGCGCGTTTCCCAAGCGAACTTTCAGATTAGCGGTGTTAGGTAGGAATTTGTAAATTTAATCTGACACTTATTTCCTTGTTGAGCGAACATTAGACACTTCTCGAGAATGTCACGGGATCTCGATCATGAGAACGGCGACTGACCGAAACTCGGAGGATGGTTCTTTGTAAGAGAAACTGGGAAATAAGAAGAGAAATCTGTTTTCTGGTTCTGTTCAATGTCAATATGTATAAAGTGGTTTATAATAAAAATTCTAAACAGTAAAATAATATCTGGCTAACATAACAACTAGTTTATCATTGCACCATAAATAAACCTCTGAACCTCGTCAAACCGTGAAACTCGAATAAAAGAAGAAATAGCGTGGGAGAGAATATAAAAGGAAGTTGCTTTGAATTTCCTTCGACGATTAGAATGCTAAAAAGCAGAAAGAAAAGATAGTACCAACCAGGTGAGAAAGATCTGAATGAATTAGCCAAACGTTTTCAAACGCAGGCACAACACCATCAAACTCGAAGCAAATCTAAAGCAACTTAATTATCCTTGTACGTTCTGGTTCTCCATCAAATGCTCGAGGATCGAGCGAAAAATGTTTCAACAGCCACAAAGAAGGTGAGGAACACGAGGTATAACGATAATCTTGGTCTGATCGCTGGCAAGAAGCCACGTAGATTCTCAAGAGCAGCGAGCAGTCTGCTGATAAGACGCAAAATCCAAGGTTAACGGAAAGGGATGGCGGGGTGTATGACGATGTCGGGGTGCAAGGTGAAAATTAAAGAAGCGCTAAGTCGGCCGCTAAACTGAAGAACCACTTGTTGAGCAGCTTGTGGCGGCGGCACGTTGGTTACAGCTCGGAGGGGTTGGAAAGGGAGACGACGGGGTGGCAGGGGTGGTCCAGCTTCCACGGAGGCGGCAGGACGCGGATATGCAGATGAGGGGTGGCCACCCCCGTGTAACTAACTTCTAACTTTCGTGCAAAGGCCAAGCCAACAGCCTTCCACGTTGGTTTTATGGCCGCGATTCTACATCCTCCAACGTGCGCCCTCATCCTCCTCTAAAGAAATTAAATCTGTGCTCTGCTCAACTGTTTAGAACGACGAGACTTTTCAAGTACAGCAAGCGTAAGGGGAAGTAAAGTCGTCCGGGTACGGAGATTCTTTTCAAACTTCCCTCGAGAGCTATCCTCTTCTTTTAGGTAACGATTCGATGTCGTCTTTTTCTTAATGGAAGAGTCAGTGGAAAGCGGTGAATCGCTGTTCAAAGTTCTTTTATTTGTTTCAGTGAATCTTTTAATCGTTTTTAATCGTTATATTTGTGTTCATGATATACGTTACATACATATGTTCTGTATATTACATATCGTCTGTACTCAAGTTAACTATGAGCACCATGAACTAGAGACTCTCTTATCGTTTATCTGCTCAAGTATTTACTCACGAGACGTACCATTCGTAGATACGAATTGCGTCTTAGCACGTAGAATTATTGCTCGGAGCAATTGATCTGAAACCCTCGTTTCATCCAAATATCAACTGCCTCGTCCCTTAACTTGCACGCGATCGCACGATTTTGCCTATTCTTTGGAAAATTTTGCAAAATGCGCGAGGGTAATAAAAATACGAAGAATCAATTTCATCTGCGTATTAACTATCTCACCCGTTAACTACGAAGACGCGACGTCTTCCATTACAAATCCTCGAGACGTTTCTCAAAGTACGTAAGGCTAATTTATTCGTAGAAATATTTTGCCGCAAAGTGTCGAGAACGATAAAAGGAACGAAACCATTGGAAATCAGGTGGAGTTTGCTCGGGAGCCAACAACGTGGAATCCATTCGTCGAATCGCGGTCTCCATCGAACAACAATTTGACTTATCATCTTTCCAACCCTCTTACGCGGGGGTGAAATGCGTTGGCGATGGAAAAAGGTAGAAAACCGCGAAACAACGAGCATCTCGCGGCAGTACTTTTCCCTCTGCCGACGTTTTTCTCAGCGCTTCGTTGCCGAAAAAAAGCCGGGGGAAAGGACGCCTGGCGCCAGCACGTCGGCGTCGACGAGTCTCGACCCAGATACCCCGTCGTCGTCGTCGACGACGTCGTCTCCTCCGTGGCTCCGGCTTTTCTTATTTCTCCCTTTTGCCCACCCATCGCGAGCGCATCCTCCAACCTCGTTGGGGTAGGTTTTTCCACCCCTCTGCACCTCCACACAAACTCAACGCGCGCTTGTGTATCCACCTTCCACCCTTTTGCGTACGTCCAAGACATTCTGCGTTTGCCTTACGTGCTTTTTTTTTCATTTAAACGTTTAGTTTCTTACTTAGACGATAAGTTTCGTCGGTGGTGTGCGCCGAATGTTCACCGGACATCGATGAACTTTTATTAATTCGTAGAAACGTTTACAACAATTTGAGCGAGTCGACTTTAAGTGAAACTATCCGACTGTAAAATTTGTTCATTATATTTCGTAATTTTTGAAATGTCGTACGCTGTTGTTTTTTTTTATTAAGTCAAACCGAATATTTGAAATTGTCATAGTGTAAATTCCTAGGTAGGATTTTTCAAACTCCATTTTGCTATTTTTTAACGAGTCCATCTCCAGCGAAATTATCTCGCTTTACAATTCCTCCGATATTGAATTTTTGAAACTTGGTTATTTTTTAATTAGTCAATCCCTAGCAAAATTATGGAATTACGTATACTGTAAAATTGCTCCATCGTGGATTTCTTCGACATTCCGCTTTACTAAATTAATTAATACGCGTTTCTAAGGAGCTCGTAATTCTCAAGAATAAAAGAGTGTTTTTAGAGAACGAATGCTTTCGAAGTTGAGAAATATCAGCGAGTTTTCGGAACTTACGAAGGAAAAGTGAGCGATAAGAAATTACGATCGATCAATGGAATGCGTGAAATTCACCAAATAATAGGCGTGTGTAAATAGAAATAATATTAAGAAAAAGAAGAAATTTGAAACGAAACTGCATACGTTGATAAGAATTCCCGCGATGATTGAACAAATGTGAAAGGATCGAATGAGCTTTTCCAGCCTTTCTTGCAACCCTTTCTCCTTCGAAGATTTTTCTTCGCTGGCCCAGTTCGACCTCATTGGTTACCGTACACCCCGTTCTACCCCCATTTTACCACACGAAAAACGCCTGCGTTATTTTTTCCCCTTTTCCCCGTCCATCTTCACCCTCACGGATTCGCGGTTCTCAGAGACCAATCGCTTCTTCGATTTATGTGATTGCGAAAATTTTATAAAAATTATAGTCCAAAAAAAAAAAAAAAAAAAAAAATTCAAGAAAAATTAATCTTTTTCCAAATCGAAGAAATATCCAAGAAAAGAGTATCTCGTAAATTTTGCAAGAAGTAAACCGATGTTTCGGCATCACATTTTTACCATCGAGCTTCCCTTAAGTTGATTAAATATTTCGAAAGATATTTACGTGAATTCTATATAAAATAAAAATATAACCCACTTGATGCTAACACTGAAATATATCAACTTCTGAATAACAACGTAGTACTGTATTTCTTGCGAATAATCGAGTAAATAAATCTTCTCTTAAAGCAATACAACTGAAAAAATATAATTTAATTATAGTTTTTAAAAAAGTAAACTTACTCATCTATTTCCTGCGAATAATCCAACAGGATGAACGTTTCCGCAAATTGCATGTTCAAAAAAATATTTCGCAAATTCCACATACAAGAAGTAAAAACGTATTCCAATAGCGATAAGACTAAGAAAGAAAACAAAAATATATACAGATATAGTTTTCAATACGAATATGGTGTAGCATTTTTTTGCAGACCAAGCTTTAAGATGCACACGATGGTTGCGTGTGCACGTAACACACGTGCGCGACGCATAAAATAATAAATTAAGCTGTACGATATGATCAAGCGGGGCTACGATTGGTCGTTGTCGAGAGAGGGCCCCTTTTATTATTTCTCTCTTCTTTTTCTTTTTTTCTTCTTTTTTTTTTTTTATCGCGCCGTACGAATCTCTCTGCTGGCAACCATAGGGGCTGAGCATTCCGGCCATCTTGAATTGCAAATACGTGTCGGATCGGAAATAATGAAACGAAAGAAAGAGAGGAAAAAAAGATATCGCGAAGCTGCAGTTGCAAATAACTCGTATTTTATTTACATCGCCGACATTATCACGCCACAATGATTTTCTTTATTACTAAATTCGTGTAATTATATTATTCGTTTCAACCGGGTGAAACACGAACTCATCGTTCGCCTCCAACGTTTCACACTTGAATAAATAAACGCGATAAATCGCGTATAGTTTTTTAGCCGCTGTATAGTATACGCTTTTTATTTTTTCCTAACCACACGATCGAACATGCTTGCGTATTTAATATTAGCATCGTAAACTACCTCCCATATTCTAATTTAAATGTCAATAATTTAATAAGTGTAATCCAATGAATAGTCGATTATGTTGACGAGACGTAAACAAAGCAGGATAAGACTAGAATCGCAATGCGCGCCACATACTCGAACCAAAGAGAAGAAGAAAATAGAAAAAGGAAAATAGAGCGATAAAAAGCGATCGTCGGACGGATAAAAAGCGACTATGGCCTGTAAGATGTAATCAAAGTCCACTAAATTACACGCGAGTCTACTTTCGATCAATCAAACGGACTATTAGATTAGAATGTACGTCATCGAGATAAAAAGGTGGCTGCAAGTGTCTTTGAACGAGCTAACGACATTGTTTTCCGTGTTTAAGTTCTTGGCCATTTTTCCAACGAATCCCTCCTGCGTTTCAGATTGCACGAGAAAATTACGCGACCCTCGTTGTCGCCATTTGCCATCGCTGAAAATCCAATTCGAAGACCCGATTGATCGATGTCAACGTTCCTCGATAATTCGATCATTGTTCCAAAATACTCCAATCGTACGGAGAATCGAAATTTTCAATGTGTGTGTATTACACAAAAGTAGAAATAAAGATCACTTGAGAAAAGAATAAGAAAGAAAAATACTGTGAAATTTGTCTTCAAGTTAGAGACGATAAGGAGATTTTGATAATAGAACGGTAAATGTGCGGGTGTATGTTCGACTTGCAACTTTTCATATTTACAAACACCTTGAAAAATAAGAATGAAAGTGTCCTAACAAGGAGATGGCAAGAACTGCAAAATCTCCAACGAGTTGGCTGTACGAGCATTCGATGCTTTACGTCGATGGCAAAGCGGCTCCAAAAGAATTCGAGCGCATGGCCCCTCGCTTCCGACGAATTAATCGAGAAATTACGTTCTTGGCGCACTAGTTTCCCATGTTTTCGGCGCTTTTATTACAATCTCCAGCCGTATAAATATACAGAAGCGCCATTAGCAAACAAGAATAATCAAAATTTTATCAAAAGAAATTGTGAAACTTAGATATTTAAAAATCAAAATGTATCAACGTGAAAAAAGTTTATAAAAGACACGTTCAGTTCCTGAAAACCATGGGCCGTGCGCTGAAATTCTTTCGATGCTGTTTCACCAGCAACTTAAAGCATCGAACGTACGTACGATCAACTTATTCGAGATTTCGCAGTCTTTGCCACCCTTTTCGCAAAATTTCTCCAAGTTACGCCCGACAACAAGATCTTAACAATTTTTCCATATTCGTAAGCAAAGATATGCTACAAAATAAAAATGAAAATTGCCAAAATTTCTCGAAGCCAAGAAGACTTTAATGGCGCACTGGCCAATGATCGATTGAAAAATTCCGATTTCATGCACTTTATGGGAAAATTCGAGGCATTTGGAGAGAGTAGGAGCTAGCACGGACGATGCTTTCAATTTATAAAATTAAGTCCCGACTGAGGAGAAACAAGGGGTTCGGAAACGTGCGCGGAAGTCGATCGATGGAATCCCATGTTTTGAATCGAGGATACACGGTAAAGTGGATTGCTTCTCGGGATCTCTCAGCCTTGTGTCTCAATAAACCGTCTCCTTATTGCAACACCGTACGCCAGAAACCTCGATCCTCGTGATTCATATTAATCGGCTTAGCCGATTACCCTTCTGATAAGACGAACTTGAATTCCTCGATAAGATCGATCTGGTTGAGAAGTCTGGAAACAGGCGAGTTCTCTCGGAGCCTGATTAAATCATTTCGCTTAAGAATTCCGATCCAAGATCGATTATTACACGATGCGTTTAATTCTCGGCAGATTCGTTCGCAGGGAACAATGAAAGTTTAAATTCAGAGACTCGAAGGAAGCGTGCCTTAATCCTCTTAAAAGCGTATCTCGTTGAACGAGTCTGTTCAAGACAGTGCAGAGCAAGTCAATTAACCAGGATAACGAAATTAACGGCCCTCACGGTGTGATTATTTCTCAAACAGAAGCGCGATATTCTACACCTCCTCTGCTGGAACACGGAATTACAAAACTCTTTCCCCAGCCATCGATTCTCGTGTCTTTGGCAAGTAGATTTCCAGCTTCCAGAAACATACTGGCACATGTACATGCGTGTGATTGATGTTTCTTTAACGTAGATGAGATCAATGATTAATAAATATTTCTGAATATGTGCAAATGTTTACGGGTATAGAGAATCTCAACGACCGAATTTTCTTATTAAAAAAAAAAAAAAAAAAAAAAAAGAAGGAAAAGAGAAAAGAGGAAACTAAATATCTTTTATTGATTTTGATAACTTGGCCTTCTAAAAAAGTCTTAGTATTACGTATATATATAACACACTGGGTACACGTAGTATATTTTTCCGAGAGATAGAAAATAATCTAATAAATCTACCCTTAAAAACCTCGAACCAAAAATGAAGATCCTTCGTTATCGCTCTTTAGAAGAAATTCCTAATTACCACAAAAAAAAGTGTTCCAATCGACACGATAAACTTCCTACTTTTTACGCTAATATCAATTAAAAAAAAAAAAAAGGAAAGTTCGTTTTCACATTGAACGATGATTCGCTTGAAAAATCGGACCGGAGGATCGACGAGGGTGAGAAGCAGGGGTAGCAGTGGCCCGGATTTCGCGGGGTAAATATGCATCCCAGGCGTGCAAGGTAAATTGTTGAAGAGTTGGGGTGTCCTTAAGCTAAGGTAAAAGGTTGTCTGGGGCGGCGTCTAGCCGTGTCTATCGATTATCCTCCATCTTCGTCTGTCTCGTCCGATCTTACCGCCCCTCTGCACGCGCCCCACCACCGAAACCCCTTCTCCACCCCCTCTGTCTCTCCTCCTTCCCTATTTTCGATCCACCATCGGCCACCCCCTTGCTCCTGACCTGTCGCAAAACCACCCACGCACTTACGCACGGCACTTCTTGCGCGATCCTTTCGTACTCCTTCGGCAACTATTGCAGATGATAAGCGAGGGTTGAAATTAATCGAAGATATCAGACAGGAGAAGAGTCAGATGAATCAAATTCCCAATTTTTTTTCTTTTTTTTTTTTTTTTTTGTACTACGAATCAAGCTTAACCAAAATTCAGCCACAAGCTTATTAAAATGTAAACTTTTTTTTAAAATTCAGCAGGTGAAAAATTCAGTTAAGCCCGGGGTAGGAAAATTGCTTTTTGAAATTTTATCCGGTTTTGGTTATGGCCGGAGCGAATTCGAGGCAAATTTTAATTTCTTCCGAAAACATCTATTAAACGTTTGACTTAAAAATTGATCCTATGACGTAGTAAATATTTTAATCGGCAACTCGGAGTTTTTCCAAAGCCCAGAATGTAAAATTTATACGCGAACATAGACTCAGTTCGAACACGGAAAATGCAAAAATATACCCGCGAATGGTTAAAAAAAAATATTCCTCTTCGTGATCTATTTAGGTATGATAAAACGGTGGAGGAGTTTTGTATGCAAATCGGATAACGATAAGAATAAATAAAACAGTGATTTAGAAAAAGCTCGTAAGCTATGGAATCCAAGAGACTAATTTTTGGAATTTTTGTCTCCGTTTAACACTCGCATCACGTAAAAATTACTAAACGGATTTCGGTGGCGTTTTCTCTGTTTTACAGTTGAGTATTCGGGAAAGAGAATCGGATACGTTTCACCTGAATCCATTTTGTCGAAGTTGAAAAACAGCCTGGCATCCGAGTTGTATGCGCTGCCATGTTTGGTAAAGGTCGAGCAACGATGGCTAATTATTTACGTGGTTTGTTGCGAAATCGAATGTTTTTCGAATTTAATATTCCTTACCACGCAGCACAACTACTGAAATTAATATAAAAAATACGCAACTACTCCATTCGCAAAAATTCATCTGATTAAAAATTGCTCCATATATTCCTAGTCCGCGCGATCGATAAATACAAATAATAAAAAAACATTGAAATGTTGCTTCTCTTAATAATCTTCTCTAAAACAAATGAAAAATAACATAATCAACTTATCAGCTACTTTTTTAAAGACATATACGTCTCTGAACCTACCAGATCTCTTTTTTAATTATTAAAGTCTTGCTGTTGAAATCCTCGTATTTGATCATAAAGCGATATCAAAATCGAAAGATCGACGAAGATCTCCTTGTTTGTGCGATTTATAATTACAAATTCGTTTTACAATAATAAATCATCGGAATTATACGGAGAGCGACCACACCAACTAAAAATTCATTCGTAAGTTTCTTTCGCGAGTCTTCGTCGATGGGCACGACGATACTTCCGGATACCTTGAAATTTGTAGCTGGCAAGGCTTGCAAGAGCGAAACTCGATTCGAAGAGTTCCCTCGTTGGTGGAGCTCGAAACGTTTACCTTTATACTTTGGGGGATGGACGAGAGCTACTTGCCTCTTCGGCAGTTTTAATCGAGGGAAGGTATCAATCCGTGGAAGGAGACTGTTGGTCAGCTTGTGGGTTTCGTCGAGAGAATAATCGTCGAAGGCGGCGAGTGTAATTGGCGAGTAAACTTTGAACGTGTTTAATTTTTAGTAGATTCGGTGAGACAGGTGCGAGCTTTAAAGTGGAGACGATTTAAACGCAGCTAACCCGTGGGGAAAGTTTTCGCGTACGTGTTCGATTGCACCGCAAGAAACTCGCCTTTTCTATCTAAGATTCCACGGATGTTCGAGAAATTCTTAGCTTCATGATCGGTAATCTGCTGTAATTATATAAATAGATAGTTGCGCAAATGGAAATTCTATCGTAAACTCTCATGGAAATTTGTTCGTAAATTGAACGTAGTGAAACGAAGGAATTATACGAAAAATATGACGCAATTATTGTTTTTAATATGCTCGCTTCAGTGGAAAGAAAAATTTAATATAATTTGTGAAATGCAGCTGATCTCGGAACGTAAGAGGATTATATCGACAAACCATGCCCGCTGCTATTATCATAATCGTAATTACTATCGTCCCATTTTATTATTAATTATCTAATATAACTTTGGAAATTCCACCGTGGACATTGGAAATTTACCAACGTTGAAAGTACGCTAGCGTTTTGAAAATCTAAATCCCGCGACTTGGCGTCGAATGGAAGTTCGTCGCGATTCGACACCCCAATTGCAAGGTAATTGCGAGCGTAAACCGTAAGAAGAGCCTAAGTATCGAGAAACCAGCCGAAAGCTACGTTCGCTGCAGCTACGAATTACACCTTTACCGATTCCCTTCGATGTTCTAAAAATAAAAATTTGCAAATGAAAAACTGGCGAGATACGACAAACCTGTAAAAACACAAGCACGACTTGTGTTGAAATAAAAGTGTAATATAATTCGTGGAATCCAGTTGATGGCCGAGATGGCGTAGGAAGACCGTATCGAGGAATCAGCCCGAAAATCAAACGTATTCGAACGACAGACCGCGTGTGGGTGTTTGACAGTGTGCGAGTGACGGACAGGTCGTGACCTAGGCCGTCTTGAAGGGCAGACATTTTTTAATCGATAACCTGGCCCCGCTCCTCGTCCACCGACACCCTGCAAGGCGCACAGACGGTGAGGTAGTTATCCCTGGCTAAAGAGCAGTAGTACGGGGGAGGGGTTGAAGGGGTGAAATAGCCCGGGAGAGAATCGTGGAGGTGTACAGACGCAACTGTACTTCGCCACCCCCTCGCCGGCAGCCTAAATAAAGGCCCATCCTTAAAGCGGACCGGCTCGAAAACATTGTTAAAGGGGATGGCGCGCCGAAACTCACCGAGGTGTAATTCAACCAACAGGAAAAATAATGCGACACGATCTTCTTGTATTATAGTAATCGAGGTAGGGTAAGATTTTATTGCAACTTTTTGGAAATTATGGAAAGTTTGCTGGTTTCTGATTAATATTACTTTTGGAAGCTTTCATCGAGTAATCACTGGTCATCGAATTTGAGATAATAGAAATTTCCAAGATTTACGATATATTTTTATTTTTGTTTTTTTTTTTTTTTTGTAAATTGCGCGTAATGATAGAATTAATTAATTAGTAAGATGTTCTATATGAATTTGTGTTTTCTGTCTTTGGCTTGATACTATCGCAATTTATATCTTATGACCTCGTTGTTTTGGCAGATATTTGGCAAATTTTTATTTTCCAGATACAATACGGAGACTTAGGTTACGAGTGTTAAGAATTTTCTTCGATAGCAGGAAATGTTTTCAGAGAAATGTCTTCTCTGACATCGATACGAGCAGCCAAAGTTAGCTAGCCATTTATGATCCAGTTATTAGAAAAGTGAAACATTTTCACGCGCTTCTAATCGATGAACTGTGATTTAGTAATTTAGCTGGAAAATAATTCGTTTGATAACGTTCATGATATTTTAGTTTTCATGGAAAAGTGACTGGATACTAATAATACGAAAAATATTGAATTTTCCACGATTATCTGACTGATCGTTAAAATCCCGAGGTAATTGTTTATTTTTTCATATTAAACCGAGAAAATGGATAAAGGACGGCGGCGAAAAAGACGAGAAGCAGAAAAAGTGCATCGAGAGACGGCTGGAATATGATAAGGGGATGGAAAACTTGGGGGCACGAAACGTCAAAATATTGTTTTTCCATTCTTTTCACGAACGACGATGGCGAGACAAGGTGGCGGCGGTGTTTTCAGAAAAAATACACCCGCCTCTGCCCGCGGCTGTCGATCCTGTATTTTTTCCCCTCTGTGCCTTTTCCCGTCCTATACTTTTTCTCGTTACGAAACAGAGACACCGGCTGCTTGCAAATTTCCAAATGAAAACAACGTTCAGAAGTGAAATCGAGTCAGTTTCGCGCACACGTTGTGTCCATTTCTCTGATCATTCGTGAAAAACCTAGCCGAAGGAAAGAAAGGATTATAGGAGGCCAAGATTATTCCTTTCAAAATCCTCTCCATTTAATATCTCTGATCTCGTCTTGTTATATTTTACAAGCTAACAAGTTAACAATAACGTACAGTTTGGAACGCAAAATTCGTAAGTAAATTCAGTTGGTTAAACGTAAATTTGTAAATTGTAGATATCGTAGATTGCTTATATTACACGTATCATATTACAAGCAATCGTTCGTGCAACAAAAGATTACAATTAATACAAATAATATAACGAAATGAAAAGCTTACGAAGAAACATTTTTACAACAGAAGTCTACGATCTACGTTTGTATCGACGCGACGCCGTACAATTTTACGCAACAAGAGTCTACCATCTACTCGTCACTTGTTCATCTAGCAACGTCGTCAATTAATAAATTATCGCGCAGGAAAAATCCTTCCAACGATGAAACAAATCACCGTGTACATTGATAAAGACGGTTACCGTATCACTTTCCAACAATAATCGGCTAGCCGCAATAAAATCAACTCATCGAGTCAACGGGTGGAAGAAGGGTGGAAAGTTCGATCGGTTCGACCGATGGAGAGACGTTTCCATCGCGATCGACAAAATAATTCATGGACTAAGTCAACCGTGGCAATACTCGCCGACTCACTCATTCCGACTCCATTTTGCTTTCGTTCCATCTTCCTCGTGCAAGTATCAACAGAAATCATTTGACGACGGCCAATCGATAAAAGAAAAATCGGGAGAAGATACTAAATGGGTGTTAATGAACAGTGAATATCGAGGATAACAGGCAAAGTGATGGGAAGAAGAAGGGGGGAAAAAGGCAACAGAGAAACGTCAATGACTCGTTAGTGGAAATTTTATTGATAGTTTTATTCATGGGGCGACAGTCACCTGTTGCACAAACAGAGCAACGCGAATGCACTTGCTGTTAAGCCGAAAGAGCGTTGCATTCCCGCTGGCGCATTGATTAAAAGCTCATCCTTTTCGATGGCACTTTCCCAAATTTCCCTTTAACCGAGAGGACTCTACTTAAGCGATGGTAATAGCCGTCACCGCGTTTTACCAATAAACGCTAATTTGTCCGGGATTATTCAATTTTCTGAAAACCTGTGAAGGTAAATACGACTGTTCGAATGATCGCTCGTTTTACGCTAATCTCCTCCTCTTTTTTGTTCTCTTTCTTTCTTTTTTCTCTCTTTTGTTTCAATGTGAAGCGACACATGAATTTTTAGCTGTTGGTCATCATTGTTCAGAATGGTATTTAAAATTTGTCGACGGATGAAAAAACAAGATTCGCCCGTCGCAACTTGTTGCAGGCAACAATTGCAAACGACAATAGAATTGTGGGGTGAGTAGCGAAAAAAGTTGTTTGGCCCAGCTCTCCAGCCAGAAAAATTCACAACTGGGACAAACACCGAGACAAACGTTGCCCCTCTTGACTTTTGCAAAATCGACGTTCATTTTTCCAACGCAATTGTTTTTCGAGGAAATATGCCGAAGAGAGAACTTTCAAAATATCTCTCAACTATTTTCATGGTTCTAGTATTTTTCCAATATTAATACGTTGTTCCTTAGTCTGGAAAAAGATTCGACATTCGCACGTTTCTTCCCTTTCGCTTACAATTTCTGTCTGTGATTCCAAAAGACGATATATCTTTTCTTCGTGCGAACGAAAGATTTTGAAAAGCGCGAAAGTTGAACCTTTTTCAGTGGAAAGTGGATTGCTAGCCAAGTAGATTTTTAAATATTTTCATAATTAGAAAATTGTTTTCTCAAGATAATTCGCGACATCTGAACCACGCGAACGAGATTCGCAATTTCTTCGCAGGATAAACGAAATTAGTTGCTCGAAGGGTGAACTGCGTTTCTTCAACCCCTATTCTAGGGGTTGGTAAACGGACCACGTTCCTCCCTGCATTATCCACCGAGGATAAGGGTGGCCAACTGCAGAGATTCTTGGGGGTTAACCGAATTCTTCCGCATCGTGTGGTGGTAATTTCTCAGCCGTGTTCGAAAATGTATCGCGTAAAATTCTTGTAGACACTTTCTTAACGAACCCAGCGTTTGACGAAATTTCGCAAAAAGAATTCACAGTGAGCTAAATAGCGAAAAATATTCTACGTCTATTTATAATCGATAACGTTCTGTGATATTATTTTAATATACAACAATTTTTATATTCCAACGTAACTGAAAATCAACAGTACAGTTTCTTCGACCACAAAGCATCGAAGGAAGAAGAGAAAATATAGTCGACCATCGTTTCTGCGATCGTTCGAAATATTTTGAGCATTCAAAATTTTGTATGTTCGGGTGGCATTAAAAATTTACACTAAAATTTCATAAACCGTAAAGGAGGAGAGTCAGAGGAGATCAAAGTATACTTGGAACGACTCTAATGAATAACTGAAAGAGGCTTGAAAGCAATAAGTGTAGTTCGTCTCACGGAGATCCCCGTGAAATTTTTCTAACAACATACGAGACGAGAATGTATTTATGACACTGATTACGTTACTGCATTTGTATACAATCCCGTGTAAGCGATCTTGCAACCTTTGTTCCAAAGGCGCAGACTGACCCCGAATTTAATCAACCGGCCTGCTTTCTCTGTCGTTTAAATGCACCGAGATTGCAGCAATAAGCGTTAACCAACCTCAACATCTGACTATCGGCGTAAAATTGCGACATCGGTGGCGGCAGATCATCGATGCGAAATTTCGAGAAAAATAAAAAATTCTTCGATGACGATAGATTTTCTACCGCAGGACATAAAAGTATTTTTAATTAGAGCGCGATTCGAGAAAGTCATCTAAGAGTGATTCTTTATTTCTTAGAAATACAGTAACACCAAGAATTTCAATTTCTACAGAGGATGTTAAACTTTGAAAAATCATGAAAATGAAAAAAATGTTAATTCGTAAAGAGAAACACAATTGACTCTTAAACGAGTTTCTTAGAAGCCAAACGGCTCAACTCCGCTTTTTGTGAACTTCTCTATTCTTGAATCACATGCACAAGCATTTTACTGAACATCTTGAAAAACAAATAATTTATTTTCACGAAGTTATTTATCCAAAAGAGATAGAGCATTCCATAAATAAATAATCGCAAATTCCATGATAAATTACAAAAAAATGGTATTTGTAATTGTCATTTTTCTGTACGTTTTAATTTATGGAGTTTATCAACGTGTTTTCTGAGAGTCTCAAGTATTGATCCTCGCGCTCAAAAGATATAACGAGGCTTGCTAAGGAAAAATAAAAGACGACGAAACATTTTGTAATTTTTACAAAAGCAACGTGTTAATATTTCAGAGTATTGTGCTGTATGCATAGGAACAGAGCACAGTTAGTAGCATCATTGGACAACCTCGACCTCCTCGACCCACTCTAGTATTCTACAGCACGTGATCACCAGGCACTCAACACCAAGCGCTGTTCAAGATGATACAACAGTACACCTGACTGACGTGAACCAGTTGACCCCTGGTTGCTTTGCATTACCATTAACCCATCGAGTGTTGCGTAGATGAATGACACCGTCTTTTCTTTTTTTCTTTTTTCTTTTTTATGTAACTGTGTGCAAATTCGTGGAACTCGCGTTCCATATCGCGACACGAACAGATTCTACCGTTGCAAAACGAAAACAGTACTATATTACGCCGTACCGTATGAATTGTATTGAAAAACGTTTAAAACATACTGTATCAAACCCGTACACACAATGGAATTAAGAAACGAAGAACCGCGTTATTAAATTGAAAACATCGTCAAAGATCGTTTCTCGGAAATTCCTTCCATCTTTCGAAGAATAATATTATCTTATATAAGCGTTCGCTTTCTAACTACCACGAGTGATATTTGCACGTGAGAAAATTCTCTGATTCCAGAACAGAAAAGACATTAGAAAGAATCGTTTCGCTAAATGCGACAAATTTTCAAAGAAACCCTTTGACACGTAAAACCAGTAGATATACAGCGGCTATTTACGATTAACCGATCCGCGAGAAAACCAGAGGACAAAGAAACGCCTCTCGCGAAATTCAAAAAAATTCCCAAAGAGATCGTAAATAACCGAAACGACATGCACCGCTCTCTATACCGAGCGATTCTCGGTATTTAAAAGTCCTTTGGTTTCTAATTATCTGGCGCAAAAATCCAGACGAAATTGGTGCCAATAATACAGAGACCGCGAGACGTGTCATTAGCAATGCAACCTCTCGATCTTCGATCGAGATCGCTTATCGCGCCACGTAAATCACGACCGCTTCTTTTCAACCCTTCCTCCGCCTCCTGCGACCTCCCCTTTCCCCTTGGGCGGGGGTAATTAACGCCTGAATCTGTACATGCATCGTCCCGAACGTATTTCGAGATCAATCAGCTGCTCGCTTATTACGTTGGTTTTTTTTTTTTTATTTCTCCTCTCACGCGTCCTCTCTCTCTCTCTCACTCTCTCACTCTCTCACTCTCTCTCTCACTTCTAGCGAATTCACGTAATGGATCGTTAAAGACAGGTACGACGGTGCATTAAGTGCAATTTTGCTACTATGTAGTGGTCGGTGCACGTCGTCATTAACTGGCTTGGCAGCCGGAGAGACGACAAGGGGAGCCGGGAAACTGGCCTCCGGGGTTACGAACGCCGGTTCAATGCCGAATCGTGATTGATTGGCAACTTGTAACCTTCCTTTGCATCCTAGATTACACGCATGAAAATGACGACGAGTCGAGCGCGATTCGACGCGTGAATAACTTCCTTCTGAAGAATCGTTCTCTCCGCTACCGATGCTGACCCTACACGTATGTAAATTTCGAAGCTTTGTAAACGCGTGAAAAATTCACATACAATATGATAGAATGGAAGAGAGTTTAGTGGAATCTAGTTAGGAATTTGTTTCGTGTGACGAATGAATCGACTTGTGTTATTTATGGAACTTCCCTATTGCACATACTCGATTATGTTTCTAAAAATATGAATCCGCAATAGTGGCGTTCCCCTGTTAAGTTGCGCTGCGCGATATACTTGCAGGAAGCTTAGTCGAAAAGATTATTTACGACGAATCGAACTTTACATGTAATTTAATGTATGTAAATTTCGAAGCTTTGTGAACGCGTGAAAAATTGACGAATGAATCGACTTGTATTATTTATGGAACTTCCCTATTGCACATTTTCGATTATGTTTCTAAAAATATGAATCCGCAGTAGTGGCGTTTCCCCTGTTAAGTTGCGCTGCGCGATATACTTGCAGGAAGCTTAGTCGAAAAGGAGATTATTTACGATGAATCGAACTTTACATGTAATTGTCGAAGAAGGAAAGAGAAGCGATCGGTAGAAAAGCCTCGTGTATACCTAGATGAAAAACCAGTAAGAAAGTTTCATTTATTAACGCTAACCTTAGCAGACCTGGTCAATAGACCGGTTTCAAAATTTCATTTCAAATTCTACCTTCATCGTTCCTTCTTCCATTCGTCTAACTTTTTGTAAATTCTTATATTAACAAAAATCGAAAAATTTATTAAACAGATGATATTTATTTACACGATACATTACGAGCAGATTCTGAATAATCCAGTACAAAGTTCGTCCATCTATTGGGTTGGCAACTAAGTGATTGCGGATTTTGTCATTAGGTGGTAATGGAAAAATCCGCAATCGCTTAGTTGCCAACCCAATATCTAAGAAGAAAACTACAACCGTAGGACCTCGATCACTGACCCTAAATTTGGCAAGGCAAATGTTTCGTAATTAATATCCGCAATTAATAACCTAACTCGTAACTGCTGTGTTTATGATCGCGTGTAACTAGGATCTAGAAAAAACAGGTGGAGGCAATTAAAGAATCGCCGATTTGTTGCCATTAGCTGACCTATCGGCGGACGATCGTCGTTACGATCCAGCGACGTCTGCGCCGAGATCTGTAACATCGGATCGCAGGCTTCGAATGGAAGGTAGCGGTAAAAGGTGGACGAAGATGTGAAAATAAACGAGAACAGGTCTATAATATCGGCGAGCCGAGTTATTTGCGTGTGTACGATGCAACATGCGATTTCACCGCGACACTTATTGCGAGAAAAAGGAAACGAGGGAAAAAGCGACTGTTTAATCACTCGTTTGTAGAGTGGATGATATACACTTGCAAAAATTACGCGCTTCGACGCGTTGCATCCGTGAAATGGACGTTAATTTACGGTAAAAAGGTGCGTTCAGTCGATTCGAGTAACGCAACATGAGACGCAGGATATTATTACAAAGCGAATATAGAAAGTTTCTATTTTAGAAAAATTCTAACTCGCTGTTGATCCTTCGTGGCCCGATTTATCCTATTTTTACTGCTCTAATTAATTTCGCTGCAGTGGCTAAATAATACGCACGATATTTTTAAAAGAATTGTATCAAAAGTTACAAAATGTTCAGTTAACGTTCATCCGTCGTTTGTGTCAATTTTACATGTTGCGATATATGTAAATAAAAGAAGAACAATCGCTTTATTCCTCGTGCTTAACGCAAGCAAACGTGGCTGAATGACCAGAGATGAAACGAACGAAGAATAAAGTTCCCAAAAAATCTCGCAAGTTTGATAACAGTATTATAACTATTTCTTTTTTTTCTTCTTCTTCTTAAATAATCAGGATAGTAATAGAAAACCTGTAGAACCCAGGAAACGCCTAAAAACGGGATTGTTTCGTGTTTGACTGGAAAAAGAAAAAAGAAGGCTATATCGGGGCGTTCATCGTGCGATTTTTCCACCGTGCAAGCGTCTTTAAGTCGCGCCGAGTTCCGGTTTCCGGAAGAAGTGTCCCCCTTCTGTCCGCTCCGAACCTTCGGAATCCTTTTCCAGAAATTCCCCGGGATGGAAACGCGTCCCCCGGAGCACGCAGCCAAAGATTTAGGGGAGAATCCGTGGATTAATGGCATCCCCTATGGCATAAACGACTGCGGCTTTTCCTCTCGAATTCGCGAACCAAGATCGGACAGCTGATATAATTTGTCCATTCTCTTTCCTCGCTCTGACCAATATTCCTCCTTTGTTTCTTTCTCTCTCCTTTTCTATTTCTTTGTTTAAAAATGGTACTCGACTCGTATCCATCTTCGCAAGAAATATCTCACAAACTCGAAGAACTGTAATAAAAAATACTCGGGAATTCTTCTTTTCTGATTAAAAATGAACTTGCGTTGCATTAACTTTCACACAGGAAGCATCAACGATCTTGAAAAATCCGTATTTTTATACTCCAAATTAGACGAAATTGTCGATATCCTACGTATGACATCGTATTTGCATCGGAGTGCTTCAAATTAGAAGATTTCTAAAACGGGACACTTGGTGCTAAAATACTTCAAGCTTGGACCACTTCAAAGGGGATACGGTTCAAGCAGACACGTCGTTTCCAGGCCCCAGAAACGCTACGCTTCGGAAAAAATCCAAGAAGATCCAACAAGAACACCAACATCGTAGGTTCGCCTGTTTTTCCCTGAATCAAACTTTTCGGATGAAGCAAAAGATGAACGCTGGAAATTGGCGAGACGCGTAACAGGGTAGGTCAACCCTCTGGAGCAAAAGACGTCGGCAAAGGCAGCCGTCTGGCCGACCAGCCAGAACGGAAATCGCGTCCGGTCAAACGGTGCCGTCCACCCGCGGTCCCGGCGGGAAAATATTTTCTGTTTTTACGTGAGGGGTCCCTCGCGAGAGTCCCCGTTAAAGAACGGAGGTGGGGTGGCCGTGGCGGCCGAAGAGAAGCTGAAGCCGACGCTCAAAATTCCGCGGCGGTGCCTTTTGTCCCCGCGATGCCTCGCCTTCTCCCTTTTTGCCACGGTTAGACGAGCAGAAGCGGTCTGCCCTTTCTTCTTCGTCTTCCTCTTCGTCCTCTGCTTCGTCTCTCGGTAGTCCTCCGGCGAGCTAAAGGCATCGCGGATGACGAGAGAAAAGGATAGTGAAACGGAGAGAAGAAGAGGAAGAAGAAGGGGACCAAGGGCCCAGAAACTCTTCTCATCTTCGTTCGACTCGCATCGAGAGGATACTCGTTCCGATTGACTAGCACGCGCGCGGATTCGCCTTGAGACCAGGTCCGGGCATCAATCTCTCGTCAAACCTCGTCGACTAGTCGTAGAAATGCCGACACAATGCCCGTTCGTCGATCGTTCCGCGGTGTCTCTTTCTCTCGTCCGATGGCCCCTTCTGCATCATCCTGTCCCTCACCGCGTTTCTCTCTTTCTCTTGGAATTTCGTTCCGACCAGCTTCTTGCTCTATTTCTATTTTCTGGCTACCCCACCGCTTTTCTGTGTCCGTTGGATTCTTTGGAGGTTTTTTCTTTTTTTTTTTTTTGTTTTTATCAGGCGAGTCAGGATGAATTTTAGAAGAGAAAGACTTTCGAGGGCATTTTTCCATTCGAGACTTTGGATCGTGAAGCTTGGGATTCGGATCGGGAAACTTGGAATCTTTGCACTGTGGCACTTTCCAACGTCTACACCTTCGAATTACTGGAGCTTCGAATCCTTGCATCTTAAAATTTCTTTCTCAATCTTTGAATCTCTGGATATTACAATCTTTCAAGCATTCCATGTTTACACCTTACAATTCCTCCAGCATTTCATCTTTAGACTTGTCAATCTCTGGATCTTTGAATCTTTCGATCTTCGAATCCCTCGATATTTGAACCTATAAATTTCCTGATAATTTTTATTCCCAGAAATTCCACGCTGAGAGACTCCAAAGTTCCTGTTCTTTTTTTCCCCCTCAAGATCAAGATATTTACGAGAGTAAGATAATTCACAGTTTTGTGGTTTACGAGGTCCGTAATTCGGCTTGCTGGGAAATTGCAGAGTGGACGAGAGGACGTTACGCAAAAGTCGAAACGAGCGGAACAGGAAGCAGTGGACAAAGCGGTCGAGCAAACATCGCGTCTGGCGAAAGGATAATGAGCCAGTCGAACGAGGATCGGGGCCCGATTCGTGGGCCAGCACGAAATCTTTTCACGCCCGAAAATTATAACGGCGCTTCCGCCACGCGCGAATTCGTGCCATTGTTGCCCGCTACGAAAAAAAGAAACAAATATCGCGAGCATATACGGGGTGTTGGTAAAAACTGGACACGCTTTATCGAGCGATGTGCCTTTAGCGCGAGCCATAAAAAGCTTTTTTATTACCGAAACGACGGGATTTTTGTCCTTCATGGTGAATTATGCCTGCCTCGTGTTAAATTATTGATCGATAATGTTTAAGTACAGCTACGTAGTATATAACGCTTTATTCACCGTGCGATTAATCAAATATTTGAGATCGATTTCTTTACAATTACCAGAGATTCGAAATTGATTGGAAATTCAGTTCCCTTCGTTTCATTCGGTCCCGTAACTTTAATTTTACTTTGTGCTAAATATTTTATACGTCATTTCATATATATTATATATATATATATTTCATATTATTTTGTCCTGCAATAAGATTTCAAATTTGTAATCTCTGCTTATTAGTGAAACTTTTGACGAACGAGAGACGATGTTTCGAATATTTTCCGAATAAACGTGGAATGAAAAATTTAGAACTTTGATCAACACCCTATATGCATGTGTGTGTATATGTACACGCAATAATTGCAGGCATCGAGGCGAATCGGACGAGCTCGAGGATATTAGGCCGCAATTTTCGTCGGATGGAAGAGGGCCCACGCTCGTCGTCACAGCTTTTTCATAAATCACCTTCACGCTACGCCACTACCGTCTGAATTTCGACCGGTTTCCTGGACTTTCGATAATCGAATAAAATAACAGCAATCTACCGTACAGATATTCGTCCTCGGGTTATACGCAGAGAAATTTTTACGTCGACGTCTCTCTCCTCGCTACTTCCATTGACTCTCACACGATCTATGCAGAGGAATTCTGTTACGTTACTATAATTACCACGGATTTCTTCATCTCGAAGGACTGCCAGAAAATGTCTAACCTTTCTACCTTTGAATCTCATCAACTTACAATCAAAAATATTCTTATTGCTATCTTAATATTCGTTTTATCGTGTTTCACGTTGAACGAGTGCGAGAAATGCCGAAATGAAAAATACTCTTGTAGATTACTCATATTTTTCTAAACCTCAAGTTTTTTGAGAATGCCTTATAATTGTACGATTAAAAATATCTACAACTATAACGAATTAATTTCGGTATTCTGCTAATCAGACGAGGCTCCGCGACGACCGCGTGTCAACGTACCTGTGGCCGATTGCAATTTATCGGGGCCCGCTTCAAAGTGCAAGATTAAATTCGCCGCGAGTTCGCTTTTGCACTTTGGAGCTCAATAATTCACGTTTGCGTCATCCACGCCGATATATTTCCGGCTTATCGACGAATTCGAGACACGACTCCTATATCATCCAGTCTACTCTTCTCTCCTCGTATCGCCGAGAGGCAAAATTCCACAAAACACTCATTAAAACCAACTACAGATATATAATTTATATCAAAACTACTGCTAATTAAACGAATGATTTCATCTGCGTATCTACGAAATTTTTATGAAATTGCTCGTTCGTCGAAAAATCTGTCAATTCTTAATGGTAAAAACGAAACGTACAGCACCAAGCAGAAAATGTCTATCTTTTATGATTTTCTGATATACATTCATGTGGATGATTTTATTTTCCCAACGTTTAATTAGAGTACAGGCTTCGCGTTACAAACACCGCGAGATTAAAATACGCAGATCTTTGATACGAAAATCTTTCTTCAGAGAATATTCGGTTAATTCGCTGAAGAGTATGCGTTCGTGTCGCAATGGAATTTTCAACGACGATCGAGATTGCGCCAGTTATTAGATACGAAGCTGTTGAACTACGTGCGATGAAAATGTTCGCTCCTGCAATTTCAAATACGCAGAATAATATACTCGTGAAGGATTTGCACGAGTATTGCGGTATATTGGCAGCGAGCGAGAGCAAACTATCGATCTGACAGTGACAACCGGCGTCTATTTGGTTCCTACAGTCGGTGATCGAAAGCAGAAACACCCAGTATAGTCTGGAAACCGACAAAAGTTTCGTAAGGAGCTAATAGCTCGCGGTGAGCCTCGGACACGCGTGTTTCCGTGTGCGTATACGGACCGTCGTGTAACTCGGCGGGCTAATGATGATGACACTCTTATTTCTCGGGGAGGACGCGGGTCATTTTTCAAAGGGCAGCCAGGGAGAGAGCTTCTGAACGCGAAGAAGGTGGAGAAGCAACGGCGAACCCGGGGAGGAAATAAGAACAAGAAGACGAACACGACGACGACGACGACGACAACGACGAAGATGAAGAAGAAGAAGAAGAAGAAGAAGAAGAGGTTCTCTCCGCACGCAGAAGCTAATGTCCGGAACGACTCCTAAACCATTAGACGGAGAGAAGAAGGGAGGAGGATTGCCCTTTTCCTCATTTCAGTTCGCCACTCTGTGTCTCTTCGCTCCTCTCCTCTCCCGGCCACCTTTCAAGATGGACAGAGACGCTTTCAAACAGAGAATCCAGGGTAAAGAAACTTGGAAATACACGGAGAACTCTCGATCGAAGTGGAGTTCGTGTTCATTACGAACGTATACAGCTTTTCTTTTTTTTCTTCTTCTTTTTTTACGTTGGAGGTTTCAAAAGTACTGGATTAATCTGTCAGAAGTCTGTCTTCGTTTTAAGAAATTTATAAAATAAATACAGCAGAGATAGCAGCGTTTCCATCATTTCCCCGGTGGAACGTTGATTTGCTGTATTTTTCGTGTTGATAATCACATCGCCAGATCTGACGATCCTACCTCTCATTTAATTATATTACTCTGGTTTTCTCAATGTTTCATCGTCAGTTTCTCCGACGTTCTAATTTTTTAAACTTCTCAGCAATTCAATCAAAAATTAGGGCTTAACGTTACGTTGACGAAACATTTTATAATTCTTTCTCTCCGGTCAATTTAGCCTGTCGTATTTTATTTCGAAACGATCTATTCGTGAAAGAGAATTCTCAAGAGAATTTTCGTTACAATGCCGATAAAATTGGAAAATAATTTTATACAACACGTAGCTACGTAAAAGCCACACGTACGTAAAATCTTTCAGTGACAAATATCTAAGAACATTCTGCCGAGCTAGTGCATATAAAACGTATATACGCGATTAATTACGGAAAAGTTGGAGCAGACAGAAGAAGGGAAGAAGCGCGTTGAATACTATTCGACTTTTTGGATCCGGATCGTTCCAATCGAACGATACTCGTATCGTTTCGAGACGATAATTTTTTCCAGGGGATTGCACCATTTTTTTCACTCGTCAATGAATACATCGATAAGGATGTTTCGTCTAAAATGACTGGTCGCGAGGAATGGATCTGTACGAACGATAACGGATGATAACGAGAGGGGGCCTGTCCCTCTGCTCGGTCAGAGTTTAAGTAACCGTCTTTCGATTAATTATTCACCATACGTAGCCGTTTAATTCGATTCCTCTGGTTTTACCGTGACCCCGGCGGTTCGTAAACATTGTCAATTATTTAAATAACTATCCTCTGCACGCTCACTTCGTCCCTAATTGGCCGTGTCTTTGTCCATTTTACGACTTCCCTCTCTCATGGTCGTTTCGACTTCCACTTCAACTTCCACGTTTAACCCTGTCCTTTATCGTTACCTCGAGATTAGTTTTCAGATCGTTCGCCTCATTTTCTCTTTCTCTCTTTATTAATCTTTTCAAAGACACTCGAGTTTAATGGAGAAATTTACTGTGCGCGAGATTACAAATTTTGGTAATAAAAGAGCTATTAATACATTTCTCTATGAATCCAGTGAGCAAAATTTCTGAGGGAGGGCTATCTTAACGACCGAATTTTCAAACTTTGATTTAGATTCAATGAGAAACTCTCGTGCCACACTCGCGTGGAACTAATTGAAAACGTCCGGAGATTTGACGTGAATTGAAACTGATGGAATAAAAGTCAAGAGGTTCGTTTCGTGATAAAAAAAAAGCTACAAAAGTGACATTCTTCGACGAAGTGAGGAGGTACAGTTTCAAAAGGACGACTCTCGCGTTCCAATTCCTAAACATCCGTCCCAATTCGATCACAAGTTCTAAACACCGTAGCCTATTTTCAGATAAAAAATCAAGGACAGATATAATAAAAATGTTAATCTGCTGCGTACGTCCAGAAAAAGGTTATCAAAGTGGCCTTTTTCTATGATGCAAGCAGCCAAAGTATCGCGAGACTTCGATTACAAACGAACGCACCTTCTCGTAGAATTAATCCGAGATATCGAACGAGCAACGAATCTTCGAGCAAAGAATCGGGAGGTTCTAGACGCGGTGTCGCGCTATAATCCTTCCACCTGTCCTATTGTTGTAAATTCCGCGCGAGGCGTAACAACGTGTTGCGGCCAGAACCGGGCAAAAATGAAACGCGGCCAGCGTGAAAGTCTTTTTCGGGCGCAGCTGCAGCCCCGAGAAAGGGAGAGAGGGACTATGGGTACAGGAGCCATAATAAATCTCCATTAGCTGCCGAAATTCGGCGTACGTGCGTTTTGCCCAATTACCGTGCCCTCCGCGTCTTCCTTTTTCCTGCAAAACTGGACACGATTTTATCGACCGCCTAATTGAATCGTCCGCTGGAAAACACCGCGAGCAAATAAAACGCGAGGCGGCCTATTTCGTTGGAGAGGTGTCGCGCGTCCTCCACCGCCGCCTCTTCCAATCTTTTCCCAAAATGCTCGAGTAATTAGCGGCAAACCAATAGCCAATCGCGCCCTTAACCACTTGCCCGAGCCTTTACGAGCCGATTATCGGTTACACGTTCCAGGATAAAGCAGAGCAAAGGCGAGCTCCTTCGTTATCCTGTAATTAAATCGTTCGTCCAAGTTATCCGCCTTTGATTGCTAATTTATCAGATTGGCGAAAATGAAACGTCCTGTAAAATTTGCATACGACAGGCTATCGTAGGATAATTTTTAGAGCGAGTTCGAGGCTTCAGAAAATACGAACGTTACGATGGCTTTCGTAAAAGAAATTCAAAATTCCTGAAAGAGAATACAATTCGATAGAGATATTCGCAAGACGAGTACGTTAAGTGTACTGTCTTACACGAGTTCGTTTCTCGATGAAACGTGACAGAAGGCAACACGTCGTAGCCGAGGGTTTCGATAGAAATAAAACTACAATTTTCTAAGGAAACTAAGGTGTCGCACGTAGAACAACCTCCTATGTTCAATAACTTCCGTAACGAAGGAGGTAAAATTTTTTTAAATATCAAAACCTGCCGAAAGGTAAGAAGACCAACCGCGAAAGAAAACCTCCAACGAAAACTCTAATTTTTTTTTAAGGAGACCCGTTGCACGCAAACCGATTTCCTTACGTTCGGTAATTTTAATAACAAAGAAGGTAAAAATTCCTTCATCCGGAGAATAGAATTTTCCAGGTGATATTCTTAGCCCGAAAAACAGCCTGTATTTAATATCTAATAATTCTACGACACAAGTTAACCCTTCATGCTGAATTCTCATCTCGGCGAAATGTGCCAGAAGGAAAGAAGATCGTGGAACGAAGGGAAGCTTCCCTTGCTAGCTACGTCTTAAGACGGAAGTGCAGGGCAGAAACGCAGGGACAAGATAGATGTGCGTCACTTCCGGCCGCGACAGGGGGTGGCGTCTGCGGGGCGGCAACCCTCGCCGCGCGCCAAGGGTTCGCAGTTTTGCAGAATATAATTACCGAGCGAGCGTGCACGGGTTTCGGGAACCGCCAACACCGTTGCCGACGGCACGAAACAACTGACGCGCACGGAATTTATTCGGACCTGACAAATGAAGCCGCCCCTGCATCAAACAGACCCATCGAAACGTACAATGTTCACGTGACCAGTCTTTTCTTTTCTGCGTATATTAACGTTTCCACTATTAATATTCTTTTCTTCGAACTATTCTTATCGCGGAAATAACGTTTTTGGAAGGTGAAAAATTCGTAGCTGGTTTTTTAATTTCTTTTGTATCGATCGAAGGAGTTGGATGAAAAATTTGTGGATAAGATCGAAGTTTAATGAGGAAGGATGTATATTATTTACCGAGCGATCTGAGTTTGCTTTCTTTCATTATCCTTTTTATTACTTGGAAGACAGCGCGAAGAAAAGCGGCACTTTTCTATTCGACGATTGCCTGGCCGAACGATCTTACCTCTAAGCGTCGGTAGATGAAACCGAGGTGACGGTGGAGGGACTAACGGAGGTGTGGTTCTGGTAATTCCGTTTCATACCCCTAATTAAACCGCAAAAAACGCAACGAGGGCGTGGTGCATATGGGCGCAGCCCTACCTTCAAAGGGGTAAGGACCTGAAACAATGGCCACGAGACTCGCCATCGTGATCCTTGATCGAATTCCATGTCTGGCATTCGCCGCTACCAGTAACTCACGAAAGAATTATAATCTCGTACCTCGTATCATTTTCTCCACGATCCCGATATATACCGAAACTCGTTAAACTGATATTAGAGAAACTGTAATATCTTACAATTAATTTGTGTAAAAAAAAAAAATGAGATTCGAAATTTTCCTTTTCTTCCAATCAATTAAGTCCTTCTAGCATAGACACATCTACGTACACAGTCTACGAATTTATAATAATTTTATCAAAGAATAATAATCGAATCGGTAGAAGATCCGTATCATGCGTGAAGAAGACGAGGAAAAAGTGAAAATTCCTTGTAGCTTGGAGAAATTGAGCTAAATGATATTTCGCAGTACCAACAGCTTGAAAGTATTTTGCGTCTGAATAAAGTGTTGGCGTAGAAGTAAGACAAAAGTATCGTTCGTTGATAACTAATGATTTTTCCTGATCTTCCTAATTATTGCCAGCGATTAATTCGTTGCATATGCATCGTACTCTACTGTACTACGAGTCTTTCCACGCTCTGTCTAAAATTCGTCTTGCCCTTCGCTGTGTCATCAAACGAAAACTCTAGTTGGAATATCTTCAGACGATGAACGAAACCGCGGATGAGTAAAACTCATGGAATATTAAATCCATGCGGTCACGTTTCGCCGCGGATGCAACAGTTTAGAAGGCGGCCCCGGTCATTACGTCCAGACGAATGATTGTGGCGCGTTACAAGCCGACGAGGTTATTAACAAGACGCTAATAATTCAATAATTCCCCGGTGCATAAAATCGCAAGCTTCCTGCGAGGCAACGGTGCGCGCACCACCGTCGTTGAAAATAACAGGCTACCCGGTCTGGAAAATAATCCCATAATGGTGATAATGACGATAGTGCGTAATAGCGTTCGCCCCGATGATTACACATCTGCAATAATAATATTAATATCGGCGCGATGTTTACTCTTATACATCCAAGTGGTCGATTGTTGGATGAAAAAATCTGGCCACCTCGCCGGTGGCCATTCGTAGCCAGACTATCAATATTCAATTAACCTTATCAGTTATTATGCCAGCGATTTTACATATTCGCTCTTATTTATAGCAAACCATAGCGCATCGATTCTGCAATTATGGACTCACGCGTGGATAGTCTGCGGCTTTGAAATTACGCTGCTTGATATTCCCTGGTATCCGCAACATCGGAGAACTATGCCTCTTAATTTACTCTCAACGACGAAAACGAGTGCGAATATATGGATATTTTCAACGTCGTCCTTGCATTACCGATAATTCTCACTATCTTTCAAATTACGATTTATACAGATTGCTGGGAAGGACTAACAACGAGGTTGAACGCGCCAGAGTGAATATGTACACCGACCGGTCTTTTAAAAGTATAAATAAACCTATACACGAGTAAGTATACGAGTGAGCAGTTTGTAAGCTTGCGTAGAAATTTCGAAGAATACGAAGCGGATGAATATGAAGAATATGATAGAAAATAAGCAAGTGGAAGTATTTGCACGACAATCGAGCAACAGCGCGGACTTTCCATTCTTTGTTACAAAAATAAAATAAAACACGTAGTAGAACATGAGACAGAGTACGAAGCGTTTTGCCGCGAACGAACGTAACAGGACGGTTGTTCCATTAGCACTGACGAATACATAATATCCGGCAAGGGCCTCGTTAAGTTCGATAAATCGGAAATCCGAATGATCGACGTTGGAGCGTATCCGGTGCACCGTGTCGACACGAGATTTTCTCGGTAAGGGCCAAGTCCTTGGAGCCAGCAGTTGTTCGAAATGGTCGCCTTGGGGTTCGGTAACCGCCCAGAGTGTGCACGCGATGCTCGCTGCGTTTCGCCGGCCACAAGAGACATTCGATTAGCCGTCGAAAGTCGAATTGCGACACCAGGGGCGACGCGCTCGTCAGCACTGGAATCGATGTCGCTGTTGACCCCTCCTATCATGAACTGTACAATGGAAATGAATGGCTGATAACTGATAAGAGAACACAATACGACGGTGCACTTTTTTTAAATCGTCCTAAGAGAACGATTGTTCTGGACGATACGAGAGTTACACTCATTAAGAGGTTGGATATAAAAGTTTTATATAGACGAGCATCGGGTCGTGAACCTTGCGATAAAGGTTGTAATAAAGGTAAGTAGTAAAGGTAGCTACTAATGTTTCCTTTCCTCTCATTCTTTTCTTTTTCTTCTCCTTTTTCCTTCGCTTTTCTCCCATCCCTTCTTCCCTTCCTTATCCCACACTATCTTCCTCTGCTTCCTTTACTCGCTCATTCCTTTCTCCTTTTACCTCCCGCATCTTTTGTTCAGATTCCTTTGCTCTCTTATTTCATAATTTTATCTCTTCACTTTCCCTCCCCTTTTTCCATATCGTTTCATCCTTCTCTTTTTCTTACTTTCCTCTCATTTTTTTCTTTCTCTTCCCTTTTTTCCTTCGCTTTTCTCCCATACTTTCTTCCCTTCCTTGTCCCGCCCTATCTTCCTTTGCTTCCTTTATTCGCTCGTTCCTCTCTCCTTTTACCTTTCGCACCTTCTGTTCAGATTCATCTGCTTTCTTATTTTATAATTTTATCTCTTCACTTTCCCTCCCATTCTTCCATATCGTTTCATCCTTCTCTTCTCCTTATTTTCCCCTCTTCCTTCCTCTATCGTCTCCTCCAATCTCTTGTTCTTTCGATCCCTTGCCTTTGTTCCCTCCTTCTTTCCATCTCTTTTCTTCCTTTCGCGTATGTTATCCGACACAGTCATCGTAATTCGTCGTAATCTTCGTGCTCGGTAAATTAAAAGAACATTACAATGTAAAATCGGTGCTCATCCCTGTCCGTTACGTATCGCTCCTGTCTTAATAAACAAATAACAACAACGACGATAACGATAATAATAACAATAATAATCTGTTAGATTACAATTTAGCAGCAAACATAAAACGATTAGTGTAATAAAGCGTGTTTAACGAAGCGAAGGGAACGCAGAGTTCGCAACGAATGGCGAAGTAAAATCGACCCTTTTCTAGTCGGCGGATGCTCGTTCACCTGTTGCATTTTACACGGTCTCGCGAGTATCACGATCAATAGTCGTCGCCACTCGGTTCGTTATCGTCGATTTACCATAAATTAATTATGCATCGCGCTCTCTAAAGCCAGTTGACGGTTAATAAACAAGATCTGGAAATGGTGCGTGTGAGTATCGCATGAGAATCGAAAGATCTCCTTGAGGCGATTCTTGTGACGCGATTAACTCGAAATCGTCGAGCAACGCGCGTCAATTGCATACGTGACAAGATTAAATCGCGACCTCCATCTTTCACGTAACTAGGTATATCTGGTCGAGAATCGATCCTAATCTTAGATCATAAAATATGTATCATTAGAACTAGATCGCGTATCGGCTCTGTCGTAGATCCCTTAACGCTCACATTTTTCTCCAATTCAAAATCGATCAAAAAATATTATAAATTCCTTCTTTCGCATGGAATTTTTTCTTGAATGTATAATATATTTTTCTCGGAATTAGAACGTCGCATTGATATCATAGAGCGGGAAATGTAAACAATTGCAAGACAGAGGAGAATTCTTCTCGTTAACGCAAACAATGTTAGAAGCTTCGAATTGGAAGCCTTAGAAATTATTATCCTTCTCGATAAGAAAATAATTTTGTTTTCTTTAAAATGGACGACATTTTAATTTTAGAAATAATTCGCTGTATCTTCTATCTAACTATATTTATCTATACTTTATATTTAGCCGATAATCCAGTTGGTTTCATTTTTCGAAGATTCGCCGTCTAGTAAAAACCAACGAACTGCTGCTTATTCAATGAAAAAGAAAAAAAAAAGATTATCGGAAGTAGCTTAAACTGGCTACAGCCGCGTAGACCAATCTAGACACGGACATTTCACATGAGAATAAAATGCATCAGACAGATGCAAACGACGATTCCGACATCTCTCAGTCAGCCGACACTATTTTTATCAAGCGCCAAGCGGACATTGGAATTTTACTAAAACTCACACTGATAATTCGACCGCCGGTTTTCTTCCACTCTCGTCGAAGATTTTGTTTTCGCGAGTATTCAACGAGGCTTGGATATTTCGAAAAATGTTCTTAAAATAATGCCGAATACCAGGAACAAAATCGATCGGTTTTACATGCAGATTTTCCACCGGTTCCCAGAATAAAATTCACCTAATTGTATTTCCTAATAGTCACACACGCTTGATCCCAGTTGATGGATCGTGCTTTCGTACCGAGAGATTTTTCACACGATAAATTCGTGGTAAAACTAAAAAACGAAAGGTCCGTTCCTCAAGCTCGTCCGTTACGATCGTTGGACGATTACAAATCGGTATCCAACAGCGAAATCCTGGTTAATTCGACGCCATTATCTTCGATCGTACAACACTGTTTCGCAAGCGGGCTCTAATGAAACGAGGAAAAAATTAATAGTCTCTGACAATGGATTTCGCAATGGAGATGATTTTTGTCTAACCCGTTTGCGAAATTCTCCACGTTTTCCAGCAGATAAAAAAATTCACGAGACGAGAAGAGTAAGATAGAAAGGAGGGATTTTTATTGCAGGAAATACGCGCTGCCATGACCTTTGATTTTGCCAGTAAAAACCATCTCGGCACGCGTTGCTCCTGCTGATATGAATAGGAAAAAAGAAGATGGTTCGTGTATCGCTTTCGACGAACCTCGCGACATCCACGACGCCGCAATCGTTCGCGTAACTTCGTCTCGGGAAAAAAAGATAAATAAATAGTCTTTGCAGTAAACGATGCTTTTTATCTATCGGCTGTCTAGCCGGAAGAATCGTCGAGGCGAAACGCTTTTCCGGTTCGTTCGGACCAATTCCACTATGACTATTCGATTACGACGATCGACGAGGAATTTTGTTTCCTCAAGTTCGATTGTTCGCGTTCGGAAGATTAATCGTTTTCGCGAAAACTATCGCTGCAAATTATGCTAATTTAAAGTTTATCCTTCGAGGATCGCAATATTTCATGGAAATTCTGACAAAGTTCGAATGTTTTATCCTTATCGAGCGATACTTCGAATCACAGCGGAAAGATTGGTGGAGTTTGGAATTTTTCAAAATTAGGCGCTTCGATAACCGAGATTTTTCGAATTTTTCTACGCGCTTCCGTTCCCATAGAGATCCACGTAGAAACGAAACTCGCGATTATCTTGAACCGCAGACTGGCTTTCAAAAGTCCCGAAATATTATGTAAATTCCAACGAAACTGGACCGATGGAGCGGAAAATATTTGTAATAACAGGCACGGCCAGAAAATATCCGCAAGAGTGACGAGAATGTGTTTGCCCGTAGATATTTAGGCTCGTTCGGAGCCACGGCTTCGTTACAATTTTCACGTTTAACCAGTCGTTGCATTTCGACGGCCGATGCTCGGCCCCGATTCTCGTTGCTTCCTTTTTTGCAGCTCGCATGAAATGCGTTTTACTGCTTTACCCTGGTGCAAAAAACATCAGCCACGAGTTGAGTCTGTAGATGATGGAGGTGATGAAGAAGTAAACGAAGAAGAAGCGGAAGGTGGCCGAGTAAGACATAAATGGTCTTCGTTCTTCCTTCGTTTTATCTAGGTACACTTTCCATCGGCCAAACGACTCTCCTCCTTGCATTTCCTTCTTTCAAATACCTCTGCCATTTTTCACAATCGAAATTAAATTCTGTTGCGTCCCCGGCCGAACTGGACGAACATTATCGACGATAAAATTCTGTCGGCTAACGAAACGCTGAATTTAAACAAGCATTTCGATAATTTTATTACTATTGGAACGTCGAACGTAGTAATTAATTTCTTCAGGGACAAGTCTTTTTGTCCATTCAGGTATTCTCTGTAGGACTTTGAAAAAAAGAGCAACTTTTCCTATTATTTTTATTATTATTTATTATTATTAATTTTATTATTATTTTTATTATTTTTCTGAAGGATCATAGAAGCTTGGCTTCGAATTGTAAAATGCAGCTTCGATACACACGCGTTCCCATAGACTGTGCCAAAGTTAAATCAAAATCACTGTTTTTCCCAATTCTTTTATCCTACAAAAATTAGGAGAGTAAGTTGAAAAATTCCAATGTTCTACAATGCTGCTATCTGTTTAGTTACCAACTTTTCTCTCCTATAATTATTATTCGATAAAAACGTTTAACGCTCGCTATTATATAATTCTAACAATTATCATTCCAAAATTATTTAATTGTGAAATGGAACGTTTAAATTTCCTAGAATTCCTGCAACAGCTTCCAATGTACCGTTACAAAAAATCGAAGGGACCATTCTGTGTTTTCGACGATCACTCGATTTATTAGTGACTTTTCGTAAACCAACGAGCTGATAATTCCGCGACGAGTGTTAGAAAATCTGTGAGCTATTATTTTAGATAATGTATGTAAGCCGTATGTTTTTTCATTATTTTTATCTGTCGGATTTATGTGAATGAGCTTCTCTTGTCTTACAGTAAATTCAGTTCGAGGACAGATGTAAACCCTGATACATCGAGATATATTGTAACGGCAGTTTCCTTCAAGGGCTTAGGTCGGAGTTCAGAGATCAGTGCCGATAACGAGGCCGATTTGATACGTGTCCGAAAAAGATACGAATTTCTCCAACACGTCTGACCTTCGAATAATAATTATTCTCGTCCGGTCGAAGAGATTACAATCTTAAAAGAACCAAAAAAAAAAAAAAAAAAAAGAGAGAAAGAAAAAGCAACGAAATATCCTCCGACACGAAATTAATTCTCTGCTGGCAGTTTTTATTAACAAGCTTTTTTTTATTGATATTTCTATCAGTTTTTTATTCGTCGAATGGTACGTCCTTTCCGATCAGCGCAACGTTATCAATCGTTGTAAAGTCAATTATAACCTAGCTGCGTCCTTTTTTCGCGTAAATTTTATACCAACTAATCGAAATGCAATTGAAAGATGCAACGCGAGGTATCAAAGTTGACTGAAAATATCCAGAGAATCGAATTTTATTTGCCTCTAAGTATACAAAGTATAATATAGCTATCCAAAATGGTACCATAACGCTACTCGAAAGAAAATGTATGTATTCTTTGTCTATGCGAAAATTATACCTGTACGCAGTTGAGCTTTGATTCTTTTAGAAATAAAACTATCGCGGAAACCGAGTCTTTCTTTTCCACCATCGTTTGGTATTTTGCTCTGTAAACCTACTACAGTCGTTTCTTTCCTAAAAGTTGTCACTTGACAGTGCACGAATATTCCAATTGCAACGATAATTCGATCGACCACGTATAACGTGCAAAGCGTGTAAAGACGCTAAAGCGCTGCAGTTAAAAAGGCGATAAATAAATAAAACATTAGAGTGTCGTGCAACAAGATGAAGAAGATTTGACCCTTGCTGGCTCGAAATAACGATCGGACGAGGATCGCGATATCGAAGCAAGATCGATCTCGATCTGGCTCGATCGTTATCTCTCACGTTCTTCTGCTTTCGTCGCGGGTTATTTTCTGCTTGAACGAGTCGCAAACGCGTCGAAAGTTCGTTTCGGTCGACGATCATAACACTCGGACAAGACAGAAGACGAAGCAAAACGAGGGAGCGGGAAAAAGGAATAGGAATCGGTAAAATTGCAGGCGGAAGAGGACTTCGCCTGGGACAAGTGGCTTTTAACCTGACCTTCCTCTAATTTCTCAGCCATAGAAAGCTCGATTAATTTGGAACGGTGGACCGGGGCAGCCGGTTTCTTCGATTAGCCACGGAAAAGAAATTATTCGAGCGAGCTGGCTCTGACCACAGAGACACCAGCTTCTCGGAAGCCTGGCCTGTAGATCTACAATTTTCAATAATTATTTCCAGTCCTCTCCGGCTGCACGACCGCTCCACTTCCACGGACAAACGACGAATAATTTGCGTCGGAGAAAGGAGAAAGAAAATCGAACGGGTTTTACCGTGAAATAAGCGGCCAGACAGACAAAGAAAACTGCCACGGCGATCGTAGTCGAATGTGAAACAAAGTTGCGCGGATGAAAAGGGACGAGCGATAGCGTGTAGCACGGTGTAACGAGCAACCACTCGTTTTTCCACTCGTTTTTTCCATCGAAAGAAGCTTTTAGTACTTAATTTCCAAGGAAGTTGCAGGCAACGGAGAAGCACCTGATTACCTATTACAAGGAAATAAAAAGGATTTCCTATTACAGGAAATGGGGAAATTGTGTTCGGACGAAGAGCTCGCTGTCTTACAAAATTATAAACTGGCTCGTAATCGACGAATCGAAATGGAGAATGGTTCGAGTGGCAGAAACGGAGATTTTTTTTTTTTATAGAAATCGGAAATTTTTGTTTAGAATCGATAGTTTCTCCTTGTATGATCGTATAATCAAGTATAATTCGCGCTTCGTTTAACGTTAAATTGCTAGCTAAGAGACGAGAGATCCGCTGTAACAAATGAATTTAGCCCGAAACGAAATTAAACCGCCAGTAATCATCGATTACGATCTCGATAGAACTCGTAATTATTACAAATCTGTGATAACGAAACCAGCTTGTCAGTGATTAATAATCAAGTGTTGCTTACCTTAGGAAACTACGCTCTGAAATTAACGTTTCGTTTAAAAACGCGAAATTAATAGCTAATTATTTGAACGGTACGTTAATTTTAAATAACAACAAGCGCGAGAAAAAAACGACGTACGCGGCGATCAAATAAACGAAGGAATTCTAATAGAAGAGGAAACGTAAGAAGCGTGGATTCTTGGTAATAAAAATGGATGAAAAAGACTGGAAGAGATCGGTGGGAATGAAAGCGAAAAATCAAGGAACGAGAGCAAAATAAAGCGGGACGAACGCGAAAAGTAGCAACGCGTTGCGATCGGATCCGCTTTCGAGGAAAAGAAAACGATTCGGAAAAGGTAAGAAAGGAAGGGAAAGAAGGCGAAATGGGGTAAGAGAGAAGAGAGAAATGGGGATGGTGATCGGTGCACGCGCCTGTGGCGAACGTGATGATTGGCTCCCGAAAGCAGAAGAGGCAGACATTAGGCGCTGGCCTCCAGGTGTGCAGATCGGGCCCAGATAAAGCTCGCTGCTCGATTAACCTTTCGCGCGCCAGAAGAAAAATACGCCTGCCGAAATTGCCAGGTCTCTCTGTCTTGGGCGACGCACGGCATGCAGCCAACAGAAAACGAAACAACGATTCTTCGATTTTCATCTTATTATTCCACGATATCGTCGGTTTGTAAGTAATACGAATGTAAACGATAATTCCGCCAAAAATCTACAATTCTTATAGAAAAATCGTTTAGGCGTTAAAAATCTAATCGTTCGAAAATTAGCTCGTTCGTTGTACGGTTAGTTCTGTTCGTTAATTCTTGTTGAATAATTAAACGGCGTTTGTTACACCTTGAAATATGGAGAATTTCAATTTCCAATTTGAAAATCTCTTCGTCGCTTTAAAGAACAATTTAGAAAAGAACGGTTCGAGGCATTCTGTAATTTGAATTATTCCGTGTCAACGAGGTGTTGTATCACGTTGCTGTATGATTCTTTTCGCCTACAAATCGTTACACCGAATGTTGTTAATTTTTAACACGAGATCCATTCGTAATCGCGACTTGGTCGGGGACTACGTTTCTCGCCGCACTGGTGCAGAGCAAATTTTTAAAGTTACGCAACAACTCCGTTCTAAATGTCTGTTTTACGACAAACAACTATGTTGCTAAATGTTGGCGTAATATCTGACGAAACGGAAAGAAGAGTAAACGACCTCTGCATGACGCTTACGAAAAAATAGAAAGAAAAAGTTCTCGACTCCACGCTATTTGCTAACTATAACTAGAAATAAATGTGAATAGAATACATTTCAACAGACAACATTTTAACGAAGATTTGACAAACACACGTTTACTCACGTCGGATATCAAGTGATATCAAGTTTTAAGAAACCTTGCACATGCACGTCATGTGCATTTTTTGATTCTTTGTCCCGAATCGTCGTTCAAATGTCGCAGCGTGGAACGTGAGAACGTGGCCTGTAGACGCGCGAACGTAGCCCGCGGTTGTGCTAACGTGTTCTGCGAACGTGCGAACCTGTTCCGCGAACTTGCGAACGCGGCCTGCGAGTTTAGTCTGCGAGCGCGCAAATCTAGCGAACGTGGCCTGCGAACGTTGCCAGCGAATTTTGATTTTTGTCGCGAATTCAAATTCCGCATTGTACGACCCGCCGAAAGTAAATTGAGCGGCCAAAACGATGGATACTATCGCCGGCGTGGCATTAACGTCGAGTTAATATCCGATTAATGTCGAATTAATAAAATCATCTTTTCTTCCTCCGACTTTCATTGAAAAAGTATATCGGTTAGATTATACGCATAGTAAGCTTCCGGATTCGTATTCGATTCACAAATGAAAGAAGAGTTATTTTGAATAAGTGGAACGCTCCAGGAGTATTTTGTATCGCAGTGCGCCGAAGATTTATGTCTTTGATTACGAAATGTGACTCCCGCGATTTATCTCGTCGACGCTAAGTTCTAATTCTTGCCAACGATAAGTGCGATTTCGCGTCTTAATTTACTATATTTACAATAACCTAACCTAGATTAACCAGGCCGGTATTAAACATTCCTAACGAAGTAAAAGTTTCTCTTCTAATTTTTATAAACAACGAGAAAACAAATTGTTATTTCCTGATATATTCTACATTGCCTCTCACGATGTACAGCTATGTACCGCGTTAACAATAACTTGCTTCGAATCAAGCTCGTTGCTATTGGAAATTTGGAAGCTCTGAATACAGACTCGAGTGCTCGAGGATTAAAAATTCCCAAGTTCGAAATCCTCTCCAAACAACGATAACAACACAAATTTATCACAAATCAACCACGTCGCGGTTAAACGTTCGAAAAACTGGATGCAGCTCGAATACTGCGATATTAAAAATTCGTAGCCGAGTAGAATCTTGTAATTTTCAAAGAAACATCAACGGAAATACTTTCAGTCAAGCGATACAACGATACTACATTTACAAACAATTTCCTAGAATACATCATTAGAATAAAATACAGCATCAACGATGACCTACTCCAAGCGCATGGCCATTAAAAACACCTAAAGCCTAATTTCTCGTACGAGAACTCTCGCTCTCTCTGTCTTAGAAACCGCATCGTGATCCAGAAGCGAAGCCTTGGATCATCAGGAGGCACTGTTAGAACACAGCCCCCGAAAACCTAATGAACGACCGGGCTTCCGTGAGACGGCAACTTTTGAAAAAAAAAAGAAAAAAAGAAGAAGAAAAGAGAAGAAAAGAAAAGAGGGAGAAATTCGAGCAGAAGGCGTTGGATGGCGCGAGCGGACAAGCGAGTAAGAAAGAGAAATCCAAGTTGGACCGAGAGGGATGGGAGAAGAATCCATTCACCGCGGGTAATGAGGTCCTCGCCACCAGGAGGCATGAATGAACTCTGGAAAGAGGCGACCGCGGACCAGAGAAGAAGAACAAGAGAAGAAGACAAGGGAAAGAGAGGCGGAATGATAGAGATGGGAAGAAAGAGAAAGAGGCGAAGCAAGATGAATCTCCCTGCAGGATATTGGAAATACTTGAGGGCTGTTCAACACGGGGCCATTTAGGGGCCACGCCACTATTATAATCGAGTTCGACACGAAGCATACGCAATAAAACGAGCGAGACGGTCGCGCAGCCTAGACCGCTTGATGGACGTTCCCGAGGACGTGGAACTTCACCAAGCCCAGGAGAGTTAATAACGCCCCGGGTTTCCGTCCATCTCCTTTTTGCTTTTAATTGGCCACCTGAGATTTCAATTTCAACCGATCGCCAGAATCTGTTTAATCCGCGCCGATTTCATCAATAGCGCCGCTCTCCGATCGTTCGTGTCTCGCAGCTGTTCGCATCTATACGATCTCTTCTTATACAATCGTCTGCCGATTTTTGCCAACGTTCCAGTTTTTCGCTGTTTCTTTCTTCTCTTCCCTCCAGGATGTAGCAGAGGAGTTTGGATATTAAAACGAAAACGGATCGGTGATCGGATCGTGCAACGATTCAAACATATTCATTCCTGGCGTTTGGTGTCGTTGATCGACGATTTTTAACAATTTAACAATTTTTGTAACGCAGCCGGATCGAAACGATCGTGAGATTTCGTGAAACTGAAGAAGCCAATCTTCGTATTCTAACGAGTCGAATTCAAAAGTTTCCTACATACGATATGAACTGACAAATACCAAGAGTCTGCCCATGGTACAAGCATCGTTGAACATTTCACAGTTCAACGAACTCATTAATTTGCACTTTACGAGCCATTCGAAACCTCTCGAGGAACCTTTAAACCACATGGCAACCGAAGAATCGGCAACGCCCAGAGTAATTCAGAGTGTTAATTTTGCGACAACTGCGAACCTGACGACGCCATGAACCATCCAATATCCAAAGGAATTCATCAATTTGCTTCTTACGAAATCCCAAAGGTCCGGGAGGAGCTTGAGCCAAGAAGCAAACGACGTGGCAACGGAAGGACAAACGTCCCCGAAGGATCCTCGAGATCTGACGATCGCGAGAAAAGGGAAGACGAGAGGAGAAGCCGCAAGAATCGTGGTGCCAGATAGTCTGACAGCTATTTTTTCTCGTCATTTCTCGACGTCATCGGCAGATCCACCCCGCGGCCGCAGCCACAATTCGTGTCGCGTCTTTTCTCCTTCGGGAGCCTGTGTCTCTCGCTCCTCCTCGTCTTTGTCGAGCCACCCCTCGTTCGCGTCACAGGGAATCACACTGACAGCCTCTGATTAATACAATCCTTAATACCGTCTCTCTTTCTCTGGGCGGCAAGGGGTGGCTCCGACCAAGCCAAACGAGAGAACGCGTTTCTGCAACGAGGCTGATGTACGATCTCTTCCTGTCGCGATTAAACCGTTCCTTTGATTCCGTTTCCTGGGGAGCGTGGAATACGTGGGTCACTGTTTTCTCGAACGTTGTCACTCTTCACCGAATCGAATTTTTTCTCCATCTTCGCGAGATCGCAGGGAATCTTCGCCTCGGTCGAGACTCGCTTGGTCAAGTACCGGACCATCGTTTTATATTTAGGCTTCCACAGGCTGAGATATGGCGAATGTTACATTTCGTTGCGGTCTATCTCTTTTGGTCAACGCGTATTCTTTCCTTCCTTTTGGAATGTTAGGATACGTCGTTGATTACTAAGACGTACGGAAGTAAACGAGGTCGGTGGAAACATTCGGAATGAAACTTATGGCGAATATTCGCTTTCCTCGCAGACTCTTTCGAAAGTACCGAATTCTTTCCCGCTTTTTATATTTCAAAGTTTCTTTTTAATACATTTGCACAAAACTGTTTGTTATTCAAACTGTGCCGAGGAATTAGCAGAGCTTGCGCGGAAAATTGCCAGTTAAATTATGACGCATGTTCTGCTTGCTTGCAGATTCCATTATCTGCAAGATATTTCAAGATTCTCGTTTGACGGATACGCATGTTCTAGTTTCTTGCAGAAAGTTAAATTACGTGGTTAATTATTGAAAGAGCTGACGGAACAAGAGAATTTGTTGCGAAAATTGCCAATTAAAATTGTAACGAGTATCGTGTTTCTCTGTAGATTCCATTATTTTTAAAATATTCAATTCTCTCTTGTCTCGCGTTCAAACGTCGACGTTCCTGTTTAACGAACGCGTTTCTTCTTCTTTCTCTGAGTGAATTAAGGTACGTAGTTAATTGTTGAAAGAGCTGATGAAATAACGGAGTTTGTTTGAAGGATTGGCAGATATGGGCCGGTCCACGGCGCTAGCACGCGTTTTACAACTGTTTCGCGATAATCAGCATGACCTTTAGCACGATGATTCACGAGCGGCGCGGATGATCGTACATCGCGCGCCACCACATGGTTATCCCGATTATTTTTCAGCTATCAACCGGCAAAAAACTGATTGCAATTTGTCTTCGTAATTGAGCGCGGAATTAGTAATTAAAAGGGGAGAATTATCTCAATGAGTTCGAGCATTGTTCCACATTGCATCGATACGTCTGCTCGTTATCCGTCATCGGAAAAGTCTGATCCTTCTCTGTTAAGGAATTATGATCATCCCCCGCGTGTCCTTCGTTAAACGGAATCATACGGAATTACTCATTTTTCGACGTTGTTCGACCCGTCAAAATTAAATGCGACAAGCAACGACGAGTGACTTACTCGTGGGAAGAGACGATACTTCAGACTCTCAAGGCTCTCGACTTTATTGCGTAGAAAAAAGAAACAATTCTCCTGGTGCAACATACGTATTAAATGTATCAAATGTTAATTCCAAACTCAACAAGTTCCTCCTTCTTCCACTGGAATTCGCGCGCACATCTGTGCTCTTTCGCATCAACGATCGTTACTAGACTGCGGGTATTTATGTAAATTTATATTTTTATAGAAGCAAGTAAGAGAAACAGAGAAGCAGAAATTTATTTTACTTACCAAATATCATAATAGGCGTTAGACTTTTCATATTTCATGTGATCCTGCGTGTTCTGTGTACTTTTACACTCGCAAACTTCCCATAAACGCATGAACATTCGCAGGCCATAATTGTTACTTATTATTTAAAAAAATACGCGTGAAAATGATATTTCTATAGAGGCGAGTAAAGAAGTAGAGAAGCGGAGATTTGTCTTGCCTACTGAATATTACAATAAGCGCTAAACTTTCATCCAATTATCGTTTATTATTTTCAAAATTACGTACAAAGTGAAATTTATTAAATTGAAACGAATGTCGTGGATAGAACGTGACGCACGAATGAAACACGATGTCGGAGGATCGTTGGAAAGCGTTGAAAAGCCAGGAAACCGTAAATCCATGGAAAAACAAGTATAACACGCCAGAAAACCCGTGCACTGTCATCGTCCGAAAAATCAATGGCAACGCCGGTAGCCCGGCAGAGATCAAGAATCCCTCGTCATTCCACAGATCCATCGGCGTCGGCTGGTAGCATCCGAGAGACCAGAGTCTCCCTATTGCATTATGGGGACAGAGAGAAGACGCTCATAGCGTCTGGATAGAAAAGGACCGGCGTATCGTGCCATAAAGAAGACGAGGACACCGACGACCACCACGACATCCACCAACGACGACGATGGAGTAGGCGAAGAAGAAGAAGAAGAAGAAGAGGAAGAAACGGAGGACGAAGAGGAAGAAGCAGAAGAAGAAGAGTACGAGAGAAGAAGAAGAAGGGGGTGGTTAGCCGAGGGGGTCCATGGCATTAGTATAGCACGCCGGAATAATTGGGTACAGTCTGGCCGGCTACCGTACGTAACGTCGGCTCCTTTCAAGCCAAGGGAGGAGAGGGACTGCACCTCGTCCTCTCTTTCATCCTCACCCCTCTTGGTCCTCATCCTCCTGGCTGGGCTGCGCGCCGGCAAAAAGATCAGCGAGACTGGCGAAAAAGAGAGCAGAAGAACGCGACTACTGGACGGAGTATATGAGAAGAAGGAGGATCGAGGCAGCAGCAGCGAGCTACGGCAGAAGAAGAGGCGGAAGATAGAAGAGGAAGAATACGAGGAAGAAGAAGGCTGGAAGATGGTCGGAGAGAGAAACGCGTCTCGCTGATTCTTGCGGTGGAAACAGGAGCAAAAGACCAGGGCGCTGGCACCGCAACAGTAACCAAGAGCAGAGATGAACAAAAGCAACGAGACACACCGGGGCTAGAACAAAAGCAACGAGACCGGCGCAAAACAACTGACGAGTTCGAGAACGGCCAGAGTCATAACTGTCTCGATGCCCAGTGGCGCGGATGTCCTGGCAAATACGAGGCTCTTGAATCTTCCTTCTTTGTTCCTCGTTCTCTTTTTCCTCCTCCTCCTCCTCCTCCTCCTCCTCCTCCTCCTCCTCCTCTTGGATCGTTCTTCCTGCTGCTTGTTTCTGTACACTCGTTGCTCTCGGCGTTCAGCTCGACGAAGCGTCAGCGTTAACTCGCTTTTCGTATGTCCACCCTCGCTCAGACTCTTCTTCGATTCTTAGACGGATTTCCTGATGCCGAGGAAACTCAGCTTCCGGCTCGGAGGTCCTAGACTTGCAGACTCGCTTCGGAAACAAACAGTGAATCAACCGCCTCGCGTGAATGTATCTATGCGGAGGGAAAGTTATTGCGATAGAAACTTCTGCTTTCTCTGGATGTTGTTTTTCGGTGGGTTTTTGAATTCGTTTCACCGCTGTTCTTCCGCCGGGTTCTTTCTCGTATAATTAGAGGAGGAAGGTGATCGTACGCGATTTCGATAAAATCGTTCGATTTGATGGTGATTGGTAATTTTGAAAACCTCTTTCTCATTCTTTTTGTTTTAACTACAACTAGAAGAGAAGAACGTTTTCTTGATTTTGATAGAGCGCGAAGTATTGCAAGTTGATACAATTTTGCCGTAGAAAGTAAATCGGTGTCTCTCCTTTATTCTTTTCGTGTTTATTAGGAAAGCAGGATCGTCGATTTCCATAGAACGTGGAATAACGGGTGTTAGGTAAAATTTTGCTATAGAAATTATACATCCTCCGCCTGCCTCCCACTATCATCCTCTTACTATTTTTATTCCAATTAGAAGAACATGTTGATCGTTGACTTTAATTAGACGCAGAGTGTTGCTAGTCGATATAATTTTGACGTAGAGAAAATAAATCCTCTGTCTACCTGGCCAGTATCTTTATCTTGCTCCTTCCTTTATTATCCTGTATTATCCTTCCTTTTAATTAAAGGAGGATACTGATCGTTGATTTTGATAGAATGTAGAATAGCGAATGTTAGGTGAGATTTTGGCCTGGAAAGTAAATATCTTGCGTCTACCTTGGCAGTATCTCTCCCTTATTCGTGGCAGCATCTGATTCGGCGAACACCGCTGTGCGCGTCCGCCGGAAACGTCCGTGGAATTTCATCCGTTCTGGGCCACTGCACGCCTCGCTAGAGGATTCTTTTGCCTGCCACAAATGCACGGGGCGCCCATAAAAGGTTGCATGGCGTGCTGCGACTAATAACTTTTACTTAACTTCCTCGGTAAAAAATCATTCGTTGATCGTTCGCGTACGCTCGTTCTCTCAATTATATATTAATTAATTACGTTCCTCTTTTACGATACAATCCTTCTGGCTCGTAAACTTGTAATTAACCATTTTAACTGTACTGCAGAAAAATTGTCGCTTAAATACATTGACGAATCTTGGCCTGGCTTTTTCAAGTTTTCCATAGCGCGTTAAAAATTATTTTATTTGTTGCAATTCTTGCCTGCATAGTCGGCTCAAGTGTTTCACCGTCCATACGTCTCGTTCGTCGACTTTGCGCGAACGATTTTCATAATCGAAGAACGCAATCTTTCCGCAAGCAACGATACACGATAACAACATCAATTTGATCAAATCACCATCTGTGTGCGTTACAATTCGCACCTGAAGCCTTAAGAATTTACGCGAAAACTCTCGAAACTCATTATTATTCTCAGACGTGTCGTAAATCATCTACCTGTAGCAAACACTGTCTCGTTAAATTATACAAATTCTACCGAAAATGTCGCCAAGTATCCTGTGTTTCGGTAATCGGCGTTTTACATCGAATATATTGTACGATTTAATATACATTTTGTTGCATAGTGTCGTGATATTGTCTTTGCTGAAGCCCAAGCTGCAGTCCACATAATTTAATCGATTGGCGGTGATTGAACGATGCGAAGAGAACGAGCGGACAGTCGCCTTAACGCTAATTGATCGTTGGCGAACAGCACAGGAAACTCGGTGAAAATCTCGGCGACAAAGTTTCAATAGATTTTCTTCAGGTATATGTTGTTTGAGCAAGCGAGAACCGCTAGGCGAAATAATAGTCTCCGTGCGTAATCAGCCATTGCGGATTGCTGCTTAAAAGGTGAATAGAGTCGTCATCTTCGTAAAAACCGTATTCACACGGAGCAATGACGTTGTTTCTTCCATCTACGGGCCTAACAGTAATTCCTCTTTTTACACAGCGATGCGGATGTTTCTTCTTTTTTCCTCTCGTCGGATAACGACGTTTCTATCGTCGATATGAAACTGTTGGTAGGGAAACGCGGTGATCGTGGAAAAAATGAAGGCGAACACAAGAGACGGGTCGAAAAGAAGGAGAAAGGAGAGAAATAAAAATTCTCTGGCGATTAAAGAGCAAAATTTATTGCTTCAACAAAATCGAGAGCAATCGCGTAATAAAAGAAGGCAATTAATTTCGGATGAAGCAATTAACTTGATGAAACCAGCGAACGAAAAGAAGAAGAAAAGAAAAAAAAAAGCCAACTTCTCCTCCGTCTTATGTTTCGACCAATCACGAGAGACCAACGATTATCCTTCGCGTTGCTACGCCCTTGCATTTTAAATAGCTTGTTTTATGCGATCCGAAATGAAGTCGAAAAAATCAGCAGAACCCTTCTTAATGGAGTCGTAACTTCTGCGATGCTGCACCAACAAACTGCAGCTTCAACTGCCCTAACTGCCCTAACATCCGCACCATATAGTACCTCCAATAGAGAACCGTTTAGTTCTCTTTCAAGCTCGTTCGTTCTCTTAGATATTTACTCTGCCTTTACGAGCGATGTCAGAATGCAAAAACTGTAAAGTAGAAATTGTTGCTTCCTTGGCCAAAGGATTTTCTCAAGCTTTTCACGAATAAATTTATCACGCCAGAGAAAAGAAATAATTATCGATTCGTTGTCGCGCATTTTCAATTGCCAAGCTTCGACGATCGGCAAGTTAAAAGAATTAAAATTAAAGAAAGAATTATTTTTTCGGGCCAAAAAATAATGTATGCATTGTTGCCTATCGATACGTCAAGGCAACAATTCGTCAAGGAATTGCGTACGCTAACAAAGGTTCGTTGAAAATCATTCTAATTGTATGTTATAGCGTCGTTGATTACGAATAAGCGAATTAGGAGATGAAAAATATATTCCACCGTTTTTAAAAGTAACACTGACTCTTGGAAAAAGCAACAGGTGTTGCTGGATAAAATTCTATAAAAGCTATGTATTTAACAATTATCATCGTTATAATTGAAGCACTAAAAGCAGTAACAAAAACAAAATTAACCATTCCGTATAAAATTCTATTTCCATAATAATTCGCTTCAAACTCGTAATAAATTTCCTCAAAAATAATCTTAAAGTAATTTCCATTATTATTTTTTTTTTTTTTTAATATAATATATAAAGGGAGAAAATTATATCTTCGGAATTTACAGAATATACGCGTAGTCGAAAGTGTGTGCGAAAGATAGCGATGGAAATTAGTAATCGGAAAGGCTAAATCCCCGTTCGAATCCGCTTGCATAATCGCGCGGCTGCTAACGCCACGCCACGGCAAAACGCAGAACCGTTTTGACGTTCTCGAGAACGAAGCTTCGATGGTACACGCACGCCTCTCTCATCTTCTCTCCTGCTCTCCCTCTCGCCTTATCCCAGTCTCTCTTGCGTGAAACCTGAATCACGTGGAGTGGACTGAGAGTACAATCGAATCTCACACGCCAACGAGACATCTCAGCCGCATCTCGAGCTGATCCTCGAACACGTGCTTTTGACGTTTCTCTACTCTTTCGTTCGAAATAATATCTTTTTCGTTCTTTCATATACCGATACTGAAATCGATACTTGCTCTATCGATTCAGAAGGAATTATCGGAGCTGAAGATACAATGAATTAAAAGATCGGCAGATTATTACCATCCTGAGAATCTTGTATCTTAATAATCCAGGATTCTAAATTTTTCAGATTCGAGAATTCTGTAGATCCCAAAAATCCTAAGGTACCGAGACTCTAAAGTTCCAGAATCCGCGACATTTCGGTATTCGACGATTCGAGATCTTTCTAGAAATCAAAAATCTCAATAATTCCTAGTCTACGATGTTTCAAAATTCGGAAGATCCTAGACACTGCGAAATACCGACTCGACGCTTTAATATTGCGGAACTCCAGGGTGCCAGGATCTCGAATTCAAAAGCTCAACAAATCTGAACTCTCCGAAGAATCGCAACACGCAAAGGGACCTAAAACGGTTCCTTACAGTTCCTCTTGTACGTCGAAAAATGATATTCCTCTGCTTGAACTCGCGCCAACGTGAACAAGACTCTCATTAACGCGAACAAGATTGGCCCAGAAATGGCAGAAAGTATCCATCTGATCAGTTTGACGCGCACATCGAGGTAACCAAACGGGACACGAAAAGGATGGCGAAAACTGGGAAAGGCCGAATGGTGGACAACGAGAAGAAACAAGAGCAGCAGAAGATAGTGGTATCTCCGTTTACATGCGGTGCATGCTCGCTTATCAACGGATATCGGATCTGCGAAATCTCCGTATCCTTATCTGTAATCTTAACAACTTCCCGGGGAGAGCAGAGCCCGGCCAGCTCGGTTTACCTGCCTGTTTTACCTGGACAACGAGATGGTGGCTTCGTCGCATCGTGTTCCTCTCTGCTACACATGTGGACAAAGCCACGAGATGCCAGAGCGGAGATTACGCGCCAAGGGAGCACGCTGACACTTAACAGGACCCAATTAAACCCATTACACGATTAATTATCTAATTAATTAATACCTGACCGAACGTGAAGCGGTACGATCCGCCGAATTGAGAGGAACTACAACAGGTCTCCTTCCACCCATTTTATCTCCTTCTCTTTCGCTCTACGCAAGCGGTAAATAGACCGTGTCAAAATCCTTGCGGCTGCTCGGTGATAAATTCCTGCCGCCATCCACGATAATTAACGCGACCCGGTGTTTAATTGAGTTACCGTGGTTAGGGGCTACCGTGCACCTTCGATTCTGCCCCGTTAGGCATCACGACGCTAGCCAGCACCGTGGATGATCAATTAGAACATTGGATCAATTAGAATACCTGCCTTCCTTCAGCTATAAGGATAAGAAACGAACGTTTCCATCGTACTTGAAATAATTGAAATTTCGTTCTTTCACGAAGGTACAAGTTTTCAAGTGGTCCTGACTGATCGGCATTTAGATATTAACTAACAATTGCTATGCAAATAGGCATCAACGAAGTAGAACAGTAACGCGATAAAGTGGTACGATGATAAATGTACAAAGTAAGTAGATTGCAAGTAATTAAAGATTATGATTGTTCGTAACTGGTGTTTCTTTTTCTACGGAAATTTTCAACTTTGAACAAGGTACAATTTTCGTATTACCGACGTTGATGCGGACGCATAATCTGCAAATCACATGACGTTACATAGAAAAAAACAAACGTATGAAAACTCGGTTCTCACAATTTTCCTCTTTTATGCCGCGTTAGTCATTTTCCCTGGTCTTATTCAAATTATGTGGCCATTATTACAATTACCTCCGCTAACATTTATTCGATGACTACATCTTCTAATCCAAACGAAACTATACACCGTCTGGTTAATTGCGAAAAATGTTTCTCTTATGGCAATCCGCAATTACACAACGCGATACCAACGACAGAGAAACATGTGCGTCTGATGTTTATTCATGTTTCTTTTTCGCTCTCTACCCTCCATTGTCGGAGGGCTTCGAGGTCCCACGATGTATCGCGCGCGTAACTTATACCTCGTCCACACTGTCGACAGCTTTTCATTGCTGCTCGTGAGACGATACTGTCGGGGGTGTTATTGTATAAGTATAGCCTCGAGGCTGGCATTATTAGATTTACCCAGACAGTGTAATTAAGAAACAGCTAGGGAAACTTATCTCGTCTATTTCCTTGGAAATAAAAAAATTATTACATCGTCGAATGGTAACGCTTCAACGTCTGGCGTTATAATCGCGATACAGCGCTACTTTGAAGATCGTAGTAACAAAGACTGGAAGATAATTCATCCGCAATTTTTTGACACTTTTTGCCGGACAGTTGCAAAGAAGACACTTTGCTTTTACGAGTTTGGAATTTACGATATCTCCAAAAGAATTTACCTGCGAGGTATTCCGCAGATTATAAAAGACACTTGTGACAAACGTTTTGAACTTCTTAACCGGAGGTTTTGATACTTTGACGAGCAACAAAATGGCAATGAAACGATACGTTGACAAAATTTTGGAAACTTCAAAGGAATCAAAATGTAGGTAATTGTTGAGCGATGCACCAGCTGTATTACAGAGAAGATTTTTGTATTAGTCGATCGGAAATTGTAACAATCATCGCGTGATAATTCTCGTACGTAAAGCTTTCTTTTCTCACAATTTCCGACAGTATTACACGATTTTATTAGAAAATAGCATACGATTTATGAAATGTCGAACGACAAATCACGATGGAGGAAATATCGCACACGTACGTGATTGAAATATTTTATTCCAAGCTTCAGCCTAAAATATTTTACGATCTCCGATACCATAAAATACAATCACCGTAGAAATCCCAAGTTTCTATATAAGTACGATACAATTTTCACTACAATCAGACCGAATGACCGTATTATTCGTGATTTGCCTACGATTCGGCACATTCGACTCGAGGAAGCATCGATCTACCCAGCGATCGTTTTCCTAAAATTCTGACTTGGACACGAGTGTCTATCTATGCGTAGGTCTCATTTTACCTAATACGTAAGACGCTAAAAATGTTCAATACGCTAAAATACAATCACCGTGAAAATCCTAAATCTCGGTCTCAGCAAGTACAATAAAATATTCGCTAAAATAGAATGAAATAACCGTGTTGCTCAAGATTTGCCTACGATTCTGCACATTCGACTCGAGGAAACATCAATCTACCCAGCGATCGTTTTTCTAAGCCACTAAAGAGGACGAAATAAGCGTTCCACTTGCTCCATGAAGGATCGATTCGCGGGCCATTCGTGACTAATAACTCGCCACTGGCCGGCGAGAAAATAACAATTGCTGCAAGATCGCGATGAAATCCGTGGCAATGTTTCAAATTCTTTCTACGGCCCTGGTGTGGTGCACACGCATCTGTCCGACTGTCAACGACCCCAGAAGACCGACAACGACGACTTCGCTGCCATTCTTCTCGCGTTTCCGTCCATCAATCCTAGAAACTCGGCGTCGACGTCGCTGGAATGCACGCAGAATATCGCCCCTCCTCATCTCACCCACAAACTCTCTGTATACCGTGTTTCTTTTTCGTAATAACGAGCGGAGGCAAGTTCGCGACCAAGCAAACACCGTCCTTCTCCACCGTCCGTACGACTACGCCCCGTTCTTTCTCATTCGATCCAATTAAAAGTTTGCACGAGAGACCGGCCAACAGGCAGATAAGGGAAACACGGCTCTCGAATTGTTTCTGACGCGATATTTATTGCCCCGGGTTAGGAAATTTAGTGGCACTGGCTATACCGAGGTATATAAACCGTGTAAATGGTTATTATGCGAATTAAAATTCTGCTTGTTGCAGTCGGAGGGTTTTTTGGTAGCGGAGCAAGTCGAAGGATTTCGAAAAGTAGCGATAAACGTGACACGTGTGTGAAACAATTATTTTTCATATAATTTTCGTGTAAGTTTGAAATTAAGTTAACACTTGGGTAATACGAAGCTTCGAATTAAGCTAAAAGAGGATAATAATCTTTTAAGCTCGACTTACAGATTTGTAAAATTTAATATTTCAGTGAATTTTTGATTAATTGACGTGAACGCGAGCAGAGTAGAATTTTCATCTGTGTCAATTTTAGTGCCACAATTTTCCCAAATTTTACGTTTCGTGATATTCATCGAGTGAGAAATTGCGCTGCTCGAAACAATTGGAACAGTTTCATCGGAATCGTTGAAATTTTATGAAGAAAAATTTTAGTCACAGTTGAATTGCAGCAGCATGTGGTAAATTTTGTTAAGCAGCTTGAAACATTGTTTTTGTACTTCAATCGCTGATCGAATTAGGAGATCGTTTCCCTAATCATTTTAACTTTTTATAGCCTACATATATTATTTCCTAAGCCGCGTGTATACTTCCATCTAAATCGATATAAATATCACTGAAACCTACAGTTACTCGTTTCCAAGTAGAAAATCGTCTCGCAAATATAGAAAAGGAAAATTATTCTTCGAATAATCGATAAACATAAAGTGATATTTTTCCACTAAAATTGATTCGATTCTTAGTCGAAAGTGACAATACAAGAGGCATCTTTCGAGAGGAAAATTAATCTCGGGTCGAGTGGTAACGAGACGAGACACAGGAAAAATGAAAAAGCAAAGGCCTAATTGGGTTTCTTTGTACGGTGCATCGACTAATTAAAGCGCTAAATAAAATTAACTGCTTGTCGATTAGGGTTTCATTTTTTTCTGCCAGTCTAGAAGACACGTTTATAGCCTCGTATAAATCCCGGGAATTGATTTTACGAGATTATTAATCATTGCTACCGAGGCAACGAGCGATAAATCTACGAAGATGAAATTTTTACTAGCGATAAAGAGTCTTTGTGTCGACGTATCCCGGACAAAGTCCACTTGTTCTAATTTTCACACATCGAAACCACCTTTTTCTACGTTGCTGCCGTTTCAAAGTTTCGCCATCTAACAAACGATCGTGAGCCATCGGTTTCCTTTCTACCTTCTTTGTGTCCCGAAAAGAAAAGAAAATATAAGTAATCGTTAGAAAGAAAGCTATTATACCATATTTAAATAAACGCACGAGTAATAAGACTAATTAGAAGGAAGAGTTTTCGAGCGAATGCAAATTCGTTGATGGTTCTCGAAATAGAAAACCATTTCCAAGAAACGTAGCGCGTATGAGGAATTAGAAATTCGCTTTGCATTTTCTACCGTTGCGTTGGTAACTACGCTGGTCTTTGTTAATAATTTATCGCCATTCGTGGAAACGATAATGGTCTGTATCTAATAGCGTGCAGGAATTTCGTTCTAACTGGAATTTAGTCAGCCAGTGGTATAAGACTGTTCGTAATCAGACACTAGAATCGGGCTCGCAATTAGCATGATCCAAACATAGTCGATTCCTCCGCCAGTTAACGCTACGTACAACTATCGAACCTCTGAGAACGACGAATTTTAGTTTTCTCGCAATTTGAAAAAATACACGGCCGTTTCTCAACTTTGATTCACACACAAGCGTAATTACCTATATGGCTGGCTGCTCGTTTTCATCGTATTGCTTTCGTTGTATTTTTTTGTAGCATATTTATTACGGTAGTTGGACTGTTGAAATTATTGAAAATTCCTAAGACAGCTTTTTGGTTCCGATCGACTATGAGAAACGCAACGAGAAATTTACAAAGTTTCTTTGCATTCGATGAAAACGCCGCATGTTAAAAGAGCACATTAACCTCGTCCCTAATGGATAAATTTCAATTCTTCCGTTCACACCATCTCGCCCAAGATTCAGTCGTTTTTACATATCGAAACGGTTCATAGACTGCTACGTATTCTACGCGCTCTTCCGTCCAATTTAAAAGCTATCAGATGCATCTGAATTGTATAAATCGACTATTCGATTCAAGACTCTGGCATTCGATCCTCGTTACTCCAATCTTCGATACCTCTGCATTTTACCTGTACATTTTTCTCACGCGCGCGCGTACTTTCAAACTTAACAATGTTATCGAAATTGGAAAAAAAATCAGCGATCGAATCGAAGCCAACCCACCGCTCAAGCCCCGTTACATCGATTTTCAGCATCCACCGTCTCCTCCCAAACTCCGACGCATCTGCAACGACAAGAGCCGACTAATGGAAAACCGATCTGTCCAAACCGACTCTGCTCGTCCTACGCAGCTTCGTTGCGCGAAAATTCGCGTATAAACTAATCGAAACCGCGGTATCTAGAGATCACGTTCCTTTCATCCCTTCTGGATCCTGACCGGCGCTGTAAGCTCGAGAAACCACCCCAGCGAAAAAAGAAAAAAAAAAAAGAAAAGAAAAGAAATGGTCTCCGCGCGTCTGCTCCCCTGATCGTCCCAGCGACGCAGGGTATCCGGTGCATTTCGCTGTCGTGTGTTCGCGTGCAAGAGGCAGTAACCCTGAAGGTAAGGCGAAATGCCACCTGGCAGCTTTTTGTCGGCCCCTTACGCGAGATGCGATATCGTTTTTGCCCCGGTGTCCAAGTGGAGGAGCCGCCGCCGCCGCCGCCGGTGAACCCTCTCTTCTTGTTCCTCGTCACGACTCCCACTTCCGGTCCCGGTTAGGTCTGCCTAGGTGACCGTGGGCCAATGGCAACCATGCACCACGCCTCCCCCACCCACGCGCACCTGCGTTCACGCCCACCAATCGGAGGACGTGCTACCTGGTGAACCCGCGACCAAGCCGTACCGAGGGAAAGACGAGGAGAGAATATTCCGCAGCACGATGGAGAGGGAACACCGAGATCCAACAGAGAGGATGAAACGCGTCCTCCACTCGACGCGCACGCTCCGACCTCACCTTTCTCGCGCACTCTCTTCGTCCTCTTCCACGCTTCTTCTTTTTTCACCCTGGGCTACCTTCTTCTCGCGCAACCCTCTCCCAGCCACCGGCTTCGCTTCTTCATCTTGACCAGGCTCCACTCTCGATGATGTTTCCACGTCTCTTTGTTGGCCTTTCTATCGGAGCTCGCATGGAAACGCATTCTCTTTCTTCCTTTTATTTTTTCTTCTGTTTTTCTTTCTCGTCTTTTTGCTTCGCTTTGACGTTAATTGGTTTGCGGTCGAAGGGTCTTTGTGCATGGAACAATAGGGGTTGTACGTGTCGTAGGGGTTGTAGGTGGTCGTAAGCATAGGCGAAGAGCGGTAGGATGATCTTGGTGAAGAGTTTTACGTAGATGGCGAAGAGCAGGTATGGAGAGAACGAGAAGTCATTAGGGATTGCAAGAAGAGACTTCGTAGCGTCGATAGTAATTCTCTAATGATGACTTTCTTTTTTTTTTTAGGTAAGGAAGAATGTGGTTAAGCGTTTTTAAAAGTTGCTGCATCGCACGAAACGTAGCATTATAGGATTGTATAAAAATTGGCAGTCAATGGATTGATTGGCGCGGCGAAAGAAGAGGCACCGATTCCGCTTCGACGAATTCCGACGCTACAAATTCTAAATGAACAGGACTTAGAAACCTTAAATAGGGAAAGTATCAACGTTGATCTTCTTTTGTTTAACGCTGGAATTACAGAACCGATCGTGATAACGCGCAAGAAGTTAACCCAGTGGAATAAGAACGTATTCAGACACCGAGGTACCTCGCTCACGCATAGAGCGACCCAAACGCTGCGTGCAACTATCAGATGTGTGAAAATCGAAGACTTTAAATTCGTCGCCATCGCAATCGGTAAAAACATGCCGCTGTCATTATCAAAAAATAATCCCGACATTTATTAACATATTTATTGAAAATGATTAATTTGCGAGAGAAAACGGCATTTCGTATGCGACAATTTAACAGCGACGCGCGGAACAGGAAGACAAAAAGTGGCAAATTCGTAAATTAAAGCGAGCCGTGGCGACTTTAATGTCGACATCCGCGTCCCACGGATAAAAATCGCTCGGCCGCGGGAAAGGGATAAAAATCGTCGCGCCTTGAACTTAGCCGTGGCTCTCGTACGAGGGAGGAGCACGAGTGACTCGGCTTCACGGCCATTTTTGCAACGGACCGGGCAAAAAGGCCCTCGCGGCCGCCAAATTTGGAAAGCTGGCTGGGCCCAGCAGCGGCCTTTTACGGGGGACCACCGGTCGCCAATGGCCGCCTTCAACTTGAAAAATCTCACTGGCCTGCGAAACCATTCGATTCGTGTTCTAACGCCTACGACATCGCGCCTGTTCTTTTACACGACGCTGCACACGCCTTGGTACGCGTCTTTAAAAGTTTTCAACGATCAATCGTCGTCCGCGGAATTTCACTGGGAATTATGGAATTTGCGGCTCGACACTCGCGGACGACCACGTTCCCTGCATTTCTGCGCCGAGTAGATCACTTTTGCCGTTTGCGAAACAGCCTTCGTCGAGGTTGATTTACAAGAGACTTTTACTGGCCGTTGAAAGACTCCGCTAGCTTTTCCTCGTAGCTGTGCGACGTACAACGACGATTAAAATTGTTTGAAATTATTTTCTTTAGAGAAGAGAGTCGATGGTTTCTAATTGGAAACGTTCGAATGGACGAATCTACTGTGGCTGAATGTACCGTGGCTGAATCTACTGCAGCTGGATCTATTGGGTTGGCAACTAAGTGATTGCGGACTTTGTCATTAGGTGGTATTGACAAATCCGCAATCACTTAGTTGCCAATCCGATACTATAGGTTGATACGATCGGGTCATTCGATGTCGGTGATACTGCAGCAACAATTGTTATTTTCGTAAAGTGATAGAATTGTTCGCAAGTTTCCTACTCTTGGAGGAATTTGAATATTTTCCAAGTCGTAACGAAAGCACATTTGGGAATATCGGGATAAGGGGACTCTGGTATTTTCACCAAAAATTGTACACAACGTTGTGAAAAGCTGGTTATTCCAATAAGAAGACGAAGTAACAAAATTTATATATATTTACAAAACTCATATATATATTTTACAAAACTCATCGTACCTCGAATTGCATTATTTGTGAATTGATTTATCAAAATTCGTTACGATATACGCTGTGTAGAAAATAGTAAATTGCGTTTTTCGAATCTTCTCGCCACATTGCCGACTGTGCTCAATTTCTCTTAAATATATTGTAGACAAATTAGATAAATTACAGCAAGAAAACAAATAGCTTTGCATTAACGCTGCATAATTTTAGACAAACTCTCGAGTTCGGGGCGATATAAAAATTTATTATAATTAATTCCGCAATCTCGCAATAATTTATCCACCGACGTTACTTATTTCATTTTCGAAAAAGTTTCATCGCGTCGTTCGCGCAACAAAGACGTCCAAAGTTCACTAAAACGCTGGACGAAGGAAAACAATCGCGAAGATCGTTGTATGTAGAAAAAAAGTGGCGAAAAAGATATTTAATACACACGTATGAATTTCGCAGGATTCACGGGAGGCGAATTTCATCGGAGGAAACGGCCACCACTTCCGCGTGCCTGCAACTCCACGTTAATACGGTGTTTTTCTTACAATTAGCTAAACGAGCCGCATTCTCCGCCCCCATCTAAGCCGCCGACAGAGATTTTCCAAGCGGAAAAATCAACACGGCCAGTTAATTTCATTCAGATTTATGAGAATTAATGAACGCGTCTCGATCCCTTTAATTTCCTTTTACGGCGAGCTAAGCCAGACAGTCCCACGAGTTTTCCAGCTTCCGGAGGTCGTCGACATGGCCAACCTGCCGCTGGATAACGAAACTGTCCATTCTTCTTCTTTTTTTTTTTCTACGAACAAGAATTCTTCTAATCCATCTCGATTTCTTATTTCTGGAAATATTAATCTACATTGCAAAACAAAGATGGTAGTAAAAAATATTAATTAATTCGCGTAACTAGAGTTATTTTGCAAACGATAATTGATTTTTTGCGATAATATGCAAACTAGCAGTGTCTATAATGTTTCAAAGCTGCCACGTTTGCATACGTTTGCATCAAATTATCGATGTCTTTCGAACGTAAGGAAAACTGCGTATCAATAATGTACAATCGTTTTTCTGCAATAAATTCTACGTGTGTACGATGTTGTTTACAGATAGTTACTTTTAATATCATTGGCTAAGAAAATTATTTATCTATGATTTACTATAATCTAGCTATTATTTAAAAGTATTACAGACTCGCCCAACGTATGCATAAAAAGTAATTTACTATAACTCGGATATACATAAAATTACTTATCTATAATTTACTATAATTTAACTATTATCTGAAATTATTATTACATACAGTTTATTACATACATTGCATTATTACATACGGCTATTACATTCTTTCCACAGGCACTTCGTAGTAAATTATAGATCAGTAATTTTCCATATGTACGCACGCATTATGTCGTACGCGAGGAATTTATCAAGCAGCGACGATCGAGCAACTCGAGAAGGCAGAAAATTCGACAGAGGCAAGTTCGATAATCCAGCAAGATCCAGGTGAAATGATCGAAAGGGAGAACAAGGATGAAGTAAAAAGCCAAGAAGTTTTCGCAAGATAGCATCGTGATAAGACCAAAAACGGCTAAGGGGGACGAAAAGCTTAGTAAAAACGGCGACTAATGTCGAGCTTTCCGCTTCGTGGTACCAGGAATGATCGCACTTACGGTCGCCGAGCGGAAAAGTGGTGAGACAGGACGAAGGGGAAATTGGTTGCACGTTGCACTTTCAGAGGCTTTTTGTCAGTCAGCTCCGACCGTGGAGCCAATGAAGTTCTCTTTCGTTCGGTCTCTATGCTCCTCTCTTCTCTTTTCTACCTTCGTCTTCACATACGTCCATCTCTCATTCCTATTAGTAACAACTACTAGATCTTCTACGTGACGATGATCAAGATAAGATCCTCGGAAGGTAAATTTTTCGCCATCGAAATTCTCATTTTTCATCGATTTCTCTGTTTCAGTATCAATGTCTTATATATTTGTGTTAGTTAGTGCGATCACCACTACATCCGCGTAAGTTCTGACTTTGAAATAGTTTCGTACGTGCGATAAGTTCATTTAACGATCATGGCCAAGTAATGTTGCTGTTTCTTTTGGCTATTACTTTTTGAAAAAAAAAAGAAATACATTTAAGTCGCTGACGCAATTGACGCATGATAAATCAGAAACATATTTATGAATATTTATCCGAGTAGATTGACAGTTCACTTGACATAGTCCAACAATTAACTATTTCAAAACAGCTTCGGGCTACATACCTACGTAAAATGATGTGTCATTTTTCAAAGGATATTTAAACAACGCTGAACATGTATTTAACACGAGAATAAAACGATCAATCTCAGTCGTTGCTGATGAATTTACAGTTTCGTGCTCCGCGATTCTTTACAGTCTTCTCCTTCCATTTTTCACGGCTGCACTTGGAATATGAAATATTGGAAATCAGCGTAACAAAAATATATCCAAGTAGATCAACTAAGACGTCTAACGAAGACGCTAAAACATAAACGTCATACGTAAACGCGTGATTCTCGATAATAAAAGTGAGATCTCTGAATAGAACGTCGAGTGAGAACCGAGACACAATGATTTAATTATCGAAAGAAAAAAAGAAAAAAATTAAAAAAAAGCAAGGATAAGGAGACACGGAAAGGAAGCAAAGAATAGGCAAAGAATCAGAGAGTGCGGCGATCGTAGAGTTTAACCGCTATCGATAGCCGCCATTATCATAAAAATATGAGAATTCAACGTTGACCGGAGATCACGGGGAACGATTGCCCGTAAGCATGGCAATTAGTCACGGCCTTATGACCCGGTGCGCACACGTTACACCGTAATTATTCTCATAATCTGCTGTCATCGCGTTTTCCCGGTAATCGTTCGCATTAAATTCATCTCCGAGCGCGGTTCAAGTGCGAGCCACGAGCCGTGGAAGCTCGGGCGAGTGCGAACGCGAATGGAGAAGGCTAGCAGAGAGACCTAAACGAAGCAAGAGGCTCGCAACGGGATACATAATATACATAATTAAAAAAGAAACAGACAAAGGGCGGCTAACTAGCCTGGCAATTATACGTTGCAACCGGGGAGATACGAATTCATCTCTCGTCGCCTTTATTCAATTAACCTACGAACTGAGAATCCACGCACCGTGAACGTACGTGACAAACTTCATCTATTTTCTCTGTTTTTTTTTTGGAAAATCGATCTTATTTCTTGAAGAAAGAATTTATTCCAGATACAGCACGTGTTATCCGTAAGAGTTTATTTCTTTTTATCTCGCGATATAGACAGGTATGATTTAATTTAAGGCAAGGAAAATTAGGCTGAAAATTTTGTGATTAACGTTAGGAAAGTTAATCCCAGTAATTAATAAAATTAGCTCTATAGCTTCTAGAGTTTGGGAACTATACTTGCTCCTTATCTTTTCACACAGATTGAGAAAATTGAGAATTATGACATTTCAATATTTAGAAAATACAGTTGCTTTTCTTATTGTTTAGTACGAATAGTCTTCCTTCCAGTTGAGAAAATTTCTCAGCATTGAAATGATCGATATTATAATTTTAATAATCTCGATAAAAGAACATAGTAAGAATATTGATATTTTTCCAGCACTCTGAATATGTATTAGGTTGTCCAAAAAAGTGTCTTTCTTTCGCAAACGTGTTTTTTACAACAAACGTGAAACCAAGTCTATGAAATGTCGCGTTGTTTATCTCAACAGCACAAAATGGATCGTACGTAATTCGACAAAATAATCTAAAAGAAAAGTTGTGCGTTTATTATTTCCTCATAAAACGAAAGGAATTTTTCGAACAACCTAATATTTGCTTCTTGTCTTGTACTGCGAATGCTCCCTTCGTACGAAGTCAGAAAATACGTCGTAGAAGAAAAATTAGATTTATCATTTAGCAATAACAAAAACCAAAAAATAATGAAGAAAATAACGGTATGGAGAATTATTTGTAAAAGACGGGGGATTATCGCGAAAGAAATTATTTTTGAAGAGACTTGAACGCCGCGCAAATCCTGTGCACGTAATTAAGTAGTAAGCGACTACATGCAACAACTTGGTAGGGAAGAAGGACTTTAATGAGCGTGCTTGACGAAAGGGAAAAGAAAGTTTGTTTGCTAAAACGAGCTGCAGGATGCGCGAAAGACGCAACGCGTTTCGTAATTCTTGATTCAAACGGCGCGCGGTTTAACCCAGTTTCGCTCGATTTCCTAATTTTTCTTGCCATTCCATCGTCGCAGGTAATTTCACGACGCGCGAGCATTTACGTTACGAGCAACGAACGAACAGAAATAAAAAAAAAGCATATCGTTAGGTTAAAATTCTCTATGCTGTGAATTGTCCGAAAAGTTTCTTTCGTTTTATAAGGAAATAATACACGCACAATGCTTTTTGTTTTGCATTAGTTTATTGAATTATGCACGAACATAATAATAGAAATAAAAATAGTATAAAACAGAAATTGTTGCTCATCTGTTATCACCTTACGAAACGAAAGAAACTTTTCACAACCTAATAATAAACGGAAACTCGGTGTCTGTTTCGATGAACATCAAGAAGATAATTCTCTGCCTCGTGAATATTCATGGTCTTCGGATCGAACAAATTCTTCCTTTGTATTGAAAAAAATTATATCGGGAAACTTAAAGAAATTATTGAATTATATAATTCATAGTGAAAACCGTGCATAAAACTTGTAATATCGATATATTTATATACCTATGAATTAATAACAGCCGTAACTGTTAATTAGAACAAGTCAGAAAAAGTAATTACCCGCGCTGCCTATGCAAAAAAGCTCCGCTCCAAAATTAACTCTTAATCGCGCTCGTACGACTGTCACGATAAACAGAGGGAGAGGAAAAAAATCAAACTGAAGTAGGAAAACATGCTCTATTAAAAACTGTTACATATGCGTTATTAACTCTTTTTTTCAACGTACAAAAAAGAAACATCGTTTAGAATTACAACATTGTATCGGTTTTTGTCACTTCACGGAGATTTCTTGTAAACCGCTTGCAAAAGGAAAACGGAGAGACTTCACAGCAATTTACACCTTTTTTTTTTCTTTCTTTTGCCACCAAATACGTTAATTGAAGCGTTGTTTAAGCACAGAATCGATAGGAGAAAAAGGACAAAAGAAACGTTCTGTTCATAAAATATCGGTAAAGAAAATCATCGAACGTAAAGGCGCGGGCAGAAAAAAGTGCGACGTAAAGGTGTTATCTGTCGATCATTTAAATCGATTAATTATTTGGAATTATGATCGATAATAGAATACAATCAATGTTGCCGGTATTTAATTATCGTCGTTAATTATTAACGATCGCGTTAGATCGACATTAAAGCTAATTATGCGTCTGTGCTATAATAAAAATCATTGTGTTACCTTAACGAATTGAATCTATTCCAGCGACATTGCACTTCACGCGAAACCGTATAATTATTTTTTAATCGCACGATCCAACGACGGGGTAAAGTGCATCCTGGCGATATTCTGGCTTTTATTCACATTCGATATGAAATATTTATCCTTCATGCATAGGAGAACAGGGATATTATAACAAGGATATTATCTTCTAAATGAAATTCGCTAGCGTTCAACGTTCGCCAATTTTTCCACGAAATAATAATAAAAATATGAAAGCCAGATAAAAAATAGCGAAATATATAAACCGGTTAAAAGATACAAAAGGAGATAAAAATCCTACTCGTGAAAATCTTCGTACATTCAACAACGAGAATATTATTTTTTAAGTAACGTTCACTAGTTCCATATTACAATTCCGTCGATATTTTTCATAAAACGATAGCAAAATAGCGAAAAGCCAGATGGAAAGTATTAGAGATGCAAGAAAGGATAAAAATCCTTCAATAAAGTGACCTTCCATTGTATCAGCCGGTGGCAACACCTTCGTCGATCTTTTCAGGTCTCGTAAAAAGCGAAGGAGCAACAAAGATCCGTGCAAATTCCAAGTCCGCTTCTAATCAATTTCCACGACTCCTGCTCTCCACATACCGTTACATTCCTATCGGAGAAAAAATGGAGAAAAAATGGCCGCTTTCTAGTTGGTCAGGCGAAAAACCGTATGCAACCGAGCTAACTGCGAAGGATCGTTCGCAACTTTTTACCGGCAAATCATTTTCACAGGTTGACACGCCGGATTATTTTCTTACTACAGTTACCGGTTGCACAGACGTTTTTCAACAACAACGTGCAACAAGCGAAAAAATCCTGCGATAGTACATAGGCGAATCGATTAATTACAAAGTAGCTGGCGAATCGACGACACGAGCATCGTGTTCGACGGCGATCGAACCACCTCAGCCGTGAACAACGCTGTCCATAGAGTGTGGCGAACACCTTCTTTTCGAATACTTCTTTTCACGTTTGCGGAATCGTTGACGGAAAGTGGAAGAATTCGCGGGCAACACGGTTGGGTAATTGATAGACCGGCTACACATACTTTTTCTCTTTTCTTCCCAATGAAAGATCCTTTCTACGAGTTCTTCTTATCTTTCCAAGGTATAGGAATTATGCTTTTAATTTGTATAACATTTCAGTTTGACGGTGATTCCGTTTATTTGCGATAAATTCGGTGGAATAAATCGAAGGATAATTTGAGGAATTATTTTGAGGAAGTCGTTGGGAATTAATGTTGTTCTTGTCTCTCGCGTTAGGAAGCTTGGAATATTCTAATTCTTGGCTTTTCGTTCTTCTGGCGAAATCTTTCATCGTGACGATAACTAAACGAGTCGTTAAATCATTTTCGTGTGGAGAAAGGTGACAAATTATTTACAAACGAGATAGAACTTATCTGTAATTCTACGAACAATTCGCGATCTATCTGATTCTAAATATATATCGTCGGAAAATGTAGTCACAGCGTGAGAATAAAAGGCTTAAGATATTCTATTCTTTATGTAACCATTCTATAATCGGTTTCACATTGCTATTTCTGTCTTGCGATTCTTTATAGACATCTTCGAACGCTACATTTAGAATTTTGCTTCCTACATCCTGCGTAAATCTATCAATTAAGATATTCTAATCTTTTCGTCCGTTCTATTTATAAACGTCGCTGTGAGTTAATTTCCGCGTTATCGTTCGCAGAAATCTTCGAATATTTAAACTTTCATGTACGATGTGTACATTTGCAAATACGTTTATCTTCATCAAGTTTCTATAAATTTCGCTATCGGTTCGTGTGCGACCGTTCGCCATGAAAATCCTCGAATATCCGAATATTTACATCGTACGTCACATACGAATCTCGAAACGTCCAAGCGGTTTGTACGTACGACAGATCTAATCGGAAGAAAAGAAAAACTACAAGTCCTCCAAATTTGTCTATTTCAGAAGATGAAAAATGCCAAAGCGGAAGACTGGAGCGATGAGGATGGAAAATAGTTGCCTATCAGCCACGATCGAGAAACATTTCACGGCGTTTCTGTCGTCTGCATATTGTACGACATTAATTACAGAAACGGCGCAATCATTCATTCCAGCGGAATGATGCAAAATAGCACGCGGAACTCGGTGCAACGCGATGAATGTCCGGCGATTAACATTCGAAGTATCAGGTTCACTGCTACCGCGTGATAATCTCGATATTAATCTTCGTCTTCGAAGACGTACAATGCCATTATTGTCTCGGGCAGCACGATAATTTGCGAATGGTAAAAACTGGACGCGAGTCGTCCCCGCTTTTTTTTTCTTTTTTTTCTTTCTTTTTTTCAACGGTGCGCGACACATCAGGGAAAGAAACCGAGAGGGTGAACGACCCCGTGTTATTTCGTGAAACGTCGCAAGACCGGCTCAAACTTTCAAACAGAGACTTAATGAACGATGCATAATTTTCGCGCTCCTATTTTTTTGGAGACTCCTCTCCAACCGGATTTTTCTTCGGCCACGAGGAAATAAATTACAGGTTGATTATGGTTGCTCGTTCCCACGGGAAGGATAAAGGCGTACAACTACCACGCAGGATAAATATTTTCTAACGTCCTGCGAAATTCATTCGACGCGAAGGTTCCAAAGCGAAACGATAATAAACATCGAAGCTCCAAATTTCTGGAAACATTCGCTCGAGTATTTAGGTAGCAAAAATTGTTTCTAACTTCGTGCAGCGAAATTCAAAATTGCTTTTGATCGAAGAGACATTTTCTTTTATATCCAGTGATAAGCAAAATAATATCTAGAAATACAACTTTTAAGTGAAACGACGTTCGCAACGATCGAGCTTACGATCCGTTGAAAGATTCATCAGATTTTCGTTCAAACCTTTTCCAACTGTGCTATAACCTTCTTGTAAAAGAACTCTAAGGTTGTCTATTTAATCAGAAAATACGAAGCTTCGATGAAAAGTAAATTGGAAGAAAGATGAATAAATTCTCCTTGGGAACGCTGGTCACAAAGCAGTGTACTCGTTTCGTTAAACAGGACGTTCAAATAAATCACTGTTTGATGTTTGTATTAAAATTTATGTTCGAAGGATAACTAAAAGGAAAGGACTTCAGCGACGGAATAAGAATTATAGGCACTAGAATAAACTATAACGCGAATTAGTTGGAAACTATCGTAGCTACTTTATCGAGTGCAGTGTAATCCGGATGATTTAAGAGCAACTTGCAGTACTTGCAAAGATAAGTTCCAATACTTCAATTTAGAAAATGGCTATTGATTTTCTAATTGCGTTTGATTTACACTGTATAACGCCTCTGAGATAATCACGTTTTCTGCGACCAAATGAATTCATGCACTGAAAGCGTTGCTTCCATTCATTTTAACGTTTCATCGTCCCATCGATTTTACTGTTTTTAGCGCCAGAACGCTGTAATTTCCGACCAACGATTTACACGTCCTCAACGGTATATCATTTCGGATGCTCGAACGATTCGTCTTGGAGTACGATGCACGCAAAATTTGTTAATGCTAATTCGTTATACTTTAAAGAAACTAAAATTCCACGTGCAAAATGAAAAGAGGAAATCTATCGGCAAGTTTTGTATCGTTCTGAGCGATTCAGAGGACTCAAGAATATTCATATTCGATCGATTCACAAGTAATATGCATACAAAATGTTAACGACAATTCGCTATACCTTTAGAAGATAAAATTCGACAGGAAAAGATAATTGTAATAGGAGAAGGAAGCTAATGGCAAATTTTCTGTTACTCTGCGAAGTTCTGAACGAACGATTCACACATTTTCAGGAGTATTCTACTTGCAAAGCTTGACCGATCCTTTGAAAAGTGTCAAACTACCAGACTTACTAGAGAAATTTTTTCACAACGATGCCAAGTGTTTCGACAACATAGTATTGAGAACAAGAAAGTACCTTTCACAGAAAAAGAAAGGAACGAGCGCGAAATTTCCCAATGTTCTCTAAAATTCATTCAACATGAAGAAGCAGCTATCTCTCTACAGGAAAGAAACAATAACATTAAAATGTTTCTCCAAACATTCGTACGGGATATTTCCGAATAACAAAGAAGGCACAGCGTACAATATCTAACGAGACAATTTATCGATACAAGAGCCGAGTATTCGAATCGAGGATTCCTGAACAATGTGAAACATTCCGCTAGCTTCGACAACGAAACGATGGATTTCCCTTGTATATGCCTGCTCTTCGTTTCTTCGCGATTGCACAAGCACCTTGGTATGGGAATTCGTTACCGAGAAACGATATTGCGCTCAATAACGGGAAAAATGAAACGCACAGATTCCATAGCGATTCGCAGCATCGCCTCTTAATAAATCAAACGTGGAATCAACCATACTGTTTATACGGAGAAACCAAAAGCGAGCGAATTCGCTTCCTGCCAGCGATACGTCTGTTTTCGAACAAAGAATGTAAATCGAAGAGGTATCGAACTAAGGTGAAACAAAAACAAAGCAACCGATGGACAAACAAACCGACTTTGACCGTATAGCGGATAACTTTTCAAAAAAAGGGACAATACAATAGATGTCAGAATTCGTAAGGAATTTGTAGAGAATCGTTAAATTGTTTTAGGTAATTGATAGGAATGTAAGAGACAAGGTGTGCAGGAAATGTTAAACATCGTTCTCTTAAGAAAATAAGATTATATTGTATTTTATACGTGTGTTTATAAAGTGATGTTTATAATGTCTGAATATTTCTTTAGTTTCGAAAATATAAAATAAAATTGACTGCTTGGTAGAATATATTAGTCGTTCCTTTTTGCAAACTTGTTAATAATCTCGGATTTTATTTTATCCGGCAAATTAAAAATTTCCAGCCGTTCCAGTTATTCGTATTAATAATTAATTCGTTCGTTATTAGAAATTTGTTATCTCGTTATCGCGATACGATTGATCATTGTACACGTTCATCGATCTCGCTAATTGCGATTAATTAATTTTCTAAAACTATTGTTTTTTCTACGGCTTGCAGCGTTGATAGGCAACAAATTATCAAATTAACAAGCTGAAATTAAAATTCCCTTGCCTGTAGTAATTTATCGATGCTATAATTCTAAATGTATGTATATAAACACCGTTTGGAGTTGAATAATAACAGGTGCTCGAAAAAGAACGTATGTTCCAAGAATTTCTTTATGCTGTTAAAAACCTTGCTCCAAAAGCGTGGCTGATAAAAACCAAGCAGATGAGTTAACGCGTGAAACAGGAAAGCTTAAGAAGGGTTGTTTCATTCAGAATCTTGTTTGAAACCTACTATTATTCAATTCTCACCGATTACGCTCAATTTTTGGCTTCTCTTCCATCGGCTAACTCATCTGCGAATGGTCAATCCTTTGAGCGTGGAATTCATTCATTTATTCTGTGCAAAGCACGATTGAATATACAAGTTGAAAATCTTCGATTTTTATAGCAATTAAAAATTGCTCGTTCGATCGACTCTCGATGCTCTACGAAGGTTTAATAAAATTCTATGTATAAAATTACACACGTTCTGAATGAATAATAAAATTCAGGAAGAACATTTGCCTGTGAATATTTATTACCTAAACTAATTTGCTCTGTCGTGTTATTATATTGTTGCAGATTAGAGATAAAGGTTCGAGAGACGCTCCGATTTTCTAGGAAACGAGCAACATCAACATCAACATCGGTACGTTGCCTCAGCTTCATAACTACTTTCCACTACGAAGAAACAATAGGTTAAAGTCCTGGACTTTCGTATCGAAACACATCTAAAAAGTAAACACAGCGAGAATTCTAAAACGTAAGAAAAAGAAAGGATAGGCAAATTTTCTGTATTTATTTATCCTTTATATTCTTCAGAAAAGAAATCTCAAGTTGTGAGTAAGCTATAGTTTCTTCTGCTAATTTACCCTCTTGTTCGCTCAATTACGATTAAATATAGAGAGCAATAATAGCTCAAGTACAATCCTATTCAAATATTAATAAGAACCACTCTATATGTCTATCCTATTTTCCTATTTTCATAAAGAAACGTTGTATAATTATCAACGCGTGTCACTGCAACATTAGAACGTACAGCTTCTATCGAAGTCCTCGATTAAGAACAAATTCTGCATATTTTTACTGTATTTATTCAATGTTCATACAGGAACGATATTTTATAATTTAATCGATGTAAAATTACTGATTCATTTAAAACGTTCTATTAACGATAGAACAGATAATTCCATACACAATTAAGAACTCTATCTATATATATATATCTTACTGTTTCCATCGTGTCTCCATAATGAAAAAATATTGCATAACTTCACCGCCATTTTTAAGAAAGATTCTCTACTAAATATTACACGCTAATTTCTACTAAATCATTAAAACCCCTCTATAAACAACGAGGGAATTCCACGCTCAGGGGGTCAACCATAGGAAATCGGAGTTTCTACTATTTGAAAAAAAAAAGGTAGAACAAGTACTTAAAAGAAAAGAGAAATATAATATTATATGAAAATTGATTGAACTTACCTTACTCTGGACATAGTCGAGGGCCAGCATGCAATCCGAATATCCGGTCTCGGTTTTGATAGTGGTGCCGCCTTGTCCTGGGCCGGTGGAGCAGAACCCGGAACCAACGACTCCGACGGGTCCTCCGAGGCCGGCTGCCGCCGCCGCGGCAACGCTGTCCCGATACCACGGATACATTTTTCACTAGAACACCTTATACAGTCACCTGATTGCGTATCCGCGTCCAAACACACGATTTCGCTCGATCAAAAATTCGTCTGGCACCGTAGAATAGTCCCGAGGCGCCACGGTTCCTTCTTACGTCACTGCGAGCACTTGGCCGCACTTCCGATACCGATTTTTACCTCCGACCGTTTTCAGATGCAACCTGATCCACGTAGATTTCTACCAACGCTGATAATCGCCGCCTTTCTTCTCTCTCCTTTTCTCCGTCTGTTTCTTCTCGAAATCAGAAATACGGATAATAAGTACCGATAATAAGAAGCTTCTCCCTTCTTCCTTAGTTTCTCTTCCTCTATATGTAGAAAACAGTAGCTTCTCAAAGCTACACAATTACTAGCAAGTGTATCTTCTAAGAAGTATCTAAGAAAATTCACTGGACTCCGATATAGAGCGTCGCGTCCCTTTTCCACGCATCTCGGTTACTTCACGCGTTATGGGAATTTTCGATTCCAACACGCGATACTTGATATTATGAGACGCACTGTTTCGATATATATGATATATATAATCGCGTATATTTAATTTGCCATTGTAACACTACGTGTTACGCTGTGAACAACCGAACCGAAACTGTGGATAACTTCGTGCACGATGTAAACACACCGTGTCGGTTACAGACGGCGTCAAGGGTGAACCGCACTGGCCTAATGTTTTCGCCGTCCTATCTCTCTCTCTCCTGCGTTGTGCGTGATTGGCTCGCGGCCTTCGATCGAGTCTCTACTAGCGAAAACCGTTTACCTTAAAAATATCGTTCCTCGGTCGATGACTAGATTATTATCTACTATCCTTTTTCTCTATTCTACTTATATGTCCCTTTATATCTGTCTTTTTCTTTCTTCCTCGATGTCACACGTACGCGTATACACAATCGATTCGCACTTTTCTCGCGAAAAGTCTCGATCGAACGTGGAGATTATTGCACAAATATTGTAATAATTAGTCGCGGTATTCGTAATATTGCACTTCGGACAAAACTGCACTTTTATTTAATTTACGTTCTCTGATGACGTCCCCGTGATCGGCTCCGTCGACAGCTGGACTCCGCTCCCCACTGTCATCGCACTCCTCCTCAACGCGTCAACATCGACTGTCACTCTTTATAGGTTAGAAGCTCGCACGGTATGCTTCAGCACGGTATATACGCTCGTACGTTCCATGATCGCGTTCCTCGAGTGCCAGGAAGCGCAGGATGACTCGCGAGATTCCTCGAAGACCCTACCGGCTTACCGTCGAAACGACAACCACCTCCTGTACAACGGTCCATGCATCGAGGCTGCTGCATTTCATGATAACAGTAACTCGAAACCATTCACCTGTTCTTCAAGTATTCTTCTACTCTTCCTCGTTGCAGTACACTTCGTCTCAATGATCGTCTTGGCTCACTGTGCCAGAGATTCGAACGCCCAAATCCGCAGGGAGGGTGGTATCGCAACCGCGGCCATCTTACCGGCGACGAAAAGTGGCGGGAAAACGATGCCACCGGAAAAGCGACCGAGATTTTTTCTCGCCGGCTTCCTCTCGTTTCTTCTGTCGATCGACCAACTTCCCTCGGTGCTCAGGTAGCACGCGTCTCCTCCTGGAAAACGGAGACCACCCTTTGATCGTACGTTTCTTTTTTTCTGGTGTTGCGACGAGCGAGGAAAAAACAGAACCGGCGGGGCCCGGAAATCGTGAACCGTGGACCGCGGACGCGGTTGCAGCACTGACGCGGGAGTCGCGATTCGAACAACCGTTCGGCCGCCCTCGGTTTCATTCGGCCGCCCTCGGCTCTGCCCCTCGCGATACATCGCGAGTCGCTCGTGCTGCGTGGATTAAGGTGGGGGTAACGAGCCGCCGCGGTGGGATTAGGAGGCAGTGTGGGGGAACGGGCGGGTTTTCTCTCTCTCTTATTAACCCCTTCTCTTTCCTATTAGCTCCTTCCTTGTCGCTCCTGTCGCTGAATATGTATTATTGTTACAGTATATTGGCGGTTGTTGCAATATTGTTTAAAATTCCTTTTAATGGAAACCTTAAAGCTTTAAAGGAGAGTGGCAAACGTATAATAATAAAAGCCTAGCAAATTATCTAGAATATATAGGTACAACTATCCTTAACAGTGTTCTATAACAAGGAAGTATCTAATTTTCTATAAAAAAAAAAATTATAATTCATCGATTTCACGTATACCAGAAGTATTTTCCTTTAAAGGAAGGTATAATAATAAAGGTTTGAAATTATCTAGACAACACTCAATTATCGAGTGTTGTATAATAAGAAACATCTATTTCTCCGCGGAAATATCTACAACTTATCGATTTAATTTACATCAGAATTTCACGTTTATCAGAGGATATATATAGTGCCATTAATTGGGAAAATGTCAAATATCAGAGTCCGAGAATGAATCACTTCATTGGATCTCTTTCGCGAAAGCAAGAAAAACAAAAGCAAATATTCTGCATAAAAACTAGATTTTCTCGTCGCATCGTTTATCCAACGATTCTAAGTAATTTACACGCAGTAAAACCGACCTAATATTACTAAAGATATGCACAGGCGCAAAAATGTGAAAAATTCACAAAGCACGAAGCTCCTACTCATCCCCTTGCATATCTAATTAATTAATTATCCGATGCACGCTGATGAAACACGAATAACACGTTTTTATTAAAAGCCAACGTGAACACGATGAAGAACCGTTTGAACACGAAGCAACATGATAAGAATGTGATTCGATGAAAGGCTGAAGGATTTCTTGAATGGAGAATACAAGACTAGACCCTGACCTCCTACAACTTAATTTCACACTGGTGTACGCTTCGAGGAATAGGTTGGAAAAGGTCACGAGCATCACGAGGCATCATGCAAAAAGCCGCCCCTGAAACGGTCCACGAATTCCTGGGGAATTTCTTCGTAGCCGGAGAAAAAACGGTCCCTAGGATAAAAAGTCACCCCACCGAGACGAGGGGTCGGTGAACGTCTACTCAGAAGTATCTCTTGAATCAATCTCCTCTTATTTGTCTGGCACTCGTCGCTCTTCAAATTATGCGTGACATCGACTACGAATATTTCACAAATAAATGTGCAAATAACGACATTTTAAGCGACGATTGCTTAACGGGTATACCAATATGGCAAAACAATCATAGTGTCATGTATTTCGTGAAAAATTTCTCGTGTAATCAATTTCTCAACCGATTCAACGTGCACTCTACCTTCTGTCAGGCAATCTAAGACGCTGTAGCCGTTTCTCATTAATTTGATTCTTCAAGATTTAATAACTCGATATTTTACACTTTCAAGAGACTGAATATTACTTGGACTGTCGAAAAAATATTTTCTCCCGGCTATTAACGGTAATAAATAGTATAACTTTGACAAAAAAAAAAGTAGCACATGTAGGGGACGTTCGGCGTGCAGAAATTAGTATAGCAATGGCTTGAAGATTATGGTACGGGCCGTTGATATGGAGAATAAAAGAAGTTGCGGATGTTTTCTGACAAAAAGTATCTATGCTTTTATGCTGCAGTTATCTGTAAGTGGAGCTTCCAAGTTTGAAGTTTAAGCAGTATTCAGGTCGTCCATTTGTAAAAAGATACCCTGGAGAAAGCATCGTCATCGACCCCTACGGCATGCTCCAAAAAAGAGCTATAACCACAAATCTTATAGCCAAGGGTGGAGGCAATTCAGAAGGGGGTTGATGGTCACGGTTACGGGGTCACCGGACTCAAGATGTTCCACTTTCTTAAATGTCCCCGTAGTTAATAGTCCAATGGTTCTGTAGGTCAGTTCTGAAGGAAATTCGAGGATCGTCCCGATCACTCTCAAAAAAGAAAAGGGATGATCGCTGTTCCGGTGGATATTTTATTTCTTCAAGCGACTCGAAGGATCTTCGAGTTGAAAATCTCGACAACTTGTAACATGTCAAACTCAATTTTAATCCGAGTTGCACAGTTCCTTTATCGAATGCTTTGAACAGAATACAAAATACAGCTTGTCGTTTATTACACTGTTAAAGGGTTGAAAGGAAACGCTACATCCCCTAGACCTGAAAACACTCACGTATCCACAATAAAGTCAATCACTTCGCCTAACAATGCAGATTACATTATTACTTTTTTATTACGCGACGAGGAATTACAGTCTTATAATATTACATTATTCTGGAACAGTGGAAACACCTACACAGCCATCAAGTATCCATAATAAAGTCAGTCACCCCGATCGATCGATGACACCTCGTGGAAAGATCGTCGACTCTGTACGAAGAAACAAGGACTCGCTTAACCCAATCGGATCAACCAATTTCCCGACCAGACGTACTAACGCGAGCGTACGTCGACCTTGAAACGTTTGTCCACCCCCTGTTCAACCGCTTGCCAGTTTCTTTCGCCGGATGGAAAGGACCTAGGAGAAGCTCGGTCGTCTTCGACCCCCGCGGCGTGCTCCAAAAACAAGCTATAACCACAAATCTTATCGCCGGGTTGCGGGGCGAAGTAGAAGAAGGCGCTAGAGGGTAGCTAGTTTAGGTTCAAGGGGGAGTACGTCCCACCTTCCCGGCTACCTAACAAGTAGCCTGTAAGAAGAGCCGTTTCGCCCGGTGATTCGTGCTCGTGGAGCTGCCGGCGGCGTCGTAGCTGCCCGGAGGAAAAACTGCGACACGGTTTTTCGGCCAACGAGAGACTCCCCCGAAGTTCAAGGCCATCCTCCGAAGAAAATAGAGAGGGGGCGCGGTTTTTTGTTTTCGTCCTCTCTGGCTTTGCTACGAGAGAAAGAGAATGACCGACAGACCGACAGACCTAGCTGGCTGGCTGCTGCCTTCGATGTCTTAAGCTACTAGACCATTTTTTCCACACCTGTGTTGGAGTACGAGTATCCTTTACGACGTGGCGAGGCCGCGAGATCGGTCGAACATCGACGTCTGCGTGTCCGAGATGCCTAAGATTCGTCGAATGAACTGTCAGAAATGCCAGGGGACGCAGGATTTAAAACCTCAGCCAAGATCAAACTTTGATATCTTTAGTAGGTAGCTTTCTAGATAGATGTTGGTATATATTTCTTTTGGTAACTTGCTGCTGCTGTTCTGATCATTGGAAGTTTCTGCTGGGGTGATATCTTTATTGTTAAAGTCTATTTTTCCTACCCCTTTTCTTCGTTACTTATCAGTTCTTCTTTCGGTGATGTCGCGGTGTCTTTATCGCTGGAACTTCTTGGTATCTTTGAAGTACTTTCCACCGCTCGAATTCTTTTAGTATGCCTACTCCTTCCACTGTCGGAATTCGTCGAAAGCCCTTAGAAATGTCCACGGAAGTCTGGCAATTGCCATGAACGAATCCGAAGATGGTAAACACTAACGACTAGAAGCGTCAACTTTGCAGATCTTAGCCATCGCAGAACAGTCGGTGGCATAGGAATTGGATCGTTTGATTATCAGCTCGTAAATTTCTTGGCACCCGTCTTCCGTGAACCTGGATAATACGAACCTTAATGATTAAAATATCACCTTGTCATCTTTGATAAAGTACATGAAGAACCACCTACGTACTTCGATTGTCATTACTAACAGCGCTAAAGCTAAATCAACGCGGTCGATCCTGCAGAAGCCGATCTCTCTAACGATAAATTGCAAAGGCGATTAACAGAGGATGTTTTAAAGGAAATGATTCAAGGTTTGCTTATTAACGGAAACCTTTATTAAACGAAAGCACGATTTCATTGATTCTGACTGCATTTCAACTAACGAAAAACTAAGAAGCCGACGTTTAATTACTTTCTCGCAGCGACAAAACATTAAATGGCGGATTAACAAACGTAGGAAAAAAGGATAGGGCATTAATGATACAGCATCCATAGCATAATCAGGGATTCGCATTCTGCTCGCGAAATGGGGGCTCGAAAAAATCAGAGACGAACGCTAGGAAGCGTCGGCATTGATCGCGCAAGCTGGTCCAGGATCGCGGCCATCTTCTTCCTGCCGGTTTTCACTGACCAATCGACCGGGCGAACCAGGCGAAATTTGAAAAATCCCGGGACGAATCGTCCGAATGGTGGTCGTTGGTCGTTCCTCCGTCGGCCATGTTGCCCACGAACGGGGGGGAAACAGAGGAAGAGGGGAGGGTAAAAGAGGAGGCCGGCCAAGTAACAAGAAATCTTGAAACAGAGCAAAAGGGTGGAGACGGAGATTAATGAGAAACGAATCCGGACGAGAAAGGAGAGAGGCGAGGAGAGCTGGACGTGAACCGAAGATCGAGGAGCAGCCTTCGAACCTGATCCTCCAAAAGGGCTCGCCATGTTGCAAGGGAAATAGACAACCTCCTCGTACCATTGCCGCAGGTCAGGGTTAAACTCTCCTCTTCCTTCGCTTTTCCAGGTAAACCTTGGAAACATCTTTGGCTTCTTATTTTTCTCATTCGATAAACAACAATATAATTATACGAAATCCCTTACGGATTATTGATTTCTATAAGGTTTCTGCACGCTGCAAATAAATTTTAGAAAAATCAACCCTTTCGGTTACGACATCCAACGTACCGCGAATAAAAGTTACACTGAAATCTTCATTTCTACACATTTTGATTTGAAATTTCGCATTGGATCTACGATACATTACGCTGAGAAATCAATAATTGACCAAGAGAAGGAAATTACGTTTCTTGCTATCTGCACGATTATCAGGGTTACTCGCGGTGCTTTAACAGCGAACAGTTAAAAAATAAATAATAAAAAGTTTGAAACCGCTAAAACAGAAAATTTGAAACGACTATTTTTTTCACCGAAATCCTATCGACAACTAATCCCTCAGAAACGGTATAATAGTTGAGCGGAAATTCTAAAAGCGTAGAGCGTCCATTTTTTCCCTGCAGTCCGAAACCATAGAACGGCGATAACACCGGCCAGCAACCCTGTTGGTGGCTCATGTATAATTAATTAAATGGATATGCAATTTCGATTGCAAGCAGTAGCAAGACCCGGTACACACCCCATCCCCCTCCCAAAGAGGGTTGGCTTGCTCATTTAGAAAATGAAATTGCACAAGAGGGCGTGCACCCACCCCGAGGAACATGCGCACCTCGTTACATCATCCCGCTTAGGTATCTCGCAAGTCTACCGCTTCGATCCTCCTCCGAATAGCTCTTGCCTTGTCCTCCTGGTTCCCTCTATTGCCAGAGGAAAATGGAGGTGCCCTTTTTGCCTCTGTATACATCGACGTGCTTGCCGTTTTAAAGCCTGTCGGGGAATGAATTTTGTTTATGAGCGATACCATTAACCAGACTCGCGGATATGAACTCTGAAACGGGACAAATGAAAGTTGGAGTACCTATCTTGCTCTCTCCCAAGTGTTCATTCGTTTTCCACTTTCCGTGAAAAAGCTCGTTCAGAGAAACGCTGAATCCAAGTCTCTAATTTCTCTTTCGTTTCGGCAGATCTTTTCTTATTTGTCGGCGATCTTTATCGGAAGCAGGGCTACGCCTAATCTCAATTCAAATAAATTCGTTCATAAACTAGTTAGAAAGATCGTTTTTCTAAGAGAGCAATTTGATAGAAAAAGGTCGCTCACGAGCAACCCCAAAATGATTTTTAAAAATGTTCGCCGTCAAGTCATCCATTCGTCCATTCAAATGCAAAGCAATTCCAAGGATCGCTATGTAAAAGATAGACCGACACGTGAAAGTCGAATCGCAATGATGTTCGGAGATCTTCACCATCCAGCATCGAATCTTCCAATTCAAAAGAGTCGCTCTTCTCGAAATCTCGAAATAGCTCCGATGATTCTACAAAATATTCGCTGTACATCGTCCAACTTATTCGAATTCCAACTAATCCTGAAGATAGTTCGAAGCTAACCGACTCGAAAAAACTTAGCATCTAAAAGTCGTCTGAATCTAACTGCGACAACTCTCAGAGATCTTCTCACTATCCGTCAAGCAATCCATTCGATTCGAGATATGATTCATCGGAAGATCCAAACCGAACAACCGCCAAATTTATTGCATAATTGGAAAAGTGAAAAAACCTGGGAAAAATTCGAAGCATCTTAAAATCGAGCGATTCTACTGGAGGAAGCAGGATCGCGAGGTATCGCGTATCCGACGCGGTGCAATGCCTGGAGGAAAGCCGGCTGGAGAAAAACAGAGCCATAGATTCGGTGCTCGTTGGAGGATTCTCCTTTTTTTGCGCTGGTCTCGCGGTGTCGGCCACGAGAGGATCCTTCGCAGATGGCGCGAGCACCGGAGGAACTAGTGATTAATTAAAACTCGTTTCCGCGGCTTCCGTGTCGGCAAACTCTGCCGTGGCGATGGCAGAGAGACTGCTGGGGAAAAGGGGGTTGTGCACGACTTACGCCTTGGACCGAGCGATGGGTGGCCGCACCCCCACGAGGAAAGGGGTTGGTCCTCCGGAGGAAGCCAGGTCTCTGCTGCAGGTCTTCGACGAACGAAAAGCTGCCATGCGCGCCTCACTGCCATCATGAAACCCATCCCCCTTCTCCTTAGGGGTGGAAGGAGGTCGCCGCTGACCCGGACAGCCACACCTGTGCAGCTGCAACTCGTGCCACGGGGTGTAACTTCGCTATGGGGCGACTTCTTGGAGAATGGTGCCGATCTTCGTGGTGATTAAGCGTTGACCTGCGACTACCACACCCGTCAAAATGACGGATTTACAGTTTCCCGTTTTTGCGATTGTAGCAGAATTTTGATCAGCGGAATACTGATTAATGGAGCGATCGGTCGATGGAAAATTTGAGAGGTCGGTTCCTCGTAAGAAAAATCGAGCAATGAGAATAAAATTGTCGGAAAGAAATTATTTTTTATACAGATACTGGAACCGCAACGTGCCGCACGATTTTTATTGGCAGAATATGCATCAATAGAACGATTAACTAGTGGAAAATTTGCGACAGATCTGTCTCCGAAATGATTTCGAATTTTCCGTATTTGGAATTCCGTAGAAATCGTAGAAATTTGTCGGATTAATGGGGAATATGAGATTGATCTTCGGTAAAAAAAATTAAAGATAAAAGTCAAAGGCTAGAGAATGAAAGCAGGAATAAAAACTAAAAAAAAAATGGTTACTTTCTTATATAATGAAATAATAGCAGTAAGCTTATTCGATTATCCGAACAACGCGCATGAAAGTTCATTCAAATAATGAAAGTTCCACTGCACTAAAACCGTGCAACTTCTTTTGGCGAAATTAATGCTGGGTTTTTATTCAAATGGAAACATGATTACATAGCGCGTTTAAGTATACACATCGTGCCGGTATTTCTAATGTTAACCCATTAAGGGTTAACTTGCGTTAACGCAACATATCATTTGTAATTCCTTTTTTACTCGATTTACATTAGCTAATTCTCTTTTCTTAAATATCGTGTGGTTACGCTGAAGAACACGTTTCCATTTCTTCTTCCAGTCAGAAGCTACAATTTTACAGTTTGAAAAAGTGGAAGATTTTTTCAAGGGAAAACTTTCTTTCCGTGTCTTCGACCGCGTCTTTCGTAATGTTGATAAAACGCCACGTAAGATAAATTAAGCGAGTTTTGTAAATTCTTTGACTATTCGCTCCCGGATGGGTCGACCTGGGAAGCGTCGCGTATGTCGACTAGGCAAGAAACGTCAATGTTTTCGAAAATGTCGTGTTTTAGGCGAATAAGGGTGGTTCTTGGCAACTTCCGATAAGAGGGAGGAGTGTTTCTTCGAAACGGTGGACAGTCTTTTTGCCGATCGAATCGATAGAGAAGCACGAGGGTTTAATATGATGTAGAGTAGGTTTTTGTCCGGTTGGCAAAGCAAGGCTGAAGTTTAATTAAAATAGCTGAACGAAGGAAACTGCAGGGCCCGATCGGGATCGTTACAGTGTTCGCAGCCAATTAAAAGAGCAACATGAATCTCTAACAGGATATCAGGCTCAAAAACTACGAATTCCGGCAAACGAAACGACCAGGGAAAATAATGCCAGGCTCCGTCGTAGACAGATCGCGAAAGATCCTATTAATTACGAAACGGAAACAGGGATCCAGAAAAATGATCGATCGCCTCTCTACCTTCCAACGGGAAACGAGAAACAAGCGCGCGTTCGAAAAACCGAGTATAGATGCAGAGGAGAATTTCTATCTGGAAGAGGGACAAGGATTCAGAGAAATTCATAGAAAAACCTCGATGGAGAAACAAGGAAACGCCGACGAAAGATAATGGAGGATTCGCTATCAGTTGCCGAAGAGGGGCAAGAACCTGAGGGATCTAACGAAGAGGATCGGAGTGGTACGCGATGCACAGAGAGAAAGAAAGAGAGAGAGAGAGAGAGAGAAAGAGGACAGCATCTCGATAGAGCAACGAGGAGCGATACAGAGGGACAAGGTGCTATCGAAAGAGACGTAGGCTGAAGGAAGGACAAGGAACCGGTCCTATCGTCCGGAAGGTTAAAGCGAGAAGTGAGAGCGACCAGAAAGGAGAAACGAAGACTCGACGAGCCAACTAGCCGAGAGTAACGAAGACGAAAGACGGAGAGGAAGAGGCAAACTGCGAGGGTCAAAGGTGGAAGAAGGACGGAACGAGGGAGGACCGGCCACGATGAGGTCGATGAGGAAGGCAGCGTCGGTCGGCGCACTCAGAGGCGTAACCAGCAGCGTCGACTCGATTGGTCGGGAACGGAGCAGCCTGGTTTCCACCCATCGCAGGCGCAACTCTGGAAAAAAAATCGCCGATCCCCTCCAGAGTAGGTGGAAAGCGAGCTCGAGGAAGGAGTTGCAAGGTGGACGAGAGAGGAAAGGCACGAAAAGGAGCCAGACAGGAGCCACTTTGGGACACGGCAGACCAGCTAGTCCTCCGTTCCTTCGGCAACCCCGCCCGAGGGTTGACTTCCAGATCCCTCCAGCCCTCGATCGCCGCCATCACCGCCTTCCTTTCCACCCGAGATCCCCGCAAGCCCCTCTGCAAGGGGTTACACCGTGAATCCCGTGTCTCGTCCGTAGCTCCCCCGTGGCATCGCTCTCCTCCTTTTTCCTCTCCGACCGAGCCAGGGTTTCGTCGTTTCTCGAGATTTCTCGAATGTTTTAAAAGGGGTTGATCACGGCCACCGAAGCTCCGCTCTTCGACATCGATGCGCAGGTTGCTCGTTTTTGGAAGTGGTCCGCAGCGGATCATCTTAGAGAGCGTGTTTTTATAGGTTTCGGCTATCCGATTGCGATTGCATACGACGCGGAGATCGCTGCTTCGAATTTTCATGGCTTTTCGTTGAAACGGTTCGTTCAAACGGTAGGTGATTTTTGCGGTCATTTTGAAAGCAATGGGCAATTTCCTTTAGTTTGCATGATTTTCGTACTGTGCAACGAAATTCGACGAGAGATACTGGACAGAGTATACCGGATAGCTATAACGCGGTCGTAAAATCTGACAGCGGATAAAGTGTATACGCTACGAGGGTTGAAATTAAAGTGCGCTCGTGTCGCTCGTAGAACGAAGAAGGTGGCCGATTTACCGACATACGCGTTATCGATTTAATAACAAGAGCAGAGATAGTCGTTTCCGCGATCTCCGACAGCTTCGTTATTACGTATATACGCGACAAATCGATTGTTATTTTATTCATTTTTACAGTACAGTCTAAATAAAGAATAATAAACAACGACGAACCAAGAACATATAATTTCAGTGTATTTTGAAGTATACAAGAACCCCAAGATCACGTTCAGGACCATACGATGTTTCTTCTCGTTCTTTGAAACAACTATGCACTCTAATCTGCGATATTTGCGAGTTATTTTTTCTCAGGTAGCAATTGTTACTGACAAAGAGATAAGAGGTCGTATTAGCGAATATCCTGACTCAAAAAATAGATTTAATTTACAAATCATTTTACTAATCAAACGTCTTACGTGCTTCTATTAGAGCCACGTGATTCTGCTTCACGCTACATCAATTAGTGTTGCTATTTAACACGTCAATGTATGATCATGTTATATCATTTTCATTTAGTATACGTTCTGACTCGTTCACAGATTCTACAGCTACGTATTTTAGAAATAATATAACAATTGCGATATACCAAAAGATCCTTTTCGTCTAAAATGGTAAAATAATCTACAAGATGTTGTTTCCATTGTCATTTCGTTTCAAATCATTAGGTTACCAAAATATCGAGTAAAGCAAATAAATCCCAAAAGCTTCATTCCACCGATCGATCGTTTTTGATCGAGCAAATCGAGCTGAAAGATGGACGGGGCTTTTCGACGATCCACGGCCATTTCTCTCACTGAAACGCGTGCAATGCTCTTTTTTTTCAACCATTCCCCCGCCTTCCTTAGAATACTTTGAGATTACTTAAAGGCTGACAGAATGCGATTCCACGCGCATCCCCTCAGAATTTTAGTTCCAATTCCAGTTGCCGCAAAAGGCCGAGGAATGTGCGAGGGTAAAGTCAATGTCTACCTGAAGACAGCCGCCTGGAACGCCGCGCGGCATCCTAATTTTATTTCGGACCGTTTTCAGCTCATTTCGGCCCCCGACAGCCGCGCGACTGCTCGTTAAGCGCCTTCGTCCGCGACTTTTGCCCATCTCGTCGTTAACATCCTTCTCGTACGATATATGGAAGCGTTCGTAAGCTTCGATTAACCCGAAAAATGTTGTAATTAAACGAGCATGTTTTTAGAAGTGTCGCGAGGGGAGGAGTCATGGAAAAACCCTTCACCGAGCATCGACTTTTCGGGGATCCAAGTTTAGATCGACGCGGGCAAGAAGAAATCTCGGAAAATTTGTTAAACGTCCAAATTCCTATCTGCGTGACGCACGCAATCGTTCGTGATGATCGACTAACCGATGTAACGTTATAATTAAACGAACGTATCATACTTCTCGAGGCCTCCGCGTAGGAAACGCGTGGACGAAATCTGGTCTTGAAAAGCTTTTCAAACATCTACACTTCGATTCTACAGCTTCGAATTTAAAACGAAGATTTCCGTTCGATACGGATTGGTCATTCGCGTTGCAAATTAGATGGACGCGGAAACGATAAAGAAAAGCTGTGGCCAACAAATTTCTGTGAAAACTTACGTTTTAATTTCGTAGCTTCGAATTCGGACCAAAAAGAGTTTCCGTGGGGCGGTGGTTGATTAATCAATTTAGATTCACGCGGTAATGGACAGGGTTCATGGAAATGCCGAAGTGGTTCGTCGAATGGCCGCTTTGAACAGGCGAGCCTATCCGCCGTGCAGATCTTTTAGATTCGCTGAGCCTTTTCTTATTCCCATATACAACGGCGCTAATTACACCGTGGCGATTCAACGAGCGCTTTTCCATACAGGGAAATGGAATTTTCTCGGTGCGCCGGAGTTCAAAGTCGACGGTCTTTCCTGGAGGCCGGAAAGACCGAGTCAACGGACTCCGGCTAGTCGAGTACCGTTCCGACAACGACCAACCACCGATATCGACGTCCTTTGCTCTTTCGCCGACGTTTAATGCCGCTTCTAAATCAATCTCTTATACAGGGTGTTTAACGATCAATGGCTCATAAGACTAGAGACTTTAATGGCGTGTAAAAACGAGACTCATAGAATGCTGTAAAAAGTGTCTAATTGGCGTCGAGCATAAAATCACTTCTTTTCGAGTAAAATGTAACTCTGTGATGGTTCGTTTGTGTGAGTTATAGCGACAGTGTATTAGGTGTGAATAAAGGAAACGATTAGAAAATGTTGGAAGAAATTGAGCCGAGACTCTGAGACTTTGTCTCCTCTTTCGTAAGTCTTTCTTCCCTCCAACTAAGAATAGCACGAGTACGTATGAGTATTTATGGATATTTTCAAACATTTCATTCGTTTTATCCGCCTGTTAATTATTTCATCGCGTACGCTGTATTGTGTATGATTGTTTTATATTTTATATTTAACAGTAGCTCATAAAATATCCTCGCAAACAGACGTAGAGTTACATTCAATGCATTTTATCGACGTCGTCGAATCTGTATTATTCGTTAAGTATGTTTCTCTTTTAATCCTTCTAATGATCACTATGATTCCTTAAAATCATATACCCTACTTTTTAACAGCCTCGATGCTTAATTATATCAACTGCCTCGTTCCTTCGCGAAACTTTCTTTTCGCCGTGAGATTAAAAACGAATAAAGTCGATGTTGAACGTAATATGAAGATAATTCGAATATAATTGAACACGATCGATCTTAGTTACGTCCATGTTAAACGTATATACGATACAATTTGCTTTTAACAGAGATAAAACGATGCATCGAGAGGCAGAAAATTTCTATTTTCCTAATCCGCGAAATGTCGTCGATAATAAATTAAACTGTCCTCCTCGGTTAACGAATCGAAATTATCTGGCTGTTCGGAGAGCGCGAAGAAGCAACGGCACGAAAGTAAAGGTTTCCCGAAGCTGTAGTCGCGATTCATCGGAAAAACGCGGAGATTCCGAGGGAAACGCACGAACAGCAGTGATAACTCGCCTAACGATCGTCTCGAGGACGTGAAAAATCGCGAGTCATGGGAAAAGGGGAATCCCCGACGACGAGAGGGTGAAAGGACAGCAAGGAGGGCCATGCGAGATTACACGGCACAATCCACAAACGAGCGAACTTGGGCCGCGTTCTAATTGCGAATATGACTGTGCTTAATTTCCCCCATCGTCGTTGCACGCGGAATCAACGTCACCCGATGGAATTATCGTTTCTGAGAGTTCCTCCCTCCAAAGCCCTGCCAAGTTCCTAGAAAATCATGTATCTTCACCATCCCTTCAACCACGATTCTTTAACTTTTATTTCCTGTTTGCGAAAGTAGATCTTTTATTTTTAATTACTGCCACGTTCGATTCTTCATCTCTGACCTTAGAATGCCACGATGTTTCTCATCGATTGTTCCTTTTACTTATTCTCGGCCACCGTTCGGTCGAGAGTGGACTTTTGAAATTTTCCTCTTCCCCGTAAGTTTACTATGAGTTGCAAAATTACGTTTCGTCCGTTCGTAGTCAGCTGTCGTTAAGGAACATGATCTTAAATCCATAGAATATGCAAACGCTTGGAACTTAGTCGTCGCTCGTTCGTGACAGCGTTCGTCGGAACAGAAGTTTAGAAAGTTGCTTATACTTTCCGCTAATTTTCATGAAAATGCTTATCCAACAACAGGCTCCAAGCGGCTGTTTCGATTTGTCCATCGTATTAACGAAATCATGTTCTTCTCCGCTTTATCGTCTTTACTTATTTTCATGGTTGAGACACATAGTTTCTCGGTGTAATGGCATTAACGGGATCGCGTACAGGTATAGCGTGGGAGGAGGAAACAAGTCGAATAAAGTTTACGAGAATTGATTTCTAGCGTTTAATGTCAGCGTGAAAATCCAATCCGTGACATTTGTAAGTCGGTCGTTTGGAAACGAAGAAAAAAGCAAAGAAAAGATAAAAATACAAAAAGGAAACGAACGGAATGACGATACCTCCTACGCTCGGAGAAGCGTAGAACAAGAAACCGATGACCAACTTTAAATCCGTGGCTCGTGCGTCGACCGCGTCCGTTAGGTGTTACTGACACCTACTCCAAGTTGAAAGGCCTTTCATTCACTCGAAACGTTCACTTCGTTAGCCCTTAGAAACCCACGAAGCTTCAAGCGACTCAAATGGCTCTACTATTATCGACAGACTCGACCAATGGAAACCAATCTTCGAATAATTGCACTTATATTGTGTTTCCTAATTCGCTTCGCCTTCTACTGAATAAGATCGGTCAGCGATTTTTTCCACGTCGGAAGAATAAATCAAATGCGAAGCAAAGACATCGTCGCGTCTTATCAACAAATTTCCCTCTGACAGATCTTGGAAGAAGAATAACGTTATTTTAATTGCCACTGATCGTTCGCAATTGATTTACTTGCAGTTCGTGATCGATCATCAATGTGTCCAGTTTGTATTAGAAAAATAAATGAAACGTAAAAAGACGATTATCGTGTGGACGTTGGTCTGCTAATTTGCCCAAGTCTTGGACTGATTCCGTCATCTCTTCAATTCCCATGGTCGTTGCAAAATAGTCGCAGAATTAACCAGTCGTTCCCCTATTCACCGCGAAAATCATAAATCAAACGCGAAGCTAAGATGGCATCTTTCGTTAATATCTCATTAATTTATATAGAAATATCCTCATTAAAGCCGGTGAGGTTCGTGAACCAATCGACCAAACCGACGTTGGTCTCCGGCCGGAGAGGAAATCGCTAAGCGGATCATTTGAATACCCGCAGAGGCGGGAAAATAAAGGAGCGAGAGATGGTATCCAGAGGCTGCTGGGCAGCGACTAGCCACGACAAAGAAACGCGTTAAGATAAATACACGGTCGGAGGGTGGGCTGCTGTGAAACCGAATGGATATTTCCTGACAGCGATCCAATTACGCGTACCTATATTCGCCGATAGTCCTGTAATGGTGCGTTTAGACCAAGCGACCAGATCTACTAGAACGGAACGCTTCGTACGATGTTTGCAAGCGTCACGAAGTCGCGAAACCTTCTCAGAACATTCAGCCGTTTCGTCTCTGATCCGCAGCGCAATCGTCGAACCAACCTTAAGCCTTCGTTTCTACAAGGTGACTGGAAAAAGTGCTTTTTTTTAAAAAAAGTCTATGTTCCATCCACGTCTCTCTTACTAAGTTCTACGTTGTTTCATTCTCGCGGTATAAAAATACCGGTTAAATCATACGAAATTTATTCTAATCGCGTGTAATTAATCGGTACGCAAATACGATAGTAACCGCGCCAAAGTACAAATACCTTTTCTAACCGCTAGTAAATTTTACTAACGTGGCGGAAGAGCGAGCCAGTCGCTCGCCTGCTCTAAACGCACCTTAAAACACACCCCGTACCGTGCGCCACATATATACCACGCATCCATCTACCGTCTCATCTTCCTCCATCCACCACCGTGGATATATTCGTGTATATATATATATAGATATATATCTACAAGAGGCATAATGCAGGACGCAAGGCCGGTTCTCTCGCTGGACGCAATTATCCCATTTAAATTAAGCCGCATAATTGGACGGCCGTCTATTCACACTCGTAAAGCAACCGCGCGAGCTTTTACAGCCCTGGCCGAGGCAAGGATGAATTTAAGAAGCCAGCGCTCGAGCCGCTTCACCGTGGAAAAAAGAGGGTTGCAACAGACCGAGGGGTAGAAAGAGAGGGGGCGGTTCCCTCTGGTTGAAAGGATGCTGCTACTGTTCGCCGCTACGAAACGATTTCGTCTTTTCCCCGTCTGTTTCTCTTCCTTTTTTCCCTCCTTTCGACGTTTCGCCTTCTCCCTCCGTCTCGTTTCGCTATCCCCTGCCTTTCTTCTCTCTCTCGTTCTTTCCTTTTTTTTCTTCTCTCCGACGGTTATTTCGTGTATTTTTTCCTCTCTCCCCTTGACGTCTCTGTCTTTTGTTTTTCGAGGCTACTCCGCCGTGAAACGAGCTTCTGGGTTACGTATCGCAGTTGATGAAGGCAGAGGTATTTATTTTTTCCCATTCTTGCTCCTTTTTGGCGGGAAGGTATAAGGTTTTGGCAGAAGAATGCACTAAACGATCGCGAGATTAAATATCTCCAACTGTTCGACGAGACTACGAAAGGACGATAATTAGTCGTAATCGTTCGGAAAAAGACAGTCTACGTGTTCAGCGGTTCAGCTAAAGCGAGGCTAAGATTAACTATTTGATCGGAGTATTTCACACGCGATATTTATTTAATCATTCGGGAAATGACGTGGATGTTTAACGGAGAAACGGGGTAACAGAAATTATGGCGATAACCTTCGACTTACCACGTCAGCGACTGTTAACGCGTTGACGTAAAACCATTGGGGAAATTGTGAAAAATTTGTCTTGCAGAAGATCGTCGGGCTAATTTCTACGCGGGACAATGTAATTAGTCATCTTTTCGCGATTGTTTCGTCGAGGAAAGTAATTACTCATTAGGAAGGCGATATTAATGGGAAGGCTGGACGTTAATTCCGACCCCGCCGCTACCCACGGATTAGTGGAATCTTTTAAAAAGGGAATCGAAAATTAGCCAGCTTGGAGCAACAAGGAAATTACCCTCTTCTTTGATCCGAGGGTTAAATCGACGCGTCGCTGGTAAACGAAGATTACTTTCGAATCGCGTGAAAAGCGATGGAAAGAATCGATAGTGAAGCTTTCCTTAGTAAGAAGTAACATCTTGCGAGATATTAGACGCTAATACGAGATAATAGAACAAGTAGAGCTCAAGTAGTCTATTTTCAAACGTTGCTCTTAGTTTCATCCAAGTTAAATCAACCCACCTTTTCCTATACTCGATAAAAATGGCATTTCTATTCAAATGGATCGCATCGATCACGACAATAACCATCGATCGATCGGCAAGTTAACAAGGTAACAGAAGTAGCTAATATTCCAAGCAATTTGATTAATCGAGTTTGCGCTCGAACGAGCAAGGACCTCGAAACTATTGTAGGATCAGATGGAGGAATTCGGGTATCATCGAGATCGACGAAGGAATGCATTGATCGGTCGATCGTCTAGGAAAGGTTCGTGGATCTTTAAAGATCCACGGCATCTCGGAGACAATCGTTTCGGCGGGAGCAAAAGGCTTCCTGGAATGGTGCTGAAAAAGGCTTGGCGTTCCAGCGAAGGTGGTCCCCGATATCCTGAACTCTGCAGCCATCGCACAGTGCGGCATTTGAATGAGCATTCCAGACAAAAATGAAAATTCGCGGGCCACGTTCGCAGACGATGTTCGCACGTTCCACAGTGCGGCATTTGAAGCGAGGAACATGCATATAGCGTGCGGTTTTCCTGAAACTTCGTATCGGAGGACCTGGCGCGACTGAAAATCTGTTTGTCAAATATTTGATAGTATTTTCTCAATTCATTGGTTCGATCGAAGTATTTATCTCCTTGTCTAAGGTGAGATTTATTAAGGTGCACAAGGTGACGTTTAAGTAAATATCTTTCTATTTTTTCGTAAGCGCCATGCAGAAATCAGTTGTCTTTTTCTCCCGTTTCCACAAATATTGTACCGAATAAAGAACGGAGCTTTTGCGTAACTTTGAAAATTTCCTTGGGACAAGTGTGGAGAGAAATCCAGGCTTTGTCGCGATTACGAATGGATTTCATTAAAACAGTAAAGAATATTCGGTGTAGCAATTTGTAGGAGGAAAAATAATACAATGCTCTGTTGACAGAGAACAATCAAAATTACAAGATGGTTTGAACCACTTGTTTCATTGTTTTTTGAAGAAAAAATTTTTTTAATGGGAAATTAAAATTGTACGTGTCTTCCCTCACATTCTTCGTATTTAAGATGTAAGAACAATATTTAACAAGAATGAACAAACAAATATATAAGGAACAAGTGAGTTCATTTTTTGAAGTGATTAGAATTTGATGTACAAACGATTTTCACTTATCCTCCATCGTTTCTCGATATCATCGAATAATAAGGTCAAAACCGCTTCGATTTTTAACACGCGTCTACTTAACGACTTTCAGAAGCGAATATTTGCACATGTTTTTACTAAAACGTCGTAGAAAACGTTTGTTACTTGTCCAAGAAATACGAAACAGGCGACTAATAATTTTGAAGCTCGTATAAGAAACGCACGATTAATTAGGAAGGCTAATAACAAGCTCTTAAGATCTTCGTAACAAATATTCTTAACATCTAACGCGCGTAATTTATGTCAAGCTTCTCCTGTTTTTTATCGTCGATAATCGACCACTGGTCAAAATTTAAACGACGATACTAACTTACCAAATTCAAACTTCGAAGAATGTCGTATTGTTTATAACATAGAAGACTCTCCAGATCGATCGTCAAGCAATGATCTTCCACGGCAAACGTCAATTAGCCTATTAATGCAATCAGTAAATTGGCGCCAATGTCGCGGTCGACTGCTTTCCCACAAAGTTTCAAGCGGAAGATCGGCCCAATTACGCGTTAGAGCGATAATTGGTGAATTTATAGTCGGCTCCGTCTCGGTCGGCCAGTCGAGCGATCTCCTCCATTGGCCTGGGACGAGGAATTAATTGTCTAATTATCGTTAATACTGGCCCTCTCTCGAGACTCTCCCCTCACCTCTCCAGCAATTTCTCGATCGAAACACCGTTGCTCCGATGTGTCACACCGTCTGACGCTCGCATTATTCGTTAAAACCCTGCATAATGTCGACAGACCCCTATCAACGTGGTCGATTACCATTAGATTGATTTATTCGCGCTGGTAATCGTTGAGCCAATCACGCTTTCATTAAAATACATCCATTATAATCCACGTAATTCTTTTACTTTTTCCTTCGTAAACTAAGTTGCTTCGTTTCTCACAGAATTCTATCGGATTTCGACTGCAACATTTTTTAAGACTTTCGACTACCACCACTTTTCTTTTTCTCCTAAAACTCTTCGTATACCGACTCGGTCTAGCTTTTCCATCGTAAAACTCGTATCGGACAATTTGTTTTAATTTATGTGAAAAAATACCACTACAACGACATGACATAATTATACGAGTATATTCTCTGCAATATGAAAGTCATTACAGAAACACTCGCATGTAGGCGCGAGTCGATGGAAAGTTCAGGAGTCGGGGAAAATCATAGCCCCGAGTCAGCACATCCACGATGACCGTAAAAATTCTAATTCGTCCAAAGAAACGTATCGGTATCTGCCTATCTTCCGATATCGAACTTAATTAACGCGATCTACGATTTGCTTCCGCGATAACCGAGGTAATTTCATACAAACTCGGACGTTCAGGCGTCGATAAAAAAAACATGGAAAATCAGAGTTCGAGCAGAAGGGTAGCCGTGGACCAGCCACGCCGGTGTTCACGCGCGCAATCGGCGTATTAATTCACGATAGACGAATTAGAAATGGTAATTGACGTTAAAGGGGAACGTGGGGCGGAAGGGGGTGATTAGTTTTTGCCCGCAGAGACGGACTGCTAGCACTCCACTCAAATTAGTTCCTCGCTGCATGAACGTGCACGGAGCAGGAGCGAAGGTGGGCCCGAACATTGAACAAGGACAACGATGGAAAGACACCGAGGGACAGAAAGAGACGATGCAAGAGGCAGGGTTAGAGGGGAAGAAGGGTGAAATAAGTGGGAGGGAGCGGCCTCTGGGAACATCACAAAGCACCCGGCAAAGCGCGTCTCCTCGTCGCTCTGCCTTTTGCTTTATTTCACTTCGTTTTTAATTCCTCCCAATTCCACTGTCAAGACCCGGCCGCCGCCACGAAAAACCCACGGAGACCGTCTCTCCCCACCAACTAGATCCTCTTTCTGTATCCTTCCACCTTTCTACCCCCTCGAAGCTCGTCTAATCGGTCGATCATCCACACCAAATTCGCCATTCAGAGTTTATCATCGGGTCATTGCATATCGAGCACTTGACTACTGATCGAGGCTGAGATTGTGGGTGATGTTTCAATCTTAGTTGATAACGTTTCAACGTTAGCTGATGAACGATAGCGTTATCGTTTTCGCTGTTGGTTCACGTTTCTACGGTACACGCGTGAGCGCTTTACGGCCAGCCGAATATGCGATGCAAATTAAGGCACACGAACGTTGAACTGTCTTTTGAACTGGCTGAATGTTTTCACGCGAAAGAAGCGCGTCAAGTGTCGTAATGTAGAACCAGCTGTGGCAAAAATACGTATATTTATGCGTAGTATTATTTATATAATATAATATATTAATATGCAAATTGATGGAATAAAAGCATTATAGCTTTAAGCAGGAGAGAACATTCTCGTGCTTGCTACGATTTATAGAATGATTTATACGAGAAGATATTTGTGGATAAAACAAAGTTTCAAAAAATCGATAGGACAAAATGGGACGTTTCGTATGTTGCAACCTAACGAATAATAAAATGACTGCCACGTTATTTGAGAGATACATCATTCGAATTTATAATTTAGCGATTCCGTAAAAGTATAGTAAGCGCCATTTCTAATAATAAAATCGCTATCAAATTCTACGCTTTGAACGGAATCGAACAAATTCTACGCTTTGGTCGAATTCAAATATCGTCACTACTAATATCGATCAAAATATCTGAAAATTTATTAAACAGCAGTATGTTGGTTTACTATCGACACATAAAGGGTTAACTAGCGTTTTTAATTGTAGCAGCCCTCAAAGAGACTGCGCACTGTAGTCGTTGTTTCCGTTTCGATTTTCGGTTTGCGAAATGGCCCGATACAGAGGAGGAAGTATCAAGGAAAAAAGGAATGAAGTCGGAGCGAAATCGACTGCTAGCTCCTTCCGTCGAGCGCCCCGTAGAAACTTTGCTAATGTCATTATAATGGCCCGTCAAGGCAACCGACCATTTGTCTCGGAATTGCCGAAAAATAAAAGATTCTATCATCCTGTGTTCCCGTTAAAAAACTTCCCCGTATCCAGCGTCGTTCGTTGAAAATTCCTCGCGCAGGATTAACAAACGAACACCACCCCCGAAAATATCGTAGAAAACATGGAAACCTTCGTATCGATCGTTTCCGCATCGTCTGTCAAGGTCTATCGATCGTTCGTCGTATAAAATACAAAGATCTTTGCCATTAAAATTTCTCTCCCTTATCCATCGACGTCGTTGCTCGAAAATCTTCCTGCGAAATTAATTCAAAGTTTGGATAAAAAATGTACATTCGAAGATCGTCCTAAATTAACCGTATTGTATTTTCGCTATTAGCAAAAATCTTTGCAATTGTTGAAGTGGTCACCACTTCTAAGAAAACTCTACATCTGGTCTTTTTTAGTTTTCTCAAGCACCGAAGCCATCGTCAGCGTGTAGACAAAAGACTGCGACGAAGACAGGCCATAAACAGTAGACAGGCGACGTTGGCTTCGGGGTTTCCAGTTATTGGGTAACACAGCTAGCGTGCGGATCTGGACCATCTCAAATTGTATTCTTATAATTACACTTCTATTGAAATATATTTTCTACCTTACAATTTATCCACGAGTTTTCTCTGTTTACACATATCGAATAACCTCAACAGCAATTAAAAGTGCTCAAGTTCTAAGGCTGGTAAAATTCGCTGCCAAAGATCGTACCAATAAAATAAAAATGCAAACTTCTTCTAAAAAAACGAGACGATACGTTCTCAAGGGAGTACAAGTGGCATTGCCAAGCAAAGAAGATAAAACACGGAAACCGGCGAAACTTATCTTTTCTTAAATGCAAGGCGATCATTAAATTCGTTAGAATCTGGTCAAATCGTTTGCATTCCTATGATCCTGTTCCTATTTCTCCGATTTCAATTTCAATGAAGGGTGAAACGGTGGGGTCCGGGTGAGCGAAAGTTGCCGTAGAACAGCTGTCGGCACCCCTGGTCCCCCATCGATCGCTTATTGGGCCATCTCTCCACGCAGTGGCCAAAAAGTTCGGCTCCGGTAGCATCCTCCCTCTTGCTGCCTGCTACTTCGTGGAACGACGTTTCCAATTCGCGTCGCCGCGGATTTTTTGTAATTAATCCTCTCGCCGTGCATCGCGACGGGACGACGACGAGGGGATGGCAGAGGGGAGGGCAGGGTGAAGCAAGAGAGCAGAGGAGAAGAAGAGGAGAAGTGGAAAAAGGCAAAAGGCAAGGGGAGACGACAAAATGAAGAAGAGATAGGAAAGAAGAGGAAGAAAAGAAAGTTGTCGGGCGAAAGGGAGGGTTGGCGAGGAGGAGAGGGAGGAGCAGAAGGGACAAGGGGGAGGGGAATGAACGAAACGAAAGGGAATAAAAGCAAGGGGAGCGAGGAAGGAAGAGAGGTGAAAAGAGAAAGAGAGAAGGAGAAAGAGAAGAGGAAGAACGGAGACCAGTCTGGCGCGGTGTATCCGGTTTTTGCGGGCGTCAGATGACAGTCGCTTATTTACCGGGGCCCGCGGCCATCTTGCTGCGATCTGACTTAAGGAGGAGGCCCCGAACACGCGGTGGAGAAAAAAAAAAAGGAAAAAGAAGGGGCGATCACAGAGAGATCCCGTGGCTCGATGCGAGAGACCGAGGCGATGGACGTGGAGGCCCCGCTCGAATTAATCGATCGGTTATCAACGTCTCCGGGATTCGTGGAATGGAAGAAATATGGCAGCCGTAGGGCTGCCGATGTTATATACACCGGCCGTGGCCGCGACGGGACGGCTTGTATGATTTCTTATTGTTCCTTCGCGGCTGGAATTGTTACCCTTCGGTTAACGACGCTGTCTCGTTCTTCTGTCCTCCTCACCCTTTTTGCTCTTTCTTTAAAGAAACTTCGTCGCGACCAACGTCGTCCTCTCGTCTTTTTGTCTAATTCGTCGTGGATAATTCCGATGTACGAGGTATTTTCTAAAACTTCTACCGAGAAATTTCTCTCTTCTTGGTAGTAGAATTCTACGAGACAGTTTCGAGCTGATTAAGTTGACTATCGAGGATCCTATAGCGAGGAGGAAGTACGTAAACGCGTATCTTTCGGTTAAATTCGTCGTTGTCGAAAAACAGCCTTTAAACGCGACGATTTTAAAAACGACGCGCCAACTTATCGTCTTTTCCTCGTACAACTTTCGATAGGAATATACGTGACGTATATCGGCTCGTTAATTATCGCGTAGGAACGTTGGACGAACGAGCCGCGAAAAGGCGAAATCAATTATGCCCGCGTGTCCTACGGGAGCGTGTCTATCGAGGGAACGAAAGGGGATTCCAGGTAACAGATAAACCACGTCGACGAGCAGGAAACGGCGAGAGCGGCCGATGCACGGCGGATAGTGGTCGACGAGCACGCTTTAATTACCGCTAATTAACATGTTCCTGCCAGGTCGAAGTCAGCACCGTTTACGACCAACTACTTCGGAATGTTCGTCCAGCCACGGAGAGCAAACTCGATTATTCTACCTTCGTTGCCCAGCCGTTTTCTTTTTACCCGTGCTCCAATCATCGCTGTGTCGCTTCTGGAATTTGGAACAAATTGCATTCTCGAACCCCAACTATCGCTCTTCCAACAAAAATTCCACCTCCGTTTTTCAGTTCTTGGATTTCACGGGACATGCAGCAATTCCACACTTTGCTCGTTAATATTAAATAAACTAAATTTCATCGCGTACTCCGCTCTAAGATAAACATTATTCCAGATGATCGGTTAAAGCTCGTATCGTTGCTACCCGCTGTCAAGATTGACAGTTCATCGTTCTCCGTGGAGAAGGTAAAAAAAGTTCGCAACTTTCGTAAGAGATTTGCTGCGAGATCCACGATATTTTGATTTACGCTGCGCACCAAATTCTCCAAATTTATTTCTTCTTCTTTGCTAATTATTCCGCCAGTTTGTAGGTCAAAAGACAAACTAAATATGCCACGTTAGTGCGTACAATTTTTGTCGAGAAAGTACGACACACGATACGTAGGTGAAAATTCTTTCCACTGGAACGAGAACGTCTAGCGAGATAGAACTAAAGACGCGAAGATGGAAACCAATGGGAGAAACAGAGAGGTGCAAGATATAACCATGTTACAAATGAAACAGTTCTCCAGCGCCACCCACGAGACGCGAGATCTCCTTTCATTTGTCATCTTAGCTTTGCGTTTGACTCGCCAGTTTCTCCCCCATTGTCTACCGCGCCGAGATAGTTTTGTCCCAGCGGTGAATCTTATCGGAAGATCGTCTAACGACGTCTAGGAATTTCCAGGAAGATCCTCGTGGAAAGTCTTGGTTACGTGAAAACGTTACGTCGGCTTTCCCTCGGTGGATGGCCACGAGTGACCCTGGTTACCAGCACCACGACCAAGTTCGCCAAGGTCGAGCAAACGGTCAACACTTCTTTGGTAACCACCCCTTGCTCCGTTTCCTTTCCACTTCCACTCTCCGCCATCTTCCACCGTTTTTACCCTCGCAACTCCTTTCTCCGCCAGGGGTTTCTGTTTTCTTTCCTAAGAGTAGAACTCAGGCGAAGAAAGTTTTTGTCGGCCGTCTGAATCTTCCCTTTGGTCGACGAGCGACGAGTCCGGGGATCCAGGATCGGTCTGGATCGATGATCGACGACCAATTTTTAGGACCTCGTGTCTCTGTCATCGATGGACGAACGGATGTTCATTTATTTATGACAGCTACGAAGATGCAAAAATGCATAGAAAATGTTACGCAAAAATACACTCCAGATATTCCAGGTGCATATTTATAATATACATATATAGCGTATCTTTGTAATATTCGAATGAATCTTTTTAATCGAAACAATTAGCTGTACAGTAGCTTCATAAACGTGTGAATTTGCGTCTTGGTACGTGGCCAGGATGAGTAGCATAATCTTCTATGTTCTTCTAGCAAAGCTTCAAAATTAGGATAAAGTAGGGTGTAAAGATTTTATCCTGTAATCAGCAAGAGCAAAAGTAAGTGCAGACAAAGTTCTACCCTTCTTTTCCTTCCTTCCACAATTTCTTTCCTGTTCATCTCTCTTGCAATCGTTTCCTCCTTCCCTTCCTTCCTTTCCTATCGTTCTTCAGCCTTCCTTCCATCGTTGCTGGTCACTTTTACGCAAATTTACATTTCCATGACATGTAATGCAGCGTAAAAACGTACAAAGGTAAAAATCGTTCGTAAACGTGTCTCAAGAAACTACGAACTTTCGCTCGACGTATAAACGTTCCTGCAACAATAACGAACGTAAGAGAATTCGAGAGTTTCGTTTAAAATGTTTCTTGGACATTTTGACAGGCCCCGTTCCAATTTCCTGACCTCGAACTAGCATCGAAGTAGAAGGAACGGAGCGTCGTATGTGCTCGCGCGTTAATTAATTCTGAAGGAGTTTAAAGGCGAGGCTGGAAGGACCTCGGCTGGTTTCTAGGTGGTCCCGAAGCCACGAGTCATCATTGCCTCATTTACTTTGTAAAACAATCTTGCCGACGGTTCAATAGGCCTAACTACATTAAACTTACCACCGGGTAATTAAACTTCCTTGTAAATCGTCGGCAAAATTCGCGTCGTTCCGTCGCGGGACGCGTTAATTAATTAACAGCTACCAATTTCGGGACCCGAATCTTGTTTCGATCGTACGAGTCTTTTAATCATCGTGTTTCTTTTTCCAACATAATTGAAGTATTCAATGGCAAACTGGTTCAAGTGCGTTTCTTTTAAAAAAACCACACGATGACCAAAAATGAGAAACTTATTTAGCTCGTGTAACAAACTGTAAAGGGAGCTTGTATAGGAAATAAATCATTTTTACGTTGTGAATTATCATATGCGATAACGTGTGTCTACTGGATTCATTGAAAACAATAGAATTAAGTAGCGTAGAATTAAGTCGTGTAGAACTCAACGTGGAACCATGAAAGATTAAAATATTCGTGACTTTCGTCGATTTTCAATTCAAAAACATGAACTTTCGAATCTTTGCAACTCTAATTGATCTGATGCAAAATATTTCACGACTCATCTGCTAAAAATAGAAATATTTTATAAGTATCGCAAGTAGAACGTATCAGAAATTCCAAGTTCATTCGATCGAGAGAGACATTTTGTTAGTTGTATTACTTTTCTGCTGAATTCGCGAATATTTACGAATGATAGAATTGGATATTTTGGACAAGGTAGAAAGATATTCTTGAAAATAAATAGGGCAATGTTTAGAGGAGAATTTTCAGAAAAGGCAACAACGAGACGAAATTCGAGAGGAGAAAAGTCGCGACGGATTATTTTAGGGTGGACCAGATTTCCCGGCCGCTAAGCTCCCTTTTTTTCCTTATTTTCTTTCTAATCCTTACAAATGTCACGGTGATCAAGCTTTTTGCCTAATTCGTATTACGTAGGACCCGCATGCGAGTCTTAATCTTGACGGAACGCACCACATTCCTCTGCGGCTATTTGTTAAACACCTGTGTTTTATAAACAATCCCGATAGTTTCACTTGATCCCTTAAAAATTCTCTCTGACTTCTTGTCCGTTAAAAAAAATAAAAATCTAATAAAACTGCATCGATGAAATGGTACGAAAATTGTTTAATTAAAAAGTTTACAAAGATTTATTCTACCAATTCTACAAAGACAGATTCTGATTTTCCAAGCAAATAGCATCGTGTTCTAAAATTTATCTCGTTGCTTGTAAAAAAACGTTGCTTACCTTTTCAGCCATTTAATCATTTTTGGAATAGACACCACACCGAACTATACACTTTTTCACTTTTAACAGAAAAGTATGGTTCTTGCATTAAGAAATATCAATCGCACATTAAACGGCTAATATCATATTCAAACGGCAATGAAATAATGAATACATTAAAACGAGAAGCACAGAAATTAGAGAAAATAATTACAATACAAAGCATATTGAATAACATAATCCTCGGATACATAAAAATAATAAACGAATTCTTCATCCACAGCAAGTATAATGGAACTTAAGATCGTTAAGAAAATAGTAGGACAATGGGTCAAGTAAAATCTAATCATGTTATCTGGCAGAGAGCTCAGAATGCATGCTAAAAAATGTAACATTTAACCCTCTATAATACCATTTGACTTCGAACACGAAAAACACTGTATATGATGAGACTAATTGTACGCAGTTTCCCTATTGCTATACTGCGGATTTTTATACGGAATTTGAAAGTGTAAACTGATAATACAAAAAAGTATATAAAATATGCAAATTATGGCGCCTAGTTTCTACCGAGATTTTATATTTTAAATTATATTCTCGAAAATGTGAATTTACACGAAGATCCACCATCCATCGTACTTGTTGCAAATATCGGTACTATTCAAATCGAAACGGGAAAACACAATTCATTCTCAAAATGAAACAAAAGCTCACGATTATAGAGGGTTGAAGATGGAAAGAAGAAGAATACATATAAGTGAAAATGGAAGGGGTGACTGGCAGAAATAAATCGTTCAAAGACACCGATGTATATATGATCAGTACTACTGTGCCACTTTATTCTCAGCTTCTACGACGAACAGTAAATTATTCCTATGATCTCTAGGATCCTCTTCAACGCACCTATAACCATTTTCTATGCAACGATACAGCCATATACACAATTTGCGGATAATGATACATCGAGAGCCGGAGAACGGAAGAAAGTTTCGCTAAAGACAGTTGTATTTGCGTTAATTAAAGTGCACAAAAAAAGAGAGAGAAAGCTCCACGGGCGCCGTGATACACTATCGTAAAAATGATCGACACCCAAAACGTTCGCAATCCTCGCATTCCGTGCACGCACATTTCTCTCCTCTGATGTTATAACGTAAACTTAAAATTGTACGTGTTGCCGATATCCAAAACTCAACTAAAGGTCACTCTGTCTTAAAAAAAAAGAAGTGCCACGACAGTATCTCTATCAGTTTCCGTTTCAAACATAGTGGAAATGCAAGTTCGTCTCTGAATGCGATGGAAGGGATGATTCGTGGAAGCGACCGATCTCTATCCTATCTTCTCATATATTTTACATTGAAAAATAAACATTAAAAATCAGATCCACTGATTCGATTATTTATAATCTAAAATCATTTCAGATCTAATTATATTACACACATGTATAAGAAATTCGCGCTATTACTTTCTTCGGTTGTTTTGCTGTAAGCGGTGAATTTAAGAGATTGATCAAAGTTGACTATTCCTTGTACGTTTCTTGAAATTTGTTAGGATTCTCGCGAAATGGCGAGACCGTAAATGATTTGCAATTCGTAACCGGAGTATTTACATGATTTCTTATGTTCCGGCGATCATGGAATTTCCTATACAGTAGATTGCCAAATTCGTCCCAATAAATTAATAATATAATTGAAGGGAAAATTACAGCTATTAATAATTCATACATATCCATGGTCTCGACGTTACATGGAAAGTACGACAAAATTTAAAAAGCTACTTTGCAAGAAGTAGCGAAACATTATCCTCTGCTGTGTTTTGCAAATGTTTGCTACTTCAAGAAAAACAAGAAAAGAAAAAAGGGGGAGAAAAAAAACACTGGGAAGTAACGGAGCAGCTAAATATTAGGTCACACTGACACAGTTTTCTCTATTCGAACGAAGCAAACCCTTCACGAAGAAGCAGGCTCGACATAAAACACATAAATCTACAAGCTAAGCTAACTTACGTAAAACACGGGATAAATTTTAATCTCTAATAATCTTCTTAATCGCTATTCGACGGTAGAAAAATGATTATTCCTAGAAATATCAATTTTATCGGTCATTATAACGTAATCATCCCTTCGCGGACACTTTTTCTTCTTCTCGTTCCTCTTCACACACATTCTAACATCCCTCGATTCCGTAGCACGTTAGAATACGCAGCCATCGATATATTCACCAATAATAATTACAAGACTCGACATCTAATCTTTCTCTCTTTGGGTTTCTTAGTCGCCACTCATCCCTCCATAGTCTCTTATCTTTTACTGATTTACCCTTGTCTGTGCGTAAAATAATGTTAATAACAATAAAAACTCGATATTCGTCAGGTTGTACAGCCACGACAGCTTCTCTTCTCTTCTCAGCGTGATATATCTCGTTTAACACACCTCTGTATACGTTATTATACAGATTAATATATGTATAGTATATGATAACTCGCGTACAAAAATATTTTATGTTAAATCGACTATCGTCATTAAACGTCCCGCCATAATGCAATTGCCTATCCTCTGACCCTTGATGACGCAGATCAGCTCGGTACCAATTCCGTTCCTGGAACAAAATTCGTTATTATTTCAACTGCAATAAGATGGAACACGAACGACAATCTTCAAACGGGTGACGTGTTCGCCGAAGGTTTTTCACGATCAACCCAGATATGCCTGTTACGAGAGGATAACCGAACATTTATCTGATCGTACTTGGCGATTTTTTGCTGCTCGCTTGGCACCATCTAATTCAAACGAATATTCCTGCAGCATTCTTTCAATTATTTTCCACGCAATCTCGTCGGAATTCTATCTTTTCGTAACGTTAAAAATTGTTGTCGAGTTGTTCAGAGGAAAATATGCAAAAATTCTTATCTCGCGTTAATCTTACGCCAAACATTTTTTGGTAAAATAAAAAGTTTGGTAAAATAAGAGCAGCGAAAGAGTAAAGGAAAAATAACATTATTTTTCAAACGATCGCGAGTTTTATTTCAGCATATCTGAGTTAAACGCAAGCCACAGTGGAATACGTTGAATTTCATCTGCAGGATCTTGGATAAACTGACGAATGAAATGGTTCGGTTAAAGGATAACAGGAGACAATAGATGGAAGATGGATTTCTTGTACGAGAACCAGACGAGAAGAAAATTCTAATAATACCGTCGAACGAATCGAAAATCAAAAACGAAGGAGTTTCTCTTGGATGCCGCGACGCGCTTAATTCTTCGATTAGAAAATCCTTGAAAGATCATGTGGAACGATCGTTTTGCTGCTTGTCTCGTTCGAGAATCGCCGACAAAACCGTCCACGATCGAGCTTTTTTCCCCGACACTGTAGGCGGGTATCGCGAGAAAGGATTCCGCGGTCGAGGACAAAAGAATGATCGTAGAAAAGAACGTAGTCGGTCCTGGTCGTTTCCTGCTTGCTGGAAAAACATTTCGGAAAAGTCAGTCGACCGCGAAGCGCATTTCATTCGGTCCCGTGGCTTCCATTCTCGACTCGCGCGTTCTGAGCAAACTAGACATTGCCATTGTATCGAACACTTGAACCGTAATACAATAACTTTCGTAAGTAGAATAGGAATTTTTATGCGTTTCTGAGATATTTCTTGGCTGTAGAAATACACGTAACATGCAACAATATATTACGTAGAACATTCACTATAATATTTGATAGATGAAAGAAATATTCGCAGTCTATCAATATTTGTCCATTTCTATTCCAAATATCGATTTATCCAAATATCCAAATATCGTTTAATACGTGTTTAACGAATAGTTTGACAATATAGATTTTACCATCTAATTTACTTAATTTTATTTACTTAATTAGTTGGCTGCTGGAAGCTGGGAGAGGTTGAAGGAATAAAATAAAGTCAGTAGGAAATGTTGAAGAGACATAGCTGGTTAGGAACTGACATTTGAAAAAAAGAAACGGGAGATAGTGACGTGATCGGATTGTACAAGATACGAAAGTAAAGTAATCAATCGAATTTGTGATTTCAATGAGTGAATTAACTGAAAATGAAAAATTTGATCGATCGGATAGGAGGTCGTTTCTAAAATCCGCTGCTTTCCAAGAATCCGATTAAAGACATTGATACTGTGCTTTCGAGTTTTAAAAGAAAATTGACGCGAGTAAATAATTGGTCAGAATTATCGCGATATTTCAATAAATTTCTGCAATTCGAGAAACAATTTCCACTAAGGTTCAAAATTGTTCGAAAAATGATACGACACGTAATTAAGAAAAGATTGGAAAACAGAGTGAGAAATGACTGAGGAGTAAAACAGAAGAGAAGGAATCCGGTAACGAGGGATAGACGTACCAAGACGAGGAATAATTTAAAACGAGTCATGGAAATCCACGATCGACGGTCGTTTGTGAGGCTTCTTAAATTCACATTAAGGACGACTGGTGACGACGAAAATGATGGGACGAAGGGTGTCACGCATGCCATGTCGATGCAGCGTTTAGCATCAGACTGCGCGCTCGTCGTGAAATAACTCGTTTCGTCGTCAGAACACTGGAAACTCGTTCTCGAATAATTCTCTTCCTCTTCGAGATCTCTCGAATCCTACAAATTTCATCCTATATGTATACATACTGACGAAAATACGATATTGCAGTTGCGCGATGACCGGAATTTCACATGTCGGAATTTCGCGAAAGTTTCCACGCGAACGCGATCTCTTGGAGAAATATAATCGCGGCTTTCCTGCAAGATACTTTGTATTAGAAACAAGAAGAGAACAGCGGGACTTGCCGAAGGATACAGAAGGATTCGATTGCAGAGAATTCTGTTCCGATCGCGTACCACGCAGAATGGAAAGAGGAGTTGGAACGGGCATTCGTAAAACTTCCTGCTATTTTCTCCCTGTTTTTTGCTATTAGCTAAGTATACCGCCTCTGGCTTATGTTAAGCTTCGGCAATTATTTGTCATAGTCAGCTAAGACGAGAGTGGAGACAAAAGTGTGGAAGGGAATGGGTCGAGGGCCCTCAGAATAAGACGTTCCCATCAATTTCACCGCCATCGTTCGCCTTCTCGCTTTTCTCCCATCCATTTCTTCGCTTGACCTTAGCCTAGTATGGCACGATTGCAATAGAAAAAAAAAAGAAAAGAAGACGATCGTTTACGTATTCTACGATATTCCCGCAATTAATCGTGGCGCCCAAACGTATTTACCGTGTCAAAAATTTCCTAATAAATCTTCCGTATCCAAATACTATTATTTTACGTGTTTTATGTATTTTGATACAGAATATGAACTAATATGCTAGTGTATAATGTTGATATATTTATTAAAATATCCTGTTCGAGACTAGCCACTGTCCGGCAACTCGCGGCTAGCTAAAAATGTACGCGTTCTTTGACGAGGTTCTTTAAAATTCTTAAAAATTCCCCGCCCGATTCTCGCTGAACCGATAGCTGGACTCAAAAACCAGCAACCCCCGAGAGCAACAAGAAGAGCATGAACGAGTGACTCCGCGAGAAAACGCAACGAAGCCATTGAGAGAGTGCTCGTGAAAATGCTCGGGGCCCGTCCGGAACGACATAATAATCAGCCGGCACCGAAGATTGCGAGGAGCACTCGTTCCCCGACCGCGGGGCAACCCCCTTTTCTACCTAACTTATACTTATTATTGCATTATCTCCTTTGGCCTAGAATGATTCTCCGGCTGTGTGGAGAAGCCGCCGCGAAACGGCCAACACCGAGAGGAAAAAGTTTCTCCGGGGGAAGCGAATCTCGCGGACATAATCCTCGGTGCGCAACAGTGTAATTGCAACGAGCGCCATGCAAAAATTCGCGGAGCAATTGAAATCTCTTTTTGCCGGATCTATTGGCACGCCAAGAAGTAGGTTTTTTTCGGTATTTGGAAATTCGACGGATTTAAAGGATTAAGACGAGTAGGTGGATTTCCTGCAGGCGTTCGAACTGAAATTCGCTGAAATTTTCATCGAACTGAAATAATTTCAATGAATTTTATAGAAATTATTCGTCGACACGCGAGCAAATACAATCTCTGCCACGTGTACGGAGATCGAAATCGATCAATTTGCTCGATTAAAATTCCGTGGATTTTCTATACGAAGAGCTTTCCTACGTTAAATCTATTAGCTCGTTAAAGAATAAATTTCAGGATATTGCAAAGGTGCGATAGTATCTGCTAAGGAACTTTCAATCTTTCGATTACAACTCGAAATCACCTAAATTCAACTTCTCTTCTATGTCTGAATAGAAATACAGTGGACCGGTGCGACTAATTAGCCAGCGCAAAAATCGTAACAAAGCAAAGCGTACCATTGAACAGTGGCAAGCAGGAATTCTAAAAATTGTCACCGCGGTTAACTGCCAATTATTCGTGCATTTATTCATACGTATGCAGACCGGCGATAGGTTTTTCCTGTGGGATTTTTCGCGAGAGAGTTAGAACACGAGACATATTTTTCAAGAAAACTGACTCGCATCGATTCTACGTGCACGGGTCATGTTCCTCGTTAGTGAACCGGTGGACAGGTGCATCCTCTCTCTTTTTCACCGTGGAACGGTCTCCTTTGCTCTCTGGCCGCGTCTTCTTTGCGTTCTTGCGACGCTTAAACACGCGGCCAACGATCACGATAATGTCTTCATCTCTCGCTTTCCGCGACCGGTGGATTGCTCGCGCCGCGAATCCCGCTTCTTATCTTCGCCGTGCTTTTTTGCGATAATAGCGCGTGTAATTCTAGTGGCTGGCAAAAAGGCCCGAGGGAGGAGGGGGAAATTGATACGACATCGCGTTGAAAGGGCGAGCCGAGCCCTTCCAAACGGCGTCGTTTTCGCCATCTTCCTGCCACCCTTTGAATTTTTATCCTCCAACCATCGACGATCCTGAAACCACTGCTAATTAGACGCCAAATTTGTCTCGAATCTGCTTTTTAAACCAGCGTTCACGAATCGCCACGATTGTACAAATACTTGAGGATAATGAAAGATTTGTTAAGAAGAATTATCGTAGGAATATTAGGTCGCAGACAGTGCTTGTAGCAGAGAAATTTAATGTAAAATATACTAACAAAAATTAGGTTTGATTATCAAAACTGTGGACGCGATAAGAGTCACCGGCTATTCAGACTTTGCAGAAATTTTTAAAAAAGCTCGGTTCTTTCTTATTAGACTTATATTTCGACCTTATTTACTTGCGCTGTATATACATGTTTTTTCGTTCGATTTCCATCTTGATACGAGTTTTACAGTTTAACTAATTTCACGAACGTCGAGTTTTATAGACATAGAGCGCGTATGTGCTGGTAAAAAGTACTTTTAGTCTAACAGCGACCGTTTCTGATAACCAACAGCTTTGATTTCTGATAGCAGAATTTATTTGATCGTTTGACAGTGATCTGTGTCGGCGTAAAGAAACGTTGAATTCCGAAGGAGAAATGAAATATTGAGACGGCCAGAGGATTTGACAGGCCGGAAAGGCTGAGGCAAATTGCAGCGTGGCCTTTGAAAATAATATACCCTGCTAATTTGAAGCACGACCACCGTTTTCGACACGTTTGCCTGTTCGCTGGCGATGGGGTGGTTTTCTCGTGAACGCGCCGAGTTTCGTGAGCTCCTTAATGAACCGAGTTCGCGAAAACCATTAATAACCAACCGAGCCAAGTCTCGCAACAGAGAAAACTGTGTAGGAGAGAAAGGGGTGGAATACGTTCGAGGTCTTTGCAGAAAACACTTTCGCTCGAAGAAAGAAAGAAAAATTTCAACTTATTTCGTAAATGTCAAGGCTTTTATCAACGCCCATGGTTCAAGGAGAAACATCGATGTTTAGAAGATGAAGATGGGACTCAGAATGAGAACGTAAGTATTAAATACGAACAGAAACAAAGAACAGATAGATGAATGGACTGATCTTCGACGTATTTATTTCACGAATATCAAGTCGGTGTACGTAATGTAAAGAAAAGTTTCCACGATGACAATAAAAGATACTCTTCTATTGGCACACAATCTAATTTCCGTAGTAACGTGACTATTAAACGATACGAAACTTAACATCATTCGTCCCAATTAATTCATGAATACATAGATGCTATACTGCAATAAATAGAAAGCTGCGTCAACGCATTTTGTAGCCACTTTCGTACGAATACGAACGACGAGTAAAAAACGAAAGAAAGATACGATAGGAAATATTTGAAGAAGCAAAAACCGAGTAGACCCGTCGAAAATACAAAGACGAAACGATCTTCGACTTATCCCGCGAATATCGACACTCTTTGTATCCATAATTCATAGTAAAACTCCAACATACGCACGGGGAAAACTGGAAACAAGAATGCGAGGCATGGAATACTTAAAAAAGAAGGAGAGAAGGTTTCGTTGGAAGCAGACGAAACTAGAGAGAATCCTCGTTGCGCAGAAATCACGGGAACGAAGAAGACGTTGAAGGGGGTGTCTGGCAGGCCCTAATGCGACGTATCAATATACGTGGGTGCCGGTGATGGGCCAATATCGCATAAGTGGCCCGATTCACCGTCATTTGTTACGTTTTGTTCGGTCTAAGTAATTTAAGAGTCACCCTTTGCTCGCCAGCCACCCTCTCCAGCCACGGGGAAAGGACACAGGGAGAGAAAGAGAGAGAGAGAAGAGAGGGACGAGCAGGGACGAGAATCCTTCGAGTGACTGGTTGGTAGGGGAAGTTAGAGGGTAGCTAGCTGACTGTACTTCGCCTCCATTCTTCGGCAAATCGCGGCATATTTGTCAGATTTTTGTTCCAGAACAAAACCTTCACGATCTTTCTTGCCTCGGGCAGGGCTTAAGGGGGTTGAGAGTTAAGTGGATTGGTTTCGTCGGAGATCGGCGCGAGTGTCTGAACGCGACCGACTTAATTCGAGTCTTTCTGTCAGCCACTTGATTTCACGACTTCTGATTCGTCGCGTATTTTACGCTCCAATGGATGCTATTCCTTTTTTTTTTGAGAGAAATTTTTCGAGAAGTTCCTGACTACACCGGTCCTCGTTTTAATTTAACGTCCGAGAAATAGTAAGGATCGTTTAGGGTTGGGGTTAGGATTAATGTACAGGTAATGATGTATTTATAAGATAACGTGATCGTAGTAGAAAGGAAATAAAACGATAGGAGAATACGGCTGGAAAAATATAATCACGTTAAATGACGTTATAGTAGGTCGATTGGTTTCAATTTCTTAAATCTTCGGTCTATTTTTCAAAATACTTCTCCTGTGAAAATCTACTGTCTTCTTGTCTTTCTTACCGAGCATGAATAATTGGATGATCGAAGGGATCACAAATGAGAATTGTAGATTAGTATAGGAATAGATTATATAGAGGGGGGCGCGAATTCTAGCATGAAGATTCTAAACCACGTAAGCGAAGTTGTGAAAATAATTTGGAGAAACACGGTATAATTTTCTGCGATATTTCGCTCACCCTTGAAACCCTTTTCTGGGAATGTGGACTCGGGGTTGTTGGCATCCGACGTCACGTCTGCTTCGTTCTCTATCGGCGTGTCGATCTACAATCAAACAGAAACATTTTCGTTAGGTCAACGTTACGTTCGCAAATATTATTTGTTACAATTTTTCTTGGCATTCACGATCATTTATCATTCTACGATAAATAAATTTCTAGAAGTAAATCACTCGCTTTTCGAGAAGCTGAAAAATCAAATTGAAAAAATTGATGCCAGAACTATCGACATGTAACATGCACTTAAACATATTATATATTGTTAATTAAAACTAAAGCAATACATACGGTGAAAAAAAATATATAATCGTCTTTTCGTCTCAGCAAAACGAAATATTAATATTATGTATGAAAAACACTTGCACTTAATAATTGCAGAAACAAAGATATCATCAATTACGTTCTTCGGATAACATTTATATAAACATTTACAGTCGATCAAGAAGAAATGTTCCAAGTTGCCCTACGAACGAACTATTGGCTTGGCAACTAAGTGACTGCGGATTTTGACAATACCACCTAATGACAAAATCCGCAATCACTTAGTTGCCAACCGAGTAAATTGTACAGGTTTCTTATCACCTGTGCATCACGTGCGAGAAGCAGATAAAACAATCGTGAGATCGTTCCACTGGTAAGGAACTTTTGAAAGAGGGAAAGAAGACGAAAGGCGCGGCGGATTTTAGTAATGCACATAAAGGACACGTGTGAACAGCTGGCGACATTCGTGCGACGTTCGCCTTCCCACGCGTCTTCGTGGATCACACGTGGGATCTCCGAGTATTCCACATGGAATACGAGCCACGTGGATCGAGGTCCACATTCGTTCCTCCCGAGAAACTGTCGCCGTGAATTAACAAACGTTCGCAATGGCAGCAAACATTTATTTGCTTTGGAACGACCCGATCCTCGCTGCTATAAACTTCCAAACCAACGATTAATCTTTTGTAACCGTATGCACCTATTGATAGGCTCCTCAATTTTAATCTGCGGATCATTTTTCTTGCGTTATCAGTTTGTTTAATAGAAACATGTATTAATATGTTTATCGGATAGACAAATTTAACGATTAATTGGTAAAATTGTAGGATCCGCGTGTTGCGGATTATTGGTGTTAAATAATAAATTCTCTTACGTGGCGGTAACGAATTTATTAATATGATTAATGAAATAAGAAAAAGGAATTTTACTGTTCTATGTGATGCGAAATTTTAAAATCGGAAGAGAGAAGTCTGGGACCTACAACTTGTAGCTTGGTAATTTTAATATTATTATTTAGTTGCGACGTAGAATTAGCTCGACCATATTCATCAACGATACGATCTACTTTTTCTCAACGTCGTTCAATCAACGAACAGACATCTGTAGCTTCTTAAGGAAGAGATATCGTTAACAATTGACGATCGTAATTGGGAAGGAAAGACGAACGTCAATTTAATAATTGGCAGCTTGTTTGCTGAAAAGTAAGAAACTCGAGGAGGACTAGGAAAATACTTTGGCGATGAAAAAAGCGAAAGAATCGAATGGAATCGAGACGAAACGATTTCTCAGAGACGAGTGGGTTTCGCGTAGGTGTAATTATGCCTCTGGAACCCCTTTTTCCCACAGAACTAAATATAGCGAGTGTCATCCGATGGCCTGGACACACATGTCTCGGAAAGTACGAGCCCACATCTGGTCGCTGTTTCCTGCTAGCCGTGGCATCTTCTGCAATATGATTTATTTTCGAGCGGCCGAATCCCAGAGGTTCGGTGTAAATTAGATCACGCCATACCGAACAGTCAATGATCAAAGACACGAAGAAGAGCGATGATAGTCTCACGACGAATCCTCGCCAGTCAAAACAATTCTACGTTTTATCAAGAAACTTCTTCGCCAAAAGGAAAGAACAAAAAATCACGAACAATCCATCTCCGATTCTTCGTTTTCGCTCGACATTTGTCAGAGAGATGAAACGCTGGAACTTGCAGAGCAAAACTAAATTTGCAGAAATCATCGAGCATCGATTTTCTATTCAGGATCTCTGTTCAGGATCTACAGAAGAGATTAAATGATCGCAAAAAGGAAGAAAGAAGATACAGGAGACGATATCGATCTTCTTCTATTCTTCGTCTCTGATGAAGATCTATCGAGAAGAGATAGAGAGGAAGAGAAAGAATGAAAAGAGCAAGGAAAAGCAAAAAGTACAAAAGTCAGCAACAGGAACGGTTTAACGATTAAACAATTTACATCGAGAACATCGATCCTCTGTTTCCGATTTCCATCGAGGATTTACCAACAGGGTAGAACGTTCGCAGAAAGCAAGAAGGAACGCGCAGAAGCTGGCTGATCGAGGTCACCAGCATCAGGAATTCACGGTGCACCGCGAGTTCCCCGAAGTTTCTTTCTTTCATCTCCGAAACATTATTCTCGGGCCTAACAGCGGGTCCAGTCCCCGGAGATGGGAACAGAGGAAGAACGGAGGGATCAGGGGGGCCAGGTAAAGAGCGTCTACGCGCGGCCAGTTTTGAAATGCTCGGCAATATAGTGAGTTCGTTATGAGGCGAGCCCCGACGTGGTATGGCTCATAATTGCAGAGTTGGCTTTCGAGCTGCGCACCTTCGGGCGTGTTCTACCTCTCGGCTGACACCTATTGTCCGCAGGAAAATCCCCTTGTCCCCGAAAAATCGTCCAATTTCATCTGAAATTCGTCCATTTTAAAAATCTCCATCGTCCGTCCACGCTACGAAGGTTTCTCTTTCTGCGACGTTGCTCGTCTCGGAAGATTCACGAAGAACGCGGCAAAGGGAAAAAGAGTGGGAAGAAAAGCGAAGAAACGGACAAAATATTTCCGGGCCGAGGATGAAAATTATTAGCCCGAGAATGTCTTAATCTTCGACAGCGAAGCGAAGACTCGCGGTGCTTGTCTTAACATAAATTTTTTTTCCCGCGGCCTGTTCGACGGAGAAACGCGAGGATGCGGCCTGTAAGTGGCGTAACGCAGGCCGCACGCCGGTGCATAATGCATGCGAGGCGTCCAACGACGTTTACCGCGTTAAGGTAGACCAACGTTTTTGTTCCACGCTGCTCGTCCTTCCTCGACACCTTATCAGCCACGCGTGAACTCTGTCTGCCAGGAAATTCGTGGAGCTGCGCTGACGATTAGAATGCGGATGTTTATGCATTTATGGGAATAATGCGCGATAGCAACTTGAACCGCGCACAAGCGCGCAGACTACATATAACGTGCAAAAATATACGTGAGATATCCAAGGTAATATTTAGACCTTGCAACAAAATTCTGTTTAAATTCCAGTTGTTTATAGATGAGCTCATAAAATATGATCTGGCATAAAGATTCACAGTTTATACTTCTCTGCTTTTTTATTTTTTAGTTTTCTATTAGCTTTTTAAAATATCTTTCGCCTTTCAGGTTGTGATAGCGCTTTGGAGAAAATTGATAAAATGACGTAACTTTTGGATCGAGCGTTACGTTGTAGAATTTCTTGCGGAATAGTTCGCCGGTTCCTGTCAAGAATGCGTGCCTTAAATTATTCCCAGGCTGTCTTCAGTTATTTATCCGTCTACACCGAAGGGATGAATCTCACCCCTTTCCTCTGACCGCGTCTTAATACGCGCGCAGAGTAAATAAACCCGCTGCTCCCTATACTCTAAGACACTCGTTCGAAAATTAAATTAATCCCTTGCAATCCACTGCACGCTCGGCGATCATCCGCATAAATCAGAGACTAGGTTGTTTCTCGTTGAACGATCATCGAAAGGAACCAAGTACTCGCACTTTATTCCCGGCGGCGTAGCGAAAATGCTGAGTACATTTTTTCAATTTTATCGTCTTTATCGGTCATCATCGTGTCGCTTGGATCTAATTTTTATCGACGAGATCTTCCCGAAAGAATGAAAATTTCCTGAGCTAAATATTCGAGCCTTACGTACTAACGAAAGAAAATCCATTACTCGAAAATGTGAAGCAATCGATCTACAGGCGATTCGCGAGCAATTTTGCGTGATATTCTTTCGAAGTTGGAGACAGAATTTTGGAGAAACGCAACGAGAAAGAACGGCGAAATCAAAGAATAAGGATAAGTTGGTTTGCAAACGACGGTGGCGAGGAAAGACCCAAACGGAGGAAGTTTTAAACGACGAGTGAAAGAGAGCGGAAAGCCACGGGAGGACTTAATACGAAGGAAGTTAGGCGGCGGAAGACCGCACGGTGTATAAATTCAAAGTAGATTAATATTATCCCCGCGGCTGTCGCGGCGGCAAACTTATGGCGCTAATTCGGCCGACGAATTATTACTCGGCGCTGCCTCCAGTCAGCCCCACTGTGTGTTTTGCCAAAACGGGGGTGTCCTGTCGTTAATAGAAGTCGTACGTGCTCCATGGAACACCGGGGGAACGTGTCTTCGGATATTAAGGCCCACCCCGATTCTCCAATTCCAACTGCTTTGGACGAAACACGAGTTGCTAACGAAAAACAATTTGTACAAAATTGTCCAATCGAGAGTCAAACAGTGGAAAATGTAAAGAACGAAGAAATAAAGTCCGTGCTGGATACGAACTTAAACGCCGTGAGTAATCTCAGAGACCAAAATTATTCGATTTAGGTTTTGGGTTATTACCAAGATATAACAAGATATAGGGAGATATTTTCTGAAGAATTAATCTATCAAGTACTAAGAGATTTTTTAAAGAAAATTTGAAGTTGATCGATTTGACTGACACTCGCTGTCCGTCTGGCTATGACTGCCGATATCACTTGATGCGTGTACAATGGCGAGCATATGAACACGTTTTGCTTTCGTAATTCTCGTGCAAAACGTATTATCCATTTTGGTAAACAATATTTCTACAGAAAACTAATTGTTTGACAGGTTTGTCAAATATCTATTAAAGTAACGATAAAAAAATTCAAGACAACTACCAAACATAACACGTATAAAACTGGCGTACACTGTCGTCGCAATTCTAATCGATAAAAAGAAACTCGCATTGTCATTCTAATCCCCGGTAAAGGGGACAACCGAGTCCAAGACAAGATCCATGAAGGTCTTTTAAGAAAATTAAGGAGCCCCTGCATTGTCTCTCGTCTCGCGGAAGCTTCGAGAGGAGAAGCGTAGACAACAGCTGTTTAGCATCTCCGATGAAAAAGCCGGACCGGTAATTATTCAAATTATTTTCAAGAAGGGCCACGGGATTTCTGGCTCGGCCACAGCGGCGGATGTCTTTATACTCGTCTAACGGGTGTGAGCGAAGTGCATAGTGCTCCTTCTCATCGAAACCGCGAGAAGAATAAAAAAAGATGTACAACAGACACTTCGTGTCATCGACCATATCGAGGGACCATCTGTGGGCGCTTAAATATTATTTTTATCAAAAGCTTCCCGTTTTGGATACTCATTCTCTTTTAATACGTAAAAGATCTTTGAACCATCTAACCGATTTATTTATTATTACTTTCTTTTTCTTGCTCGATAGATTCTTACGTCTTGGTTTGTATTTGGCGTATTTTAAAGTAACTTTAATACTCCGTCATTCTCGTAAAATAAGCTTGCACAACAGGTAGCTGTAATTCTAACTAATAACGAATATTTTGCAGACGATCGAATAAATCGATTGAATAAAAAACGACGTAACTTTCGTCCAGGTAGAAGTGGACCAGAACCAAAAATATATTTCCTTATTTCTGGAACTATTCGTGGAAATATCTACCTTACGATAATTTACATATTCCTGAAGAAATAGCCTGTCGTACGAACTGGCAACTAGCGTGACGTTCAACGTAATGAATATTTTAATTTATTTAAGTTGCAAACACGCGGTTCATCTTCCAAATTTCTCCTTAATGTTCCGGGATAAGGGGGGAAAAATCTGATTGGTAAAGAGTTAAGAGTGTCGTATCGACGAGCGAGATCAACTCTTTCGTGACGAACAGAGGAGGGAAGGTAGGGAAGAGACGAGAAGAAAAAGAAGGGAGCCACGAAGGTAGAGATTAGACGAGGAAGAAACTTTTTAGACGGGCATAGATACCGTGAAGGTGTTATGTGTAGAGTGACTGATGAGTTTTCCGCTCGATTGGATAACGGGTGAAGCCAACACCAGTTCACTTTTGTATCTTTTTCCATCCCTTGCCAGTATAACGTCGTCCAACGACGTCCATTCGACCTAAATCTCGACCAAGCCTGATGGATTCCTCACTGCATTGCGGTTTCCGATAAAACGAGTCAGGTGTTCGTTCGTCGAATGACCAGCTCGTGGAGCGGCGATTTTATACCCTGCTATAATTTTATGCTGATCCGTAAAATTGAAAGGATCGAAGAGCCAGAATAGTTTCTCTGGTGCGGTTAAAATACAGGTACAAATTAGTCAGTGGGGAAAAATGCAATTATCGAGTACAGTCTACATGCTTGGTTGATTTGTGAAATTTCATTAGGATTTTATGATACGGTCGTTATACAGGCAAATACAATTCGCTCGCTCGATAAGCGTATTATATGATTGTCGAACGCAGCTTTACTTTATTCGTTGGAAATTATAGTTCGCAAGATAGTAGTTGTAGTTATGTCTAGTGCGAGGTCCTCAGAGTGAAAAATAGTTCTCGATAAGATGTTACATGCTTTTCACGAATAAAATTGTTTCCTTGTAGCTTACTATAGTGGGATTTGCGTAAGAAATCAATTAGCAAAAGTATCGAGGAAGATATATTAGAATCCTTGATATCATCAGCCTCTATGTCGATTCGCGAAACTTCTCATAACTCGATTAATTTCACGGACACGAAAACACAACCTATGGAAACTAATGAAACAAAGCGTAGGAAAGAACGAATAATTTATTTACGTCCACTTATTTTGAGGTTCGAAGCTATTTCAGGCACCTGAAAAATATCAGGAATTTTAAAAAGAACGTTTAAAACGCGTGCAGCGGCTAAAGTGAAGAAAATCGAGACGAGCATGCCAAAGACGAAGGCAACAGGGATTCAGAAAAGAGGCACTTTAGACACGTCGCCTATCAAGAGCCGATCCATGCTTCCGGCAAGACACAAAGGCTGCCTTCATGCCACGAGCCGTCCTCCTCGTCGTCATCCTCGGCCGTCGCGTCGTACTCTCTGATGACGACTAAGTAAGTAATCGAGCCTGGCCACTCTTTCGACCGACTTGTTATCATCACATTAACACAACGTGTCTGTTCTACGTTCATATGATACCAGATTTTTAATTCAATTGGATGCCTCTCCCGACGCTTGGACATCGTCAACGCTGGGAAGAAAGTAAACGTGACGTTCGCTCTTTTTTTCTCTTTAGATTTCGTTACGAAAACGGACAATAGAATCGTCTTAGAATTGTCCATTTAGAGTTTCGAGGGTAGATAAACTCGCGACTACTCAACACCCTTTGCACCCTGCGTCGAGGGTGAAAGAAGCATCCTGGCAAATTGCGGACCGTAAAAGATCGCGATTCAAATTCCAAGGAGGGTTGTTCGCGCGAATTTTGAGAAACAAAGGAATATACACGGTGTACGTATATGTATCGGAAATAAGGAAGGACAGAACGTAATAATTTCGTGGAGAGACAATGGAAAGGAGAAGTGACGACTTTTAAAATTTCTTTTCAAATGACGCGGTAAATATCTATCGACTGGGACTTACTTCGACCAGTTGGTGGCGTCACGAAAAGTACGGCGATTGCGGAAGCTTAAAATCTCAAACTAAGGCCAAAAACAAGGAAAACAGGAAAGTTTTACAGAAAAGGTAAATAAAGATAAGTCCACGAACAAATTGACGACCAACAGCTCGACGTAAGACCAAAAAGAGGATGATAACCGAGAAGACGAGAAATACGAAATGCAGGAAAGACAGAGAAGAGACGCGAAACTCAAAAAGCAAGAGGAAAGAAAAAGACTACACTTCCGCGGAATAATTAAAGAAATGAATAACGATACATAAAAATGAAAGAGAATTTACTGCTGTCCATTAAAATTCCAAAAGAATCCCTATTAAAATCTGCAGGAGCAAGATCATATTCGAACAAGTGATACGAAAAGAAGAAAAAGAACGAGAACGGGAAGAGGAAAAACAGAGAGAAAGAAAGAGAGAGAGAGAGACGAAAGACAAAGAGGCAGAAGGTCGGCAAGAAGGAAGGGTGGGATATCAGCGGGAAAAGCAACGCTCGAGGAGACACGCAGATAGTAAGCGGTCTTAGCGTGTCGCTTAGCACCCTATCTGGCGGGATCTTCTCTCGGGTCCAACCCCTGCTCGCCCCCCGGGGGCTGCGTTTGTCGTGAGCATTACTCACTTTCTAGACGCCTACTTGCGAACCCCATCGCCGCAGCCGTCCCCGAGGCTCACTGACTACATTAGGGGACAAATCTTCCAGAGATCGGCCTAGCCAGGAGGCCAGGAGAGATCCGAGCAACCGGAGGGGGTGGCTGTTCGACGTCACCCTTGCACGCCGACCGGACACTTTCCTCGGTCAGGACACGCGTGCACGTGCGTGGACCAAGAGAAGCCCGATAGGCGTGAATCTTTCCCTCAGATTTATGGCTTCGCACTCGCGACCAGCTTTCCGTGATAACAGCCAGAGATGGGTTGCTTCGGATTTTCCATCGGGAACCTCGTCTTTGGACGTAGGTGTTTGTACCGTCGTTCTAACAGCGAGATTTTTAATCTCTTTTGTCCTGTTTTCCGTTTCTCAATAGTTGATCTAGTTTTCTGTCTCTCTCGAAACAGGAATTTTTCTTTGGAAGTTGGAATTAGAATATTGCTACGAGTGATCATAATTAATAATTCGTGACAGTGCGACGGATACACGACGATACGATAATTGTTAGACAGTCGAGAGATAGTTGGATATATAACGTTTCAACGTAAATGGAAATTTCGGATTTTCTGGTGTATCACGGAGTACTTGATAGTTTTATTTAGTAGATCACCGTGTTATAAAATTCGTTCTAATACAATATATAACTGTTTTGTTTCAGGAAGATATCGTATACGATCGAAGACTTTGACAATTCTCCACAAGCCACGAAGCAGAGGAACATGGTCGAAATGCGAAATTTCAACTTTTCACTGCACCCCTTTCTTTCGTGTCACTGTCTTCCGAGGTAAAAACGAGCGGGAAACGACTAGAAAAGTAAATGAAGAAGAAACAGAAGAAAATTAATTCCACTGTCAGTGGGTTAATGCCGGGCTGTCCAATTATGCATGGCGCATCTGTAGTTCGGTCGCAGCTCGGTCTTATTGCACTCACGAAACGTAAAGGAGATATTTATGGCCGCGTACACGTGTTCCCACATATAACTCCGATCTATATTTGGCCGAGCAGCTAACCCTGAATTCCTGCTTCGTTTCTCGTACGTGGTTGTACGAGCTGTGCGGTATGCCAGCCTCTACAGGTTGCTCCCTCGAACAAGTGGTCTTGGGTGCGTGCCGATAATACCAGACACGTGGTTCTCGTTAATCTCGTATAGATCCCCCGGAGAATTTTATGTCAAACGCGCCATTTTTCAAATATCAGACGAAGAAGAGGCTCTATATAACACCTGGATCAATTTTTTGATGAAATTAGAAACTTTCGCGTCTCGTATTTCTCGTCTTTGGCTGCTTGAAAGTGTAAGATAACCGTGAGCAAGTTTGTCGAGGAACTCGTGTCGTCTTTCACTGCATTTATCGTCAAGCGTAAGACAAAGGAGAAACTTCGTATAATCACTTTGATTAATTTAGTCGATGGAATTCGAAATTCTTGTGTTTTACATTTCCCGTTTCTGGCTGTTTGCAATATCTTGGGTCAAGTTTACCAGAGAACTCGTAAAACGATCACGAGGTGAAACACGAAAACTGCTACCTTGTCATTTGTGTTCGAATGGCTGCTGAATATGCAACTTGCCAAGGATTTATGTTTTAACGAACGACCAGGAAGAGCCGCTCTCCTGAGCGGGAATTTACGATACCTTTAAGAATCGCTCGAGCTCTTCGCTCGATACTTGTAAAATTTAGTTAACACGTTCAAAATACTCGTTTCGAGAGAGACGTTTCATTTTTCTTCAAATGTTAATATCTGGTAATAAAAATAGTACTAACGGTATATATATACGTATATTTTATAGAAGATAAGAATTTTTATCTCTACTCGTCGATATATGTACCTGTTTATTTTCAACACTGATACGTATTTTCTAAATTCTGACTATGAGGAATTTCATGATCTAATATAAATTGCGATTCTTCTGTAATATAGTTATAAACAAAGACCAGTACGATAATATAATGCCATGGGTGTCTCGTTAAAAAGTATCGAAATCTATTCGGGCAAAAATTCATGGTAACGCGCGAGACGCAAAAATATTCTGCTGTTCTCTCGAAGGGAAAAGAAAAATGGGCAGGTGTAGTTCGCGATAAAAACGAGTAAAAGATCATTCCACGAAATATGATGACGGGGAGAATAAAATCGATCGTTAAATAGTCAGACGTAGGGACGACGATGGTCAGACGCTTAAGTAGATCGTGTCTTCCAAACAACGGATAATTACAACTCGAAACGGCATGCCTTAAGTGCCATCGATAAAACACTTAAGCGTTTTCTCGCATAAATGCGAGGCGTGCGGCTCTTCTTTCGCGAGCAGGTCGTTCCAGCGTGCTCGTAATACCGTTTTCAGTGGAACCCGGAAATATAAAGTTTAATGGAAATGGTAAACGCGGTCCAACGACCGTATAAATATTCATCGACCGCCGTTTATATAAGCTGCTTCTAGGTGAATTATGGAAACGCTTGTCACTCGCACTGAGAACAATGCCATGGCAAGTGGGTGTCCCTTTCGCGACTGTTCACCTCGCCTTCTAATTATCCTGACTTTATTAGAACATTGCTTGGATGCTTCGCCTCTGATTAGCGCTGAATGCAAGTAGAAACCAAAAACCGTGAACAGACCGGCGGAAAGAAATTCACAAGACGAGTTTGTGATGTTCAATTCGCTTGTGCGAGATGATCGGTGTACGGGTTACGATTACGCTGTTGATGTTCGTGCAAATTCACACTCTTTTCCAGAACGAATTAAAGATAGTATCATATTGTTTCTTATGTTTAATAAAAAAAAAAGTTTACAGTAGGTTGTCCCAAAAGTTCCTTTCGTTTCATAAGGAAATAATAGATGTACAATATAATTTGTTTCATTTTGTTCTATTATTGCAAGATGGATCATACATAATTCAATGAAATAAAACAACAAATGTCGTGCAGATATTATTTCGTTATAAAGCGAAAGGAACATTTTGGGCAATCTGATACGTTGTTTTGCAGCATTTTATTGTCGCGGTTATTGCAACAGAATAGAAGATCATCGAGACGTTTAAACAAATATAAATCAACGATTAAAATCCGATTTGTTTGTTGTAAAATTGCCTGTACTAATTTATCTATCTTTACTATATTTATGTGTGTATAATTTAATAATTTATTGTCAAATACATCGAGGCTGTTTTATTAAAAAATTTCGCTTCTTATACTCTGAAGCAACTGATCCCAAACTAATATTCGATTATAGTATATTTCCGAATATACCAAGGTTTCTACTTTTCTAGAATTAATTCTCATTGAAACGTCGTTGGCAACCTTTTATCACAAACTCTAATAGCGACTCTACTCTCGTTCAAATGATTACTCTTGTACAAATAAGCTAGCATTTCCTACGTCCGCAGAGTGGAATCTACCGTGCGGAACGAGCAATGAAACCAAATCACCGTTTAATCGACGCTTTCAGCGAAAAAGCCATCGATTTAACCGGTGATTCGCGAGCTTCCCAAGAATTTACGAAGCAAAACGAGATGTATGCGGATCGAGGGAAGAATGCAGCACCCACCGTATAACTTATTCACCGTTTAAGGGAAATTTCGATGCCGCATATGAAGAAGGTGGGGCGGGGGTGATGTTGGAACAGTGGCGCGGCCATAAATCATGGCATTTTCAGATTTCCTTTTATCAGTGGTACTCTCGCGGTGACCAGCGTTGACCCACGCCCATAAATATCCCCATTAATATTAACTTAGGCTGGAAGGCGAGAATCGCGAGTGACCGAAACGAGCTGACAAAAAAACGGGACCGGGGGGGTGCGAACGGTGGTGGAACAGCGGAGAAAAAAACATCTCGTATGCCAGGGACGAATCTCATATTGGACGCAGCTGGGAATTGGCGGATCGAAAAATTCATGGCAAACCGAATTTCCAAGGGGGTACGCCACCCTTCAGCGGTGGCTATTGGGGTGAGAATATTAGCTTTATTTTTCTGTTATTTCCGGAATAGCGGTAGCTGGCTGTTCGGAGTTATCATCGCGCGATCGTTGCAAATATCTGTGCCACGAAGACGAATCGAATTTATTATAAGGCAGGCAAACTGTAATTTATCTATCTGTAATATGGAAAACCATAATCGTTTCCTTTCGTGTCTTTCTCGTTCAATCTCGCCTCCACGATCTTACGATTGCAAATAACTTTTCTTGTAATATGAATTACAAAATTCAGCAGAGAGAATTTACCACGAGTGAATTTGTCGATGAAAAATTCCAGGCTAGTCCATTGCGATTCCTTTCTCTCGCTTCTTTGGTTCCGTGTTTCTGAACTTTTTCCAAATAATCCTCCTGTTCGAATAATTATTTATTTCTTCGCTATCGTGATTCCACAATCTTCGCAAATAACGTTTCGCACATAAAGACGAGCAAAACATCTCCAAAAATATACGTTCTATCTGACAGTAAGTGGAGAAACCACAAAGACAGCCAAGTATCTGCAGCTCCCAACGAAACTTCCCTTTCTTTCGACACCGACGAGACACGTGTCTATTAATCCCGTTTCTTCCAGGCGTTCGATACCTCCGTGTCCCTCGAGTTGTAATTTCTTGCGACCGATTCGACACTCGCTTTCTCGTACAGCGAATCGCTGCAAGAAAATTGCATCGCGCGAAATGCAGATCGTGACGCGTGAAATGCAAACATCGAGAGCCACGCGTTCGATCGCTAATCGTTAAAAAGGAAGAAAGCTATCGATCGTTTCGACACCGTCGTCCTTTTGCTTTTTCATGCTTCGATACATTCAACGAAAATGAAACATTTTTCTACAATCGCCAACACCTAAATTCCATATGGCCGTTATAGTAACAGGTGTACAAAAAAGATTACGAAACGATATTCGAGACAGTTGCAAAATTTGTCTGACGACAGACGATCCGATTCTACTTGATCTCGTTTTGTCCTCTTTCTTCTAGAAACTATTTTATAGAAAATAATATCGATTAAGCAATATTTCTGGCGCAAAGAAGCAACAGTTTTATAACAAATACGAGGCACGTCCAGGAAGCGATTCAACTATTTTGTATCAAAAATTCCACCTTCGTTAACGTTTGAAATACGTTCTCTCGGATTTTCCACACTTCTAGTTCTAGTCTCGCCTATTTTATTTTTCGAAGGAACCGCAGAAAACAATTTGCTCGTTCCGGAGAATTTGCCATCAAACGGCTCCATCCTCTCGATTACGTTCAAAATTCGAAATCTCCTTCGATGGCGATTTTAATTTCCATTCGAGTTGAATTGGCGAGCCACGAGCGAGATAGAAACAATTCTGCTGAACCCATAGCTGTTCGTTCGAACACTGACATTTAAAGCTACATTGACGAATCACGTACTTAACTTTCACATACGGTTGCTACACTTTTCAGCGTATAATTCAAATTCGTAATATATCGATCCCATAAGAAGATAATAGCCGCTGTCTTTCCTTATCGATTTCTCATTACCTCGTAGCTTAATTTAGTTTTCAGATACTCTCACCGCAAATCGGCCGATATCCAAATATGTACCTACGACCATTAGCACACGCAGTAAGATTTATTTTAAATAGTAGCCACGTTCCATCAAGATCTGGAGAGATGGGGTTCTCAAGATATTCAAGATGGCCGGATACTTTCCTCGTGCATTACCAGCGAAAGCACGTTGCATTTATTCTCGGTAATTCCCTGGCTCTAATCCTGAAAGGTCTGCCACGCAACCTTCATCTCCGTTCGCCGTCCAGCCGAGACGTTATTAAGCCATCAAATATCCCGTGTATTATAAAATCATACTCGCGATTTTTCTCCGCGTGCACAAGATCGTTGATTGCGATATCAGCGGTATTGGCTGGTGAATATACTCGATGCCTTTTAACATCAGGGCACACGCGAGAGGAACAGGAGGATCTGCTCTCTGTTCCTCTTTAAAGCAGCTTCGCTCGATTATTTTCAAGTTGGAAGGCCAAGTCGATGATGATGACGATGCCTTTTAAGCCTGCATCGGCTTAATTGATTTATTTCTGAGAGGGTCCAGGAGTCAAGGTACCGGGGTCGCTGATTGGCCAGCGTAGAGAAGGGGCCATCGAGCGGACAGGACGATCAGCCTCGAGAGGACCTCTCTTTCTTTCCCCGCTGCTCCCCCCCATTCGAACCCTTTCTTCGATCTTATCCTCGAAAGGCTCGACAATTAAGGATAATAATTACGGTGTTCCGGCTACTGATCTCTGGCTACCGGTCTTCCGGCCAAATGAAAAAAAAAAGAAACGAGATGCGACCCTCGGGCTTACAACTACAATGTTCCTGTAGCGGTAACGAAAAGTGGCCGATTAATAATGGCTCAATTTTCACCGGGCGTTGTAATTAGAACGATTTCATCCGGTCGAACATTGTTATTAGCCCGAGTATTTAGCTGTGATTCCGCCTTCTGATGGCTCGGTAATCGTCGCGACCTTTTAGTGGCGCCAAAAGATGGGACGACTCTATTCGCGATAGAGTTTAAAGCGGTTAGTAGAACGTTTTTTTAATCGAAAGGATGTTCGTTGAAGAACATCGAGGTACTTACGAGATACTTTGGTATATCGTAGTAATTTATTTTGCTGTTGCGAAAGAGGATTTTCCATTTTGCGGAGTACACAGTCTCGCGATAGTATTCTTCCATATATTTCAATCTTTTTTATGAAAATATTCATCGTGCGTAGTACGCAATTGCTACACCGGTACTCATAGTGGGTCGTAAAAATGTTCCAACACTTGTTCAAACTTATTATTATCGACATATTTCACCTTGCGATAAAATTTCTTTAGCACCGTTTCTGAGACTTCAATTTTTAAAACAAGTTTTTAAAACGAAGAAATCATGAAAATGATGAAAAGAGACGGATTTGATCGGTTTGGCTTCTCCGAGATCTATCGGCTTCGTATCATAAACAAATTGTACTTGGATTTCAATTCCCCGAAGAAGCTTCCCATATTATCGCCAACAATTTTATCCTCGCGTTGATATTTCAATCCAACGAATACGACGTAGTTCGCGTTCGATTCGCAATTATTCGCTAGAAGAAACTAAATACAATTTCTAACTGTCGAACAGAATAAAATAAACGCGATACCAGTTTCGCGAAACGATCGTTGGTATTAAATGGATGGTCTTCGTCGAACAAACATTTCCGCCAGCTCCCGGCCGAGTGTATTTTCCTCTAAATTATACGATTCCCGGGACTGATGCTGAAAGCTTTACGATGATTTTATTGATTCTCGAACACGACTTATCGTTCGTTATTGCTCGTATCCCGAGAGCTCGTCCGAGTTCGCGCAACGCCGCGGGCCACAAGAATGAAATTCTCGGTCGGAAGATGCTCGAGAACAGCGTAGAATTTTGTTCGCGGAATTCCGCCGCGTTTCCAGATCCTCTGGAACCTCTTTCGCCTCATAACAAACGGAAACGATCGTCCTTATACATTCTAAACGATTCTCGAGCGAATAGAATGGAAGGCTCGTAACGTTCCTTTGATTAGCTATCGACGATAGTCACAGTTACGATAAATTCTCAATTTTTGTCCGGGATACGACATATTTACGTGAAACTTGAAGATGCAATACCGCACAGAACAAAAATGTATAGACATGTAAAATATCCAAAGCGTAGTATTTGTTACGATAGATAAAACAACAATTTGCTAGCCGAATTCCGCTTTGTTAATCATCTTTGCAAAATTCCGTAGTTGCATAAATAATCTAGTTATAACGTAGCGAGATATTTGATCCTCGACTGATATCGTCGAATATTTAGCGTTCCACGTATTATACGATAAAAATCATGAACGATAGTTAAGTGCATTAAAGAAAATTATAGGATTTATAGTACAAATAACAAAGTTCAAAAGTTATATTAATTGTTAATCCTAATTCAAATCGTTTCGAGATCACCGGATCTCCTTCGTCAAGTGGGAAATGGTTCGTTCCTTTTCTCTTTTATTCGAGGCAAATAGTTCCACTTCGAAATTTCCTCGTCACACTCGAACGCCCTGTTTTTCTTCCCTTTTCAGTCTCAATTTTTAAAAGATCCCCGGTCTCTTTCCCCTTTTCAATCTTCTCTTTTTCCTCGCAGATTCCAATATAGCGAGCTGCGCGAGGTAGTTCGGAGGCGCGCCAACAGAAAATTAGAAACATCCGATAGGGCCCTTTATACCACGATCCGAAGGCAGGGCAAAAAGGAACTCGCGACCGGATCGACTGCGAAATAAGCTGCTCCACCGGTGGATCGATCGATCGCTTGTACCGCGGACGTATAGATTCGGACTTAACGTCGCTTCTTCGATGGCATTCAATTTTTTCTTCCCGGTAGACGAGGATTTTTCACGGTACTCGATTCTGATTCGTCTAAACGCTGTACTTCGTCATGCCAGGAATTTTTCAACCAAGTCGATGCTCGCCAACGTACACGTTCAGCGTCGTGTGGATCACCTTCTAACTATCGTATTACCTTCCACGTGTATCATTCGCGATCGTGAATTTTACTTCCAAAGTAACGTGTTTGATTTCCAATCGCTTTAAGCGTTCCAGCCCTTTGAAAAGCTAAAACATTGCTGGAACACTCGTCGATAGACGGCAACGGATTTTTACGCAACTTCGTATCCTTCAAACTCGACGCACCTGCACCTGTTTCTCCGAAAGCGAAACCACTGGATACTTGCCACGCGGCTGCAAATGAAACTTTACGATCGATGATGCATCGGAACGAAAATATGGAAGAGAAGTTGGACAAAGTTGGGGCAGCCAAGTGGAGAATTCGTATGAAAGAGAAGAATCCCGCGTGAGCCGAACGAGGAGAGCGGAGAGATACGAGGAAAGAAGAGAGAAATGTCCGTGAAGAGAGGAAACGGGAAGGGAAAAGGGAGAGAAAGAGAGGAGAGCGCGTCCAACACGGACATTCGTCACACGACATCAAACGCGGCTGCCGCCCGTTGGAGACTCGACCGACCGACTCTAAAGACTCCGGTCGATCAGCCATGAAGAGAGGGCGCACAGTGAGGAGGAATCGCAAAAAAATCGGGAAAAATGAGGGGAAGGAGGAAACGGCCGGAGCCGACTTTGTAAGGGTACTCTGTTGCTCTCATTCTTGTATTCAAGCTCGATTAATCTCGTACGTTTTCGTGTGCGGGGGTGCGATCCAGATTTAATTGCGACGTTGATTAACCCTTTCAACGTTTACACCGTTTACTTTGTAAGATGTTCAGAGAGGACGGATACGTTCTGACGCGATGACTAAACGTGACGAATTTCTGAAAATGAATGGGTTTTCTATATCGCGATATTATCTCTTTCTTTTTTCTTTTTTTATTGTGGACATTTGCTGCAGTATTGTTGCAGAAGCTTCGGCTTAGAAATAGACAGAAATTTACGACCTTGCACCGATTGTTGTGTTCCGCGTATTAGTTATAGAATTATATCGTAGAAATCAAGAGAGACCCACGAACACAATGTTCATCGTTCGTTGTGCTCGATATGTAGGTTGTAGAATTATGTATTTAAAAAAATTGTAGAAATATAGTATTTGTATAAATATTATAAAAATACGCAGATGAAGAAATATTGAAGAAGAAAGAAAATATTTGATACTTCGGTAGTAAGTATTCCTAATTTAAAAATATAGCTCTGTATTACAATACCCACAAGTAAGACATTCTTTGACGCGTTCTTTGACACATTTTTACGAGCAGAAGCTTCAAGAATCACACGTAAAAACCTGACTTACTCTGTACGTTAAAAACGAAAATAAACGTTTAGATCAATATCTGAAAGCACGAACGAGAGTACCAAAGAGTACAAAGAGTTTACCAAGAAATTAAAGACAAACAGATGAAGGAGATAGTACGAAGGAACACGATCGAAGAAGCGCGATTTGACCGGAAGTGACGCAGTAGGGACGAAGAAAAAGCGGCATAGGGCGCGAAGAGAAGCAACGACGTTCATCAACGATCTTCCTACGCCAAATACCCACGACGAAAAGGGAAAAGGGGAAAAATCATGATGTCGAGATGCAGATAGATGGCAGCATGTATTGACTTTGTAATCGCGACCTTGAATTACTGCACGAATGATGACTGAGCGGTATTTAATGTATCGAAAGACGTTCCGCGGCTGATTCTGCCGGCAAGTCATCCCAGTCATTGTATGTTCCAGGATTCTGAACCGGTAGCTGCCGGTCGCTACCGTCGTTGATCGTTCAATATACGACGCACTGGCAACTATTCCAGTAGCCGGATCGCCGCTCGAAGGCGAAGAAGATCGATTAATGTCGTTTCAAGAGTACCTCCGCGAAGAGATTTTTCTATGGTCCCTCGTAAAATTCATTTCGAAGTACGAGAATGTTGCATTCGGGATTCTTAACTCGATAGTTGGAATAGTAAGTGTGATAGTTTCGATCGTTGGAGCTTTTTAATTTCACCTTAACTTCATACACTCAGAGTCGAAGGACGAAGAGGGATTTTCAGAGTGGACTATAGCGATTTTCTTTTGACAGGTTGGTTATAGATAAACGTAGAAAAAGATATGTCAGATTCTGTTTGAATCTCTTTGACGAAGATGTAGGAGACGTATTTGTGCGCAGGATATTTCTGTGAATTTATGAGTCGTTATTAGGCATGTACAATTGTGCGTTTCAACGCTTAGAAAACATGGGAAAAATCAGATCTCTCTTTCTGTACGAAGTTTATTTATAAGGAAATTCAACTACCAATAAAAATATCGTAGCTTAGATCCATAAAATTAAATGGGAATTTAACATTGAACGATTAAAATCGCACGCAAAGCGGACAAACTCGTGTACGATGAAAATGGCCATTAACAATATTCCCTGCATGAAGTTTCTTCTTCCACCTGATCCATTAGAATTTTAAATACGAATTTTCTAAATTACTTTCATCATCCTACCACTATGTACATCACATCGAGAAAATCATCGACAACCATGCTTCTTTTTGTCATCTTTCTTTGGTAGCTTACCCCAGTTTACTCGCTTAGGGCTTGGAATTAATTAGCCAGCCACAATTTGCTCGCCAGACCGAGGGACAGTAATCTGTCGGCTAACTAAATTTCATATGATTACGCGGCGGGAGTCGCGCGTTCGCGAACGAGAACATTTTACGACGCAAGATTTCGCGAAACAATCCCGCCTTTGCGGAGGAGCTTCTTGCCAACGGATTGGTCCATGGTTATCCGCATAACTGCGAACAATTATCTCTCGGTTACGGATTGTTCAGTCACGTTACAGCCACGATAGCGTGCTGTCGACCGTTAAAAGCAGCTAGACGCTCCTTAAAAGGATTTATCACTGTCGTTACATCGACCGTCAGGGGCCGATAGCCTGTGTTCGAACTCGACACTGCGCCGCTTGCTATAATTGCAGTCATCCCGCGCCGGAAAATTTCCTAACTTTTTTTGCACCGCCGACGTTCCACGGATTCGACTGAAAACCTCTGCGAGCGCTGCTCTTCTTTTTTTCCCACGAAGGCAAATTTTCTGGACGAACAGGATTTCGTCGAAGAACGCAAGATTTTCGGTTGACTTAGCAACGAACAACTCGAAGGGAATATAAGATGACCGGGCAAGAATCTTTCCGATCTTCTTCCACGGTACCTTGCCTGGTTTTTTATGTAATTCTGACGCGAGAATATTTGTGCATCTGTCATACGAATGCTGATATAGAATAATTCGTTGATTAAGCAAGTACGATTAAAGAAAGGCGTAAATGTAAGTAGTACGAAAGAAGAGCGTAATTTTATAAAACGTAACTGCATTTGAGGCGAGCATTGAACAAATATAACGTACGCTACGGAATAGATGATTGTCAGCAACACGACGAGAAACGTCTGGTACAAAATTAACTAATATACGCATAAAGCGATCGTAAACCTTCTTCAGGCTTCTGCTAATGTAAATGTACAAAAATGAGACTTAATCTGTATCGAATGCTTCGGAGGAATCTTGGTACTCTGTCTCTCTATTCTACTCTCTATTCTATAATTCTAATCACCTTAATTTCTTCATCGTCGCTGTTTCTCGCCTCGAATTTTTATAGAGTATTATAGAATTTTATTTAATTTCCCAATGTATATTTTCATACGTGGGTAAGTTGTCCAGTTTGATTTGGTTGAATCGCGGTACGCGTCGGCCAGATATGTTGCATCGTCGAACGAATTTCACGCCGGCGATACCGGATTTGTTTTTGCCAGGGCTGCACACTTCAGGGAGCAAGCCACTCTAATCCTCGTGATAAAACTCAGATCGAGCTACGGTGCAGCCGCGTCACGGGGAATTCAGGTTAATTTGTACCGGTAATGATTCACCGGGCTGATTGGGTTTCTTCGATGCAGCCTTCGCTCGTATTGGATCGTGGCAAGAAATTCATTTTACTATGGCTTCCAAGGCGGAACCTATCTCGGCGTCCATTTCGAAGAATTCACCGTCAGGTGAGTGATTTTTAACCAGAGACCGATGATAAATCTTTCATTCATCGATCAAATGTTTTATCGATCAATGTGATTTCCTAGCTAATCATTAACACGTTCTGTGCCTCGTACTACCGTCGTCTAATAGAGTTTGCAATCAAGAAGCAGTTTACGTTTAAATTCTTGCATTGATAGCTAAATCACCAGCGTTACTTAATAACGATAATGAACAGGTTTATCGACGAGTAATTTTGAATCGTAAATTGCGTGCATCTTTTTATTAAAACTGATAGCTCATCGATAAACCTTTCTCGCCATGTAAATTATCAAAATAATGCACAAGTTTGAACAAGTTTAAACGATCGTTTAAGCGAATACGATATAACTAAATCTTTAAATTTAAAGGTACATACATTTTATACGTAAAATAAATCACTATTTAAGTTCTATTTCTCTAGCTGTGTCCATAGAGTAAACAGAAATTTGCATAAAAATCCGCGTCTAAAGATAACTGCCCTGAGACATTTCAGCAGACGCATGTACGTCTTAGAGAAACCTGTACCGGACTTTATCCAACTCTGTCTTCGACTCGATGGTAATTATCTACTAATCACGACGAAAAGCGCGCGTTCCATCTGCTCTACGCCGAAGTTCCTCGAAAAACTGGATTCTATACAAGTTGGCGATTAGAATTCGCAGTTGGTACACGCGTGGTGAACGAAACCAGTCGGTGAAAGGACGCGTTCCAGCGTTGTCACTGGCATTTTCCGTTTGACAATCCACTCGAGAAAGTCAACGGTGTTAAAAGACAGTGGAATTTTGGCATGGACGTTGCTTTCATAAAATCAGTGAACCGTGGAGGAAAGAACCGTCGAGGAACGCCGGAATTATTCCGGCGGTGTCGCGTCCCAAACGGACCAGGAATTTTTCTTTCGTCGACCAGCGACGGCTGCGGCGGCGGCGACAGCTTTTGACCCGGCAAAAACGGCGGCCACGTCCGCCGAATTTTTGGCTGAATCTTCGATCCTCGTGGACCGCGCGAACTGCCAGATATGCAGCCGGCAGAATCGCGGATCCTCGCATGACTTACCATCCCTTTAAGATCCCTCCGTTTCTCGAATCGCGAGTCTGCTATATCAACTTGTCTTTTGCCATTTTATCGATGCAAAAGGGATCAGTCGCGCACGACGTATTTTTTGATTTAGCCGTTTTTGGAACGACGATACGTTCGAGAAATATTTCAATCCTTGGATATCCACCTACTGGCGTATCATTTCATTTTTGTTAAAAGCGAATTATATCGCAGGTAGAAAATACCTGTCTAAGGTATCGGTCTGTTAGGTGAGAGCCTTACTGAAGAGTCCATACTTGCAGATCTTGGACGAAACGCTCACTATATCGCAGGTAGGTTTAGGAAGATGGGTTCATAGCAATCCAGATTATTCAATGATCCATCGATGTTTAAAATCTACGATAATTGACGATTTAAAAACAAGATCAAGCTTCTATTAATTACACCAATGTAGATATATTTTTAGCTAGTATGTATGAAACCGTAACAAAAATTATCAGCGACGAACCGATTGAAATGAAATATCGTATATGATCAGGATTAAAAGTTGACACGCGTTTTGGAGCATCGAGAGGGTGGTTATCGGGCGCGTTTCAGCGGATAAGGAAGATTTTTCGAGGTAGAATCTCCGGAGGTAACGTTCCTCTGGTAAGAGGCCAATTAACACATCTAATCTCGAGAGGCGACGTTCTCAACTAATCCCAAGACAAAATCGGCGGTCTTCCCGTTATCTTGGACCATTGCCGGCGTTAGTTATCCATTGTCTCCGGCTTAAAGGAAACGGTAGCTAGATCTTAAATCTAAATTGCACCTGTTTGTCACTGTCCGCTGCCCTCCCCCCTCCACGACAAACGTATCGCCCTGACTACAATTAACACTTCGCCACACAAAATCCACTTGATCAAAAACAGCGAAATTTGGTGAAAAGGAAACGCCGTGGAAGACGAACGATCGAAAGGAAATTATCGCTCAACCATGTTAAAATACCACGTTCAAGTAACCGTGTAGAGAGTCTAAATGAAAATAACATGGAGAATCAACGTAATGGAGATTCTGTAATATTCTGATCAACTTATCGATTGACAAAGTGGTCTGTCAGGGCTGATCGACGTCGAGAGAGAAAAATTCAAACGATACGTAGGAATTAGGATGTTTGAAATCGGGACCGCTAATGCGTTAATCCGCCGTTTCACCGGGAAAAAGTCTGTCCAGGATGAAAAAAGTTGGAATTGATCACGGTCTGCCGTGGCGAATGCGATGGCTGACTAAGCCGCGAGTTATGCCCGGTTCTACACATTTACGTACCGCTATCTATTTATCGAACTTGTCGAGCACGCCCAGTTTCCTCTCTCCTTCTCTTTCTATCTCTCTCCAGACCACGCTACTACTCGCCTCACGTCGATCGTATCTTTGCCGGATTTTTCACATAATCACTCGAGTCTAGCAATCAGTTTCGACAGCGATAATTGATTTCCAACTACCGACCAAACGTTCGCAAACATCGACAGGTACGAGGAAACTCAGGTGGATAGAAAATATGTAAGACTGTTTAATTCTTTCGAGTATTATTCGTCTCGCGAGATTCTTATTGTTTGAAATGATATTCGTTCCACGATAATGTTAGAATTTATGTGAAACATATCAAGAACACAACGATGGATACGCAAACGAAGGATACTTGTTCCGCAGGTGCAAAAGTATTTGAAATTATCATGCGAATAAAGAGTATACAGTTATCGAGGGTTTTAAACTCAGACTCGATTAAGTGTTTTCTAAGAATAACTGCGTCGAGTGAAAAAAAAAAACGTAAAAAAGTAGAAAATGAGAGAGAATGAGCGTACGCAGTCGTAAATAGTTAAGAATCATAGCTAAGAAACGTCTGAATATAATTCTCATTGAGCAAGAAAGCCTCTTTTCATACGAAAAACCCCTGAGTATAATTGTGATAATGATTATACTAAATAGTACAAAAGGAACAAAGAAGGACTCTCCCGAAACTTCACCTCGCCATAATGTTACAACTAAATTAAAGTAAAGTTGGTACAATGAAAAATATACGAACTGGATAAATAATTGTGTAAATCGAAAACAGGAAGCATCGCATTTCGGCTTCCTCGCAGACCTTGTAGCCTGTTGGACCCTTCGAACGATCCTGAAGGGTCTTGTTCGGATGCTTCCATGCGAGGAATGAGATACCAAAAATAACAGACAGAGATGGTCTTACGGTTTGTCTTATTGGCGAAACAATTGCGTCACTTACGAAGGAAATTCTCGTTAATTGCGTTAAAATTTCACGGTTAAAGGAAGCCGATACGAAAAAGTGACAATGCCAATCAAAGAACTGACTGAGTACGCGATTCAAGGATCTTTTCTCTTGATTATTTTTCCACGCTTTTTCCCATGTAGAACGTGCTCGAGCAACGTGGGAAATTTCCTCGCGAGAAAAGGTCGCGGATAGCTCGATTCGGATTACACTTTACAGACTCGGAGAACAGCCAAAGATATTAGACGAGTATTTCTCTTTAGCTTGGGTAATTCGAGTTTAAGGGGTGGAACCACCCTTTGAGGTTCAGTTGCTTGGAAGCTAACTCGGAGAGGGTTACAGACAGGAGAAAGATTTGTTTAGCAAAAATTGTATGATTTCTCTAACGCGTTAGAAGAAGTTGGAGTCAAGAAACGATTTTCAATGCGAGTTAGCTCGTAGCGCTTTTCTAAATGATGTCTCATAAACGTTAGCGTAAATGTATCTCTGTGTGGTGTTCCTAAAAATCGAATGAATTTTTGAAAAAGGAAATTCCTTCAAATATATTCGATTAACGAGCGTTTCTTTCGAATTATCCTACCTTCAAGGTGAGAAGTGCCCCAGGAAATATGCCAAGCGCCGCAAGACTCTGGCTGTGATCGGTCAATTCGTGTTCGCCCAACATCAAATGTTGATCGTAGGGACCAGCACCGCAAATTTGCATCGTCTGAAAAGAAACGCAAAAATGTATGGCTGCATACGATAAAATAATTTTCGAAAGTTAAATACTTACTATGGCGTGGTATATTGCCATCTATCGCGAGAAAACATATAAAGTTCGCGTGGCAGTGGCGAGTTAACGTAAAAATACTCTCAACGTGACCCATGGGAAATGATTGGCGAAGGCAACAAATTCCAAGAACGTAGAAAATTCCAGCGGCTTGTGCACCTCCTTCTCCGCGCATCGAACTCCAAAGCGGACCGCGAGAAGGGAAAAGAAACCGAAGGAAAGGACCGCGTCTCGAACTCGGAATCGCGGAGCATGCGTCCGGGTAATTGCTTAATTTGTGGAAGCCGCGTTCGAGAAGCGGTTTCGCGTTTACCCTCCGTTCAACTTCTCGAGGAAGGAACGAGGACCAACTTCCCCAGTGCCGGGGTAAACGTGCAGGTTTCTGTTTTACGAGCGAGTAACCGGCCAGAGCAGCAACAGCAAAGAGGAAGAAGAGCAAAGAGGAGGAAGACCGAGGCGAAGTGAACGATTTAGAAAAGAATTATACTTTGACTGTATTTACGTCGAGCGAAACTTTTCATCTTTTAAATACGATAGAAGTTAGACGAAGGGAGGAAAAAGCTACGAGAGCAATTTGAAAAATTGATAGCCCAATGAAAAGATGTAATTTTGGAATTCGAAGCAAACAATACAAAAAAGAATTACTCTCGGGGCTAAAGCTGAATGGCGTTCTGCCATTGATGGTTTTAGATGGAGTGTCGGAAGGACGGTTTCTTGTAGGACTTAGAAATCTCTGTGGGCTGATTGAGTTGACGGTGACGTGGCACAAATGTCTCCTGTGAAATTGATTTTAAATTCCAAAAATTAGTTCCGTTACACCCACATTCGATAAATCTTCGATCCACAGCTTTTATTCTAGAAAACATACATCCTGTATCTTCGAGCGGACGTTCCTGAAACAAAATTTCTTCGGGAAAAATGTTGGTCGAAGAACAATCTTCGAACATCGAACTGTAGATCTTGTAGAGGATTCTCGTAAGCCCTAATTTGAGACCTGAAAACCTTGACAAAGAACTCCATCGAGAAGTTGAAGTGACGAAAGTTACGAGATAATACCAGCGTTTACCGTGGGGAAACGAGGAAATGAAAAAAATAAGCAGAGGCAAGAGGAGAAATGATTGGTTGGGTCAAGAAACCGATGCTTCCTCGTTAAGGTCTTCTCTGGGCACGAGAGGTGCTCGACCAAACCGATAAATAGAGATCAGTTTAACAAGGTTGCGAAGTAGAAAGGGAAGAAGCTGAAAGATTGCCCTATGTTCCGACCAGTCTTTTACCTTTCCTTCCTATATTTGGAATAAAACGAATAATATTTTAGAACACAATAAAATTAACAAAAAAAGAACAGTATCCTTGCGTACGCGTCAACACAATACAATACAGTTTGAAGAGGCTTTTTCAAGAAACTTTTTCTTCTCAGCTTCAAACAATATCGATTCTTCTATTTCCGCAGTTAAAAGAATAAAAAACACTAATCCCTGCATGTGCGCGAACCTGATACAATTTCTCAACAAAGTCTTCATTTTCTTTTGCCGGACGATATCGATTTTCCTCGCTTTATAATTACCAAAAATAAAAAAGGCCGATCCTTTCTCAGCTCCAAAAGAAACCACAAAAGATCCGAAGCAAGAATAGTGACACAGAATGTGGATAGAAAGTAATATTTACAGGTGGCAATCGGCGTTACGACGATTACGTAAAACGATCGACGACCGAGGCGCACCGGCTATTGTCCCGATTTGCTTGCTTGCTCGCGACTTGTCCGCATCCGACCATGAAATTCGTGCATTTTTGCCAACCGATAAAAACACCAACAACTGTCGTTTCTGTCAAACGCGGCTCGATCCACCAACAACCGGCACCCTTTAGTCCGCCTCTGATACTTTCCAACCGGTATCGTCTAATCTTCGACTGTTCGACGATCCATCGATCAGCCTGGATCCTCCGCTAGCTGGAAAATGACCTAGGCACGATCCCCTCGAACAGACACGAGAGATACGCCGGCTTAAATTTAAGAGTTTTACTACTGGCAGGCTGCGGCAATTATTGCGGTAAAACTGAGACGAGCTACGTTTTGTCCTTTTTGCCGACGTGGTTTTTTGCGGGAAACCCGTGGAGAAAAATTCGTTAACCCGTTGGTGAATAGTAGAGAGACTGCTACTCAGGGTAGATTGCTCCTCTTGTTCATCCTTGTGGTCGTAATAAAACATAAGTGCCTGCCAGAAGTTTCCGGCCAAACTGTAATTTTAATACATCTTTTTAGATATTCCTTCTTGCGGATGGTTTTCAACGAGATAATAGAAGTCGTGACTTTTATCTCCGAAGATACGAGCCCTGTTTCTTTATCCGGACCATGTGATAACATTGTATTTTGACTGGCAAAACTTTCGAATGCAACATTTTACAAGTCACGAGCTACAAGTATTAATAAATACGTTCGCGCAGCAGCGGCGAGTACGATAATAAAACAAGTGAGATTTGAAAAATTCCGAGTTATCCATCGAAGAAGAATTACGCGACCGTAAAAGAAAAATCCACAATTTATAACGCGCGATTCCTCCATCTACCAATATCATCGGTTTAAAGAATTACAAAACTCTTATTTTAATATTCCATTCCCTTGACTTTGAATGTTCCAAGAAATAGATCTAAATTCATGGCGAAAAGTTCCTTCAAATCCACCGGTTGCAATCAGCCTTTCCAAGCTCTCGATGCGAGCTTTCGCATGACTAAATTACGCGAAAACACGTGACAAGAGCAAGGAAGAGACACGCAGAGAAAGAGAGAGGAAAAGATAGAATTGAACAGCCACCGGAATGGAAGGGCCAGAGTGGAGCGAAGTGGAGTGAAGTGGAGTGGAGAAGTCGAGAAGGCCTGTTATTAGCGCGAGGTTTATGCTCTTTCGGGTTTTTGCCGGTGGCCTCGGAGAAGGAGAAGGAGATGGCCACAGCCTCGCAATATAAATACGCTTAATAGTTTAAGCACACTGCCGGAGCTCGGGCATATGCTAACCAGCCATAACTACGGCTTTACTACTTTCGTCCACTGAACGAACCAACGAACAACCTGCTTACAGGGTGTCCGATTTTAGGAGGGTTTCTCTTTCCTCTTCGCTGTTACCTCGTCGGAAACGGTCAGCCCTCGTAAAACGGCTGCGAGCAATTTTCATTCAATTATCCCGCGATCACTGTCATTCACAGCAACTACGATCGATCGCCGGCAACGCGTTAAAATTCAGCAAATTATGTTTGTTTAGTTGGTGAAATGCCGACGGGAAGAATCTCTATTATCGTGGAATTCGTTTGCTTCTTTGTTCGATCGAACGGACGAGGATTTTTTAAGCATAGAAACATGGTAGTCACGTTATACGCCGTTTATAAAGCAGCATTTTTTATATTCAGTGGACCACGCAACTAATCGTCTACTATTAAATTTGGTATTCATAATTGACACTTACAATATGGAATCTTTTATTCATATGGTTTTTGGTAATAGAAACACACGATGATACAAAGTCAGTTTTATCGAAAACACTTCTCTCGTATAATCATCAAAGAATACACGCTTACCATTAGCTTTAGCTCCTTCAACGTAATCTCCGACGATACTTTCAACTCGTGCGATCCTTTCAAGTTCCGCCTAGTCCTCGACGGCCTCGTATTCTCCATCTTTGGTCTCTTGGCCGCCACCTGCGATCGAATTAAAAAATCTATTTGAACATCAGGAAATCGTGCGCGTCATTTTGAACATCTATTCTCGGGCTCGTGACGCCCCGATACCGTTTCGATGCTCGACACGAGCAACGAGAGGCGCAGAAAAATAAAAGAGCGCGAGGACGAGCAGAGAGATGAAGCAGCTGGCCATAAGGTCGTGAAAACGTAATGACGATTATTATCGTGAAATGAATGAGATGGAGCCAATCTCCTTATCGACCGACATCAATCTGAAACGATGGACCGGTTTCAAGACACTCTGGTGACTCGGCACGTCGGCCCATTAACAAAAATCCGTTGTCTCTCCGTCTCCAGTCGAATAATTTACTCTTCCAGCGCTCTCTTCCTCTCTCCTTCGTCCGTCCCTTCTTGATCTTCGTCCGAATTCCAGACGATCGAATCTATGGATTTTTATTCCATCCCTCACCTCGAAATCGTTTTCCAACTTCGTATCCTCGTTATCCTCCACGCATTTTATATAAATCGTCGCCCTGTCGTACTTGAGACTCTCCAAACGTTCTTGCTCCACTCTCACCAGCATACACGCCGCGCACAAACCTGAAACGCAAAGGGAGGAATATGATTAAAGGAATATCGATTTCGTAGGCGGAATTGCAGAGAATTTGTCAGGTGACTGGGTGTTACGATTTTGGAGTTTCAGACAGGTATCTGGCAAGCTCTGGTGATCTTTGCCTTCGAGTAGGAGCAGTAAATCTTACTTGCTTTCTAACCGGTATTTCGAAAGGACTTGGTAATCGATACTCTTGTTACAGCGAAATTGATAGTACAGCGATGTAAGTGGAGTAAGCGTGAAGAGTAAAGTACATTCTTCGCAATACGCAGACGAATCTTTATTTAGATTCCACGCTGTAGTTGAAAGAAAATAATTAAAAAGGAAGGCAAAACTAACAAAAAATCCTCTTAAACCCACTCGCAGTGAGAAAAAAAACGAAGAAAGCAATCTGCGTAGAATCTACCGCAACACCCTTCCGACACCTTCACGGAATCGATCCCCTTAACTCCACCCCTTTCGCCTAAGAGCGTCAAGTACCGGTGAGGCGGTCACACCACGGCCAATTTCAAGATTCCTTTAACACCCTTTCCGAAGCCACCCTTCGTTAACACCAGCGTGGGTCAGATTACATCGACACCCCCTCGAGCGTCGAAGTTACAAAGTCACAGAGGAACCAGATCAGAGGGGTGGTGAAAGAGGGTGGGAGACACGGTGCGGGTGTGGGCGTTTCGACGACGCTGCCGTGGCTCTCGGTGGCTCTTATCCTCGTGTATAATAGATTGCTTACGGTCGGCGAGATTAATACAGTAATTAATAATATACGGTGACCAGAGCCGCGTAAGAAGCGGCCATTGTTGCTGGCCGGACAGCGCAAAAACCAGGCCGAACAGCTCCTATCCGGCCCGGCTTTCAGGAGCGTTACGTCATGTTCAGACAGTTTTCCGCTAAAGGGGCTGCAGGGTAAACCCCCACGAGGAACGCTCTGACCTCGAATGAATTCGAATGTCCACCACCCTGCGCCGCCACAGCCCTAATTACCACGAGTTCCGTGGCCGTGGTATCGCGCTCGTCCACGTGAACACACTGCAAGAACACCAACCACCCCTCGAACAATGACCCAGCGGCCGACGACCTGTCCCAAACTAGGTGTAGCCTGTCTCCAGATTCTTGGACGATCAAGGAACACGTTCTTTCGGAGGAGAGGCGTTTCTTCGGGGACACGAAGCTTGTAAAAAATATTTGTCGTACATTCTTGTTCGCAAGTACATGTCAGAACATCCGTTGGTTTCGTACGAAACGCGAGAATCAATGGAAGTTATCAAGCGAACGACTGATCCATCGTATTCGAAGTTTGTATTCGGGTTACGATCAAATTTTACGTAAATTCTTCTCTTCCAATCAGTAACTATTTTCAGGAGTTTGGAAATACCGCAATAATTATGCGTCGGATCTGCATACACGGTTTCCTAGCCCACTGTAAATTCTCGAAATTCATTGGAGAGATCAGAGGCGAGTTAGATGGAAAGGTGCGAAAAGATCTTCGAAGAAGCAAAGGAAACATTCTTTCGAGGAAGGAGAGACGTTTCTCGGGAATTTGAAACGCATGAAAAATGTTGTTCATCGTACGACTCACCTATTATTATATCCTGTAAAAAGGAACAGGCCAAACTTTAACTTGATCGAAGAACCGTGAGTAGTTGTGATGTCCTGTCTGACTGTGAGTTTACAAGGGTCTCGTTATCGCTCGATGAAGATGAAAATACAAGGTATTGAACGAAAAAGAGTTTGAAAGTAAGAGAAATTTCAGTGTAGTTCAGAAAGATGTAACCGATCGATCTTCGAAAGGGGTGATTTTGCAGAACTAGACGACGAGAGGGTTAAAAGACTTGGAAAAGGGGTGTCCCGGGTAGTCGGTGATTCTCAGTCAGCCCTACGCATCCCTGATTAGCTTAGGTTCGTCGTATTTCCGATTAAACTCGATAGCAAACGATCCTATCGTGCACCCTCATGCACCGTTCCGTAATTGGAGGTCCAAGGGTGGACATTTGAATTCATTCGGAGTAGCTGTTCCATCGACCCTCTCCTCCTTTCTGGAAACCACTACGACTTCCTACAAACCGAAATCCACGATTGCACCGCTTGTTACCGGTGTAATTATGATCCTTTTAGTAGCAACTTGAGCGACGATGAACGATTTACTATCGTCACATTGTGCCTGGCGCAGAACATTTTATTATTCAATTCGAAAAATGTTGATATACCGTTCGGAAAGTTACTAAGCTGAAATTAAAGCTGGCACTAAACTTTGTTAGAAACATAATCTGTATGTGTCGAATCTTAACTCTATAGTTCGTGTCACGAAAGTGTGACATTATATTAAAAGAAGCTAATCCATAATTGGAATAAAACCTTCAACTGGACACGGTATATTTTTAATTATACGTTTTCTATTTTACCTACCAGCGTGTTTCTTTGCCTAATTAGCGAACCGAGCTGTTTGCTAGTTAATTACTTAAACCGCGTCACATCGGTCGACGGTTAAAAATTTCCTCTGATAGCCAGTGTTCGATAAATTTCGTAAGAAAACGTTGTACTTTGTAATAAAAACGAGAGAAAGCTACTTTACGTGTATGTGAAAATAAACTTCTAAAACCTACCATTTTGTGTCAATAGACAGAAAAATGACCAAAATCGCCTATATTATGTCCTAATGTGATCCGTGATCGTTCGAGGGTTAAGCGGACAGCTTAAAACCGTAGAAGAGAAGAATTACCAAGTGGGAAAACAAAAGGAAATGCATCAAAGAGAATGGAAATGGTTGGGAAACCAGAAGAGGAATTCAAAGGATCGTTCACGCGTGTCTCGAGCAAACAGCAAGTGAGTTTTATTGGCTAATAATACACAATAGGCTCTACTAGTTGCCAATAGAGCCAAACGCTAGCGTGGCTTTCCTCCTGTATTTCCCTAAAGTGCCATCCGAGGGCAGTCAAACCATAAACGGATAGTTGAGAGGGGACAAAAACTTGGACGGGATCAAGTCTCGAGAAGTTTCATAGGCGACCACCGATTCCTTCGGATTTTATCGCGTGCATGGAAACGGCCCGGGTCGAAATCCCTCGTGGGACGACGAATCGAACTTTTCTTCGAGTTCCCGATGCGATTGGCCGTGTAATTTTCGACAAGACGACGAATAGTTTCTCAGCGAAGAATGAGAGAAATGTTCTTCTGCCCTTTGTTCTTCCTTTCTGTTATACTCTGTCGATCAAAAATTTCAAATTACTCGAGCGTTCGTCGTTATGTTTGAGAATTCTAAAGTAAAACACTTTGAAATACAAGAAGCGAGTGATTCGATACTATCGTATTCGATATTACCGATATTTGATAACTAATTCGTCTGAGTAATTGGTTGGCAAAAATGATTTCTTAAGCCTCGCGTGATCGATCGCTGGATCTAACTTCGGAGAAGATTCCGCTAGTAATCAAAGTAACGATCACGTTGTCACCGATCGATTATTATCGTCGAAATCAATTACACCGTGACGCTGCTACGTTCGAAATTAATTAGGAAATTTCGTAGGGATAGAAAGACGAAAGGGAGTCGCAATCCTCCGGAGAACTATGCACCTGGGTCCGAAAGTTGATTCAAGTAACGCGTCCGAGATATTGCGTCGGTTACAGAATCTCTTAATTCGCCAAGAAGCAACTTGCAAAAACTTGAAAAAGCTATCAGTGGAAGGAAAGACTGCAATTTTAGACTTGACTTAACTTTCTTCGTCCTTTTGCTCAAGAAACTATCATTGCCAAGGAGGAAAGAAGAATATAAATTCAGTAACAAATTTCTTTTTTTACCATATCGATCATGCAAAAGATGTTAAGGAAGAGAGGGAAAATAAAATTGGAGCGCAAAGAAGAAAACGACGATCTAAATTCTATTCGTCACGCGACGAGTGGAGAAAAATATAATTTCCTATTTCATGTTCTCTCGTGTGTTTGGCCAAAGATGTTAAAAGGAATCGATTCGAGGCTTTTGACAAACAGTCCTAACTGGTCGTGGCAAATTCGAGTCGACGCATACAAGGTAGAAGCAAAGAAACGCGACGGGGCAGCGCATTAGCAATTTTCATAGAATCCTCGACTAATTAAGGTCGATAAATCAAAAGAACACACGGACAGCCGTGTCGGACGTCCCGCAGGAAGAGCTGCCGTGACACAGAAACGAGGGAGATCGGCTTAATAGTAAGATGGGGAAAGGAGAACCGAGGAGGGGGAAAAAAGAGAAACACACGGGGTAAAAATCGGCGAAAAGAGAAAAAACAGAATTGGGCGGGACGCTTGCAGGAAACTCATACTGCTCCGTGAAATCGGATGATCGACGAGCTTCCAGCCTCGGTTCCAGAAAATCAAATCCCTTCGAAATGTCTTTCTGGGAAACTTATTCTCCGGGCAATCAGAATTTTGAAGAAAAAGCATTCCGCCAGGAGAGTTTCGACGACAGACCTGTACGATCTAATTTGTCTTAACACATTTCGCGTCGGTCACGTAAAAATACGCCTTTTTTATCTTATCACTTAAAACAGCTGGTCACAGAAAAGTATTTCTTTTCTTTTTTCTTTTATCAATTTTGATTTCAAATTTTTCTACAGAGTAATTTTCAATCGCGATATTTCTAGAAAATCTCCTTAAAGGGTAACATTAAATCGGCAGAATTTCGCGTGTAATGGATGTACTTTTACTCAATCAACGCGAAATGTGTTAATACGTTCGTATTTCGAGATGAAAACTTCGCGTTCGTACGGTCCGGATAAATGATATACGTGTCAGCTATCTTCCAATGATTACGATTGAGAATTTACGAATAAGAAGATACAGAAACTTAAGATCGAATGTAAATTACACGTCAAACCAATACAAAACGCGATACTTGTAAAACTTCAGTAACAATATCAGTAATACTACTGAAATTTAGATACTAATTACATGAATATATTGTGTGTGTGTCATTAAATTATAATATCCATCCAAATTGTTTCATATATGGTTAAAGACCAGTAACAGATCGGGATAATTAAACAACAGAGAATCGAGAAACAATTCCAACTAACGTCAAGAAAACATCTTATCTATCTATCCCAATGAAAGGTTTTAAGATTAGACCAAAAATGTCCAATATCACCGATACGTAGCAATACTTGTAAATCTTCTACCAATATCAGAGTAACATGATTCGACTAGCACGCGAAATTTCGTAGGTCTTCGATCAAAATCGAAGGCACGTTAAGACACCGAGGACAGGCGGCGCGACATTATATTAAAAGACTGGCACGACTTTCATTCATAACATCGAATTCGTCCAGTGAATGAAAGATTGATGTTTCCCAACCCCTCGACGAGTCACCCTCATCCACCCTCGAATATGCTTCGAGCTCTTCCGCGCTCGGATCACCGGCAGGAAGTAAATAATGATTTTTCCACGTTCCATAAACTGCACGATTTAATCTGTCAATGCTCCTTCACCTTCTTAAACCTGTAGCCGAGGGCGGCGCCGAAATCGCGTTCTATTTATTCCGCTATCCCTTTCACTGTGGATTAGAATGGTGTGCCGCAATAATCATGTTACAAAAGATTGTTTTATAGGCATTTCGAATAATTATTTGTCTATTGGTTGATACGCACTCTTCGTATGGAAATACGATTCATGAGTCGTGACAAAGAACGTAGATTTAAAAAATGTATATTTTCCATCGTGCTCCACAGTGAAAGAGTGAATTTGATGGAAGCATTCTTGTATCGCATTAAAAGCCACTTATGGTAAACTTATACGAGGTATACTGCCAGTCATAATTATTAGAACTAAACCTACTTACAATTATTTCAAAACTCCAACAAATTTTATTTTATTTACATTTATTACAGAATTTCACGTTATAAGCGGCAAATATTATACGAATCAATTTATAACAAGATAATGAGAAAATTAAAGCAACGGAGAGCATACAATTTATATTGATACCGTCAAACGTCTAAATATTTATGGCTGACAGGGTACAAATTTGATCCGCGATCTTACACAGAAATGTACGAAAATCGTACGCGACTGAAGGATTAAATTTGAAACAGCATCTTAATTTTTGCACTTGCGTAAGCGTTTCGCGTAAACGACATAGAAGAAAATTGAATTCTCGTTGTTATAATCAACCAAGAAGGAGAGATCGTTGACTGTACTGTGTTGGGGACGAGAGGAAAGCGGAAAGGATGGATTTTAGAGAATCCAAGGAGCGTGGTTTCGCGTTTTGGGTGGCTCTAACGATGCTCGGCTGCCGAAGAAGGAGAAGATCGTCGCCGTAACGATTTCGCTAACGAACGTCTTCGAGCGCCACAACAAAGTCGAAATATAATCCTCTTACACACCAGAAAGCTGGAAGCTGGCTGCGCGTGTAATCGGGGCTTAAAAGTGGAGCATTACACGCGGTTCCCGGTCCCGCAACCGGGACTACGTGTTTCGAGAAAATCGAAAGGATCTCTGATCCCGCTAATGGATCCCCGATCGACGGGTTAATTAAACGACAAACGTGGTTTTCGCCCGATTTAAGCAGACGTTCCCCAAGAACGCTGTATTTTAACCCCTTCGGCTTTTCCACTCGTAATACGAGCTGTACTTGTACTATTTTTTCGGTATCATAAATATGAATCTCACGCGCGTACACAATTTATACGATTATTAGACACGAACATTATGTTGAAAAAATATTCCCTTTCTTTTCTTCATAATGATTAATTCGCCTACTATATCATATATAGCAAGAAAATGTAAAATATGAAAATACTGTGATTCCAGGGACTCTGACGAGCAATGGCGATCTTTATTTGCCTAATGAGAAACATATGGAGCATTTCGATCTGCGAGAAAATTCACCGAAAACGTTCAACGTACGAAAATCTACGCAACGCGCACATGCAAAAATGTATGAAATATTTGAAGTATGGTACACCTACTTCTTACAATATTTAGTACGTGGAACTAAACTTCGTTTAAATTCCATTTGCTTCATTACGTTCGTAAAAGCATAAGATTTCATAAGTATCTACAATCTCTTTACGAATAAAGAAAACAGGTATGCGATGCGTTTAATGTTGCGAATAAAATCGGTAGGAAATTCATGACATTAAATTAAAGATAAGCCTAGATCCAAAATTTTCTCGTGTAACGCACAATTTTCAGGAAAGAAAGACATACAAAGACAAAAGAGGAGGACAGATTCGAGCGAAGCGATCTGACCGATTAGACTTGTGGATTAACAAAGGCTTCTCGCTGTCAGTGCCGCAGGACACCCCCGTGTCGTTGTCAGTAGCGAAGGGAGGAAGGTTCTAAGTGAGCTTTATCCTCGTTTTATCTTGTTTTCTAACCACCCCTCGAGTCCCATCGCGAGAGGATCGTAGCTAGAGGACGAGCATCGGTCATCTAGGCGCTCCATTTAATCCTGCTGGAAAAGAACCCCCGTGGCGTGGAGACAAGTAGGGATATCCTGCAGGATACGAGAAGGAGCAAGACGAAAGGGAGAGAGAAAGAGAGAGGGAGTGAGGTTAAGGCTAGAAACCGGCAGGATGTCGCTAATTCGACCCTTCGAAACTTGACCTGCTCGACTTTCCTAGTCCACTTCCACTTTAATTTACGACATTATTTTCCGCGCCGCGGACTGATGAATCCTTTTAATTGTCCGTGGCTAATGTCGCCATTTATGCGGCCTCCGCCATATAGTACACGGAAGAATCTATTTTCATGTTTCTCTGTTATAAGAAATATCGTTTCGACGCTTTGATGTTCTAATCTTATGGCCGTGAGATCTAAAATAGCTACATCTTTTCAAAGAAAAAATAAATAACAAATGGAGATAGACAGAAGAGGATATTTCTTTTTAAATTCTATGGCACTTCTATCGTATCAACTTCCTCAAACGATAAATGGATCTTCTACTCTCAACTTATCGAATATCCCAATTTTCCTCTCTATTACGATGATAGTATCACCTGTCATAGGTCTGCAGATTTGTTTCTTGATATAATAATGATATTCGTGTCTCATTAAAGATGAAATTTTAAATGTTTCACATAATACATACAGTATAGACACGAAGGTTTTCTAGAAGTGTTCGAACAGTTTCATGAGCCACCGTACATAAAAGGAACAGACTAAAACAAATAACTGAACTTCCGTGGAACCTATGCAAAAATTAAAAGACGTTGCTGTAAGAAGAACAGAACGAGCTTCCCTTGAAAAGGGAATCCACGTTTCAACAATGCCGAACAAGAACAATCCTCTATATCTTCGTTCCGTAAAACCCTTCGCCCCCGTATCATAAAAATGGCCAAAACCTAGCCCAAAATTCATTTTCCAAAGCAGCCACCAACACAAGAGAACAAGTCGTAAAGTCGTGTTCATCGTTCGTAGAATGCATATATTAAGACGTGTCCGGCGCACTTGTCGCAGTGGGGAGAAAGCTAACAAATGTCCCTCCTGAAGCGTTTGACCCCTGGTAAGTTCAGCCACCCACGCGTTAGACTAAATCTCGAGTCAGGAAGCCAGAGAAAGAGAGAGAGAGAGAACAACCCCTCTCCGAAGCTCGAGCATTTATGGAAGGACGGTTGGTGCAGCGTAGTCCGACCGCATAGTCCGAACCAGGAGGAAACTAATCAGCAAATTCGTGTTCTAAATCTAAATCGCCGACCGAATATTAATTCGAGACCTCTCTGTCTTTGTCTATGTGTTCGGCTATGGTCGTGCAACAGAGCCAAGAGAAGTCCCCCATTCCGTAGCGAAACCGGGCCTTCGTCGTCCACCTTCGTCTCCTAGGTTTTGCGCGATACAGCAGCAGCCGTTGGTGTAGCTACGAGAGAGCGCACACAAGGCTGATTTGTGACACCGGCTGGCGCCTAAGCGATATTTACGACTGTCGTTCAAGGAATCGAAACACCGTGGCTACGCGACGTTCTCCACGGGGCCGCTTTTAATTGCATTGAAAAGTCCCTCGGTTCCCGGAAATCGATTTCGAGAGCCATGCTTCGCAGTCGGGGTAAAAAAGCTGCGGCTATGGCCAAGAACCCTTTGGAAACGTTAACCCCTTAAACGGGCGGAGTCGATAGAGATGATAGAAACGAGCGGATCTAATTGCCATCGTTGAAATAAACGCGGTTCGATTCGACGGTTTGCTTAGAAACGTTTATGGCTGCATTCTCTCGTATCTACGATGACATGTCGTGTGTTATAAGTTATGAAAGGAAGTTGCAAGATCTGAACGTAATTATTTCTTACGATGACTCGATTGAATTAGAAGCTGGTCTTCGGCTGTTCGTTGGTTGCTTTTGGAACGCCAACGTGAAAGAATTATATTTTTTATTTTTCAACTACAAAGCTGCATTAATGTACATCATAAGATAAAGAGTAGAAAAGGGCAGTGACGTTGCAAACACTATTTTTTAAGTCTGCCTTAAAATTTACCACTATTTACGCCGTCTTGCGATAATAATGAACGATTGTATACGTAAATCACCTGTTTCTTAACAATTGAACATTAATCGTCTACTTGCGAAGCGAAACTGACAAATTGTCAAAAAATTGGAATTAATCAGTTAAGCTTCCTTGAGACTCGATTAATAATTAATCGAACGCCTCTCCCATTGCAAGCTAATTCCATTAACAACAACGAGATTATCCTTTCGTGGAAACCTGGCCGTCTAAAAGAGGATTCTCACCCCCGCACCAGGACAGAGGGCAAGCAAGACCAGGAGTCCAGAACAAACAGACAATTTAGCTCGTTTTAAGGGCACGCGTCCTAACGGGCAAAAGCGAAGCGGAGAACCGAGCACTTGGTACTGGTTGGCAAAAAATCGGGGGTTGCTTTCGGTGACTGATACGGCCCTGACTAACGAGCCTCCGCCGGACCATCGTTCCACTCTTAAAGCCTCGAAGGGTGGTCCTTTCTCCCTCTCGCGTCCACGGTCCTTTCCACGTTTCTTTCCTCGTCGTTCACGAAGACACATTAGGCACCGTCCAACCTCGTATCAATCACTCGACAACCCTGGTAGCCGAGGATCCTTCGTCGGTCTTCGGTTGACAGAACCGGAGGTGACGCGATTGAATACCACCCTCCGGGCATCTACGGCCCACCGACATGATGACGATGCTCCTGGAAAACCTGGGGAAGGAAATGTTCCTCGTTCGACTGCACCCGTTTAATGGACGACAGCCGAAAGACGATCGACCGCTAACGAGCTACAGCGGAATAGCTCGCGTTTTCCTATCATCGGTTGTGCTTTCTGTAAGGCTCGGTGAAGACGAGTTGTGTGACATGTGGCAGGGATTTTCCAGTGACAATTTCCAGCGATTTGGTAGCTTTTGCGTTCTTCTGTGGTATCATCTGCGATCATAACTTTGCGATATAGCAGCCTTATTTGCATTGTGCTCGAGATTCCTTCATATTTCTAATAGAACACTATGCGGACAAGCGTAGGATGTAGTACGCACTAAGCAACAGTAGTGTCGTACGGATGGATTTTTGGAAATATAAACGTAGCGATAACGCGTACCTGTTTTTCTAAAAATACAATATAATTGCCGATGTCGTGTCGTCAAATATGTACAACCAATTCCCGTGATAGAATCGCAATAAAACCATGCATAAAGATTCCAAAGCCGACGATCTGAATTTCCTAAACGAAAAAGCTGAAAACAGAATCTCGATGGAGGAAGACGTAGAACGAGAAGATCAATCAGGGATGTAGATCAAGCGGCACGAGTCCGCGAGTCAGCGAGTGTAGAGAAGATCACGGTTTTAACCCTAAACGACATCTCCATCTGGGCGATCCGCGATCCGGCTACTGGATATCCCAGGACGAGACGCCGGGCCATTGAGGCGCGGTCTTTGCAATTCAAATGAACCGCTGGACGATCCCCGACGAGGCAGAGCCTTGACAAATGTCGACGGAAAAAAATGCTCGACGATCCACGACCGAGAGACGGACAAGACAATGGGATGTTTAGAGCCCTCCGGGTCTCTTGTACGCGAGAGACACGCCGGTACCAAACAGCGCAACCAACGACGTGAACATCGGTCCGTAGATCCCCCTGGTGCTACCTTCGGAACCCAATTTGCCTGCCAGTTAGACGACAAGGATCAGTCGTTCGACAAAGTGGACTTGCGCGTGGCCGATTCACCAAGAGGATGCGTAAACCTGATCCGACTTCCTGGGATTCGCGTGTCAATTTGCAGAGAGAGAATGCACGCAAGGCGAGGTGAGTTTGAAAGGATTGAAAGTGGATTAGTTTACAGCGTGTGTTTTATGTGTGAGAAGAATTGATCTCGTTGGATATGTAGAAGTATCATCGAAAGTGTTATATGTACATATACTGTTCCAATCTCGGATAAATAATAGTGTGGTCTGTGTAAAAGTTAGGAAGATTGTAATTGCGTGTACGCGTTTCATTATAAAAGCGTGCTGGACTTTTCAAGTACGAAGAGTTGAAAATAATATTAGACAATTCTAAATGCGCTGATATCTATAAAGGAATAAATAACGTACTAATTTTCCTCTGCTTTGTGTTATAATAAAAGCAAGGTGAATTTCTATTGCAACCCAATATGTCGAAATTTCGAATTGCGCTACTTCTGCATCACTCTGTATATGTAAAAAGAAAAAAGAGGAGAGAAGATCGTAGAACCGTGAAATTTGTTCGCAATGAAAAGAATTGTTGCCGGGGGATCGAATCACGAGGATCAAGGGCGAGAAACTTTTAGAAGCCCATTTGGACCGGCACCACCTACTCATCTCCCCGACGGCACCGGTTTTTCTGTCGGTTAATTTTCAGGATACTTCTTAATTATAATGAGACACTTTGGGGTCTGCCAGAGAAGCCAACCGAGAATGGCAGCGGAACAAACGTAGGAGGGGTATTTATGTAAATCGGTGGCTAATGTCTTCTGGCATTATTCCTCGGGTTAGGTTACAAGAGGGGAGCAGAGTGAACCGAAGGAAACGTACAGTTTCACACACATGTATGCATACATTCTCACGTTAAAAATATACATACGGAAAATTATCTTTTAAAAATAATAATTTAAATCGCAAAACTTTATACTATCAATTAGGTACAAGTCTTAGTTGAAAAATCTGTTGAAACACATTTCAGCTTCAACAGAACTTTAATATTCAATATAAACAGTGAATTTTAAATTATGCACATTTTCAGAGAAATCTAATTTAATGCATTAACTATCTATCATTCTTATTAGTGTTATCTAACGTAGCGAGAAAAATATATAAAGATCGTAAAAAGGAAATTGGTCAAATTGTAACAAAAAACGAATGATAGTCAAAGAGCGAATACCTGGTCAATCACAGGGACATTCCTCTCCCTATTAGTCAGCTGTTTACACGACACAAGAAAAAGAAACTCCAATTTCCCTGTAGTAAACTGCCTACAATTTCCTCGTCTCGATTAAGTCACAAATAAATTCTAACCGGATCAGGAGATCCGGTTACGTGTAAACGTGAAATTCGTGGCAAGAGAAATGCCTCCGACTTCCACGACGCGATTAAGCCACAAATAAATCCTAGACGTATTGAGAGATCCAGCTAAAGTCGGAAAAAGGAAAAATCAGCAGTTGTACACGCCTGTGCGTGAGATCGTGTACCGATAATTAGATTGGCCATGTTCGCATTGTAGAGAGAAAGAGAAAGAGAGAAAGAGAGAGAGAAAAGAAAAAAGAGACACGTGGGGGAGCACTGGTAACGATCCGCCTAGGGACGATCGTTTACATAATGGCCCCCCTGGAATCGTACGAAAATTAATTGCCGATAAGATCGAACGGTCCCAGGATGGAATAAAAGAGAAAGCCGTTAATTGCACGATCAGTCTTCGGATCTCTGTACTGTACCAGGAAATTGATAGGCCTCTGTCGTCCAACATGTGCAACCATCGTACTCATTGCACATACATACATTATAATCGTTTCAGTCCGCGTCCAATTATAACCCATGATGGATACATATGGTGGTTGTTCTATCAGAAAAATATTCAAAAATGTTAAAAAGCGTGGAACTGTAGATTATGCGTATACTAGTAGCCATTAAGATATAAATTGATTAAAGGTGCAACATGTAAAATTTTCCAATTAGCGCGAAAATTAAAATTCTTAATGTTTTTCTGGGGTACGTTTTAAATGGTACTTACTCGGTTGCGTATGGAGATCAGAGTTGATCTTCTTAATGATGATCGGATAATCGACGTCGTAAAATTGCATCAATTTCGCCCATTCGTCGGCTGTTATAATGGTATAGCTGTAACCAATTTTTCAACATGTTATTACATACGTTTAATCCAGCGAATTAGAAATCGCGAAGATAAACAAAGTGGGAAACTAAGAAAAAGTATTCTTCAGAAGTATTTTCTCCTGTTATAATTGTCTACGATATTAATTGCCGCGACAAACACATTTACATTCATTTACAATGCACTTCGTACCAATAGTAATACATTTTTTATTTTATCTAATAGAACGTAATAAGATATGATAATAAATGAAAAACTGTCTAATTAATATGTCTAAGAGCTGTCTGTTATCAATTATTCATATTATTTTGTTTCGTTCTTCATATCTAAGAAATATCCAATCGATTATTTAGTCAATAATCACTCGGCTACAGAGACAGGCAAATAAAACCAAACGGTGTACGATAGCACTGGCAGGGGCGTACTCGCAAGGTGGAACTCGCGATTTTCCGACAACGGTGTAGAATCCGTAATGGTTTTTGCCCCGTCTCCCTTAATTATACCGCAAATTAGAAATTTCTTGCCGCGCACCGGCTCCAGCTTTTTGCCTCGCAATTGTTCACCCGATCCTGGCGTGGTTCCTGAAGCTCGTGCACCACGCCGCGCCGGCATCTCGCGTCGCTATGATCGATAATGCCTTTAAAAATCACGCGAAATACGCGTACTGATTATCCCTAAACTTCTTCTTTAATCGTCAGAGAACCGCAGAATATTTTACATGCGCGTGAACGAATGGAAAATCTCTTGTAAAAGAAGAATATCAGAGTACGATCCATTGTCAGTGATTTCAACGATTTAGTTCGCAAAGAAACGACTACCTCTACGAGATTTTGTAAGAAAAAATAATGAAAAATGTTCGAAATTTAGATGGTCTATAAAATATCAAGAAACATTAACGTTTCTATGGATTCCGAAGAATTGTAGAAATACAATTATTTAGAGTAAATATGATAGGAAGATGTATCATTTGTAATTAGAAGTATCGTTTGTAATTCGTAGAAATATATGATTAATAAGAAAGTGTGAGAAAGCGAAGCATGGTCGGAACGAAAAATTGAAACTCACTGACTTCGAATGGTCATAAATTAGAAGCCAAGACTTTAAATGGAAAATACATAAAAAAAGAAAGATAGATGAATATTTATGTTATACGTAAAAGACGTCAATAAATTAATAAATTAACAGCTACATACTGCGACTAATTAAAATGATAAATACCGATAACTGTATCGCACAAAGTATAGTTGTACAAAGTTTAATACAAAGAATAAATCTTTTCCTTTGAATAATATGTAATTCGTTGATAAAATAGTTGTTCCATTATTTCATTCGTTTTCTAACTTCTAACGAAATATAGAAATATCCGAGAACTCCATCGAAACAGCCTTGCATCTTCGAAAAAGAAAGTCGTGTTTTTTCGCCAAGAGAATGATCACGTTGAAAAATGATAATCTTCCTCCATTAAGCGATTTAATTAAAATTATCAGATGCAATATATATATATATATATATATATATACACGTTCCTTGACGACGTAGAAATTTATGGAGGCACGTTTCGAAGCGATCGAACGAGCTAGCAACCAGCTGATACGAGACGATGATGACTCGACCGATAATTAGTTGCGCGACATTAATTTCGATTCAACGCAATATGCCGCGTGCTCTCATTTGAATTTTCACGAGGCAAAAACCGCGCGGACGAGCTTGTCGACTCTCCTCGTGTATTTGCCTAACGCCGGAATAATGGTGGATGCATCGAGGAGAGCCGGAGAAAAAGGGAGGAAATCGGAGAAATCCTCGTCGGATGAATAGAAAAAAAGCAAGCCCAGTCTCGAACGAGACACGACACCGTTCGCGTTATTGAATATAATTTGTCGTTTAACACAGTCCATGTTATTTCGATCGAATGGTCGTTAACCCGCATCGTTTCTACATGTTTGCGATAATAGAAAATCAATCGAAAAATGTTATCAGAGTTGACATTGAAAAAAAGTATCCGAAAGCAGAGAATCTTGTAAAAAAATATGCATTCGTACTGTAGAATCTTCTAACAGCATGATTATAGAAATTCTATAGAACTAGAAATTAACTTGCATTTATCCAAAAAGTAATAAAAGAGTTACAGAAGAGGGGATTACGCGAAAAAGTTGAACATCAGCCATGTTTATTAATAAGAAAGCATTAATAATCTAGTCTTAGATCACTTCTAGGATGACTATAAAACGAGTATCAGCTTTTTGTTAGAAAGTCAAACTACAAAAGAATTTTTCGATGAATAGCAAAATTTACCTACTTTTCTTGATCTTTAATAGATTATACTATTCTTTGGTGTTCGATAATTTTTCTAATTATTTCTAATTTCACAGAATCCCCAAAATAATTCTTCCATCTAAATAATTTACAAACTACGCCGATTTTTAAACATTACCTATCTATGTCTTTGACACATTTCTACGATTTTCATTTCGTGGAATCTACACGGTCACGCCGTAAAAACTGTTTACCCTCGTTTCAAAAAATTCGTCTCGTTTTACTATCATCCCCTATCATGTTAAAGATGAACTAGGATTCCGAGGACAGCCATTTGAGAGTAATTGAATCGCTATAGTCGGTAAGAAAGGACGAAGAAAAGCTACAAGGAGGCGAAAGGTCTAAGATTGACGGCTAAAATGATTTTTTAACGGTCTGGATACAGCAGAGGGTGAACAGACGGACGACTTAAGCCGTCGGCTATCTTAGGCAGATAGTGGACAATGGTTTAGCATAATGGTCAGAGGATGGATTGCCACGTTGGCCCCGGGGGCGTGTTTGTGACATTTTCGTGTATCCATCACGTAGCGTGGACTCGGAGGACGGGCAAAGAAGAAAATGGTGCCAGGAGATCACGCACTTTTGCTTTATAATACAGTGGTTATGGATTGTACTTTGAGAAAAGCAAGGATATTCTGACTTCTCCGTGGTTAACGTTCCAGCGTTTCTTGAAGAGCAACTAAATATTATTCTTAGGTAATTGAAGCGTTCTACGATTTATCTGTGACATTATTTGGATCTCCGTCTTACATATTTCTAAAATAATAGATTAAGATAATATAATATATGGATAATACAAAGGGGAAATAAGGAATAAATTGAAGTCTAAAGAATAAAATTGAAATAATAAATCGAGAGAAAAATTACTTACAGTTCATTGTTGATAGAAGGTGAATAGAGAAATCCTTTGTGCGGTTCGCAGAGAAGAAAACCGTTTCTAATACCAACCGGTGGTGTTTTCGAAAACACTTCAGCGTATCTAAAACAAAGGTGAGAACTCGTATTAAAAATCATTGAGAAATAACTTTATCTATTCAATTATAAAGTATTCGAATTACCAGACCGCTGGTATTTATACGTTTATAAAAATTGTATGTATAGGATTGTATTAAGACGTACATAAAACATGTATAGTACACAATTGTCTAAAATATTGGAATTAAAATATCGTTGAACTGTGTCCCCAGAATACCTAGAATTATATGTACATTTACAGTCTAATAATTACACGTTCTAAAAAATAAACGCACAATTTCATCCTTAAAAACATTGGCAAATATCTCGATTGCTATTTGGTAAATCCACCCCCGAGCTCCTGGCATTTGCAAGCGACAAGCAGTACCGGTACGCATGATAAATCCCCAGGCATTAAAAATATATTTCCAGGATTATTTTTTACGAACACTGTCAGCCAGTTAATCGTTTCGAATAATGCAACCTCGTCCGTGACACGTCTTTCGGGTCGTGGACCAGAAAGACGACGAGGAGGAACGCTTCCTTCGGGACATTCCAGGGGTGGAGATGTGTCGGGGGATTGGGGTTGTGCATCATTTTTCACATACCACGAGGGGGCGGACGGTTTTTGCCGTCTCCCTACCCGTCCGCCATCCAGATAATGCTCTTAAAGACAGATATCTCCCGCGAAACGAGCCAGGTACGCGATCGTACAGAGACGAGGTAAACTTGAACGGAAAATCTGCCTGGATTTTCCAAATGGAACGTTCCACCCTTCATGGAAAAGGCGACAATTTGAATTCGCGGCAACGCGAAACGTAATTTTTCATCGCTACTTTTCCATAAGGATTATTAATACTATATTTCATGTCCATTGTTCCTAAAACCAACGTATTCGTTTAGTCGATTTAACAGTCGTTGGCAAATTACGTTTATCGTTGACATTACGTCGATATAGACAGGATTTAGAAGAGGGAAAAATGGTACTTTTCTACTCCTTCCGTTCAATCATCAAAAAGGGATAGGTTTACAAAGCGCAATACCATATTTACTGTATATCTTAACACGTATCGCAAACTCAAGATACATAAATATACCTCCGCTCAAAAGTCTTAGAACAGCCTGTGCACGAGCCTCGAAATTGGACAAAGATTGACACAGAAAGTGTACGCTGCCAATATATCGACCTTTACGATTTTGTTAAAGCATGCAAGCAATTTAAAAGCCCGATCTACGTCGAGCATTAAAAAAATGCTCCCAAGAGTGAAATTGATCGCATTTCGCTTCTGAGAAGCTCGATTTATTCGAACATTCGCCGCGTAACCTGTCACCAGTCTGCGCCCCGATACAACGAAAAGAAGAAAAATTTTCCAATAAATTTTCCGATAAAACAAGGAATCTCGGTGTCGCTCGGAATCACCCATGTCGATTATTGAAAAAATCTATGTACGAGTGAGGGGTGGTGGGACGGAGAGAAAAAGAAGTAGAAAAGCAGAAAGCTCGCGGAAACCGCGAGGACACCGAGGAAGTGCAAATATCCGTTGTAGAGGATTTAAAAAATGTCTCCCTGCCGGATACCCCGAAGCGGGTTTTCCAGAAGCGAATATGCGTATTAATTATGAGCCTTGTTCAAACAGTCGAACAGAGGGACGCAGGGGGTGAGGTGAAAATTGGCCGCCCTTATTACAGTCGAGCCAGGGAGCAACTTCTCTTCTCTCTCTTTCCGTCGTTCGTGCTTTCCGTGTCCCTGTTTCTCTGATCTGCACCTTCGTCCTCTTCCTCTCTCGTCACAGACACGATTCTCCTCTCCTCTCTCTTTTTTTTTATTTCTCATTCGAGGCTTTGTTTAACTTCTGTCGCGGAATTTTTCCGGTCCACAGCGATTATTACTCCCAGGAGATGGAAGAGGAAAACAGGAACCGAGAACTCCTGATGCAAGAGGGGGTGGTAGTTATGTATCCCACTACAAGAGGATGGGATACGTTCCGAGGAAATCGTTTGGAAATGCCTCGATAATTCGGTCGGGAGTCAAACACCAATACGCTCATACCGTCTTCCAATACTTTTGCATTTTTTAAACAAGAATTTAGGTTCGGAGACCAACAATTTTGGCAGTCCAAATCCAAATATGAATCTCAGTTCAGTTGGCTGAATCTTTTAGTTTCTTAACTCGACATTCTTCTCGCAGATGCGTCTTAACATTCATTTGAATGATGTATAAAGACATTTATCCCCTTAAAATATCCTGTGAACTGCAAAGATGACACACAAAGAGAACCATTAGCCTTCCAATATTCCTTCTAATATTTTTCTTTGCGATTCCATTTCGAAGAACTAAAATTTACATAACAGATACATATCAGATAATTGCATAAAGAAAATAAATAATTCTTCCTCGATAAAGATGAAAATTAATTTGACTAATTTGCATCAAAGTACAGTCTGCAATCGACGAAATCGATCTGTACAAAATCTAAGCCTTCCTACGTCTAAACTTCTTATTTTTAGCTTCAAGTTCGACGAACTATAGAGCCCAAGTTTTTGTTTTTAAACATGGAAAAATAAGGTAACATCGTCAAAGGAAAAGCGATTTAGCATGCCACAACCGGAAGGTTTAATACGGCTGGGAGCATGAAATTGAAATCGTTCTATGTCGTTGCGCAGAGTGCAAAGAACATCATCCTCCAAGGTGCTGTTTTCTCTGGTGGAAGAGACGAACAGCTTCGAGGGAGAGATATCTCTGTTGATTAAGGTCTTCCGTGGATCGTTGTTGTCTCCAGACTCATTCGTGCATAGAGCAGGATATTACGCACCGGTACCGAATAATGATATCTCGACCGCAGTGATCATATAAACCGCAATGATTACAAGGATATCGGAGACCTATCGACGTCTCGTCTGGTATGCGAATTATTGTGCATTCGTGTCGCAATTCCGAATGAACAGCTTAATTGGAGTCCATCGTGCGAAAGAATCTCTTTAATACCGCAACTACCACAATAGTTAAAAGGGACAATTTGTCATTTTTCATACAAGTTTTATAAATTTACAGTGATGTAGTTTTGGAATTCGAGATATACGAATTTGTTTTCGAAGAAATAATTTCCTCGAGAAATTCGGCAGCCGATTGTACTGTACAAAAGTACTAAATGTAAGTGCTACAGACTCTTTTTCATCATCATAAAATAAAAGAAGCTGTACTAAAAGTTCCTGGAACAAATGTTAGATCACAAGAATTAATAATTAATAGAACAGAAAACGAAAAACCGATGCAGATGAGTTGGAAATCGAAGGTGATTAATTCATTGCACGCTGTAGACATGGAGTTCGTTTCGCCAGACAGATTTCCCTGAATAACATTTTCTGTCCATAACGATCTTTATTCAAGAACGAGTGGAAAAATAAAGAAAGATAAATGTAGTAAGAAACCAAGTTTTTTTCCCCGATTCGCGCGTATTTCTTGATACAGCAATCTTTTCATTAGCAACGTCAAAAGTGACACGCTTCGAAGAAGAATCGCCCTCGAAGGGGACTACAATACCGTTTCTACCCTGACATCCCTTTGAATGTGGGCGATGGTTCGATATTAGCTGGAGCAAACCGCTTTCGACGAGGACGACACGATTATTCGAGCGAAACAGGGGCGAATCCTCTCCGTTTCACTCACCAACACCCAGATAACCTACCCAATGTCCTCCTCCCTAGCTTTTCTTCCTCTGTTTTCCTCCTTTTTCCTCTACTTTCGTCTGTCCAATTCTACGCGTGACCAAAGTTTCTCCCTCCATCTTCTCTCCGCTATTTTTCTCTTCCATTGCATATGGACTCTCCGTATTGGTAAAATTTGAAGAGAAATCTAGCAAAAATCGCGAAAGATGCAGTCTACTTCGATCGAAGTTCGATTCACAAGCAAAGAAGTAGCCTTCGATTCCAAAAGAATCCATAATTTTTCTTCCTCGACTTTCTTCCTTTTTCTTCCACTTTCGTTCTAGCTACAAACGAAATTTCTTCGATCCACCAAGCAGAGTTCGTTCTTCTCTGCTATTTTTCTCTTTCATTTCATACCGATAACCTCCGTAAGATTAGAATAAATATTCGACGAAAACCGTTGAAAACGATACACGTTGTTCAAGCAACATGTTGCTTCTCCAATTCCAGATGAAACAAAAAGGTACCAAAGCAAATCAGCCTACTTTAATCGAATCTTGATCCCCGGGCAAAGAAGTTGCTTCTAATTCCAACGGAATCCTCTTCTTTCTACAGAAACGTCCAACTTTCTCAGCTCACCACGTGGCTGTTTCTCGATCCTCTTTTTCATCCTTTCGTTTCGTTACTTTCGAATCGGTCTCCGTTCATCTCGTTCGAGCGACAAGGTCCTTCTTCATTTTATCTGCTCCCCATTCGTCCTCTGTTCCCTGTCCATTGATTGGGCGCCGCGTATACACCGATTTCTTGCCGGCTCTTCTCTTTCAGCAGAAATAAATCTTGTGTTTTCGCGTATAAGCGGCCTTTTAATATCACCAGGCTTGATTTACCGCCGCGAGGCCATGCATCCTACGTGTAAGAGAGGCCAAGCCAACATCTCCCACCCCCTCGGCTCCCCCTTTGACATTTGTCTTCCGGCCCGGGAAGAAGGGAACACGACTGTCCCCAGGTTTTCCCTGATTTACCGCTCCTCCCGATGGTATTTGACTAAACGATCCCGGATCTTCTCGATGCTCGTTGCACAAGCAGCAACGATCGACCCGCTTGCGGCCAGAAAATTGCACGAGGACACTTCCGGTTCTCATACAACCTCCGATCATCCATCTTCGTATTTCTTTCGAGACAGATACGAACAGTCGGATGAAAGTTTAACTCCTTGCTATGATAGCAGCAAATATTTAATTCAACGGTGTGTGCAAAGATTTGCGACCATTTTATGGGATCCACGGAAGCAAAGAATACCAAATACAATGGAATTCGATGATACGAGTATCAGAATTAACCAATTAACCGCGTTCGACGTGGCGTAAGTGATTTTTTTAAACTGAATTCTACGGTTAACAGGTTAATCGTGTTATTTATGAGATTTTTATTACGACATACAATATATGAATTAAATATGAAATGTATGAAACATAAAAGTTTAAGAAAATTCCTAATGATTTTTTAAGTTTATTTGTAAGCGTTCTAATGCTTATAAACGAAAGTGTACGTGCCGGTATAGCGGCTCGCCTGGCGATATCAAGCCAGGCTCACAAACGAACGAGTTAAAGAGCAAATACGGATCGAAAACGTAAAAAGAAGAGAGCCGGCTGTACTCGAATCAAAGTTGAGATCTAATGGTAATATACGTGGCTTGAAAAGAGCGCCAAAGATAGCTAAAGAGCTAAAATTCTTACAATATCTTACATTACGACCGCTATGACCACTGTACACTTCGAGACTCCGTTACTTCCGCGTCACTCATCACTCTTCATTCTTAACCATTCTTACGCCACCTATTCTAACCTCCGAATCGCGTGTGCGCGTTTCGAGAACGCTGCTTCTTACTTAAACATCTTCAAGCCAAGGCAGACCTAAGATCTGGTCAAAGAAAGCCGAGTCCCCTTCCAGAACCGCGTCCGCTAGACCAGGCGAAAAACTGGCCGTCCTCTCGATCTGCACTCTCCTAACCGTCCACAAACAAACTTGCCCGCGAACGCGCAAAATCCCTCCCCACGATTTCATGCAGCGAATTCGAAAAAGAGAAAAAAGAAAGAAAAAAGAACAAGGAAAAAGGGGAGAAAAATGAAAGTATATAAGAGAGAGAGAGAGAGAAAAAATGTAAAGATAGCCACCGACCAAAACCACCGCGGCGCTCGCTGTACGGTAATAACACGATAATCATTTATAACGTAACAATCGAGCCACCGTGGCGCGGGGCAACAGGAAAGATCGTTGTACGTGGCGCAAGATGCATCCTCCGGTTATGCAGCTCCGGAGGCCGGGTGCATCGAAGCGTTGCGATCATTACGAGAAGAGGGAGGGGGGAGGTGGAGAAGAGAAGAAGAGGGCAGATTGTACGTGTCCGTGGTAAAAGGTCCACCGGTGTCCAGTGGCCAGTGTGGAAAAAGGAACGCCAAAGAGTCTGGTTCGCGGCGTGGACGGGACAGAGACGATGGAAGAGGAACGACGAAGACGGAGAAAAACAATGTTGCGCGCTCGGTACCGCGGGACATTCAGAAAATAAGAAGAGAGAACTGGGAAGAGGGAGGGGGGCGGCGGCCCCCAGGATGATGAGAAACGAGAGAAGACCGTCGCCGGGTCCCCTCGATGGACGACCAGTTGCATCAACGAGAGCGAATTTAAAAGCGATCACAGGAGTCCTCGGTTCCTTCGTAAATGGAGGTGTAAGGATAAACTGTAAATCATCCGGCTCGTTATCCCGAACCCCGACACGATCATACTCTCTTCGCTACCACTATTTTCTTGTACTACTTTTAACGTGCCGGTTCAACAATACGAGGGCCACCGTCTTTCGCGCTGGTCAATGCGTTACCGCGATGGAAGCCGCGATGATTCTTCACGATCTATCTTTTGTTCAGGGGAAATAGATCGGAAACGGTGGAAAATCAGTTACGATCGTGACATGTGGGAATATCGAGGTATGTCACGATTACGAGAAATCTTCGAAGATTCCAACTTTTATCCAAACTCCATTTATTGCAATGAAATTTTAATTCTTATCTAGTAGAACGATTTGCTGATTGAATTCATTTGTCATATATACGTTGTACGTATAAACAAAAACTCGTAGATAGTGAGAAGAATTAGTGAACTCTAATCATATGAACTGCCTGTCCCCCCTAGACTAGGCTAGTGTATTCTCATTCGCTATCTTCCCAAAACTGCAATATGTCAAGATGCAGAAGTTCGATACATATTTCGATTACCAGAGATCCAACTTCTCTTTTACTCTGGACTCTTGGCCTCCTCTATATCATCGAATTAAATGGGAAAGCAACGTTTCCTTCACGTTACATTCACATATTCGTCATCGAATGGTACACGTACAAATTGGTCCTTCAACCCGCGTCTGCTTTTCAGCTTGGCTGGTTTCATTGATCCCGTCAAGGTAAACCTATTTAACGAAGGTCGAATCGTTGCCTCGAATCGCTTCTAGCCCGAGGTCTTGGCGAAAGGCTGCTCGCTCTATTTGAATTTTTTTGCCAGCACGTGATTAATTGATCACGATCGAACGTGACTCGATCGAATCGAACGTGGCCTGGATCTTTCTTTCACGATCGATTCACGGGCGTTACTTTTCACGCGAATCGGCCGAATCGAGCGCTTGCCCTGACCTCGAATACGCTCGAAAATCTCGGTTTTCTAGCGCGAACGCGCGGAATCCGTGGCTTCTTCAGCCACGAGAACGAACATCCATTCGCCAATAACTCGAGGAATGCGGGTTGACTGTAACTCGAGCGATTATTGCTTGCCGTACCGTTAACGAAGCCTCGTTACAAGCGAACTTTGTAAATACCTCGAGGTAGAAAGAGGCGAACATCAGTTTTTCGAATAACGAACGGGCCATGAACTTCGTTGGAATGCTTCTGCTTTAAATCATTGTAGCCTGGATAGGCGTAGGTTCCGCTCACAATCGAGTTTGCAAAGAATTTTTCTGCCATCTTTTATCGTACAAAATCAACGATCTGCTAAGGCGTGTAACAGACTTAGCACGACTTCCAGACATCGTCTATAAATTATGTAGATAACCACGTGTCCGTACAGTAGATGATTTGTTGAAGAGAAATTTCAGTTAGCGTTGATATGCTGCGTTCGTTCAGTTACTTAAGCAATGCTGTTAATGCTGTTACATTTTTGTTTTTGCTGGTTTGGACGCGATAATTTAGAAGGATAGAAGAAGCACAGCACAGTGTGTTGAAGCGAATATTATCGCTTAAAATCCAAAGATGAATAGCTATGTTTTAGCAGCGGTAAAATGTATTAATTGAACTCTTGAATTCACTTACGAGAAACGTAAATTCATATTGCTGGAATAAGAAATCACAGCGGCAACAAGGAGAGTCAGTGAATCGGAAAATTGTTTGTTGACCCTAGCATTTTCTTCTAACGTACTAGAAAACATTCAGTTTTTCTTGGCAAAATCTTGTTTCTCTCTGCAACTGTTTCCGATGTAGCTCTTAAGGGATTGAACATCGAAGGGCGGCTTCGCCTCTTAAACTCGAGTTACCACAGCTAAGAAAAGATACGTATCTGCTATTGTTGGCTCTTCTTCAAGCCCATAAAGTAGAAATCGAAGCCAAATTCCCTTGCAAGGTCCATCCTGCTACGATACTATCTTCAAAACCGTCTACAAACTTAGAGACCCGGGGAAACACAAAAAATTGGAAATTTCGAAATAACTTCAGAGCGAATACCAAGAATCACATGGCACCGCTCGAACAGGTACGAAGAACTTCTGGAACAACCTTATCACGGCCTCAAATCGTTGGCTGGAGGAAAAACGCAAACCGCACGACAGCTAGGGAAACGTGAAGGATTTCACAACTTCCTGACAAAAGCCATGAGGTAGTAAGTGAGACGATGAACGAAAGAAAAGAAAGACTTCGATGAGGCGACGGTGAATCGTTGTCAGCGGGCGGAAGCTGGCGGTACGCGCTAGAATAACGAAAGCTAATTATGCGTTCGAGACGAAAAAGGGGGAAATCACGGCAAAAACCGTCGATAATCGACATCCTGCCGCAGTCCGTCGGTCAACTACGCTACCGACCGGCGTAAATTTAGTCCCGGGGTCCTGTGTTCCCTCGTCCCAGAGGCGAACGTTACCTCGTCGCGACCGAGAAGTCCCCCTGAACAAACAAGAAGATCGGCCGTGGAGGCTTTTGCTGGCGTAAAAACGAAATCCGTGGACGATGCTTCGACGATCACGGTATGCAGTCGCCCTGGACCGTGATCCTGGAAGCGGAAAGCCAGAGCAGGCCTGTGCCCGCCTCGAAATCCAGCCGATACCTTTCGATTCCAAAGCTGGAGCAACACCCTCTTCTTCTTCAAACGTTCGAGGAATCTTAAAAGCATGTGCGAGAAGAATCTTTTTGCCCGCCGAAAGAGAACGTCTCTCGAGATGGGCTCTTTTTCGGGTCACAACATTTGAAATATTTTTGACAGTCAAATGGTTTCTATGAATTTTTGATTATTTCGATATTTAGTACGATCGTATTCCTTCTTCTTCTGCTAAAATTTCTCTCCTAAATTCTGCCAAATGGATGATAGAGTGGTTCCTAAACAGATATTCCTCTCGTCTAACAAATGCTCGACGAGTATATTCGACGTATTACTAATCTTTACGTATCTTCGTACGTCTTTATGTATTTTACATACATTTTATTGGTTTGGCAACTAAGGAATGCGGATTGACAAAATCCGCATTTGCATCGGTTCCGTATCCTACGCTCCATGTATTTTTTTTCATCTTTCTATCGCTTTTTAGTCTTTGCAATTCCCTTTCCTGGCAAGTCTACTCTCACTGGTAGAATTGCGTACAAACTATTCTGAAAGTCAGTTTCATGGCACTAGATGTAAATACTTGCACAGCCCTAAGAAAACTATCGTCTAAGGAGTAATAAATTATCTCTATCACGAATCCGCAATGAACATTTTGCGAACGTGTGCAGATGGAAATGGAGAAAAATAGAACAAATACACATCGATATTTTTACAACGAGCGAATAAATGAGAAGAAAAAAATATCCCTCGCGATAAAATTTAAAAAACTTCGACGAGATGGGACAGCGCGACCAATTCCACGCGAGAGGTCGAAAAATTGGCAGGTTAACTGTCGCTTGAATTTTATTTATTTTGTTGTAAAATGTTATATCGTATGTACGCGCTTTTTTCTAAAGATGTTATCTGGATTTAGAAATTTATCTTGCTTTAATCGTTCCAGTAACGCGGATCACCGATGACCACCGTGGCAATGAGCGTGTTAAGAAGCTACACAAAGTGAACTACCGGCGAAGAGACTCGGCTAAAAATCAGCACCGCTTGAACGAGACGACGGAGAACGAAGCAAAAGAGCCAAAAAAAAAGGCGGGAGAACAATCAACGACGGAGCGGCAGGAAAATATCGATGCAGCCGTTTCTCGAAACGAGGTTGCGGCGAGAGGCCGACAGAACCGGCAAATCGTTGCACCGCCTGCGCCCTGTTTTTGCTCGATTTCTCAAAACCGATCGAGCGTTCCCGATCAGGGAGCAACACGCGTAGCTTGCACGCCAGGCGTGACCATCGGCTACCGCGATACACCACGAAAAACGTAGCCGCCCGCCATGCTCAGTCGCTCACGTCTATTTACATTGGCACCGTTGCGGGGAACGATCGATCCTACACGAACGTGCCTTCCACATCGACCATCAAAATCTTCCACTACGAATTCTTCGCCGATGAAACGGATTACGATTTTGTACAATACACTTTTCAGAAGGGACAAGGGCATGAAGCGATAATTGTATGAAGAAATCGAATAAGAACCTGTAGCACAGTTTGATCGAAATTGAATAAACAACGAAGTATCACTTAAAAGTAAAATTTAAAAACCACTTTTTCCCAAAATCCGCTACGTATTAATGTACATGATCATTCATAAAAATAATAATAAATTCATAATAATATCCATCCTTGCCGTGCAAAACGCACGTACAGGTTCAACAAATTTACACTAACGATCGATTAATTATACATATATCACGTTGTATATAGTTCCTAGAGGTGGCGAACTTGTCAGAAATGCAAAAAAAGAATAAATTTAGCGAATTCGCTCTGGACCGTACAGATTGTGATTTATCTATCGCGGTGTATGGGAAAATACTATTTTGCTCTAACGAAAATGAAATTTCCAATTCTCAAAGTACCGCTACGTTTCTCCCTTTCCTCCAGCGTCTTCTAAATGAATCGTATAATTGATAGAAACAATCAAATGGCCATTACTATGGTGGAAAACGCACCCCATAAATTCGGCGAAAGTTCGCACTAACGATCATCGTTTGAAACATAAATGCACGCGCACGTACATAAGGAATTCTTCCGGAATCAGGATGTATCTCCCTCGCCCCGTCTCTTTTTCTCCTTCTACTTCTCCCACCGGGGGTGGCCAGTGTCTCGGGGGCGGTCATATATCATCCACCCCCGGGGGGTGGCTACGGGGGTGGTGGCAAAAAATCTTGCCGAGCAAAAACTATCATCAGTGCTCGGGCAAAGCGAGCTCAACGCCTTCTCTCTTCTTCCTCTTCTTCTTCATCTTCTTCTTTCTCTTCTTCTCTTCCTTCTTCTTCTTCTTCTTCTTTCTATCCGCTTTGCTTTCACGTCTCCTTCTTCCTTACGTTCTTTTGTATATTCCCTGGCTCTTTCACTAGTTTCAGGAAAGGACAGGAAGAAGCAAAACTTGTGCGCCTGGAGAAAATGCCACGATCCGAGTTCATTAGGTTTTCAGGGTTTGCTTTTGGCAGCGTTTAATGAGAGGAAAGATAAAGCGTATCCTCCCTCCCCGTTAACATTCTGGTCAGAATTCGATGGATCGTGGAATCCTTTCTTACGTTTTAACCTTGCTGAGAATTGAAGTAAAAAGTTTCCGAGATACGGTTAAGCAGAAAATCTATGGCACTGTCATAGTGAAAATCATCGGAACCAAGAGTTTTGTTAGGAATTTCGATACGCTATTTCACATGTAAGTTTTGTTCCTTCTTTAATCCCAAATCATTCCAACTCTATTCCAATTATTAGCCAAAGAGCAACGAAAGTCGTACGATATTATCAGAATCTACTTCCTCTTAAGAGAATAGAATATTTTGTCACCGTCGTCAAAGAAATTTAACCGCGTTCGCTCGCGTCTCATTTCCACCGATGAAATATCGACGTTCCCGTTCGAGATTCGTTTACGTCGTCCCATAAGCTACCCGCTTGATATTGGCGTAGGGTGCAGCTCTTCCCGACTCTCACGATAATTGACATGCTCGATTTTATGAAGCTACTGTGACCGGCCGAAAATACACTTTTCACTCCCCCGTTCCATCCTTCGATCCATCTAATTGAAACACTTTGTCTGTCTACATCTATAGAGCGCCCCTTTTCTCAGGGGATCAAAGATAATTCATGTAACGCGACAAATTAGAAAACAACCAATGTCTAAGTTATTTCTTTGCGATTGCTATGTTTCACGGCGAATAAAAAAGCGAGCAGAAGAAATCGGTGCAAGGAGAGAAAGAAAGGGAGAAAGTGTCGAGAGTGGCTCCAAGAAGGAGGAAAAGAGGGTAGCTTCGACTCTGGACTGGCTGCAAAGGCCTCCTGCAATGAATCAACTTATTTAAGGGTAGTTGGATTTCGCGAGTCGATGCACGACGACTACGAGCCACCCCACTATCCCCTTCCCTAACTCCCTTCTTCTTCAACACAGCACGCCTCGTAGAATGATTTATAGTTTTCCTTCCGTGGCCACCCATCCGTCCTCCTCTCGCGCCACCCCTCGCGCAAACAGCACCCCTCTGCCAAATGTACGCAAAATAGTCGGAATTTGTTCGGCACCATCCTGACTAAAGTAAAATGCTGCTGTATATACGAGGCTAACGGAACTGCTCGATTGTGGAGCGCACTGTATTCTCCGTTAAAGTATTTGGAAATAAACGAATCGCGACAGTTATAATTATTCAGTTCTTTATAATACAAAGGATAAGACAAAGAGTTGTTAGCGTTATATTTAGTTCTGTTTAATCAGTTTCGCGTCTACAAGCCTGCACCGTGCACGAATAAACTAAACACGAAGAAAATCGAAGCTCAGAAATATAGAAAATTAAAGATATTATAAATTTTTGGCGAAATTTGAAACCTCGCTCGTTGAATTCCTTTACTCCTGAGCTTTTCAACAATGCGCATATGATACCACGTGTCCCATTAATCGTTGCCTCAAACGTTATTGTATCGTTAAGGCACTTCAGTAGGTTAATTGAAAAATATAAATAAGCAGCGAGAATCGAGAGAAATTGGGGAAGAATCGTTGCAATTTGCACGAGACCCGTTCGAGGGCGGCTTAAGGTTCGCTAAATAATTATTAATGATCGTCAGGGTGAAAGTGTGACTCTGATCGTGTTGACACTGCATTGTAAGCCGCAGACAATGCTATGGTGGCTTTCTGAAGCGTGTGGCTATGGGTTTGATGGAGGAGCAGCGCGATGGCGGCGCGGAGGGCAGGGTCCGTAATTAATAACTTGGAATTGATTAAGGTGTCAGATAAGTCCATGGAGACGGTGGTTCGTGGCTCTTTCTCCCCTTCTCCGGTCGCCTCTCTTTCTTCATCGGTGCGACGCGTTACGATATGATTAATAATTTCGAGATAACGCCGCGCCGTCCCAGCGTCCTTGTCCCTTTGAGAGGGGCCGATTTGCGGCCCCACTTACGGCCTCATAAATGACTAATTATTCTCACTGTCCTCGCTGGTTTCTGACCGCTCTGCTAAAAAGGCAAAATCAGAACGTTCAACTCGGTTTTCACGACACAATTTTTCTGTTAATGCTTTTCGTACCACATCGTTCTATCGAATTATCGCTCCAAGTACTACAGCACAGTTCAAGTATCTCCTTTCCACTGAAGATACTCAAAGGACAATACGTTCAAAAATTTCATACGTTTCAGAAGATCCATGGTTTCATCGCGTTGCAACGCAAAGTTTAGGGACCAAAGGAACCGTCTCTGCTATGTCGAGACCAATAAAAAAGAAGGTGCTCTTTCTCGATAGAAGTTGAGCGATCGTCTATGCAAATACCTAATCCTTTCACAGATCCATTCAGGTGACGTTGACGGATTGGTGGAGGACTTTGTTCAGAGGCAGCTCCAACAGATTGCAATCCGCGACACCATTTGTTTCCCCTGAGACGCGAGGAGCTTCCTGCCGCGCCGGTGGGAAGACCTCGTCGAGAACGATTAACGGGTCTTCGTTAATTGCTAATAAAGAGAAACCCGGATGATGTACCTTTCAACATAAAATACTGGAAAGATCGAACAGTATACACGTTTGTCTCAAACTGACATCACAGCAGTTTGTTTCAACGTGTACAGCTAATGGAAGAGATATAGGGAAGTAATAAAACTGGTTAGAAACTAAGATTAATACGTTTAAAAACCTAAGATGGGAAGGTTTCTGATACGTGCGCAATTAAAATATCCATTTGTCTTTGAAGTTTGAATTTTCGTGTGTAAATTATCGCGAACGGAAAATCCACCGGGAGATTTTTCGATAATGACCACCGCGAAAAAAGGGGTATGAAGGATTAATCACCCAGAGATGCGAGAAAAGACAATGGCCCGGGTGTGGAAAAATATTTTCTACCTTTTCCCTTGCTCGACAAAGGGTAAAGTATCTACGACGAATCCGGAGTAACATTTTCGCTGGCTACGAAATGGATGGAATGTGAAATAAAATTCTGCGGACATTCTTTGAATAACTATCTTCGATCGTTTTTATTTAGAAAGTTCTATGTTCTATCGGAATTTCGTATCTAAGAAGAGGAACACGTTCTTACGAAATTATCGACTTTCCAAATATTCACATATTAACATATTAGCTTCGTCACTTATACGAAACAAAACTTTTATAAAGATCTAAATAAGCTACCTAAGAAAAGTGTGAAGGCCGCTTTCATTACAAATTTATTTATCCGACACTCGTAGAAAATGCAACCTAAAATGTACTTTATCGTAGAATAATTTATTGATTGAATTATCAACAGCAGCTAATTTCTCCGTAAATCCCTAAATACAGTATAAATATACAAATAAAGTCTGACGGAAGAACTTTTCCTGATAGCCAGAAGAAAATATTATCAAGAAAAATGTATCAATATAAATTGCGGAAGAAAAAGAGAGAAACAAAAACGAAATGATTTTCAAAGCTGAAGTGCTACTTATAATAGTCAGGCCTCGTTAAAATTTGATTGGATCGATAAGCGTTACGAGCGCTTTTACAAGCACCTAATTAAACTTCTCGTTCTTCTCCTGCTATTTTAAATACTTAGCAAGAGAAGAGAGGAGGACCACTTGTTTCTGGTTTTCACACCCCTTTAGCATGTACCGAAATCAAGCGTGACATGACACACGCTGTAATCCGCGTAAAGGGTTGATCCCAGTTTAGCCGGCTGTCCGTAAACCGTGGAACCCGCGGGACTTAAGCCCAGGCAAATTTGAATCCGTCAATCTTGAGTATCCAGGAGGAAGCATATAATCATCCCACACGCTCGTAACACCCGTCCAGACATTAAAATCGCTTTTTTTATCACCAGTGTCGGAAAGATTTAATCCCTATTTTGGGACAAATGATAATTTCAACTGAACCAACATTGACACTACGAATGTATGATATAAGAGAATTTTGTTACGCCATATCGATAATAAAATGTTTTTCCAGGACTCAAAATTCATATTATACTATATTACATTTTATTTCATATAAACTATCTATCCCAAACGTGATTCATTTTCGCAGCATCGTTATTCGCAAAATTTACTAAATTTTATGCTTCTACAGTGACAAATAAGTACATCGATATCTGATCCCCAAGTCATTAATTAAGTTAAAAATATATGAAACAAATTTTCTACGAAACAACGTTCTATCGAAGACAAACAACGATAAATCGTTCGCACAGATGCGTCCTCGATCTTCGTTGGAACTGGTAATTAGGCGTGCGAGGAGGCAAGTGGAATGCGGGGAACACGATTGGGAGAGATCGTGAAGGAAAGCGGGCCGGAAAAGGGAGAGTAAAAGACGAAATTGCTCGATGGCCGATGAGCGTCGAATAAGGCGAAACGGTATTAAGACGGCGTGGCGAGGCCAGTTTCCTCGAGGCTGATGTATCATTTGCCGGCGGGTCGTTAGGCGGTTTCAATTAGTTTTCCACGCTGCTCTCCTGGCCCACCGTCTACATGAGTATGGGGGAGAGACCAGCGCAGCCCTTAATCGCACAGTCCAGTTTTTTCTCATAATTAGGAAAAGCTCGTTAATGCGTCCCTACTATCTTCTTCCTCCCTCTTTCTTTCTTCTATCCTCGCTGTTTCCCTGTGTGTTAGCTTTCGTTACATATCTACTTGCTCTTATTACTGTGAGGGACACTGATCTTTCAAGATTCAGGAACTCAGATCTTTTCAACTTGGAATTTGAAAAAATTCTATGAATTTGTTTCATGATTATGTATAGTAAGATAAAAATGTCTTTTGAAAGACAACTCCCTCTCTCTCAAGTTTGAATATTGATAATATTATTTTCGTATTGAATACTTTTCTAATAATTAAGTATATGAATCTATTTATTGGTTTCCTTTGCTTTGAATAAGGAGAAATATTAGAGGTATAGAACTATTGACTTATGTCCTCTTTCTTCTCTTTTTTCCTTTCTCCCTCTATCCTCTTTCTTCCTTCCGTTACTAACCTGCTTCTGTGCCCTACGCTTCCTCCCCCACCCCTCTATTCTATCTTCGAAATATAGAAATTTCTCACATTCATTCATATATGATATAAGTGCTATCCGTATATATAATTCCTACATTCAGAAGTCCGAATCATAGAGCATATTTTATTTTAAAACATGCAATATTGAGTTTATTAATTTATATGTTTACTGTAGCAAATTTTAGCAGACATAAGATATTTTGAGAGCGATATTTCAAAATATGTAACATAAAGTACCCTAAGAATTTAGAGTACTTTAATACGAATAATTTAATACGAATTCGAAATAAAGCGTTTTATATTGTTCATTAGTCATAATTGTTCAATGAAATTGAACAGGCTAAGAATGTTGAAAACACACAAATAATCAGACTCACCGAATGAAGGAACGCCAACTGTCCAAAAAACCCTTCTCGACGATATAAAATGTTTTTTCTGGATCTTCACACTTCAATATTTCGTTCCTATTTCGGCCGTGATACAAGTCGTTTAACTCGTCCCTTTGTTGTTTGGCTTTTATCTTGTCGTCCTTTTTTGCTTTCTGCGCGTTCTCCATTTTCTCCTGAACAGTAAGATAGATCAATATACATGCATATATCAAACTGTTTTATCTTTATTTAAATATACAAATATGTACGAAAAAGTACCTCGCAAATCGAACATGACGCGGCACCAATAGAGTACTCCTTGGACTCTGGGAAATATTTTCGAAGTATCACCCAAGCTTCACGGGGCACTATTTTTCTTGTCGAATCTGGTGTTTTCAATGAACTGTGCTCACAAAGTAAATCTTCATTGAAATAGATTATGACTTCGTTCTCTTCACCTTCCACCGGTTCTTTCAGTCCTTCACTTTCTTTACTTGTACCACTTTTACTATCTTCCTGCGAACCACTCGGATCTTGACAATCTTCATCCTCAATTTCCTGCTCCATATCGTCCGTAAATTTTTCCATCGCAAGTCTTCGCCATGATCTCAGCGAATCAGCACCCACGATATAACTAGTCTCAGACCTGTTACCATGAAAATAAAATTTATTTTTCTTTTACAAAATAATGCGTTCGTTTTAAAATTATTATTAAGGAGACTCACGGTTCTTTGAAATTTCGAACGAGTTCACTAACTTCCTTGTGATCACGTTCAAGCGATATCTTGAAACGAAGTAGCTTGTACCGACGTTTCACGCAAATTTCGCAAAAAGAATTTTCATCTAATCGCGGTCCTCCACGATATTTATCATAAAGTAAATCCGCAGCTGTGACAGGTATACACTTTGCACGATTCACTTTCAAGGGATCAAGTCGATAATGCGAACACATTAATGTAGAATTGTCTATTGGTGGTACTCCATCGACAGATAAGTGTCCATTGAGCCATTTTGATAACCAATCGTTTGGAATCCATTGATATGTGTCCCATGAAACTATGTTCGAAATAATATTATACACGTCTATGACAAGTTGTCTCTTTAAATTCTGATCTTCGATCTCCTTTTGCTACAAGAAACATCGTTGAGAATGCTTCTTAACTGATTAAACTCAATCTGTTGCTGTTATTAATACCTACTTTTTCTTGTTGAATAGCCAATAAACTTAATTCGTGTTTCACATTCTCTTGCCTCACTAAGTCACGCAACGTTGTACTCACTTCCCAATTTTCAAACTCCATCTATAAAGTAAGATAATGAGTCCATATGAATATCAATAAGAGAAATAAAAGAAAAACTAAATATACCAACCTCTTCGTAAAAATCACGTTCCCCACAACTCATAGCTCTATGCGCAGCACCATTTAACCGCTTGTAGTCCAATTTCAAAACTTTTACAACTGGTTTCTTCGTATCCACATCGAGCTTATTTTCTTTATTGTCGAATTCGTAATGTTTGCCATTTTGTTCGTCAAAGGTAGAATCTGCGTTCACAGACTGTGCCATTGCAACATTTTCTGGAGATGCCTTCAAGGTTTCCATTTCCTGTTTGCTCTCCATATCAGGTTTCAATATTTTCTCAGAATTATTTATATCAGAAACACCTGACATTGTATCACATCTGTGTTTCTCTTCGTTTAATGAGTCTGATTTTTCTTGAACTATTAAAATCTTTTCCATAGCTGTTGCATTATTATTACTATTGGTTTCTCCATCTAACTTTTTCAACTTATTTTTCTTTGTACTACATGTTCGTTTTTCTGGTGTGACTTTCTTATAAACTAACATATACGCGGTATTAGAAGACAAAAATCCTTTCGGTATACGTCCCCGTTTTACTACCTTCGAATTCTCTGTAATAAAAAATTCTAACTACATTTTATCGTTTTATTAAATAATTTCTTTATTATATTATAATAAAATTTGTACTCACCACTAACACCATCCTCGATTCTTTTATTCTGCATTTTTTCCACTTTATCGTCACTAAATTGATACCATTCACCATTTGAATTGCATATATTCGCAATATAGTGACCTGAATGTGCAGATGGGCCTTTATGACTTAAAACTGCGACGAGATTGTACAAATGAGTTTGTGGCGGACACCTAACATATTCTGACATATCCAGATCTTCCGGGAATTGTATAAAAGAATTCAACTTTCTTTTCTGCCCGGAATCCCTAACAAAGCAAAGTAACATATTCTATTAACATATATAACAATCTAATAGTATAATGTAATTTAATACGTAATAAAATAAAAGTACCTATGAAACACAAAACGCATTAATTGTATGTTTAATGTTTCTGGAAGAGATTCCAAGCGTATAAACCGGCGCGCATCTTTTTTGTCATTGCAGGTAACGCAATGATACTGATTTGCTCCAGTCAACTGTTCCACAGATAAGTATTTCTCTACTGCCTCTTTCAGAGTGGCTGCGAGTTGTAGATCCAATTCGTAGAATGTAGTGGAGGTTGGATATTCAGTTCCGCATTTAGAGCAACTGCGTCAAACATAAAACTCGTGTTATTTAGACGGAATTAGCTTCTCTCGGTCAGATCAGTTGATCGCACCAGTCACCGCAGCGAGCAACGTGTCCTACCATGTTCTCATCGTCAAGATCATCAGCATCATCATCGTTTAGGACAATTCTCATTTGTTTTCCACTTCAGAAAACCCACCAATTGATATAGCTGTATTTTCCTTGGGTCAGCCTCTGCAGCATCTGCTTCAGTTCTGAGTTTTGTTGGAGTTTCCCTTCGATATGGCAGAGAAGTAGCTTGGAGAATTCCTGTGCATCCTGCTGAGTTCTAGTATCCAAAGACAATGCGATCGCGAGATTCATAGGATCGAGCAGACGACGATTTCCGAATTGCATCATTGCAAATATATATTGCAACTGTCCTACTGCTGTCACTGGATGAAACGGTACTCCTTTCTTCTCAGCTTGACACACTGCTTCCCTTTCCTCTGGATCTTCTGTGATATCCCACTTGTATATTATCCTCCTGAAAATATGAAATTTCAATTTGTAGTAGATATTTGCAAATAAATGAAATATAAGCTAAATATTAATAGTATTAATAAGTACATACCTCATATCTTCATTATGAAACCACATTTGAATTAAGCTATTAACATAACAAGTTGCACCTAAATTCTTTAGACCAACATATTGGGTAGGGTCACGTAATTCAGATAAAGAACTTTCTAAAGGCATTACTTCTGCAGGTTGCGACTTCATATACTTTTCTTCTCCTAATCCGGTCAAACATTGTGGATTATTTGTGCAATTGCGTCTGTAAACAAATCATTTATTTTAATATGATCGAAAGAATACTATTTCATATGAATATATAATGTTTTAAATAAGGATATAACTTACTTGCAATTTTTACATGCTTTTAAACCTATTCTATATGCAGTTTCCAAATGTATCCTTTCTATTTGGTCTAATACCACACTTTCTACCCAAGCCCATGCTAATTTGTCTAAATCAGTCTTTTTTGCTGGCGGCATTTTTATCTAAAATATTAACAAACAGATAATATATTTTTAGTAATTAAATTCAAATATTTCCATGTTGATACTTTTTATCTTATTTTGATTTTATACTAAAACTTTACGCAAAATTATCTTAAACACAATGCATATGTTTCAAATTCGATTTATTACATGTTCCATTTCGCGCCATGAGAAAATCGCACAACACTACAGAATAAAAATAAAACGAAAGTACCACATAAAATAATCAATTTTGTAAAACGTATATTTTCGAAAGTTTAGTAATATAAAAATAATCGTAAATAATGTATCGACTTAAAGCTTAGTATTTAACAAATGAACAGTTTCGTATATCAAAAACTATGTATGTACATACTCACATAAAAGTACCGTACTGTTCCTGACTGTTGAGGTTATGAAAAATGCCGCTGCAAATGTTGTAAAGTACTGTGCTTCTTCTACAACATTATCTGACTGCGAAAAAAACTTGTCACGTTTTCAAGCTCACTGAACTCAAGCATCCATCGACACCTTTCGTGAACAGATGAAAATGTATCATCAAAACACTCTAACCGTTTCTGGTATACACTGACCGCCATATGCAGTCGGCTTTGGTCTAGGCACGCGTCAAATCAATCGCTAAATAATTTCTCGCGTTTAAGTTAATATATATATATATATTTTTTTGGAATTTATTTACCATGTTATTTATTAAAAATAAAGCAATATTCTTTCTCGAACAAACAATATTAAATATGTTCGCATATACATAATAGAAATTTCATAAATATCATTTTTGTTATATCATTTTAGATATGAACATATAAAAAGTTATCAACAAGAGAAAATTACCTACACTGAGAATAGAAGATTGAATATTCTTTTATTAAAACTACTAACACATTTTTATCTATATTTTTATATATTTTTATCATTTTATAAATATATTAAAAAATGTCTGATAATAAAATAGGTAAATATTATTTGTTGATTTATGAGAAATATAAATAAGATGATAAGTAATGGAACGTATTTCTTATTTTATTTATAGTTACTACTGATATCCTACTGGAATTTCTAGAAGTAGCATTTAATCACATTCTGTTCTTCAGAAATTTATATCCCAAGGAAATATTTGTGAAGAAGAAGATATACAGCATATGCGTATATGTGTCTGAACATCCTGAGCTCAATGAATACATAAGAAATGTGTTAAATGCAATCAGAGAATTAATAAAAGAGGATGAAAATAGTGTCAGAGCGGTGAATTTGGTCTTCTGTAATAAAAGGAAAGAACCAATTGAAAAATTTGTCTTTGATCTTGTAAAATTGCAAGCAAATAGCACAGAGTATGTATGCTTGTGAAGAATCTTATAATGTCAGCATTATGTTATTGTCTAATCTGAAATTTATTTTAGAAAAGATCCATACTATCTAAAAACAGAAGAATCGTTGAGAACAATTTGTTTGAAACTATCCATGTGTGAATCTTATTTAAAACCATTGCCAGAAGATTCATCTTTCTTCATTGAAATTAAAACATATGAAACTGCACATGTAACTTTAAGTGAAAATCCTTGTTGTGAAGATTTTCCATGGATTATCAATGAAGATGTCCCTGATATGACTAACAAGAATTTACTTCCATTGAAAACTATAAAAACAGAATGTCTAAACTTGCAGATGTATGTTATTGAAGATGAAAATAAGAAATGCATAAATTAATTATAATTATATGTAGCAATTGATTTTGTATATACATTATGATTATTAACTATCAATATCAATTGTAAAATATTTAATGTTAATGTAAAATATCTAGGATTGCAAAAATCTATTAAGAAACTTGCATTGAAAATGTTTGGAATTATTAACTTCAAATATCAGAAACTAAAAAAGCTACATTCACATACAGAAACAACTAAATATGTATCTACTGAGAGTATAAATTCTGATTCAAACTAGCCGGTAGTGAACAGGAGTATAGAATGAATAAGGTACTTCTATTTCTTATATTACACAGCCCCGCCCACTCTGTGACGTCATAGACGAGCAGTACGGACTATAAAAAGAGGATGTATCTTTTGATAAGAGTAGATATGTACATATCTCGTAAGTTACACCTCCTTAAATAAAATCGGCAAAAAAAATTATTCAATTAATTACTTACGAGATTAACTTATATATATATAGAATTGTTTAAATACCTGAACTTTCATATAGTTCCGAAGAATACATTTCTTTTTAAACAGAAAATTATATATTAACCAGTGTAGATACATGTATATAATGTATATTCGATAAGAAGTTCTGCCTTAAATATGCATCAAAAAATTATTTAAAAATCAGTTTCTACAATGAAAATCTAAAAGTATACAATTTTGGTTTAAGAGAGGAACAATTCATTAGTTTTCAGTAACGACTTAATTCATTATGTAATAATAGAACCGTATGATTATACAGAGTTACTGGTAATTCATCTTTCTTTATCTTTCTTTTACGAGTGGTACTACAGACATCATGGTGGGTGAAGATCTCCTTTCACATCCTATGCCTCTGTTAACATTCAGCGATTTTTAGTCGAAATTATGCTTTCAATAATCTCCGAAATATATTTTTTTCTACATATTAATAGAGATATGACCACAGACGAGGTGCAGAATAGATCTATCAGTTAATGTATTTCTGCATTCCATATCTTGAGGGTCTGAAATCATTTACCATTTTAATGATATTCACAACATTATCGATTCAGTATAGAACAGGATTACAGCGTTCATAGCGATCGGAATTGGAACTAGATTTTAATATATACGATAGTATACGACAATATACTGATAGTATAGTATAATATACAATAATGATAATTGATAAGTAAAATATATGATGATAATAATAAAAATCACTAAAATGATTTTTGCCAATAGTTGCGCGTTTATGGGAACGTATGCGTCAGTATTAATTGCCGGTCATTTATCTTATGTTTATAAACCAGGGTTGAGCGAGTTTTAAGGGCCTGATGCACAACGCACACATGCAAGACTGCTAGTGTCTGTTACCACCCACCATTTACAAACAAACATTTAAACTAACTTTGGAACATTAATGTATAAACAAATCTTCTCCTTTATGTTTAATGAAACGATGTTTTATGAAAATACTACCTTTCAAAACTATGAATCAACTATTATTCATTTACCATAGACACACGGATATCATACTAAGGATATGAAATATGTAGTTATATGATACAATTAAAATATTATTATGCATTATTATGCATTATTATTATGCATTAAAATCGAGATTCTCACCATTTTGAAGCAGTGACATATCGTTGTATACTAAATTTTCCATATTTTTGACGAGCTCTCTGCGGTTGCTTCAACTTTCTAAATGACACCGCGCGAAATGGAGAAATTTCAAATTTTAGTTTGCATGGCTGCCGCGAAGGCGCAGAAGACAACTACGTATTACGTTTTATTAGTACCCCGAGACTGCATTTTCTCGAAATTTATTTTCATACAAAACTCTATGATTCATTAAAAAATTGTTTAAGATAAACATGTCATTAATAGGACAATTACTTGCTACGATAATATTAATTGATTTTTTCACAAAGAAGTTCGCAGCCTATGAAAGCCGATACTTGTTGCAGCAACCTTAACAAAAATATCAAATTTCATTCATCTGACGTAATGTCTAAGATCAAATTGTTCAATAAAATTATAAAATTCTTCTTCGCAAAGTATCGAATAAGAACATCTTCTTTTTATTGAATAATTCGTTCTTGGAAAATGTGATATATATATAATATAACAAGAAATAATAATTAGTATTGGGTCCATATCAGCGGTTATGAATAACTCTTATATGTATTTTCTTGATTATCAATAACCACTATCTATAGCGGAAGTCGATAGAATCATTCCATTCGGTTATCTGCTGATATCTATCTAAAAATTCGTCACATAGTATATATTTAAAGCTTTACTGTTTGCTCTACACTTTTATTGTACAAGAGTTTTCAACAACAGGTTTTAGCTCCGTCCTTTTTCAAGCTACACGCACGAATGCTTTTCTTTTTCTCCGAGGATTGAAGTACCGTATTGTGGTCAAGTGAAAGCTATCTACCAGGACAATAACTCGGCATTCGTGTAGCGGTTCTCGATAATGAAGGCCTGTATCTTCCTATCTCTGCTTACAATATTATTCTTCTGTAGCAATGGTATTCTAGGTGAGTACGTATTAAATTGAAATCATTCCCTTAACATTAACACGATAGCGCGTAACTTAAATTTCAAACGGTATTTACATCCAAAGAACGATGGTGAAAGAGGACCAAATTTGTTTCTAATAAGGAATAAAATTCTAATAAGGAATAATTCTACTAAATAAAATTCATAAAACTACAATTATTTATGGTAAACGTGATGCTAAAAATGTAGATAAAGCGAACGAGGCATAAAATACGACATTTAAAATTTAAATTAAAATTAAAAATAGAAGATCGAAACGAGTATTGAAATATCAACTTTTACCATTCGTTATAAGTACAATATTCAGCCATCATAATATGTGATGAAATTTTTCAATAAATGATGTATTAAAGCAGTTGGGCATAAGATAAGCCAATCTTTTTACCAAATTCTATGTATATATGTATATATATATTCTATGTATATATATATATATAAAAAATACAAAAGTTTGTATGTGATCCGGCTGTAAATTACATTGCTATTATTTGGTGACACACTATGCAACGAGGAGGAAAGTCTAGAATACGTTTGACATTTTGTTCGGTAGCTTATGCAATGGAAATCTGACATTTCGATGGAACCTTTGTTTAACTTTATTCCTCGAAGATATGTAAATCACTGAAAATACTTTTCTATAATTCATAACTTAATAGAAAGTTATCTCAAGGACTTAATATTCTTCACATTTACATCAAATAAATAACAAAAGCGCGCGCGGGCATATTTTATGAACGATTTATGTTCGCATATTTTACCGATAAAAAATAACGAGCCTGGGACATGGTTAAAAAAAATAATCTATCATATGTATATACATGGAAATGAATTTTTTGCGAAAAGAGAAAAGAAGTTGTAATAATTGTACATTAAAACTACATTTCTTTCTCCACTAAGCTCGATTAGGGATTAAGCATAACAAGGTAGTAACTTGTTATGTCGCCTCCTGGGCCGTTTATAGAAATAATGATGGAAAATTTGGAATCCCTTATATCCGTCCGGAACTTTGCACGCACATCATATACGCGTTCGCCGGATTAGACAGCAAAACATGGACCATTACGAGCCTCGATCCCAACATAGATATTGACAAGGGTAGATACATATTGTAAATTACTCGATACATGGCATTTTCGTTCTATAGCCGTCATAATATTCCAGATAATTACAAAAGAATGACCGAACTTCGCGAACAGTATCCAGGTCTAAACATCCTACTCGCAATCGGAGGATGGAACGAGGGTAGTAAAAATTACTCTATACTCGCTTCATCCCCTACACGAAGATCTATATTCGTTAAGAGCGTAGTGGACTTCCTTGAGTATGGAATCGAATATTAAGATAGTTTTATACTTTGCTGATTTATATGATAGCTTCTATCTTGCAGGGAATACAAGTTCGATGGGTTCGATCTGGATTGGGAATATCCAGGATCACGGGGTGGTAGTCCAGAAGACAAATTATATTTTGCCCTTCTTGTGAAGGTAAACGACGTAACGTAATGTAATTTTATCGAAATTACAGTTTTTTTATCTTAGCCAGAAATTAATCGTATTCTCTATTCTAATAGCAATTAAAAGAAGCATTCAATGAGTCGAACTATCTACTAACAGCAGCTTTAGGTTCTAATAAAGCAATTATCGATACGGCATACGATATTCCCGAAATTTCCAAATATCTCGACTATATCCATGTAATGGCGTACGATTATCATGGATCATGGGATAAGAAAGTGCTTCCGAATGCACCATTAAGAAGTGGAGACGGTCTAAGCGTGGTAAAACATATAGAAAAATTACAACGAGTAACAAGTATCGTAGATGGAACACATAATGCAATAAAATTTTCAGATGGAGACACTTAATTATTTGTTAAGTAAAGGTGCACCAGCAAATAAAACAATCTTAGGCCTGCCTATGTATGGTAGAACTTATATATTGGCAAGCAAATTAAATTCTTCCCAAGAAAGTCCAATTAATCGAACAACCATAACAAATGGATTTAAGGGGCCTTACACTGACCAAGAAGGTTTTATGGGATATAATGAAGTACATTTTACTTTTGTTATATTGATTAGATACGTTAATTCTATTAATAATAATCTATCTATTTGTTCGTTCTAATAAAATGATAACATGTACGATTTTTTAGATTTGTGAAGAATTAGTGAGTCATAAAGGTAACTGGACTTCTGGCTGGGATGACACTAGCGATACACCTTATGTCATTAACGATGATCATGTTATAGTATATGATAATCTGAGGAGTTTAAAAGCAAAGGTTGATTAGTTTGATCTATTACAAGCGACGATAACAAATGATAGTACTACACGTGTTACTTCAACAATATAATATTTTCCTAAAACTTTCAGATCGAATACGCGATGAGCTTAGAATTAGCCGGTGTAATGATTTGGAGCATCGATACTGACGATTTCCATGGAAAGTGCGCAAATCTCTTTAAAGACTCTTTAAATTTAACAGATATGACATATCCTTTACTAAGATGGATTAACATAGTTATATCTGAAAATAGTCAGGTAATCAGTGATAAAGATAGTGTAAACATGGGTAAAGAATATAACGATAATTCATCTTCCATCACAAAATTTTCTCATAATTCTATTTTAATAATATTAATATCTCTTGCATACTATATCTGAAGCGAGCTGGTAATGGCTGAAAAAATAGTACCAAAAAGTTTATAAAACTTGGATACATTTATCCTAAGGACTGATTTGCTTCTCTTTATTGTTTCGAAAATGTTCCTCTAAAGCTGTTTCTCCATTTTTATGTTTATGTTAATCTATTGTAATAATAAATGTAACCTACCGAATGTCATACTGTTTATGCTAATGGCATATTATTATAATTATTCGTGTATATATAGTAATAAAGAAATTTTCTATTTGAATTAAAAATATATGAAATGAATTTAAACTTCCTCCTTAATTTCCTTAAATTTAAAATATTGTTTCTGCTAAAGATAACTTAAAAAAATATCTTAATATACATATATTGTAAAATAAGTTTCTTAACATAATTTACACTTACTGCATATTTTATCATTTCCTTTAATGTATCACAACATGTCTTGTATTGATTTTCCTTGCACTAGTTATAGGAAAATTTATTTTCACCCAGCTTTCCGTAAGTAAAATGATGATCAAGTAATAATTCCAGGTTTGCAACGAATATATAAGTTCTTTGAAAGCAAAATATTTTCTGCAATTGTATCATAAACATAAAATAAAATATCTATAAAATGCTGTAGTATATTAACAATATTATAACTATTGCGTATTATAATAATATACATATAATAATACTGCAATAATTACCTATAATATCGTAATTTAATGCACTCGCAAGAGTTCTAGAGTTTCAGCAAGATCTTTGAACTTCGAGAATCGAAATATCGAGATATTCGATTCCACTATCGAGATTAATCGAAAGAACGACTTTCAGGAAAAATTAAATATATCTAGATGAAGACTTTAGGAACTATTTTTTGAAAGGCAGGCTTGTCGTTCAGGCTTCGGATCATACTTCAGCCAAATGACATTTCAAAGTGTTTTAAACTACTAAAAAACATGGCGCTTCTGAATAAAGCAGATTGGTATACTCCAGCTCCTTTGTGGCAAAATGGTCCTGCACCTGGTGCATTTTATCATTTCCCAGGAGGTTCTACACATTCCGGTGTCGGAGGATTGCAAAGATCACAGTAAAATACTTTATCGTCTATTCAACTTGCTTTAGAAAGTTTCTTTCAAATATTGCATGTCATCTCCAATTTCATAAAAATTAATAAGCATATACAAATAATTGAAGTATTTAAGTTTTCGATATTCTAACAAAATAAAGATTCGATAGAAAACATGAAATTTAGATTATATCGTTTAATTTAATTCTTTTAACCTTTCCAACCTCTACGACTTCATCTTTCTGTAAATTGAATTGTGTTTTATTACTTTATAGGGCCCCTATGACAACTGGTACATCTGTAGTTGGAATCCAATTTAAAGATGGTGTTCTTATAGCAGCAGATATTCTTGGTTCCTATGGATCATTGGCAAGATTTAGGAATCTTGAACGTGTGATGAAAGTCAATGACAATATTATCCTTGGTGCAGGAGGAGATTATGCTGATTATCAGTGCTTGAAGAGCAACATTGAAAGAAAAATGTATATTTTATATATACATATATGTAATTAGTATTTTATAATAATTTTATAATTTTTTACTTCTTATAGTCTTGAAGAAGAATGTTTGGATGATGGTTTATCTTTAAAACCAAAAGCTCTTCACTGTTGGTTAACTCAAGTAATGTACAATAGAAGATCACGTTTTGATCCGTTTTGGAATAATTTCATTATTGGTGGTTTGGAGGGTGATAAACTGTAAGTATTTTATTCTTCTTTTACTTTTATATACATGCATAGTATTTTTCATTCTCCATTTAGGTTTTTGGGTACTGTGGATAAACTTGGCACAGGTTATAGTGACCCAGTAATAGCAACTGGATATGGTGCATATATGGCAACACCTATCTTAAGAAAAGCTTATGAAGAAAATAAAGAAATGACTAAAGAACAAGCAGTTGAGCTTCTATACAAAGTAATGCAAGTTCTTTTTTATAGAGATGCACGATCTTTCCCGAAAGTAAGTTATATAATTACATCAGAACCTTATGTTTATACTATTTTATACTTATGTTACACTATAGGAAATATTTATATTTTTCAATTTTTAGTATCAACTTGGAATAATCACGAGAGAGGGAGGTGTTGAAATACAAGGACCATTAACTTTAGATAGCTACTGGGGGCCTGCTATTATGTAAAGATAAATATAAATAAATTTTTCTTAATAAAATGTATTTACAATATGATTCTACTAAACAAACTTTCATTGTATCACCTTTTATTACAAGATGTATTTAAGGCAATAAAAAGTAAATTTCCAAGATTAATGAGTCAATACATCACAGCCAATATCAGTAATCAAAATGGTATGTTCACATTGTGCAGTTCGTGCATTATCTATTGTAACAGCTGTCCATCCATCTTCTAGAATTTTAACTTCGTTACTACCTTGACTTACAACTGGTTCAATAGTAAATGTCATCCCAGGCAACATTTTTCCTTCAAAATTATTTGCTAATAATAACATAAAACATTTATAAATTAAATATAATATAATAAATATTTAAATCCTTAGTATGTTTATACATTATACCAAAATAGCAACATACCAAAATGAAAAATATCTGGTGGTCCATGAAAATAAGTACCTATGCCATGTCCTGCGAATACTGGCACTATAGAATATCCTTGTTTAGCTGCTGTTTCTTCTATAACATTCCCTAAAAATTAAGGGAGGGCATATAAAAGTCCTACAGCATATTCAGATTATTACAATCATTACCTATACTACTGAAATTTTCATTAGGTTTACAAATATCAATAGCATTTTTTAAGCACAATTCTGTTACACTTATTAAACGTTTAGCTTCATCATCACATTCTTCCACTTCAAACATTTTTGAACAATCTCCATGATAACCATGTAAATATACCTAAAAAGAAATAAAACATTACTTTGGATTTTTATATTTATAACTGCAAAAATATGTACATAAAATATATATTATAATATAATATATTATTTCTACTAACTGTTACATCAACATTTAACATATCTCCTTTTGCTAATGGCCTTTTATCTGGAATTCCATGGCAAGCAACATTATTAATACTAGTGCATATTGACTTTGGAAATCCTTTATAATTAAGCGGACTAGGATAAGCTCCATTGCTTATAATCATTTCATGGACTACTGCATCTAATTCATCTGTAGTTATACCAGGCTGAAATAACGATTGTTATTTAAACTACGCTCTTAGTTAAATTTCATGTTTGTAGTTATTGTATACCTTTATGTATTGTTTAATATGAGTTAATACTTTTTTAGCAAATCTACAACTGTCTCTCATACTTTGTATTTGATTTTTATCTTTAATTTCGGGTTTTTTTGGACCATCACGAGGTATTGAAGATTGACTGTAAGAAGGTTTTGGGATATATGGTGGTACTTCTCTAATTTCAGAAACTTGCCATGGTACAATAACCTCGTAACTTCCAAAAGAATTATTTATAAATTTACGTGGTATTGTCTAAAAAAATTATTACACTGAATAGTTGTATGACAATATAAAATAACACTGTTTTCTTGAAATAAACGTACTTTGGGTTTTCTTTTAAAAAAGCTTCTGAGAAACATTTTTGGGGTATTTATATAATTATAATTTGAAACAAAAGATCAATTAAAAAGTTCCGTATTTATGATTTTATTATATTTATAATTTTCATTCTTGTTCCTAAAAAAGATCTATTAGAAAGATATGTATATGGAGTTTGTTTAAATTAATGAACTGAAAGAAACCTGAAATTTGACGTCACTTCATTGGCTACGTACAAATCAGCTGATACAAGAATTGTTCGATAAAATAACCTTGAAAAATCTACATTCACAAACCATGAATGCTATGAAATCGTTTCGTGAAATACTAGCGCACGCAAAGAACGTGTTAATATTAACTGGTAGTGGAATTTCTGCAGAATCTGGTATCCCTACATTTAGAGGTGCTGGTGGTTTCTGGAGAAAATATCAAGCTGAAAATCTTGCAACTCCAGGAGCATTTGCAGCAAATCCTTCTTTAGTTTGGGAATTTTACGAATATCGTAGAAGAGTGGCGAGTGAAGCTAAGCCTAATAGGGTATTTTAAGAAGTACATTTTTTTATTTCTAATTAGTACACATTTCTTAAAAAATTATTTGTACATTAAATTAAGTTTTTAGGCTCATGAAGCAATTGCAGTTTTTCAAAATCGTTATTTAAAAGAAGGTAAAAATGTTACAATTGTAACACAAAATATCGATGAACTTCATCAAAGGGCAGGAGCCAAGGATGTAGTGGAGCTTCATGGTTCGCTGTATAAAACTATATGTACAATTTGTCATGAAATTGTTGTAAATAAGAATATTCCAATATGTCCTGCATTAGAGGGAAAAGGGTAAGATATCTTTAATATTTCATTATAGATATTATTAATATAAATATGAATAGGTCGCCAGATCCAAATATTATGATTTCTGATATTCCAAAAGAAGATCTACCTAAATGTACAAAAGAAGATTGTAAAGGTTTACTAAGACCTTACATTGTATGGTTTGGTGAAAATCTGGATGACTATATACTGGAACAAGCTTGTGAGTATTTTTCTACCTATATAAATGTGCATTAGAAATTTTAACAATAAATTATAACATTTAGATAAAATAACTTTTTAATAACATAACAATGTCTTCTATTTAAATATTAGATACCGCCGTTGAAAACTGTGACGTCTGCTTGATTATCGGTACTTCATCTACAGTATATCCTGCGGCAATGTTCGCACCGCAAGTAGCACAACGCGGAATTCCTGTTGCTGAATTTAACTTAGAAACAACTCCCGCTACAAACTATTTCGAGTAAGTTAAAATTATAATTATCGCAAACATTCTGTAGATAAAATAGATATATACATGTAATGTAAGAAAATATAAAATGTAGTAATATATTCAAAATCTTATGATATCTTGTGACAATCCTGAAATATTGAAATGCATGTAAAACATTCATAAATAATTTTCGAAGTCCTGTACTTTTTTACTTGAACTATTTATATGACGTATATCTGCAACAAAATAATATACGCATTATTTAAAGGTACCATTTCCAAGGTCCCTGCACCATTACTGTGGCAGAAGCTTTAGAACCTTGATTCCCAAAAGTTAAACGAACATAGAAGTTATAATAGTTTACCTTGTACTAGGCATACTTCGGTATTTAGTTCAAGATGGTGTAAATATTCCAACCATGATTGTTGTTTGGTTGAAAGGACATCTCGTGGGCCTTTCACTTCTATAATTTTATGCTTTAGGAAAAAATATGTATTTTGAAATTAAAAGAAAATAAAATATTAATTTATAACAAATTTCATTTTTTGTAAAATGTATGAATAAAAGTATGAATAAAAATATATTTCTTAATACTTTTTTCTCAATGTTATTTATTAAATAAATACTCACCCTTTTGGTATCATAATTCCATACAATTAAATCTGGAAATCCAGCTTTCCAGAGTTTGAAATTGTCAATCAGTCGTTTACAAATCCCTATTACACCCTGAGTTCCCAAACAATGTACTATTTGCTATAAAATAGTTTTTCATTGTGCATTATTAAGTTTTATGATATGTTGGGTGATAAAACAATAGAATCAGTAAAATATGCACCTTCAGTTGTAAACTATCTGACTTAATTGGACTTGATGACATTATCGATTGATATCGTCCAAATTTCGCGAACTTTTCTTGCATGAAAGAGCTTAAAAACTCAGAATTGAAGTTACCAATAATTTTAAGTTTCGTATCTATTTTTTCTTTCCTATTTTCATAGAATTCGCCTGTAAATAAATCACTCGGAGCTTCTTGATATGGTGATGAAAATGCTCCAGGAACATGCACATCATACAATTCTTCCCAAAACAAAATACAAAATAGAGTAATCGGTAATGCACCTTCCAAATGCAATCCATCAGGGAATCCTTGTTTCTGATAATAGTGGAATGCAACAGTTTCTACCGATCCATAACTTTGACCATCAGCATTACTTTTTATACACCAAGTACTTTTACTGCCTGCAGTATTTCTAGAACAATTTAATTTCATGTTATATCTCAAAATAAAAAAGACAACGCGTATGTAATTAAATTTACCTTGGCATTTCTGTGGCGTATATAGTGACGGACCTGCTCTGATAGAACATGGGTGATATAACATCCTCCGATATACAATGATTACCTAATATTTTATTAAGAGTATCTCTCGTGCTTGGTTTAATTCCATTTTTCTTCTTCACAATTTTTCTTGCTCTTTTCATAAGATTTATTTTATCTATTTGTGTTATGTTTTCTGTACTTAAGGCTTTTATTATAATGGATGCACATGTTTCTATGTCTTTGTGGTGATGCATTTCAATGAGAGCTAATTCATCATACCATTTCCCTTTACATGTATGCATATAACAATTTTGCTCCAATAAGAACAATAAGATCTCTACCACTCGCTTTTTATTTTTGTTTGTTTCATCTCCATTTTTTCCATCTTCGGCCTTTTTATCATCATCCTTTTTAAATGCCTCTATAGATATGGAAATAATTTTCATCCAGACAAATGCTGGCATATAACGAGTAACATGTTTAGGAAGCATAGAATTTTCTAATCTACAAAAATTAAAGTTGAGATTATTGAACACCTTTTCCATTACAATAGTAGAATTTAAATTACCTTAATGACTCATCCTTCAATAAATTTTTTAATACATCCATAGCATAGTTGCCATTATTTTTTACTTCTTTCCAATTTTTTTTCTCTATATATTGTAATGTTGTAGATAATACAGATCTGACTGCTACATAACTACAAATGCAAATAAATTTAGGTCAATGAAAATTATAAAAACTTATCTCTATTTTTAAATCTATTGCTAATTTGTAAAAATAAGTTTACCTCATTAGATGTAATCTAGAAGAAAATATTGGAAAATAATGCCCAGAATTTGTTGGGAATATTATTTTCCCTAAATAAATATCACATAACATATGAAATGTATCTGCCAGACTATTTGCTGGATCTTGATTTGGCATCAACAGTATTATTATCTTATCAATAATATTCCATGTTTTGAAATTTATACATACACAAAAATCTATTATGTCCAAAATTGAATCATATAAAATACTACTTGGAGTCTTCATTCCAGGAAACAAAGATTTTTTATTTGACAATTGTAATAACTTTTGGATATTACTTTTTTTGTTTCCTTTAGGATTAATTTTCATCTTTTTACAAAGTTGCTGTACTTCAGTTACTTGCAATAATTCAAGTATTGTATCTAATTTCTCATTTTTAATATCAAAACTACAAATAGATCGTGAAGCAAGAACTTCAAAAATATGCTTTAATTCTGTAGCTATTTCTGGGTAAACTATGCTACTTTTCCTAAACCACGTCCTCTTTCTTTTTATCATCCTTGCCAATAACATTTGAGCGTCTTTAGGAAGCGTGATTATAGAAAATATAAAATCAAGTTCATCTTCATTGAAATAATTACAATTGATAGGATTAGAGAGTACAAGGAAAATAGTAGTAAATAAAGTTTTTGAATTCAAATCATCACATAAGTTTATGTCACTTAATTTATACTTTATTGCAACTTCACTATTTATGTTATTATCTATGTCACTATATGTATCAAATGTTTTTGTGAAATATATACTCTTTAGATCAAACTCATGTGAAATATTATCTTGCTTTGCTAAATTCATATATGTAATAGCCCGAATTAAAATGTTAGTATCTATATTTTCACCAAACAGTTTCTTCCTTGCATTAACTCTTGGAGATTTATCAGGTGATACTTCGGAAATATAATTTGATTTTTTAGGTGTTGAGGAAGGTGTTGAGCTGTTAGAATTTCTAAATAGAAAAATATTTTTATCTGGAGTTCTTAGTTTCTTATTTGGAGTATCTTTTAAATGACAATTGTCTTTAATAATAGGTGATGATGTTTTCATATAACTATTGTTTCTTGATTTACTTTCTGGTGTTTTTTGTAATTTCATACTAATATTATTTGGTGATGTCTGTCTATTAAAATTTGAAGAATTTTCTAACTTGTTATTTGATGTTATCAAGCAATTTCCATTTTCATTTAAAGTTTCTCTTTGTATTTCATTTATTGTATCAATCATTGGTAGTTCATATTCTTTATCAAGTTCATGCTGTGATATTCCTCCTAAATAATCATTTCCACACAATGATACATTATTGCTTGCTATCTGAACATTAGTTTGAGTCATTTTTGCATCATTTAAGTTAACATCATGCATTTTATTCAACTTCTCATATAGAACTGTACAATCCGATTGTTTAGTTGCTGACAATAAAACGTTTGTTTTTTCATTTTCCTCCTTCCTCTATAAAAGTAAAAAAAGATATAATTTAATTTCATACAATATCTTATTTTATAAAAAGAATAGGGTTAAAAAGAATATAAACGTCAGCTAACCCTTTTTGAATAAGGTATACTTTTTGACCTAGCACATTTTTTAACATTTATCACAGTTGATTTTTGTTTGCCGATTGATTTGTAGAATTCATCAATGCGTGTTTGTTGCGACATTGTTTTATATTTGCCTCACAATAAAATAATTGCACTTTTTAAATCACTATTGTCCATGCCAATCTTTGACTCTCTTTGTTACATATATAAATAAAGCGTGATATAATATTAAAAAACTATCACTTTAATAAATGCTTCTATTTTCCACAGATGTATATCAATTTCTTTATTTTTATCAATAACATAAAAAGGAAAACTAAACCACACCCACAAAACATCTCTGACTAATTAGTCTTGACTCATCTTATAGAATGTCGAAAATCTTATACTATATATTATGATAAGCGATATTTAATTGTAGAAGTAAACCTACGTGCTACACTGCTATCATTCTTATATGTCTCGCGAGCGCGGGTTCCGACTTATGTGCGACATACGCACACACATACGTACATAATGTATGCATACGTAGAATATAAATAAAGCTATAGTTCAGTTTACAGTGAACACGCGTTCAGAAGTTCTGACTAACACACAGACTTTTGACAGAATGCGGCTTCTTTTATTCCCGCGAATTGTTCCCTCCTTCGAGACGGAAGTAGAAAAGGAACGACGTCACCGGATTTGTTTACTTCTTCCTGAATTCTGCTTCCATGTATATCAAAGATACACAGAATGCTCAAATTAAGTAAAATTCCACTTGTGATCAGCATTGCACTAGCAAAATAAATTGTTCTGTTGTAGCCAGCAATAATTGTTTATTAATAACTTTGATAAAAAGAACTTCTTTGTCATAAGGTTTATACTGACATTTTATGTATCACACATAAAAAATTATATAAAACGTATTCATTTCCATAAAACATTGTATATACTTACTACAGTATATTTTAACAGAAGTAATAAATAAGATGTTTACCAAACCAATGTTTTGCCGCCATATTTATCCATATGATTTACGATATACATATGTATCTATACATACATACGTATATGGCTTTATTACCGGAAGGAATTTCTTATTTGACTTTTTGCTTTTTTAAATCTAATATGTTTACAATAAGTACAATTATATAATTTAGTATCAAGTACTATTCATACTATACTAAGCAGCGAAGGATATCGTAATGAGTATATAATGAGATCAATTAGTCAGAAATAGTCAGAATTATAAGTTTCTAGGTATAAAATTTTGCAGATTATAATGCCTCTATCGAGAAACAGATTTCTAACACTTTAATTTGTAATAACATTCTCTCTATATAAAGTTTGTTGAAGTCGACGTTATAATACAAAATATACAAATAAATAAAATAATATTCATATTTGCTGGCATTTTTATCTGATTATCCTAAAAATAAAAAAAAGGTATATAACCTTCAATGGTGCAAAACGGATTTGAAAATTTGCAAAAACGCAAATACTATAAATAAAAAAATCCTCATATTTGAAACATAATAAAAAGTTATAAAAAATTCTATTTTCACAATTTTATACACGATAATTGTATAGAATTCTATATAGCATGAATGTGATATTTATAAAAGAATAAACCTGTGAACAAATTTATTTTAAAAAATGTACAAAGAAAATGTAATTTTTCTATTTCTTTCAAGTTCCTCGAGCAAGAATTAAGTATACAAAGCATCATCATAAACAAATTTTATTTTATAATTATTCTCAGCTAGGAAGGTAAAGCTACGCGACGTAATCTGAATTTATTTTAAAATATTTGCCTGTTTAAATTTTGTTGAATTTATGTTTGTTACGAATATTTTCTTGTTAGCGTTATATGTGAAATGCAATTGCGTCCTGCTCCTTCTTCACCTACGATTTTTTAGGAAACAAATCATTTATATATTTTAATAGTATAGCAAATACTGTGTTGTCGTATAATACGTAAAACATTCATTATAATGTGATTGCAATGTAAATACAATAGATAAAATAAAAAGTAAACTTCGACTTATTGACATGAATTACATAGATGTATATCACATATATATGTTTTATACTGAAGAACTATTTTTTTCATTTTTCTTCTTTTACTTGAATAACGTACAATAATTAATTTATTTATAATTTTGCCAATTTGTTGAAATTACATAATCTGGGTATGTTTAATAATCAAATTGCAATGTATATATATAATATATACACATTCAATTAGTTATATTAACTAACAGATTCAAGTGTTAATCACATTTATTATAGACATTAATGCTAAATTATAATTGAATTTAAATTTTTATATGTAATTAATAGGAAACAACTCATCTACCTGATAACATCTCTACTTGTCTAAAAATATGAAAAGGCAAATAAATGCAAGCACTTTTGACTATTTTATTCAAAATATTTCTCGCTTTCCGTCGATAAAAGAATTTAAAGTTTATTATTATTATTGCAAAAAGCATGTACTACAATATTACAAGCACATCAGAGTTATAGAAAAGAGAGAGAGAGAGACACACAGAGACAGAGACAGAGAGACAGAGAGAGAAAAAGAGAGAGACAGGCAAATAAATTTAGGAATGTAATTTTTATTTGTTAGATCTCGACGGTTTATAAGCAATAAATATAATTCACGCCTTAATTTATATCTGATGATATTTTATTTGGATCAAATTAAATTTGATACATGCACTCAGTGAAAGGTGTTATCAGGGGACGAGAGAGCAGATGATGTATGTATCGAAGAACAAATAAAAGGGTTGTCTAGATCAAACATTCTAAATATATAGAATTTGATACACCTTCCCTTTACGTTCTCCGACTATACAATCTTGAGAAAAATTCTCTATACTCTCGTCAAACTTTCGTTCAAACTGGAGCTTTGGTTGGAGCGTTTTTTCCAATTAAATCTTCCTGTCGCACAGCGACATAGAAGTCCTACTGTATTCACAGAATAAAATACACGTATAATAGATACACCGCATTTCGACACCTGTCGATATTATCGTAAAAGTTTTTTTAACACTCAGAACTTTTTTAAGAGCTTCACGTTGAACATTATATTTGTAAGCTCATTCTTTCTCTTAATAATTTGTTTTTTTTTTCACACGAAACGATTATAGGTCTTGTTCGATCGCTCTAAATAGTTGCATTGATTCGGCTTAGTCCTACTTACATGGTACAGTATTGTTTTCCGCGAATGCAACAAATTGGGTAAACACGAAGTCTCACAGCTCAATTCCACCGAATTATTTTTTCTGAATCACATCGATCAACTATATAAATCATTTGACAAAAACTTTCTTGGATAATAAAACATTTCACAAATATTGCTAAGTAATACTTTGATTACCATATTGTTTAGCTTATTTACCATAAATTACTTAAAAGCAACGAGATATCGGCCTCGTTATCGATGAAACTTCGTGTTTGCCAAATCAGAAAATGTAAAGCGAACTCAGTCTTTGGTTGGAGCGATCAAACCTTTGAAGATTTTCGACGTTTCATTTGTAAAATGGCTATTGGGTCAATATTTTTAACATTAATAAATTTTATATAAAAATCCATGTACCACTATATTTCGTTTAAAGCGTTCCAACTAAAATAAACAAATGATTTTTACAAGTACATTCTTGGAAATATTTTTCCGCATAATATCACTCGTCTTTCTCAAAATCATATGACGGAAGATATTTTCTTCTTTTCATAAATGAATTTTGCAAAGAAACATAAGATATGAATGGGAAAAGAAACAAAATAATGAGAAAGGTAATGAAATATGACTTAATTGAAAATTTGTAAATATAATTAAGAAAAGTGAAATAGCACTTCATGTTCAATGGTGAGTTTGAGAAAGACGAGAGAAATAATCAGATACCTAAAGTATATATACAAATGTGGCAGAAATTAGATTTCACAAAATGTTATATAATATACAGGCGAGTGAAATTCTTAACAAAATAATAAGTCCTATCCAGGATAAAATTTCTTTATTACTCCTCCTCTAAAATCGTCCCGAATTCATAAATTTTCATACACATCGCTGTGCACCTACCACAACAACATTAATTACAGTTATTTTTTAGTTAATTACCTAAAAGTAAGAGATACAATAAGCGTAATTATTTTTATATGTACAATATATCTTTTTTGTTTGTTTCTTATTATGATTTCATGAAGTCTCTAGAATTTGCAACATTTGCACCATTATATTTTTCTCTTGATTTCGTATTACGGCTCGCGAAAGAACTTTTTTATTGCATACTTGGAAAAAATTTCTATGCTTCAAGTCTGGAAAATGAATGACTACCTGAAAGACTTTGCCATGGCCGTTCGTAATACACTTAAATTATAAATCTTCAGTCCAAGTGGCTAGGATATTATTCGTCTTGATCAGTGCCTACAAATTTCAAATAAACAACAGACAATGTGTTGCATATGTGAATGAAACCTTTTCTAAATAATAATAAGAATTATGCGACAGATACTCTTGAATTTCGTCAGTTCTAAACTCATATATTTAATAATCTATTTTAAGTAACTATATGTATTTTTTTATAGGTGTCCTTCCTATTAGCCACACAGAAATATGAAATGTGTAATTGTAATAAATGTGTAATCTTTCTTTCAAATAAAACAACTGCTTCTTTCGTATCATCAATTATCAAATAAAAACATCTTAGAATCTCGATATTGTCAATTTTCTTGCTAACTTATTTTTTTATTCAATGCTTATATTTTAATGTAGTATCTCGATATACAGTTACATGGAATGGGAGACAATAATGCAGAAAGACTAAGAGGAAGAGAATAACGCGCATAAAAATGTGCGCAGATTCAGTAACTATTTTCATTTTCATGTTGGTTTTATCTAGTGGTAATTAAACTTTTCTTTTTATCTGCAAAATTATGTAACAAAGTATATGGATTATGTACCAGTAAATGCCTCAATCTCAATTTTCGTATAATTATACCAGTAGATTTCAAAAACTGTTTGTCTGCATAAACAACTAAATTTTTGTATGGCATTAGTACTCATTGATACGATTGATTTAAGCAGGAAGCTGATAATCCCTTATTTAAAGCTTAAACACAGACTCAGCTATTATTCTAATATTTATGTAATGTATCAATTTTTTGTAAAGAATTCTACTGGTATGAATATACATATATAAGATATACCCATTTTCCCAAATACTGTTACTTAAATCTTGCTATAAAGTACTTAACAAATTAATAGTACACAATTTCACTGTATGCCAATTTTTTGTATAAAAAGAATAATCAATTTACTTGCAAGCTAATTAATAAAATTTAATATATCATTATGCAGAAAAAATCGTTTCTTTCATATTTTGTATGGCAAATAAATTCATTAATCGTTATTCTTATTTCCACAACTCGCAATTACTAAATTGAAAGACGAAAATTTTTACATGTTCTGTGTAGATATTATAAACCCTAACCATAGTGTCATGAACTTGTCAAAATGTAATATAGATTTTCATGATACAAGCTTCTCAAACGCAACATTAAGATTTATATTTATATATAAATATAAATATATAAATATATTAATATTTATATATAAATATAAATATATAAATATAAATATTAATTTATATTTACATTTATATTAATTCAAAGTATGTTACTGAAATAGAAATGTGTGGCCCTCAAAACTATAAAACAATTAGAACCTCCTTTGTTATGTGCTAATATAAAGATTATTACTGTTAATAGTTTCATTATTTCACAGCCTGAAAGCTTTTAACATACTACTATTTTAACATACTTGTAAAGAAATAAGATGAATACTTTCTTATATATAAACTGAATGTATGTATATACAGTATTGAAATAAACATAAAAATCCACAGTAAATCAAATTAATTTGAGTTCATCAAGAGCTTCGAAAAAACAACATGTATTAAGATTATTTATAAAAGGTTTACTATACATTGTTCACAAGAGGTATCTATTCTATCTCTAGTTTATATCATTTAAATAAAATTTACAATCATAAATGTACACACAGAAATATACCGCCAAAAGTTTAGATTTCATATTTCAAAATAATATAATTTAGAATTAGCTTTTACAATATTTTATGGTGTACTAGTCATTACCTTCTCTCAGATTTATCTAATTGTCAAAAATACGAATATGTATTCCAAACATGCAAAATTTCTAAAAGAAAACTCAAACAAAAATCTCTCTGTAATACTTCTGGAATAAAAATAATTAATGCTGTGTTTGAGAAAGCCTATGATATAATTTTAGTAACTTCATTAAACATATTTCAATGGTATCATTTGCATATGAGTAAAAAAATGAGAAAGGAGTTCTGCCAAGTTTTTGATAAAAATGAGGCTATAATTTTGTCAAATATAAAAGTTCCCTTGCGTTGAACAAAACTATTTTTTGTTTCAGAAAACAAAGAGTATGTACATTATATTATTTTCATATTTATCTATTAACATCTAAAAAGATATTTATATTAAGAAATGAAGAAACATAACAACAGTCTGAAACTAATACTAAATTTAATATACCAAAAAGAAATGAACTACTCCTTATAAAGATTTAATGAAATACTGTGACTGCCTCGAATAATTGTGACTGTTCAAGTTGCAAGGAAACAAACGACTTAGAGAAATAAATTATAGTCTATTTCATGGTCAAAACAACTTGGTACTTGCAATGGAATTGACACTGTTCCGTTGTCATCGCTGTAACAGGCAACTGATCAGAGTATTTCTGCAATCTAGCCGTACCGCATTTCGCATTAACGAGCACGTAGTGTATGTTCAGTCTCCAGAAGGTAGACAGACATAGGCAAGGTAAAGTTAGCGAAGCCCCCAGTGACGTATTGGCGGCAACAGGGGTGCCGATAGCAGGCATCATGTCACTTCCATCGCTAAGGAATTTGTTTTATTTGCCCGTACAAGCTGCTGTTGCTGTGGTTTACCATCGCAAGTTGCATTTTCCACTCCATCCACCTTCATATCCAAATTTTCACTATAATCAATTATGGAATCGTTGATAACAGATATTTTCAAAGTAGTCAAAGATACTAGATTTCTACTTATGTAGTTGAACAATGGATATGCTTACCTATTACTATTAAGCGTAATTTCCCCGGACGTTGGGATTTGTTGCGCCTGACTCTGCGTCTGTTGTTGCTGCCTTGCGAGACTCGCCAATTTGCTCTGTGTGATAAAGCCAGGTAGCAGAGTGGACGGCGGATGTTTTTGTGGCAGAACTATCGTTGACTGATTATTCACAACGTGAGTGCTATTTGAAAGATTATTAGAGTTATTTATATGAGACAATGGCCCATTTTGATGTCCATTGCCAAAGTTTGTAATTGTTCCACTAGTTGTGGTACTTGCACTAAACACTCTGACTCCAGCACTACCACTGCCACAGCTACCGCCATTCCTATTATTCGTTGGACTAGTCAAGGATTTAGACAGAATGGAAACAGAATTGCTGTTGTTTGGTAATTGTCTATGTTGTTGCTGTTTAGACTGGTTCGACTGTGTCTCAGTAGCACCACTTATGCATTGCGTAGATACTACACTCGACGTTGTCGGTTGGTTGGTTGTACACGAGAAAGACGACGGGACTGTAGAACTCGTAGAAGTATTTACAACACTAAAACCACTACCACTGCACTGAGGCCGACTCTGTTGTGTTGCAGGCTGTGCCAAAAGACTGCTAGGTAGCGGAGTCACAACAAAATGTGAACTACCCAGTTCGTCTGTCCGCATATCGTTAGAGTTATTATCCGATAGACCACTAATGCACGCACTACCGGTTATACTCGCAACGGCAAGATCAAAGTCCGATAGCGTATCCACAGAGAAATAATCAGCGATATTGAATTCTGATGTAAAAGGTGGTTCATCTCCTACACGCTCGGGCTCTACTTCCACACAGATAGATGTTGCTTCAGGTGGGAACGGGTATGGAAGCGGTTTCGATGGAGTTAATGTTGGCTCTACATCTGAGTCCGTATCACTACTTTCTTCACTTGGACTATGCACTGACACAGGTGGAGTCTTTGGTCGGAAATGTAACCTTTATCACAGATAAATTTATAAATTAGTTCGTTTATTCTAAGATCAAATTTCTTTGTCTTGTCATTTAACATACCACTCCTTCTTGATTGGAATTGTTGATGTGGCAGTTGTATCAGATTCCACTGGTTCCCGTTTTGGTTGATGTATTGTAAAATCTAGAGAAGACCACATATCATCCATATCGGTTGAACAGCGATCCAATATTACTCTGAAAGTGACATAATGTTAAACGATATTAAGAGATATCACTTTTATATAGCTATTTCTAAATATTTAGATATCATACCTGCCACCCCGACCAATTCGCCGCCGCGCGAAACCAATACATCTCGGTACTGGTTTGCTGATACTGGTCAGTGCAAACCTATACTTCTTATCAGCCAAGCCCCCTTCACTTTTATCACACCAAGGCCAGTTTCCAAATCCACCTGATACAGGCTGCAAAGAGAAAATCTCTATATCTACAATCCTGAAAAAAAGAACTTTAAGACTATTTCCACACTTTTAAAATAATTCGTAGCGATTTTCATTGACACCCATGATACATTAAACAGCTTGTGTAAAATTAAACAATATATAGTCCTGTTTCAAATACATACAATATTTGGTATACGTGTGTTTATGTCAGAACGAATCGTAAAATAAAAATTTGGAACAACTTAGCTGCACTCACTGGTAGATAAGTGCTATTTCTATTTCGTCGGAAAGTGAATTGACCCTCATCAGCAGTGTCTTCATCATCGCGATCTGAAGGAACCGAGGGCTGAGAATGTGAATGAGATGGGAGCGGACTATCTTCGTCTGAACTTATTAGCGGGTCCAGCCCGCTTCCAAGAACACCAGGCCGACTTCCTCGACCACCTCCGCTACCTGTTCCACCCCGTACACCATTATCTTCCAAATTTCCTCCCCTGCTATCGGTTTTATGCTTTCGCTTCTTATATTGTCTTTTTTCTTTCCTGGGTACTACATCATCCTAAAATAAACAATAATATATTGTCATTAGTAGAACTTCTTTTTTAATACTAAAGTAATATGGAACCTTAAAAAGGTACTCACTTTACTACAGACTTTATTTGCCCAATTTTGATGAACACCAAACTGATTCGTGAACAGTGGAGCAAAAGCAGGTCTTGGTGTCTTCAACGCTGATACTTCTGCCAATATTTGTCCATTAAAGTCTTGTGCCTGATATCTGTAAAGTTCATTAATTATATAATATTCGAAATCTAATTCTATAGGGAGGGAAATATAAAGAAATTGGAAAATCGTGTCCATACCTTTTTTCATATACTTCAATTGTAAGATGTAAATGTTCTCGTTTGGTTTTCTCTCTTCTTTTAACCATTTCTAAAAGGGTAACTGCTCTACTAAGATCCCTACGGAGCTTCAGCATTTTTTCATAACTAGTTTCGTCGTTTTTACGATGTTTACGCGTTTGCATTTTTTCCGTTCTACGTCTAAACGCTAAATAAGGATTATTGGCAGCTGAACCAAACCGATGTTCTGTTTTAACCGTTAATAGAAGAGGATGTTGCTGAGACAGAGAAAGGGCACAACGATGTTAATAAAATTTTATCAGTAATTATTAACCATTAGATATATAAAATGTAAAAGCTTACTGTTTTAAGACGCTTATTCAGCCAGTAATCAAACACAGCAACAATTAAATCATCATCCTCTTTCAGAAGTGCTTTAGCTTCGTTAAGAGTGACTACAGTTTGTCCTGAACTTTTCTCTAAACGATCCATCATTTCTTCAAATTGAAGAGGAGTTAAGTCCATCTTACGACTTTGTACTGCAACCCATTTTTCATCTTCTGAGTCCATATCATAGTCTGGAATATCTTGTTCCATTGCAAAAGCTTCAGAAAAAATGCATACAATTATTAAATCTGTTATATATACAATAATATTGATCATTAAATATTAAAAATTGTTTATCATATTCTCTTACGTTGCATGTGTATAAGTTGACGAGGTAGCCTATAGTCAGCTGGGTATATTTTATCATAAGCTTCCACATCTGTTAAATCAGTTACCTCAGGAGTAGGAATGATCAGACCTGTGCATATTGCTCTTTGCAAGTGATGTTCCTACACAAACAGTTAGTACAATAAATAATATGAAATTTGATAAAATATAAAATTATTTAAACTTTTGCTTTTTCATATGCTACTATAAGGAGGAATAAGAAAACTTAAATATTATGCACAAATCTATAATGTACAATGACATTTAATAATATATTATATATATTTGTAAAATAGCATTTAAACATATATTTTAATGAAGGTCAATCAAATACATTGAATATATTGATAAAATAAGAATAAAGCAGAAAATAATGGAAATGACATATTTAAAATACATAAAATATAAGCAGAGACAGCTAAATAACATGAAGATCATACTACACAACATATCAGTAGATACACATTATTAGCGTTGTTTCAATAAGATACCATTATTGTATATAATGACAACATACTATTAAATGCTTATTGTTTACGTATTTGGGAACAGAAAGAAACAATCATCATACAAAAATTATATTACTAAACATAATATGCTATAAAAAGAATGTAATAATTAGAAAAACTGAAAACTAAAAAATTCTTGTACGTTGAACAGCAACGTTAAACCATCTATTTTGATTCCATCGTTACTTCAGTATACAAAGCTGACAACTGTCAATAGTGACGTAAGAAGGTGTACAGAAGTATGAGGAACAACAATAACATATAAAATATTTTTATCAATTACGTTTAACAATAAAAATAAGGAATTTCTAGACATAATAATGATAAAGAAGGGTGCCATCTATCGGTTGTTTACGAAGATGTAGATGAGAGTAAGATGGCGGACAGGGAAAACATGCTGGAAGAAGGTTGAACGTTCGACTTACACATTCCTCCTCCTTTTCCATGCCGCTGGGCATTTGGGGCACAGCACGATTAATGGCCGAGTAATCTGGCAGATCCGGTAGTTCCTCAGCCATATAAATCGGCATGGGCTTGGAAGCGTCCAGGGCACGGGCCCTGAACGACAGCTTGCTCATCCTGAGGCGGCTGGCTCGCGTGTTGACAACCGAGGTGGCTGGTGTCGAACCGTGAGACCAGTCGGGTCGGCTCGGGCCTCGGACTTAAGGAACGTGAACCTGACTGGGCCTGGTTAGGGGCCCTGCGGCCGTAATACCCGGCACAGAGAGCGCTCAGGGCCTCATCGTTCTCCGGCCATCGCGCTGGAACACGGTCACTCAGTCACCAAACGAGATATATCACTTCGAAAACATGTTTGCGTGACACGGTCCCTGCTCAAAGCCATCATGGCCGACGCACAGCCATTTAACACGTTCAGCTCGAGCAGTTCCGCGATGCGACGTGCGCCGCGCGGGAATCGGCTTGCTACCGCCACCGGTCGACTCACGAGCGTCTATTGGATGCTTCGCGTTTCCCTTTGTTATAAGCCTCGTTCACACTCCCTTCGATTTACCAGAGTGTTCAAAACTCTATCGAATCAAATATCTTTCAAAATATTTGTCAGCCTATAATAATATCCGAATTAAATGCTACACATACATTTTAATAGTTTCCAGAAATGTATATCTCGTTTATGCGACTTATAATTGTCTGGTGGCGCCGAAATTTTTAAGGCTTTCTTAACCTATCACTCTATATTTCATAAAAACAAATCAAAGACTTTTTAATTATATGGTATCGTTAAAAAGTAAACATGAATAAATATTCGGTTACAGGTTTACAGCAAAAAATTTTATATGTGTATTTTTTAACAGTACTAAGGTTGACATTTTTTCATCGCGTTATGAAAACATAGATTTAAAAAAAAATGGAATTAATTGCAAGATTTACATTTATATATTTGATAGTAACTTAGAAAAATTAATGGTGATAAGACTTAATTATACTTTCTGATATCATGATAGTATTTACATACATTTATGTTTTGTATTTTAAGTGACTTTAATTTGCGCACGCGTCGCGTATGCGAGGATATTTTAAATTTTAAATCTTTTACGGAGTGCAAGAATTGGAAATTAGTTGATATTATTAGATGATATTGTTTATTCTTTTTATTTACAATTTCGATATTAAAATGAAGCACATTTTAATTTAACTTAGATAAGATAGATATCTTTCTAATACATTCCAACTTTTAGTAACACAAAAAGATATTTTCGCTATTGTAATTTCCTCATGTAATGTAAACGGAAAATCGAGTTCGAAAAATTTTAACAATAATATTACTATTATATTGTGGAGACTAATAAAGTAAAAATAAAATGGAAAATGTAAATAAAAAAGTATAAGTGTTAATATCTTTCGTTTGAACGGAAACTTAGGTTAGATGTATTGGTGCAACATGTCGAAGCAACAAATCTAAAGTTAGATATTAATTCCATTAATTTGAAATCAGTTATAGCGATGGTTGATCGTAGAATATTTTATTTAATTGAAGGAATCTTTGGTTGAAGTTAAATCATATTCCCGCGTATCGACATGACGCAGAGTATTGCAATTCTTTCTGTGATTCCTAGGTTATCTTACCATCTTTGAGTTCAACTTCCAAACTTAACAATATTTGATATTTTGCCAGGTATTACTTTTGACATACACTTTCTTTCATACCCGTAGAGCTCGTAATTTTTCAGCTCAAGAGACCTTTTCGCAGCAAGCACGTGTTAAAACGCACTACTACTACGACATGCTGAGTACTGTATTTGCGCATTTGGGTTTCAGATATTGGCGGAAAATCCACCCAATTTAAATTTTCAATGCATTTTTCTAATATATCTTACAACTTACGCGTAATAATTTCTTAATCTTTTATTGCAGAATACTTAAAGATAACGTTTTCCCGTGTTTTTATTCTTAGAAACATTAATTATACAATATGAACATGTCTCTTCATAGACTTACAAACTCGTCTTTTTTTTCTTTCAGATAAATTTGATACACTGTCAAAATTACAAAGTGCAGATACAGTTGTAGCTGATTGTAATTTGCTTTTACCATATACAGATAAGTTACCATCTATAAAATGGACACAAACAACATGGGCTGGTATCAAATCACTAGCTTCAAATCTGAGATAAAAAGATAAAAATTATGCAGTTGCAATTTCTCAGACAAAAGTCTAGCTTCAGCTATGTCCGAGTATGTAATTGCACATATTTTTATTTTTGAATGTGATCAGAGACAGCAATATCAAAATCAAAAAGATAAAGAGTGGATAACAGATGGGAAAATTTCTGATCACAGACTTATTTGTGATTTGTTTGGAGTATTCTACGTTTAGGAAATATGGGGAAGACAAGTAATTATATTACGAAGTGTTTTTTGTTATTAGTGGTATAAATACTAGTTAACTTTATATAAAAATATTTTTAATTTTTGAAGTTGCAAAAAAATTAAAAATGTTTGGAGCCACCATATGGGAAGTGACGAGAACACCACTTAAAGAGAACTTAAATTATCTTGATGAACATAGAACAATTGCACATTTGTCTGAAATGCTCACAAATTGTGATTATATTATTAATGTTTTACCACCTACATCTAGTATTTTAGGTTTGTTAAACAGAAATATATTACAGAATTGTAAAAATCATGGCAATGTTCTTATCAATATAGGTTGAGGTAAAATAATTAAAGCGATAGATTTATTAAATGCACTTGAGCAACAATGGATTTCAAGAACTATTTTAGATGTTTTTACAGAAGAACCATTGCCAAAAAAGAAAGTAAATTGTGAACATTAACACAAGTAATTACATACGTACATACATTAATTAAAACTAAATCCAATTTTCTTTTACTAATATATTAGAAAATAATAGGAAATATTTTTATGCAGGTTATCATTACACCACATATCTCAGGTATAAATCGTGCTAAAGATGTAACAAAATATTTTGTTTAAAATTATCAAAGATATATTAAAAGTGCAAAATTGCAAAATATAACAAATTTACAAGATGGTTATTAAGTACTTGAATTAATAACTTAAGTATTTAACTATACTATAGAATTTTATACTAGAATACTATACTATATATAGAATTTTGTATTAAATTTTTATATATTTTGATTCAGTACAAAATTGACATAAATGTAGATAATTATTATAATTTATAAATAAAAAAATAGCTGATCCAATAATTTATTATGTATGACAGTATGTTACTTATAGGAAATATTTTTTAAAAATAATTACTTTGTATCTTCAGTAGCTGAATTTGGTTTCAAACCTCGTATACTGAGATCATAAACCACTTCTTCTACCTTTTTAGCCGCATATTTTAAGCCATCAAAACGTTTTCTTAGAGAATCATTTTTCAAATTTAAGAGTCTAAAGCCTGCACTTAGATCATTTATAAATCGTGCTATTTCTATAGGTCGATTATAATCACCACTAGTGACACTATTTATAGCAAAACGACTCTGAAATATAATATTCAAATAAGTAATTGCAACAGATGTGTTATACAATATGCTTACCAATTCTGTAGACAATTGTAATAGTCCCATTAGGTAGTCTTCTAAGTCCAAATGGAAACCATCCTCTCTATCATTACTAACTACATGTACAGTATTGAAATATATTAGATACAAATAAATGAAAGAAATTTCTTTAAACAATTACATACCTCCTAACATTTCTGCAGCAGTGTCTTTGCTAAGTAGAACTTTAATTTCTAAATATATTATTAAAGATGCTAAGAAACATAATTTTTGCGTGACAAAACGCCATTGATCATGATATTTGTAATACTGGTTTTTTGGCACGACATCTGCAAGTCTTGTATAGTTCTTACGTACATCTTCAAACAATGCTCTTGATTTTGTACAATATTCCTGTATAACTGCAAATAAAAAAATAATAACTACTTTGATAATTTCGTGATTCATTAAACATACATACTTGAGTTTTCTTTAAAGTTATCTTCATTATGTATGTTTTGCAATATCACCAAAATGTCCCTGGAGTTCTTTTCAAGTTCTCTTACAATAGCACGGATTTCCTTTAGCATAAAAAGAATTTTAACCATTTTTTATACATAGTATGTCCTTAATTAATTTTAAAATTCGTTATTTCAAAAAATTTAAAATGGTAAACAACAAAAAAGGGGTTAATGATCGTAACCTAAAACATGTACAGAATGAACATAAGGATAAACATGTATTTAAAAAGAAATAATCCATTTTGTTTATAACTATGAATTAATCAATAGGAATAAAATTTGTTTAAAGTAGTAGTACAATTATTTAGCATTTACGTTATCTTGTCACATAATTTCAATATTAGTAAAATATTATTAGGATATACTTCACGCAATACTTCTTCGTTGACTAAGTAAGTCTGAAAAGAATTAAAGATTTCTGCTATTCTGTCACCCATATTTCTCGTTATTCCTTGCAAAATATCTTTTTAAAGACACGGTACGTTAGTATTTGGGTAAGATAGTTAACAATTCGATATATATACATACGATAGTAAACAATTCATACGATAGATGGCATCATTGTAATTATCAAATTCCAAATTTTGAAAATTTATTCGTTGTAAAATGTAAACATAGTTAGTTATAATATGCTGCTTTATACTTTCACCTTATCCTTATAAAAAAAAATCTAAAATGTATACTGACACAGTATAAATAAAAACTTAATATTTATGTTTTTCTCATTTTTTCGTTAATAATGAGTAATTCCAAGAAACATCATAAATTAAATACCAGACAAGAAAATAAATTATTATTGCGGCACTCTATCAATTATTGTAGTACTGTATACATTATCACAATTTATTTGTCATATTTTGTCTGGCTACGTACTTCCATCTTCTACTAGAATTCCTTAAAAGTATATACTACATAACTTCTCCATGTTGTTCGCTAGTTGTTCGTACGAAGAATATCGAAAACTTAGAAAAGAAGAGACTAGTACTGGTATAAATATCGATATTAGTAGCATCTTACAAGGAATTTTATTCTCATTGTAAATTGAACATTCAACATGTCGATATTGTCCAGCAAGTACATGTACAAGTGTATGAATAATAATGTATCTTGTTAATTAATATAAATTCGAATCAATTAACAAGATACATTACATGAATATAGAAAAGCAAATAATCGTTTAATACGAGGATAGTATAGAGTCGCGATAGCGGTTTGCACAGGTCGGGAACCGAGTCCGTAAGCGCGCAAGCTGTAAGCTGCAAGGTCTCGCGCGGTATATAAATAGAAACCAGTAGGTCCTGCTGTGAAGTCGAGGAAGGTGGTTGGAATTCTACAGGATGCCTCTACGTAGCTCGTAGAGGATACCTCAGGGAATCTGCGGGCGTGTCATTGATCCCGATACACGCGTTCAAGTATCCGAACGAGACTGGCTTTATTGAAAAGTTCACGCCCACGTTTATGAACTCGCAAGAGCTGCGAGCTGCGATCAACTTTACTAGGAATTCCCGAATAAATCTACTTGATACAAATAACGAAAGGATTTTCTAATATTAATATTGAAAATCTCTAAATTCATTTCTACCGATGAAACGCTTAATTCTCTGAAAATTAAGCATTGCATTAAATACGAACAAAAAGCAGAAAAGCGGAACAATAACAGAAGAAGTTAGAATTTACATAGTAACGTCGAATAATTGGAGATACGTATCCATGTAAATGTCTATATGCGTTTCTCACTATTTTAAATCACCATGAAAGATTCAAAAGAGTAAATGTCCTTGTTGGTAAACGTCCTTCAAGCTTGAACATCTTCACACTTCATGTATGATATTCGAAAGTCTCAGTATTATAATACAATCAATGGCCAGGAAGTTCTACAATCTGCAAGTACCGATGCGCTCTATTAGTCTGAACTTATTATTACTTATATGAACTTACTTATGAACTTACAAAATAAATTATCGCCAAAATCTATCGCTAACTTTTTATTGAATTGTTTTGCCATTTTATCGTATCATATTATTTTATCATATTTATGTTTTTACCAATATACACAACGCTATACACAAGTATCGAATAACAATAGCAATAAGTGCAAATTTCAAACCAATCTTTCAACCAATAAGTTGTCCACAACACGACCACCTTCTAGCAATAGTAATTGCATTTCATTTGTTAAAATGATGATTTTTGTGCCCGATATGTAAAAGAGTTTGCATCGGTGTGTATCAACACGCAAGTGCGAGCAAATGGATCGAAGAGGATCTTGTCGAGGAGAAAGGAAACGGCAAAGACGAAGAAGAAAAAGCAGAAGGCTGGTCGACGATGATCCGTTAAGCTTGCATTCCTTAAGGCGCCAATCTTAATAAAATCTTGGTACCGTAGGCTATCGCAGAATTTTTGGTACTATATGCTTCGCGTGTACAATTTATTTTTAGTCGTATAATCTTATCTTCCGACGGAGGATTATGCCTTAGGTGTAGTTTTGTAGTTACATTTTACTATAACCAATACAACGAAAAGTTTATTTCCTATTCGAGTCGAAGAAGGAATTATTAGAAAATTCTGCACACCGAATGAAATTCGATTTGACAGGACATTTTCTGATGTTGAGAAGAACATCAATGGAAATTAAAACATCCGTATACTTGGCTCGTCTCGAGTCGAGAATAAATTGCGATAATTACAGCATGATATATATATATATATAAGTTGTCGTGAAGCGAGGTTCAGGCATTCGGCAAATTTCTCGATTAATATTCATGCCTTTTCGCGTTACTGTCACGACTGTTACACGAAGCGTAAGAGGAATCTAGTAGCTGCTCAATATTTGTACGTTAAACAGGTTTTCTTGTTCGTTTTCGTCGCGGTAATGTCAATACACTGATAGAGATACGCAAACACGAATACATCAGCAACAAAGGGAATCGTTCGATTCCTATAGCGTCCTTATCAAATACGAAACACTATTTTTAAATCATATTGCTTCCTCTTCGCTTGTGTCGTGATTACTTGTATCGTATACGATATGTAACGTGACGAAGAGAATAAAAACGTTGCATTTGTGGATCGTATTGAAATTAAGCAAGCAATATTATACAAGAGACAAACTCATTTAGAAGCCATGCGAGCCAAGCAAGCTGACTACGTCGATGTGAGCAACAGTTAATGTTCAGCATACACACGACACAAGTGAAATGCATCAGCATAAATGTCAGGGTCATCTGCATACACAGCAGACTTTCAGACATACATCGATTAAGCGTCGATGCTGTTACTAGATTAATATCTCTAGGTATTAAACTAAAGAGGTATGAAAGAATAGTACGCGATAATAAATCAAACGGACAAAAATGTAGGAATTAAAAGATAAGACAGCCTGTTCTGATTCGTACGATCACAAAAGGAGGGCTTTATATGGGTGGCGCCGTGTTAAAGAAATGCCCCCGGGCACTACCTTTTTACGTCACTGCTGGAGAATTTCCTACCCACTGGCTGATCGCCATTGCGAATCACAGTACCGGCATAATATCGAACCGTTAAGAGCCGAGAGCACAACGGAAGAATCCATGGAATCCAAATAAACGTCTGGAAATTATATCGTGTAGTCTTTGCAATATTAGAAGACATGTATCGCGAGGGGACGCGAGTCGAATAACAATCACTTAAGAAAAACCATATGCGCTGCAGCACATTTTACAACCTGCTTCCAACTTTTGACGTTAAGATCTTCCTTTTAATCATACTTCTATGTAAAGATGTACCGATGGATATTGGTATTATTCCACACGGTTGGTATCATGTTTCCTGCGAGTTTCTTGATTGGTAATCCCTGGAATATAATATCGTTAATCTACAGCGAATAGAAAAGAATGTGAAAATTATTATTTTAAAATTGGAGAAATAAAGATTAGTAAAAATGTGACGATTACGCTATGTATCGTACAATAGAAAAATCCTGGCACTCTCAGCCAGGCTTAAACTGGGCGAAGATTCGAATCATGGGACATCTCGTATGAATATCCTGTAATAAAATTGATATCTTTTAGATGATATTTTTGTAAAATTAATGATCAACGGTAACTTGAGCGTTGATGTAAATGAAGGAAAATAGAAAATAAGGAATTAAGAGACAATTTTCTGTAGAAACATATCAAAGGACACCAGTACTTCGCGTTCAGACACAAGAAGCAAAACATATCGGCAGGGAACCAACAGGTTTGACTTGCCGGACTAGTTAATAAATTACCGTAGTCCGCCGCCATCTTAATCTTCCAAGTTGCAAATGAGAATTCGGAATACTGAACACCAATTGCGAAATAAAGTCTCACGATGACTGCAGGCTGGTACTATATGCAAGAGGATAAAACAGTTTCTATGTTTCGGAAGAAATATGACCATCCAATTGATCTTGTTCTATAGATTAATCAATGTCTCGTTGCAATTGTTATGGAAATTGATGTTTTACGAAGAATTCACAGAATTCCTGTATGGAGAACTCATTTAAAGATTTCTGTAGTCCTAAAAGAACTTATGGATCACTGACAATTATTAAGAGAGGGTCGCACGAGCTATGTCTTGTCTAATTTTCTGTTTATCTCTATTTTGCGTGAAATTTCGATTTCCTTCGCAGCTTTAAAATCTATTCTCCGAATACCCTAGACGAAAATTGCGAACACACGGCGCATCGATACCGTAAGAAATTGATAAAATCATTAACGCCTTTAAGTTATTGTTGTTTTATGTTACATATAACTTGCGCATAATGTGCATGCATTTTTCGCGCATCTGAAACGGCCACAAATAGCATAAACATGTACATTAGCGATGCAGCTGGGTAAGTGGGTAGGCTCACGTAGTTCGTACGACCTTCATAAAAACTCGTCGATCAGAGATTGCCGGGAATGTTGAGTGAGAACTCGCCGTCTACGGGGTGGCGAATAAAAAAGTAAGCGCCTACCTTGGCAAACAAGACACCGACGCTAACTACCATGCCAAGTAAATGACAGTGCAATGATGAAGATAAAAAGCGATGCTAACTGCGCGAGGAAACGTACTATGCCGAAACAAATATGTATGTCTACGACATCGTCACGGTTGGGTCTTGCTACGAAATCTCCGTTTATAGATCGAACAGATTGAAACAAGGCCTATAATTTGTGGACACCGTTGTCCTTTATTTCCGTTAGCGCATTGTTCCTCTCCGGACAATGTAATTCTAAAAAAAAAAAAAAAAAGAAAAATATACAGATAGAGAAATAGTTAAGAAACGAGGAAAAACCTTTTTAACTTTTCTTCCAGCAAAACATCGAACGTTGATCGATTAAAAAAATTTATCGAACAGAAGAAAATCATGTAACTGGCGCAGCGCAGCGGTTGCATTGAAATTCACTGATATATTAAAGTTCCAGCGATTTCCCGAGGATTCAAGGTTTATGCGAGAGAAAGACGGAGACAAAGAGCAGTCCATAGGTTAAGTCCCCACCAGAGAGGCCCTGTGGAAAGATGCTGGCCGCTCTCACGTGGTTAACGCACGTAGATACATATATTATCCTGGCGCGCGCACACCTTGGCCTCCCGTGGTTCGGCGGTTAGTGGTTAGTGGGTGCACAGGTTGCCGATGTGCGCACACACTGTGCGTGTCGTCAAGGTATGCCACCGCACCGGCCAATCCGGTGCCACGTATACCAATCACCGTTTTCGTTAGCCGCTTCCTTGCACTTTACCTTTCGAGAGACACGTGAGTTTTCACTGTCTTTTCCGACTTATTGGCAGACTTCTTTCGGTCAGCATACCGATGACTGTCTTTCTTTCCGTTTCGTGTGACTGTCTGTGACGCGGCTAGTACCAGTGCAATGTGCGATGACACGCGGGAAAAGCCAGGATCGTCGGAAAGATCCTACAACGAATAAAATACATTTGCGAATATTAATCAGCGTGATGTCCACCCAAGTGGGAAATTATTACCAATTCCGTTCCATTGACGACTTTGCGTGGACACTGAGAGTGCGCAACAGCTTTGCCACGAGTGCAGTGCAGTCGACGCGTTTAATATTTACGAGTTTATACGGTGTGAAACGATACAAAGAACTCCAGTTCCAGATAAATAAGAAAGCTTTTCTTCTGGTGAACGTTCAGGATCCGGTTGAGCGACTGTGCAGGTCGTAGCCGTGACGAAACGTCGACATAGACGGTGTTTCATTTATTTCTCAGAGACGGTGATGTGGAACAGCTTCATTTCATAGCGCGCGGATGCCACAGGAGAAAGTGAAACATTCGGAAATACGAAATAACCAACCTCCCTCGATGGTCCCGACTTCGTGTGACCGCGCTAGTCGGACATTGCACGTGCGGTCGTTGAAGTCTCCACGCCTCTGCTTGGTTCTCGCATTGAAGTTTCTCGAGGACATTTCTCTCTGAAAGTGAACGAGTAATTCGATATCAGTGCGAATTGATCAGTTGATCGAATTCTTCCTGCGAATGTTGAAGTCGTACAAAAGCATTGCTGAAAGTGCTCCGATAGATTCGATATTGTTGCCTCTCTTTTTCTTGTTCTCCGTATCAATTAACAACTTGGACAACCGAAGAATAATGATTTTGGTTTATTTGTTGCATTATAAAAAAATTACATAAAATGAAACGATAATTCTATGCAGATTAATGCAAGGTGATTGAGTAAAAAGTGCGACAAGGGGAAAAGAGATTGAACGTTAAGAGACGGCTGGAGAAGAGAACGTTAAGAGACAGGAGGGAGGGGCAAAGGATAGAGAACGTGGAGGTAGAAGAAGAACAAGAAGTGAAAACATTTAAACGAAGGAGGCCTTCGTATTATTGCTACGGGAGGAGGACCTGTGTTGCGAGAGAGGCGGGAACATGCCTAACGATTTGAATACCAAATCGCTGCTCTTGTGCAATTCCTTTGCCTTTTTTTTTATTCCCTCCCAGTCCCTACGACCTCTTCACATCTACCTGCGTGCCTCGCGTATTTTTAGGCATGACACGCTTTCTTTGTGCCGTCCGGGGCACTGTTGTAAAAAGAGGTCCCTCGAAAAATCTGCGTATGCCAACAAGATTGACTTTTCCTTTATAGCCAATCGCGTGGAAAACGTAATAATAATTGGTATAATTGAATTTAAAAACAAAGTGATCAAATCTAAAAAAGGAAAATATACCTGAGAGGTTATTTTCATAAAAGAATTTATTTCAAATATGATATAACACGAAAAAGTACATAAGGAAAATTCGCGTAGCAAAATACTTACGAGATGAGGATGTGATGTTCGTTTCCACGGGACAGAGTAACTTGATTTAGCCTCTCCTAGGCTTTGTCTGTATATAAAGAACGGAGACATAGCCTAGAATAGGTTAGGTCAGGGCTCGTTCGACACGATTATCTTCGTACTACTCTTCTTATGTCGAGGACACACGCAAGGTCAAGCTCAAGGTCAATAATCGGCAGGAAATATCAAGGGAACGTTGCAGGTATAGACAATACTTCTTTGAACATTTGCATCTACTACAATCAATAATGACTTGTCTGGTTTCTAACTAATGATTACTTAAAGTATAAACTATTGTTCTGCATTATACGTTTGTCTTGTTTGTAAAAGAATAATTATTTGTACCTTATTAATTAGCCACGACGTATGATACATTTATGTGTTTTAATAATCCTCCATATTTGTTTTGTGGGAGAATCAAAAAATTATTATTAATAAAATTAATTGATAAATGACTTTCTTCAAAACTTGCCGTCGATAAAGAAGAAAATATTCTCTATACCGACATATCGATTCTTTACCTTTTTTCATCGATACAAATGGCGGATCAGCAACAACTATAGTTACAATCTCCCGCCAACTTTTGTATAGTTTAAAATCGCCTGAAAAATTAAAGAAAGAATCCTCGCAATTATGAGGTAAGTAATCACTCAATAAATATGATTGAACAAATCGATGAACTTACTTCATCTGTTCCCGTCGTCTATTCTCTTATTTATTGAATTGTTGATATAATAACAAAAGAAACTTAATAAGTAGAAGGTTAACACACACATATTGGTAATAAATTCACTCCGATCGCTTCAAATATATTTTTTACTAACTTAAAAAGCTGAGCGAGTACAGGATATGATGAATTTGGATTTCCATGTTCGACTATTTTTGAATACTTCGGTCAATTCTGATAGAATTACAGTAGAATAAAAGACATACATATACATACATAGTATCTGGATACTGTCCAATTCGATTTTCGAATTGCAACTGCTCGCATCTTTTTTTCGAATACTTCCTTTATGATTCCTTTAAATAATTCTAAACATATCTATGTTTGTCGATATTATAAAAAAAATAATATTGAAGTTCTCTCGAAACCTGGTGTCCTTTTTTTAATTATGCAAGTTATGTTGATTCGAGAGATCGAATTGAATTGAAGTGCCTGAGCCATACATGACATTAATAACAATGATAATTATTATGACAGTTAATATTACGAATAATTTACTACATATTGCCATGAAATTTGCAAGAGCATGTCGATTTTTTTCTTACAAATTATATACAAATTTTTGTCGTAAAATGAGTGTTCTAAAAGTATTGCGAGATAAATATATATATATATATATATATATACTTTAAACTATAATTGCGACCGTTTCAACAATTGTTTTTTTTTCTTTTTTACATATGTATTGCTGTAATACCAATTAATCAATTCATTATTAATTCCGCATACGTATCTCGTACAAAGCATCGACTCATTCTATTCTATTACATTCTGTTGTTGGGTCCCTCGAAAAAAAGCTACTCAAAAAATCGCAGCCACTGTCGCAGAAACTATCAGAAATGTCTTTAAAAAATATGCAAATGACTTGTCCAACTTAGGTTCGTGTAATTTCCAAAAACAGCAATTCGAATATTACAATGTTTCGTATACAAAAGATTAAATACTTTTACTCATACTAAAAAAGGAAAGAATTGTTTCTCTTTTGTGAATGTACTAAAGCATAGAAAAAGAATAAATTTTTAATGCAATTGCTCAAATGTTTAAGAGAAAAGTTACTTCATTATTTTGAGTCTATCTTATAATTAACAGTCTCTATTAAATCGACTGAATGTTCTATATAAGTGTTCAAACAGATGTTCTAGCACGTAATACTCTCGCTACTGTTTCAAATTAATATTTCTTAACGAGTCAAGGTGTTAGCAAATAGTGTATTGTAATTTACTTTTTTTAAGTACTGGTTGCATAATTTGATGGATATTATCTTTCATTCATAATAATGACTGAAATTGTTCATATGCGACCAACAAACCAATTGTGAAAACATTAATGAGTTATGCAAAACAGGTATAGATTAAAAACGCTACATATAAATATTATAATTTGCAATTTAGTACGATGAATGTCTTTTTTGGAAAGTGAAAATAAAGATTGCAATTGTTTTATTCTGAAACAAAATCAATTGCTTATTAAAATGTCGTAGAAATTGATAGAAAGCGCAACCAGAATTAAGTCTTGAAGAATTTGAATGTCTTCCTTTCTATCACTGGACGATATATTTATGTCTTTCTAATTAATTAAATATTACACATTTAAAGGTTAAAAAACAGTCTATGTTGTAAAAACAAACAAAAGATACGGCGATTATCAACTGATCCTTATTTTCAGTCTGTATAAAATAAAATAAGGGGATAAAATATCTACTGTAAAATATACAGAGTACAGAAGAAAACACTGTACACTGATGACATAATATCTCTGCATAATGTAATGCAGTAATTAAAAGACTGGATATCTTACTAATTAATTTTTCACAAAGTCAGTTCTCCATATATAATAAAATAAGGAAAACATTCGCTCATGCTTGTGCAGTTATTCAACAAGATAAAAATAATAATTATACTTAACGATACAACATTGCACTAAATATCACTCGAATAACTTTCACGAGTATTTTCCATGTTAAAACACAATCTAACGCAATTACATTGTTCGATCCGCTGATAATCAATCCGTGTACTGATAATCAATCGTATTCGCTAAAAGAAATCCTCAACTTTCAATGACTATTTAGCAGTTTCCTTGTATACGTATACCGCTATTTTACCGACTTGAAATTTCATCATTACGATTCCTGGTACACATTTCTAAATACGTTTAGTTGATAGTCTAATCAAAGCCTACGAATCTAAAGTGCTCGTTCATAAGTGATATGTCGATTAAAATATATTATCTACGGGCGATGATGAATTTAATAGTGTAGCAGTATAGATTTAATCATATGAAACCGTATGTGCTGGCAAGCTTTTTTAACAAAGATTTCTTTGGAAACCTTCTATGATAATCAGTTACAAATCTACTAACTTTGATATTATATCGCCTCAAAATCAAAGACGTTAAAAACATTTAATTCTATGAACATAAGTCTACTGTTTCAAATGCAAAAAATTATTCTATTCATACGAGTAATTAATTTTATGCACTGCAATGCCAGCACAGGCTTGTTTCACTGTCAAGTTCACAAATACACTTTGCAGAAGTAGGAACGAGCAGCAGTATTTGTAGACACCAAAATTACCACGTTGTTGCTTCGTGATAAAAGATAGAATTGTTATACGAAAACTTGTGCGAGTAATAAAACAATTTTAATTTGCGCACGTTTCTACTTCTTGTTAAATGACGATATAGCTATAGCGCTTGATTCATAACATTAACATCTTTTTTTTGGTGTTTTTAAATTAGATGCCAACAATTTGATATGAAAAATTCACTAACCATGATGGGACGTAGATTTTTATATGATTAAGTTTGCCAACAGCAGTTTGTATTTATCTCACTAATAAACTTCCTTAAATATTTAGTAATATATTTTAAGTTTCGATAAGATTGAGATATCTCAATAGTCATAAAACTTATTTTATGTTCTTATTGCCTAAAAATAGTTATCCGTTCTGAGGAACCAGTATTTTTTTCAGCTTTGGCATGTCATCACGGTCGTTCTCCCGCAATGACAGTAAAATTCTAGCCAAGTATTTGCAAAATGTAATTAGCGATCTTTACAATTAAGATGATATCAGTGTACATTCATGATTTTGTAGAAAATAATGTCATCTACTTCGGTTACAAGTGTTAGAAAGATTGACGCATTTTTCTTTTTATAGTTTATTCGTATTTTGTAAGCTTAAAGATGATTAAAAGTTGACTAGAGGCGATAATCTCTCGGATTTATAATAAACGAAGCTAAAGCTTCTATCTCTCGAGTTCAAAGTCTTCAGTTTGAGGGAATTTAAGATTCGAACGGCAGCATTTACATGAATTACATGGATAATGCCTCTTAGCCGAGTCTAGCGTCTAGAGTGAATGTAAGCTGCTTGATCTTGTTGAAAAGCAAAAGTACCGAATATGTCTTTCTTCGATTATTTTCCCTTTACAGTAGAAAGAATTTAATATTATTTAATTCGAGGTTCCCTATCTACCTCCTTAGAATATATATGTATACATATATATTTAATTTCTCAAATGGCAAAAGCGTATACAGCAATAGTAAATATAAAAATTTCCACGATACTGTCCTTGGCAAACTTTCTCGATCGAATTGCTTAGAATGTAATAATTTTGGGATCATGCATAATCTCTCTAATCTAATTATAAACAAAAGTAAGATCTATGCACTATGAATAACATTCCATATTTTTCTATTCTGAATATTCAAATGCATTTTTAGTAAGCAAAATTATTTAGTGTTTAATTTTCTTGTTATGTGTTGACGTATCAGTATGGATGACAACTTCCACTCTTAACATCCATTACAATTGACACGTTTCATGGCTATTGCCTTATTAAAATAGCTTTATAAACATATGTGCATCTTACGACTTCTTTTCTATAGAAAATGAGTCGTATAATGGCTTTGAAATTAGATGGAGTGAAATCTCGGAATACAAGATCTACATGAGGTTTCATGTAACATGATTTAAATATTAAATCTCCGTACGTCCTTTGTCTTTTTTCCTAAGATCTTTCTGCTATAACAATAACCTTTGTCATCGCTTAAAACACATGTATTAAAATCTTGTAGAAAGTCCATATCCTAGCATACGAGACGGCTATTCTTTAACATCTGTGCGCTTTAAATACTCAAATATTTGTGTAAACCACGATTTATCATTCCATTTACTAGTTTAGGATATGTCACTTTGTACGAAGGCGCACTTCGAAAGAAAAGCATTAGTTGTTAAATTTGCAAATTCAAAAGTTTGCACTTGTCCAGGACGTTTCACCTTATATAATTTTCGTCCAAGCGTTTCTGATAGAAACCGAACTTTTGGATTTCATAACGAATCACGAGATTTTCCGTATCATGTGAAAATATTGAATAAAAACATTAGCGCAGTTCACAAGTGATCCATTAAAATACAAATTAAAAACGTCTTTTATACGGCATCTGCGTTTTTCCCACTTACTTGCAATCCTTATAAAAAAACTGTATGCGTGTGAGGCAATTTGAATGTTGCGACACTAGCTACTAATAACGGTAATGCAGTTAACAGTGCAGGCGCAACTAGAGGTGCGCCAACTAAAGTTTTATAAGATGTAGTTCCTATTAAACCACATAGCCTTATAACACCTGCTATAAAACCGAAACCAGTACACCTATAAAATCGATATATCTTACTATTAGTTCATTTTTTATTTAAATATATATTTTATTTGAATGAAATAATAATCAAAACGAAATTTACCTTAAATGAGTAGGGAAGCTCTCAACTGTAACCAAGGTAAGAGACGTCCAAGCAATAGCAAACACTGCCATAAAACCACCTTCGAAGCCAAGCACTGCAGAACTATTTGTGCCCACTAGAATTAAACACAGAGTAGCTACTGATGAGAGGAATAATGAAATACCAATCATTTTTGGCCGTTCAAGCACAGTGAGTGCTAATCCTGCTAAAACAGCAGCAGGCACGAAGGCCAATTGAGCAACGAGATGACCATGTAAAGCTTCTTCTATGTAAATGTTATAATCCAAATCGAGAGTCGGGCAGGGACCGCTTAAACTTAATTCCGTATTATTTTCCAACTTACATCTCGTAAAGACTTGTGCGGATAGATCTGTATCTACAAATCTAAAAGCCATAGACAATCATTATTTTATATCAAGAAAGGAGTACTGTTGTTAAATAGTAACATTCTGAATACATACTTCGAGTGTACAATAACACTGTCTGTAAAATGAGTTTTACTAGACTTTATGCTACTGAATTCTACAGATTGAAAAGTACAGTTATCGAAATCTACGTGACTGAATACCATTTTCGTGAATCTGAAACACAAATGCTCATATACAATTTAGTTCACTATTATTTCACAAACTTTTTTCATAATTACTTACTTGCAATTTAAAAATGTCGAATCTTTGTATTGACAATTCTCTAAAGAGCCATTGAATGTTTGATTTTTATATTCTTTCCCGAAAATTTTTATTGTGTGAGCTTTATATTCCGTGGCGCGTATAAGTTTGAGATACTCGGGACACCACACCATAAGGCCATATAGTCTAAAGTAATCATGACATTGTAGTATCGTAGTATGATATTGTAAACAAGTGGTTGCTGAGGTGCGAATTATAAACAAGCGGTTGCTGAGCATGTGCGTAGAGGGGTTAAGACAAGAGATATGAGGCTAAGACAAAAGACAAGGGGGTTGCTAGGGGATGATAAACGAATTAACAGCAGTATTTACGATACTACAATATTATAAAACAAACAATTACTGATATGTTTAATGAAAATACATACCCGAATGATACAGTTGACCAAATAATTATAAGCACTATCGTGACGCGCAAATGAGGTGACACAAATAATTCCAGGAAGGAATTCCAAAACTAGAAATTCAATAAAAATTAATATTAGTTTCCAAAGATGTAAGATAAAAAAATATACAGATATTCATACCACTTCAATAGAATAAATTATATCAGCCAAAACACTAGTATGATTAGTAGGAGATGGAGGTGCCAAACCACGAGGCCTTTTAGTTGGAAGCTCTAATTCAGAAAGTTGATATTGTGCACCTGTTGCACCTTTCCGCGTGGTATTCTTTTTGTATATTTTCTAAAAAAATGCATCAGTTTCAATCAACTTTTTTATCTTATTACATTGCTTATCTCTTATTACATATACCTATTTTATACATAGATATAAAAAAATACCTGGTAAACCATCATTGCTTCTACATCTCTGCCTGCTTCTACCAAATATCTTGTACTTTCTGGTAGGAAAATGAGCCCGATAGTAGAGCATAATGCAGGTAAACAACAAAGTAAAAGGAAGCGATGCCAAGCACTGAAGTGTTCTTTGTTTTCAAGAACTACCATTTCTCCAGTTGTAGGAACCACTGCCCATGCTAGAAGAGCTGCATATACACCTCCCAGTGCTCCTGCTGCCACTAATAAGCCAATCCATCTACTCCTGCTTAATCTTGGACAACATTCTGCTAGATATGCAAATGCTAGTGGTAAAGATCCCCCTACTCTGTAGTGAAATAAGATATACAGTTCATTTCAAATAATCTTAAAGTACACCTAAATAAAAAAAGAAAAAGATAGGAATTCCTTACCCAATTGCGGAACAAAATCTAGCACACATAAATGTTCCATAAGTTGGCATAAAAGTGGCTACACCACTAAATAAAGCATGAACAGACATTGCAGACAATAAAGATCTGCGTCTACCAATCCTGTCTCCTAAGCCACCCCAAAATAATCCTCCTAGTGCAAGGCCCATTAATGTAATATTGCCTAAAATAAAAAGATGTGAGGATATTTATCTAGAAGCACATACATTGTAAGAAGGGGTAAAAATAAAAACTAACTGAGCCATCCTTTTTCATTATCTTCAATACATAGTTCAACCTCTGCACTTGGCAAAATATATGGTACAACAAAAAATTCTACAGTATCTGCTGCAAGACTCAAGCCTGTGCACAGAGCAGCCAATACTTGGAAGTAACCAACACCAGCCTGAAAAACAATTAACATTTTAGTAGTTAATTATACAGGAATGACACAAATGACAATATATAAATATTACTAAACAATGTACAATACAATAAATAGGCAGTTATTTTGTACTATTGTTTATTAAATTCATTTGAATAACATAAATAATATATAAATTGAAATATCTACAATTGATTAAAATATAGGTGTAACCTCCAAATAAATTATGGAAAACAAATGTATTTACTGGGAAATCATTCAGATAGCCCGGTATCTCTTTCGACTCATATTTTGTCTTTACAATCGATTCATCTAAAACTTCATCCATGTTGAAACTCTAAAAAAGTTTTAAACACTGGCAGTGAAAGGGTAATTAAACAGCTAAAGAAATTAACTTGGCTAAAAAGGACGCCATTTACTATAGGTTATGTTTTTGTTGTTCGATTAACCAAAGTTTAATATTTTATTTCGATATGTCGAAAAAGATACAGCAGCCAATGTACATACAGATTTCAAATTTGTATGAGCTCATTGGCCTGTAACTACGCTTCGTACTTTGGAAAAAATATTCTAAAAATTGATTAATCGATAATCGATGCTTCGATATCTTTCGATAATCGCAATATGCTTACGATTGTAATTCAAATTTTAGTTACGTAGAAGTTTCCAGAGCAATTGGTGGCGAAACTCTTCGAACTTTGTGATTTTTTATTAATTCTATCGCTTACAATATGGATAAGATTGCTTGCTATCGTTAATACGTGAAGTGAAGTGTGAACACAGCGCTAATGTAATATTGTACGAACAAAATTGCATTAAATGTCTTGTAATTGGAGATAGACACTCTAAGATTATGAATCAGTGATGCAACTTATCTATCATAGATTCTTCTTTCTCGAGAAAGAAGGCTTTAAAACGAGAATTTAATAAAAAATTGTATAATCAACATAACGTTCACTCGAAATGATTTCGATTTTTCATTTCAACATAGACGCTATTATCCAACTATGATTCTCGAATTGTTATATTTCCTTCAAGGACTTTACGATAATATCGAAACAAGATCGATATTAATCATGAAAAAATACGGTTAACATAAATCTGATTCGATAAACGTTAAAGGATAAGTTCACAATGTTCGAACAACAAATTATTCAAAGTAATGTAAATGAGAAAAAGTGGAAGTAAAATCGTATATACCTGTTTGATAGCGTCTTCGTGAAACTGTGCTAAAAGCGTTGCATCGGTGGTTGAGTCAATGAGATCATGCTCAGCGGAATCGGCTGAACCCGCGTTCGCACCTGCGGTGTTAGTATTCGTCGATTGAGACGTCATCTCCTCAGTGTATAATCCTCCTCTACTGGTCAACGTGCGTTCTCCAGTTCCGGATATCGTGCCACCGCTGGAAGATGCGGGTCCACCCCCGCTGCCAACGAGCCACTGGCTTTCCTCCTCCGACGAGGGCATCACTGCCACAAACCATCTGCAACATCGTCAACGGCCTATTACTTCACGTAAACAACAACAAACGTATGAATTTATTATAGCATTTATTACAAGTTTTTAGATTACTTTCGACTGATTTCGGTATTTATAAACATAAATGAAGAAATGGAATTTAAGCAGAAAATTTCAGATAAATACTATGTTTTAGATATTTTTATATGTTATGTGCATTCTATACATTTTGCATTGAAAGTTTTCTGTAAATGCATAGACATTAGCAGTTTATCTAGATTACCATTAACATTGGATCTATCAGCGACTAAAGTATAAAACTTGTACCAAAAGGTTATAATGAAATGAACACTGTTAGAACTGCGTTAGAACACCTATTGGTGTTTAGTAATAATTGAATGCTTTTCACTCGTTGAATTTTTCAATTTCATTTTCAATGAATTTAAACAATAGATATCCTAATACTTATGACCACAAGTCTGCATGGAAAAATACAAATAACGCAAGGGAAACACATTTACCTATATACTTAATAAATATCATGAAAAGTCCTTAAAAATTATTGTCGCGCTAAAATTAGTACTATTATTAACGTCGAAAATAGTTGTCCTGGTGTTCTTTTTAAAATTAATTATTAACAATTCTATAGAATATGGAGGACCTCCTCTTTCTTCTGAAAAACACGTTAATGCATGAACAGGAATGAGATACTACAACTTTCACAGTTTCATAATGCTAAAAGGATGTTCGCCTGACGTAAAGAAAGGCTTTCGAAGACGTTAGAAAAATCTTATTTATACGTAATAATGTTGATCCTGCGTCAATGATGACGACGTCATTAAAGGTCGGCATCGAAGCATGCATTTTTCGTAGGCATTTATTATCACGGTTAGACGGGTTCGGAACGTGTCATCAAACACATACGTCGACACGCTAATTTATCGATTCGTGTTCACTCATACAAGTCGATCAGATGCACGCCTACGAATAACGCTCGCTGATAGGGTCTGCACTGCACGTAGCTTTATTTAAATATACACAACTACACATGTCAACCTTGCATCAACGTCGACGAGGTGGGCATTGTTAACTATAATGGAGTCTACGTTTCCGCAACCTTTTGTATCTCTTCTTTGACATTTTTCTCGCTTTTTCCCCCTTATCTCTTTTTTCCAGCACAGCGATATATCTCCCCTACCACGCGTTTACTTCTCCTTCTCTTATTTTCATTCACTTTCCTCGCCGATAGATGATTAATTGATAGAAACAAAAAGAGGGAAACATTTGGCAAAATCTGCGAGTGTAGAAATTTGAATGTATGGAATATCAATACGTATTTTTGATTTTAGTATAGTCGAGGGATTTAAAAAAGAAGGTAATCCTATAAGTGACGAACGAACGAAGGATCGAACATTGTGGAGAATTAAATAATTAAAAAATTAAAACTAAGTAAATTAAACTAACTAAAATTAAAATTAAGTAACGTGAAAAATGTAAACAAGGTAACTTAATTTATAGCAACGATGTGTAATTAAATATCATTTTGTAGAATCAGATACTTTAGATATGAAAAGATGTTCCATAATTGAGTACTTTTAGTAGTACTCTGAAGTAGAAGAAAATGTTGTTAAAAACTTTGGAATTTCCTTTCGTACAACTACGATATTAAAATCAAAGCTCGATAATGCCATGTGGACTTAAAAAAATCACACGTTACATTTATAGCTACATTTATATCATTTTCCAACTGAATTATTTTTAGTGGTTCTACAAATCGAGACAGTTGAAATATTCATACGCGTATATAGATCTAATCGTCTATAACTTCCATCGTTGAAACTTACATAGGACATAAATTTATAATTTTCGTTGATCGTGCTACATCGTGTTCAGACATGGAACAATCACGTAATAAACGTCAATGAGAATACGGAATATGTATAATACACGCGATATTTGTTCGTTCTCCTATACTTAATCGTTCGAAATTTATCAGATAATAGCATTCTTTTATACCTTTGATACCGTATGTTTGGTGCTTATTAAACATCTAGCAAGTTACAATTATCACGAGAAAATATTCCTATTACGAAATTCTATGTAATAAAACGTTCGATGCAGTAGGAAGTTAACGAACACTACTTGTCAATCAAATTACGAAATGTTCGAGAAAGGTAAATATTTGTCAACACTTTCATGATAAAACAAGCCATATCTATCTATACGTACGTTCAACTTACATACCGTGTGTGAATTGCATAAAAACGAAACAGATACAAGGATTTCAAACAAATTAAGAGACACATCTGAAAATTCTTCTTTTAATTCCTTTATGCTCTGTTGCGTGTGCTTAATACTGTACTTTAATAAATAATCAATCAACGATCGATGTATTTGTCTTCGGTAAAACTGATTTTAAACGCAAGTGTATTACAAAACCATCCGAAACAATTTATTTCTACCACCAACAATTAGTAAACAATTTTCCCCACAGGCCATTAATTATTTATTAATTAAACGATAAATGTATTTGCGCTCGGTAAAACAGCTTTTAAATTTTGATATATTCTTTATGAAACAAGCTCCTCCAAGATTCATAATGCGAAACAAGATTCTTCGCAAGCTATTAGTTATTAAGTAACTAAACGACAAGTGTATTTGTCTTTGTTAAAACTAATTTTAAATTCAATGAATTACTTCTTCTTCGAAAACCTCTTTGAAAACGAATATTTCTAAGATGAATAATTAATAAAAATGCAATTTTTCTCTGGCATATTTCTAAAAACATTCGCTTCTAATTGGCCTCTAAAAGAAAAATGTAAAACTTTGTTAAACGAAACGTTCGATTTCCTCACCGATGAAGAAAATATGGAAAAGCTCCTTCTCTTTTTTGAAATCCTAGATTAGATCGTAAGCCCCTTTGTTACATGACATGCACACGTACATACGCATATATTTTCTGCTGAACGGACTAATGTCATCCAAATGTTTCCTAACACGAATTCTAGCAGTGTAAGATCGACTGTTACGATTACGCGAATATCGTGTTGGTTCCCAACGGATAGGAAACAGAAGCCGTGGCCGTCTGGCGACGTATTCCAACCAGCACTCGTTGAATTTCTGTAGCACTTATGACGCATGACAGAAAATTTCGCGAATCTCGTCGGATATCGCGCGGCCAGTCTCTGACTGCTGTAAGCACCCTACTCGGTTTGCTTTAATATTCGCATGGATACGTCGTCGTCCGTGCGCAACATACATAAATTGCCATGATACGCACAGAGATAAATATGTCGACAGTAATCGTATTTAATTGGTGATTAGGGGATACAGCGAGTCAGAAATTTACTCGCACAAATCCAAAATAGTGGGAAAATTATTGTTATGATTATCACAAATTAGTAAATAGTCTACCTGAAGCGTTAGATTTAAGAATGATTGAGAACTGAGAAATGGTGTAATAGGTTTGATATTTGATTCCACTGTGTTTCTTTCGGTCATTTTAGACCCAATTATACGTTTCTGGCATAAACACGATATCTTCACACAATGCGTGACAAAAGTCTTATTGTTATGCATAATTTCTCGTTTTAGGAATTTAAACACTACCAATTCTTTTTGTTTACTCAAATGAGATCAGAGATGATTATTTAGGAAACAATAGTAAGATCAATACTAAATAGAAAAAAAACGGTGAAGTTCTAAGACAAAAAGTGTATTTTAGCAAACATTCATTTTATCAGAGTAATAACTTTTATAAAGCGTACCAACGATTTTACGACGTGGAAATAGGTATAAAATTATTATAACACGTTTCTCTGTTTGTTGTCTCACAATCAGAGTCAAATTACTATATTTCCAAATAAGGAAACGTATTATGTATGCCCAAGTATTGAAATCCCTTTTGTTTTCTTATTATTTTCTACACTTTTGTAACATTCTCGAATAATTTTGTAACTCACTGTACGTGTACAGTGTATAGAATTCGCGATGTATATTTTTTGTCATGCATGTCTACGTATGTAAATTTCAATGAGAACCCGACTAGGTGTTCGTACATTAAAATAACTCATTTCAACGGTGTAGCACTCTTTGTCGTATTACCTGGTTAATAGAAGATTTCCGCGAAATTTAACTCCTTCCGCACGTTCCTTTTACCGGCTAGTTTCTCCATCACTCGATTTCCTAACCGCTGTGCAACGACAATTAACACGGATGACATTGAATCCAAAACATTGGTCGTTGATCGTCCACTTATCGATTTTACATAAGATCAAACCAATTGTTCATTCGTTAAAGACGATGGACCTACGATATACACTCGCTTCACGGTTGCACGATAAAATATTCGTAGGTTTGAAATGGAAGCCGCTATCGGTATTTTTGTATCAGTTGTCTCTGAAGAAACTGTGACAACAGCTGTTTACCGCGTATACCACAACATTATGCGTGTAAAGTACGATTCCTCGTCATGTTCGTATCACTGTATAGTACGATGATGTGTCCTAGGAACGTCTTGATACCAAACGGTGGTTGAAATAATATTAGTGTCTAATTCGAGTTTCATTTAGTTCAAAATGGATCACTTGCACGAATTCGACTGATTGTAATTCAATTACAATCTGGTAGTATTTGATTAATGTAGCATTGCCTCGGCCACTGATATTAGCTCTATTTCTCCCACAGGAAAAAATTCACGTTAATTTAATCTTTTGAATCTATAATTAATTATGAAAAATCCACACTTTTATATTACGTTTGTGAATTTATAAAAAAATCATGTTACGTTAAAAACCTCCGTTTTTTTTGCGCGCGACGTTTATGTCTTAGAAATCAATGATAGGACGGCAAGTCGCTGATACGAGAACCCCTCGAACCTTTCTCGCGATAATGATTCGTTTTACAACTTTAATATCCCGTTTAATATCCCGTTAGAATGGTTTCGTAATATTTGCATCCTGGTGTTAGACGTTTCTTCGATGCCCGTAAAAAACAAGTAGCTTCGGTAACATTTCCACAGTATGAGACAAACAACACTGCGCGTGTATCGATTGAGGGAACAACTACGAGCAGCTAGAATCACCTTCGCTCTATATAGCGAAACCACCACTATACCTCCCCTCGATTCTTGTTCGACGTCAACTCGACGAGTGTTTGTGGAATGGCTCATACACTGAGGTCTTCCAAATCTAGACCCTTTACTAGCAAGGGTTGTCGACCTATCTACTATCCATCTATGTTTATATAAATATATTTCTTTCAATTTTTTCCTCCAGTTATGATTAAAATATTGAAACATATTATTTTTTAAAGCATGGATGTTCAAGTATATTATTTTTCATGAATGGGTTTAAAATTAAACAGAAACAAAATTTTTTTAGCTAATATATATATATATATATATATATATATATATATATATATATATATATATATATAGATCAATCCTTTTTCGCTTATAATTTATACATAAAAAATTGCAATCACTCGGTAAGAAATATATACTACTATGTCAAAAAATATATATTTTATTAATCATCAGAAATTTCATCGTCCTCAACAGATTTTGCTTTCTCTTCCATCTTCGTCCGTGTGATTAGCTCCTTGGCTGGATTGAACACGCCGTTCGTCTGCACATTGCATATGTAACACCTTGTACTTTTCTTGTAGTGTTCTAAAGCACATTTCTCGCAGAAATAATGTTTGCATCTGAAAGGAAAATTCGTATCACACATTCTACATCTAACTGATTTAGAAGATAGAATTTTGATATATACTTTGTAACGATGGGGTCTGTAAAACTACTTCGGCAAATAAAACATTTGAACGGTAACGTTTCTTCGTCGCTGTCGATTTCGTATTTTTTATCATCTTCGTCACCGCTATTATTATATTCTCCTGTGGCAGCTTCTCTTTCTAGCTGCCAACCTAACTTGTAATCCGACCGGTCATGAAGAAATTTACAGCTATCTGAAATTGAAATGGAATGAAATAAGTACATAATAGAGTAAATAATAGATGTTTTAATAGCAAAGATTTTCGGTCTGTTTACCTCCAAAGCCACAAAAACCAGTTTCTTTATAATCTTTACATATGTCTGGCTGATAATCCCACCTAACAGTTGCTCTAAGATTAGATGGTGCTCTGATTGGTCCTTTGCGAACCATACCACTGGAAGCATTTCCAGCAGCTGTATCTTTCTTCTTATAATATTGAGCATAATTATTCAAGCCTCTATAAATCTTATCATCCTCTTTTCCTTCCAATTCCTAAAACAGACAGATTGTCTTCTATGATATTGTTCTACCCCTGGATATTTTTGTATTGTATTTTTCTATTTACTTCATTTATTTTCTGAGCTTTCTCAAACAGAGCTTGAGCATCTTTGTCCTTCTCTGTTTCTGTTTCTAAGATTGCTGTTGCTCCTTGATCGCTTGGTCCTGCTGGCATAGGAGTTTTAGAACTCTTGTAAGACACTGTAACGCTTTCATCATCGCTACTATTGTTATCAATATGCCGTTGGTCCTTTAATTTCTTCGTATTAGTCTGTAAAATGCTGTATTTACAACAAGTTCCCATTTTTGTTAACACTTGAATTTCATTGCACATTATAATTTATCTAATAATTGAAAGCAACCATTACATGATTCTATCTAATATTTACACTTTGTTTCATAGGATTATTATCATCCTGTTTCTTTTCCTTTTTGACCACTGTAGTTTCATCTTCGCTACTCTCTATTTAAAAATTAAGAAAAATATGTTATTATTTATGGGTACTGAACATAACCTATAGATAATACTAATCGAGTTTATATAATGAAATTACAATCTATTGGGACGCTAGGACAAAAATCTGATGTTCTTTAAACGTACTTACCATCTTCATCATTCGCTGTTTTCCGTTTTCTAGCTGCAGTGCTCCGAATTTTTCTCCTTTTAAATAAAAACGTGCAGTTTTTCTTGTCTGTTGTAGATTCTGCGTCTTCCATATTTGTTTTGTAAACAACTTCGTCCAAGTGTCTCTATAATTTCAAGATTTAATATTTTACGAATATTTTAAAAATCTGTGAAAATACGATTTCGATTCTCAGTTTGACCAGTCGATAACGAGTTTATTTAACTGAGTTCAATCCTTGAATAAATACGTTCTGAAGGTATTGTACATATCTTTCGCTAAAAAATTAATAGGTTATATTTGGCTAATCAGAGATGCCGTAGATTGTCAAAATCTACCTCAAATCTATACGAAACTGTAATATAAATGAAATTATGAATAAAATAATTTCATGGATAACATAAATAGAAACTTGTTGTTTCATCATAACTTAATTTATAGAAAAAGAAATTTAACTAAAAATTAACTGTAAATTTTTAGCGCGTTTTAGAGAAACTAATATGAATAAGAAAAAAAATATGGCAATTGATTTTCAAGACAATATGATATTGTTAACCAGGAAATATTTAAAACGTAAGATTATGTGTCCTGAAACAAAGTTCAGGCATCACGTTAAGGAAAGAATGCATATATTAGAACTGTTAAAAAGAACAGTGGATATGGGTGAAAGTAATTCTGCTTTGTTGATTGGACCTAGGGGTAGTGGAAAAACAACAGTATGTTTTCTATTATTAATTTCATTAGAAAATCATCACTTTTTAGTATTTCCTTTATATAGATCTTTACTTTTTTATAGTTGATAAACAGTATTTTAAAAGAATTGTCGTATGTAAAAAGTTTTAAAGAGAATGCATTGATAGTGAATCTTCATGGTCTTGTTCATACTGATGATCGGTTGGCTTTGAAAGATGCTACACGTCAAATGCAATTAGAAAATGTGGTTGGTGATAAAGTTTTTGGCTCATTTGCTGAAAATTTAACTTTTCTGCTTGATTGCTTAAAATCAGGTGATAAGAAACGTTCTAAACCAGTTGTTTTCATACTAGATGAGTTTGACTTGTTTTGCCAACACCACAATCAAACTCTGTTGTATAACTTGTTTGATATTGCTCAATCTGCACAAGTAAGTGTAAAGTAGAGTTTTGTATTGATTTAGGATTGAGTTGAATATCAATTGAATGTTCATCTCTTCAGGCACCCATATGTGTAATTGGAATGACTTGTAGATTAGATGTTATAGAACTCTTAGAAAAAAGAGTTAAATCAAGATTTTCTCATCGGCAAATATTTTTGTTCCCTGGAGACATATCATCTTCAGAACAACCAACATCTGCTTTTGATGATCGTTTAGAACTTTTTCAACATCTTTTAAGTCTTCCTGATGATGAGAATGTAAATAGGATAGAATATCAATATGAAGATTGTACAATAGATCCACAGTTTGGATCTGTGTGGAATGAATACATAAAAAGTTTAGTTAGTAATACTACTATGGTGAATCTGTTAAAAAGACTGTACCAAATTGATGTTAGTGAAAGAAGTTTTAGAAACTTTTTAGCAATAGCTGTTTCTACATTGTCAGAGAAGCATCAAAGACTAGATGTAAATGATTTTGTAGAAGCAAGTAAGATGTTTTCTCAAGATGATAAAGTACTAATGCTTGAGGGGTTGTCTGTATTAGAAATGTGTTTAGTAAGTGTATTTATTGCTCTCCTCCTTGGTATAGGATGTATTTTTGACAAACATGCTATTATTCTAGATAATTTCAATGAAACATGAAACAGAAATTTATGATGGAGAGCCATTTAATTTTGAAGCAATTTATAATCGTTATATAAAATTTGCTAATCAAAATTCTTCTATACAAACTGTTCAAAGGCCTGTTATTATGAAAGCATTTGAACATATTAAGGTAAGGGTTGTAATAACAAAATAGGAGTAAAACAATGTTGTTCTTGTATTATCCAAGTAGCTTATCATTTTCAAAACCATGCATATTTTCACAGAATTTGGAGTTTTTATTGCCAGTGAGTGGTATGAATTCAAAAGTTGAGAAAGAGTATCAATATTATAAATTCGTACTCACCTCACAACAAGTTATAGAAGCTGTAAAAAATTATTCTGGATTACCAACAGAGATATGTCAATGGGCAGTAACTAACATGTAATCATTATGGATTATTTATAAAATTGCAGGTGCTAAAGAATTTTGCATTTGTAATGCATCACTCATTTGCAATTTTAACCAACAAATGAGTATTTTATAGAATAAGTATGAGATTTGTATTTTTTAAAACACATTTTTTTTTTTACTATAATTATTTATTTTAAAGAAGCAGCAGTTTGTTTCTTATGCAATATTTTGTGTAAGTGTCTTACATATGTATTCATTTCAAAAGTATATGTTTTTACATATATAAGAAACTATGCATACTAGTGTATTTACTATTAAAAAAATATCAAGCGATTTTTCTAAAAACAACTATGGTATCTAATTAGATCACATGCTATCATGGCAAAAGGGTAGTTTGCATTTAGTAGTATGAGATTAGCATAAGAGTATATATAAATTTAATATTTAATAACATTGAACAAGGTGAAAACAATTAGATATTATTTTCTTGATGTCTATGTAATACATCTCTGTAATACAGTCTTCGAAAAGCAATTCCTGCCTATCATAGCATAAAAAACGTCCAATATTACGTCCTTGATAAATGAAGACAACAAATAATTTTTCATAACAATATTTTATCTGAAACTTATAATAAAAGAGACTTCTATTTAGGTGCCATGCTATTAATCAGGTTATTCTATGTAGTTATAGTGTCTGTGATCTTTCAACAGGATTGTTCCCTATATGATAACATCTATAATTTTCATTCATGTAGTTATGTAAGATTTTAATTATTTATCATAGATTGCCTGTACATTGTATGATGTAACAGTACTGTGTAAAAGTGTTATAACGTGTACGTGAATACATTTATATGTTTCTAATAAATCTGCTATCGTTATACAATGTTGGTAAGCATTAGGAAACACTAATCTATCCAAGCGAAGTTCTGCTTATTTTTATTGGTCAATGTAGTATCGGTAATCGTACTTAGTTTAGGACTCTTCGATAACTTTCTCCCAAGTAGAAGTTGTTTTCCATACTTCAGACGATTTTTACGATTATATTTTTGAATGTACGAATCGTGACCTATTGCAAATTAACTTGCGTAATTAATCGAGCAATGATATTTTAACTCAAATGCATCTTACCAGGATTAATTCCTACAGGATGTACGCTATTTAATTCGTGCTTTTGTGAAGCTGGTCGAAGAGCAGACATGGCTCTACTTATTCCTACCTAAAAGATATAATGCTACTATGCATAACCAATTTTATAATGTATACAATTTTTTAGCTATGAAGTATATATGTAATAGTTATAATAAAAACCTGTGGGTGTCGTATTCTATGTTCTACTAAATCTGCACCTAGAAGCTCATCATGAACACTCATTCTTATTGGTATAATTTTATTTATAAACTAGGAAAATGTAAAACGTCAAAAGTTAAACAACGGATTTTGTTTGTAAGAAAACATATTTTGAATAATATTTGATACAATTTACCCATAGCAAAATAATAGATACTGTGAAGCTCCAAAGTGTTAGGCATAAAATTACTAAACATTGCACGCCTAACAAATATCCTCCTCCTCCTATAAGCAGAAAAATATCTCTGTGGAATTTGATCATTTCATAAGACAAATTTATGATTGCAAACCTTTGAATAATCCTTTTCTTCCACTGGTAGTATCAAGAGGATACGGATTATCTGCAAATAAACCTATAGCAAAAATACCCCAAATTCCACTTGCACCTACATGAAAGGAAAACTGGTCAATAAAATGAGAAATTAATAGAAAATAAAGTAGTAAAATTAGATAGGAAAACTAAAACCATGTGTAGCACTGGCTCCAACAGGATCATCAATATGCATTTTGTCAAAGAGGGGCATGGTAAAACATGTGATAAGAGCACCAATCATTCCGACAATTATGGCCTCCCAGGTTCTGAAAAGGAAACAGCCACCTAACTGACTTTGTAAAGTTATTGTTAAGGTAGTAAATATCTTATTGAATACTTATAAGTACTTGTACTGAAATTCACCTGTAATTGCAACCAGTGAACCAAGAATGCCATTTATTTGACTTAGAATGTCAATCTTATCTGGGCCATTTAAACTGAAGCCTAGCCCAACTAAACCACCCCCCATACTTGCTAGCATAGTGCAAACTGCTGCTTTAGCTGCATATTGCCATCGTTGTCCACTGACACCATATGTGCTACCACTGTTAAATGCTAACCAGCCCCACCTTATACAATTTTTGTATATTAATATATATCTGATAATCTACATCTGTAAATAGGCAACAACTAATTATTTATTTTACCAAAGTACAAATAAGCCCATGATAGCATTGACTGGACATCCAAGAGGCAATGGATCAATTCCATTGTCATATCTGCCTACCCTTGGTCCCAACATAAGGGCACAAGCAAGTGCTATTATAAATTAATATCTTAGGTATTGATTAACAAATTATCTCAAAAGATGTTAATACTTTACCAGAGGTACCACCAACAAGATGCACTACCCCAGAACCAGCAATATCAACAGCACCCATTTTTTTCAAGAAACCTTGATCACCCCATATCCATCCTGCTGGTACGCAGTATACAATTGTATTTAAAAAGGAAAATAAACAGTATGCTTTGAAATTGCATCTGTAATCATGTAATATTCAATTAGAGTTAAAAAGCTTTATAGATTATTTTATATAATTACCGTTCAGCCATGGCACCACTAACAATGGTTGTTGAAGTGGTTGCAAAGCTTAATTGGAATAAAAATGCAGCACATTTTGGACCCATCAATACGTCCTCTATTGAAGGATCTATTAAAAAATCTCCAATGCCAATAAAAGGATTATTAAACTTGCTTGTTCCGAAACTCGTTGCGAAACCAAATACCCAATAAGTTAAACCGCCGAGTACTATGTCGACCACATTCTTCATCATAATGTTGACTTCATTTTTTAAAGAGACACATCCAGATTCTAACATACCAAAACCTGAATAAACAAAAAATTAATCTTTATATTTCTTGTGTTTTAATCTAGAACTTTACCCGTTTGCATAGTGAAAATTATAAAGGAATTCGTCACAATCCAATTACTATCTTCTTGATTCAAATTATATGCAGAAGCCAAATATCTTTTTACAGTTGAAGTGTTTGTAATATTTGTTTCATAATTTCCCATTTCCATTTTAGTTCAAGACTTCTTTCACCAAGAGAATGGCATTAACTAGATGTTATTTTCTATTTGATCGTCCCAGAATGCAGTACTTCAAAGAAAAACATGTTAAAAATGAACGAACCACGACGAAAACATATTAACTATGAACGAGTTGCGGTTTCAATCGTTTTCTCCTGATATCGTGAATTTGTACTTTCATACTGTCAAAATGGATGAATTTTTTTGATAGGGAAACAATTATGTATTAACAAAATTTACTTTTATAATTTTTTTATTGACCCACATCCAGCCAACAAATTTACTGTTACATTACATTATTCATTATTATAACAAATTTTCACTTCACCATATGTTCAGCAAGTTCTTTTAATTTTTTTTTTTTTTTTATGGTCAAATTATAATGAAACATGCAAATAAGATACTAGCCTAAATAAGAAAAATTTGTCACATAAAACAACTACACAGAATTATAAATTTATCATAAGACCATTCTAAATATTAGCAACTTTTAAATAATTATTAAAGCATGTAAATATATTTTTATAACAATTATGAAGTTAATTATTCTTAACATTAAGAAAGTTTTTCGTTTTTAATGATTTTTCAATTTTTTATGCATTAAAAAAATCATATAACATAACTATGATCTTTACATCTTGAATTCCTAAACTTCTTCAATTAGCGGTGAGTGATGGAATCAAAAAAGTACAACGTTCGTATATTTGGCAGACGAACGCGTCCAATTTATCTTAAGGAAGCAAGCTTAAATTAGTATACAGTGCTAGAATTTTAATTTTCATTCAAAATAATTTAAAGATGTAATTTTGTTAACACTTCCAAAAGCTTCTAAAAGGACTACGTTATTGTAGATGGCAAATTTCTGTCTGCTCTTTTGTTTGGATGTTGTCTTCTTTATATTTGTGAATTAGTGTCCATACACATTCTCATCGCTGTATGCTATATAAAGGAAAAAATCTTCTTCATGATGTTCCTATGAAAAATACAAATCACAATATAAATATTACAAATGTAATAAATGTTTATCTATGTCTAGAATGAAGTTTGAATTATATAATTACCGCATAAAGAGATCCCATGGTAGCACTTGTTGGAGGAATAATGTTGTTCACAAAGAAGAAGAGAGCATCTTCTGGACGTAAGTGAATTCGTTTACGGATTAAAAAGTAAAATTGTCCCACAGTCAAATCAGATGGTACTAGATATTTTTGTTTATCCAAATCACTAATTTTAGCTTTTGGAGCCTTCTCAACGATAACCTAGGAAATATAAATTTTTTATCAATATCATTTACGAAATAATACAATGAAATGCGTAAATCATTAATTTTAATTGCAAATTCAGTTATATTTTAATAAAAGGAAAATCTCAAACTTTGTTTCAAACTCAAAGGAAAATGTTTCAAACTTTGGCCCATTGTCAAGATAAGAAGCCATTCTTAAATCCACATTTGATATCACATAAATTTGACATTTATCCAAGTTTTCAAAGTAACAACAGTTGGTCTACATTTTCAATGTTCGTTCTATGCGTGTAAACGAAGTTTGTCGACATGTAAAAATTTCAGGGAAATGGCGAAATGGGGAAAATACTTTCCCTTTCGTTTGATTTTTATCATTTGAAAATTATAAGTAAGAGCGTAGTACGATCAATAGACTTGAGCAATTGCAAGGCGAGTGCACAAAGAAATTGGACACAAATGGTGAATTTAATCGTTAGCGTCCTGATCGAGCGAAAAAATATTTCGTCTCGAAATAAAAGAGTTTACAACGTAGAAAGTCGACCTTGGTTCATTTCAGACCAGGAAATTCTCGGGATACGGAACGAATCGATTAGCGACGAATTACAGTAGTCTAGTTGCTCGTAAAAGAATAATCTTAATCACGATGAATTAATGGTTTTTCGAAATGATGCAATCTCTCTGTATTAGAAGGGAAATAAATTTGTTTCCATTGACCAAATGGTTAACTTTTTCGAGCAGGGATACTCACGGGAACCCTTTCAGGATATTTTCGTCGAATTTTTTCACCCTCGACCTTCCTTCTTTCAAAAGAGTGTTTCTCCTTGTAATGAAACTTCATCGTTCTCGCACGCTTGCACGAGACCCGTGCACTTTAATAAAATCGTTTCTTCTCTAGGATTATCAAAATCTTTTTCCTATCGACTCATACGATGATTCTGAACTGGAAATACGACGATACGATGATATTCTTCTTCACTTCTGTCACAACAATCACCGTGCGTCAGTTACACTGCGCACTACAATTTGCTTTTCCACTCTACGCGGACGTGAAGTAGTCCCCTGGTTTTCACTGGAAAACTCGACGAAAGATATATCTAGAAATTGGACGATATCTCTTAGCAATTTGTATATTCAAGTTGTGTGAGTTCTGACGTGTTATCGCAATGTTTGTTTAGTGAGACAGAGAATGATTTCAATGATCCGTTTAATACATAAAACAGGACCGTCTCTACGAAATCTTCCTTTTATACGATAGCGTTTGATATACATTTAAAACGAAACGGTTATATTAATTTATTATCGGACTGTCGAAATTTGCGAATAAATTTCTCGTTCATTTGTACAAACATCTGTATTTGAAAAAAAAGACGGTTTCTCGCGGAACTTCATTACTTGTAACATTATTTGTTTAATTATATCTTTTATTCTTTTCACAACTTGTATCTTCCTTTTAGAATTAACGTTGACTATAATTATAGTTAGGAGATTAATTGTATGAAAAAATTAACATTTTCCGTGAACAAAAGTATTCAAATTGTCTGGGATCTAGTTGAACCTTAAATAGATACGAGCCTGTTAATAATAAAGAGTGACATGTTTTTCACTACTACGCGTTTGGTGACGCATCTTTTATTCTCAACATTATGAAGAATTTATAATGCATACGTAATGATAAATTTAGTTCTTTTTTTCTTTTTGATAATTGAATACGTGATTTATTGTATACGTTACGTGCGATTTCGCATTTATTACAGTGTCATTTCCAATAAATTGATTTTCAATGCACTCATGAAGTCGAATTAAATTAATTTCGGAGAAATTGAGGAATGGTATGATTTTATATTTTTTAAAAAATGCAATACAAACTTTTTGTTTTATTTATTTGTAGAAATATGTACAGATAATTCTGTAATTGCATATAGAATTAAAGTAAACTTTATTCTGCATCTTCTTCGTCATCATCCTCTTGGCTGTTAATTTGGAAGTACCTTAACTCGTAGGTTTCTTTATCTTTTGACACAACGCGTAGCCAATCACGCAGTTTATTCTTTTTCAAATATTTTTTTGTCAAATATTTAAGGTATCTATATAGACATGTTATTAAATTAGTGCAAATATCAGTTATCTTGTAAGAATATAACGCAAAACCCACAAATCATTAATGTTAATAAAAAGTTGGTTTTTTAAATTACAAGTATTTTTCTTAAATACTGGACGATACTCACCGCTTTGAGAAGTCAGTATCACTATTAACAGATAGTTTCATCTTATCCCTTTCCAAGGTTACACTGTTACCAAAATTGTTTGTCTTCCCTGCAACCTTAATTCTTTCATGCAGATATTTTTCCTATAAAAAAAGAACAACATTACTTACACATAACATTATCAATTTTAATATTCCCATCATCTCTGATAATGTGAAGTTAATATAAGATTAAGATTGCACTGAATAATTAAATTTATATAGAGATTAGAATTAAAAAAATACGAAGAATTTCAGGAAAGAAGTAAAATGTGAAAAATAGAGAACAAAATTAAGGAAAACTCACAAAATTGGCTACATCCATAATGTTATCTTCTGCCGGATGAGTACAGTCAATAGTGAATTTAAGGGATACCTTTTTCTTTTGACCCTTACCCCGAAGGGCCTGTTTCTTTATGGTCGGTCCCTTAGACTTCTTTGCCGTTGGCTGAAAAATATATAATTCCTCATTTTAAAATTCTTTTAATTAAAAAATTACGCTTGTTGTGGATACATGTGCTAGCCTCTGCTAGACGTCTATGTTGGAAGTTTACAATATCCAACGATATCTTTGTAATCTTTTCGAAAATGGAAATAAAATTGTATTATGATGAAAGGTCACAGCACACTATTTTATATGTTCTACGAAGTTTTAGCAAATTTTTAAATGTTTTCGAATTATTTTTATATTTTTCGAGAGGAGGAAACTTACTGGAGACATGTTTACAAATGGTCGACAAATGGAAGAATCTACCACTACGCGGCGCTACGGTCATTTCATTACTGTCATGAACGTAGCAGCTCCAAATGGAACCTCGAGGTTAGATAAATGTTCTAAAAAAAAAAAAAAAAATTGTCCTTAATATTTTTTATTCGATTGTGTTGTTTATCTCCCGATCACAATATTTAATGAGCTCAACAGTAATAAAATACATTTGTAGGATGAATATAGTAAAACATTTACAAACAGATATTTTTATCTTTTCCATAATTGTGTTTATTTAAGACTAATATACAGTAACATCTAAAACTAGATGAACATAGATTCCTCGATCAGTAAATCGAATGACGCTCAACTGAATCAATTATCGCGAATATTAATCGTATCTCTATACCTCGTAATAATACGTTAAACTGCCTATGTGATAAAGCCTTCTTACATAGTAATACGTATAATTATTCTCTTCATACTTACAAACATCTTAAATAATCGTTTCTCTATTGTTCTTCGATTCGTGGACATAGTAATAAGCATCTCGGAGATAAAGGGAGGGTCATCGAGGGATAAATGGACTGGTTATTTAATTGCATCCTGAGCAAGGAAAGTATGCTTCGAGAGATCGATTTTTACAGTAATTAAGGGGGAAACGTTTTACGATTGTTAAACCTCGAAATCTTGTTCATATTTCAACAGTGTAGCAAAATGAATGATCTTACTTCTAACGGTTTCTTTTCGATAAACATTGATTGCAACCCTTACAAATTCTTTGCATTTTAGCGTTTTTAAAGAGATATTTCTTCCATACCATCTCTTACATACAAAGATTACGTTTCTTCTGGAACATCTAGTTACGGTACATACGGTGTATGCACATACATAGATACACATACAAGCGTAGTCGCATAGTTTAAGGAGAGAATCAATCATCGTGTTTCCTACGATTTTCTTAATCATTTATGGAAATTGAACGATATTTTATGATAAGGTTTAGTAAACGAACTGGATGAAACATTAATCAGACTAGGCCAATAAAGAGAAGAATATCAAGAAGTTGCCAGTTAGTTCGAGAAAAGAAATCTCTATCGCGATATCGATTTTTAATCATCGAAACGTTTCTTTATTTCCGTTTCGTAAAGAAAAAAAAACTGTACCATTGAATACTATAATTAAGAGGATTCCGATATCATACTGGTTGTCGCTAAACAGAGTGAGCATTCCCTTAGGTGCGATTTCACACATAAAAATAATAGAAAATCTTTATCAAATCCCTATCCACAAATGCTCCCTCTTTCGACAGTAGCCTATCGTTTCTGATATAATAAATTATATAATTATAATATGAATTACAAGCAATTGTTGATAATTCGATTAGTCATCTTTAAAAAATCGGTAAATATCTTCATTAATACGACTTATAACGAAGTATGGATCATTTCGAAAAAGGGGACATTTATGGGCCAAATTTTCTTTCGATCATTTTCGTTTCATCTTCCAGTCGCGCGTCGACTCATAAAAAGTAGCGTACTCAATATAAAGTCTAAAAATCATAAGACAATGAAATCTCTGGTTAATAAAGAGCTGGTTGTAAATAGGGACTAAAGATGAATTACCCGAATCCGTGAAAACAGGATCCACAAAGAAGAATCGTTCAAACGAATCAACGTGGAAATCATCCTTCTTAATGCATTCATTAATTTCCATTCAGAACAACAATTGCTAATCTTCATTTATGAACAGTGCCAAGTAAAGAATAATAAAACGTCAGGCTAACAGTCTCTCTCACTTTCTCTCTGCTTCTCTGTCGGTTTCTTTCTTGTCATTCTTTTTTCGTCGCAATATCTACTACGTATTTATAAGTCACATTACTTATATGTATATGTATATATATATACACACATATATATATACACATATATATGTATAGTTCAATCTTACATCGATAATTCGTAATAATTTATGTACATATACACGTATATACGTAGATACACATGTTCGTCCACCGACACGTGAACATTGTCCTCCCCCGTATTTTGTTCATTCGTTTCCCCTCTTACTAACTCTTCGGCTAGGATTACCATTACGCGAATCGAGTTAAATCTTCCAGTTTGTCGAGGTCGACGACGATATACAGAAAAATCTATACCTAGACAGATTGCTATCTTTTCTTCACGAAATAAACGTTCTGGAGGGTCGATCAACTTCCCTACCGACTCTCTAAGTGCTCACCACCGAGCAGGAAGTGTATAGTAACAGACGGAGACTGTACCTACAAGCTATTATGGAACTCGCGATTTTATTTTTCATTCTTCAGCAGCGTACTTTTTAACACATTAACTGCACAAAGGAACTAACAGTATGCGCCACGAGTCTCTATCTTGTGATTCTTTTACGGGCTTTACGGTTGGATTGTACTCACTGCGATCGATAAATACGACAGAAAGGATAAATGGCGGCGCTTGCTTGATCGAAACAGAGAACACCTTTAGCAAAATCGATTATTGTATTGGTTTTGTTCATGTTCGTGGATTGCATCGCGGCAGTTAACGCGTTAGCTGTTCGTTCCTCGATCAAACGTTTATTTCACCGACTCTTGTGAAGATTCGATTCTTCTTCTATCTCGTTGAAGAGGTCGAAAAGAAACCTGTGCTGATTGTGGGATCTGAATTTTGGATACGGTTCAACGTGGTCACGCGTCTAACGATCGGGTTTCTCGATTGGAACCTCCTTTCTTTTTTCTTCTCTTCTCTTTATGTTCTGTTTCTTTTTAAAATGCTCTTTCACTTGGTTTCTCAAGCCAATAGATTTCACGTTGCCCGCTTAAGGTTAACTCGGAAAATTCTTATTGCGATACGGTACGGTACGGTACGGAGAAGTGTATATTTTTCTATCTCTTTTTTACATCACGCTGTGAATGCCGTTCAAGTTGCCAACTAACGCTGCACCAGCGGTTTGTGATCCGCTTGCACCGCCTGCTCCGCCGGCTACACCTCCTGGTGCAGCGGCTGGTCCGCCAGCGGCGACAACTTGGCCCGGAATCTGATTTGGTGGTGGGTAGGCAAAGGCTGGAGGCGGTGGTGTCGATTCTGGCATGAATTTCGCTGCAAAAACGGAATCGCACGAATTATTTCCGATCGATACGTTATCGTCGAATAAACAGAAATTGAGAAATTAGTAGAGAGATGGAAGGACGTCATTTTTCGATCTATATATCGATTTTGTATATCTTTTTAAAGATTAGGGAAAAACGAAATTAGTAAAAAGACGAGCGCAAGTAGGAAATTCAATGTAACGAGTATTGTTTACTTTGGTCTTTCTTATTGTTAGATTAAGACGATACGACGTGAGAAGCTTCTCGCTTTGGTTTTTAAAGTTAGGCCAACAAGCACTTTGCTTTAGAACCTTCAATAAGGGAAACTTAATAAGATATTAGATGGTAATGATGTCCATTTATGTTCGAATAATTGCACGGAAATTTAGGAGGAAGGGGGTTATGTATCTGTCTGTTTATTGGCGATTGACGAATGTAATAAATGTATGTCGAACACAAGGCAAGGATTGATTGATCTTAATTGCGACTTGTAATTTTGTAGATCGCTTGAATCACAATGATAAACGCGATTTTCTCGGAACACCGATATACATTTACAACTGAAACACATTAAATTGATTAGATGACAATTGTTTTTGGTAAAAAGAAGTATACGAGAATAGAAAAGAAAATGAATAAGGAAAGTATATTCAGAGTTCTTACCTCCTATTGGAGTTAAATAGGTATTAGATTCTAAATGGTTCCTTTTCTCCGTGGTTAACGGTGAGATATTTTTCTAGGTTGACAACTTCAATCGATTAACGTCGACTTTTTCTGGCCACGACCGTGATCGAAATTCGGAACCTCGTATTTCTCGTTATTAGAAGAACAGTGTCTTCGAGGTGGAATTTCGTCGAACGTGAAAAGAAAGGAAAATAGAAAATGATAAAAAGGCATCCCTAACACGATCGTACCCAAAACAGAGTCGCATAGGAAGTTTCCACTTCTTTTTCTTTCCGTTTGCTCTCTACAGCTGTCTGTTTTTTTTCTGACCACGCACTGTAATTTTTATTCGATACTGTACAATGTTGAAAGCAACATAATCATGATCATAATCGTCGTTAATAATTAACACGCACACGGTCAAGGTATCGCATGACGTACAGTTATGCGTTTTATATTTCTTTCTTTCTTTCCTTTTTCAAACACAATCTAACCATATTTAAACGCTATGATTTCGGATTCGAATAAGAATCCTATCTGAAACTCCTTCTGCCCCAACGATCGATAATGCTTGCTATTCCGCGTTTAACAACTTCTGGTCCCCTTCTTCGCGTAGTTTCAACGAATCATTAGAATCTTGTCAGAAAGAAGGAGAAGAAACAATTGCTTCCATTGACAGAGGACAGAATTTGGAAGAAGTCCGATTTCGTAGCTGATTATTCCATCATTCTATTTTCTTTTTCTCCAAATGAATGAATTTTTTTTAGAAGTAAAACGGACATACGCGGAGGAAGGGACTCGATGGACTCTAAATGCCAAAATTGGAATGGTTCGTTCGTTCGATGGATGAACACGGATGAACACAAGAGTAAACGAGTGAAATGAAAAGGAAACCATCGACGACTTCCTCGAGCTGCCTGAGAAGTCATGCCGTTGAATGCGCTTCCTTTCATCGGATTCTTTCTTTCGTGTATAGTGGTTGACTTGATAGTGGTAAACTTTGAGGATATCGTTTCCTCTGTGGAACCGTGTACGAAGTGCCGACGAAGAACGATGACACATTTCAGTCAAAATCATCTCTATACACAAAAATGTTTCTCTAAAAATGTCGAAAGCTTGTAATCTACGAGTGTAGCTGTTTCGAGTTGAAAAGGGGTATAAATTCAAACTTGTTACAAGTATTTTAAATGATCCTAGAAATGCACTTCTGTACGTTGTAAGTAGTCGTACACTAAGCACGTAAGTACGTAAGCAGTCGAGTAGAAATTCTGCAAACGAAGTGCATAAGTATGCTGCAATATAATAAAAACGTCTTCTGTAGCAACAGCTTTTAAACTTTTTCAACTTTCTGCGCATAGAGTAGACTTCGTAACATTGTCTTGGATCATCGACGACACTCCATACCGTGTATCTTTTCCGTTTTGTTTCGTTTCTTCGAAATGGCCAATGGATTCCACGGTGGTCACGTTGCACGGTTTTTATCTTGTTAAATATTATCCTGCACTATTATTATTGTTATTGTTGTTATTATTATCATAATTATTATTATTATCATTATTATTAGTATTATTATTAGTATTTATTATTATTTATTATTATTATTGTTATTGTTATTATTGTTATTATTATTATTATTATTATTAATATTAACATGTATACATAACATTTGAAGATAATTCTTCAAGCCTTAAAACGAACCTACATAGGTGCCTCGAGCAAGTCGATGCGTCTCTCTCTTTTCTCGCTCATAGCATTATTTTATTTCATATTTTCTTGTATTTATTTCCTTTTTTTTATTTCTTTTCCGCTCTTTATTTTTGTTCTTTAATCTTGTCCGCCTTCTCGTTTCGTCGCACAGGTTGCTCGAAAACATTTCGTTGCCATCTTCGACGAAGGCAGGCTTCTTCTACTTATTTAATTCTCCGATTAGATGGAAGGATAACGGACGCGAAAGAACAAAGAATGCACGTGACTCTCTTTCTTTCTCTCGATCTCCCTTTCGCTCTGTTTTTTTACTCTCTCGCTCTCACGCTCACTATCTTGCATAGTTTCTCACCGTGGTATCATATATCTTTCTTTCTTCTCTTTTTTTCGAGTCGTTTATTTAATTATTAGCAGTTGGTCATAATCGAACGAACATGAAGGAGAAATGATATTATTTACAATACGAGATGTACATATATGTTACAAGCAGAGCGTACGATCCACGCGTGATATGGCCGATCTTTCCACTTTTAATTGATATTCAGAAGCGTAAAAGTCCTACCGATATTCGTCATTTTCCCTTGTGCTTAATCCTAATTCATACATTTTATCGTGAAACGTCTTTTAAAAATGAATGAAACGATCGGAAAGGAAACGCAGCGAGATCTCGACAATGAGAAGCGTCTGGCAATAAAGATTACATGATCGTAAAGATTGGAAGGGATGGACAAGAATCTTCGAACAACGGATGATTTCGTTCTATCGTTGTACAAGCCCGAGTCTCGAAGCAGAATCACAAAATGGTTTGGGACGATGGAAGATCCGCGTTCTCTCGATTTCTCTCCTGGATCGTACGCTCTTCCTCGTAACTCGCCATACATGTTTTATTTATAAAGTAAACGTCGATATACATTTATACACACATTTATTTATTTATATTCGGCACTTCTTTACGGAAGGAAGGGGGACACAATGAAAATTCCCTACGACACGCTGCCTTCGTCGAAAAGATCCTGCTAGTTTTTACGGACACCCTGTATCGCGATAATTCCTCATCTTCTCTCTAACTCCCTTCTTCTCTTTGTACACACTGGCCATTAATTATTCTCTCTCCTTTATTCATTTATTTAGCGCGGATTAGCTCACAAGGATGGACGAAGGAAGGCAAGAATCGATCAATTATTAGATCAGTTATTACATCCTCTTCTTCTCTATTCCGTTCACCGTTTTTCCGTTTTGCTATCGGTCGATGTAACGGTTACAATGCTTAGACGAACGATCCATGAAAGTTTCTAATTGTAAACCATTCGCTCTTTTTATCGTGCGTCTCCTCTTTTCGCGGCCGGCCTTCGTCCATTTGTGAAACGTTGACAAAACGAATTTGATCGAGTCCACTGTCGTGTTCGAATCGAAAGCATCGTTTTGGATCTCGAACATGATGGCGGAATTGCAAACGGAACCGCAATCGTTTAGATCTCTTCTTCTTCGATCTTCTCTTCCTCGATATAACATATCCTTTACATTTCAATTTATTCTTCGCTTCTTTCTTTTTTTCTGATTTTATTTTTTGAGTTTTGCCGAACTTGGAAGATCGAAGAACCTCTATCAATAATCGATACTCTCATCGATCACCCGTTATTACCACTGTTCCTCCACTTCTTTAGGTTACTTCGATCTTATCGTACAATGCTTCCTTATTGTTGCTTTCCTATTGTTGCTGTTACTTGTTGCTCATCGATCGTGTGTATCCTTTTCCATCCTTTTTTTCTTTCATTGTAACGCAGTCTCAAACTCGTCTCACACGTTCATATTCCCCGCCGTTTGTTCACTCGTCTTCCTTTCGCTGTTGGTTGCTTTTGTTTTCTGTTTTTTTTGCTGTTGTTGTTGTTGCCTTAATTTTACTCACGTGTACAGTTTTGCGAGTCGCTGCCGCCGATGGCGCTCGCTGAAAAGAACAACAGGCGATTGTTTTTTTTCCTTGTCCGTTTCCAAGCGACCGCTTTGTTTTGCAACATCTTTCATCTTGCCGGACGTTTCAGTCACATCGCTTGGTTTCGTTTCGATCTTTTAGTTTTTTCTTTTTTTTTTTTTTTTTGGTATTCTTCGCATGCAGAATGCCAGTCTACGACCATCATGGACAAAGATAGCTTTTCTCGATAAAGATCGGACAAAATGGGAGAAATAAATGAAACCTGAGTCACACACAAGCCAAAGTAATCAACTTCATCGGGGATTAATCGATTGAATTTTGGAAAATTGAACGTTACTCTGATATATTCTATGCAAAAGTAGGGAATTTTTGAAAAATTATCAGTCGATCAGTTTGGTTTCTGAGTGCCACGTTTATTCTAAAGAAAGTAGGAAGCTCTAGTGGCTATAGCATGCCAGAAAAACAACTGACTCCAAGCAAACAATTAATAGCGTACTAATTAATGGCGAACTTTTTCTTTTGAAACGATACGGCGTGAAGTATGTAGGTAGAGACGCGTTTAATCGGACGATCTAATCGCTCAGAGGCGCAAGAAATCAGTAGTTATTTCCTTTCTATTGTAACATGAAATTTACACCTTTGTCCACGATGATACACACATCTAATAGCCTACTCCTTAAATGCATATTCAGACATAGAAATATAAATTTATATAATATAATATTTCATAAGCAAATCGCATGCAATTTACGATCACATTTAACATCCAGTATTGCTTGGAAATTCGTGTCTATACACTGATCGTTCGATGTAAAGACCGAACACCATTATCGCGTTTTTCTTCTTGCACGTTATCGTCGTGATTTTTATTTTGATATCGTTTGATATCGTTCCATATTTCTTTTTTCCTCGTGAAAACGTTTCTCGTTATAACGATCATTGTAATTCACTGGAAGCTCCGATAAAAGCGTTCCATCGAACTTTTTCTCCTCGTAATGTAGCACATAGTATAGTAGATAACCAGAGGAAGCCATGCATCTCTACGTTTCCCGATCGGGCGAAAAACTATGTGTCTATTGAAGGTAAAACATAAAAAATACATGCCCCATAATCGTTTACAAGCATCGAGAAACATGCAAACAGCATGAAGATCGTCCCAGAAATATTTCGTTTCGTTGAAAGAAATATTCGCATTCGAGATATTTTTACATTCATATAATTATCATATATATTGTTATGTAAATGTATATACCGGAACGGTGTTGGAGTTCGTGGAAATAAACAGGATCGATACGTGGCCAAATAAATAAATAAATAAATAAAGAAAGTATTATAGAATCTCATGCTGAATCGAATATGCAAAATGTTTGGATTTATAAGCTGCGCGCAGAAATTGATCGAATTCTTAAAAAGATTCTATTTACGGTGATCTATGGAATATTATTTATTTCTATCTTGAAAAGAAAGAAAAAGGAAAAATATAGATTATGAAATTGAGAGATATTTTCACTTCTGCGCGTAGGAAGATATTCAATAAGATATTAAACTTAGAACCAGTATGCCGGAAGAAGAGAAAAATTCTTGTCTCCTTGTACGATGTCGAAGTAGAAGAAGAAGAAGAAGAGAAAGATATTGAAAAAGAGAATTGGTATCGATAAAGTGCATCAGTAAAATTTGTAGCTTACCGTACCGAAGAGAAGAGAGGGAGTGAAATAAAAGCTTTTATAGAAGTCTCTTTCGATTTTGTTGTTACTGTTGTTGTTGATGTTGTTCTTATTTGTTGTTCATAGGAGCAATATATATATATATATATAGTACTTGTTGTTGTTGTTAATTGTCAATGTTGTCAATTTGTCGTTGTGGTGTTGTCCTTTCGTGTGTTTTCATTTCTCGGTGGTATTCAAGGGTTATCGCTCGTTTTTATCTCCGTTCACTGCACGCGACACGCACATTATCGTTTAATTTTCGTTTTCCCTGCTCTTTTTTCCACGCGACTACATGGCTACACGAGTCTCGTCGCACTTTTGTTCGTTTGCATATGTATCTCGTTTTTTACTCGACCACCAAAAAATTGAAAATCACTGGCTGGGACTAACTTCGGAAGAAAGACAGGGGATAATGCCACCAAAATGTACAGACAGACACATAACAGTAATTACGAGGCACGGGTCTGGGTGAATGGTTGCGTAGCTTTCAAAACGTTTTTCTGTTCGCGGTTTCAAGCTGATTGTCTTGCTGTGGAACGTCTTGAAAAAATTCAAAAAATCACCGCGTTCCTCTTCGAAAATACGCCTTGACCCCGTTAACGACACCTTTTAAGTTTTTACTCTCTCTTAACTTCCTTTTTTTTCTTTTTTTTTTCCAATAACACGAGGTCCTGTCGCGACAGAGTCATAGAAACGAAACCGCGGAAGCTTTGATCTTAGTGGCAACGTATAGAGCCATAGAGTTTAAATGCATCGATAAAAGACGCGTACTTACAACATGTTACTTAACTTTTCAGATACTTTGGAAGTTTCTTTGTTTGACCAACAACTTTAACATCGATTATTCTCGTAACTTAAATTCTTTCTCAAAGCCTCCAACGTTCGTGTTTGTGGCATCGCTGCTCTGGATCGTGTTGCATTGGAAGAGACACATCAGGATTGGTTCACGATTAGAGATTCTCGTCGAGAATTCATGAAACACCGTTCCTCGGTTTCCTTCTCGTTTCTGATGGTAGCGAACGTGCGTGATCTGTGATTCTTAATTGGAGCAGAGCACAGCGAAATCAGTGGTTCATGAATATACAACGAGCCTCGAAGGACGGTGGCGGTTCTTAGGGGAAATACAGATAGTGACAGATACACCAGCAAGTACCTATTACAGGCAGACAATATGTATATAACACCGATGATTAAGCGTCAATTTCATAAGCATCTCTCGCCATGTCTTTTGTTGGATCGCTTAACGACGTCGTTAACGTGATTTTTTTAGCATTTATGGTTTACGAAATTTAATGATGGAGAAATAAATAGAACGCGCGTAATGTCATACGGTTGAAGCAGCTAAAACAACCATATACCAAAAACATATAAAATATCCAAAGTACTCGTTATAATATTTAATAGGTAAAATTTACATTTTTGATTGTTTTCGTAAAATTATGGATTAATGCACAAATACACGCAGTTTAGTGATTTTACTCAGAGTGAAAATTTTGCTACTGAAACGATAATATCGCTGTAATTTCCACCGTTAAGGTTCCAACAAGAAAGATTCTTATGAAATTGCGAACATTCGCAGGAGAACATATGTACGCATGTTGAAGAAATTTCAGGATACGGGATATGGCTTTTGGGTGAGATAGAACAACGAGGACGGGCATATACATATCCGTATACAGGTATTTCGTACACACGTCCTACGTGAACAGATAAGGATAAAAATAGGAAAAAAATAGAAACAGATAAACAGAGAAAGAGAGATAGAGAGACAGAGAGAGAGAGAGAGAGAGACAGAGATATAACAATAATACGCAATGTCGCAGTTTTGTTGCTGTCTACCTTCAGACCCACTCACACACAAATCTTTTCCACCAACCAGCGCGTCTACATGAAGTTCGCTAGATGAAAAAGAAAAACACATAGAATTCACACGTTAGATTAGTAGCATATTAGCGCGTGATCCTTCTCGATCTTCTACGAACAGTTTCCTTCCGCGAGTTCGAGGGATCATTCCCTCGAAAGAGAGGAATAAAATCATTTCAATAATGGCGATCACGTCGAACGAGACTGTTCGATCAATCGCGAGGACTAATTGATATATATCGTTTAAATAGAAGTCTATTTGGCTTTTTTCTTAATACCGTCATAATAATTTTCTTCGGTCTTTTTCAATTTACCAGAAACAATGATCGATAAGTTACGATATAAGCGAAGCACGGTGACACTTCTGTCGACAAGATTTTATCAGCTCGAGGAATTCCTAAGGGATGCTTGAAGGAATTCCCCGATCAACCGTGCAAGTTTATTGGTGACACTTCACTCAAAGGATATCATCGTCCCTTTGCGTCGTGCACAATATGATCTCGGTGACGGAGACCTCTTTTCAACACGAAAATGTAGACGCAAAGACATTAACCAGAAACGACCGATTCGGTTCTTCTTTAGACTATTATTAAATTCTTAAATTTAGCGAGACTTGTATCGTTTACGTTATCAGGGAAATTCTGCCAGTGTAATAATATAGCACGATACGATAATATACTAGCGATATTCTGATATTAATGGTATTAATAATATTTTAGATGATCGAGTATCGTTTTTAATTAACGCCGACCCGGTCGTTTTAAATCTTGGCGAGATACATCGATCGTATGACACAGAACATTTAGACAGTTACAATGGCAGTGTCATTAGCTTTAATAAGTGCATCTATGAATCTAATTACTTACCAACTATGATGGCCAATATGATTAGTGCGATGACGCCCATGATGATCATCATCTATAAGCAGGAAAGCAGGACGGGAGTAAAGAATTAAATTCAACGAATATTTCGATAAGATCATTAAATAGAAGGGTCTATTACCTTCAAATTTTGTAGCCAAAACTTCCTCTTCAATTTTCCTGCTTGTTGTTCAAATTGCGACGCTCCTTGCTGAAGCGCGTCTAAAAAAGGACACATTTTTTTTTAGAACAGAATTACACGTTTCATGAACTTTCAAGAAGTTTTGGCTATTTCTATGGCATTCGATTTTAAGAGTCCGTAGAATCTTGTAAACGGCGTTGGGACGAAGTTGTTCGGGCTTGAAATACAACGACGTGAAACTTTTATTAATTATTATTAAAAATGACTAAAATGAGGGAGGTCGTGCCATTGGTCGTGCCATATGCTTTCATCTTACGATACTTTGTTCTAACGTCTCATGTGATTACTCTGCCTGCCTTTTTAATGAGTCCTCGATCGGCGTCTAAATCAGTTCGAAAAATTGCTCGATACATTATGCAAAATATGGTAACGAGCGTATAATTTACTTGTGAATTCAATTAACTGTATTATAAAAAGTTTCATTCCTATTTTTTTTATAACATAGAATTTAAAAATACGTTCTCTTAATATAAAATACTTTAAAGTGTAGGGTTTAAAAATACGAAGTCTTCCGCTACACTAAATATTTTCCTTAAAAGAATTAAGAAAGTATTTGAAACATCCAACGAATTTCTAAATAATTCTTCGATTTTCTGACATGTTTGAACTGTGTGAAAAATTAGATACACGAGACCGGTGAAAAATCCGGATAACGATCAAACTGAATGCAGGGAGAAAGATCGAGGATGGTAGTCCCGTAACATGCCATCGATTCCAGAGCGTCACAGTAATCGATATCAGCGTGCAGAGAGACGCGCAGGGTCGAACTACTTTAATGCCGTGCGAGAATGAATGGAGAGAATATCCTTGGAGCAAACGTAGCGAACAACTCGTCCTTCGGCTTAATCCGCCGCTTTGTGCGCTCGTAATCGCGCTGTGTGTATTTCCATTTCCCCCCATTTAACCATTATGGCATTCTTCCTGTGAAAACTTTCGTTGGATATCACGACGATGCACGTACAAAACACCAGACACAGAGGACATCACGTGTCTTTCGTTTAGTTACCGTCCCTCGTTTTTCTCTTTTATGACTCGTCGGCACTCGATATTTAAACTTTTAAATTTCATACGAACACATAGTTGCTGCTTGTTTTTTTAAAGCGGAACTCCATTTATGTCAACCTATCAGGGGATAAATACTTTATGTAATAAGACTGAATGATTCTCTATAATTAGATTTCAGATTTCTATATATTTATTAATTTGCATATAGGAGAATGCATAGAACGCGTGTAATAAACAAAAAGTAAGGCGCTTCTTACTATGTTCAATAGGTAAAATAATTCTTTATTTAAATCCTATTTCTTTAATTGTATTCATAGAAATATTTTTTGTATTTGTATTTCTTGTTTTTGTATTTGTAATTTGTATATAAATCAGTAGTCTGTCTGTAATTCTTTGTTACGTAATAAGAATCTTTTTTCAAAGAATTAGATTCGATTAAGCATTAGCTTGACATTTCCTTTCAATACATGGAATTCCATTGCACTCCTTGTTATTATGTTGTTATTATTAAGACATAAGTTCGAAGCATTTCAGAAAGTTTGTCAGGGAATATCTTACAAATATAAAGCAGAAATAAAGGAAAGATAAAGTTCAGATCTTACCTGCTCGATCATCGAGCTCAGAGAGCTTTTGATCACGTTCCAACACTTTTTCAACATTCGTTTTCATGATGTCAACGACCTCATCTACCTGCGCCTGCGTCGCCTGCAGTCGTTTCTGCGAGGCGATCTGCTGAGGCGTCCTGGGACCTCCGACGATTCCATCAGAACCTGCACCTGCACCCGCAGCAGCATCAGGTGCTAGACCGCCTTCAGTGGCCCTGCAATCATCACCAATGTTCCTCGTTTATCATGTTTCTCCGACTAGCTACATAATTTTCATCGTTCTTACTATCTATTCGATCTAAGATATCTATAAATTTTCTCCGTTTATCATTTTTCTCTCGCTATCCAGGTAATTTCCATCACTTACTATTCGATTTAAAGTAGCCATATAAATTTTCCATATTCCATGCTTTTCTCACTATCCAAATAACGTTCGTACGTTTATGATCTATTCGCGATCCAAAGTATCTATTAAATTTTATATATTCGATTCAAAAATTTCCTATTAGCTTTCCCTGATCGAATTCCTTCGAGGAAAAAATATTTAAAATATTCTCGATGAATGGAAATTTCAGTCTCATTATCGTTGGTAGGTTAAACCTCCGGGAGAGGAAATTGAACGACAGATAGAGGAAGTAATGCACGCGTTGGAAGATTAAGGGCGAGTAGAAATCTTAAAGTGTCTAGACTGTTCTTTGCGAGATAAGCGCTCGTCAAGGGAGGATCCAGTCTTAAAAACAACTAATCTGATACTTCTTTTATTTTCTTCGTTTGCCTTCTTTGCCACGGCTTGTTATCAAATTTGCGTCATTGTTCCAAGAAGAATCAGATGGTGACCTACTCGTGCATTGAATTTCTCGTGAAAACATCGTCGACGAGAAGGCTTTGTAATAAAATATTCTTTCACGTTGACATAATGATCTTTCTATTCTTCGTTTGGTTCGGTCGGCTCAAAATTCATCGATCAATATCAAATTTATATCGTCACTTGTATATTTCGTTTCTTTTAAATCTGGCTATAGATACGTTGTATCAATTAAAACGTGTTGCATTCACGTGTTGAATATAACGTTTATAGTGTTTCTCAGAATCTGTTCGTAGATATTACGACTCGATTCTCTATATTATGGTAGATACTGCGATATTCCCATCGAACCGAGGGCGGTGGCAAATACGAAAGGCCAAAGTTCGTGACACATTCGTGAAAGCTGCACGTTCGTCGTATAGCTGCTTTTGTCTGCTTATGATATCATCTCTTTCTGTTATCATCGCTTTCTAAGAACGCGATACAGTGTATTAAATATTCTTCAGAGAAAAAGAAATGACTCGAGACACGTAGACGCAAATACGAGGATTCCCCTTCGAATTCTAAACGAATTCTATAATTAACTCTAATAAAAGATCTCATTGCGTTTCTCTCATTATGCGAGATAACAAATTTGATTTAACACGATTCACGTATTTTACTTTCATTCTACTAAAAATGCAAGGATCATGACCACGCGAAAAGGAAAAGCTAATACAAACTCTTATGATATTTGTATTGACGTGAGCAAACGTATCTCGTAAGGATTGATCTTTCAGACAGGGCAAGACCATTCCAAACACAACGAGGATGTTTAATTATCATGACAGGTTCGCGTTGGCGTTTCGTCGGCTTTATGCTTCAACATCGTGGAAAAATTTCACAGCGTTTCGTTGAATTACTGTCCACGTTTCGATTTCAATTATAACGATTTATTCCGATATCCAAGAGCTACATTCATGATTTGTTTCCGAACATACATACATCCTATCTACATTTTCTTCTATATTAGTTTGACTAATTAAGAAGTCACCCACGCAAATAGCTTCCTCTTTCATATACGATATCCGATACACACGCATCAAAACGATACTACTTCTAAAGAAATATCTTTCATAATTGGAAATTTCATTCATTCTCTTCATTTCTGACTTTTATCAATCAGAGAAATTCCGATAAAGATATTTGGCAATTGAAAATTTTATTCATTCTCGTTATCAGTGAGTTTTGCTAAAGAAACGAAACTTTCAATGGCGATACGTATAACCATTTCGTGTGCGAACTACGTGTGTTCCGATTTGAAGCGCGTGCTCGAGATGGTGAATCAGGGTTTCCCGACATGTCGAGTACCGATGGCAGATTAAAAAGCGGTCGAAGAGGTTGCGAATTTTATTTTTGGTAGCCTATCGAACGACGGAGTAGCAACGGCCGATCGATTCACCGATTCAGTCGAGTACCACTCTAGGAATAGATGAATGTAATTCAGAATAGACTCGATGTTAATCTACGTCCACAGTACGTCCACAAGTCATGAATAAATCTTGAATCGTGTTCGTTGGCAGCAATGAACGTTGATTTTGCGGCCAGTAAACTGATTCTTACGTGTTTGTTACGTATTTATAAATTGCAAAAATATATAAAAAGATCCAGAATAAAGTACTCGTTGTAATATTTAGTAGGTAAAACAAATTTCTATTTCAGTTGCGTTTATAAAAATATGAAATTGCACGGACATTCACAGTCTACTCATTAGCGAACAACAAACGTTCGCTCAGGAAGCGGTACATCAAAGGATCAGTTTGTGTTCGCGAGCTGTAGTCTGAATACGATGTTTATTCACAATCATTAAGGCAACTCGCGATCTAATTAACGCGGATGCGACATAAGAGAAACAAAACCATTAACGAGGTCCCATGATGAAGAATGCGAATTATTCCCCATGAAAAATTTTTACATCGAAATAGAGGAGCTTTTTTGTTACGGGATAGAAAAGGGAAGCGTTCACCTGGTTTAAAGCCTTTATGCGTTCAAGCGGCTTATATAATCGGATTAATATATCGATTGAGGCAGGTACGTCGGTTATCGTCATTATTGAATTATCTTCGAGTCGGCTGCGAAATAGTTATCGTGATTATTATTTTAATCGCTCGATGCACGTTCTCTTCATGAATCACGAAATACTTTATCCGGTCCTCTTCAAAATCAATGTTTGACAAACTTTCGAGCAGTAACCTGTACAAAAGCTGCGCGAAAAGAAACTTTCATCGTTGTTCGAAAGCTTCCCGGTTTTATTTTTTTTTTTTTTTTTAATATTCACATCAATATCCTAATTTTAGAATTATCGAAGAACAGGTGACGTCAACGAAATATAACTGAATACCCTGTGCGCGAGATATTATGACGTGTGTTATCTTTTTTGGAAAAGCAGAGATTACACGAAAGGATAGCTTATTTTTCTGCAACTCTGCGTGCAATTTATATGTTAAACATTTATTCTTTGAAGCTTCACTTAAAAGTTTGTAACTACGTGTAAGTACCATTCTGCGTAGACCTCGTTAATATTAATTAGAAACACTCGAGTGTACTATACTTTGAGATAAAGTTTTAAGATAAAACGCTTAAGATTAAACAGCTTAATGTTAACGAATGCATAAAGAAAACAAAAAAGAGCAACAGAGAAGTATTTCAAAGAAGTGAATGGAAATATTTTCTATAAATAAAATGGTAATCTTTTTCTTAACGAAATACAGATAAAAGTGAGTTATGATTATTATTCTGGTCAATTTTATATATGTTCCGTTTATGTGTAAGTTCGTAGTTTGTGTAAAGTCTGCGACTGAAAGTAACCGCGAAGCCTAAAGGTGAGCGGAAATAAAGAATATATATTATGCGTATAGAAATAGAGATGATAAGGTTAATTTATTATCTGTTGTTCAGAAGACACGTTTCATCTAAACCTGTTGTTCGAGCCATATTCCACATCTCGTCTGACTCTGTTTGAGACAATCTACTTTCATTCAGACACCTGATACGCGCCGGAAAACGGGCGTTTCTGTTTCGTCAAAGTCGTAGAACATTGCTGCAAATGTGCCCTCCATTGATTATCTAAATATAGAAACTACGAATAGAGCGTACAGTCCGTTGTGTTTCACGATTGATTGCCACCAGTACGTTTGTGTCTCTAATGAAATTTCGCGATTTTGCCAGTCGAAACATATGTGGTATCGATCGATGTCAGGAAACGGTTTACAAAATATCATGGTGCTACGAAATTATCACGAGGAAGAATATCAAGAAGCTAACGATAACAACTTAAATTTTATACGATTATTTAGAGATAATTTGCAAAGTAGAAATTGAGAGAAAAATGTAACTAAATCGCGAATCGCGAAGAAGATGATGGCAGATAAGGATGATGGCAGTAAAGTCATAAGCTGTTTCTGTCCCTCTCTGAAGCTTATAGACTTCGATCGTAAAGACGAGAGGCACGAGATCGAGTTCCAGAATTCAATGACCGCAATTCCACTATTCAAAAGAAATCGCCCCTATGGTCCGCTTTAAGCTTTGCTGCACTTTATTGGAAATTCTGGTGTGTGCTGCGAACAGGCCGTGCAGGGGAATCGATTGGCGACACAGGTCTAGGAAATTGCGTCTTAAAATCCGTCTTATAACAATCGAATTTCACACAGTGACAATTTCTACTCTATAAAGAAACGTTTGCCCAGGTTCAACTTTACGTGGGCAAAATTTAATTTTGACACTCGTATATAAAGAACGACTACTATTTCCAACTAACTGAACATTTCAATTTTTCATAAATGCCTCTTGCAAAAAAATAAATAAATTTTCGTACAACAGCCGAGTAATGGAAATGAGCTTGTCTCGAAAACAGGCAATTCATCGATAAAAATTCACTCGTTCATCTACATCGTCGATAAATTCGTGGATTTTTCAACGTGTCCATTCTTGCCTTTTATCAACGTGAAAACCGACGAAGATAGCAAAGAACCAAGAGATTTACATTTCTATACGGCAGTGTCTATCGATTCTATCGCGTGGAATTTATTCGACAGGTCCCGATGGCAATTTCTCGTCATTAGAAATTACACGTCCCCGTCTGTGAAAGCGTTATAGATTCGCGGGGCGCTTCGATATAGACCCGTTCGCAGGGAATCACCAGTGCACACGGGTTCCTTGTTGGCTTTGCTCGAACGCCAATACACTTTTTGACGAGCACACGATCGGTCAAATTTCCTAGAAATCGTGAAGATTTCTACTCACATGTTGTTCGTCAATCGCTGTTGGTTTCCCGAACTAGAGCTATCCGCTGACTTGCCAACACCGTCAGATGACCGCGTACTTTTCACGAGCGACTGTCACCCACTAGACGGCCACGGTATTGATAAAATTTCCTGCGGCACCGCCGCGCCGCCGCTCCACCGTTATCTCGACTACCCTCGAACAGTTCGAATCGTCCCCTTCGTATTTCCAATTTTAACCTTCTCGTAAATTTCTTTCCTATCCGCTAATCATCGAATTGATAAAAAATGTCGTCTAATTAGACGATATACGAGATACATTGCCTGGAACGTTGATATAAAGGAAATTTTCCTGTTGGTGATTAGAAGACGAGAATCGATGTATCGAATAAGGAAGTTCGAGTCGTGGCTTGGAATAGGAAGCAACGCGCATGTACGGATATTTCCAGTCAATAAACGCGAGTCAGCTGCAACCCTCATGCGCAAACACACCCTGAATGTAAATCAGGGACGTTAACGTGGCTTTCGAGAACCCGGACTCCTGTGTCGCGGAAATAGGCCAACGACCGGCACTGTCAATCTATTCCTTTCGCAACTGAGATACTTGTTACCGTTTTTTTGTGGTCGAATAAAACGTGCATACGGTAGAAATGCAAAGGTTCATTGCGAGGCCTTGTTTCAGGAGTTTGAAGATTCGATTTTTGCGTGAAATTGGATAAATTTTTGTTTCGTATGGAAGTACGCTTCCACGAGGTACGTTCGTACGGTCCTGGTAACGCGATGAGAATACGCGCACGAGCATCCGCAAGATGTTTTATTTATGTCCTCGTTACGATTTTTGTCGCGATGCGAGGGTGCCATCGTGAATTTTGCTTCGCAAAAATGTCGAAAGTACGTGGAGGAAAACGCAAGATGGATCGTTCGTTTGGTGAGTTTTTGAGACGTATATTTTATGAGATTCGAGAAGATTGTATCGATAGCTATAGGAAAATGAAACGATAGTTTACCATTGTTCAATCATTCTAATATATGCGCAAGTTGCTGGTATCTGTTATTCATTTTGAAGCTAAATAAGCAGTCCGCTGTGATTTGTATTTAAATATTACAGATGCATTTATAATTATGCATTTTATTCTTTGCAGTTATCTTTTATAGACTTTGCTTTGCAAAAATGAAAATTATATGTTTTCTTGCTTGATTCGTGTCATTTATTAGTAGGTAGGAATATTTGTTGTCGTAGCAGAATTAAAGCATATATCATAAAATCATAAACTTTTAGACTAATACAAAGTAGAGTAGAAAGAAATGTCAAAACTTTCAAATGCTTGTATGATGCACATAATTGCTTGAAGGTGGCAGCACAGGCATGATTTGAATTTGAACTTCGCATCACTGTAATTTTGAAAATCTACTTTGTAGAAAATGTCTGAACCGAATGATCATATCTCGTAGTAGTAACTCGTAAATTAAAAATTAGATTACAAAAGGAATCTAGTCTTCTGTTGCTTATTTCCTAAGAGTGTTCATAATAAATGTGACGTCATGGGCATCGCCATCTTTATCGTATGTCATGTACAGTTGTAAAGTGTATTCGTCATCGAAGCAAAATTTGGTGATAGCTGTCATCATTTTTAAACAATTCACATCTCTATTAAATTTTCTATAAACCCTTCATCTTAATGTAAGTTTTCGTTACTTTCTCTCCTATTTTAAAATGTAATACAAATCAGTATTTTTAATAAAATCATATCACATAACTGTAAACAGACGTACGTATTTTAGTATATCGTATTATATTATTATTACTTTAGCGATAGTTTTACATTTATATAGTATTTATTAAAAAATTATAACATGTACAAAATTCTAGTTGATGAATTTCGTTCATACAAATATCTCGCGAATTTCGAGGTTATGGGTGTGTTCAGTAGTTAGTGCATATTATTATAATTTACTAAAAGCCGATATTAAAATTTGCTTTAAACTATCGATCAAAACTGACTTTATGCATGTATTCATATTTATTTCATGTGATTTCTTTGGTTACAGAGATATGGACGGCAGTGGCAATTCCAGAGATGGAGAGGCAGGTGTTCCTCGTAATTCTCAACCACCTTCCACTAAAAAGCTGCAACAAACACAAGCAACCGTGGATGAGGTTGTGGGGATAATGAAAGTAAATGTGGAGAAAGTATTAGAAAGAGATCAAAAGCTATCGGAACTGGAGAATCGTGCTGATGCTTTGCAACAGGGAGCGACCCAATTTGAGCAACAGGCAGGAAAATTAAAAAGAAAATATTGGTGGAAAAATCTTAAAATGATGATCATCATTGGTATCATCTGCGTGATTATTCTTATCATTATCATTGGTGAGTAATATTTATAAACGTAGTAGTAATATTGAATTACAGGTTTAAACAAATATTTTTTAATGTTTACAATAGTTTCAACTGTATCAGGCTCATCTGACAATTCCTCTTCTAACTGATCGCATTGTACCAAATGGGATATAATGCTTTGGGGTTGTTAATTTATATCCAAAAATGAAAGTTATCCCAGCAGAGTAAGGGCTGGGCTCACACAAACTTAGAAATAACATAATCGTTGAAAAGTCACGACTCGTAGTCCTGTTCAAAGGATTTGCGATTAAAGTAGCACAGACAAAAAAAGAAAGATCAAGGGATAAAATACGTATATTTTTGAGACTTAAATATATTCAAACGCACAATTTATCATAATAATTACAGTATTAATATGGGTGGCCTTTTGTAAATCTGTAAATGGACAATACATTTCATAATTTTATCTTGTTAGAATGTTTCGATTGTACATTGTACATTTATTAATGATATATAATATATAATATAACGTTTATACTTTTTTTCATCGGTCTTAATATAATTCAGGCTTCCGTTTCGCCTTGCTTCCCTCCAGATATCAACGCCCATCGATCCCACGTGTGATTTCCACGTCGTAGTGTAAGCACACCGATGCCAAATGATAAAAAAAGGTATTCGATCCACCGCCAATGCGACTGTCCGATTTCAAAGCCTATCGCGATTACGTACCTAGAATGCTCGCGCTCATAAATATTCATGTACTAACGTTCTCCTGTGAATACCGTCATGCTTCTCGAAGCCAAAGTGACACGAAGACCATCGAATTCGGTGAAACTCGATTCTCTAGTATCATCCTCTACCGAAGACAAATCCAATTTCTATCTCGTAGAAAGTTCACAAACTTTCCTGCTCTTGCTCTCTGTGTCTCTTCAAATCATATTGCGTACTGTTTTTAAGTGAAACTGATAATTAATCATGTTTACACCTCGCTGAGTTTAATACGTAGGCAACGTATACGTCTGCGCACTTGGTGACTCGCTCGGTTTACAATCCAAGTCAATGTTTTCGATCATTTGACCCGACCGGTCAAAATGTCAGGCGATATGAAATTAGTGCATCGTCGGTGGCCAATTAACGAAAAGACGAAGAGTTCGGTCGAATGGCTCTGCAAGTAATACCAAAACTTTGAAGGGAGAGACAGCGCGTCATAAGTCGATGGTCAAGGTCGGATGTCCGTGATCGCGATTGAAGGATTTAACGGTACAAGAGAATAAAATGGTCAGCTACGCGCGTTATTTCTCCTTTTTCACTCGGTCATTTAACTATTTACCGTGTTATCTTGCAGCTTGAGTCAATGCAAAGAAACTATACAGGCACAAATTTTCGTGGAGTGGATATCCAAACTCGTAATTTCCTTCCTTACGCTTCCGTTACATTCCGTGCCGTAAATGGGAATATTTCGTGAACGAACAAGCTTCCGTTGCGCGTCAACTGTTCTCAGGCAATCCCAGTTAACTCGAATTACATAATTACATCTGCCGGAGACCGTGCAAGAGATAGTGCGTAAGTGTATCGTACGAATCGATACGCCGGTCGAATTATCTTAGAGCTCGTTGCAGATTAACAACAGTATCTATTCTCTGATATTCGATCGTTTCGAATCATTTTTACCAGTGTGTTAATCACTGTCGCGTTATGCCGACGAAAACGGTGAAATCATAGGTATCGAATGGTCGTTTAAGACAACGGCGAAGTCGAAGTCACGTGTTGAATAGTGTCAACCGACGGGACAGGATTCCGATTTTTCCTGTAAACCGAGGCAGAAATCCCAGTCGCTTCATTCATACACCTATCAGTCGGCTGACGACCGTCCAACCGGACAGTCGCTTGGGAAGCGCGTCTCGTGTCACCGATATCGTAGGTCATACGACCCTCGGGATCCTTTGAATCGTTTCCATCACTGAGAACCGTTTCGATCGTTTACCTCTTAACACCCATTCGTCGAACAACGAATAGCGGAAATGAGTCTGTTGTGGAACGAGTGAAAGTTTTCAAAGAAAATCATCTTGTACGATTTCTTCAGCGCGAATTTGTTGGGCCATGCCATTATCGAAGGATTAGTTCGATCGCCAACCGCTGTTCCTACGTTTGCAACGGTCTTCGTCCGATCTTTTGACCATTTTTCGATCGATTTTAAGGATCGTTTAACTCATAAATCAACTAACGAGAGAATCGCGGATGGAACAATATTTTATGGAGAAGATTCCTTGCGAAAGTCCTCACGAAAATCAGAGTAAGAACGCGAAAGTGGCGCAGTGTATATCGTAGGATTTTCGTGGCAGCGTGTGGTGGGGCTAGTTGTTTTTCTTTCTGTTTGGTAGTTCGGCACCCGGTCTCGACGCGCGTCTCAGAGCGGCTAGTGGCTATCGTGCGCGTGTTTGAAACCGCGTTACCTAGATACACAGCGTCGTTTTCGGAACTAATTGTTTTTCTGTTGCTCGTGACACGATACGATTAATTGTTGGAATGTTCGCGATCGAGGCGGGATAAACAACGAAATCTCGTAAATCAGCCTCTTCTGATACTTCTCGTCGAATAACGGAAGAGAAAAACCGCCTGCGACGAAACTGATAGTTGTCCATAGTCGTCCGTATAACGAAACGTGATTCCGTCTTCGGCGTTTACGTAGTTCCACGTGTAACTCACTTATCTGTTACTTTATAAACATGTATTGAGGAACGAACGAAACAGTCGGGTGGTATCGTGCTTTTGTACTGGTGTACATGTGCGAAAGTATCGTCGAGTTGGTGAGACGCGAACGAGTCGAATGGTGGTCGATGCCTGGCTGAAGAAGTTCGAAGATCGTTCTAGGGAAGACGATAAATGTGTCCAAAGCGGGGATCGTGCACGATAAGCCGTGGAGACAGGGGAGGAAGAGGAAGAAAGAATCGCCTGGTTTAAACGACCAATAACCATTAGTGAAGTTTCGATCTAACTGGTATTTACCCTGACTTCTTCTATCGAGCTATCCATTTTCCGATCCTCTCGCGTCTCATTAAGTTTCGAAATCGAATCGTGCACGATCTTCGACCAACTGAAGATCCAACATGGCATCGTCCAGCAGCGAGGCGAACGAAGAATATGGTCTGGGATATCAAAACACATTGGTAAGTTCATCTTCCGTCATTTTTACTCCTCAGACTATCTCCAATGCGTACTATTTTGTTTCTTAAATTCTTAACACTTGTTCGTTTCTTTAACGTTCGGCCAATGTGAGGTATTTTTCATTCTTAAGAGAAAACTGGATGCAATAGATCAATCTTCGACGCGAATGACGAACCAGCTTGATTTACTATGAATTGTACGATAGATATGGTTGATTGTTTTCGTTATATGATTTATAGTGACGAGGGCTAGGCGAAAGCGACGCCAAGTAAGGGTTGCGAACCTATTTTCATGTTTATTCTTGGCTGCGGTGCGCTGCTAGCCGCGAATAGTTCGCTTGGGAGCGGGATTTGTATCTGAGACGAGGACAGAGAGACACCACGTGCTCGTCTACTTTCTCGCGTGCATTTTGAATACCGTGCCCACGCTCTCTCGTCGACCCATTCTCAGCTGATTGTCAGCTGATCACCACCTGAGCGATCGGTCTTCGCTAATTTATGGAATCGTCACAGGCAAGCGCTTGTTTGCATAGAATGGCATAGATCGCCGTGAATCGCGATGCTTCAGACATGATCCGATATTCATTTTTGTCAGCGGCCTGAAAACCTCAAACCTATAGATGCTCTTCCATCCAATTTTAAGCTATCTCTTATCAGGGGATTCGCCTGTTTGTTCCGATTCCACGGGATTCCTAGAAACTCGTAGAACAGTGTTTATCGTTTAGCAGAGTTTGGTTAGTTACGAACCATTCGGTATTATGAGAGAGTCGCATGGTATTTTTTGAGAAACGAAGACGAAATCTGACGAACGAAAACAGATATGGGACATCTCGTGCATAAAAAATAAAAGTACAATATTGATATTGATAAGATATTGAAATTAAGTTGATTGAAATTGTAGTAGATTCTGTAACGAAGAATCGGCTAGAATGTGTGTGACCTAATATATCTCTTATCGGAATTTCGTATGTAGATGAAGTGGAAATAGTTTCAACTGACTGGCGTCCGTTTCAACGAGTAGTAACGGAATAAGCTAATAGTCTTTAACATTAAACTACTTCTAGAAAGTTTTAAAGATTCAATCCAGGTTTTATATTAAACCAGCGTTTAGGAATTTACGATAAATTATGTTCTTGTACGTTTCTATCTTAGAAAAATCACGACATTTCCACATGATTTTAAAGTCAATTCGTCTTGACTGCGTGATTCGCCTGACTAATGACGTTTTCTCTTCTTTTCACCCTCACGTGCAGTCTTGATTTTGCAACAATATAATAATAGTCGTGTCTGCCAACTTCGCCATGGATTTTTAGACCTTGTATTATAGTAAGCGCGAAGATACTGCGTCCTCGAATGGTCGCGTCACTTTCGAAACACCCTCTGCAAAATTCCGGGGCAGCTTGCCATTTTCTCGACCTCTTCCGTTTCTCTTGTCTTCTTATTCACGAAAAGGATAATTGCGAAAAGAAACATACGACGATTGCCATTATGCAAGGTTCTTCTCGAAAGAAATACAAGCAGAAAAGAAAATGTTGTATTCTCCATTCTTTATTTACCTTTTAAGAAATGGGTACCGTTTTGCGATGTCTCTGTTCGTGTTGTGTACGTATTTACGAAAGTAATAATTGTGAAAAAAACTTAGGACGATTGTCATTATGTAAGGTTTTCTTTTGAAAAAATTGAAGCAGGAAAGAAAATGTTCTACTTATTCTTTTTTACACTGTTGTAATTTCTACCTATTTATTATTTACTTATTACCTATTAAATACCATGAAAATAAACCCCTAACATTCTTCCTAAAGAGTAGAAAAATAGATTAACAAATTTTATGTCGTCCGTTCTCTATTTATTTTCTTGCGAATAGAACTCTCGTTTGTTGTATGCTGTCGCTGTTTTTCAATGACGATAATTCGTAGAATCGGTGTTTTAATATGTACGTTGAAAATAGAGTGAATAGACTACCGTCTCACGATCGCTGGTACTGCAATCCGCCGAAAGGTTAGACAAAAAGTCATCTCACCGTAACAGTTATTGGCAGACACACAGGAGAAACAAAAACCGGTAAATTACATCCTTCTGTTGAGGAGGCCTGTACCTTTTTCTCCTGCTCCGTCTTCCGAAGCCGTATAGTAGCGAGTTTCTTGTTCGATCCATCACGGAAATTGATCTTTCTCTAGAACTCATTGATTACCATCCTCCATTTGCATTTTCTTGAGTTATTAGCGATTATTTAAATTACTTGAGATCATTTTGTCATTCGTTACTTTCTTTTTCTTCTTTCATTTTCTGTATTTCATTCAGAGTACGTTCACCTTGCAGTTCATTGATGGCTGGGTACGATGTAGTAAATCATTCATCGTGAATTAACTACTCGATCAATTAAGTAATTTAATCTTTGTACTGGCTGGTTCAACGGTGCGCGAATATTCTCTTATATATTTTGCGCTGTTCAATTAAAAATACTCTGTTTCTTGCTTAATTTAGTATTTGTCTACCTTGATTTCCAGGATGAAATAAAAATTTGAAATTTAAATTTATTTTTTCAAGACAACTGGTTTAATCGTCGTATGTTTCTTTGTTTTCTTCAAAGTCAACTGACGATCGTGTATCGCTATTGGCGTGTTAACGTTGATTAACGCTTTGCTCGAAATTCCGCGCCATTCCTCCGCTTTTCCTTCTATTTTTCCGATACGTCGAAAAACAACGCAGTATTCTTTTTTCCTAGACGGCCGAGCTCGTTAAGTAACGCGATCGAATATGCATGATGTAATCGCAAGCAGCGCTTTTTCCGATTGCCGATACTTGGATTTGTTAGCGCGAAATGACATTGAATTATGCAATTCCTATGCGATTTACCTTACCGATAGATTCTTGACCGATAAGCAAAAGAAGAAAAGGAAAGGAAAATACAGCGTAATCACAACATATTGGTTATAATTTCGACTACTCGAACGTAAATTAGTTCGTTTAACCATCGACATTTCCTGTAATATTAGGTTGATGCACGTGAAGCATCGTTTTTCCAATAAAACCGCGTGTTGTGTCATCAAAATAATTTCCATATTATTTTGGTTCTTCGCATAGAGATCTTTTTCAAAGTAATTTACGCGTTCAAAAATTCCTTGGCTGGAACAGATGTTTCTGATAAAAATAAGATTTCTCTCGTAAAGAATTTTTGTACATCCTAAAAATTACTGAACTTTCGGAAGCAGGTAACGCAGAAAATATTAATAACTGAACTGAATATTTCTAGGCAATGTAGTTATTATTCGAACAGTGTTTCGTATTAAGTCACGATAATCATAAGCAGCGATAATTGCTAAGGTTGACACAAGGCGAGATACTTATGTACCATGATGACACGAGCAATACCAAGAAGCATATCACTTTCTTCTTTTTTCTTCTGTGCTTCTGATTCGGATAAATTCGATTAACGCGTAGTTATATGAATATATTTATGTACGTAATCGGAATTTACATTGTCAATTGACGAGTAGTTTAAACAAGTTATTACGGTGATTAGTCGATTTCTAATTACATTGGAAGGTGAGATAAACTGTATTAATTACACATTTGTTTCTCTCTTCTTTACGACCTGCTAATTCGTTTATCTGTAATAAATCAATCTTTTATCGCGTCAAACATTCCGACGCGAGCTGCAAATTCTGCAAAATAGCGTCAGAATTTCAGTAATGAAATAGCGCATGATCGATCGTTTCAGTATAAATATCATAACTTTGTTATTCATAATTTTTAATTCTTTAACTTTACTCCTTCGTTTGGAATAATGTATTCGCTCGTTATTTATTTATTTTTCTATCTAATTTCGTAGTATCACATCTGCACACAGTTTTACCGCCACTACGCTGGGAAACTATTCAGCCTAACTATAAAGATAAGTAAATATATGTACAGGTTTATTAACCTGACAATGATATTAAAGAAGCTTAAATCTGCTAGTCCGTAATCTTGGCTTTTCCGCGAAATATCGACAATAAAAATTTACAATTTCGTAGAAATAGATAAAACGCAAATGAATGGGCAATGCAGCAATTCGGTTTCTGAGCTGAGAAAACTTGAAACAATATAAAAAGTAAGAATAAATTAGCGTGAAAATACTACTTTGATTAGTTGATGGTTGAACGCTTTTAGTGCATAAAATTTTATTGCATTCGGGAAGATCGAAGTCAAGGTCTTTTTAACACCTGATTGGCCCCAACAGAGTTTCAAGATGCATTTGAACGACGAATTTATGCGAACGAAAATTTACGAGTCTAATTATTGTAGTGATTAGTTCGACGTTTCTATCACAAAATGTCCTTGATGAGATATATGTACGAAGTCGATAACAGTTCTCGATGAGAGATCGTCATATCGAGGTTCTCGTGCGATAAAGCGAAGGTCTAGCTATTTAACATAGATAGAAACTGGTCCTAAAAAATCTACGAAGAAACCAGTGACTTCTACCATGGTATTTCTGCGCTTATTGTTATTTCGTTCTTGACCAATTCGTTAGACGCAATTCAGTGTGTCGTATTAGGCAATCTCTGATATTTTTTCATACATTGTAACTTCGAGTTGAATAGAAAATTATCGAAACAATTTTTGTCCTATTCTAGCAACCTAATTTGCAAGCAATATAGCTAATTTGTTGTTACGTATATCAGTTCGTGTACATGCTATATACATAAGTTTGCATATAACGACCTCGCATATACATAAACTCGTATAACTGGAACGCAAATATTGACAGTTGACTATAATGATGCGCAGGTGATATGTGACAGTTTTTGATGAACTTACGGCTGCAAACTATTGGATATGTATTTTTCTATTTCATTTCTTCCATCTGATGCCGTTCGAAATTCTTTGTAGTTCAAATTATGAATTTATCGAACATTTACAATGGTCAGCAAAGGTGGAGTTCAGTTAAGAATCTTTTTTTAAGAATTAATAAATAAATGTCTGTATTTACCTAGGAGATTTTGTTACGCTTTTATGATTTGAATTATGAATTTATAAAATGAATATATGACCGTGTATAGTTTGAAAGCATACAGATTGTATTTTTATTCATAGTTTTCACAAATTAACTCAGTGTCTTATGAATTGTTTTCTCTCTGTTTTCTCTCTGTTTTATATGATTTATTTATTACACTCGTTAAATCTAATTACATATTAGCTTTCAAAATACTGTGAATAATACGACCACCGCAGATCATCGAGACACTACTTACTTACTACGTAACTTGATTTCCAATTTTACCAATTCAGACGAAACTTTAGATTAGAATAAGGATTCGGCTTGAACATAATTCTTACTTCTAATGATTCATGTTCTGTCACTTGAACCACTTCTTCCGAGTCCCTTCGATCATATACGCATTTCCCCCCTCCACTGTTAAAAATTCCAGTAACATTCCAAAACGCAAAGAGTGCAATTAGTCACGAACCGTCTCTTCTTCTCGTACAATTATGAAACATTCAAATAGAAATTTAGCTCAATATCGTAAGACAGGAAGTTCGAAATTTTACCACTTGTGCCACTTTTCTTTTTTATTCTTAAAAATTTCGAAAGCTCGTTTCGAAATACCAATGTGCAATTGCAATTTTTCGCGAATCGTCAGTTTTCTCTATAAAGGACTGGTTTTTCAGGAAGCGAAGCGAAACGACAGCTAGCGGACGTCGCACAACACCGCGGCGTTGTCTTCTCGTAGTACGCGATCATTTGGCTCCTTTTTCTTTCTTCGTCATCCGCTTATTCCTATCGTGGAATGCCTCGACAAAAGCAATTGCGTATCGTTGATACAAGTATCGTCAAATTACGCGAACATCGCTCGAATCTGTAGGATGGCGCCGAATATTCGACGCTGGAATTGCATAAGTTTTACGCAGCGCGCAGAATGCACGCGGAAACGCAGGGTCGATTATCGATTTTTCTGCGGCCGGATCAGCCGGTTTGCCTTGCAACCTGTCTACACACCGTATACGAGTCACGTGCATTTTATTCGCGCTGCTAGGCGCGCATCTGTGAAATTACTCGCTTTACGACCCCGTTGCATGTGCTTCGCGATCCTTGCCTCAACGTTTGTCCTGTTAACTGCGTCGGATGTCTCAAGCAAAATTGGTAATTGATTTTTAAGCGGCTGATAACAGGCTTTGTGTAACGTGCCATTGATTGGACCGGATTGATAGGAATGAACGATAAGCTGCAATCGTTTTTGGAACGAGAGCCTTTCCATCGCTGAACAGATTGCAGTAATTGGAACGATGTTTGTTTGGAGCTCAATGGAGATATAGATTATAGTTGTTAGATTGTGGATTTCCGTGCATTTATGGGAAATTTGAAAGTGTAAAATTGCACAGACCGCACATATTATGAAGATATATATATATATATGTGAAATATACAAAGTATAGTGCTTTGTATAATGCTTGATAGATAAAGCAATTTTTTAATTGTATTCTCAAAAATATTAATTCGCATTAAAATTAATCTTCCAAATCTAATAATTATTGTCCGAATATTAAGTACATAGAGTGTTTACTGTGGTTTGTGTAAGCTATAAGTCTTAATTTGGAATAAAGATAACGATGTTTAAAGATTTATCTGATTCAGGGATGGAGGATTAGAATAACGAAGGGAAGGTCTTCGTTCGAAAAGAAAATATTTGAATAGATATTGCATAGTACAATAGCTTGCAGGATTGAAATATTTTTTCATAAAGTTAGGTGCTTTGTAGTATGTGGTTACGTTATCGTAGATAGAGCTAGTTTTATCGATGCAAAAATAGACATACGTCATCCTTTTCTTTAACCTAGAAATAGCGTGTAGAATGAAATAGGCAGTAAGTGGATCAAATATGCATAGAGTATTCTTTTATAAAATACACAACGTTACGTTACCATGTAAATTTACAATCATGGTTTCTAAAGGATTAAAGTCGACGCTTCGAGTGAAATATTTCTACAGGCATAGTTTACAAGGAAAAAGTAGAGGTTAAGGAAATAATAAAATTGTATTCATCGCGTTCAGAAACCACACTGATACAATTCTCGAGAATATCAATCGATATTTCGTGACGCAGAAACATTATAAAAATATTCTGTAAGTTGTGAATTCAACTGAAAGGAAACTGCAAGAAATTTTATATAAAGCGGCGTTTTCTTGTAATTTAAATGTTCCCGCTTCCCGACGTCAGTCAGTCTAGCCAATAGGTAACTACACGTGACGCAAGGAACAAAGTTGGAAAGGTAGTACAACGTATAACATCGATTCGTGAAGGTTGCCGTGTGATCCATAGATCATAAAGTTGCACACGTGCACGATCGATAGTTAAAAAACTTGTCTCGTCAAGTTCGAACGCTCTAGAGAAGATCTTTCCTGTGGATCAGCAAGTACATCGATCGCAAACACTCGAAGAATCCTTGATATAAGTTAACACTTATGTAACAAAACGTGGAGGTAAGGAGTAGATTAGATGAAAAGTTTGGGAAGCGGTAAATTTAAACTCTGCACAGCTAGAGAAGAAGAAGAAGACAGAACAATTTGTAAAAGAATACATCGAATTAAATTTAATTTACGAAGAGTACAAAAGGATATTATTAAAACTGAATCCTGTCTAAAAGAACTTTAAGTTGCTCGTAATAACGAGGTTTTAAGATTAAGTAAGAAATTTAAAAAAAGAACCGATAACCTAGCTCGATGATATTTTCGCGGTTTATCGTTTGATTTACGTATGTGACTTTGTATATATTCTTAAAATCAACGTCACAGTAGGATTGCTAATAAAAAAGATAGACAAGGCTTGATTCAATTGGTTCGTCGCGATTGATAAGTCGCTCAACGGAAAAAAATAATGTCGAACATGAACAGAAGCCTTCTGAGTGTTTCGTGGAATACGTTAAAGTTGTTGAGAACTTCGATGAAATCTGGTTGGATGTGGGCAAGGTTAGCCTCCAGTCAATGTGACGTACCCATGGTGGTCCCTAAAGAGGAGGTGGTTAGATTCGTATCTGAGTGCATGTGCAAGGCTGGAACATCGCTCGAGGATGGTTGTATCGTTGGCCATCATTTGATGGTCGCCGATTACCGTGGCCATTTTAGCCATGGAATGAACAGAATGCAAATGTACGTGCAGGATATTAAGGACGGAATGACCAATCCTACTGCGAAGCCAGAGATCCTTACGGATTTTCAGGTACGGCGAAATCTACTTTCCAGCGACGAGACGATATCGCGGTTGATATACCTTGGTTTCACACTTAACATTGTTACACTGTGCAGTGTTATACTTAACACTGCCGCGTCTACCACGCGTTTGAAACTAGCGGACGAGATCCACGTCGGAAACATCGCAAAAGAATGTTTTCCAGTTGCGTCTCTCTTTCGAAAGCCTCAATGTTAGATGCGAAGATGTCAAGTATGGCAACGTTAAGCGTGATAATCGAAGCTGCGAAAACAGCGTCGGAACTCCCACACCTTGGTTCTTTTATATCGTGATTAGTCTTAAGATTCACTGAGATTAAACGTGACGCGGTTTAATTGTTCGTTTAATCAACTGGATACACAGTTGTCACGAGGTGAACGTACGTCAGTGAGATTACAGTGCACGGATACGTTCCATTACGCATCATTAAAATTCTAACGAAGATGCGGAGACTGGATAATTTCGAGGAATTATTATTATTATACACGGTTGTCATTCATGTGTTAACAATACCTGGAAATGATTTATTCAATTCATCTTGCGTCCTCTCAGCGGTTTCAATTACGTCATTTCTCTTTAAAAGCAAAAATAAATGTATACGATTATAATTGAAGAATCTTCGCGTAGCCAAAGCATAGTCTCGCTGCTGGAAATACTCAAATTTACGATACCAAACGCACGTATGATTGAAAATCCGGCTTTTACCGGTTTACTTGTCAGTCGTTACCAGTGGAAACTTTACATTTCCCGTGTAAAAATATGACAGAGAGCATTTTATGCAACGTTACGAACATATGTGTACACGTTGCTGCTGACGATAATTAAAAATGTAATTTCCGATTTGCACACCATTGCTTAAAGCCTTCTAAGCAAACAACTTCAGCGAATACACGACACAGAACCAAACTCTATCCTATTACAATAAAGATCTCGTTAGAAAACAAAGCAGATAACTCCTTACGTACTCTTATCTCGTGGGTATTAGAATTCCTTAATTCCATTTGAATAGATACGAGATCTTTTCACCTCGACAACATTCTTAGACTCTATAAACGAACTTCTTAGAAACTACACTGTTCGATTTTATAAATTGAAGGAAAAATGATATTACAAATATTTTTTAAATACATTTTGTTACTCATGCCAGTTTCTCGTGATAAATAAATTCATGGAAGTAAATTACTTGTTTGCTGACCGAGTATCGAACATTAATTATATCATCTACCTAATAAGAATATTGGGTTGGCAACTAAGTGATTGCGGATTCTGTCATTACCACCCAATGACAAAATCCGCAATCACTTAGTTGTCAACCCAATAGAGAAATTGAAAAGTAAGATCGATCACTTTGGTCTTTGAGAGTGTCGAAATCCATTGAAACGACGTCGAGTAAACCGGCGCTTGCTTCGCGTTCTTATTTCAAAATCTCGCGCTGTTTCATTTAAGAAACCAAGATGTGACTTCACCGCAAAGTTCGATGGAACTATTTCCAGGCGATAGCGTTGGTCAACGGGAACAACGGTTTGGGCCAGGTGATCGGTAAATTTTGTATGGAACTGGTCATAAAGAAGGCGAAGAAGTTCGGTATCGGGATGGTGTCGACTTGTGGGTCGAATCATTATGGCATCTGTGGTTACTACACGAAAATGGCGATCGACCAAGGTCTCGTGGGCTTCTCCTGCACCAATACGAGTCCTCTGATGGCACCGACCCGTAGCAAGTGTGCGGGTTTAGGCACGAATCCGATATCTTTGGGAATGGGAGCGTCGAACAACGATGAGTTCGTGTTGGATATGGCCACGACAGCCGTTGCTCTGGGCAAAATCGAGCTAGCTATCAGGAAGAACGAAGCCATTCCCTCGGGCTGGGCGCTTGGGTCCGATGGGAAGGTTACCACAAACGCCGAAGAAGCGTACAAAACTTCTCTTTTATTACCTGTTGGTGGAGAGGAACACACTAGCGGCTACAAAGGCTATGGACTAGCTTTGATGGTCGAGGTACTTTGCGGAATTCTGTCTGGAAGCGAGTTTGGTCCTAATATCAGACAGTGGAAGACCAAAGAAAAAATTGCTAATCTTGGGCAGTGTTTCATGGCCATAAATCCGGAAGCTTTTGGTTGTGGATCGAAGGAGAGATTAGGTCAGTTGTTGAAACAGTTGAGAAATTTGGCTCCCGCCGAAGACAAACCTGTTTTGATACCTGGAGACCTGGAGAGGGCAGCCATGGAACGCGTGGATAAAGAGGGTGGTATTACGTATCATCCCAATCAGATACAGGCGTGTAAAGAATTCGCGAAAGTTATGGGAGTCGAGCCTCTGAAACTCATTCCCAAGAATGGTTAATCAAGAAATTAGTTTTGTTTAGTACCTGGTAGGTACCTGATGGTTCTTAAGAAATTACTCATTGAGATTGAACCTTTTTATTGTATTTATATCTATTAACTTTTAGATCATTATTTCGTATTGTTGTTGCTATGTGTATATTGATATTAGCAATAGATCCGATAATTATATTGCGACTGCGATCTATAGTACATATCATACAATGCATTAATATGTTTACTACACATTATTATATTGTGTATACTCTACGTTTGGAGAAAAGTCTCTAACCAACAAAATACTCTTCAATGATGCTTTTCCACGCAAGATCTATGAATGTTCTAACAGCAATCTACTCAAATTTTTCTAACATACGCATGTAATATACAAAGCTCAAGGAAATGCAATTCCTCATATTTTATACGATATTGTAAACACGGCTTTTATACTTATAAAAGAAGCTACACGAATATACACGATCATCGATGTTTTTAGTTGTCTGTTTACTAGCTGTTTACCTACGCTATATCTCCGCAACGTAATTATTCATCACCCTAATATAGGTGCAACGGGTCGAAGCACCGGCTAATAACACGTTCTTTTTCGTACAATGTTTACACGAGATGAGCTTGCGTGTCCGTTTCGTCGATTTGATGGAAACGATGCCCGCGATGACATAACCGTCATTGCGGTCTGATCGTTGGTCGATGATGATAATGACGGCCTTGGACTTGCTCGCGGGATCTCGATTGTACTCATTACTGATCGAAACGCGCGATTATCGACATCGATTCACCGGTGCACGACAAATGAGGCATTTGCATAATCAGGACAGAAAAGATAGAAACGATCGATCGATGCTCGGAGAATCGTAAGATTATTTGCATCGTCGAGATCTGATAATGATGGCGCGAAGAGTAAGAAATCTGAGAATCACGTGCATTTGCGTAGTCGTAGAAGCGCGATCATAGAAATTCGATCTTCTATCGCAGTTTTAGCGAGCATTCGTTATTACACAGTTGTAAAGTCTCGTGACTAGTGACACTTGTCTGTGTAATTATTTCGCAAGGACGGACCTGATACCAGCAAGATTAACTTTGTTATTTTTTATCAGAGATAATTAAGTTTGATCTGATCGATGTAGCTGACACGGATACTCAAGGCGTTTACGATTAACGCTTCGCTCAGATTAGCGCAGCTACCTGGTTCGAGCAACTTGAGTTGAACATAAAACTTACTTACCAATGATGATAGTTTTTCAAGTTTATACGCTTGTCGTTGTCGATTGATTCACTTCACTTTGAGTACGTACTCTGAGCACGCTTTATTAATAGAAATCTGCTATTTTACTTCATTTGAAATATGCGTTTTCAAGCTCCAAAACGAAGTTGAGGTCCTCTCAACGATGTAGGCAATCTAATGTAAATTGTCTAATTTAAGTCAATTTTATTTGTAACTATGTTTACGATTACGATTTACATTTCACTTCTTTTCCTCTTATTTTCCATCGGGTATCCACTTTGTCACTTGACCAATCTGAATAAAGGAAATTTAATTAACTTCAAGTTTCTATGTAATATCTGCTTATTGGTTTAACGCCATTTGCACGTTTTATTTTTCTTCTAGACAACTCGGACTAATTTGACTGACAATTTTTCCAACGCGGTAATTATTCGTCATTAAAAAATAAGAACTCTTAAATGGTCGATCAACGATTCTCTCTGTTTCTCGATGGAGCAAACAGGGTTATCGGGAAGACTCGCAGACTGTGAGTCTGTTCCGATTCCATGTTATCGGTTTGTTATTAAAAAGAGAAACGTACGAGTGTAATTCATTTGTCGGCGATAAGTTTTACAGAAGTCTCAGTGGCCTGATTATCGCTGATGAAAAGCGTATCATTTGATCTATCATTTTTTAGATAATACGTATACTTTCTCTTTTCGCTATAAGATAAGCATCTTATTTTCATTCGCAGTTACTTTCGTAATTTTACAATGAACTGAATTGATTTCAATGATTCCTTCGGTCGGACAGACAAAATTTCCTTAACCAGAGATAATCGTGGAAATTTGTATTCCATCCTGTCAATTGATCATTTATGCGCGTCACGTTCAGGTTTCGCATAGAAATGTCGAATAGAAATTTCATCATTGCGCGCGTTCGTAAAGTGCACTTTCTATGTACATATTTTGCTATCCCCACGCGTATCTTGGATCAAGATCATTGTCAAATCGAAGAGGGAGAAAGATCATTAAACCGAGATTAGCGTGGCCTGAGGGAGCGGTTTATTCTTTGGCATCGATAATAATGAAAAGAAATGGAACGTGTTTTGCACGCTGAAGACGCGACAGTTGAACGTAGAAAGGGTTCAAAAGTTATCGACACGCTTTGTTTATTGCTACCGTTATCAAGCAGGCCGCAAAAGCGTGTTCGAGTTATCTTATTCATTTTTCACGATAACGCTTGCGAATGCACGAAGGGTTTTTTTTCCTTGGACGTCAATAATCGTGTGAAAAAACATCGCTCACGAGGTATGATTATACAAGTAGGAGAAAATACGAGATAAAAGTCATAAATCTGGTATAGGTGAGTCATATGCCGGCGATACCTTTTTTTCTCGGCAAATAGAAATACGGATACATTACCAGGCTGGCTGTTTAATCTTTCTCACTGTCCAAGGAATTGTTAATTAGACTTATCCTATTAGATTAAGCGGTGTTACCTATGTTCGATCATGCTACCCGCATAAACGTATATGCATTCTGTCCTGGAACTTATTTTCTAAAATCGAGAAAATCATTGCGTTCGATTTCTCTTCTTCTTTTTAAAAACCTGATCATTGGCGTTCGTGAAGCAAATGACGTTGAAAATCCTCCGAGTTAAAGATTATCGCAAGGGATTGACTATGTAAACAAGTATGATTCGTCAAACAAGGGCCAGCTAAACAGGAAGGAAGGGACGATGATTGGACAAACGATCTTGTCCAAAATGCAATCGTATGCACTGTTGAAGCATCACGAGAAGGTAATTCTCGTTGCTCGGCCATGTGACTGGCATTAACTAATTCAGTGCTCTAATATGCCGGCATGGGGTCGTGAACCCATGGGACATCCGTGGTGACAGTTGTCAAGACCTCTCCTGACCCGATGGACTAATCTTCTGCGAATCTACCGCGAACCTTGAATTTTCGATATTTTTATTGGAAAAATTGCTCGTGTTACGTTAAAAAATCAATGAAGGCTATTTATTTTAATAAGCATAATTATTTTTGACATTGAAACGGAATAAGTGGTTTTTTATCTCGTCTAAATTATAATCGATCATTCTTTAGTAACTTGATACTTGATAAGAAGAATGTTACAATTATTCGCGAACTTCGATTCTCAAGAAGAAAAATACGTGTTTAAATTATGGCAGATTATTCTCTTTAGAAGAATAATAAAGAAACTGTATTATTTCTAGTGATTTAAAGCATATATCTGTTTCTTTTTTTCCGTTTTTCTAGCATTGCACATAACATCGTTCAAACTTAGTGTTAAATACATGGTATTAAGCCAATTTCTATGTTCCAAAGGCCACGAGGTTTCCTAATGGGCGAATTATCTAATTATTCCGACAATGAATTTCGTAAGAACGGAACGTTCCTTTCATACTAACGAAAAATCGGACAATAGCCACCGGTCCATAGAGGAACAAAACGGAGAGGGAATTACGCAAAGCAGGGAAATAATTTTCACGGAGAGGTATAAAAATGTCTTGAGAAAATTACGAGCGGTTGTGGCTCGTGACTTAATGAACTACGTTTGTTCTTTGTAGGATCAAAATGGTTGCTTTACAAGTAACCGAACTATTAACGCGTTCCATTGAAGTTCATTTCTGCTTGTAACAAAGTTAAAATCCAGACATTTTCTGCTTATTGTTTATTCACGTTTTCTGTTTATTTATATATATTTTGTTTATTTGTTCGCACAAAGCTGCCGTGAACAACAAATATGCTAAGTTATTAATATGTTAAATCATTTATGTACATTGTACAAGGTAAAGAAGTGCATTAAGAATATTACATTGTTAAAAAGAATTCATGCTACTTGGTATAAGTGGTTTCCTAAATGACTTCGTTCATTATTCATCCTCAGTAATTACACATACATTATGCATACATTTTTATTTATAGACGTTCAGATGGTTATTGTTTAGAACAGATTACATTAATTTATCGCTTTTTCAAACTAGTTCCCATTGTTGTATAAATAACAATGCTACGAAAAGAAGATATTTTAACCTCCATTGATTTTTTTTTTGTTAAATAGGTATTACGATGAACGAGGACTCTAATTTCTTTCATAACGAAGTTTCAAATTCCTTATATTCATTTACGAATAGAATTAATCATCACCTGCGCCACTGAATCCTTTAAAATTTCTCTATGTGATAATTTTGCAATAACAAAGGACATCGATAGATGCCTTTATCCTATAATAAATCAACAACCGAATGTTCTAGATTGGAAAGTTTATCCGTACGATTGCCTGTTGCTCGATGTTTCATTAATACTTTAGCACCGCATTTTTTACGAAAGTCTTACGTGATTCACGTTTGATTTGACAGTAATGTGATAATTCATCTTCCTTCGATGGAATATTGAAATTACACTGCGCTTGGCGCAGCTGTTGTCCTGTTATTCTTCATTTCTAAAAATAAGATACCGAGATTCGCTGCTTCTTATTCTCGAGAATTCGTAAAATCCGCGAATCGAGCTCATAAAACGAAACGCAAACAGCCTATTTTGGCGCGATACGAAGAAAAATTAAGGTACGCGTACATTTTTACGTTTTACTTTCGTTCAGATAATTCTGGATACTCTTGTGGCCAGATACCATTTGATAAAGGGTGAGGTAGTTGATCATTCAGTTAATAGTAGATAATGTTTACCGGTCGGTGAATATCAAATAGTAAATCTTCTGTTTCACTCGAAGTTCAATAATTGCTACTCTGGTGTTGACGCACTCCTTCGTCTAGACAAATTTACCGAGTCGGCAATCCTTTCCGGTCCATTATCTGCTATCTCTTTGCTTTTCGGGATAAACACGCGAATTTACGGCTCGATGTGCTCATAAGCAAGTAACGTAGCCCGAGCGATAAATACGAACAATTTGCCACGGTACTCCGTTCATCGTCCATCTGTATCCATCGAAAATCTCGTCTGGTGAACGCTCGACTTTCGTAGCGAAAGGTACGTGTTCATTTCATTCAAATCTACGAAGATTGCCTTCTCAATTTTAACTTTAATATTGATGTAGAATAATACAAACGAAAGGTTTCTTAACGATCAGCGAGTGAAAATAGCTTGTCTTTTAAATAAAAATAAATATCGTGAAAGTGGTGCATAGAACCGAAAACAGGCTGTATAAAGCAGAAGAGAGAGAGTCATCGATCGGAGCTTGGTGCCGGCATAGGATAAGACAGTCATTCATCAAATTACGCGGTAATTTTGATCAATGATAACTGGTGACTTTGAAGGCAGCTTCCTACGAGCCCTCGTCGAGGGAAGTGGCCAATTGCCGTGTATGGCCACCGTACAGTCGCCACTAGAAATACAACCGATAAGACTTCGAAGCTTTCGTTTCTCTTTCTCCTCTCTCTCTCTCTCTCCTCCTTTCTCTCTTTCTCTCTTTGATACGAAAAACGCCTTAATCGTCGTGTCAGTGCTTCGATGACCTAAATCTTCGCTCTTATTGAAATTCCAAACTTTTGTGAAACGTGCAAAAATCAATACTTTGCAATCAAGCCACATACCTGTACCTCGAATCTTTCATCTTTTATTTCCTAAAACGATACATCTTTTGTGAAAGTACAAAAATCTGACGATATTCGATATGTCACGTTGGAAAGTTTTGCAAGTAGTCGACTAGTTTCCAGTCGAATGAAATTCTCGCGTAAAGATTTGTTTCGAGGCGTGGAAGAAAAATGGCGATCGCGAGTGTCCCCGCTGCGATGCCGCAGAGGTGTCCGCGACAATAGACAGCGCCGATATATCGCGGGGGAAAATCGCGAGCGTAGCGCGACGACGACGTCGACAACAGTCCGAGCGAGGCTAATGAGTCAGTAAATTGGACCAGCTTAGGCCCTCCCATCTGAGGCCCGCACGCTGGTTCTCTCTTCTCATTGTCAGTGTGACTCATTGGCTTCGTGTGCGACGGTTCGGCCTACGGATTCAATTGCTTTAAACGCTTCTTTTTGCCAATTTTTGCTTCCGCCCGCGTAGTGTCAGTGTCAGTGTCACACGGACTCTCTGGAGACGATTCGAGAAAGTCGCTCCTTGGAGGAAAACGTTTCTGCCCTTTCCACTCAATTTTGCATTCTGCACGCGCGAAACAACTTCACTAACAGAACGAAGAATCCTCTATGGACGACAGATGCGATCGAGCGTGTACACGGAAAGCTGACGAATCTACATTTTCTCCGTGTCTCGACTTCGATGTATACCCACGACCAGGCTACGATGATTCCTCGGCGTGAATATTCTCGGTTACCTATCGGTCCATAGTTCTCTCGAAAGCTTCCCGACTTTCCTGTTCGTCATTTCGATAAATTCCGTGGATCATATCTGTCATTCTCGAGAATGATTTTCACGGTTTCCACGCGATTACGTAATCCCTCTGGCTCGAGGAATTTCAAGCTCGGAGCAGCGCTCTGAGTGACAGGAAATTTATTGCGACCGATACCATTATCGACTCGCGACAAAAGACAATTGTAACCTCTTTCTCGGTCAGATTAGTCGTCGAGTTCCGAAGGAACGTATAAACGATGGCGAATCAGGCAACGAAGAAGGAGCTCCGGGAGGAGACCCTTCATTATCATCCAGACGGTAGCGAAGAGGAAGTGGACAAAGAATGGGAGGAATTTACCAGGCTGATGGCGAAATTACGAGAAAATCGCCGAAACAGGCCGCACAGGTATCCAGCCGTTTATCTTTCCTTCGACTGTTCTCGTGAAATTGCACGGACATTGAAAATCCACGTATACACGTAGAGTTCGAGCAGATTTCAGATATAATTCGCCTACCTCTCCTCGTTATGGGGTCCCTTCTTCTTTCGTGTTCTCTAATTTGGAATATTTTATTTTCTTTTTGTCAGACCCTCGCAAGCTTTTTATCCGTGTCCTCCGCCAAATGCGGACGAGGAGCAGCAGGATTTCGATCCCTTCGATTACATTAATACGATTGTAAGCGATCTCCCTGACTGATTCGTTTAATGCATCGTGGAGATGTTACTTATGCATGCGTAGAGAAGAGAGACAATGTACTTCGCGTGTAGGAGCATTAATAAAACTCTTCCTTGTCGATTTAAGTTCGTCGATCACATTGCATGAATCGCATTCTTCATTCGATACTGTACAGTTTTCCTGTACAAAATACGTACTACTTCTATACGTCGATGTTGTTTAAACATTCGTGGTTCTTCGCAGCTTTCGCTGGCGCGTCACGCTTTTTCCATAATGGTACGCTGTCTTTGACTGCTTCGCATCGTCAAAAAAGAAATTCCATCGAATCTGAAATAAGAATTTGGCAGGAATGTCGCGTGGAACGCGATGCCATTGAACCAGTGCCGGACAGATTTATAATTAAACCGTGTTCGTTGCTAGCAGACGAATCCCAGACGATTTAGGCGCCTGCCAATATCTCGAATTGCCTGCAAATGCGCGATGTGCTCACCACACAACCGTTCGATTGTTTTATTTTACCGACACTGTTTGTAATCGTCTCCATAATTCTCCACGCTTGCCATTCACGTTTCTTGAAGTTTCGTAATTATATTTTTCTATTTAAGATAGTACTCGTAAAGACTCTTCAGAAATATGAAACGTTAATACGAATGTACATATACCACCGCGCGTAATTATTCGAACGATTTCAAAAGTTAATTGATATCGCTTGGAAAATTTAGATTTGAGATAGATACGATTGCAATTAGTCATCGGTATAAGAAAAATATTGTCCATTAATGGCGAGAGACGCTCTTATTATGCAACGAAATTGAAATTAAATGTAAGACATTTATCGTTCGAATGCTCGCGAGTAGACTGGCGATGTTTATGTATTGATCGAAAATTTAATGTTGCAAAGTGCACATATATCCGATGCATGCAAGAATATAAATACAATAGGCGAAACAAATCTCTGTTCGAGTTCACCATTCCTTTGATTATGTTCAGAAAAATATGAACCTGCGTAAATATTCTATATCAAAGCACAAATGGGTTATGGAAGCAAATACCCGTTTTCAGCGATACAATATATCTTTGCGATCGCTTTAAGATTTTTTTTTCTTGAATTCTTACGCTGGCGTGGACGGTAGCGCGACCTTTGAACGGTTGCCAAGTGGGCGAGAGACTACATTTTAAATAAACGTTTCGTGAGAGCAGTTTGCAATAACGGGTCACGATCCCTGTCAGCTCCGCCGTGCGACATCCGTCGATGCTACCACGAACCACGGTCTCTTTTTCCCTGCCAAACGTACCATCCCTACCAGACAGTTCCTTGCCCAAAAGCTTCACTCATGCGGTACACCGTCGTCTCACGTGACAAATCTCTGACAAATTTACCGCACAGCCTGAAACAGGTTTCACAAATGTCAATAAAATGTCAGATTCGCGGGAGTCGGTGGTGCGTGCACGCGGTCTGACCTTGACACGAAATCTGCATCATGGGACTGCTACCATCACCCGCAAGTCCATCGCGTGCATCTACACGAAATTAGATGTGCGAAGGCGCGAGGATACCAACACTCGGAGCTTCTTCTCCGGACACTTTGGAAATTATAGAAAATCATCAAAATTCAAAAAGGAAAAAATCTTTTTCGATTTTGAGGGGGGGGATACTTACATAAAAATTAATTGCGTGATATGGATCTATCGATGTTTTAAATTGGAGGATATTGAAGCTCGGAGTTCCGTCTTTCGGCATTTTAAATATTATAGGAGATCGTCAAGATTAGTAATTTGCCCATTGTGCATCTTTCCCAATTCTTTTGAAATATGTAACAATCCACTGCGAAATACGCATTTAGTGGAGTTAGAAATTAGAATTCCAAAGACGCGAGGATATTAATGTTTAGAATTTTCTCGATATTTTTTAGAGTTCGTAGCTAATTGTCGAGATTAGTATATTGTTATTCTTTTTCTTTATTCTTCGAAGACACGATGCGAATCTTGAAAATCATTAAATCATTCAGTGTTCATTTTTATTCTTTTGCGCGTTTGCTCCGGATCGTTATTATGTTCGATACGAGAATCGTGTATTGACGTGCATGTTCAATTGGTGCATCGATTTTCATCGACACATTATATAATTGCCAATTCAAAGAAGAATACTCTTGTAAGAATTGAAAGACTCAATTCCCTTTTACACAACTTGCAACTAGTAGTCTCTAAAAAAACTTCAGTCTTTTATCAATCACGGTTAATGTTGTTGAATCGCTATAGTTACATTCATTTCTGATTCTCTCGCGTTCAATAATTTGCGTGAAATCCTGATGATTTTGCGTAAGCGCGTCTCAATCAGGTGATATCCTACAAACGGAAAAGGGTACGCCGACCATTGCAACGACGTCTTTCTAAGCAATGCCTTTATCTGCATGAATGAGCGCTTAAGGACTCGTTACGTTTATCCGACATGCGTGACCAGCGTGCAGATCTACTCACGTGACATACAGGTTCGATTCTACACGCGTACAGACCGCTGCATTTCGACCTGTGTGCACACATCACGCACACATTCGTCGTTTTCCTCTGGTATGCAGATGCACTGTTTCCGGGTGCAGTGTCTGCATCGCTTCGTTGCACTGGATTTTCCACGATTTCGATGGGAATCGGCTATTCATTCTATCGAACGAATAGTTTTTTTCTATTTAATTTTTAAATAAAGCGAGAATATCGTATGATGATATTTAATTGGATCTAATTGTAGAAAAATTACGCTTAAAGTGTCTTACTTGAATAATATATATACGCGAGCCTTTCAACAAGCTAAAACATTCAATTTATCGATATTTTTATTCGGATACATGGTCAGTGTTTTCTGTCTATTCTCAAAGAAGAAATGATCTACTTTTATAAGTTTATTTATCGTTAGATAACGTAAATGAACTCGATTGTTACATCATCGTTCAACTGCAAATATGTATTAATGTATGTGCAAATATAATGTAATGTAATGCATATGCAAATATGTATTTATGTATTAATGAAATATCGAAAGACACAAAAATACTCAGAATAATATACAAAAGCATATAAAGTATCCATGGTACATCATAAAATTAAAAATTTTTTTTTGTGCCATACGTATATATAAAATATATATTCGTATAGCACAAAAATATAAATTCACATAAATATTCGTAATCATCATCTTTCTCTAATTTGCAATTTAGAGTAGTTTGTAGTTGCTCGATATTTGGAGTTATTCATCAAGTCCACGCAGCTTCTGAGTGGGTCAATATGTATGCTAAAGATTATGTTTATTTGGTCGATGAAAATTTAACTGTTGCCAATTTTCATGGGTCATCGACGATAATTTTAGCTATATTTTATTGACTAAACGTTGACAGAAACGAATCGACCGCGCTATATCGGATACTCGAGAATCGTAGCCGGCGCAAATTTTGTTTGTTGAGCGATAGTACAATAAGACGAGTCACATGCGTTGGAAATGTGTCACGTCGGAAACGCTACAATAAGCGGGGGCGTTTATCACTTTGTCGAGACAATTACTTTCAGGAGTTGTGCCAGTCGGTGAGCTTCTTTCTGGAAACGGCTCTCGGATGCTTTTGTAAACGGGGAACCGAATTGTATCTCGCGTGAAGCAATGAAGAATGACGCGAATAACTGTACGCGGACGAATACCGATGCAATTCTAAAAATACGAATTAGAGTAAATTGTAATTGCGTGTCTTAAAATTAGATTCTAAAATTACGGGCCAGCCATTAGAGACTCAAACTCCAAGGCGACTCGAAGATAATTTAGTAATAAATACGGTACCGTGACCCTAAAAGATGAAGGTAGCCTCATTAAAAACCTACTTAATCCTCTGGACTTCCAAAAAACCAGACTGAAATTTATAATTTCAATTATCGCTTTTAGGGAAGGATTCTTATCGGTTCGACGTTTGTCCTAGAATCAAGCAATTAATTGTATCGTGAATTCATTACGTTCAATTAATAAAATTGGGTTAGCGGCTGACTGCCCAGTGGAACGTGGTTGTCGTCAAATTCATGCACAGGATAGCTCAGGTGTCGACGATATTTCAATCCACAGATCATTCTGCCTCTATTACAGGGTCCTTTTTCTACGTGTAACACCTCTACGGTCTATGTTATGTAAAACAAACGCGATATTGTCTTGACGCTATAAAATAAGAATACAGTTTAACCCCTTGCCATATGATAACGATTCGCGCTCGTGACACGGATTAAAGATCAAATACGACGAAGGCTATACTTGTAGTACACGCAGTTGTATATTTTACGATTATGAATTACCGAGTGTATATTGCATATGTTTAACGCGTATAAGTTTAAAATTGATATTCGTGTGTATACATAACTTTTTTGGTAGACATTTTTCATATTTTGACATGTGTTATCTATTCTAAAGCAATTGCTCTTATTAATTATAATCCCGCTTTTTAAATTAAAGTACATCAAAGTATTTTCCATATTAATTACCTTTAAAACTTCCTTCTGCAAGGTAACTGAAAAGAATTACAAGTGGACCATTGATTCTTATCCATTTACGGGAAATTTGAAGATGCCAAGATATATAAAATATGCAAGATAGATTACCTTGGTAGATAAGAGAAGTCTCTTTAATTAATCTGAAAAATTTCAATCTGGATAAGTATAATTCGTCGTTCATCCCACGAATCTAAAATCTAAAAAAATTTATTTTTCCAATAGCTGAGCAATATTTTTACAAGAAACGATCAGACGTATGCTACTTGCAAGTTGTTTTAACACAACACGTGCGTAGTAGGAATAGTAATGATTGTTACATAAAACGTAATCAGGCGTAGGATTCGTAGTAAGCCGAATAGCAAATCGCGGGTTATTTCTGTCCGGTTTTCGACGATCCAAGAGGTTTCCAAACGTTCGATAAACACGGGACGTGTTGGACTTTTTCGACGATTGCGAAACCCGTTTTCGAAGACGCGAGGAATGGATTTCGTTTTTCGATTCGTTATGGGGAAATAGTTAGGGCCAGCTAGCGTCGTTTAATGGTTAATAGACAATAGAGCGCACCGTCGTTGATCGACGTTGGCCGCCGCTAAAAATAAGGATTTTGACTGTTGCCAAATTTCAACAAATATCGCGACTCATGTTCAAATCGGAAAACAGGTTCAGTTGTCGTTCGTCCGCAAATTCGCGTGCACGCTCTCGTCGGCAATTCGGCATATTTCAAACGTCCACAGGAATTTCTTAGAACCAGTTGAACGGCTATCAATAGTGAAAATATTCCCGTTTCGTCGATGGAAAATATTTCGCGAATGAATTTCGATGTGTTGAAACGCACTTTAAAGATCATCGAAGTCTACGATATAAAGAGAGAGGATTTGAAAGTTGAAAAGGAGGATCAGAATAAAATTGTAAATAAATTCTAGACGTCGAGATCGCATATAAAGATAATTTCTGGTAATTAGCGAAACTCGTTTGGCTCGTCTGTTTCTGGTTATTCGTTAAAGAAACAGATCATTAATCATATGGGACTCGCGAGCGAAAGAAAAACAATAGGAACGTGACAAATGACTCGTACGAAGCTTCTAATATTGATGGTAACCTGCGAAATGCTGCGAAATTCTACCAACTGCGAATTAAAATATCTTAATACACCAAGGTTGGATAGAATAGGCGTTCCTCGCGGCCTACGTTATTTCCTCGGTCTATCGTGTAACAAGTAGATCCTGGCAATCGCTTAAGGAAGAAAACAATAAAATCGTAATGGCCTGTTTACAGTAACTTGTCGCCAGAAATACCGGATATCGAAGTTTGCCAAGAGGTGAAGTGCGAACAATCACGGAACCAGAATAGCCGGCTACAATTAGTAGATCTTCGGCGACTTAATGAATTGAAGTCGCGAAGAATCGATCGAAGAGAAAGATCGCTAGATAGATTAAACAGTTTATCAGATCGACTTAACAAGCGGAGAAGATGTACGATCGGTTGCCAGTGACCCGTAAATCTTTTCTGTACTCGAAGAATGCTTGGTCCGTGACTTAATCGGTCGATCTATCGAAGAATTCTGCGTCCCTTCCATTCAGAGCCAGCTCGAAGCTTTCAGTGGCATTTCATCCAGTTTTCATGCCGGCTTTCGTTCTGAATAGAGCCTATTTCGTCTGTAACGATAATTATCTTGTAAGTCAGAAATATTTGACGAGATTTTCTCCCGTTGTATCAAAAAACTAAGGCAAATTGTACCAACTAATGCACCGAGTGTTCTCCACCTTCGTTGATCTTTCCCAATATCGGTATATAACGCTGATACGTCTTATCTTCTCGATCACTAATCAAAGTCATCGAACCGCGTGTAATTTGATTTTCTCCGTGTTTCGTTTGAAATTATTTTCACGCTTTGTCTATTTTTAAACGAGATCTAGGATCGCGACATTTAATTCGTCGCGAATGTTTTACAATGTTCTCGTACAATTCACGGTGATTCGTCGTGTTTTCTACGATTCCAGAGTTTCAATTGTCCCAGTCTTTAAGTCTTTACCTACAAATTAATTTCTTTGTTGTTTTCCTTTTGATTTTTACCTGTAACACATTCAGATATTACAGTAGTTGTAACAGTTATTTATATTGCAAAAGGATATAAAATTTGTCCATGTCATTAATTCACGCTTGCGTAAGTGTATTTTTTTCTTATGAATTAGCGCACGATAACGCGTAATCTTCATCGCTATTGTAATCTCGTCGTTCACGTGTGCGATCATTATCATTGATGAATATTGACATTTTTTCTTGTCAAATGATACGCAGATTAATATCTCCTAAAAGCGCATCGTTCATACAATCTAATATTTTTTATAACGATTCTCATTTTCTACACAATCGCTTGATTTGCGAAAAATCAGCTTGCGCACGATATTTACAATTTTGTTAGTTTGTATGTAGAAAGAGTGTATTTTGAGTAAACAAGCATGATAATAGCACGTAAACAGTGGTAACAGCAGCTCAGATAAATCACTACTGAAGATGACGTTTTTAAATGGATCAAAGCTACAAATTCGCGTCATGAATATTAAATCGATCGAAGACAATCAGGTGGATTTAGACAATCATTCGTCGTTTCGCTGGTTCGATCGTGAAGTTTCCAGTGTCGTGATCGATGATGAAATTTGTTTGAAGTAAAAAATTCTCCATTATATCAGAGTACTTCGTAGTAGTTCGTAGATTCTGTGAAGATTAATCTATCACGAGTAAATAGCTCGATCAAAGGTTCTTTAATTGGTAGACAATCGTGGACACTAAATATTTGGTATGTATAGCACTTTGTTTACAAAACTTATTTCATTCGTCGTAAAAGATATATTGCATCGTGTTTTCTCAGAACCTTGATAACATTCATATCGATGATGCGTAAATTTTGTTTAAAAAATGTCGATAACATATTGTCTCGCTGTCGGTGTGGAAATTCTGTTTAAAAAACGAGAAGTTGGAAAAGAGAAAAAAGCTCAGAGTCGATGAAAGATGGTGCTGCGTTTAGATGTATGGTCGCTACACGAAAGACCTGGGTGAGTACGCAAAAGAAGAGGCACGAAAGCTGAAGTACCACGACAAAGCGCGGCGAAAGTATGACAAGACTAGAGCGGAGGATCTACGAAAGTCGAGGAGAGGACCACTATGCAGGAAGTTGCTCGCGTTATTGGCCTTCGCCTGGAAGCACACTGGAGCTAGATTAGGCGAAGACTGGGTCTTCTTGGCTCTTCTTGGTATAATCATGGCGCTTATCAGTTACGCCATGGACCGTGGCATTTCTATGTGCAACAACGGTCAGTTGAATAAAAAGAATTAATTCTTTCGATCTCTAGCTTCGATAGAATTTCGAAATTTAAAAATGTAGAGAAAACCAGAAATTGTGGTTTTGAAAGAAACATGTCTCGGTAAAGTCAATTTAATTCTTGCGATCTCTAGACTCGATGGATTATCTAAATTAAAAAAAGTTACGAATCAACGAATGCGGTTTTGGAAGAAAAAGTCTATTATAACCAAGGAATAGTTCTTTTTTCTTTTTTTATGTAGAAGTAATTTTCTATGTTGAAACTAGCCATTAATTTTTTTCTCAGAAAATTCAATCTATTTCGAAGCTTCTCAATTTTCCATGCCATTAATTTATACGCGTCTATTCTGATAAATCAATTCGATGTACGATAAAATCAAGGTCTCGTTAACCGTATCCTTCTTCCACCAGCCAGGATATGGCTTTATCAGGACCTGACGCATCATCCAGCGCTTCAATATCTCGCCTGGGTGTCTTTGCCAGTTTGCTTGATTCTCTTTAGCGCCGGATTCGTGCACATCGTTGCACCACAGAGCATAGGATCAGGCATTCCAGAGATGAAGACGATTCTACGCGGAGTGGCCTTGAAGGAGTACCTGACCTTTCGTACTCTTGTAGCGAAGGTTAGAAACAAGATTCGATTTCCATTGAAATGTATCATTACCGCTATACGTTCCCTTTTAACCGACTGACCACTTCCGAATTTGATTAGACATTTCCATTTCTTTTGATTAGAAAATTTAATGCTTTTGTGATACGACAATTGCTGACTTAGTCACTAAAAAATAGTTTCGCAGAAGACGCGTTAATTTAAATGTTGTAATTAAGTCATTTTCAGTCCATGTGTATAGTCTAATTTCAACGAAAATGATTTATTTCTTGATTTTCGATGAGGTTGAACTTTTCTTATTTGTAGAATAGATATATTGAAAGTATAAAACGCATGATATAACAAAAGAAATAAGTTTACTATAAAGATGTGCATATCACGGCATCGCAATATCTCCTATTGAAACAAGCAACAACACTTCATATAAGATAATACGACATAATTAAAATACATAAATATAATTCTCACGAAGATTCCCAATCACTGTATTAAATCCTCAATCTCCTGGACTGAACAATAATCTGATATTCAATAAATTCCTATATATTCATCGAATTCCTATTTTCCTTGAAGCTTCTGCTCTGCATGTTTTCGAGCGTCGGTGTAGAGCCACCGTAATGTCTAACAGGTGATAGGTCTGACTGCCACATTGGGCTCTGGTTTACCGCTGGGCAAGGAAGGTCCTTTCGTGCACATCGCTAGTATCGTGGCCACGCTTTTATCCAAATTGGTCACCAGTTTCCAAGGAATCTACGAGAACGAGAGCAGAAACTGTGAGATGCTCGCAGCAGCCTGCGCTGTTGGAGTTGCCGCCTGTTTCGCAGCACCGATAGGTGGAGTTCTCTTCAGCATCGAAGTAACCACCGTGTATTTCGCCGTTCGAAATTACTGGAGAGGATTCTTCGCAGCCGTATGCGGCGCCACGATGTTTCGATTGCTCGCGATCTGGTTTCAACGAGAGGAAACGATTACCGCGATGTTCGCAACGAATTTTACTATGGACTTCCCCTTCGATCCTCAGGAATTGTTTGTATTTGCCTTGATCGGTGTTGGCAGCGGTCTAGGAGGTGCTTTCTACGTCTGGTTGCATAGACAGTATGTGATCTTCATGAGGAAGAACAAGAGTATGAACAGCTTCCTGCAGAAAAAGTGAGTGATTTCTGATTGAGACGTTTCTGACAAAGATTTGAGATACAGTAATGCTTTGTTAACTGGACGTGAATTAGGACCTTTTCTTAATTATCGAGGATGGCCCAGAATCTAGTATCATTCATGATTATTAGAACCGTACAGCTTTTATGCTTTACTTCGCCTCTGCTATAAATGCTAAGAAGATGCTAGTTGCTACTGTTGATATTATACGTACAATTCTTCGGAACATTGATCACTGTCTTGATTACATTACTGGTTAGAAATTTTCATTCTTCAGTTGAAATTAATCTGAGAAGCTGGCGAGGATAAAGATAGCCAGTTAACGAAGCAAAGTTCCGTCTAGTTAACTATATTAGTACTTAAATAACGGTAATCCAAGTATCGTTCACGGTTTCACAAAATTATTCCAGTCGCTTCTTGTATCCTGGAATCGTCTCCCTGATCGTGTCCTCCGTGTCTTTTCCCCTGGGACTAGGCCAGTTCATGGCCGGTGATTTAAACACCCACGATCAAGTTTACGGTCTGTTCACCAATTTCACTTGGACCAAACAAGAATTAGGAGTAGAAGAAATGAACATGGTTAAACATTGGTCTACCATATACACTGATGTGTTCATCGGTTTAATTAGTTTCGTTGCATTCACGGTAAAATATCCTTAGTCAAATAAACTCGTCGCGCCTTTAGAAGAAGTTCGGAATGAAATTAAGAGCTTCGTTTTCAGTTCATCTTTTCGATCATAAGTTCGACGGTTCCCGTGCCATCGGGAATCTTCATCCCCGTGTTCAAAATCGGTGCTGCATTAGGCAGAGCTGTGGGTGAAGCCATGGCTCTATGGTTCCCCAATGGTGTTCGATATGGTGGTATCATAACTCCTATCGTACCAGGTAATTTGGAATTTTCCCAATAAAACGAGAAGTTTCTAACCATCCGGCCGCGGGCGATTCTCACATTTTTCTGTACAAAATCGCATCCTATAGGTTTATCATAAGGGGATTTTTAATGCAGTAGGAGCAAAAGTCAGAATAAACGATGAAAAAGGAGATAGTTTTTTCTATTAACCTACATCTTACAAACAGCATGGTTCACCGAAATTAACAGAATATGTATGCAAATCGTGATTTCGACATCGTCCGCGACTGGAGCATTGAAAGTTAGAAGCTCGACTGAAAGAAATTGTTCTTCAGGAGGCTACGCCACCGTTGGAGCAGCTGCATTTTCCGGTGCTGTGACCCATACAATCTCTGTGAGTGTTATCGTGTTTGAGATGACTGGCCAGATTACTCACATTGTTCCTATAATGATCGCCGTGCTGATCAGCAACGCCATCGCTGCGCTTCTTCAACCCAGCATATACGACAGTATCATTCTGATTAAGAAGCTGCCATACTTACCAGACCTACTACCTTCCAGTTCAGGTAAATCCTTAATAATCTTTTGCTAAATCCTCTGCATCCTTGACAACCTAAATCTATATATTTCTGAACTTTGCTCTTACTATTTTTAACAAGCTTCCCAAAGGAAGTTCCATAAGGAGGTAATAAATTTATTAAATATTATCTCTCTATATGAATCAGGATTTAGGGGAAAAAAATTAGTACGAAAAAATCTTGTGTGCTATAGGCATGTACAATGTGTACGTCGAAGACTTTATGGTTCGTGATGTGAAGAATATTTGGCACGGAATTACCTATCAGAAATTAAAGGAAATTTTAAAAGAAAACCGCAAGTTACGTGGATTTCCTCTGGTCGATAATCCTGATTCTATGATTCTGCTTGGATCTATCCAAAGGTTGGAATTAATCAAACTGATTGAGAAACATATAGGACGAGAGAGGAGGCTGCAGGTAGTCATCGTAGTATGTTATTTCTAGAAATAATTAATTCTAAGTTTCCGTCGGTGAGATCTGTGGATTTGAATTCTCCATTCAGGTGGCCCAGAAATGGCACAAAGAGGCGGAGGAGAGAGCTCGAGAAGAAATGGAACGTCAGTTAAGGGACCAGGAAAGAACAAGGAGACCGTCCAGGTTCGAAGTGATCCCGGCACCAGATATTCTTAAGATGCAGAGGCAAAGTGTTAACGATCTAACAATGTCTCCAAACAACGCTGCCGCTCCTGACCATGTAAGTCACGCCTACTCGACGTCAATGGTCACGCATAATTGTGTACATTTACTCAATTAACTACGCGTGCTGGTCACCATGCAGCTCCTTCTTCTCGTTTCACCGTATCTCTCGCGTGTTATTTTTCAGCACACTTACCATTCCCCGGTATTTGGGTCACAACCGAAGAAATCGATCTTAAAGAAAACCAATTCCTTCACGTTGAAAGGATTCAGCCCACTAGTCAGCCCCGCCGTTACTCCTTATACCACTGTCACTGGTGCGGAGAGCAGGTAAGAGGAATTATCTTTATATTTACAGAATGAAAAAAATGAAAATGAACAGATTTAAATTGGCTAAACTAGTCAAATTTGAATTTTCTTTGCTCGTGCGTAATTCATTTAATTAAAATATTATTCGTACCTCTTGCGACACAGGCCACAAAGAAAAGATATGCGTTTCTCGTTTCTTAACACATTGTTGCAATTTCAGAATACGCCTTGCCTTCGAGGCGATTTTTCGCAAGTCAGCCACTTTGCAAGATGTAGATCCAGATCCAGAGATCGGATCTGGAGGTGCTATCAGGCGTGACAGTCAAGACGTACCTCCTCATACCCCGATGCTGGCACCGAGCCCCGCCACTTCGAAGAAAGTACAACTGGTAAATCTATGTATTCTTCTTGACTATTCACGTCTGAATACATAACGTAGTTTCTATGTAATGAAATAATTTCTGTATATGACCAGCCTCGCGAGAGGGTAATAGACATGTCAGCAGAGGATCAGAAACGGTGGGAAGAAAGTGAAATGATGTTGGAGGTCGACTTCTCGAGGTGTCACATCGATCCAGCACCGTTCCAATTGGTTGAGCGAACGTCTTTGTTGAAAGTCCACAGTCTATTCAGCATGGTCGGAGTGAATCATGCTTACGTGACGGCTATTGGAAGACTGGTTGGGGTTGTAGGATTGAAAGAGGTTTGTCCGTTAATCACAGAAACATTGTGTTTATTCCTTCCATTGACTTTAAATGATCTTTTTTTTTCTTGTTGTTCAAAGCTGAGGAAAGCGATAGAAGACGCAAACGCTGGAATCTTGCCTATGCACTCGGAATCTCATATAGGCGTCTCGACATCCAGTATCGCGAAGAGCGAAACGGACACGGAAAGCAAGAACGTCAGCACGATGAACTCTATCGTTTCCGTTGATTGCGAGAAAGTTGAAAAAGTCTGAGTGAAGGAGGGAGAAAAGGAGTGAAAGACGTGGGAGAGAATGAGCGAGAGAGAGATAAGTAGAAGCAAAAATGTGATAGTCGTATTGTCAGGATCGGCAATATGACCCGAACGAGAGACGTGTTTTCCTTTTATTTTTCTTTTTTAATAAAATATTCCCTTTCTTCCGTGAGCGTAGAATACTCCCCGTGAAGTTCGAGCAACAAATCGTACTCCTAGCCGCTTGCGTAGTTACGCTCGCTTTTGAACATCTCTCGTACTTAATCTCGGGACAAGACCATCGTGCAGGGCGAACAATTCTCAAGGCTTTCCACAACGTGACAGGCGTTCGATATCGAACGTGTCGTCCTGTATTAAACTTGAAAATTGGTAAACGATTTGGCAATTGTTGCTTGTGGTTTTCTCTGCGCGTAGAAGGAAGCTTTCGGTACCGAAGATTCGTATCAGGGTCTGTCAAGTTTTCCTGCTTTTTTTCTTTTAACTGAATTCCTTTTTGCACGCGTGATTCCTTTTCCGATTATCCCATAATCATGTAGAAACAGAGAAAGGGAGAGAGTGAGAGTTACCACATGCGTATTTGAGAATGAATGGTTGTGACGCGTTAATATAACTCTTTGACTTGGTGATATCAGTGCTCAGAGGAACATCCTCCTGTCCAATGGCTTGGACGCGAACCATGCCTTGTTGAAATGTTGAAGCTTCTCGAGAACTATGTATGTATTTTAAAACGTGGTGCTCCAATGAATCCCGACGAATGGTTTCGCCTTTTAAGAAATATGCTGTGAATCGCGTGTCTGTATTTAGTGGCCAGCAACGCGAGTCATAAACGTGATCACTAATGTATTATGTTTTAAGGAACCGGGCATACTCTGTAACTTGTGACAAGCGTGATTTTATCGAGTTAATTATTTAAGAAAGCATTCGTGGCTCGCGTTAAGTGCTCCTGTAGTGTCTAATTTTATGACTATGGTTGTGCCAACCCTATTTATTGTAATCTTTAATTCTAAGTACATGAAACTTATTAAGTCATGATAGGTCTATTCGCACGAACGTGCTCAAGAGGATCTTCTAAAAGATTTGATTAAATTTTGCAGTACTGTGCGTATAGATTATTTTTACGAATTAAGATCAACTTATTCGCCTTGCTGTTCTGTTATATCGAACCAAAGGACATACGGACAGCCTAAATCGATATTTTCGTTGCCAGAATTTATTTGTTTCAGTTGATGAGACACCCGATATCGCGTTTATGATAGTAGATTATTTTAACAAGAACGTAGCGTAATTTTAAACGATGTCTTAATTAATTGTTGTAAAGGTATCTAGGACCAGAAACTGGATGTTCTGTGGATTGATACGACGGACCGGATATTTGTGGATATTAATTTAAGGACAATGTTTGAGTAGGGCATTTTACATTCCATCTGACAAATATTCTCACGATGCATCCCATTTTATTGTAAATTTATTTGCGTTATACGTCATCGAAGCTTTATGCAAAACACTAATCGCCAAATATAAGTACACTGTACAATCGGGAGAAGACATTAAATAATTTATTATATTATATACATGTTGTGCAGTTGATATTCTTCTTAATATCGCAGTTTGCAGTTTTCAAAGGGAACATTCTAATTCCGAAGCTACTAATAAAGCAATAATCAAGCCAACAAAATGGAAATAACTGAAAAATATAAATATGATGTGACAAAGATATATCAACTGTTTGATATAATACATGTCACATAACGTCCAAATCATTTCCATCAATGAGTCAAAGATCCGATATCCATCTCTTGAAAACCTCAGTTTATTTTACTTGCCCAAGGTAAACCAACCATGTAAGCATTTTGGCACGGGGCCAGGAGTATCGAAGATGGCTCTTGCGATTTCTGTAAGAGTCACGCTGTCTAGAATCAGCAATCCAACGCGTGTCTCTTTATCAGACCACACAATAGAACTGAGAACCACGCCATCGTCCTCGTTCTGAAATATTGAGATAGATATGTAAATCAGATAGTCAGTCAGATAGTCAGATGTAAATGAAATAGTCATTTACTTATAGAATATTTTTTTTCGATTCTTTATAATCTTTACTCTTTCAGACATCATAGAAATTTTAGGATTTCAGATCTCTAGATCTCTTACCTTGCCATTAGGATCCGGTACAAAAATCGGTTCACTTGGATAAACGTTTTTTTCACACCAAGTTTTCCTTGTTTTTTCCAAGATATCTACCTTGATGATCTATAAAAGAATATTTTTCATACCAGTAATTGTAACACAATATACCAAAGTTTATACAAAAAGTAAAATTAGACGATGTGTACCGTTCCGGGATTATCCAAGTCCACGTCACTAGAAATAGCATAAAAGTACCGATACTCTCTTCCAAGACAGGAGTCGTAATTAAGACGTGGCGTTTCACAGCCCAGATCGCAAAGAAGTTCTGGTTTTACAAAGATACTACCATTGGCGAGCTTATGAGCGGTTGCTTTTCGTTGAAGAATATTCTTATAATCATTCTTTTTGCCCTTGTTAGCCTCCTCGTCATTTGTCGACATTTCAACGAACTCCGAACTAGATTTACTTTGACATCTGACAGAGTCGCCTTGGAAAGACTCCAGACCTTGGTTCACCGTTTTTGCGGTAATCAAATTATATTCCAATGGTACATCCAACTGTGGACGTTTCATCGGTAATACGAATCTCAAAGGCCTGCCTCGAAACATTTTGGCATAGTCAGGGTTCTTGTGCAAATTCTGCGATCATTCAAAAACATTCATCTAGGATCCATTACCACCCTTTAACTAACTTCATCAAAATTATATATCACCTTCATTGCATCGACAAATAGACAATCTAACATCTTGGCATCGCGATAGCAGCAGATGTCCAGTACCACGTAATCACGATCACGTGTTTCGAATTGATTGATGATATGGAGATAAAAGAACGCCTCTGAAATAAACGTCCTCTCCAGCAATCCGGTATCTCTCGAAACCACGTGTATGAGAGTCTGTCACGATAAAAAGAAGATTATATCTCTTCACGCTCTTCTATTAAAAATTAAGAGAATTCTTTTACAGACTTGACTTACGTTCTCCTTCTCGTACCACTTCAAAGCTGCTCGCATTGGTTGTTGTTTCATTTTGCAGGATACAACGGTGGCCAGAGACACTGCTAATGGTTGTTCTATGATAATGAAATAGTTTTCAGTGATACCAAAGGTGTGCATGTAAGAAGGATTCAGTAACCATCGAGATGGGATACTGGCGACGATGATGGCTTGGTCGAACATAGATAATTCCTTCTCCTCTCCTGAATCGTCTGAACAAATTAATTAAGAAGACATTATTTTACCAATGGTTTCCACTCTGCGGATTTTTATGCATTTATGAAAAGTCGAACGATGCAAAGATGTACAAAAATATATAAAATATCCAAAGTGAGAGTACTCGTTGTGATACACAGTAAGCGAAACAAATTTCTGCTTCGACTTCATTCCTTCAGTTGAATTCATTGAAATATGAATTTGCATAAATATCCACGTTTTAATTATTAGCTAGAAATTCAGGCTAACTCTAACCAATGATCATTTGATTGGGTGAAAAGCATACGACATTGTATAGAGGTCCTCTTGGCGTCACGCTTAGTCCCAAATTATAAACGGTGCCATCGTTCATTACGTGAGGGTGAGACGTATGGTTCACAATTCCAACGTAATCTGACACGTTTACCTGCGATCATTAAATCGACGAATAAAATTACTCACAGGCGATCACGATCATAATCGTGCAACCATCATACAGTCATCATAAAGTGAATTATAAAGCAATGCGAATATACATGCATAAGAATCACTACCTTGCCTGTAGTTTCCAAAGTTTTTGGATCGATACGATGAATCACAGCCGTTTCCGCAAATGTGTAATACTCATCACCAAAGGGGTATACAGATATCATAGAATTGTCAGAGTCATCTTCAGGTTTGAATACCGCCGCGACCCTAAACGAAATTTTATCAATACCTATGTTCTTTGAATATCATAATTTATTAATGTTTTATTTAAATCATTTGGTACCTTTGGAAAATACTTCTGCAAGGGTCTGGTACTGCTTTCGTGCCAAATTCAGTAACCACTATCCTTTGGGCAGCATTGTTCTTCTTGTACACGTCTGTCTGAACGAATCTGCATTGGTACGTCACTTTCCCATTAGCAATTGCGAATCTATTTTTTCCAGAAGATGTACGAAATTATTCGAATTATACTTTAAAGATTTCCACCTTTCGTGGATGCAGTATGAACGTTACGTGAGGCTTCCGACCTCAGATTATAATCGATAACAATCAGCTATTATTGCTTCGTTAGTGCCATGGAGATCTTTTTCAAGGTCTGGGTTACGTATTGAAGTCGAATAGTTATGTAAACTGTATATTTTAAAAAATAATTTCTATCATTAAGAAGCTGTTGCAAACGTTATTAGACTTTTTAAAGCTAATATCTCAATCTATTAATGTTTCTTCTACCACAAATACATACCGGTGCAATAAAGCTGAGCTATCAAACAGGTGATTGAAGCTGTATTCTCCGACTTGCAAGCTACCCGGTCCGTTCCTCAACAAAGTTCCTTTCAGCCAACTTGGTATCTTCCCTATCACTTCGCCAATTATAGGTTCGATCACTTCCTTCTTGCAAGATCTCATCCAGACAGACGCGTCGCAGTTTGGAAAATAATTCGTCTTCTCCTCCTCCAATTCGTTCTCACTGGTCTTCAGACAGTCTTCGACATCGTACAACTAAGATTGAAGTTATATGAGATGAAATTTTTTACTGCGTTTAAAGTTCGAACTTTTGCAGCTACTGCTGTTCAAGACAGTTTAAAATTCATCCGAAACTTGAAAGATATTTTCACTGTAGAAACTGTATACTCGTGGGAACTTTTGACAGCGTTAATCATATTGAAAGACAGGCTTGGAATAAAATAATAATTTAACGAGACCCTGGTGCGGTGATAGATTAACTTAGACGAGGACTTACTCGAAACGATGTCTTGGACAATTTCATTCGTTTCCTGCATAACATGTCGTCGAGTCCGTGCAGTTTTACGGAAGAAAAATCATTTTCCGATCGCGATCTATTAAACGTAGACGATTTCATAATAACTTTCGCGGATACTAATCCAAGCTAATCCGACAGAAATAAAGGGCTAAGAGCGCACATGAACTTTTTACACGGTCACAGAATATTTTTAATCAATTTTGGGAGGCACGTATCGGTACTTCAGCGTTAAGTTTCATCCTCTTCGTTTTCGTCTGATTCTCTCGTCAACGGGTCTAGGATCGCTGACAAAATCTGATAGACCCGTTTGTGGGTGAAATCCATCGTTTCTCTCGGGGCTTCGACGAACGAATGACATTGTTCCGATAATCTGCTGACCTTAAAATGTAGTTTCTCCCGTGATCCAATTACCAGCACCGGTTGCTCGAAGCCCCACGATCAGTCACGTGTACTTCACCCTTGCCCAACTCCTGGCAATCCTTTGACGCACGTGGTTAATTGACACGTGACAGCTTTCTCACCAATTACCAATGGAAGATTCGTTACGATTCGTTTTAAAATTAAAGTGGAACGATTAATGAAATCAAAAGGTGTATATCTCGATTTTATGTATTTATTTATTTTAAAATGTATATTTTTTATTAGTCATGTAGAAAGCGTTGGTATTTGTGTTATCGGCGATCATTTGTAGCGATAAAGTAGATTCTGCGGTTTGTTGCTAGATGGCAGTCGCACTGAAATCCATGTTACGTATAGATTCTTAAAATTAGTGCATGAGTCGTAGATAAAATATAATTTATGTCAAGGAGCTCGCTCACATTGGAATATTCATGAATCGGGAACTAGGCGAATAGAAACAGAGTTTTTTTCGATCCTGAATATGGTAACTATTCTCCTGTGTAGAAATAATCGCTTAATACATTAGATATGTGTTCTCCATCGAGGAAGTCGTTTTCTCACAAATAGGCAAGAAATTCTTCGGGAAAATGTCTTGACCGCGTGAAATATCTCGTACGTTTAATTTACGTCAAATCATAAATGGAAATATCGCTTTCTATATTATCGTATTAAGTTTAATACCAGATTAATGCCATTCTTCATTGTGTACTCGTGACTTTTAATTAATATGTACGATATACATATACAATGATAGATGATTCGATAATGAAGATATATACTCTTTGTAGATATAGGAATATAGAAACGTAGCGTAATATCACGAGAGGAAGCCATTTCCGGATAAGTAAACTGTGTCTAATTTTTGTCGGATACTTTTCAGCATATGCGCAGCCGTGTACATTTATCATTTGTCATAAAACACTAACAGTTGATATTTAACGAATATGATTGAGCATTATTTCATAAAGTATATCATAAACATTTAAAGGAAAAAGTGGCATATATCTTTCCTTCAATTTATTTTGTAAATTCTAACAATGGATGAAGTCCAAAGGATAATAATTTTTAGCGAGAACTTAGATTAATAGTTCCTAAAATTAGCAATACAAAGCGTGCGTGGAAATGCGTAATATACGTAATCAATTTTGAGCACTACTAAGCGTTTCCCTCTCACTTGAAGTAATTTTTATTTTTCCTGTCTATAAATTAAGCCTGCGCTCCGTTTCTATATCCCTGAATCCGTGGTATTTATTTAACTTTGTCGTGAATGTTTATGAATCAACCGTAAGAAACGCGTGACCGATTTGATGCAACCATCTTTTTCGACAGGTAACACTATCAACGTCTCTATTACCGGGAACAAGGTGGCGATGCTGCAGTCCAGAACAGATGGCTTCTCTAGAACAATTGAGTTCTTAAGGAACTCTGACATCCTGCGTCGCGTTCTTGTGACAAACTTCGTGCAAATTTTATTCCATTGGCTGATTGCCGATCATTTTGTTACTTTGGCCTCAGGCCAATATTATTCGCGGAGCTAGTTGTGGTTAAGCAAAATGTTGCCATCAGAAATGTTCGACAACATATTTTTCAGGCGTTCGTCCGGAACCTTCTCCTCTCTGGTATATTTCTCATTATTGAATTATTAATTTTTGATATTATAAGTGATAATCATATATCAAACTTAACTTCCATTGAAAATCCATATACAGCGATGAACGAAAGCATTTTACGAGAAAAACTAACCTGTGTTAATCTTAACTTTTGTCCATCGCTGTAAATTTTTAATTCGTTTATCACGTGACATACAATATCTTTTAGGAATATCGGGAAAAGAGAAAGACAAAACAATTTAATTTGTTCTTACCAGTTATTACTAGCAACTTTCTTCACGATTTAAACTGGTAGTCAACAAGACGCAATGAAGTCACAATGATTCTAAGCCACCACCTAAGAGTTAATTTATTCCGTGACCATCTTTTCAATATCGCCAGTCGTTTCTCTCAGGTATTAGCATTCTATGCGTATGCATGTAGTCGCATATGTTTGCAGCAGAGTCTTGTTCGCCTTTAGACAGAAACATCAACGATGCAGTAAAATAGTAGTTGGTTAAATAGTAATTAAAGGCTAATATCAAAATCTTTTTTATGTTAGATAGAGATTTTAGATCAATTTCAAGGATGAACTTCCGCTTTCTGATGAGCACCTGTTTCTCAGATAAGATAATACTTATCCGAATCACGTGCATCATTAAGCAACTAGAGATATGCTTAATGTTTAACTGTAATTCATATATTAGCGGATGACTGCAATTAATCGTTATATGATCAACGCGATAAAAAAAGGTTCAAACAGGCTTGATCCCTCGTTCGTTCTGCATTTACTCAACTGTATTTTCCTTTCCATCATATTTGAATTTTATTTTCAGTTAGATACACAGTAGCCATTAATTGAACAAACGAGGAGGAATTTGAGATATAGACATCGCTTAAGAGTACAAGAGAGAGGGGAAAAAAGATTGAAGGTAACTGTAACGAGGACGAAATAACACGGATGATAGCGTATCGTGATAATCTCTCTCGATCATCGTTGTTTTCGCGTAAACTTAAGAAAGTGTTACTTACATATGTATTGCGTTAGAAAGTTCGAAAAGAGAGTGTAGGCTGTCAATTCGTTATAGAGCAGGATTTTATCATAACAAATGTTTCACTAGCAATATTATTATTAAACTCGCTACAAATCGAATTTATATTATATGCATTGAACGGAATTTTCCATTTTACAGTCAAACATAATAGCCATCCACGAATTGCGAATGAAAATTGCATCTTCTCCAATAGAATTTATCCTACCAATGACGTCAATCAGTGGAGATAAATCAGAGAAAATATAAAATATAGTAAATAATTATTTTTCAATGTTATTACTTTTTCATAATTAACATTACCAATATGTATATCTAACACGAAATACTAATCAAATCTCTTTAACTGAATAGGATATATGCATCTGGTGCATATTTACGTGTCGGTATCTTGTCTACAGGATTCGAGATATCTACAAGGGAAATTTGGTACGCAGAAGATGCATAAAGTTGATTGGCGCACGCGTCTCGCGTTCAAGCTTGTTTTCTACGTGCTACCGTGCACACTAACCAACACTAACCAGTGGGTCAAACGTTCTGCATGACACATAGCCTACTGCTCGCCCAAGTTCGCGTCGAAACAACGATACGTGGAGTTCTGCGTGGAACGATGCACACATGCTCGCACCACGTGCCTGTCACGTGCTCGACGCGAGAGGTATGTCACGTGAATGGTCCGTACCCGCAAACAAAGACAATAAAATCGTATTAGCGCCGTCATACAAACCAACTGTGTAGAAAGCCAATGCAATCGTCTAGAACTTTCATCGAGTCTACTTGTAGAAGATCGTTGCATAGTTATCGGGAGGCATCTTGTACGTCTGAAAATACATACTGTCCGTGATCTTGAATATCTTCTTTCATCTTGCATACCGTAATCTGCAATCAAACATCTACAACTTTGACATAACATAATGAATCGTACTTTCCCCCTGTTTCGTTATTTCATTTTTTAATTAAAAATAGTCGCTTGCACGTACTAAGACACGCGCAATAACTTTTATTTTATGCGCTCTGTAAATGTGTAGGTCAAGGTTAAGATGATGATAATGGAATATCGACATTTTTACGTGTCAACGATTCGTTTGGCTAGTTTACCTACCTCATATACAGTATATTTGAAAACAAAAAATGATACATTTAGTTTAGTTATGAACAAATGATTCTGGTATGATTCGAACGATATATTGTTCGAGAATATTTTATTTGAAATCATCAATTTTCTTGGTTGTCAAACGATTTACGTAATACTCACTACCGTCGTGCTATAATTCTTTTAAACACATTTTAACCACATTTTCTCGTACAGATGCACGGTAACATATTTAACTGATTACGCAATCTAACTCCCAGTGCTGTTGACTTTATCGATCAACACTTCCACGTGCAGTGGGCACGTAACAAATGTAATAATCCATTTTTCACTTTTACAGGAAATAAGCGGCCTATCCTGAACGATCACCGAATTATCGAAGGTACGAAAAACTGTAAAGAAGTATTACTACATTAACCAGGTAACATGATATCTAATTAAATGCAAAAGATTGAAGGATGGAATTATTAGAAAAGGTTTGGGTTAAGATGCTCCAATTAAAACATATTCGTCAACCACTCTGAAACCGTCAACTCCTAGACTTTGTCGAGGCAGATCACAACTTTTTAAAAATAATTTTATCGAAACCGCATGCTCCAAGGATATTTTAATCGAGTGTATTATTTGCTCGGTATGCCATCTGCAATTGTTTCGAACGCCATATGTCATAAAGTCGCTAAAAGAGACATTCAATAAAAGATAGACTTTCCGTAGGAAATAGCAGTCGTCTGCCATCTGTCAACGAAAATAATGAGTGCTAACTTTATTTTTAAATCACATAACGTTGTTACAAGAATGAACGTGAGAATTTGCGATTACGTGTCAAACTAATTTGCCTTGTTCAAATCTGGATGAGTAGAGATCGAAGAAAATAAACAACAGATGTTAATCGATAAATATTACTTAACTTATTTAACTTCTCGCGAGCACGATGCATGTCTATTTTAAGTTACATTTTGAAATAATTCGTTATATGAACTTGTTCTTGATGTTTACCTCCTCCGATAAAGAGCAAATCGTTACATATTCAGCTCACTGCGTGTTTATTGAGACATGTTGCTCCGATAAAAGCTATTATTACCATTCCGCTGTTTTTGTAGAAGTATTTATCAAATGTATAAAAATTTGTCATTCCCACAATGACGTTTATCACTTTTTGAAAATTATGACACAAATAAGCGGTTCGTGATATATTTTGTACTGTATTTTTACTGAAACACTTTTTAACGAAAACATTTATGCAACGATTAGATATGATGCTTCATATTTTATACGATCATTTTAAATGCTAAGGATAAATCCTAGTGCAAAGTGCAAGGTTAATATTTGAATTGCAAGTTATGAAAATTAGAAATATTTCACAGTCTCTTGTGTCCAATTCCGTATAACGTAAAAAGAGAAAAACATTACCATTTGTATCGCTATAATAATAATTATAAAGAGTGTATCGCGAAATTCTCACGCATCGTTCAACATCCTAATCTACACCCATGACGCATGAGCAATTCTATGGAAGCAGATCATGTGACAAGACTTTTCTGCATGATTCATTGCCTCCTGTTCGTTGAAAAAGTTCCCGAGAACGACCGCCGTTACAAATACCGTTAAAGACACATTTGCAACGATATTGCTGATGCAATGATCGAGAAAAACCTAATTTCACATAGGTAATAAAAGAAGAAGATGTTACATGGACGATAACGCTGTTTTATTTATGGTGTTGAATATTTCTGATTGAAACAATTAGAAGAAATATGTTTAAACTACTATGTTAATAATGTTCGATTATTTCCAAAACTAGACATTAGCAAACATTATTAACATGAGAATCGGCAACAAGTGATAGAACAATCTTACCATCCTTTCAGAGACGCCATAATAATCAGGTGTTTCGTTACATAAACACAAAGTAATTTACAACTTAGTTCAATGCTAATACTTTAGTAGTAATAGCGATAACGCTGTCTCGTGTTTCCTATAATCTGAGAATCTTAGATCTAGGAAGGTTCAAAATCGTGTTTACTTGAAATCTGAATAACTTTCCATTTCATAGAGATTTTACTTCTACCTGGATCTTTATGGTGTTTGTATGTTGCTCGTTTTATTACTGAACCTTCTTTTCTAACGTCTTCGTTACATTTATGTTATAATCTTTCCCTTCTTGTGCTGATCTTTCCATTGCTTTCTTCGCTTTGCTTGCACAGTTCTATCCTTTTGTTATTCAAATTTGTCGTATTCCTTTCGCATTCCTCTCGTTGTTAGAATCCCTCGGTTGAGGAATATTCTTATTGTCAGTAAAATATAGACGCTTTTCCAAGCCCCGATTTTATTACGGTAATATGAATTGCAGGGAGACATGTATTGTCAAACAAAAGCCGTTATATGTTTTATTTTATACGTATTTACATATATATTATTTTTATTGCACTAGAGCCACTAGATAACCTACAGTCCACAACGATTTAAAAAAAAAAATGGCTTAATGGCCATGAATTTAACTACGGACAAGTACTACAGATAATCCAGGTAGCTCTTAGTGTAGAGCAGCTTCGGGCATTAGTAACTATACAAAAAGTGGGAGGCATCTAAATTCCCTAATGTTAAGAAGATAATTAAACGAACCCTTTGCAACAAAAATCAAAATCGTAGCTAAAATCTCTAATTTCTCGTTTTCCATTTTTCCATAAATTACTTGCATTAACTTTTTAATAAAAGAAATAAAAGATAATTTGTGCGGAGAATCTCGCTTCTAGGAAAACTCATACAGCAAAATTCTATCGATAGAAATAGATCACTTTCACGAGTCAAGAAGGAGAAAATCTCTTCCACAAAAAGAATATCTATCACTATTCGTTCCATCGTTGCGAATAGTACGTTCACAGAAATTCTATAGTGCAAAGATTTATTATTTTAGAAATTTATCCTTATTAAAATCCGTATTTACTAGAATTCGTTATTAAATTTCCTCGGATAGATTTCCACATAATCATTACTTGTCTGAAAACGTATTTATTTAGCCCTTAGCTACGCATATTATAAGCTATCTATAATATAATGTTGTTGGTCATTCTAGCGTTATCACGAATACGTCCGGGAGCGAAGAAAGCAAGAACATCCGCTACAGTGACATCACTTGCGATATCCATATTCCTCGCTGTGTTCGATAACCATATTTGTATCAAACTACTTTTTATGCGACTTTTAAAAGCACGTCGGGCCGTCATGAGAACTCGCCGGAGATCAAGCATTTCTATTGATGTCGCTTCTATTGGTCTTGGAAACCTCGGACAATTTCTGTCTATGTACGCGATGGCTGTGAAAATATAAACAAGAGTTATCAGGCCTGAACTCGTTAATTAACTCCGTCAGCATAATAGTTTATATAAAAACTATATTGCCTGAAGCGATTGCGCATTTAGTTAATACAAATTCTAATTGAAGGCAAAGTTCGTAGAAGATATAGAACTAAACCTTCGATTAATTAAATGCTCCTTCGTGTGCCGTTCAATTCTCTGTTGTTTTTCTCGTGCTATTAACTCTATTGCGTTCCGTTTGACATCTCGTTACTCATAGCCACTTGTAAACCCTTTTATTTTAATGCGGGCGATTGCTGTTTCTTTAATCATTCAGAGATACAATATAGATTTTTATCTTTGATTTTGTAGGTTTTGTTCTTGAACCATTGAGAGTCGGAATGAATGAAATGTTGAGAATTTACGAGAATTGTCGGCTAACTGCGCCTAACGCATATAATAATTGCCTCTATAAACTCGTATAACGCATAACATCGTACACTTAAAATACCTATGCTAATAAATAAATAAGAATTTTTCTAATATTAGAATTTTGCTACCTATCAGCTATTGTTCGCTTTTATCCTTTTTTTCCACGTGGAATTTCCTCGTGCTTTATCTTCCACTTGTTTATTGATTTTAGATCTATCCTACAATCAATAAAAATATCATCATTTATCAATTTTAAATATCCATTCCTTTTGCTGCTAAGTTTCTTCTTCTTTAAGGAAACTTATAAAAAAATTCCAGTTATATCTATTCGAAGAGTCGTATTCCAATTGCCAACTGAACATTAATCGACGTAACTATCATTTAATTCATGTCCTAGAGCTCTTTACAAGCTTCATTTGACTTTGAAATATAACGCAAGACAAATGCTAAATACACAATTTTCATGATTTTAAGTTTCTAACCAACCTGTTTTTCTTTCAAAATTTCATCTCTCTATATGTGGAATGATTACTATCAATTTAATCCTCGAGTCGTATTTTGAAACTGTCTCCTATTCTCAGCAATGTTTCAAGTTGCCTCAAATCCGTTTGGTCAATATTTAAAGATAGATCTAATAAACTTCGTCACGTAATCGACGAACAAATAATAGAATTTGTCTCTATCAATCATATTATCATATTATTTTCAGAAGGTTGTGAAGCGCGTGACTCATTCACGAGAGTAACTTATCAAATCTTATCGGATCTCGTGACTCGTGTTCAACGCTGTCCAGAGAGTGAAATGGTTCCCGCCCATGTCCACCGTAGAACCACTACTTACTTGTAACTTGTAACAGGAAATTACATATATACATGTGTACTTGCTCGGTACACGTGATGATAGTAACAGAAGAGTATCATTGCCTGTTACGTGATCGATTGTCAATCTTAGAAAGTAATACGAGGAAAATTAAAGTAAGACCCAATTGTTAGAATTTTTATAGCTAATATCAGAAGCCAGTCTGTATTCTTATAACACGATTATTTTGTCACCGATTCCGAACAAATTCTTTGGTAAAGTCGAAAAGATATTACCGTTACATTGGTTAAACATCAATTTGCTAGAAGATTGTGTCAGAATATGCATATTTTTCTCGTGATAATTCCATTCCTGTAACAAGATGTACTGTTTATTTGATTAGGATTGATGTAACGGACAATCAGTCTCCGTAATGCAGTAAGAGGTTTTCCGTAATTTTCCAAAGCCTAAGCATGTGATTAAGTTCTAGAAATCCTCGTGTAATCCTCGTGACAAATAATCGATTCGTGAGAATCAGTAGATAGCGCATACGAGTCAGCCAGGCGACTCGTTATTATCCTCTGATTTGATTATTCAATTAAACAGTAACCGTGATCGATCCAATGGAGCCGACGATTGATCTCTTAGCACGCGCGCCACACATGAACTCTTGATTTATCGATCTCGATGTACCACAGATAGTTGACCTATTTCTTCGGAACACAACAATTTACCTATTATTACCTAATCTAATTTTTGCTCAAAGAAAAAAGATTTTCCTTCCGTGTTGTTTCTATTGCTTCGCTTTAAAGATCAAAAGTAAACTTTTAAGAAAAAAATTTGACATTGATATAGGAATTTAATCTGTTAATAAGATCCTATAGAAATGTTTAGAAACTTATTGATAATTTGAAGAATAAACAAAAAGGGTAATATATTGAGAACTATATTTACAATTTTATATAATTGGGATTTTTATTTCACCGTTAATACGGATTAAAATTGAATATTTCTGTCTCGCATAACAAAGACTATACGCAACTAGGTTGGCAAACTAATAAAATCTTTGAACATTTCCTGTTTGCTTGGTCATCATTCTTATGTCAATTGAAAGTAACCAGTGAAACTTAACGTGACAGTAATGAAAACGAGTTAATAAAAAGTTCAAAGTCACGTTGCTCGGGTAAACTCCATCAGTGAAGTTCGCGATACACGTATGTGAAAATGAATTCAGGTCGATCGATCGAAGACCAATTCGAACTCGATCTCATTTTCGATGCGATATTACATAATTTATAAGCCTGGCGGAATCGTAAATCAAGAAACAATCGATCAATTGCGTCGATTTCATCAATGTTTCAGTGTTTCTCCAGCTGTTGGGAACCTGTCCAATTAGTGTCCCCAATAACTTGTTTCTTGGAGTCAGGACCTCTACACTTTTAGTCCTTCTCTTCCGTGATATTCGAGTTATTTGCATAAATTTCTCGTTTTTTTTTTAGATATAATTTCATGCAAATAAATATCTGCATGTGCAAAAACAGAATGTTGCAGAGTTAGTTGAATATGTACATACATATCTTTATGTTTTAATTATTCATTCTTTAAGCGTTCTGTGTAAATATCACATCTTCGGTGAGATATACGTATATATTTGCCAGAAAGTAAATGGAAAATCGCAAGTATAAGACTTAAAGAAGTAATATTAATTTGAAGTATGTGTCTGGAATAATTTGCAAGTTGAATTTCTTACTATGTAATGTCAAGGTTCCTGCATCTTTAATTGAATAATTTTGCAATCAAGACGATTAATATAGATAAATCCATAGATATTTCTCGTCTCTACTTCTCAGTATTTTAATTTAAAAAAAAAGGAGAAAATCCAAAAGCAGAATTTCCAAAACCAGAATTAAAATTTAAAAGATAGTCTAATTATCATTATCTGAAATTCAACCATTCGACGTAGATTCTTTTTAACGATGAAATTTCTATTTTCTTTATGAAAAATTTCACTAAGGGAAATATCTTTTTTTTCGAGAAAAACTTTGTTTGCTTGGTGAAGAAGCAGCGACCACGCATCGATACGGTTGATGTATTTTCTCCGATCATTTGTTTCTTTTAGAATTATGCAAGTAACTTAGAAGGACATAGACGTCGTGCATCGTTGCAGAACACGAACGATTGTGCAACATGCTTTAATCTGACCGAGGTGTCTGAATATTAATTCCACATGATCTCATATTATCTTCATTCGATGCAAAAGGTGTCGCAACGAGAGTCAAATAAGAAGCATCGCTGCCGTCCGTTCAGGAATTCATCCTATTGACGCGTTTTTTTCCGCTTGGTACACAAATAAGTGCAAGATCAGTGTGAAAATCCGTCAGACATTGTCGCAGGTAAATTAATTTCCAAATTCCTCCAAATTTTGTCGTGTCTTGCGTCTTGTTTCATTCTTCAAATGAAATTTTCAAGTGTTTACGACAGAAGATCGATAATGATTTCGATTTCGATGAATAGTGATACTTCTCTCAACTTTACTAAAAATTAGTTGTTTACAAATCTTCTTACATAAAAAGGGCGGTCGTTTTCAAGATTGCAAGTGACCTCTTGCCGGAGAATAAGAAAATTAATTCAATGAAACGCGAGAGAAACCAGAAATATTGCTACGATTCCATGGCAAGAATTTCGATTAAATTTACGTAAAAAATATGTAATCTGTTTCCGACAATAGTGCGTTATCGACATCGTCGATAAGAGCGCATTTATGATCCAATAACAGTACCGACTTGTCACAGTGGAAAAGTTGTTGAATGCTTAGAAAATTCATAGCGTGTAGAAAGATACATTTTTGTATAGAAAATTTTATTTAAAAAATGATTTTTAATTCTAATGGAATATTATTTCGACGTGAATTATCCACGATTTCGTAGGATCGCCGAAGATCAACGAAAAGGGTAGATAGATGGATCATTTTCTCGCACTGTCTAACGTGCCTAGTTAAACGAAGATGTTACTCCCGGCATGAAAATAAGCGAAATTAAATAAAACAAGACAGAAAAGACGTAAGAGGCACATGACTGCAGCTTGATATGAGAAAACTCGTGACAGCAGGCTCGATAACCCACCGAGAATAATTTAATCGACCGCAACAACCGACAAACGTGTTCAGTCCTTCGTCAACATGCCCAGGAACCGGAATTACGAGACATTTACAGACGAGTGTATGTCTCTCAGCGAGTAAGTACTTACTCTATGAGAACGTTCTTTCACCGATGCATTTTTGAAAGGTAAAAAGATCAGATAAATTCGAGGTTGACCGTGTGCTCTTTTCAATCGATGATTTAACTGGTTCGTTCGGCCATTCTCCATGTCCACTAGGTGAACCGATCGATAATATGGTGGGTAATTGTCTAATTATGGTTCTAGCTTGAAAAAAGCCTATTGGGAACATTTAAAGACCGGTGGGAATGCTTTCACGTAAAATTCGTCACGATCACGAATATTTTCCTTCTCTGGAATACTCATTTTAATTAGAGGGGAGAAGGTCTAAATTAATCGTGCTTAGTGTAACTTCTTGTGTGATTAACCTTTCGCGGCTTAATTATCTCGAGTGTTGTGAGAATTTTTATTGATGATTTATGTAGTAATTCCATGGATTAAAAATTGAGAAAGTAGATATCATTTTTGTGTCAAGAGGAAATCGATGCAGTTTCGTTATCAGGCTTCTGGTATCTTGAATTATCTTCAGTAAAATCGTGGCTTAAAGGACTTGTTTGAAAGATATGAATGAAGACACGCGCTGAGCTTCAGATTATAAATGCATAGCTAGAATGTAGAGTATATATAAAGCTATCTTCGATAAAGAATTATATAAAAGCCTGATTATTTGTCTATTGGTAAAAGCGTCATGCTCTATGATTACAGTATTTGTATGAGATGAACTATTCGTCTAGCTTATCTCGATGTACGACCATGTTTTGTAGTATGTTTTAGTGTATGTACGATTCGTCATCGTACGAAAATAAACCAAAATATAGACGATATAAAATTAGAAGAAAACTTAAAATACAAGAGAAGTGAATACAATATCATTACGAAAATTTTCTGTTCTTACGACACGACGTGCAGACATGATGCAGACGAGTAAGAATATATTTCTCTAGACCATCATGTTTGCGATAAAATAACAAGTTAGTTTTTAATGTTGTTTGATATCTAAATATTGTTCCTCGGGATTTTATGAAAAGATTTTATCTCTTGATGAGAGCAACTTTACGAAAACGTGCCAAAAAAGAATTTCTGCTTATCCGTTATCTCATTTTGCACATTTAGCTCCATACGGAGGAGACATCAATATCTTAATTCACAAACAACCATCGTGACAAATTCAGTCACGAGTTCTAGAAGCGACGAGCGATACGGTCCTATTTTTCTCAGATAAACAAATGATCAAATCCTCGCGATTGTTCTTATCGATACGAATGTAGATTGCGCTTTACAGAGTATACTTTCGATTCGGAAAGAAATCAGAATTTAACATGTCCTTTTTTTCTCATCTGACAGACCGGTTAGTAATATTTTATTTTTACACTCGGTCAATATGAACATGTTGTTTGTGGTAAATTGAAATTCCATATCCAATTTCCATATTATTATTAGCAAGTAATGCCTGAAAATACAATCGGAATAACAGTGGTAGAATTAGCATTCGTTCAAGTGATTTTTAGCAATTTTTTTATCAAGTATATCTTTCTAGAATTTTTAACATACTATTTACAACTCTTGCAATATTTTTTACAATTTTTCAGAATATCTTGCCTCAAAATTTGTAGCACACTGCTTAATTCTGTTTAATAGCTTTTGATTGGTATATCAATAAAAGTATTTTTTTTTTTAGCGAATTTTCTTCATTGATGTGATAAATTGGATCGAGTTTCATTTTTTCAAGAAATTTTCGCGAGCACGCGGCAGCTCGAAGGACGCATGTGCGCGCGGACAAAATTCGCGCGTCTTTCTACTGCGCAAGTCAGCGGGAACTCGACCAACCAAAAGGTCGGTCGCTTCTACTTATATAAAGCTTTACCGGCAGTTGTCGTGAGTACATTCGCTTTGCGCGCGTCGTCCAAGAAGGGATGAATAAAAGTAATTTCTTTTTCGTTCCTGCTGTTTCTACACAAGTGTTTTCCTGTTTCTACTCCTCGTGATTTCCTCTTTCTTTTTTCTTGTTTGCTTGATTACGATTTTCACTAACAAAATTTCCTACCGCAAGAAGAAATCAACGTCAAAGAAAGAAGAAAAGCAGAAACAATCACGACCGTCAATGTTCATATATTGTCCATGGAAAACGATACAAGTGGGATTCTACGAGATAGGGCGAATAATTGGCGTATCAAGAATTTCTTGAGAGAACGAAAACTATTCCGGAAAACGCTACGTGATTTCGTGATACTTCGTTAGAGGTGACGAAATTTAACTAGTTTAGACAGAGAAACAAAAGAGGAAACAAAGACGGGAAGAAAACAAAAGGAGGAAGAGAGAAAAGAGAGGAGGAAAAACAATGCGCGAATTTCCTCTCATAACGAGCATATCATTGTGATTAATAGACTGTGATATATAACTTGTACATATTTTATTTTACTTTAAAATCGTTCCGTTTGAGGCAAACGACAACTGAAGATCAATATGACGAACACCATGGCAGAGTAAGTGTATACATAATATATAAGTACATGTACGCGTTTGTGCCATGTTTGTTTTACATCTTTTACTTGCACAATGTCCTGGTCCTACGATCGCACATAACGCAAAATTTGTGTTAATTGTTTGGCCTCGGACAATCGTAATTATGTATATCACTAAATCTACTTTAGATAATTATAATTTGCTTTCCCCACTAACTTTCAAAAGAGCCGAATTTTTCAGTTAATTTTCCAATAATAATTACTAAACTACGAAGATTTATTCAAATCCTCTCTCTCTCTCGTGAACAGAGTTAAAAGGACAAACGTTAAATATTCTATTTGATCTCTTAAATACTATAGTACTTTGGATATTTTTGCGTATTAGATGCATTCTATAACCTTTCGTACATTGAAATTTCCCATAGCACGTAAACATGTTGACTAAGCTATTCTAGTTGTAAATTCCTTTGAGCTTGGCACTGTTTATCGTAACGCGTATATTTCGTTTTTCTCTTCAATGATTTAGTATAATTTTCATCAGAATCTTACAGTTGGAAGTTAGCCTGACTTTCTCACTGTTTATCGTAATTGACTGATTGTAACGTGACGCACGTTTTTCTTTCTCTCGTGCGATTCGTTGTAATTTTTACAGATACTTTCTTAATCTCAACAAAATATTATTTATAAGTATAATTTATCAAATATGTTCAACCGCCGCTCTTGTCGGATATTCTAGAAAATTAGTTAAATTAACGACTCGCCGTAAAGGATAAGCGATAAAAGATAATAACGAGCACGTGAGGAAATTGAACCACATTTTATTTTCTTCGTAATTCTGCTACTTTTTTTAATCCGTCTCCATTAGTCATCAATTATCGACGAGCGATGAAAGCCATTCAAATTAAGCTCTCGAGTACGCGACGTTCACGTCCATTTTCGGTTGTGATAACAATAATTAATCACAGTCGATAATTTTCTAGGTGAAGGATCTTTCTATTCGACACGCTACGAACAAATAACGATTGAGGCTGTTTACCGCGACTTAACATAATTACCCTATTAATATGCACCGTTAATTAGTGGTATTGATGACAATATAACAATTAAAGTTCGATGTTTCGCGCGCATCGTGGGTATATTACAATTATTTTCAAACAATACTTATTTCTCTGTGAAATATTTTCTACGGATAATCTGAGCGAACTAGAGTTCATAATTAATATTAAAACCATTAATTTGTAATTTCTCACAGTAATTTTAGAGATAAAGGGTGATTTATTTTGGAGAAAGCCTAGAATTTTGATGAATGAAGCCTTATAGGTACATTTGCCGCACAATTTGACTTCTTCGGTGCTTTGTTCAAATTTTACACCTTAGTTGTAGCGAACAAAGCAACGTTTCTAATCCATTCGACTCGTCTAGTTTCGTAAGTCATAAACGTTAATTCCTGTATACTTCGATATAGAATAGAACTCATGGTACTCCCGAGTATTTTCTGGAATTTTGTTTACAACAATACGACCATGTTCAATAGAGAGTTTTAAGAAGGTATTTAACGACAATGTTCGACAGGTTGATTGATAGATCTCGATTGTCAAATCTCGGTTTTGATATATCAGTATTAATATATTCTTCTTGCATTTTCGATAATCCATCATCATCGCAATCATCGATATATAACAATGTCGTCTGTGTGATCGCGTGGTAGTAATAGTAGTAGTAGTAGTAGTAGTAGTAGTAGTAGTAGTAGTAGTAGTGGTAGTAGTAGTAGTAGTAGTAGTAGTAGTAGTAGTAGTAGTAGTAGTAGTAGTAGTAGGCAATACAATCTCGTTTGCATCACTAAACGTTGCGGATGAGAAGCAATCGTTGACTAATCGTAATCGTGTGTACTAGGTGTTCGATTAATTCACTTCTTCCCGTAACAAATTGAATTTCCGCCGTTCAATTTTCCGCGGCGTTGGTCCCTATTGTTTTCCGTTGTCGAACACATGATGTAAGTGATCTATTAATATATACCGACCAAAACACGATTGTGTTCAGAGTACACACTCTACACTTGAACCCTTTCATGTAACGCGTGGACAGAAATAATTCCGTCCGAGTGTGCCAAAATTTGTGAGTCTCTCCCGGCTGTGTGTACGCGATAGATAGCGAGGACAAGGCGGAGAGCAACGTTTTAAACTTGATGTGTAAATTTAATATTTGCCTTCGAAAGCTTCCACGAGCAAACACGTGCATTTTATTGTTCTCTTTTTCCTCGAAAAAATATGTAGGCCGGCAAATAAAAATCAAGGCCGGGTTTAAAAGATCGTCGATGAATTCAAACGCTCTTTTTGACTGTGTTTCTTTTAGTAAACATACTACATATACGACTATTTTCTGATTCGAAGAGTATCAGAATATATACAATACAAGCGAAGGATATCTAATCGCGAAAAACTATTTTATATTGTTTGTATCGTTTTATACACTTTTGATATCCGTCAGCGTTTCCGCGCACGAATAAACAAAAATCGGATCTGTATTATACAAGTATGTAGAAACGAAGCCGTGATTATACACGAGTACATTGCAAACATTGCATCCAGCTGTGTTTTATTAATAAAAAATCTGCATGTGAAAGCAATCTCACCAGTGATATTTATCATTACCGTGCGCTTATCGTTGCACCATTCGCGTTGCTCGCGTCACGTTAAGTATGTTCTCCGCTTGTTCCCAACGGGCGTACAAATGTACAGGATCTTTAAAGCAATTTGCATTACAAAACTGCGATAGAAAATGTAATGTAAAAATATGGAAAGTACGGATTAAGTAGCGAAATAATTACGCAATCGTCTTTTCACGCAATCTTACTTTGCCAAATGGAAAATCGCGTTGAATAATTTTCAATACTTGTGTGACATCAGACTGCAGATTTTTATCGGAAGTACAGAAAATATGCATAATATGGAAAAATATGTAAAATATCGAAAATATAATAGGTTTTGTTTGTTAAATTTTATTCATAAAGATATAAATCTGCATAAAAATTGGCAGCCTGTTTATTATAATTTTCTATAAACAATACTTCTGCTTTCTATTAATTCTGAGCATAATGAAGTACCCACATATTTGACCAAAATATTTTTCCAATTCAAAACTGCCGATTTGTAATACGATCGGTTAATTTATTGTTACACTATCGTGCGTAAAGATAACCGAATATATATGTGCGTGCACTATAACAGAATATACAAGCATATGCCTATGCATACTCTTATCCGCGATAGCATTAATATAATTGCTAGCAGCTGTGGTCAGAAAAAAGTGCAATTTCAATCAACGACAAGAAAATGTTCGGTTTTAAAGTTTATGAAATTTTCAACTTCGTACGCGTTCTGCTTCTACGAGTATTTTCGAAGTTGAACCGATTTAAAAAATCGCTTATCGATAACTCGTGTTAACGTTTGCTCGTAATCTGCTCTAAACAACCGCCTTACCGTCATCATCTTCGCTAATGTTCTAGAAATTGTCAAACAAAGAAGATACCACTGTGCAAGCGCGTGCTATTCGTAGCAACATATCACAAAGTTCTCTTTGTTAATTCCGTTATTCTGCCGATTTGATGGTCTTAATTACATTGACCTACTCCTTTAAGTTCGTTCACAGGCGACAGAAAATTTTCGCCATTAAATATTCACGTCAGCTATTTAGTCACTTGGAACTTTGTCAAGGCTATTATAATTGCATACGAGATTTGCTCTTTGTTAAATTACAAAGTACACGATGGTGTTCGTAGAAATAATTCATAAATCGATTTCTAGCTGCTAGCGAGATTTAGGTCGTGCTTTATTTCGGTAACGTAAAAGCAGTGCCAAATTTTCGAGTTATCTCGAGTGTTACTATTATGTATGTATCTTATACGCGATAACAAGGGTTCATTAATGCAGAAAAGATTAATTTTCAATGGATGCGTGTATATATGCGTCTTTTATTTTCTTCAAAAAGGTGATTCTCAAGTAAATACCGATATGCAGTTTCACATGTGACGCACGCTTTATCTGTATCGAGTAAAACTAACTATCTCTCAGCTCATGGATAAATAACTAAACTGGATACGTTGTGTTACATACAGAAAAGTATATATATCACTGCGTGTTTTACTTTAGATCGATCCAAATGTTTCCAAATGCAAATAAATTAAAACTGTTTGTCTATTTCATTATATAAATTCATATCGTGTAGGTGATCTCATTTCACGGAAATATTTAACAAGGCGGATATTAATACAAAATGAATTATTTATTGCAGAAAAAATGGTGACATCCAAAACTCAGAAAAGTCATCGTTGGTGGAGTCAAAGATACTTCCAAAAATTCAGTCATCCAATCGTTTGGAAGATGTACAACCTATGCTAGCGACAAACAATGCAAGCAGTGATCCAGAAAATGGTCGTATTGTTAATGGGAGCGTTGTCAGGCAAGTTCTGGCAGCAGTAGTAGCACAACTTGGGACTATCAACACTGGTATGACCTTTGGTTTCTCTGCCATCGCTCTCCCGCAACTTCAAGAACCAAATAGCACCATTCCCATCGTCGAAGGTTCATCCGAGGAATCATGGATCGGTAAATTAATACCATTTAATTAAGATTCGTAAAATCGTATGATCATGGTTATGACAAACTATGCTTTCCCTACAGCTAGTATGTCTTCTATTGGAACTCCCATCGGATGTTTGATGTCTGGATACATGATGGATGTGCTTGGAAGGAAACTATCTCTCATTATCACAGAGATTCCTGCACTACTTGGGTGGATATTAATTGCATTTGCAACTAATATTCATATGATATACGCTGGAAGATTCTTCGTAGGACTTGGATCGGGCATGGTTGGTGCTCCAGCTCGCGTCTACACGGGAGAAGTGACTCAACCCCATCTACGAGGAATGTTGACCGCTTTTGCAAGTATCGGGGTCAGCACCGGTGTTCTAATCGAGTATTTATTAGGAAGCGTACTTACGTGGAACATCTGTGCAGCTGTTAGTGGGATTTTACCTCTTGCCGCTTTACTGTTGATGTTTCTATTTCCTGAGACACCGTCGTATCTTATGTCTCGTAGTAGACCTGACAAAGCACGCGAAGCATTACAACAGTTTCGTGGTAGTACATGTAATATTAATCAAGAAATGGAGACACTTATCAATTTTTCAAATAAGAACAATATCAAGCGACTAACAGGATTTCGTGAGATAGTCAACGCTCTGTTAAAACCTAATGCTGTTAAACCATTTACTCTGTTATTTTTATACTTTTTAATATACCAGTGGTCAGGTACAAACGTTATAACTTTTTATGCCGTTGAAATTTTCCAAGATTCAGGGGCAACGTTAAACAAGTACTTAGCTGCAGTAATTCTCGGGATAGTTAGATTAGCATCAACCATTGTCGCTTGTATCTTATGTAAAAAATGTGGACGAAGACCTCTCACGATGGTTTCTTCCGTTGGTTGTGGACTTTCCATGATAGGATTAGGTGGATATATGTGGTTAAGAAACTACTGGATTACGAATAATTTTCAACTTATTGCTACTTGGTTTCCTGTTTTATGTATATTTTCATACACTATAACTTGCACTCTTGGTTTCCTTGTTATTCCTTGGGTAATGATAGGCGAAGTGTATCCAACACAAGTACGCGGTATTATCGGAGGTTTGACTACAATGGCAGCCCACTCTTTTATCTTTACAGTAGTTAAAACGTATCCGTTTTTGGCTAGCTCAATTACTCGGCACGGTACTTTCATTCTTTACGGTTGCATATCTTTATTCGGCACGATATACTTTTATCTGTGTCTTCCCGAAACTAAAGGTAAAACGCTTCAAGAAATAGAAGATTATTTTTCCGGAAGGAACGATGATTTAAGAACCGGAAGTATAGGTAGACATAAGCCAAAGATGTTAGAAGCGAAAAAGGGTCAGATATTGCCTTGAATTACTCGCACAGTCAACATTTTAATAGATATAAATTAACGAATCTGTCTTCCATTGAACAAACACAAAAGTTACATGGCTATGTTTTATTATTACTAATCAAGATTAATTCTTATATTATTATCAAAGAGTAGTTTTAATTTAAACAACAGAAAAATGGTATTATATATATATTCGTCTTGTAACAAGACATCGGAACTGGTAACGTGATCAAAAGACTTCAAAAATCAATGAAGATCTATTAAATCATATTAAGACTTCAATTATCGATATCCTGATATTTTATTTTTCGTTTTTAAGTAAGATAATTTTAATTTGCGACGATATCTATTTATTGATAAAATATTCAGGTAATTTAAATACTACATAACTTTTTTAATGAAATAGTAGTAATAAGATATATTTTTGTAAGAGTTATTGACAGGATCAAATCTACTCGTCAAAAAACGAACAGAGGGAAGAAAGGAGACAAAATATGTACATGCTTTACAGATGTTTTAATATGCGCACAAAATCCGAAAGGTGCTATTTATTGTTATAGTATTATAATATTTGTATATATATGACAAGAAGATAACATACAGTTAACAAATTATGTAAGAAACATTTGTAAACAAACATGGTGTGACAATGTACCCAAGTTCCAACAATGCAAACTATTCTATAAGTTAAATTAAACATTTTTAATATATTTATTGTGTAGTTTAGAGTCATATTCTACCTCTATGATCCTAATGTCACAAACGCTGTTCTGTCTCCCCAAAAAAATAATACACTCTTCAATTTTTAAACATTAAAAATTTATTTTGCATATCTGCATAGAGAATCAAAGTATATTATTTATTTCTATAGTGATAAACAATTATGTGTCCAATATATATATTTAATCAAGTGTTAAACGTGGTCTATTACGTTTTCTCATTCGTTTTTCTACTTTTTCTTGTATGAATTTTCTAATCATGTCTTCAGGCAATATTTCACCTCTAAATGTTTTCGGTAATATTTCTTTATCCAAAATTGCAAGTCTTTCTTCAACATATTTTTTAGGATCGAACATATGAGCTTCTTTAATTTGCGCAATTAATTCTGCTTGAAATACTTTTTCCTTTGCTGCATTACGATTTACTCTTATCTTCGCCCACACAAACTTCATTCTTTTACGCAGTTTCCTCCTTTTGTGTTTCTTCATCTTTTTTCTTCTAATTACTATTAAACGTACAGCTAATTTTTCTAACATATTTTCTGTTGTAGGAAGTTCAAAAGATGTATTTGTTAATGGTAAATCCTGCTTAGTAGGCTGTTTTATTAAAGGTTCTTCCATTGATGGTATATATCTTGATAATGGTATTTCATATATACTTTTTTTAGTAGTACTGTCTGGATTTCTAAAATCTATATCAAGTGTTTTTGGTATAAATCTAATATGCACGTTTGAAGGAGTTACAATTAATGCATTTTTAGAAAAATTAGAAAAATGCAAGGTATTATTGGATCCTTTTAACACATGGGAAGAGTAATATCTCGCGATGAAATTACCTAAAATAATCCATAGTTATGTTTTGTATTAGGTTATCTTCTCTGCAATATAAAATTGTATATAAAAATCATGTACTTTACATACTTTCTCCCTTTATTGTTATTTGTCGAAATGCTGCACACAATCTGCTAACAGCCATTGTAATTCTTTTTTTACATATTTTTATAAACAGAAGCAAAATTAAAATATTAATATTGTATGTATCAAGCTGAGGTACTGACCGATCCAGAACATAACCTCATTTACTTTAAAAAAAATATGGTGGCGTACACGTATAGAAACTGTTACCCATATGGATAAAACAAATAATTATAAATGCATAAAATAAGAAATAACAAAATTCAGATTTTACATTTTGTTCATTGAAAATGATTAATTTATTTAAACAATATATGTTCTTCTTGATAAAAGATTTTATATTGGTATACAATACAAACGTATTTAAAAGTATTTTAATCCATTCGTGTCTTAATAGTCCTGGTTGTAACTTTATCTTTTTCTCTGTAATTAAAAATTAATTGATATCTTAGTATCTTAAAATAAAAAAGAAAGGAAAAAAAGCATAGAGATTAAAATAACCTACATTATGTAAACAATAGCACCCCAACCAGATATTGCATCTCTGTCACATGCATTTACCAATGCTTGACTGATTGTTTCAAAAAGATCATCTGGCTCCATATCTGGCTCATAAAGCGATTCACACATTCCATATAGCTGCTCACTACATGTTCCGCCAACCACAAAATCATCTGATGGACTTATACATCCTATCAAATCCACATTACAAACAAATGGTTCATAAGTAACAGGACTTAATCCAGCAATGACGGGCTCTACAAAATAAGGTCCAAATCTTCTCTCGTACAATAAATTTGATACCATTGATGCAAATGTTTTAGGATGTATCTTCCTATTTTCCTTCAACTCATAAAGATTTAATCTAAATCTTAACTTTTCCATTACAGTTTGAGTATCGGTGGCAAGACCAGGAAGGCTAAGATATAAGTGAGATCCCATTTCAAAGATCTTTTGAAAATCACATGTTATGGTCTGTGCTTGAATACCAAATCTGCGATCAGCAGCTATTGCTACACAATTCTTGCCTTTCATTGCTATGATAGCTCCACCATTATAGGCTAAAATACTCTGAAAAGAATCACAAACAAATAAAATTGTGATAGGTAAATTTATCCTATTAACATAATTCATTTCAATTAACTCAAATTTTTAACTAACTAATAAAATAAAATTTCATTTATAACATAGTTATATCGCTTTAGCATAGTTTATAAAACGTGCAATGTCATTAACGTATTTGACAGCAACATAACCTCTTTTTTACTTTATATTATTTTAAAATATTAGAGTATGACAGTAACCAACGTTTTAAAAAATCGAAGAGATGTACCAAGAATTTAATATACGAAAAATTACCATTTTTAGACGGTCCCGAAGAATTCACCAACAATTAAATGCGATATTACTGCAAAATGTACCCTGAAGTACTATATTCGAAGCGCAACTTATGTCACGAAACATATAATGCATAGAACTTCGATTTTCTTTTTCGTTGTAAGTTATAAACATAAATTTACATAACTCACTTTGTTTAATGATCACTAATAACATATAATGTTCGTATTTAGACTCATATTATAATTAATAGAATTTCTTGATATTTTATACATATTTTCAAAAAAATATGCGGGAAAATCAGTATCATCTTGAGTTTTTAATTCTCCAAAATCCAATAATCTTTTACATAACTTCTGGATTGCATCGAGGTATATTAAACATGCTTAGGAGATGTTTTTATAACGGGAATAATGATCCTAAGTAAATAAAATGCAATATATTGCATGAATTTTTTATTTACATAAGAGCAATATAATGTATTCCTCTATTGAGATTGAGAGTAGAGCCTCTAGATAGTATATTCCATCATCCCCTCCAAGATCTCAGAAAGTCAAGATAAAAGGGGAAAACATGGTTCTGCAATGTTATTGAGAAATTCGAAGCCGTTTAATGTTTCGCATTTGATTCGTTGTCTATTGTAAAGAAGAAAGTTTATATTTTTTGTGGGTTCAAAGTCCTTTTTTAAATAAACGTTTCATAAAAGTGATAGCCAGAGTTAAAACCAGAGGTGGAAAACGAACGAGGGCGAAAGAGAAAGAGAAAGAGAGAGAAAATGTGTTCGATCAAGACGAGTCATTGTAAATGCCATGAATTTTGCAACTGGGAATGATTTTCGAATTAGCGGGAAGAAGAATTTTCATAGAATTTATCTTGATAGGAGTTAATATCAATTGGCAGTTGTATTCCGAAGAATACAGATCACTCTTCCTACAAGTTTTTGGTTAGTGGTTTCGATCAAAACCATCTGGATACAACCAGTCAGCTGTAACTTGCAACACGCGTTTACACGTGCATTTTATAGTTTATTATAGTTCGATGATCAATTAAACATATCATTTGAATTTAACCATAATAAGGTCTAATACGATACAATTGCAACACAAAATGATCGTTCTTAGTCCGCATTTGACGATAATTTACGAACGGTTCATATCTTTTGATACAAATGTACAGGCGCTATTTTGAGTGCTGATTAACTCGATCTACTTCTAGAAAAGTGTTACAAGAAATAATTTGCTGGTCGTATGTGCTGCGTCAAATACGATTGAATGAAAAAAATTTCAGACGACCATGAAATAAAAGTGCACTCGCGATGTATTTTACTTTTATGTTATTTTTAAACCACTGATATACAAAACACTTGGACTAAGCCTTGTAGTTTCAGTCTTTGTATATAGTTAAAAGATTATTCTTGGAATATATTTTAAGTGTTTGGCTTTAATATTCTTTAATTCCGTGACTTTTAACATATATTTAATTAGTGCAAATTTCTTCTTATCTTTCTTCTGTTATTACTTATGAGATTGTAATCAATATATTATTTTTTTGTAGGTTTAGAGGTTTGATAATTATATTATAGAATTTATATAATTAACTCTTTGGTGTTATAAGTCTTTGATATTTTGTTGATTGTATAAAAGAATGTCACTAAAGCCTAAACGAGTTGATTTTACTCAAACATGGGAAGCATTACAAGAGACTGTAAAGTGTGTAATAACATTATCTTATGTTCCACGTGCAACATGGTATGATAGATTCAGGTACTTTATGATATCTTCTGGTTATTTTCAGAGTATTAAAGTAGTTATATATTTTGACATTATGTATATGTTTTGTATATTTTGTTTCAGTGATGTGTATTCATTATGTGTGGCATATCCAGAACCACTTGCTGATCAATTGTATTGTGAAACAAAAAGATTTCTAGACAATCATGTCTTCCAATTGTTAGCAAAAGTTCGTGCCCAAGGTGAATCTAGTTTACTGCAGGCATATCATCAAGCCTGGACAGAATATTCACAGGGCATTAATTACTTGCATTGCTTGTACTTATATTTGAATCAACAACATATTAAAAAACAGAAACTTTCGGAGGCAGAACTGATTTATGGCATGTCTTCCACTACGGTTGTTGATTGCCAAGAACAAATGGAAATAGGAGAGTTAGGTTTAGATATTTGGAAAACAAGAATGATTATGCCATTAAGAAAACAGCTTGTCTCTCTATTGTTAGATAACATTCATGCAGATAGAGTTGGTACATCTCCCACAGCAAGTACAGAAGTTATTTGTGGTGTGATACAGAGTTTTGTTCGGGTTGAGGAATATAAAATGAAGGGACAATTAGATGTAAGGATTTCTATTATGCTATTTAGTTTTTTTTAGTGTAATATATGTTCCTTGCAAAAGTTTTTATATAATGTGTTTTGCTTTAGATGTACCAAGAAATTTTTGAAACACCTTTTCTTGAGGCTAGTGGAGAATTTTATATGAAAGAAGCAAGCGATTTACTTCAACAATCGGATGTAACCCATTACATGGAAAGAGTGACATGGCGACTCATGCAGGAGGAACTTCGTGCCCATAAGTTTCTTCATGCAAGCTCTGTGCCTAAAGTATATTTTTATACATTAAATATAATGTACGTTAAATTAAAGTGATCGATCGTTTAACAATAATATATTGTAGGTGAGACAATGCTGCGAAGGAAAAATGATAGCCACGCATGTAGCGTGGTTTCATTGGGAAGGACAAAGGATGATAGAGTACGAACGTAAAAGAGATTTGAGCCTCTTGTATCCATTATTAAGGCCATTACCTTCAGGTCTGACGGCACTTGTACAAAAATTTACTGAACACATTACTCAGCAAGGATTACAAGCAATTAGCTCTTTACAAGGAGAAAATGTAAGAAATATGACAATACTAAATGTAATTTTATTTTCTATGAAATTGTTTTATTATTTGATAACTGCATAATGTAGATACACACGCAATTCGTGGAAATTATGTTGGATGTGCATCGTAAATATTCGGAATTGATCAAAGATGTGTTCAGAGGCGATCAAGCTTTCGTAACTGCTCTCGATAAAGCATGTTCGGTTGTCGTGAATCATAGGCCTGCTCCACGGCAACCAGCTAGAGCACCTGAGCTAGTAAGTAGTGGTATTTCAACGCAATTTGTTTAATTTTTTTAATTTGTAATATTTCAATTTAGTTCGCTAAATATTGCGATTCTCTGTTAAAAAAATCTGCGAAGGCGGCATCGGAGGGAGAAGTTGAAGAGAAACTAGCACATTGTATTACCGTGTTCAAATACATTGATGATAAGGATGTTTTTCAGAAGTTTTACGCACGAATGTTAGCGAAGAGATTAATACACCAACAATCGCAATCGATGGATGCCGAAGAATCAATGATTGATCGTTTAAAACAAGCTTGCGGTTATGAATTTACGAATAAATTACATCGAATGTTCACCGATATGTCAGTTTCAGCGGACTTAAATGCTAAGTTTACAACGAGCTTACGAGAAGGAGATAGAGAAAATCAATTAGGCATCGGTTTTGTAGTATATGTGTTACAAGCAGGAGCTTGGCCATTGGGTTTACCACCATCTTCAGGACCATTCGATATTCCTCAACAATTAGAAAAGTCCATACAGGCATTCGAAACTTTTTATCACGCGCAATTTAACGGTCGAAAACTCACTTGGTTACATCACCTGTGTCAAGGTGAACTCAAGTTCAATTACTTAAAGAAACCTTATTTGGTAACTGTACAAACATACCAAATGGCACTGCTGCTTCTTTTCGAGCATTGTGATTCGATACAGTGCAGAGAAGCTGCTGCATCATTACACTTATCGCATGATCAATTAGTTAAACACGCAACCAGTTTGGTTGATTGTAAAATTTTGAAAAAATCAACAGATGGAGAATTAGAAGAAGATACGACTTTGACGCTCAATTTCGATTATTATAATAAAAGAACGAAATTCCGTATAACTGGTACGTTGCAACGGGATGTACCGAACGAGTGTCACGATGCCGAAACTACACATCGTAGCGTCGACGATGACAGAAAATTGTACCTGCAAGCAGCTATAGTTCGTATTATGAAGAGTCGTAAGGTTTTGAGACACAATCAACTCGTGCAAGAGGTGAGGTTTATTTTGACATGATACATGGGAGTTATCTAAACACGATGTAACTGAACGTACTAATACGATTCCAGGTACTAAGTCAATCTAAGGTTACATTTGCACCATCAATCAGCATGATCAAAAAATGTATTGAAGCTCTTATAGATAAGCAATATATCGAACGTACGCCAAATAATGCAGATGAGTATTCGTACGTCGCATGATTTTATTGTACCACTTGACACAATCATTAATTTATTTCATTCAGGGTGCTTTGTGATCGTTCATAATACAATAATTTTTACTAATATAAAACGATTGATAATTCTAAATTTTATTTGATTGGATACATCTTTATAGAAATGAACAATACTTTTTCGAATGATAATGCCCAAACCAAATCTAAGATTTGGAAGATCAGAAAAAGCATCCTGAATTGCTTTCTTGCTCCTAAATCAATTGATTAATAACTTAGTTTATTCAATGACTTATAATATATGTGCACGGAATAAAGATGATTACTATTTTATGCTGGAACAATTTCATTGGTTTCCCAAGAATAAAAATTTAATTTCTGATTTTGATATAACGTACAATTATTACTACTCGTTTTGAGATTCATTGAATCCATATGAAGAATAAATCTATATATTTTTACAAAATTATGTAATAATATTCCAAGCATATTCGAATTTTAATTTTTATATCGTTTCTTATAATAAGTCTCTGGTCCCTCATCTTGAAATTATAACATACCAGTTAAAACTGGTAGTAATGTACATGACACTTTTGATGGCCATATATTGCACGATACATGGTGAGATTTAAGTGACATTGCAAAGAATTGTTTGCATCAGACACTTTGCTCTTTAAAAATGTTACATAATATAAGGAATGTTATTAATCAGTTCCACTACAGCATAGATTTGGATTGGTACTATTAGGAACGTGGAGTTTTTAGTTGTAACAGTTCTGGATCCAGCAAAGGATTGTCATCTGCCTCTGATTCTAATGGCTTATTCATACTATTAACCACAAGAGGTGATGTAGTGGCTGTGTTACTATATGGTGAAAACCCTGCCCATTCCATGCCAAGATATATAGGTGGTGGGCTACCCAATGGTGGTTCCAGTAACAAATGATCTGATTGTTGCTGCTGTTGCTGCTGTTGTTGTACTTCCTGACATTCAGAAGGTGGCATATGCGAGGTCAAGTGAGTGGTTACTTTACATTGTTTTTCTTGTTTTCGCCACTTTGCTCTTCTGTTTTGAAACCATACCTATATGGCATAAGCAAATTTTTGAATCTGATTAATAATTATCAATTGCATTTTCCGAAGCAATAGAATACATCTCTATTATATACCTGTACCCTTGCTTCTGTCAATTGGATACGTAGAGCAAGCTCTTCTCTAAAAAATACATCAGGATAATGTGTCTTCTGAAATGCTCTTTCTAATTCTTCTAATTGAAAGTTTGTAAATGTGGTGCGGTATCTCCGCTGTTTCCTTTTTCCAACTCCAGTTGATTGTCTATCCTCGCTTCCCGGACTTGGTGAAAAGTCATACGCTACAAAAGTTTATCGTTTTTCTCAACATTATTATACTTGATAAACTTTGTGTGAAATTAAGCGTATAATATCGCGGATTTAATGTAACCGTTTCATCTTCAACCAAAGTACAGTCGGTGCAAAACATTACGGAAATTAATGAATTGATTCGGGGATTCACACGCTGCTTCCTCATTGCACTTAATCATGTTGAATGGCGTAAAATGATTCATAACTGTTAAACTGATTACCACTAACTCTATTTAAAACAAGGGCTGCCGATTCGCTTAATGCATTTAGCAATAATTTAATTGAGGACTGCCCCAACTTACGAGTCGACAGGTAGAGAGTGGCAGTTAATTAAATCAGGTCTGGGGTGGCAGGGTGCACTTACAGAATTTTGTAGGAAAGCAAACTGAGGAAGATTGAGCGCCTATCAGACCAGCCAGAGCAGTCGACTGTAGATCTCCTCCGGGGTTGATCTCGTCTGGTGCTCCAGCGGAAGCGACGATCGCTCCAGTGGATACTAAAGGATCGCGCGGTGCACCCACCAAAAACAGTTGTCTACTATTTTCGTTTGCACTTTCGTCTTCTTCCTTTAAATCCATTGCAATATTTAGCTTCCGTTGTTTAATTAATCAAACACAGAATAGACGAGACAGACGTTACACCGAATGAAAGATAGACTAATGGTAATTGAATCACTACCAGGTTGAGAAGTTCGTGTGGGTACCACAGCGACTCCGCAACTCTGCTATTTCTTTTCTCTTTTCCTCCTTTTTTTCCTTACACCTGTACGACGTAGATAGGGTAGGGGACAGAGTATATTCAACATGAACTCCCTCAAGAGGGGTAGTGAAGCCTCAAAAATGTATTGCTTATACACCACGAATCAATAGCATGAATGTACACCAGAAAAACGGTATATCTAGTTTTCCCCATGTGATCATTAACTATTTTGTGAGAGATTGATACTCGCACGATCGTATATTATCATCGATCTTTTGGTATTAATCATAAGAGATTATTTTGAAAGCGTTTTACGTTTACGAAATATTTAGTTACGATTCTTATTTTATGGAAAGGAATAAGAGGAGAAGATTAGAACGTGCTATTGAAGACATAAAGCTTTTATACATCTTTTTATTAGAACAGTGTAGTGTATTACAATATGTACAAAATCTGCTACATCCATTTATACTTAAATAAAGGTGTATTGTGCCTTAAAAGTGCACATCTCAAATATTACTATAGTAACACTTTTTTAGCTTATATAAAACTGAAATATAGTGCCATTTGTTTTACTCATGAAAATGTGAGAAAATATATTTAGCACAGTGCGTATCACAGTAGGTGCATGAAGTAAAATGTTCAATATGAACTTTATTTAAGATTATTATCATCTTCAGTACTCCATCTCATGTGTGCACGTTGAAACACATTAGTTGGACCCACGTCATATCGTTAAAGTAGAATAAAACATTTAGACGTAAAACAGGCGAACCTTGCTGGTAGAGACTAATAGATCATCGTCGAAAAATTTTGTCTCTATCACAACATTCCCACTGAATATGGATAAGAAAGGACCAATTATAAATGAATGACGTCGAAACAGAAAATTATAACAATAACATTATACTTACTTTAAGATGTTAGCAGGCATCATTTGACTTTCTGGAGCAGCTTGAATTAAACTTTGCCACGTATTAGTACTGTTAGGTATAACAAATCCAAATTCAAAGAACCATTCCTCTAAGCATCTGCCTTTAAACAACACTTTCTGTTCTAACCTAAACCTTTCCATTGGTTCTGCAGAACTAAAATTAATTTCTCGTGATATTGCACGACACTTTAGAATTCTTTTAGGTACTCTTGCTTCATGTTCGACCTCAGGTACAGACCTTTATACAATCAATTCTATTGTTAATACGAAGATCTTATCATTGTAACGTTATCAGAAATCGTATAGGTTATTATCTACTTACAAATCTTCGTTACCTTGCCATAATATTTTGCCATTATCAGCATCTCGTAAATTCATCCAATTACTGTAACAAATAACAGTTAAGGAACGCAATACTGTGTGTAAATTAATATCATAAAGTAAGTAAGGTTAATTTTATCATAGTTGATTTTAACCTATAAATTGTCACGTTTATATGCGATTTGTTTGCAACAGGTAAATAACTTTGTTACACGAGAAAAAGGATACACCTGGAAGCCCTTAAGTATATCTTCGCCTCGAGAAGGCATAATTAATTCAATCAAAGCGAAATACTCTTATTTCGTGACTATGTAAATGAATCACGTCCATCCAGCCGTTATCGATTCTTTGTACTGTTGATTTATAAGTAGAAAGTAACCGTTGGTCATGTCGGCTAATTTCAGGGATTATTGTTAATACAGGTAAGTTAATTAATACAGATGACTATTAACAAAATCCATATATGTATTCTTGACTTATTACGATTTAAATTGTTTATAATATGTACGAATATCTTGTGATATACAGATGCTGATAGTTTATGAATGCAAGAATTGATTAGACAATACGAGGATTAAAATATTACTTTAATAATAATCAATAAATAGAAAAATTTTTTCAAATGCAAAAAGATGAAGACACCAGCGTAACGTGCTTTCACCTTCAAAGATGAAGAAAGATGAAAGGACTGGTTCAAAGAATCAACGAAATTATAAATAAATTTCCAATCAAATATTATTTAAGCATTGTCTGTATATTTGAATTATGCACTTTTATACGTCATTTTTAAGCGAATTATTATACATTGTCTAGTTGAATGTATTTCACCGTGTATTCTTATTAAAAAGATAATTATAATTAATAATAAATTATTGTAAATGAATTTATAAGAGTATTACATTACACGCTTATAACATTAGTTAAATAAGTTAGACTAGTAATTACGAAAAAATATTGCAAAATTTTTGAAATATCGAACGCGGCTTGTCCAAAGCACATTTCAGGGCGCATAGTCCAATTTTTGTCTCCGGACATGCCACGTTTTGCTATCTATCTGTAAACGCTCCAAGTTTCAGTTCCTTTACTGCCTCATAGATGGTGAAACGTGGTATATCCGTAAACAAAAATTGGGCTCTGTGTCTTTAAACTTATGTTGAACAAGCCATGTTTTGCCATCTGTGGAAGAGAGGAGGAACTGAAACTTGAAGTGTTTACGGTAAATGGCGGCACTTGCTTCGTCGAAGGGAATTATCGTGCAATTGTGCAACAAGGAGAGACATGTATCGTGTATGATAGACAAGGAGAGCAATACTGTTGGATAAGGACAGTAATAATGTCGTGTGACAAACAAAGATCGCACTATTGTGCGACAAGGAGTTATAGTGAAATTTTTCCCTCCTTTTCATCGTGATAATGTTTGGACTTCTACGAACCGATTAAATTTTCATACTCAATAGATGATATCGTTCTAATTGAAGACTTGCGTCCGTTGTATCGCTTGAGCTTGGAGATGCAATACGAAAGGATTGAATTTTTTCTGTGCAAATGTTCTGACCGCACTCGTATCGTTAATTAATCAGAACTGTGTTTCCCTAAGTTCATATTAGAGCATCGCCTCTCTGGCATTAGCGAGAAAATAAGCAAATTACATTCATCCGACATTCTACACCATTGAAATGTTTCAATAAACGTTTTGTCACGGGTAATGAATTATTAATAATAATAACAATTGTATCGTTAATGCAATGATTAGATGACCTATCCATCGATTATACAGCAATGTCTGTTTAATCTATGAATCATTCATTCATCATTCGATTTCCGTTAATTAATTCTTGTATCTTACTGTCAAGAAGTAAATAAAATACGGAATTACAATAGAATAGATTAATTTAATTAATTAAAACAAGCTAAAATTAATTAAATTAATAAATCAAATTAAAATTAAAATTAATAAATAAAATTAAAATAAATAAATAAATTAATTAACAAATTAATCGTATAATCGCGTAATTAGTGACGCAATTATTGTCCTCTAAACGATTCCACCATTTGTGACACGTTTAACGTTATTTTGCCCCGTATCGAATTGTTCGTTTAAGATTTCAGGATTGGAAGCTTTGTAACAAGAGAACGCGCTGACACCCGGTTGTTACCATATTCATTTGTATTTCATAAGGCCTTTCATTTTTCTTTCTCTTCGAGGGCTTGTTTTACAACGCCACGTTGTTTGTCTCGGTCCAGTCATTAACCATCTGTTTTTAAATAATACACAGGCTCCTCGACTATCCATTCTTAATCTTACTCCTTTCATAAGCAATCCCTTTCACTATAATTTTTCACAACCCCCTTTAATACTATTTTTCACGAAAGCAAGCAAGATAAATCGAGAAGAATAATGGTTTGACAATTTCAAACGGAATAAAGTGGAAAGTAAAATTAAAATGCGTAGACACAGGCCTTACAGTTACCTATACAGGCTGAATAATACATTCTGTTCGTGTTTTCTCAAACAAGTGCATCGAGTTCATAGCAAAAAAAAAAAAAAAAATTATAATAAGCTGTTAAGCCTACAACCGAGTGGTTAAAAGTTAGTAACTTTACGTAAAATCTATCGACATAATTATCTCATTCCGTGAGAAAATTCAAGAAAAATATCGGATACGCGTGTCCTTAACGTTTCAATTAATTTTCATATTTTTCGCAACGCGCACTTTGGCGATAGGCGAACGATCCTCTGCCTGGACCTAAAATTAATAACGAAAAATTATTCGATTTTCCGGAGAGAAATTGCTCGAGTCGATATTCTATAGAATATTCTATAGATTCTATAGAATTTCCATAGAAAATAATGGCATTGTCCTGGATTCGACCAACTTTGGCGTGATAGCCGCTTCTCCTGTTAAAACGTTCCTGGCAACCCTTTGCGAATGGTTTCACTCCGAATTGCTGTAAAAATTGAAATTCGACGAGAAGCGACGCAGCAAGTGTCGTGGCCAGTTTCTGCCGCATTGTATTTCTACTGCAATTCAATTCGTATGGCGGAGACACAAGTTGGCGAGAATAGAAATCTGGTCGTTGTGTCCGCGATAGTTTTGGTAGATCGGCGTTAATCAAAGTAGAAATCGAAGGAAACTGTCCTCTCGTGGAAATTTTCTAATTCGTCAACCTGGCTTTTCCTTAATTCTCCTTCGATGCTGGCACAGTGATACGAGATGCTGCTCTTCTCGTTCGTTTTACCGTTCCAACTGTCAAGCTGGCAAGCTGACAGCACGACCACGAATTTTTAATACACCCTATATATACAGGGTGGTTGATAACTGGTGGTACAAGCGGAAAGGGGGTGATTCTACGCGAAAAAAGAAGTCGAAAATGTAGAATAAAAAAAATTTTTTTTTTTTCATTTTTCCATCGAAACGACGATCTACAGTGAGATGCGTTATACCGTACGGCGCGCGTACCGAGCGTAAATTCAAAGTCGATTTTCTCGAAAACAAAGCCTCGAACGAAAAATGTTTATTCTATATTTTCGACTTCTTTTTTCGCGTAGAATCACCCCCTTTCCGTTTGTACCGCCAGTTACCAACCACCCTATAAATGAATCAGGTCATTTCCCTTACGTTTGTATCCCTTTTTCTTTTATGATCTTCTAAATATTTCGATACAGCAACGACGTACCGATAGCGCCGGACATACAAACTTTATCAGCAAAATATCGTCTTTTAACGCACGTTAGAATGATAGTTATTCTCCGAGAGATAAAGTATTTTTTTATTCGAGATAAAAGCGCGAAGCGTGCGGGTTCGTGTCTTGTAAAAATCGATCGGCTATCGATGCGTCTAGTTTCGGTCGTAAATGGCTGGCCTACACGTTCTCTAAAACGAGGAATGTCCATCGACCAGTTGGTTTCCGAGCCATCAAGATCGTATTGACGACAGTCAGCGAATGAAGAGCACGCGTGCTCAGCCGGAACATAGAAGATTTCCTCCTCGCCATTCGTTTTATGTGTTGGCCGTCTTTACGAGCGCCGCAGTTGGCAGATTCTCGATCGGGACTCTGGACAACCGGGAAGATCCAGTTGGAGAATATCCTTTGTCCTTTGCAGTATTCTTATTAAAAATAGAACAGAAGAGAATAAGCGAATTGATTGACCTTTAACGCTTTCCGTTATAAGCAGCTCACGCTGCTCTTCGAATTACGTCCGAACAGCGTTGTTTAGTGAAACGTGAATCTTTCTTATCAAATACGTGTACAATTTATATAGATGATTTACACGTTGTACAACAATTACATTGCTTCAGATAGCGTAATAATTATTCGCTAATCGATAGCAAAGGAGCGTGCAAATTTTTCAGCTCCTTCCATGATAACACTGCTACGACTTTCTTTCCTTTCAACAGGATTGGTAATTTTTTACTTCGTAGCGAGGTGGTTGTTGGTGAAGATGCCCGCAAGAAATAATCTTGATGTTCAGCAGGAAAGTTTATCAAACTATCAACAAACAACAGTCAACAATTTAAGATCAACGATCAACGATTAACGATCAACAACGATTAACGATTAACTATCAAGAGTTATATGATAATCACGTATCTCTAATGGTGTTTGCTTCGCTATGACCCTTAAACTTTCGCACTTCGCAGCTCGGGGCGGAACGAATCTTTGGTTCGAAATCAAACGGATTTTTGTTGCTCCTCGATATCCGCGACGATTAGATGTCTCGCGAATATTCGGCGGGGGAACCGTAGGGATATCGATGGTACATTAGGCATGTCAGCTTTACGCTTTGAAGGTACAGCGTTTGGTGTCGTGAAGCCGTTGCAAAGTGCAGCCACAGTAGTATACGCGATTTATTTGAGTTTTGGCGGCTCTGGCAGAAATAAATTAGGATTTCGTTAGTAAAGGGAATAAGAGAGGTGTTTCAACGTTAGTTTGAAAGACCACTGCTTCGGTGAATAAGCGTGGCCTATGGATATTGCAATAATTGCCGAGCTTCTTCAACAATTCAACAAAACAGGCTGGTGAACGCCGAGTAGCGGTGCATTTTCCACCTGAGTGTGGTTTAAAGGGTGTTGAAGTAACTAATACTGTTACGTCGCTACTTTAGACAATGCAACTTCGCATTTTTATGTATTCTACTTACCTGAACGAAATTTTACTATTTTATTATTATTAGTTGAACTATCGTCGAGAGTTAACTTATACGACTTGTACGAGGATGTAAGCAGCAAGGGCACGAGTTACGCGATACAAGTTTGCAACATTATTATGTACTTAAAAGCAAATGTTTCGTGGAATTCTCTAGTATGAACATGAACTTCTAAGTGAACAAAAAATCGTAGATAGTGGAGAGAAATAGGTGGACTCCTGTTACACGAACGACCTGGTTATATGAACCGACTTGTTCCCGGGCAGGTTCGTATAAACGGAGTACCGTTGTAATATAGTTAAAAAAAAAAAAAAACAAACAAAAAAATGAGTTATCCTTAAAAGAACAAATGTAACTTTCTTGGAAACGGGAGAATATTCTACACGCTCTTGTCGAAGTTTCTACGAACATGAAAAATTAGATTCCGTCGATTCTTGAAGTTTGTCAACGACGAAAGAATGCAGTACAAATATAAATACAATTAAGTCGAGAATAACTTGACTGTAATTGACGATCACTCGGTTTAGATTAGAATTGAATTTCTTCGTTTCCGAATATTTCATCCCAATTCGTATCCTGTATATCATATCTTATCTTCTCCGAGGCCATTATCGTTTAAAATACAGAATATGTGGAATTTAAGCAAGCAAAAATTATGTTAATTGAAGCTGTTGCGGATTTTTCATCTTAATAGGATAAAAAAATAAAAGAAAAATAAAAAAATAAATAAAAGATAAGAAATAAAAAAATAGGATAAAAGAACGCAGCAGGTTTAACCTCCAGCTGCGGCTGATTTTCATATTTATGTGTACAGAATCTCGGACAAATTTGCATCTTGTATAGGTATATCGTTAGAAGTCTTTCGACGCGATACATAAAGCAATCAAAATAAGCGGAAGAGAAGAAAATATTGTTGTTCGTTAACTTCCAAATAGCTTCCAATTAACACAGTATGCGGAATGTATAACACAATTTCCACGTTGCTCGCTGATGGAGTGTTAAAATTTCACTTCGCGCCCCTATCGAACAAACAATTGAAGCGAAAAATCACGCGTACCGATAGCTGTTACTTTATTTTTTCTTCGAATTGAGGAAACTCGTTAACGACGGAAAAATACGATGGAAACATAACTCAAAGAACGTAACGGCATTTTTCATTGGTTTCCATGTTCCATAGTATCAACTTTTTCGTTGTCGTACGAAAGTACTAACTAAACGATACGAAATTGAATATATTTCAACCTAATTAATTATTACGTAAATGCCGTAAGAAATGAAATGCCTGTACTCCGCGAAAAGATCGCATAAGCAAACTAGCCACGTATGAAATAAAAAATTCACGACGAATTTGAAATACGTAGGAGTGTTCCGATGCGTTTGGCGTCAGTATCTCGCCATTGCGTGTCCAATTTGTTGCAGGTAGTAGAGAAATAGAAGAAAAATCATCGAGAGTCAGCGAGGAGAGGGCACGGCGAGCTGTTGCGCCATTGGTCGCCGTTAGGGGTGTCTGAACACTTCGTGGGTGGTTGGGAGCGACTATATAAAGCGTTTCACGGATCATGGTACATCGCAGTTGCTTTTACGTGTTGCTTCATCCGCGTTCCGAAACTTTTTCCTCTCTGCAACGTGTCTGAAGCGTCTTTTTTTCGCTCTCGACCAGCGGCGATCGTGTTCGCGTCTCGCGTTCCTTCCCTCGACTTCCGTTCCAAGCGTACGACCGAACGTCGATCGAAAGAATTTACATCGTCCGAATAGTTGGAAGAATTTTTCTGGTGAAGTTGCTCGTTACGAGGTGGAAAACGAGAGGATAGTTGGGGAGAAAGTCGAAGAGTTGATCGTGAGAAGAAGAAAAAGAATATCTTTTGTCTTTATTTGTGAATTTGAGGATCGAGACAGATTCATATAAGGGGAGTATATCAACATCGGTCACGATTATCTCTACGTGATGTTAATTGTTAAAAATCGATCGCTCGAGGAATATTCGTTGGTGTCACGTTCGAAAAAATTAATTCCCATAATACACGCGTAATCGAAAATATCTTTACGATTTTTATAATATACGCGCGAGGAATAATATAGTATAAAAATAATATTCCGGTCGTCTACTTTTAAATAATCGTAGAATATTTCGCGTTCGAGCGAGGTAATCTAACGGTAGAAACAAAAATAGAAAAGAAGGGTTAATCACGCGGATGATGAAAATATCTGGACGTAATTTTTACAGGCAAGAAAATGCTTTCGCGGCGTGGGAAGACGCAATTGGTACCGTGCTTTGGAACCATAGAAATCGTGATGTGTTTGTGGATTGCGTGTATGGTTTTAACTCTGGTCGCATCTCAACAAAAATTTTACATTCAGGGCCGGTATGGCAAGAGGCAGGAACCGCGTACAGGTGAGATATAAATGTATATAAAATTACCTTGATTGACAAACCTTCGACATTTCACAGATCCATTTTCTTTATAAAGCATGAACGATTTCTTTTCCACCGTTCAAAACTCGAACTACTGTTAAAAAACGTTTCTAAGTTGTAAATGATATAATTGATAATTATACTATATGACTATAACTACGTAACTGCATAACGATATAACTACATAAACTACATTAACTGAGAAATATTCAAACACAGGAATTTTCTCTCTATTAATACAAATACATCTTGATTAACTGTTACGCTCTATTTAAGTTTCTGCGATTCCGCGATATTTCCTTTGCTCTCGTTAAAACGTGAAATCTTACCTTTAATTTTCCAGTCGTTCGTATTTTCAGTCTCCGCGACTCGTTCCATGCGCGATGCTCTAATCAGAAGCGTCGTGGTCGTTTTGTGGACCAACGATTGGTGGTTATCTCCAATTAGAGCGTTTCTAGTTTCTAGTCACTTGATCTTTTCGTTCTGAACAAGGCACATTTATCGAATTCAACGAGAGTAGAATGTTCCGTAACTGTGAATTTTCTTTTGTTACAGTCGATGCGTTATAATTAACTATCGTATACCTCCCCTATTCTTTTTCTCGTATTTCGAATTACGGAAATTTTTCCTCGCATACGTATACTCTTTTCTTCTCCATCGTCGTTCTCATTTTTTCGTATCTGCTTCATCATTATTTTTACCTGTTCTTCGTGCAATGAAGAATCTGCAAAGGAAATACGCGTCTTTCTGTGTACATACTTATAATTGTTTTCGCAAGAACAAGAAACGCTCTTTGAGCTTCGATTCATCGCAGTAATTAGTTATGGGTATCTGCGTGATAGAAGCAAAGGATAGCTTATTAAATAATGAAAATTACGATATATCGGAAATTCTGTGACGAACGAAATTGGAAATGTCGAGCGATCGTTAAACTTGGATAATGACGATTCGTTGCCTCCATCTGAAATGTTGAGAACAATTTGCGACATTAAATTACCGTTATTATTACACATCAAAAATTACATGTTATTATTAAATTACACACTTATTGTTATTTTCTGTTCATTCGTGAAGATTCAGATGCGATTAAAATGTCTACTTACGAAAAAGAAATTCATTGCCAGATGATTATTCTCAACGATGTTTCGCTATTACGCATATAGTAGAATAGAGTGATCTGAGTCACTCAGCTACATTTTAAAATTCAGTCCTGAACTTTGCATAGAATAATCAAACTTGCTGCAAATCACGAGACATCGTTAGTCTTTAATATAGTAACAAAGGAACGAGAAAATACCAAAAATCATTTAAATAATTTTCTGATAACATTATTCGGGTTCGCGAGAAGATATTGCGTAAGGATATTGGTACTGGTTGAACAACTATAAAAGACTATAGTCGTCGAGAGTTGTCAATATACGTGATGTATTTCGTTATTTATCACGTCACGAATATCGAGTTAAATAATTTGTTTTCAAACGTGGATCGTTTGAAAATAGTTCGTAATAGAATTTTTTTAATTACAAGATAAATTGTTTAAACATCCTTCCAACACAAATAATTTTAATTTAGCTTAACGTCTCAATTGCAGACTCGTTCTTCGTGTCGGGAGGCAGATATGGGCGCAGCGAAAACACGCAGAAGGCGAGTAAATCGTTGCCAAAGTTGGTGGAGGTAGAGGTGCCAAGGATAGATCGATTCTTTTGGGGTAGCCGGTACGGGAAACTCTCCCCTCCGGATTACCGGACAGTTTCATCGGTGAATCGATTTAGCGCCATTCTCAACTTTATGGATCAAGTTAATCTCGATCGAGAGAACGACGCCAGCAACCGGAACGATCTCGATCTTGTCCCTTAAAATTATTTCGTCGGTAAGATATCTTTCTTGCTTTTTTTTTTTTCGTGAAAGGTTCCAGCTGTACAGATGAATGAATTTTTAAATGAATGAAAAATTCAGAATGCGTAAATTATGCAAAACGACGGATAAGTAGTAAGAGGGAGCAGAGACAACTTTTCAATTATTAATAATATAACGTGTGTCCCAGCATTGAAATCACCCACAATTTCCAGGATAATATGCCACGCTTTTTAGCGTGTTACAAATTTTCTTGTAACATAAAATAATCTCGAGCTTGAAAGGCCTATGAATTTTCTTGAAATCGTACACGAGTTTGACCTGATGTTCGTTGCGAGATTTGACTAATGCCCAGTGGCAAAGAAGAAATTTTAAATTTTAATATTCTTCGAATCGAGACAAATTAACTCTTTATAATTCTAATATGTTTATAAATTTTCACGTTTGAAAGGATCGATGAACTAAAGCAATTGAAAATGTTAGATCGTCTAATTTTAGAGAAACAACAGAGTATTTTTGCTGCAGAATTGTCAAAGAATTTTCTCGTGAAGCGTTTTCTTTGTTGGAGCTGTTACAGAAGAGTTTCCATTGCACAGAAATAATCCTGTTTCAAAGCGAGACACCTAATTCTTTTATTTTCTAACGAACAACTATCCCAATGCTAATATTATTGAACTATGCTTCGCAGACATCTACGAGGACTCGTTGGCTCTTTTGTGCGAACGATACAAACTGAGAGAAGAAGAGTTACAGGGAACGTGCGTGTTTCGATCTTCTAAACAAGTCCTCCGTAATGATTCGTTGTTTTTAATCGATTTAAAAGAATGTAAAGATCTCGTGAAAATCGGTGGAATGCGCAGAAAAACGAAATATAAGCTTCAGTTTACGCATCGTAGAATCTGGTGTTTTCTTTGTAAACCGACCCATTCCTTTTTATCGTTCTCCCATTTTCCCTCATTCACTCTGCTACTTTTCTAACAATTCTTTTTCCGTTTTTTATCGATTTTGACTAGCGTTACGTATTCAGAATAGTAATAGAATAGCAATAGTAATAGTAGTAGAATGCATTCAGCATAGGAGTCGAATATTGCTCGAGTGTCGTTTAGATCTTTATTTAATTATTTTATTCCATCTAGAATCTAGATTCTTACATATATACATATGTATTTTTAATTCCCGTTAAATCATCGACGGTTTTCAATTTTTCACACACAAAATTTTTCCACTTTTTCTCTTTTACTACTACATTCTGTATTTTTATGCACTTGTGGGCGCGAGTGTGAAACAAATTTATGCTCAGATCTCATTCTTTCAGTTGCACTGATAAAAATATGAATTTGCATAAAAAATCCGCAGTCTATTTATTACCATCACATTCCGTAAATTATCTTACAGATTTAACAAATTGTACAAAATAATTGCTTCCGAGGAGTAAACGTTTTAGAAGTTTTGCCGGTTCCTCGGCAGTAATGGTCTGTATTTAATCAGACCGCCTACGGGAAATCCCTGGAAGGAATTCCTTTTTCTTTTTATGTTCTACTAACGCACTGTGTCCTCTCCATAGCTATCTCGTCATTATCCTCTTATTTATCATTACTTTGCGATCGTTTAACGTCATCGAAGGAGTCTAGCAGATAAGATTCGCGTTAATAGATTTTTCCTGTCTTCCTCTTTAATTCCATCCCTTTTTCTTTCCACTTCCATAAAATATCGAGTTTCAATCGTTTTCGTTTCGTTCCCTCTTTACGTTCGGGTTTACCGCTTAGTATTCGATATCGAAGAACGCAACAAGTCTCCACCGTAATCAAATGGCGAATCCGGATTCGATTATTTTATTTGTCCTCTATCTTTTATTTTTTCCCCCAAACGGTACGTGTAGGTGGTCAAAATATCGTAGTGGCGATAACACTACCATTTTATTTCTCGGTCAAGTGGTCGTGTTCCAACGATTCGGTATAGATCAATGCGATTCGTTCACGATAATGAAACTACCTGGGAAAATGGGAGACACGATCGTTTGCGCCATTTTTACGGATCTTTTCGATGGCCGCGCCGTTCTAAACTTTCGAATAAGTTTGGTGAGAAGCTTTTTTGGTCCCCGTTTTAACACGAGAATTGCCGATAATTAAAACGAAATATTTGAATCGTACAACGAAATAGTATTGCATAGTTTGGACAAATAAATAAATGTCTGGTGTCAAATAGATAGCCTTAAAAAGTAACCTTTTTAATATTATAATAAAGATATCATAAAACAATTCCGAACTTTGATCTCTTGATATCTTTTTTCATAAGATTATTTGTCCTGGCATACTACATGAAAATCAATAATCATAGATAATTCATTAGCGATCTCTCGCTTTTCATACTTCTCCATTTTCTCTATTTTAATTTGATAAAACTCCTATAGTAACAATTTTTATCGTTTTAAACTCAACTCGGAAGAACTTCGGTACTTAAGGATGATCTCGTGAAAAGTATCTGTACACGACCGATTAGACAGGAAAATAAAAAGATCCGAGACCAAGTAACCTACTGAAGGATTTAATAGTTCCCCTGTTACAAGATTCTAAATCCTGGGTATTAAATGAAATTTTTCTTTAAATCCCAGCATCTTCCCGCAATCTTTTCCTAGATTCAATTTCAAATCCTTTAAAATCCCGTCTTATCAAATCCTTCTTAGCAATATCCACGAGTTTACCAACGATAGATAGAATTTCAAAAAATACGCTGGCGTATTTTGTATCGCGATATCGGTTACGAGCGCGACAGGTTCGAGCGTAGAATACCGATGTGCCAATTAGAAACATCGACGCGTTCCATTCACTTTCGCCGATGAAAACGAAGAGAGCCCGTTTGAAAGCAATGAAAGTAAGATGCGTAAGGAGGATTCGCGATGGTCGCGAGGGGAGGATGCAGTTCTGCTTGGCCGTGGAACTCGTTCAGCAGGGTAATCGAACGGACGGACCAAGCTGCGAGCCGTGGAATGAACCGGACCGGTCTACCGTAGTTACTCTCCGTGGTAGACAATGCCTGGTATCGATTAGAAAGTAGATAATATGCACGACACGACGTGTATACTCGACACAAGGAGGTTATCGTTCTTGTGCTTCCAAGCATCGCACAGTTTTGCTTCTGTGCTTCTCGAGAAAGGTAAGATGAAGGGAAACTATCGACGACCATGGCGATCTCGCGATAAACGAGTCGCTGTGAATTGTAATAAATTATGCATAACATCGAGAGAATGGGGAAAGGATATCCGAACAAATAGGAGGCTTGGAAATACAAATTACACAGGATAATTGAAAAATGCACCGATAGTTCATAGGATAGTTTAGGTTTTACGATAATGAACTTATTCGAGAGCTAGATCTTTGTTAATTATTTCCAGTCACTGGACGATATTAAATCGTTTATCTGGCACTTTACCTGTAAGCTTTCATCCGTAAACTTTGTGCCTTGGAGTTTACTATAAATTTTCAGCGCGAGATATTTACCGTTCAGTTTCTCTTGAAACGCGGAACGTGCCGCGGAGTGTACCATCGCATTTCTCTCTTACAAATTTCACCCAAAGTTGCCGATTGCGTAACTCTTTCCAAAGTCTAGTCACTGTCTTGTATCCTTGTAACGAATTACGAGTCGCTCGACGAATCTTTCGAAACTTCTGAGAAGAGAATATCACGAAGGCTATGATCCCGGAAGATCTGAGAATCGACGAGGGTCGGGCAGAGATCGTAAAAGAATCAGAATTAAAGAGAAGACAGTGGCTGGGCAGATCGAGTGGCAAGGTCTTTAAACGATCGCTTAATCCTATTTGAGGCCTACTTTTGAGCCGATCCAGAGGAGAAAGTAAGAGGAGCAGTATGTACTATACATATATAAAAGAGAGGAGCGACGGTGGTCGCGTGCTTGAGAAAGTAAAGTCTCGTTTACACGTAAGAGGCCGGCCGTGCGTTTTTACAGACACTCACACATTACGCCGGAATAGGATTGCGATTACCACATTTTAATTTTCTTGAAATTTCTGGGTCGAGCAAGAGGGAGTCCCCATTATCCTTATTTTTGTTTCTTCTTTGATCTTGAAAGTGGGCCGAAAACATAACGAACGCCGGCTGCCTTTTACGCGTTGCGATAGCGTTTAACGTGACCGAGAGGTTCTGCGTATAATTGTCTCGTTGAGTGGCTAATTGTCGTAAAACACAGATATTATGGAGTTCCTTCCTTTCCCTGACAAAAGACTAGCTGACAAAGTATAGTAAAATATGAGCATATATCATGATAGAATAGCCTGCTACCATAATGAAGTAGAAACTGGAATAAATTAGAGCGATGTAGATGGATGTAGATAATTTCCAGTATTAATAAACCGTGGTTATATACGCTGATTTTATGCATATATTATGATGTACAGTCTGGTGTATTCCGGAGAACGCAGCGGGAAGCTTTCATTAGCAACTCCTATGAGATTAATGCGACTATTGTAATAAAGATGAGATGGCCGAAAGAATTTTCGTGCATATTTATTACGCTTTCCTCGATCCAAGGTTTCTGTACAAACGTTGCATGAAAACCGAGAATGCGACGTTGTTTTGCCATTGCTTTCTAAGAGAAGTAGGTTTTGTTTTCGATTACCAGATATCTTTCTCAGCAGCGATATATTCATCGTGTCGTAATTAATTCCGTATGCGTCGATGCAAATTGAAAATAATATTACTGCAACGACATATTCGACGACTATGTGACATCATTCCATTCTTATCGTGATGTCACCCCAAACGTGATGACCATAACACTTTCCCCTTTGGATTTCTTCAGTTTGTCAACTTCTTTTTGCTTCGTTTCGAACATTAACTATTCTTGTCACAATAGGAACTTAGCATTCGTTCGAAGAAATTTGTCAACAAATCGTTGAAAGGTGGCGTAGGATTGCGTTAATGAGATTTTCTTCTTCGCAATTACGACGTGGAAGCATCGATGTTAATTGCAGATTTACAGCGTATCCTACGTGAATCGGTGCAAATGATCGCATTTAGGAGCACGCGTTTCGCATTACTGACCAAGTTTCGCTTATATAAACGACAAATCGACATTTACCGCGTACTCTGCGATAGACACGGTTAACGAACTGCAATTATGTCGAGATTGTGTTTTCTGCGGGTCCAGGCCGGTTCTGTTGCTCCGATTATAAGCCCGTGAATGTTTCGTTATTCCTCCGGATGCATAAATATGTAAATCACCATGATTTTACAGAACGATTCGACGGCAATGCTTATCGTACCGACATTTATAGCTTGGAAAATCGGAATCAATTTCGCTGATTTGCGTTTTGATGAAAATGTTACGTGCAATTCCATTACATTCGCTGCATCATTTATAAAACATAAATATCACAGGTACTGGCCTAATATTAAAGGCGTTTCTGTGAATTTATGCGCCATAAAAATAATTAATCAAACGAACATCTCGATCATTGCAGCTTCCATTCGATGACGCATCGCGTCATCTCCATTAAGTTTATTCGATTAAACGATTATACGATTCTGACGATCGAGGCTTTATTCGATGGAAACGATTTAAATACACTTATCCATGAATGTTTATTTAGAGGGAGTGCAAAGGAAATATTAGACTTTCCAGCTCACGGAGAAAGTTATGCGCTAACGGCTGTGCATGCGGTGTACCGCAGGCTCGTCTAGATAAATAAAATGTGCGACGATGATCCAGCGAATGTTGCTTCTGCTTCTGCCAGCTTCGACCTAGTTTTTTTCTCTTTCGATCTGCTGCAATTCATTGTCGGTGAACGCGTGCTGTGTTCAATAAAAACCAGCTGTTCGCTAGATATTTAATTCAGTCAAGATAAATAACACTCTCGATCTTAAATCACCACGTTGTGTAGTTAGACCAAGTTAAACATCGTTACACTCGTTTGCACACAAGATAGCACGTAAGATCTCTTCTTTCCGCAGAGTGTCAAAAACACAAAGATTAAGAACTTTGATACAGCTGCTAACTTCGTTGATACATGATTCACTCGGCGCGTATTCCAGCCGTATAAAGCTAGGTGAAAACTAGGTTTCCTAAAAGAATTTCTATTACCCTTCTTACGCATACACGAGTGTATAGCGTCAGATGGACGATATAAATGTAACCTTAACCTGGGAACGGCTGAATCACAGAAACGCTCGATTGTTCCGCTGTTTTCCATTCAACGTCGCAGTACAATGGCGCAAAAGTGACACGGCCGAGATAAATTTCACGCTTATAATTATATACCGCCAGAATTTCAGCCGGCATCGAGAGTTAGAGCACGTAGAACAATTGGATTCTCGACAACAGACCCAATTATAGATCGGTTCGTCTCGACCATATATGTACACTCGTGTACTTACACGTCACGTCTCGTCGCCTGGAAACCTAGAAAACGAAAAAGGCGAAAAGGTGCGCGAAACTGTTGCTACGATCGCGTCGATCGGTCGAAGAAAAATGGAGACAATGGAACGTCGGAGGATAAGCCACGGGAAGTGATATTGTCGTAGGCGCGACAGTTTGGAATTTTATCTAGAGGCGCTTTCGCCTGCTCGTTTTGAACAGCGTCACCTAAATTCGCGACTTCCGTCCCCCGGAACGCTCTTACTTTCTTCATCGATACGCTCCCTCGTAACACGTTGTCACGCAATATACTTGTTTTCGTACGTCCGGATGTCTTCTGACTATTAGAGATCGAATAATTAGTGCCTCGAGACACTGGCCTCACGCTCTGATGAATGAAAACGAGGAAAGTTCGTGGTTTCGCGTGCAACTACGCACGAGCAAGTTCGAACTAAGTACAATGGTAAAATACAAGGATGGATATGTTAAGATCTAAGAAATGCTAGAACGATGATTTTCTTGTCTATTCGAAGAACGAACGAACATTCAGACGTTCTTTTTTTTCCGACCAAATACTTTTACCGTGTAACGTGAATAGAACGCGATCAAAGCGAACGATTGAAAGAATTAATTAAACGGTAATTACAAAGTTCCTGGATTCGTTCGAATTTCAAGAATTCCGCATACTTCCAGCTTGACTTACGTGGCGGTCCTTGAGGAGCCGTATCACCAAAACGGATGTGAGCGCTCCGACAGAGTTACGCGAGAGAAAACATTTACACTAGGATATTACGCGAGAAAAAATGACGTTAGCCGATCGGTCTCCAAATAAACGGCCTCTTAGTTCGACGATGAAATTGCAAAATTCCATATCGATTACGAGCGTTGGCCACTTCACCTACAACTTTGTTCCGTCAAGAATTAAGAGTCGTTACCCTTTTGAATTGGCTCATCGTTGTCTTTTAGAGAAGTCACGCATGTATAAAGCGGACGAATAGGAAACGTGGATGGTGGCACGAACTTTCTCAAAACTAGATTTCTCGACTGCAAAGCTTGGAGATGTGTGATTTTTGATCTCCTGGCTACGTGTGATCTAGAAGGCAGAGAATTGTCGAAAACACGGGTCCCCACCGACTCTCCTGCTTGGGCCACAGATTTGTCTTCCACTTTCACCGCTCTTTAAAAGAATTATTCGTAGAATAATCGCTAGTCTGTAGAGGTTTACGCGTTTGCGAGAAATTTCGATGTACATAATATGTAAAGATACAAATTATTCATTCTAATAGCGTGAAACAAATTTTCATCTAAATTTCGTTTCCATAATTGCATCGATAAATATATGAATCTGCATAAATATCTGCAGTATAGTAATCGTATGTTGATTCGAGAATATTATTTAAGCATCAGAAAACGCAGAAGCATGTAACACTGTCACGGCAACGAATTTCAATCGAGTAAAAAATAGGGGAAAAGATGAGAAGGATCTATTTGCAGATTTATGAGATTTAACGAGAAGCTGTATACTTGGACTTTCCAATTGCTCACACTAGGTTTGATTAGATATCGATTTCTTCTCAATCTTTTATACGAGAATCTTCGTTTCACAGGCGAGATTTTCACATTGGCTCGTGGCCCGCGGGCGTAATCGAATCGAACAACGCTGACAATCGACCTTGCAGCGGTTTTCTCTTCATGCTCCTGTTCAGAGGCACAATGGCCGGCGTTTATTTTTTTCTCTAGAATTAATAGTCGCAGTTAATTGCCTGGAATCACTTCCTAACTATTTTACGGAACGAGCAACCCGTGTAAAATCACCGTCGAAACAGGAAGAAAGCTTTCAACGTTGACAATGAGAAGACGATTTGGAAATCAGTTCGTGGAAAGGAAGAAGTCCTATTTGTTTCAAGTTTAGTGTCTTTCGATGAAGACCAGTGACGTTTCGCCATTTTATCGTCTGTAGGTTTGTTAAGTAACCAGCTAAAAAGTTTCACTGTATAGGTCATGATTGAAACGTCGAAGACTTCGCATTTGAAGTTTTTTCTGTTATATCCTCTTTAATAAGAATGTTCCAGCAGGTTTCCATTTTTCAAGGTATGTTGAAATAATTGAAATTCTCCGCGTTTTTTATCCTTTACGTAAAGATATGTCATACAGACTGTTACAAAGCAACGATGAAACGTTTTAAATTGAATGACAAGAAAAGAAAGACGACGCAACGATATAACAAATTTCAACTCTCCTGGATGTTTCGAGACATAGTAAATAGAACGTTTTAACTAGAAAATATACAAACAGATTACTTTGAAGATACAAATAGCAATCGTCTACAAGTCTAGTAGACAAAAGTTTCATGTCTCGCCAGAAAATTTAAGTAGCCCTGGAGGAAAGCACATCTCGCGTGTCGTTCATTTACGTTGTCAATTTAACAAGAAACTTTCCCACCCGCGCGACTAACACTTACTCAGACTTTCTTCTCGCAAGTACGTCTTCTTTAAGAGAAGAAACCCTTAAGCGGCGCCAAAACCGCAATCCGTCTATTATTTACGAACGAACGTTCCAATTTCAACGCAAACTTTTGCCGACCTTTCTATCTTCTCTAATTTGAAACCCCTTATTTGCGAAATCGAATAACTCCACGAAACAAAAGATAAAGAAGATTGGTGAAATCATGTAAGACAAGTATCGATCAAACGTTTTGCTCCTAAAATTTCAAAAATTTCGGAAAGTGGAGTTAACCTATTTTTCGCCAGTGAACATGACTCATTTGTCTCGACATTCCCTGTTTCCTCCTGTTCCCTGTTTCGTCTACCACTTGCAGCACTTTAACAAAGTTTAGAAAAACCTTCATTTTCCTATTACCAATATTCAGAGTGAAGGTTAACAACGTTAACGCGATGAATCACGATTCTGAAGAACAACGAAGAAGAAGGAAACGCTGGTTGGATCGAAGGACTATGGTATCCTTCCGATCGCTCGATTTTCCCGTTCGATTACACAGAGAGAAGACTCGAGCAGCCGGTGTGGACCTGGTGGGGGACACACGAGAGAGTTTTACCTACCGAAATGAAACTACTCGCCGGAGAAAGTGAGAGCCGACGTAGCGGACGGTGGGCAACGACGAGCAGGCGACCGGGGCTCCTCGAGACGAGAGGATAGACATGGTGCAGGCCCTCCATCGTGTGCATCTTCCTTGTTCCTCGAAAAAACTCTTGGTTCGATCGTGACCGTTTTGAGATCCAATGGCCGGGAAAATTTAGGAAAAGTCTGGTGAATCCACGGTGAAGAAACTCAGGCAGAACTGAAAGAACATTTCCAAGTAGATTCATCTCTCGCGCCGGTTCTTTTCTCCGTAAAGGAACTTGAAGATCGACGTCGGTGGAGAGAGAAGAAAAATAGTCAAAGTGCGAAGATGATAAGAAACTAGTGAAGAAGCATGAAGCAGGTCTTTGGTGACTGTGACGCAATGTTGATACATAGCTGAGTTAATTCGATGTAAAAGTCGCGATAGATAGATCGTGGATCGAAGGTGTCGCGACGTATCAGTGAGAACCGTTGTGTTATGGTGGTGAGGACTGTTCAGGATCGACGTGGAAGAAAAAGAGGAAGAAGAAGAGACGGTGGCGAAGCTCGGGGGAGGTTCTTTTGAGGAATCGCTTTTTGGACGGCGAAGGGGAACAGAAGACTAAAACTTAGGGGAAGAAGATTACAAGAACGAGATTGATTTGGTTTGACAGATCGGTAAGTAACAAAAGTATCGCTGAGTCCTGTTAGAGACGATACTTAAAAATCTCGATAAAGTTTTTAGTTCAATTTTTAAGACCAAGAACTTATTTTTCAACACTTTCGAGATTTCTAAAGAAGACATCGAAGGTACAGAAAGGTGAAAGATACTAACTCGTGCATAAAGTAGAGGATAAAAAAGGAATAGTAAGCGGTTAAAGATAATTAGAAACTCTCATTGAATTCGATGCGTTGGGACTTGTAATACAATACTCACGCGATGGTCATTGGAAAAATTAAGTGAAAGTGAGAAGGACTGGATCGGCTTTTGAAAGAAAGCCCGTATCACCAGCCTACTCACCGAGTAAAACGTACACAAGGTAAGATAGGTAAATGAAACTAGCGATTTTAATGGTTGAGCGAAGTAGTTATTACCAATGAATAAATCGCTGGTCGTTCTCGCGACATTAGTCGTGATTTCGGTTTCCACGTATGGCAAATTAATGGACAGAAATTCAGCACTAATGACGTTTAACAGGATTCGATTATCACTTAATGACATACGACCATGCAACGAAGTAATCGGATTTCTATGATTGAAAGTAATTCGATCAATCAGATCTAGTTTCTCATGCAATTACATGGTATCGTTTAAAACATGTATAAAACATAGGAAAAATGTTCTAAAGCTATTAAAGTACTGAAATTCTTTTTGATCTAACGAAGAACTTTCACGAGTTTTGCAAAAAGTACTATTCATGATATGACAGTATTCGAACATTATTCAGAGTCTGGGACGAAAAAAGCATTCGTAGATAGACGGCAAAAGGACCAAGAGAGAAAAGTGAGATCTCTCGTTGCGAATTGGCAATGTCTCGTGGCTATCGAAATGCTCAACTTTCCGACCTCGTAGCCAGTGAAAGTACTTCCGTTCTTTTCCAAAACGAGACAAGCAAGGGGACGAGCATTAAGGATGCACGCTTCGGTACCATTCTACGGATTGCCTAAACACCACTCCCTGTTTACGTAACATCGTTTGATAGAAGTTTGAAGAGAAACGTGTGTCCAGCCACGAAACACGTCGTTCCATCTGACGATCCTCTATCACCGTACATGGAAACGGTAGCGAACGTTCCACCGCGTCCATGCCTCGTTCCTTACGATTAATTTCGTTGAATATATTTCGAGTTCAATTAAAAAAGCTTGTCTGTCATTGAATACCAGATGGCTCGTGCATTATCAAGGTGTATCGGGATTCATGAATATTCAATCGATGGTATGCGCGTTATCCGACACACTTTTTCCCCATTTTCATCTGGCTGAGATTACGCTGTTTATGCGCGAATTAATTTCTCCTAGAAAGTAACAATGCAGATCGTTCCGCGATCACTGAGATTGCTCGGCACTAGACGCGAGAGGAAAGAATCGACTTTACAGCGGAGAATAAGAATCGCTTTTTAACCAAGAACGAACGATGAAGAAGAAAAGAACCGCGAGGAGAGCGGCCAACGAGGAAAAATACACAGGGAGAAGACGAAGAAAAAATTCGTTACACAATGGAAAGTGTTCGTCATGAAAGGGTATCTGGTGAACTAGACCGCGAACAAGCGTAGCTCTTTCAAGGCCACGAAGAAAGAGCAGAAGTTGCAACGTTCAGATTTCTTCGAACCGGTTTCCTTCGAAAGGTGGGACGCGTACTCGCGCGTATCCACGGTGGACGTAAGCGTTAAAGGGCCAATCAGGCTGCTGTCATTTCTATCGAAAATCGAGAGGAAAAAAAGGCATGATGCGCTGCCGCGATCTGGATATTACCATTTCCAGAGGCCGGCCCCGAGTAGCCGTTATACTCTTTCGACGAGAGAACGCTTTTTGCTCGTTCGCTTTCTTCTGAGCCGAGCGATCCAAGTGAATTGACCCGTTGAGCCTTGTTATCGTTTATTGCCGTTTTGCAGAAATTACGGTGCTATTAAGCATCGTATAAATACCGATCGAACAAAGTAAACAACAGCTATATCGAGCACTCAGCTCGCATTATCTCTAGTATAGATACATATATTTATTTAAAACAATTTTCTCTTGATCTAAATTTTACTATTTTCTAGTTAAACGAACATAAAGGAAAGATTATTTTATTCCATGCTCGTGTGTTGAAAAATGTTCTGTCTTATTTACGTTCTCGATCGCCGTTGGTGGATCGTGCAAAGAAAACGGGGCCGGGATCGGACGAAAACAAAATTTCACGCGCCGCGCGCTTCTCTTTTTTTGGCTTTTTTTCCATTTGCTTTCGGCGAAAGTAAAACGGCGCCTGTGCGCTTTGCAGAGAAAGTAATGGATCGCGCTCTTAATGTCGGTTCACACGGAATTCAGGATGTGGACACCCGTGTGGCGCCAATCGGCTGGTACCGGACAGCACCAACGATATAAACGACAGACAGAAAGAGAGAGATAGGAGAGAGAGAAAAGCCAGAAGAGAAAGAGAAGAAGAGACGCGGGATACACGCGAGATCAACGCACGTGGGCTTTCACGAACAGCTGGGAAACGAAGCTACAATTATGCGTGCGGTGTGTATCTCGTTTACAGCGACGTATACAGGAGACGAGAGAAGAAACTCTCTGTACTTTCGACCATCAGCCTGCACGATAGAGTCAGACTAGTCGTAGAAAGGTGAAAGTTCGTGCGATGCAGCTTCTAGATCGCCTTTTGCATCGTTTACTTTGTGATTTTTTTGCCCCCGTCACTTTTCCTTCGATCGAGTTCGGGGAACCAACGATTTTCCCGTGATCGTTTCTTCTCATAGATCTTGTTATCTATCCGCCTTTGACATTTATACTTCTGGCTACAATCTGTAAGATCGAAACAGCAGCGAAATATATATTTTAATAGTAACATTTCGTAACAGAGGGGAAATTGATTATGATATATGCGTTTCGTTGGTAGCGAGTATCAAGATGAATAATGGCGAGGGTATTAAAATGTCGACAGCTTTCATTTTCTCTCGAAGAACCAGTGACATGGTTGTATTTTCTCCTCCTTAACAGAAATCAAAGAGCCGAGAAAAAAGAAAACGAGAAAGACAATAATTAAAATATTATCGAGTCGCAGGAGCATTAAGGCGATTAACAGGTTCGAATCTAGTCGGAAACTGGAATATGTTTTCTACCGGGTTTCACTTTTCTTGCTATTTTTTTTTCTCGCATGCCAGGCTTCCTTCGATAACGCTCATTAAGAACTTGACAATTCCTTGTAAGTCGTATTTCAGATAATTTTTATCAGTACATAAAGCATACTAACTCGTATACTAACGTTTCGTTTTATTGATTAGATCGGCTATAGCGACATTCTAATTGGCATGGTAAAACTCTAATAAGATAGTAAGAGGACTCGAAGAATAAGAAGAACATGGTCGATGGCTCGTAACTTCCGGCGGAGCGGGTGGCAGCGTGAACATGAACTTCACACTGTCGTGCATGCAAGAAGTGCACTTTCACTTCTACACGACAGAGCCAATGACCTACTAACACATCGAACCATTCACTCGCTACCGCGATGCTATTCTGGCAAGGACGTTCTACATCGATTGTTCGATGCGTTCGATTATTCTTCTTGACTGAAAAATGGACGATATCCATTGAAAAATTGCATAAAGGTATTGCAACCATCCTGAAAACTCGCAATAAAATCTATCCTCAGATATTCCAACTTCAATTCCTAAATCAGCTACTAATTAATTCTCAAAGAAGTAATACGACGAATAAATTAATAATCAAGTTCGATAATTAACATCCATAAGGGTACTTAGTAATATTTATCCGATGGAATTTTACATTTATCTGTTGAATGAATCCAATACTCTTTACATCGATTGCTGGCCGCTTCCACCCCTTTTTCTAACTCTAACCAAGATCATTCCTTTACCTTGAAATTCCTCGTCGTTCATTGACTGTCCTTCGATCAGCGGACAATGGGCCCTTCTTTTCGGGCGAGGATTTTTTAATCTATTACGAAATGGGGTGACAAGGACCGTTACGTGGTTAAATTGACCTGAACGTGGTTAAACTAGTGATTAATGCAGCTGGTACGATGTTGGCTATTGCCCAATCTCGTCTCAGGCCAATAAAACTCGTGGCGTGGCGTTTTCACTCCTTCTTAATATCCCCGATAACTGACCAACCGGAGGATGCTGCCCCGTACCATAATGAATCTCCGTGTGTACAATCCATGTGTTTGTTTCCTGTTGAGCCTCTTTTTACTTTCACCCGTTACGGAGCCAACGTGACGCAAACAACATATTTTCGTCCACTTGAAAAAGAATCCACTCGATCGGCTCCAGGAACTTGTTTTCTACTCTCCTGACGCCGGACGCGGACGGTTTCCGGCTTTCTGAAGACGAGTAGGTCAAACGGAGAGCCAATTTCGATTCTATCACGCGATTTTAAGCTCCATCTTTCTCTCGCTTTATACAATATCTCGTGAAGGTGTTCTACCACTTGCGGAAATCTCTTATTAATATATTACGTATAATTCGTAGTAATAAAGGTCAACTATTACGATTATATCGATGAAGTTCCAAACGAACGCGAAAGTGTACATAGAAAGTACAAGATATTAAATGCAAGCGTATAATTCGTAGAGAATCAAATTAATTATTTGCTTAATATTTATTATTTATGAGATATTTAACACAGATTATACAGGGTGGTTGGTAACTGGTGGTACAAGCGGAAAGGGGGTGATTCTACGCGAAAAAAGAAATCGAAAATATAGAATAAACATTTTTCGTTCGAGGCTTTGTTTTCGAGAAAATCGACTTTGAATTTTCGCTCGGTACGCGTGCACCTTATCGCGTCTCGTTATAACGGATCTCACTGTAGATCGTTGTCTCGATGGAAAAATTTAAAAAAAGAAAAAAAATTTTTTGTTCTACATTTTCGACTTCTTTTTTCGCGTAGAATCATCCCCTTTCCGCTTGTGCCACCAGTTACCAACCACCCTGTATATTTACAGTGACTATTTATCCAATGAAAATCCTTTTTCGGCAAGTATTCGAATACTTTGAGTCGCGATATACTCTGCTTTAAAAACAAAATTGAAAATATTCGACGACGTTACCTTTCGAAATCAAACGCAACAATGCAACCTAGTCACGAATCATTGCGTGCACTATATAGATGCAGTTAAAATGGACTTTGGTATAAAAGGGATTCGTGTCGGGTAGAATCTGTTGAGCTGCGTGTTCCGTGGCTCGTTTATCTCACTCACGCGACGTTTCTTCTTTGATGTTTGGAAGATCAATTCTAACGAAAGATCGAACGATAAATCGAAGCAGATTGGTTAAAAAATTACTGGATCGTCGTGAAAGAGGAGAAAAGAGAATTTAATTATCTCGCGTGTCGTTATATAATTACAGCTGTTACGATCGCATCAGGATTCTCGTGCAATCGAATCGATTCTGATAGCAACCAGTCGAGACTTTTTCCCCTTCGTTTTAGAATTGAGGATTGTTTACCTTTTCGTAACGGCACGTTTTATCTTGGATCACTTTTGTTCCTTGTATTCTTTGTCCTGCTTCGAAAGATACCGTATCTAATGTTTGACAATTTACACAAGTTAATTGAAAGAGCCTATCGGCTAAATAAGTGGCGAGATAACAGGCTTACCAGTACAAGCCGTCCTATAGGAAGGAAAACAGAATTTTGACACTTTGCGCTGTAAGCGTGCTCAAAGTTTTTATGGCAAATGATACTCGGAAAGGATGCTGGTTACGGCGCAAGCAAAAACTGGAAGAAAAGGCAAACAGTGGGCAAAAAATCGTTCCAAAAGAGTGACGCTATTAAACACAGGGGAAAGTGGAATATTTAAGTTGCAGGAGTCGCAAACGATTTTTCTCCATAACGAAAACCCTAAATCTTTTTGTCCGATTACCAACGCAATTTCTAATTCGATTTCTTCAGTTTTAATATATAAAACATTTGTACTATACGTTAGTTTAACAGAAATATGAATTTCCGGACAGAAAATTCTAGTAACGAGCCAAGATTTTGAGAGCTTAAACTTAGTCACATGACTATTTTAACTTTTGGAAGTATCGTCCCTTTAGTTTCATACTTAATTAAGTTTCAACGTTATCTTCCGCTGTGATACGCTTTTATAATTAGAAAAAGTATAATGAATTTTTTATAACAATAAACCTAAACTTTTGCAGAGAGCTTATTAAATTAGTCACGATGAAATATAAAATATTGTTTGGAGCACTGCAAGTTAATATTCGACGTAACAAAAGATTTATGATTTTGTTCCAGTCAAATGATGGGTGCAGCGAGATCGTGCCAATGGTTGCTCATAGGAATAGTCCTCATCGTATCCTCGAATCGTGCCACCAGTCAAACAGAGATCTCAGGATCGAGTCTTAGCAAGCCAAAGACGATCTTCAGTTCCAGTTACATTGAGCCGCGAAACAACAATGGGAATCGCACAGACTTAATTCTGAATTCGCCTCGCAGACGTCGATATGTTAGATTTCCAAGTGGCCCAGCCGGCTATGTTTTCGAGGGTGGTGGACCTCCTATAGGGAGGAACATCGGTGTGCCTCCTGGAGTTCGTTTTCCATCCTGGAGACAGCACAAGTCGCTATGGAGAAATCCTATTTCCGAGTACAACAGACCCGTGATGGGTCATCGAACTCCACGATTGATCTTTCGTGACAACGACATCCCACCCCCGGTGGGTGGCAGCGCATCCTCGTTTTTCCAACAGTCTAACCACTTGCCAGATTTTGAGGACGAGATCAGAGGTAAAGTACAATAATGTGACGTAAAAGGCATAAATCACATTTCTCGTATTTTATAGAAGAATTTTAAGATTCGATATGTTGTCAAGCAATTCCACGTCAAAATTTTCCATTTGCATCTTTTCCACCTTCGATCGTTTCGTATTTATTTATTTATCATTTCGCCATCAAGTGGCATCAAGAGTCAGAAAATTAACAAAAATAGATTTATTTTATCTTTCTCGCGTGATGTTTATATTGGTAAAATATATTATATATACATATGTGCGTAAATGGCACTTGAAATTCGTGACGTCGATCTCTGGTTTGGTCGAAAGGATGGGAAAAGCTAGCATTGGCTTGATTTTTTTTTCATATCGTGTTAACTGTTTGCGGTTCTATGTCGAATTGGATTCGATATTCTATTCCGCTTGATTTTTCTATTTTTCTTTTATCTTCGATTCGACAGAAATGTCCATATAGAATAGCTACGAAATGGCTATGAATGGTTTTCATTGTTACTTTGACGGTTAAATATCTTTTATGAGAAAGATTACTTGATAATTTTTTTTCTTTTTTTGTTAAGAGAGGAAATTGTTGTTCCAGATCATCGAAAGCAAACCCTCGACGATTACCCTAGGTTAGAATCAGGTACGTTCCCCGTGAAGCGATCAGCGTTGATCGGTGTTTCGACAGAGAGCGACGTACCGATGAGTCGTGGTCTAGTCGCACCTGTTGAAAGCCCGTTTCGCAGAACGTTTCCGGTCTTTCGCTAATCCAATGAGTGAAACCGATACCGGATTACATTACATCGCGCCTCTGAATTTCGTACTAGTCGGATAATTGTAAATTAGCCCGGGTGCAATATCCTAACCGGGTGTCGCAACGATTGTGACATCCGGACCCGTTTCCGTCGAGCCGACGATTTCCGTCATCCGCGTTGGTCGTATCGTTACGACAGAGGTGCGCTCGAAGGTTCTTTCCTGTTGCTTTTACGATTTCGTTAAACCACATCGCGATTGTATTAACGACGCTCCGTGAAATAAAACTTCTTTCGGTCACTTTTTAAAACGATTGCGCTCATTTTCAATCCTCTCGCGAATTGCTCAATATTTTCAGCTCGTTTCTCTTGCGAAAGTATTCTGAAGCTAGGCTTGGAGTAATCAGACCTTGCTTTGCACATATCAGAGATGTCTGGTATGAAACGTAAACGTGAAAAATGAACGAGTAACGAGGACCTTGCGTTCTTTCATTTTAATTATCCGTTTTGGAGAGACAAAAAGGGGAAAATGTCGTAAGAGAGAAAGGAGAAGAAAGAACAGTTTGCCCTGTTTTGTGCAGAGCCGCGTCAACAAAAAAGACCGCTGTGGAAGGGTGACGATACGTTGTGCGCTGACGGACGAAGCTGCGAATTTTTTCTAATGTGCTGGATGTCCGCTGGCCTTTTGGACGGCAGTTGCGGTGGCATCATGTACGCTTGTTGTCAGCGGAAAGAACCGAAAGGTAGCTCTGATTATAACCTGATTGAGGCACCTAGAGATCAATCTCAGCCGCTTCCGTTGGATACTTACACGGAGACCGCCAACGATGATCGTAAGTCCTTCCTACAGAAGCATGTCATCCGATTCTTGCACTAGCATGATCGACCACCGCTGTCTTTCTTTGGAAATGCTTCCTGAATGTCGTTATTCTTCTCTTCTATTTAAGAGACGTGTCTTTTATATCTTCTCCCTTTTTCTTCCATTACTTCACTCGGTCTTTCCTTGTTCCCATTTACATCTTTCTTCTCTATTCCGTATTTTTGTTCTTTTTAGTTTTTCTTTTTATTCTACTTGTCTATTTCTCTTTTTTGTCCTACAAATGTTACATTAGCACTTTCTTCAGCATGTCGAAATCTTCTTGACTTGTAAATCACTCGTCTCTTTAACACTTGCACTTTCCTTAGCATGTCATCGAATGCCTTCACTTTCTCTGTTTACACCTTCCAAAGCATGATAGGATGTACACCACCCGATCTAAGTCATTTTCGTCTTCCTCTTTCGATACTTGCACGTGTCGCGATCTTCCTGCCTGCCTTCCTCCGGGTGAAGTTTTCTCACCTTATTTGTCAATCGATCTTGCATGTTCATCGTGATAACAACGAGTCCGTTCCGCACTTCTTCGACGGTTCTCTTGTCACGCGAGTCCTCTGAATTTCGTATCCACTTCCGGTGTTCCTAGTTCGCGAGGAATAAGTCCTCCGTCCCCCTGAAGTACGATCTTCATCTTTAATCATCAATTTCGTCTGTACGAGTATAAAGAGAGATTTCCATAAATCTAATTAATTTACAGATTAATTACAAATAAGTGAATTTTTTCTTCCGGTCGAACCGCGTTTAAGAGGACACTTTTAATTTAACGGAACATAAGAAACAAAATCGATAGAGTCGCGATTTATTATTGCTTGGTAGTTTGATCGTCGAATGTTTCATTGAATTACTCCAAGTCTAATTCGGTAATACTAACTTGAAGATCAACGAAACGTTATCAAGTGAAAGATGTTTCCGTCGCTACGCTACCAAAGTGTTTATACTGCATAAAATAATTAGAGGATCGTTACTATGAACGATTCTATTGCGTTAAATAAGCAAAGAGAAGATTCTATTATAATCGATAGACTGAAATATGTAATAGTTGTTCGTGTGATAGTTTTAAAAACGACGATTAAACCTAATTTATTAAATTCGCCTGTACCATAATCTGAACTAACGTATCACTGCGTTCGTTGTTAAAAGAACGATTCGTCTTAAAAGGGTTAAGGTAATAATTAAAGCAAACGTATAAACGCAGGAAAAAGACATAAAAATCAAACTGATACGGAAAACGGTGCCCTGATTGTTTTGAGCAGTGTATTTATACATATTCCGCTACTAACTCTTCAAGAGCTGCTCGTAAACGAACACTGCAAACATATTTAGATTGAAATGGAGAATCTACATCCTCGTAATTACAGGCTGCGGGATTCCCGTCTCGAAGCAAACCGCGCAAAGAAGAATCGTCGGAGGCGACGACGCAGGATTCGGCAGTTTTCCATGGCAGGTCAGATTTGCATCGACGAATCGTAGTCAATCCTTTCCAGCCTTTTGTATCGTCTTTTAAACAGAGAAAATGTTCTACTTTCTCAGGCGTATATACGAATCGGGTCCAGTCGATGCGGCGGCACTCTCGTTAATCGATTCCACGTCGTCACTGCTGGTCACTGTGTAGCTAAGTAAGTGGAATATCGAACATCTGAAGCTGTTACGACTTGCAGAATTTCTCGAAGTTCTAGAATTTCCTTAATCTATACGTGGGTCGGATTTGAAAGCCTCGATACTATGATAAAAATTCCGCAAGTACAATATCGGTCGCTATTTTCTTTCAATTGTTCTTTCGTTTTACGTTTAGGGCATCGGCTCGTCAAGTTCAAGTCACTCTAGGTGATTACGTAGTAAATTCTGCCAGCGAGACATTACCAGCTTACACCTTCGGTGTCAGAGAGATTCGCGTTCATCCTTACTTCAAGTTCACTCCTCAAGCTGACAGGTACGTTGACATTTCACGAGTGGTTCTAACAGACGCTAAAATGAAATTGCCTGTTGCTCAGGTTCGACGTGGCTGTTCTACGATTAGATCGACCGGTTCATTACATGCCTCACATAGCGCCGATCTGTTTGCCCGAGAAAAACGAGGACTTTCTAGGACAGTATGGATGGGCTGCTGGATGGGGAGCGTTACAGGCTGGTAAATACAGAAACGATTTATCTGAAACGTTACAGAGTTCGGGCTAGCGACGGTCGTGTATTGAATTCTGTTAAAATGAACAGGATCGAGGCTACGTCCCAAGACGCTACAAGCAGTAGACGTACCTGTGATAGACAATCGAATCTGTGAGAGATGGCATCGGTCCAACGGGATTAACGTTGTGATTTATGACGAGATGATGTGTGCTGGGTACCGTGGAGGTGGCAAGGACTCCTGCCAAGTGAGTTTAATTTGACGTAAAACGGGTAAAATCAGTCAAAAGCTAAAAGTTACAGATTCGTAAATTTATGTGTCAAAACGTGCAATTCGAGACGATTATTAACGAGCAAGAAACAACAGTGGCTTATTGCCGTGTAGATTTAGTGAATCATAACCGGAATATTAATTTACAAATAACTTTAGCGATGAATTACATCGTCTCTATAAAACGGGTACCAGATGCAGCTACTTACTGTCAGTGGGTATTTTTTCCCAAAGTTTCACCCATTACGCTATATCGTCTGTACATATAGTACATAATCTAGAATGTTCAAGTTGAATTTGAAAGAATTGAGTGATACTCCTTTATTGTGTAAAAGAAAAAAAGGAAAAAAAGGATTGAGAGCTTTTTGCCTATGATTTTCAGGGTGACAGTGGTGGGCCACTGATGTTGGAGAAAACAGGACGATGGTACCTAATAGGTATCGTTTCAGCGGGTTACTCGTGTGCTCAGCCAGGCCAGCCAGGAATCTATCATCGGGTAGCTAAAACGGTCGACTGGATAACCTACGTTATCAATTCGTAGCGAGACGAATCAAAAAGGGATAGAGATTGTTCTCTGTAAAAACTTTGCATGAAGCAAAGTTTACGACACGGTATTGGATAGGATCTCTGACGATTTCGTAACTGGCTGGCAAATGATCGAATGATAGATACCGAGGATCTAGGAACTGTGTAACTGGGAATTTCGACGATTCTACGCTCGAGGAATGTGAAACATTGTGATGAGATAATGTTTAAAGTCAGGAACAAAGTTGCCCGTCTTCGAGGTGGAAGAACTGTTGCTATCATGCATCGATTTCTAACATATAATTCTCTAACGAAACGAGGTGATGCGTGGAAATTGTTTTAATTTGTAAGTCGCGCCCGGTGAACTTTCTTTCGTCGATTATCTAAGCCTTCCGAGGCAAAAAGCGTCTACATTCTTGACGTACGGTGTGAAATGTAACGATGTGGATATTTTGTAAATTAAGTGCGTGTGATATTCGTTTGTATTCGCGCTTAATAAATGTTCAGTTTTTTATTTTATCATTGTCTATCCATTTCTTTTTGTGCGTTTTAACGGATGGGACGAAAGAACAAGGCTTTTACATTAAAAACATACTTTGTTATTCGACAACCGCTATAATTCAACGCAAGCTTGGCGTTGCAAATGATAGAATAACGCGCTTAAGTATATATTTTTCATTGCGTATATAAGTACACATTTATCTCGTTATTCGGTTTAACAGTAAGTATCTGCGACAACGAGCATCGAATTTCTGCATTTGCAGATCGCAGGACGTCGGCTCTTCAAGTTCTATTAAATAAGATTATCATGGGATAAACTACGGTATAGTTACAATTTTCCCATCTTCACACCAACAAAAAAGTACACTAACTTCCCGCTTTCACGACGAAATTTCATTATTTTTATACAAATAACATTTTGTTCTACTAACGTCGATATCGCGTCGAGCGTCGTTTTAGGTTGTCCGATATTTTCAATAACAACTGCCTGACTATTATACAGAAAAAAGAAAAAAGCTCGTCGTGAAAACGGGAATATGATCAATTCCCTATAGTTTCCTAGTTTAGAAAATTCATTAGCATTCGCAACCATCTATACATCTTGTCACACAAAGCGCGTGATCCATGTATTATATTATCTTTAATTTATTTTTTAAGTATATCTTTGAAACCGCAGTGAAAAAAGACGGCGTCTAAACGCAAAAGAGATCCCCCCCCCCAAAAAAAAAAAAAAGGAAAAAAACGTATCTAACTATCTATTTCGTTCGACCTGCGCCAAGGTGAGCGCTCTTCGACGGGACCATTGCTCCCTGACGGCAGAGTAAGTTAAAATTCATCATCTAAGTTAAATAAACTAATGATAATACTTTCTCTTTCGAGTCTGGTATGCTCGAATACTAGTAGAGGAGGAGGACGAAGAAAGATCAGGTCAAAAGGGACCCCTTCAGTTGATCTACCGTACGATGCTCGTGGGATGCATCGTTGGTTACCAAGCTGTCGTGAATGCCGCGGCATTCTAAATGCACTCTTGTGAACGATATTTAGATTAGAGATCGTGTCGGAAATTTGCCATATCATTTCTTCCAGTTGAATGCTGGTGATTCGAAACTTTCCTGATCGTCTCTGAATTAAACGTTCCTGAGTGATTCCGTATAGCAGCTGAAAACAGTCTTGTATTGCAATTGTCATGGGACAACAAATGCACTGGCAGATAAAGTGGAGATACTTCGAGACAATCCGGTCTATGAAATCGAGCAGGTACGTCGAATAGCAAACAGTAGATCGTTCTTCAAACTTGAAACGATTACCGTTCGTTGTTCGAAGTACCGTTCTTTGATCACTACCAATTCAAATCCCACGAGGATAAATCGCTCTCTTCTACGACGGTAGAATATCGAGTTCAAGGACACTTTGTGTACTGGGAGACAAGCCATATTCGCTTTTGTGCATCAAGGCGCTCTTCAAATCCCTCAATTTCTGCGGTTGAAGAGCCATAGCGGTGTTCCTAGGCAGGGTTGCGATTGGATTTGTGCTGTGGCTCTTAAAACTAGCTTTTTCGTACCGATTGATCCCTTTCTCCGATTCCGAATTGTATCTTCTCTTCGCTGTCAGCTCTATGTTCGGTTGTTTCAGCACGGAATCTCTGTCCTCGAAGCAAGGAACCGTTTGCATGGATACGGTGTTTCTGCGATCGTTGAACAAGGACTTGGGATTTAGAGTGACTTCTCTGGCAGAGCCAAAGTGCTTGAAGTTCTCACAGATCGGACTGTTCATGAAGCTCGTGTCCACAGGATGACAGGACTCGGGAACGCGTTTCTCGATCTTGATCTCGGTGACGTTTTGACGAATCAGAATATCGGGAGCAGCTTCTGGTAACGGTTCTTGGGAGATCGGTGGCCATTTTAAATCGCGTGCCATGTCACGGTCAATCGCGAGGAACTTTCGTCTAGATTTGTCTATGTTATGCCAACGATAGCGTAATTTTCTAAAAACGAGGTAGTCAACAAAGAAGTACTCCATTAGCAACGAGATCACGAAGTTGACGATACCGTAGCCGACCAAGATGAAGCGGAAGCCAACGTTCTCTGGAAGAATCAGCTCGAACCAGTCACTCAGCCACTCAAAGGGAAAGGTCGCGAGGTAAACGGAGAAGAGGCTGAGACAAATGAACGAGGTGAGCAGACCGTAATTCGTGAACAGAGACTTTCTATATGGATGGCCCTTAGAGAACGTCACAGCCAGAATGATATACTGCATGGAACTGATTATGAAAACTGTGTAATTTTCGGTACAGCTCACATCGTCCTTGTTCTCAGCAGCTTTCTCCGTGGCATTGAACGGTTTGAACCAATCCATTTGTTGAAGATGCCATAGACTAATGGACTGAAATAGAGCCACAATCAAAATTTGCGTCACTAAGCTAAGAATGGGAGTGATGCTAATGAGACTGTTCAGAGGAGCTGTCTTGACTAATGGACCATCGTAAGCCTCGGTACGACCAAAGAAGAAAGCGAAGATCGAGATGATAAAGAGATCTATGTAGAGGAACTCGATGTCTGTCAAATTCGACTCGAAACTGTACAGCAGCATCACTGAGATGAATTGAGTGAGCGAATAACTCGCCATATACTTGAAAATTCCGAAGGAAGTGACCAAAGCTGCGCGACCTTCTCGAATCACGGTCAATACGCAAGAAATGTTAGTCTCGCGGCTCGTAAACGGCGATGCTACTGAAGATTCAGTGTCAGAGAGAGAAATTCCGGTGTGGGCAGCTTTCAAAGCTCCACAATCGTTTGCCCCATCACCTACCATAGCTGAAAATAATATTTAAAATTAACATTTCAATCAGATAATATAAATTGTTTGAAGAAGAATTCAGTTACGTACCAACATAGTATCCCAAAGATTGCAATTCCTGAACGAGTTGTTGCTTCTGGTCTGGCGACATCCTCGCAAAGATTGCTCCACGAGTGACAAGTTTGGGAATCAGTTCTGGGTAATATTGTTTGACTAGGGCCCACGTTTTACCCGTGAGTGAAAACACGTATTTGTTTTTTGAATGGTGTAAGCTGAAACAATGACAAACAAAAGTGAGAAATTAGATGTTAACACGTTCGCTATCGGAATAATTTAAATTTAATCCTAAACTATAAATAAACAAATGTGTAAGTTTCGCACTAATTTACTATAGTAGTAAATATGATAATGATGTATAGCTGAATGAACTTACTCGTCGGCTAAATAATTGACATCGTTATCGAACTGATTGTTCCCAAAGGAGCCACTCTCCACTGTTTCCAAGCTAGCTACACTATTCAAATCAGTCATTTCGCTGAGATCTCCGTGTCCCATAGATGGCTGACTGCTGCTCTTCGTGAAATAGATTTGTGGTTTCATCTGGTTTTGCTGAGTGGCAGAGACTGCAATGACGGCTGTACCTGGCTTCACGATGTCACAGTCTCTGGCAACGGACAGTGCAGTCAGCATATTGTCGCCAGTCACCATGACAGTCTTTATACAGGCAGTGTTTAATGCACTGATCACAGGCGTGGTTTCTGGTTTCAATCTATTTTCCATGATGACGAATGCTATGAACGTCAGATCGGACTCTGCAGACTCGCGACTCAATCGCTGGACCTTGGCGTAAGGAAGACGATTCAAAGATTTGTGTGCGAGGCCGATCACACGGTAGCCTTCCGAAGTATAGTCTTGTAACACAGCGCCAAAATCTGCTGGGACTATAAAAACAATACGATTAGTCATAACTTGAAGAGAGTTTAAAACACAAAATTTAAAAGATATGTTGCAATATTTACTGGATTCTGCTCTGGAGAGGCTGAGAATCATTTCTGGGCTGCCTTTGCAATAGAGGTCGTAATGATTAGCTCCCAACGTCCTGGTAATCACGCTCATCCTTTGGAGACTAGATGTGAACGGAAATTGACGAACGATTCCAATTTCTAAACCTTGCTCCCCCAATTCTGTCGTGGAACCAGTCAACGTGGTATCAAGGTTGTTTAAAGAGATGTTATCGATCACGTCAGAAGACATAGAATTTTGTCGGCTGATCGAGATTCTTATTTCGTTGGGTAGCTTCTTCAATAGATTGGAGCCTTTTGGTGGTCGCACTATTGTAGGGAAAAGCATCGAGAATTTTGACGTATCGGATACGTCGGGCTCTTCCAAACTCCAACCCGTAGACTCAAACATTTTTAGGTCGAGTGGATCTCCGACAAGTTGATTTTCTATTATAGTGATTCCGTGGCAAGTCACCATTCCGATGAGAAGATCGTTTAGGGGCAAGGATGTGATATCTTTAATAGGCGGCTGGAATTTCTTATCGATGGTATTCACTACGCCCCACATGTCGAGACCATCTTCAGTCAGCGTTCCAGTTTTGTCAAAACAGATGCAGTCAATTGATCCTGACACATTGATTGTTCTTGGACTCGTACAGTAAATCTTGTTTTTCTCAAGTCTGCGTTGTGCCACCATTCGACCGACTGTCATAGCCGCTGGTAGAGCTGGCGGTACTACGATGGTAACCAGATCTAACGCTTCAAGAGCGATGTGATGGTTTGGGACACCTCTCATAGCCTTTGTCACAATGGTGTAAATCACGCCAATACTAGCTATACCAGCCAATAATACGACGAACTTGTAAGAATCTTGTTCAAACTTGAAATCGACGGGTGGAGGATACATAATGGATCTGACCAGTCCACCTTTGCTGGTGTTGAACCCTGTTCTCACGACAACAGCCAAAACCTGCAAGAAAAATAAATTATGTGATCAATAATCATTGTATCATTTTCCAAAGTCCCTATGCAACAATTAGACTGCAAAATTTTATAAATTTATAGAGAATTTTTTTTTGCATATAATATGCAAAAATATATAAAATATTTAAAGAAACAAATCTCTGTTCAGGTCTCATCTTTTTCAATTCTGCCCGTAAAAATACGAATTTGCATAGATATGTCTAGTAGTAACGAACTTAGAAAATTAATCAGAAATTCTAATGTTTCGAGTTACCTTCTCTGAACCGTAGTATCTCGTTTGAATAACTCTAGTACCACAGAACAGCGTGTGTCTTGCATGTTCCTTAATGTCGTATATCATTTCATTGGACGAAGGAATAGGTGTTTTTGTGACAGGAACCGACTCTCCGGTCAACATAGATTCATTCAGAATGCAATTCCCAGTCAGAAGCACTGCGTCACAAGGCATCAAACAACCATGAGATGGAATAACCAAAATATCACCAGGTACTAATTTTTCAGCAGGCACGGTCGCTGTTTGCCCAGTCGCGCGGTCTCTCATCACCGTTGCCACGTCGGAAGAGTATACGGTGGAACGTAAGTTGTGTTGGTTCTGCAAAAGAATCCTTGGTTATTAATATAATTCAGAGATTGACGCAACAAGCGGCCGAAAAGTTGCATACCCGACGAGTCTGGAAGACTGCCATAATTATGCCGACGCTGGACATGGCCAAGATGACCATAGCGTAATAATAATAGTTGTCGGCAATCCAGAGACAAAAACTAAACAGTTGGAAGACGTAGAATGGATTAAGGACCTCGAGACAAAGCAGCGTTAGAATACTCTTTACTTGAATCACGATTTCATTGTTTCCGTAAACGCAACGTCTGTAAAGAAATCGGAAAATATTTTTTAGATAGTGTCGCAAAGTAGATTTATTATGTTTATGGGAATTTTTGTGGATATTTGCCTCATATGCTGTTCAAGCGAATTTAATCCTTGCATTTGATGCAATGTGGAAGTTAGGACACCAACGTCTAAACCACGAAGTTTTAGGAACTCGGATCTCTCGGGGTCCCAAACGTAAGTTAACTTCTTGCATTGGAACAGGATGATCGACGGAACCTCTGTATACAAATATAAATTGATTAATTTTTTATATGAAGAAGAAATATTTTTTAGAAGATTTTTCTTACCATAAAAAGAAAATATTTCTATTAATCGTCGAATACTTACGTTTAAATTGTCCACCGGCTAAATGCAGCGAGAGTGAGGGAGGATATTCTTCCTTTACTTCCTTGACGGTTATCACGCTGCCGTTCTCCATCCATGGTTCATTATCCATCAATGATTTTCCATCGAAAGGTTTACCGCTTGAAATATATGTAAAATATTAGCTTGATAAAATAATTGTCGTTGATAAAATAAGGAATGCTTACAGTATATCCTGAGCGGCCAAAGTCTGCAATTTCTTTACGTAATAACTCGTGTGTTTTCCTTGGAACTTTTCTACCAGCAAAACAGTGTCTGCGGTTTCTAATTGACATTTGGAATGAGTTGCCAACAACATAAAATGCGGTATCCAGTGAAAGACCAATCTAAGAAGCCCTCCAGTAATGATAATCAAGAACCAAGTAACAGCGGTTAGAATATTGTTTCTCTTGTATCTAGAAGAAATAGGAAAAGACGTTGCATAACATCGTCACACTTTCAACACGCGATATGTATGTATGTACCTACCCATAAATTTCCATTTGATCTTCTTCACCAGGGTTGATGTAATCGATACCATTCTTTAGGTGGAGAATTCCATTGCCTCTGGTTCCTGAAATAACACAATGGCCAAATAATTAGATCGATGTAATCGACGACAGGCGATGAAATTTCATAGAAATAACCGCGTGAAATAAATTGCTTCGTAACAATGTGAAATGCTCGTAATCATCAATTAAACGGACTATCAATGGTACGTTATTTATGGACGGCGATTTCATTCGGTAGGATCGTCAAGGACGATTCGATAGAATCGCTGCCAAATAATTTGATTAAGTAGGCGGTGATCTCTTACCCTCCAAAAGTTCCGTTTTCTGCTCACGCTGTTGATCAGCGGTGGTATTAGTACCGCGTGTTCCAAACACGCTGTACGCGTTTCTGGCGAAGCTCAAGTTCAATTTATTCGGAGTAGGCGGCATGATGATCGCAGAAAAAGGAGCGGATCTTAAGCGCGAATACTATATATGTATATGTAATATCTATATATATATATATATATATATATGTTTCTCCTCTCTCTTTTTAAATTTGGTACAATTGTTCGTGGTCTTACGGGAGATCACTCAGCGAGGATACTGCTTGCGGTATCACGACAGGGGGTTTTCCCTTTCGACGTTTCTTGTCCTTCTTCCCAATTTGAATCCTTAATCGTTTCACAACTACATTTTACCACTACTCTTATCACCTACGATTTATTGTCTATGGGTCAACCGCGGACCCGTTTGTTGTTGTTGTTTTATTCAACAACGGTATAAACGAAGAGAAGAAAAAACAAGAACAACGACACAAAGTTCGTCAACTGGCTTCAGAGGGAGATCGACGAGAATAAAATACTCGTGACAAGAGAGAAAAATGGGATTCTAGCCGAAACCAATTGAACGGTTCAGATGTGGCTCCCCTAGGAATAATGCAAGACGAGGAGATCGCTCTTTTAGGCAATAACCCCGTCTGCTACCGACACCGATTACCCGCCATTTTCGGGTCCGTCTTCAATGTTCTCGACGTAAATCTCAACAGAGCGTTCTCTTGCATTTGGCTGACATCGACAGGGACCAAGATGCGTCAGGATATAGCGGTATCCTGTCGAATGGGTCGAGGTTTGAAGATCTTCCTTCCACGAGAGTTCAAGTGGCAGTGGCTAGTTGTTTGAGTGGCAGGACAACGATGACGTTGACGATGAAACAGTAGCTGATGCTATCGCTTCGGACCTGCCCCCGAGTTCCTGGATTCGTGTCAGTCGCCAGGATCAGTAAGCTTTCGCCAGCCAATTCGTGGCGTGGTCACTGCTCGTTCACCTTCGCTCATACCGCGTCGTACGCACGCCTGTTTTGAATCTCTGTCGGCCAATCTCGGATGAAGCAGCTGAGGCTCTTCGAAATCCCAGCAGTCCACCAGAGATCTCTTCGTCTTGCCCTTGTCTCTCGCGGCCGATCCAATGTTACCTCGACCTTTTGTTCCGCAGCCAACTTCTATCGCCTCTCTTGCATTCTCGTGCCTCCCTTTTGCTGCCTCAACGTGCGATCTCAAATACATTACGGGTTATAAGAGTATTTTGGATGCCGTCGGGTGTGTCGATCGGCAGGGAAACTTCGTGGATCCTCTTCGATCAATAGAGATCTGTCTTATCGATTAAACGATCGGGTCGATAAATGATGTATCGATCGTACGACTAACGATATTGTTCCAAGATTTTCACAGTCACTAAGTAAATCGATTTACAAAGCGATTCTCGATTTTCTAAGGATTTAAGTACACGAGGGTCACAGGGAGAAAATGTCTAGATTGAGAGTAAATGTCGATTCTAACAGATCCACGAAAGAAAAGAAAAATTATTGTTCGCGATCGAGAGTACTTCGCTCTTTTATATAATGTTCGCTTCACGGTTTCGTGAATTTCGAACACCTATATATAGAACTGATTACGTCAACGTCCAAGTTCTTTTGCCGAAGGTGATCACACGTCTCTCACGAGCTCCTTCAATGATTAACACTTTTATTTTTTCACGCACGAAAACCGATGCACTCGTTTTTAGCACTGCTCCTCACTCGTAATTATCACTCGTGGTCCGGCTGTTCAATCCTGACTAATCGCCCTCGCGGCTCAAACGTACTCGAATTCTTGCTCTTTCCCACGGTTATGGCCTTTGCTTTTCTATTTGTTGGATGATTCTTTCAGATGATCCGTTTAAACGATTCACCCTCTTCGGGACTTCTAAGTACAGAGAACACGGTGCAATAGTTTGTACCTAGTATCTTACTCATGCTGATGATTTCAATTCGTTCGTACGCGTCGATGATCAGCTCCGCCCTGTTAGGCCTCCGTAAATTAGGAAACAGAAAAGAAAAAATCTCTCTCCTCCAGGAAGTCACTTTGCACACGGTCGTTTCACTTGCGTTTCATGCATCTGTGGCCGTTTTCGCGTTTCTCGCTCACGACACTCACTGCGTCTGCCTCTGTCGACATGCACCGTGTCGGTTTATAAGCGCTCACGTTCGAGGAAAAACGACACCTTTTCTTCTCGCATGCCTGTTAATTTTTTTCCTTGAAAAGCTCACGATCCGTTGGAACTCTTTCAAACCGCTTCGTGCAATGTGCTCACAATGAATCTAAGATGGCGACTAGCCAGTCGTTCCTTTGTAGCTGTACACCGAAATGCTTTCTTTCTCTTCCTTCCACGACCGCGTTTGTCCAACGATTCTCGCTCGGCGACAACGATTCGTTCGACGAGTTTCGTCGTAGACCGGTTTGTACGATCACTCTGAAACACTGACAAGTACGAAACAGCTGGCACAAAGCGTTCGCCCCAATTACAACGAGATTCCAGACGCAAGTGTATTAAGGGAATCGTTTGGCATTAGCAGAAGACTTGCGCTCTTGCCTGCTTCGATCCCGGTTCAGGGGCGTACTCTTCGCCGCCTTTTCAGGTACGCCACGTGTCTCGTTTCGTTACTCGACTCCGAAACGCCGATTCGATTACGCTCTGTCAACGTTTTATGAAACGCTGAACCTCAGCTACATCGACGAATTCGCAAACGTTTGCTAATCCACATGTGAATATTTATACGGCACGACGTATCAACAATTTCTCACGATTAAATGGAAGTGTCGAGAATTTTCTTCAATTCTATAAGTCACGAGGCATTGAGGGCGCCAGTTGTTTGGTTCGATTAAAATAGAAAAGTCTTTCCAATTGCACGATTGAATGAAAATATTCGTTTGGCGTAACTTTATCAAAATCTTAACTTATTCTTCGACAGCTGTCATGGTATAATTCTATTTGTCATTTTGTGATTATCGACGTTCTCAAGGGCTAACTAGCGAGCTTCGTGGCTCCAGGTTTAGTGATGCCATGCCTGAGATATCCCCACCATTTGGTTTTGCCTCGACCTACGACGACGTTGCTGTTCGTGAGTCATTTGTTCTCACTAAATCGCCTTCCGTGGCACGAGTACGGCCCTGTTAATTGCATGGGACTTAAAATGCATGCGCCTGTTTTCATGGTGATTCCTCTTCCACTACCCTGTAAGTGATTATCGAAGGAGCGCACCTGTTTAGGTGTTGTAGCGGCGAAACCCAGGCAAATCGAACGGTTTACCCGCTCCAGCCGTCCTCGTCACCGTCCCACTCTCTCTCTCTCTCTCTCTTTCTTTCTCTCTTTCTCTCTTCGATTCTTCATTGGAGTATTGAACGAGCCCGAAAGCCTCGTGGTCGATACTCTGTTCGAGTTAACTTTCTACTTTACTATGGCCAGCACGTGCCAAGCGTCTGAAACGTTCACACCTAACTCTCGTGCGGCTGGTGGGGCATTTCTTTGCCGTACCCTCTTTTAGATAACTCCGAGTTTAGCCTTTCAAGGCACATTCAGCGCGTTAGCGATTATTGGAGCTTCAACAGAAGTTTCTTTTATCCGATAAAACAGAGTCCGAAGAGAATAGGGTCAAGTTTAAAATGAGATTACTAGATTGCATAAATATATAGCGTGTTATTTAAGGAATAACATTTCAGTGTTTTGATGATATAAGTAGTGGAGATACGTATATCGTTGAGCTTGAATCTTGTTACGTTCCATTCGTTTGAATGAAAACAGATGCTAATAATATGATACTACGCATCGACTACAGGTCAGATTGTTGTTACACGCAATCGTCAATGACTGAAATGTCGTTAAAGACCATAGAAAAAAAGAGGGAGAGAGAGAGAATAAATATGTGACTATTCGGTCTGAAGATATCTGAATTATCTTAACAATGAGGAAAGACACCTGAAGTTGTTTTGTAACTCATCGTTGCGACGGTTTTTCCTGGAATTGTTAGCTCCGTCTTATTCGAATTTCTTTTATCGTACAGGACGTATCGTACATATCGTATTTGCGTACAGGAATCGTTGAATGTCGTAATTACACCAAGAGATAGCGAAACTTATGTAAGGTGAATATTGTAAACTGTGTGAATGGTGACACACGATTTCCCGGCACGGCAGACGCGATGCTTTGTACTCGTATAATTTCGCGCCGTTAGCTTTTGTTGATGAAGGAATCGCACGATTTCCGGTTAATCGTAGCTTCGATTATTCGATCACGTTCCACGTGTACACTTGGCGATTTTATTGATCAAATAAAGCGGTGTATAGCTACCTATGTTACAAATTAGTCTATCCGGTAATCGGTCACGTTTCATCTGCAAACGTCTGAAATTTGATATACAGTATGATAAAGTTAAATAATATTTATTGTTAGAGTAACCGTAGCTTATCGATAACAGGTTTCTACTTTCCGATGTTCAGATGCGAGGAAGATCGTTCATATTAATTCAATGAGCACATTAGATTCGCTGGGTCGTTATGTAAGATCAGTAGGTTTTCGCGAACGTCTGTAAATACCGATAGCCTTAAACTGGCAGCTTTTGTGGAAACATGAAAGTGGACGTTACTTTTTGCTCGTTCAGTGTCGCACAACTGACTACTTTAATAAGCGTAACTTGAGCGGTAGGTCGAGGCTACTGACAGAAATTAAAATTAAAGATATTACGTTTCTTCCTTTGTAATCTATCGAAATCTTGAAAGTTCTTTATTTGATGTTGTTTTTTTTACGAAAATTATCTTATCAGACATTATTGAGACGTTTATCGTACCAATTACGTTTTCCATCGTTCAAACGAGGAAATTCTATTTATATCAATTGCATCATCGAGATGATACACGCTGAATCGAGGACATGTTATCGCGGAGAGACAGTTCTTGTTCCCTATCCAAATCTCGTCATTGATAAAGCTCGAGATCTCGACGATAAATCGTTGAGTGGATTCTTTTCTCTGTTCCGATTCCCGAATTTAAATACGCGTCACGGAAGGCAGACGAGTGTCGACCTCCGTGCTATTTTCGAACGAGTCGTGTCGTCGACCGATTCGATGAAAATCGTCTCATATTCTACTTACTTGTTCGTCTTTTCGACTCGCTCCCAGCATTTAGAAGCATGCGCGGTGAACGTCATGGCCGTTTGAACTTTTCGCGTCTATAATAATCCAGTGAGTCGACCCTGATTTTGTTGTCGACTGAAATTTCGACGGAGTCATCCGCGTTTCCGACGCGCGAATTATTAACCGAGTTATTTACAACGCGTGATCTGTCCGGAAATACGCATTTCTCGTGGAACATCATCTTCAAGAATGTGCAATTGACAATTATAGTTTTGCCTTAAGCTTCTCACGCACACAGATTCTCGCTAACAGTCGTTTGAAGAAATACTGACGAGTACATCCTCTCATATGGAAAATTATTTCTTATTACTTCTGCATCTAAGTATTTTCGTGCTTTAGAAATCAACAATACAATCGTAATATAACGAGATTTCAGAATGGAACGAGATAAAGTTGCTTTTTGCTCGTATCTGTTTCACAAAATCGGCTTGTATTTCTTTTTAACGATAGACACGAAGGAAAAATACTTGATTTGTGAATGATGTCTGATTGCAGCGCATGACCTTCGGGGTTATCACGAAGCGGAGCTTCATGTGGTCTATACATCTGTAAAATTGAACGAGAGAGCCTGATCAACACGGAAATACAGTCGATTTCGTGGATAAATACGAGAATATGGCTCTGTGTGAATTGTTTTCGTGATTGATACGCAACATAATCTTCAAAGAATGAAATTTGCCATTACCCGATTCTAGTTAGATGTCTTCCGATAAGGAACCTGCTATTCATATCAGATTAATGCGAACACACTTTGTCGTTTTGATAAACCGATTTTCGGAAATGGAGTTGCACGTGCGTAGCCAGCTACGTGATATCGTACACATTTATTGCACAAGACGTTATAATTGTTCTCCGATAAGGAAATCTTGCTTAATTTCAACGTGGTTTCACAAAACCGTTTCCTCACAGTAGATACAGGCGGTGCGCGTCAGACGAGAAATGGTATACACAATATGAAACACTGATAATTTGATTAATAGGGTTGATGAACTGATACCGCCCATAAATTGACTCGGTGTAACAGTAAAATTTCAATTTATCAAACAGGTAAGAACTTTTGTACGATTAAAAGCAAAATACAGAAATCGGGAAATTGTTCGATGCAAGTTTAGCGTCAAAGAATTTACAATTCTAATTGTACTTTAGTTACCAATTGATAAGGCTCGTTTCTTTCGCGTTGCCGTATTGCGTTAAGGCTTTTTAGTAGATCAATTTTTTAAAATCATTATGTTAGAACGCATAGGCTGAGGACGCGGCATCGCGGCAGCCCGACAACTTCGTTCGTTAAATGTGTCACCTCTTAATTGACGAATCGTTTCGAATGGACGGGAGTCATTTGTGAGGACATTAGAGTAGCTCGCGTCTGCTACTTATATATATACATACTTCGAATTCGAAACGTTTCTAGCCACGTGCGATACGCTTCGGTGAAAATAGACTCAAGGAGAAATTATAGTAATTGATGCTCGTCATTTTCCTTTCTTTTTCACTATCTCTACCAAATCAACCCTCGAGCAAAAGTTACCATGATTTATCGACTACGGAATCTCCCCCGAACGATAATCAGCAGCTATTGCAAAACAATTTCTTCTAATTAGTCTTTCCCTAACTTTCATGAATCGATATCGGCTGATAGATTGATATCGACTTCACTTGAATAAAATAAAAGAATATTTAAGATACAACGAAATTAATTAATTGATCATGGGTAATGTCAATAATGTTCGTAATCACGACGTTGACAAAACTCCTCTTGATAATCATTGCCTTTAAAATAGATCGGTTGCAACGAAAGAACTATAGTTATTAGCTATTTCGACACTATGTTATTTTTACAAACCCAATGTCCAACCCAATTCGTCACAAAACGAATTATCTATCGCATTTATTCTTACCATACTTGTAAATCATAATTTCGATTTGAGATTCGAAAACTGTATCTATGCATGTAGTTTTTGTCGGGCAGGCTAGTCTCGATCAAAGTTTCGGATCCTCTCGATTTTATATCGCTATCGATTCGGAATTACAAACGTCGATCGAGTATTGCCATAACGTTGAGCAACCGGAGACCGGTCGAGGACTGACGCAGAGGAAAGTTTCGCTGTTACTTTTATACGTGGAACCGGCTATACATAAACAGAACGTTCGTCTGTGTTAATATAACCAACACGACACATTAATCACTCAGCTTGGTGAACGTGTAGCCATCGTGATTCCAATTTTATCCAGATTTCAATTTTCTTGGATTTGTGACGCTTCAAAATTCTAACAACAGCTCTTACACTTAAACCATTCGAAGCCAGTGTTTCTTAAAACCTAAGGATTTGTAGGCCTGACATTTAAAGACCTTCAAATTCCGAAGACCCCATAAATCTTCCTAAATCTACAATTTCTAGTTTGTCAAGGACCGTACAATCTGTTCACCCAAGACCATCACCAAGCAACGTATTCGTTGATATAACAAAAGCCTACCGTTCATGGCGCTTATCCTCAGCTCGGAGGAGGCTGGTTCGAAATTGGTGTTCTCCACTTTTGTATCGTGACGACGACGACGTTGGTGATGGTGGTTGGACAGGTGGGCATTTAGAAGTAATCGAACACCAAGGGAACGCCGGGCATCGCGTGTCACCGGGGGCCGTGATTGTCGTTTTTGTTTCCCGAGAGATCAGCAACGAGGCAACATAATTTCGGTGGCACGCGCAGCTGCGCCGTCAAGAGAAACGCTACGCGACCGCGCAGAAAAGCAGCAGGGACGCGCAACGGAGCGCCGAGCAACACTGTCGTCGCGTCGCTCCTCTCGCGAGTTCTTCGCCCCGTTACCGAGCTATACGTAATCGCTTTCATGTACCGGCGATCCACGCGAATCTACGCCGCTGATTGGTTGAGACCAATTCCTTATCAGCGAACATTGTTCCGTTGGAACCGATGTTTCAAAACGGATCCAGTCCTTGTCCCTGTCGATCTACCGATTTCGAGTAAATGCAGCCAGTTAACACGCCTCGAGCAATTAGACACTTGCTGTTAGACACAATTACACGCCTAACCGTGGAGTTAATCTTGTGCAATTAATGGCTTTTCGGTAGATTTCTGACTCAAGTTCATCGAGTAGTTTTAGCCTATTAGGAACTTCGTCTAACCGTCTCAGCGACTTCTCGCGGTTTATCTCTGACAATTCAGAGTCCGTCGCTCTCTTGACGCAAGATGTTTATCGCGAACTCTTAAAAAGATTACGTTACTGAGATTGTGAGAAGTACTTGATTTTAAATCGTGGAAGTAAAGTGAACGGTTTTCTCACAAGGAAAATTGATGAGCGTGTTTGTTTTTGTTCGAGGAGAAAGTGTCGACGTAGACAAGACGTTGCTCGAGATTTCGTTCATCTTTATTGGTTTCTTTTCTAGTGGTTCTGAACGCGGTATTAATTGCTTTATTTGCATTCTTTCTTGCGCACCTATGGCTCGACTTGCCAAGTTGCCTTTTTCTTGTTCATTCGTTTTATTTTCATTCGCGACCGTTCTTCCTTTAGTTTCGCAGGAATTTTATTTGTTGTTTTATTTCTTCGAAAATTGGAGAATCGATTCGTCGGGAAAATGATCGGGGAAGTACCAGGAAAATGTTGTACGGACTTTGTTTATTCTCTGCGAGACAATGGATATAATGTATACTTTTAAAGCAATCAACAAGATATAACGCCTTTGGACATCTACAATGGTTGCCAGTTGTGCTAATTACGAGCTAAAAATTCCGAACGTACGTATATTTCATCATTAGGCGCGCGAGTATATTAAATAGTTAATTAATATAATAATAATTAAAATATATATTAGAATTTCTCTCTCCCCTTTTTCTTCGTTTCCGTATTGTCAACTTTTGCTCAACAACGTTTCCTAAATACGATTAAACCCTGACGAGATTTCTCACATCGAACCCAAGTTTCCAAGCTAGCTTCTCAAGAGTAACAGTTTAAAAGATATCCATCTTTTGCTTACTAAAAAGTACATATAAAAAAGAAAGAAATAAGAACGTAGAATTTTCCTATTTACAGATATATCGTTCGCGAGATAAGTCGAATCTCTAGTTTCTAGATCGAATCGAACAATTTACTACGGACTGGACTAGGTCACGAATGAATCTTAACAAATATAGAAAAGATATGATCTCATTCGCTAATACCAAACACGTTTCTATCAACTTTGTTTGATCGAAGTTTCAAACTCGACCAAACACGCGTTGCCATTACGAGACATACATTCTAAATCTCAGAAATCTTTCTTCTTATCCTTATCTACTAATACGTTGTCGTGGTAGCTGATTTCCTGACCGGGAACAGCTGGATGAAGATAGTGCGGTTCCACGTCGATCTTCTCTTTCACGTCGGGATCTAAAACCATCGAATGATGAGGTCCTCGATGAAGCACCGTCGTCGAGTGATGCTGTTGCTGTTGTTGCTGCTGCTGCTTTCCAGTCGATTGATGCTGATGTTGATGTAGATGCTGATGAGTGTGCTGCTTCTCCTCCTCTTGGCCGTACTTGTCCAACAACTCCCTCAGTTTGTCGAAGTCGATGTCCTCATCGATTTTCGAGAACAGCTCCTTGGCCCCAGATTGCTCCAACTTCTCGGAGTCCTTGAGCTGCTTGAAGAGCTGTAAGAATCTCTCGTTAGCCTGAACGCCATCTCTGGTGGTATTTTTGGAGGAGTTCAAGTTTGGGTTTTCCAAGAGATCTGGTTTTTCGTGAACGACGTTCACATTCTTATCCAAGTTCTCCACGGTTAATTGTTGAAGCAGAGTATTGTAATCTGGCTTGATCCTAGACGTTTCCATACAGGAGCTGCAGGAACAATTGGTGATAATTTGCACTTTCTTCTGCATGGTGATCGGATTGTTCGTCTCGTCCTTGCAGTCCAGCGTAACCTAAACGATCAAATAAACTAATCAATTTTAACGAAACACCTTCGCAATTTATACAGTCGATCGATGTATGTGGCTTCCGAACAGCTGATACATTTATTCGCCTACCGTGTGCCAAACGCTGTCCAAAGGCTGACAAGAGTCACAGTAAGGTCTGATTAGGTCACCAGGAGCGGAAGGTTCGCTGTGTGGCACCATGTACGAGAAACAAGCTCCCACGCAAACGTTGTTATCCAATTCCTGTGAGGAGCATTGCGGCCACGTGACGACTTGCTTTATGGGAGTCGTCTTGCACCAGCTGTGCTTGTCGGGGTACAGTACGATGTTGTGAACCTTAAATAACCAGTAACGTCACTCTACGGAATAAATCAAAGGGAAATCGAGTGAAAGATCGATGAACCTTGTGCTCGCGATGGGCGTGTAGGGTGGCCGCCTGGAGGAACAGCGCGATCACCACTGTCAGATGACACGTCGGTCGCATGATCCCTGAAACAACAGAAGGAGAGAGAGAGGGTATCCGAATCTTTCCGACTGGACGGTCGTTGCCAATAAATTAGTGGCCAGGTAAAGAGCAGTCAAATTTCTAAGTGTGCCCGAACTTTCTCCGTTCTGATTTGTCGCGTCAAACATAATCGAGTATGGATAGCCGATGAGACGAAGGAATTTCGCGATTGCGATTCGAGGCGCGGCGTGCATCGTGTGCACGTGTGCACAACGCGTATTCGTTGGTCCCCACCCCGAATGAATGAAAGTCCGTGGCTCTCTTTCTCTCGTGGTGTGCCTCTCCCGAGGTCTCAGGTTCGACGACCGTCTGAAATTACGTCACCGGGATTTGTCGTGGTGCCGCTTCTCCATTCTTCCTTTTTCTTCATTTTCGCATCGCGTGAATTTTGTTTAAAACAAGCTACACGCGGGGAGCATCGTAAACGCAGGGAGAGCTACCGAGCGGTTTTTTAGGAGGAGGAACAGGGGTGTTAGTGAAAAGAAAAAGAGCGGGAAAGAAGCCACATCGGAACATCGCGGCAGCGAGTTCATTCATAAATCGTTAAGGCCGATTCCTTGATTCCAGTCGAGAGCGGGATGCTCGAGTTTTAAGTCACCGAGATCTTAAGATAACGGAATTCCCCGTGGCCTGACGGGATCGAGACTTTCTCGTGGATATCTCCACCATAAATAGCGGCGGATTTAAGCTACGAGGTTTGAATACGGGATATGCTCCTTCCGCCGGTATAAGACATTTTTTGAGGTCAGATCGTAGAGGGTAAAAGTTTCTTGTTGTTTGTGAAAATTTGGGAGAGGAATCGTCGTTGGCTCGATCAAAATTTCAATTTTCACGAATAGAGTAAGCAAAGACGCGAAGGAAACGACAAAGAGCCGGGTAGGTAGATTTAAAATCTTTACCAGGAAGCAATCAGTGGCGGAGGAAGCGCAGTCTCAATTATCGTGACCAGTCGAGCTTGCACGAGCTTGTTTTATTTCCACGGAGCAATCGGTAATGAAGCAATAATTCCGCAGCAGCGTGGTAAAAGGAACGAAGGAGCATTACGTGTATATGTAGACCGGCTGGATCGATGGCGACCGAGAAAAAAAGCGTCAATCTCATCGTACGATCTTTCTTGATCTTTCGGAGATCACCACGGGAACAAGTGGCACGAACGACAAGGTAAAAGGATGTGCAGGCCCAATTACGAGAGATCGGCCCCTTTTTTGGCCCTCGAAAAATCTCGGATCCGTTTCACCGCGGAGCATCAGGGAACCCACCACCGTGCATCCTCCGTCCTTCAGGAATTTACTTTGTCGTTGGACTCGCGAGTTGAATTCCTGACAACAGAAAGAATCTCGTCCCTCTACGAACAATTGGTCGCCGGTATTTCCAGGAGAGGATCAACTTTTCGTTCCCCTCCGTTGCATTTCAATACCGATCTTTCGACCTTTTCTTATTCTTCCGCAGGCTTCCTCCTTATCCAGCGTTTCATTCGACGAGCCTCTTTTTTCCATCGTTCCTTTCTTAGGTCGAATCCACTATTTCTGCTTCTACTTCGAAGAATCGCGCCGGCATCGCAGGGTTCGACTTATCAAGCCCGATCGAATAGTCGAAAATAAAATTTGAAAGGTTATCGGTGATCCTCTTGCAACGTAACACCTGCTGCAAATTGGCCTAAAGATACGATAGTCGAAAAATTAGAGCTCCCAGCTGATTCTTGTTGAATCACCCTGTACGTGGCCACGAGGGGAGGTGTGCGACTACAAGGTTCGGCCGCCCATCTCATTTCCACAAGCGGTGATTTGAATGACCGAGTAGGATACAACAGGGACGTACTTACTTAATCCGGACGAGTCCGACGGCTTACAACAAGCAACACTTTGTTCTATCCAAACAATTATCTTTACATATTGTGTCGTCTTTACGTATTACGTATCTTCGTGCCTCTATCAGACAGACCGCGTTAAATGTCTACAATGGCGAAAAATCAATTTTTATCTACCTTTGATTTATCGCTTAAGACACGCTGTCAATGGCAAATATTCTTCTTTCAATTATTTTCATCGAACTTGCAGTTCAAACTACTAGAACTTAAAAGAAGACGAGTCAAGTACGAAGCACGATCGACGTGAAAAATAACGAGGCGTTGGAGGAAGAGGATCGAGATAAATACGGCCCTGGCCGGGTCGCAGCCAGAAGTCCAAAGCTCTTTGTTGCTGCGCCACCTTCTCTTCTCGCCTCTAGGTCCGTGTCGGTGGCATGGAGGACCTCCGGTCCACCTCCTTCTCCACCTTCCTCCCAGTCCCGTTCCTTCGATTTGCTCGTGTCGTCGAGAAACGAGGGACGAAGACAGGCTGGCCAGAGGCGAGGCAGAGCGAGCGAAAGAGTCGACAGAAAGAGACGGTAGAGGGTCCTGCGCCCAGCCGCGAGATTAATTTGATTTTCAACCAAATTTGACGCGCCCCCGAGCCTAGGCGGCCAAGCACAAAGGGTGCCGCGATCTGTGCACGCTACAGACGAGATCTGTTGGTTCGGTCGGCGTTGGCTTCTTCTCGCGGGACCTTTTAAAAAGCACAAGGATTAAATCCGTTCGACTCGAGCTTAACACCTACGAGAACGAGCGGCCCGCGGACGCGACGTGCCGCACTTCCAGGAAGCTTCTAATAGGAATTCATATTTCATTCGGACTTTCCCTTGGCGAGAGAAGAATTATGTTTGGCAAACCTGAACGACGACTTGGGGCGGGCCGAGCGGAGAACGCGTGGAGAATCGGCGTTAAACACTCCGTAGGATTTTATTGTTCGGCTCGAGCCGTTCTCCGTCAGATTATTCTTCGAATAACAAACTATTTGTCGTTATTAAGAAAAATGTGAATGCGAGTGGAGAATAGACAGGGATGAGAGGTAAAGCGTAATCGAACCAAAGTTTGTACGGCCCTGATGCCCGAGGCACGCAAGATACTTTCATGATCTCTTTGCCGATGTGCCACAGTACTTAGGCGCGAGAGAAAAGAGAAGAAGGGGAATATTCGCAGCCAGTACGAAGGAAGGAAGAAGAAACACTAGGAGTAAAATGGTTCAAGTTGCTCGACCAATGGTAGTCGTCGGGGAATACGTATAGGTTCTCGCTGGTGGTATCAAAGGACTAGAGCTACTCCGTAGCTCGATCACCTTCACCATGCTTCATCTAGGCATACCCATAAGCGGAAGAATGACTGGTGGGTACAGAGAGACGAAGTAGGAGTTTCTTATTTTTCGAATTCCTCTCCTACGAGAGAAGCGCAACCGGAGAAAGGTATATGCACGCCTATCATCGTTTCGTACCGTGAAATCTTGCATCGACGAAGGTCTCGGACTTCGAAAAAAGAAGGTCCGAGAAAGAAAAACGGTACGCGGCCCTGATTATTGCGATAGATTAGCGTATAATTTTGGAGCGCAATATGTTCTTCCATTTTAATGAGAAATCCCTATCTTTCGATTTGGTCTAGCCCAATTTCGCATTTTGCGACCGTCCTTTGCTCGTCTTTTTTCCGCAATACGGTGCCGTGGCCGAACTAATAGGGGGGCCCGCAGGGTGAGGGTCCAGAAGGGGAGCAAAATAAAAGAGGAATCGACGAGAGGGAGGACGCAGAACGCGCCAAAAGCGAGAGGGAACCAGAGGAAGGCAGGCGAAAAGGAGCGAGAAGGTAACTGGGGAGGGCCTGCAAGAAAAAGAAAAAGAGGAGTTTGCCAACAGCACCGGAGGAAGCCCCGAAAACACGCTGGACGTGTGGCGCCATCTCGGCTCCTTTTTTTTCTTCCTCCTTCTCCGCCACTCGCCGCGCACACCCCCCGTGCTTGTTCCTCGTGCTTTTGTTACTTCGCCCATACTAATTCTTCGCGAGCTGCACGGCGTGCCCAGAGTGCGTGGGGAGAAATCGACTCGAGAAGGGGAATGGGCCCCGAGCGAAGGGGAAGGGGCCCTGTGCATCGACCAGTGTCGGATTAAGCTGCTTTCGCACCCTCTTCGTACCTTGATTAGATCGCAATTTTAAGCTCGCTAAAATTTCAACACCGCCCGTAGCGGTTTCACGCTTTCGAAGTCTTGATTATCGTTGCCAACGTCTGCCGCGTTTAAGTTTAGACGTGTCTCTGACTGAACTGTACCGGCCGAAACTAGGAGGGTACGCGCACGAAATATGATACACCTGTGCTTTTCGCCTAACTATAAGCTCCGTGGAACGATGGAATTGTAATTTTTTAAATTGATCGACAGTAGAATCGGATATGAACGTAATCGCTAAAACACCGAGGGGGAGCAAAAAGGGGAAATAGCTAGTGTGTGTACCGCCTTAAGAATTCTCTCTCGGTGTGGTAGCCCCCACGAGAGCGCGGTCCACATACCTGCAAACGAACGTTCTTAAAAGGGAGGGCAGAGCCCAAGAACAGGTCGTTAAAATGTAATGACATTGTTGTTTTTAATGCTCGCCTCTTTAAAACGGGCCCTTTCGTCTTCCTCGAGCTTGCTCGCTACTACCTCTTTCGCTCTCTCTTCCTACTTCTTTCCCGTTTTCTGACGAGAGATGCGAAAAAGCGATCGCGAGTCATCTTGCTCCGTTTTCATCCGATTTCCTCCCTTTTTACCTTTCTTCTCTAGGAAAAAAGAAACGTTCTCGCGGAGAAGGCATAGATCGGAAAGAAAATGAAAAGCTCCGATTTTATTCCGAGAGATATGGCGAATTTCTGGCTTTAAATGTTGCTCTCACGAAACAGGCGGCAATTTGTATGTCATTACTTTAATGATCTTTTGTGGCAACCGATAACCCGTTACCTGAGCTACAGACATCGTACCCACTAAAAGATGACACAGCTACTTTTGGTCGCTTCTGCAGCCTGACCTCGCAGCTATCGGTATCAAGTGTCATGGACCCCCAGGAAGCCTTCGATTTTTCTTACCTCGCTACGTGTTGTACAAGCCTAGCCGAGGAATATTTTAAAAAAAAAGAACGTAGAAAGAGATACGCGTGAACGCGTGCGTGTAACCGTCACGGCCAACCAGTGAAATTTTTTGGAGAAGACATAATCGTGCCACTTAACGATAGGTTGGAGAATACCAATTAAACGAGAGGTAATACACTGTTCATTTTCTCGTGTCCAATTACTCGAAAGGCGCGAACATGGTCGCATTAGCGACTGTCGGTTCCAAGCTCGCTTCGGCGATCCTCGACTACCTGTAGTTTTAAAAAGAAGCGCACCATAAGATGTAATTAAGCGTGGACCATTCTTGAGAGAATGAGACTGGTTGATGATATTACGATGTTTACGGAATGAAGTAACATGTCCAATAATAGACTTTATTTTACGTATCTACAATTTGTTCAAGGAATTATCGTGTCTCCTTCGAATTTCTTTTCCCTTTCTTCTTTTCTCTCTTTTCTTTTTTCTTTTTTTTTTTTTTTTTTGACTACCGTAACTTTGCCATAAATTTTCTAACAAAAAATGTATCTAGTTTGCGAGATTAACTCGCGTGAATGTTTCGATCGAGAAAGCCGAGAAATCGATGGTAAATTTTTGTCAGAGATTTTGGGGAATTAGCCAATTAACTGCACGGTGGCAAGTCGAGGCAGTCGCAAAAGGTCTTCATTAGAAAGGACCCGATGGCGAGTTGGCTACCGCACAACAGTTTAGCTTGGAAGTTAAGTGTTGCGTCTAAGAAGAGCTATCATTAACTCGAGAATAGGGTCTGGTATTAGGATTAGTGGGCAAAACGTTTTGGATAGGGTGTTTCTCAACTATTTAAGTCCGGAGTCCCTGTCCCTTGGCCACTTTCGAACAGTCTGTGATCATCGCAACTTCTCTCAGCTGGTGTTAACATTCCTTTACTTCGAATGGAGACCACCGGAAAGGGATCTGCCTTCCGGTGATCGTGACGCAAGAGAAAGATAGCGACAGAGTGAATCGAGGAATCGTACACGCCTTATACGCTGTTATACGCTGTTGTTCGTTGTTATAGTATCGGTACCTATCGGTGTCTATAATTGCTTTGAAAAAAACATCTACATGAGGTCAAGGGATCGTCACCAGGGAACACTGATAAAGTATGGAGAGCCAGAAAAAAGCTAGAGTATTCCAAGTACGAAATCTCGCTGCTATTTCGATATTGTTATCGAATCTACGATATCGTGGATTCCCGTAGCACACGCATCACGTAGTCTGGCAACTCTGGCAACGATCTCGAGCCACCAGCAAGCGTACGGCGGCAGCCTTGGCTTTTCTGAAGAAACTGTCACTCACCTCCGTGTACGTCAGCGACGTTGCGAACTACGCACCACTCTAGAAATTTGCCGAGAGCAGAAAAAGGATCGGCAGACAGTTTCGAAAACGGGAACGATCTCCGTGCGATAGTCTGTTGCTCGCGACTTTTCACTCGTTCCTCGGCCGGAACTTCGCCGTTCTTGCCCGGCCGGCGATAACAACCGGATCAGAGGAAGATCTGTAGCGACAAATTTGAAGAACGGTTTGCCTCGAAACACGGAGATCCGATATGAGGTTGAGCCGAACCGAGCTGAGCTGAACACGAAACTGTGCTGCCGATCTCTCGTGTTCCGTTCTCCTCCTCCTCTTGCTCCACCTCCACCACCACCGGAGTCTCCTTCAGCTCCTCCTTCTACTCGGTACGTTCGGTTCCGCGCCGTTCTCGTTCCGTTCTCTCTCTTTCTCGTTCTCGCAGCTTCTCCAGGTATTCTCGTGGAAACAGAAAGAGAAAGGATCATTCTCTGAACGAGATGGAGAGGGGAGGAATCAACGGTAAGCAAGAGAGATCTTTGACTACCTCTACAACGACGTCGCGTGTACTGTAAAAAGCAAGATCGCCCGAGGCCTTACACCTCGAACCAGTAAAACTTGTCGTACGCTAGTGCCAAAGTGTGCTCGTCCCGAGTTTTGATTGCCAGTTTAGCTGTTACCTCGTTTGTCCGATTATGAGAAGCGATTCGGCCGTCTTCACGATGATACTAGACGAAAACCAATTCGCTTCGATCTTTCAGAGACGTTGGTGACAGACCATAGGGTTGACAAATGAAAGAAGAATCCGACGAGGAACAGTACGTCTCACGTTTGTTGGGAACTTCCACTTTTCGGAGATAGAATGAAAAAAGTGGTAGTTTCGTAGGAATTTTATTTCGATCGCTGCTCGAATACGTCGCGCAACATCTCCAAGTATCGTCTAAACCAGTAGTCTTTGGTTTCACTTTGGTGTCTCGTGTTTGATATCTTTCTATTTCGAAGGTCGAACAGATCTCCTACGTATGTCATGTATGATAACCATATACGTAAGCGACAGAAACTAAAGATTTTTTACAATTTCTCCTAATATTTTGCCTCTTTTATAAGAGAATCGGTATTCCAAGTGCTACGTCAAACTTGGTCCACGCTCACATCGATTCTGTTGTCCACAAGAGTGCTGTTGCTTTGAGTCAAGCCAAGAGCGGTTCGTCTAATTCGATCTACAATGGGCCCTAGTTCGTTGTTTACGTATTCCTTGAACTCTACGCACTTTTGCCTGGTATTAATATCGTCGGAGCTTCCCCAAAGGATGAGACCGTCGGCACCGAGATCCATGATCTTTCGTAGAGTCGCTTCGAGATCGTCCTGCACAGAGAAATCCATTTCGAAGATCAACCGATTTGTTATCCAGTGACGTATCCTTCAATACCCGAAAATTGTTTTTTACGTAAAAAGACTCACCTTGCTCAAATACATATCCCTCTTATCTTGGTACTTGTACCAATAATAGGGGAGAACCTTCTTCCTAATCGCCATTTGTTTTGCTATTCTCAAGGCTTCTCTGACACGGCCTCCGACGAGACCGACTCGTTCACTGCTCGTTAGGCTCAGTCTGAAGTACACCGACGGCAGGAGAACGTCTTCCAGCTCGAACAGCCATGACATTCTGAATGGAGAAGCACACGAGTCTGGTTGGACTTATCGAGAGAACGATTAGATAAGACGGATGTAACTCCCTCAGGACGGTTTAAATTTTCATCAGAACACGATTCTTGACACTGACCCACTTAAAGTCCGAGTGTTGTAACGTCCACGGCCGATTCGTAATCTTGTTACCTTAAATCTCTAAGAAATTTTTTTCACGAAAACTAGAACGCACGATCGGTTGATGAAATTCGTGACGGTACGATAAATGCGAGCGATATTCGTGCACAATGGTACCGATACGGTCGTACGACGGATTACCTAGGAGAGTCACGACATTGAAGATGGTCACGATCGAAATAGAGCAACTTTGTTAATTACATACTTATCGTTTTCCAGCATCGTAGCGCTGTCGCACTGGGAACTGTGTTGATTCGGTGTCAGATTGTAGCAGTAGGGGTAAGCATAGTATCCCCAACTGGCGGACGGTCTGATCTGTTTGGCAGCCTTCAGTGTCTCCTCCATGAAAAGTTTCCCGTATTTCTCGAATCTTCGTTTCGCTTCCTGCTCGACGCTCTGATTGTCCCAGAACGGATGCTCACGACGAACTATCTCTATGGAGAGTTTCTTATAAGGCTGGAGGGAAGCCCAATTCTGTCGGAAGATTGGCCTCCAACTTTCGAAATCGATCACCCCCACACCGTGAAACGATTTGTCTGGTATCTGATTGATCAAGTGCTCCCGAAATACTTCGAGATGCTTGGTGAGATTACCTTCTTGCGGGACACCACCGTTTCTCGTCACTACCTTTCCTGAATAACGTTCAAAGTTCTTTCCTTTCTCCAATCCATCGATAGTCTCACGGTATAAGGAGCGAGTATTGTTTTACCGTTCGGGTCTGTCAGCAACGCCGGGAACATTCCAGGGTCGTAAAGGATCGCGATCTCGTCACCGCGGAAGTTATCCATCGAATTCTGTAGAATGCCATATCTCTCCGATACTTCTTCGAAGTGAAGCCCGTACTTATGGCACATAAAGGTGGGCACGTTCCAGTAAACGTTGAACTCCCTTACGGTTTCGTTGTTTTTGGGGCTGGTCGGTATGAAACTGACAAGAGAAACGACGTGTTAGCGAAAATCGAGTCTCGAAAGCGCGGCCAATGACACGAATTAGATAAGATATTTTCAGACCTGAACTTGAACGCTTTATGGGTATTTCAGGAGTTACAGGATGCGCTTGCCAACATTCGCGTTGTCCTTTTTACTCTCCGATCTTTTCTTTTTTTTATTTTCTACGGAAAAACGCAACGTGCCCGTTGCAGCACTAGGCCGCAACACGTGTTCCCGAGAATAAGTTTTAATCGTTCTCTGAACGTACGGCTTCTCTAAATTTAAGACGAAGGGTGCGGAAGAGAGCAAGTTGACTGTTTGCAAGGCATCTCAACGATTAACACGTGTGTCAAGTACCCGAGAAAAAATGCGTCGATCCGAAGTACGGGTGCTAGCATCAACAGCACTCGGAGCATCATCTTTTCTGTTACGATCACGATAACCGAAAAGATGAATCGAATGCACCGACTAGCGGGCTTGATAAGGAAGAGACGCGTAGAATATGTCCGCGTGAAATCACCCAGCGGGTACTTATTGATTTTATCCTGCTTGCAGATGGGACTAGATGACTTCACGAGGAACTCGTCAGAGGTCTTCGTGAATAAACGTCAACGACGATGGTACAACAGCAGTGCGACTGAATTCCGCTCGATTTCAGGCCACTATTTATTCCACATCGTGTGTCTCGTGTTCCCCACCTACGTGTTCGTCAGCGCTTCGTGCTGTTATCTGCTCCGGGTATTGTTCGGTGATTTCTCGTTTCCGTCTTTTCTTTTCTCCTTTTTTTCTCCTTCGCATCGCGTAAAAGAACATCACGCGTTAGTGATCAATCTTGTTGACAATTAAAGTGCATTGAGCCCCCTATGGAAACAGCGCGAAATCGGTACACTTACCTGACCAAGGACCATCCGAGAGTTGAAGGCCTTTGCCGGAGGATCGTTAACAATGTTCCGTCATCCAAATCTGTAGTTCACTTACACAATGCCTCGACATCACGATCGCCCGTAGTTTCAAATCTGCTTTTCAAGGACCATCGTTGGAATTAATAGCATAGTAGTACTCATACAGGGTGTCTGATAATTAGTCGTGCAAACGCGGAAGAGATGACTCCTCATGAAAAAAATAAATTAAAAATGTAAAATAATGTTTTCGCAGACGAGGCTTTGTATTCAAAAAACAAAAGGCAAGCGATTTTGAAAGTCTGCCCGGTGCACATATACTAGCTGTAAGTTTCAACTCGCAGTAGTAATTAGAAATAATAGCATGCTATTTATATTGTTAACCGTGTTATGATATCAAATAATATAAGAATACTATATGGATGACATATGCGGGTAGCTCATATTTCTACGTGATTCCTGAATTATCCTTTTTCGTAGTGCTTTTTATACATTTTGCAATCGTGTCGAATAGAAGAAATTTTCCAGCGAAGGAAATGAATCCATTTATCGAAGGACAAGTTTCTATCTCGCGAAATAAATTTGTCTGTGAAGGAAACTCTAATCAAACGTTAATTTTACTTGCGATTAACGTTCGAACTTGAGATAATAATTTTCCTCATACAAACAAAGCAATTTGGCGCGTTTGGAGGTAACGAATGTGTCCTTTTAATCTTAATGGTCGGATTGATTACCTGAAGCATTTTTACAAGACTGTTAAGCTCCCTTTCGTGAGCTTCTTTTGACACATAAAGATAATAATGGTAGGATAACGACCAAGGTAACAATAAATTCCATTCTTCGTCATTAATCATGCGAATAGTACCATAGTAGAGATAAATGTTTGAAATATTTGCCACCTGTGAATATAATTGATTTCACTAGGGAGAGCTAAATTCTTATTGAACATAAATAATTAGCCATTGTAAGAGACGAACGGTAGCGAAGAAGATGAATTTTAATGGAAGATAATACGGCAAATGTCTGTAAAGAATTTGACATCTGTGGAATATTATTGTAGAGTTGATCAGTGAATTTTTTACCGCCAAGTCGTACGATTAAACATTTTTCCTTGTCATTATTAGTTTGTACAATCGTTATTCACTTGTGTGTGCATTAAAAGATATATTATTTTCCAACGTCATGTTAAATATTTCTAGACAAACATATATTCATAGGGTATCTAGAGGACAATTAATCAGAGTTCAATAAATTAAATCATTTATCAAGAATGAGCACTCGCAATTTAGACAATATGTAAATAGACGATATGTAGACAATTAGAAATATTAGCATCGTAGGTAAATAGAAAAAATGGGCGTGTAAATATCAGCTGTTATAATCGCCACGGGGCCATCATTTCGCGCCTTTTATCTTGAAAAGACCTTGCATGTCGGTTGTGCGTATACTGTGTTAAATATTGATCTGCAGCAACTGTTACAAAGACCTCGGCTCGTATTAGGAGCACACGCTGCTCTCATAAATGAATATATGTATATGACAGTCGAAAACGTTTGCTGGAAGAAAATAAAAAGAAATCAGCTGGGTATGTTTTCCAGAAACGTAAAATTATCTAAAACGCAGCTTGTAAAGATATATATTTCAATGAAGTTTACATTTAAACAACGTAAATTACTTTTGATGCCGTACCGTTGGGCCAGCGGTGTTTCCCTTAATGACAGTCCTTAAAAACTGGTTTCTTTCGGTGTCTTTTTAGTTTTACCGCTATCTAATCGGCGCCGGAAGCAGGTCGCTTGTTATGCAACCACGTGTTTTGAACGTACCGGAAAAGAAAACAGTACCGAAGCTAATGATCGAAAAATGGTAGAATCATTCGTGTCAGCTATAAACGTATCACGTACGATAAGGAAACTTTATTTCGTGCTGGAGTATACAGCTTACAAAGGGGAAATGAGATTTACGATATAAAGTCGGAGAAGGAAGAACGAAGGGGGTAAACAAACAAATGGATCGCTTTATACTTCGATCTTCTTTTATTTAAATTTTTCTTCCACTGTCCACTTCGGCATACCTTGCGGCCTATTTAACCAAAACAGACGCTGAGGGAAATGTCTAATTCCAAATAAAATAACGCCCAAGGAGTTTTATCGAAAATTTTGAAGTAACTCTGCGGTCGACGATACCTGTAAGAAGGAAACTTGCCCCGCATGGTTCTTGTAAATTACTAGAGCATACGATAATTATCTACATTGCTCGTCACGCAGATACCTATATACACGCGTTGCACATGCATATTTTGACCTTGAACTAATGTCATGATCAAGGGTTGAGACAGAGACTCCCCAAAGATAACATCCACGGAACCGGCGAATCCAATGGAACGTGCTACTTTGACTCATTTAAGGAAATATTAATTTCTTTCTATCGTTCAATATGCTTTGGATGCTCGTTAGTAGAAGACAAAATTATATTTGCTTCCGTTTCCATGTATTCCTCCTATATTATCCTAATAATATTTATTTCCATCGTTTATCGTCGCTTCCGTATCGTAGACTTGCACGTGCGAAAACTTCTTTTCTAGGCGAATTCGTTTATTTAGAACTTATTGGAGCACCAAACCAATCTTTCCAGGTGTCATGCTAGGACAACGCCAATTATATAAATAATATTGCAGATTTCCGTCACCTATACCAAACTTTAATGGCTCTAAGAACTCTTTGTTGTCCATGAGATCCAACGCATTAAATACGTCGAAGTCGAGCTGAAAATAATATATAAACGATGGTTTTTTCTTATATAATAAAGGTACAAGCAATTACACTTACATTACGAGCCGATATCAATGCATCAGTCATGAGTTCGAGCCAAGGAGTCGCAGTGGATACGTTGTAAAAACTGTATGCAGCCCTGAGAGTTTTGTGTGTCTGGTGATGCATTATGGAGCTCGGCAACGTATAGTAGCTAACCATGTCAGTAATTTTACCATCGTTTTCTACTACAAAACTATTAATAATCCCGTTCTGTGGGAGGAACCAATGTCGGAACTCTTCGATGGAGAAAATCGGAACCAAGTCAAATTTCTCCAAATACTAAAACATGAGTGATCTTAATATTCTCTGAATTAAAACATTAACATTAATATTTCTAGCAACTGTAGTATTCTCCTGAAAAAATCATTACATCAGTTAATATTTTATGAGCTTGAGGTATATCTGCTTCAACCAATTTCCTAAATCCTGGCACTTTTGTATTTTCTGGCAGTTTAAACAACTTTAAAGTTCTCTGCATAGTCATATTGCGAGACAAGTGAGAAAACTTCACTTCAATTAATTTCTTTGGATTGAGAGAACGATGCCAATACCTTTAAAATCGAATTCATAGTTAAATGATAAGAAATAGTGATATAATAGTGAGATTGGTTGTGATGCAGGTACACACCTGCAAGTTGCTATTGGTTTTGGCAATACAACACCAGCGGTATAAACAGCCTGGAATATACCTTGAAGATTAACTCTCCTAGTTATTTCACGTATTAATACTGGTGCAACCCGTTTTGACCTCAGTTTCTTGTGCACGCATAAGAAATTTATTTCCACCATTTTTTGAGTGCTGAAATTTTCCTTACATTAGCTAACAGGGGACAGACTAAAAATAATTTGAAACCTACTGATTATAAACACGCAGAGTAGCTGGAATAGCGGAAATGAAACCGACTAGACGTCCGCTTTTAGTCACACGTACCCCACAGTGCCATTCTTTGCACCATCCAGGGGATTGCAGTGCCCTAGAAACATCTTCTATTGAGTACTTAATTGAACTAAACTACATTATAAATTTCATTAGTTGATATTTTGTTTACCACTTTAAAAAATTAGGTGGGTAATCAAATCTAAACATAGCATCATCATCTTCCACATAATTCTCAGACAATAAAGTATATAATTCTGACAAAACTAAAGGATCATCAAGGTTTAAAGTATCCCATTGGAAGTCTGCTGGTAACGAATAAGGTTCTGCCCTGATTGATGTTTTGTCAGATTCAATGGCTTCATTTTTAACTATTTTTTCATCTGCAGAAAATCTTCATAATATAATCTGGTCAACTTAAAATTATTGTTTACCATCGTGAAATGTAGATCTTAAATTGTTTACCCATTTTTGGTACTGGCTGCGTACTCCAAAACTGATAAGGCTTTTGCATTGCCTCTTCCTGAGTTTTAGCAGGTTTCTGCTGTATATTAAAAACCTCCATTGCCATTTGGATGTCTTTTATAGAAATGTTACACGTGCTATGCATTTCATGTTCATCTCTGTGGCCTGTGTGGTTGTGATTCTCACCAGTGGCATGCGCCATCTTGTTCTTCTTCTTACGATGTCTCTTTTTTGAACTAAATTACAAGTATTATCCTTTTATTTCTTTATGCGCTATTAGTAAAAGAAGCACAACTCACACAGGCATACACAATGCAAGAATAAATTAAGAATGCAAGAAGCAACAAGGAAGGTACAGGATACATTGAAACTTTACATGTTGAAAATATGTTCAAGGATAATAATATTTATATACAGGAGACACATTAAATATTACATACGATTATATCCTTATAATATTGAACACTTATAGTGCTATATATACCTAGTTTTGAATTAGTAGGTTACTATGACACATAAACATAATTCTAAAGTACCCAACTCAACTACAGGGACAAAATATAATAATATGAGAAGCCTTTTATTATTTCAAATTAATAATAAAATATTGTTATTGATAATTATATAACGGTTAATAAAAAATAACATTAAATTACGTCTACGGTATTGCCGGTCATCCATAACTCGTATTCAAAGTGAATCGAATCAAATGCTCTCCAATCATACCAATTGAAATTACACGGCAAGTACTTCGTAGGAATCGAATGAACGTTCGCTCACCTTTTAGATTTTCCATCTTTTTCGTGAATCTCATCCTTCTTAGCCTCCCGTTCCACAATTTGACTCTTTTCCTCCATTTTAATATAGATTTTGATAATGCGCATGCACATGACATGGTGGCTCCCCCTAGTTGTGCTTACACGTAGAAAAACGGGTCACGTGATGTACGCCATGACTGTTCCTTCGAAAAGTTGTATCGCGTCGGTGTGCTTAAATTAATTCAATTCTTTTAGTAAAAATTTCTTTATACGCCAACAAATTACTCTAAATAATTTTTATACAGTGTAGGGATCGCGAATAGTATAAAGTTCTTGATCGGCAAAAGAAATTATACGCGTTTTCTTAAAAAGTATTTGGTATGCCTAAGAGTCGTTCTATCTCGTAGTGAACGCGCGTTAGATAGAAATAAATTTCTCGGACCGTTTATCTGAAAACTTAGAAATTAGAAAATACGCGTTTACGGTAGTTTGGAAACGTATTAGCGGTTTCATTGACAAGATTGAGAATGTTTCGAATCGACTTTCCGTGGAAAAAGAAGCGTGGGAAAATTCGAGAACGCGGGATTTTCAAGCAGCGAAGGAAAGCAATATGGCGTCGGCTGCGCAGCAAATTTGGCGGGAATGTTTGGCGCCGGTTTTATCATCGATGTTATCTCTTCGAATGTTTGTCAGCATGTAATGTGAGTCAAAATAAGAATCAATTATTTTTAACGATATCATTTATTTTGTTTTAAACCGTATTGCAAAGCCAATGAAGATAGTAAAATGTATTTTTATAAACGAATAAGATAGACAAATTTGAGGATCGGAAAGTTACTTATAATTTGATTAAGTAATTAATCCACCGATAACCGATTCCTAATTGGAAGACAATTGTATTTGACTCTAGTCCGTACACTATTCATTGTCTTTTTATCTTGAGATCAATAGCACTTTTCAATATCATACAATACTACTCTAACGTGGTTTCATTTTTTTTTTGCATATATTTTTAATATTATATAATTTTCATTGAATTATACTACACTATATTATTTCGATACTGTATTCAATACTAAATCATTACGATAACACGTAGCACATGGTGCGTTATCGTTAGATTGAATATGCTTTGCATAGCACAAATACATTGCATAACATACATCGCATAAGCACATGTCGTGCGTTATTGGTTCAAATGGATCAAGGAATTCGGGTTGTAATAAAAATTGAAATTAAAAAGATTTGAGATTCATATACTAAAATTACTCCATTGTGTGACAGTCTGACAATTATAGTCTTCTTTATTTCATTACCAACAGTATTCTTACATCTTCATGCCGAAACAATGTATAATTTCTATATCATAATATATATTCATTTATTCATTTATATATTTATTTATTTATTTATTTATTTATTATTTATTTACGTGTATAATTGTTAATAATTGTAATAGCAGTAAATAGTCTGTAGTAGGCGAGTTTGTAGGTATGTAAACAGCTTTTAGGTACGCGTAATTCCAGTTTATCGATAATTCAAATCCCGCGTACGTCCCGTTCGCATAATTTATGATTTGCATATCTATTTGTCAAACTGCGGGCAAGAGCAAACTCCACGATTTGCTAGCGTGCCGCGATATTCCAATGTTTTCTCTTTCTTTTTTTTCTCAGCTTTTCTTAAGAAACCCGATATCCACGGAAACTGAACGGTTCTTGTTTCTGTTCGACGATTGAACGATAAGAGTCGAGTGGAAATTGATTTTCGAACGAATCTAATCTCGCTTTTAGCGCCAGATTTTCTTCTCTTTGTCATAAATTCTGCAAACTGGCTGGTTCTGATATCCAACTAAAGGAAACTATCGCGTTCTCGCTTTATCAAATGAATTGACAATTAGGATAATTAACGCTTTATTAACACAAGAGAAGTGTTATTACGGAAAAATAAGATGATACGATAGAAGTAATATTATTACGTGGGAATAATTAGGAACTTCTTTTCGCCTCGGATACATAATTAGCGATTTCTTTGAAGTTGCGCGCGAGCAACTTAATTAAGAACTTTCCATGTAAATCAACATTCGCTTCTCCGACTCGAAGAAAACGAAAAACTCGATTGATCCGCAGGACTAGTTAAATATTCGACCGAGAGATCGATGTCCAAGTAAATTAGGTCTGACGGTGTACTCGTCGAGTCGCGAACGAAAAAACCGTAGAAAGGGAGTAATAGAAAAGGTTTGTTATTTTATTTGTCGAATGAAACACATGGTCGTGAATCGTACGGGGAATTCGCGGCTTTAGTGAGCAAGTGCCTTGAGGACAACGATCGATCGTTGCTCCAGCAGGTACTGAAATTCAGAATGAATCGGCAGGGAACAAGCAGCAAACGTTTCATTTGTCTTCCCGCGTCTCGCTCTTTTTTCCACCTCGAGGAGTCGAAATGAAATTCCGCGTGTCGAATCAGGGCCTTTAAAACACGAAAAACAATACGGATCTTCACCCCCTAATATATATCAGCGTTGACTGTTCTCGATCGAAAATGAAATGCCCCTGTTAAATCAGCTGTATGGAAGGTATTTGAATTTTCCTCGCTCGCTTTGGCACTGCAACTCTGTAGAAAGTTTAATCCGTAAACTCGAACTTACATCTTAGTTTCGCCTTGTGTGTGTGTGTGTATTTTCATTTTTTCATTTTTCTTTTCGTTTTCTAACAAGGCATAGGCAACTACGCTACTACGAGAAGAGAACAATTCCTTTTTCCATCACTGAGAGTCTTTAAAACGGCCCTCCGTTAACTATACATGCTTCAGACAGCGCAGGATTCTCCCGGAGGATCCTGGCGACATCTCTCTCTCTCTCTCTCTCTCTTCGGGTGACGAGTTCGTACTCTTCGAATCTGTCAACGAAGAGAAAGACGAACAGGCTTCTAATTTCCCTAGCTTATCTTACGCAAAAACACTCGCTCGCGCGATAATAGTACACGATTCGCGATTTACTTCACACCATCGAAAAACAGAGACGAGACGGTGGAAGCTGATTAATAGAACACAGATTTTCCCAAAGCTTCGACTCGAGAAGCACGGAGCCGCGAGTACTTTTACGAATAATTTTTCCTTAGGACTCGAGGATTTTCTAAACGTTCGAAACATGGAAAGTGTAGGTGTAACAATGACAGGATATGCTATCAGTCGAGAAGAGATGAGAGTATACAAGTAGGACTAGAGTCGCTTCGTTCGATAAGAAATAGATGGATTGCGAAAAAACGCGTTTTATATTCTCGAATCGTAACTCCGGTGGGGGATAATTCCCGAGCTGCCTGGTGCACGGCTGATGTCTTCTAACTAGAGATTCTTCCGCGGTGCTGCTTCCTCAGCAATGATATGCATAGAAGAGTGAGGCCATGAGCCAGAGTGCGCCGCCCCCGTAGAATCGGCTGCCCTCGACCCCGTTTCTACCGGGTCGTTTGCGTTTCGACTTCGATTTGGCGCGCCGTTTGCGCGAGAAAATGGCGTTGGTGGCGTTGGTAGGCGACTCGATGTTGCAGTAACTCAGATCGCAGCAGCTGATGCAGATCTAGAACGAAATAACCGAATTTATTTCACCCGGTCGCGTGGCTTCCTCCTCTCTTCCGTGAGAGAGAGATAGAAAGACAGTTGGCAACACGAACTATGTGTATGCGGCTGACTAGATAGAGAACAGTCAAAAGAGAGGGCAAGCCAGGCCAGGATACTTTGAAAAAATTCGCTATTTCGCACCTGCTGCGTGTCCACTGGGATGCAACCGACCGAGGCAGGTCCGCATTCCGCGCTACTCACGCAGCTCTTGCTCACCTGAAATATAAACGTGCTTTTTCACGGACCATTGTGCGTCAGGGGCATGTTACATTCGATGCGTCATCGTTTTGTATCGGCTTGTTGATACGCTCGTTCTCATTTTCTTCACGATGCAACGGGGGCTGTTTTATTTTCTATCTAGCGATTGTCAAAGTATCGATTCCCGGTCGTTAGGATCTACGTCGTCGATCTTTTTCTCACTGTTTAATTCTTAGATGTTCGATTTCGCGTACACAGAATGTTCATCTCGGCGATTGCTACGGGTTTTTTCCGCTTGTTTCCCTTCCTTTCTTTCCGAGCGTTCTGAAACTTTAGAGAGAAAAAGAGAGAAAAAAAAATGAAAGGAAAGAAAGGAAAAGGAAAATATCACGGAGGTTTCACTCGAGTCTTTCGTTTGAAGCGAACGAATCGCCGCACAGTCTGAAGCCACTGCTTGGAAAACGCTTTGTTCCGCGTCATCTGCGAATCTTCCCACCATATCGTTACGTAGATATTCGCATCTAAGAATCAATTAATCGATGAACCAACAAAGCCGAGAACGCGTGGAAACCGCGAATAGGTGAATTGATAAGCTCTAATTGATTCCGATGTCCATAATTGAAAGAGTTTTGGAAAGTGCTTAGTCGGTGGATGCTCTTAAGGGAAGCCATCACTCTTCCGCTGTGAATTCAGTTTCGCAAGTTTATCCATTAACAAACACGGAAATCGATAATGCGTTTAACGCTGGGAGAAGCTATTAGTGGGGCTAGTGATAAAATTTCGGATTGATCTTCATCGGTGGCAGGCGCATCGTGCGTACAATGGTTTCGTGATGAACGTCGAACGTGTCGATTTTATCGTGGCACCGCGGCCGCGTTTCAATCAACCCGTGAAACGAGAGAACACATCGAAGGAAATCCCAATTTCTAACGCCCAATGAAAAGGAAGGAAAACGTTCGCCCGCTCGTTTTTCCTACTTTCGTCGCGTCTTCGATTTAAATTATTCTTCGATGGTAAATTACATTAATTATGCAAACTTATCCCCGTTGGAATTGTGAAGCAAAAGAGGCAGAGTTTCTCCATCGTAAGAAAGGAAAGGATCGACACGGCCAACACTCGAGTTGCAGTTCTAATACTTCTTGGCAACGACAGAGTTAATCGCGTCGACTCGAAGTCTTCTCGTCTCGAGGAGAAGGTCAAGTGTTAGGGGAAGAAGAAGAAGAAGAAGAAAAAAAGAAGAATTTGTGCTTGCCAAGACGCTATTTCCCAGGCTGTCCAAAATGTGCAGCGATCTGCAAAAGTCTCGGCCACCCGCCGGACACGGTGTATCTATCGCCCATTCGTTGCACATCTGCGAACAGAGGACAAAAAAAGAATACGATAGCTGTGATATTAGCTGGAATCGGAACATATATAACGTCGGATTCGTATATACCGGTCGACGTATTTGCATGGTCATCCGGTCGTTACTCACCAGTCTCGATCAATCGCACGAAAGTTCGAGGTTAGTACCACGGTGGTTCGATATGGGGGTAAAAAAGTATGGAGTTTGTTGGTTCTGTACCGCTCGAAATCGAGGGGATCAGTAGAGCGAGTTAGAGTTCGGAAAATCGTACGGGTGGAACGTAACTGGAGAATTCGTTGCTTTCTGATCGAGTGGCCGCAACGACTGCGTCGCCGTTATAGAAAGATCCGACTACTATGGAATTCGGGATGAAAGAAAAGAAATAGAGAAGGGAAAAAGGACAAGGGGAGAAATAAGACGACGGAGTTCACGGTCGAAGGAATAAATTCTCGGAGCCGGAACTCGCGGTGGCCATCGATCCGACCGGAATCAACGGTTTTCAATAGAGACTTCCGTGGAAGGAACTTCTATTTAGAATTGCTCGGACTTGATCCGCGGTGTTGAACGATCTCGTAGCCATCTTCTTCGGTGTTTCGTGTCTTCTTTTTCTCGTTGCTGGAAGAAATCGACGACCGGGCCCGATATTGGTAATTCCTTCGCGACGTCGGCGATTCAAAGAGCGGTAGATGGCGAATGGAGAGCGAAGAAGGAAAGACGAGTCGTGGGTGTACGGACAGAAGGAGTGAGATAGGTAGGTTAGGGAGGCGGGCCAAGAACGGAGGAAGGGAAGTTTGAAAATAAATAAAAGATCGATGGCGGAACGATCTCCTCGGGGCTAAACGAAATTGTGCACTGGACTCGGTACGATACAGGCATTACGGACTCTTAGGAGGACGTTTAATGGACTCGTCGATACCTGGTTATCGCTGACGTTGACGCAAGTGTAGCACGTTAGACCTGCAACAACAGAGGGGGCGATGGAGTGAGTAATAGCGTTGAACAGAGAGACAGCAGACCGGTTGAAGTACGAGACAAAGGGCGGAGAGACGCAACAATTAAACACGCTTAGGCGTTCCTTCGATATAATTCCCGCCCGTCGCAATACACTTAACGTCGTGGAAAATGGATTGTCCCGTCGAATGGAACTTATAACGGTGCGGCGCGCGTTGCGGATCGTGGCAACAAAAGCTCGTTCTCCTCGAAATGCACCCATACACCCGGACGAGCGTACGACGATGTATTGTTTCAGTGGCGGGGTCCAGTGTCGTAATTAATACTTTTCAAACCGTTCAAATTGAAGCCGTTTCCGGACGTTTTGCCGCTCCACCGGAATATCCAAGAGTTTACAGTCGTTCGCTAGAGAGGTTTCCTATTCCGACACGCTAATGGAATACAAACTTTTTCCACCGGAGACCGATGGAGAATAGAAGGAGAGCGTAAAAGGAGTAGCCGAGAAAAACAACCGGAGAAAAAGGAAGCGAAATCTTTCCACTTCTTTTTTCCTTTTTCTTTTTTAAGCTCTGCGAATGTCGGTTCGAGCCGAGAGACTTTAGCTAAAATAGCATTGGCGCTTTAAGAAGCTTGGCAGCGGGCACGGTTGGCGATATTTCAGAACAATATGTTACAAGCCAGGTGTATAGATCGGCGAATGATTTGTGGGGAATTGGTAGGAGGTAGCAGGGAGGAGGTAAAGTGGCTAGAGCGAGATCTGTAAGCGGTAGAAAGCCAGGAAGGAGGATTAGTGGAGCTCGATTGCAGGATTCGAGGGGGAGTGGATAAGCTCGAGTTAGTCGAGCAAATCATAGATCTGTTTGCCCCGTTCTCCGCCCTTTCTCCACGACTTTTCTCCTTTGCTCTTCGCAGCACGTCGCGCATCCACGCCAATACGCACGGTAGATGTCTTCTTCTTCTGTCGTGACTCCCTTCAGCCCGTCCTTCTGCTTCGACTCCTCCTTTCCGTTTCCGTTTCCGGATAGGACGTTTCTGCCGCAAGTTTCCGCAGCCAGGAGCAGCCCGACCATCACCCACGTGATCATTCCTCACATCTCTGGAATGACAGAAATGGGGCTACGTGTTACGTAATTGACCGCCACGCATCTCTTTCGTGGATCGAAACCGGCTAGAGAATCGAAGTGTACGCGTGAATAACATTCGCGCGTAGATAACGCCACGTGTCGCCAGCCAGTTCGAAATCGTCAATTTTCAATGGGATCGTAATTCGTCGATAGCACGTAGACAGCGTTAAAAAAAAAGAGAGAAAAAAAGGAGCAGGACACCGTGTATCAAAGGATTATCGTGGGCCGCGATAAATTACTCTTATCACGCTTCGATACATGACCTATCGCAGCCTCTATCGAATTCGATGATCCTACAAGCTGCTGGATGGCGATTAAAAAATGACCCGTAATTATTGGGATTAAACGCTGAACAAAGAAACAAAAAAATCACACCAAAAAAGAGGGCGGAGGAGGGGAAAAACTACAGGTGGAGATTTGATTGGTCGAAGTTGGAAAATTGACGCGAGACCGAAAGAAAAATTGTTCCCTCCGGACGCGTTGTTCTAACGGAGATATCGGAATTTCAATTTGCCCCGGTTGATCGGAGGATTTATCGTCTTATACGAATGAAAATGGCTTACGAGGACAGGGTAGAAGACTAGAGAAAACGTCTTTCAGCGGAGGAAACCTCGCGCAGTCGACAGATACGCTAGAATTCAAATCCGGATCAGGAATTACAGAGGAAGGGCTTGGAGCGAAGGGGTACGTCTAGTTTAAATCCTCATAGAACGCGAAGACCACAAGGTCCGCACGCTGTTAAGCTACGTTCGACTCTTGTACTTCTCCGATATCTACGGATGTTCCGCTCTTCTTTGATTAACTGTATCGTTTCTTTGACTTTGACGATTAATCACTTGTAACGTTTCGGTTGCGAACGGAGACGGAGAGAGAAAGTTTACGGGGAGGAAGGGTAACGGGGATTGGATTTTGTGACTTGCGAAAACATAGAAATGCATTCTCAAAGCTCTCTCCTAGTCGAGAATCTCGAGGAGCGAGGAAGAGTGTGATTCGCGAGGAGATATAGTAAGCTAAGATTATTTGAGTCACCCGAGCTTCGACGTCTTAAGATTCGATCTTGATCTTGAAGCAAAGTAGATCGTTTAAAAATTGTTCGCAAACAAATTGAACGAATTACAAGGAAAAGTACTTGGCTTTCTAATCACCTAATTCACCTCGTACTTAGTCCGGGGTAGTTTTTGAACTTCGTTAAAATCAGCCGATACGCATCCTGTTCGAATTTACGGAAATTACTGGCTGTAATGGCCACAAGGTGCAGATTGCAACGAATGCTTCGTTATCGGGAGATCTCGCTTCTAATTATTGTGCGTTGTTTCAAAAATTGCTAGGAATTTTACCAGCATTCTACGATCCGAGATCGGGCGTAATGGTCGATCGAGCGACAAAGAAAATTAGATCACTAACAACCATCAGGCAGCAATTGCAGGCAAGATTGTGAGTTCAGCCGTGGAACAGAATAATCCTATCGATTAAAACGGTGCCGGTTGGTTATGGTCAGTAGGAACTCCCCGACACAACCCACGGCTGTTCCACTTAATCAATGAAATACAGATCGATGAATATACTGTATGAAACGCTGTACCATTCGGTCCCTGTTCTTTGATATGAAACGTCAATCAGTAGTTGATAAGGCTGATCCTTTCAATACGCTTCTGTTAGCAATTGTCAGGTGCACAGCTTCTCTCGGTAGCTAAAGTGGCATTCGGCAGTGGGCGACAAGATTATATCGAGCCGAAATGGATAGTTAGAATTTCCAGGTGAATTCTCCGGTTAGATCACGGACCAAGTAACACGATTATTTCGACCGTATTCCCCGATCCGTTACGTCGACTAAGAATTTCACGACCTCTCGAATATCATCTCAACCCGGTTTATCGTTCTCGATCGGTTGCTCCAATATCGGGCTAACTTTAATCTCTTTTCTATGTGACGAATGGTAATGGCCATTACCATTCAATATGACCTCGTATTTCTTAAATCCTACTCTATTCCGTTTGGATATAGTTTTTAAATCTCGTACGTATCCGCCCCTGTTCCCTGGTGATCTTTAATATAGAGAGGTGGGCAGACGCTGCGCTTTTAACGAGCCACAGGGCAAGAGACATTTAATTGGAAAATCAAATGAGCGGTAGTAGTACATAGACGATACGGAGGAGCGAGTTTAACCGTGTCCAGAGAGCAGGATCAATCCCGTTGGTTTAAATCCTAGTCGAACATGTCGTCCACGAGAATCGGCTGCGGGTAAACAGATCCACTCGACCGTTGGACATGTCAATCGATGGATATCCCAGTTCCAAGCCAGCCATGTGTATAGTTCTTCGGGGTGTAGATCAAGGTTCAATTCTACGGATCGGTTGACCTATCAGTGCCAGCTTCCCAGCCCTATCAATGCTTTCGACGAATCGAGAACATCGGACCCTTTATATCGGTTCGATAGATAAGGTTTCATCCAGCGTCCTCGTTCGACCTTGCAAGGAAAGCGTTGGGTGAATTTGTCGCGATATACCGCAAGAGTAAGAGTAGCAGGATGCGAGACGCTCGTAGACCTTAATCGATGTAATTAAACACGGCCAAGGAGCTCGATCGAAACTCGCTAAAAGGGAAGTTGGCTGGCCCAGCGAGACGTAAACTTTTACGACAGTGTTTCGCAGTAAAAGCTGCTGGACCTTGCTCGGAATTATATCGTTCCTTCCATTTTATGGTAGCTTAGATCAGAGAAACACCATGTGCTTAGCAGTTTACCAAGCGTGTCTCGGGCAATAATAGAAATAACATAACGAACTAACGGAATGTCTTGTAATAAATCACGTCGAGATATTTGCTCATCGGAACAACCCGCTTCGTGACTGTCTCGCATTTCCGTTACGAACCCGGTTAAATAAATTCATCTGATCACGCGTGCCCCGGTTTTAGATTTCCCTTGTATTTCACGCTCGTTCGTGAGCGTGATTTATTCGCTGATCGCACGGACGCCCGGGTGAGAACGTAATACGCGAGCGGAGTTTTCCACGGGAAGGGAAAGCTGACTTTGAAAATCTTCTAGATTGAAATGGGATCGTCGGAGAAGAAAGGGGAAAGTTTCGGTCGCGTGGAATTACGATGAAATTTCATTTCGCGTAATCAATAGTGCTTACGGCGTGTTCAACAGAAGATCTTCGGCTTTTTTCATCCGTAATAGGGGAAGTTCTTTGTTCTTGTACTCCTCTCTCCTCTTACCCTTCCACCAACTCGCTTCGAATCGCGTAGATTAAAAGAGCTTTTTATTTTCCTACTTAGGAGCGAACTCGGCCCAAGAATTAGGTTGCTCTCTCTCCGTCGGGCGAGAGGATGGCCCTGGTCGGTGGTAGTCTATAACTAGTTCCATTCTAGAACTCCCATGAGCAAACATTGGCCGTGCAGTTATTACTACCCTGAAGGTCATCGATCAAATCTCAATTTATAGGCTGTCATTCTTGTCAGAGCATGAAATCCGACTCGGTGGAATCGATATCGTTGAAGGTAGCTGAAATTTTGCCGAAATTTCACGTCCAATCGGACGTAAATATTGAAACGTTCCGTAGCAATTAAATACGTTTCCTGTACCATTCGCGATAAGTTCGTTTCATGTTGGAAAACAGCGTCTACTTTTGGCCCGATCCTAACATCCATTCGACTTCCATCACGAATTCAATCGTAGCAGTCGTTGGACTCGGCTTCGATCAATCCTTTCTCGTATTTATCTAGCTCCTCGTCGACGCATAGTAAATACAGCCAGTGCGTAGTCAGACAATCTTTACTTGCTTTCCGCCACTCGCTCTTGTACGCTTTCGAGTTTCATGTCCCCGCTGCAAATTTCTCCTTCTATTTATTTCCACGTGTTTTTCATTTCATCTCTATCGAAAGGCAAAGCACGTAAGCAAATTTGCGAAAGCCAGTGAGCGCGTTTCCACACCAGGCACGGCCAGGTTGCTTTTTTAATCCGCAAGCTAGCGTTCAACAGCTGGAAAATCTTCGACAACGAGGAAACCGGTCGTAGAAAAATTGATTTCGTATCAGAGTGCAGGTTCTGCTTCTTTTGTGCATCCTTCGAAACGATAGTAAAGCAACGGCCTAGCAAAGTTGGCGCAAACTCGGGGGCAAATTCGCGCGGGACGCTTCATTGCTTCCCAATGGCCGGAGTAACTCAATTCTAAAATGCTGCTCTCGGCTTGTTCTCGTGTATAGAACATCGTCGGTATATTTGCCAAGCTACACGTTATTTTTATAACCGACCGTGGTGCTCGCGGCCCAGCGGTAGCTTCAAATCGACCGGATGAAATTTCGTTCTTAAAGCGTTACGACACGTTACCAAGGGTTGGGCAGCGTGTGTGCACCGCGCTTCTGATTATTTCCGTGATACATCTAGAAATATTTACAATGCCGCCACGTTGCTAGAAAGTCGAGTTCACCGCGATATTTGCCAGAGGGGGAAGATAAATCGGATCGTCTTATTTCCAATTTCAAGCAGCAGTTCCGCCCTATAAAGATATACATTTGTCTCTGGATTTATCGTTGTTATGGGAAAGAAAGGAGACCGATGTGTTTCGTTTTAAATCCCAGATCGAAGCAATTACAAGTTTCAGAGATACATAAGCGATCGTTGAAACTGTTTTCTGCTAAAGCATCCTGATTCGCGCCTGGAACACGTAGTTGGATAATTATTCAAACGAAAAGCGGGAAATTATCGTTTCCTGATATATGTATGTATAACGCGAAGTTTTAGTTTGTCTTCCGGCAACTGGCAGATAAAATATTCCCGGTCTGGTCCGCGTAAGTTTTCTCGGTCAAACTGGCGCGAGTTTACTTAATTACCGTTTAATTATACGTCATCAAAGTTTCATGCCCACATCCGTGCGCAATTAAGGAAAATATTTTTTTTCATTCCCTTTATCCGTCGCGGATAATTCGTCCAATTAATTACGGCATGGTGCACGTTTTAATCGCCACGCCGATAATTATTTTCATGGCAAAACATCGAATCTATTAGTGTATCGATCGCGCCTTTAATTCGACCGAGTTTCTTGATCGTCAGCGATGGTCGTTAAGATAACAGCGAATTTATCTCCGGCAGAAAACTTTCATTTCCTCCGTGGACGTTCGTGAATTCTCGCCCAGGACGGTCAGAACCAGAGACCTGGTTCACGCGGCACGATTTAATAAATAACGATATCGACACCTTCTTCGAGCTCTTCGTTTCGATGGCCGGGCAACTTCTCACGAGTTCAAGTTTTACGCACGTGACGAATATACACCGTGACTTTAAGTAAGAAACTTTTCGAGATTGCCTTCTGTTCGATTCGTCTCTCGATGTGTACGTCGCTTTGCCGTTTAGATGTTCGTGAAACGGCAACTAGGAGAGCATCGAGGAGTGCTTTCAGGCGGTCTCTTGAGTTCCACGCCTCGTGCACGCCGCTTAATTTCGTATGCCTCTAATTTCGAGTAGAACTTGCTCGTGATCTCAAAGTAAAATTACTGGCTAACACTGGAAATTTGACACGATGATTTAGAGATAGATTGGAACGCTATACAGGGTGTTGCAGTAATCGTGATACAATCAGCAAGGGTTACGTGAACAAATATCTCGAAAATATACGATACATTTTTCCATATGACTTTATTTTTCTATATTTTCGAGAAAATATTTGCATTGAACTGGAGGGAACAACCGAAGGAGATTATTCTGCGTGTGCAAATAAGTCGACAACGTAGAACGAAAGTTTTTCATAGAACGCTTTGTTGTGGATGAAATTACATTAAAAAATTAACGAAGTACGCGTAGGCGAGGCTAATTTTTAACTAACGTATCCAAATTCCATAATTATTATTTCTTTTTTTTTTTGACGAAGCTTCAAACCAAAAACTTTTATTCTACATTTTAGCATATTTTAACATTCAACGTATTTTGGTACGTAGAATAACCTCCAGTTAATTATTTGCCCGTACCCGGCCAGTAATTATTTCAGCTCGTATACGCGTATTAAAAAAATGTTCGAACTCGATTTTGTCGAGAACGAAATGCCGTATGAAAAGATTGTATTCCACATTTTCAATCTACTTCTCTGTGTAGAGTCATCCTCTTGCCGATTGTATCGCTATTATTGGATCGCCTTACGTAGAGGAAAATCGTCTTTCGATAAGGAGGAAGACTTCTTCAAGCTATTTAATCGAGTTTTTACCGTGAGTCTCGTGATCAGTAAGCACCATGGACTTTATCACGCTGGTGCAACCAGCTTCTCATTAGCGTCTCGAATTTTATGCACATTAAAGTAGCGCGCGTGCCGCTTAATCGCTCGGCAAAAAATGGCATGGCGAACAGAGAGAATTTCTGCCGTATAGTATAATGTAAATTTCGTGGCTTGCTCGACCGGCGAAGCTAGTAAAATCCTCGGCTAGCAGGACACTAAAACCGCGTTACGCCAGGGACGGTGCTATCCTGGTTGCGTTTCCGGCTTTCCAGCGAAATGGAAAGTTCAACGGAGATTCTTGTGCTCGAGTGTCGTTCGCTTTGGCTTTATGTTGGCGGTAAAAGGTGAAAAAGCTAAACTAGAGAAGAATACTTCTTTTTTCGCTTAAGAAGATACGCTTGGAATATTCTTTATCCGGTTACTTTTCTTCCTTTACGTTTTAACAGACGCCGAGGCTCGTTTGCATCATTCGCTTATGGAAAAGTTCATTTTCTTTAACGAACGCCTTCGCGGCAAATGATAAAGCATTTAAAGGGTAAAGAAAACGGCTCGACGAGCGAATACCAAACTTACGTAGTTCTCTGGCGGATAGAGTATTCCGCTATAAATATACGATGCATTCGTAGATATGGAATCCGAATAGATGTAGCGAGGTCCCATATGGCATGGGGCGTACGTGGATATGTTTTCGTAAATATGCTACTCTTCTAGATTTTCCCCTCTGTATCTCCATACGTATAAAACCCTAGTAAATAAGCTACTTTTATGGACATGAAAAGTCGAACGGTTAGAGGCCAATCCTGTATGGATGTTACAATACGTATGGGGTTTTTTCATCGTCGTCGACGCGTCCACGGATGTATATTTCCCTATAATCTCATCTTGTCTCGAATCGGGTTAATTTCTCACGTGCGATTCGCTCGACGCGAACGAAGGAGAATAGGGAAATTCGTGCGACGAATTATAAAAAAGTTAGCTACGCTGTCAGTTTTCAGCTCCCATCGTGACTTTAATTCAACTACATTTCGAGGAACATAGGCCGATAGAAAGAGAGAGAGAGAGAGAGAAACATATTTGCATGACAGAAAATGTTTTCTCTCTTCTTTTCACGGAAAATGTATTTGCTGCAGCTATATTGCTGGTCAGAGCGGACAGTAAAAAAGGAAATGGCGAAACGAGCGTGGCATTCTTTTTTCCAAAAACCGCTGCCGTTTTCGCATTTACATTTTCCTGGTTGGTGCGTCGAAGGGAAAAAAATTAATTGGTTGACCGAAACTAATCGCGGGACGCATTAAAACGCGGCGAAGGTTGCGAACGAACGATCGCCGAGAGATTACTGCGCCGGTGGAAATCTACGATGGAAAATGCGAAGGAGCGAAATTTCATCGCTCGACTCCGGACAACGCCGAGAAAGTATGTCGGCGACCTTTCATCTGCGTGTTCTGTTCTCACGGGTTGTAGTTTAATTTGTCGAGGAACAAGCGACCAACCCACGGTTTCCTTTCTTAATTAACTCATCTCCTGGGGGAACGGTGAACTTAATGGTCCTCCACGATTTGCCTTCGGCGCATCGAAAATTAATTTGTCTCGACCGCCATGGCCAAGCTCGCGTTTCCTATTCGTTCGATCCTCGTGCAAGTTTAAAAACAATGTTTCCACCAGTGGGCTCGTGGCTATCGGCCGGGGTAATTGGTGCGAGCCAAGACCAATTTGCCATTTAATCCCTCGATGAGAATAAACGGCCAACCGCGTAAATGAATTCACCACCTCTTTCTCCTCTGCTCCCTTTCACCTTCCTCGCTCATCTTTTATTTTTTTGTTGTTCCCATTTCGGTCGTGTAATGCGGTAATTAGTTGAATTTTGCACGTGCTACGGGAGCCCGATAAAAATTCATCGACGCGAGAGAACGCGTCGGTCGTTGTTGCTTAATTGAAAAGCATCGGCCAGCGGCGACGTCGTCCATTTTTCCTCTTGTAAACTTTCATTTAACGTTCCCTTCGACGTCCCATCGTTACGCAACGCTACCTATTTTGCATAAATTCATTCTCCTGGCCTGTACCCGTGAAGAATGGATGAAAACGCGAGGGGAAAGCGGCACGAATATAAGCGGAACGATAGATTCCAGAGATTCGATAATCCGTGATATCGTGATTCTCTCTCGCGCGTAATCGCCATAATCTTTTGTAAACTAACGTTGGAACTACCCATATCATAAACATGCTAATGTAGTTAGGCGAACACCATGGAGCTATAGGATACAGTAATAGATGTTCGATTTCTCTCGTGGATGGCGCAGGTTATAAAACATTGAATTTTGGCCAGAAGCCGAATCGAGGATATTAATATTAAGGGTGGTGCGGGACGAATTGAAAATATATCGGCGCGAGGGTATCGCGCTACCGGGGCGACCAATCACGCGCAGGGAAAAAGTATTTTAAATGAAATTTACGGTAGTGGACGCGAATTTACGGTGCACGGTGGTCGATGTCTAGCGTACGGCTTGAATATGACCTGCCCGAATGAAAGCATCGGTAAATGGTGGATGTTCCCATAAAATATACCGAGGGATGGTATCGCACGCTCGCTAGGCTATGTTCGGCTAAGTAACCGGTATTAATCATTCGTATTATATCACGGGAACGTTAGTATAACAGCCTATATAACGTATCAAGTTAATACGCTCGAGGGTTTCGTCTTTTGCGTGTACTCGTCCGGAATACGAAATTAACGTTCACTTGAATTATTATAAACTGCAATGTACCGCTTGTGCGCAGTTTGCACGGCCTGCTACGAAACACCCGCGTTGAATACAACATTCAGACGGACAGAGGGATCCCCCGTAGACGTAGCCAACAGATACATCCAGCACTTCATTTTGATTTACTATTCAACCGGGTCCGGCGTCGAGTTCCGACACACGGCAGACGTAGTACTTTGTCGAATACAGACTGCGCAAATTTCCATAAGTGATCTTTCCCCGTGAATGTGGCGTTAACGTGTCACAAAATCCGCGGGAAACAGAGTTTACCCTGCGAAACCGTGATTTCCATCGGATCAGGCGTTTAGGTAAACGGGACATGTTCCTGTAAACGAATATACAAGCTTGAATATACGTCGGAAAATACGTGAGGTACATCTATAGGATGGATTGTAGATGTCAAAGCGACGAAAGAAGTATTCACGTACGACAACGTTGCTTAAAGCTTATTTCCCAAGTTAGAAACGATTCTGGCTTGGAAACGTGTTAGTACAATCAATGAATCAGCTGACGAACCTTTCTTTATCTAACATATGCTTCGTGTATCTCGCTCTAACATTCACGAACCGCCGAAGCGATACGCGATACGGATAGGATTTCGGCAGGATTCTAATTATATTAGAGCGAGAAACACGAAACGTGAATGAATTAAAGAGGAAGGTTCGTCAGCTGATTCATTCATACCGGTATATTCCCATGTTGGAATGTCATTGTTTTTAACCTAAAGTATCAAACAATATCTTCACGCGTGTACTTTTCGCGTAATTTTGACGTCTAAAATCCACTTTGCGAACGTATATATTTCGCGAAGCCCTGTTGAGGAGTCCACGCTATAAACCAGAACATTCATGCTATTATAGACTCGACACGAGTCGAACAAATTACTTTACCATAAACCGTTTGTCACGAAAAATGTTGGAACGTAGTCTTTGTTGCCAGTGACACCTTGGAATTCTCGACAAATTGGCTGGTGAGGAAGCGAAAAAGCCTTGATCCGGCAAGAATTACGAATTTAGAGCGAGGGCACGTCGAGCGGCGCGTTACTTCAATACGGGTACGCGCGAAAGCATCGGCGAAATGGGGAATAGCCCATAAAATATGAGACGGTTGGCAAGCTCGGGAGATCTACCGGTGCTTTTCACGGCGGCGGTGTCGACGTCGGCGCGGCGTCGGTGCTGGCGTTTTCACGGCTGAAAATCACTCGTGAATTCCACTGTAGTCGGCTCGTTCTTTCTCCTCTCTACCCCACCTCTTTTTCTCGCGCGCTCTCCACAGGCCGACATCGTGAAAGAGAAAGGCTTTTTCGCTGTAGCATTTCCGCGAACGACGCCCGCGACGAGGACGTAGACGGTGTTTCTCTGGTCCCTCTGTTCTTCTCTCTTCGCGCTGCTTGCTACGCCTCGGCCAGGGGGGAAAAGCCATCATCCAATTTTTCATCGTGCCGCATCCGTTTCACCGGGGTATCACTTCCCTGACTCGCTCGAACGTCATTAGGGCTCCGCCGCTTGTGGAAAGATATCGTTTCCACTTTTCCCAGAGACACAGTTTCCCAGCGAAACACGTTGCTCCCTTTTTACTCGCGACAAGCTTTTTTTCACCGTCACTACGCCTGTTACACGTTCCTACAGATGCTCGCAGAAATATTGAGCAAAAAATGATATTTATGTAACGCGAAATATTTGGCAAATATTAACACTTATCATAGAAAACGTCTTGTATATTGAGGATGTCGTATGAAACATTTTGAAATTTCATCGATGAGTGTATTGGTATTTGAAACGAATCCGAGAGTGCACGTATAAGTTACACGACTTTTATACGAGATATAATTAAATATACAATTAATGCTGAAGGCGATCTCATTAAATATTAATAGCCTGTTCAAATACTTTGGTGATCTCCGCCAAGTATATACCTGCTCCAAATATCTTACGGGTTCTATGTAACTTTTGAGATTAGTTTCGAACTTTGCCATTATGATCGTGATAGCTGAATCTCGTTACAGTGTTCATTTTCAAAATGTTTTATATAACATGCGGGATATATATATATACATAAAAATAGAGTACAAAGTATGTTCATAAAAGACCCGTATAAGTATTCGACCGCTTTCGCGAACAATCGTATAATACGTTGGGACGTTTTAAACGACGTACAATCTTTTAGGAATTTCTGGCCAAATATCGATTTAAGTTAGATTCACGAGTTTGCAGATTGAGAGAGCTCGTTGCCAGAACGTTTCCTCGATTCGTTTCCGTGAACGAATAGTTCGCGGCGCGACGTTGGAACAACTTCCGTTGCCAGGCAAAAATGTCCACAAATTATTATTCTCCGCGAAGGAATCGCGCAGAGAATCGAGTAATTTAGCCAACTATATAATATATATATATATATATGTATATATCTAGAAGAGGTGCGGAGAATATCCATCCCTTGCAAACTTTTCCATTTGTTCCTTTTCTCAATTCTCTTCCATTCTTTCGTTTTAACGAAGACATTCTTCCATACTTGACGCGTTCCATCGATCGATGCCATTCCCCCTGTTTATTCCACTTTTAACGATGTCGCTAATCGACCGATCCCGAGACTCTCGTTCACGATAAAGTGCACCCGATAATATCATCGCTTGCGCTATCAACCATTTTCGACTGTCGATCGATCGGAGGCGCCCACGGTGGCAGCCACAATTAAAACTTTCGAAGCTCCTAGGATGGGATATCATTTATGGGGCTAATTACCGGGGCTGAATAAATGGGAGGCGATGAATGAGAAATGAGATCTCGCGTTTGGTGTTCGCTTCGACTTCTTCGAGTTCGGTGGGAGGCTCTTTCATCGACTTCTCTCTCCTTGGACTACTTCCAGTATTACTTTTCCGGTTGTTCGGAGCTGAAAGGCATTACACGATTTCCCTTCTATGCATTTTTTTCTTTGCCTAGCACCCTTAGGATCGCCGAAAGGGAGTCTGTCGCAGGTGTCGGAGGTAAGTCGAGGCCGATTCTGGCGCAACAACCTCCGTTTCTTTTCTTTCTTCGTACTGCAACGAGTTTCAGCTCGTTCGATATTCTTCGTCGTCCCTGTTAATTATACACTTAGAAACTTTGCTTTTATCCCGCGGTCTACTTATTCATAAACTTCCGTGAACTGTGACGGGCAGAGAGGGTGGTCTCGAACCACTCACGAATCGACTCTCTTCTATCCTCCCTAGACCCTCTTCACGGATATTGCACGTATGTAGCTCAAGGACAGAACTTCTTCCTTCGAGGCTCGGTGGAATATAAGATACCGCTTATCCTCGTGAAAAATATAGTCTCGCTGGTGAAAGGAAAAGATCCAGCAAGAACACATAAACCGATTTCCTCGATCGAAAATTAAACCATCCTGTATCTCGTGACCAGACAACGTTCCTGTTTCCCCAGGAAATTAACTGAGCTTGATTCGAACGTTTCTCGTAGCTCGGTAAATCATCAGTTCGTTAACTTTCGTCGTCGTCTATTTTCTCTCCACTTCTTCTCTGATAACAGTTACCTACATCGATCGGGTAAATGCGGCGCGAAAACGTTAAAACAAAGCGGAAACGCTTTATTCCACGGTAATAACGTTTGACGCGTGAACGCGTAAAGGATTAAAAGCGATCATGAATCTCAGCGAACTTTCTACGCGGTGTTCTACGACGGATGATTTTACATAAAATTCATGAAAGGCGTTCTGTCCAATCTATCCGCGCTAAGTTCGTAACGAGCTACCGTTCGCTCTCGTCACGAAGTTTCGCAATAACCTCCATCTGTACTTTCTAGTTACGATTTCGAAAGCGGGTATACGTGCAACAATAAAAACCAAACGCTGGACTGGAAATCCTGTTCGCGAACCGCGGTATAACTCAACGGCGAAACCGAGGGAGATATTAAACGTTGCTAAGGACAGCCATATACACCGGTTGTCTCGTAAATATTTCAATCGTGACGCGATCCTCGACGAATCCACGGGGCAACACATCGGTTTATGCAAAACAGCTCCCGCGACAAAATAGGGCGGTCCTGGCTGAGCATCTGTCTCGTGTCAAAGTTCTTTCCCTCGACCGGCGGTGGTTGGACCAGACGAGCTACGCGCCATCCATTCTCGTTGTCTGGCCATGCACGTAATTTTCTCCTTTTCGGCCGCCACCGTATACGCCCGTCAAGCTCCGTGGTACATTCGCGGTATTTTAAACGAGTTGCTCCGTAAGATCGAGTTCAGTTCAAAATACTATTTAATTCTCCGAACAGCGAATAAAGGAGAATTGCCTGAATTTGTCGTATATTTCGTGTAACACGATCGTGTATCGCTTTTTAAAGGAATTATTTAGTTGCAAGTGTTTGGCTTGTTTATGGGCGAGAACGGTATAGCGAGGTCGTAAAATTGGCCGCGAGTTAAGCTTTACATTTCGCGAACTGCAGTAACTTGAGAAGATTTTAGGAGACACGAGGATCTAGGCCCTTATTCAAGGCTTCTTCCTTTGCGATGTTCCTAAAATTTGCTCCTTCGTATACGAGGGCAAATTTTAATAATTTATATCTCGCGATATGGCAATGTAGATTATCGTGTGGGGCTGCATGATGTTAAATCAGGACTACTTTTACGATAAGCGACGATTATTTTCGAGAATCGCAATATTAAAAAAAAAAAAAAAAAGTAAATCTTCTTGCGAAGGGGACAGATTTTTAATACACGACTCTTGTATTTTTGATATCCTGGAAATTGGAATTTTACGACACATGGATGATGGAAATTGATTTGGAAAAATTGAAATGGCTGCGTGCATATGCCGATGGATGCGACTAGATCAGTCGACGTCATCACTTAACGTTCTACTTTACGACCTCGCTGTATATCATCTCCGTCAACTATACGATGCTTTCGCTTCGTAAAAACGTACATCGAATCGGATGTGCTTTCGTTTCGGTAAATTTCCCGCCGACGAGACGGAAATCGAACGACTGCATAACGATTGGTTCGAGTTTTGAGCCAAGAGAACGAGAAAGGAAAACGAATCGTTGGGGCGAGGGATTCTCGTGGCGAATTTTTTAGATGTCTAACGACCGTCGAAAGTATTCGTTATTTCTTAAGTTGTCTCGATTACTCTGTCGATCCTTGTTGTGGGGACGGTACAGATTTGCGCGCAGACGTGCAAAAAGTGGACGAAGAGCAACGATAACCGAGTCGTGGTGAGTGGAGGGAAAGAAAAAAGGGGGCGGAGAAAGAGCGCGAAAAGCTACGAACAGGAGAAAGTTTCGAGCTCTCGAGCGGTTAACGACCGTCGAAAGCACCGATGTCGGTTCCTCTTTCCTCGTAGCATTAACCAGTGTTGCCTGCCATTGAAACCATGAAACGAGTCCCCATCTGTACGACCGGCCGTCTGACTACGTCGCTACTCTTTCCCCTTTACTTTCCCATTGTCGTTGTGCTCATGGCTCGGCGGGACGTGCTGCGATTCGCAACGTAGTAAAACAAGGAAGAAGCAAAAGGGAGAAGAGAGAGAGATAAAGGCAAAGAGACGAGAAAAAACTGGAAAACAGTATCGAGCGTGGACCGGTTGTTTCCAAATCGATGCATAAAGAGAAGAGAATGGTTGATCAGACCAACGGATGAACGGGGATGAATGAACAAAGGAGCGCAGGAGCAAGAGGAGGAAAGGCAGAAAACTGGAATTGTTTTGTCGTCGCGATCGAGTGAAACGGAAGATTCAAAAAAAGAAGGAAGGAAGGAAGGAAAAAAATAAACGACGAAAGAAGCAGGATAAAAATGCGAAGTAGGATGAGAAGGGAAAGTTTTCAGCGCGAAACTCTCGACCGACTAACGACCATCGAAAGCGCCTGCCTTTGGCTAGCTCTCGGAGTGCATCGATCCTGGCTTTCCTTACTGCTTCGGAATAAATACTGGAAGAATACCCACTTGAAGGCGGCTGGCTAAAATTATTCTCGTCGTTCCATTATCATTAAGTACGCTCGTAGAGTACCTGCTTGGCGTGTGTGTTTGCGTGTATTCCGTAGACTGACAGGAAAGCTGGGTGGCGATGAAACGAAGAAAAACGACGGAAGCGTGCTGGGAGAATGCGGAAATCATGGGGATACCGATGATAATAATTCATGGAGCTAATCGGTTCGCCTGCCTTCGGCTAATCTACACCGAAATTCCGAGATACTGCACTGTTTTCCAATCTCGCCAAATCTTCTCGTGCAATCTTCTTGGGAAAATGTACGCGGTTGAACGTTGAAGATTTTCCACTGATTTCGCTTCGTGTTCCCTCACCGGAACACCGATAGGATTATTTTTTATCGAGTATCGGATACATCGGCTTGAAAATGCAATTTCCACGCTCCGATCGGATAATACCAGCGATTCGTGTTCACCGAACCTAGAACAAAACTTCCTCGCAAGAGCTATCAACAGGTTCATTAAAAATTACGTGATTCTTGAAAACGTAGCTACGTTCGTACCGGCGTATTCGAAGCAATGGAAAGTAGCGGCGAATTGCCGACGTTGGGCTTCCAAAAACCGACGCCGGTTAGAAAGTCACGCGTGAAAATAACGCGTCAGATAAAACACGCTGCTCTCTTTTCTCCTCTCCCCCGTTTTTCCTTCAGTGCGCTGTTCTCTCTTTCTTCTTTTTTTTTTTTATTTTCTCCCCTTTTTTTCGTTTTATCGCTCGACGATCGTAACTTCGCAGCCAGATAACATCTTCGGCCAAAATTAACCGGGACGCAAGAGTTTGGAATCGTTTCTAAGGTAAACAAGCTTATCGGGTCGATTTATGCCTCGCGTAATTTCGTAAAACAAGCTGGGCCCGGTGTTATTTCCGCTTTAATGCCATGATAAATTGAAGCGTCTTTTCGGAAAATGGTAGTGCCAGATTATTTAATGTTTTCCGGCTAGATCGGTGAACATTAGTTAGGAATAATTCAGGCGACCTGGAAAATTTCCGACATCGATTAAACCGCGAGCCCATGAGTGAAACGAGGTCCTCGGCTTCCCGGACAAGTTTCGTCGCTTTCCTCTTGGGAAGTTGGTCTCTGAACAACAAGTTTCTTGGCGAGGTGATGACTGATGCGTGTATAGCCAAAGGTGGAATCTAAATCCTGGTAAACTAAGAGATAAGGGGAAGCGTAAGCGTCTTTGATATTCCCCGGCAAGCAACGGTTCATGCAATTTTCACGAGGGGCATGTAAGACGACGGATGAGATAGTACGCGATAGCGGTTAATATGTTTTTTTAAATTCCTTCCGCGGAGTACGTAAAGCATCGAGCGTGGGAGGTGGTTAAGTATGCGTGCGGTTTTCCAAGCGGAACTATAAATTCGCGCGTGAAAGAGGGAGAGCGGAAGAAAAGAGTGGAAGAGAGGGTGAAAAAGCGACAAGAAAGGAAAATGAGGACAAAAAAGACGAGAGAAAGAAAGAAAGAAAGAAAGAAAGAAAGAAAGAAACGAGAGCGACAGAAAGGGAAGGGAAGAAAGTGGAAGTACAGGGGTTGGCTGGAAAGAAAGCTCGAGGCGGCGTTTTTATCTTCGGCATACGAATAATATATTTAGGCTCCGGAAATGAAGTAGCTTTATTGAAGTATAGCTATATTTTACGCCTGCCGCTTGGTTACGACCGTGTGCGTGGTTACAGCGCGTATCAGCCTTGCAACGCAAAGCACGTTTAATTTCCTGTGTACGATTAATCAAAATTTCCAACAAAAACCAGCTCGGCTTTTCTCTTTCCATAGCCGAGGGTTTAATTATCAGAGGCACTCATTTTCCTCATCGTCGCACCTCGCTGCAACAAAATAAGAGCACCTCGCCTCCCTTCGTCTCTTGCTCTTGAATCTCTTTCCTTCTTGCTTCCTCGCCCTTTTTCTCCTTTGCTGCTTCTCCTCGCACCGCAATGCAGATATGACCGAATCGTGGCAGAAAGATTCTCGCGGTGGACCCTTTAACACTCTCTATTCTTTCGTGCCGTGGAACCGGCGTCTGTGTGTCTCTTCGTTCTCCAGTCTCTTTCTTCCCGGTGCTCCACGAGTTCGCCCTTCGCCCGTTCCCGCACATTATTCGCGCTCGTAAGTCGTAGACAAAAGGCAAAGACGCGGTCTGGATGAGCGGAGGGACGACAGGAGAAAACGTTCCCTCTCTGCCATTCTCTCTCATTCCTCCCTTGGTGACGGTGCCACCACCATAGAATAGTAATGTCGTGCCCGAATCCGTTGACCGAGAGTAAAGCCAGCTCGACCCCTCTCGTAGCTGAATCTCGCGGATTTTCTGAGTGGTACGCGATCAAAAACGATCTCCTCGTTCGCAGTTAATTTCAGAGATCTCTGATATTCTCCGGGTTGGATCTCTCTGAAGCAAAAGAGGTCAGGATCTTTATAAGGGTCGGAGGATCGGCCCTGCAAGAGAGTTTTCGAAAGGAAATTCATGGATGAAATTCTATTTTCATGAAATTATGTTATATCGCGTGGACGTAATAACGTGCCGACAATATCGGATCAGTGTGAAAATTACCACGGTTTTTAAACGTATCTCTTTAAAAGCGTGCTATTTCTCGGATATTTGATGTTTGTATTGCCGTTAAATGAAATTGGCTGACAGTAACGAGACCTTGATGAATTCGCGCGATTTTTAACCGACCCTGACCGCCAATTAGAGCATCTCGATGAGCTTTCGTAAATTTTAAATAACCTCGAGGTCTAATGGAACGACATTGATAAATTGATAAACCTTGTGCGATCTGCAAATAACCATGATTGATAATAACAGGTCCTTGATAATATATCATAATCTTGAACTGACATTAAGTGGATTCCTTGACTGACCACGATGCATTTCCATTTAATCCTCGTTTCACTTACGAGACAGACGAAATATTTGGAAAATTGAAATTACGTCTTTTTCTCTAACGCACGAGGAATATTGTGCACGGTGATGTGTGAAAATATCCGTGGAGATACTACAAGTATTTTCTTTCAAAGGAATTTTAATTAATTTTTGGTGTAAAGGCATGCCGCGAGAAAGAAGAACTTTAGCAAAATATGTTGTCTATTATTGCATACGCATTTAGTGAAAATTGCATAATTAACGCGTATAACGCGGATAAAAAAAGATATCTGGTCGACAATTTTCGTTCGTTTTCTAACGATCCGAAACAGTGAAACGTTTTACAGAAATTTGACAAATATACGAATGCTCTGTAATATCGAAACGCCGAAACAATTTACGAAGGAATATTGCAAAGAATGATGAATAATCGACATTCGGTATATTCAAAATGACATTTAACGATGCATCGATACATTTCCCTGGCCGTGTTTAAAAGGAGTAACGAAATGCGTGTATGTATCAAATCGTCATTTGACGTTCCTTTAACGTCGCTTTAATATTTAGTTTCCCATTACGCGTTACGCGAATTGTTAGCTCTCACGTCGTCGTCGATATTTTAGTTAACCACCTACCTCCATAATCGGACGTCGATCGAGAGTATTTAAAATGAATTCACCGCGACTATAGCGTGGCCGTTTTCGCGTTTCTATTTTCGCGCGGTAAACACAGCAGCGCATCTTGCCTCGTGCAACCGCAAAAAACGGAAGCAATCTTGATCTCGACTGGTATGAAATAGCGAGGAACACATCCCATGTTCTCAAAACTCTACTGATATTTCCCAGCAATTTCCTCTCGTTCTGTCTTCCTCGGATAAAGTATTTAAGGAGGAGAATAAAATTTACACAAGAGGCAGCGCGTCGTTTTTCACAAAAATCGAAAACTTCGCTCTCCCGTGGTCTTCTCTAATACTCCCCTGCAATTTCCTCTCATTTCGTGTCCCCTCAAAGTGAAGCACTTAAAGAGGAACAAAGAATATGAAGTCGGCCCAGCTAGAGAGGAGCGTGTCGCTCTCAACGAAATCAAAAATAGTTCAGCTTCCATATTTTTCAGATATTTCCCAGCAATTTTCGCTTCAGGGTCTCTACGATGCCTTTGGACAATGATAAACGATAGCCGAATAAAATCGGTACGACGTACGAAAGAATTTCGTGTTAGAAAGTCCAAAATTTTCTTTTTATTCTGATATTACCCTGTGATATGGTGGAAAATCAGCGAAGCACTTAAAGGGAGATCGAGCGTAACTTAATTAGTAGGGACTTGTCCGCTCTTTTTTCTTCCTTTGTGGCCTCGCGTGGCAACTTACAAAGGATGAAGGAACGCGTTGGCGGTACCGACCAGCCCCGAAGCTAACTGTTTCGCAAGGGATCGCTTTTAAGCTGGCGCAGCCTGGAAAATACTATTGTACGCACACCAGGGACGATATTTTAGGCGGGAAGCCCCTTTCTCCTCGTTTAACAGGACAACCAGCTCTGGATGGTACGAAGGAACATGAACATTCTCCCTTTGACAGTGAACACGGTGTGGTCGCGTGAAAAACAAATTTAATCGCACCGCGTCAAAGCGGCGACCTTTCATCAAAGTTCTTCCACTCTTTTTCTCTTTTTTATTCCCTTTTCCTCGGATATTCACGAAACCACGGCGGAGATGCCCGATTGAATTTGACTATCGGACGTCGAGATTACGGCAATAAGCTGACAAAACAAAGAATCTGGTTGTCAAAGACAATCTAAACTCTGGTCTGGCTATTTCGTTTTGTTCCCTTCTAACTCCCCTCGCTGAACGTAATTTACCTGCACCATAAAAAGGCATCACGAGATAAATACAGCGCGACACGTATTTTAAACCTGTCAGATGGCCGTCGTATCGACGAACAAAAAGAGCAACGTTGTAGTAAGGGATGAATTCTGTAGCCGATATAAATTGGCGACGCTCGTTTCGGATAAAAATGAAGAATGCAAAATGCACGGAAGATTTACGATCCGGATAGAACTGGCCCTCGGTACAAATTGCTGTGATATGTAAAAACCGTTTAAAACAACGGCCATGAATGCACGAGGTGTATCGCTGAATATCCTCAATACGTGTTTAATGGATTAAACGGCGATGAGGAACGCTGCAGCTTAGTGGTTGTAAAGAGACACTACATTGGGAATCGTGGCAATCACTCGCGGGATAATATTTTTCATTGAAACAAATTGAAACAATTTAAAAATCGCGTAATTCCGCGAGAGACGAATGGGCGACGTAAATCTTTGGTTAACTGGTTTCTTTTCGACGATATTCGTTTATTTTAAATACCGAGCTGTTTGATCTCCGACTTTTTATATCATAATCTCGTTTCCCATTCGGCAAATAAAAGGGTTTTTAAGGTTCAAAAGCTGTAATATATATACCGAGGAAAAATCGCCTGTATTAATAATAATCCCTGTTGAGCTTCTTCGAACGTAAAAACAGTAGCTTTGTAACAGTAGCTTTTTAAAAAAGCACAGAAACAATGATTAATTAAAATTAAAATAAGATTAACTGGAAGTTATAATTCTGTATAAATTTGATCGAAATTAACGATTAGAAATAAAAAGAAGAATGCAAACTAGATTGCCTGGTCGTGTCTTTGTACAAAATCGATATTAATAACAATTTACAGTATCGATGGAACCATCATCTGCCATCAGTCGCAAACAATAGCGTAATTAATGTTGGCAGGTTTATATTCGTCAAGTGTATAATAAAATAGATAGAATAAATATTTAACAATTTAGATAGACAGGAGGCAATTATAGAGGAATAACTTTTAAAATAATTTTTAAATCTTCCAAAATTCCTTCCTTTCGATTCTAAAATCATTTTCTCAATCCTTCAACTATTCGTACAGAATATTCTCGCTTCTCAATCATATCGTATTCTCAGAGATCTCTCACGCAAAATACACATTCTTGCCACGCGCAGCCAAATTTCCTTCTGGCGTCATGCATACTAGTTTACTCATGCATTCTACCAATCTCTTCTCATTCATTACTTATACCGTACTTTGGCATGAACATTCTCTCTGTATATTCTGTGTGCATCACACGTTATCCACATAGATTTTCATCCTCATAGTAGAAAAACTCTACTGTATCCAAAACGGTGCAAGAAAGTGCAGTGGAATTAATCTCGTCCATACTCACTGTCACAATATAAAGACGAAATTATTCCAAAAATAATCCGCGAAGACACGGTGGAACGAACCTTGTCCATGCCGATTCTCGCTGCGACGATATATAGAAATAAAGTTATATCAAAAACGATTGAAGAAGACGCAGCAGAATTAAGCTTGTTATGTCGGCAAACGATTTACTAGAACGCATAGAAATCGTATCGGTTTTGCAAGCAACGCTAACAATATTTCTGTTGTTTCCATTGCCGTATCGGTCATTTTATCTTCATCTCGGCCGATTTGAAAGAGTAGAATAAAAACACCAGTGCAATTGAAACGACTATGCGGTAAACTTTCCAGTACCTCTTTGTGTATATTTATCCAGGAGAAAAACTAGTATGTGCGTCTATCGTCGATGTTTTATAGCGCAATCGTTTGTGACGGAGACGTTATCATCGGTTGCCTGCTCCGTCTTCTTTTTCATCTCCTCTAGACTCGTGTTCGTTGTACGTATCTCGTTCTCGTCAAAGGGACAAAAGATCGGCTCGCGCGCGAGTTCAGGGGCGAATTAAATACCACGAAATGTCTCTTCCGGCCTGGATGGACCGAGGGAAACACACGGATGAAAGGAGTACAGTGACTGGAGTGGCTTGCTGGTTGGCGGTGCAGCTATTTTTTCTGCTAATGGCGGACGGAGAGGCTCACGAGTGCAAGACTGGAGGGAAAGAGAGGCGGATGAAAGCGCGAGAGAGTGGCGTGCGGGAGAAAGATAGAAGAAGGAAGCACAGACTGAGCTTAAATAACGCTGCGGGGAAAGAGAGAGAGAGAGAGAGAGAGAGAACGGGTATGGCTGGTGGATAGTTCGACTTGCCTCGGTGCTGTTGAATGATACCGGTCGAGAGTTTGACGGCCGGTAATTTTTAATCAGTAAAGCCATTCCCCGTACGCCTGTGTGTACACGATGGTAGCAGGATTTCGATGAGCCTGTTCGAAAAGAGGCGCGCATCGATGATAAACTGGTGCATGCGCCTATGTTTTCCCGCGATAGGCGAATGCTTTTCACAGAGGGCAACTTCTCGATTCATCCCGGTTTAGCGTTGTAGATGGCGAACGTTCGTTTCACGTTACCTTCACCCAGCGTTTGTTTCCTCTTCGAGTCGCCAAGTCGTATCGTTATTAGCTAATTGTTCGTTGGATTATCGATCGTAAGGATCACTCGTCCGTTACCGATGTTATTATCGTGTTGAATTGTTCGCTCGTCGGTGAATTCGTATCTTTACGCAAAATCAATTTGAATTATTGTTATGGTCGGGGGTTATGCTGTATTATGCAATTGGCGAAACAGTGTAGTTACATAAAACAGATTACACGAAGCCTGGCCTCGTTATTCAGGGTAGCAATTTTCATTCCGCTTTCCCGCTTGCCCCTTCACTGACAAAACCATGTTACGTATCCCATCGGGATTTTCTTCGTCTCTAATCCGCGAAACTAAAGAATCGCGCCCCAGCGGCCTTGCCGAGAAAACAATCGAGCCAAGCTACCGGCAAATTACCACACTGGATTATATTCTACGTTGCACTTGGCAACTTGCAAATTAACGTAATTTCACGCGTGTTCGCGACTACTTGGCCTGAGCCGGCTCCGACGTTTGAAGAAGCTTAAACTTCATGGCTTTGGTCTTTCGCCGCGCTATGGAATGAGAGGTTCTCTTCTCTATGTAATGTAAAACAGAAGTTCGAACGGTCGAAAGGCTCAGGAAGAACAAACACTCGCGTCTGATCTCGCGTCTAATTTTCATTGGAAATGAGTATTCGTTTGCATCGCCGATAAGACATCCAGATGCTCTTTTTCCTTCCTTCCGTTTCTATCCTCGCAAATGCCACGATCGAATAATTTCGAAAATTCACAGAGACAACGATGTTAAATTCTTGACAGAGCCGAGAGCAATTTCGCATTTTCACCGTCGCGAAAATTCCTATCGGAAATGCAGTCAATTTGCAGGTGTCTCGGTTGCCTCGTCGTTGCAGATATTTTCTCTCGCCTCTTTTTCACTTTTTTATTAATCGAAGTCGTTGCTGCGACAGCGTGCTTAGTTCTCCCGATGAAGTTTCGCAAACGATAATAGATCCCGCCGCGTCGATAAAATTCGATTCTTTCGACTTTCTTTCGAACGTTATCGCGTAATATTAAAATAAAAATTGCGCCCTGCAATAAAAATTCTAATTCGTCGCTCGCTATCCGAACTTTGAGAATGTATAGTCGAACAAAACGAAAGACCACACGTTTACATCGGCGAGAAATTTCAACGAGATTTCAGATGCGTGCACTCTCGAGAGCCAGCTGTGAAGTTAATGAATAATTTCTCGCCAGAATATGAATAAACAACGGTATCCGTGGGGGACGAATTAAAAGGCCGGATACTTGGACCGAGGGAAAAGATGGAGAATTAAAATATTAAACGAACTTTCGCCTCGATGAAAGTGCCACTTTATAGAAGTTTATCCTGCCTTGACTGATAGAACTGAAGGGGGCAAAAAAATGAAAGAGGAGCCAGGAGAAGGGGACGGATGAGTACGAGAGTAGAATGCGCATTCGTTGAAGAAATATTTCGAAGAAATATTTTAAAGAAATCGTGTTTCACCGTTGGCAAGATTTTTGCGGCGACTTGGAAATTGCTCGGAGGAGCTACGCATCTTCGATTCGTTTCTATCCGAGGTGCCAATATTGGCTTGCTCCGGCTGCCAATACTATTTGCACGGCCCTGTAGGCACCTCTCCTTTATGGCACATTTGTTCTTTTATAGAGACAAAGACTGCACGTATTTTCCCTGTGCACCTTTTTGCCTCTTCACGGTTCATCCGCGGGATTACGCTCGTCAGTCGAACGAAACCATCGAAACAAGTCGACGAAGGGAACGAGGCAGGTCCTTAGATTTTATGTTCGTGGATATTTTCTTTCCTGGATATTCCCGTGTTAGTCGTGTCGCGTTTGAATCTAGTCCTCTAGCGTCGTTTTAACGAGACATCGCTTCCAATTTGGTGAAACTCCATCAACGCGAATATTCCGACTATTTATTTTTCGCAAGACGTTAGCATCGTTAACGGTGAGTTTAAAATAATATTTCTTTGTCCTTCCGTCTGTCTTTTTATATATTCGTAGATATAGATTCGTTCGGTGGTTTGTGACGAATCGCTTTATGCTTCTCGTTGCTCACAATCCAAGTGCAGCCTCGTGGGATCGGCGATTAAATCGGTGCATTGATGGGACCGTTTTCACACAGTGAAACAACTGATTCCCGATTATTGTCGTTAATGGAGAAAACGAGTAGCCAGCGAATAATTTGAGAACAGCTCGGTTTCGTTTGGTCCTCTGTCGTCGCATTAATCCGTGGAAATAATTTAAATACTGTTTTTGTGATCGGGCCCGATAATTGCGCTTTATCCTGCAAGCGGCTTCCATTCGCGTGATCCTTCGTGTCAACGATACGGTAATTTAGTCGCAGTATTTATTGGCCGACACGGTACATTGTTTCGCGATATCGCGTTTTGTAATAGCAAAGATAACTTCGTATATCGTAGGTCGCCACTCGAATCGAAACTGTGTATGTACATACTATCATTTTGAAGTACTCTTTGTTCGATTGTTGAACTCTTTGGTCGATTTGTCGTAACAGCACTTTTAGAAAACACGATTTACCTATTAAAATGCACAACAATGGAATATTTTACTCTTTGCTATATACAGTTATTCACGGAAATATTCGAATATTCATGGATTTTTAATACGAATGAATATACCTATCATGTGCGTTATACGAAACATGTCATTAGGTTTGTAATGAGATTCGATTGTCGTGAACATATTGGAAAAATTTGGAACAAATCCGACAGGGTATAGAAGCTGTCAGATATTTCAACGATATGAAGCGCCCGTAATTTTGTAATTGAAATACGTATAGATACGACGTTGTCGAAAATCTGCAATAGTCTAAATACTTTCTCTCTAATAACAACTCTTATATCGAACACGTTTAAGAGGAATTAGCTTTTGCTCCGTTGCTATTGATTCTTCAATTACAACGTTGCGATATTAAAATATATGAAAACCTGCGTGTATTGAGAGAAGTCCTTGGTTGAAATGTTGATCGGCCGTATGTTCGTTAATTGGTACGAATTATGAGATACGAATATTTATTTCACGTTTCCCGACGTTCGCGATAAGCTGCAACTGCGAATTATTCGATGAAATTTCTACAAATGTAATATATAGGGTGTTTCATTAGTAACTCCATTACGACTTTTTTTTCTCTCGTAAAAGGAATGCTTAAACCTTTGTAGGAGAGCGGACAAAAACGCGATTCGGGAATTATAAATAGAATCGCTATGTTTTTAACGAGCTAGGCAATCTAGCAAACAACGCGTACATTAAAAGCCTCAGCGAGATGCAGTAAGCTAGGATTAACTGTAAGACGCGGAAAGACAGGCTGCACAAGTAGTAACGGCCCATCTCTAGTCAGGCTCGTTTCGTAGCTGTTAGAACGCTGTATTCCACGGGTGTTACTCGATTGTCGCAAGTTATTCGCTTCCAGCCACCTTCATTGCAGCATTTTGCTCGCGGTATAACGAAGGAAAATGCTTTCTGTAAAGAAGACGAAATTTCAGTAACGCATTAAGAACTAACGTTGCGTAAATGCGACATTCCAGCTGCAACTCGCTTGTTTATCCTTTGTTCAATTAAGATAATTGAATTCTGTTTCTCGCATCAGGAATTTTAAAAATGTCCAATCGTACAGCACGCACGCACTGTGAAAAAGATATATGAAATATATCCACAGTATAATATTTTTCGTATTACTTGACAAGGAAAATTCCTATCCAGGTTTTATGTATTTTTCGCGGTGGAACCGAAGTCAGGCAGAAGGCTGTTTGTTTTATTCGTGCTAGTTAATAAGGTTTGCGCGATTTTTACGTCGTTTGGTGTTTAACGAGTTAATTATGTGACGACAGAAAAAAGACGCGATATTACCAGACTTCTTCTGCTCGGTTTCTTGTCCGAGTCACGGACCGTCGTTATCGTTCACGATACTCGTGGAAGTTTACTCATCAAAGCAGTGAAAAGTTCGAAAGAAAAAGGAAATAAACAAAGGGAAAATGGATCGTCGGTAAAAGATCGAACAGGTTAAATCACGATTCACAGTCGAATAAATTTGGTGACGCTACAGGACGCGGATTCGCCTGGGACTTCCGGTTTTCCTCCGACTTCTTTCCGAACTATTCGAGTAGAAGAATCACCGTTGCCATGAGCACAATGCTGGCGAGAAACAAAGCGCGTCGTCGTGCTCAAGCAAATCTTTTCCAGCGACGAATTCTGCAAAACCGCTTCGTGACCAAGTATTTAAATGGTTTTCCTTGTTAATACTAAGTTTGTTCTACCGAGTTTCTTTTTTCCTCTGTTATTCCGGCTTATTTTACAAACGGACATGACAATTTCATATTTTCCAGACCGTTCTGTCTTTTTATCGTTTATTCGATACGAGTCGCCAGCGATCTCGAGAAAATCTTCGCTTTGCGTAAATAAAGCATAAACGAATAAGTATCACGGATATTAGAAGGATAAAGAGAAGAAGGGGCCACGTAACGAGTGTCCAGGTTCGTGCGTTAATATCGTTTAATGAGAGCTCGCAAGTTTTTCGCGGGCAGGCGAACAGGTTATTATTTTTAACTTTTTTTTCTTTCGTTATTACGTAATCTCCCTGACGACCGAACCGACCGGGGGATGGATTTCTTATTTAATAATTCTTATCACGAACGGACTAAGTCTCGTTAGAAACTTGCGGAGAAATTTTTCATCTGCGATTCAAGCTCTGTGCACGAACATTTTTACATACATACTCGTATACATATACATAAAGTGAGTCAGGGAAATCAGTGTATTTATACTCATCTAGTTTTATGTATTTGACTTATCAAGAAACGCACAGAATCTTATTCTTGCATGGTGCAAAATCAATTTGAATTTGTTCAATGTATTAACGTCTTTCTAGAACACAGTGAGAACAAAATGACTCTGACTTTGTTCGATACATTGACATCTTTGCACGAAGAATCAAGGAACGATATTCGGCATAAAATTGACAAAAAAGTGGAGTTGATCAACTAGTTGATCAACGATCACATATTATTTGTTTAAATATGTCTACATCTAAATTCAGCTAATACCTAAAAAATTCCTCAAGAGAATTTCTGATTCTAAGTTTTACTAATAGCTCCAAGGCTATACGTAGACTTTTATGAGTGACTATATTTTATATATATACATGGGTAGGATTTGCAAGGGTGAAATTAAGGCGAAGGTTAAAAAAAGTTTGGTGAAGCTCCTCGAAACTGGCTGCCGGTCTGATGCTCCCCAGCCATGCTCCGCCCACGCCGGCGATTTTCCCTTTTTTTTTCTTTTTTTTTGTTACAAATTAAGGGAGAAGCCGACGGAAGATAAAGGGCGGTTCACGAGCTGCTGAATAAAAATTGAGATTTATCGGATGAACTCTGCTCACTGGTGGAGATAGCGTCGCGGACACTGCCGCGGAATACGAAACAGGATTTCGCGAATCCTCGCTAAAGGAATATCAGGAACGCGCTGACACGTTTTGATTAACGTTAGAAAATACCGCGCGACCAACCTCCTGAGTCCAATGACACGGCTGCGAAAATTTACGAACGCGACAATAAGGAAAAACTGGAAATTAATGACGGCTGGGGGTTTTCCGTGGAAAAAGTAAACTTTTCTCTCATGCAATTTTCAAAGTCTACAAACTAGTTGCCACGTAATCAGGAGTCTATTAAAAACAATCATGTCGTTAATCCGGAAAGGTCTCCTTCGTTCCATGCATTTTTAAGCGAGTTTTTGTGCCGTACGTCGCCACACTTGGAAAGTCTAATCTGTTTCTCGAGCACGTGTGAAGGAAATAAAAATAAAGGATAGGGATTATTAAATCGTAATGAAACATTCTTAAGTTCTAAATTACCTAGAGATCGTTTAAAGTCGTATACAGGGTCGTTCGTTCGAATATTATTCAATCCGTGCACAGTACATTCCGAGCTTCCATGAGTGAACTTCGGACAATTCGTGAAATATACGCGTAGAATAAATTTCACATCTCGAAAACCGCTATACGGGAAATTTTTGTGATAAAGAAATACTAGGTAGTTTAGAAAGTTGGTGGCGTGTTTGACAACTCGATGCATCTATCTTGTATTTGATGGAACTGGCGAAGTGCAAAGTTCTGCTTTTAGTTGCATACTAAAAGAGATTAAGGAGGATGGATTAATTTCATTTTTCGAGATAACGTCGACGAAAGCAGCCAAGAGATTTTAAATCATCACTTCGATTCACGGGACGCGACTCTACGCTTATTCACACTATCGTCTATTCTTTTAGCTTTGCAAAATTCTTTTAATTATACCTAGTAAATTGGACTCCGAGGATTCGAAGAGAGGTAAATAGAATCTACTTGAAGGAACTCGTTATTGAAAATGATGAGAACTTTTCGAAAAAGAACTCGCGCAGCTAGTCGATAGTTGGTAAAAGGTCATTGAAATGAATAGCATATAACTTCTCTAATGAAATTTCTTAAATTTCGCTACGAACTTCTCCAGCTAGTAATTATTTTCTAAATCGTTCCTTTTGAATTCCCCGTTCTTTTATCACTATGTCGAAGGCTCAAATCTTACATCAGACATATTAATCGTATAATAACGTAGGGTTATTCGAGTTACTTAAACTTCAACGTTTTAAAACTCAATCTTCAACTTTGTACGGGATAATTAAATTTGTTGTAAATTACGAGACATCGTTAGTCTTTAATGCAATAAAGAAAGAATGAGAAAATATCGGGTACATTATGCTCTGCAACAACTAGTATTAAAAATGCGAAGATAATTCGAACGTGAAAGTATTATATAAGAAGTAATAAAATAAGCAACGAAATAACTTCCACAGACAAAGTAATATAACACACGCTACTGAATTAGGATAATAGCAACTGTAAGTTGAACATGCTTTTCTTTTAATCAGTACAAGTTACATGCTCGTACGCCTACGAAAGCTTACCGGGCTTTCAATGAAAGTAGATATTGTAAGTCACTGTTCATCATGACTGGAATATTCTCTTTTCAAACATAAATCGCTTAAAAATTATCCTCTTTGACACAAATAACCCTGCCTTATCCACTTCTTATTTGTCTCTCTATCTGACCAGGAAGCTCGACAAATATGCAATTTCCGTTCGAAAATTCGTTTGTGCAAGCGTTATTCTTGCAGTGCACGTCTGCCATCCGTTTGCATCTGCCAGACACGTTTCGGCTCGTATTAAAATACGCCTCGCACGACCTCGTTCGAGTTCGGAACACAGGCAAATGGGAGCGCAAGAAGTAAAAAAAAAAAAAAAAAGGAAAAGAAAAAGAGGAAAAAAAATGAAAGTAAGTAGAAGTTAGGGTAAGTGGCGACAGGCCGATGGGGCAGCGGATGCGAGGCCAGAAAGGAAGCAGGGGGCAGAAGTTTCAAGTAAAAGTCGAACAGGGTCAGCGATGGAGCTCGTGAGAAACTTCGTGGGCAGGTCAAAACTGGAGATCGGTAAGACCTTTTACTCGTCGTGGAAAAATATATACTATACATGATAGGAAGGAAATACGGCTGATCAAATATGGATGTTCAAAAGTCGTATATGTTAGGTCGTGACGCTGCCATCTCGCAAGAAAAGAGAAGCCACGAGACATGACTGCGCGTATCTTTTCATCTTCCTTTCCGAACCTCGTAATTTTGCGTCCCGCGACACATCAGAAAATTTGGACGTTGCTAGATTTTATCGCTTCTAACACCCACCCGCTTGTCCTCCATGCTGGAATACTCTAGTGGATGGCCGGAAAAGCCACGATAAGACTGCTTACATTTTCCACTGGCTTCGCTATCTGTCGAGCTGGTCGTTTTAAAGGTTCCTGGTGTACCTTGTTAATTGGGCGGTTGATCTCGCCGATAATTAGGCAACTGAGAGACGAATTTAAGATCCTCCTTTTTACGTCTTTGTGCTACTCTTTTTATTTTTGGAATTTTCTTTCTAGCGCCCTTTTACTGATTTATTTATCGCTGAAGTTCCCCTTTTTTTTTTGACATCCCTATAGGTTTCCCGTTTTTATTCCTACCAACTTCTTTCCTTCTGCCCCCCCCCCCCCTCCCACCATGTCATTTTTCCATTGCCGCAGTTTTCTTCTTCCTTGATACCTTTACTTCATCTTTTTATTATTACGTTTCCTTTTTTATTGTTCTTACACTCTACTTTATATTGCTAGAATTCTTTTCTTACGTCCTTACACTACATTCTTTTTATTCCTGCAATTATTCTTAACGTCCTCGCACTGCTTTCTTGTTCCGCCAGAATATTTCTTTTTAACGCCCCCGCGTTATGCCACTTTACTCTTGAATTTTTAATTTCTATTCTCCTCTCACCGTTGGAAATCGCTGTTGTCTTAAAAAGACTCTCTTTGTTCCCCATGATAGAATTGCTTCCTTCAATGTGGACATTTTTCCAGTCCCAATTTCACGATATATGTATTGTACTCTAGAAAGGTATTGTCGAAGAGAAACTGGAGGAGTGATGGATTATTTCCAGCGCTGATCCGGGATAGACATTGTCCACGGTTGTCAAGCCAGAAAAGGGTAGGTCGAGAAACGCCGACAGTATTCGTGTAGTTGGTACGAATGATTTTCGGGAATGTGACCAATGGTGACCACTGGCTGACCGTAGGTGCACGAAAAGTACTTGGGTCAAGAGGTTGTTGATCGTCTAAAGCAGGCTCAAAAGGGAACTCATTGCATGACAGATTATTTCCTACCATCGACCTGGCATGGACATTGTCCACAAAAGTAGTACGAACTGGGAGAATATCCCCAGAGACGTCGACAGTAGTCAACTAGTCATTAAGAAGCGTTTTGGCGAAACTGGCCACTAGTGACCGCAGGTTAACCATAAACCGGATAATCGACCGGAGGCTAGTTGATAGCGCATAGTGGTTTGGGATGCTATGATAAAAGAAAAATGAAAAAATCAAGAATTGGATTCGAAAGATTCTTAAAAAATTCGCGATCGATTGTTTCATGAATTTTAATGTATTTGCGCTTAACGTAGAATGACAGTTTCATTTTTTTAAATGAGATGTTTTTCTATAAATAAGTAATGGCCTTGATCTAGTGATATATCTCGCGTTGATATATTTATTTTTACTCTTTGATATTTTTATATGCTTTTGACTTTTATTGTTACGATAAGCAGAATGATCGTGTTATTTTCACGCTTTAGTCGACTATTTTAATAATAATACAATTCTTAATGATTATCAATTTTTACTTGCAGCAGGCGCTAGTTATCGCATATGCTGCAGCATCTGATGTCTTCAGTATCAAAATAATTCACGAAGTAACAAATATTTTATTTCAACTGCAACTGAAACGCGATGTCTGGTGTTTTAGTGCAATTACTTAATCCTTTGATTTAGGATCTCGCTAAATCAGGAAAGTTATTGTACACGTATCTGTACTCTCTCATAATTTATCGCAAAATTTGTTTTAATCCGATTAAAGTAAACTTTTTCGCGCGAGAAGTGAAGTGCGTGAGAAAAATCCGTCGCATTTCCAGAATCAGCCAATTGTAATTCAATGTTTCTGTAAAGTTCGTTCGTTATCTCGTTTATATATGCTGGAAATTCATTCGACTAAGCCCATTATATAGTTTCCTGGTCCCTACGCATGTCAAATTCGTTTAAAATTCATGGGACGAAGGAAAATACATATTCCTGGGTCTGTACTACGGAATTAGAATTAAGTTTCTTTCTTTAATCTACCCATCTACTAAAAATTCCATTTTTCAAACATTTCCAGATTATTATCTTTATCACATTAAAATCTACCCTTCTCCGCGAGGCATTCTAAAACCTCCAAATGAATAATTTCACTCCCATCGTGTATTATCCCTGCAGTTGAAGACTGTCTCGAGGATTCCTTCGCGTAGATTTCGCCTCTTTCGTAAGAAGATTACCGATTTCATTATTCTTCTTATTCTGAAAAGTAGCGAAGACGATAGTTAGATAAAATATATCGACGCAACGCGATGTGCCTGCGCTCGCAGCCTCCTCCAGGAGACGCCGAGCCGTTAGACGTCAATGCGGCAAACGGCCATACGTTCGTAATATAAATAAGGGGGTGTCCGGACGCGAAGAAATGTGAGCATCTTATTGGCAATAACACCGCGAACGTATTTCCAAACGTCGAGGGTTGAGCGTGGGAATCGAAGAAGAAGGGATTAACAGGCCCGAAGTCACGAACACGCGTTACAATGCCGTGATTTCCGGGGACGAAACCTACTTCCAGTTTAACACGATTGCGCAAAATCAATTACCACGAGCTCCCATAATATACGAGCAAAGTTCCCGGGCCAAAAGTGTTCTCCCACTCGGCGTCTACCACCGAACTTGTCTCTCACCCTCTATTCTACAATTCTGCCCCCCCCTCCCACCTATTTGCCGCTTTAACTCGCGAAATTATAGCGGTTCGGCTGCGAATTCGGGCCGCGTTCAAGCCCGCCACGAAACAACCCTGGAAATGGCTGTCGTGTAAATGTGCGCGAATAATCTGTAACTTCAGCCAGTGTGTGTCTCCCTTTCATCCCTCTCTGTCTTCTCCCATCCCCCCCCCCCCTCCCTCTCTCCTGTTATCGTTGAACGCCACAGTCGCCATTTCCACGTACGAGGACGGTCTCTTTATCAGGCCGCCGATTGCACGTGAAAGCATCGGCCAAAGTCGCTTCCTGTTCACAGACGGGGATATACGTCGCCGTTGAAAGACCTTTAGACCGGTCGTGTTTCCTTTCAAGTTTCCTCTTTTAATTTTCAACAGTGCTCTTGGGTAGTTCTCTCTTAAATCCAACGGTGTTCTTGATAAAAGATTGCCGACACTCTAATCTCGCGCTAGTAATACGATCGAAAGGATTGTCACGATTTCGGGAAATACGTAGTGGCATGTAAAAGGATAAAGGAGAGGTATGCAGTTTATAACGTATCTCGTTGGATACCGATATCTCGATTGTTTTCTCAGATACGGGGGATTTTAACGTTCGCAACGTGAGCGTTGATGAATGGCAGCCGGATTCCCAGAAATATGACGACCTACATTTTTTCCTGCAAATGCGTACGCGCAGTAGCGATAGCAGAAAAAAATTCCAGCTGACTCAGCGTCTGGCACTGACCACGGTGCAGACGACCAGCTCGGGGTCAGTTTAATACAGTCTGTGGTTGAGAGATCGAGTCGCTAATAGAGACAAAGGGAACGTTAAAAGTGAAGCTTTTTAAGCGTTAAAAGTCACTTAATGGGAGAATAATTCGGGGAAAATTTCTCGCCTCATTGAACCTCGATCAATTGATACTTTCGACGATCCTCTAACAAAACTAATTCACGGTCCTGTTAAAATACCAGAGCACTCTTCCGGAAGGGGAATCCGAAGGAAAGTCACGTTCCCATGGAATATTCTAGCATGTCGTTCGAGACGATTTCGTGTACCATTAGGATAGCCAAGATTCTTACATGACGTTATACGGAAACTGAAACGATCGGTAGCTCGTCCCAAACGAGGTGTATAACCAAACCGACACCCTCGATTCCAGCACGAAGTAGTTTAACGAGAACCAACCTCCGTTTAATTAATCCGAGAAATTGGATTAACGGCACCGCCGGCACGGCCACTTTGGTCGATGTCGGCTGGAACACGGCAGAACTGCCACCGGTTATCGGAAAAATAATAAAAATCTTCCTTTCTCGAACGATGAGGGTTGCCTCGTGACGCAACCACCACTTCCTCGACACTTTCTGTTCCCATAACCGCATATAGAACGTAGCCATCGTATACGATATCGTTCAAAAGTGTTTGCTTATTCCATACGTACGAGCACTTGTTTATTTCATTTTTCGCAAGATCCGTTTTAATTGCCTGTACGATTAATAATAAAGCAAACTGCGCTACTATACTGCAATAATGTAATAAACGAGGCTATCGCGATTATATTGTTAAAGTTGGAAGCAAATTTGAAAGTGTTAATAGTACTTAGAAGATATTTAACGCGGAGATTATAAAATTATTTACATAATTAATGGAAGGGCTGAAAATTCTAATGGCATAAGTAAGTTTACTGCTGTTTTCCTCGAAACAGTGTTCTGAATTTATCGTTATAAGAAATTCATTATATCTTTTTTGAGTCACGGAAACGTATTAACGCGGGACATGAAGTTATAACATAATTAATTATGAAACTAGAGGGAGATATTCTTAAGGATTGCAATAAATCGAAATTCTCCAAATTTTGATTTATGTATTAGCCTTGATGAAGCACTATATTTTAATTAACTGTATCGTCTTTATCTCTGAATATTTAGAATTACTATTTGTGCAGCGCGTAATACATAATGACATATATCATTGGCATGCCTTTTAATACGTAGTTTAGCTTTATAGTTTGATGATTGCATAGTAAATGTAGCTTCAAATTATTATTAATCTATCATTAATTTGTACAATTCGACGAAATTCACATAATCAAAATCGACACAGTGCTCGGACAATTAACATCCATGTGGTTCACGCTTATGAACGGTAGCGTACATTCGAAGGATCCTCGTATGTTTCGTTAGAGAGGATTTTTCCTCGATGCATCGACAGCTCTCGCAGGATTATGGAAGGTTGAAAAGAGAGAGAGAAAGAGAGAGAGAGACAAGAAATCGATTCTCTCAGAAAAATAATCTTCGCGAAGAATAGATGCCCGCTGTTCTTCTGACCGATTTTCTTCTTTCACGAGCTTCCCGGTGATCCGTAATTTTCGAACGGCGTATTCGCCGGATGGGAGCTCGGTTTATTCGACCAGAACTGATCGGTAATTTCGTAGCGGCAGTTTATCGCGTTGCTTTACGAAATACCATTCAACGATATTTCATTGTGTTCTCTCAAAAGCTGGCGTGGAAAAATTTATGTCAACTGGCCCCAGGAATTCAGTACGGTTAACTTAAATAATCCTATCGTATTTCCCAATCCAATAATCGCTACAAAGTTAAACACTTTGTTCGTCAAACAAATGGGACATTTTTTCAAATTTCTGACTCGAGTTTCCCGCTGACCTACAATTTTCCAACTATTCGGACGCATTCGTACAATAGCGTAGAAGCTCATCAAACAACGATTCAATCTTCAGTAATGAGTAATTTCCTCGAATCCCTTTACGAAATACCATTCAACGATATTTCATTTGTGCTCTTTCAAAGGACAGAGATAGAGAGAGAGAGAGAGAGAGATGAAAAATTCCGTCAGCTATCCGCGAATTTCGTAGGTTAAGTACTCGACTAAGTATTCCAATATTAGTAGTAGCGCAAGTTAAACGCTTTACCCATCAAATTAACAGTAAATTCCTTCGAAAGTGATTTATACCCTGGGACGACTATCGCCTGGGTGCTAACAGCAGGGAGGGAAACTGTTCGACCCCTTTCATTCCTTGAAGCGATGACAAAAAGGTGACCGTCCGATGTGGCAAGTCGATTATCAAGAGACTTTAACAGCGAGGGTGGCTCGATGGGATCGGGTTAAATCAAACGTATGGTAAGAAGCGAAGTCCGTGGGCAAGCGAAGCGATGGATCGATTCTCTTGTTCGTGGCCGATAATTCGACCAGGATGGGTAGCGAACCGAAGGGAGAAAGATGAGAATAGTCGGATAATTCGAAGGTAGAGGCATTATTCGGTGCATTTTATCGGTGATTCTTTTCTTTCTCTTTTTTCCCCCATTTGATGGTATTTAGAGCGGAGTTGTCTGGTGAAAAGTCTTTATTTAAACACGAGCACTCGATTCTACTTTGGCTCTTCGAGAGGAAATCGAAGCAGATACAGAGGTGCGGGACACAGGAAACAGAGAGGTACAAAGGGACCGATTACCAGGACCGTGATGCTTTTACCAAGGAAACAACCCACGGACTGTGTGTGTTCCCCTCTACAACGATTCCGCGGGTCGAGAATTCGTCCATTCGATGTTGGCGAATCAATTAGACACGTAGCAATACGATACGCGCATAAAAAAAAAAAAAACGGTACAATCCAACTGAAGAAATAACGTTCGATACAAAAGGACTGGCGTATTTCTTCTCGTTGAATTTATACTTGTCGAACCGGGGGTTGAATGCGAAACGAACCACCAGTGGCTCGACAATCCACGCAGTGGGGAGAACGGAAGTAACAATAATAACGCCGGTGAATAGAGGCAAACTCAACGGCGGAACTGCTATAAATCTATGTTTGTTAAGGTAACAGAATCTCTTCTGGTGTATCTTGCGATGCGTGAATAGAACCTGTAAAGGCGAGTGAAAAATTGTAGCAAAATGAATAATAGAGCGGGAAACATGATTTATATGGAGGCAGGCGTAAACGTTCGCAATTAAAGCCTTAAAAATTTACCGAGTGTTGTTGAAATGAGAAAGAGTAGGGAAATGGACGGTTGTTTTGAAGAGGTTGCGGTATTTTCAGCGCTTGGTTATTGTTACGCACAGTCTTCCGTCCCAATTTTATGTCGAATATGCACAAAATTGAGGTATATATATATATATATATATATATTGGTGGAGCAGGGTTAATAAAATATTTCTTCCATGACAAAAAACTGAATAGCTGAAAAGTTTGTAAAGTCTATTTGAAAGAATTTATTGCTAAGAGAACAAATTCTTCAGAGAAACGACGAATTATATTCAGTTGAAATGATATATTATTTAAATGTATAAAAAGAAGAAAATAAAGATGCATATATTATCCAAAGGTAGGATAATCGTAAAGATACAATATATTCAAATTTTTCCTGCATTTCGAACGTCCCGAACAACCCAACAATGAATATCACAATAGAAAAGGAATTGTAAAAATTGAGACTGAGAAAAGGAGAAAAATGTACGGAGTCTGTGCAAAAAAGTTTCATTTCCTGTCCCGTATTCAGTTTCACTGTAGTGTATGCCGATGATGGGAATTGATTAAACGAACGTCGAATCGGCTTGCAGAACGCGAAAAAGATCATTTAAGAGGAAGCTATGCAGGGAATAGTCGGAGCGGAGGCTGATACGATTGAAGTTCACGACGTGCCTCCTCCACTCTCGATCGCGGCAGAAATACTGTTTTCTTCCCTTTATCAGCGTGAAAAGGTGAAAACGCCGACGTGGGAAAGCGTCAGAAAGTTTAACGATACAGAAAGCTACGCGATCAAGAACAGATATAGGTACTTTTATCATTGTTGGAAAAGCGTGGTAAGCATTTCTCATTTCTAGGATCTCGCAGACAAGGGAGAACCGCGAATGGTCTGGCTCCAATTTCGACAAAGCTTTGCAACCCTCAAGTACAGCCAAAAATAGTAGATACATTTTTTTTTTTTTTTTTTTTAGCTGCTGTAACTCAAATTTAAGAGGTGAAATCGCACTCTAAAGTTCCGCCCCTTAAGAGCTAACTCGGGAACAGTCACAAATAGAAACACATTTTTTTGACCAAAATTGGATGCTTTTTAACTCGTCTCCACCCAGACTTTCAGTCAAACTTTTATGGTTAAAGTCCGAGTGGCTGTTTGGGTGAAAGTGTTAAAATCTTTTTCCATCTGTAACTGTTTCCGAGTCAGATCTTAAGAGGTCGAGCTCTCGAAGGTAATTCAACTCTTGAACTTGAGTTACAGCAGCTAAAAAAAGAAAATACGTACTTAGCATCTTTTGTTGTTTTTTAATTCTACAAAGTTTCATTCAATATGGGGCCGGACCATTCGTGACAGTTTCTTGTGTGTCAGCCATTCTTACTTAAATATGCAAAGTTTGCGATTCGAACGAGAGCTTTCCCGCTTTCTTTCTACTCGTTATTTGAAAAACGTGGTTCTTATCCGTGAAACGTGTTCAACCCTTACGATCGCGCGATTCTGAAACTCTCGCACCTTCGTCTTAATCACGTGGATGATTAAATTCTCCGTTCTATTAACTGCGTCTCGTATGTGAACTTTAGAGTCGTCTTCGTGCTGCGAGCGTGGGATCAGTCTTTTCAGTAATATTTTTCAGTGGAATTTGATTGCATTTATCTGATAGAGTTAAGTTTCGCCAGGGGTTCAATTGATTTCGAGACCTAACGGAAGGTGATAAGTGTCGACGAAAGGATGGCCAGAGAATAGGTTAATCGTGGATTCCATCGAAATCGTTGGCTCGCTATAGATACGTATTTTTTTTTAATTTTTATTCCAACGAAAAGCTGATGCCAACAGGCTGAAGCGAAACAAATACTCGACCGCGGTTCCGAGTACGAATAGAAGAATAGCTGGTATTTTTCGATCGAGTATTCCTCCCAAATTCGCGAGAGAATAAGACTGAATGTAAAATACGGAATTGGTCTCGTACCGAGTAAAAATAGCGAAAGTTCGGCAGACGATAATTTAAATGGAGGAACGAAAATGCGAGAAAGAAAAGAATCATTGAAAAGAAATTCGATGGGATTCGAGTCCAAAGTAATACTTCGATTCGTTTCATTTCGATGGGAAGGGTGACTGAGAAGGAGAAAGAGCGAGGAGGAGGCTAGGAGGAGGCATACGTTCTACCCTTATTTTTTCCCCTTATCCTCGCGAACGTCTCTGACTACTGACGGGTTCTTTCGACCCCAGTCATTAAAAAAAAAAAAAAAAAAGGAAAAAATGTGGGAGGGACAGAAAGAGTGTAGGGTACGAAAGGAAGAAACGAAGGGATGGAAGATAGGTCAATTGCAGGCTCGACAAACGGCAAGGAAATGATGCACCATCTGCGGAACGAGCACGGACGACCAGTGCATTCGTATCTTGGATTCCTTTTAATTACTGCCACGCCAGATATTTGTATTTCTCGGAACGTTCCTCTTTGTTTGTGCGTGTAAGAACGAGGCTCCGAAGGAGGGTTCGAACAATGAGAAATCGCGACGAGGATAAACCTCGGGGAAAAATTGCAAGCAGCGGAGGAGCTTTTTCCTTTTGAATTTCGTTCGCGCCAACGCTCGATGTACCGTTCTCCAAGCGTTCGATCGCGAAACCTACAATTTCTCGTTTCTTTCGCTCTGAATCTCATTTAAAACTCCGCCTCACGGTGGAAACGTATATCAAGTTGTGCTCGCTCCAACTTCCTCTGTTTTTTTTACTCCATCTCTTTTTCGGCCTGCCCCCTTTCTCTCCGCGTCTCCGCCCTCGGCTTGGGAACGAACGTTAGACTCGACGGAACTAATTACCGGCACGTCTCACACGAAGCTGCGAAGTCAATTTCAGCTTACACGTAACGTTTACTTTTATCGAACGCGCCGGGCGCGCGCGGCTTAGGAATTTTTTTTTTTTACAGAGAAATGAAACAGCAGCAGGCAAACCGGGCTGCGTTGGTTATCCGCGCGAAAACTTAATCGACTTTGACTACTGGCCTGGGTACCGTGCGCTCTTAAATGCGAAAGCTATAAAGGCTGTTTCAACGGATAGGTTTTCATACAACGTTGGACTCGCGATCGTTCCCGCCCCTCTATAAATTATAAAAATTCGAGCTTCGCGCGCACTTCGAAGTAGAATGATAACCTACATGGTCAGACGCGGCCGGTCGAACCGCTTCGTCGGTGACTCTTCAGAATTCCCCGTTATTTCCCTTGCCATCGAATTATTAAACATGTTGTTTGAATAAATTTCCCTTCGCAAACTGTCGTAGACATAAGAGCAAGTTTGAATGTAAACATATTACATTTCTGCCTAGTATCTCACGTTGAAAAAACATTCCTTGGTTTGGATAGACGAATTTTACGAGTATATAGGACAGGGTCCCAGGGCGATCAAAAATTTCACGTTCCATTAAAAGGGCAAGAAATTCATGGGCTATGCGAGTAACGGTTACCGTTAAATAAAATATGTTCCCTGGCCTGATACGAGGGGGTTCGGCCTGGCATCAAGTGGTTCGACCTGTCACGGAATACATCTTCACCGCGTAGGCCTCTCAAGAGGAAAGTAGGATGGTTTCTCGGGAAAGGTCCTTTCTGCTGAAAACGCGAAAACTTTTCCGGGATAGGTTGTCCGTGCGCGGAAGCATCTGGAACGCAGATTTATTTCTCATACGAGGGATGATATACAGAGCGAACCGCGCCAGTGTCACCAAATTTCGTTCGTTGCCGGTGTTTGCGAAATATTCGTTCGAATGAAAGTTTCGCTATTTTTCAAAGAAATAATCCACGAAGATCTCGATTCTTTCCAGCTTTATCCGCCGTAGGAGAATTTTTATCGTATTCCTTAATGGAACTCGAGCAACTTTTCCAACATAACTTTCGATAAATACGTTTGTATTGTGCGACATTCTGTGAGATTGTGACTTGGCAGATAGACTTTCACGATAAGTAATTTTGATAAAAGCAGTTACAGAATTTCCTATTTGATTTATGATATGTGTTCCGCTAATGTAAAAAAGTTTCGGGATTTTGCAGGAAAATACACTTGGAAACGTTACCGCGGCAGTCTGTACGCATTCTGTGAAACAAAACTTTCGGGCTAAAGCCGCAAACGTGAGTTACGTCCCGGAATCCTCCGCAGGCCGCGTTTCTACGGATCTCGCGAAAAGTAATGAAACTTTTTACGCGCTTATAAGCTTCTTATGAATGTTTTACTATCTGCACCAACACCTAAGATTGTTCACTCTTCTAAACACATCTCTGTTGGTAAGAAATCTTAATAGTTGTAACGATCTTTGATACATAAAAGATAGACAACGTATTTTGTATTGGAAACGTATCTTTTATTGTTGATACCTTTAGTGCGCAAAAATCGATTGCATCGAGAATTTAATTTATAAACTTTCTTCAAAGAGTTTGCGTCCGAGTTCCCCACGTAATATATTTTACTTCGTCATCCGTGTTGAAATGATTCCCATATCTCTCTTCATCCGAACGAACATGAAAATCGCGTGGTAATAAATCCCACAAAAATCTACGTAACGGAATTTGCCCACAAAAATCGTATAACAGCATGTATCTAGAACCTGTCATACGATGCTCTATGTTGAACATGTTGCAACATATGATTGATGCAATCGACTTTACGTTCACTACCGAACAATACGAGTACATCTATACAGCAACTCCAGCACCAGTTATAACTGTTGGAACACCTACTCATCGCATTCATTGCAGAACTCAAACAAGTTTTACTTTTACATTACTTTGATATTTTACGTTACAAGATGAGAATCTTCTCTTCATGGTGAGAATGAAATAACAGATTTACGATAAAGTAAACGAAAAGGACTTAATTTAATTTGTGCTAAATATCAATAAGTATTCCAATACTTGCGAGTTTTAGGATAGAAGTCATTTAGTGTTCGGCCTATTACATCTATATACTTACCTGTGGCAATTAGCTATTTCTTTCAGAAGAAAAGTTAGAGATAGGCTATCAGCCGATCTACGTATATCCAGGCAAGATTACATAGGCAAAAAATCCTGTTACCACTAAATCCTTGCTGTAGCCACTTCCATAAGAACCACCCATCTCTGACTCTCTAATCCTCAGGTATAATATAACGTCCGCCGAAAATAGAACGCGGGAGGGTAATTTTAATAATAGCCAAGGCTAGAGAGACAAAGTGTCTTCGTCGTTTTAATCTCCGCAAGAAACGACTGCTAATACCGTGGCCCTGTTTGATCGCGTGGGACGTACTCTCGTATTCCTTGTTTTAACACCGCAGCCGCGAGCCTTCCCTCTGACCGCGAGCAAATATGTATAGGCCCGCGGAGGTGCATATATGTAGGTATACGCGTGCTCCTGCGCGAGATAACACAAACGCAGAGAGAAACAGAAGGAGAGAGGGAGAGAGTGAGAGGAGACCAGCGGCGATGTGCACAAGGACGATCTACCTCGAGCCTCGCCGAAATCGTAGGCGGGTTTACGAAAGTAGGCTGGGAGGCTTAAACGTGGCTCAGGCAACTGTAGCAACCGCTGGAATCGTGTGTGGCTTCGTGGAAAGTAGGATGTGAAGGTTTAACGCGGCGCGACGGGGTTGCGGAAACACACAGAAGAGAGGGTTGCTTGATGCTTTAGGGGGGAAGCTGAAAGGGGGTAATCCGGCCCACGGACCGGCGGGGGAGTTTTCTAATTTGAATGTTTGATGTCGGATCGCCTTTTGTTTCCCGCCTGGGCCACGGCGGCAGCGAGAAGAAATAAGAGCAGTTACATCTCCTGTTCCCCTCCTTTCCCACCGCAGCCTACCACCCCCTCTCCAACCCGTGGCTTTCCTTTCTACCTTATCCATTGTTTCCCACCTGATAGTCTCTGCTACCATTTCTGACCTCCTCCCACTACTTCGCTAGCGATGGAACGAACCGCGTCGCGAGACATTCGCTAACCTTCGAGGCAATTACGATACACGCTTGCGGGTTAATTGGTGGGCCACGATTAGCGAAGACAGTGAAGAAACATCTCGTGAAAATGGCGATGTTTATTTATAAGGTACACTGATACGTTGCGTGTTATATAAAACATTTTAACATTTAGTGGCGCTATGACGAGGCAAGAGTCCTGATTGTATTGGTAAAATTTCAAACCAATTTGATAACGCGAGAGACATTTACCGCAAGTGTACATTTAGTAAAAAATTATTTAGAAATGCTCCCGTTGAATATTTAGCCTTGTAATGACAAGGATAATTAACACTATGATTTTCGTGATATATGTACTTGTACTAAATGTCTTGTAGTTCATGCGTATATTTTCAAGTTTGTCAACTTCAAACTTCATCGACGTAATCACGATAGTTGACTATTCGAGTCTCGTTTCATAATATATTCATAAAGGGTGCCTGTAAGTATTCGAATAATTTCGCGAACAATTGTACGCATTGGAAACCTTCTTCGTTGCTGTAGCTTTGGATTTTAATTGAACGGAGGATATAGTTTCACCATATACTCTGTCCCGTCACTATCATTGGTTCTTTTACCACCACTCGACACCACCTTTCTCTCCCTTCCCTCGTGGTTTCTTAGCCGCATCTAGATTTCATTTTAGCCCCTTCCAGGCTCCGTGAGAGCTACAGGGAGCCAGTTCAACCAAAGGAGAACATTGAACGAAAATTACGACATACCGATAGTCTGGTTCCTCGCAGCGGTTTCTACTTTCGTATCTGCTTTTGCTTCTTAAGAACCGCCAGTGATCCCGAATTTCCCTGAATTTCTCGTTTAATGGATTCTCAGGGCGACGTGCATTTTTATCTTCGCGCCACGGGCCACGATAAAGCCAATTAACTTCGTGTAAATGCTAATACGGTACAACGGTCGGGGCCATTGTAACTGGATACTGTAACCATGGTCATTATGAACGCTTCTTAAAACGTCGTAAAGGTTACTTTGCGACCTCTATCTTGTCCCACGTCCTCCACTTAGCCGATCTTCACCCTCTCTCTCTCTCTCTCTCTCTCTCTTCCGTTGGATTTCGTTTCGCACGTACGAGCTCTCGCGTAAAATCCGCGACACGTAGTCCGCGAGTAGCGGACGAGCCCGTAGTCCTTCTTCTCTCCGCCATTTAAATGCTAATGTCAACTTGTTCGAGCGCTTACGAGTTCGCGAACGCGTACGACTAAGTTAAAGCAATCGAAAAATTTGTCTCGACGATGTAACGGGAACATGTTCTAACCGATCTCGCGAACGACAGCCGAGTTGCTTCGCGTATTTCTTTTTCTTAACACGATTCCGTGGAAAGGTGGGAGGGGAGGGGGCAGGGACAGGATACAACGAAGAAGTAGGAAGGCAGGTTTTTCCACGTTCGACTCGCGATTCGTCTTACAGAAATGTGCACTTTAGAACGTTGATAAAAAGCGAGTCGTATCCCGAGTCCCTCTCCTTCTATCTCTCGTCGTGTACCATTTGAAACCTACTCCTGTCGTCTTCAAACCTTTTTGCTTCTTTACTTCTGTTCGCGACACTTCTCTCCATTTCGTATCGGATCTTCTGTCTGGATTTCGATGTCGACGTCCAGAGGTACACAGCTTCGTCCCCTGGACTCTTCCATATAAATGGTAATGTTACACATCCGGCTGCTCGATGAAAAATAAAAGAAAGTGAAATCTTATCGGAGGAACAAAGCCACGAGCTATCCGCAAATTTCTAGCCACGACGGTGTCCGTAAAATAACGTAAAGGAGAAACGACTTTCTTTCGAACCTGTTCCCTCCGTTCTGACGGGAGCTGCTGCACCGTTTATATCGTATAAATAATGTAATAACATTTCGAGAACCCTGTCGAACCACAATATTAATGCGTTTCCGTCGTTGAATTGAAAGGTAGACGAATAGGTTCCTCGCCTAGGATCCACCGGGTTATCGAAGAAACTTGTCGGTCCTCTCGTACAGGTGTAAGAGGAGGTCCCTGAGTAGGATTTACTTTTATTCTCCGATATATCTTTATCTCGTACACGCTTCTCCTATCTTCCTATTCAATTCCTATTTTTCCGGAAGTTTTCCCGCCGCACTGATAAAACCCGAGTGGGTTTCGTTATCTCGATCCAACCATTGAGATTGTTTCTTTTTTCGCGAATCTTCTTGTAGAAATTGGTTTCTCCTGTGTAAAAAACATCGATCGATGTCGTAAGATATATTACTTTATTCGGGCGAACGAAAAAGAGAAAGAAAATTAAAGTGAGTCGAACGATTCACTTTAACGATCACCGTTGCATAATTGGTCTGCGCGGCTATTTGAAGGAACGACGCATCGTTGCAGGGTGCGCAGGAAGGCCGAGTTGACGGTGTGTGTTGTCGCACATTCAAACACGGCCAAGTTTGTCGGGAGACGAAAAGAATTTTCAGCCGACAAGTTTCACCAAGAAATTCTCGTTAAGCACGAACCTAGCTCCGGCTTGGGGAGAATGCGCGGCATTGGTAGGTCCAGTGCCAACCGCATGTTGGATTTCGCGCCAAATGCGGTAGCCAAGGGAATGTACACGCTCGAATGATTCCTTATCGTGGATTCAGAGAGGAGCCAAGAGGGCTGAGAGCTCGAGTGGAACGAAAATTGCGAAGAAGTAGCGCGACGGTGGCGAGGGGAGGGCCAAAAAATTCATCGAATTTCCCTGGGGGATTCGTTGAACCAGTTTGGCAAATGGGCTTCATCTCAATTTTCGGTTCGAAGAATTTCTCTCGCTTAGTGAAACGATTCTGCAAATGAAATTCACTCGGTTAAGATCGAACGGGACTTGTCGGATCCGATCGTTTCTTCCTCTATCTTTCGATTAGCCTTTGGAAACTTCTGAGTCGTACCCCGTATGATTCTGCCCCCGCCCCCTCCCTACCTGGGTTTTAAGAGAAGACCACTTTGCGGATATACAGGATGAGGAGAAATAAAGGAAAGTTCTTTAATGAAACTATCTTTCTACCAGACTAAGCGAGTGCTCTTAAGCGAGTACGTATCTAGAAGTTACAAGTTCGGTTGGCCAGTTACTCACTTGGAATATCCCAAACGCTGTGCCGAGGTGTTCATTTGTCCGTACGACCGTCGTCACGATCATTACTCTCTCCAGGCTCCCTCTTTCTCTCTTCTTCCGTTCCCTCTCCCCGAGCACGCTATATCTTTCCCTTTGTTCCTCTCCCTGTCTTTCTGTCTGTCCGCTAATCTCTTTACTCTTTTGGCCACAAACGCCGTGTACCAGCCACTTGGAAGCAGCGACAGCAAAGAACCGCGCGGGACAGCGTATCACAGCAACGGTCTATGCGTTGTACATCTTCCGCGTACACGGCACACACAAGCGCGACTGGTCGGTGCACCACAAATCGGAACCAGCAGCAGCATCCGCGCGTAAACGTTACAGACGATATTCAGACGGCTGGGCAACCGCGTTCAGTCGACCTGATTGAGAGACGAGTACCCATGACTTTCACGAATGTCGTCGTCGATCGATTCTCGACCAATGACGATCAATTTCGTGCAACTGTTTCAACGCCATGATCACTGGAATCGCGTCTTTTAAACCGACTCGGACGTAGTTCCATCTTCTTTAGACAGACGCGAATGAAATCGAGCCGAGCTGGCAATCAGTCGCTGCTGGGTCGCAGGTGATACCAAGTTTCGAAACGGATTCTCGATAATTCCGTTTGTTTATCGAATGTCCTTTATCCCTTCCAGTAGGAATTTGACGACTCGCGAATACAAAGTTTCGATTGATTGGCGTGGAATTGAACCGCAGGCGAGACGTCGGTTTCGAGCGACAAACTACGCGCACGGTGGAAAAGTGAGTGCGTCCCAAAAAGCACGGTACGGGCGCTTTTCGTTGGAAGCACACTGGTGTGCGTCCGCACAGACACGCAACCGCAAACTACGCGCCCTCGACTGGAGGCGCCTGCGGTCCAGGCTGCCACGCAGTATACTGAGCCGTGCCGGCTGCCCGGGAGAATCCGTGGGCGAACGAAGCTCCCCGAAAATTTGCGAAGATCCTCGATTCGATACGCTCTCTTCGGGGTCGTGCACGAGTCGCGAAGAGATGCTGGATTGGAAGAGACGAACCGTCAGGCGACAGTCACTGTTTCCGATACTTCGTTGGATACCACGAAAGCGGACAGACGAAAATATCTCTTTTTCTTCTCTTACCATCTAATAGCGTCGCGCGATTCCATTAAGACGATCGATCAACTTTGTCGGATTAGTCTCTTTACGACGTGGCACATCGATAGCGTGTTGCTTTTACGGTTTGGCCCCATTGTTCCCATCGTGTCTCGGTTTCTTTAGGTCCTAAAGAATTGATACTGACACGGTGTCGCGGAACGTGCTGATTCACTGCTTGCGTTTCCGTAGTTGTCTTCATTTTTCGCGTGACATTCTCGAGCGCAAACTCGCCCGTTCCATTCCATTTCATTCCGTGCTGACAGGTGTTCGCGCTGTCTCATGTGTCCAAAATAATTGTCTTCGTTTGTCACACGACATTCGTAAATATTATCCTCGTATTCTCTGTATGTCATTACAGGTGATCAAACACGGGACAGACCCCGTATTCTTGATCCTCCATGCTGCGTTTGCAAAGCCATGAGTCTCCCGTGATTTAGTCCATACTGATCTCTAGCTTTGCAGTAAGGATTTCACCGTGCCAATCTACCATCTGCATTTCCATGGCTCAGGCGAGAGCCTGAAACGTGGAAAATTAGAGAAGCCGAAGCGACAGCTGGTTACAAGATGAAATTCGGTTTGTTTCCACGTTGAATCACCGATAGAACGGTTCGTCAATGAATTATTAGACAGCGTGAAACATCACGTTGTCGGAACGCGAATATTTACGACGCATGAATATCACCGACAGCGAAGGTTTTTCTGATGCGTATGTTTAAATATACTGGAAAGTTCCCTTTTTGTTGCGCCGTCGGTGTGGAATTTATATCGGTTCGTCGTCTACGTGCGCAGCCATAAAAGATAACAAATTTCAAAATTGGATTTCATTATAGTATGGTATAACTGATACGCGACAGGTTTTCCCCGCGGACATTTTATTGACGCTAATATCTGCCCGTTGTCCGCGTTCGAATATTCAAATCCGAATTTTTAAATCGAATCAATCTTCGAACTACGATGGCGTTGTCGAGAATATTTAATGAGAAGTATATTGGATCTCACGAAGCAATTAAAAGCATCGAACATTCCTTTGCCGATCGTTGATGAAAATTACACGCTCCACATTCCTACGAATCGTATATCGAAGTAAAAAATCTACCATAACAAATAAAAAAATTCAGGAATTCAGCGTTTTTACTGCAGAGTGTATCGTGGAATTTTCTAGCGCCGGGAACGTTGCTCGCAAACGAGTTTGGAATCTAGACTCCTGTGCATGCTAATGCTTTCGAACGTTATGGTACGTGATTGAATCGCGTGACGACGGTGTAACGGCAAGCAACTACCCTATAACGCGAATCCACAGTATACACAGATCTTTGGTAACGCGGTTCTGGCATGACCCGTTTCGATTTTCCTTTCCCCATTTTCTGTCTCTAGGGTGGCTGGATGAAGCAGAACCTGCCGCCTTTATGGGGTAGCCTCGTAGAGTTAGGGTCAGTAAGTGGGACGTGGGGTATTGATCTTTTTTGTTCTTTTTCGACGTTACTTCGATCTCTCGCTGTCTTCGTCGCTGTACCACGGTCTTTTCGATGGAACTCGAATCGATCGTGAGCGGCTGCGGGGGCAGAGTTCGGTGTCGATGGCGGTCGTGGGGAGGAAATGTCGCTCGGCGGAATACAATCCAGAAATATAGATCAGCGGCGCGCTCAGTCGTATTAGCTCGGCAGTGCTGGCAGAAGGGGATCGATCGAAGAATTGAATGAAATTATTCCGCGATGAGAGCACCCTTGTCGCGTGTCTCCGATCCGCGTTCGTCGCAATCCCGACGCGTTTCGTTCATTGGTTAAGAAATTTTCGATCCGAGCGACGCGACAGGTATTCCAGTCACGTGGTGAACATTCCCGGGCTTGGATCCTAGGCGTTTGCCACGGAGATGAGAATACGATTCTGATTTCGTTGGGATCAAATCGATCTCCGCAGCTGGTGTAATCAAAATTTCTTGATTACACTTTGACAGTTCTATCCTGAATAGAAGGCGGGATTCTTTCAGTCTGGAGACGCTGTAAATCTTATTCCGGCTATTCGTCGAGCAACCCGAGAGGTGCTCGAGATTTGTACTCGAGAGGTTGGCGGAGGTTAGATGCTCGAAGCTCCTCCTCGCTCTGATTGGATTCCCCGGGGATATTGTAGTTCGTGGGGCAGTCTTTTCTAGCCGGCCGTTGCCGAGTTTCGGCCAACTTGGATGAACAGGGAACTCTAGAACCTCGAAGCTGTTTTGGTTCCCCCAATGGACGAAACGAAACCTTGGCTCCATTGTTCTCAATGTCAAAGCGACTTACAGGGCTCCGTCGTTCTTTCTTTTTCCTCTTCTTTCTTATTTTGTTCTCAACCAAGTCCCCTGTCTTCAACCTCACCTGATAATTACGTCTGCAGACTTTGGCGAAGTTTCTTTCGGGATAAAGGAATCTGATAACGCTATTGCTCTTTATCATAATTAGCTCTCGAGACGGTACTCGTGTCTGGACTGCGCCGAAACTCGTCGACAGAACACTATCGGAAACTTGCATTATTTCGTTTCTCGCCAATTAACTTCGATCCGCCGACTGAACGTGTTCGACTTGCTATCACGGGATCTAAGCGAAACGGAAAACTTCTTTACCACCGAACAAGTTCTTTGAAAGGGGATTTTCGAAAATGAGATTCTTGGACAAGTTATGATCTAGTAACAGCGTCTGACACGAAAACGCTCTTTTCTTTCCAAGAAAACATGACTATAGAAAGTTTCAGGGACCAAAGTCTCAAGTAGGATCCCGCATTAGAAAATCCTCTATCTTAGAGTTTTTTTTTTTACTTTGTAGACGTATTTTACTCGTGATGTTCGGAAAATTCATGTTACAAGCAGAGCTGTTCAGTTTGCAACATCGTATCCAATCTTTCCTTTCGATACCTAGCTCATGTTCGACACCGGAACGAAATTCTACTGGCTTCTTTTCCCTCGACGAAAACAACTGACGTTGAAGCTATCTCTTATCGTAGCTAGTTGGCGTGCAACTCCCGAAGGAACTCCGTGACTTACGGGCGGCAAGGTTTACTCTGTCTTGATAGTCCAATGGTGATATACTGGCACATGTTAAGTGCCACGACAATAATTCCCAGAGAATATCCTGAATAATGCGACTAACGAGTTGTCCCGTGTGCAAATGTTAGCATCTGTCACGAACAATTATCGCCACAACATCGATGACACAGAGAGTAATATATAAATAGATATATAAACTAAGGGAGAGGAGGAACTTTTTCGAGTTCGAATTAACCTTTCCAACCATGTGAACTCATATTCAACACATTGTTCAGTGGCTACGAAAAATATAATATTTGCACATACCCCTATTTTCCAGTGAAGCGTTTTTCTATCGAGTTCTATATACGTGTTTCATTTGCACAGTATCAGAGTTTAGCAATCATGCGAAAATATTACCAAATAGTACGAAATTTGCTATACTTGAATCTGTTTAATTAAATGTTGCGATAAATACGATGACGTGCTTCAAAATAATTGAGTTCCGTGTTAGAAGAGCAAAGCTTTCAAAAAGTTTTATGGGCTAAAAATGGAAAATTACGAGAATTATGTTTGACATCGCTAAACGATCAACTATTAATAACTCTTTATCTCAAACAAATTTGTTGGAAAATGTACTTCTCCTGGTTCTATCATTCTTCTGGCAAGCTAACAATATTATTTCTCCTCTTGTGCGGATTTAAAAAAGTAGTAATAACAAACTGCCTTTGTATTCCACGCTTAACAAAAGTTTAGTTTATCGGAGTTTATTCCTTCGTGAGTTTATGATTTACCAGATATAATTTAGCACTCGGATAATTAGCCAACTTTCTGAACGTATAGAATATATAAAAAATTTGCTACTTTCGGCCATCAATGAATACATTTATATTGCGTCTTTTAACTTTAAAACAATTTCAGATACAACCCGTGTATTTCGTATCGAAGATAACGTAATCTACTTGACCTACATCTCATCGTAATAAGTATGCAGCATATGATAAATATGTTATCGCTAGAACGGTTAATTCTCGTTAATCTCGTAAATACATCGATATCCATACGTAGTGGAACCTCTATGACCTCGCAATTTTTACAATCCGATGTTCCTCGAGACTTTTTTCTACGCCGTTTCTAAGCTAAAACAAAATCTGCATAACTCTGAAAAATTTTCCTTGGTTTTCATTCAAAGATTCCGAGGTTCCTCTGTAATTTCTTCTCCCTGTCGATTAAATTTCGCTAGAAGAGGCTTAAGTAGACTCCAAAATCACGTGTTTACCGCGTCATTCGCGTAATCGAACATATTTGAATCGCCGATGCTGGCCGAATTAGCCCGAGCGGTCACGAGCGTAAGCGCAATCGATTCCGAGAGAAAGGTTCCCTTGCTACATCGCACACACTGGCCTTCTCCATTTCCCTTTTCAGAGCCTTGGAATCGTCCGCCAGGGCTGCTACCTCCAAGTACGCAACGCTTTGAAGGGGCTTTTTTCAATGAATGGACATTCATGAAACTCTCGTTTCAGCTAACCATCCTCTCGTCTGCCGTGGTTTTCCGTCTTTTTCTTGTTTCCCTCGAGTGCAACACCTCTGGAGCGCGTGTATGTATCGCTATGAGACTCTAGCGTGTTTGTATATACGTGTCCTATTCCTTTGCTCTGCGCAAACTTGTTGAGCTGACGACGGTTCATCAGAGCCTGTAGGTGGCGGATGGGCCCGTTGCCGATCTTTTGTTACAGGTTTCTCTTGTTTGCTATAGGATTAGCTGACTCTCGTTCCTCACGGTTGACAAAGTTACGCCTAAGACGTCCGAACTGGCGCGGGAATTGCGTTGACTACAATTACCGAGTTGCCATGGCGAGTTCGAGTCCTTCGAACAAGTTATCTCCCCGACAAAACTTTGCTGATAGACGGATTGCTCCTCTTGGTGGCTAGCCGGGTCGAAATGTTTGCCAACTACTTGCTAATGTATTTTGTTAATCAGTGTACAAACTGGTGCATCCTCGCTCTCCCTGTGCATTTGATATCGGTGCTTTCAGTACTGGTTGATGGTAAGAGGAAGGTGTACCTTCCGATAGTAAGATCGATAAATTCTATTTGAAATTCTTTGTAAACTACTTATAAAAAGTTATGTAAACTCTGTACAACCCGCCTCTATAAATAGTCTTTGCTACTTTTATATTCTAACTTTATCGATCTTGTATACCATAGAATAAATGCGGAACATTATGAAAAACACGGTCATCCATGAGATCAAAAAATGTCTGATTTTTTGAGGGTCGATATTTCAGTCAAACAAAATGGGCACTTATTTTATGATTTATTTCATCGTTCGTATTAATAATATCAAGGAATACTGAAGGAGTAAGTGATGGAGAATGAAATCAAAGTCTAATTTCTTTTCACGCTCGTGGGTCTACATAGTGAAGTTTAATACTATGCTTGAAATTACTTAAAGCTGAAGTTTATGTACCCTAACAAGTATGTATCTTATGCACAGGCAAGCGCAAAACTTAATATGTATTCAAAGTCAAATTCGTACTTATTGCAATATGAAATATTACAAACTCTAAGTGAATTTAAATTAGAGTTCAAGTGAGAAACTAATTAACGTAAGAATTATAATTAAAATTGAGAAACTAGTAGAAATAAACCGTCAAAATCGCGTAATGTAAAATAGGTCTAGATTAAATTTTAAAATAAATTAGAAACAGATAATACAAGGATACTAGAATATTCTTTGTTACTATATATTTAAGAAATACATGTTAACATAAATATCTTTACCCGAATAATTTAGAACTGGCAAAATAGAAAACATTAAATTTATCGTTCGTAGATAACGCTGTGTGACAACACAAACGAGGTACGTTACTCAATGGCACAAATACACACGAGATGTGTATCTACGAAATAAAGGTGACACGCGCATAAATTAGTAGCTTCAATGTTATAAATTAATGATTAAATCGCTAATAAGTAAGGGAAAGTCTTTTTCGATCTTTACGTTTAATCAAAAATAGCTGAATCGAATATTTCATACATATATTCGATGATATACCCTTGACAAGGTTTTAGAAGGTTGGTCGAAAGGTGACGAATTTTATCGTTGCCATGAAAAGTGATTTTTCCATTACAACATAAATCAATTCTAAGCGTATACTATTGTTCAACGATTAATTATTAAATAAATACATCTAATATGTTTTCGCACACGCAGCTGTTTACTTGCTAGCGTAAGATTATGTTGAAGTATCGTTTTAGTTCAATTATTAATTTAATTACCTATTCTATATAATAACGTCTGTAATTTGTCTTTGATATACGGTCGAATTCTATTTATTTGAATCTGTCTTTGCTATGTATTTGAATAAACCGGGCTCGTTCAAATGGACTACAGAATTACAATCGTTGCGATGTTATAAATTGCAGAGGGCGTGAAAAGCACTCTGATTATCTTCAAAGCCGGTATTTCAGAACGTGCAACACGAGGTGCTATTTAACGTCACATCTATTCTGTGCTTGGTGAATGGTAATAACGCGAAAATCAAACGCTTCCAATCTGTCAATTACGTCACAGACGAGTATACAGCAATCCTATTATTAGTCAATGATTACGTATTGTACACACAATTTTCGATATCGAATGCGTATGATTTAGAGGTCGTTAGAAGATGGTGTTTAAAATCGAACCAGTCGATAATCGAACTGAAACCATATTCCATAATTTCCTATGGATTCTACTTTACCAGCAGATAATACTCACCGTCCAAAGCAGTTGGAGGATAACAGACCCCTATAATAAGCAGACCTAAAGAAACCTTTGAGTGACGAATTTCAACCAACTAGGTGGCACTAGCACTCAAATTTCATCGCTTCCAATAGTCTGGCAATTTTAAATATCATTTTTCAACAATATCGTCCTTTTTCTTCGATAATTCTATAATCGTGGTAAAGTGGTAAACAACATAGTTAAATACTCGAACGGATAAATTTTCTATTACATTCACGTTTCTGGGACGCTGTTTCCGCTTTCCAAATATACGATTATTCACTCATCTGGTGTCTAATCATTACAAACAAGCTCACGTATCGCCACTGAAACGATCGGGGGTGGCTACCTGTCGGAAATTTCTCGGCGTTCGAATCGTAGTTTCCTCGATCGTTCAACTCGTCGAATTGTATTGAGCGAGGTTAAAAGCCCGGGAGCGCGGCACTTCAAAGGGCAATGTGCACGCGTGCATAACTTATTGATGAGCTTCCACCTTTCATCGAAAGTTCACGGGCTCTTTTTGACGGAAAAAACAATCAGTATTCGGCGAGGTTCACCGAAAGTATCCGTTTCGTCCACGGAATCGCCTCTCATTAAAACACGTGTTTTCTTTCCACATAAAATATCTACTACTTACAGTCGTCACCCACGATGAATAACGATTTTTATAAGAAAAAAGAAAACAACAGCATATAGCTCAATTGAAGGGTTCGCTGCAATAAGGAGACGACATTTTTCACCAAATTCAGTAAACCAGGAAAAATCGTGTATAAAAAAAAAATCATTTACTAAATATATAACGTTAGCAAATGAACTCCAGGAAACAATAGTCAAATATTACTTTTGTAATATTCCACTACATTTGACGGTTTTGACGTTCCCCTAACACAGGATCGAATCATTTCGAGTCATAGCACTTTTGAAATACGTACACGTGCGAATTATCATAGCTGTCTCCTTGTTATAAACTTCTCCTCGATTGAAGAGATTGCCGTGACGAGAAGGCAGCTTCACTTTTAAGAATCTCGAACGAACCGAAAAATACCATCTCACAGTTAGTCAAAATCGAATCGCTTCTGCCGACACGCAGTAATCGACTAATTTTCATAGTAATGGATTTTCCTTCGAATTACCGAAAAGTGCAGCTGCTTCCTTATTGCTGCCTTTGATCGTGCAAATCTTGAACTCGCTTTCGAGCATCGCAGTTCGCGATCGTTGACGAAGTGGCGTCGGTAAGAAGAGGAATGCTCCCTGGGATCTGGATCGTATCCACGCTAAAGGACACGACGTGGACCGATTTTTCTTGCGCGTGCTCGTTGGTTGGCCGGTAATTGGCCGTCATCCGGAACCGTCGGAGCGTCCTCGCGAGACGGACTAAACATCGGTAGAAGTCGAACTGCACCGCGTCCATAAATCAATTAATTTTAGCCAGTTCGATATGCCAGGCTGGCTTAATTTAAATTCTTTCGGAAGCCTTTGGAATCGGTGGTGAGCTGGGGGCCTCGATAGAGCGGAGGCCAAAACCGCGCGTCCACCGACGTCGAACGACGCCGTCCAGGAGCCTTTGGTGGGGGTTGATTGGTGACTTACGGCCGGTAGAAAGACGAAGAGAACGGCAGGGAATAAAAGAGAGAAAGGAGGCAGAGGAGAGCAGACGCCACCTTAAGTATTTCTGATCGAATTCCAAATGGCTGGTTCGTCGTCCGGTCGGACGGTCGGTAAGAATTCAAACCATGACGAGCAAATGGACAAGAGCGTGCGTCGTTTCGATCGTGAAACACACAGAGGGGACACGAGGAGGGACCTCGGCTTCGCTCTGCGCGAAACAGAGAAAGACAGAGACAGGCAAAATAAGCAACGGTGAAAATCGTCGCGCAAAAAGCCGACCAGAGCCGCACACGAGTTCCTCGGGCTAATCAGTTCGCGGGTCGATCGATGAACTCTGTCGATACACGCTTCGTTTTCCCTCTTTTTTACTCTTTCCTCGATTGTCGCCGTAGCTTTATGTACGAGATCCAAACTGCCAATAGTTCTTACGTAATTTTAACTCTCCCTTCGGTAAGATCAAAGACCCAATCGATACGATTATTTATAGGATTCGTTGAATAGCAGCATTCGTTGGATGCTGTAATTCATCGTAATGCAACGCTCTTTTAAGGTACTTTGGGAAAGGATCGAGAATCGAACGGTTGGCTAACTATCGAGTAGAAGAAGCTTCAACTTCGTAATCGGATGAAGCGTGTTTCTCGAGAGAAGTGACTTTCCTGGATCGTTTACATTCCCAACGAGGTTTTATTCACGAACTTTCGAAATGAAGTTCTCATTAATTTCAACCTTCCGTCGAGGGTCGTCCTTTCTAAATTTTTCACTTGAGAAGTAGTGAAATCGTAAATTATTCTAATTGTACATTTTTCCAGCGAAGCACTGCCATTCAGATATTCATGCGCGTGTATAAGAACTGTGTAACTACGAATCAACTACGTACGATTCGTTCAGATTCTTCGAAAGATGATAAACAATCTAAGCGCGGACACGAAAGAAAGTGCAAATCAACCAAAACGCGCTTATCCACGAAGTTGTAGTAAATGTTTAAACGCATAGTAAACAAGTAGCATTTTCTCTCGGACGGATAGATAACTCCGAGCACGAGCTTCCACTTCGAGTATTTAATGACGCCCATAGCTGTCCTCGGATCACAGCCAGGGTGACAAGGGATGCAACGTCTGCTCTTCCATTTGGAAGATCAATTTTGCATAGGTCGTAAAGGGTAGGAAATTGCTTTTCATGAGAACGTAACGGGGATCGTATATCGAGCAAAATTCTCGACGATGGAACGTTGTTGCTGATTGTCGTTGAACATCGTCGGATGGTTAATTTCGTGGTAGGTTTCGAGTTTCGTTCGACGAATTTCCCGTGGAAACTTCACAGGGACGAACGTTGGATTCGCTGGTGGTCGAAAGGAGGAGCAACGGTGAACGCCATTTTGTGTCTCATCGGCTTGTAACGGCCGGCACAAAGCGCATCGCGTGCAAGCTAATGAGAGTAATCACTTAATAAAGGCGGCCCGGCATCGCGTGACGCTTTACACGCTCATAACTGAGAATCAATATTTGATTTTCTGGTTTCTCTCCGCCGGCGCAGATCCTCACGTATCCTTGCCTTTTTCTTCCATCCGGTAAACAACACACGAAGCTGGCTAGCTTTTTTTTCCCCCGGATAGACGCCACTTTACGAGAAATAACATGCATTTTACTGCTCACCGAGAAATTGATCGTTTCTTCTCTGTTTCAGACGGCCGCCACCATCTGATGGATGCTTCGACGGGTTCGGTCACGCTCATCGCCGTTTCCTTCGAACACCGACTAATGGAGACCCTTGTCAGCCAATTCGTCAGAATTCGTGAGTTTATGGACCAATCTGTTTATCTTAACAAATTGTATTTTACGATTTTTCGCCGAGGGAGTGCTCGCATGCGATTCCCCCCTTCTTTTATCATTCTCGTTTTTTCTCTATCCACGCGGATGTTTTTGAAACAGTGTGACGTAATAACTTCTCTTCTGTTGGTATTTTCGTTACTGATTATTGGAACATCGACAGAGACACATCGACAGGCCGTGTCTCGTTTAACGCGGAAAAGCTTCTCACTTGCGGACCTACTCGAAGATGGTATCCCGCTGGGGATACCCATCCACGTGTTATTTAGCAATGAAGTTGGAAAAATTAGCCAAATGTCCAGCTGGACAAATTGTAAAGTACAAATTAAATAATAAAAAAACTTGCGGACCTAACGAGGATGACGCACAAAGGGACAGTTCAGAAAACGTACACCTGTGTGAGACTTGCAATTTTTTAATCATCACTTTGTAAAATTAAATTTGCATTTAGCGTCCTATATGCAGATTCACGAAGGTACTCGAATATTTTGTAGGTACTTTTTAGAAGTAGTAAGATCGTCGTTCGCGCTTTTGTACTAAACGTACGTTTGCAGTGAATGCCTTGCAATTTCCATATACATTTTCGAACAGGTTTCGAGTTTTACCGATATAATCGCGACAGTCTTATTACAGTATTAGTGCAATTTCAAAATGTTCGAACGTTTTCTACAGTAAAAGTTCAGATACTTCCATAAATCGGTGTATCATTGTAAAATGCTGCGTTTCTTTCCTCTTCAGTAGCTTCCTTCTGACGTTAATTTAATTGTTTAACCTTCTAAACGATTACCATGGAAAATTCCAACACTAATTAATTAAGATGAGACCGCTAAAATTCCTCCGATAATATTTCAAGATGCTTAACTCGTGCAGATCGCGTTTTCCTTTTTTTAACTATTCCATATCTCACGATCGAAATCGTACGGGTCCTGCTTTTTGTTATTCCGCGGCGATGAGATCTGGTAACGATCGGTTCCCACATGGTGGAATTAGCATCGTGTCGTCATCAGTCACTCGTTTTGACACGCCGAAAATAAATAGTCCGGTTGATCTGGCGGAGGACAGAGACTCGGCCAGGGCAAAAGACAGACGAAGAGAAGGGAAAAGAGAAAAAAGGGGTAGAAGGACCCGATGACTTTGATTCGCAGATCGTTTCTATCGAGATTCGTTCACGAACCATTCGTGAAAAGTTCGATCAACCGGCGATTCGCGGCGCAAATTTTCCACACATGATCGCGCCTCTCCATCCATCAAATCTCTCACGTGGTTCCCGTGGATTTCTAGCGGAGTATAATCGAGTCCAGAAATCCATTTGTCATTCCACGCGTCTAACTTTCTTTCGATCCGTGGAGAAACCGATTCTTTTCCTTTTTCACGTGAATCTATACCAGCAAAGGTCTCCCTTTCCGAATCAAGGTTTCTAGGTTCTTGGCTTTTTTCTTCTTTTTGGCGGGGTTGATAAAATTGATGAATCTCGAGAGTCTGTCGATCGCTGCCTGAGAGGGAAACGATTTTTTTTAATAATCAAGCGAATAAAAGAAATAGCCAGGAGTAACATTTACAGTTTCGTCCGGTGGTTAAGTTAAAATTATTTTATGAGACTTATTCGATGTATCGATGTAGAAGTAAATAAGTCAAACATCGAGACCTTGAGTGGGTATAAAAATAATTTTTCACCAACGTCTAATCTAAACAAACTTAAGGCGAATTTGATGTGATTTATCGATACGAAAAAAGAGAACAGCCTACGTTGATACATCAAGTACCAGTTAATCTTGTTCTTCTACGTTCATAAATATGAAATATATCTCTGTACGTATAACAGACATGAAACATTTTTGAGATAATCGTTCCGATGTGGTCATTCATGAAGAAGCTTTGAAAATAATTGACTTTTTTCTACGTAATCCTAATTTAGTCGTATATCTACGTTTCTCTTAATAACTTTTTAATCTTCTGGCGAGTTTATTCGTAACAGGATACGGAATAACACAGTAATCTTATTTTTTCGAAGCAAGTCTGTAGACCAGAAAAAAAACCTATTATCTGTACGTTTTAAAATTAGCGAACTGTGCCTGGGGGTTAGGGGATGTTGGAGGGAAAGGAAAGGGTCGGAGTCCAGGTGAAAATCGAATTTTTATCCAGCCGGTCCGTACAAAATTCTAATTTGACGTTAGAAACTGACGAGCAAAAGGGTGAAAAAAGAAGCGGGGAGTTCATTTCACCCCTTGGGAAAGGATTTTTACGTATTATGGCCACGTACCCGTCTCGCAGCCGTGCCCGAAAGGGTGAGACTGAGGGTTGAAATCGTAGAAAATGATAAACAGGGTGAATCTTATTCAAATAGAAAGACAAGATCCTGGATTTGAGCAAGGAACCCCAGGATTCTCTAATACGTACCTTCGTTCCTACCTGAGTCATGGGAAAAAGCCACGGGACATTCAACTTTTCTATCGGGTTTTTTTTTCTCCTTTTATCATGTTCACTGTGTATTACCATTACCAGACTAAGAAATTCTGTGCGATCTTATATCTTGCCATATAAAGAATCGATACGACATATTGAGACTTCTGCGCGAAGAATTTATATAAAGATGCATTCTGCTCGTTAAATATCGTCCTACTTTGCATATTTTATATATTTTTACACGCTATGTTCACTGCGTACGTTAAAAAATTGAGCAAATAAATATCATCAGTCTACTTACTATAAACAATTCTATATACTAAAAATATCATTTTTATTCGAAACCTGTTTCTATTATACATGCTACGACATTGTACCTCGTATGAATTATTTCTACAATTTCGTGACTTTTAAGCCATGTTTTAGGTTCGTACCATACGTGTAACTTACATTCACATTCGTGCACAGTGAACGCGTTAATCCTTAACCACACAAATACTATCAACTGTTGGAAACAATAAAATTCTAATTTAACAAGTTCTTACTCGGCGAACTATTAAATCAGAATCGTGAAACGTAATCCATCAGACCGTCAGATCGTTCCACCGATAGCTCTTTCGGAAATAATCTCGAGGAGTGGAAACAACGAAACGCAAGTGGCGAAGAGAAAAAGAAGGAAGACGAGTTAGGGGAGGAAAGGTTAATGGATCCTGGCTCGATCTTTCGTTCCGTTGGAACGCGATCGCCACGAACGAAACCGACACCGCGTGCACCAGGATATTCCGCCGCAGGATCGGGCATCTCCGCGCGCAGACAGTATCACGATCTAGCGTCAAACCCGATCAAAAGCCACTGCTGGCTTTGGTAGGGTGCCGAGAACCGGCTCGAAGGACCAGCTAAAAAAGAAAACGAGCCTCGGTATCGAAACGCGCGAGCTCCGAGTTGTGTAAGTTCGAAAATTCGGAATCCCTTGAGAAAACACAGCTGGTGGAGCGAAGCAGGTAACGCGCGCGAGGGTTCCGTCAAATCTGGAAGAACGCGCATGCACGACGACGAACAATGTTCCACCAAGATCTGGCTCTGTGAAGTAGAGGGGAAAAATAAAAAAGAAAAAGACAGAGAAAGAAACTCTAGAATGGCCATGAGATGACATCTTGCGCAATTTTGTTTTTTTTTTCTTCTTTTCTCTTCTTTTTCGTCCCTTTCTCTGTCAACCGTACGTCTTCCCCAACTGGTCCTTCCTCATTCAAACAGCGCGACAGATTCAAAGGGTTTACAGGAGGGATATTCGATTTCCTCCTCCTCGATCTCGAGCCTCCCCACCGTCCCACCCTTTCTACTCCGAACCTACCTGCCCTACTGTTTTCGCTTCTCGGGTTACTAAAGACGCGGAAATCCAGAAATCGCGAAGCTTGCTCAGAGAGATCTTTCATTCGTACCCCTCTGCTTTTGGTGATTCAATGGATCTTGCTGCTCTCTCCCCTCGCTCGGTCTCTCCCACTCTCCACCTCTTTTTCGTCCCTGTAAAGGTCCTCCTTCGATGCCCCCTTCTCTGCTTCTTGCCGGTGTTTTCTCCTTTCTTCCGTCGGAACTATCCGGGGTTCTTAACCCCTTTTTTTCCATCAGCTGCCACGTAACAGCTGTATACGCCGGGCAGGCTCGAGGCAGGCGCGCGCGTGCTTTGTGCGTGCTGCACGCGCGTGTGTGCGTGCGACGCGTGAACGTCGTTCCGCTCGAGTTTCGATATTATCCGCGGTCCTTATCTCGCTTTAGCATCGGCGGCAAACGATTTCCCGCGCTCATAGGTCCCCGTGAGCACGCCGTTCTATGGCTTTATGGGATTTTCGAGTTTGTTTTTCTTGTAGTTCTCGAAACGCCAAGGGAGGAGGGAAGGTATCTCGGCTGTGCGTATTGTTTGCTCGAATAGAGCTGCGAGAGAGACGGAAAGGGCGATCGGTTAAATTGCGACGCTTGGATATTATTGCCTTTATAGGTCTCGAGTACGACTTAAGAGTCGGCGACAAATTCGGGTTTGCTTATTTAGCCTGGCCAGGCGGAAGTTTCTATAGAAATTCTGATCTTTTTGTTTCATGTTCTTTTTAACAGGATCGCCACTACGGCGGTTAACGCGAAGAACTGTTTCACGACGATTTATATTTCAATCTGATATATTTTCTAATTCTGAATATTTTTATTCCGATTCTCGATCTAACATTCATATCAACTGATTAGATACAGGAATATATGTATTTGAGTTAAAAAATGCGTCTAGTAAGAACTTGGAGGATCAAGGTTCAGAAAGAAGTCGATCAATTTCGCCTTTTATTCTCAAGCAACGAACGACTTGCCTTCCTAGGTCGTACATTGCAAGATTGCATAATGGTAAATGGCAAATTTCAGAGACAATGCTTGTAACGTTATCGTTTTCCTACTTTCTACCTCCCAATTTATGCAGTTGATCGACGTGGCTGCCAAGATTCGACAACTTGGTAAAAGCTTCAGAAAATGTATAATTCTAAAGTGACAGATTTTAATCAGCCGACCGTAATCGCTACGTCGATCATGGTATTAGCTGCTTGACATTGCAGACGTATGTATATGTGGAGCTGTTTCTCCGAAGTGGTGATTCTGTTTAGTTATTCGAGGCATGTTCCATTTGTATCGAGCTGCCAAAGTGTTTCAATGGCAATAGCCGGGAGACTGATAGTTCTCAAGAATGTTCGTGTACTCCGTCTACGCTAATAATAATAAAGCTTCTATGAGATTGGTTAGAGCGTGGATCGCTGGGAAACTCGTGGTGCTCCCACGCGAACTTCAAAGGCCAGCCATTATCGCGGGCAAATATTTAGAGGGAGACGCGATGTTCGTTGCGTCTCTTCGTCACCGAATTGCCGGACGAGGCTCTGTTGTTTGGGTAATTGAATTCGGACAACTTCGAGTGGCCGAGAGGGACGGTTCACGGGCGGAGTGTCTGAAAAATCTCGAGTCAGAGGCCCGAGGCGTGATCCCCCGCTCGAAACGTGACTCGCGTGAAATTCCCGAGATCTTACCAAGGCCCCGTAGAAAAGGAGAGGCCTGAAGAAGAAGGAGAGGTAGAGGAGAAAAAAGAAAAATCCTGTTTCGGGGATCGTGGATCGGCTTAGTGTCGTCTATGGATCTAACCGTGTACGAAACGAAAGGATCCAGCTCTTTGAAAGGTAGGAGTCACTGTAAAAATAGGCCGAGATAATGGAAGCATTGAATGGATACACGTGTCTCGGGGAAACGATAGGAAGAAAAATCTTCAAGAATCTTTTTCTCGTCAATGACTTCTACCATCGTCCTCCTATTTATTCCTCTTTCTTTCCGTTCTTCTTGGTTTTACGTTGATTTCGCTGTTGGAATCGCTGTTCCGTGGAATGAAACGTTCGAAGAACGATAAGAATTTGGAACATTTAGACTGTCAAGAACTCGTACGTTCGGCATATCTCACATGTCAAATACCTAATCAAATATCTTTTGCCCACTGTTTTAATAAAAATTTGTCGTATGCTGGATTTTTGATATTTACATTGGGACTTGCTTTTATTGTGTTTCATATTCCTTCAACGTGATTAGAATATCTATTGCAAATATATATGCAGAAAACGTTAGTATACAACGCGGGTAATCATCCTAAGCATATAATAAGCGTCGAATATTAATTAACATAATAATTAACATAATGGACGATCGATTATTTAAATATTTCCCATAACGATATTAATGAAACTCCAAAATGTTTCGTACAACATACACGATACAATCGTGAAAAATGTCTACAAGTGTTGGAATCATGAGAAAACGCGTATGTTGGTAAATGGGCATGTTGGATGGACATAAATGGATATGTTGGTAAAACGTGAACGAATTGCTACAAGCGAAGTAACGTGTCTTGAGATTCGTCTCACGGTCCCAAAAATTGATCTCCCTCCGACAGACGAAAGTCACTGGAGCCAGGCTACGGTTCGAGAGTTCGTTGCACCCTGTCTCGCCCTTTAAATTCCAGGCGTCTCCCCTCGTTCTCTCGAACACCCCCGCGCCAACTTCTCACTTTCGTGCTGGGTCTAGTGGCTCTTCCGATTCAAGAAATCCTCCGCTTCTCCGATCCAACTGTAAATTTTCTCTCTTGCCGTGGCACTCGAAGCCTCGTTTCACAAGCACCCGGCAGGCGATTCAATTAATTCTACGGCTTGCCCTCGCAGTTTGCTCGTTGGTCGCTTTTGATCGAGCAGAAGTTACTGAGAACGTGGTAATTTTGGCCGCGCTATCACCCACCAGAGGCATCCTCTTCTCCGTCGTCTTCGTCATTTTTGGTGGCGTTCGGAGTTCAGACACCCAAAGTCGATGAGATAGCGACTTGAGAAACAGCAGGCACCGTGCATCCCTCTTTCCCTCTTTGACTCGCAGTCAATTCCTAAGAAAGGCACGCGCACATGGCCCGGCCCACTTATCGCACTCTTTTATAATTTTAGATTTCGGAATACCGCGGTGATTCGTGTTACTGAGATTTCGTCTCGCGCCACTCGTCCTTTATTTTTACGATTGCACAGCGAACGTGATCGTTATATGCCTAAATTGGATAATTTGCAACGAACGTACCTTAAGAAACTTATTGCGATTGATTTGGTTAGATCGTTTCGACTATGGGTTGCAAGCGTTTCGTAGGTTCTGTAATTGGCGGCTGTAAAATTTTCCCTCTAGAACTGATCTGTTTTGTCAGAATTAGTATCACGAGTTTTAACGGAGACTTTTAATCGAGAGAGATTAGGAATGATTAAGAACCGATTAAAATGTTGAAATCGATGGAAAATACGGAGAGCACGTAGGACGTAATAACTGAGAGATCATATCGCAAGGACAACGTTAATTAACTGTCCAGCAAACAGATTTGTCAACGTCGTAAGCTTTGAATATTTTATTTCACAATGACAAAACAATAAAAAATGAAGTCCCTTTATTTTGTCTGTTAAAACAATGAATAGGAATGAGATTGAATCATAAAAGAACGGAGAACCACAGTAGTTTTATGACTGGAATCAGCAAGGAAATATATCACAGATTATAAAGTCGAAGAAATTCTAAAACACCAGATTGCTTGGGTCATATATACACCTACGTCTATATATATCTTCCAAGTATGGACTCTTGTTTCGAATTCTTTTTTACCAATCTTCCGTTCTGCCTAAAGTTGGGAATCGAGGGCGTGACAGGTTGTGGGAAACGAGCTAATTTCATGGGTTGACAAGCAACCCCCGCGTTTCTCTGGAGCTTTCCAAGGGTTGCGAGCGGTAATTTCCGGTCGTCGTACGCGGCCAGCATATTTTTGGAATATTCTGTTTTGGTAATTTGCGCTTGTATTTCCGTGGCCGGCGCAAAAAAAGAAAAAACGCCAGCCTGCATAGGGCACGATAGAGGGTTCCGACGAAATCGGGGAAACTCCAGGGGGCCGACTACGATCCGCCGATCGATTAATCATTCCCGTTTGTATTTACCTTCGTACCTGATCGCTCGTTTCGCTTTTTTCTACCTCTCTTCTCCCTTTATGGATCGACCTTTTCGGGATTTCTTCGTTTCTCGAATTCCTCGATTACGTCTTTTTTTTCTTCTTTTTCTTCCCTCTTTTTCACGCGTCCTACGAATCGCTATCGCGGGATTTTTCAGCGAGAAGGGAGAACTCTTTCTTCGATGGATTCATCGATCAGGAATTCGTGAAAGAGTTCCATGGCAGCGTGAAAATTCTAATGATCGAACGGCATGAGAACGGTTTTAATCGTTTCGTGAATTCTCGTAATGCGCTGCAACTGATTTTGATCGACAGTTTTTCCTTTTTTCTTTTTTTTTTTCCGAGGAAACGTTTGTGATTCATTTTTTAATCCTGAGAACACTAGGGTTCGATTTTCTTCAGATCTTCCAGTAATTTTCTCACCAAGTTACAGCAAGTGTTACGTTAAAATGTTGAATTTCAATCTAAAAAGCCATAGAAAAATACGAGAGTATCGTAGAGAGCAAATTAGAATGTCCAACCATTGAATCGTTCATAGAAAATTGTTATATTTTTTTTTGTGAATTTCGTTGCAAAACTTTGAATTCGTTTCTAATAAATTTGAGGGAAGTACGTAGATAGTAAACGTAAAATATTCATCCCTGATTTATCTAACCCTTAGAGAACAATTTTTTTCCTCAACACGTCAACCTCCAATTTACTCGATTTACAAGAGACAAATCACACCACTTCACGTGCTTTCCCTTTTCCCACGTAACACGCTGGATGTCTCGAGTCATTCCACGTGGTGATGCACTCGGTACCTGATTTCGTGTTAATTCCATCTGCCTACCGGTGTCTCCCTTCCCGTGGAAAACGCATCGCAAAGGAAAGGCAGTTTTTGTCGCGCCGGAAATCCTGATTCAACTGCAGCCTCGCCTCTAAGAACGTAACCCTTCAGAAATTTTTTGTTTTTCACCAAATACACGCCATATTGTCGTGGGAACTGTATGGAAAAACGCGGCAACGATTTAACCGGGGCTCAGGCAGTAGATTAGTGTACTATATTTAAATATCGTCTGGTGGAGGCAGACGCTTTTTCGAGAAACCCATCGAAAACCCCATTCATATATTTCTCTCGAGCACGTTGCCTCTGTTTCGAGCATCTCCGTTAACGAATATGAATTTCTCTTTTTATTAATGAGCGGCCGAAGATCGTTTTCAGCTGTTGTTTGTACTCTAATCTTTTATAGAATGGAAAGCAAAATGTGAAAACAAAAAGCGAACGTAAATGTAAAAGAAGATTTCGGGCGGAAGATACGACGAGTATAATTTCGTTGATTTTCTCATTTTGATGTCGGTTTAATGGTTAAAGGGTGTATTTTGATATAACGTAGACGAAAAGAAGAGCAACTAATTCCATGCGAAAGTATAAGCTTTTCGATTATAGACGACGAACCTATGAAATTTCGTAAAAAAGCCAACAGCGTATCTAATATCTGAAACACGATAATCGATGCTTTCGAAATTAATATTTTTCGATAGCGGTTGAGATCAACGTCTTTGATGCGAATGTTTCAATGTTACACGTACTAATACGTAACGAAATGTTATGGATAGAGAGTATCGTTAACACGCGATTGGTTGATTTCAATAAAATTGCTTCGTCGTATGAAAAACAAAAAGTTCGAACGTAATCTACGAAACAAGTACTGTTTCTTCTCGTGTTACGTCCAAAATTAGGTAATCGGTCGTCCCGAGTCTGGTGGAAAATTGTTACTAATCCTCTTGAAATCACCAGATCTAACGATAAGGAAACTCGCGTATTTTTACGCGCGTAGACCAACAGGCCAAAATTCATTCAACGATAAGATAATGGTGAAACAGAAAGCATGAAAATCGACGATGAACAGGGAAACGTCGATATATCGTGTTGCTCCGTGTTAATCGAACGATCGAACAATGTCCGCCACGCGGAATCCTTTATCGTTTATTCTCACGGGAGACATATTGAACAAATTTTTCTCGAGACTGTTCGTGTTCGACCTTTCGAAGATTTCTTGACAGTGAATGTGCTTTGGCTGATTCGCGGACTTCGATCGATCGGGATCGCTGTCGAAAGAGAGGCGAAACGGTAATCTGGCCAGGCTACACGTGTAGAACACATCTTGGCTGGCGAAGACCTTGAAGGGAGCCGCAGCTGCATCCTTGCACCGCCCCGAAGAGAAGGTAAAGGACAAACGTATAATATGATCTAACAGATCGTAGCCGCGCGGCATCGTGCGAATCGCGAAATCTCGATCCATAGATCCTCCACGTTCTCTGTCTTTCTCTTACTGCCCCTCTAGCCGGGCCCGATCTTGAAATTTTATCGCTTCGGTTGTGCTTCCATTGTTTCGTGCTCTGCCAACCGGTATTTATTATTTAATCTTCCTTTTCGTGGGAATAATTGACGCTCGCCGAGTCTCTGTACGAGACTCTCGTGTCATGTATTACCTCCCGCGCGTAATGCTTATGTTTCCTTTTCCTTCGTCAAAGATATATGTATATTACAGATTTTCGCGTTCCATCTTTAATCCTACAGAGGATGAACAGTAACGAATAAGACAGAGGGACGATGAATTATCGGCACGAGGAATGATTTACATGGCGATAATGGCCGTGATAAAGAACCGTGAAACCTATTTGCTAAATAGGTCGTAAATAGATCGGCGAGTAGAAATTTTAACTTGCATCGATATATATTAAATTACATCGGTCTTCGAGTTGGAATTGTTGGAACGTTTCGAACGTTGTTGCCTCTAGATCGCTTGAGAAAGCTGGACGTTTTCTTGACTCTCTCGGTAACGATTTAACGCGATCGCTAGGCCCTCGGCAAAGATAATTGATCTATTAGTGCAGATACTGATAATTGGGCTTATCGTTTAAGCAATTTAACAGCGGCGTGGCCAGTCGACGATCGTCGTTCGTCGAAGGTTGATCACCACTGTGAGCATTCAGCGATTCAGGGTCTGTTGGGCCCTTCTACGATAATTACACGGTGCGAGCTGCGAGTCGGCTCAGGAATATATGTTCGATCGGCCGGTTTTTGAATTATTTGAAAAGAGACAGACCCTGGTATAACCGCGATATTATGGTATCGCGATTCCTCCTCCTCGAACCTTCGATCCCTTTTCTTCCTTCTTTTTCGACTTTTTTAACCTCTGCCTCCCGCTCTTTATTTCCCCTTTATTTACTTCTTTTGCATCCTCGCCTCTCTTTGAGCACGGTGCCCAAGCGCGCTTTCGAGAATCGCGAGAGAACGCTGCTCCGACTTTTTCGACGTCGTCATTCAATTTCCAAGATGAATCTTTCTCGTACTTGCTTCATTATTATTCTTTTTGTCCATTTATTAATAGTAGACAGGCTGTAGGAAAATCACGAGTGTGAATTTATCTTTTCAATTAAAAATGGGAACCGAGAATAAATAATAGACGAGCTGCAGACGTCTTTCTGATTTAAATACTTTAACCAACGATTAGATTAGATAAGAATTGTATCAAATTCCATTTTTTCCCCAGTCATTATCTTTTCAGTAGTTTCGATCCACGATAGTAATTCCGTCGAATTAATTAACAAGAATTCGTGACACGGAGTCGTTCGCTTATCGATGAGACGGTTTATCAGGTTCTGGATCGGATTCGATAAAAAGAGCCTCTATGTTGGACATTGCGAATCGCGTGCAGAGATTTATGGCTCGTGATTAGCTAATCAACCCATCTCGATCACGGAGAGGAACGAAATGCATTTTCGAGGATCGATTTTAAACCCTCTTCCCGTTATTACCTGCCTCAGAAAAACAATGGTCCCCTATAGATGCGCTCGTCCGATCCGAATGGCCACGACGAAACTACATCCGTCCCTGGTTGCAGATGTTATAATTTCGAAATAGCATAATTTCCAGCCAGCGATGGAAGATCGGTTTTAGACGGGTGAAAAAAGATGCCAAGTTTCGAGTATCGCGTTCTCAACGACGAATTGCGGGAACGTAGATCGAATCGATCCAACGAAACAGACGTCTTCGAAAACGTGATTTACAAGGCGAATAAATTACTCAAAAGCGAGATTACATAGTTGAACATTGTTCTCGCGAAGTCTGTTAATCGATGCACCTTCGATTCCTTCGCATTGAAATCTGATTTCCAAAAACGATTCCCCGTTCCCTTGTTCGTATTCGCACGAGCGATCAGTGCCCTCGTGTATAACGATTTTATCGCCTGCTATTAGTTGATTTACTCGTTGTAACGCTCGATAAGTAAAGATATTTCTACATGAATTCCACTCCGTTCTTTCATTTGTCTTCATGCAAATACGAATTTGCATAAAAATCCGCGGCCTGCTCAATTACAAACGTAGATTTCGATGCACGAGTCTGCATGAAGATACGAGCGAAGAGGATAAGCTCGTTCGACGAGCGTCAAAGGCGAGCGTGTTAAAACGACGAAAAAGGCGTAGCTATGAATTCTGGAGACAAAGGAGGAATGTAATCAAGAAATCAGGGAACAAGAGAGAGAACGGGGGAGGAGAAGGGACAAGAAGAAGACGACGCAGAAGAGAGACAAGATCGGCATTGGCAAAAGGCATAGGCACTGGGCCGGCCGAGATCGCAACAAATGACTGTGTTTAAACTTGAACGTGACAAAATTTAAAAATCCCGCCCGAGGCTCGTCGAATAGTGGGGGAGTAAGGGTCCAGCGGCGGCACAAGGGGTGGGGAGATAAAGGTCTCCCTTTCTTTTTCTTTCTCCTCTCCCTCTCTCTTCCTTCTTTTCTATCCCTTTGGCCTGCTTTTACGTCGCTTCGTATTTCGCCTCTCTCCTTTTGTTCTTGGCCAAGCGCACGCATTTGCGCCGCGATTCGAATTTCTTTTCTCCTGTTCGCTCTCGCGCCAGCCAGACCTCTCGTAATTGGCGCGGCGACTCGGGGGTTGAATTGGGGTGCGCGTCGATTTGGAACGCCCGAGGCTTGCCCCGAAATTTTAATCAATTCCGACCTCCGCCCTTACCGTTCGCCGTTATTCTTCGTTTCAGCGTTCTTACGTTGGAAATTGCTATTAGGAACGAAGAGTCGGTTCGTTGATTCGGACTTTATCGACAGATTCGTGGATACTCTGTTCAGGCTGTGGGATACTTTCGATCGATTCCGACCTCCATTGCTATTCATCGTTATTCTTCATTTGAGTATCCTTGGTGTGGAAGCTGTAAGTGCTTTCTCGAACCTGTTACGAGATAGTCAACTGATACTCGTAGTAATAAAACTTTTGCACCTTTCAGTATGAAACCTATGCCGTACTTTCTCTTCCAATAAATACGATTGAAGGTGCCTTTTTATCCCTACGTTTCGTCATTTTCTATTGATATCTAACTTCAAGGCTGTACAATTAAATTAAAATAAACGTTAAAATATGTCGTTTTAAATGAATCGGATGTTCGTATCGACGCAAGGATGGTGTTCAGCACCGGTCGATGTCAGTCGGTTCGGTATCCGATAACGTTTCGACGGTGGGACCAACCGTCTTAAAAGTTGAGCGCGTGGTCGTCTTAGAAACCAGGAATTCGTATTCCCGTTCGGCGATGGACGTGGATCGTTACCAGCAGAAAAATCTCCGACAAGCGCGCTTTGGAAGTCCAGCTCGGGAGAAATGCCATGGTCGGGCAATTAATCATATTTCGAAAATCATTCCAGCAGCGCTGAGATCTGGCCGGTCAGATAGAGTCGGAGTGCTCCTCGAAACTCCAGAGTCATAGGGAGCCAACTATACGCGCAGGGTGTTTGACCGAGCAAAGCTCTTTCTCTCCAAAGAATCTTTCTCGTCTGTACCTTCCTCTTTTTTTCTCCTTTTACCTCTCTTCCTACGTTTTCTTCTTCTTTCCTTTAATACATTCCAACTCGTTCAGAGACTAACCGGAGGGGAAGAAAAGGAGAAAAATGAAAAATTCACCCTTGGACCGTCGGTGGTTCTAAGCCGGTGGTGGTGGCGTTTCTCAGCCTCGCCAACTTCTCCACGTTGTCGAACCATTTCCGCCGTACGAGATATCTTCATTTGATCCGTGAAAACGGGCTACGAAGACCGGCAGAGGCCAATTTCCAAGAAAGATCCGCGCGATCAGACGCGATCGAGGTGTCGATTTCGATCGCACCGAAGAAATAATAATTTCGAACTTGTACCGTTGCACTGCACAGAGGCGAAATCGAAGAAGAAGAGGAGAACGAAGAAGGTGGACGGTGAAATAAGAGCAACGATTACAAGGGAGGAAAAAAGGGGAGGGATGCGAGGAAGAGAGAGAGAGAGAGAGACAGTCTGGTCGTGATGTATTAGTTTCAACGCATACAGAGAACCGTCCCGAGCCTCCGTGGCCATTACAATGCGTCGAGGAGCTCTCCAGTTCGAGATATCTCGAATCGGAGCGCGTTCGATTCATTTAAGAGATAAGATCTTTCGTTCGAAATATGAATATTATATTATAAGCGCAGTCAGTGCTGGTTTCTCTTCCTTTCGTTCGCTGGCCTTTTGCTCCAGTCTCTCCCCTACTGTTCCCTTCTTTTTCTCTTTCTTTCTCCGTTTCTTCTTTTTCCCCTGTTCCCTGCGCCTGCCAAACCGAATGCCTGCATTACCACAGCAACTCGACTGTTCCTCCCCCCCTCCCCGCTCGCCGTCTCTCCCCTTTTCTTTCTCGATCCCGATCATCTTCTCCGCAGACCGACAGAACGTGTGATTAATTAACACCTTGCGTTTCCACTTTTCAGTTGCTTGCCTCTCCCTCTTTCGCATCTTATCGAGTACGCCCCCGTTCATGAGTACCAAGCACCTACGAAAAGTTGAAGCTAATTCGAATCTCTCTTCAACGATCGTATCGGTCAGCTATCTCGTATTTCTTGTCGTTTTGATTCCACGAACGTCGTGAATGAGCTCGCGAGCCACACACGCATTTTACCCAGAATCTCGCATGTGATCTTGAAATTTCGTCCGATGAATCTTAGATCGCGTGGCCGTGGGACCGACGTGTAATCGTCGATTCGTCATTTCTCTTGTTCGTGCGAGCCTCTGTCGCGTCTCGAGAATCGCCATTTTACACGAATACAAAATTCGAACAATGATAAACGTACGAAAGCTAACGGAAAACCTATTATCCTCCTTAGTCAAGATCTTGCCCGGAATTTGTTCAATTTTCAAGATATTGAAATATTCGGACTAAATATTCGTGTTGGTAACCTTCGAAGAAAAATTATACTCGTTACGAAACAACGAAATGTTGTAAATACTTTGTTCAGTCGTAAATACTAAATATATTAAATTGAAGGAAAGGCAGGAATGTCGCGAAGAAAATGATGGAACTTCAGTTTTTCAATGATAAACAGGTCGTTTCGACTAAGAGAGGGCTTATCGACGATGGTGTGTACGTGTACGCTGCTTCGTTAAATGAATTAAACTTGACGAAACCCCCGTGGAATCCGTGATCAATCGTCATGAGAGAGGCAAAGGCTACCATCGCGAATTCCATCGTGTGATCGACAGTCGTACAATAAAGCGGAGCGAGGGGAACGTTCATGTATTGAAAGTGTATCGAGAAACCATGCAAGAAGCACGGTTGTTGAGAGGGGGGTGTAAAGAGACTAGAGAACGGATCGTGGGACGTGGACGAGATAATAATAATAGATGATCGTGTATTACAAGCTATAAACGTCAGTCGGCTGCGTTTCGTCTTTTATTTTCCGCGAGTGGTCGCGTGTGCACGCGTAAAGCGCGCAAGAACCGCCCCGCTCGCGGTCCAAGACTTTAACATCCCAGTGTAATCACTTTACCGCAAGCTTTTAAACGACATTCTGATCGTGCGTGTATTCCATCTTATTGTTGCAAGAACCGAGTCGACTGTAATTTCACCGATGCTACCGAAGAGAATGAACCGTGGCCTCGCGATCGTAGCTCGCGCGGCCTCCGCCTTATTAGAATTTAGATTGAAAATTAAGGATTCTGTATACTTTCGACCCTCGCGGCTCGAGACCATGTCAGGATTCGTTTTCACGAGATGATTACTTTTCCATGTTTCTATCGTTGGACGATACTTTGATCGTACTCGGATCTTTTTTCTTTTTTTTTTTTTTTTTTTCGTTCTACACGGCCCCTCGAGTTAAACGTTTGCGTGGCACTAACGCGATACGTTCCACTAATAAACCTTCTCGTCTCGATGAAAATTGAATTCTGAAATTATTTCGCACACTACAGTCCTTCCTTTAATCCAACCGCATCAAAGGAAAATAATTTGCATTTAGAAAAATATTATCGGCTCATTCTGATTCTTATACGTCGTTCAGCTATGTTTCTTCTAGCGATTGTCCTAAAATCGATCTTTACACACGTGTTTCAATTTTGGAAAATATCATTCCCTTGGTTTCACAGTTAATCGAGTTATACAATTCCACTCGTTCGAGCAAACACAATGAATTTCTTACAATGATAAACGTGGAACAGATTTTGTGAAAAATAGTACTAGATTTGCATTATCTACGAAACACCACCGACTACTGATTACTCTTGCGTTTCTATCGCTGCATATTTTCACAAAATGACCTACGAATATGTACGAAACAGCGAATTAAACCAAACACTACTATTTACCGGTACTTAATTCCGCGATTATAGCTCTTGGTCCGCCGTAATTAACAAATAACTAGATATTTGGAGGAAAATTATTTCACAGATTCGCTGTAGGGCTGGGAGGGCCAGCTGGCCCCGATTGTTTTGTAAAATAATAAAATCCTCGAACGAGACGTAGTCGGATGATTTTTCGAGGAACGAGCCAGAAAGAATGCTCGGGGTTACAGAAAGGATTCCCGGTGGAATCGTGGCTCATAGGTGGAGGATTTCGAGCCTTCGTCGTCCCCCTCCACCCCTCCCTCCCTCCCTCCCGCCCACCGAAAAACCCGAGGCCCCGTTTGGTTACACGTCAGTTTGAAGAATTCTTCACGAGTCAGAAAAATGAGCATCGTCATGATTTTTGAAAGTAAAAAATGAACGACTCCTGGCCCCGGACTAGAAGGGAGAGGGGAGAAGAAAAGAGAGAGAGAGAGAGGGAGAGAGACGTATAGGTTGGGGCCCATGGACCCTTTTTCGAGCCAGTCTCCCTGTTTCCTCCCCCGCCACAACCCACCAAGACCCACACGGTTGTTCACACACGCGGTCGATATGAGTACACGCACGTTGATTTAATCTCCGCGTACGTCCCTTATATGTATGTTAATGTAACGTGCAGGAGAATCGGGATTAGGTCGGCCAGCGAAGGTAAAATGATATTTCGAACCGAGAGTGAGGTCGTCTTTGAGCATTCTGCACTTGCAGACACCTTCGAGTTCTACGGTTGCAAAGAAGGGATGTTTTTAAAATACATCGCACGGAATAGTTAGACTAGTTAGATTCCATTGTACGAATCAAGTGTTTCTCGTAACTGAATTTCATTTCTGTAAGATACGTCGAAACGATTGAAGTTTAATTATTCAAAGGAAGGAAAAGGAAGATTATCTGTTTTGGTCGACAAGTTCAGATACTTGGACTTTTCAGGACGAAGTTCGAATGGCGTGCAAGCGTTGATCGAAGAGCGCGCGAGAGGAAGGCGAACAAGTCAATTGTTCTAAATTACTCGATTTCGAACAGCTTGTTAAGTTTGCAAATAAAAGTTTCCCGAGGATAGGCGATGACAAATCTACGAAGCTTCCTAAACGATCAATCAAAGGATCGCATTTTTCGACGTCGAACAGAGTGCGAAGATACGCATTTAACTGGACGACCAATTAGGAGGTCAGTTTCGGAAGCGATTATCGAATTTCAAAATTGCTTATCCCGTTTTTTGTCTGTGGTCGTCGTTTGAGATGGAGAAGCTCGCAGTTTCCACAGGAATCTCATCCTCGCGGAACGAGAACGTGATCCGGACGAAATCACTCACGAGGAAAGAATCATCGACACGCGTGCTTCCATAGAAAAGGAAGGAGAGCACGAAAAAGAAGAAAAGGGGAAAGGATGCCCCCTAATTTTTTCGCTACTCGACGAATAAACCGAACTTCTCCGTTCCTCTTTTTATTGGACGCGTTCGCCCGCCTCGAAGCGTCCTCTTTCATTGCTCGGTCCTCGGGGGCATTATCGTGATTATGATTATTTAAATTTGTTTCTTTTGCCTTGCGGAGTCGAGAGCGGCGTTTGAGCGGCAGGCCCTATTGTTCGATTATTTGAATATCGAACGTACGCGGACGGACGGGAATCGATTCGTGGAGCCTAATGGGGATTACACGGCCAATCAGCCTTTGCTAAGGCCCAGCTCTTTCTCCCTCTTCGTTCACCTCTTCCTTCTCTCTCATCGTCTCCCTCTTTCTCATTCTGAAAAGCATCTCTCATGGTATTTACCGATTAACTCGATCGAGTCCTTAACGATTCCCTGGTAACAAAATAACGATTTCATCAGAAGCATAGAGATATTGGAAACTGAACGACTTGACACACCATTAATATCAGCGTTTTCTCTCTTCTTCTGTCGTGCTAATCTTCGACCAGGTTACGTATTGTACTAACCGCTCCAATTCTTTCGTTTGTTACCAGTTTTCTTTTTTTTTTTCAATATGCTCGCTTAAATCGATACAACGGTTGAACATTTGGACTCGTTTAGCACGTAGGCGTTGTTCAATCGGACTGTACCTGGGTTTGGGCCACTACAAACGAGGATCACGTGTTCGTTGAAGAAAGAAGCAGTAAGAAGAATCCGTTTTCGTAGCCTTTGGTATGGTTGTTGTGTACGAAATATTAGCTAGCTCCGCTGGATCATTTTTTGATGTCCGATTTCTTGTTCGACAGACCGGGTCCCTACATCTTTTCACAGATTGTCATTACGATCAAAGTATTATTAGACTACGTTGTTTCAATCTCCGCTTCGATCTTATTTCGTGGCAACGAACGTTCGACGAATTCTATTTCTGAATAATCGCGATATTGATAATGATGGAAACGAGCGCTTCGTGACGTCAACCGGTTGAAAAATAATATATACAGTCGGTTTCATTTTCTCGCGTGTCATCAAGTTTGACGGTTGAGATGAAATTAGAGTTGATTCGTGGTAATCCGGCCGATAAATCGACAGTTGGTTCGATAAACCATTGGTGCCCTCCTTGTATTTACTAAATACTCGCGAGATGCGTGTTCCTTTTATTTCATTGCCAGTTGCTCGAGCTCAGGCTCGAACGAGCGCCTCCTCGGGAACTCCATTTTTCACCTTTATCGTTCCTTAACGCTTTAACTCGAGCGTGGTTTGACGAGCATGCTTTAAAGACGTGTTAATTTTTAAACGTTGAAAGGTCCGCGGCTTCCAGTCGTGCAAACTAAGAAAGATTACCCTAGACCCGCTGATGATGAAGTACTTTCGCAATTTTACATGTCGCCTAATTCGAGAAGCAGAGAGGCTACTTCCTACTTTAAATCGCTCGATTTTCCAATTACGAATCTCACGATGAAACAGAAATTCCAAAAATTTGTCCTTCTTGGAAACTAAGAAAAATTATCGTCGACCTACAAAGACCACGTACCTTCTGGAATCTCACGTGTCACCTGATTCTAGAGACGAAGAATCTGTTTGCGATTAAATCGTTCAATCTTTGAACGAGCAATCTCTCGACGAAGACGAACAATTTCCAAGGTTTCTCACGTTGAGAATTAAGAAAGGTTACTATGGTCCTACGATGGTGGTGTACCTTTTGGAATCTTACGCGTCGCTTAATTCGAGAAACAGAGGATCCGCTCCCAATTAAATCGGTCAATTTTCGAAAGAGGAATTCCAAGTTGAAGAAAGACGAAATTTCCAAGGTTGCGCGCTCCGTAAGAAACAGTACGCGAAACCATTCGGCTGTTTTTCTCTCTTCTCGTACAAAGGTCTCTCCGCTCGTTTACCCAGCTCCCTCTTCTTCGCCGGAGCACTAGCAGTCGCGGCTGCTTATTAATTTCTCCGTGCGGTTTGCTCTCTTTGTGCAACGTTATGGAATCTCTCCGCTGCGTTTCTCGAATCGCTCGTCGATTCTCGATCCCTCCATGCTCTCTGATCCATCCCGCGTCCTCCCTTAACGCGTTCTCCTTATTCCTTCTCTTTCGTTCTTCTCCTCTGTGTTCTGTGCGTGGGCAGCCAGCTCTCGACGTGGTGCGCCACAGAAAAGGAGCCAAAGGCGAAAGGGAAAAAGAAACGAACACGACGACGACGACGACGACGACGAAGAAGAAGAAGAAGAAGAAGAAGACGAAGACGAAGACGAAGACGACGAAAGAGAGGAGTTTTTGTATTCCAGGAACGCTCGTTCGAATATGAATATGCATTGATTGACTCGTAATTGCGAGCTACTTCACCGGCCGCATTGTTCCCTGTTATTTATTATCCAACTGGACATTGTTTAAACGCGGTAACGAAGTATTCAGCGGTCCGTGGAAATTTATTTGACAGATCCCTTTGACAGCCACTTTCGGACCAACGATTTATCTTGCACCCGGTATACGACACGATGAAGCTCCCGAAATTTTTCTTTCTTCTCCGTTTCTCCTTCGTCTCGCGCACTGAACCCTTTTTTTCTGCGGCTAAGACTCGCGAATTTAGACTTTCGAGCGAAGAAACGAAGGAGAAAGAAGGATAGAGAAGGAGAAGGCTATGAATGTGGGATAATTGGGGATATCGACGTATTGTTGGCTTCGACAGAGAGAATATTCTGCCGGGACCTTGTCCGTGTCGAGATAAAGTGACAACGAGATAAAAGTAACTGCGCGTTCGATATTTAAACGGTCCTGATGGGCCCACGAACAACAGAAAGGGTTAAAGCGTGGAAGAAAGAGAGAGAAAGAAGCGAGATCGATGTTTAAAGGGGTGCCAAGATGGAAGCGAGAGATCCATCGGGCGGTCGAGATGCTCAGGTTCCGAGGCATCCTTTAAAATTGGAATAATAATGTTCTTTCATCTCTCTGAACTCGAAATGATGACTCGACGCCTTTCAACATTGTGGGAACAAAAATCGGTTAGAAACGCGTCGGCCGGTTTCTTCCCTTTCTTTTTCTTCCTCGTCCTCTTCTTCGTCGTTTCATTTCGTCTTCTCGTTGACGAGAAGACAGATAGAAAAAGGACAGGGACAACGGCGCTTCTTTCTATCTACCGCATCGCGCACCATTGGAAAATTTCACGTTGCACAGCAAGATAGGACTATTCGATTCCAATAACGTTATTTGGTTAGAAAGAAAATAGAAACAAGAAAATACAGGTATCCCGCTGAGGATACTAATATTCCTATTCCATGTTTTTATATAGAGTTTCAATGAGAAGAATTGCAAATGAAATCTTAACGCAACGATGACTCTTAACGACGATTCCAGATACAATCTGGCCACTTCAAACAATCCTGATGGATAGAATCATCCGAGAAATCAGTCCGAAAAGATTCACCGAAGACGTATCCATCCGATGTTTCTCAAAATACGATTTCTCTCGTAATCTTCTGCCCGTAGATGGTAAAAATGAACGATCGATATTTCGAGTAAACCGATTTGATAGACGGAACGCGTTCGCAGGAGACAAGCTGCGAAGCTTGATGCTAAGCGGACCACGGTACGACAACGCTTCGATCGTTTTCGTGAGCAAAGATGATTCGCGAATGCTTGCGCCTACCTCGACAAAAGATATTAACGATGCTATTGAGAGGGAGATGAAATTAAAAAGAAACACAAACGACGAGCAGATCGACAAAGGCAAGAGACGATTTGTAATTAATGCGAGTGTGTTAGAGGGCAGAAGAGGAAACAGCGGGACCAGATGAAGTATGGCGAGGGGTGGGGATCGGTAGGGAAAAAAATGACGTAAGTCATCCTACGAAGCATTAGATTGAGCTTGATTACGAGTAATTATTCTTACAGCACGGTTTCGTACGTCCTTATAACGGCTGGTAACGAGGCCGGCGATCTTTGATCATTGCCTCGATCGAGATACACATCGCCGGCACGTAAAACGCGTCGACCTCAGAGATTGATCAGCCTTGTCCTTCGATCTTGCGCACCTTTTGGAAAAAGATGGCCGCGACTGCTTGTCCGCTGGAAATCGAACAATCGAAAGTACGAAGCTGCAAGTATGTGTTGTATGCGGTAACAAAGCCGCAAGAAACTTGCTAGTGGGTAAGAAAAAGACAGATATATTTATCGTTGATTTATATGTCATGACGTGCTCACAGATATAGAAACATACCAGAGACAAAGATATATGGCGCTAATGAGTTACGATGAAATGAACTTAACGAAATGGAAACGTAAGAGCGAAAAGCGGAATGCGATCACTTTGGAGAAAGTAAAGTCGTAGCGAACGATAAAATATTCAGCTTAATAAGGAGGAATAGATAATGGATCTTTAGTCGGCGATCGGGCAAGAACGATCGAAATCGAAGAAGCCTGCTCGACACGTTCGATCGCACAGGTTCGATACACGCGTCGGTTGGTTCGCTGGCATGTCCCGGGGGGACACTCGATGAATAACGAACGTCTTTTCCACGCCTCCGAAATGTTGGTGATTAGCCGTGAAATATCGGTTTTCGTATACGAAGAAATTACACGGAGGGCGAGGGGAGTTCGTGACGAAAAATGGAGCGGAGAGAGGTGGTTCGTGAGAGTGAACGCTCGCCGGTGAAGAGGCGATGGAGGATTTCGAGGAGAATATAAAAGCTCGGGCATCGGCTTCCACGGTACCATAAATAATGGCGGGCGCTAATCTACGTTCATTAATTCGTCTCCGGGGGATTCATCTTTAGCGGTGCTGCAAAAAACCGAGCAAATAGATGGAAAATCGCGGTGGGTCGAGAGGGATGCAACGCGGCGATATGGGAGTGGCCTAAAAACACCACGGCGAGAAACCGATTTGAGAACCAGTCGAACAATTAAACGTCTCCGGGACAACGATGAAGCCAGCGAAACGGGAGTGGAAGACGAGGAACGGATGGACGGCGACCGCGTGGACGAAGATGACGAAGGAGAGGAAGGGAGGCAGAGAAGGAATAACACGGAGGAATAACATCGAAAAAGCAGAAGAAACGAACGACGGAGGAGAGTAGAAGGGGGGTAGAAGAGAGTAGGAGTGCAGCCAGTCGAAAGTCCGGGAGGGAGAAAAAAAGGATGAAAATCGCGGTTGTAAAATCCACGCGGGTTGCACCAAACGCAATTAACCGCTAAACCCGAATCCCCATAGGGGCCTGGGATGTGGTGTATATAGGTGGAGAGAAAGAGAAAGAGAGAGAGAGAGAACCGAAGAAGGGAACAACGAGCGAGGAGAGTGGAGAGACGAAAGAAGAACGAAAGAAGAAGAAAAGAAGGAACGAAGAAGAAAGAGGAAAGAGAGCATCCATAGTTAGACAGGGAGAGGGGAATGGAGAAAGGAGAAAGAGAGAAGGTAGGAAAGAGAGGAGAATCTGGCCCTCTCGACGACTACTTTCGGTCTGGCCAGCCCTGCCAGCCCTTAGGGCTCCAGACGGAACGCTTTTAAAATTTATTGACAATCATAAATTTCGAAAATAAAACCTTATATTCCCGAGCGCGCGCGCGCGCGCGTTCGCGTCCGCGTGCTCCCTGCCACTCGCATAATCTCACCGCTTGTACCGACTTGGTATCCGTCTAAGAGTGTTAGTGCCGGGTTTGTGACTCTTGCAGAGGCTGCATACACGGCTGCTGCAGAAAAGGTTTCGCAGACGCGAACGGGCCCCGAACTTCGTTTCTCCTCTTTCCTCGTCGCAGGGTCTCTCTACCACCACCGAGTAGTAGTCTGGGATCGTTTTCTCTTCCGTTGCTCCTTTTCTCGGGGTGCTCGAAACAAAAGAATTCGTTACGAATTTGCCTCCCCCCTGCCGCTGTTCCTCGCCTCTCCCCGCCGTTCTGTTTCTCTTTTCTCCTGGAACTGTTTTCGTTCCCTCGTTCCATCGTTCGCGTTCGTATTGCCTCCGCTTCTCGACGCCGGGGTACACTTGCCAATTTTTCGTCCAACATGTCCCCCTTCCCCACCCCTCTAACCACCCTTTCACCCCGTTTTGCTTTTCGATCTTTCGCCTTCTTATTTTCTCGGCCGGAGCTGTTATTATTTAGCATTGTTCTAAACCGAAGAAACGATCGATGCGTTCCCCTTTTTCGAAGGCCTACGTCCGCTTCCCCTCGAAGAAAAGAGGAAAAGAAAGAGTCAGTCGTTGGAACGATGCCTTCCAACGATCTCATGTTAATAAGCGGCTCCCCGGCTTTTTCTGACAGCTATTGTAATGACTTCTTATTCGATCCTTTCGCCTATCCGTCCTGGTTATCTCTACTCCTGGTATGCGTCCAACCGGTGGGATCATCCCCCTGGAAATTCTCACGATTTCTCGTAGTATCCATCTTAATCTTCTCGTCTATCGTATCTCCAGGAAGCAATACGGGCTTCGACGGGGATCATTTTTGGAAATCTATCCGCAATTTAGACAACCTTTCGTTTACTTGTGTCGCGTTTTCTCTCTCTCTTTTTTTTTTTTTTTGTATTCGGAAAAATATCTCTTCTTCCTCTCACGACATTTTAATAATCGGTATAAATTATTCTGGACTCTACCGAGAACCGTTCCAAAGTAAGCAGTGACACGGGGAATTAAGTCCCTGCGAGCCGACAGTTTCTTCAGTCACGTGTCCGTGTGTTTCCTTTACATATCGCCATCGATCTTCAAGGGCCGGGCTCTTCATCCGGCATTTGAATACGATCTCGCTCGCTGTCCATCGATTCCTGAAGAAGCCGTCTTTCTAACGAACGCCCGTTTTAAGCCCTCTTTTCTTTGGCGCCGGCTATCGTCCCGCGCATCGCGCAGAGCGTGTAAAAAATTTTATTGGCAGTTCGAAGGCGTACGACGTCCAGCCGGCGCGGTGGCGCGCAAGAAACAAGGACGAACGACTCCTAAATCGTCGCGTTCGATGGCTGGAAAGGGGGCCTCCGGATGGATCCACCCGCGCCTGTCAGCCGCGTCATTCACAGAGAATATCGCGTGTCGTGTTTCATTCGATCGTCTCGAATTGTTATTTGTGGTATCGTTGCACGGATGGATTTTTAAACACGTCGAATTCCAGGGCTGGCACCGCTTATAAACACCCGGCTTGCTCGTTCCTGATCGCGAGGAGTACGGCCAAGCACACTGAACGGAGACAGGCGACGACGAAGAGAAGAGACAAGCCTCGGGATTGTCCAAGTTTATTATACCCGTAAGCGAATTATCGATCGAAACGAGTCGACCGATCAGCTTGATCGACTAATGAATTAAATCTACACTGCCACGCGGAAGTATTTGCGCACTTATCGTAGAAAACTTTTACTCAGACGCAAATTTTGACGATTGTATTGGTCAAATTTGAAATCAGACTGAAAATGTAACGTGGAAACTACAGGATATTTATTGGAAATATGTATCCAGTAAAAGATTGGCGCACGGCATTAATTATCACCTTAGGCGTGCAATAAATGTTGCATATCGACTCACTAAAAATATCGTGGATTATTAATATAACTGTAAATTAACTGTTTAGATACTTTTATGATTTCTGAGAAATATATACTTTTATCAACTCGTAATATATACTTTCAGATTGGTTTCAAGCTTTATCAATACATTCACGATAGTCGAGTTTCATAACAACGCTAATGAATTTTCAATATGTTTCGTATAACCCACGTAATATATTCGCAAAAGGCGTCCACAAGTGTTGGAATATTTTCGCGAGTCTGTTTATGCCTGACGATCATGTTACTTGGTGAAATCTGATTATTTTGTGTAAAGTTTAAAATTATGTTTTAAGACGTGGAAGATTAAGTGACTCGTATAAGCTAACATCGCTGTTTGTATGGGTAGATACCTCTGATGGAATATTGGCTTCTACAGTTTCGTAACATTCTCCTTACTTTAGCTACTCCATTTCAAACTTTTCTCTCGCGTGACAATTTTTGTCACATCGAGGACACTGTCTCGCTAGATTCGGAAACACGCAACGGGATCTCGTACGTGGATCGATCGTTCGCGTTACACTTAGCCAAGCCTTTTTAATCTCTTTCCGGATCTAATGTTTTCGTCGCGTCTGACTCGAACTGGCAAATTCCCCTTTGAGTTATTCAAATTAGTACATTATCCATCATGCGGATGTCGAAAGAACAATGTCAGGAAACGAAGTCTCGTAGCCTCTGGATTCGAGAACCTGAAAAATTATGCAAGTATAGTGAAAGGCCAGTTCGAAACCAGTCTCTAAACCTTCCTACTCTTTAAAAAAAAATGTCCTAACTAAATCCATCGAACTCGCCTCGCCTTCGTTACTATTGGTTTGTTTTAAAATCTTGTAGCGAAATCTAGAAAAAATTTGGAGGTATTATTATTACTAAATATTTAAATAATACATACATACATCCTATCTTTTTGCAACTTCGCTATTTGTTGCGTAGCTTCATGATAATTTATCCGAAAAAATAATCTCAGAAATGAATCGCAATCGGTTTTGTATGTTTGTAGAGTATTCCGTTTCTTGTCATTAGAAAGTGTTTTATAAAAATAAGAATATAAATAAGATGATCTCAGCATCGAATAGATGTACTTAGATATACTTAAAATCGATTGACTCACAGATGTCTTTGCAGAATCAATTTTCATCCATCTTCGGCTATTACTTTTTTATTTACACTAATTTTAATTGAAATTAGAGTCTCGCTAGAGTTTGAAGCATACTTTGCGCACTTGACATAATTTCACGGTATACAAATACTTATGAACAGAGAAACAACGTGGCAAGGAATTTTCAATAATTGTTCAATCATTTTTAATAATCACTTCCCTATTATTAAAACTGTCCTCTTGAAAATATCAATTATTACGATATTAAATATACTCTTCGAAAATGTCATAGATTTATCACCTATTTTTAGGAAATTTACGTCTTCGAACAACTATAATTAGCGCTAAATGACATGGAAATAAAAGAATGAAGGAAAATGAACTTTCCACGTGTTTCTCGTATGCTCTCCACTTTATATCCATATTTGTGGCATATGGTTAGGTGGAGGATCGCGTTAAAACCTCTGGAAAGGTGGTCGGGCAGAGGCTGTCGATGGGAGGGAGGGTCACCAGAATGAAGGAGGGGGGTCACGAGAGCGAAGAAGGGGGTAGGGGGGCGAATTCATCATCAGTCCAAGTCAGGAATTATAACGGAGCGATTCATCACGAGAGGCCACCGATCCGTCATGCCGATCCACGTGTGCAAGCCGTTTTTGAATATCTCGCGGACGTATATCTGTATATCTCAGTTAACCCACGTAATATCCAGCGATGGTTTTTCAGCGGCGACCTTGGCACGGCAGGCGCGCGTTTTAAAAAACTGTTTCGAACAATGCGCGGAATTTTTGCGCGGCTCGTCGTTCGCGCAAAATGCAAATCCCCCTCGGGTTTCTTGTTATTTATATCTGCCCCGTGATTAATCGACCGCCTCATTAATTATGACAGTCTATTACGTATGCATTGCATCGTGATCGCGGCCGAACCTCGACCACTCGCCTGTAAATTACCCTTTAAGACTCTCTTTGTTGTTATACAACGAAATCCAAAAGAATTCTCTTCCGCGGATCGTTGTCCGCCATATCAAATGAGTTAATAATCAGAGCCAGAAATTTGTCATCTTTAGGGCAAAGAAAACGCACTATGGCTATAAGAAGCAGGTACTCTTATTTTCTAATGAACCGTTTTTTCCCTCCCTTTTTTTTTTTTTATCAGGTTCAACGATTGATTATGAAAGTTTTGGAAGTACATGCCACTAACGATATCTAAGGTGAAATTCAGTATACGTGGAACAAAGTTCTTTAAGTTTCATTTTGGAAGATAAACTTCACATGTTTATGCATTCGTGGGAAGATCTGGTAATATTATTTGAAAAATAGACGTAATTCGGGTTTCACGAGAGTACGAATTTGCTTGAACGTTCACAGTCTGATCGTCGATTCCAACATAGTTACTATTAAAAAAAAATCTAGAAACTGAAACTTTTAAATTTACTCGATTAGGAATCTGGCGGTTATTTTTTGAGAAAGCTCGAGAATGGTCGATAGATCGATTATTTTTCCGTATCGTGGCAAATGAACGGCAACAGATTAGAGGCCCGGAGCGTTATTACGACGTATAAACTAGCGCAGCGCTCTGTACATCGGCGGTAACATAAATTCGAGCCACTTTTAATTTCAAAGTCATGACTGGAAAAGTGGAGGCCGCGATCGTGCCTGGATCTGATATTTATCGCGGTGGTTCGTCGAATCGCGCTCCGTTTTTCTCGATTAAAATGAACGACAGTGTTTCTCGACGCGACTGCGGCGTACCAGGAAACGGAAGTGACGTCACCCTCGACAAGCTACTCCTCCGTGATCGCGCGCCTCTGTGTGCTCGGTCGTTTCGTTTATTGGAATCGTTTGTTTGTCTTTGACCCCGATGGAATTTTATCGATGCGGTAGACTTTGCTCCCTTCACCGATCGGCCGTACCGTTTTAAAAAGCGATTTCTATTTTAAAAGAAAATATGTCTCGATCGTGAAATTACTTTCAGAATGATAAACGACGTATACTTGTTTTAGGAATATCCGATAACCGTAACGAACATTTTTTCTACGTAGAATTAATGAATTACGCGTTTTAAGAATGCAGAAACTGTTCCCTATCTTTTTCCTTTATTAATGGTTGGCCGATCGTGCGTTGGTACGAACACGTGCCAGAGAAGGGACCTGTTTAAATTCTCAGATGGACACTGACCGGGGAATCGAATAAGGTTTTCGAATTAACCAGGGCCCATTCAAAGAACGTACGTGCCTTCTATACGACACGGGGAGATAGTACGACGAGAATGCCTTTTCAAAAGTCCTTAAACGCATGACTGTACTTATGATACGTGTAAATGGCCCTTACTTCTATTACGTTGTCAACAACGACAAAGCTATCTCGTTGAACGTAATTTACTACGTCGCTACTCGTCTTCCCACGGAATTGTTCCAAATTCTTCGTATTATCGGCAAAAGGGAGTCGTCGGTCGAAATTACCTCACAACAGAGGCGAAGAAATTAGCATGGATTCAGCCAGTGGGCGAATTTAAATAAATCCATTAAACGTGCAGGCTGCCAACGTCACACGGCGATCATTTTGCTTTTTTTCCGTTTCCCCGATCGGCCGGTGGCCTCTGTATCAGCGGAGCAGCCTCCTTCACCTTCTCTAATTGACCACGATCCGCGATCTTGCACCCCCGTGGCCGATGGCGCGATGGGAGGGGGCCGGTTAGGCAGGGCGGGCGCGATTTTTGAAATTTCAAATCCGGATTTGCGTTGCAGATGCAGAAGCCCCTCGGGGCAATGTCGCGCTCGCGGAGTATAATGTTTTCCTCTCAATTAAGCCTTAATTAAGTTAAAATTAACATCGTGGATTTCTCCCTTCCCCACGCTCCCTTCCAGGGAGCACCCACCTCGAGTCCTCTCCAGCTTTGGGTGGCCTGAACCGCGTACAGCCGCCGCCAAAACACTGGCAGGTTATCGATTACACTTCGCTCGAGCAGCCGATTTCTCTCAAACGAATCAATCTCTTTCTCTCTCTCCCCCCTCTCTCTCTCTCTCTTTGTTTCTCAAAGAAGAAGAAGAAGAAGAAGAAGAAGATGATGATGAAGTAGAAGAAGAAGAGGAATTCATCTATATACTAATCCATCGAATAAAAAGCAAAGTATATATTCATTCCTAATAAGACTAGGAAAAGTATATGAAAATTACGTCGCAAAAATGTTTACGACGAACGAATGGCTAATACCGTTACCAGTTAAAAATCTGAGTAACCGTGACGCCGAAAGTGCAGTCTGATTTCAAGAGGCTACGTGTTTAATCGATCCAGGATTTGCTCGTACCAGGGGGTCCATGTATCACTCCCTTCATTTTCCATTCATCGCATTCAAGCTTACCCACCTTCTCTGGTTAGATATTTCGTCGGAGAAAACGCTTCATCATAAACGGTCGCGATCCTCCTGGCCTGGCGATGATCATCCGTCCGTCTATCTCGCTCTGTTCGAGAGCGGTGGCTCGAAACGGGCTCCGACTTTTGTCCGAGGATGTACGAGTTGGTGGCTAGCACCACCGCGAAGGTGTCCACCACCACCACTGCATACGTGTGGTATGGGTTCTACTGGGAATCGAAAGCCTTCAGATAAACCAGCCTTCATTAGGGCGAGGATGATCAGACAACGCGATGGCCAACGTTGCTGGCTGCCGTTGGTGCTGCTGGTGCTGTTGCTGATGCGCCAAGGGCTTGCACGGCCCGCTCACCACGACACATAGACGTGGATTGACCGTGGACACGTTACCAAAGGAGACGATCCTACGGTCCCCGTGTGTGTCCTGCCTCTGTAGAGAGCTGCCTCCTGTGTTCCTACTCACCGTGGGTCCCTTGTCGACGAAGGATTATGCTAAAAGGACACACGGGGAGCGCTTCCACGTCTCGAATTAGGAAGACTCTTCGCGAGTTTTATCACTACCGGAATTGTGTCCCGGGACCCTTCCCTCGCTGCGTCAACCAGCCTGCTACCGCGTAATCGATGAATAAGAATCGACCTGCGCTCTTTTGCTCTTTTACAACGACCGTACTTACTCGCCACTCTTCTTTCTCTTTTTTTTCCAAGCTTCTACCGCGCAAAGACTTTGTATCATACACCATTGCTACCGTCGGAAAATTTTATCGTTTCGTTTAATCGTCGCTGTCAAGCAGAATTTTTCATCGTTGTCTCGACGATTCTACGATTTGCAGGGACTTTAAGATTCCTGAGAAAATATGCAAGGGGGGATAATCGAAGCGTGCGATTTCTCGCGTGAAATCTACGCGAATAAGTACGTAAGACGACGTTCCCGTCATCGGGCCGGCAGTATTCAATCAAAGTGGCTAAAGAACAGGCCGGAACGAACGGTCGGTCACGTGTGGTTGCACGCAACGTGACGCGCAATGGTGCGTGCCTGGAAGCCCGGAGGAGCATGGAAACAGGGTTGGGACAAGCAATTTTCCGGAACGCCTCGGTTCCAGCCAGCGATAGATTTCCAGAACGATTAGACTGCGCTGGTCTTCGTTTCAATTTCCTCCTTTTATCGGTGACCGTGTGGGACCACTGCCTGCCGTACTTACTCAAACCTCTCGAGTCACCGTTCGATTTTTATTCGATTCGCGAGCCAGCTCGTAATTCTATTGTTTTCACGGACTATTAAGTAGTCGGGTAATGGGCCACTTCCGGTTAAACGAGGATGCTCGTGAGCACCGGCAAGCTGAAACTCTTCGAATGCAGGAAAGGGCGCGGCCGCAGCCTAATTCCTTGAAAGATTAAGGAGAGGCATGGCCTGGCTCTCGACTTCTTCGACCTCCATTTCAACCGGCGACCTCCTCGTCCACCTTTTACCCTCTCGTCCCGTCTACCCTTTTGCGAGCCGACTATAACGCTCGTTATCCACGAACGAGTGGCTATTTCGCTTCCTTTCTCACGTCGTTTGTCCTCCCTCGCGATTCGACCCGGGCTAGATGATTTACGATCAATACTCGCGCGATCTCGCGCCGCTCCGCTCCCTGACAGACCTCCTTTTCCGACCGGCAGACAATCCTCCATACAAGATCAAGGTTTCTACTATTTCACCGACCTATTCGTTCTTCAGGATCGCTTAAAACATCAGCATTCTCTATCAATTTTGTATAATAAAAATGCCGCAAGCGTTTTTAATATTTTCGCGAACCGTCCATTCGAGTTTACGATTTTGTTCGATCGATTTTCGAGGAGATTAATAGCTGTCACAAAGAATCGTCCATCTTTAGAAGTGAAATTATTCCGTGAAGTCATCGATAGTTTGACCGTTCTCTGTTCGTAAGTGTTCGGATATTTAATTGCGGTATTCGAGGGAAATATCCTTGGAACGAAGACGAGTAAACTATCGTTAGAATGTTCCTATATTTATGGCTTCATCATCGTATTCTTCGCAAATATCACCGACTTGTACCTACGGTGTTACTTTATAGAAACTTGTATAATCTTTTTGATCGCGGACATTTTCTCGTTTTCACTGACATACAAACTCAGAATATTGTAGTTATATAATATTGTTCTATTATTTATCGTTGAAGAAAGACAACTGTAGTTATCACGTACAACTTCTACTTATTCGTCATAATTTATTTAGTTTGGTAGCTACGAAAAATTGTGTAGGATTGAAATTTACAAAGATCCAAGCTATTTATAGGCAAGCTATTTATAGGAATTGCGAGAGAACTTTTTGTTCCCTCGGAGTTTGATTTGGCAGTTAGCGAAATCGCGGTGTTTTTTTTCCTTTTAAGGTTTGAAGGAAGAATGAGAATAGCCTGTTCATGATAATCATGAATGAAAAAACGTTTTTCCATTTCGCGTTTACCAAAGGAATATTGGTAGAATGCAGCGACACACGTTAGCGCGTGTCGACGCCAAAGTCGTGAGTAGAATGTCCACGACTGATTAATTTCCAGCGTTTAACCTACATGCGAGTAGTCTGGGAAGGTGCCTGTCAGACCGCGCGTATCATATCTACTCAAAACTTCTATACTGCCACGTAGGATTGCGTGACATCGATCGGTACTCGATCAACGACTAAATTAATGACCTATAAACACCTATGAAACAGTGTCTGTATGTGTTTCGTTCAAATTATATTCCAAATCTTACTACTACTAATCTGCGACTTGTACTCGATGTACTTGTATTTGCGCTCGGGGAATATTTCAGGCTTGAAAATTCGTTAGGGGTTCTCCCTCTAGTTTTAAAATAATAGTCAAAACGTTATCCAGTGTATAATTTTCTGTATGCGTATGATTCGATCAAAGTTGTATTCCAAATTTTGCCAGTTAAAATATCAATTGTTCGTTTATATTTTAATGTATCGGATAATCGTGCACCAAAGTGTTTTACGCTTGAGAAGTAACTAGAAATTTCCTTAATTTCCTTTCTCTAGATCTTAGGTAGTCGTGAAAACTCGTAGACTTCCCATCTGGAACATCTTTGATTCGTCTTACATTCGTGTTCCAAACTATCCTGCATTTGAAGGATAACTAAAAGTGTCTTAACTCTCTCTCTCTCTCTAAATTCAGAATAGTAGAACAAATGTATAGAGTTGTCGTCTAGAATACGTTTGGTGTTATAATATTTTAACGTTTTTCTTCGACGTTCTTTACGTATTCCAAGAAATCTAATTGCAAAAGATTTCGCGTAACGCGAGTCTCGAAAGGGCCGATCCTCGGTTGTACAGGGATGAAATAATCGAGTCAGGGAGGAAGAAGTAGCGGAGAAAGACGAAGGAGAGGTGGAGGAGGATAAGAAAAGGAAGAAGAAGAGCGTCATCGACGGTAGGAGAACGTTGTCTCCGGATCGGAACGCGCGCGTATCGAGTCGTCTACGTAAAAGTGCAGCTATAGTCTTTGGGTAGAGCGAGCTTTGGAAGAGAGAAGGAGTTTGCTTACTCGGTTTCACGGAGTAAAAGAGAGGAGGAGAGAGCTAGAGAGGGAGAGAGCGTCCTCCGGAGGCCCTCGAGGTTGGTCGGAGGTGGCTCCGCCTCGTGTCCGCCTCCAGAACCCGATTGGATGGCAAATTCTCCCGCCTCGAGGCTCATTTGTTTATTAATGTTGTAATCACCCGCGTGATCCTCTTTTGTCCCGTTCCCTCCGTCTCTTCCACACGGCTCTTGTCCCGCGGAATGCGACCAGTTTCGACTCGCTTCTTGCAGCCTCTCCTCGTCCTTCGGCTCTCCCTCTGCTCTCTCGCTACTCTTTCCTCCTTTCTTCCTTTCCTCCTTCTCTTGTTCCATCTCCTTCTCACGCTCCGCTTCCTCTATTCCCTCTCTCCACCCCTCAAACGCGAGCAAACACACCATCTCTCCCTCCGAAGCCCTCGTTCTCTTTCTCTGCGTTATCGCTCACGGTCTCGCTCATTTTCTTCTTCTCATCCTCCCTCCCTTCTCGACCTCCTCCTCCACCAGCGTCACCTCCTCCACCCTTTCGCTGGTCACTCTGTTCAAGGGGGACCAGAGAGAACTTCGTTTCTTCTTCTCATCGCATCGTCGTCGTCGTCGTCATCGTCGTCGCCGTCGTCGCCGTCGTCGTCGTCGTCGTCGTCGTCGCCGCGTCGTTCCCTTCGTTCGCTTTTCTGCGTCCTTTTCTTCAGCCGCGGGTGGTTCCTTTTCCACCCGAGTTCGCGCCACCGCTCTCTCCCTTTCTCTCTCACTCTCCTCGCTCCTATTTCGTTCTCCTTCTTCTACGGATGCTCCTTTAGCTTCTCTAGACGCTTCTCCTCTCGTCTTCGTTCCTCCTCCATTCTGTTTGCTCGTCTTGCCCGCTGTCGATCGCGGTTCGAATGCGCTCTTCGAATTTAAACGCGTCTCGGTGTCTCGTATCGCTTGGCAAATGAACGAATACCGTGGCCGCCGCTTTATTGCACGCCGCAATCATTTTCCGAACTTTCGTTGGACAGCTTTCCCGATCGCAAGTCTTGGACCACGGGTTCGGTGTCTGCCAGCGGAGCGTTTCGCTGCTTTTTGTCAAATACCATCGGCGAGGATTTCCAGCGCGAGATTATCGTGACGGCCTGTTTATTTGGCCTGTCTTCGACAGCGTGACGGAGACAGGAAACGCTCCGACGACGGGAATCGACGTTGAGGGACGTTTACTCAGCCAGTCTGACGTTCCGTATGAAATCCAAGATGCCGGGCTAACGCCGGGACGCGACGTGAAACAACAAGCTCCGATGAAAGCACCTAAATAGTCGTTCCAGAACGGGGGAAACCGTATTCGTCTGGGCAAATCTTATTTTTGGACGATGTTCGATAAATTGTGAAAGCACGGATAGAAACTATCCTTTGTTTCGTCGTTTGCGTGCTATGATCGGCTACGTATAATTGCGTTCGAGGTTTTGAAACACCGGGTTTCTCTTCTTTTGTCTCACAAAACGTAATTACGTAGGCAGTGCTATTGTCTCGCTGTGACTTCTTCTGCGAGTCTTCTACAATATTGTAGAGCCAACTGTTTGCCCTGTCAACGTTTATTATACTTACATAATTTTTGTATAGTCACATTGTTTGTTATTCGTTGAAATACACCGATAAAAATATCACGGCGATGATTTGTTAAAACCTAAGAATATACATGACACGATTCAATTATATCGAATTATATATTCGTGAGACATTGTACTCACAATGTTACTAGTGGCCAATGTGAGCAGCATCGGGGAATTGCTAATGGACAGTCTTTTAATGACAGTTTAACCGACTCCCGTGACGATCCCTTTCGATTCCGTTCAATTAACCGATCGGAGAATAATCGACGACCATGAAATCGGATTTCACGTGAGGCCGGCCTACGTGAGGGAATTCTAAGAGGATCGAAATGATTGCGTTAAGTGTTTTCATGCACGTGCACGCGGCCATTCGATCCCAAAGAGATCTAGCCGGTGAAATGGATTGATTAACGCGAATCTTTCACGGAAAAACTATAAATTACGTGGCAAATACAGGCTCAAAGATCGCTTCATAGACGAAGACGTTTTTACTTCCTTTCAATACCAAATAGCCTTCTTCTTGCTCCTATCCTTGGTTTACTCGAGTCACTCTCTTGCTTTTGATATCCTTTATCGTTCACACTAAATCTATATTGTCCACTAATTATCATTATACGATAATCAGTTTGACTGTGATATACAATAACAAGCTTGATCGTTGTGCGGAAAATTCGAGATTGAATTCTACGATGCTGGATCTTATTTTAATTGATTAGCCCTTTCACTGTTAAACGCGTACGTGACATGTATACATCGAAAAATATAAACCGTTACAGTATACAGTAATTGCGATGACACACAAAGGACAGTGTATTTCCTGTTTTAAAATCCAGCACACAAGCAGCAGCGTACAATAATCGATACGCAAATAACTGTAGCAAAAATCTGTTTACACGATCTTTTCGCCAGACAAATAGTTTATACGATTCACATTCAGATAAGTAGATTCAAGCGACAGAAGTTTATTCGGTCAAGCATTGTCTAAAATTTCGATCAAGCGAATGGAGTTCGTACAAAGGGAATTCTACCGAACATACGTGCGCTATCGATTATCTTTACTTTAATCTGTAGCAAAGGTCTCGGTTCGTCTAGCCCGCGTCTATCGTTCGTCCATTCCATGAGGCAAACGTTACTCCGAATTATATTTTGCGAATTCTACGACCAAGATGGCGTGATCTGATGGTAACGCGAGCAGCTGACAAAGCCACGCGAAACTCGTACTTTCGCCATCCATGAATTACCCCAATCATATTCGTTCATTAGAGAAATAAGAAGCAGCGTGGTCTTCCTACCCTGTTGTTGTTGTTCCGCCATCCGGCGAGAAAAACAAGCGAAGGAGATAGAAAGAGAAAGAGAGAGAGAGAGAGAGAGGAAAGGAGGGCCCGGCTCGCGGTGGAGGTTTCCTTCTTTCCGCGTGTGGACGTGTTCCAAATGTAGAATTCCTCGCGCGGAGGGCGTGGCGCGCCGGTACGCTTCGTTGTTATTCCGAAATGACGAATCATAATGTATAATGCCCGAGCCTTTTTCCTTCGCGGCGGTGTTGGTGCACGTAGGTGCACCTGTCCGTGAAAGCACCTTTGGTAGTAAAGTGATATGCCGCCTCCTCCCCTCAACCCCGATCTTCTCCCCGTGGTACTATTTCTATCCTCGTCGAACAGGCGACCCAAGCCGCGTTTCGTTACCTCCTTGTCTCGTTTCCTTCGTTGCCCTCCCTTCCTTCCTTCTTTTCTGCAGCTCTGTTGGTTGGCCCCTGTAACGGGGCCCACAAGCTGGCTGCTAGTACTTACACAGCTTATTCAAATGAAGCCAGGATTGCTCGATGTATCTCGGGACTAACTGGATTCTCAAAATTAAAAAAGGAGAGTAGGGGGCTGGTGTGTGCGCGCGTGCGCTCGCGCGCCAGCTCGTGGAACGAGCCCGCCGAAACGAAGAAGCGATTCGAGGAACGCTTTTGCTTCTTTTCTTTCACCGGCAGCTATATGCTTCTCCGATCCTTTCTCACTCTCGTACCCTATCTTCGTACTTGTTCCTCGTCCTCTCTTATTGCGTTTGTTGCGTCCTGCTCGCCACGTTTCTTTGTCTTCGTCTTATAGTCTTATCGTTCCGTTTCTCTTAACGTTCGCCTCGTCATCGTGCCCTTCGCCCGTTTAGCAATCGTTCTTTCTTCGCGCTCGACGACGATTCAAGGAGTGGCGCTGCGACAAACCGAAGATTACAAGTCCTTTACCGGGTGTTGCACCGAAGGCGGAGGTGCGACCAAGTGCATGGAACGGATGACTTAGAGAAACAGTCGAAAATCTTTGTTGCAACCTTCTCGTTCCTCCTTTTTTAACGAGCTTGCTGCTTCTCGTAATTGATAGATAACCGATTGCTTAGCGGAACTGCGTTTAACAGTAAACGTAACACTTTTTATTGTACGCAGGCAACGTTACCCATCGATCAAACGATAAACCTATTTATCTTCGGTAAAACGGATCTCAGATTGTGCGTTCTTTACGAAGTAACAAATGCGCGTGCGTATTTGTTTTCGGTAAAACATGTCTCCGATCTTAATACGCTGTGTGCTTTTTACAAAATCGTCAGAAAAGAGTGTCCTACAGGAACCTATTTTCCTCTGGAAGATTAGAACGAATTTCGTTTTTGAAACAGTAAGATTCTTCCGAGGACAAGTCTCTCGTCGATTCGCGTTGCACGAAGTATCGATCCTTTCTTCTATCTTCGAATTCTCACGTTTCGTCAATTAATCACGGATTAAGTTGCTTTTATTCGCAGATAAAAGGTTCAGTGTAAGGATCGGTTCGCTCTATTCTCGAAAAGCCTCGCGTGTCTCTTCTTTCGCACTTATCTTCACCCACGTTCGAAGGTAAAACTCAGAAACGAACGAAATCCTCGCTTGAATCGTTCTAATCCTTCATCCGCGTCTCCCACGTCACAGTAGTCATCAAAATTTCATCGATCCACGATCAATCCTCGCCGTGAAAGCGGACAGAAAGTTCCGCGAACGTTTCAGGCTCAGGTAACGCTTATTTATCTGCGGTTCGGCGGCGAGTTTTCGACGCTGGTCGCCATTGTGTCCTAGGGGCACGCAGCTCCTATTCATCAGTAAGAAATTGCGTAACCGCAAAGCGGAGCAGGAGGCTCCTGTCGTCACATTAAGGACGCATTTAGCGAATTTTCGGCCCCTAGAAAGGGTCGTGCGTGGAAATCTTATACGTTCTGGCCTCTGGTCCGAACAAAAAAAAGGAAAGTAGGGAGCCGGCTACCTTCCGTCCTTCTACGAGCCGAAGATCCATCCGTTGCGAATTTCACGATCGTCGTCGACACTTGGTGACGCTGGAAATCGGTTCGGAAATCGATCAGGTCGATCGTTTTGTCCCTCCCTGGCACGCCTTCCTTCCTACGTTCTTTAAAAATCCATTCGACGACGTTGTATCGCGTGACTCGTCGCGTCTGCTCAGCTGCTCCCATTGGAAAACGTGTTTGGCCAGCGGATTTCGACTTTGATCGCGGCCCACAAGATCTCGGAGATTCGTAAATGCTAGTCTAGTCTGTTTACTATTAACGTCTTTTCTTTCGCTGCGCCTCGACTTTCAAACTATTCGAAGTTCTTCGAGATTACGGAGATTCATTGGGAACCAGTTCGAAGAGTCTCAGATCTCATCGCTGGCTTTAAATCTAAGATTCGTAGTTCTTCGAGACTATGAAGACTCGTTTAGCGTCGTACGAAAGCGTCTCGGATCCCGTCATTAGCGCTGCTTCGGAGTACAACATTTTTCAGCACTGTGCAGATTCGTTTCGATTCGCTTGGGAATATTTCAGGTCCCGATGTTAGCGCCGAATTTAGAAAGCTAGTCTGGCTAAAACGAGCGATCCGCCGGCGATGAGGTAACGATCCGAATGACTCGTGGATTCGCGAAACCGATCGTAATTTAAATTCGAAAGTCTCTTCGTCCGCTCCCGGAACTCCTGCATGGTAAATGACATTTCGTATCGATCACCGTGCTCGATATATACAGGGTGAGGCCACGGGGACCAGGTGCCACCGATCACTCACCGAAACCTTCGTCGTACGAGTTAATTTGTTCCTTTTATCAGATAAAAGCTTCGATTCCTGTCATTATAAAAAAAAACCCCAGGAAATTCGTGGTCAGCTTGCTACTATAAGATAGACGTTACTTATACAGGATTAATTCGAGTGTTTCACCCTGTATACGTATCTGGGTGATCGAGACGAGATGAAACAGACCTCGATAGCGCACGCACGATGGGAACGCGGAGAGTTTCGATGATTGAGCAACTGGTGGGATCGAATAAATCATTCGAGGCTAGCGCAATCGCGAGCTATGCCTTCGCTGGCTTCCAGAATTCTAACGAAAGTCGTGTGAAAAATTTGGCAGTTGGAAATCGATCATCTATATGCACCAAAATGGAGAAATTTTGAAATAGAATTATAATATTCTGGAAAGGATAATTCAGGATATTGATAAAATTAATTTCAACGTTAAGAAAGTTCATCACCTGTAAAATATATATATCACGAAGGAAATTGGTACGAAGAGATAAAGAGCAGCGAAATACTGCAAACATCGAAAGGAAGATCGTGCACTTTCCGCAGCTTCGTGTTCTTTTTCTTCTCTTTACCCTTTCGTGTATCTTCCATCGCGAAAATCATTTACATATCGCTAAGCTTCTTATTTTCTACCATTATCTGTGAAGATTCCAAAAATTACCTGACTCGACCGAAATGGCTAAAACCACCTCTAACGTATCTAAAAATCCTCTCACGCCTTAATCATCCCTTCACAGCCATTCATCAACGAAACATCCGGCGTGAAACGATAACGCCGCGGGTCACGATTAATTTCCCAAAGATCGCTTCTTCTTTCGCTGGATGTGTTTGCTGGTGGTTGCAGTGGCTGTGTATCCGGTCCGCGGCCTGCAGACGCAACAGTTTCTGCTGGTGGGGCACGTTTTACGGAGAAACGAGTAAGCATAATATTGATATAGCCGGTGCGCGAGGCGACGTTGATATCGTTCGAGCGATACCACCATGGTCGCTGTCCGGCCAACCCGTAGGGTTCCATTCGTCCTGACGGCGCTCTCGTCCATGCGATCCCTGGAAACTCACCGGGGGCTTCCCTTCGCCCTTTGCCGCGCTCGTCTCGCATCGCCAGCAAGCTGGAGCCCCTTTTCTGTCGGACCCCGAAGGCCCAGATAACGCGAGCATGTGGCGTGGGCGAGCAACCGTACGCTCCGATGCGGTTCGGATTTCTGCAATTGCACGCTCACCTTCTTCTACGTTTCGCCTTCGGTATTTTTCTCCCAGAGTATTCTTCTTCGTTCCTGATCCTCTTCGTCGCCGCGTCCTTCCACGCACGCTCACTGTGTGAGTCAGGATAGATGGAAACCTCGTCACTTTGATCATCATTGGAAATAGTAGATTGAAATTTGGTTGCATCGATACGATTCTAAAAAGTGATTCGATATTTTGCCACTTTGGTGATCGTTGGGTGTTGAAATTTCAGATGTTGGAAAGTATCGGTTGTTTGGGCTAAACGTTGAATTTTTAAGTAGAATAGGTTTCGTGTAATTTCGTGGAATATTACGTAGCTGAAAAGGAGCATAATTTGATGATTTATTAATGATTGGATGAAGTTTGAGTAGAGGGGTATCGAAAAGCATCAGTTGTCTAGGTTAAACGTTAGGTTTTTAAGCAGAAGGTGTTAGCGTTTTAGGTTAGAACAGTATATTTAATAGTACATAGTATATAGAATATCTTCTCACCTTGATGATCATCGAACGTTGAAATATAAAGTACTAAAAGGTACTTGCCAATTGTTCCATTCAAGTAGAATAGATCGTCTTTTTTCAATTTTTCGGCGGTTAATATCAAAACGCATTATTGGAAAAGATTCGCAATTTGACATTTTGTTGCTTCAACGATCGATGGATGTCGAAGTTCGAGATGCTCGAAGGTATTTATTGCAGGAACTTTTAAGTAGAATAGGTTACAGAGTTAATTCCAAGGAGCATTACGTACTAAAAGAGGCACGCGATAATCTTGTGGCTAGGTATAATGAAACGGTCGAGCCGACAAAAGCACCTGGCCGCAACAATATCCGCGTTGGTAGCTTCTGCGGCTGCACCAGGTGGGACTGGCAGGTCACTCGACGGGTCAGTTTCTAAGGGACACGGATTGCTTCACCTGTCTGAGTGACCAGGGCCTTGTCGATTGTCAGGACACTGCGATAAGTCGACGGGTAATCGTCTTTGATTCCATAGCCGATTCTCTAGTCTTTTTGGTAATTAAAATTAAACGTTTCGAAGGTAGAATTACCTGTATCGTCATAGAAATGTTCTACAGTCGCTGTCGATCATTTTAGTACACGCAGATTGCAGGATATTTCGTCAGAAGGCGACCTATCGTCGAACGCGAGAAACGCATTGTTCAATTCAAAATTCTCTTTTTTCTAAAATGGTTCTCACTCGGTCAATAAAAAGTACAGTGGATTAAATCGACTTCTCAGGTGCTCGTACAACATCGACAAGTTCTGCCGGTAGTTTTCCTGGAGAGTGTCCGAGCGATTGAAAAATCTCGCACCTCTCAGACGCAGAATCCGACCTGTTAATAACCCAGACGGATCATAAGTCAGCCGGGTGTCTACCTGCGGCGCGACATTTCACGCGGCCTGTTCTCGGGCAGGTACAATGCAGGAGGCGGTTGCCCACACAGGGCCCCGGCTTACACATCCGCCGAGCGATGTAAACTCGCTCGGTCAGTATAAAGTCCTCCGGTACTGTTCGCGATGGCGACAAGGCCAACGCTCGTATTTCAATTCGCCGTGAGTCGAATTCGAGTCACGGCTCCCTATCTATGGCGCTCGATAACGGAATTCTTTCGCCATTATCGCTCAATCTGTCCGCTTCGATGTGACACGCCGAAAGAGAGACAGAGAGAAAGAGGTTCCGGTCCCGGTGTTCCGGTATCGGAATCGATAACCTCCGCAATCGTTGGAAATTTCGTGAATTACTGGCCCATTGTTTAAATCTCCTATTGGGAACTTTTGGAACGTTCGTATAAGTTGTTACAGCGAATGAGTTTCGAGATAACATAAATCAAGTTAGATACTTGTTACCGGTGAAAGAAATGCAATGTTCCTTTGAGACATGTATATCTATCTAGAAGTATTAATCACGTGTACCAGGATATTGGAAGCCGAGCCGATGGTTAGGCAAAAGTAAATCTATTTCTATTTTGGAAATTCAAAACCATGCAGGCTAGTCATTTGGTAATTTACTGTCCTCTAAAAAAAGAAAAAGAAAGAAAGAAAAGGGATTAAGAAATAAGCGAATATAATACAAATAAGCGAATAAAAGAAATTTCAAACAAATTGCGTCTTGGAAAAATTTATATTCGATTTTCCATCGTAACATGTTGACGAAGTTTCAAAATGTTTTATATAACCCACATTGTTAAAGGGTTTCTATAACTATACGAACACTTATTGACTAAACCTACGCGTAATCGAGAGAATGTTACTCCATATGAATAAATAAACTCTGCGCGAACTATGTACATTTTTAAGATGCGCAAACACATGCGGTGACAATGGAGCGGAAGAAAGTGGAGCACGTGTGTACCAACGGGCCACAATTCATTTCTCAAAGCGATGCAAAGCGGATGCTACTTAGCATGCCCGTCCCACGGAAGCGGTTCATTGATCATCGAACAACCTCCGTGCTTCTATTTAAGCCGAGCTGCTTTCGTTGGCAAAAGTTACCCTGCGCCATCGTAATCGGCACATGCGCCAATTGGCAGCTGCCATTTTCGTAATGAATCGGCAACCCGAGATGTCCTTCGCTGATTTATCGGCTGATTAGCATAGGACGCTGGGTTCGCGTGGGGTTCCATCGGGTACACGCATCCACGCGTATACGCATCCTTTGAATTCGACGCCTCGATTTGATAACGGAAGTGTACCATTTCGAAAAATGTCTGATTCTTCGTGCGAAAATTGTTGCAAAGAGAATGCTTATTTCTCCGATTATGAATTTCTTCGTAGCAAACGTTGACACTTCAATTGCGTTGATTTGATACTTTCTCACGAGGATGTAACGTGACACGTTGACAACGATCAGAAAAATTTGGAGATGAGGAATTAGCAACGGTTTATAGTTAATGTCCAGAGTTGCGTAATATTCCATTTGCTATTTCGCTGTCACAAATGTACCTTATCAAAGTCTGTCTCGAATTCGAAAAATTGAAGTATTTATAACGCTGTGATAAACTATTGCCAAGTCCTTAAATGAAAGCTCTGTCAAAATTGAAGGAACATTCGTCTTACGACTCGAAAAGCTTCCTATCGTTTGAATAATTTAAGACCGATCCGAAAGCGAGATTCGTGATATTCCGATTTTATCTGAAGAAATTATTCTATTATTCGCCACTTTATTCGTGCACGATTCTCTCGTCTCACTTTTCGTAGGATTGAAACAAATGTTCCTGTCTTTCGGTCTTCCATTACATCGACTCGTTTCGAGTAAAATTCACTTATCGCGGATAAACGTACGTCCGGCATGATTCGATTAACGCGGAACCGTGGCTCGCAGCGACGACGTCAGACATCGGCGATCGATTTATCTCGCGAGGTGCGAACGCCGCAGCCGTGTTCCCGTTAAGCAACAATTTATCAACCGACCACGGCGTTAATGTATTCGTAAAAAGGCGCGCAGCTGCTGCCGATGGCAGCGTGTCGCACAATGAAGCAACATCGCGCAGGGGTAGATTCGTGCGAGACGATTTTTCTCGTGCTATATAACAAAAAGGCAAAACCTAGAAAACGTAGGATGAGAGACAGACAAGGACAGAGGCGAGAGCGAAAAAAAGGGAAAAAGGAAAAAGAAAGAAAGGAGACAAAAGGTGAAGCGCAACGAGATGGGGTGGCGCGGGGTTTTCAATCGACAATCAATGAAGCGCGTTCGCGGGATTAAAGGTCCAATGAAGAGAGATAGATCTAGATTCGCGGTACTGGCTGAGCCAATCGGATCTGGTTCAAGGAACCCCGGGGACCGCGGCTGTATTTGCAATGCAAAGCAGGCGACCGTGCGTCGTAGCTACCGACGAACGAGGACCCCGCACACGCCATACGTCCTCTTCCTTCGAAAGGCCTGCTTCTCTTTGTCGCTCCACGACACATGGCTACGTTCGATTATTTAGATATGCAGATGATCCCGCGGAAAGACCGACCGGTACACGGAATATACTGGGATCCCCGACATCGACAGAGACGGAGAAAAGTGGGAAATTGCTGTCCTCCTCAATTTTAAATCGTTATATATATATGTGTGTTTCTGTGTGTTTGTATATAGATATATTTGTTGGAGAAATGTTTCTTTAAATTGTCTATATACATTCGAAAATGTAGGTTGCGAAATCGTGAGATCAACGAAGCCATTGAGAGAATTTTGTAGAATTTTGATCCAGTATACGGATGCAGGCGATGGGAAATAGAAAAATTTCTTTCCTTTCGAATAATACATTTTCTGAATAGTTTCTTAGAATGATAGATTTCTTGGATCTCTTACAGATGCTTGAGAAATATAATTGCGATGCTGTGAGGTGGACGAAGTGATCGATACGTTTGGGCTAGGTGAATCTGGTAAACAGATTTATCCAGCTCGTAATAAAATTGTTCTCGCGAACCAGCCTCGACATCGTCGAATTTTTCCCTAATCTCTGATGATCACAGATATTCATTATGTATATGATATATCGAGTATATTTCTTAGCAATCTTCACAGTATTTTCATATCTGAGTTCAATTTACGAAATGAGAGAGAAAATGTCTGTGTGTAACTAACGCGAACCGAATAAGAAGGGGTTGCTACCCCCTCTTCACGAGGACAACCCACTTCCAACGGAGGGATCCCATTGTTGGCCAGGAATTTGCATGTCGTCGCACTTTCCGACGCGTGTTCATGGAAGGGCTTGTTCCTGGCGAGGAGTACGGGCGTAAAGTTATCCCCACCAGGCGAAGGGATGCTCATTTTTCGGGCATATGCGCGCGTACTTTGGTCTCGATCGTCGTATCACCGGGGTTCCATCGGCGGGTGTCATCGACACCGACCTCTACCCTACGTGGTCGACTTCAGGAGCGATTTTCTTGGTGATTTATCGTCCTTGGCTCTGTAGCTCGTTTACATATCGTTTCGAGCCGCTCCTTCTCCCTCCCGGTGACACGCGTGTCAGCCAGCGATTTGCAGTTTCGCAACGTTGTCCCCTTTCCTCGCGGACAGTCGATCCTTCATTGCAGTTTAGCGTCCAGAAAATTATAAGCTTACTTCCATAGTTAATATACTTCGGGTGTTTACTTCAAGTTATTTTTGGTGGTATTTAATAATTTTTTTGGCTTTAAAATGTTCTAAATTGTATTGGTTCGGCCGAAATCATTGGCTAATTCGTTCCTTTTAGTTTATTATATTTGTTTCGACGTATGAAAAATAGGAGATTCTCTTAGACCTAAGTTTGGCAATATAGAAACAGTTTTTGAATGAAAATGATCTATTACCTATTGTTACAAAATTGTAAATAATAAAGATTTCTTCCTGAATCGAGGTAAAACAGAGACGGTTATCAATTGTTAGATGAAGAATTTTCAATTAACAGCCGGAAGATTTGCTCGAGTGTATAATAGGAATAAGGCTAACGTCATAGTCGGCGCTCTTTACCCGCGTTGACAATTAAAACGCATTTATTGCCGGCAATTTGCTAATCATCGGGTAAAGTAAATGCTGGGCAATATCGTGGACGAGATACCGCTATAATTACATAAACGAGAAAGAGAGGCGAGGCAGCGCGCACACGGCTTTATCATCTTCTTTTTTCACTTTTGTTCGTTCTTCAAGCTCGGCCGATATTCTTCTCGTTTTTTCCTTCCCTTTCCGCCGGATTCGTCTTCACCCAGCGTGTCGACTGTCTCGATTATCGATCGACCACCTTGACGACGGCTTGGGAATTAATTGGGACGACCTCGTTAGCGGCGGATATCGACGACCATCGAGAAAGAGATCCCGAGGGTTTTCGTTTGCACCCGTAAAAAAATCTTGCTCTTTTATTTGGCCAGGTAGGGAGCCGCGCCAGCGCTCAGCGCAGCTGCTCGAATCGACTTTATTGAAAAAACCATGGCCGGATATTTTTTTCCTTCGTCGTTAAGAACGTTGGAATATTTCCTGTCCGATTACCAGAAAGTGTGACTTTTAGAAGTCGAATCGATTAGATGAATAATCTAGATAAAGAAGGTTCGAAAATTATCCTTGAACGCCGCAGACTGCATTAATTCTGACTCATATTTATTTTCAGATTATTACGTTATTATCTTCTTATTATTATTCTATTATTCGAAATTTCTAATTTATCCCCTTTCGGAATCCCTCAGTTAGATTTTACAAAGAAATTGTACTCTTTATATGCAACAGGATTTACATAAAATTGGCTATCTTTTTATTTCGTTACGTAAAAATGTAGAACAAAATGTTGTACAAATTTTAATGCAACGATGTTTCTCGGAGATGGTGTTAAAAATGTTCTATCTCTGTGATAGAAGTACATCTAACGTTTGAGACGATATATTTATGATTCATCGGCATAATGATGCAGCTTCTACCAAACGACAAAACTCGAGCGAATCGTATCTTGTCAAAAAGAGGCTGAATAATCTTCGTCTGAATAAAATTCAGGGAAATCGATCGAGTCGTGAGGCAAGAAGAACTGAGATATCAAAAGCCCGGTCGGACTGCATCGCCTGTATAATTACGATTCGCTGATTCGTGTTAGCGAATCGTATCCTCGGGTGGCGGGCGCGCGCGCGCGCGCTTGCACTGGCAAAAACGTGGCGCGTTGAAACGAAGGAAGAAAGGGAACGGGTGGCCGGGAGAATAGAGTTGTAAAGCGAACGACGAGAGCTGCCAGTTTTTCCGAACGTGTTTCCTCCGTGGACTCGTGCAGCAGCTCGTGTAGATCGCTCCGATGCACGCACACCAACGGATGCACGTTCCTCCGTACGACACGGTAGACGTTGGTGGTTTTATCGCGCTATAAAACAATCGTAGGGTGTCTCGTAATGATCGCGGAAACTTTTATAGACAGGGCGAAGGCCTTCGGAGGCCTGTGCGTTTTGTAAATCTAAGTACCCACGGTGATTTTAATGAAACGTCCGCTTTAAACGAATAAACGACAATAAGAAGCGTTCGAAGTAACAGATTTAAATCTCGGAAGCGCAATCAGTAGGAGCGTACCGGATACTCGGAACGTTCAAATTAAACCCACCCTTTCGATGATTACGCTGCACCTCCACTCGACGAATCGCAATTTATCACTGTGAAAACCTGGAAGATCGATACCGTGGCTTCCGTCGCTCGCAGCAGCTGAAGAACGCTTTCTAAATCATCTTCGTACTCCGGCCAATAATTTATAAAAGTCTATCAAGTTTTTCCCGATGTCTATCTGCTCTTTGTGGCTGAAACGGCCTCGTGGGAATAAAGTCGGATAAGGAGGGGGAATAGAGTCGTGGAGCTGCCAGTTTTTCCTCGGGTCGTGCTTCTAGCGGCTGATCCTCGCGTGGACACAGCCTATCTTTTCTTCATCTTCCACCGTCCTCTCTCTCTCTCTCTCTCTCTCTCTGTGTCACTCTCTCTTTCTCTCTTCCTTTCTTTCTGGCATGCTTCTCTCCACGAGACGCGTACGTGTGCGTGTCCACGAAGGGAGGAGACACGCGTGCACACGGCCGACTTGGAAGCGCGAACGCGAGGGGGACACGCGCTAACCTGGAACGTCCCGTGCATACGAGATCGTCGAACGTTTTCACGAACACGTCCTCGCCTTCTGTACACGTAATAACCGCGAGATATCGAGAAAGATCTTGTCATCGCACCTTCCCGAACGCTTGTCCGTGTGTCAGCCGATGAAGATGATTTGTCAATCTCCTGACCCTTCGCGAAAATGACGATGTGATTAAGTGGGATACGCGGCGCTATCTTTGCGTTGTAAAACCAGATTTTTTAATGGATTCAGTAGAGGTGCTGTCTTAAGAAATGTCTGTTTCGTTAGCGAGTTCTGGACGATGAAAATGGACTATCCAATTTCGTTTAAAGTATGTACACGATAAACGTGAATGTATGTGCACGAATTGATTTACCGCATTCAGTGATTACAATATCATTTGTAAACTGCGGATCTCCATGCATTCATAGGAAATTTGAAAGCGCAGAATTGCATAGATCGCACATAATATGAAAGGATATATGAAATAACCAAATTGTATGCTGTCTACAATACCCGATCGTAAAACAATTTTCTATCGAGATTCTACCGTTTTAATTACAAAACTTCGCGATCTAATCATTTGTCTTCCCATCGATATCGTCAAGATTTTCTTACAATTAGCGTTACGTTCTGGACGAGAACGTTTGTTTATCGAGTGAAGTAGGTACTACGTATCGGTGTCAGTCGTCTGGCTTCAAGAGCGACAATAACGAGATGTTACCCTAATTTTGTTAGTCTGGAAAATGTTCTAGTTGAGGACTTCTCGGTTTCCCACGCGGTGGGAAAGTTACTTGGGAGAAATTGTTCCGCCTATTTGGGTCTTTGGCAAACATAGGCGACAGCAGCTTCGAAGGGTTGCACCAAAGTACTCGATCAACATTGCGTAATTCCTTAAGCAAATTAGCTTCTCGCCACTTAGAAACCGCTTCTCAGTTTCACAAGTTCAGCTGTGAAGTCAGTTTTCTACAATAATCCAAGGTGAGCACATGTACGATAGTACAGGTTAGAGAATAAAAAGATTCAAGAACTCCTCGGAAAAAGTATGTTTATTAGGTTTAAGATGACGAAAGTAATTCACAGATTCAATTTTCGCTTTTTTTAAAAACCCTACCGTAAACGTGGAATTACAGACCTTTTTGGAAAGTTAAATAATTAATAATTCTCTTATATACGTACGCGATGCATAGACTAATTTAGCAATTATCTAACAATATCATTTGTCTTTCCATCAATACTTTATAAGTTTTTTTAAGAATTCTTAGGAATTATTAAGAAAATTAAATTTTAATTTTTACTTTAAAAGTCTTTTAATATAAGCATAAAATATTGAAGATTTACTAACAGATCAACAAAAAAAGTAACAACTAAGAATCGTCTGATTTCATCTTTCCAGTCTCGCACTACGCATCAAATTCATCGATCAATCTACATTTGTCAATTACAACCTTTTTTGTCCTCCCGATATTCACCAATATTTTACAAAGTCGATCAATACAACTTTCTTCAATTTTTACTTGAATAGCAATACCGCGTGCTACAAATTATATAATTCGTGTATTTCTTTCAAATTGTAGGAAGAAAGCCGAAAGAAAGCCGAATTAAACCGAAGACGATCGTCGGAAATAATATTAGAAATTCGTCGTTAAACGACGCAGCGAATAACCTTCGGGATAGGTCGTCGATTTTCGCGACGTTACGTTTCAGTTTGCGATCGGTTATCGTGCGTGACGGGTCGCGTTATTAAATTCGTTCGCGTATATTCTAATTTTCGGTGTTGCTTTTAGGAATTTTTTCGATCCGATTCTATTGTGCATCCTCGTCGACCAGCGCAGAAACGGTGACCATCCAGGCGATGCAATCACGGACACCATATCAGTATGGTAAGTGAGATTTTTTGATATATTATACGGTGGAGAACACCACCCTCCTGGTGTCCAATATGGCGGCGTGTTATTGCACGAAGGCGTCGACATTGTATCGTTGCGAAATTCGATGTTTATTATCGCGCGTTTTAACGATTGCAAATACGAATTTGTGAGATATGTTTCCGTGGTCTTAGAATTCAATATTTTTTCAGGAGATTTGTTGATAAGGATAGAGGTTTATTTTTAAAGGATGCGATTAGATATTAACTTACGTGATAAGTATAATGTGGACCCCTGCGTGTATTTATGACAACTTTAAAAATACAAACTAGAGTACCGATTATAATTCGTAGTAGGCGAAATAAATTTTGTTGGCTCTGTTCGGAAAAATGTGAAATTGCATAAAAATCCGCAGTTTGGTTTCCACATTTTTAGGTATTAAGAATGTCTAATTAACGGTGTAATAAAATGAAGATAAATTCAGAGTGAAAATAATTAGTTTTAAGACTTAGAAAATAATCACGTATTTCTTTGTCATTAAGATGTCGTGTATTTCTGAATTCTTTCGAACAGTAATTCGCCAATGATAGTAACGAATTGACGATAATTATTGTTAAACCTGTTACTCTGTTTCCGAAAGGAATTTATCAATGCTGATAACGTGCAATTGTGGGTTTGTAAAATTTCATTAATAACGTTAGTTAAACCGTACTCTGATACAAAAACTAGATATTTTTATTTTTCTATAAGATTAATAATAATAAGATTAACAATAGCGTTAGATACGATACATTTAAAGCGTGAAGTTTATAATACTATACTTGACAGTTTACTATGATTTTTCTTACGCTACGAAAGAGTGAAGTATTTTAAAAATTATTAAATCCCGTAGTTATCGTGAAATATATCAAGCGCGTTTTCACATCGTGTACAATGAAATTCGCGGTGCGCATAATAGAACGTTTAATACCACACTGTGTACGAGCAAATAAAAATGATTTTAATGAGCTGATAATATTCCAGAACGAAATCAGTAGCCGAACAGCTACCATCTTGATAGAACAGAACGGTATCGCGTGGGTGGTTCCGGCGCTGCGTTCTCGAGTTATCGCGATTTAATCGAACGCGAATTACACTGGTTATTGAGCGATCTTTAAGAACCTAAGTCTTGGCAGATCTTGTTTGTTATTGCTGTCCTTGGAGGCGGCCTGATAACGTGGTCAATAGTCGATACACCGTCGAGGTTGTAATTTGTGTATTGGTTGGATTCCTAGAAATGGAACCACTTTCCAATTCGTCGAATCCTATACGAAAACTCTCAAATAGCTTGTTTATTATACCAAACCTGTGAACCGAGAACCGCCAGTTTGACACAAATAAATTGTATATTCTTTTAGTCTCTATGTTTTCTGTGGTTCGTTTTCGATTTAATTTTATGGAGATACTACAAAAATTTTATGGGAATCGTAAAGTAGAAAACCGCATATTTCTGTAATTAAGACGAGAAGAAAAATACGAAGAATTTTAATTCTTACTTAATTATTCGATTATTTATAGTTTCCAGTTTGGAAAAAATAAATTGTATGCTTTCTAGTCGCTGTGTATTCTGCGGTTCGTTTTCGACGTAATCTTATGGAGATTTTACAAACATTTTGTGGAAATCGTATAGTAGGAAACTGGATATTTCTGCAATTAGGACAAGGAGAAAAATATGAAAGGTTTTAGTTATTATTCTATTCTTAAATTATTTATGTACTTTCAATAATTATTACAATAGCTATTTAATTATTTCTGTACAATCTCGTTTAAATACTCGTACAATCTTTTCAATCTTTACTTTACAATCTTTTCGTAATTCATTTCAGTGAAAAATCATTTCATTTATTGAAACAAGATAAAGATTCGTTAACATTAGAATTAATGTAAATTCCAACGAGGGAATTCGTGAAACAATTTGAAACAGAATTTTCCTCTAAAAAAATAAGTATTCTTAAATCATGAAAACTTTTTATTTCGTATCATTAGACCAATTTTCATCTATACTGGTAACAATTTCTCAAAGTCAACGCCCTTCTAAGCCCTCAAAATTCAATGTCAAGTACATGAATCGTTTCGTACACGAAGGCCTCGGAACCAGTCGCTTCTGGAACTCAAATAAACTCGCATACATCGCAATAAACGTTCATCCACATGTTGGTACGTCCGTGGCACACGCAGGTGGGTGCGTGCCAGTGTGTTCTGCGTTCCATTGTCGCCGATGTGTTGAGCATGAAAGAGGCGTGTTGATTCGCGTGCTCGTATCGTCATTCCAACCCAGTGTATCCCAATTCCTTCCAACCAACTCCTCTATCTACATCTAAAAAATGCTGAAAATCCCGAGACCTCGTTCCCTACATCCTTAAACGTGTCCTTAGAATATAGTTATTAAAGCACTGTGATCGTTAGAGATCTCCTTTGGACAGATCATCTATGTAACTCGTATTTCTTGGACAATCAATCCCGTTAAAAGGTTTTATCTGGTAGAAAGTTATAAAAGTGTTATAGTAACTGGTAGCGATACAGATCCATCCAGGTAGTATCGATAGTCTCCAAATCAGAAATAAATTCTACGAGTGTTTTCGAATAACAATTAGATAGAATATTCGGTACGCGTCCAATAATTTTCTTGAGAAGGTAAATACGTGTGTACGTACGTGTATACGCATTAGTGTACATCCAATGAGGTCAAAAGTTTAGGATCATTATGCGTTTTATTGAATCTAAGCATTTAAAAGAAATGTCAGCTTTAGAATTTTGTTTCGTTAGGAAGAGTTCAGACAAGTATCTGTATGTGAATTTTCCTATTTTTTAATAAATTCATACTTTACAGGATTCTAAGAAATATGTGAAAGTAAAAATTCCCGATTTTAGAATGACATATAAAATGATTTTTAGTTTAGAATAGAAGGTTTGGAAAATAGAAGGAAATTGGTCGTTTCATATGCGTGTAACACAATCTGATAATGATAAAATTAGGGAATGCAGTATCGTACAGTTAGAGAAGCGATTGCAATTTTTGACCCATATATATAGCGTATATTCTGTAGGAAATTCTTCTTAGAATTTATTGCTTCATATGAAGTCTTCACTTGTTTAAGATGTTTAGAATTCTTTGCAAATATTCTTCTCTCGGTAATTAATCCAATAAAGTGGAAATTCATGGCCGGTTAGTGACGACTAATACTACTGCGCATCTGGACTCCAACGTATTCCTGTAAATTACTCGTATTGTTCTCTGAGTATGACAAAATAACGCCACAAGCTGTGGTTAGTTAACAAAGCGCTATTGTATCTTCTTACTCTTTAGAAATTCAAAGCCACAGTAATATTACCAAAACAGGAACAAACATCGTTTTCTGCCTTATTCAACTGCTTCAATAACCAAGCAAATTAGATGTCAATCCACGGCCAGTTAATAAAACACCGATGTACCTGTTAGCTGTTTACGAATTCACGGTAATGTTAGGCATAGTAATGTTGTCAAAACGAAAGCGTTGACACGCGTGAAAAGGCGGCTGTCTACACCCAATCAATCTCGATGCACGTTGCAATCGCTGCATCGGGCTCAGGCAATCGCATTGTCGTCCCTGAGACCGGGTCTATTCCCCGTTGGCCTACTCGGTATTCAATTTCAACCGGCTGCAATTTGTCCGTCGCGAAATCGTCGTCCGGCGACCGAATGCAACTTGGGTTGCGTTCACCGAAAAAGGTCACGGTTTTTCGCAAACTGTCTCGCCTCAGTCGCTGCGTTTTCCCTCCTACCAATCGATTTCCACAAAAGAAACACGACAGGGCACGCGCTGGCTGATAGAGTATGATACCTGCATTCCATCGGTTGCAACATGTGTGTCATACGAGACGTGCTTTGATTTTCTATCGTTTCGATCGGATCGCCGTGACTTATTTACGGCTCGCGGAGCCCGCGCCCTCGGACAAGCCGTAAAACGGAATTAATGAGCCGAGTTTAAGCTGATTTTCAACAGTCCCCGGCGCTACCAGCGTTTTTCTCTCGCATCGGCTGGATTCCAGTTTCAGTTCCGTTTTGCTTCCACTTAGCTCATATCGAAAATCCTCCCCAAATATGTGTTTGTTTTTTAATCGATGTTTAACGACTCCCGTTTGAGATAAACGAAGCTTTTACGAGCGTTTTTCACGATTTATCTATATGCTTGGTAGTTGGTGACACGGTAAAGCAGGATAATTTGGCTGGGTGAAACTTCAGCATATGTTGAAATTGAACTTTGAACTTTGTATAGAATAATCATCGTGCGTTATGAAATATTGTTAACCTTTAATGTAATAATATCGCGCGCCGTAGGTTTAACGAGGAAAGACATCAGAAACGAAAAAATGACTGAATCCTGTAATAGGATCGAATAAAAATTTCAGACCTAAATTGAGAGAGAATACTGTACAAAAGTTGGGTTGAAAAGGTATTTTGACTTACTCGCTACGATCGAACAGCCCTACAATAGGATCGAACAAAGATTTTAAAATTAAAGTGGAAAGAAGTATTGTAAAAATATCGATCTGAAGACACGTATCGATTTACGACAAAAGACAAACTGCATTTGCAAGAATAAAAATAATACAGCGTCCGAATACGTTGAAATAAAAGAAAAATCTTGTATCGTCGTAATGTAACTCGAAATTCTTGCGATATGTAAAAACATTTCGGAATCGAAATAGAAACAGAGCGAAGACATAATCGAGGCAATTTCTCTCAATTTTACACAATTTGTCGTTAGCCAGCTAGAAGCTGTCCGGTCGAAAGAAACGATATCGATGGTAATTCCTTTCTATTGAGGTAGAGAAACAAACGGCCAGAACTGGTGTGTTCCAATCCGATGTTATTCGCGTTGCTGGGCGCTGGGGGGACGTCGAATTTGTCGCCTCTAAGCTTGGCGATCGCGCGAGCAAGATAAATCGTTGCGAAACGAGCCTGTTGTTAAATAGTTTAGCGTCGTTGTTGGCACAATAACGGATGGCCGCGCATTTCGCAAGAGTGACTCGCCGCTGTCGTAAATTTTGTTTTGAAAAATAATTGCTTGCCGCGAATCCGCGACAGGGTGGCACACCGTCGTAGATCAACTCTTTCGGTCAACTATTCCGATTAAATATTTATGAGAGTGTCTCGTTGTGCTTCTTGAATTCCAGCAAATATTGCATTTCCTCGGCCGATCGAAGTACCCTCTGGTATTCGTTGAATTAACAATAAGTATTACGCCTAAGCAGGCCAACACGCGAGCGATTTTTCAACTCGAATAAAGAAACCGAGTCGTTATAAGTAGACTGTGGGTTTTTATGCATTTCTACGTTCTTATAAGCATAAAGAACGCGAAGGAATGGAATCTAAATAGAAAGTTTCATTTACTAAACATTAGATTAAACGCTGTATACATTTATATATATATATATATATATATATATATCTATATTACATTATATATATATTTGCATATCGTACGCATTGCGTGTATTTTTGCAGCTTCGAAATTTCCATAAATATATAAAAATGCCCAGTCTACTTCTAACGAAAAGAAGGAGAAACGTTGATGAAATTTTTTACATTTACATTTTTCTCCATGAAAGAATAAAATATACATTAGGTTATCGAGTAAGATTGATTATAGGAGAATAGTTGGCAGCGTATGCACGTTGAACATTATAAGATTTGTGCTCGACATTGGGAGCAACGTTTCACTTTTCTAACTAGAAACGTAGAATACTGCAGCAACCGGATAGCTGATAATAATTTCCAATAACGTGTCCAGGATAATACGAACACTACTATTCCCGTTTAACTACGAACCACGTATTTTCTACCTATATAACGAGTTTTTATTGTCTCGTTCTTGCTCGCGTTATTCAGGCATAATGGTGGCGCACGATTGCGACACCGCTTTCATGAACGACAAAAGAAATTTATGATCGTACATTTTAAACGACGCGAGGGGTTCGTTTTGCATACGTCACGGTCACGGTGAGTACACTTTTCCAAACGCTTTCGTTGTTGGAGATACTATTTCATTTTTTCAATGTCAGTCGTTTCATCCTAAAATATCGTTGTTTCGAGAAGGAAAGATGTAGGAACGTCGTTTCGTCCCGCTAATTCCCATTAATTCGTTAGATTACGCGTCGTACATTACGAGAATCCCATGGTGGACATTGTGACAGTGGAACACACGCGCGTGAAGACGTGGCCCGTGCCGTGGAAGCTACTCCGATAATCTTAAATATCACTAATTCACTAAATCACCGTTTACCGGAGCTAATCTGATGCACGACCAGCGTGGTGGCATCAATTTCATTAACCCTGCACCATCACGAAAAAATCGAGAGTCGTAAATTAAAAAGCAGACCCGAGAAGTGTCCACCAGTAGCGTCCCGACCCTTAAGACTCGAACACGCGTGCTCGAATAATGCCCCGTTCACGCTTCATCATATTCGATCAGTGGATCACTGAATTGACTGCGATTCCAACAAATTCCTGTTTCCATTTATATAATCACGTGACTCGCTATAATTAATTGCGTTTGAATGAATTGTGAGAAATCCAACAGAGTAATCTTCAGTGGATATTGTTTCCGAATTAACTGCATTAATCGTGCATCTAAGGACTGTAAGTTACGTACATACCAAACGAATGCTTTATTTTAACGCCACTTCGTAACTGTTAGGACAAACAGTATTTCAATATCTTGATTATTCGACGTTTTTGAAGTTACGAAAAGGGTGAAGATATAACAATAAAAAAACAATTTTAGTAACGCACAATTAATGGACAACATACTGAATTTTTAAATTATTCTTCTACGAATATATTCTATGGAATATGTGACACGTCGTGTACTTCATCCGCAATCTTCAAATGCTTTCGCGGCACATAAACAGTACCATGAGAGAACGAAGAAGAAAAGATATCTAAAGAAGCGGTCGAGTTTTAGAAATTTTTACGAATATATTTGATAATGTAAAGTACGAAAGAGGCTTAAGGAACGTTCGTATCGGAGTTATACTTATGCGTACACGGTGTGTACCTGGCCGAGGCGGGTGGGGGAGGGTTGGGACCTCACAGGCACGATTAACACGTGTCACGCGTCACACACATACGCGCGTTCATCTATCTTTTCACACTTGCACGCGCGTGCACGCGCACATAAGCGACCGGCCACGTAGGTACGCGCACGCAGCAGTCCATATATCTACCTAACCCGCCACCAGTCACCATGTAGGACAATAAAGGACAGAGGTGGTACGTAACATTTCCATACATTCCTGGGCAGCAACGGGCCGGCCATTTAAGAATTTCTCGCCGTACTGGAACCGAAGTGAGGTCCCGTGCATTTCAATTGGCCGACACGCGCCAATTCTCGCCACGAAAATTCACCGCGAGGAAAGAAAACGCGCCACTATATCGTCGCCATACATTTCCGCCCCCTGTTTTCCTGGGCCTCCTTTCCGTCCGCTGGACGACCCAGAAAACGAAATTCCCGGACGAAGTTTCCTAACGTAATCCTGTCAGATCTTGCAAAGTTGCAGAGATCTTTCAACTCTTATTCGTGAAACACTCGAAAACACAAGGATATCTGAAGCCTTCGGGCTTTTAATTGTTTCAGTCAATTTTTTGGAAGATTCAGCGTAAGATACTTAGGAGGATTATCAGATACGAGTCTGCGGACTTTCGATAGTCTCTGTACGCTTTCTGGCATTTGAAGATCGGAGATGGAAGATTCGGTGTTTTTGATTTTTACATGCGAAATATCGAACGCGTATTTAACTCAAAATTCGTAAAAAACGAAGTCTCCGTACTTTCTCTCCGCCATAATTCTCCTAACCCATCTTGCAGCGTTAGGATTGAAAGATCTAGAGTTGTCGGTTTTAAGATCAAAATATCGACCGTATAATTACGAGAAATTCTTGAAACATTCGAAAGAATTGGAATAAGTCGAAAGTCTGCAGACGTTGGATCGTCGCAGGCCACCTTCTGTCATCAAGGATTAAGATCACCGATCGGAAGACAGTATTTTCCATTTTACGTCTGGAGTAATAAACACGTAATTACAGAAATTAGCATCAACTACCGACAGATGACTTATTGTTAGACACATGATTAATCCATCGTATCGACAGAAAGCGTCGTTTAAGAGCATCGGAAACACGCGAAGCTGTCGTTGCTGGTTTCCAGAAGGAACAGACATTCCTCTCTCGTAAGCGTTCGTTGCACTTGTCCGATTAATCAGCATAATACTAATTACGACAGGCCTGGCAGCTGCGTTCGTTTCAGCGTCAGCTGGAAATCAGCTTTGAATAAGTCGGTCGGGATGAAAACAATCAAGCGGCACGGTTTCGCGCGAAAATATCGACGCCCGTGTTTCCACGAGCTGGCAGCCGGCGATCTATATGCGAGTAGAGTTCCGCGGGCATGCTTCCATTCACGAAGAAATCATGCGCGGCTGCGGAAATGAGCGACGGTCGTCTATATTTAACCTGTCGACTGACGACAGGAAGAAGCCTCAACAACGTGCTCGTCACATCGCCACCGAACCGAACCACACGTTTTAAGGTTCTCCGCCGCCTTTTTCTCTCTTGGAAATTTCTCCGCGTTTGTCATACGAACCGGAGCTTGCATTTTGCCTCGTTACGCGTCCGCCTCGGCGAGTACCGTTTTATTTTCGGACGATACGGTATTTCTGTTCATCAACTTGGGACACAAAACTCGACCAACTTTCTTACCAAACTCTCGCATTCTCTATCGAGCGAGAAATAGGCGGAAATTTTAAGTTCACAGGCGTGGAGATTTAATTGCGGGTCGTGACTCTCGAAGGAGGAAAATTTTTGGCATTTGTGGATTTTAATGTAGCTACGTCGTATAACGTATACGTTAGATCAAAGTAAATTGCCATATTTTATCATAAATTTGTTTTTACACGAAGCTAAGGGAAATTGCGAAGTATATGTAGCAATCAGCAGGAGATTTTTAGTCGTAGACTCCTAGCGTTTATTTAGTTTCATGCGGCCAAATCGCGTGTATTACTTGCATCAAATAATTATAAATTGCCACGTTTTATCCCTCGAGCGTGGTGGAACTGGATCGTTTATGCGCACGTCTGGTTGTTTTATAATTGTGGGCTTTGAAAAAAATCGAGGGAAACTCTGAGACACTTAATGAAGTCTCTGCCATGTTATATAATTAGTTCCCAAACCAAATATGTAAAGTGTTATTTAGGAAAAATAAAAATTCGTTGCGAAAGAACTTGCCCAGGATGCCTGCGGAAGATTAAAGAGTAGAAAGATTATGCAAGATCCCGAGATACTTATTGAAGTGTTTACTGCGTTGTACAGTTAATTTCGAGCCGAACGTTAAGAAAATTCGCGTTAAAAAAATTCACCCAAATAAATAAATTCTACCAAGCTGTCTGAAAAAACGTAACGGATTAAAAAGATTTTTTCACGAGGAGAGTAGCAAGTTATTCGGCTATTATAAAAGCGGATAGTACCTGAAAAAAGATCGTGAAACACTGGTGCAGCGTGTGTATAAGGACGAGACATTTAGGAGATTTCTAGCACAAAGTTCATCGCGAACTTGTAATATAGAAAGAAAGGAGAAAAAAAAAACGAATGCAGACGAGAATGGTCCAGATCGTAGGAGATGAATTGCCAGCATTGTCTTCTTATCTGACCCCGGGTGTACAGCTTGAGCCGGTTTCTTTCGTCGGGAAAAAAAGCGAGGGGCATTAGCGATCGGGTTTTAACGAAGCTTTCACCCGCGAGAATGGACAAAGGAGAAACGATACAATGGGACGATTAGAGATACTTTGTACGCGCTTTCGACACACTCCGTTTCGTTCCAGCGCTAGCTGGCTCGTCCGTACCATTACCGTGGTCGTGTGGCTGCTCGCGACACGTTTTCACGCGACTGCGTGACCGCCAGGAAATACGTATATATACGTCGGGGCCCGCGCATTCAGTCACGCGCAAAACGAGGAAGAAATGTCGACGGAGCCGTAAGCACTTTCGAAAATTTCCCCGTGCCGCCTAATAAAGACGTTCGTTTCTTGGTTCGTTGCTCTGTTTGACTCGTGTCTATCGTGCCAACGTTCCTGTTTAGCATCATTTTCACACTTCTCCGCCAGATGTGTACAGATCCATTTTGCGTTTTTCCTCTCCTCCTCGCTCGAGAATTTGCCTCTCTGTTCTCCGAGTTTCGGTGATTATGCCTATTAATGCTCTTCTTTTTTTTTTTTTTTTTCATTCTTCGAGGAAGATTATGTGCCTGCTTTCATTTGTAACGCGTTACTACGTCTTAAAATTCGGAATAGGCTTTTTCGATCTCGTCCCGATGGACGTTTGGTTGTACGTTTTACAATCGTCGAATGTATTCTATTTTATAGCGATGCATAGCGCGGAGAGCTAATAGAAAAGAATTTTTATTCAAAAGTTGGAATAGAATTCTTCGTCCATCTTTTTAAATTGTTACTTCTTTATTTTTGTTAACTAATATTTCGGTACTAATTGCATACGATCGATCGAGATAAGAGTAATTAGATGAGAAATAATTTGAAATATCTTTTATGTGGTGGTGTAAATGTTTTTTTTGATAGACTTTTTACAATTAATTCTCATTGAGAATTACAAGTAAATTATTTTGGCGTGGTACTGTAACTTGGATTATAAGAGTTTATAGTATATTTGGTTCTAGTTAAATCTAATGCTTAAATCTGAAGGGTATTGTCTTTTTAGTCTGCGGATCTGATCCGTCGTGTCAAGTAATTGGTTAACTAATGTGTTTTGGTGATTGTTGACTCTTGTATTATATCTGTTACTGAATTTGCGGTGTAAATGTAACACGAAAAATGAGAAACGGGAAATTATATTCATACGCGCCAGAATCCACGCAGCATCCACTCTTGGAGGATTAATTTTTACAGATGGAAAAGGTGAAATAAGATTCGATCGGTCTTGGAAACCGGTACCAAGAGTACATTCTTAATACAGATATTATTAATATATTAATATAATCAGCTGGAATCGAGTTGTCCTTTCCGGTTGCGAATCGTGAGAAACCAGCCTTGAATCTTTCCCTTTATTAATCCCATTTCCGTGGAATCGTCTGAAAATTGGCATGGAAGAAAAAGGAAACAGATGGGCGCGGAGAATTTCACATGAGAAGAGTCGATGAAGATCCACGATTTCTAAGAATTCTGCATTCGACGGATCTTCTTTTGACGAAGTAAGCTCTTATTAACACCTCGCCTCGTATTGTTCCCTCGGCAAACGTAATTTGCTCGGCTTTCTGAACGTGCAACGAGCTAATTAGCCTCCGGTTGCTTATAATCTACGCCGTGGAATTAAAAGAATTCCTCGAGCCTCTTTGATCTGGCTATTTGCTGGAGGAATTAGCATCGCTTCAGATGCTTCTGTAATTACGATATAGATCGCGACAGAAATATCAACAGTTTAAAACGCGATAAACCACACAATTTTCCACCGTTGAATTAGCCTCCTGCAAGCCAAACTCCTACAATTATCCTTTTTTTCCACTTTTATCCGAGTACATGGTTACTATTATGTTTCTCGGAAGACAAATGACTTATTCATCGCAGTGAGGCGATATAGGCAATTGCAAATATTAAATTCTAAATTAAACGATAAATATGTTTGTAACGTAATGACATTTTTCTATACATTTCCCCCTCTTACATTTATCAAGTTGAACAGTGTACAGAGAAGCGAGTTGAATTATAGAGTAGCACTATGTTTCTTCACAACTGATGTTTCATCACGTTTCTGTCGCGTTCATCAAATTTCCGCTTGATATTTCGCCTCGATACAACTCTCGTATCTTCTTAACTTCGAACTGAAACTTCTCCACGTCGTGTAAATACAAATTTCTTCCTACTTTCAAGGATTCGCATCTCCACGCGTCGAATATGTTTGAAATCGAATTAGAAGTTCGAAATTCTTTTCCTGAATAATTTCGCCATTAATTTATAACGCGACGGAGATTTAATTACCGGAGATATATATGTGTCTATACGAGGTTCCAACAGAATTATCTGCGCATACGCATCGAAGTTTATAGGGCACGGAGAGAACCAGCCTAATACTCGTATTAGGTGTATTAGGTTCTTGACCGTTCTCCTCGGCTCGAGGTAGCCCCGGGCTGGCGAAACCAGAGCTCCGACAAGCTCTCAACCCCGCGGACCCCCCTTCACGTCCCTCACAGGGCCCCGTGGCACACGCATTCGCAACACGCGTCCGTATCTCGATTCGATTCGAGGCGCACGCACTTCCAGCGCGCGTTTACACGTCCGAATCGAAGGAATGCACGCGCGTTTTACGCACTTCCTCCACGCGGACACGCGCTTCTACCGCCTCGAAAAAATATGCCTGTGACCCTCTTGACGAGAATTCTGCGAACCTACGACTCTCAGAATTACCCGCCGGATTTAGAGAAATCGTCAGGGAAAAATGTTCGCAGGAATATGCTATTTAAGTAGAGATGTATAAACGAATCGGACTGTTCCACGTACAGCCACGTTTCGCTAACTACAACGATCGATTCGTTTTAACGCATGCACTACGAAACTAAAATTATTTTACGCGAATGTAGCGTTATCGAGATATTTCGTTATCGTAACAATGGTCGGGTCGTAGCTGGATTTTTTGACCGATAGAAATGGGAGCCTTTCAGAAGCCAAACTGTTGGCAAGTAGTTTTTCTTAATTTCATGATTTTATTATATACGTCGGTGTATGATTGATATTCAGTTATTAAGAAACGAATGACTGACTTGAACAAGTTCATTTATTACAGCAAGACGACATAAATGATAGTAAATTGCAAGATATATTTAAGAAAATATTTGCAACATCATCGGTTTCCTATACTTTTCAATTTATGGACTTGTCAGAGTGTAGCTTCCGAACGGTTCTAGCGTACCTGCAGGTTTCGCTCCTTACGTCAGCTTTTCTAAGGAGTTTTCCTTGAATCTTTAATTTACGATTCGTTCTTTCACGACGATGGCGTTGACACATCGTAGACCGGAGCTCTGTTACACGCTAGTTTATTAACTTTGCGCGTTAATTTATCAAATACGAGGTGTGTCGCCTATCTATGATATCCTCCTTCGTTCCAATATTTTCAATCGCGATCATTGAAAACGGTTCTACCTCGCTGAACGTCTCCCATGAATTCAACTCACAGCGAACCCACGATATCGCGTTGAAATTCGATCGAGCGCTTCGAGCCTCTCGTCGTGTCACCGTATCTTCCTCTCATTCCTATTCTTACAATAATCAAAAGCTTTTTGAAAACTCGGAAAGCTTGCAAACTACTCTGAAGAAAGAAACAAAACGTCGAGTCATCCACATTGCAAAGCGAGAAGAGCGGATTGAAAAGAATAGCCGGGGGCCTCGAAGTCGATCCGCGAGGATGCATTCCCGCGGACCGAAGAACAACCGGGTGATTCTGGTTCTCAGTGTGTTGGTCTCTCCTTGTTGGCTCGCATGCATGGCCGAATGATGAAATTATTTCTTCACCGCGTACCTGGCCGTGTCTTATATACATACCGCGGCGATTTTACTGCTCTCGGTCGGCAGGCTGAGACACACGCTCGGGATTAGGGCCTCGAAAGCGTGGAGAAGCGAGAAATGCTGGAAACTGGATATCCAGTTTGTCCAGGGCACAGCAATACCCGTGGAGATATTGCTGTCGAGCCGGGTTTGCTCCACTTTGCATCCGCTGCGAGTGGCACGCTTAGATAAATCGTCGGATAAAACGGCAGATAATACGGAATCGATCGTTTTACCGAGGCCGATACCCGTGGCCCGGTGCGCTCGCTTGAATTATTTTACGAGCAACCACCGATCTATCGTGCCAGATACAGGCTTTCCTCTCGGAGATGTTTAGCGATCTCTCGAACGCGGAAGAACCGATGATTTATATTTATACCAACGTTCCGAGTCGTGCTTGATTAGACCGTAGCTTTTCTGCTTCGCTTTAATCAAATTGCTTGGTACCAACGATAATAACGAAGACCAGACATGAAGAATACAACGAGTCATAATTTCTAACAAGACTTTTATACGGAAGAACATTGTACGAGTTTTTCTACGTAGAAATTCGATATATCGTAAGAAGTAATTCCACGTCTAAGCGATCTTTTCGTTTGATCTTCAGCGGATTATTTGTTTCTCTTGTCCTTGTGGATATTTCAAAGGATGTTAGGCATATGAATTATGCTAATTGATATTTCGTACGTATCGGATTATTCTTCTTGTCAAACATTCCATTCTGAAGTGCTCGTTTTTAGCCATCGAATGACTTAAAAGTTAGGAAACCGACGGAGATGGTCATCGTATCTTTGCCGTGTGGTCTTCGACGAAAGCTGTGAACATTTATAAGCACGCTTCTTCAATGTGTCGATACGAGAATGTAAATGGTTCTTGACAAGAAATCTGTGCATGCAACGTACACGTTATCGCTCGAAAGTATCCAGATAATTGCTATCGCAGAGATGAGATTAAATTGCGTTCATAAACGGTGTCATAACAGGCCCAGTCCGTGTTTAATTTCGAACTCGTATTTTTTTGAAACACAAGAAACAGAACCTAAACGTCCAATATTTTGACGAATACTTTACTTTTCTTCGATTTCGCATATAAACGTTCCATAAACGCACCAACATACGCAATCTCCCTATAAGTGTGCAACTTATACAAAATCTGAAAAATCTGTTAATCAGAGAGCAAGCACCATCGTCGAGCGGTTCGATGACGATCGTTTGACAGTCGGGCGGAAGGAATGCGAAGCCAGCGATCTCCTATTGCTCTTGATAGGAAAGCTGTCGTGGCGATCGTGGTGTACGATCGGTCAGGCACACGACCCGATATCTGCCAAGTATCCGCAGACTCTTGGCCAGTCACGATATCCTCGAAATTCGCGGTAGTCGTCATAAATCTACGAATGTAAGCGGTCCCATCGGGCACGATCTGCGACCGATCTAACAAGTTGCGCGAATAACGGATCCATTAAGGCCGATACCGAAACTCTGGAGCCGATATTCTCTGTGGCGTTGAAACCGCGACAATGACTTACTCTACTCGTGGCCACGGAACACAAGCAATTAAGATCGAACGAACGTTTGCTCGTCAACGCGTTAATAACTCTCTGCGTGTGCGATTAATGACGCTGAACGGGATCGTGATTCGGCCCCGGGACAAAATCCTTCCAACGCTTCTTTTTTTTCCTTATTCATTCGCAGACATCGTATTAGCGGCTCTGTCGATTTGTAGACGAAAGACGTATTCCGAAGCTCCTCATTCTTTACGGATAAAGTAGATTGTATCTGCGTTAGATTGATTGTCTCTGAGTTAGATTAGTACCACTTAATTAAAGGGTAAAGGTTTTTTTTACGGTTTCAGATGCTTCGTAGCCGTGAGAAATTAGTAATCGTTAGGATCATAGAGCGATCGTGATCCGGCTCGTTTTCGTGTAGGAATCGACGGTTAACTAACGATATGAAATTTTTCAAGAGGAAGGTTGGAGATAGTTTCGTTTAAAAAAAAATTAGCAATCGTTAAGAACGTAGAGCAGTGTGGAACTTGTTTGAGAATAGCAGTTGGCGGATAGGCTAATGATCTGAGACTTTTTAACGAGATTTCAAAAGTTTCGTAGCGAACGTACTTCAAGAAAAATGATTAACTCTTAGGATAATAAAGCGAACAAGTTTGTTTTAACGCGTTCACTGCGTGTAACACGGTACGCGTGTTCGTACAAACCGACACGTCTTTACGTTATCTCTAGCTACCTATGATAACTAGTTTGATCGTGCGCTGTAAGTGAAAAATCAGGAAATTATGAGAACAGAAAGTCACCACATATAATTTACATTATGTCAAACATAAATACCTATTCATGCCATAATTCGTGTATAAATTTCTATCGTATAAAACGAAATATTGTTTGAAAATTACTCGGCACATCTTAAAACATCTTAAAACAGAACTCTGTTAAGGATCGAAGATTATTCGAAGCGGACGGACGAAAGCAATCGCGACGAATGACAAAATCGCGAAAAGGTCTATCGCGATCGATTTATCGTGACAAGTCGATGAGTGGATCGTTTTTGGAAGAGCATATTCCAGTTTCGTAGAACCGTAGACGACACGGAGCTCGCGTGGCGGATCTAGATTTCACGTCTGAACAGCTAGATGGACAAACCTGATCCGCAATAACCGCCGGCAGAGACGTAAATTCTGTTCCACGAGGTTTCTAGATTATCGAAATACCAGTACTAGGTGGAATCAGGTTCCGTGCTCCAGATTACCGGGGCGAACAGAGCGAAGCTATCGGTCGCCATGACCATTTCAGGATTATTAATCTTGGTCAGCGTTGCCTCTGTTCGCGCGCCGCGAGATAAAGTCGAGCGCGACCGTGCCGGAAAAATAAATCTACCGGGCCCCGTCGAGAGTTCCGTGCAAGCTTCGAGGTCGACGTGCGTGCTCTCCGTTCGACTTCGATTACCACGAATTTCCCTCCTCGCTTGCACCTATCCTTAGCTAATCCTCTTTCTCTATGCAATCCTATCGAATTATTCTCTATTTGCATATATTAAATTCTATCAAACTAGAGATTAGTTTTCTAATTGTTCAAAAATAGAAGAGAAGATAGCGGAGAATTATTTCTATTTCCCAGAAACTCTGTCGAATTATTCTCTGTTGGATTCGCACTTATGCCAGTTCCATAGCTAGTTCTCATAGCCAGTTCCCTTTTTCTGTCGCGATTTTTATTTCCCAAATTCTGCTCATTCGAAGCTTGAGCATAGGATCGCGGCGAATTATTCGCAGCTTATCGAATTCCATGCAACTGTTCTCCATTTCTTGACCTAAGGAATATTGAAAAGGATGCCTGACCAATGTCGGAGAGATTGCAAGCTGGCCCGGAATGGGATCGAGCTGGCGTCAAGGTTCGCAAGTTCAAGAACGCCAAAGCAATGTATAGTTTTTAACACGAACGTTAGCTAAAGGTACAAAAGCCTACACTGTTCTAGAGCGAGCTAATTATTCAAACTACCTATACAAGTGCAAAGTTGGAATATACATGGAAGAAAAAGAGCGAAATGTCGAGGAGAGCGAGGCAAGATTCCAGGATGGTTCCATTTAAAAAGAGAAAAGGGTGTCTAGGGCGAAGGAAGGCGAAAGCGATATGGAAGAAGAAGAAGATTTTCGTGGCCCTTTGTGCGCACGACCAGCCACGTTTTATGCACAAAAGAGGCTGGCCAAAGGGTGGAAGGAGGCTGAGGAGCGGCGGTTCGTTATGCCCGGTTCGCGAGGACAATTAATTATCTCCTGATTCCTTCTAAGAAACCAGTCCAAGTACAGTCGACCAGGCACACCGACGTGCTACGTCGAGCAAACGCACACGCACGCACCCACACGATCGTGTGGCAGCGAGCTGTTTTATAGACACATATGATGGAACACTCTCAGGCCGATCGTGTTTCAAACCACAGAGAGACTTAACTGAGAAACGACACACGTTGCTGCCCGGAGACCGGACCTCTCCGCCTCTCTCGTTCCCTCCAATCTTCTTCTTCTTTTGCGGTCCTGCCCGATTTTCATTGTCTATCACGAAAGAATTTCGCTCGAGCTGGATGGACCAGACCTCGCCTCTTCCTTTTGCACGCAGATAGAATTCCTTCGTCAATGATATTAGGGAGTTTTATACGTTCTTATACAGGTGACTTCGTTCGGTTTTTCTTGTTGGAGAATCGGAGATTGGCGACAGCGAAGGCGAAGTGCGTTTCGTTCTTCCTGGAATTTTGCGGATTAAAGGGTAGACGATTGTAACTGATTATCCATACTAATTAGCTACAGTTGCATAAAATCACTCCGTCTACGATGATAGAGAAATTTCGACGTTCCTGCGTAGATAATTCTGTTCGTCTGTGGGAATTTTAATGCGCCTGTGAGCGAGGATACGAAGAACATTTACAAAATGAATTGTGTAATGTATTTCGTGTAAGTAGGTAATTATCGGTTATAATAAAGGTACTTGAGATACGACCCATCGTAGGCGTTTTACTGCAATCTATGTTTTAGCGAACATGCGAAACGTATTTTACATTCGCCGGTATAAACGAAACATTCAAACGAAAACAAAATGAACAGACGAGACACGATCGAAGAAGACGCACCATGCAAGCGACAGGTTGTACGTACGTTCGTGAATCAGACTCTTCTCGACCAACTTCGCAACACATGCTCCAACGTAAATTCATCGAAGTTCTCTGACTGGCAAACATCTCCGCTGAAAAACCAGCTTCTCCATCAAAATTCCATTGTAGAAGCGCATGGAATGATCCGAGAGAGACCGTCACACTTTCCTCCAAGAGCATCGATCTGTAGCGTTCGGTGGTCGATGCTCGCCATTCGACCGGTTGTGAGCCATTAACCCGTCTAATCGCACCAAGCCCACGGATAAAGACATCCATCATCATTAGAATGGATAATTATCGCGAGCAGTGAACTTTGGTGGCAACCATCAGTGCCACATCCCTTCTCCTCGTCCCATTGGTCGTTTCATTAGCGTTGGCCAAAGGAAACTAACGGCTCGCATTCCCACCGCTATCTGGATTTCCAAATAAATCCGACGAGTACGCTCACGTGGACACGTGTACGTGTACGTGCCGCGCTGATCGGCCAGCTCCCTTGGAGAATCGACGAGGAACTCCATCGAGTTCTCCTTTTCCACCGCGTTTTTCCCTCCCAACCCGTCCCTCGTCCTCTAGCTTCTCCCATTTCGATTTTCTTTATTATTCCGTGGAGCCGTGCGGGCCGTGTGACACGTTCACGGCATCCGGCCGCGTACGTGACGTCATACGAGCTATATTCCACCGGTGAACCGTGCACTCTGCCCATATGGTCGCCACGATTCTTCATTCTTCGTTGAGACTGTGACGAGCCTCGTATCGGTTCGCCGATAATCGCTAGATTTAGCAAAGTTTCACGATGCTCGTTAGGACTCGGTACGTTTCGTAAACTCGTTTCGTTAAAGCGCAATTGCATCTGGGGTTGCGTGTGATAGTATAACGTCGATCGGTTGGCACTTTGCTCAGTTAAATGGCCATTGCTATCCCCGCCAGTTCTTCAAATTGACTCGTGTAGTGAATGTAGAATTAGGAAGTACAGTAAGAGTTTCGTTTATATGGACAAGCTTAATGGTCGGTTTCAGATATAGAAATTAGAATTATAAAATAGCGGAGCTTCTATTACCCGAACCAAGAGTCGTAGCTTTAGTTACACGAATGTTACTCGTCGATATCCCAGTGGCAGAAATTCCCCACGATAAAAAAAGATAAGACTAAGATTTCCTTGAAATATACCATATTTCTATGATCGTCCGGTGAAATCCAAAGCCAAATCCCATTAACCCCTTAACCTACAACTACGGGCATAGCCCGTAGTACGATGATCGGGCCAAATATATAATATGATATATAATAGCTTGTTTAGATTTTCGGCCCAAAATTCTCAAACGTAAATCGTAGGTTAAGGGGTTAACAAAATACCGTATCCTTTGTTTTTCCACCCTGCAATATTTTTATGCTGAATAGCAAACAAGCGCTTATAGATACCGTTATCTTGCCCTCGATTACGACCACTTGGTTTCTCTTTAAAGAAACATCCAATTGACGTGGAAACATAGAAATGTAGGCATACGTTGAAAAAAATGTAGGAATTTAACGAGTTAAATAAGAAGAAGATAAGGATAAGATCGAGAAAGAAGCGATAGAAACATTTTTACGCGCCCTGTGGGTTATTCTCGCGAATCACCGTAAATCTTCGGATTGCGCATGATCGACCCTCGTGAAACCACGCGGAGTCGGAGTTAAGAATTCCGCGAATGAGCAAGGGCTATTCGGATTTTGCGCGTGGAGGATGCGTTGTCCGCCCCCTGGAACCTGGAAACCGACCATCACCACCACCACAGCGTTGAACGAGCCCCAGCAAGGGGTGAAGGCGGTCGAGGAGGGTTGAGATAGGCCAGCCAACCCCCGTGACACCCCCAGAAGTGGGCGTAACCGGTTCCTTTTTCCCCGATGCGACGGAGAACCGAACGTAGACGGCAAAGTAGACGAAGGTTCGCGAACTCCGGCAACTTCTGCCGGCTGTTTTGCCACAGGAAATTAGAATAATTCGATGATACGTAACTGTTGCGGCCAGAGACAACGGGGACGGGCTCATTTGAATATCTGTATAATCGGAACGCCGTTAGGGCGGATCCAGAAAACGGCGGAGCCTGTCGCCGACACCTCTTTAGTCCCCTTCGTTCTCTCGCTTCTCTCTAATCGACCTAAAAAGATTCCTTCCGGCTTCTTCTCTTCCCTCTCTCGTCTATTCCAGACGAAAAAGACGCTGGTAGATAGTGTCACCTTGCAACTACAGATCTCAGGCTTCTTTTTTTATCGTAATCGTTCAGCTTGTTTTTGCGTAAACTTCATTTGATCGACTTCAGCGCAGGATATAGAAACGTGGACGAACACGAGAAGGTACGGACATTTGAGGAATTAACAAGACGCTCTTACGTTATCGTCTACTTGGGACTTTCGATGTGAGACTCTTCCTTTTCGTGATGATTTAAAGAAACGTCCAATTAATACGAATACGTAAATGTCGACGAATGTAGAAAAATACAGAACTCTCGCGAATTGCATAAAAAGAAGGCGACAAAGACATACAATGACGCAGAGAAAAGGAAGAAAAAAGTGTTAGGAACCTGGGGATACGAGGTATGTAACCTCGAGGAATCGAGCGAAATTCTGCAAAAAGAAAAAAGAACGAAGACGTTCTCTTTCAAAGAAGCTGAAATAAATACGAAACGTGGAAACGTGGACGGATATAGAAGATGCAAAAAATCGACAAATTAAATAAAAAGGAGGCGACAAAGTTCAGGTAAAGAAGCGATAGAAATCTGGATGCGAGTTCTCGGCGGATCAAGCGAAATGCTGCGAGACGAAGGCCTTTTCGAACGATCCTTTTTCCACGAAGAGCCGGCAATACCGGCGAGGATCCTTCAGAGCACGGTGTATTTCACCACTAGCCGCGAGTTTGGCCGAGCAAGGAATTCATCAGCTAAAGGTTGGCGAACGTGCACCACCATAAAACCAAGTGATTTACGCTCGACACTTTATGGGCCCCGGCCAGACGCCCCGGCCTCGCGAATTTTTCGTCGATTTTCGGCCGATCTTGAACGCGCAAACGAGACGTCCTTTTATTCGTCACGTTTCTCCCTTTTCATTGCCATCAATTTTTTTTCTTAAACTCGATCCACCAGCTCGTCGTCGAGATATCGACCTTAACTTTTGACGCGGACGGTACGCCTTGTATCGTTTCGCCCGAGGCCAGACTCGAGAGAACTATGGAAAAATCTGTTTCATTACACGTTCGTAATGTGTACGGCTGGATGCTTGATGTATCTCTCCTTTCCTCGTTTTGTTCCTCTTCACGGCCTCCTCTGACTCGGTTTCGAGGGCTTGATTGCGTTCCACCCAAAAGTCTCCTCTCTTCGAGCTACTTTATTCGCCGCCTTTCCTTTTGTAAAATAAAATCAAGACCACAGCTGAAGAACATGGCAAGTCACGTTTCCTGCTTTTTGTGGGAGAACAATTTTTACGTTCAACGCGTTGTCAACCGTTTAATTCTGAGATCAAACGCCTACGTGTTTTTGTCAGGATTTTCGATATTTCAAGAAAGATCAACGATATTTATTATAGAAACTGATATTGTGCGAGTTAGTATAGCACGTAAATTAGTATTATTAGTCTCTTACAAAATATGGATTTATTGTAGGTCTTCCAACCTATCTTATCATTTTTTCTAAGTTATAATCTTCAATAGTTGTAATGAGTTATAATCTTGTCCAATGTTAAAATATCTCTTTTTAGCCGCCAGACGATATAAAAGTCAGAAAATGAACAAAAATATACCTGTCATATTCTTCTCGCGTTTCCTTCGTTGGTCAACTTTTTGCGTCGCCTTTTTTCATCGTAACATCTTCATCCCCTGCTAGATGGAATCGAGAAATATCTCACACTTTCCCGTCATTATTGGATGAATTCTTGGCGACAAAAAATTGCGTTAACCACTCTCCTCTATAGAGAGATCGAGAATCGCAAATCTTCGTTTACCAAAAAAGGAGGCAGCGCCCTTTGAGGTTTCGCCTTTAAAAAAGCACGCTTAATATCTTTCTAACTGTCTGTTTTTTCCTTTTTTTTCAGAACCATATATTCTTCCAGTGTAATCGATAGAAAAAGCAATTTTCGCACGGTGGCCAGTGAACGAACCGCTCGTCATAAATTTTACCATCGCCAGCTACTTATGGCTGTGGCCAACTTTTTTTTTCTCCTCGCCTGTTTTTGCGACCATTATCTCAGCTCGAACGCCGTGAAATCGTAATTCCCCTGTTCGAAAAATTCCCCTTCTCGTGGAAGCCTTGGCTTTTTCAAGCTTTTCGGCGCGAGAGAAGGTCAGCTCGAAGAAAATCATCGATCGGAACCTGTCAAAATATTTTCGAGAGTCTCCGTGTCCATTGTGCGGCGATTTTCCGGGGGTTCGACGACGACCAGGGGGGGTCCTTGAACAGGATCAGCGTTCCTTGGACTGTGCCCCAGGATCACGTGGAGGGGGACGGTCAGGTATTATAACGGCTCAATTTCACAGATGATCCCTTAGTAAATTCCCCGGAGAATTTTCTTCCTCTTTAAGTCACGTGCCACTGTGTATATCTTTTGCATAGAAGAAGCCGAAGGTTCTAGCTTGGAATATCATAATTTTATTTCTTTCGGATTCTTTGAAATTTATTCTATAAAATTGTATGATAAGATATAATTATTGCATATAATTTGAGATTCTCTGTGTCGCAATTTACTATACTGCATTTTTTTCTTATTCTTTGTTCGAACGTGTTCTCTTAAGTTTTAAACGTTTCTTAATTCTTAATGAGCATCACTAAATCATTCTGCCGTGTTTTAATTCGAATAGGCGTATCTGGTCCAATGTGATGGATCTGAGAAAAATGACTTGTAGTATTTAACAAGGCATACACGTCACATAGGTGCAAAATATAAATCATCACATCTTTAGTTTCAATATGGATACGGTTTTCTTGTCTATTATACACATGGATAAATTCCAGATACTTTTTATTTAACGCATTGTGGTTGATATGAATTAAAGATTAGATCACTTAATTTTAGAACTTCTAATTTAGTTTAATTCAACCAACTGCAGTCATTATAGTCAACTATGACTCAACGAGAATTAAACATTTCTTTGGGGAAAGCCACGAAATAATCATTATCGATATTTATATTAAAACAATTTTTTAGAATGTTAAAAGTGCCTTTGTTTGTCGAAGGATAAATTTCTTTTTGTTTAGTTAATTGATTCTATTTTTTATATGCTAAACTATCTTATGAAAAATATACCCAACAAAAATTTGTTCACTGAAGGATTAACAGAAGAATTTTAAAAGAGATCTTCTACAAAAAGTTTGGAGCGATTCGGCTATTTGTAATGGATAGGTACTTGGAGAAAAGAGCGCCAGAGTCCCGGTTCACACTTTGAGAAAACAAGTCATTCATCCCACGAACGGATACATTATCCAGTTCCCCAATTTCCCTGGTTCATCCACTTCGCCCCAAAAGTGGCCACCGCTAGACGAAGAAAAAACGAACGACCCACTTCTCGCCCAATTTTCTGCCTCTCAAAAAAACGCTCTGAAAGCAAAGGAAAAAAAAAGAAGAACGAAGAAGAGCACCAAGGGGAACTTTCCATTCATTCCACGGTTAAAATTTATGGTGACGAGGAAAAAGTTGAACCTATTTGTCCAAAACCTCGGACGTTCGAAATTTCTCAGTCATAAATCGTACTCGCCGCTATCGATTATCGATATCGTAGCGGACATTAATCGCAAGAGTAGTCAGTGCCTGTGGGTAGCCAAAGGAAATTGCGAGGGATCCGTGTGATAAGGAGAGTGTTGGCCAGTAAAAGGTCGGTCGCGCGTATCTCGTTGAGACGCGAAAGAACTGGCTTCCTTTCGGATGCAATCTGTTTCGGGTTGTTTGGGAAGTTTATAGGAAAATTGAGAGAACATTTTAATTTCGTACAGTAGAGTTTTTCATACTCAAAAAAGCTGTTAGTAGGAAAAATTCTCGGATAATGAGATTTTTCGACAATATTACTTGGCTGATGTTAAATTTGATTTATCGAAATCAGGACGAAGAAAATGTTCAATTGGCTTGAAGATTTAAGGATTATATTTACGGAATAATCTAAGATAAAATTATATCCTAGACTTCATTTAACTCGTAAATATGTATATAAAATTATTATTGTACAGGACGTATAAAAATACATGATTTTCCATCTGAAGATTAAGAACAGTCTCGTTGAAATATCGACAAATTCTAGACTCTGCTAAAATCCTAAAGTATAATTTTTTACCGATAATGATCTTTATCTGTAATAATCTTGCAATCAGGATCGAGCACCGCAAACGTATAAACGGTTCACGTCGGTCTGATCCAGTTAGAAATCGAATAAACGACCTCGATGAAATTAAAAAGAAGCTTCATGCAATGAGAGCTTGTTCAATTACCGACAACAATCTTGCAGTGGAAATCAAGTGCCATTATAGAGGATTAACATCGATATGATCTTCCGTTTTGTTATCAAATAAACGATCTCGATGGAATTTGAAAAAATGCCAACAATGACAACAATCTTCTAATGAAGCTCGAATACCGTGGCTTTCATTGGATGAATCGGACGACTCATTGCATCGTGTCGTTGCGTCGAATCATTGAATCGTCAGAAAATGGTATTTTGGCTGCTTGCGCAGGAAATATCTGCGAGCGTCTCGGTTGCTTCGATCGAAGAATGGAACGATACGCGGGCTGAGAGGGAAGGTAAAGGCACATCGAGGAGGTACATCATCAGTAACGTTAAACAATCTTAATTGACGAAGCGACGCGAGTAGAAAGCGTGATTATCGGAAGAAGGAGCAAAAGGCCTGGCGATCGACGAATTCCAGCCTGGAACGGGAATAACGATTACGATGCGAAAACGTGTCGTTGAATGTGAAAGTTCATGACAAACGGAATGCAACTATAAGGCAAGCTTTTAATGCAACGTTACTTGGCCGCGACAAAGCCCACCGGGTCTCGTTTCAACTTATTAGCCGGCTGTTTAACACATTGCGCACAATGTGCACGTAAACCGTGAAATATTGGCTGTTTCACGCTTAGCTTCGCGTTTCTTCCTACCGTCTAAAATGAGAAACTCGCTGAGACCCCGTGCAAAACTCTCGAATCATCCGCGTTTCTAATAAATTAGTAATCGAAGATTACGAGAGATAAGTTGATTTTTCTCGACCTTTCACTTTGAGCGACGCTTTACGAGTAGAAAGGATATTTCGATATCGAATAGTTAGAAATCGGATACGTCCAGCCAAGGACGTGTTATTGTTTTATTTTCGTATTTTCAATATGAGAGTGCCTGAATATTTTTAATATTTTCATATTGCGGCAATATTTTCTATCCTTTTTTTTTTTTTTTTTGATTATGAAAACAGTGGAAAAATATATATCTGATTATTAAATCGGATATGTCTTTGGCGGTTTCAATCGTTCAAAATAATACCATTTCTTCTCAAAGCTTGACAAAATCTACGCTAGTACAATATATTATTATTCCCTTAGATATAAAAAATGCCTTTGTGTAAAGCATTTCGTTTCCTACTTCGACGAAACAACGTACAAATTTCTTTAACCAAATCCTCTTTATCAAAATATTACGCTCACTTGACTTTCGCACATTATTTCACGCTACTGAATCTCCAAAGTAATTGTCCAATCGTTCCGCTAGTCGATCTTGAAAAGTAGTCGTTGGTCATTCGCAACTTCTGATTTCCATTAAAATTCCGATTGCCGAAATTCGTCGGGAAAACGAGGAAAAGCGTGAAAATATTCGACGAACGATCTCGAGGAGTGTCGGACGTTGCATTTTAATTTTGTCGTTGTTTCCTCCACTTTCCAATTAAATGCCCCGGTGTCGTTTACTCAGCGACCGGTGCTGGCCATCGAACGTTCCTCGATTCATCCTCCTGCCGTTTCCCCTCGTTCACCTCCCTCCCCTCGTCGTCGTACTCGTGGCTGTGAATGGGCGAGCACGCGATTCCGGGAATTTAAAAACGGGAAGGAATTTCTAGAGAAAGGTAGAGAGAAAAGAAGCCGATGATGTGAGCGAGAAGGAAGAAAGAAGAAGGGAACGGGAGTAAGACAGAGATACGGTTCTCCGCGCCGATGTAGGCAGAGGGACACGTGGTGGGTGTGAGCTACTGGTATTTTATTGTTCGCTAGTGTGATTTGTGGTGTTGTTGTGTTGTCGTGTAGACGCTTGCTACACAGGGTGTACCGGTTTGCTTAGAAGGCCTCTGACTGACGTATGGGATCGTTTCGTCGGCGAGGCTGTCGTGAGCCTTGGAAATTGACAAGATCGAAGGACTTCCTCTTTTGTACTGGTAGAAATTAATAAAAATTCGTGATCCTAGCCTTCCTTTCAGGCAAAACAATTTTATCGTCTAATCACGATGAAACCTCGTCTATTATTATTTGAATTTCAAAGATTTCCCCCCTTTTAACTAATTAAATCGATTTTCGCGAATTTCTCAATTTCACCAGAAACGTAAACGTTGTTCGATTTTTTAAAACATATCTAGAATAATAATTGTTACATAAAGGATCGATAGATAGCGGAAAGATAAAATCAGCGAACTATTTGTCCCTCGATAGATCCAGATAAATAGAGTTCCGTTGTCCATATGCTGCTAGAAAGAAGTACTATCGATCATTACTGTATCCTGTATATCATCATACCGGTATCCGTACAGACTACCTTTATCTCCCTTCTATGCGATCTTTATTGCGAACTTGTCGCATTTAGACAGTGAAAACCTTGAGGATAGGCGTGATATAGGTCAAGAGATCCTTGACTCGATAGTCGACTAATCTGTGTAGAAGTGTTGCTGCCTTCATTGCCTGTCATTGTCTTCCTTCTTATTAAATTCGATGGAATCAGCATGCTTCGGATCTGTCTAGCAGCTGTTCTTGTAAAATGAAACAACGATTAAATAGCATACTCTGTACCTCTTTTGCGAGAGGATAAACGTCCCAGGATTATTAATTATCGAGTTGGTTGGCGAAAGCCGAGTGTAGCACAAGGGGAACATACAGGGTGTTAAAAAAAGAGAGGCTGAAACTTGAAAAGCTTGTAGAGCTCGCCGCGGGAAGTAAAAAATTCTCATCAACATAGGTTCTAAAAGCGAGTTTAACTAATTCTCGGCTGGCCAGGAATAGATAATTGGATGGAGATTATGCCGCGCACGAAAAATAAGTCAATAAAAAAAAAAAGAAAAAAAAAAGGAAAGTGGAATAGAACTTTTACGCTCGAAGTCAAATTTAAAAGTTTGCTCAATTAATTCTTGAACTTCTTCGATTGCCTGTCTACCTCTGCCTGGCTAGGAATCTAATTCGCGTATACTCGTCCAACTTTCTCATTTTCATCCTTCTTCAATCTTCTTTCGTCTCGAACTTCGCTTGTGCCGCACGATTTAGGGTCACGGTGTATACATAGAATCGTGAGCAGAAGAGGAAACTTTGAAGCAGACTGTAACGATGCTCCCCGCCGAATAAGACTATAAATTCGTCTGTGTAAATCACGTGGGAGGGTAACGACAAGGGCAAAGGAGAGGGGTACTTTTTCTCGAGGGCCAGAGGATCGTACTCGTGGATGTTATTGGTGGCAGGTACACGTGTGTTCCCGAAGGGAAGCACGGACGTGGCCAAAGGGACAGGAAAGTACAAGTGTTTCAAGGAACGCGTAATTTATATTCGAGGCCCGTCGACGCGCACCAGCCAACGGTTTTATGTGCCTTTCGGGAAACAAACGTTACGAGGCAATTAATTTCGAAAATCGCGATTAACCGACCTCTCTTGTTCGATGGATCGTAATAAAACGCGGACACTTTGGCGAACGCGTGCCGTGGCTTTTATCGTTCGCTCTTGCTCGCGGATTTATCGTCTTGCGAAATCGCCAACCCTCCAACTTCTTGCCGTCTGGACGGCGTAAACTTTCCACCTTCAAAAGGATACTACGGTGCAGCTCCATTTATTGCGACAAATTTTCGATTAATTGCCGAGTTACTCGACTTTTGCTGGCCGAATTTGCCCATCCGAGCGAGAAATAACAGCGAGGAAGATCCACGATATTATGCGAACTACGATCGTTGTACAAAGTATTTGTCCTGCAAGAAGTTCAAAGAAACGCAGTTCTATCGTACGCAAAAGACGCTAAATGTATATTATCGTTAATTATGATCGCGCTCGATGTTTGAACTATGACGTTGCACGAGGATGATGGCCATGGGAATTAGTTTAGTACGCGATTGGGCCAGGCTGAATTTTCACCGCAAATACTCGCGTGAAAGTGGAGTTGTGCGTGAATGTACGAGCACAGCGTAAGTACGCTCGAGTATCGACTCCGTTGCTCTGGTATCGATTGTTTGCCGAGTCAGGTCGGGGATATCCCGTTTCCATCAGACACATAATACTTGCATACCGACGAGGTTACGCTCGTTTCTTCGGGGTACCTTTTGTAGCCCACGCATTCATAGAAAGAACGTTTCCGAGAGTGCCATCCGATAGACTTCCTTCGACATTCTGCGCAATCCTTGACCTATTTTCCAGCGATCGGCACTTTCAGATTCGCAGTGACTTCTTAAGCTATCCGTAACGAAGTGTTTTCGTTAGATGGCATACTTCATTTTTATAGTATCGAATTTTTGGAGTACTAGGTGAATGTACGAGATCTAACGTAGCCGGACTTGACCAATGTACACGTAAACGCTATAATTAGACGGAGGATTTTTATATAAAATTGATCATGTGTCATGACATATATTTGCCTCGTTTTGCTTCGTTTGTACAATTAACGTGAAAACAGGATGAATTTATGCTACAGTTCGATACATGAAAGAGCAGATACGCAAATAGAAAGAAACTAATCTTTCTCGATCATAAACAAGCAATCGAAAGTCTGTCCTCGTAAATACAATTCTCAATTATCGGGCTGATAAAGAGAAGTATTAAATCGTTTTCCGCGTGCAACGAGTTAACTGGAACTTGAGATTTGGAAGTTCGTTAGATTCGCAAAGATTGTCCGTAGATACGCAAAGCAGAAATCTGTTAGTCCCAATCGATTTCTAAATGTATCCTACTCGAACCTGTCATTTTATTTTCATTTGAAGCGATACGGCAAGCACGCGGTTATCATTCATCGCGATCTATTTGGCATACTGTATACTGGAACAGAGACGAAAGAATGGAATTTTCTGAACGGGATCTAGAAATTAAATTAATAATCGAGTTCTCCTTCGCCGCGACAGAACGTGGAAGGCCGCGGTGGCTAACGATCGCAAAAAACGGATCTAAATCCGCGATCCAAGAACGCTTCTAACGGTGTCCGTGACTGCGGGGCAAAAATCTTGAATTTCGGTCGCTTTTTCCAACCACGAGCATGGTCACTCTTTCAAGGCTTGGTAGTCGCAAAGGCAACAGAGGTTCTAATTAGCTTGGAAGTTCCCCCGTCAAATCTAACACAGCTTTCCTCCATTCCTCTGTTCTCTTTCTCCTAGCTCGAACGAGAAAATAATTATCCCTTCCCCTCGCTTTGTGGGGGAATCGGAGCCTAGACAAATATAGCGTCGAATCCTGTTTTCGTGTTGCCTTGTTCACCGTGTACCTCCACTGACAACTCTTTAACGTGACTTTACGTTCGAAATACGTGCATCATTAACACTATGATGACCATCGATGACATCATGCGAATGTGTTAACAGTCAGCGTGCTATTGCTATTAGTGGGTTTTTAAAGTGCTCTTATCATAGATTTAGGAAACGTTTTACAATCGGTGAAATTTTGTATAATCGTAACAACATTCGTGTTTTGTTAATCGTTGATGGAGATACTTAGCCGCGAATAAAAATAAGATTTCAACTAACCGGTCGTCGTAATTATTATTATTTCGTTCGGTAAGTTACGTTACCGAGTATATTCACACACTCGTATGTGTTCGTTGAGGTATGTTCAGTAAGTTACGTTGTTCGCTAAGTCGTTATTCATCGATAACGAATATCATGGACGTACGACGATACGATGTGATAACGTTGAAACGTTAAAACGTTAGACACATCTCGACAATTTTTGCGAAGAGGCGCGGCGATCGAGATACGATCGAAAGAAAACGAGAAGAAAAGCTGAACTTGAGAATCCTGTCCGAGGATTCATCCTGCCAACCATTACAACAGAATCGTCAGATTCGACCTACTACGTAAAATATTTTCGCGCCGATCACGCGTTTCCAGATAGCGGATATTCGATGCTTAGTCATTTCTAACTTGCTCGCAGTTGCGGCAATTTTAAACGTGTAAAAACAATAACGTAACGCGGACGCAGTAACAAAAGTATCGATTATGATACTTAATAGACAAAAGAAATCTTCGTGCGCGATATATTCCTCTAGTTACGTTCATAAAGACGCGAATTTGCCTAAACATCCGCATTCTTCCTACGTATAACAATCAAACGTCGGTATATTTATTATGTGCTATAAAAAGAAGCATTTAAATGAGTTGAAAGAAGTGAGAAGTGATTTCATTTCCAATCCATTTCCGCGCATCGTTATTTACACGGCTACGAGTATATTATACACATCGAGAGATACGAATTCCAATTATCCTAAGTATATTTTATTTGCACGAGCGTAAACACCGTGACAATCAGCTTAATTTCTCGATTAAGAAACGTCGCGGTAGGAAGAAATATAAGACGCATAATGAGGTTGAATATTCGCGGTTCGTGCATATAGTCGGCCGTCCCGTAATACCGAAGCGATATCCAAGGCAGAAAAGCCCGGTCTCTCGTGGATTAAACGTGATTCATGTACTCGACGAATCCGGCCGATCGAGGGAGTTCACGGTTTCTCGAGCGCGCGGAGCGGAACGCGCGCGCGGAGAGGCTTCGAAGAAAAGGAGATCGAAGATAATTGGTAGGAAAGCGATCGGTCGCGAACCACCGACCGTAGACGTGCGTTTTCTGCGTGTGCGAGCATACCGCCGTCGGGTTTGACGTTAGCTTCGGCTTGCTTAACGTAGCTATAATACGTGTAGTACACATAAGAGGGAGGCGAGAAGAAAGATGGAACGATTTTGCATAGCGGAGCGAGAGAAAGGAGACGGACGTGGCGCTGAAAGACAGCGGCTTGTTACTTAATTCCATGCGCTCGCTTAAATAGAACGACTTAGACTTAAGGCCAGTCTGGAAAAATCGGAGACACGCCGTTTGTGGAGAGGCAGCGAACCCGTGCGTACACGCCAGCGTAAAGGCGCACGCACACAACGAGTTTAACGTTCGCCACGTACGAATACACCGGCGGACAACGGCGTATTTGATCGTGCAATGTCGGGGGTGCCTACTGGTTTTGATATACGAGCACACCAATACACGATCGAACGGTGTTACACGCGTGAGTCATATTGAAAACCAGTCCTAGCGATTGCTCTCTGTGCCGCACACGCGCTCGCGCCAGGCCTCTAAAGCGGCCGAGACTTCTGAATATCTTCCACCCGTGAAGAGAGTAACAAACTCCGGCTGCTCCGTGTCCCTCCACGATTCTTAAACTTTAACTTTCCTTCCGTTGTACAGTTACATTCGAGTATTTGCCTTATTCAACTCTATCCAAGCTTATCGCCAACGATCTCGTTCAGAGAATTTACGTAGAATCGTTGAAATTGCAAATGAGCGGCAATATCGATTAGAATAGCGATTTTACACTGTTTGCGTCATGAGCAACGTTCGATGTTTTATTATCGATGTCTGTAACATTAATCCTGCTACGGTATTTTCACGCTTCGTTATGTTGTTTAACGTGATTTACAATTTAAACGATAAGAATGATTCTATATTTTCTTCGAACTTGAGATATTTTATTGACTGGAAAATGAACGAAAGCAGGCTTAATTTCGAATTAACGAGGCAAGAATCAGCCTTATTAATTTATTACAAGTGCAACTAGAAATTTGCTTCGAAGTCTGTGCCGTCTCCGGGAATATTGGTTTTCCACGCTAACCTAAGATTGCCAATATCCTCTTCTGGCGTATCTCATACATGGTAGTCGATAGAATACGAGAAACAATCTGGTAGTAAGAGCGGGACTAGGAATATTGTTTACTATGAACGTGATTATCGACTGATAGGATCATGACTGACCTCGAGAGTACTATTCTCTCGATTTTAACAGGAATGATTCTTTTTCGCGAATAATAGAGGATAACGTGTAGGTAATGGGTTGTTCGGAACGGGTTGCTGTATTGCTTCCCCGGATTGCACGAACGTAAACTATTTTTACTAACCGTGATGGCATCGCGTACACTTTAGCTGCACGCTGGCCGTGGCAGAGAGTTAGATGCCATTGTGGCGGGAGGGAACTCTGCCAGTTGGCGTAGAGCGCATAAAACGGAACAATAATGACAATGTACCAAGACAGGAATGTATTTATTCATTACCACTCGCGGTACACAAATAAACTTCGAAAAGAAGCCTCTGGCCATCTTAGAAACTCTCCGACTATGGTACATACACGTGTTCATTCTGCTCTCTTTGCGTTTTATCTGCTCCCTTTGATCTGCATTCTCTACTCGTTATAATCTACTCTATTCCTTTTGTCGCTTATACCATACCAGCACCCTCCATTCACAGCTTTCATTACTATGCCATTCAATGTACTTACTATCACATACTTCACCAGTGTTTCGTTAAATTCCAATAAACTCATGGTCCACATCGTAATTCTCGTGAAATTGATGGCGACTTTATTCTAGGAATACTTTAGAGCCACTGTATAGCAGAGAAGAATAGATATATATATAGCAAGAACAAGAGAAGAGGATATATTTCTCGACTGCTCCCTATTCACTGTCCACGTCAATAAACGTTTATTTCAATTTTACGTAACAGTTTCTCTCAAAGTATCAACAGTTCTACTTCAACCAAATCGCCGACTCGACGAGTTTGCGCTCTGCTCCGAGTAGCAAAGAATGATGAGCCTAGATGATTTTAATTTAGACGAAACAACTATCTGTTGGAGTCAATTTACACGTAATTATATTATTCTCTTATACCGAAGATAATTAATTAAACCTAAAGATACGTAAAGATTCTGAATTCCGTGGATAAAGATATTTCCGAAACGTTGAGAATCTTCTTCTTGAAAGGAGCGTAATATCGGGACACAGAAATTAGCGACGCCCGATAGATTCCTACAATTCCCTCCCCTTTGTCGATAATTCATATTGTCGATATGCCTGTATTCCTCTATGACACCATATCCCTGTATCGTCTGCTCAGGATGGACTATCTCAGCTTCATCACTTGCATTTTCTCAATTCCCTGTGTCCGCCGTATCAGTTGCACCGAGCTCGCTAAATCTGTTCAACTGCGCCATATATACTTCAGCCAGTATCAAGGAACACCAGCAACGCATTCCATCGAACATACTCACGAATCGTATCCCGTACAAAGTAGTAGACCGAGCGTGGTAGGAAAAATGGAAGAAATCGGTGCACCGTGGTGGGTGAAAAGGCAGGCGGCCCGCTGTAGAAGCGCGTTTCCGTGAACACGAAATCCGCGGAAGCGAAGGGGGCAACCGGTCTGTGGAAATCCGTATCGGAGACGCGAGCGCGTACCGCGGGCAGAAAGGAGCGGGCTGAGAGAAGCGGTCAGGCAGCGTATCCACCCACGACGTGGCATACTGTAACGAGGCTACAGTCCATTAAGTGCGTACGGCTATTATGGCTAATGCATTACGGGGCAATAAAAAACGGGAAGTATAGCACGGCGGGCCGCGTGCGCACGCTCGGCAACCGGACCACATTCCATGTCGGACGAGTATGTACGCGCTGCTCAATGCATTGCCTTCAAGTACAACGCTCGTAGATACGACGACGACGACGACGACACGCGCGCGCACACAGCCGATCGAACATCCAGACGCGATCCATCCAGTCTAGTCGGCACGAACGACCTTTTTTTAACCCTGCCACGCTCTTTCGGTCGTTTTCAACGTAATCGTATGATTCTGGCGTCGAGAAGTTTCTAAAACGCGGGAAAACTGTCATTGGTACGCGTGATTTTCCCTTTTAATTTTATGTTAAACGTTCTTTCAAAATAGTAGGAGTTCGTTTCGATCGATGAAACGAGCAAAATTGGGATATAAATATTTAGATCTTTTAGATTTTTTAGGTAATTTCATATTTTCACGAGTGTAACTATAAAAGTGGAATTTATATTCCGTTTCCAAATATTAGAACGAACTTTTGCATATTTTATGTATTCTTGAATATTATGTACATGCTGTACGCTTTTACGTTTCCAATAAATGCATGAACGTATGTAGTACAGTTATTAGCGTCTGAGGTTGGATATCGATTTGTGTAGATACCGATGAGTTTCTTCGATGTTGGAAGATTTGTTTGGATTCTGACGATGTACTTCCATAGGTGAAGAATAGCTTTAGATCTCGACGACGTTTTTCAATGTTGCAACATCTGTTTGGATTCCGATGACGTTCTTTGATAAGTAGAAGAAGGTTCGTTCAAATTCTGACGATTACCTGCGATGTTGAAAGATCTGTTCGGACTTTGACGATGTTCTTTGATAGTCGGAAGAGGTTCGGTTTAGATTTTGATTTTCTTCGATGTTGCAAAATTTGTTTGAATTCTGATTTTCTTCGATACTTGCAGGAATATTCTCCTTCTTCACGTGTAACTGCCACGTACTAAGCATAAAAATATTCCGTATACGAATAGCCACGGTGACGGAATTTTTTCAACAAAAAGGTCGTAAAAGTGCATATGAGAAATTCTCCACGAAAATGGCAGGCGCGAAGGAAAGTTGAATGTTCTCAGTCGGCGCGGCACAAAGTTTAAAAATATCGTAGCTCGGCCCTTCGAGCGGTGAAAATATGAATTTTTTATCTCTCCCTCGCGGACCATATGGCCGGTGCTCATCTCCACGGAGGGGTGGAAAGACAAAAAAGCGGGTCGAAGAGAAAGAGCGGGTCGAAAAAAGCGGAGAAACCGCGTAGCTACGGTATTTTTAGAATAGAATTTCCAAGGTGGTTTCCGTGGTTCCGTGCGACAGCCAGGGAAGAGGAAAGGGTTGCTGCATCCTTCTCTTTTTTTTATTTTCTTCCATGGCTCGCCACCCTGTCGTTTCCGCGTTTAAATTCTTCTCACCCTTTTTCCACCGACTGGAACCCTCTATTTTCCTTTTCAGAGTCGAGCATCCTTCAGCTGTCACTGCATGGCGTTCCTTTCTTCTTTCTCCTTCTTTGCCTAATTTACTTCTCGTCGATTAAGGAAACTTCATCGAGTAGACATTTTCCGAAACTTTTTCTTGTAGGAACTTTCGTCGCTTCGCGTGCCACGAACGTTCGTCTGCCCTGGACGATAAAGATCGGAGAGGTGATTATCTAGTTGATAGATTAATTGTCTTCGTGGAAAACCATCTGTAGACCAACAAAGCGTCAGACCACGTACGCCTGAGGAAGATTCGCGAAATCAAACGTTGGTCGAGGGACGTTTAATACGACGAGCATCTAAATTGGTTTCTACTTCATCTTCTACAACCAGTTTTAATACTGCAACTAACTAGAACTAGAACTGGATCTTTGACGTTTATCTAGATATGCTACACGCGAATGATTACAATAAAGTGATAAGATAAATATAAACAGGGATAATATAGTCATATTTCTATCTCACTGAAAGCCAATACTAATCTCGTGAAAAAGCATTTTATGCGAAACTTTTATAAAAGTAAATGATCATTAAGAATAATACTTTTGAAAAATTCGTTACATTACTTTACAATAAACATAGTAAGAGGGAAGAAAATATGTCCAAATTTCCATTGATTTCTCGAGACATTTTCAGCTACACGCTAATGTCTTTCTGCCTTTCTTTTTATTCTTTAACGTGAAAAGACATTTCTGTCAAATTCTGACTACCTGGAATCGAAAGTACCGATATTTCTTTTTTCTCTCGATCCATCCCTCCGGGCAACGGCGGCTGAATCCGGTAGCCCGTTATTTAAAGGTTCTTTCTCGGCTAATGGTTTTCTCACATGAACATCGAAACGGTACAAACCCCTTCTTTCCGGATATTCGAAACCCTTCGGTAAAGCTAACGAGAAGGTTTCTGCGTTAGGAAGGAAAAAACTGTGACTCGGAATTTTAAAGTCTGTCAACAGGGTTACAAAGTAAGCAAGACGTACATACAGTGGCTACAAAAGGAATATCGTTAAACGATACGAAATTTAATACATTTGGAGCTGACTGATTAGTACGTAAATGCCATGGTAAATATAATGCTATGCTAATACGTTTTGGACCGTGTATTACGATTACAAATTTATATGTTATATTTATATGAAAAAATAAAGATATATAAGTAAGATAAGAAATTATTTCGAAATGAGAAAATTTTTCCTATCGATCGACAAAGTATTAAATGACACACTAACGCTCCATCTTTCTTCTTCTGGTACCATTATCAAATATATCATTGAATGGTCGATCAAATAAATCAAGCGTTTTTTTAGTTAAACGATGTATATACCCGCACCGATAAAGTAAGTGCATTAACCGACAGGTAAATCTTGATTTGAAGAAACACGATATTTTATATGACGAGGCTAAACGGGTCTTTAAGGAAACGATCAGGGACCGGTATCCTGACCCATTTCCAGAGGGTTACGCAGCAACCCTTTCGCCAGCGGAACCTAACGGGCCGCGACTCCTTTTTCCCACATTCTAGTTTCCACGAAACATCGACTACCTGACCTTTCGAAGGGGTGAAAAACAACCCTGGAATTAAGTGGGAATCCCTCGGAGCGCAGGTGACGCCACCAGCCAAGATGAAACGAAATTAATTTCCTGGTTTCTTCGTTTCATCGTCTCGAATCTGCGTTACCGTTACAGTTACCAAGCGAAATTGTAATTCGTGTTTAGTATACGTCAGCTGCGTTTTATCTGCATTTTCTCAGGCTCCTCCGACATGTGTTAGGATGAACCCTATTTTTTTCTATTTAAATTGAACGAAAATTATATAAATTTAGTGTTGGAATTTGAAATTATCGTAGGTTCGAGATCGAATATTCTTCGCAAGGGAATTAACTCCTTGCTTCATATGTTAGTTTCAGCACTCTAAATTGAAGAATAATAAACATAAATCATACATTTAAGAACTTTGAATATTTTATATTCGTCAAGCTATTACAAATTACAGTAATCGACTCTTCCAATTTCTATCTTTCAATCCACATCTTTGTTTCGACAAACAGAAATCTTCTTTCTTGAGCAAAATTTTGACTCAAAATCGGGACGAAACTCTACAGGTATCGATAACAATTCCTTTGTATTTTCCTCAAACATAATATACTACCTTTCAACAATAGGGAATCATAACACAAAGAACGCAGTTACTCAAATAGCCGTTAAAAAGGAACCGAACCATCTGATCGTAGTTCTCAAGGAGCATGTTCAGATTCTTTGTTTTCATACACATCGCGACCACGGCTGACGATAAAGCTCAGCGATCGAAGCACGACATCAAGAAATATCAACGTAAGAGATTGGCGAAGTAATCGTGACGAACGAGGATGTCGAACCACCGATGAATCGAAAAGGAAGAACGTTCACATGACCGCGTGGGTACATGAATGAGTCCTATTTTCGCTTATGACTCTTTTCAGCTTTAATTATCTTTAATCCGTGCTATAAACTACCCGCACGATGTAAATAGGCTCGGAAATGTCAATCTAAAAGTTGGAAGGGACCCGTGAATGGTCGGTTGTACCGAATACGAAAAGAAAAGCCAGCCGGCTCCTGGGAACACTGGCTCCGGATCGTTTTTAATCGTTCGTTCCCGCTTTTGTTTCATCCAGCGCCAGTTAATTCGGCACATTGTTACTCCATTATGTTTACGATTGAACCTTTACAAGAATCAAAGCTCGTCCATACGGGGCTCGCGGCGAAAAAAGGGGGAGGTTCCACGTTGGTCGGAGGGTGGCGAAACTCTCAACATTATTGGACAAGAGCTTACCCCTGCTCTCGTAGCTTCCCTTTGAAGGGCGAGCCTGCGCCCTACCGCTCTTTTGTTTCCACCACTGTAACTATGGAAAACGGGAGAATGCTTCTTTGCATGGAATAACAAACTAACGACTCGCTGTAGGGTCCGCGCTTTTGATCCTTTAGAATTTTATTTCTCCTGTCCCCTCTGTCCCGCCAAACTCGCAGATTTATTCGCATTTTTTCGAATTTCATCTTGTAATTATATTTTTAAGCGTTGAAACCTTCAAGATATCAATTTCGATTTTTAAGTTTACGCCATACTCATACTTTTCTTTGTAACATCGATTAGCTGTTAACAATTCGTTCGGAGTCTTTACTTAAATCATGGAAAGCTGCAATTTTCCGATTTCCATCTTCGAGCGATCAGATACCGAGGAAGATTTCGTCGTTTCACTTGTACAATGAATCGCTTATTCGTGCTTCGCGGAATTTTATTTTCTAATGATCTCTCCAATCGCCCAGACCTTTAAAATTCGAATCATAGTTTTCAAGTTGCAGCGTCGGACAAACGAAGAGTTGTCGTTCCTCTTGGTGAAATAAATCACCTAGATCATTCTAAGGTGGTCCGCGAAAATGATAGGAAATTTGACAATAAACCAGGTTTAATTACTGGAAATATTAAACAACTTGAACATTAAAATTCGAAAAGTCTACATACGCTGTTTATCTATGCCATATTGATCACATGTATGCGAAAAAGGGACAAGGGACGTAGGAATAGATAACGGTAGAGAGATTAGAGTATCGATCGATAAGGAGCCACTTCCTAATTTTCCCGAGTGAGAAGAGACTATGCGTTTTTCTAAGTGTTCTCTGTCTCAATTAACAACTAACTGAGAAGAGAGCGGGATAATCGTCACCCCTGTGAAACGAATCGCCGATAAGCGATGACGATGACACGGGCACCCCGTTTCAGCTAGTAAAATGTGGGAGGGTCTAACGGAGGGTTGAAGAGCTTGCGTGACGTCATTGGCCGACACAGCACCCTGGCGATTCTGCGCGGGGTGCAAGTTGACTTCGCCGTATCGCGCGTGGATATTTCCAACCCCCGGTACGAATTTCGAAAAATATTTGGTTATTCTGTGTCGGAGTGAGAGATCGTTCTTCGACCCCTTGGTTCTTTGTTTTCTTTATTAAATATTTGTTTAGAGATACATCGGGGGCTATCGAGGGCCTGCGCGTTAGATGTTGGAATTCTAACTTTTGCTTTTTGAAATCAAATGAGGGAACAATTGCGATTTTTTTTTTAAATGTTATAATTATACATGGACTAAATTGGAAAACATTAGCTTGGTTATTCTCCTAGAAATTCCAAGAAGGAACTCCGTGTGTATACGGTAGGTTACGATATACAAACACGTAACCGAGTCTGTATTATCTAAACCGAGACCAGGCGTAGTTAAACGAACGTTCCTATAACGGATATACGCAATCATTTGTTGGGCATCATGAATAAATTCCATATGCCAAAGAAAGAACAGTCGAACACGATACAGAAACGTCTGGTCAGTTTCAATTTTCCGAATATCAGCTACCATTATTCAAACTGATAAAGTGCTATTATTGAAACCGTCGGGTTATTCAAACCACTTTCCCTCCGATCAGTCCGGATATTGTTATACGTGGTTCCACTGTGCTTGTACTTTCTCCCTAGACGATCGTAATTTTCCTTATAATTCAGAATCTAACAATAAATCAGTTTACTTTTGCTTCTGCGAATTCCAAAGAACACAAACGTGTTTCTCGTAATATCGAGCCTATTTCTGGGCCCACCCACAAACCCCCTCCACTCGCACGGACTCGAGGGTGAGTCCGCGATAAGAAGAAGCACGTGGACGACGCATCGAAAGCCGCCCCGGGGCGCAGCACGCCGCTCGCCAGCCGGTGGACGAGTGCCACGACAGTAGACGAAGAGCAGAAGAACTTCGTAGGAGCGGTTTGTGTGCGTGGCGGCGGTGGCACACACGCTTCCTTCTCTTTTCTTCCCTCGTTTAGCCTCGCGGAGTGCGTGTATCCGCGGTTCTCTCTCGGTAGGCTCCGGTTCAGTCAGCGGCGCGGCGAACATCGCAGTCCGTTGGTTCGGGTGCGAGCGAGACAGAAAAGACAGAAAACCGCGTGGGGAGAACGCGAGCTGTCTGGGTTGGGAACCGGGACGCGGAGAGGGTGTCAGAGGCGAGGTGGAACGACGGCGGAGGCGGGGAGAACCCGACGTGTCGTTCCGTCTGACGGGGTGGGGCATCGTTCCAGGACAGCTTTGGTGGGGACAACGAACCGCAGCGTTCGTTCCTAAGCGGCGAAGGAAGGGGCAGAGAAGTGGCACCGCTCCCCTCCACTCTGTCTCTCTCTTACCCTTCGGAGGGGTTCAGTCATCTCGCGCCAGCCGAGCCACGCGCACTCGCTTGTTTTACGTTCTGGGCTCGGTGAAAGATTCTCTCTCTGCTTCGGACGCCTCTACGTTCTCACGCGTTCTCTCTCGACCACGGATCGTCCGACGTCGTTCTAATAACCCCGTGAAAAACGGGGGTTGAACCGTCGATTTAGCAGCGGACCGCGCGCGGTCTCGCGGGATCGTGCCAGCGTCTCCTCTTTTTTTTTTCCTTCTCCCTCGGATCGAGTCGGAGTCAGGATCGCCTTGGCCTATCAGCCCGGTCAGTGGACAGCTAGACACACGGAACCAGACCGCCTCCTCCGGACGGAAGCCACGGAACACCCCCACTTCTTCTTCTGGTCAACCTAAGCCTCCCCCACCAAGCAGCCGGAGTGGAGTGTTCCGCGGTGTAGAGTGGAAGGCACACCGGGTAGCGAGTTTCACGGGTGGAGAACCCGCGGATACGTCGCGATCAACCCCCCAGAAGAATCGCCGGTAAGGTGGAGGACGTTTTTCCATCGTTTCGAGTTGTTTGAACGCGCTGCTTTCGACGCGAAACGTTTTCCCCCTCGTACGTTTCTGCGTCTTATCGTGATCTCGCTCGTTTCGTCCGGTGGACGCGCGCATACCCCACCCTCTGCGGACCATTGCCACCACCAGTTGGCAAACAAACCCTCTCCCCACCCCCTCGGGCGTGAGTAGAGAGAGCCGAGCTAGGGAAGAGAGGACAGTGGCATCATCGCGCGCCGCCAATTCTCGACTTCTCTTCGTGAATTCGCGCTGGTACCGGGGACTTCCGGTTCCACGGCGTCGTCGAAGGGTCGCCGGAGTCGTCGTTCGTGTTGCGTCGAATTAAGTGATCCGTTTCGTGGATGTCCATCGGATGACAGTGCAACTTGTTGGGGGAAAAAGAGAAAGAAAAAAACAACAGGGCCAGTGCTTTTTTTCTCTTCGTGGACGGTGTGCAAATATACGATCGATGTGACAAGTTTTTCGTGACCAGTGTGACTCGAGGGAATAGATTACCGGAGACAAGCTTGGTGATCGATACCTGGCTCGCAACCTCAGTCGGTTCGAACTGATCGGTGTTAACGCGATGCCAAAGTGATACACTCCGCCACACGAAACTTTAGACAGAGCCACCGTACTATACGAGTGAGTGATGAGACACGGCGACGACACGCGATCGGGTGAAGTTTCCCTCTTCGTGTAGGAAAATCGACGTAAGGAAGTTACGACCAACGACTATCGTCAGACCCATCCACCTTTCATTGAATTCCGGGATCTCATCGCCGGGAGAGCGCTACTATGTTCACCAAACGAGAGACAAGAAGCGGAGGAAACGGAGATACTCGTTGAGAAAGGGAGAAATAGAGAGAGAGAGAGAGAAAGAGAGAGAAGTCGAGGTAAATACCTGAAGAGTCTTACCCTCTAACTAGACCTTAGAAGAATCGTCGAGAATAATCTCGCGCTTTAGGAAAAAAAAGCAAAAAGGCGCGGAAATATGGCGAGTCTGCCTCCGTCTAGTAGAAATATCGTTAGCGAGCAGAATGTTCCGTTGCTGAGTTTCGGGAAAGCCATTAAAACGGGTCGCGGAGCAGGTTTATTTATAATTTATACGAGCGAGTGAACATTGCCGCGCGCCTGCAGTAACAAAGTATTTGAATTATGTCAGGGAAGTGATGGGTTATTGCAGGGGAGGGCTGTAAAGTAGTTGGCAGCCACTTAGCCTCGGATTTTGAGAGGTGCGCGTTTCACAGGCCGGATTTAGCATGGACGCATTGTTCTTTCGTAGCAGAAGGAAAAATTTCGCGGCTGACACCCGACTACGAGAATATTCTTTCGCGCGAGACCGAGTTCATCCGACTCTCAGGATTATATTCTAAAAACGCACATGTTACATGTCTGTCGAATGGCGTGAATCCTCTCGACCTGCACAGATACACGTAATTACCAGTAAGAGAATATCGCGTTCGGTTAGAGCGGAAAATTAGCGCTGCTCACGGTCTGGCCGGGTGGAAATAACTGAGAAACGCTGGCTGATTTCACGCGACGATGCTATCTTAGCGGGATTTTAAGAAACCAACTACGGAAAGAAACACGTTATCGGAACCGGGGGTTGGCCGGGGGTGAATTTTTATGGCGAACCATGCCTGACGATTTCTTCGTCCCGAGAGCCTGTAATCAGAATCACGGCTCTCGATAAGCACTGCCCCTGTTCGTTTTCAGAACTTCCTCCTTCGTGTTCGATAAAGGTGTGCACACCGAGAATTAACCATCCCGCCTTGTATATTTCCTTCGCCTTTTTTTCTTCCTCTTTTCTTTTCAACCACTGCTGAGACGTTGAAAATGAGGCTTGTAATTTGCCGTCTCGAGAGAAAGAAAAAAGAACAAAGAGTCTTGGAACAGGTGGTGTTTTCATGTTCCATGCAGTGTCGTTTGGAAATTTTCCCCTTACACTTATCGGATTCGATCTCGTTTACGCTGGCCTCGCGGGTTTATCGTTCGTTTCTGTTCTCGCTTAGCTGCGATCGATTTGGTAAGTGAAACCATATGTATATCTATGGTGAAATGTTTGCTGGAAATATTAGAAGGATTAGCGTGACGTATCTTCTTCGTTTCGATTCACGATGGATGACAAGCATGTTGGTCGTATACCGAAATCTCTAGTGTTCTTTTCTAGTCCTCTGTGATTATTATGATTTGAATTATTATGATTTTGAATGATGATCCATACGATCGAAATGGATTCTCTATTTCAATAGATATAATCGGATACTGTACGTATATATAGTTTCTGTACGTTTGCTTTTAGTGTTTCTCGCCTTTCGTGTATTGCACGCTCTTTACGAAGGAAATATTTAAAACAGAAGAGATACAAACGCGGAGAAGAATCGGAGGAGAACATCAAGGTTGAATTATGATCTTTTTTCCGCTCTTTCGCTCGAAACTCTCCTCTGTAAAGAGACTAAAAACCGGCGTGCGAGTTGAAGGTTTTGCGCGAACCTTCTTCCTTTTTCAGCCTCGAAATACGTACAATCCACCCCGCGAATTCCTAAAGTAAATCGCAAGAAGCAGCTGCTCGTCCGATCGCTGCGCCAAATTAGACCCGCGACTCTTCTCCAAGGAATCTTTCTTATTACCCTTTAAACCGACAAAACCCCTCGCGATATAGCCATTTAGGATCGATCTACCGACACGTTCTAAAGTAAACAGGCCGTAGGAAGAAAAGAGAGGGAAGAAAAGAAAAAAGAGACGCGTAAGAAACCGCGAAGGGGAGAGATCGGTGTAAAAAAGACAATTGGCAAGAAAGACTCTAGATAAAGGAATGAAGAAATCAACGAGGGAAGAGTGCACACTTGTTGATACACGCGGATGCGAATCTGGTGGAAAGGAGGAAAGGACGAGGAGAGAAAAAGAGGGCGAGGAGGTTGCGGTGGCTTTGGCGAAAGAGGGGAGGAAAGAAAACCTCGAAACAATTGGAGGCGCGGAGGCGGCCGCATTTCATGTTGCCTGGCATCGGCTCCCTTTAAAGAGTCTCTTGCTTTTTGTTAGCTCTTCGAAAATTATGATTGTTTGTCCGCGAGATTTACTGCTGCCGCGGCCCTCTCAGTGCGGTACAACGTAGTCGAGGTGCCCTCCAGGGGCACCCAAAGACTCTTGCCTCCTCCACTCCGAACCGGCGAAGAGGTTGGGGGATGGTTTGCAGAGATTAGAGAATCACGAACGTCGTACTCCACTATGTCGCGCTACCGTCTCCCGTTTCTGCCTCCGCTGCGATCCGCTTCCTTCTTCTTATCCTTTTTTCGCACCGTTGTTTAGTTATCGCCGCCGGTCCCGCGTAATTTGCCCGCGCAAATTAGCGCTGTTTGAATTAGCTGATCTCAGGCCGCGATTAAAAATTTCCATCCAGTGATCGGGATTTAAGTAGGTGCTTTTCCTTTCCTCTTCTTGGTTTCTTCGTTTCGAGTATTTCTTTTCTTTTCTTTTCTTTCTTTTTGTTTTGTTTAAAGGATGCTTTGAAAGTTCGAGACTTTCGTTGGGATTATTGACAGGTCGGATGATTTGGAGGTTAAGAAAGTTTCATCAAGCTGAAGTTTCTAGTGTTGCTATGTTTTTTTAATTCGTTTTAAAAAGAAATTGGCCTGACGCGACGAATAAAAATGGTTTTCGTGTTTGATATTATCGGCGAGTTAAGTGATTTGGAAATTAGGAAAGATTTGCCGATGAAAGATAGTATAGGAGTACTTTTCCTTATTAGACTTAAAAAGTATCTGGTCTCGCGCAACGATGAAAAAATTTCCACCGAATAACCGGGCTTTTCCATACGTTTTTTTCCCCGTTTAGAGAGACAGTTTCTGCGTTTAATGCTTGGAATTATCGACGAATCAATGATAGTTCTATCAATGAGAAAGACGATAAGAAATGGTAGAGGCAAATCATTTTCAAGTAACTGCAGTTTATGAATCACTTAAAAATAATAGAGCAGGTACACGGAGAGAGAAGACCTTTTAAAAAGAAAACGATCTTCGACACAGAAGAAGGATTCCCTATTAGCACGTTTATTAACCTATTTTACATGACAACATGTAAACCGATTTTACACGACGACGCACGTTTCATTCGGACTCCGGTAAAAATAATCTAATGAATCTGTAATCGTTCGCGGAATATGTGATGAAATATTTATTGAAATCGATGACTGCGGTAAAGAGGAGTCGACGTGGAGAGGATGGGAGAACATCCCATTCGTGTTGTACGCGTATCACGAGCGAGGAAATGGGGAAACTGTAAAACTTGTTTCCAAGCTTTTTTTCTGGTCTCGATGGTGGATTCAAGGCTCGACGATCACGTTCGATCGTAAAACATCGACTTGCGAGCTCGATACTCACGGTATTTCCGTTGATTTATTCGGCATCTTATTGTGCCTCCGAACTAAACCCGGCCTGACCATCCCAAAATGTGACTTTCTCTCTTTCTCGCCCTCTCTCCTTTCGTTCATCTTGCTCGCGGACCTGGCGATCGCTCTATAAATTTCACGAGTCTTTCGAACCCTATATTTTCTCGTTATCCTCGCGTTTTGCACGACACGTTTTATTAAAGTACGATAATTTTACGAGGCGCAGCCTCCATCCCCCGTCATTCGTTCTTTCTACTCCTACCCGCCATACCTCGTCTCTCTCTCTCTCTCTCTTTCTCTCCATATTCGCCACTATCCGCCACCCAGGCGAACGCTCTTTTTCCCTCCGTTTCACGGTTTTGTCGGGTCACGAATTGTTGTTCGCGTGTGCCCTCGCGGCAAGAAGAAAAGATAAGAAGAATCAGCCGATAGATCGGGTTTCGCGTGGAAATGAATTCTTCTTGGTCTAACGCGTTCCGAATCGCTCGAATTCTCGACAGTTCTGGTCCCTTTAGATCCGCAAAGAAACGGGCTACGTGTGCCGGATTGCGTGTTTGGTAAATTGGACCGGCGAAACTTCTTGCCTAATCTATAAAATCGAATTAAGCGGCCTGATGTTCACACGGGCATGTTACAATATAATCTTCTTGCTTCCGAATCCCTTTCGCCGTACGTGTCAGTGGAAACTGTTGTTCTCTAGCTTCTTTCATTCCTGTGACTTATTCGTTTATTTATTTACGACGAATCGAGTATCGTTTAACGAGACTATCGACTGCGACATCTGTTGAACGGAATTAGCGTGATCGTCAAAAATACAAACTTCTACAAGCGTGAACCGGTAACGATGAAAATATTGAGAGATGGTGAGATACAGAAAGTTAAAGCAACGGCCCTCGGGTATTTGATCGGAAGTTCCCGAACAATTATTCAATTACCATCGATCGACAAAGCGTGGGGGGAACGAAGGGAAGATCAGAAGGCATCAGAGAGAGCGTTCTCGAGGCGGGTCGTTCGTATACGTCCGACTGTACCTTCCTCGGGAAGGCAGCTCGGCAGTAAAAGGCCTAAAGTTTTTAATACTTTCAGTTGTTTTTATGGCGGCTGGCATTTGCTCTTTTTTATTGTTCGTCTCCTCTTTCCTTCTCCCTCATGGCAACACGCACACGACCCTTCAACCACGATCAACGGAGAAAGAGAGACAGACAGGCAGACAGACAGACAGAGAAACAGTAAAGAAAAGAATGGAAGAGAAAACGAACGCGAACAAGAAAGAAAGAAAGGAGGCGATGGAACGCGCGTACACGCGGTGCAAAAGAGAAAGAGGGGGCATCCAAACGAGAGAAAGACCTCAGTCAGCCTTCTCTGATGTACGACTCGGCGGTCCGCGTGAAAAAAATCCCATAAACCAGTAAAAAAGCACGGGGTCTGTGGGCCAGAAGGGACGGGAGGGACGAAACAGGCGGGATAAGGGAGGAAGAAGAAGAAGAAGAAGAAGAAGAAGAAGAAGAAGAAGACGAGGAGATGGAGGGCCCAGTATCGCTAAAGGAATTCCTCTTATGACGAACCACGCGTGATTTTCTCTCATTCCCCCCTCCCTTCGAACCTTCCAGTCCGAATGTGCACTTCTTCACCTCCCTTTACAACCATTCTCCCATTTCTTCTTCTTCTTCTTCTTCTCTTCCCATTGCCTTTCTGTTGTCTTTGTCGTTACGCGTGTGCTTCGCTCTGCCCGGCCGTATTCTTCTTCTCTTACCCTCGGGCCGTGCTTCGACGCGGCCGTGAAACCGCGGCGATCTCGATGCACGAATTAAAAAGCGAAGACAGAAGAATTTCGAATGACTAATGACGGCCACATGTGCCGGCGTCGCGTCTATTCTTCTTCGTGCATCCTCGCCGCGATGCTGAACACGAGGATCTCGTGTTGCTTTGTAGCACCGAGAGAGAACACACTCTATCGATTTCGTATTCGTCGTTTTCCACGCCGCCACCGCTGGATACTCTATTAGGTGACTTAGGCCGAGGCACAGATCCATCGAGAGCGAGCCGTGTGTGCCGAGAAGAGGATTTACGAGCGTGGCGTACGTCTTTGATGCAAATCTCGCTTGACGTTGTCGACGTCTCGTCCATGAATATTCCCGTTTCTGTTTCGTAACGGATCTGAAAAATCCGACGTTAACGCTTCAACTACGAACGAATAAGCTATAAAATATGTATGAAAGAAACTAAGGTGCAACGTGTAGGAGAAAGCTTCTACTTAAGGAAAATCCGACCGAACCTTTGAAAATGCGTCGCTCCAAAATGGATGAAATTTCGGCGAAAAATTACGAATTATTCAGTTTGATTAATCTGGTGTTTCTAACATTAAGCGGAACCCTGTTTATGATGGTACGCGCGTTTTGGAAAGTTTTGGCGGCTACCGCATTAGGAATCGAGCAATTTAGACATCGTAAAGTCGTAGAATCTAAGTGGAAAGAATGTTAACGAAAAGAGTATTGAAGAAATCCTTGGAATTCTTTTATATAATCAGAGTGGCGGGAAACAATAAAATTGCAAATGACACGTTGAATTAATGCGACGTTGGTTCTTAATGAGTCAATTTGTGAATTGCAATTTTATAAATTAAGATTGAGATAAACGGAGTATTTGTGATTTTTGATAAATAGGTGACGCTTGCTCGTGGGCGTTTGAAACGATTAATTCAACGAGCGAAAGGATTTCCTTTTCGATTCGTGTTTCGTTTGTTCCACGTTGCGTTCGATGATTGTTACAACGCGTATATGTAAATTTACGCGAGTAAAACACACGCGTGTAATATTGGAAAGAGAATGGGAGGTAGAACGATGAGGAGAAGAGGGAAAAAAGCGAGTCGAAACCAGAGAATACGGATTGTAGTTTTCTGTCAGACTGTAATGGAATATCGCCGCGCACTCTATGAATAGTTATGGCTCCTTACGCATAAATTAGACCGTAGGAATTAATAGCTAATTCAACAGCTTTTCAATTATCGTCGAAGCGAGAATTCAGTAATACCTGCCTTATAAATATAGATAAGAAACGTTGTTGTAATTTTATCGAGAATGTAAGTCTCATTACTTATTAGCTTTTCTCTTTTCCCCTTTTTCCTCATCTACTAATCGTCTAATAGCGTTTTCACCATAAATTTTCATAATCGTACAGGAATCCAATTTTCCCAATTCCACTCTGCTTTACGATTTTTCTAATATCGTTTTGATTCTCTAAATTTGTCTAATTTAGTAAGTAGGTAGTCGGTAATTCTTTACAGTACTTAAATTCTCATTTCAGAAGCTGATACGTTACGTTGTGAATTTTTTAATAAATTTTCTGATTATCGGCACTTGAGTTTCTTTATTCGTTGCATTAATTTTCCGTTTAGTTACTGCCGTTTTACTTATATCATAATCAATCTTTCGTAATTTGAAATATCAAATTCACTATCACGGACATAATTCAACCTCGTTTTCTTCTACGTTCCCTCCTAACTCGATAGTAAGGCGTTCACATCAAACCCTTTTATTCTTGCTTACAGATTGTGTTGTTTCAGTTTCTCTAAAATGAACGAAGAACGTTCCGTATAGATTATTCAAAACGCTGATTTTTAAACTCAAAAGAAAATAGGTAAAAAAAAGTCATTATCCATGCATCGTTTTCCTTAAACGAACGTGTGCAACCTGCTTTCGATTACGGTACATGTCCCTGCAATTTGTCCAGAATAATAAAAAAGCACTCCGTGCAAATTACTGAAAACTCTAATTTTCGAAGACACTACGAAACAAGAAATCATTCTCCGCAGAATTGTTGCTTTTCTTTTTTCTTTTTTTTTTTTTTACGAAAGAACGTCCATTCCGACTTTGAATCGTATATCGTGCTCTTGTAGATTAAAAATTAAAAGAACCCACGCAAATTACTGAAAACGTCAATCTTCAAAGAGAAAAATAAAAACAATCGCTCTTCATACGTTGTTTTCTTAAAAAGACCGTCCACGGCCGATGTTGTAGCGTATCGTGGCGATCTTCGAACGGAGTTGGAAAAGGAGAAACGAGACAGAAAGAGGCCGAGATCGGAGCACCATCCGTAATTTCAGATAGAGTCGGTGCCGGGTGTTATTAAACCCGATAGGCCAGCGAATGTTTCTCCCTCGCGGGTGTTCCCCGACTTCAATTTAAATCGGTGACTTTGCTCTTCTGCCTCCCTCCGCTGTGGCCGGTTTCCTCTCCTTTTCCAGCAGACGTGCGTGGCTCGCGCATATTTCTGTCCTTCGAGGCAAGAATCCCTTCGGGATCCTTTCGGCCAACGAACGAAATGGAAAGCTGCGAAACAAGATCTACAGCCTATGCGATTCTTCTCTGGTTATTAAGCAACGATAATTATCAAATTGAATCGTCGATCCATTTGGTCAAGCCTCTTTCGTTCTTCTTTTTCCAGGCCAATGTGTTTCTTCCTTTTCTGGTAGCTCGTTCGACAAACCAATATCCGACCCGTCTGTACTTTGAATCGGGCAATGTATCTCAGAGACGAAGGTGTCGCGAGGAATTTACTAGAAAGTAAAAAGGTTTGTCGTGCGTCGTTGTGGCAACATTGAAGTCAAATTACGCGTGGGGTAATGATACACGGGGAATAAAAAATTGTTAGCAATTTGGATCTCGTATGTCAGTGAGATTGGAATGTCGGTTTATCACCGCTCGATACGAAACGCAGAATTCTGCATGCAACTCTGTCAAACGTGTATCAATAACGCCATTGCGAGCCCGTGGTACTACTTACGGTTTAATTAAGATCGCTCGAGATAAATCTAGACTGGGTCAGTTACACGTGAATTAATGATTTCCATCGATCACGTGCCACTAACCGATTAATAACGGAACGTTGGTAATCGGCCAGCTATCGGTTTAAATATTCCTAATTCGCGTTATAGCCAATAGGTTGAATTTTTACATACGTCGAACCAATAAACCGACATTTTTCATAGATCGAACCACTGGACAAAATTTTTCCGTAGATTGAAATAGTAGATCGAATTTTTCCAGAGATCGAACCATTCGGTTCAAGTACATCGAGATGAACCATCAGCCTCGTTCTTTTTCGAGGCACGTCGAATGTGTGTCTTTTTTTTCATAACATACGATACTGTACAATATTCGCAATTTTTTGTCAAATAAAGGAAGAGTTACATCATGTACAAAATCTTTAACAAAACCCAGAACGATTTCTATTGCAATTTACATAAACGCTCCACGATCCTAAAATCGTACAATTAAATGAAAGAGTATTTGCATTGCTTAGAAAATTTTTATAGAGACTCGGAAGAATTTGTGTTATAATTCAAGTAATATACATGAATTCGTTAAAATAATGATTTTGGCGGCTCAAGATTGATATTTCCATTGTAAAACATGCTACTTAAAAAAAAAATCAATGTTCTTGTAGCTTCTATGTACGTATCATGCTCGAATTATAATAAAATTTATTCCACGAGATCTCCAGGTTTGTTCAAAATTTTGAAAAACTTCAAAAACTTTCCCGGTACAATCATGATGCAGTATACAATGATACACGCTCATAAACTGTTTCCATAAATATTCCGCTACTTTTGCAAGCAACTGTACTTTCAACCATTTCTGTATAATTCGTTTCTTTCCGCGATTCGTAACAGAAATCATGTCGGACGATGTCTAATTACGCGAAGAGGAGGAGCGTGTCGCGTCGCATCCGAGATCGTTTGTCACGATGATCCCTCCGACAAGTCAATGCCGCGTTCTGGAGTCAAAGAAATCATTCATCACCTCGTGGCATGGCGACTCGAGGCGGTTTGCTGCTCGCGTGCTTCTCCCTGTCAGTCGATCCTCGAACGACGACAGGATGCTCGGCTCCCTCGAAATCCACCACTCGACTCGAGACCTTCCGGTGAACACCCGGAATACCACCTCTGTAGGGGAGAGATGATAGGACATACTCGAAGAAGTCGAGCCCTCGTGCGGTCGGCTCTTCGCACGATTTTACACCGCGCAATTAAGCCGGCTGATAAGAGCCGATAACGGCCTCGGTTCTCATTCCCTACGTTCAGACTCGAGCGTTCCTGGGTCTCTGGGTTTCCAACACTAATTCTGGTCGGGGGAAGTTGCTCGAAGTCGATAGATAACGGGGACAATTTAGGCAGTTTTTGTCGCGGCATTCCTGAAACAGATGTTAATGGTCAACCACGGTGTTCGGTTACGAATTAATCTGCCATTGGGAAATTAAGAAAGGTTTTTTATTACAGTTGGGACGGTTTGAAGGTTTAAGAGGCTGAGTTAATAGATTTGTTTGTATCGCCGGATTCGTCGAATAGATGTCAATGGTCAGACTAGTGTATTTCGTTACGACTTAACAGGGCATTGGGAAATTGGAAAATTGTGAGATCGCAGATGATGATAGATTATTGTATCATATTAGGTGATAGATATCGAGGACATTTCAGGCAGCTTGTGTCGCGGGATTCTCGAAACAGACGTCAGTGGTCAGTCGTTGTGTCTGCTGAATTAATGAATTAATCTGGCAGTGGGAAATTGGAAACGGTTTTATTGTAATCGAAGTGTTTTAGGTTTAGGAGCTGAGTTAGTAGATTTCATTGTTCATTTATTGGTAACATGACGTTGGAATAGTAAGCGCGATGGATGAAATAAAATACATAATGAAAATTACTGCAGCGTTTGATAAATGTCATCTTAGATACAACTTCGTGCAAAGAAAGCGAAAAAACGAAGTTAAAGTAGCGTAGATGAATATACTCGATGTGTGTCCTTGCTTTCCTTCTCGTGTCCATAATTTCTTTGACTAAAATGAAAAAAAGCAGGTCGAGATTTGCCAATATTTTCTGCATATTAACGTTCCTTTTCAACTATATATTGGTATATTGTAACAAAAGCTGATCTTTATACTCTATTTTCTCGTTGCTGGAACATGGTAATGTCGCAAACTTGTCGCAAACAAAAAATTTCCAAACTTGTTTATACACTTGGACATAACCGCAGCATTTTGGCTGCATACACGAGGATAAGCCCCCATCACACTTATCAGCCAAACCTAATGAATTCAATTACATCAACATAAATTAGAATATCTATCACAGTACGTTTTAACATTTTTCTCTTTACAATTTCGTATTTTCACTGTCAGACACTGTCCGGTCGTGCCTTTGTATGTATCGACGAAATACACGTCAAATCAAACATTGGACGATATCATAAATCCAATTATGTTCATGGAGACGCACCATCCACGATTAGTTCCTACTATAGTAGCGAATTAAGGATCAAGAGATGAAGAACCACGAGTGTTTCTTGGACCTCTCCGAAAAAAGGAGTCTCCATAAGACAAAGAAATTTTCTTTCCGAACGATAATCGAGAGAAATGGAGGAGGCGACAGAAAACAGTCTTCCTACACTGACGAAGTGTGAGATCGAAAACTGTAAGCCGAATCTGGTTTCAATCTGTTCGAGAAAGCTGCGCGAAAGGTTTAAGAATTTTCTTCCTGGACAGCGGCAGAGAAAAATGGAGGAAGTGACAACGAAACAGGAAACGAGCACAGAAGAGGACAGCACCGGGGCCGATGACGGTGTGCGACCGGTTCTCCGGATCGCGTTTTCATCAGCGAGCTCGTGTCGCACGGGTTCGACCGTTATTCAGGAATTAATTCATAATTAGAGCGGCCCACCTATGGGCAGCCTAACCCACATTCCAGTCGCCAGCTGTCCCCGCCAGCACAGCCTCGTTTCCAGCTTTTCTTTTCCTTTCTTCTCTTTTTCCCTCCTTGACTTCTTCCTCCCTCTCCCCCTCCCACCCTAGCGCATTTCTGCCTTGCCACGTCTCCTCTCGTGTCTGGCTCACCTACACAACTTATTTTGCATGGCTTCAGTCGCGTTACCTGCGAACGCACACCGCGTTCCAGCGCTGCTCTCCTCCTGAGAACTGGTCCCAAGTGGATCAGCTGATTGCCGCTGTTCTCCGCCATCCGACGTCGGCTTTTCTCCGCAACGGGGACCTCGACCAGGTCCTTGCATTGTTCCTAAGCGGATTTTCTTCCAGATCTCGAGACTTTATACGTCGACTCTGGTTTATTTTCTTCTACTTCTTAGGTTAGCTTCGCGGTGTTGCTCCTTTTTTTTTTGTAATTGACCGATTCCTATGGACGAGTATTAACGTTACAAATATTAGGATTTCTTCTTGGTGTTTTCTTAGGTTTCGAAGGGAACAGCGACGCGATGTTGTTGCGATCTTATCAGATCGTCAGTATGTGGTTTGACAGGTTACATGAAACTTCGTCATCTTCGTGTTGTCTCTTGAAGTAGATACAGTTTCTTACCAGATATAGTAGATAGCTAGAAATAAGTATTGTTTCTTTTTGTCGATATATCGAGTACTTCTCCGGGAGTAGCAAATTTTTCACAGAACAATTTTAGATCCAGCTTCCTTTCAGAGCATCCTACATTCTCCGGCTACTTCTTCGATAGCGTTTGACCGGTACAATCACATAGAATCGATAACGATCTAATGTAGAAGAAAGAAGCTGTTAGAACGCCAGAAAGTCTGTATGATTGTGACGAATTGTTTGTACGAATTCAAAAGCTAGAATCGACGTTAGATTTGACTATCGGCGAAAGAAATAATTTTTGTCCATAGAATTGACAAAAATTCTATGTAGAAAATCAGAGAACGAATTTCTTAACACATCAAAATTTCTATATGGCTGTAATGAATTGTCCATGCGAATTCAAAAGTCAAAGATAACAATAGATTTATTTCCCTATCGTAAGATAATAATTTTAGTTAATAATCGCTGATTGTCTAACAGTCTATAGAATCGACAAAAATCCTTACGCGAAATATTAGGAAAGAATCTCTTATTACTTTCTTCGTTAAGACGCCAAAAAGACGTTTCTATCGTCCTAATGAACGAGAGGGACGTTTCGCAAGGAACGCGTGGGAGGTTGGAGGTCTCGGAGGAGGATTAGAAAGTCGATTTCGCGGATCCAAATTCGTGGCGCTCGATCGAAGCCGGGACAAGAATTCGTATAGGGGGTCTTTGCACCCGGAGGATTCCAGCGGCGTCATTTATGGAACGGACAAGACACGCCATTAGATTTATGATTATGCAGCACGAGGCATATATTTATGAAAGTCACCAACACACGCTTCTGGCCAGATGTGACGTTAATCGGATTGCTCGGAAGAGACCGCCGCAGGACCCACTCGACTTCGATATTTGGTTCACCTGGTTTCACCAGCTTGACACTTTACCTTATGTATACTTAGCACACTCGATTAAAACTCTTATCTCGTACTATAATCTCTGATATTTTTCTACTGAAAAGAGAAAAGAGGAAACGAGTATAGCGGTCGTCGGTTAGGTAATAACACGGTAAAGTTACTTGGACACTTTTTAATATATCTCTGCTGTTCAGCGTAGAAAATTCACCTTTCAATGTACAATTATTTGTACTATCATGTTGCAATTAACGAGCTTGTAGAAGCAGAACCATTTGCTTTTGACAAGTTGATCGTCGATCGCGTAGAACTTCTGTTTATGGAAAGACGGAGGTATCTATCCGTGAAATTCGAATATCCGGTAAAATGTCCAAAACCGGTACGATGTAATCTTTCACACAATAACCATACAGTTAACGTGTATCAACTTCGATCTAGAATCCTAACGCGCGTTTATACTAAATCTCAAGCCTGTTAACTCTCCCATGACTTACGACACTATCAGAAAGTAGGATTACAAATGACAAGATCGAGAGAATTCAGAAAAATTCAATTCGTTTCTCACTCGCCATTCTCACTCGGCATAAAAACGAAATCGCCCTGAGGACCTCGTGCGATAATCAGGAAATCCAACGCGTGTAATGGAAACTTGGAACGCTGTCTCCGATTAGTTTTCGACCATTTAAACGGATAACAAAGCAGGCGAACTGATAAAACAGACATAGAAATTTAGCGGTGACGGCGGACAAATCGCGGCAGTAAAACGTCCTCGTTTATATACATAAAGGAAAGAAAAGCGACAGGCTGGCCGCGTGTTATCGATCGAATAGTCCGACTTCTCCAACGACTGTTCAGTTCCAGTTTTCTTGAAACGGACTTTTTGGTCGCGGTGCATGGCGGATCGTAAAACGCGAGATACGCGATACGAGCTTGGAACGCGCTATATCGCGCGTGTACCTGCGCTAACGGCGACGATAGCGCGCAGAGACACTGCAACGGAAGAATGCAAGTGGCAAGTAGGTCAGCTGGATTCTCTGTTGCACGATCCGGCCTTTTATCTCCGCGAAATCGGCCGATTTCTTCGCGCGGAACGACCCGGGGGATTTTTCTCATCCGAGCAAATGTTAAACCTCGTTCGCTTCCTTGTTTCTGTGAAACCTAAGCATGTGTTCGATCATTCGACGCTGGCTTTTAGTATGAAAGAGAATTTCGTGGGAGAATATTTCGGCTGTACCTGCTTACTTTCCCGAGAAGGATTTTTGATATTCGCACTCGTGAGAAAGTGGAGCGGGCCGAGTACGAAATTTATTAGGTTTATTAGGAAGCTCTCCAGTTCATTAAGATTTCTCTTTGGTTTCCCTCTCGATGCACGAAATTTGAACACTGCGTAGTCCGTTGTAAACCTTTGTTCAAGCACAGAAACATATTATCACGCGAAGAATATAATCAGGCGATGTCACGACTGACGTACTAGTTCCACGATTCTGCGATTCATCTGTCAAAATTGTGAAAACTGTTTTTATTACAACTCAGCTTTACATCAGCGATACTATATCGATCACCAATATTGGTCACCGATAATCTTCTATTCTTCCACGTTACGACGATCAATATATCAAACATTTGGTACCAAAGTATTTCGTTATATTTATCCCAAAGAATTTCGTCAAGCTCCAACTATTTCACACGTTAATATATATTTATTGAGAAGTATCTTTTTACGCTAATACAAACAGCTTCGATATTCTATTGGGCTGGCAACTAAGTGATTGCGGATTTTATCATTAGGTGGTACTGACAAAATCCGCAATCACTTAGTTGCCAACCCGATATACAAACAGGTCCAACAAGCTTCAACTTTTCGGTTCCTAATTTTTATTTAAGAAAACTGCCGATATGGAGTAATGGCGTTACGAGTACGTATCTGACTATCATGAAATGTTAAAGTCAAATTTATATGGCGGCAGAAAATCAAGACGATTGGTCTTTATTGACCATTCTGATTGCATAGAAAGGTAGTATAGTTAGAAATAACACGACGACGATATTACTACAGAAGAATAATATTAAAACAAAGTTCGAGACGATGAAAAATGATAGTCTTTAAGGATCGGCGATGCTTAGGTTCGAGGATCAAGGTTCCAATACACACATGCAGGTTGCATCGATTCGAGTGAAAACTTGCGACTCGATCCATTTTATAAAATATCTCGGCGCAGTTTCTAAGTGCACGATGTAACACGAATTTAATTCGGCGATCGAATGACGCTTAATCGGCAGGAAATTATTCTGCGAAAAGTCGAAAAAAATGAGGCGTGTAGGCGTTTGAAGTGGTGGGGAGTCGATGGGGGCGATGACTTTTCCGCGTCAGCAGTAATCGGTCTCGCGTACGACGTAACGAAATAATCAGGGATCGATTGCCGTGCAAGCAATTAATTTCCGGTCCCCTCGTCGAACTCTCCGGTTTCTCGCGTACCGTTGCGGAATACCGACGAAAGGAAAGGAAAGGAAAGAAAGGAAAAGAAACGCCGCGTGAACATGGACACGAAACGATATCGCGTGCGAGCAGCGTCACGTTCGGGCCGGAGATCCGATTAAAAAACCCTGTGACGATAAAAATTATCCGCGCGACGCGACGCCTCTTTTCGAACCTCGTCGATCGACCAGATTACTCTGTTTGGATTAACTCCAATGTTTTTATAAGCCGTGTACCGTTACTCATGCCCGTCACTGACGTAATAGTATCAATGATGTAGTTCCTGTGTTCAGTCCTGTAAACCATTCAATTACAATCTTTATGCGATTGTCATATCGTGGATAATTATTTATTGAATGGAAATCTCGAAGGAAGTTTGGGAGAATTTTTGTCAGAATTCGTGTCGCAGCTTCTATATTTTAAAATAGATTTATTACATCGAAGGGGAATAACATTATGAAGAATATCTTCGTGGAAATTCTGGACGACCTTTATCGTCATCGACGGAGAGAATTCGCAGTTGGTAGATCAATCTGATCGAATGAAAAAAAGAGTCACGTAATTATGATTGACGTAGATTGTAGAAGCTCTAGAATCTTAAAAGATTTACGTATCAAAGGCTCAGAACGATTTTTATCACCATCCAAATAGAAGTTTTACCTCGTACGAGAGCGCAATTTCTATTAAAATTTACATAAAATATTCACAATTTCGAAACCGATCTGTCGAGCGAAAGAACAGTCGCAACGTCTACAAGATCCTCACAAAATCCCACGACGATGTCATATCGTGGTTCACGCACAAATTGATCTACGAGACGAAAGAATAGTCACAACAGTCTGCGAGATCTTCGCGAGATCTAACGTTTTCCATACCATAACGTTTACCATAATTTACACGAAAGTTCTCTAAATCGCAAACCAGTCAATCAAACGAAAGAAGACTCGCAGCATCTACAAAATCTTCGCAAGCTCTCGCAGTGATCTCTGTCGTAAATTACACAGAAACTTCCCAATTCGCAGATCGTTCGGCCGAACGAAAGAAACAATCGTCAAACAAGAAAACAAGGAAACGTGATATCTGCGCCAAAATCGGCGCGGTGCCACGAGGGTGTCCTCGCGGCAAGAAATGGAAATTCTCCCAATCCAAAAAACAAAAAAAGGGAAAAGAGAAGCTTGGAAAGGGAGAAGAGGCGAGTGCACGGCGCTTTCTTTGCCTGGGACCAAGAGCCAGAACGACCTATTCGTCTCCTTATTGAGACGATCCGATGAGGACCGGCGATTGGAGGCGCTCGGGCCCTCGCGTGTTCCTCTTAAATATCCGAACAACTTTTTCCACCAAACGGCGGCCCGGGACAATTTACGACGAAAGCCGGTCAATCCGCGCTACATTTTGAATTTCAAATCGCAGCCACCGCACCGAGAGAACCGCCACACTTTTTCCCAACCGATCTGTTCGCGCTTGAAAACGGCGAAATCTGAAGACGCCCGCGTGAAAAGTGGGGGCGGTGCGCAGACGAGCGCGCGCCTGCACCAGCCTCTCTCTAAATTTAAATTTACGATTTCTCCCGGCCGCCGCTTGTCTCCGCGGATGGTGCTTCTTCATTTCGCTTCGTGAATCCTCGTCTGATCTCTTCCCGAAAACGGACGGCCGTTCCAACGTCTGCGGAAATCGTAGCTCGTGTTTGAGAGAGGGAAACTTCCCGCTTCCTGTAATGGTAGATCCTTTAGGCGTGAACGGGTTCTTCGGTGTCGAAGACTACTTCCGTTGTTCGCGTTCCCTTGCCGGTTTAGGTTACTCGCCAGCGAATCGTGAAATTATGCATAAAAGTCGGGCGAATGGAATATTCTGCTGAAGTATAAAAACGTATTTTGATTCTTCGGTGTGGAAAGCTGTGTATTCGTCTCCGTTCCACGCGCTTTCTTCTGTATTTAAGTTATTGGGCAGCAAATAGCGGAATGGGGCGTAAAAGTGGGTTACGCGGAGCATTGTCGTTTCGTTAGAGCGCGAAAATGTATTTGAATAATAGATATTTTACAAATTATTTTAAATTATAAATTATGATCGTAAACAAATTGCTACGGTTTAAAATACAGCTGGTTATTATATGTAAATACTTTTATTTCTTTAAGTTTCGCAAATGTTATAGAATCTGGAAGAAGGTGGAAGAAGACAGAAATATTAAAACAATTCCTTGGGATTTTCTCTTGGAACTTGAATATGCAAAACCGCGAATCAATAGCAGATGAAATTTTGGTTCTTGACGAGTTGAGTACAATGAACTTGGTTTTTCTATTTCCGACATATCAAACTTCTTTAATTCGCTCGTCATTAACGAAATGTCTTTTCACGTATGGGAAATAGATTTTATGGTAAATACTAGAGACAAAATGTCTCAATGATTTCCACTGGACGGCGATTCGTCAGGAATTTAGTGGAATAACGTTTCTTAATCGTCCGTACCGAACGACGAGCCGCGTGGTCACATGTTCTTGATTTAATTTAATTTAAGTATACGCTCGCGCCAACAAATGACAGGCATTTAGAGGGGACAGTCGACGATGGGGCTCTACCGTTTTAACCGGTTTAACGTGAAAATAGCAAGGAGACAAAGCGTTACAGCGCAATTTCTCATCGTTTCGATTTTATCCCTCGCCCAGAAGCAAAGACAATATCGTGTAACTCTTCTTTCTCATCATTCGTTTACTTGCATTTTCGTTGATAACATCGACGAAAAATAAAGCAGCTGAACGTTAACCTTCCCGGACAACCAGATGAAAGAACATCTTAGCACCGTTTATGTTAATTTTTGTATTATAAATTTCGTATTTTACGTCTTGAGTAACGATGACTAACTCGTTTTCAACACGTTTAAGTTTTTTTCAAGGACATCTATTTGAATCGGTAAGTTGCAGAGAAATATTTTACGAGTCCAATAACGTGTTACCTTAATTAACTGTTTATGAAAAAGATTTGGTTGTCGTAACTCGTTAACAAATGTCGAAAACAAATCAACCCGTCATTCGGATTGTCAATCGTATGAACGTGATGATTCGTTTCAATCCATAAATCTCCTGTTCTTTTTACGTTCCATTTCTTTTAGCTATAAACTATATCCTATTGACACAAACGAAATCTAAAATCCACTCAAACGATATTCATCTATTTTTATTAATTTCGAATTCCGTGATTGTAAAAATGCTCTACTGTTAACTGGTTAACTCTACTGTTTACTGGTTAAGTCTACTGTTCGAACGGTTAAAAAACGTATTGTTCTTATAGAACAGCATGTAGTAGCCATAAAAGGTATTAAGTATTAAGATAGTCTGATAGTCACGATCGAGTAATCGAAGGAGGAGAACAGGAGAAACTGTTAATCGATAATCGAGCGTTTCTTTCGAAGCGCGAAGGTGGAGGAAAACATTTATCCCGGTCTTCTAAGCCGTTCTTAGTCGCTTTATCTGCGGCTGGTGGCGTTAATTGTTCGATACACAGCCACCCACGCACGGAAGTCGACTTCCTCGCGTAATCGCCAGGCGGAATTTAGTTTCTTGATTCGGTATTTATGCGCGGCACATTTTTCAGCGGAATTTCCTCGAGAGACCGGCCGCGATATAAATCCTCCGCGATAAAACGCTTGTTGCCGACAAATCCGCGAACGCGAATAAATTTCATTTATTTACGTTCTCTAAACCCGAGAATCGCTGTAATATTTCCTTTCCCTCCTGCCTTCGATTAAACCTTCCAGAAATAAGCACTTATCAGCAACAAGCTTTGTTTCATAATATAAAAATTGCGAAATTTACGAGTTTACGTTTGCAACCTGTTTGTATCGCGTGTAAAGATGTTAAGTGGATGTTTGTAGATTCTCTGTCTGTGATGTATAACGCAATCGAATAACGATTATGTTATGAAATTATGTTATAACGTACGTGGAGTTGCACGACGACAGATGCAATGACAGTATGAAAACGATAAGCAGGTGGACGTAAAAAGTGAGGAAAACGACGATGAGACGGATGTGACAGACGATAAACAAGAAAAGAAATTAATCCGATTGTACCAAATTGACGAGAGTATCGTTGGATATATTCAGTTTATTTGTAATCCACGGAGGAAGCGGCTTATTTGTCGAATAAAGGAAATTAATTATTCATGTCGACTACTTACCTTGAACATTGACATCGTTGTGACATTCGTGACCATTGTGTCAGCCTGATAATTCCTGCAATTCCCTATATATTTGCTTTTTGTTCTCCGTTCAACGCGGTTGACAATTAATTCGCCCAAATAAATCTATTAAACAAATTATGACTGTTCGTTTTCAAGTACGCAATGTAGTTCTGATAAGAGTAAAATCATTAAAAAATTTTCAATTTTTATACAAATACGAGGCATAAGATAGGAACGCGACAAAGTCTAAGGAGATGAACTTGAATAAAATAATGAAACTTTTCGAAACTTTCGATAATACCTACTTTACTAAGCTATTGATACGATCTTGCTTTTTGTATCCCGAGTTTAATTCTTATTTAATAAAATATCCTGCATTACGTTGGCTCTATCATTTTTCCTTTTTTTCGTGAATATAGTCCTCTCTAGGGGAAAAATGATAAATTATTCCTCGGTATGGCCGCAAACACCGTACACCTCATTCCTTGTCACATTAATCACAAGATACAAAAATTGCAAATTATCTGACGTTTATAGTCATCCATATGAGGACTGCAAATTTTGATGCGTTTATAGTTAGACATATAAGAACTGGAAATTAACGTGAACGTATAAAAATCGAATCGAACGTAAAAAAAATAAAGAATTGTTTCCTTATTCGAGTGATTTAATTTGCAGTACCACTATTTTCTACGACCTCGAAAATCGACTTGTCCACGATCGTGAATGTGCGACAAGACTCGACAAAAAAAAAAAAAAAAACAGAAAAAAGAAAAGAAAAAATGACAAGCCGCGAGTGAACATGTAGCACTTAGTATTTTTAAACGTAACTCGGCAAAAAGATGTTTTGCGATTCACGACTCGCAGATATGGGTCTCTTATCTCGCTCTCCTATCTAATAACTACGCAATTCTTTATGAAATCGAAACGAATAAATGTTTCAATGTAAGCTCGGAATCTTTCGCGGCTGGCAAAAACGGTATGAAAAAATCGTGATTACAGGACAAAGTGGAACGCAATAATTCACGGTGTTGGCGGCTCGATCTGCTTCGCATCGTTTCCACGATTAAAACGTTATGCCAACAGCCTCGTAACGTTACGTTGCAATATGATGTTTATCGTAATGTAAAAATATTCTTTCGCGATATCCATTAAAAATAGGTCATTTAAATGGAAAGATCTATTTACGGTATATCACATGATCGAGATATGCATCGTCCCTCGTGGATCACACTGTTGCAGAATAAATTGTCGATCATTAAATTGGAATTATTTTATCGCGTTACGAATGAAACGTCAATGTATAAGCGAAATTCTAGTTTCTCTGTAGGAAATTACGCGATGAAGAATTGTTCCACTTAATTCAAAATATGATACGTTTTTCACATTAGGAACACCCTGTCAAAACGTCGCCAATTAAAAACCAATGGTCGATAATGAAAAATCTATTTTCCCTATAATTCGTTAAACGCTCGATTCCTCGTTTCTTATTGCTTTTGACCGTCTTATGGATGAAAAATGGATGGTGAAATTTGTCGGAAAATAAATAGATTTCCCTTGTAATTACTCTTAATGTTATAATATCGGCAATTATCTTCGGCACATAAAATAAACAATGAATAAACGATATATTGTTATCCATTATTCACTTATTATTCGTCGTGCATTGAAATAACTTGTCGATCTTCGAATTGGAAGCATTCTTGCGATATTATCGCTTGAAAAATCGAGCCGATACCAAAAGTGCTGGAGTCAGGGATCGAGTAGGTGTAACGCGGATAGAGAACCACAAGGGAACAGCTTTTTAATGTCGTGGCTTGCATGTAACTAGGCCGCGGTGTTCGGGTGTGGCCGTGTCGCGCATTGTTTCTGAAATTACGATATTGTAGTTATTAATATTTATATATCGGCGAGCGGAGGATCGTCGTGGGGCTGGCAGCGTCGACTTTCTAAAGTGGTCGAATGCCACCGTGGCGCGCGACGATGTACCTTGACCCGAACCCGAGTAAAATTATCGCTTTCGCGGCGAAAACGCCTCTCGGAAGTTGCACACTCTGACGTTTATTGATTGACCATCGCGTCTCCACCGTTTACGAATAAATGTAACGATCAATCCTGATCTCGTAGAACTGGGCGTTCCGTCTCTCCCGCGAGACTTTTCCCATCCAACGATCTCCAATCGCACAAGATATATAATGGCGAACAACGACTGCTCCACCCTCACAATATCGTTAACCCTGCTGCGATCCTCGAATTTTTACGGTGAAACCTTTTAGCTATATATTATGCGTGTTGTACGAAATATTTTGAATTATTGCCTTCTTTTGTTTAATTGAGGTTTAATATCGGATCAACTGCTTACGAGATTGTTGACGACACCATAGAAGAAGGGGGGGTTGTACATTATATTGCGTTATTCCATCGGTATAGTTTGTAAATCTTAACGAATGGTGGATCTTAAAATCTTGTTAGCTCTCTAGTGAGAAGATTGTGGGTTTTTGTTCACTTTTATATCTTTTAGTGAACATATGAAGTGGAATTTAAATGGAAATTTGTTACATGTAGACTAATGAGACTGGAGATATTATGATTATGATCATATCATTTCATTATCTTATATTATGATTGATATTTGAGACGAATCTGAAAATGTATGTAGTCGTAAAAAGATATTTCTTGACGTGAGAAAAATACAATTGGATCGAATGCTTCAAGGTTAAGGTGTGCCAGAGTTGAAAATTATTATATGAACAGAGACATTTGTGCTGGATGTTGAAATCCCTCGTGTAACTGCTTAGTTGTAGTTTGTCCGTCTTCGTCTAAATATACCGACCATTCTGCTCCAAAATTGTTCGCGACGAAATATGCTTCTCTTAAATCTCATACAATGAAGCACATATTTTGTTACGGTCTTACACATCAGCTATTACTGCTGATATTTTAAAATATTACGCTGGTTTGTCGTATTTTGTCATGCCACTACGAATCTACCGAAAATTGGCACACGAGGAACACATGCTTTTCCTGAAGTAAACGTCGCGTCGTGTCAACGAGTGAACGTCAGTATTCCCTCATCCGAAATAAAAAATACTTAGCAATTGTTTCTAAAACACAAAGAGTATGGTAAAGTAGAATTATACAGAATACGAAAACCAAATATTTAAAAACTACGTGAGATTTAATAATTTTCATTGAAATACAACAATCATTAACAATAACTTATTCGATTTATTATTTTATCTTATGGGACCTTTTGCGACAAAGGCGCTCTATTACACTGTTAACTCTGCTATGTCATTTTGGTTATTTTCCAACCAATGTTCCATATTTTGTAACACGAAAAAATACAAAAATTTCATTTTGCAGTAAAATAGGAAAAAAATTGCTACCTATATGCGCTGTTTCTCGTCTTAATTTTACGTTTAAACATTTTCTTAAAACACTACGAGTCTTTTTCGTTGCTAAAACGAGAGCAAGATTGTAGTATGAAAATTCGATAATGGCAACAATGTTACCGAGACGCAGCTTCTTAATCATCTCGATAAGGTTCTCAGGCGAGACAAGGTGACGAGGTTTATCAGAATTTCGCTGATAAAGAACACACACTGACCGGCCAGTGCTGTGGATCGAATTCCACGTGACTTGACTTGTGAACAGCGACGCAGCTGCTCGATATCTGCACGTCTAACCAAATCAGGTGGAGTAGCTCGGAATGCGCCAGTACGGTCGTTTGATTGACATTTCGGGGACGCTCGTTTGTCACAGAAAAGTCGAACTCCATTTGTTCCTCCAATTCCCTCGATTCCCCCCTTTCCTCCGCTTCGTTGTCTCACCCTACAATTCCACCCCTCAGCATTACCTGTCTCTTATTTCCATCCAAGCGATTTACCCTCTCTCGTCGCACCTTCCCTTCCTCCACTTTCTGTTTTATTTAATTATTCTGCGTGGTTCGTTCTCGTTTTGTATCGTTTCGCTTACCGCGTGCGTTAAGATAACAGAGCGCGAACCCATGCTGGGCTATCGGTCAAAGTCAACGAAACCGACGCGACACGTTCGAAAACTTCCATTTTCTACTTTTCAACCCTCTCCTGCGTCCAGCCATCCTGCTACGAATCCTAAATTATTTAATGATTGTTTGCCACTTTGGAATATGTTAGAACTTAGCAGATAAAAATTTTGCCTTTATCGCTGCCAAATTTTGATTCGATTTTACAGTAACAAATATAAAAACCGGATGAGTTTATGTTAATACAATTAATAATAAGTGATGATAAAACGAAACACTGAAAGTTCTATGCTCCGAGAAACCATGTTAATTAAATCCATGTGTTTCTCAAATATTAATCATGCACGTAGTTAATGTGAAATTGTTAATTACACAAAAAGCGAAATCGTCCAGTGAAAATGAAGAATCGTCAGCATCGAACGAACCCGATTCGTCCGAACGTTCTGAGGGTTGAGAATCTTCGATCTTTGGACGTTCAGAAAGTTTGTATTTTATTTCTCTTGAAACCTACCAACGTTATACGCGTGCAATTGCAAATTCGGAGATTTTGCCGTATTTCCATAACACGTTCGGCGATGTCATTCGCCATTATTTTACACACGATCGTTGCAGTGCAGTGATACACGCATCCCTTGACCTCCTATACTACGCGCAAGGCTTTTTACCTCCGCTGCTAGCATTCTTATCACGAACACGTTAAACAACTGTCGAACGAATTTCGGATCGATGGATATCATGGTTTCGGTGTATGGCTGTTTCGAACGTTTCGTCGAACGCTTATATTTTCGGCAAAGTCCGGCGAGGTCGGTCGCGTAGGTAAAATTGGAGAACCGGATATGCCAGCTGCTCGGTGCAGGCTCATTGACATTTCCCTCGAGTTCCGATGCGCGGCGATCGGCGGAACAACGGGCGTCATCGAGCGCACGATCGGTACGTGACATTTCCCCCGCTATAAAAATGCGCGTCCGGTAGCAATTGCAACCCGCGTGTCGCGCCTGTGTTGCTGCTCGTTTTAATAAACATCACGATGATCGGTGGCAAACCGTGGCTGGTGTCGTATCGCCGAAAAAGGCGGAGTTGCCTCCCTCGGCACTCTCTGTTCGTGTTCGCCTGTGGCGAAAGACAATGGAACGCACGAAAAAGGCGCGAAATCCAGAATGTCGACGGTCAGTCGGACGATTGCGAAGGTGGGACACGTTCGACGGGAGGCAACGTCTCACAAATAAATTATCAACGCTCTCCGGCATTCGCCGCGGAATCGACGATTCTATATGACCGGCTGCCGGACGGATGAATATGCTGCGGACACGCGGAACATGCCAAGCGTGCGATGCCTCTTCATTCACCCGTTTCGTCGTTCCTGGAGGGAATGTCGATCTCTCCTGGAACCAATCCCCGAGACATTTATCATTTTATTACACCGGGCCAACACCGTTCAACGTGTATTCGATCTTCTTGCAGAATGGAATATTTATGCGGCGCGTTGAAAACCGTAGCGATGCGACAAGTTCGACAATTCGGATTCGCTGGCGTACGCAAACTTCTTCAAAAAAAGGTGATCGTGTCCCTATGATTTTACGAGCAAACAAGTTAGAGATTTGCGGGTTACGGTAGCGGTGCGTTAATTAGACGTCGCCGTAACGTAAGTTGTCGAAATTGACTTGATTAATCCATTTTATTTTACACACGAGTAAACACCAGAGCCATAGTAAAGCATATATCGATGCTATAGTAATTGACAAGGTTAGGAAATTGACAAGTGACAAGTCGTAGATAGTAGGCTGTAATTGCGTAATTTTGTAGTTTTGCATTGAATAAGATTGTAAGTTAATTGTATGAAATTGACATTTAAAATGGAGCTTGACTTTTTTACCCTCAAACTTGTCGCTGTCATGCGGCAGTTATTAGCACGTATCACCTGTGACTTGCAAAATGAACGAATGGATCGTTGAAAAACTACATTGGCCAATTGCCCGGATTGACAAATATAATAAGAATCGCCGGTTTTGAAAATTAACTTATCGTTGCTCTTACGGCGAATCAGTTTACAGAAATTTATTTCTTGAAAGATACTGAGACTGATATTTGCAAAAAATGAATTAGTTGCTCAGGTGTTCAAATATCTGAAATATCCATATCTCGCTCTTACACGATGAAAAGGAAAGATGTCTAAAATTTGCTGAAAGTATATCTGTTTGAATAATTCACCGCATAATTTGTTCACTTTGCTAGGATATCTGTTAGGATATGGCTCCGACTCGCGACCAGTTAGCGAAGTACCAATGTCGTGAAAATTAAAACTATGTTAGCAACAGCTTAGTTACCAGCCTATTAACAATCAATTACATGATATCCTTTTGGTACCGGCACAAGTACTACAATTTCTAACGATGCCGCGGAACGATGTCGGGAGCAGCGGCTAGCGTAACTCATTCCGTAAGTTTTAGCCATTAATGGTAGTAGTATCGGCAATAGAGGTACAGTAACCGGTAGAACCGCTCGCGAACTAGTGGTAGCGCAACTATTATTAGCAGAACGATAATTATACTAGTAACGCACCTCGTTCCTTTTTCACCAGATGACGCACGAGATTCTCTCGCTTTTATCGCGATATTCCGCCTCGTGGTGGACTGGGACGCACGCGTATCGATTGATCGACAGGGCTCGACAGGCACGTGACCGATCGCGGAAAGGGAAAGTTCGATCGACGCAACGTGTGCGCGTTGATGACATCCGGAGTTCCGGTAATTATCGCCTGAAATCTTCGCTCTACCCTTCTCAAGCTGAATTCTCAGACATGAAACATGGAATGTTCCGAATTGCGATACCTCGTCTGATAGCGTTTCTTCAGCAAATTGAAGATCGCAATCTTTTTTTTCTTTTGTAAGGAAATCGAAATCGTGGATTCTCGAGGGAAGGGAGTTTTTGTTTCCTGTGAAAGAATTTAACTCTCTGCCTTAAGCCTGTTAAGAATCTTTATATTTCAATTTTACTCTTATTTTGGCAGGTTTCCAATGTTTTGAGATGTTTAACATAAAATTTAAACGAGAAATCACTCACAGTAGTAAGAATCTTCCTACATATTGTTGGATTATTTTGTACTGTTAAAAGAATACGAGTTATCTCGGAAGCAGGAAACTATAGAAAAATTGGTATCTTTTCTATTTTCTCTGCAATCACCGGCTTATCTCGATATAATCGACAATTTAATAAATATATGTGGAATAATCACACCAAGATATTTTCACTTTACATTACATGTTTCGCGTTACATGAATAATTACGTTAAAATATTTTTGAGAAAGTCTCAAAATAAAATCCGGGATAAATTTGTATGACAAAGAAACAGCAGCAAATAAAAGGCACACTGGTGTCGTACTGTCTATGCAGCAAACACAAAAAGACGCAAAGGTCGATAGAAAATTGTAACAAGTTGACGTTGCAGGTTAATAGAGGTATACCAACAGAGGAATAAAAGCGGGAACTGGTATCTCGGTTCGCATGAGATTTCGAACTAGATGATACCGAAAGGAAACGCACGAGTTGACCGCGCGAGCACACAGCAACGTAACAACACAGGTGTAACCTACGTGCGTGTTTTCATTGTACGAGAAACGCGGCGACGTGGGCACAGACACGGAATTCCAACGAGTGGAACCCGACGAAAATGTCAATGAGTCGATCGCGAACGATATGAAGAATTCGAAAGCAATAACCGCGAATGCTCGCCTCCGGTGGATCTGGAATCTTGTATGCAATTCCACCTTCGTGCTCGTTCCTAGACAATTATCGATTAGCTAGACAGAAGAATACTACGTTCGATGGTAACAGAAGGAAAACTGCCGGCTATTCTTGGAGCCTGCCTTTTGTCAGACATTAGCATACGCATGTTAAAAAGTCTTTTGGTAGTAGTTACACCTATTCAATTGAAAACTAGAAGAAATCAATGATACGACGAACGACTTATACTATACCGGGTGGCATGCGATTTTATGGAATACAAAAATTCATAGAAACGTAATGTGGCTTATTTGATCTTTTGTCCAGTTTTCGAGTTTCTTCAGGCATCCGACCAGAGACGTTTTATCATTGATATTATATTGTATTACGTTTAATAATATTAATAATAATATTTGGTATTCTTATATCATATTCAATGAGACGTACGTGGATCGATGAGTTACAGTTTTTTAGAAACTTAGGATCTTAACTTATGATCATTTGGTAGTTGTTATATATAAAAAGTTGAGTACCATTAAAAAAGATATTTAACAATACTTTTTGTAGCTACTGTACGTTCAAAACTGGCGAAAGTTAAGATTAAAATTATCGACTTGTCGTGTGTATCTAATTTTACGCATGTACAATTTTCATTAATATCTTACGATAGTTTAATAAACAGAGTCACATGGATATATCTGATTATCAAGGATTATCAGATTCGCGGTCGTTTTGTTCGAATGACGCGTTATTAACGAGTCTTTCCGTATAACGATAAATTTCAACAATCATGAGGCAAGCAACGTGATACGTGGTCCAGTCGATCATACTTGATTGTGCAAAAAACTCGTTTCAAGATAATTTACGAGCGGGCAGCAGCCACCGCAATTACGAATCGACGCGTTCTCGAAAGATTTCAATAAAACCGCGGGTAGAATTTACAATACTGCTAACGAGAAGCAGACTGCAAAGACATCGAACCATTTCGAACGCTCCTCCACGACCGATCTTTGGGCCAGATCCGGATCATCGTTTCGACGCCATAAAACCGATCGTTCTCGTTTCTTTCGATTCGTTTCTTTACTTCTATTAGCTTCTACGCAACATTTTGGAACGAAAGCAATTTCCTTTTATTAATACCGTTTGGCAGAAATGGATTTATTCTACTTTTATTTCGATATCATCGCTGTTATATTAGTACCACGAAGAGAGAAGCAAATTTTTGCTTCTTCTTAGTAAAGAAACGACATAAAAATTATCTTCTTTGTCGGTGGACTGGTAGAGAAGATGGTCCGACAGGGATAGACTTATTCTACTTTACTGTCGGTTTACTATGGTAGAACAATATAACACGAGAAATGATATTGATAGTAGGAATATGCAAATTTTCGCCTGTTGTGTGAAGAAATGGGATGAAGATTATTTTCTTCGTTTTATGATTGATAGAAATAGGATTGTTCCACTGCAGTTTCAGTATCGTTCTCAGATTTGTAAATCTTCGTCGTTACAAATGTGTTTCTTTCGTTCGTCACTGACGATTTTAAGATTGGACGTTTCTAGGACGCTAAGGAAATACTTTCCCTCGACGATTATTAATAATCGAAACACGCTTCTCTTCATTCATTCACGAGGGAGGCGTGACGCACCAAGATTAGGACCGGTATCGTCAAAAACAAATGTATCAATTACTAAGTTAGTCGACAACTCGTTTAAAACACGATATTTCTTCCACGCAACGAATATATAATAATTATACGAATTAAACCGTGACGTGACAGATTCAATAGAAAAATCTCGACGAGTAGCCTAAATTTCGTTCATTATCTCGCGATTACTTCACGTTCAATCCTGAAATTCTACAATCCGCCAACCAACGTGTTGCCCAATGCACGATGGCAAAAGGAACGAGAGGAAACAGCAATCGTTGAGGGGTGAACGTGGCCATCGAGAAACAGTCGGAGAATTCCATTTCCAAAATCGTCTCGGTTCGATTCCTCGGCGGCGTACGAAGAAAAGAAGGCAGATTTCGATCTGCTTCGTGGTATCGCGAGGCCAACGCGGACAGAGAACATCGACGGAGTGAAAGAGAGAAAAAGAGAGGCAGTGTGTGGTGTGCGTATGTGTGAGAAAGAGAGAAACCTGGCCAAGAAGTTGACCAGAGGGGGGTGTGGGAGAGAAGAAGGGGCATTATCTCCGAACCGGCCAGTGCCATTATCCATCGTCCATTTGAATTTTCAGCTCTCGTAATAACGACTAATACGAGACAAATGAACCGCGGGCGGGTGAAAGAAAGAGGAAACGGTGGGGGCAAAACGGCCAGGGCGAACAGAGAGAAGAAAAGGGGGATAGCGGGAGAGAAAGAGGAGAGGAGAACGGCGTGATTAATGGAGTCTCCGCGGCGAGCGAGAGCTCCGCCAGGATAAGATCTCCGATGGAATTCCCGTGGCTTTTATATTGGATTTCTTTTAAATTCGTTACTTTATCCGGCACTATGTTAATAGCGGGCCGATATGAGAGCTCGCGGTTTAAGAGGAGTTCATTTATCATTCGCCGCGTCGCTTCCATCCAGAGGATTCACGTACAACTTCCATCGCCTCGAATCTCTGCCTTGCTCTCGGTGTATCACATCCCCTTTGCCTCCCTTCGCGATCACCAACTCGCATTGGTCACCATTGTTGCGACGCAACGCGGGACTGTTTCCACCATTTTCACGGCGCAACGGTTCCTCTTGGTGGCGCGAGTTCCCTCCGCGGCGAAAAAAAACAAGTGTCTTTGAACTGTTGAAAAAACCGGTTCTTTACGTTGGCGAGGGATAAGGACGACGCGACGTTGACTGCTGTGGGTTAGTGGGGAAAACAGGAAAGAAAAGCGAAAGCTCTTGATTTCATCGATCGACGATCCGATCTTTTTAATCTGTCATCCCGTTTCTTCTTAAGACACGTGCATTTTCTGGGTCGTTGTCAACAGAATCCTGTTTCTGATTAGAGCTGAAGTCGGAGAGAGGCATGAAAGAATCATTGTATGAAAGCGATCTGTAAAGGATTAAGAAAGTCCCGTTTCGATCGAAACAAGAGCGAGACTGCACATCGAACAGAGCATTCGACGATTGTTGTTAACTACTAGTTACTAATAAAGTAATATTTCTTTACCTGCGTAACAATTGTAGCTTTTTAATAAACTACCTTTAGTTAAGCTTAGATATTTTCAACCATCGAATCGACACCTTGAAATTGAACGAATCGAGACGAATGAAACGTCTGATGAAATCTTCGTATTAAATGAATCGAATTGAACTGGTTGAAACGTGACTGAAATCGTATTCTATTAATTTGCTGATAAAAAAACTGCACTCGGAACTAGTCGGTCGTCATAAACTGAACGACGAGACGATAGTTGACAGGATTTTCGAAATATCTTGGAAATAGGTGGAAGAATCGCTTCGTAATTAGAGCCAGACAGTTGGGTAATTAATAAAGCTGAAAGAGACTTAGTGTTGGTCCTCAAAGTCGATGGAAAGACGGGTTTCCTCGGCAGTCCGAAACGAGGCGTCAGAATCTGAAGCGCGGATCGTTCGTCATCGGCTCGCAGCCAGCTCGACGGAGAAAAGCACGAGCGGATGACGCTGGAACACGTGTAGATGTCAAGGCGTTAATCCCTCGAGAGACGAAGACGCATTTCTTGGACCACGAGCATGGTTGTTCGATCGAGACGAGTACCAAACAATTCAGCTTCCACTAATGATACTGAAAACTTTCTCCTTTGTTCTCTTCTAAAGAAAAAGATTATCAAGGAAATGTTAGAAAAAGGATGTTTGTCGTTCTATGCTTATCAGTCTTCGTACTGATTTTTATTTTCTATATTTCTCGAGCGTGTTCGAGGAATATTATTTCGTTGTATTTCAACGGCCGTGCGTTAACACCGGCAGGACAATGCACGTGCTTAAGAAACGGCGACTCGACGCGACGTTAATGAGAGCCAATTAATCAGCCAGCCAAGCGAATCTTGATGCGAACAAGCGAAATCCCTGCCCCGTGAGGAAGCCTGTGCTATTCACTTCCGGTCCCTCCATAGCTGCAAACAGAGTTTTACGCAAAATATTCTTGTACCGTTTATAATAAAAAGCTAGAATTTGTATATTTTCTTCCATACAAACTACAGGAAGATCTCCCTCTTTTTCTTTAGAAAATGGAGAATCGATGGAGCGATCTCTTCGAATGTTGGTAATATAATTAGGAAATTTTTATGTCGATACGAATTAGATCATTAATACGATAACGAAACAAATGGGTTTTTTGAATTTTGGAATTGTTGTAATATCTCGGAAGAGTTCTGTAAAATATATAAATCCGATCATCTTAGAACAGGGCAGTTTCATATTAATAATCTTATTAATTAAATCACTGTAAATTCTCTTTCATGCGAACTTCAGGAAGATCGCAGATCCTTTCTGAGAAAAAATTTAAGGACCTCAGATGGAGTTAAAATGGAAAATCAAGTAATCTAAGGGATCGTCGTATCGCAACAGCGATAAAAAAGATGGAAAAATAGCAGAATCTCTTCGACATTACGAAAGGTTCCCTTGTGAGCGATACGATTGATCATCGACCTCGGAAGATTTCAAGCAGATTCATGAATTACTAACAAACCCGATCATCGTAGCCTTGTTAAATAAATTACAAATTCCATCTGATTGTCAATACTTTGTTCAAGAATCGATTTACTTATATTTTCTTCGTTGTTCGACGTCAAACTGAGACTTGAATAAGACGTTTCTTTTCCAAGTTCGATCAGGCGAAAGTCGAGTCCCGGTGGCCAGGTGTAATCGATCGCTGACAGCCAGTTTATGTCTTGTTCGATTAGAGAAATCGCGTTTGTGATTTCGCCGCTCCGTGGAAAACTGGTTTCCCGGATTGTTCCCATGGTTTTGCTCGTTGGCTATTTTCCGCTTTCGACGGAACCCACGCCGTGAAAAGTATCGTTTGGCGAAGAAAGACGTGTAGGCAGGAGACAGGCGAGCAAGTGTTCGCATCGTTCACAGTCACCTAAGTGTCTCCATCATCGCGACGGAATTCGGCTTCTGTCGGCAGCTTCGAGACGCCTCGAATTTGTCAGGCAAAGCTTCGAATAAATTTAGGGTCGTTCAAACGGAAAAGGTTCGAGGCGAAATTCTTCGGCCAAATTTGTCTTATCCTCGCAATGTAAAATCCTCCGTTGTTTCGACCCTTCGATGGTAATCATCTCCTTATGCTTCACAATGGCATTTTTTAATTTCTTAATATTCTTTGCTATTCTATTGGCAATTAAGTGGTAACATCGTTTACCATCATTTAATGTTCTTGCAATATTCGCAGTTCTCTTGCTCTTTGCGTGTTAAAATATTCGAAGTTGATCGTTCAAGTAAAATTATATTGTACAGGCTGATAGGGAATAATAAATAGATATTTCCAGCTGAACGAAGGAAAGCAAAAATACGAAGAAATGAGAGAAAAGAAATAACGTTAGTTTTCTTTAATCTCGAAACGATTTATGGAAAAGGGATCATAAGAGAAATGATGAATTGTGTAAACTGTACTGGAAACGTTACATCTGACTTTTTTAATGGTAGCCACTAAACTACTAGCTTAATGGTAGTTGCTCAAATACTTCTTCTTACTTGCCAAGTAAAACATGAAAGTCAGGAAATCAACAAAAAGGTGGACTCGTCATGTAATCTCCCGTGTGGTCTTCAACCTTGTTCTTTTCATTATTTACAAACTAAAGAAACACTTCGTAATAATTTTTTGCTACTTGACTACAAAATTCTTGCTTCGCATCCGTAAATCCTTTTTCCGGAAAGACTTTCAATTTGCTAAAAGATACTACTAAAGAATATCCTAAATGAATGATTAAGATCGATCTTTAAAACAGAATAACTATATGTATATACATGTTATATATGGAAAAAGAATCCACGAATGTTGGAAGAAGTGTGTTTAAAAGAGTCGCGATGGAAGCTCATAAAAATCGTAAAAGCCGAACGATGAAGGTTTTGGGGGAAAGCTTGGTAGCGTGTTCTAAAGCGCGTAGAAGGCGCTCTCTCTCCTGTGGGCCCGGCTCTATACCTCTTAATCCAGATTGAAAATATGTAAATAAATCCACTCGCGGCTCCGCAGGCTGGATGCCCACTCTGTATTCCCCGTCGAAAAAGTATTTTAATAGAAACGATTCATCATTCCACGGGGCCCCCTCGGAGCTTCTTTTTCTTCTTCAGAAAGAAGAAGAAGAAGCTCTCTCGCTGCTTCTGGCCCCCTTGGCTTCTCTCCTTCTATGCCCGAAGAAACGAACGCATCGGCAGGACACACGAATCTTTTCTCTCTCTCTCTTCCTTCTTCTTTCCTCTTCGGCTCCTTTGTCCACCGCCTTTCGCTTTCAATTTTTACCGGATTTCGCGGAATTTCGACCGAAAGGTTTTCGCTTTTATCTTCGAGACGCGGGCGCCCCGTGTCTCGGACTCGGCTCGTTTTGCTCGCTCGAAATTTTATGCGAGTGGATACAACGCTGGATTTCGCGGAATCTCAGCGTCCACCTTCTTTCGCATAATTTCTTCTTCGAGACCTCACCGAGCGTTCTGCTCTCTCTTATTCCGATGCTGCCAAGGGATTTTCAACGGTCTTGCTGAAACCTTGCTCGGGAGCCTTTTGTTTCCGAGCTTCGATCGCGATCAAAACCCTCTGGGGCTCTGCTGTTCGCGGCTCTATCCAGAGAGAAGGACTCGTCGTGCAGAAACGATCCGCTCGCTTTTTCTGCAGGCTTCTTCTCCGCGTTTTTTCGTACGACCACGATCTCGTCCTGGAGTTCGATGTCTCATTATGTCAGAGCTGCCGGGATTTCGGGGGAATTCCATACGCTCCCTCTGTGTACCTTCCTTCTCCTCCTCCTCCTCCTCCTCCTCCTCCTTTGCTTCTTATACCTGCTTGTTTCTCGTTTTGGACTGGACAAGGTCGTTCGGCTCTTGTATTTTAAACGACTCGGAATTTGAAGCAAACTTTTAATAAGCCCTGCTTCTATTGAACGAGGTGAAATGAGATAGAACGATGATCTATTTCGTGAAAGTCTCTGACTTCGATCATCATCATCGGAACAGGCTAAAACGCTCTTTGAAGCTACTGTGCTATGTAAGGTTTTATGCTTGTACAAGACCTTTTCAAGGTGTACGTAGAATCGAGCGGTTGGAATGTTGATAGAATTTATTACAATTACATAATACCGTACATACAGTAGTAATGTATGTTACATGTAACTCTGTAGACTGTTATTTAGTGATTGGTGAAAGAAAACGAATGAAATCGTGATTACTATCGGGGAAACATATTCAGTCGCTGATCGTGGAATTAAGACCACACGCAGAAATTTCATTCTTCCAACTACCAGACGTCGTTGAAACATATACAGATAAAAAAGCAAATTATGATTGATCGTCTAGATTGTTCCTAAACACGTAAATGATCATGTAAATATAAATCGCAATTATTTCATTTATTATCTTCCACGATCAGATAACACTCGGATGATCTGAGAGCCATTGGAAATATCTGTAAGTCGCTGCTCGTTGCTCGCCATCGCTACGTTACACGAGTTGGAAACAAAAATTCAGAATGTGGAAACGATATCAGCTGTAGCGAAAAAGAGCATGGCATGTATGAAACAACTTACAGTAATTAACAAAATTTGATACTATTGATTTTGTCATTAGGTGGTATTGATCACTTAGTTGCCAACCCAATAGAATTGCTGTACGTCTCTCAATTTTGCTAAAAGGATGAAAAACATCGAAAATTTTAAGCGATTCTAATTAACCCGTGATCAAAGTCTGTAGATGTATTTATAAGTTATTAACATAAAATAGAGACGGGAAAAATGAGGAGCAAGTGTACTGGAACGAGGTTAACGGTATCGACCAATAATTCAGAAAACTCGTGCTCGGATGAGCCGTGTCCGAAAGGAGAGCAAATTTTTCCATTATTCATTAGCCGCGGACGAGCGTTACATCTCGATTGGTTTCTTGTCGGTCGCGCTATTAGGAATCAATCAAGCCTTCGGGATCGTCGATGCTCTTCTCGACTGACAGGCAGCCTAAAACATCTGGTAAGAACGTAACGCAGCGATCTCCAGGACATCTATCCGACTCCTCCTTCTTCGATTCCTCCATAATCTTTCGTTTACGCGATATATTTCATCTCCTTGATCATGCAAAAACGATCGGCCGAGGTGATTTCAGACAAAGCTGTTCTTATTGCTTGTTTGTTCAATAGTAGAAAGAAGAAAAAAGAAAGAGTCGATGACACAAGACAACGATGGTCCGCGATATTCTTTTTGAATATCCGTTTGAGCGCCGATAATAGATTATCGAGCAACACCTGCTTTTATTCCTCCTTCAAAGACGACAGCGTTTGGAATTGATTACGACAGGCCACGTCTTGTAAAATTCTCTTCGAGTTTTCGTATCGTTTTATAAAGCAAAGATCGTAACACTTTACGTCCGACACTCTGTTCCTTGTATTTTGCTATCAGCTTCGTAATAAAGTGACGAGGGCTTTCGAAAAAATAATGTTCACTGTAAGCTAAATGATAATTAATCAATAGTCGTCGAACGACGATCATAAACGAGCGTTTACATCGCAGATGAAAACGAAACAAGATGTTCGCGGATAAATGGCCGATCTTACATGGCGTCTAGCGTCTTCTAGCGACTCGCGTATTTGGTAAAACCGTTTCTCTTCGTGCCGGTTTGATTTTTGCGAGTTACACGGCACAGAACTCATAGAGGGAGAGAGAAAGAGAGAGCAGACAGCAAACGTGTATCGTACGTTCCCATCTTTTCCATGTTTCATTGGCGTTCATCAGCCTCGAACACCAATTAGAGGCAGCCTGTAAACGTTACACTTGCCAAGCGAAACGATTGGCGCTTCCAGCGGGGTCTCTTTTTATGGACGAAACGTCTCCTCGGCTGAAGAAACGCGCGGAGCCTGAATGCTCGCTTTCTTCGGCAACTCGCAACACGATCGTTTTCTTCACCAGAGATTCCCTGGTGTCGGACCGACTATATTTCAGCTCGTCCCGGGTGCCACGACTCTGTGCAACTCCGATCGAATAACCAGCGCTTGCGACTTTTCATCGAAATCTTCAGCACTGAAGACGATTGCAGAATCATAAAACTTGCAAATGTCGACTTTATTTTCTCGACACTGCCAGGTGTATAATTTTACAAGAACGATTCTTTACGGAATAGAAATAACTAGAAATTGGAAGAGTGGTTCGAGGAATCCTTGGAATTGTCATATCGCGACCGAGATGAAAAGACAATTGGTTCTGCCATGGTCGTTGAAAGATAAATTGGAAAAATCCGACGATATCTATTACTCGTGCGAAAGAAAAGTTCTCCTTCGTTACGAATCGAAAGAAACACAAACCTAGGATTGATCGAGTGATGCAAAGAATCATCACAAGTTATATCGCAACAGAAAATTGATTCTTCCACGATTATTAGAGAGTAGATTCGACGAAATCTGCCCCTCAGAGAAAAACCATTTTTCACGCAAAGGGTATTCCTTCTTCGCGGAATGTAAAGAATTCGAATCATGGATTGATCGAATAATCCAAGGAATTATTGGAGGTGGCATCGCAACAGAGGTAAAAAGTATAAAGGATTGGTCCCCCTACAGTTGAAAGGAGTCCGGATTATACAAGTCGCCCTGTACTTGCGCATTAAAATCCTTGGAACGAAATATTACGCATCCCCGATAGTCCGCCCCTTCTTTGCTCGTTACCAGCAATATGGCCCCCCCTTTTTAGTGGAAGCTACCCCGAATCGAGCGAGGCCAGACCAGTCCGTGCCACTATAAATCTCGGAAGTTTTAATGCCTTGCAGCCTGCACGCTCGTCCCTTCTCTTCACCGACTGCCTCTTTTCTCTTCCCCCTTCTTCTTCTCATCATATCCTCTCCCTCCCTCCTATACCCTTTCCGTGGATTCGATCCACGAATTCATCCAGAACCCCGCCACCCCTTCCGTCCTATTTGCATATGCGCATAATAGCAAATGCAGAGCTACCCTTTACTATTAATTTTATAAAATCATTCAACCCGCTTTCTCCATCCCCCGTTTCGTCTTCTTGCCTTTTTTTCTTTCTTTGTGTGTGTGTGTGTATGCGCGCGCGCGCGTGTGTGTGTTCAATTTCATCCTCTTTCCCTTTCTTCCTTCTTCGATGTGTCGCTGGTTCCTCTATACTCCGTACCCTCGGGACCCTCCTTATTTAAATAACGGATTTTCGAAATCTCGTTTTCGGACAGATCACAGGGGTCGCGACGGCTGCGCCAACACGTGTGAGCATATTTCGCATGGGCCGACAGCGTTTATCCACGCATCGAATTTTCCATTCAACAGTTTCCTTTTCGTTTCTTTGTTTCGCGCAGAAGGGAGGGGGAAATTAGTTATTCGTTCTGTGTACGAGCATTTATGGGTTATGATCTCATTTTTAACGTATCTATATTTCATATACGTGTCATCGTATATAAATCGATCTATTCTTCGAATTTTCCGTTCATTAGATTCCTTCCAGTCTGCTGCCTTTGTTTAGAGCAGAGAGCAAACTCAGATACAGATATCTGCGAATCTTAGCTTCACGTTCGATATTTTTATCATTCGCACGCGATCATTCGATCCCACGCATCCTCTTTCTATCATTCAGCGTTTAATCGTAGAGCAAAAGAGAATTAACGATTCGTCCCATCTACGTAAATTCATGAATTTTGGTTTCATTCTCTGTTTGACAGCGCAGCTGCCAAAGTTGGTTCACCGACTTATATTTTCCATTAACAACTTATCAATTTTCTCCCATTTTTCTTCTATTACTAAGGATTATATTATAGAAAAAATTCATTTACGAATGTTCCTTTCATTCTTCCCGTGCTTATATTTCGTGCAGAAGTTTCTTGGGTTCCACAGCGTATCAAATTTTCCATAAACAGCTTCTTATCTTCCTTCTTTTGTTTAAAGAACAGAGGATAATGAGTTATTTGTTTCGTCTAGAAATCCTGGCTCGATTCGTGTACGCAGGAATTCTTGCTCGAAGAACATCGAAAGTTTGTACACCTGGAGAATCATGAAACGACTCTCGTGGGAGGTAGAAACGGCCAAGCCTTCCCTGTCCGCACGTCCCCCGGTCCATCCATCGATTAATTACCCGGCGCTCACTCGTTAATTAGCCTTGAAGGCCCGCGACGTGCATCGTCCATGCAGAAATCGAATCGTCGGTCACGATAACAACGCCTCCATTAAACGCGAATAATTGAAACCCGAAAAAAGGCGGGCCTCTGTGTTGAAGTCGTGAAACCGGTCAATTTTCATGTCTTTTTACACCAGGCTCGTTAAATCGAAACATCTACATTTCTTCCGTGAACAAACAAATCAGATATAAACACACTTATATATACCCTAAAATTATTTCTATAGGAATATAGTAGCGTGAAGTATCGTAGAATTATTTGAGCCAATTATTTTGCCTTGTAATTCGTTAAATCGATTTACGAACAATTTTTAAGCGATCTACATTTTCAAACAGGCTGTTGCATTCGTTCGTTGTTGGCGACGTGATAAACAGAGAAATACATCGTGTACTTACATCCAATAGCTACGTGGATATAATTCCACTCGCGAAAAGCACGAAAGTTTCTTTAACGTTTTAATATTCTCAATTGTAATTATGATAATTCAGTGGCGTGGATACGTCACTTTATTCCTGGAAATTATTCTATCACTGTGTCAGTTCTTATGTAATGCCCGGTCGCTGAAGCAAACAATTGCTGAACCTGAAATTACATTACATTACATTAAAATACCAGTTTCATACAGTTACATTAAAATACCAACGATGTCTCATGATATAGCTACGACAAGTTTAATTACCGCATGCGAACTTGATGAAGATCAAATTTTAAGACTAATGGTGCCGCGCGATATAAAACAAGCATGCAAAGTCGCAGATTGAATTTTAACGTGTCTTAAGAGGTTGAATCTCGGGTTGGCTCGAATAACCCCAGTTCCAGTGTACAGAGGTCAGAGAGAGAGAGAGAGAGAGAGGGGAGAGAGAGATCTCGAAGTCGCGTTTTTCCGCGCGAGCAGCGAAGCCATTAAGACGTTTTAGCGTGTTTCGTGAAACGAAGAAGAGTGAAGGGAAAAAAGAAATAGAAGGAAGAAGAAAGAGTAGGAGGATAGAAGGTGATCCCCTCTGGTCCTCGTTGGGTCTACTTAGAGCCGATAGAGGCGGCCTAACTACCGTAACCGTATCCAGGTCTAAATAGTTGGAGTTACGCTAAGTAGCCCTAACCAGATTAGTAAGTCGTTGCGTGCTCTATTTTTAACGGCGCGCCGCCGGCATTCGAGGCGTTTTACGTGGAACACAGAGAGAGCAGCAGAAGAGAATGCTGAACCAGAACAGTGTGAAAGCGAGAAAGAAATAAAGAGAAGGATGTAAAAGCTGGCCAGATAAAAAGCCAGCTGAAGCTGAGATAGAAAAGGACGAACATAAGGAACCGAGTAGTAGAAGAGGAAGGGCCTTCGTAGCTTTATCCTAATCCCCGTAAACGAGACACGTCCTCTTCGAAGCGTTTGCCCTTGTTTCCTGCTCCCATCTAGTCTTCTTCTCTTTGCCATCGCGTTTCGCTAGCTCCCGACGGGTTTTGTTCGAACCACGATCATTTGCATAGAGATTACCGATGCACGAGTTATGTTATAATGGCATGTACGTAGTTCCATCCAGTTTTCTAAGATTTCTTTCAATTTCCATCCTCATTACCGTTTCCATTCGCCCGATTCGTTTCGCTTTCCGTTCCACAACTAATTTTACAGTCGCGATTTCTTACAGTTAGGACAACGGTTTTTTTCTTAATGCATTCGTAATGCAGTGTATATGTTTACTCGAACGAAATAAACTCGATTTATTTGAGTAATATTTTTCTGTGTAAATGTCCGAATAGGCGGACATCTGTTGACTCTTTCTACTTGTCTGAATGTGAACTCTTATTTTATGAACGAAAAGTCGTGAGTAGTGGGAGAATTAACGTATTCGAGTTATATGTACAAACTATTTTTTCCACTACTGGTTCATAGAGAATAAAGTGCCAAGTATTAGGAAATTTAGAAAACGTACAGAAGTTTCACCTTCTTAATTTTATTCATAGAAAGCATGAGTATTCACAGATAAGAATTTTATTTGAGCGAGGTGTTGAGCGAATTTGTTGAGCGAGTAACCGTGTCTTATCTTCGATTCTTTAAAATTATGATATCCTTGAACTATTAGTCCAAGATTCATAGATGGCAATCACAGTTTCTTAAAAGGCATTGCTTCCGTATTTTTCCTGCTTCTTACGCTGTTATTAAGTATGTCAAATGTCTCGTGTTCTCCATTTTTCATCTTCCTTGTTCGTTGAATATTTCATTTTTTATTCCGTACGTAATCGTAGAGTCTCGGTTTCTGATCTTGTTTAATTCACAAGTAGTAATTACGATTTCTTAAGAAATAAAATTCCTTCTCTATTTTTCCTCTTTCCTAACGTCGTCACTGCAATAACCTAATGCCCTAGTTATAAGTATAGTTAACAATCAGAAAAACGTTTAAAAAATTTCTTTCATTTTTTCTACTCGTTATATATTTTCTATTTTCTAAGTATTTCATCTTCTAACCTACCAATTGTAAAGTCTCAGTTCCTCGCGGTATTCGATTCACAAGTATCATTCATAGTTCCCTAAAAGATTTCCTTTGTATTTCCCCTGTTGCTATTCGATAGTCGTATAGCGTTTTCAAAATATTAGAACATTCGTGTACGTATCGTTCTAGCGTTCGATACGCAAGTGGCTCATATATTTTATCAACGTAACTTCCTCTGTATTTCCCGTATTTCTCACGTGATTATTAATTAGGTCGCGACAGGAACGAGTAAACGAAGTGAATCTCTCCCTCCCACGGCGCGGCTCGATGTCAGTAATTCTTTTGACATCGTCGAAATCCAAATATTGGAGGCAAACATCGTTCTCTCTCCCGGTGCGGCGGCGGCGGCGGCGGCGGCGCTGCGAATTTATTTGCACGCCGCTCGAACCGTTTAAACGTTCCTCCACTTGTCGTATACCCTCTCTCTCTCTCTCTTTCTTTCCTCCTCTTTCCCTTTCTTCCTCTCTGTCGCTCGGCTATACGGCAGAGAAAAGCGAGAAGAAGAGGAGGGAACAAGCCGTTAGGCAGCTCGCGCGCGCGTGGAAGGGACCACGGGGCGAGACGGAGAGGAATTTTATTTCCGCTCACATTAATTTCAACGACGCAGAAGACGGTCGCCACAAGGCGCAGCTTGAAATTACGAATATTATGACTTCAACCAGTTCTCAGAATTCTATGTTTTTCATTCTTTAATCTCGGCCTCCTCGTGTTTCACACCATATCTTATGAACACACTCGCCCTCTTTCTAGCCCGGTAGCTCGTCGTCTCGTTTCTCTTCCCCGAGTTTCTCGTAAGAGAAGAAGCATGGTTGGTGTTCTCTCGCCTTCTTCACGATCCACCTAACCGTGCGCGCACGTGAATCGTCTCCGCGAAGCCGAGAGAATAGTTAGAAAACGATTGTTGCACTTGCTGGCCGCTTCTACGTGCCTTCCGTTGTTTCACCACGCGCGTCCCTGTCCGAGACACGGTTCCGACTGCTTCGAATACCGTTTGAACTGGTTGAGGTAATGCAGAGATGATTGATGTCAGCAGTTTAGCGATATGGTTAGCTTTGAACTGCTATTCGCCGGTACAGTGACTTTAAAAACTGTTCAGTGTGAAACAGATAAGCAAGTGTTTCTAGGGCCAGATGCTTTCATCTTGTAGGACCAGAACACAGAGGTTCAGGACGATTCGAGAATTCTTTGTCGTTTCTACGGTACGAGTATCGAAGCGCAACGAGATCTTCTTAAGCCTGCAATCCTCGAATTTTTATGTCTGAATCATCATCTTGGTAAACAAGAGAATACTTAATGTCTAAAGACCTGTAGTAAAAAAATCTGCAAAAGGTCATATCCTATAACGATTAAATATGATTAATGAGTTCGTCGCGGATCTGTCACATGACGTGGAACAACATAAATATGCAAAATACAGGACTCCTTACAGTGTTAAATAAACGAAAAAAATCTCTATCTACGTCTTACTTTTTCAATTATTTTCATAAAAGTGTGAATTCGTATAAATATCCACTCTATAATAGCAAACGTACGATCCACAGTGAACGAGAGTGAGAGAGCGAAGTTCGAAAGTGCAATTTTACGCCGAGCATACTGATACTCGAAAGCAATGTCAAAAAGAAGTAACGTCTCAGGAAAACAATTACACGCGGACCAGAGGCAAACGTCGTTTTCCCGAACGATCGAGACCCACTCGAGGAAATACGTCGGAGAGATAAGCAACGCTTATTTTAAGGCTTTAAGTCGCTGGCGAATTTGAATAATCTACCGGTATTCCAGCAGACACTTGAAAAGCCACGAGGCCCGTCCAGCCCCCAGGCCTGGCAACATTACATTCAAGTGTTTGACGAACGAACGCGTTACGTCGCCTGCTTTTTTGTTTTCCTGCTTCTGGTATCGGCATCAGCGTCGAGCTATGTCGAGTGTAGCCACCACTCTCACGACTCTGCTACTGTCTCTTCTGGCTTGCCTCGTACACGCGTTGCCAGAATTCGTGATCGTTCCTTTCTGCTACAGTGCCTTTTAGACCAGCGATTTTCAATCGCTTTTTCTACCAGACGAAATTCTCGATAAAAAGTATATTGTAAATAGATATGTTACAGTTGATTCCAGACAGGACATTCAACAGCTATCGTCGTTTTTTGGCTGCTGTCATTTTTTCCTTTAACGATCGAAGGGAAAAGAAGTCGATGCCCCTCGCTAGATAGTTGCTTATCGCATGTTTCAAAAATATACCAGTTACGGTATATTATTGATTATGGTAATTCCTGTGCAACAAAAAGTAGAAAAAATCGATAAGCATCGATCGACAGTTTCGAGGGTGAAATTTAAAAAATTGCGAAATGTGATGTTAATCGCATTTGGCTTGTGAACGATTCATCGCTACTGAATTTAAGCAAAGCGGAGGAAAAGCTACGGCGGTCGTTCGCTTTAGCTTGAACGCACCTTGAACGATCTTGTTGCACGCGAACGTTGACCTTCGATCGAATTCCCTCGGGATCAGAACGCCCAGTGGCCTGTTTCTACTCAATTTTTCTTCGCTACGATATATGGAGTCTCTGGTCTGTTGAGTCTGTTAGACGCGGTTTCTTGTACAGATTCCAAGGGTAGTGGCGGTGATCTGTTCGCTCGACGAGATGATTTACTGGGAAACTGGCAACGATGGTTACGCTCCGAGTAATTTATTACGAATATTACAATCTTCAGACAGATATGAATATCTCCAGAGATAACTGATTAAGTCCACTTTTTATGGATTTCTCAATTTCATTAACCAAGTACGTAATTAGTCGTCCGTAGGTAAATTGGATGGTTTGTATCCAAACCTAAATTCCACACCTCTAAAGAATCGTACGAAGTTTTTGAACACCTCTTAATGTTTCTAGAAAATTAGGCAATCGTTCCTTAAATCGACAGTTTGATCAATAAAAGCAGAAATCCAAGAGAAAGAGATTGAAACGTGAAATTTCTTTTGTGCCTTCGGCGATCTAATTAGTGCTCGATGTTTGATGAATTGATGAATGAATGATGAATTTTTTATCTGTCACGGAGAGACGCCACGAATGATCGTAAGTTTGTAATCGTCGCTGTTTATTTATATCTATCCCAATTCGCAGAGCTTAGCGTAACGAAAGAGTAATTTTTCGAAATTCGATGGAAAATTTCTCTGTATTTTAACGAATGGAATTGATCAACGTAACTTTTCTTCTTTTCGATCTTCTTGAAATAATTGAAAAAATTCCAACTATATCTGCTATCGGCAAAAAGACAGGTTAATTGATAGAAAATTCTAACCTAAGTAATAAAGTTTATCTCGTAAATGACAGCGCATAAAAACCAGAATCCCGAAGAAACACCATTCCCGAGTTGTTTCCTCAAGTGTGACAACGTTCATTAAGGATTCTAGGTTTCAAGTTTTGCCTCGGCGAAAGAAAAGGAAGGAGCAAGTCCTAGGAAAATGTCTCAATATCCATCGAGCATCGCGAGCCAGCCCCAACCGGCTCTTCCATTCGCGGTAACCAGCCTGAATTCATCATCGTCGAGGCGTAACGCGCGAATCGTTTGCTCGACTTTTTTTTTCCTAATCATCCCTCAGTCCACGCGCGCGTGCGTCTTCCATTCAAATTGAATCATTAGGAGCTCAGTCGTGGCTTTTTGTAACCGTACGCGAATAATAGTCCGAAGAATTTCAAGGTTTCCCGCCGTGGACACTTTCCGACTTTTATTCTCGATGGGTTCGAGACCGGCACCCCAAGAATCTAGGCCAACGAACCAGGAATTTCTCTTTCCTCGAAAGAGGAGACGCAGCAGACAATGAGTTCTCAGGCGAAATTCCTTCTATGTCTATATCGAAAAGGAATTTTGAAATCCTTTTCTTAATGTTTTAAGTTCCTTTTATTAATTAACAGCGATCTAGCTATTCTTTGTCTTTATTTTCATAATTTCACTTATATAGCTTTCGCTTATTCAAACAAAATCGAAACATAAAGATTTAAGAATCGCGTCAGACTTGGGCTTAGTTAATTTTCATTCGAACGTTTCTTTAACACGTTGACTGCCACGCGAATTTTCCGTATCTTGTCTTGGGAACCGTGGTAGATTGAAAAAGAAAAAAATACACCAGGATATTTCATTGTTGCCAAATATTCTATTTCGTAATAGAGTTGATAATAATGATAATAATTTATCCGATTTACACCCCGCAGCCAAGAAACGCGAGTTTTCTATTTTTATCATTTTCTAGCCACGCGCTTGGATCATCCTTCCGCGCTTTGCTCTTATGCCATCGTTAGCCTAGTTACTATACGCCGACACTATACGCTACAAGTAAATATTATATTACATTTGCCAACACCTTCTCCAACAATATCATGTGAAACGTTTTTCGGTACCGTGTACCTTCTTTGAACCATTTTACCACCGTTAACGTGTCAGCAGCGCGCAAGGGTAGAAAAATGGAAGGATTTCACGGAGAAGAGAAAAGATGTACCTTGCGCAGCGACGACAAAGACACTCGGATCCCATTGTTCAGGGTCGATCGCGCTGCACTCCGATTCGACGGCCCGGTTCTACGTACGTACATGTGCAAACAGGGTGATAATGTATTCAAGGTCCGCCCCGTTGGCGATGGTGGGGGTGAAACGGGGCGGCCCGCTCGCTATACGTACTGTAACAGATGTTAATTATCCCTTCTGTGTATAGTCAGCAAAAAAAGAGCCTGGTCTCTCGCTCGGACATATCGTCCACTCGTGTTACATCCCCGTTGAGAATGCCTCTTGTGTCCACGCTTCGAACAGACTCACGTGGCCCGCCTAGTACGCACGCTCCAATCGCGTTCAACTTCCGCCGTGCCCACTAGGGAAATTCACCTTAGATCGAATTCTTTTTGCTCAGTCAAGTAGAACACAGTACCTTCCACGTGTACTGGTTTTTCGGCTAGTCCGAAAGTCCTGAATAGTTCGTTAGATTTTGATTGAAGTTGGTTGGATTTTGGCCGTTTAGAGTCTGCGGACGAAGATAACTTTTATGTGACCCGGTATCGACGCGATGTTCGTTTAGTTCATTTCTTCAAATAATCAATGACGTTCAAACATTTCAAGCATCGCGTCATTTATGTCGAAGAAACGGAGATAAGATACCCTTTCCTTAATCACGAAACCAGTTTCGTTCTCGAGGGGTTAATTGGACGAGGATGCGTAAGAAAGTCGAGAAAGGAGAATCGCGAATGCCGTTTAAAGCAAACCGCAAATACCTGAATCCGGCGAGAATAAAAGGTCATTCAAATTGTACAATTTATTAGAACGAGGTCTCATTTTATGTGCATAAATTATTAAAATTATGTAAAGTATTGTTAGGAGTAAGAAATCGTAGGTAGAGGGAAATATCGGCGAGAATCGTTGACGAATTTACTTATTGTACGCTGGTGGCAAAAATGCCAGAAGCCACCACGACGCCAACAAATATAGTTCGTGAACTGCTTGCGTACCGTTCGCGAATAGTAACGTGGGTCCAGCATCAGGGTTGAGTTTGTCAGTGAACAAGTAGATCAAGAATGACAGCTCGTGTCTCGTCCCGTAAGTCTACGGTAGAATGGAAGATGTTCTTGTCGCGGAGGGCAAGATGGAATTTCGGAGCGACCACGTCGGGGGAAAATGGTTTCTTGTGGCGCAGCTGAACGGTCGCGTTGCCATATTCGTCGGGGATCTTTAATGGGGCAGTTTTAGTGCGGAAATAAATAACCGATAATGAACCAGGCAAAAACGGAACTAACGATTTTCAGGCCGAATTAGGCAGCGAGCCATGGATGCCTCCGGCGGAGTCATCCAAATCGATTGAGAGAGCTAACTGGTAATCAACAGCCTGAAATAAATGATTAACGAATGATGAAACGAGAAGAACGACTGCCACAGCTAATTCAATTCCTGCGAACAAGTTTGTTGGCTTTTAATTGCTTCCACATTAACAATTCTATGTAATAATTGAGATCGAGATAGTGAATTGAAAATATGTATATATCACACCACCTCTATTGCATCGCAGATCACAGAATTATCTACCACGTTAATAGACTACGTTTCGGCTCGCGAAACAAATTTCTTTCGTATCCTTGTGAAATTTGTACGTGATCGTTAATTACGAATATTTCACCCTTCATAGATAAACTGGGTTGTTCATATTTTTGTGAATATAACTTCAAAATATTTCGTATTATTGCGTGTATTTGCGTATCACCAAGTTACCCATAAATGCGTAAAAATTAACCGTTTCTGCCTATCGATGTCTCTGCTATATTAATCCAACCCTTCCTAAGTTAAATGCTCGACGATATCTTCTTTCAATGGACTCTTTCAATGAAAATAAAAATTTAGCGGAAAGAATGTTTAAGGGTGAAATTACGCTCGACTCGTGAACTATCCAGTTTCCAATTGCTCAAGTTCCACGAATTGGCGGTTCCGAGTGATCGACGACTAGTTCGAAAGGAGCATCGAGACGCTACGAAAATGGACGCGGTTTCACCAACGTAGAAACGAATTGTCCCTCGTTTCATGTTATCGCAGGCCCGTCTACTCGGCTGACCGAGCAGCGCTCGTATATCAGCGTAGCTTTTGTTACGGCGACGTGCCTTTGTTTTCGCCTTGTTCTCGCGTCTCGTTCCAGTGGTGCGAACGTGGACGGGTTCTTGGTTCGGCACTCGGCAGCCTGTAACAGGCCCGGGCAACACACAGGGGTTTCGCTGAACTTGCTTTAACCCACTTTCGCACTGACACAGAAATAGATAACCGAGACGTGTCGGGGAATTCTTTCCACGTTCCGACGATTGTGTCAGCTGTGCAGGGAACCACCGTTCCTTATTCTCATTGGTAGTTTATTAGCCAAATTTAGGGGAAACGTCGACTCGCGGTAGAAACTGAAGATATCAACCCTTTGGAGTTTGAGCCACGTTTAACATTTTGCGTGGTTCGTGTTCTGTTTCTTGATGGATTCGTATTCGATCGAATTTTTCAAAGATTGTAGCGAACAAATTTTTTTTGTTAATTACTGATAATGCAAATAGATTTCTTTGAAAAATATCATTTCTCAGAAATGAACTGCGATAAAACTCGTATAATGCGACGTGCTAGGAATTTTCACAGTGTTGGACTATCAAATATGTCGGATTATTGGATTGTATCTGTAACACATGAGAGCGAGGATAAGTAATTTAAGAAACAACGATGATTGATGTAGTAATGCAGCATATTAACAAAAATAAAAGCTACATAAAATAAACATGTAATTTCCTTAAGCACTAGAATCGCGAAATCAGTAAAAATACTTGCTATCAGATTCTGCGCTTCCGCAATTACCTAAGAAACACGCAAGCGTTTTTGATAATATTAGTAAGACAGAAATACAATTACATTGCTTCAATTCCAATTAATTATATACGTATAACGTACACGTACACGTTATAGCGTTCCTTTGCTTCCATCGTCTAAATATCAAATGACGAAACACCATCGTGATGAAAACTATGCGATCTATCAGAATTCTATTATGCATTGTCGAATTCAGTTCAATTCAAGGCAAGAAAAATTAGTACGATTAAACCATCCAGGTGTAAAATACAAATGAAAATGACGTTTGGTCGTGTTTTTCTGTTTCAGAATGCATTGAAGAGCCGGCCGAGTGAGGAGATTCGAGATGTCCGCCGTAACCAGCCCGTATGGCCCCAGTAAGACACTCCCTTTTGCTAATGTATCACCGCACAGCAACCCCTCGTTACGATACTTTAGCGAGGAAACATAGCCAGCCTTGCAATTGCGTCATGCGCCGTCCCGTTTGATCGAATCGTAATAGCCGCGCTCGGCTCCTTCAACGATTCCAAGAACGTTCAATTAACGTTCGTACGGACCGGTTGAATTCTAATTAATGTTAAAAATTCATTCGCGACAAGCGGGCAGAACGGCCTTCGCGTTGCGCTGCAACATACATCGCGTCCTCCAGTTAAACATCGCTCGATTCGAGATTCGCAAGTAACATTCGTAATTAACGAATTGATCCTTTGAATTCCATCCTTTGTATCTGTTCGATCGGAAAAATATTCAATCTTCTACTGGATTAAATAGAGAAGTAGAATAAAGCATCGAGAATTCGATTAATAAGGCCGATTAGGAAGAATCGAAGGAAACGAAATATATATAGAGTAACAGTTAGATTCGTCGCGTTGCAGCACACCTGTGTCCAGTTAGAGATCGCTCGATTCGCGATTTGTAAATAACTTTTGGTCCTTCGAACTGCATCCTGTTCGACGAGCCTCGACCGATCGTGGCAGCGGGGTCTGGATTCGCCCTAAAGCAAATCGATTCCCCCAATCGTGTGTCTCTCGGATTAGAAAAATCGAATCTTCTACTGGACAAAGAGCGGATCTCTTTATCAGGAAAAATTGCAATTTTCACTAGATCAGAAGTAAATCTCTTTGATCATAAAGATATTCGATCTTTCAGTGGGCCAAAATCAAAAAGTAATTTATGATAAATAGAAGCTGTAATACTTTGCCTAACAAGGATGATTAAAAAGAATTAAAGAAACTAAGCTAAGATTCCTCGCTTTTCCGGGTCTGTGGACCCAATATTCACCCCTGTATCAGTGTCTGATACCCCGGTTGCTTTCCCATCAGCGGAGAGTCGAGTGTGAGCTAAGATTCCTCGCTTTTCCCGGGTCGAAGGACCCGGAGTCTGCACCTGCCTCGGTGTCTGATGCCCCGGTTCCTTTCTCATCAGCGGAGATGCTTTCCGACTCGGTGTACAACTACGCGACGACCCGGCGGGGGACCGCCGATCAGGACAGCGACTCCCAGTACGAGGGCCAGGCCCAGCTGCAGATCACGAGCATCCAAAAGCCGCGTAACAAACGCAAGAACTTCAAGCCGATAAGCAGCCGGATGGTGGAAGTGTCCGATGAATCTGAAAAGGAGGACGATGAGTTGGAAGCGTTGGAGGAGAGTTCCAGTGAGATATTGGAATACGAGAGGAAGACGATGCTGTTGCCAGCGGAGGATAGATCGAAGCAAAGGCTGAACAACAACGAGGTCAGCCCCATGGATCTGTCCGTTGCCACCAGGCCACCATCTTCCGAGGCTGACGATGACAGTGGGGATTCACTTAGGCATAAGTTCATCCTGGAACAGCTCAGATCTCAGAAACTTTACTCCCCTGGTACTGAGGTGAGTATCTTCATCTATGGTGTTTCTTGTTTAATACATACGCTATTGATATTTGGCTATTCATATTTTATGCGTATCGATGACAGGTGTTTCGTATCTACTCTACGCTTAAGACACATTTTGGTAACGGGAAAACGTTAGCTGAGGCGAAAATGATACGAAGAACGCAGCAGGCTTAAAAGCGAAATTGACTTGACTCTACTTTTCATTAATTAAGTACACGATTAACAGTGAATTCTCAAGAAACAAATTATTTTCACGAAGATGATTAAATAATGGTAAATTTAGAAAACAGCGTTTCTAACGTTATTCTATTTTTTAATTTACGGAATTAATCAATGTGACTGCTGTGCTTTTCATGAAGCATATCAAGACTGCGGATGTTTATTCAAATTCATATTTTTATAACCATAGCTAAAGAAATGGAACCTAAATAAAGGATTTGTTTCACTCGTTAAACACGTATAAACGAATATCTGATTTTGAATGTTTTCATATCTGGAAATTTCTCATAATTAAACAAGCATCCGCACAGTCTAGGAATATTTTCTGTTCAATGAATAATGTTCCAATTCCTTGCCCAAGGAAGGGGATAAAATAAAACGAAGAACAAGAGAAACAAAATAGGATGCAAAATATAAATTTAAACAACCTGAAATTAAGTAACCTTACATTAAAACACAACCTGTTACATGTGTTATTATCAACGGTACTAATTAAGGGTTAGAAACTAATTACATGTAATATTCAGAGCGTGAGATAAATTTCTGTTCAAGTGCCATTTCCTTAGCTGTATTATTAACCGTTTATATAATACGCGCGCAACGGAATATTTCGTGTTTACTTTTACAACGCTTATCGGCGTGCAACGGGAAAATTTCGATGCAACGTCAAACGTTATGACGACTTCTAGTGGTGTCTAGCGTGCTTGGTGGAATCGCACGTCGGTTAACATGCGCAAAATAACTTGCATAGGAATTCATTCGCGTCATTTCATTCACGTGACATGTATCGATCGTCCACAGGCCAGGAGTCCGAACTCAGAATCGTCGGAAAAAAGTGGAAGCGGCGTTTTGGATACCGAATCGGGACGATTGGACGATACTCCGTTCGAGGATGATCGAGGGCAGGACGGTGACGGTGAGACCGAGTGCGAGGAGAGGAAACCCTTCGAAGGAATGAGGGAGTACGCTGAATCGACTATGCAGGAGTTGTTGGCGATCTACGGGCTGGCGGGAGGAGAATTGGCCAAGTCAGTGAGCAGACAGCTACCGCCGACCTTTCTGAACCCTCCGACTGGTCATCAGCCTCACGGTAAGTCTTCCTCCTGCTGATCTTGCTCTTTTAATTTACAATGTACAGTTTTCTTTAAAAAAAAAAAAAAATAGGTTCTCTATGCAACTGTTATAAATATGAGACACGTAGCTATATCAATTTCCCTAATGTCAGTGTAGTATTTAAATTTCGCGCAAGCCTATAAATATCTACAATCTGCTAACAAATCTCTTAATCAAATTTTTTTTGCATACCATTCGTATTATATTAGTACGATATACGATACGCATTTCAATTTATCTATTATCGGTGTACCATTTGAATTTCCCATAAACGTATAAACATCCGCGACCTAACAAATGTCCTAATCGAATTACAACTGCAACTCCATCACAGGCCAAGCTCGTTATTTGCAAACGTCTCTCCGACCATGTACATTTATTTCTATCCAAGACTCACCTAGCGAGCAATTAGAAGTAAGCAGGTTAACAGTTGTTAACGACCGTCTTGCGAGAACAAACTAGAACTTGTCGTTCGCCGTACAAGCTTCAGCTAGAGGCTATTAACGCGTGGGCGGTGCTCGAAGCTGAAGAGAGAAAGAGAGAGAGCGAAAGGATAAAACGGTTGGATCCTCGATTTTCAAGGATCCCACGAAATACCATCGGTTTGGAAGAGCATCGATGGTGGTCGCGTCAGGTTCCACGAATCGTTATTATTCGCGGCAGGACTTCGCACTCTTCGCTGAAGAGAAATTAAAGGCGCTCTCGGTGTTCGACGAAATCGTTAGTCGAGGCAACTGTCGCACGTTGGACGATTGGTTGGCATCGAATTCGGGGTTGGGCTACGAACAATTGACAACTGTAACTGGCTGGCATTCGTGATCGTACTTGGCGGAAAATCAATTTTATTCAAACGCATGGTATTCACGACCTCGGCTCTTTTAACGTCGTTTTATCGCCCGTCAGAGAAAAAGGAAAACTCGGCGTTAACGTGAAATTAGCTTGGTCAGATTAATTCAACTATGGAGATTCATTGTTTCTGTTATCGTAACCGGGCTTATCGATTATACGGCTGGTTATTCTCTCCGATAGATTCTTAAGTGAAACGAGGTTACCGCGAAACCACTCTGATCGATCGAGAAAGAATCGACTGCTTTTGTTATTAAACCGATCTCCTGCGCTATTATTTAGAAACTGATGATATTGACGAATTGACAAATTGGGAATCGTAGGGTGTAAACTTGTCTCGTACAATTTTACGCCAAATAGGAGAGCTTGTAAAATTTGTTTGTACAATTTCGTTGTCCCATAATCGAAGTTGGCGCAGTTCTTCTTCCTTGGCTCACAACTTTGGGCATAATCTAAATAGCGTTTCTAATTCGAAATGACTGCATCTCACTCTAATTGGCAATTTTTCCTTCTCGATGATTCTTCTTCTTATTCCGACAACTTTGAACCTGATCTAAATAATTCGAATTTTAAATAGATCTTATCTTAGCAACTCGGTGCGGTTACGCAAGAGAGGTCTTTTCTTTTCATTATTTATAGTCGTATCAACCGGTTGAATGGAGAAGTCGCAATTATACTTACTATATAATTTAGAGCATTTTAGATAATTTAATGGCTCTCGTAGTATCGACTTACGATCTTTCAAATTGCCCTTTATAGTACTTTTTATATTAAATTCCCGTATATGTATAGGCAGGATGTTTCTTGCGCCGAAGAACGAGATGTTCTGTTCTTAATAAAACGCTGAATACAATTTATTGCTTCAATTGTTCGAGAGATGTTCCCTCCGTTTGAAAAGAACAACGAGTAAAACAGTCACTCTGGTACGTGGTTCGTTCGTGTTCCATCCGTTCTAATTGTATTCAACTTTCTCAAGTCGAACGCTCCGATACCGAATGATCGAAGAATCGAAATGTTGGCGAAAGAAACGGTAACAGTCGCTGCAGTTTCCTAGGCCGCTGAAAATTATTAGCAACGAGGGAAGTGACGACCGGCGGGCAGACTAGTTTTTAGATTAGACTGTACGTATGCACCAGAACAGAATGTGGCACTTACATATTGCCAGTGCATCGCATATGCGCGCACGTGAATATGCGATGGCTCTCGCAAGATGGCCGACTTATAACTCATAAAGTCGGTCGGACTGCGCGAACCGTTGACTGCCTCGCGATCGATGGATGCCTTTGAGATCAGCCAGCGTCATCGTTTCCCGTTGCCGCGCGTCTCGCGTGGGTTGACAGTCTCACGAATTCCTCGCGGTGTGTATTGTATGTACGCCTCGGCTTGACGCGCGAGCGAGCGAGTTGGAGCGCACGCGCGCGCGCCCTCGTCCACGCCGCCGACTAACGAGTCAATTTCGCTATTCTTCGTCCGGCTTTTGCCTCGAAGATACTAGCCGTCGAGTTTTTGAATTACCTTCTGCCAGAGCTGATTGATTCATAGCCGAAGTCCTTGCCAGATTAACGTCTTCCTGGCGAATTGAGTTTTCTTCATTCGCAAAGACGCAACTGGTTACTGCGTCTTCTTTGTATCAATGAAACGCCATCGGCATTTTTCTTGGTTAGATGGAAAATTGAAAGGCGCATAAATGTAGAGAATGCGGCTAATAGGAAAAAAGATACATGAAACACGCGACGTGAAATACTGTTTATAATATCTTCCACGATAGAAGAAATCTCCGCTTAGATTCTATTTCTGCAGTGATATTTTTCAAAGTCTAAATTTGTATAAACATGTGCAATCTATTGCGTGATAGATACCACAATGCAATATTCCATCTGTACACAATTTATTATCATTATGTATTTATAAGTACAAACTCTCGATAATTAGATTATTTATACGAATGCATTGGTAATAGTTTGTTATAATGGTATAAATAATTAAATCTCGTTAGCTATTGCGCCTCCTTTCTATCAATGAAACACTACCAACGTTTTCGTTGGTCAGTAGAATATGGATATTTTATACATTTTTTATCGCACATATTTTTGAACATTACGTGAATTAATTCTCGTACTTTTAAATTCCCTTCAAACGCCTGAACATGTACAGTCTATCAATCACGAAATTTATTTTATAGATGACACGAGAGGTGTAGGTTAAAAGTGGCGTCGATTGTCGAATTCTAACACTTGGTGAAAATTCTTCGGCTATGACTCATCGTTTCAATCGTAAACCTTCCATCATAATATTCATACATTATGTAAGTTAATCTTACATCGATGTACGTAGAAGGACTGTCCATTATTGGTCGATCGAGTATATCGTATATCGCGTCGATTGACTCTTTCTTTGTATCGTCCCATTGTCCCATCCGGTTTGAGAATAATCTTTCGTCGTATTCGATTAAATTCACGGTCCGTTGTACGACGCCATCCTGCCAATTACCAGAAAACTGACCGCGTGAAATCGAATGCGACATGCCTCGTAACTCGTCACCAGAGTATGTTCCCTTCTCCTTCTCCTTTTCGTCAGGAATTGGGAATCTTTGCTGACACACATCTACTCTTATCCTTTCTTCTCGCTTGAGAATCTTCGAGAGTGTGGCAAATGGAAGCACTGTCACGCGTTATTTCTTCATCAAGAGCCGGTAACAAGATTAGAGATTGAGGATTAACCTCGAAGCAACAGAACCAACCTGTGAGAAGAAGAAGAGGAAAAGAAATTAATTTCTGTCGAGAAACTACGCTTGTCAGTCATCGTTCAAGAATATTCTCGGAAATTTGAATTTAAATAATTTAGCGAACGACCTAGAATCATTGAATTCGTTAGATTCAAATACCGGATGTTGTTTCGAGTGGCAGTTAGCGACGAAGATGAAACTTGGCTGGTATCACGGACAGAGTAGATGAAACTAAAACACGAAATGTTAGATTTGATAATTCGGCGATTACACTTAACCTATGCCTAATTGAAATTTAATTCAAAAATAATTCTAACCTCGCAAGTTTTCTATCTCTGTAAGCGTCTTTTCTAATGAACGAAACGCGAAACGATGAGAAGACCACTTCTTATTTGAATTTGAGATTAAATACATATTTTTACCATCGTCCTAAATAACTGTCATAGTGTTAATTACGTTGTTGCTTCTTTTATAAAGGCCAGTAGATGTATCACCTATTTCTTTTTCTATTTTCCGCATATTTCATATTAAAATGTATCCCTCGACATACATCAAGTAGCATGAAAATCAGAAAATCTATACAGTACGTTTATATTTTTCATTTGCTATCTGTCAAATTTCACTTCAACCGGCCAATAGAAATTTATTAACGCGATTAATTAAAGATTAACGCGAAGAAGAATAGAAACTCGAAAGGATGTTCCCAGTCAAATAAGTAACGGGTTCACAGCGGTAAAACGATGTCAAGTTGCTTCAGTTAAGATAACTTGAACGATTCGAATGAAATTTAAAACGAGAACGAGCGTAACATCGAAGGCGAGATCCGGCGAGAATCCCTTTGACTTTTCTTCATCTTCTTCGATGTTTCGTCTCCCACAAGTTTCGCCACCTACACACAGGCACACGATGGAACAAAAGACTACCTCTTGCGTTGTATCTTAGGGATTGATACGGAAAAAATCGGGCATAATTTATCATGTAAAAGCGACTCGAACAGAAACCGCGTGTCGCCGCGGTGAATCGGCTTGCCGGTAGAGAGACGAAGGAAAAAGGAACACCGTGGTTTCTTCTGCCTCTTCAGACGTCCGTCTTTTCTATGAACCTTGACGTTCCCTCGAATACGCCGCGTATCCATTTCTTCCGTCAGGAATACATTAACCATTCACGTTAACCTAGAAAACGCGCGCGAGTTTACGTAATAATTCTAATAATTAGTTAGAGAAAAGATCCTTTGCTATCTCCGACGAAGAAAGAAAAAGAAACGAGGGAAAAAGTTCCCTCTATGAAAGAACCGTGACGAGTTGAATCGCGAGGCAAAGAACGATAAAGTGAACATCGACTATTGATCGATCTATAGATCATTCCAACCTAAATACTTTGAGATATACGTATTAAATTATGACTATTCACCCCTGAAGTTGCATTATTTCTCTAGTTCAATTCAGACATGGAGGGAAGAATTGAGAATTATAGCGACGTGAATTACACTGAGTTCATCAACTTGCAAAATAACTGCAAGATTATTTTATTACGCCTCATTAATTTCCTTCAAACGCTATAAATTTTTTCCTGGATTGAAACTAAACAATTCGTCCACCCCAGTAGGGTGGTTAACCTTACCATTCTGCTCGCTTGCTCTTCGCGTCTGAATGCCTTCGGCGATCTCCTCCTTTACGATTTCATAATACTTCAAAGGCGTGAAGTACACGAGAAAGTAAGTGAAAAGTAAGATTTAGGTCTATTGAATGCAACTAGAACCAAATACTCGAAGACTGACCTGTACTTTAATAACATCTATCGAAATAAAAAATTTATATCGGGTCATGTGGTCCAAGAGAGGATAGAACTGATGCTTCTTCGTGCGTTTCAATAGCGAAATGAACGTGTTAAACCGGCATATTTATCGCGCTATTTATTTCGGGGGTGCGTGAGCGAACAACCAGCAACGGTTGAATCATGTTAGAGGAGCGAAGCGGGCAGGGACGGGGTAATCCGGCGCGAAGAAAAGCAGAAAAGCCGCGTGTGCTGTTGCTGGTGCTAGTCTCAGGGCACAGTGGGGTGGAGGACAGCGATGCCTCCGTGAACCCATTAATCATTCCAGCCGGATAAAAGGCAGCAAGGATGAAAAGAGAAGACAGACAGTCGGACGGACGGCGAGCAAGGCATGCAGGCGGCCAAGGAGAGAGAAAGAGAGAGAGAGAGAGAGAGAGAGAAAGCTCTTCCTTTCGTTCCTTCTGTCGTTGTTTCGCTTCGATCGCCTTCTCTTCCTCCGCTACGGCCCCCGAAGGATCATTTTTTATTTTGCCTCTTTTCGAAATTCGTCGGACGCTCCTATTGTCGGGGCCCACGAGAGAAGAGAGAGAGACTCTCTCGGACGAGACTGAACCCGAGGTCCGACCAGCGCTCATTTCGACGGGGAGAAGATTCATTAACTGATAACGCGATTCTTTCTTCGGTCGTTCTGTTGTTGAAAATGATATCCCGCCACGAGAAGGCTTTTGGACACCTGTTGGGACACAATGTACTTAGGAGATTTTTGTGCGCACCTTTTGGATCGCTATTACTCGGGAAAATGTACAACGAATGAAGTGGAAAATGATTCATCGATGCGTAATACAGCGTTCCACATTTTGAATTCGTCAAAATTGAGAGACGCGTTGGATTGGTGTGTTGGACGATGAAATTGAGACTGGCACTTGACGAGTTTGGGAAGTTCCATTCGAGGTTGACAGAGTTTCGAACTTCGACAAGAGGTTTGTTCAGCGATGACGAAGTATACAAAGTTTGTTGTACAGATGTCACGCTTTTGCTTTGAAGCCGATATATAACAGATGTAAATTGCTAGAGGAAGAATAGCATAGAAGAAGGAGCGTTAGTGTGCTAGCATTTGCATTAAATATTAATTATAATTAGACTGTGAATGTTACAATTTCACGAAGATATGGAATCTGAATACAGGTTGGTCTCACCTACTATATATCATAACTTGTTCTTTGCTTCAAATAGCTACAATTTGCATTTCTATACTCCCAATTTCTCGTAAAAACACTCAATTTATTCTAATTACGAATATACCGCGCTAAGCGTATTAACGATTAGTCAGTCCGCTATCTAACAAAAATACTTTCAATCGACAACTTTCACTGAGAACTTTTCATTACGATCTTTCATTGACAACGTTCGGTTAAGAACGTCTATTACGAACGAAACCCTTTCAGTTAAAAAAATATGAATAAAACACGACGAAATTCACCAGATGCGTAGAAGAACCGGAGAAAACTCGAAATCAGCTGGCTCGCTTTTCAACGAGCGTTACGAATCGCTTCCGATTTAATTCGAGACTCTGGTGGGCCCTGGATCAGCGGCATAAACGGAAGGGGGAGATCGTTCTGGTTACGAGCTTTTATGTCTCCACGTGTAGGCCACTTGAGCACGTAGGTAGAGTATGTACCGAGGAATAGCGCGATGTAGGTCTGCCACGAGATCGAAATCGGAGCTCCTTCTTCGTTGGGAGACAAAAGGGACCCTGGTCCGGATGACAGGAGGTGTCGAGAACCTTTGGGATCGGCGACCTGTTGAATCCCTTCACTCTCTCTCTCTCTCTCTCTTTCTCTTTCTCTCTCATAACCTTCAACGAATTCTGCATTATTGTGAAAGAAGAAAAAACGAACAGGAGAAGAGGGACCGTGCGCTTCTCGAGAGGCCGAAATACGTTAACCCTTATCTACCGTTTCACAAAGAAGGATTTCGGAATAATCGCGAGACTGTGGCCCACGTGGCCCATTATTACCCCCACCAGAGTCGAATTTAATTCGTTTGCCATGGCAAACTGGAATTATCGCGAGGATAGTTAACGTTAGTGATGGTAGTTCGACTGTAACTACTTGGCTGATTTTCTGCGAATTTTCCGCAGTACCATGGTCACCTGGAAGAGAGTAAAGGGTATATTCTGTGGTGTTTCGCGTCGTTTAAATTAAGTTTAGAAACGATGAAATCACGTAGTGGAACATTCCACGCTTGCAAACTGAGAAGGTTATTAACTGATCGCAATATCTACTGTGCATTCATGGCGAATTTAAAGACGCAAAAATTTGCAGAATGCGCACAATGTCCACAGAGTAAGGCACCCGTACCGTATTTCGTAGGTGGAACAAATCTTGATTCAGGTGAACCTGAAAATTTGTATTACCTTACTCGTAATCATATAGGAATTTGTATAAATGTTCACTATCTGTTCGTTAGATTCCTAGGTTCAGATAATGTGACTGAGTTTCTCAAGAGACATTTCTAACACGTTAATCGTTACGAAATGCACGCGTGGCCCGTTTTTGAAATCAACAAGAGAAGTGTTTCCATTATGCAAATTCATACTTTTTTACGCAATCTTAATACAAATATCCCACTATCATTGGAAATATAACATTATCCTGCTCTTATCTCTACTTATTTCTATTTATTTTCGCCTATATATATGTATACATTCTTGCACTTTAAAATTTCTAAATGCGTACAAATCCGCAATCTATCTGTCCCCAGCCAGAATCTACATTCCGTCTATTTCAACTTTCCAATCGCCAACATATATAAACGATTACTAATATGATCAAACAGATATTAATACTCCAAAAGCTTGTTAGAAACACCGAATAATAAATCGATATATTGGCTTTGGTCGTGCAACGATCAATCATTCCTCCAAACGACGGGAAACAGTGACAAGTGCGGTCTAATGTGTTGGAATTTCAACGCGCGGCGAGTCGAAGGAAACCGGAGGAATTCACGGAGACGTCAACTGGAATCGCGGAACGTTTTATGGAAGCTTTTATGAAAGCCTTTACGAGCCACGTCCCGAACTAGGCCTGCTTCTGTTGAACACGTGAGGCCTTCCTTCTTGTATATACATTTGCATCTCCTGCTTTTCTTCGTTACGTGCTCGATAACATCCGCGATGTTTATGGAAAAATCGAAACGTTGCCAACGTGAAGGAGAGGAACGCGTGTGATTCGTCTTCTGGTCGAGTCTATTGGTGATGTCCGCTTCCGGGTTAATTGAATCTTCTTTTTCTGTTCGTCAATTAAGTTCTGAGTCAGAGACTAACAGAGAAAGAGGTCTTATTGAGGATGGTACGGCCATTTCTAGTCGAATTGTTTTTCTGCTTGTGCTTCTCGTGAGAATTCTTGGTTTCGTGGAATTACAGTAGGATTCGGTAGATCTCAAGCTCTTCACAGTGTAATAAAACGACGATGAAACGGCGGTTTGAGAATGAACGATTTCTTTATCGTCACGATTTCCTGCATTTCTGGCGTAATGAAATTTAACTCTTTGACGGTGTAATAAAACGACGAAGAATTGAGAATGAACGATTCAGAAAATAATTCTTTCTTTATCGTCAAGATTTCTCTTTTTTCTATTTCTGGACTGTTTTACGCAATAATTTGTTAACTCATAATATCAGTGAACCGACGAGGGTTGCAAACTTCCCTTTTATAATTTTACAATAATTTGTAAAGCTTTGTCTACAAAATTACATAGAAAATTTCATTCGTTTTAGCGCTAAATTTCTCGGTATTAACAATTCGTATTAACAATTTCCGACTTGTCAAATTTCATTAACGATATTAGTCCAATTTTGCAATATCGTATAAGTACGTACGAAAAATACATACTTTCAGCTGCTTACGTGAAATAAATATTAAATAATCGTTGTATGTGTGACGAAATGCAAAATACGAAATGCAAAATACTTGACGTTTCACTCGAATCGTTCTCGTTCTAACGCGAGAGAATTGCTCGGAGATTAACCAAGCAATCAGTTGGTTTTATCTCAAGATCGTGGAGAATCGAGCAACTGTTCAATTTTTGTACTCTCTGGCCGATTTTAACTTTTGCGCGAGTACTCCGAGCGAACGAACAAAAGACGAAGGATGTAGAATTACCGTCAATTGTCCGACTTTTTGTCAAATTAACAACTTTCCATAAAACGAGGGAAAAAAGCGAGGGCCCCGCTGCCGTTCGTCCTCTTTTTCTCTAGCGAAATTAACACGATCATCGAGGTCAATGGGCGTTGAACGATGAAAGATGAAAACGAATATCAGACCGCGCCCGGGGTTTTTCACTCTCCACGATTCCCGCCTCTCTCGTTTTTCTCTTCTTTTTTTCTACTCCACCCGGCATCTTGTTTATTTTGCCCGTCATGTCAGCCCGCTGACACTCGGACATTCGTTTAAATTTAGAATTCAATGGGATCCTTTTTACCGGGGCGCACTTTGGTGCCATAACGGATTCCCTGGTTCCAGCACGGGGGAGATTATTTGTTTAATTCCGGTCCAGCGTCGATCACTCCTCCGTGTCTTCCTCTTCCTCCGACCTCACTCGAAACGCGATGTAAATATTTTTATTGCTTCTCCAGCGAATATTCTCTTCTTATACACTCGCTGTACATATCGTTGCGTTCGTTTTGGAATTTTTAATAAAACATGATAATAATAAAAATATCACATGGTTGCATTTAACGAAACTACATTGACTTGGAACTCTCTGTAAATAATAATTGATATATCTGGAACCAGAGATATTTTTCTGCTATTCAGAATCAATCGTGTTTGTATTACGTTGTACATATTTTCTCTTTGATATAATGTATACTACAGACCATATTCTTAACGAGTGTCATCTTTCACGTTGTAGATTATCGAATATAGAGAAAACAATTTGTGATGTCTGTGTTTCTTTGCCTTCGATTTATTTCTATAGTTCTACAGCTTCTAAGCGATACTAAGTTATATCAATTGTCTACACATAATTCTGATTTCTATAATTCGCTTAGCAATTAGTTTTTCCACATCCTAAATGATACTATCATACAATTTATATTTATTCATAGCAAATAATCTTTTCATACAACGCTACTTACGACGTCATTTTTCCTCATACAAGCAACCATTTCTGTGCTCAGTTAAAAAATTCCAAAACTTTCGTTTTGGTTCTAAGCGTCCCGATTGAAGGAGTATTCCACGAGATCAACTAACTTGCGTATAAAACTTTCTTGGCTTTTTCCTCCACTCGTTCGCTATTTTAGCTTCATCCCCGGTTTACATGGCTCGTGGCGATCTTTCTCCGCATTTTGCCCAGATCTTATCCGACAGAACTCCACCCCATCTTTTGTATACGATCGCGTTTCCACGTTCTTCGTACGCATGCGAACTCCCGCGTAAATCAGTGAAGCGCGGCGGACAGGTTCTTCCAGATCCTCGATAGATCGGCTCGAGATAGAGAGTTGCTTGATTTTCGCGTGAAACGCGTTCCACGGCTGAGCTTAGACACCTCTGTCGATGCTTATCTGCTTGCTCGACGCGAATACACCGCCGATCGATCGTCGATGATTACGTTATCAAGGATTCGACGAAACGAGACGATAAAAATCGTTGCAGCTGTGATTTACGATCAAAAAGCAGAAGAGTGTAGCGAAATGCGAGTATATCTAGACGAAGGTAAAGATTTTTTTGTTCATTTATTATCGTATTTTCATTCATTTATTTGTTTGTGAGAAGGAAACTATTGGCAAAATGTATAAAGCATGCAGTTATTGGCAAAGGTATTTGAACACTTGTATCGAAGTAGATCTTGTTTCTGGAATTTCAATCTGTCTTTGCTTTTCTTCATTCGCGTAAAAGATCGACTAGAAAGAAAACCGGTATTCGTAAAGATAAAGTGGTCTCGCGTGTCACGATCAATAAGGTGCAAAGAGGCGGCTATAAAATTCACGCTTTGTGCTCCTTGGGAAAAGGGAACCGACATTAAAGAAATAAAGCAATTAAAGGTTTGTTAACTGTCAGGAAATCAACATGTTTCATGTGTCTCCGTACTTTTACGTCTTTTTTATTTAATGTACGCTCGTTGTAATTCCACCAGGGCGTTATAATTTCTAGTAATTTAACTAACCATTTTTTTTCTCGATAAAAAAGTTTCAAAATGTCACGCCCTTTCGATTTCAATTTATTTGTTGTGTAGCTTGTTTATTAATTTTCCTAGTCTCTAAATGATACTTTTACACAATTTTGCATCGTGATTTCTCCTAATAACATGCAGAGGCCGGTAACAGAAATCGGATCCTTGGTAAACACGTTGAATTGAAAAAAGCAGGGAAAGAGATTAATAAGATGTTGCCATTATCCGCGACATTTCTGGCGGAGGGAGAGCGCGATCCTCGTTATCCCATGGGCGAAACGTGTCGGGTCAACGGGCTTCATAAACGATAGAAAAGACGACCGTGTCCATTAGCGTTTCCACGGAGGGCCGGCGCGGAGGGTCGATTAATTTTTCAAACAATCCCACTGGCTGGACTCATCGATTCGTGGCCCGAGATAGGGAGACCTGAACACGTCCCACGTTAGAGAAAGAGAGAAAACGAGAGGGCCCATTAGGCCCCGCGGCGCGGAGGCCCCTGCTGCCCCTTGTCAGTCTCCGAAAACCAGAAAGTCAGCTTGTCAAATTAATCACGGATGACCAATCCATCAGCAGGCATTCCTAGCCGAGGAGAATCTTTGCTTGGCTCTCTCTTTCTCTCTTTCTCTGTCCGTTTTCTGCCCAGCAGACCGATCCTCGTTCCGGACGAGGACAACGACAGCACCAGGATTTCGACGTAGTTTCTGCCCCCTTTTTTCGAGGAAACGTTATGGTATGCGTGTGTACCAGGCAACCTGACGCTTCTTCTGCGGCCTTCTTCTTCATATCTTTCTCTCTTTCGCTCGGTGTCTTCTGCTCTTTGATAGATAATGTTAATGCAGGGGAAGAGGACACAGCGCGCGACCACGATGCTTCTGGATGAGTAATGCTAACCCTTCTGCGTTGTCAGACCCGGATCGGGGGAAGTGTTTGCGCAGCCTCTAGGCCAGGGCAGAAAGGTTGTCGAGCTTTTTCTGACGGTGGTCTCTCGACGGATATCGGCGATTATTGAAATTATCGTGGATCGTTGGTTTTTAGTCCGTTGGCTCGATTAATGTGTGACGAAACGATTGATGTTGTGAAGCGAGCAACTTGCTTCATTTTTGCTTTCTACTGCGTAAACGTCTTTCGTATTGGGATAATTTAGAGAGTAACCTTGTCGTTCGATTACAGTGGAAAGTTCATTCGAAAATCGTTTGTTAGAAATATTAATTGACGCTCGATTGACTGGACTGTTTTGCATTGAATACGTTTGACTTAACAGGAAGTTTTATCGCGTGATAAAATAATTGGTAGTGGGACAATTTCGTAAACTTCTATTGTATGAATTTGCCATGAGTTCAAATACGCTATAAGTATTAAACAAATCTAAGGATACTCAGTAGACTACTGACTAGTTCACTATTTTTTATTTTCTGATTATTTTAACATAAATCCGTTACCTTCTGTCCTTAATATCTGTGTCTTACAACGTAAAATATACAGTAAGATTTATTTATTGGAATTTCGGCTGTGATTGCTCCACGAACTTGAAATCTGTGTCTTTTTAACATTTATAGCCAACGGTGTAAATGAACTTGTGTCGTATGCACAATCAGATTCTAAGAAGATCGAAATAATCTCCGAGCTCCAATTCTCTTCTTCTCTTCCTTCGAACACGATAGAACGAACGTTTGTAGCGTTGTATATTTTCTCAGACTGCCGTGGAAAGTCATTCAGACGATAAAATTTTCGTGTCTGTTTGTTGACGTGGCCGGTAATTACGAATCACTCGGGATTGAAGCGGCCCGTTTCTCCGGCAAAATTCGCCTCCACCAAACAGAAAGGGGAAATAAGAACGCAGACGTGTCGCCCGTTTCGTAGGAGTGCGTGCTAGACTCGAAAACACATGGCCAGTGTTGCGTACAGTCCTGGTGAAAAGTGCCTGTTGAGCGATCGATGATCGACGAGCATTACACACGGAACGATCGATCGGGCGAAGATTTCTTCGTGCATTCCGTGAGAACGGTCACAATGACACGCGTGACACGCTTTTTTACTTGGCGATTGCACAAAATTTCGCCAGGCATTTGCCAACTATTTATTACAGGCAATTGGCAAATTAGCGGTCACGCGCCACGGTTTTAGAATCGAACGGAAACAATGGGATCACCGATTATATTTAAATCGGCCGCCTCCTCCCGATCCTTTCTATATCATTTTCTAGAGCCCGCTAGAATTGGCACGATCATTCCGGATTAGGTTAACGCGGCTCTCTGGCCCTTCGTTTTCCTGTGTCGACACTATCGTTCACTTTCATCATGCGACAACGTAGGCGTTCGTTTTTAGAAGTCGACAGACCATTGAGGCGCTTTTAAAAATTTCACTATAAAGTAGCAATCGATTAACCCTCTATGATCAGAGTTATGTTTATTGTTTCCTATTTAATAATCTGCTTTCGAAACTTGGTTACAGTTTCTGTGAAGTTTTTTATACTTTCACAGTCAAAGGAAAGTTTTAGATTGGTACCGTATTGGTATTGGTAATTTTTGTACTACGTTGATAACAATCATCTGTTCTTCGATAATGAGGGTGTGGTGAGCTCGTAATGAAGCTTTGAATGATCTATGCTTAGGTATATAACACCCTTATTTTTACTTACTTTACCTACTCACTGTATATTGTACGTATTCGTTGACTTATCAAATATAATTTCGTTTCTTAATATCACGATGTACTGTTTTATCGTTTATCATTTAAATTTCCTTTTCGTTGCATAGAAAAATTGCCTTTTGTGCATTTCAATTTTATTTATGCATAGAAGAACGTGGTTCGTGTGTTGAAATTAAAAAGAATTGAATGAGATGGAAAGTATACTTCGACATAAAGCCTCAAAGGATTAAAAGACGATTAAGCATCGAAAATTCGTTGATCGAAGGGAAATTTCACGTAATCTTAGTTGCACGTGTTCAAACAAAGGGTTAAGGGCCATGCAAAGTCGCATGGCTCTCTTATTCGATCCCGATACGCCGGATGATGCAGGGTACAGAAAAGACCCGCGAAAACCAGTTTGTCGAACCTAATACGGTGACTGTGGCTTCAACGATCTTAATGAACTTCTCTCTTTCCGATGCCCACCTAATCTTCACCTCAAAAACAATCGCCGCTTTTCGACGAATCCGCGATTCGATAGTCAATTTGCATGATAGAGAGGAACACATGGAAAGAGGCTACGTATCGAAATCCTTCTTCAATTTCGTATATAAGAATATCGTATGACGTGTCTCGTGCTAGAAATAATTTATTCTCAAGCTTCTTCAATTCAAAATTTCCGTATTGAATTCTCTTTAATTTCCGAAAGAAAAAAGAAATTACCCAACGCGTCTGCCGTTGGCTGTAAAATAATTTATTCCGAGAAATCTTCAATGTTAAATTTCCAAATATCCTATGCTTGAATATCGAAGAAGACTACTTAAAGAAGTAAATTCTTTTTTCTGAGAATTTTTTTTAAAAACTAAAATTCTTTTCTTTTTCAACTTTCAATAAAAGAACATCTAATGACGTGTCTCCCATTGGCTCTGAGACAAAAGGAATTATCCTTGAATGCCTCGAATTTGAAAGTTGGAAAGTTTGCAAATCTCGAACTCGGATGTTTCCAATAGTCAACACTTGTCCGCTGGAGTGAACGATGTGCAAATAAGGCAAAGCAGAGGATGGCGATGGATAGTAGTTTATGAAAACGTTTTCGCGAGGAATCCTCGGTGTATCGGTGAGCCGAATACAGAGTGGAACGGCATTAAAGCTAGTCTAATCTTAATATTCAAATTCTGCGGCGAAACCTCGCCGGTTCGACGGGGGTGGGATGGCGGAATGGGGTGCAGGGACGTGGAAGGGGGATGGTAAAAGTGAGCCGAGCAAGCGGAGGCCGCGCATAACCGATTCTCGAACTCATAAATTTTAAATTATGTCAAGCAAAAAGAAAGGACGCGCGGATGGGACCCGACCTCGGATAAAATAAGAGTAGAACGAGAGAAGAGCGCCCTCCCCCCTCCCCCTCCCATGATGCTCTAGAAAAAAGCAGAAAAGCCTCGACAGGCCCCGAAGAACCCAAATCAGGCCCCTGAGGATTATTAAGCAGGCCAGATTTTCGTGAAACAATATTTTGATAACCACGTTCTATAATATAGTCATATTTCATAGAATAATACCCCCCTACATCTTCAAATACCACATTTTGTGCACGCAAACATATTTCATAGAATAATAGCTTTCTACATTGCCAAATACAAAATCACGTACACGTGGCTGTATTTCAAGAAGCAGCCATGTGCAAATCACGCGAGAAAAACGTAATTTTTGTTGATTTTCTGATTTTAATATGAAAACAACGTGCAAAGATGTAGATCGTTTAAAAGTAGCTTCGATAAGTCGAAGTTTCATGTAATTATCACGTCAGACAATATTTTAATGAACAGTGCTGCTGAATCGTTGTTATTGCTAATAATCAGATAGAAGATATTTATACACATCCGTATTTCTACGAAGATATGCGATTAGAAAAATGAAATCCAGTTGAAAAATGATGTTACTATGTGTTATAACGAGTACTATACACTGGATTGTATATTTCTACATACTACGTGCATTCGGCACATAATTGCACGTTCAAATTTCCCACGAATAAAAATCCGCAGCCTAGTAATAATAATTTGTTAGAAACGATAACTTATCAGCAAAATCAAATTGATTTAGCCAATAATCTCGTTGATTTCAACGTTTACAACAACCATGCGCAAAATATAGTCACATCACGGTCCATTTACGGTTGAAATATCTCGGTCGTTTAAGTAACACCCTTATCTCGTCGGAGGAAAAAGTAGAAGAACGAGTCTCGCGCCTCGAACGTTCGGGTTTCTGCGTTTTAAATCCGTTTTAAGAGTGTCATATCGTGGTGGAAAGGGGAAGACGAGGATGGGAAGAGAGAGAAGGGAGACTTATTGCCCTGGCACGTTTTCCATACGCGAAACAGCTTTATGGGGGTCGCCACGAAATTTCGGGGCCCCCACCCATTACCGCGTCGCGAGGGGCCCCACCGAGTCGAATTTCCGGCATTAATTCGACATTATGCGATATTCAAATCGGGCCCGGTGGAATTTTTCGGTCTAACGAGCTCCTACCCCCTTTTTCCTTAACCCCCTTCTATCCACGCCCCCCGGCTGCATTTTGCCTGCGCAGAGTCACGGCCGTTCCTCTCATGTCGATGAAGAAACAGGAGATTACGTTATTCCGCGCTGTATCGCAGAATTCCTTCTCGAATAGCAAACGCTGCGTGAATTTCGACTCGCGAATATTTGTTCTTTGTTCCGTTCTACATTATATTTATGCGTTACGAGTAATTTTGTTTTTTAAATGAATTTAGTTTTTATTTAGGGGTTGAAATTATTTTCAGTAGGCTCTTCGCTCTATTGCTGTAGCATAATATACTTCGTTCTAATGATTCGATAATGATTCAGCTAAATGATAATTAATCGCCAACTATTGTGTAGAATATTCTTTGCGACATTCTTCGCTGATTTATAGGTATTTCGTAAAAATGAACGTTCATTATAAGCATTGTGAACATTGAGCTAATCTCTATGAATGTCTCGCCGCAATGTTTCATTCGCATTTCAGTTTTAATTCGTCGATCAAGTTATGTGATTGCATCCTGTTTTCCGACAAAATCCCATGCATCTGTCGCCTATTGCTAAAAGACATATCTTTGCACCGGAAAGATTGTTCCCCTTTTTAAGCGCGCCATATGAAAGTGCGCTCTTTTAACCACTGAACAACATCAAAATCAGGAAATCAACGAAACTGCGCTCGTCGTATCTGTCTGCTGCAATCTTTCCTTAATATCCAATCATTAATTGAAATCTCGGTATCCTGTACTTCCATTCTCGTCTCTGTACAAACTTCGCATAACACGACTTTCCTTTGCCAAGACTCTCGTCACAATTGTTACTATTGCCATTTTAATGAACAACAAAAGGGTCAAGTCTCGGTCAATAATTAAGCGAAAATCGTTTACCTTCCAATTTAATGGCGCGTATCGAACGACGACGACGACGACGACGACGAGAGAGAGAGAGAGAGAGAGAGAGTGAGAGAGAAAGGGAGAGAGAAAGAGTGGTCTCGAACGAGCGGGAGGACAGAGGCTGCGTTTTCTGGCACGGTTCGGCGCGGCTCCTCTTTGTTCATGGCCGTTTCATTTTTCGAGTACGGCGGATAATTAATCTTGGGTGGGCATAAAAGGGTTTTCGGGTTCGGTCGCGAGAAAAAATGAGCGCAGCTCTGGCTTCGACCGTAGCCAGTTGTTCGCTGCCCCTTTTTTCTCTCTCTCTCCCTCTTTCTCTCTCTCCCCCTGTGCCCCGTTCCGCGGTGTCTTTCCGTCTTTATATTTCTCTGTTGGCCCGTCTCCCCTCATCCCCTTTTCTCCCTTCTATCTCTGCAGCTGATCCCGGTGGACGTCGCCTCCCACACCGTCGCGTTTCGTGGGGCACCGCGGGATTCTAAACCGGCATATCCCTGTTGCCCCCCACTTTCCTCTTTCTCATCCCCTCGTGTTCGTCCTCGTGTGTTGGCCGCGCTGCTGCTTGCTCGCCTTCCACCCGGGTGTTTTTTTCAGAATTTGAGTCAATAAAAAATCGCCTGGAACAAAGGAACGAACGGCCGCCAATTTCTCACAGGATAATGTCCGAGGCCCCATCGTGGCCCGGCGGAACGCTAATCACGGCCGGGCATCTTGACTTCTGTTAGGTGTTAAAAATGGGCCCCGCGGGGCCCTTCGGTCTTTATCTCGCCCCAGCTCCGCTTCTTCTACCCTCCTTTCCTTGCCTTCGCACGTCCTATCTATTCTACCTCTCCACGAACATCCGTCTCTTTCTTCCTATCCGTTCTTTTTACACCCCCTGCCCCCGCCATGCCGCTGACGCATCTCCTCTCTCCCTCTTCGCCACGGTCAAATATTAAAATTTGGGAAACGTTACACCCGGCCCCCGACGAATCCTCGTTTTTCGCAAGCCGCTGCGAGGCCTACGCTTAAAAAATTACGCAGATGGCTCATTAATTCGAACGCGGCTCTCGCTCCCCGTGGCGATTTTTCTGCCAGGGAATCTCGCGAGATCGGCATCGCGCGAAACCGAGAACCCCAAGGTTCTAGTTTGCCTTTCGTGGTTCAGTCCCTTCAGCAGGATGAGGCTTCTATGATTTGGTCGTCTTCTAATCTACCGCGATGTTCCTATAGGAGGGTGAGTTAGGGTTATTCGAGTGAGCAGGATATTTGAGTCGGCCTTAGTAATTTGTCTCGTAGGTCTTGTAATTCGCTAAATTTGGTTGTGAAGTATCTTTAAGCTATTTTTAAACTATTTTTTAATTTTCTACCTACATTTCGTCGATTATCGTTCAACCCTGCTCCGATGCTCGATTTTTTCGTGTCACGATTCTACTTTCTAGCATTTACCAAGCAACGATTTTTGTAACGTTCCGAGGAGAACTTTGACGTACGCTTAAGATAGGAAATTCTGCGTATCAACGATTCTTTTATACTTGTCTCAAATTGAGGAGACTTGTGAACAATTACAGAAACACGAACGTAGTAACATTAATCTTGTTCGTAGGAAGAGCAATGCTAATATTTCAACGTTGATGAATTTTTCCAACTCTTTTATTAAGAGCATCGAAATCCGAAGATGGAGCATGAAAAGAGAAAGAGATCGGTCGTCATGGAAGCTGAAAAAGCGCGCGGTGAGGTTGGAACGCCTTAATGGACGGTTCATTTGTTAGGCGAAAGCCAAGGGGGATATAATCCAATAATTTCGCGGCTAGGAAAAATGAAAATCGATTCGAGGTGGCCAGGTACCGACACCTGTTGAGGGTTCAAGGTCGCGCGATAAAAGACTCGATCCATCAAAGAGTTGCACACGAGGCCCGCGAGGATCGCGATGGAAAAGTCGGCCTCGGACGAATCTCCCTCATAAATCGTCGATTCTCCATCGGCTCGTCATCGCCGACGACGATATATCGACCGAGGCGAATCGACTGCCGTCATTAAAGCCTCTCGCAGCCGGTTCTTCGCCCGTACCATACCCGCGTCTCGAAAACGTACAGCTGGGAGGCGTTCGAAACCCGAGAAAAACATCCACGATAAAAATGTATCTTTCTATTTTTCAATCTATCAAGCATTCTAGAGCGTCCTTTAAAAACTGCGTTAAATCATTTAACGATTGATCTCGTGCAAAATATTAGGTCTTCCTACTAATATGAAACTAATATGAAAAACACAAAAGGACGGGACAGGGACTTTTAAGTATCAAAAATATGAAACAGAGCGAAAATCGAAGATTTGAACAGAATTGAAAATGTACAGCTACGACATATTTACATAAATATGCTTCGGTAAATACACTTCGTGCAGTTAATTAAAATTATTGCAAAATTCAATGAGTTAATTCTGCATCTCCAGTTTCTTCCTTTTTATCTGATTTTGGTATTAAATATATGTATACGTTCGTCAGTTTCTTAAACGTTTCGAAGATATTGATTGTCATATTATACCATTGGTTCGGTATAAGATGTCTTTCGATTTAACAAATCTTATTCCCAACCGAAGAGAAATATCGAAATATTTTTAATCACCGAGTAGCAGCAAAATTTAAAACTCGACGTAGGTAGACTGGCCGCATCTTTTCCCATGGTGTCCACACGATGTAAAATCGTGTTATACTTAGAAGAATGAAATTCCCGATATGGTACCAATTCGATGATCGAAGACTATCCATCGTTTCCCGATCCAAATCCCCGATTCTTGAATTCCAACCGTCATCATTAAGATTTTCTGCCTGAGTGACGTTTTATCGAACAGATAAAAATGTCTCAATCCGCTATTCTTCCAACTGTTAGATCGCCAAGATACCGCGTGCCGTTTTGAGCGCGACTGTTGCAAAGAGAAGAAGAAGGAAAAGGGAGGACACTCAGCCGATAAACAGGGTCGTGGAATTTTATGCGACGCATTCCAGGAACGCGTGAAATCCTCGCGTTTCGATGGCTCGCGCGAAAAACGATCGTTGTCCCCGCGGTAATATCGCAATTAGCGATAAGTCCGGCGCGATCTCTGTCGAGAGCCAGGCCACTCCGTTTTACGAGGAATCGCGTCGTTATTCGTGATTTAGGTATTTGAAACGCGCCAGGACGTCGGATTACGAGTGGCCGCGGCCTCTCGGCTTTCTTGTTTCCCATTAGAATCGAATTTCGTGCGTATCGTCGTGTAATGAAACACGCGAGCGTTTATAGTGTTCCTCGCGTTACGCATGCCTAACGTGCATACGTGGAAATCGCGACACGGATTTCGCGATCGGCCAACGTCGCGTCTCCACTTCCCACGGAGAGTCTTCGATTTACTGTTCACACGCTTTATTACGTCCGTTCGTTAACCCTTTCCCCGTTCTCTTATACCGCTCGTATTTACTTCTCAACTTTCGTTCAATCCTTTACGCCGGACAGATAAGAAACACATTAAAAATCATATTTCATATCGTGTTACTTCTACCATATATTTTTGGATTCGTTTCAAACTTTATTAAGAAAACCGCGATAGTTTGCCTCGCTACAATGTTAACGAAGTTTCCAAGATGTTTCATCCAGCACACATAATATAATGATATGACTTTTCTATCGTGAGTCGTTATATCAAAAAAAAAAAAAAAAAAAGGAAAAAATCGTTAAATTCTCAGGAAATCCGACTGCTGGTAGATTGACCGATAACTCGCGAATCTCTAAAATTTCACCATTTTCTCTCACGCTGCTATGCGAGAGTTTGCCCAGAAAAAAATACTCAAAGTCCCTTGCGAGGTACTCGACGAACCATCGCACCCGGAACGATTACTCAGATTTCTCAACGAAAGGAGTGTCTCGTGTCTCGGTTTTCCATTTCCCGTTACGAAACGGAACGATGATCCCTTTCCACCCCTCCGGCGTGTCCCGTTCACGACCCCTTTCCGGAAGAGGAACTCACGACAGTGAGAAAAGAGAAGGAAGAAAAAAAGAGGCTCAGCCCTAAAGGAGCCGGTAACCCCGTCGGGTCACGGGGTGAATACCGTTTTACCGACTATTAACTCACTTTTACCCTGTTTTCTTACCCCCTGCACCCTAGAGAGCGCGACAGAGGCCGCGTGAAAGGAACAGAGACGAAGAAGACGAGAGAGAAAAGAGGGTTTCTTCGAGCTGTAAGGGCCAGCTACTACGTGTTTTCCTTCCCCTTTCCGACGTTTCCTGCGTAATCTCTCCCTTTCTCCGCTCGGCGCTCACCTCCCTTTCTGCCTTTTATTTTATTCCACCTTTTTCCCCCGTTTTTTCTTTTTTTTTTTCTTTACTGGATTCTTTTCCGGGTTACTGGCGGACGTACGCGCGTGTTGCAGGTAGCTGCGGCTACCTGCGAACTCGTGGAGTGGATGAAGGGGGAAAAAACGCGAGTTTTTGGGGGCCACGGTCGATTTAACCCCTGAGAAAAATCGCGCGACCCCAGACGTCGATCGGGGGTTAACCGATTTCTCTCCGGCGAATTCGGAAATCGGAGAGGAGCCAGCTTTCGTTTAAAGGCTTAAGTATCTCGTAAAAATGGGTGCACACGATCCGGAAGATTTTTCGTGTTTTTCCTCTTTTTTTTTTTCTTTGGTATGTTCGTGCAAGGGTAAGCGGGTCAGATGTCATCGTCATGGTTCTTCGTTCCGCGTTTGTTTCGCATTGTTATTTGATTCGAGAAATTACATTCTGCTAGCATGAAATTAATACTTTTACAAGCAGTGTCGTATACTTAATAAAAATACATACAGTCAATAGTGGAAGTATTCGTTGAATCGATTCGTTTGAACTGTTGAATTAAATAATTAATATCCTTCAACGATATCTATCAGTAGTAATATATAGTGTAATAATGAAATCTTTGATCGATGTATTATTTTATCAGAAAACAGCGATTCATTGTAAATGTAATCATTTATCAGTACATCGTTCTTATTTCCAACTTCTACGTTATATTACGGACAAGTGTCCAGATACTTTTGAGTCGTAAGTATACATTTACCGTCTTGAAAATCATCAACATCTATAAATCTTTAAGATGTAATCAAAATTTCAAATAATGGGTCGACGTGCAATCATGTTTCTTCCAAGTGTATATATAATGTTTCGATTTATAAATCTTCTTCTTAAGTCGTTAACTGCGTCAATTATTTTCTTGGACGTTTCGATTTCACCGCCACCCTCAACCCCCTTTGCCATTTTTCTCGGGCATTCTTTCTTTTTTTTTCTTACGCTTGATTTTTATCAATCGGCTGGCCAAGACGATATGTGGAGCAAAGATGAAAGGGAGAACGTCGCGAAAGGAAAAGAAACACAGGATCCCCGCGGCGCAACCTCCTCTTCGGGTTGGACCTTAAAAATCGAGTCAATTTAAGGATCCGGCTCGGGATACAAGCATAACGCGAGCGTGCATGCGATTCTTCAGGAGTATCCCCTCGTAGAAATCCATTTACCGTTGAAACGTGTACGAAATCATTCCAAGTCGCTCCTTTTTTATCGCCTACAACCGCAAGATACACCTTGTATATTTTTTTAAGGTTCAGATATCAATAAGTAAGAAAGCAATAAGAAGCTTTGTCTGTTTAATTTTTAAAAGTTCCACGATTCTTAGCTACAGATGTTCCTTTGTCATATATTTCAGTATTTATATTATAAAAAGTATGCATTCATGAAAAATTCAAGAATGTGAAATATGCACAGGATTCGCACAGTACCAAAAATTATATAAAATATTCAAAGCATAATACTTGTTATGATATTTAGTGAATTTAGAAATACCAATTTGCATTTAGTATCAATATATCATTTATATTTATAAATTTTCTAAAATTCAAGGTACATATTGAATCAATATTGACACTCTTAAGATTCTCCATTTGATTATGGCAATGAAAAAAAAATCATTCTTTCAGAATATATATATATTAAAATTCTTCGTTTGAACATGGAAATAAAATAAAAATTCAATCCGGAATTGTCTATGATTGAAGGTTAAATACCATGTTAACTTTTTCACAAATGTAAAGCCGATGAAAAGTTATTTTTTTTTTTTTACCTTTCACCTTTGATTTTTAAAAAAAGGAATACTAAAATAACATTCCATTCAATTAAAAAAGCCAGTCAATCCGCCGGGACCCTAAAAATAATTCCGAAGTATTTTCCCACACGTCCGCGCCAGTCTCCTAAATTATCTCGGAGAATAGTCATTTTTCATCGATGTCGACGACGGAACCGCATATCCGTCTCGTTAAACGACTCTAGGATCGTCCCGTGGTAAAAATCGTAGAGAAGGAAAATCCTAGAAGCGATATAAAAGAAACGAAATAAGGGATGGTAGAGATGAAGCTTAAGGGGTTGCGTAATTTCGATAGACGTTATCGATTCGAGCAGAAGGGGGTCTCACGGAATTTTAAAGCCCTTTTCAGAGTTTTCCAATCTCCTTTTTTTCTTTTGGTTCACCTGGTTCACTTTCTTCCTCGTTTCGCGGCCACGAGATCGACTGGCCAGGTCGAAAGCTGCAGGTAAAAATTTCCTAGTCTTAGTTTGATGTTCTCATGGATCCTCCTCGGTGCGAATAAACCCTGTTGGATCTACCTGAATCGCAGACTTCTCACCCGGGGGTATTAAACGCTGCCCTAACTCCTTCCATCGATTTAAACCCTCCTTGGGATGCGCTGTCTTCGTTTGTCTTCTCTTTGGGAAAGAACGAGCAGTCATTCAGCTGTCTTTGCCCAGGATTTCGATCGCCAACTATCTTATTAATAACTGGGAATTTGTAAACAATTATTTTTCCAAAAAATTGAATAATTTTTGACAGGAATTATGGAATTATTATTAAATGGATTTTCAAAAGCGCGAACTACAGGAAAAATAGTAGCAACATTTTTGCAATACTGTTAGTCTTTCATATTAGGATATGGCAGAATAGAAGAAGGAATAGATATCTTTGTATGGTACAACATGAAAGTGTTCAGAATTCTAACAATGGAAAACAACGAAAGAACGCTTTGGAAAAGAAATTACACCAATAAAGTACGAAATAATGATGTTTGGAAAAATTGTAATAATTTTAGGGATATGAAACAGAGCAGAAACACAGAAGAAAACTATTTAAATAAAAGATATATTTTAAAAGGTACTATAACTGTCGTTTAAATGCAATTTGAAAGTATCTGGAGGGGTATGAAAATTCGTAACTGAGGGAATCAGCAGATGTACCTGCTTCCTGCAGTCGATTGCGGCTTTTTCACTATCGAGACGTCTCAATTTCACGACTCTCAGCTTCAACCGGCAAAAAACTTCCCCTCAGTCACTTTTTTACCTCCACAAAGTCGTCGCGTTTCTATTCGTTGATCCATGTTCCGGCTTTCGACCAATCGACAGGCCCGTTCCCCACCTTGCTTTCCAGAATCTTGGAAAATACAGGTCGCTCTGTCAGTCTCTTCGAGGTGTCACCGAAAGCAGGTCGAAGAGCCAATCCGATAGGTGAAAGAAGAACGTTTGGACCTCTACGGAAGATCTTATAGAATCTGTTAACCTTACTGCGTTCTTTTGGATCATTTTCGATTTGTCGTGCTTTTCTACAGTTAACAAGTTTGTCAAGTTTGAGGAAAGTGTCGTCCATCATACTTCTTCTCAATTTTATGCGAGAATCTTTTCTGAAACGATGTATTTAAAAAAACAGAATGAGACTGGGACATAAAAATAAGTGGACCGCAGCAGGGTTAATGCACTAATCGATTCATATTTATACTTATCAAAGTGACATTAACATTTAAGAGTGAAACTTTTTAATTTATATTTATCCTCGAAGAAGTTTTCAAAGTGATATCAACTGATCTTAATCATAAGAAGCAATAATGATAAATAATGAACAATTAAATACACTATCCGAATTAATAGTATTATGAAATTTATGCCAATCAAATGATGCAAATTTTTGTTACAGGGAAGGTGAAAGTGAAAGAGGAAAAGGATGCATCGTCAATGGCGCCGGGAAGTCCTCCGACGCCTCCGCACACCCCCCAAAGCCCACCGCGACACAATCCACCCCCTAGCAACCTGTCTCAATCCTGTCAGACTTCGAATGCCAATTCACCAAACTTACAACAGCAACAGCAGCAGCATCAGCAACAAGAATCGAATCAACAACAGCAACAGCAGCATCAATCGCTTCACGCGATGGCTAACACACCCCTCAGCCAGATCTTAGTGCAGAATCCGGCAGTTGCTCAACTATTGCAACAAAATCCAGCGATTCTGTCGCAGAATCCGCAATTGGCGCAGTTGTTGCAGCAAAATCTTCAAGTTCAGATCGGCAGCGTCCTTTTCCAGAACGTCAGGAGGGAGGAACCTGAAGAGCCGAGGGTGAGTCAGTCGAACAAATTAATTAGACGAGGGTCCCTTTCATCTCCCGCGGAGCGTTTCGCCGTGTCCCCTGCTCTCTCTCCGCCCTCGCGACGGAAATGGATTGTTTCGTTTCCTTTTTCCTTCTTTTCCTTCGCATCGTGCTCGTCGCCGCGGATATTTTCCGAGAGCAACACGTTCACAGTGAGATTTCTTTCGTAAATGAAATCTTTAAAATTTGTTTTTAAATGTAATGAAAATTGGAGAAATTCCTTTTCAAATTTATCATGTTTGTTCGTTTTAAAAGACGGCACGTTCACAGTGGAAGTTTTCGTAAATGGGATCTTTAAAAATGTCTTTCTTAAATGTAATGAAAATTGGCAAAATTCCTTTCTAAATTTAGTATGTTTATTTCTTTTTCAAGAAACCCATTTATGGTGGAATTTTTGGTAAATGGTAATCTTTTAAATTTCTTCAGAATTTTCTTCGAAGCTTAATGAAAAGTGGAAAAGTTATTTTTAAAATTCAGTGAAAAATATTATACCTCACATATGTGTTAGTATATACATTTTAGTATATTTAAATTTTGATACTACATTTTCCATCAGTAAAGTATTTCAAAATTTGAGAATGAAGTATCTAATGGTTACAAACGTGAAAAGGAAATAAGCAAAATATAATAAAAATAAATTAGCCAAATAACGAAGAAAAATATTTGTTCATTAAATTTCACACAAACGATAAAGCGCTTTTCGTTTGCTCAACGTAGCTTATTTAATTATAGACAGAAATAATGTGATGCACTAAAGATCAGGAAAATAATAGAACGAGCCGATTATTTTTATCGCTCTATGTATAATTTTATGAAGAAACAAGATAGTTTGGTGTAGTTATTCATACTTAACCCACTGTGAATCGAGCTTAACTCGTGACTCGAAGACGTAGATCGATTATAGTAGACCTCGTGGACACCGGGCCTGTTGATGATGACGTGACACCGGATTGTCAACATGCCGCGAGCATCTGCTACAGCGGTTGGATTTCGTTCAACTTGTTTCCACTTTAATGACCAACGCCAAGATCCATACACGCCGTGCCAATTATATGAAAATAATTATCTCAATTTATTGGTGACTGGCTCACGCAATACCCGAGATAACTAATTCACCGTGAAATCTTGTTCGCGGTTTAAAAGCTTTCCTTAATTGACTCGACCCGTTGATTGCCGTTTCCCTTGTAAACCAAATCTGCCAACTAATTTATTCTCATTGCGATTTCTTCGATGTTTTTACAAATGCCAACAGGTTTCTTTTTTTTACGCTTCAAATGAAATCAGGAAAAGATTTCTGCCGCGAAAAAGCTGCAGATGCAGATATCGAATTGCAGTTTATTTTCATTTCTATGTCTTTTTGTGTAGAAAATTTGCCACGATGCAATATAAATCTAGTTGGTCGCGGTTCGTTGTTCCGTGAAATTGAACTACATCCAAGAACATGTTACAGCACGCTGCATTGATGACTCGATGATGTATGCAGAGTTGACTCTGCGCGAAATCGTTTCGTTTCCATCGTTAGCTAGTTCTCGTTTCGTTTCTTCAACTACTTCGATGGCAATCGAATAGTTCTATAGAGAAATGAGTCGTATTTTAGCATCATATTTTAGATCTAGTTTAGAACTATAGTACCTGCTGTGCACAGGTTTGATGCCATCTGTCAAAATGTTTTGCTATTATGAATGAATACAAAGATACTCGATGTTGTGTTTAATTTTTGTTATTTTATTCGAAGAAGTGGTTAGTTCAAGAATTACTTCGTTGTTCGATGAAGAAAATATTAATTCATTTGAGGTAAGCAATATATTGTATGATCTTCTGGTCCCTCGATGACAAAAATATCTGCCATTCTGTTCTAAATTTATTTACGTTTTTGACATCCATTTTTTTGGCTCGCTCTAAAATTGTTCTATATTTGTTGGATATTTAATTCGATACGAATTAATTCGTATTACGATTTAGTTCGACACAATTTATTAAAATACTTTTAAAAAATTGAAGAGTCAGAGAAACTACGATCAAATGGCCATGAACTTGTATTAGTCATTCGTTTCTTGAAACTCGTACGTTAATCGTGTAGATATGTAATACGACTGAGAAACCATTAAAAAATAGAGTTGATCGATTTACTTTCCGACAAACGAAACACTAGGTGCTAGGTGGAATATTTTAATTAAGAAGAGCAGCAGTAAATAGCCAACAATTTTTGCGCACTACTGTACCTTCGTCGTTTTAAAATAACATTCTCCGAGCGGGTAAAACATCGTAGTTCGCCTAAAAATAATTGGAAAATATTATCGACGAAAAATAATAGAAGGTTCTAGCGACGATGGGCAGTGAATCATCGTGTCTCTTTGATGGCTCAATGATGACTCGTCGACAGACTCGTAAAAGTCTGTGGCATTCCAGCGGGAAACGCGTAGCTACGCTAGAATAATTCAGGGGTTCCTGGAACCACGAACCAACTAATCATAATTTGTCCCTCGATATGCATTGCCGTAATCTCCGAGAGTCCCTGATTCTTGACCTTAATTCGTTCAGACGTGTTCCCATGAAATAATCGAGAGAACAATGATTCCTTTCCCCTCGATTCGCACTGCGCACGCGTACAGAATCGTATCGAGGGGCAGGAAAAAAGGACAAGCAATTCGATTTTATCCAACGATAAAAAGCCCGGTCACCATAAAATTTGGACAGATTCTTCGGTTTATCTTATCGCGTGTAGGCTGCTAACAATCGTCTCGAAATTGAGTTCGCTTTGAAATCGCTTCGAAAAATGATGGACGACCGACTCGAACGGAAAGAAACTTGGTTTTAATGTGATTGCATTTTCACAATGACTAATAAAACGTCTGAAGTAGGATTGTTCAAATCGCCAGGCAAGAAAAGAGAAAAAATCGCCGATGGTTCGGTTTGGGTGAGAAACATTACGTCAGGCGTCGGGGAATTAACTTTCTAAAAGAACAATTAACATTCTACGCCATCCTTCGACACACCCTACATTCGATATACAAGTTTCATACACGGGTTATTCCAGTAACTTGGAACAGCCTCGTGAATATCACGAGGAATCTTCATGCATATAGTATCATATAGTATTTGCGAGTAAATCAAGATTCGCACCACACCTTGAATAGCCTAACAATAAGGAGCCTAGTATTTTGTCCTGTGATAAAAATTATACGAATAACGCAGATGTTGTAGATAGAATTGTAGGGTTCGCTGCAATAAGGAAGCAGCTCCAATATTTAAAGAAACACAGAACGGAAACCAAATTGGATAGAATAGAAGAGAATAATTGAAAATTATTACGTCACCCACTCCATTATCTACACTTAGCGCGGATAAATTTTTTTGTAGTTTGATCATTACAGAATGCCATAAAGGGTACAAAGTTGAACCCAATAGAGAACCGCGAAGCTATAAACGAATATGTTACGTCAGGATTTTATCGATTTTTCTTGGGAGGAATCGAAGAATTACTAAAAGTTACTCAACGTATAATACGATACGATACCACAATATGTAGATAGATAAAACAATTCTCAATTTCAGCCTTTTTATACAATTTATTCTCTTAAAAAGAAATCTGCAATTGTTCTAAAATCTAATAATGCTAAATAAAAATCGGAATTTATCGGACACGAAAGCAGTTTACTCGTGCGACGTATATTCCTATAATCTTAAGAAATAGGAACGCACGATAACAATAAATTGAACGATTTTACTAAAAAGATTGGGAAACGTGGAAAATGTAGTGGTGCAAATTCCTATGTAACTGATGACCAGGGATTCTAAATATAGAATGTAAACCGCTCGTGCAACCACCCCATTCAAACGATTCGCGAGAAAACCTCTGTTTATGGCGATGACTGTTCGAATGGAGGGAAATTCACGGGAAACGATAGGTCGGCGTTTGCATCGGTCTCGCTGTGTACCGGGCGGCGGTGTGCAAGTCGAGCTAAATATACATGTGTACGTGGCCAAAGAAGAGACACGAAATGGCCCGGGAGGCTCGGTGTATCGCCACGATGGAATCCCATACGGGGAGAATTGAAATTATTCCCCCGATTTTTGTCGTGTCGTTTACATTATTTTCGCCTTTGAATATTAATGGGCATATGCTCTCCGGCGTTATGGCACAAGAAGTAACAACGGCGTATAATACTCGACTCTTAACGTTATTCTATTGTTTGCAAATCAGCTCTATTGTTTTCTCATATACCTCTATACTCTCCCGGTTCCCTCTTCGCCCTCCCCCCATGCGCTCCTCCTACCCTCCGTATTCTTCTCTCTCTTTTCTCTCTCCCTCTAACTCTGGAACGCTCTTCTTTTACCCTCTCCTCTTTCTCTTGCTCGATTCTTCGCTCATTCTTTTCGTGGCCGATCTTCTTCTTCCTCCTCTCTTGTCGTCGTTGTCGTCTTCTTAACCAACATGCACATACATATACGTATACACGTAACCGTTGTATAGTATTTTCTATTTGTTTCTACGATCGTTGCTTCCTTCCTCTGGCTCTCTTCCTCGTCCTCCTTTTCTTCTCTTGCCTTTCTTCCTTATACATCGAGTTTCGCATGGTACCTCCTATGGGACTCCCTATGAAACCCCTATGGTGGGCCACTCTGCAATCGAAATCTGCTTTGTGGCGCACGTACTGACTTTTCGATGTCTGGAAAGGGGGCTGGTTCCTTTTCGCTGGTTTCTTTCCCCTTTGTGGTGGTCGCACGCTTCTTCCGGTTATCTTACATACATATGTTGTCTTCTCTTCTGAATATTCTTTTCAAACATTATCGCTGGCCATTAAAGGAAAGAAGCAACCGGGGGGACACGCTTTATGACACGGATTAGCCGAGTGTCTCATACGACAAAAATTCTCATGCTATCCGTGATTCCGTCTACCAGTCAAATTCTGTCACGTTTGCGCGGCATTCTGGCGACGTGAATCACCCAAGGATAGAACGCAACTACTCGGTAGAATCTGCAGAAGGTCTCGAAACCTTAATTAATTATTCCCCGTTTTAGTCATTAAACTGTCCACGACGAACATAAATCAAAATTGAAATACTCGTGTTCGCTTTCTGCGTTTCGATAAATCGTCGGAACGTTCGCGATATTAAAATTTACTCGCTTCTTTTCGAATTTGTTCACTCATCCATCGATTTTCTCTTCTTAGAATTACTAAAAAAAAAAAAAAAAAATATAATTTGGATACATATGGATTGTCTGTGAGTTTAAAACTCATCGAAAGATCTAGAATCGAATAAGTGTTCTTCCCAATACAATCTAGAGCATCAATCGATTTTTCATAGAAACGGTTACGAAACATACTGTGCATCGCGTCATCCGCGATAAAGTATTCACTCTGTGCGCGTTGAAAAATCGTCAACAAGCTTAGAATCTTGGAATTTCCGCGCTCTTCCCTGAATTTGTCGACTTATCGATCGATTTCCCGTGAAAATGGCCGCGAAACATTCTTTGTTGCGCATTGCCATGCGATCCGCACAGCGATCCGTAATATTGGGCATCGAAGGTCGACGATAATTATGAGCATAGAATATAAATGGTGGATCGTTGGCCACGGGATCGGTGGAACGCGATTGCCGTGCACGTGAGCCGCGTTCTCTCCGCGGGAAAGCAGAAACAGAAAAGAAAATCGACCCCTTTGGCTGAAAATGGAAATGGGAGGAAAAGAAGACACGCAAGACAAACACGATGAACACACGATGTGGCAATCGCTTTATAAATTCAACGACGCCACGGATCGGCATCGCAGATACGGCTTCGGAAATCGTACAGGATTCGAATAATTTGCACCGCGATGGGGCTTCCGGACAACTGGCGTCCCTTTCGAGCATCACACCGTCGATATTCTGATTTTTTTCTCTTCCTTCGTTTGTCCCACGTTCAAATCTTTTACAACGTTGTTCGAGAGAGACTTGACCAAACAGACGAATATAGCATTATAAATTTAATCTTTTATCCTCTGACGATATTTTAATTCTCTTTGAATTTTTCTGCCTCAGTCTCAAGCTTTTGAGATTTAACGTGTATGTGTGTGTTATTTGGAAATTTCTAGGATATGCGACAAATACATAAAACGAAAATATATGCAACAAAAACAGTAATAAAAGTAAAAAATGATATAAAGGTTTAAATTTCATCATACGTAAGTTCAATTATTTATTTCTATTTCCTATAAAAAATTGAAATTTTACGTATTTATTAAATCTGATACACGGAAATATAGGAAATTGTCAAAGGATTAGTCCGTAAACTTAACAGAAGAATTGTGATAGATGTGAAGGAAAACATCACTAATAAAATGAATTTGTTCTCCGAAATCAGAAATCTTAATCGAAAACGTGGTTTGAAACGCATTTTCCTGCAGTTGTTCTTGACACACATTTGCACATTGCATTTCGAAGGTCGATGACCCTATACCTCGTACTTGAAAGTTTTTGGGGAACCGGAAGCCGTTTCCGTTTCGCATAACGTCTCGAAGAGAGGATGTCGTAACGATAAAGGCGCAATTTCTGTCATCGCGAAAAATCGCCGACTAAAGGTTAATTCCTGGAATTTCTCACAGTACCTATCGTACACACGAAACCATCTTTAATTGAAGATATTCTAGACAAATGAAAGTTCCGCTACGAAGAAGAAGGGGAGACGAATGGTCCACACGGAGCTCAATTTAGAGCAATTCAAAGATTTATTTTATTACACCAAAGTGTACCGGTCTTATAAAAGGAAAAAAGCCTCTCAAAGAGCATCCTTTATTTAGGGCAGGATGCCCTATCGTTTAACAGGCAAAATTTATCATTGCGTTCTATGGCTATAATCAAAAGATGTTCATTGAAAATGACCATAAAGTGCTAAATAATAAATGGTCATTTACAATTTCGCTAAGAAATTATAATGAAAATACGAAATACAAAGAATTAATGCCCCTATTTCAATACTAATATCGTCTCGAACTTCACTATTTTATGTGTGGATAACTAAATATATATATATTTACCAATATAATTTTGATAGTCGGGTGTCATTATAGTGCTAATAAAATTTCAAAGTGTTCCGTATGACGCACATAATATATGTTATAATATATTCATAAAACATTTTTGCAAGTGTTCGAATGCTTTCATAACCTACCGTGCTTAGAACTTTCCCTCTTCGACTCATATGAGTCAGATAAGAAGTTTCTTAAATCGTAAACCAATTTCGTAAAATTATAACCAAAACAAGTGTGTCATAATATCCTTTGATGCACGATCATAATGGATCAGCCTTTCACTAATTTTGCCATTAGGTTACATCCTGTGAGAAATAAAAACTGTCCTCTTTACTTATACCCTAGGACACCCTGCAGATCGACACGTAGAAAGTCGCAGCCTCCTAGTTAGGGTAACCAGGTTTTCCCAAAAGATCTCGTGCCCCGGATAATTTGGAGGCATTCAACTTTTTAACGACACGTGTCGCGGATTCATAGAGGCGCGCTCCGTCTCTCCCCCATTCGTGTTGCGTGGGCGACTCCCCCCCTTTCGTCCCCATCGCGAGCACGGCCCTGAGCATGCTGGTGCATTGTACATCGTAATGTATTTTCTTTTAGGTACCGCCGACAATAGCGAGCCTGGCGGCGATGAAGGTGGAGGCAGCTGACCCGAAGGTTTCCGGTGAGTTACTATTTCCGCCTCCTTACGGAATTATCGGGATCGTAATTAGATTCAAATCGAGTCTCCGCCGTTCGACGACCCTGCGCCAACCGGCAAGCAGACAGGAAGGGAGGGATACAGAAAAAGAAAGGTGCAACGGGGAAAACAAAAGGAAAAGATATCGGTCGGTCGGCGACGCGGGGGTGGGCGGAGGGCAGGCAAGGGGTCGCGAGCGGTGCACGTTGAAATCGACAACGATCTGTGCTTGAAACCAGCCTATTTGTCCCATTCCTTTTTAATTATTCCAGAACCAGAAACCTGTTATCGCACCTAAGATGAAAGTCTTAATTCATTTACGCTCGAATGTCCGCATACTTGTTTAAATCAGCCTGTTTGCTCTGTTTTTTAATTGTTGCGATAAAATCCTGTTGCCATACATTCGATAAAAATGTTCGTTTATTTACACTGGGAAATCGCGTATTTTGTTTAAATCCATCAATTTGCTCTATTTCTTTTCAATTATTTCGATAAAAATCTCTTGTTACACCGAAGGTCATGCTCATTCGTTCGCGGTTTTGAAAGCTTCAATCGTTTTTCCAATAGTACGTTTGCATTTACTTCGTTAGAGGGATGAGTCAGACTCAACAGGTGGTTCATAATTTCGACACCGAATAATCAAAGAGTATCCGAGTCTGTGATTTGAAGTTTCTTGTACAAAATTGGACAGTTCATAACAAGAACTACTCTCGTCGGATCTTTCGACTTCTTTGATAACAATGTATTCTAGTAATTAGAAGCTAAAATTCAACATGGTAGAATTGACATTACGAGATTGACAACTTCACTTCTTTGTTATAATTAGATACAATTACAGATACATTGGAAATTATTAACAAAAATTTTCCCTTTAAAATATATTCAAGAGAAATTCTTTTGCTCTCCTGGATGAAGACAAACATGCACAAGGGTTGTTCTTGTCATGAGCTCTTCGATCATAGAAACTGTATCAGAAGTTCGTTTCCTACTTTGTTCCGAATCACGATTTCGAAGATTTTGGAGCACATTGTGTTTTCCCGAAATCGTTCAAATCGTCTTGGACACGATGGTCCCGTATCCCTGGACCAATTATCAATTCCCACGGCCACGTGACCGGTCCGTGAATCTCGTCTGGAAACGAAGGACGCACACGCGTCTCGCCTTCTATTTATTCGATTGAATCGGTGCAGGCTCGTAAATCGTGTGCAACCTGACGAAACGAGTCGTGTCCCATGCTTTCAGCGTTTTGTGGCCTGGGGCTCTTCCCCCTTTATTGGAATATCCGCCCACAGCATTATGGGAATTATCAAGGAAATGGGATGAGCGCAAGTGGGTCCCACGAGGGGGCTGAAGGGGGTTTGCGTGGCCGCGGACGATCGGGAAAGAGAGGAAGACCGTGCGTGGAAACGGATTCATGCAGGTCCCCCATACACACCCACCACCCCAATATACTCCGTTCAGAAAAATTATGTCACATATCGATGAAGAAACATCGTTATGGTCATTGACAATAGGGATGATGAGGATTTTAGAAAAATTCTATCGATTCTCAACGAGGCATTTTATCGCCCTTTTATCGTTAAAGATTTTCGTTAAACGATATGATAGATCGTGCCGCGTTTACTTACGATGTACAGTTAGGTTATTCTTGGATGATGAGGATTTTACAAATTTCGTAATTGTTTAAATTTATCTCTAAGTTTGATTATATTGATGATAGATGAAATGAGGATATCACGACAATTTTGTCGATTTTTAATCAGAATTTTAGATTTAGAGGAAGACTAATGGTGCGATGTATTGTCGCGATTATCTAGGATATATAGTTAGGCTATTCCTCGATGAATAAGAATGTTTCTAGAAGAAAGGTTACGTCAGATGTTGGAGCAAAGAGATTCCTAAACGAGCTGCATGCAACGAGACGAAAAAGTCCCTAGCAAAAGAGGTCCCAGTGACGTTCTAACGACACGAGTTAATTTTAGATCGGCCACGAAGCACCACGATCGATTGGCTATAGAATCGAGAAGTCAGTGACTCGATGAGAATTTCATTAATTATAGGACATCGCGGGGATAGGATCGAGACGTTACGTAATCCCGTCGATACTCGTTTATAAATACGCCAGCTTCAACGTCTGTCTACCTATTGCGTTGTGTCTCGTTGATTCCTTCGTTTTATTAGCAATGCGCGGATTCCTTGTCGCCTATTTCTCTTTCGCTTATGCTCACACGGTTCGATGTCTGCACTCGGGCGTCGAGTCGCGCGCTCGACGACGAGGTTTTCAGTTGAAAACGAAGAAACGAATCAGAACTGACAGCGGAAATTATGGTAATCGTTTGACAAAGGAGGGCCGAAGAAGGGGGAGGGGTGTGTGTATGTGTGAGGGAGAGAGAGAGAGAAAGAGAAGAGTGGGCGGCCTCGCTCGGTGTCTCTGTTATCCAGAGACACATTCCCACAATTTCGGATCGGCCAATCAACGTCTCTCGCGCTCCCGGACGATATTAAGCTCGTCGCGAGATCCGCGGTTCAAACCGAATAAAATAAAATTGTGCGTTGTTCGCTCGGGTTCGTCGTTGTACTACTCGCCCCGCAACGAGAAAGGAAAAAAAGGGGAGAGGGAGAAAGAATATGAGTCGGCGAGACAGAGACGGTGCGACAGATGGCCAGAAGAGAAAGAAGGAAAGAGCGAGGGAGAGCGGCGGCGCAGAAGGAGAAAGAGGGAAAGAGAGAGAGAGGGCAGCAATCAAAGCTGATTAAGCCCACAACTGGGGAATCTGTGGGGCCAGTGTCTCACGCCAATCTCGCCCAATCAACCGGTTGGCCGGGGAGATTTAAAAAATAGAATGCCTACTGTCAATTGTCCCATAATTTAAATAAATCGAATAAATGGACAAAGTGGCCAATTAGAGTAGTTGCTGCTTGCTGCTTTAACGCATTATTCTCTCTTTCTCGCGGTGTCTTCGGCCCCTCTCCCCCCTCCCCACCCCTCCCCACCCCGGCCTTCTTCTTGCCCCTCGTGTTACAATGTCTCATCGCTGGACCATCTTTTAGAGTCTCCTTCGAACGAGGGAAGTGCTTTCCTTCGCCCTCCTATCCATCTCGGTTCCTACCTCTCTGGACTCTCCGCGACTTCTCTTCACCACGTTGTTCCACGTTCACGTTACCCACCACCTTGCATTTACGTGCGCTCTTCAGAGCGCCGTTTACGCCACAGATGACTTAACCATCGGCGAGCGTGTGTGCAGCGCGTCGATGCAGTCGCCACGATAGTTTACCGCTTCCGTCGTTTCCTCTCCAACGACGTTCTCCAACAAACACCGTTTCTATAAATTTACCTTAGAATACGATTATTTATGTCATCTTCTGGCGACGAATTTACTTATTGAAGTAAGTCATTTGAGAATTGAGAATGCGATATCAATCGTGTACTCTATGAGCTGGTAATTCTAATGTGCAATAGAATCAAGAAAAGAGGAGTGCGATTCGAGATATATCAAATTGTCGTTTTCAATGATTCAGTGATGATCTTAAATGTCTATTATGAGGAGAGTTCATTTTCGTTAATTTCTTGATTGCGGACAACTCGCTCGCGGACTAAAATTTCTTGAAAACAGGTCTTTAAATATTTATATATCGTTCATGAAGGTAAAAGCGTTATAAATGCGATCGAAAAGTTTGCGAGATATCAAGTCGCTGTCAGTGCATGCATCTTGATCTTTATCATGTAGTCAACGATGACAAGATATTACGAGGGATTCGAAGATCCCTCGCTCTGTAAGCAATTGTTCCACGTTTATATACGACTACCATTCCCTGGATGTACAAACGAAGCTTAATTGATTATCCGCGACCCGCTGGCCCTCGGCTCGCCAGCCTTCGATTACGGTCCGCATCGAAATTTCAGCGAACACGCGTTACGTAGAATGCCACGGACGGGCTTTAAACAATTACAAGCAATTTACGACTGGAACAATTACCGCCGACATCCGTGAACCACGTCTGCCGTGCTGCACCTGTTCGACAATCATTTACGACGGATGGTTTAACAGGCACGATGATACGCGCGGTCATTAATTCGTATCAAATACAATTTAATTAACAGATCCCCGACTTATCCCGTGCATCCTTCTGTTGCATTAATATACCGAACATCCGCCGAAAATTGTCCCGGTTACGTACAGTTAGTGCGCGATAAGCATTAATTGAACAACTCCGTGCCACTTTACTGTTCTTTACGATCATGTTACGTAGCTCGTGTAGTACGCACGTTTCAAATATCGATCCTCGACACGACGTAAAATTCTATTAATCCAGATAAGAGTTTCCAATCGATGCACGATTTTACTCGTTGTCAAAGTGTATAAGTAGCTAGACTCGCGAGAAAAATGAAAATCGTGTTCCACATCGTATATCTGTCCGCTTTCCAAGAAAATCTCATTAACTTCGTGTTACGGTGATTAACAAATCAGACCCGCGAAGGATTTAATCATCGTGCACATACGGAGGAGAAGGAGGAGGAAAAAATTCTATTCGATCGGCGGGGTTGCACGTTCGTCGACCGGGATAAAAATGCACCGTATTAAGCGGCCAATTATGCGAATCTGGCTCATCTCGGCGAACGAACGGCTGTGTAACGCATGTCTGGAAGGTAGATAAGGTACCCTCGTAGAGGTTCTCGTACACCTACGTGGGCTGGCAGTCAAGCCGAGCCAGCCGACCAGGCAAATAACAAATAAAGCATAAACGGGAGCTACAATAAATAACTGGTGCACCGCGTTCTCTGCATATACTCGGAGCCACGGACCCTTCGGGGCCTTATTTCTCTTTCTTTCTTTCTCCATAGTCGTTTCTCCCTACCATCGTTCCTCGACGTTCCACCACCCCCACCAATGGGCCCCCCTTTAAGGACCATATATATGTCATAACGCAGTCGCCAAGAGAGCAGCCAGGCTTTGAGAAAAATCGTTCCTGACTTATGCGGTTGCCGTGAAAACGGATTTAGGGGACCACTCTCGCTTCCTTTTATTTGAAGAGCTGCATTTTTAAGGAATTACACCAGTCCCAAAAGCTGCTCGCTCCGGAAGAATGTAGTTCTGGGATGAAATGTGAATGACTAGTCGGATTTTCGGTAATCTTCTCCTTTCTGACATGCAAGTTTATTTATAGATTGGTTTATGCGTATACGGTGACAAATAATTCATAAATTATTTAGTGTTTGAAAGGAATGTTTCACATGTAAAATGAGTTGACGTAGAATTGTATTGACGGCGGTAATTTGATGTTAGTTTAGTATAGGTAGACGTGCAAGGAACATGCGAAGCTTAAGTTTCATTTTTTAAACAGTATCACATATTTTTTAGATATGCTGTATTAGAATCTTGTATTCTAAAAGTACGTATACGTTCCCAAGTATTGGGTAAACCGAAAGCTGACGTATACGTTCTCTGTAGTATAGAATTATGTTTATCCTTAACGAAAAAATTGAAGTGACCAAGGAAATACCATTTTTCTATTAATAAAAGCTATTTCGTACTATATATATATACCAAAAAATGCTGCCGGTTTTTGTGCAATGTTTCTGCAACTTGTCATTCCTGTAAAACGATATTAAATTATGTATACCAAAATAATGAATGTTATTTTAACATTAAAATGTCCAAGAAGTGTTGTATAAAAAGTATAACAGGTACAGCAATTTATATGATAATATATTACACTATTTGTGCCAAAAAATAATTAGTACAGAAAATATTCTAATTTCAATATTACAAAATGAAAGATTAATATACAAGACGGTCAAGAAATGATTGCTCAAGCAGCTCGATATTTAACAGGGACACCCTCGAACATGGAAGCGAATTTCATGGTTGATTAAAAACATCTCCGAGAAATATCTACGGGCGCCAGCCATTACTCGAAAAAGGGGGTTGAAATTCAGCGAATTAACGGTTAAGTAAATATTTGACAAGTAGATACCGGCGATTTCTTGTCGCTGGTTTCCTTCTCGCCTGGCTCTCTCGCGCCGGCCCCTCTCCGCATAATTGGTTACAGATGCATTATTCTTCGGCTCGGCTCGTTTCGCAGCCCATGCATAAACATTAAACTCTTACGACATGGGCGTCGTTCCTCTATTTTTTTTTATTCTCCTTCTCTTTTTTCCAACCCTTTTTTCTCTCCCTTTTACCTCGGCCCTCGGACCGATTGTGTTTCTAATTTCGCTAACACTCGTGAACCGTCTGGGACTGATTGAAATTCCTTGCGACTGTTTGAGGAGGACCGCGTTCGAGATCTTTGACTCGGTTGGCCCCGAGGTGGATGCGGCGCGATAAAAAATAATTAAAGACCCTTTTGATCTCGCCAGCCACAGGAGATCGTAAATTCAAATGCACTTGGTATATCGCAAAACGTACACAGCCTCTGTGTTCAACAAATTTATAATTCACCTATAATTTTATTTAAATCTTCGTACTCTCTTAGAACGCGAGCATACAGAGCGGTAAGCGGCAAAGCAAGTGATGGCACAACCAATGCCAATGCTCCGCATGCCAATATTGTTACTAACCGCTTATCTGTATGTTCACAGCCTTGGTCGCAAAAAAAGGCGAAGTGGGACGAATTAATGAAACTCTCGCCGAAAATCTCAGACGTGTTTCGTTCATTGTCAACGAAGTAAAAAGAATTCGGAGAAGGGACAAACTAAGCGAGGGTAGAACAGCGAATTTCACTGTGGAAGCGAAACAATGCGGTCGAGTTAGATGCATAGTCGGTCCCCTGGGAAAAAACTGCTCGAAAGCCAGGCAGATTGGAAATTTTATTATTTATATTTGAAATTTATTATCGCCCTGACTGGCCTGGTCGGTCCCCTTCTCGTTCACCGGTATTCTTTCCGCGGCGTCCGTGTTCCCTCCCCTCGTCAGCCGCTTCTCGCGCCGTCTCGTCGCCGGCCTAATTTATCGTTCCTCAACTTTTTATTAATTTCTTACTGCTCGCGGAATCGCGATCGCATTAAAAGGAACGTCCACGGCCGCTGAACGGTCACCGAAATGCATCGGTACACAAACGGAATGCCGTCCCTAATTTTTCGCTCTTCTCCATCCTCCCCCGTGTCCTCTTTCCTCTCCTCGTTCTCCTGTGCCGCGACCGCGAGGATCCTCCTCGTTCCGTTCTTTCAGCGCGCGGTGTCCGCTGATCCCCTTACTAGCTTTTGGCCCATCGATGCTATCGGGCATACCGACAAAAGAAACACATTTTTCCGCAAAATGCCGCACTGGTGGCGCTCCACCCACCCCCTCTTTCACTTCTCGTAAAAACGGATCCGGTTGGAAATTCCGCGCGCGGATCATCCCGCTATTTCATTCGACTATGTCCGCCCGTTGGGACTTTCTGGAATACAGCCGAATCAAATTAAATCCGTGGCATAGGTTGCACAGTTCTCCATGGATAGCTGAAATCGTGGATAATAGTTACGCATCTATGATGAAATTTAATTCTTGATCAGCCATTAACGAGAATAAGTAATGATGATGTATACGAGCCTCTTATTTGTCTAATCAGTTAATTGGATAAACCAGAAACTAAAGAAGATGGATGAAATTATACGCATGTAAGGTAATCAGCATCGATCAAAGCTCGCTAACATTTTAAGAATTTCAAAAAGCGAAGAGTTAATCACTTGGACCACTTGACCGGCTCGCACGCTATATATTATCGATAGAATTAGATTCTTTTATTATAAAAATATAACAGAATACTATTAAAAATAACACGACGTTATATTGAAATCGTATAACGAGTTTCCACTGGCTGAGGCTAAAAAAACTCGATCGGAGATACCGGTTTCAAGGTTCGCGACAGCTCGAAATTAGAAGGATCGATTAGTTAATCGACTGCGCGGTGAGATAAAGTCGTGTATTCTTGGCGGCTGAAAAATCGCGAAACGTCGGCCAGGAAAAAACGAGGACGGGCAAAACCGAAACGAAGCATGATGTGGATGAAACGGGGCAGAGGGGCGTGTTGCACATGATCTGAAATACGCTTGATCGTAGAAGGGGGTTAGAAGAAGGCGTGAAGGGGGCGAAGTATCGTTTGATCGAGCAACGATGGATTCCTGAGTTTCGAGGACGGCATGCGATTGCCAATCGTTTGTTTCCCGATACAAAGGCGATCGGGGCCAATCAAGCGGCCAACTAACATTGCGGTGCACTTGCTTTCGCAATTCCCTTTTCGAACTCGCCACTTTTATTGCCAGATATCTTAGCCTCTGTTACTCTCAACCCCCGCTCGCCTCCTTGGTCTGCTCTCGCGTTAATTATAGCGAGGGAACGGAGAAGCAAAGAAATAAAACTATTAGGTTGCTCAGAAAGCTTGTATAGCGTTCAATAGTTAATGTATCCTACGTCAGGATAGGTTTTGATAGAATTCTTCAATTGGTAGAATCGGAAGAAATTTATCATGAACACACTGCGGGTTTTTATGCAGATTTATGCTTTTGAGAGTATACAATTGATTTTTTTGACAGCGAAGGTACTTGATAGAAAATTGTTTCACTTACCAAATATTATAGAAAACATTATACTTCAGATATTTTATATAATCTTTTTTCATACTGTGTGCATTATGTGCGATCTTGTATCTTCAAATGCATAAAAATTCGCAGTGCCCAATCATGAGTTTCTCTGTTAAGTATTTAATTATTAAGTTTGGAAGCAATATCGTTTTTCGTTCGAAAGATTTCGGTTCTCAATAAGACGACATTTGTTGGAACGTTGAACTACCGGACGACGGCAACGCAGTGGTTAGCGCCTTAGGGTACGAACGTTCGGGACCCGGATTCGAATCCCGGCGCCCGTATTTTCCGAAATCTGATTTTTCGGACGTATAGCGTGCCTCTTCTCCTGAAGGGTGGCAAGGATGTGGTGGTCGTCAGTCAACTAGGCGCCTCTGTGTTTTGACTGCCAATTTGGCACATATCATGGCGGTAGCCCTCATGGCTATTAAATATTCCTATTTTCTGATGTGGAGAACCGCCGAATGAAAATGCCATCCGTAAAAAGAAGAAGAAGATGGGTCCCCCCGCTTTCCCTTTTGTATGCTTTAAGGGATTTTTATCAGCTGATTAGTTGATTGTGTTGGAACGTTCAACTATAACGCAGTCTAGCTTTTATCAAATTTTTCAGAGCTGAAGAAATTAGAATAGTTGTAAGACTTGAAAACTTGCATTAACTACTTAGAGGAATTCGTATTGAGAAAGACAAATGATTCTTTGAAGAAGTGAAGAACTGCTTGATTAGTAGGAAGACATCGAAAAAGACTATGTATTATTCAATAAAATATTGATTTTGTGAATCCTCTTCCATATCACTTCGATTTTTACATTCGTTTCTTTTGTCTATACATTTCTTCAAATAATCGTCTTAAAGTCAGTCCTTATCATAGTATCATACAAATGGTATATCGCTCTATCATGTTTGGCATAACTCCGCTTTTCTTCTCTCGAATGGTGCACTAGAATTCTACATAATGGCGATTCTCTTCTTGTTTTAAACTCTCGTAAGTTGTCTTTAAATTTTTCTTACAAATTTTCCAAACAGTACAACATCTTTCTTATCTTCGCTACTTTTCTTCCTCAAGTTATCCTCGAGCGAACGAAAGACCATCAAATGAGGGGAATTTCACGTTGCTGCGATAAACATGATAGTCCGCCGGCTCGATAATCGACTGTATCGAGAAGAAACATCGAATCCGTCTTAACGGGGAGCGAACCACCGTGCGCGGCTGAAAATTATTCACGATTATTCACTCTGCGGATGCCTAGGAATTGGCGCGAGATTTCCATTCGTAATCGATCGACAGACGTATCATTACGTTCGCGTTTCTCCTTTTACAGCGCGTTTTCAACGGCCGCGGTCGAGCCAGAGGAGCCGTTTAATTACATACTTAAATATTTATACGCGCGGGAATATAAATCGAATCGATTCATAAAAGGCGAGCCAGCATGCTCTCGAACGTGGCCCAGGGAAACAAGACCATCGTCGAAGGACCGCGATCCTTTGGATGGTTGCTCGTGCGCAAAAAAGGGGCGAAAACGAAAGAGATAGACAAGAGAGGAACGAGAAGACCAGAGATACCCCATGGTCCAACTATATCCTTCTCTTGCTTCCTGGCATCTCCCTTCTTCTTCCGTTTGGCTGCTCTATTAATTAGCTCGCGGCAGCTCGCTCTCCACTCTGTTAATTTACTCGAGAGGGGGAGGGGGCGCATTTTATTTTTCGTACGGGCCTGAGAGTCGTCGATCCTCCGCGTCGGTTGGCTCCTCAATCCGGCTCTATTAATTAGCCGGGGCCCTTTTTTCCCCGCGGCCAGGCCCCGTAAGACCCGTCGAATCCCGTCAGGAAAAAGGGAACGCCGGACAACGAGAAAAAGAACGCGCGCGCGGCCAGCGTCCGTCTCGGATTCCAGAATCACCGGAAAGGGAGAAGAAATATTCCGGTTTCGAGCAAAACGATCCTCCTCTCTCTCTGCCCCGACCCTGTTCGCGAATCCCTCAGCGTTTTCGTTGGAACTCCAACGATCCCAGGTCGATTGTTATGCAGGCGGTTTCGTAACGCGTGGGATCCTGCTTGGACGTCCATTTCCAAGATCCACAAATGATATAATTGTATGACTAAGTAGGTCTGATATTAAATAATCATTTACCAGAACAATTTATTGGGGGGCAAATATGTCCATATCAATTTATTTAGTATACTGGTACTTGAAATTATTCTTATATTCTGCTTATGAAACTGTATGATAGTTTAATGTTCCTTGCGTACATGAAAAGTGTAACTATACCATAATTTTCGAAAAATGATAACATTACGGTGTACTCCATAATATTGTGCCAATGTGTTCTTAATACGATGGAAAAATCATTTAACAATGGTCTAGTATTCGTTGATATCATATACATAATGTAAAAGTATTTATCTGCTAGTAAATGCTGTCGAAGACACTACAGTAGAATTCTGTTTATATGGACTTTTGAAAGACCAGATAGTTTATGTAATTGGAGATCATACACTGAAAGTGATCCTCCCACTGTTTATGATTTTTCTTCTTATACTAGGAATTCACACGCAAACAAGTAGATTCAGCCTCTAAAAGTCCATCTAATCGGACAGTACAGTTTCGTTCAAATAAATGTCATTTATATTGGAGCTTTCCCTTTGTACTGTGAAATTTTTTTACCGGGAATCGCTCTGCATTTCGCAAAGAAAATATCATCCCTTTGAATTCTTTCTGTTTAAAGAGCGATTTTTTTGTTATAGTGGGAAGTAGAAATCGAGGTTAGATACACCAAGCAGTTTTGAACCGATATGGGTGGATTCGTACAAAGGGGCGATTTGTCAAACACTTTAACAGCTGCCGTACGCCGACAGCATTATGGAGAGGAGTGTATTATCGATTTTCACGAAGTAATTCAGACGCCATGCTCGTCCAGCCACGCGGAAAGCGCTTAATCCGAAACCCTTCGAACAGTTTTGCACACGTTAAACCGCATAAAACGTGAAGTCTCGGGGTACACCTACGGGTTCTGGGATTTCAATTTGCAATTTTCAAGCAGAATTCTACATTCGTTCAATTAGCACATTAAAAAACACAAAACGAAAGCATATTAAATACACCGCTCGTAATTTTGTTTAATCATTTCCTCAATCTTCTACTCTGATTTCATGGTTTGTCTTCGTTTTCGTTGTATCTCTTTAATGAACCGAGCAGATGAATCGCGTGTCCGTATGAAGACAGCCAGTAGCCATGAGTCCATCGTCATGGATGAGCTTGGAACTGGAATCGAGAGAAGAAAATTACACGGTGTGTCGATCGAATCTTTCAATGCATGATTCTTCTGCAAATAGAACTCGTACAGATTCTTTTCCAAACTCACATTCCATTTCTTCTTTATCATACATTTTCCCATCTATATTGTTTACGTGTATTTTCAAACGAGAAGAAGGGGATTGTTTCTTTCAAAATCGACCCAGTCGGTTTTCTTCGTTTTCGTTGGAAAAAGCGTAGCCAGAAATATACGGAATATCCGCGAGCTGTCGGCCGGCATCCGGTTGACTATTTCGAGAATATAATCGCGAAACGGGAGGAAAAGGGGTCGGAAGATCGCGAGCCGCTCTTGGAAGAAAAGGGGCAAACTCCGTTGAGAAAGTGTTTTTCTGCGTTTTACTGGATTACTCGGTATACCTTCGTTCTTTATCCACTGTACCAGAGCCAGTAATGGGCCATTTCGTTCATTTTAAGCACGCGATGACAGGCCAGCTACCAAGAAACAATCTCGTGTACCATATATGAACCACGTACTTGAAATTCATGATTCTTTTCTGATTATTATGCTTGCTATGGACACATTTTTATTCACTGAACTATTCTTCTTCTGAACTACACACTTGATATGGAAGATTTTTATCCATCAAATGAAATTCTTCGTAATCGAAATTTAGAATGAATTTAAAGGGATGTATCTCTATGAAGTTGGTAATTTATTCAAGTGTATGTATTGTTTCTTTGTTATTTGTTAGGTAGCTTCATGATCGTTTTCTTAAGGGACTCGTTCTTTTGTCCATGAATTGTTTGAAGCAATTTCTGCACGTTTCTAATGCATTCAACGTATCGAAGATTGGAATATATCATAGATGAAACGATGGTCTATGACTAATAAATAGATATATCAGACGTGATTCAGAATTCTATTCAAGCTCTAGAATCTCTTGTTTGCTCTGAATAGATACATAAACTCTGTCATCATCTATTTAAAAAATAATGCCTTTGCTATTAATTAACTTAGAATTTTTATCTTTCTAATTGCTCCAATAGAAAATCATTTCCAAACTCAACTGTTCAACGGACTATCAAAAATCTGTTTCAACATCTTCCTTTACACCATCGATCATATAAAAATCTTTTTGATCTGCAATCAATTACCAATTCTTATCTCGAGTAGTTCATTTCCTCTCCCTCTCCAAATCACATTCCGCAATGGAATCACGTTGATGGCGAGGATTCACGCAAGAAGAAACGGGAAACATCCGTAATTAAAAGATACAGATCTTAACAGTATACGGATTAATAATTCATCGCGTTATTAGTATCCATTACGCTCGAGTTTTCCTTCTCTAAGTGGTGGCCGTTCGATCGAACAACGAAAACAACTACGTTCTCTCGATGGTCGTTCCATCAAAGAACGAAAAAACCACGTTCTCTCGACGGTCGCATACCTTCGTTGTCCATAACTTGGCCGAATTTCCGGCCAGTGGTACGATGATTCGGGGAAGTAACCCCGTAAATCAATTTCCTCGCCGGTCGAGAAAATCACAGAGAGCGAGAGAGCGTGGCGTCGCGTCGTGTCGTTAATAAATCGAGCTTTCTTCCCGGCTTTATCCCGCGTCGTTCCTCTCGGTTCGCCATAAGTCGCTTAAAGCCGTTGCTCTTCGGCGCTTTAGTAATTCGAGTTAGCTGTTGAAGCTGGCCCTCCGCCGCCTCTTCCTCTCTCGCTTGCACGGCCGCCGACTCGTCCCGTCCTCCTCTGCCCGCCTTCTCTGTTATTTCGCGCTTGGCGAAAAGCGAGAAAAAAGAAGAGAACGTCGCACCGTCGGTGGAAACGACCGAGCAAGAGGACCGAGACCAAGACCACGAACCGCGCCGATTGTTTTAGCCCTAGGCCAAGAACTAAAACGGCCGGAGAACTCCGGAGGGTCAGGGCCGTGACAGAGGGGTCTTGCAGGGGGCACGGGAAACAACCGCAGTCGAATCGTTCGACACATCGTTCTCCCCGAGGAAATTTCGATTTCAGGGAATATTATCCGCAGCAACTTGAATTAAATTATAATAGGAATTCCATTTCTCTGAACTTGTCCGGAGGCGAAGGTTCCAGGCAGCTGGAGTTCGTATAATAGTGATTCATCGGATTTCTTTATCATTGTTATTTTTTAGTCATGCAATAGGAAGTCAAATAAATGGATTCCGTTCGAACAGAATTTAGCTGGATGGATATTAATTAATGTTTCGTTACGAATGACGAAATATATCAATAACTGTATCAAAATGAGTTTTCGATCTTCGAAATGAAAAGATTCTTCTAGCTTATAATCAGAATTCCTTTTTTACTGCAATACATTGCATAATCGAGGTTTACCGCATTCTTCATTAGCCCTCCTGCTTCAAAATAAACTCTCAATCTTCGAATTGGAAAGAATTTATCATGTTAACGACTGAAAGTCGATCATCCAGAAAGTAGATCTGATTTTCTTGCGATATATTACATGATTGAGGGTTGTATCACCCTGTGTTATTCGCAGTATTCCTAGAGTATCAAATTCGTATAACGAATTGAAGTCCATTTAATGGAAGTTCATCAATTTTTCTCACTATATACATATATTATTTATCATTCGTATAATATGAGTTTATGTTCAAATAAGTGAATTCAACATCTACACAAATAATACGATATCATCTTTTTTAAACTTATAAAGTTTATACGAGAAAATGACCATCGCAACAACTACAGAGATTTTAATTAGAATTTCGTTCCAACAAATGAGATTCTGCTACGAGCTCCTTTCGAATTAATGAAACTAGTGCGTATCTGTGAAATTGGCCAGAAGATAGGAAGAAGAGTAACGCGTGAAAATAGTGCAAATCGTGTAGGTGTTAGTGAGTCATTCGCAAAGTCGCGTGAGATGATTCTTTTATTAGCTCGTTGGTTTGATATTGCGCAAGTAGTTCAGGTGTTTCGTTTAGGGAAAATTCCGTTTGCAAAATCGATGGTTACGCTACTGTCAGCACTCAACAAGGTTTTGCAAGAGGTTCGCGAAGAATCGATCCTCTGTTTTCCCTTCGCGCTTTTTCCCCTCCATCCGTTGATGGTTTCACTGCTTCTTTCTTCTTCTTCTTCTCTATACGAGGCGGAGACAAGAGAGCGACCACGTGCCAAATCATTCGAGTGGAATCGGAGAAATTTAAAAAATATTCTAAATTTAATTACCCCGACGCCGACCCTCGGTCTTTCGAAATCGTCCGGGCTGCCAATGGCTGGTTGAAAAATAGCCGATCGACGAACCGAACGGACAAGGCACTCTGGCGGGGTAGCATTTGTATCGTTGAAAAAAAGGGAAAGAAGAAAGAAACGCCTCGAATCTCTGAACCCTATCGTCAACGAATTGTCGCATCTAAGGGAAAGATGTTTGGAATTATTTATGTTTTCAACAATTAGAAGGAATATTTTTAATTTGAGCAGAAATATCAGACAACGTTGTTAGATTTCCTGTCATATCTACATATATATGAAGCACTAGTCAAAGGAAATGATTCATTAAGCAGAAAAGAGTTAAGAAGATTTAGGTCTAAAGCGAAATGTCTTGAATCGTTTAAATGTTTAACATTGCAGAGGAACATTCTGAGAGTAAAAAGATTTAATAATACTATTAGAATTCTTATAATACATAAAACTCACAAGGTGAAGGAATTGAAATCACTTAAGAAAGTCTGATTGTCATCGAGTTGTCCATTTAAAGAAAATAGCTTTCAGGAGCTTTTAAGTCTCCAACAATTAAGAGAAACATTTTCAATAAGAACAGAAATATTTTATTGTTATATATACATGTTGTTAAATTACCACGTATGAAGCACAAGTGAAAGGTTGAAGAGGGAAGAATATTTAGATTCTATTGTCATCGAGTTATCGTTCGAGTGATTTTGACTTGTAACAATCAGACGGAATATTTTATAGCAGGAGCAGAAACATTCGAATGCAATGAATGGAGTGCAAGTCGAAGGAAACGACTTATTATGAATTAAAGAGTTAAGAAGATCGAGTTAAAAAGCGAGAAGAAAGAAGACCGAGTCCGAGCAATGAAGAGGTCAACGAGAGCCCCAATTTCAATTTCGCTTTCCCACGCTTGCCCGTCGTTGGATCAATTCCCCGACTCCATATTTCACTTAATAACTCCACGATCAAAGAGCTCACGAATCAAACTCCTATCAAAATCAATCGGAATATTTACCATCATTTTGCAAGAAACGAAAATTCGTCGTAGGGACACGTACTTGAATACGTCGCAAGAAACACATACTTGGCCAAATTCTTCGAGTACTCGCTCTTTATTCGCACTTTAAAATTCGTTAGACATTCGCTGCGCTCTTTGAAAATTCTCTCTTACCACTGTTCACCCTCGAGAACCCTCGACCGCCCTTTCTATATATCTACGCTCGCAGCCACCCTTCATCCACATTGATGCACGAATATTCTCTATATCTTCGCTATTCAGACATCATAGTTACACTTTGCTCTTGAAATCTCTATAGATTCTAGAGTAATTCCTTCAGATTAAAATCTAATTTCCGAAAAATAGTTCAGCCGCTTCTTTTTTTGCGTCTATTCATTCGCAAATGGGTCTTCTGCAGGAAGCAGCTGATATTATATTGGTGAAATTGTTATGTCGCTGATATTTATACAAATTCATATTTTTCTGAAAATAATTCACCGTCTAGTCGTAAATAACTACACAAAAACTACTAATTAGATACTAAATTAAATTTCTCTTGCTTAAGTTTCGAGTAGTTATTAATTTCGTCCTAGATATTAGCAGCGTTGTAAATTTTGTTATTAATTGACAAGATGAAAGGAAAGAGTTCTGCGATGTAAATAATTGATTCATTGGTCGTTGAAAGAGGTGAGGCTCTTTAAAGGGTTAAAAATATGAGGTTTTTCCGGAAGAAGGTGATCAGAGGAAGGGTAGATCCAGTCTGTCGTGGCTCGGAACGGAGACAGAAACGCCACCGGGCATCGATAGAGCGTGGCGGTGCACTTAATAATAGTCCTCGCTCGTTACGCACTCGTCGAACTGCCTTGTTAAGGCTAACAGCCACTCGCTCTCGGGGAATATTCGAAAGTTATCGGACACGCGATCTCGTAAATCAATGCGCGTTATGGGACTTTGTGGAACTTTGGAGCACACGCTCTAATAATTTGTCATGAATCTTCGTTTCAAGCCAGCAGCAATATAATCGAACGGACGAAGTTATTTTCAACGCGGTGAAACTAAATTCCTTCACCAGGAAGGACGTGTTTCTTTAAAGATAATTTCGCAATTCCATCGTGACGGTTGCTTAGCCAATCTGGAACTCGTTTGGTCCGCTGCGTTAACTAATTCCCCCAATTATCTTAAGTAATTCTATTAGTCCGACAACTCGGATGTTGCCCCTGACTTCCCTGTTTCGCGTGTCGTCGCTGAGATTGTGCGATTTAATCAAAGATATAATGGTTTCTTAAAGTTTTCTTGGAAAACGAGGGCTCTGAAATCCTGGCCCTTCATCTGTGAATCGCCAATATGTATCTTTGGTAGGACCTGGAAGATATAATTAGAATTTTATAATATAAATATTGCTAGCGTTTATTAATTTTGATATAACTACATTATCGTATGGAATAAAAACAAATTGTACGTTTTATTAAAAATATCTTTTCACACGGAGACAGCAAGTAAAATATGATATCTTCGTATACAAGGGAGATTATGTTTAGCAATATTATGGGAAAGGATTGTGTCTCAAGAAACTGCTCTTAAAACCTAGAACAGCAATACAAATAAAAAAAAAAAACAAACGTATTCATTCGCAGTCTCTTCCCCCAATTATCCCAAAGCTGATTAATCATTTACGTCATCACCCCTGGAAAATTGACTCGGTTCAACGCTATCGTGTTTCCGTAAATAGCGTTCAATCGATCGCTCGATATTTCACCGCGGATACTATTTTATTACCGATCCATTTCGTCACCCCTTTCCTATTGCCGCTTTGGGAAATTTGTTGAGTGAAAAATCGGGGTGATGGCGAACGATCGGGCATCGGATTTCGTGTTTTGACAGCGGATCGTCGATCCGTGGCTATTTTCTTTCCTCGTCTTTATCCTTTTTTTTACGTGGTTCCTAGGCCGAGTTTTTCGAAAGTCGAGCAAATGGGGTGCGCGAGGAGACAAGGCACCCTCCTCTGGCTATTTGAATTTGTAGAAAGGGTTCGATTCTGTTTATTTTTGGCAGCTAAAGTGGGGGACAGGGTGTGCGTGTATATGTGCTAAGGGGTAGGAGGATACGCTCACACGTGAATGGCCGATATTACGCGCGCGCTCTCTTCACCCTTCGTGAAAAGTTTACGCGCGTCCCACGTAAGAGTCGGATTGGGGCGGCGGCGTAGAAACCGGGGGTGAATTCGGGGGTCGCGGCGATAAGTAGTACGCGTGTTTTCGCTCGAACTCAATTTACCCTCGCAACGCTGGAAACACCGGCAAAAGGGTGGCCTTTCCTTTGAAACGAAAAATCTTTATCCTTTGCCAGGATTTTTAAACGCCAGGGGCGCGTGACGAACCCCTTCGAATATCGCGCTAATAGGTACGCGTAGTTTGATAGATGTACTCTCCCTTTCTTTTTACAATGTATAATATAAACCATGGCTCTTTCTTGTAAATTACTGAATTTTAAATGTAAGAAATACAAGTCTTGAGTTAATTAAATACTTGAAGATCTGAAGCTATTCGTTTCTTTCAACAACTTCGATATTTTCTAGTGACGATATATCGTATAAATTTCATTTTTAGTAATCAGCGAGTGCGTGACCAACTTTAGAGATTTATGCAAGAGTTTTCTGAAGATAATTAAGTGTAACATAGGCAAAAATTTGTCTCACTTATCAAATATTGTAACGAGCATTGTACTTTGCATATTTTACATATTCTTGGATATTACGTTTAGCCATGCACACTCGTGCACTTGTTGGACGACCGTGTAGCATTGATTGCCTGCACAGGGATTAAACTGAAAGTCCTCGATGTTTCATAATTCATACACAGTCCAGTGCACTTGAATCAGCGTTAAGAAGTATTTCCATATCGCAGTTGCGTGTGTGTGCTTTGAAGAAAAAAACCAACTCGAGTCGACCGGACCGCTCGGTCAATAATTTCGGAAATCATTGTTCTCCAATATTCCACGGAGAGGTTTCCCCTCGTTAAATTTAACGCGGCCGCCATAAGTAACAGTAGAGCGAGAAAGAGGGGAAGGGGTTGGTCGACCCACGACTCCGTGAAAAGAAGGGGGCACCGCGTAGAAAAGAGTACGGAAAGAGGGGTGGTCGGTTGACACTAAGTAGTATGTCCGTAACAGTGGCCCGAAAAATCCATACGTCCGAGGGCAGGCAGGCTAGATTAAAATGAAAAAAGAAAGGAGAAGGAGAGATGGAGGAAAAAAATTCCGCGCCTCGCCGGAGGGGTAAAACGATACCAGCTATACGCGACATTAATGAATGTGCCTTTAGAAACGGCCACGCCGAGGGAGGAAGAGAGAACCAGGGAGAGAAAAAAAGAGAGAGCCGCGTAGCACGTGGCTCGATTGCTTTAACGACCGTTTGTACGCGCGCGCGTTCGTTCACGCACGCTGCGCCTCACGAAAGCCTCACGAGTCGCTTAATAATCGCCGTTGATGAATAATCTCGTTTTCGGAGCATCGACGATTGTTACGCGAATTTCAACACCTCGACGAAAGGGAAGAATTTCGTCGAACGAGGTAATGAGTCCCTTACGCTCTGATTCTTGGAAATCACGCGCCTCTGTTCATACCGTGAACAGATTGGAGGATACGAGGATGAATTTTGACACGCAGACGTTGGATAACTTTGTTTTCTGAGCGCCAGCGATCGTTGCACGAATTGTAACGCCTCGTAAAATTTTGTAGAATGGAGCAATAAGTATAGTCTCTGACTGCGCCTTAATCGTTGCAAGTTACGAGCTTCTGTTCGTACTGTGAATTGATTGGAGGACGAAGAGAGGGATTCCGACAAGCTGGCGAACAAGTAATTCCATTTTTAGAGCATTAATGATTGTTACATGCATATAAATAACTATTACTACTACGTCCTACTAACTACTATTACTTTGAACGACGAATGAAACATCTGAAAGCGGATGTGCATACACTCGTAAGAATCTATATGCATATTTGGTTGCTTCGACGTATTGAGTTCATCAGAATGACAGTTCGCCAGAACACTCATCCACTGTAATCATAGTCTAATTCTAGAAAATCATGCGCTTCTGTTCGTATCCACATATATGAGCAGATCAGATGATAGATAGAGGAATTTTGACAGGCGGCTGATTTATTTCTAACCAATCAAGCTTTCAAGTTGCCTCTGAAGAAAATATATATGATATTCGAGGATGAACGCACACGATTTACGTAGCCTGTAAGATTGGCGAATCCACGGATATCAGAACGCCCAGATCTATAAATACTGTCTATAAATCTCGCGGTACAGCTCGCTAGTAATAATTAGGAGGAACGAGTAGACAAAGGCGGGAATAATTCTATCGGCAGAACATGAAGGGAAGCTCGTAAATTGCCGGTTGGAAAGGGAGCGTGTCCAAGAATCTCGCCAGTCCTCTGGAAGCTGCTGTCTCTTCCCTAAAGTAGGAATCGCGTTAATTATAATGGCAGCGTGTAACCGCCGTTTATTCTGGTCGCGAACGAAATTTGATTTCCAACAACGAAGAAGATTCGAAAGCAGGAGAAGAAGAAAGGACGAGCTGGTACGGCATGAAAGAAGGTGCTAAACGGATAGCACCGAGAGAAACGGGACAGCAGAATGGCGACCATAACGTAATTTTGACAGAAATAACGCCGCCGTGCTCGCTAAGAGACAATAAGTCCGCGACACTCTCTCGCAGGGGATCTTAGAATAGTTTAGTGTCCGCTGGTCTCTTCCTCTCACTGTATTCTCCATCTCTATCCTCTGTTCCACCTTCGTCCGAGACTTTCCCGTTTCGTCTGCTTGCTTTGCGTGACCCTCTTGGCGCCACGATTTTCATGGTTGCGACCGGATTGATGATTGCGCTGTATACAGACGCTGCGCCATTTTAGTTGCACCCTTTCCGGGTCAACTTTTCGGTAAACCATGGTTTGCGTACTTTCGTGGAAACTTTTAGACAACTTCGTATATTTTCTTTTCTCTCCTTTTCAGAGCTAAGCATTTTTTATACCCTTTTGACGCTTACTCAGAAGAAGGTTATTTCTATTGATAATTTTGATGGCACCAACTGTTCATTGGTTTCTCCTGAGGAAACTTTTGAAGAACTTCGAAAGATTTCTACTTTCTTCCCTTTAGAACGAGATAGCTCGAACTCGTTTACTATTTATCCAGTAGAAGAGAATTTTTATTGATAATTACGATGGTAACAACTTTTTATTAAATTGTTGTTTGGTAGCGTTCGAGGAAACTTTTGGTGAGCTCCGAAAATTTTCTTCTTCTTTCTTCTTGGGGTTGAATAACATATTGTACCCTTTTGAGACAGTGAAAACGGGAAGAATCTTCCTATCGATAATTTTGAAAATAAAAGGTCACTTTCCAAGAATCGATGGAAGTTTCCTACACAGATCGATGGAAGATTAACGTGATCCTTTCTCGAAGTTTCAGAAATATTGGCGTGCAACGTCAAAATATTCCCATCGATCACGTTTCCGCACCACTCCTCCCCAGAGGTCCGTGAAATCGACGCAGCATCTCTATTCTAGCTCATTAAATCGCATCTGGCTGGTTACTCCTTTAACGGAGCCGTTTTTCCGGAAACAATGTTGTGACGAGGGCCGTCGAAAAAGGGGTAAAGAAGCCGTGAGGGGGGTTGCCCGTTGGGATTTTTTTTTTGTCGGTATTTAGGACCTCTCGAGAGAGAAAAAGGAAGGAAAAGGTTCAATGGACCCTTCGCGGCTGCCGCGTAGAACGGACTACGACGCAGCGGGCACTTGACGCATTATCCAAACACGCGATTTTGTAGGTTATGTTAATACGCGCCCCTCCCCTTCTTTCTTTATAGAAACGTTCCACAAATTAAAATTACAAATTTGTTAAGCAATGTTTATCATTAAGAAAAAGAAAATGTTCGAATATTCTATAGTTTATATTATATGTTCTATACAAAACATTCCTTTTATTACAAAAATATCTGCTCTCTTTTACAAATGCAAAGTTCATTTATAGATAATTTGGTAAAAATTGAGTCTAACATCTATCTTTCTCACTACACTTATAACTTAAAACTACAACTAATGAGAGCTTGTGAGTAATACGAAAGAAGTGAGTATCGACCGAGAAGATAATCATGATAATTGGTGATGAATTAAATAAAAATGAAATTTGCTTGGCTGTGAGAATAAAACTTATGTCATAATATTTGAAAAATTGTTTATTTCCGTAACATATAAGCCTGTTTGAAAGTATGTCGTGTAGATTTGGTTGGAGATCGTGCTCGGGTCGAGGATTTTCAGCTCACCAGATCACGGGACGCGTATAAAGGGTTATTCAGCGCGCGGATTAAATGATAAAAAAAGGAGGAGAGAGCCTGCGCGCTGAAATACGGGGCCTTCTTTTCAGGATTGGGCTTTTTGAAAATTTTAAACTCCCCGATCAGGGCCCGGGGTTTTTCATCCACAGCCGGATCGACCTCTCCCTTCCAGCCTATACGAGTTTCAAGAACTACGAATAAAAGGGTTCAGCCTTTGAAAGCTGCTGGATATTCGTGCAAAGGGGTAGAAAAAGAGGGATCCCGATTGCGCGTGTCGTTCTGTGAATTTCTCATATTTTTTAAGATTTGACCCTTAAGTCCCGTCACGTTTCTCGTATTCTTCATTTCGTTGCGCACTGTTGTCAGCATTTTTGTCCCACTGTATGGGCGGCACTGCCACTCCCTTCCGTCTTAAACTTGAAACAGTTTTTAATCGCTTCGACACTAGTTTCCAACGCAACTTTTACACCGAGAATTGACGAAATATGGCTTTTCTATCTATGCATATTCATATTGTTATCAACATAATCATAAAAATGATCCTTAAACGTTTTTTAAGAATAAACGAAAGACAGTAATGGAGATTATTCAATGTTCAATTAGAAATTTTAGTTCCCATCTAATATTAATGTTCACGAAATAATTCTTAATACTTGTTCGATTATTCAACAAATTCGACCATCGTATACCATGATAAAGAGATTTGTGAGATCAATGGCCTACTTTATTGATATTTTAATACTCAAATACTCAATTGTTTGATCAAATTTAGGATCGAATATACATCATTGTATCTTTTAACAAGATCCAAGGCCAGGTTCCGTTCGATGCCTAGCAGCCGTTTTGGCACGCTTCCTGCGACGCGGTACGCATAATTAGGCATCAACAAAATGTCTAACATTCCCGGATATTAAAGAAGAATCATGGACACTCTTGGTAGCACTCGCCATACTATGCGTTTATTCTTAATTAATAGCAACTCGATAAGAGGAGCCTTGACCCCCAACGTTCGTATGTTTGCAACTTTCTCACACGTAATGAGTTACATCGTGGATGTTGGCTGTAAATTCGCGCGAATAAGAATTTCCTCGACGGCTAGTAGTCAGAAGGTGCTCTAACGAGCTACACAAAACACGCAGCTGTGTTACATAATTACTGCACCGGAGGATAGATTAACAGTCCAAACCGAATGTTACGCAACAATATGCATCAACGTTCCCGGTTCAGCTAAACTGGATAATTAATTTAAGCATCCAGAGCGAAATGTAAATTTCGTAATTTGAGCACGTGCTGTCTTCGGCCTAACCCCGTTAAAGAAGGATATGCTCATCTTATTCGCGAGAAAATCGCAGTATGGTGCCATTTTTAGAATCCTAATTCTGTAATCACAGTTTCACGAATTCTTCATTTAATTTGTTAAATGTGAAGACCATGGTAGAATTTTAATATACCATAATTGGGAGCGAAAACCATTATTCGGACCAATAAATGTCTCAAAAAATGTCTGTGTGTCAAAATATCCCTTAAATCTAGTTGACGAATATTTTAATACTATTATCACTAATATTTTGATAATTTTGAAGAGGATGAACATATTTAATTCCGAAATCAAATACAAAGGCAACTTTGTTACTTATCGCATTCTTCTTCCGCAATCTTCTTATGGGATAAATTTTCTGGACTTCAATTCCGTAATCGTAGTTTCATGCGTTGCTGATTTCATTCACGAAAAAACGAGATCGATCCAGAAACTTCGTGCATTTGAGAGAACGTAATATGAAAGTATGGGAAGTATGTATAATGGTTCGCCTCTCCCTCGCAACCTTTACCATTTCGTCTCTTTTCTCGTTGTTCCTTTTTCTTTCGTTTCCCTGCCACACGGGGAACCCTTCTTCTCTTTCGCGTACACACGTGCGCATAAAACTTCGCTGGTACCTATCCCCACCAAAGGGTCCGATGGGGGGAACCCCTAAGAGAAATATTCGACAATTTTTAAACTCGTTTCTGAACGCATTCAAACGTGCACAGTCGACAAGTAGGAATTTCTTGGAATCAACCAAGCCTTTGGTAGGGCACGCCGAACGTGGACCATGGTTTCCGGCTAACAGAGGTGGGGTCTTTGCCATATATTCTCCTGGTGGTTATACATATATTTCGCGGCTATTCGCGAAATTCTTGGGAAGAGCGTGTTATTGTCACTTAAACCGTATGAACACGACAAACATCCTGGAAACTTCTAACGCGTCATGACGAGACTGCTATGGAACCAGAGAACCTTGTTAGAGATTCAGAAGTACGTTGGTCTTGTAGACATGATGTAGCATAGTGATTAGTACATTTTTAGATAGACTATAACACATTCATATTTGTTGAAAAATTCTAACAAATTTTAATTTCTTTGGTACATTACCAAATAGTGAAGAGTATTTTAAATTAAATATCAAAAGATGTCCTAAGGTCTGTGGACTTACGTTACTTTGGAGGTAGTCAGATAAAACTACAATGACGTGTTGCAATCATAAATCGCTGATAGTTCGATTCAGAATAAAATGTAGCGAATTTTGTCTCGAAAATGAAATTCAAAATAATAGGAAGAAAAATCGTCAAGCTTTCGAAATCAAAATACCCAATTAAAAAGAATTGGCAAGTATATTTGATGTACAAAGTAACTCCGTGCTTTCAGTATTCCTAATAATGGCAGTCCGCATTGTTCCAAGTTACAGTTCGCAAGTTCTCAATATGAATTACACGAGGCCATATTGCATCCCTATATCGATAATATTTTTTGAAATTCATTGAAAATTCGGCAAAACATTATAGTATCCCATAAGGACCTGTAATTAATTAACTAGAATAAGTCAATCATAAACAAGCTGTTGCAAATTGATAATTTAATGACTTGAAGTTGTAGGACCTGCAACGAAACTCGTTTTTATTTCACTTCTGTTCATTTGGTTTTGAAAGGCTATGCTATAACTCATATCTGAGATACTACAGTATCATTACCAAAGGTTTTTTAAAAGTCGTGGACATATTTATGATTTCTTAAACGTTACGGTTGATCGTTTAAATATTAATCATGTCACCGTTAATTGCTGCTGACATTTAATGAAAGACAAATTTCTTTTCTGTAATATCCATCAATTTCTTCGTGTAATTACACTTTAAACGTCTACATCAATGACAAACTCTACTTCTTACTAACCACATTAGACTGTCGCAGATAGGGTCGGTAAATCAAGCGCGCACAGTGAAGCTCTTCAGTGAACTCAGTGAACTACAGAACGCTTCTTTACCAACCATCCGATTCTTTATTAACAGCAGACGATACCACTCGAATCTACTATCGAAAAATTCAAGAATTAACTTGCCAGTTCAAACTGAAATTCCCTATATATAAAAGAAAAAGTTCCGTACATTCGATCCTGCTGATCATCATCCCGTAAATCCTCAGCCCGAGAGTAATCCTCACCTCGTCTCTTTGGTTTCTGATTTCAGCATTGTTGAGACAAAGCATGTCTCCGGTTGCGGACACCTTGATCGGTAGCTCGAAAAGCTCTGTGTCACAACCGATAATCGATTACTCCCGATACGTGAGGCGGTACACGTCGGGTCAAGAATGCGGTAGCTCGTATTGTAAGGAGCTCGGTTGCCGAGAGCATTTTCACTGTCTGGACTGCAGTGGTAGGGTCTTTGTGAAAAAGGAGGAAATGATCAGGCATTTCAAGTGGCACAAAAAGAGGGACGAATCTTTGCAGCACGGGTTCATGAGGTATTCGCCGACGGATGATTGCTCGGAGAGGCATCCGGGTCGTGCTTGCCCCCACAATAGAAAACAGACACACTACCACTGTATCCATGAAAATTGCGATAAGGTTTACATATCGACATCGGACGTGCAGATGCACGCCAACTACCATCGCAAGGACTCGGCTATCATACAAGAAGGTTTCCAGAGATTTCGCGCTACCGAGAGCTGTGCTACCGATCACTGTCCCTTCGTTGGCCAGCGGACCACGCACTTCCATTGTCGCCGACCAGGTTGCCGGTTCACCTTCAAGAACAAGGCTGACATGGGTAAAGAACTACTCGCAGTTCTCCCTTAAAATTAGAAATTATAGTCCTCTCTTTCCTAGATTATTCGTTGTGTTTACCGTGACAATATTAGCGATTTCTGTTTGCTTGCCGATATCTCTCTACAGTTAACCGTTTAGGTTGATCGAAAAGTTTTGTCGCCAGATTTTGCTGATACATGTATGTATTACAACTTCGTTCCGAGGGTTCCAGAGTTCCTAGGTAATTAAAGTGTACAGTGACCTACTTTCTAACTCGTGAATTGTTTCATGCTTTAAATGAGACCGAGGGGAGAATATATCAACAAGAAAAATAACAAATTCTACAACAACGAAGTAAATGAATTATCAGTAAATGAATTAACAATAGATATTATATTAAACGATTGATAGACATTTCAACTAAAACAATTCATTTCTATCCTTTCAAAGATCAAAAACGACAGAACTTTCCGATCTACCTAACACCTAATGCACCTAATACACCTAGTACCAATCTAGCCCAAGGTCCTTAACTGGTTTATTTAATAAGTTCCTTTCTCCGTCTTCTTCTTACAGACAAGCACAAATCGTACCACATCAAAGACGAGCAATTATCCCGCGACGGGTTCAAGAAATTCATGAAGTCCGAGGCGTGTCCCTTCGAGCAATGTCGTTTCTCACGCGTCTGCAATCACATCCATTGCATACGACCTCATTGCAGCTACGTTCTCCATTCATCCGGTCAGCTGTTTTCTCATAAACGAAAACACGAGCGTCATGAAACGGAATTGGCTTACAGAAAGTACAAGCAGATCAATGCTGTTGGCGGTATTCGACCGCCAGGATCATGGCCACCGGATGATCTCAGCACGCAGAGTCTCTCCTTGAGTCTTAATGGCGAAAGCTCGAACGAGGATAGAGGCTCGCCGTCGTATTATTCTTTGGATGATTCCTTTCAGAGTGGTAGCGACCTAGCGATGGATCTCACCGCGCCAACAACCACGGTCACTGCTAGTGGAAGTTCCACAGTGACTGTGGATCATCAGCATCAGCAGCAGCAACAGAGTCAGCAGCTTACTGCCACAGAACTTGCGTATCTGGTACCTGCGACAGCCGACTGTCCCTGTCACATAGGCAGGGAGCATCATCACTGCGGATTAGATCGCTGTGGTACAGCTCTGAAGGATCCTCGCGAAGTCAGGGAACATTTGAGAGAGCACGAGACTCAAGAGCGCATCACCGATGCCTTCTTCGAGGAAGGTGGCTGCGACGACAGTTGTCCGTATGCCGATAAGGAGAAACATTATCATTGTAATTGGGAGAACTGTCGCGAAGTAATCCTTTCGACTGACAAACCCTTCCGTCGACTGCAACATTATAAGATTCATGAATATAGTCGACAGTTAAATCTCTCTTGTTCTTCTCACGCTCTATCCTCTGATGTTACGTTAACGCACTTGACTAATATCGACGCGATGTTCAGGCGGAAGAGAGGCAGGCCTCCAAAAAATAGGGTTATCGAAATTTGGTCCGGCGGTGACCCAGCTACTCATACTCACGACTCTCCACAAGCGATCTTCACCAGTTTCAAGCTACCCAAACCTCAGACACCTAGTCTGACACCCAATCCTATGATCGAAGAGAGAGAAGGAAGTATCTCACCTTCGAACAGTCTCGGCGAACCAGAAGGATTCTCCACCTACAACCCAGACGGTTGTCCAGATCCGGCTTGTGTTCTCAGATCAACGAGACACCATCACTGCTCGCAGCTGAGGTGTCATTTCTCCACCGATAGACCCGACCAGCTACTGATGCATAGCAAAGACTTTCACGATAACGTCGACATACCGCCCGGCTTTGCCTTCTTCGATAAGATGGTAGATTGTCGACTGGCTGGCTGTCACAGTAATCGCGTTAATCGGCATTTTCACTGTACCAGGCCGAACTGCGGCTACTCCTTCGTCAGATACTCGACGATGGCGATGCACGAGAAACAGCACAGTAGTCACGACGATCGACCTGAATGCTCGTCGAACCAAGAATGTCAGACGCAAATTCAACCTATGGTTCAAGAAACGAAGCCGAGGATTCAAGTAAAGAATCCGGCTGAATTAATCGAAAAACCTGAGGAAAGCTTGGCCAGCGACATGGAGAACAGATCAATTATGGACGAAAAGGAATCGGAGATCCCCAGCCCAGATGTTAATAAGACCACCGGTAAGTGTAACTTTCAACATGGACACGAACCAGTGCACCTGTATAGTACTGTTTTATAGATGAGTTTTGTTTGGTAGTTACTTGAGATGTTTACCGAGACAGTTATCCAATCAATGCATGTCTTTTGCACGTACACGCACTCCAGCGTATATTACGATACACGTCAGCACTCCTTAATCCTTTCGATGTCACTATGAATTGTTAAGCTCGTCATTAGACTGCAAATATTTATGCAAATTCGTATTTTTATTTAATCCAATTAAAGAAATGGAATTTGGATAGATAAATGTTTTGTTTATCGAATATTATGATAAATATCATAATATTTTATGTTTTGAATACTTTATATATTCTTGCATGTTATCTTGCATTTTATGCATTTTTAATTTGTACACCTTTAAATTTTCTATAAATGCATAAAAATTCGCAGTCCACTTATAACAAAATGATTCTTGTCAAATTTTTCAATCATATCAATATTTTTTCTAATACTGCATTCTAATAGTGAGAAACTAGACTCACAACATAGTGGACTCGATATTATAAAAAATCCTTTCTTTAGTTAAAGTGTCTTATCTGGCATTTTTTCTTTTTCGAAATTCCCCGTGTCCTTACTCTTTTAAATAAAATTATAGTACACAGACTGTTATGGATAACTAAATATTAATAACTAAATATTATGAATTGAATAGAAATGACATTAAAATGTAAAACTTTTGTTTCTTCGGATATCTCAAAGTAGCAGCTGGAACATTTTAAGCACAGTACCGACGAATGAAAATTAGTCGGTTAATATTAAAAGAAATTAAACTATACTTTTGCTCCCCTGAGGAATATAAACCATAGATAAGGCTCGTTTTAGTTATGTGCCCTTCAATTCATTTAGCCTGCTCTCGAAAGGATTACAATACATTTCCCAATTATCCTTTATTTTATTCCTATTTTTGTTTTCATGTACATTATATTTTCTTGTTGCGTTTGATGTATCTATTGTACAAGGTGGTTGTAATTATAGTGGGAGGTATATTTGAAGTGTTGGTTGTTTGGTTGATTGTTGCTAGTGGTGAGGGCGGCTGGCACCTATTATCCGGTCAGTGGACCGCCGAGTGAACCCGCACTTCCGGGCGTCGTGCTATCCATGCGAACTTCCGTGCACCAAGGTTCGTGTCTCTTTCGACGACCAATTTTCTTGCCTTGAATTGTGTTCGATTAGTAATCAGTAAATAGTAAATCAGTCGTCGCCTTTCGCCTTCCGCATTTTTCAAAATTCGCACCTGTATTTACGCTAAACTTTTCCATTGCAGAGTCGCCGGTTCTTCCATCCACGTCTTCAGCGTCGCCGCATACCCTGTATGGACCAGAGCAGAGCTGTAGCAGGCCTTTCTGCAAATTAAAACGCAAAAACCATTATCACTGTAACGCCTGTAATCAAGCATTCTCCGAACTGGACCGACTGGTGGCACACATAGCGAAACATTCTACAGGCGCCATTCTCAGTCAACAGCAGCACGATCTAACCAGTCAGGCGCCTAGTCAAATGCAACACGACTATCTGACGCAATTATCGCAGAAGCACGACTTTATGGCGCAGAATGCTCAAATGGCTCAGAATATTCAGAATTTCCAGAATCAAATGCAACGTCAGATGCAGCAGACTCTGGGTCAAATTAGTCAACAGACCCAAGTGAAAGAGGTGAAAATCGAGCCAACGAGATGTGGCTCGGACGTGGGAGTTCAGAACGTTGCCAATGTTAAGAGAGAACCGAGTGAAGTATCGAGGGACGATGGAAACAATTCGGTGATGGATAACAACGAGAATGGCCAGTTGTCTCAGCCGAGTATGCCAACCAGTGTCCAACAATCGCCGGTTCCCACCAGCTTCGAACTCGACCTTAGCCACGGATTCCATTTTCCTAACCCTGCTGTAATGGCTGCTATGAATCAACAGATAGCCCTGATGAACCAAGCCCTGCCACCTTTCCTGCAGCATGGCGGCATGTACACTGGTGGTCCAGGGCTGATGTTTGCTCCAGGTTTACCTCCGACCAATTTTCTACCTCCAACCAGAGATGAAAATCCTTTGGCCTCGTTAGCTGCGAATCTTAATCTCAACAAGAGATCCCTGTCTCCACCTGATAGCAATTCTCCGGAGGCGAAGAAGCAGAGGCTTCACCATTCCATGCGGATGCTGAAGGACGAGCCTGTACCGGAGGGATACGTCAGGTCTGTGTTATGCTTTTCCTAGGTTGAAATTTTTACTGTGTTACGTTATATTTTATAATACAGGGTGAAATGTTTAAATAGGAATATCTAATTATTTTGTTATTTTATGAAATTTTTATGAAATTAATTTTACGAGAGAAATCCTTAGGACAAAGTCACATTATTTAAAGAGCCATATATAAGCATAAGACATACTTCTTCTCCAGGTCATTTTCTCAGATTTCAAGGTCATCTAGAATAGGATACTAGTGTCTAGAAGTATACTTAACGCTTACGAGTTATTTCTATTCTAATTTCATCAAATTTAATGCATGAATCAATTTCGACCCAAAAGCCTCTATGCTTTTTCATATACAATAAAAAAGACAATGATATTCTGAGAAAATTCGTCCCATCGCTAAATGTGTCCATTTAATACAAATTAATAATATTTAATACAAATAATTAAAATATCTAGTAATAATATTAGACACAACGATAAATAGTAATAGCGGGATGTAAATTTTTATTTATAAGTCACGTAAGTAACGATTTTAATTTCCATTTCAGGTTCAGATTCAACGAAGACTGTAGGTACCCGCACTGCGGCTACAGAGAGCACCAGACACATTTCCATTGCATGCGTCAAGACTGTGGCTACTCGTTCTGCGACAAAACGCGTTTCGTTCAGCACACGGCGAGACACGAGCGTCTCGACACTCTAATGGGCGGCGATTTCCAACAATATAGAGCCAATGTTCCCTGTGGAAGAGCACAGTGTGCCTACACCTCTTCGTTAGGCTCGATGCAGAACAAGGCTTCGCACTTTCACTGTTTGAAATGCGATTTCGTCTGCACAGATACGAACAAAGTGGTCGCTCACAGGCGACAGCATGCGAAATTGGACAGTATCGCGGCGGCCGGTTTTCAGAAATTCACACCGAGTCAGCCTTGCGGTGGTGTCCAATGTCAGCATTCCGGTAAACAGACACACTACCACTGTCTTCAGTGTCAGTACGCTGTTCTGGGCCTAGCGCAGATGTCTGCTCACAAGTATCGACACATGGATACATAACGACGTTCACCGGAGCTGCCACTCGTTGGAGAAGACTCAAGAAAGACAATTCTCTGGTCCCCGGTAGACATTCCTTGAAGAGTCCAGGCCCGAAGCCGAAGAAAGAGTAAGGAAGCAGCGGGGGGCTGGATCCAGCCGACAAATTCGGATCTCGCTGATGAAATCTGATTACAAGAGGACCGAGGGAGGAGTAAACTAAAAAAGACAATTTCATGCACCCTGTAGACATTCCCTGCAGAATTTCGCTCGCGATTGTCCATGCCCGATACGCACAACGCGTATGTACGTTTGTTCGTCGAGGCTGGATGATTAGGAGCAGACCCCGACCGCGGCCTAGTCATTAATCTTCAGCCGTTCTATCGACCAGGAGAAATCGATAGCTCTTGGCGGCGTATGTGTCTTCTCGTTCGGATCGAAACAGCATATGTATATATACATATATATATACATATATATCGGTCGATGCATCGAATAGAACTGTTCAGTCAAACTCGATGACTTCGTACTTACCAGAGGAGATATTTATTAACTGAATGACGATCATTTTTTTTTTTTTAATATTTTCACGATCCTTCTCGAATCGTCTCGGCGATGGGCGAAGAAGTGGAGAAGAATTTTTGAAGAATTTTGAATGAATTTCGTGTCACAGAATGATTTCGTGATGAAAGAGATCTATGGAACGACGGAAGAAACCTGGCATAGAACCGTAGACAATAAACATGAACGACAAGTCTATCTTATAGCTTTAGATCGCGAGGATAAAAGACAAACTATAATATTTAAAATAGAAAAAGACCTTGTACATTTCGTTTTCCTTCTTTGTTTTCCTCATATTTTTTTTTTTTTTTTTTTAGTATCGCTCGCGTACCCTCCGCGAAATTAGTCGTCACGACGATTTAGCTCCTAGAATATAGATAGTTAATATATGTAAAGAACTGATACGCGAGAGAGAAAAAGCTCGAATCTCTTTGCAGAGAACTTATTAATGAAATTTACTGAAACTCGAGTCCAGGATTATATAGTTCAGACTGTTGTTTTTCTATGTAAATGATCACCGGCAAGAAAGGCGAGTTAAAAAGACAAGAACATTGTGTCTAGTCCATCGCGTCATTGATGATCGTTGCTAATTAATGCCGAAGAATTTTCCAAAAATTCACGGTAATTGGTAAAATGAAAACATATAGCAAAGAGATCGTTCGTCAATGATGCAATGATTTTTCTACGATTGTTCACAGTTTTCCTTTTTTTTTTCTTTTTTCTTTTAATAAGAACTCACAGTTGTTTCCTTAGTTCCTCTTTTATATCGACAAAGGAACTTGCATAGCCGAAATGGTAGCGACTCGTACTAAAGATTATACGCTTTCTCGGGACACGTGCCACGACTAGGAGGGTATGCGTTTCTCATTAATCGTATTACGAACAGTATTGATAAAAAAAGGATATAAAGTAATAAAAAAAAAAGAAAAAACTGCAAGAAAACTGAGAGTTAACAAAAAGACTGCCAGCCAAGACGAGACAGGGCGAACACAGATCAAGGATGATTCAGTGACTCTTGTTCGCTTTTCAGGCAACCGTTGCTTGTTGTAATTTTAAAGGAGTTTTAAAGGAGAAGCATGTACGAAAGGTATACTTTAAAATGCGAATGCTCGAAATAGAAGATCGGCTGGTGTGCGTTTTAGATGCGGTGCGTATCGGAAACGATAGGAATTCTCGCGTTCCTGTTCCCAGGGGATACTCAGCAATGTTACGATATCATTAATTTGGTAAAGAAGTAGGATTTCTACTGGAAAAATATTTTCATTCGTCTCAATATCGGAGCGATCGTATGCAGCAAATTTGAGTAGAAAGAGCTTTTCCATTTTCCGAAATATCAATTAAAGAAGCTTCGTCTCTCTAAAAGTTTATCCTTTTAAAGTTGCCAAACATCACAGTATGCGTTTATCTATTAATTTAAAAAATTAATATTTTATAATTTTATTATTCTCTTTAATATCCTATAGGATACCAATTTTAACAATTCCTATGCAAATTTTCCACTTTATTTATCGTATCATTGGAGCTTCCTCCCCTGCTAAAAAAAAAAGACGATCGACGAGTAACACGACGGACCTAAAGAAGACAGTGAATTGCGTATTTTCTCGCGGAATACGATCAACTATGTAGCTTTTAGAGTGTGCATAATCCCACCGGGATGAAATGTAAGCGTGCGAGCGTTGGATGATGACGCGCTAGGGTGCCTTTAGAGTTTTCCCCGAACTTGTAGGACCGTGCCTTAGCAACAATGACCGATTATTTACACAAATTCTTTTAATACGAACGATAATGAAAAGAATAAGAAAAAAAAAGACACACTGCAACGATGTGAAACACGATCGTAGGAAGTTAGTGCCTTAAAGAAGCGCGTCGAAATACAAGAAAAACAAAAAAAGAAAAAAGAAAAGAAAGAAAGAAAATGAAAACTCAGTCGCCAAGAATTATCCTGTCATTATTTTATAAACAATATCGGAGATAATATTAGTTTGTTTGGAATTTTATACACCAATAGAAATTTTAGATGCTTGTATATGCGATTAAAGGAGTTAGAAACTTTGCGACTGATAAGGATTCTTCGTTTTTTAGACACTTTTTTCCACGTGTCGTGAGTCGAGAGTCACGAAGACGAGAATTTAGCTCGTCATTTTGGAGGCCCGCTTTTTGTAAATTTCGTTTGAAGATTTTTCAATTCCACACTTTTACAATTCAAGCGATTGAAAATTCCTAACATTCGAAAGGTTCTATCATAAAAGACAGTCGTTCGTTTACAAAAGAATTCGAGCAGGCTTTTTTAAAACCTTTTACTGCTACAGAAAACTGCTTCTCTCGCGTATTTTAACAATTTGCCGTAGTTCGTGTTAAAAATGAAATTTTAAGAAGTACGAAGAGAATCCTAAAAATTCTTCTATACGTTTTAACGATATTCTTAATAATTTATATGGAACGTCGAATTCCAAGAACAATCAGGAGAATTTTGAAAATTCTTACATTGTTACAGCAACGATTCTCCCACGTTTATTATTCTCAATAATTTGTATCAACCATCAAACTTTCACGATATTCAAGAACAAAAAGCGGGTGCTCGGCGATCCAGGACGAGCCTTCCCAAACTCAACCCCAATCTTTTCCCCTATTAGTCTCTACTAGTATATCATTCCACTAGCAAGGTTACGCGTGTCAACGAAGTCGATTAGTCATAAAACGGTCCCCGTCCTCTCGCGATCGAGCAAAAATCGCGCCAAACTTCGCGACCTCGATCTCTCGCTGTTTTATCTCGGTAATCGCGAGATTGTTCAAACTATTCGCGAGAGATCTCACGAATTGTACGTGTCGAAGCTTCGAGGAGAAGCGGAGGATCGTGGATAAGCTGCTTGAGAGCCGAGCCATTATTAAACGAGTGCCATAAACGATGTAGAGTCTCTCTCTCGAGCGCCTGTCGCTTTCAATTCCTCTTTCGCGCGCGATAGAAACGCGCGAAGAACGACGAAGAACCTGAACCGAAGCTGTAAAATATTTATTGTAAATCGCGATACGAGCGCGTTTTGTGGTCTGGCGAGGATCGAAGTCGGCGAGATCGCGAGAGGATCGAGCGTTCAGAGGGTGAACCAACCTCGATGGATCATCGCGAGAGACTTGGAAAGAAATAAAGAGAGAGAGAAAGAGAGAGAGAGAGAGAGAGAGAACGAAAGAGAGAGAGAGTGTATGTTTGGTGTAGCGACGATGAACTGAGGTTGCCTTATAACTATCGAGCCTATATTATATATATATATATATAAATATATATATATAAATAGAAATATATATTATTGTGAAGATTATCGATGACAATGGAGAAAAAATACTAAGTAACGATGGAAGTATGTATGGGTATGTTTATGCGTGCATGTATGTTTGTGTGCGCGTGTGTGAGAGGGAGAAATTGTGTAAAAGAGTGATATATGTATACCAGTAGAAAGAAAAAAAACGTACTATTGTTTGTGGAAAGTTGAGAGAAAGGAAAATTTATCGTACGGTCATTAGTATTAAAATACCTGCTGTATGGATGTAAGAGAAAAGAAAGCTATTATATAATTTTATCTATTATTATTAATTATTATTAATTATTAATTAATATTCTCTATTATTATTATTATTATTATTATTATATTATGAATGAATATCGGAAACACACACCTTATGTAGCTGTGATTTTGCTTTCGAACAAGTAAAGATTAAAAATATTTATAGCAACGAGAAGCATTTTGTCATTTCATCAAATATTCTGGCTATCGAAGAAACGAAAGTAGAATCAGATATTTTTCTAACAAGATAAGCCGTTGTGTCGAAGGTCCACGATAAAAGATTCTTCGTTTGGAGCAAGAAAAAAGATGACATAGCTATCGATATGTTTTTTTTTATACTTTCGTATCATCGAAAGAAAAAGCTGAATCGAAAGTAGACGAATTGACATTCCAAAGGAATTTCAAGATCACAAGATCTGCTGAAAGCGGAGTTTGACAAAATATTTTCGAAATTCTTTCTCCAAAGCAACCACTTTGCAGTCGAAGCAGCTTCCAAAACAGTTTTATTATTCAGCAACTGTTCCCATGAAATACTTAACTTCTAAGTATATACTTACGATAGCCAGTTTATATTCCAGAAAACCATCAATAAACTGTAGAAATTGAAACCGAATGAAGTTCACAAGCAACGAGGAAAGACTCACATTTTTATTCGCTTGTTTCATTCCGATGTCGCTCTGTGACTAGAAACGAGTAATTTAAAAACGTGTGCTTTCCACAAGCATCCTTTAATTATTCAGGCAAAGAATATTTCAATATTGATCATTTTTATATTGTAAATTAGTATCCGGTAAACAATATTTCTAAATTAAACGAAGGACGTTCGCCATGTTATCTCAGCGTCTATAAACCACTGTACGAAATTAATTTATTTCCATTTTATAGATCGTGCTCTCGGCAAAGGTACGCGAAACAGTTTAAAAATGACAAATAGAACATTGTAGTATATGATACGTATAGGAAGAGGGCAGAATTAATTCGAAGGGAATTTTCACCAGTTAATTAACATCGTAAAGCATCGTACATAGAAACGTTGAAGCAATCTTCGTGTCATTTATCTCCTCTGGCCGTTTCCTCCGCTACTATATCGCTTGGAAACTTTAATTACAAATTGGTTTAATTAATAGTTACTCGAAGGCTAGTGAAACAACACAATTACATCGTCTAAGAGAAAGATGGTAGATATTGGCAGAATTTTTCAGTTCTTATCTAATTTCAATGAACCAACTGAACCAATGAACACTGAATTTCAATGAAATCGAGAACGAGATCGTAATTTTGTAAATAAATCTTCGCGAGGCGAGACAAGCTTTGGTTATCGATTAGTTATCGAAAGATTTTGCGCAATAATTCAGTTTATCGAAAGTTTGACGTAATGACAACGACATGGGCGAACTAGTTATTTGCTTTCTCATTTCTTTTCCTTTCTTTTCCTTTCTTTTTTTTTCTTTTTTTTTTTGGATGCTGTTTACTGGGCGGTTTATCAACTGGTTTATCGCTCAATTTACTAAACATAATCTAATGAATAACATTGATTAATCGCTTGGCAACATGAACATGGTTAGCTCATAGTTATCTGTTAAAAATGTTAAGATAAATATACGTATTTATTGAAATAAGAAAACATTTGTATTTCGTAACGCTTTGGCATAAATAATAATATTTACCAAATACGCGGCGTATAGCAACAGCTAAACTTTGCCAGTACATTCTATACTCTATTTAAATGAGAAGGATACATTAGATAAATATAGAGATTATTTAAATTTAATTAAAGAGATATACAGGGTGATTGGTAACTGGTGGTACAAGCGTAAAGGGGGTGATTTTACGCGAAAAAAGAAGTCGAAAATATGGAATAAAAATTTTTTTTTTTTTTTAATTTTTCCATCGAGACAACGATCTACAGTGAGTTATAACGAGACGCGATAAAGTGCACGCGTACCGAGCGAAAATTCAAAGTCGATTTTCTCGAAAACAAAACCTCAAACGAAAAATGTTTATTCTATATTTTCGACTTCTTTTTTCGCGTAGAATCACTCCCTTTCCGCTTGTACCACCAGTTACCAACCACCCTGTAGAAGATAGAGTAAGTAAATAAAATAAATAGAAGAATAAGCACAAGCAATTTTATGAAAATATCGATTTTATAATATTATTTTATTGTTAATAAAGATAGAGAATTAGCAATATTGATAATATGAGTAATCAGTGATAAAGCGTAGAAAAGGAAATTAAGGGAGTATTATTTGACCAAAGTTCTACAATTTTATTTACGTACTTCTGTAATTTTATTTAAATGCTATTTTCTTCGGTGTAAATTAAATTTAAGTGAGTCAATATCCAATTACTCTATCTGAAAAGCAAACATAAAAAATACAATAGCGTGTTGCCTTTAATATTCCGCTATCTTGACTCCGAATGATTGATCGAAGGCTACTGATCTCTTCTTTAAACCCTCCATTTACGATGACTACAAAATCTTCCCCATTCTCAAATGCCGAAAGTGCATCTGCAAAATTCATATAAAATGCTAGAAAAATTTACAAAATTTATAATAAATAACAATTAATTAAATATTCTGCTCTTTTTTTGCCATTTTGCTAAGAATAAAGATCAAGTTGGTGTGCAGACTGAAACACACGACAGCCACGTGTGAGGTGGGTCTAATCGATCCAGGGGAAGGGTCAGATCACGTGCAGCGATAGCGATGACGAAAAACGAGCGAATACCCTCGGTGAATCAAACTTTTCATTGATCTACTGGCAGCAAACGCTAGTTCTCCTGCGCAACATCGACTCTTCGAGGTCTTTTGACTTTCCGATATAACTCCAGCGACGTTATTTTGGAAAAATCTTGCACGTGTGACGGTTAGTCGTGGTGGTGGTGACATAAGAACAGATAAAAGTAAGAGATTTTGGAAGATTTGTTGAAATTTGTCGATGTTTGACCTGCCAATCGTTTGATGGTTTGATCGAAAATTTCTACGTTTTCTTATGCAAAATGCAAAGGAAGACGATAAAATCAAAGAAATAATTAAAGTACAATAAATTGCAAATTAATAAATACAGGCAAATCAATTGATCGATTAGAGATTAAATAGATTTCTCTTGTTGCAAATGTAAATAGAACGTAATTTATTCTTAACAGATATGAAACGAGCTGTAGGAAGGGGTTGGACTTGCGGATAAAAGAATTAATTGTATCAAAGTGTCCTGTATTACTTGGTTAACATTTTGATGAAATTAGGATTAAATGACGATTATAAAACAATTTTTGTATATTCTGCAAGCCTTAGGAACATAGTTTGCATTTTAAATGACTCTTTTAGCCTAGCAGGTGGAATAATAAATTAGAAATAAGGTATAATATAAAAATGTAATTACTATATATCGGAAGGAACAAAGTATCAGTTTGAAAAATGCCATAAATTCAGATATCCGAGTTATTAATGATAGTAGTTAATTTGGATTTAATGGTAGTTTAATTATAGGAGAATACTTGAATTACTTTTTACACTACGACTAGTTTTACATTCACAACTCGTTATTCGTTCTAATTGAAGTAGAATTAATTTATGTTTCCTGTATGTTTACACTAGCATAGTAGAGAGAAAAAGAAAGAGAGTCTCTCTTTCTACAGGCACTTGCATCGTCTGTCTTTGTCGCATACTATATCCTCTCTTATTAGCATCACTCGTGATGTCTGTCTTCGTTGTACACTGTATCCTCTCCTTTCACCGCTCGTATCATTTGTCCTTATCGCACACTGTAGCCCTCCTTGTCTGCGGTCAAGTCATGTCTGGCCATCTATCAGATAATGAAGGAACTGAAACTTGAAGCGTTTACGCATAGATGGCAGGACATGGCTTGTCCAATACACGTTTCGGACCAAGAAGCTCGATTTCTACGTTCGGACGTGCCACGTTCTGCCATCTGTTACGTACTAAAGGAACTGAGACTTGAGGCGTTTACGCATAGATGGCAGGACGTGGCTTGTCCAACACACGTTTCGGACCAAGAAGCTCGATTTCTGCGTTCGGACGTGCCACGTTCTGCCATCTGTTATGTACTAAAGGAACTGAGACTTGAGGCGTTTAAGCATAGATGGCAGCACATGGTTTATCCAACACACGTTCAAACCAAGGAGCTCGATTTCTGTGTTCGGATGTGCATCGTTCTGCCATCTATGCGTGATCGCACAAAATTTCAGTTCCACCACCATGTACTAGATGACACTGCACAAGTTAACCGCAGACGAGGAGTGGGATAGATTAACTTTCGGTACTTATAATTTAATTTAATTGTGATTAGGACTATTTTTCGTGTTTCTCGTTTTTGTACATTGGTTTAAAGCTTCTGAACGTTGCTTCTCGTTTAAGCGTTGCGTTTGGTCACTCTAGGATAGCTGGACTGGCAATGCAACGGGTGGACAGTTGATTAACTATAGCTTAATGTTTATTAAGACCTTTTAATAATGTATACACATGCATTATATATATTTTATAGTCCTATCACTATGGTTATGGTATCTTAATTTAGCATCTAACAATTATCTTTATAAATTAATAATTCACGTTTTCTTCGTAGCTTCTCTAATTCAATCAGAATTTCTGCAATAATTCAAGAACAGGGAATATTTTTCTATTTTCCATATTGTTCGCTGAACAGCAAATCGCACTAGTTATTATAGTCAGAAATAATCTTGTTCGCTGCCTTATGACTCTTACTGTCCTCATCCTGGCTTATGAAGAAAATCCTGCAGATACAAAATTACACGCGTTAAATGAAGGATTTATGTAGAATGGAAATATTATTGGGTAGCTTGTAGAACGTGCAAGGATAATATGGAAGTGGTGAAGAATACAATCGATCCAAAGTTTAAAATTTAGAATTTTATGCGATGTGTTTAAATATGACGAAGCAAACGGTTTTGAAATAAATTACTATGCTAAATTATAAGGTCATAATCTATTTACATATTTCTTAGAATTTCTTGTATATAACACAATATATTCATGAGATATTCATAAGATATACAAGTTATCATATAAATATTGCAACAGAATATGAGATAATTATTGCAAAATTATATTAAATATGTGCGCCGTTGATTATCAAATGAATATATGTCCAGATATCTCATATGTTTCTTTTAAAACACCTAATCTTATACACAATTGCATAATATTATATATACATTTCCGCATGTTCTATGTCGACTTTGAATGCATCTACATCTATATATTTCCTTTTCTTTTTTTATATCTAAACGGTTGCAATAATTGCAAGTTATGTAATTACTATTTATATTTATCATATAATGATCCAATGTTCATACAAATATTGTATAATATCATATACTATATGATACGAATGTATAAGCAATACATTTATTCTTGCTGAGGCAGCAAAGCTCTTCACATTTTTCTGGAATTAAACGAATTTGTAATTGCGCAGAAATTATACAACGCAACAAGATCGAAGCGTAATAAATTAACAGCTGAATAAACATTCTATATAGATAGAAAGATATAAAATTTTTTAATACTTTATCTAGAGAAAAAAAATATATAGAGTTAAATAAAACATATACAATAATAAATATATAAGATTATAGTTTCTCTAACACTAGAACTATTGGGAATAGTACGTTGTATCATGCCGATGATAGTTTAGATTAAAATACGCTGCCATAAGTGTTTTACTGTCGCAATACTTTAATAAACTTTACTTTATTTAACGTTACTCGCCATAAGACACATACGGAGTTCTGAAGGTCATAGTAGCGTAAGTTAGTTTTCATAAATTAAAATTTGGTAAAAATTAATTGTACTTCTCCAAGTCACGAAAACGTATTGCGACGAAGAATAAAGTTATAACTTAATTAATTATGAAATTAGAGTGACGATACTTTTCAAGGTTGAGATATACATATATATGTGAGGGTGTGTGTGTAAGTAAATTACAGCGCTGAAAATTTTATCTTATATACACCATTATGATCTTTAGTTCGTCGTATGACGCGAATGAAATGACAAATTTATAATAAAAAAAAAAATGAACCACAAAATGAAAAGAGTGAAAAAATATTCAATTTGTACTAAAAGCATGTCCTAATACTTATGGCTGACAGTGTAAAAGAATTAAAATGAGAAGTATATGTAGAGAGATATTATAACGTAAAATGAAGAATAACATTTCATCTGCAGATTTTATAAAACGTCGCAAAAAATCCCTAAATACGTATCTTTTTAAAGGTATAAAATTTTGAAAAGATATATAAGATATAGATAAATCAATATCTCGTATAAAATTCTCAAAAATTTACCGCTGTATATTTATAAAATTCCTATGAAAAACTATCGATTGGACATTTTCATAATTCTGGTAGTTCTAATATTGAAGTTTATTGTAGCACGTCGAAGCTCGTTTCTAGTAACCGAGGTCATGGATTAATCGGAATTCCAAAGATCCTCGTCTATTTTAAAGAATAATTAGCGATTCTGCCAATCAGCTGACTCGAGACTTGTACTCGAGAAAAAGCTGCAAAGAATAAAATACATCCAGTGATTCCTTATCACAAAATGCAAATTAGATGAGGATAAACAAGTTCGAACAAACGAACAAGTATCTGTAAACTAGTTAATTTTATGCCAAAAATATCTATGCTATTGACTGTAACCGGCGATCTTTGCGTTTTTGATTGTACAAAAATGATTACCATGCGTCTTTCGTTATTATCGTCAACTACCTTCTGTAAAAAAGGAAAACCAGACAAGCTTAATGAGTTTTGTGTAATCTTAAGATATCGAATTCGCTTGATTAACTTACATTTTTCATCATGGGACATGTTTCAGCGTCTGTTGTTATCACACGTTCCTTGCCATCAAGTTGTGGTTCTCTGAAAAAATGCAGATAAATTTACACAGTGATAGCTGTGTTTTTTTTTTTTTTTGAATATTCGATTTTACGCAAATAACGTGTAATCGTAAAAAATATTCTCATGTCTTCAATTATGACATACTCGATTTTCTGGAAAGATAAGGACCAAATAAACTTACAATAATCTCTGCTGTTTAAAATATGTAATTCCTACAACTTACTTACGATTTTTATCGAAGAGGATATTTGCACGTTTCTAGTTACGACACGTTCCTCGTTATCAGCTAAGATGTCCTGAAAGTAAAACGAAAACCAAACAAAGTTGGAAGAATTTTAACTCGATGAAACATTCAATCTTCCTTCGAGATAGTATTTTTAATCATAGAAAATGTCTATACTATACTTGTATCTTACAATCACATTTTTGATTCTTTGATACGAGTAGACTGCATAATACTTGACTAATCTTTTCTTCTTGAAATATCAAACATATGCGATTAATTCACGTGTGTCCTTGTCGCTGCAATTCTATATATTATACAGAAATTGTTCACGCACTCTCAGTTATTATATATCCGCTACCTCCGACTAAAGAAAAGAAAAAAAAATGAATAAAGAGAATCAGAGAAATCTAAAACAATCTTTGTTCTATACAGTACCAAATACATGTTATCGATTTATATTTGCATTTTTAATCCTGTAAAATATTCACACACTTGCATCTACCATGCGTCTTTCGTCGCTTCAATTCTTTAAACAAAGAGAAACCTTGTTTAAAGTAATTTTTACTTCTTAAAATACTCGACGGACAGCTCCGACTGAAATTTTCCATCTTCCATCCATTTTAAACGACGTTAGAGAATATTAACGCATTCACGGTTATTACGCGTGCTTTCTCATCATCTCCTACTTTCTGATAAAAGAAGAAGTAGGAAGATATACATATTAAACTCAGAAGAATTTTTCCGCCATGAAATATCAAATCCACGCGATTAACTTACACGATCGATACGATATAACCGTTTCCCGGAACTTGGCTCGGTATCTCTTGATTTTTGCCCGCTATAGCGGCTCCCTTGCTCGTTCTGCCCGTCTTTAGTCTCTGCCATTTCTTCTGTTGGTACTTGGGTGGCGACGCGCGACCAACACGGAGCGGATTCTTTTTAACCGCGAGCGTAAACCGAGTCGCCGTGGAAAAATGCTGTTTGCGGGCTGGCCAGGGCCGTATCCGTGTGCCGTTCGTCGACCCGTCGACACATATAGGGACGAAAAAGCACACCAGAACCGTGGAAAATCGTCGACACGGGAATAGACGAGTTTCTGCGGCTTTGAAACCGAGTGCGAGGGGAGACCAGAGACGTTGACCGCGAACAGCTAATGATCCCATGCCGTACGATGATTCCCGGTGTATGTACGGAAAAACTATTACCCAGAAGTTCCTTCCTTTATTTGTTCTGTAAAACACGTCGACCTGAAAGATATTTCCAGGTAGAATATCAGATAGGAGAAGTTCAGTGGGTCTTGCTTTCTGGATACAAGAATCGATGTAGTGCGCTTGTACTTTTAATTTTCGAGGATTACAAGTTTGAAACGAGGAGTAGACTTTGTCGAGATTATAAGGTATTGAGGTCTTGTCGAGAAGTAGAGATAAAACAACAGGCGACACTGCTGAGAAAGAAACCACATCCAGATAGAGACGAAACGATATAACTAATTTAAATGTCCGCTTGGCGAACTTCGTTAGTGGTCGGTAACTTGTGGTAAAATTCTCTATCAATCTCCACCCGCGGCAACTTCCTCGTGGTAAAAGGATAAGAGATCTGGTAATCGGCAGTGCTAGTCGGCTGTAAAATTCATTGAACTTGAGGATATTTATGACAAATGAAACGAATGCTTGTAAAAAATACTGTAAGCGTTAAAAAAACAAGTCTTTCAGGGGGAAAAGAAAACTTACGCATCAATGTAGTTGAAAAGTGTGTCTGTAGGAAGCCCTGTACGTGTCATCTTTTAGATGGTTGCAGATAAAACTCGATCTTCCATTTATTCAGATGGATATGTCGCATTAAGGTCGGAATTTTGGGCGTTCGATGAAGCTTCACTCAATTTACCATCGCGGATATAGCTGATGTTTATTGGTACAAATGTGGACACTACAGGAGCCTATAAGTAATAGCGGCGATAGGATGGTCGAGATGTTGATGACAACGAATTCAGGTTCGATAACGAATCCACGGTCCACGGGATGACGAATGCGATGTGATACACGTATAACTCGACGTACAAGTAAAACTTATGTGCATGAACTCCAAAAAAAAAAAAAAACAAAAATCCAAGTGGAACTGCCCTTATATATTCCTCTCGGGTTAATCTTTGTTTTTAAGGAGAGCCATATAATCATTCCATACCTCTGTCAGGTCTCCCGTGACCGTGGCTACGTCCAGTGACTCGCTATGTCACTTCGGGCCCAAACCCATTGTCATAAAATCGGATTAGAACATTAAAACTATTTCTTTTTTTATTATTATTATTATTTAAGTGTAGCTATAGTAAAAGTCTGGACTGAGGTATAGGGATTTTCCTAATATTCCAGACGGGAAGTCCCGATGTCCTTTCATCTCCTTCAGATATTTGTGTATTTTGTAATATATTTGCAATGAATTATTTAGAAAGCTATAATTGTATTATGTTTCTTATTCCTAACTTTTTAATTTTACACAGCTTACATAAATACTTAGGAAACCATTATGGGTAAATGCTAACACAAAGAAACTGTTAATCAGAGGATAAGGTGAAGTAAAGAGGCACTTTGTATATCGGCTCGATATACGTGCCAAAGAAAAATGACGTAACCCCGACGAATTGTTCTATTTAAAAAGAAAAGCAACGACTGTCTTCTAGAACGAACAAAGACGAATCGAACAACTGTACGTCTCTCTTTTATCAATCGAATTCTTCTTAGATTAAATAAAAATAAACATTTCGTGACTGGTCGACAAAGTTTCGCGAACAATCGCAGAACAATTTTTTCTGGTCACTGGTTTACGCAATTTCACCTTCTTCGATTTGTCCTCCGCGACGATACATATCGAGCATGCGAAATTCCGCGCAAAAACCACGCGGATTCAATGCGAATTTGATACGAACGTTCGCGTAAGACAAGAGGGGGAAAAGTAAAAACGCGAAAATTTCCCTAAATGTCAGTGCAGAAGCACGGAGAAGACAAACAATCGCTGCTTATCGCGCCTTATCAGCGATTGCTTGGCAAAATAACGATCTGCAGATAATACCGATCCTGCGAAAACGCGTTTCTATATCTTGGGAAGCGAGAAATTTTAAGCTGTAATTAGGGCGCTTATCTGCTAAGTTGACTAATTCCACAAAGCAAAAAATAGAGAAAATTGATAGAATTATATAAGAGAAGCGTCAATCAAATAATTTGGCACTGAAATTTCAAGAATTTCACAAGTCGTGTTAATCACTTTAACCTATGAACGACTGCAATTATCGTTGCAATTGTCGAGATTTCGAAATTGGTAAATTATATGTAATTTTTATTCATTTTAAAGTGGGATATTCAATTTAGTTATTCGATTACCAGTAATAATACAATCGTAACTTTCGCTGTTGTTTTGAGCTACAAAAATTAAGAATAGAACGAAACAGAAAAAGAATGACTCGATAATAGAAAACATTGAGTTAATACATAATAACAGACGTGATTAAGGAGTATTAATTTGCATATCTAATTTTTACGTAATACGACTGAACTGTGATGGAAAAAAATCGCGATTATAGTAACATATGCGCTCGAGGTTACCATAATATAGCACCTAATATAAAAAGCATAATTGTCGCGACAATAAGACCACAACGATATGTTATTAATACCGAGTTATCGCTCCAGAACGAGACAGAGTTCAAAATCCCTTCAAATGGTTAAATGTCACGAATTCATAAAAATTCTGCAATTTCTGTTTCACTTTTGAGTTTTCTTAAATTCACTGTGTTCTTCCTTCATTTGTTTCAACTTGCTTTTTATCTTGCGACTTATTTTCCAAGAATAAGTAGATATCGAAAACAAAATTTGAGATTCCTTCAAATCACCAATCGTAAAGAATCTGTAAAAATTCTAAAATATCTACTCCATTTTCAATGTTTAGAAAGAGCAACAAAATGAAATTTTGCGCTCAAAACTGAATGAATATCTTCTTTCCTCTTTTGTCTTAATTTATTCTCTATCTAACGAATTATCTTTCAAAACGAATATTACAGACAGAATTGAAATTTCGATAGAGCATTCATAAAAATTCCACAAATTCCATTCGATGTTTCCACTCTTGTTGCTTTCATCGCCTCAAAAGAAAAAAAAACAATAAAAAAAGTAACAACAGTTCAATGTTCCTTTTCTTCTTTTGTCACAATTATTTGTGTATTTAACAAAAAAAAAAAAAAGAACTCAACGAAATACGTAAAGTAATACATTGCAATAATCGAAACAAACCAAAATAAGAAGAAAGAGGGAGCAGCTGCAAATTTGCACACATACTACATATATGTAGCTTCTACGGAGATGACTAATATCCGGTCGGCATTCTTTGGTTTGTATGTGTAATCAGGTTTATTTCGGATGTTATCGAGGTAATACGATAGAAACAATACTGTTTAAAAGTGTTATTGCTCGTTATCTGATCAATGTGTTTACCTCGTGGAATGTACATACATACTACCCCACTCAAAAAACCGAAATAAGGCAGACAGCGTCTCTTGTGCAATTACATAATCTACGTATATATTTATTATTTTGTCTAGCGCTACACGACCTAAATCTGTGAAACTCTCTCGGTGATCTTTGCCCTTGGATGCTAACGCAGCGACTGTCCATTCATTGACATCTAAATTGATTACAAAATATTAGGGCTGAACCTGTTGTCCTCGACATTGATTACGTATAGGAATATGTATAGGAAAAGGGCGACAACATCGCATAATGAATTTAATTGATTTTGAGCGATGAATAGAATATTCTAAGTTACTATGCTTTTATGTGACGACTCTTTAATTGCTACTGATTACGAAATTCCTGGAAGAGCCTCTCGTAGTTGGCGTTGACTACATATGAACGTAATCAGCCGCATGATTGTTACCTTTCAATTTTTAACCTAATATATTAAATTCAAATGCTGACTCCTTCATACGTATCGATTAGAAAATTTAAAAGAAGGATCATATTTGATCATTATATTGCTATGTAATGTTACTATAAGATAGAAGACGTTGTCCGAGAATTATTTGCAAAATTTCACTGGCAAAATTTGGTACTTTTTACTAATAATTTTTAATAATAAAGTTCTTGACATTTATCGATTCAGAATTCTCGAGAATTTTCCGGCCATTCAAGATATGCATGCATGTATATACGCTTGGTATATACTAAATACATACTAAAGGATATAGCGAGGTTGCAAACTTAATCAGACTTGAAAGAACACGAGTTTTGATCGCCGAAACAGGAATTTCAATTACCGAGATAAGGTGCTCGAGTTTCGACAAGAACGTAAAGTATCGACTCACTCAGAGCTATAAATTTATTTTGTAGCTGGAGGAACATTTTTATCAATTAACTATAGTAGTATTATTAACTATACTTAAAGTAGAAATTGATAAGGAGTTGATATAGTATGATCTTCATGGAAGATTACAAGTACAGATTGTAAATATCAATTCAGAAATAGCCTTTAAAATCTGAAATTTATCTTTTTTTAATTTACGACTTCATTAGATCCATTACTCAAAAAGAATATAAAAATTGATCTGTTTTAAATAATCCTTCGTAATAAAACGAATATTAAAGATTACTTTCATTTTTTACTGTTTACAAAATTTCAGGGAATGTCTCTTTTTAATCACCGTAATCTGAAAGTTATATGCAAAATTTCGTGAACAAATTGCTACTTTTATAACTAATGATTAATAGTGAGTAACATATTGCAATTTACTTTATTTCATTTGAATGGCGATTTCTTGACATTCATCGATTGCAAAGTTCGAAAGACTCATCAGAACTTCTTGCTCGTCATTGCCTAATAGATATCTAAATAGAGAATTTCATAATTTAAACTGAAGTAATTTGTAATACCGAGGCGAATATCGTCATTTACTTTGCCTTTTTCAAGTAGATAATTTGCATTACAAAATAAAACTACAAAATATATAATCAATGAGAACTAGACTTAAAATTCTAAGATACATATCTGCCTATTTCATTGCTGTTTTGCATAAATATCAAATTTCACAATCGCTTACAAAAATAGGTACATATTTACATAGCCAATAGCAAAGTTCCAAAGACCTCTTTACATCACGGCTACATGCGCGTAGAGAATTTATTTCGTGAGAATCAACCTAGTCATCATCAAGGTTTTTTATGATTCTTATATATACATCGTTTGATCGCTGTATATTAAATATCCGATGCGCTTGAATAACAAGCGAATGAAGTATTACGAATGCAAATCAGAACGACCACAATTTAACGAAAGATTATCTATCGTCGAATCGCCCACTAGTTTCGAGAATCGTTGACTGGGGTTATTGGCGTCTAATTTTTCGCTCACCCACGTTTCTTGATAGGAAGATACGCTAGAAAAAAAGTGTAGATAAATGGAGTCCAAGTTTCGCCGGAACCTCTCGTCGTTACATGGGCCAACGTCCATACATAAATGCGATTACTCGATAGGAAATTAGAAAATTAGCTCGAGTACATCCGTGTATCGAAATGGAAGAAATATACGTAGCGAGGTCGTAAAATATTAGGTTGTGTACCTAATAAATCAATTCCCATTCCTTTAAAAAAGCCAAATTCAAAGATTGTAATTTTTATGTACAACCTAGAGAAAATTATATGTATATATGTTTTCATGTAAATGGGTTAAGTAAATAATTTGTCCTGTTTTTCTAGTGATTACTATATAATCTCATAAAAGATTCTGATACATTTAATTTTATATTCTGGGAATTATTCAATATGAGTGATACAGTAAATAGTCTGAAATGTTGTACGATTTTAGTTTCTCAATTCCTATCATCGTCAAGAGTCCAATGATGTGTCATATAATCGGTATTTCCAGGATAAAAATGCTAAACGAGTCACAATTATTCCTTTTCTCAAGAAGAGAGTTTTTTTTTTAAATATACTACAGAGGAAGAACAGCTTTCAAGTTGACATCGAACAGTCTATAATGATGCTCTAAGTATGTTCTTATATCCCAAACTACAAATAACTAAAATATCCCAAACTACAAATAACTAAAATATCCCAAACTATTAAGTGAAAAAGGTGCAGTAAAGTACCTATAATATAAGATTATTAGTATATAGTATTATAAGATTATAGTATATAGTATATATTATCTATAGTATAAGATTATTCAGCTATTGATGTTAAAATAGGGCTGAAACAATAATTAAGATAAGTAAGAACATTAAGCAGGTAGGAACCTCATTCAAAACATCTGTCAACTATTTTTCTCATACTTTATAGCCTTATACCCAAAATCCTTTTACCAGATTCGTACAACGTTAAGCGCGTCTACCGACTAATTGATTTATAACCTTATTATATCTTTTCCACCAAATATTTATGAAAAAATATTTATGGAAAGTATGAATATACCATTGTATTTATTGCAGCACTTACATACTAATTAATTAGATCCAAGTATATTAAATTTCATACCATTTGAAATTTTTATATAATTAAAAAATTTAATACTATAAAATTGAAATATATAGAAGCTGACAAAGAAAATCGTTTAACTGGAAGATAAGAGTATTATATATAATTTTTACAGCCACTCTATATATCGGTCTACTAACCGATTTTTTACAACCTCACTATGTATGAAGTATTCCGCCTCCACTTTCCTACTATAATCACGCGAATAGAGCGTGAAAACTGGATACGCATCGTGAGCGGATGCTTCGCTGTCTACACTTCTATAATAACCGCCCATGTGATTTTACCGTCTCTTCTACCTCGCTTTACACTGCTACTAAGCCAGAGATCAATGAATTGTTACATAACGTTAGCGTTTATCGGCGCCAACGACACAATTTTTCGTAGTCAAGAGCTAACATACCTCTTCGAAAAAAACTGTGTCTCTGATAATCGACGATTGGCAAAATAATGACTTGCTAATATACTCGATAATTGAATCAGTAGCAAGTCCATTAGTTTTTTGATTTATACATAAAAGTACGCACATTAAATTGAGAAGCTTCTTTCAGTATAGTTTAAGTATTCTCTGACGTTACCACTCTTTTATTATTTTATAAATGTTTGGCTTGATTTATATTAGAGTATGGTTACGTAATATGACCTCCCTATATTAAAAATCGTATCGCAACAATTGAAAGTGTGCAGCGCAAATTTCTTACACTTGCTTCGTGCTATACCGTTTCGCCCATGTCAACCTATTGCCATAATTACGATCCTATTATTGCTCACTTGGGTTTGATGGCCGCTCCAACAGCGTTCTACCTTAGCCGATTTCTTGTTTATATACACTGTAATCAATCAGCTGATTGCTTCTCGAGATATTCTGCACATGCTCGACTTTCATATCTTCGCACACTATCTTAGAAGCCATACTTTTTTCAAGTTGGAAACACACCGAACTTTGTACAGTCAAAATAACTGTTTTAATCGGATTTGTCTATCTGCAAACCGTTTTTGTGATGTGCTCGATCTTTTTAATGACTCCCTTTCGTCATTCAGACGATTTATTACCTCTGGCGTTATTTAATTTATAATATAGGCTTAACTTTACGTTATGATATAAATTTATATGATACTTAATGCTGAGTTTGTTAAATCGTATTATAAGCCTAACTTCACTCTATGTTAATGATAATTGTTTACGTTTTTCAGTCAAATTTTCAACTATGATGTTGATATATGTTGATACTATAATAAACAATGTTGCAATAGAAAAAGAAGTAGAATAAGATAGAAACATAAAATGTAGAAGATAGGAAATAGAGTAAGAAGGTAACTGACTCCGCTTCATCGAGTTTGTGTTTCTACATAGTAGTTGGAAAATTTATTAGTTTTACGAGTTGCGAAGAAAGTTGTACTTTAGAGGTATGCATTATACTTGAAAGGCTTATTCGAGAAACTTCCTTGAGAAATGTCATTCAAGTATTAAGCTTTCCCAGGAAAGGAATCGAAGAAATTCGATGGATTTCGTGTTCTTTCCTAACGACGGAGCTTTTTAATGAGAAAAGAAATTGGAGACAACATAGATAACGGTGATACATTTGGATGGCAAATGACGTTGATACGAGTCAATGCCATATAGCACATTCAATTCCAATACTTTAATAAGCATACTTGTGGTGGACTTTATACCGGGTCAAAACTCTGATACATAATTATAATTACGAATTTTGTAAGCCACAGGGCGACCCATGGCTTTCACTCACGAGGACACGTGCTAGGCTGTCTCGTATTCGTCACGATCACATGCCATTACCATATTCGAATCACGTTTACAACTCCGTGGAATATTTAACCTTTATTCGATATAATTCACAAATTTTCCTACCACCGAAGCAATAACTTCATCACTAAATAAATCTGTACTATACTTAAACTATAATAAATCCATATCCTTTAAGCTTCGTCTTTCTTTAAATATTTTTCTAAGAAGGTCCAGGTAAACTTCACTACTAATAGACTACTAATAGAACGAGCTGCAGGTCATATCTAATATTCCCTTAGAAGTCCCAAATGAGAAGCTATTGTTTGTTGTTATTTCGACATTAAGAGGGTTAACGTCTGTGTTCTACCTTTTTTCCGAGACACGTCCGAATAATTGCTGCCATTGCCGTATTTTTTAATATTTCTCCGTGAAAATTTTACACAATATTCTTCGAATGTCATACTTTAATGTACTATTGGTTTTAATAAAGAGATTTTAACTGTGTCGTCACAAATAATTCACAAAAACATGCCTTATTTTTGTACGAATTAACCTTAGCCCCCCCCCCTTAACCTACGATTTACGTTTGAGAATTTTGGGCCGAAAATGTAAACAAACTCGCGCAGCCTTTGAGCCATTCGCACGACTTGTGTAGTACGTACTACGGGCTATACCCGTAATATTTACGTTTGGTCCGATCATCGTACTACGGGCTATGCCCGTAGCTGTAGGTTAAGGGGTTAAGGAACATTTAATTGAAAAATGAAAGAGTATGTACAAATACTTTCTGTAGCTACTGTATGACGATAAACAGACCGTAAATACTCATGCATTTATGTGAAACTTAAATGAACTTATACAGAATTTACATAATGTGCGAAACATACAAAGTTTAGGTAAATATTAGGCAAAGTATTCTTTGTACTATCTGTCATCGATCCATCTTTTTATTCGTGTCCATAAAAATATGAATTTGCTCGGCGTCTAGCGACGAGCCAACACCGGCTTCTCCTTTTGAAGCATCTAACGACGGAATCACACTGTATAACATGTCAATACAGCAATCGGACGCATCAGTAAATCTGTTCCCAATTCCTCACCTTGACACAGCAACGAAAGTTATTAGTGGCGTTCTATGGAGGTCATCCAAAGGGCCAGAACATTTCGAAAGATCACGTGGAAGCCTCGTGATGTAAATACGTGACAGATCTCGCGTTTCCATTTAAACGGCTCCTTTGTTACTCCACATATGCTCTGGCGTAGATTCTTTTAAGATGCCAGCCAATTGGTTGGGTCACTTTCGGAACTGAAGTGAACGACCAATCAGCTGTTAGGTTGCGGTACGGTTGCTCGAAGGAAACGTGAGGTCGCTGCTCGTGCTAGCTTCAACGATGCGCCCCGCTCCGCCTGGTGATCATAGTCGTTGTTTGTGTTTTGTCGTGTTCGTACGAAGTGATGAGCCGTGCTCCGACCGGATTTAGTTGTTCTCTAACTCTCGACAGAGGAAGCATGCGACTCTATTGATCTGTCGAGGGATATAGTCGCTGAGGCAACGAAGGATGGGCATATTCCGTGAATATCCGCTCGTTTTTAATCTTTACAAGAAATATAGTTAAACGTTCGACGAGGAAAGAACGAAGAAACCGCTGGAGGAAAATTGTGAGTGGGTTATATGTTCTACTAACTCAACGAAGTTCTACTAACTCAACGTTCGTCTAAATATTGCCAACGATCCCCGAGGTGAGTCAATAAAGTCGCAGAACTTTCCAGGAGAATATTCGTTTAATTCATTATTCCCCACCGTTCGATAATTCAAGCGTGGTCAATTGGCCTCATGGTCGATCACAATCACGCATCGTTTCCTCTCTAGATACAATTATCTAGGTAACCATAGCGTACATCGTCAAGGGCTAGTCAACGAGTTTTTTATCCCTCTTGTTTACCTTGTCGCGCTAATTAACCTCATGTATGTATCCATGGGAAAGAGAATTATCGAGAAGCTTCGTATTATCACTCACTAATGTATAATACATTGCGTTCCTCGAGTTTCTATTACCATAAGCTCACAGTGACGATTGTTATCGACGTATCGATTCGTTCAGCCCGTGTTCGATAGGGAAATCGGCTACGCGGACATTTATACAGATCGAGAGGGTTTATGCGTCAGCTTTGAGAAATTTGCACACGACGGAACGCACGTTCGCAGTACCCTTGAGATTCGCGTTCACTGACTCTATATACCTACAAACACGGCCAATTTACCGTGATAAGGGGCGCGCGGGAGTGATGCAGGAGAGGTATATTATGATCAGTCAACCGATCGGCGAGTGTGTCATAAAGTTTGTGTCGTTGCAAAACAGTGAATCGTTCCGTAATATTTCTTTAGTCCTGCGCCCATCGACAAATGAGAATCTTGGAATTTCGTCTGGAAAGTACGATCTTAGCCGATTTAAGGAGCATTCGGACGATCGATATTATTGTCAATATTTAGGTTTTCAACATTATCGTACATAACAGGTGGTTCTCTAAATGGTCAATATATATAGCCAGTACAATGTAGAATCTTTGAATTTTAAATATCGAAATAATATTGACAATCGCCTAAATGCGCCTTAAGGGTCGAAGTTGTTTAACGCCAAAGATCATTTTTTCTTTTTCATTGTCGAATTGTTTTTCTTAACGTTGTGGATGAATGAACGTTTCCGAGGATTCACTGAATATTTTTTTCACTACTATTTCGTTACCTAGATTCTGCAATTTTACGGAATATCAAAGAAATTGAACTACCTATAACGTTATTATAATAAAGTACATAATATATATGTTGCTTGGCTATTAATAGGCTACCGCGCTCTTGAGTTTGTGAGTACTTCAGGTTTTTTAAGAAATAGAAAACTGAACAATTTGCTCCAATATCTAAATTGTACTTGCTAGAAGAGAAAGAAAGGTATAAGTTTTATATTCAAAAGTGCAAGAGTTTATTATTATCAATATTTCTTATAGCATGTTTGAAAAAGTCATTTGATTTTTATTTGAGTTTTGTCTTGGTTTACTTATATTACTGGAAAGTGGAAGCGTCTCTTTATTGCAGCAGTTCTTTTAATTATAGAATCTAATTAGAAATGGAAGAAATAGCGATGGCGAAAGTATTCAGCAAATTCTTGCAACTCCCTTTCATAACTACTACACTGGAAAACAGAATTCAGTAATTGATTAAAAATAGTTGTAAATGTAATATCACGTTAATGTAGTATTGGCCCTTAATGAGTTAAAATAAACGATTTGATTGGTGGAGATATTAGTCGAGATATTCGTTGAAAAAGCAGCTCGAGCTTTAATCTCGGGTCGCAAGGGCTATCGAAACGTGGCACTTGTCTCTTTTTGCCACTCGGCTTTGGTAAAGTCGAAGGTCTGTTCAGTGCAGATCGAAGAGTTCCTTCGCGATTCTCGTCCCGAACAGAGGTTCCAGAGGAAAAGAGGTAGAACTTGCGTCCGAGACCATCAAAGTTTTCATTCGCGACACGAGATTCTCGGTTTTATATACTAACAAAAATTCGGCTCACGTCGAACCATGAAAGATAATAATGTTGTAATTGCCATTTTACAGAGAAAATTAACAAATAGTGCGAACAACAGTCTGATCGAATCATCGGAGAGTTGAAGGAAGGATATCTGGAGTAATTTACGGTTGTTGTTTCTACCATTGTGATAAGCGAAATGACCAAAGTGTCAGGAATGATAGAGACGGAAGACGCCGTCGGCAAGCCAACTCTGGTACGACGTATGTCCAATATGCTGAAAGGTAAGGGAACCTGGTTAAGTTATATTAATTAACAATTTTAAGATTAATCGCTTTGAAATTGCAAGGCACGATCGTATCGCATCGTTTCCGATAATATCATTGTTAGTTTGTTAATAGAGCCTGTGTGAGCTTATATATTGTTTTTATTCTCAACAGATGGAAGTAACAGTGGACCACCGATGCTGTTTCGCCATGCCTCAATGCAGAAGATTCGCCATTGCTGCCAAAACTTAAATCTCTTTCCATATCTGCTCTACTCCTTCGGTAACTCGAAATCGCATCCAGTTGCACGAAAGGTGCACCATTGCCTTGGTCAGTTCCTTCAGCTCATCACCGCGAGGATCTTCTTCCTATACAGGAGTTTCCGACAGTCGCTGCTACGCGGTATTCGTTCGAAGGAGTTTGAAGTAGCGGAGCCACCAAAGAGCGTCGAATTTTGCAAGTTGACGCCACGATTCCGAATGACCAGGCTACAGAAACGAAAACAAGATAGCTGCCTGTTCTTGACCCTAGCTGTATACTTCGCCCCTCTGCTGTTGGTTTTCCAACTGATCGGGCTGGCCAGTGCGATGGTCTTCGAAAAATACACGCCCGGTTTCATTTTTCTGTTCTTCGCCCTGTTGTTCCTCGGATGCATCTCGCTCAAGATTCTCTTCCACGAGAGCGCCGAGGAGAGCCGTAAAAGTGTGAAAATCAAAATGCAATGATCATGTTCCGGCTGTCGTTGCCATCACTCTGCGATCAGACTGTTTATCAGATAATAGACCAGAGAGTATTGAGAGTCTCTTTTACAATTCCCCATTGTCGCATTTGATTACTTAAACGACGCGATGCCAGATAGAGCTTACATATTACTTCTGTATATCGCATGAAACTAGTTTGTCCATGCTTGTTCATACCCTTTTTTTTATTCCCTCATACTCTGCCTTTCTCACTTTCTTTTTCTCTCTTTTTCTTCCTTTCTCTCTTTCTATAATATACATATGTATGTTAGTTGCCCATCGATGGCTTTCTAGTTAGTCTAGAATTTCGAGTCGATTGGTTCGCAAGTTCCATGTTTTTTTTTTTTTTTTTTTTTTTACATTTCGTTATTATCGGACTGATACATGTAATCGTACGCGTAAGTAACGTAGTTGCAACTTTAGAGGATAGACAGTTTGTAACCACGTGCTTCAGATTACGAATGCGGTCTTTTTTTGAAGAAGTTCGTACAACATATGTATTGCTTTTATCTACGCATAATCTTTATTCTTCCTTTTATTTCTCTCTTTTTTTTTTAGCTTCTTTTCGTTTTCTCGAATTCTAACTTCCGAGAATTACTTAGCATTTCATAGGCGCCATATGAACGCTGTGTACACATGTAAATGAAATGCAATTTACGAGTTACCTGGATAATGTATCGCGGTTCACCTTATCCTCTACGGCAGAAGACTGAAAATCGTTTTAACTTGTATATAAAAGAGGAGAAGATATATATTAAAATATACTACGTTATATATGTATACATAATGCGAGAAAAAAAATGATTTATTCTATATCGTAAGGTTATATTAGCTGTCGCTCGTCAAAATGACTTGATGTGTCCACTAAAACGAGTTAGGGTAATCTGTGATCAAGTGGATCCAAGTGTATTTTTCGCGGCCATTCGCTATCCTACTTACTTAAGTACGATAAGGAGACATGTAACTTTGATCTTTTTTTTTTTTAAATATACATTACATATTACATAAGACGTTGTGCTTTTCTTTTTTTTAAGATTGTACGCATTTGCGGTTTAATCTATTTTTATCGTCAATGAAGTAAAAGTAAGAGGAAGAAGCAAATGTACATGGAAACGTCAACCAGACTATTGTATTGCTTTCCAGCGCTCCCATACGCTTTCGGCTGCATACCAGCAGCGTGTGCAATCACACGGGCGACGTAACTTTGTTCGTGCACGCTATGAAACAAATGTGCAAACGGTCCTAAATGACAAAAGTTTGTCGATTAATTTAATAATTATCGCGTTACTTTTTTTATACGTAATATATAAATCATCGACACGTTATACCTATTGCATAGACAGCGACATCACCGCCTCCGTGGTAAGCTTCGTCAGATATGATAGTTGCCTGTTGACTGTACGTATACGCGGTTGTATTTTCTTCGGAAGGATCCAACCTGACGGCGGAACCATTCTTGAGCGTGTACGCTATGTTATTCGGCCCCCCTGTACTGTACGTCAGCGTTGTATATGGAATTCCATCGTGCTTGGACTTCTGAGATATACCTGTAAGACGAATGAATTATTAATTCATATTAAAATCTCATTTGAAATGTATTTAACATTAAAGTTTTACAATGTATTTCAGTAGGAAAGTTTAATTAGTTTTAACAAACAAAACGATTCGTAATATCTTAAAAAATACTTTGCCACAGAAATGAAATAAAGATTCATGAATATAAACAACGATTCTTTCGTTTTTCCTACAAATTTAATGGATCTTTTAACAATAAAGGAGATAAAATTGAGTCGGAAATGGTTTAAGAAACGCAACAGGATTTATCAGAAATACCTAGAATGTGCGAGCCCCTATTGCTGTAGCCATTAAAACTCATAGAATGAGTATGATCGCTGGTCACAATAATAAGAGTGTCTCGAGTGTCAACCATACCCAAGGTCGTATTAATTGCGTCTGAGAACCTAACAGTTTCTAGCAACGCCTGTGCAGCGTGGCCACGATGATGAGCATAATCAATGAGCCCGCCCTCGACCTAAAAATTACCATTTAATATATCTATTCAAAACGACATACCTTTTTTAGTCTAATAAATATAAAGAAGATAAGAACTAGACCATAAGAAAATAGCCATGTTTTGACTTTTGTAAGATCTTCAAGGCAGTCACGGTCATCTCTTCAAGACTTGGCTGTCCTTTGGGACCTTTTTCTCTATTCCAATCCATACTGATGTGGCCATTTGCAAAAACACCCAACAAATAATCAACTTTATCAGTATCCACGCGAAACAATTCTTCGTTATTTTGAACGATCTTGAAGGAAAGATTTCTAGCAGCTTTGTCCCGCTTCCATTCCTCCATTAAATCTCTACCATCGTTTCTTTGGCCAGCCCAATTGTCTATAGGATCGAATTCAGTGCCTGTGGCATTGGATTTCAACATTTGTCTACCTCCTCCCATGATTACCTAAACCAAATACACTTCTAATTAACATTTCTCGTCGTAATCTTCATTTGTCGCTGTCGAACGTTTCAAGCAACTGTACTGAAGAAAACGACGAAGAATATACTTAACAATCTCTTAAATTGAAGTGAAACATTTTACTGAACAATCGCGATATATTATAGTTTGCCTTGATATTTTTCCCTGGCTGATCCTCCACGAGTTGTCTGGCGATGTCTTTGCACTTTTCGGCGGTCTTCGGCATTGTCGACTCGCACTCCCATTTTCTGTTCGCGCTGTGCGCGTACAGGGGTGCCGGAGTCGCATGAGTCACCCTGGTGGTTGTCACGAATCCTGTAAAAGATCACAGTTTAGATTAGTTTACTCTTAATTTAGAATCGTTAAACGTCCAAAAGATTGAATTAATCCAAAAACACAGTACATATTCGAGAAAATCTTCGCGATAAAGAAATAAATATTTTCCAAAATTCTTAGCATTTTGATTTATGATATACATCCATGTGGATAGAAAAATCTCCAGATATATTAAGAAGCGACTTATCGCATTCCTACGATCTCAAAATTATTTAATCTTTTCCCTCCGCAAATTGTTTCACTTGAAAAAGATAAAAATTATGAGTGCCAAATCTGGTATTATAGAATCCTTCCCTAATGCCCGATCATTAAAAAACTAATGAAAATATTCTACTGTCGACAGTAGAAGCGCGATTTATCGACTTACATAGTAACGTCATATTCATTAATAATATTAGTGGCATTTATATATGAACGAAAAGTTGGACAACAGCCTAATATGACAAATTATCGTTTACAATCTTGGCATTTGTTATCGCTGACCTGTGTCTTTGCCAGCCGCCTGCGCCCACGAGATTATAGAGTCCACGTGGTAGTCAGCATTCAAGCTTGCAGAACAATTATTCATTGCTACGTTTGCATCCACGCCGACTACGTTGTAATTTGTCTTCACTCCGCCGAATAGAGCTGTTGCTGTCGAAGCTGAATCTGGTACTTGCTTGTCAGTATTGTACGTCTATTTCAATATATTTTAATTTCAATTTTATTTTAATCATATTTTACTTTTAATACTAGTTACTTATGTTTCTATAGCTACAGAAGAATTTTCTATACGTAGAATATATGCTATAGTATAACATTTTTTCTAATTATTTGATTACAGAATTTTCTATATGAACGATATCTTCTATATTATAAAATCTTTTATAATCATATGATTATAAAAGAGTTTTTCTGTATGTGCATAGAATACATTCGACATTATAGAATTATACTACGATTATAGAAGATTGTTGGACGTAGACCTTAAGAATTCCTATATGAGGAAAACTCTCCCAAGACAATTGGCTGGTCTCACCAGCACGAAATATTCTACTAGCGGTAATTGTATCAGGACTCATGCCATCGCCCACGAAAATGATCACATTCTTCGCTGTATTCACATTCCATTTGTACGATAAAGCCTTCTCCAATTCTCCATCAGCTAATTCCCGCCAATGTTTAGTATCTGAATACCGAGGAAGTAAGTGATTCATTAAAAATTATGGAACGATTGAGCCTCGCTCCTTCGGGAATCTATGCACGTATACATGCAGTCGTGGGCAGAATAAAACGGGCACTTTTTAAAATAGGATAACTTCTTCAAAATTGAAACAAACGACTTGATTTTGTTTTCGACCAGCTAAAAGGACTAGTTTACTAGATGAGGTGTAAACAAATTTTGAAGACATTGAATTTTTGAAAATTGATCGGAATCGGGAAGAGAAAAGAGCTAAGGTTACTTTTTTACCCGGGTCTGTAATGAAAATTTAAACAACACATTTTGAAGAGTTATATCAGTTATATACGTGCTGAAAATTTGGTGCTTGCTTCCGCGTCGATTGACTTTGATAAAATTTTTAACACATGACTAACATAACTCCAACTAATATAAAACGTGTTGTTTAAATTTTGATTACAAGCCCAGATAAAGAATGCTGTAAAAAGTAAGCTTTACTTTCTTCCTCGCAACTCCGGCCGATTAGAATATTCTGAATTTTATTACACGTCATTTAATTATTCAATTAATCGTCAACTAATTCTTTCAACTACTCCAAAAAAAAAAAGAAGAAAAAAGGAAAAAAATCAATTTGTTTGGCCCAATTCTAAAACAGTTATTCTGTTTTAAAAGATACTAGGTCAATTCTATCCACGATGTACGTGCGAAACACTTACACTTTGTATACTGATAAGATATGAAATTGACTGCGAACAAAATTTTATATTCTGACTGGAGAATCATCGTTGCTATGCATGAAAATTATTGTAAGCGCCTGAGATGAATGAGAGGAAATGTACGGAATATAAAGAAGCTGGAGAATTTTAAAGATGAGTATCGTTTCGATTATGTTGTCATCGACAGTAGTCGGCTGGTTTGATGACTAATGGAAGGTCACTGATGATCACAAAATAGATACATGCACGAATTGGAAATCGATGAAATTATTATACCTTCTTTAAGCGTGGTTCTAACGATCCCAATGTGCAAGAAACTGATGTATAACGTGACAAGCCTTATTTTTATCATATCAGTGAGATACATTGTTGATAGTTGCGTGTCACGTCACGAAAGAGACGTTGATAGGTGTTCATGCTAAGAGCGACTAAATAAAAGAGCAATGTAAGTACATAATTACCTTGTTTGCTTCGGATTAGAACGCTCTCTATTGGGAAAAGGCTGTATTAAGTCGATCATGAAGAACTCTGTTTTATTTTTTCCATTATAAAGATCTAGATTATCCTAGATCGTAGATCGTTGACCGAGGATTGATAGAACAGAGAATGATCAGGAGGATTTAATATAGGGTATTTCCAATTTCTCGGGCAAATTACAGGGACATAAGTTTGTAAGTGAAAGTGAGAAGAAAATAATGTAATGTCATAATAAGAGAAAAAAGTGAGTATTTTCTTAGAAAGTTGTAAGCAAATATTGAATGCAACGTAAAATATATGCTTGGTGAGAAAGATGAAATCTAAATAGAAATACTTTTACATATTTCAGGTTAAACTTGACGATCTTACAATTACAATTTTGTAATATAATATTTGCAAACAAAACTTCATATCTTTAAGTGAAAATTATTTCCCTGGGGTTGGCTGGGGAAGTTGGAAACTCCTTAGATTGGTGTAACGAAAAAATAGGAAGGGATTAGCTAACATTCACTGTAACGTTTTATTTGATTTTTGTTCATATTCGTCGTCTATTCGTACAGATCGTAACACGTCGCGTAATACAATCCTTGTAGAACTCTCTTCCACCTCTTCTCGCGTGTCTCACATTCTTAACGAAACTAGGAAAAATAGAATCGATAAAATCTACCATTCCAAAATGTCTCTCCACGCTCTTTTCGTCCCTCTTAGCTCGACGTCTGATTCTACTTAAAAAACGCACAGTAAAAAAGAAACCAGACAATCTACAAATCTAATTATCGAACCTCACTCTATCCAAGTCTTCACGCGTTCAAAACGATATCCACTAAAGGATTCACGAAGAAGCAAAGTTCCATTGCGTCTTATTTATTATTATTCTAATATTATTATTCTAATCAACCTCTTATTGTAATTAGTTATATAAGTCTGTAAATTTTGATTTTTCAGCACACGGAACCAGCTTCTTGTTCTGATGAATCCTTCCAAATAAAATAAATAAAATAATAGGAAATCATCTATTAGATAAACGAATCACGTTTACTCTAAATTGATACTAAACACAGTTCTATTAATCTATCTTTGGCCAAGAACAGGTATCTTGAAAACGAACGAAAATTATTACTACGTGTATACGTTCTTAACTGACATTTGAGGTATCCTTTGATGGTCTTAATGACCATACGAATACGAATTCATCTCGTCGAGGCAATTGTTACGCGAGTATTACGCTGGAACGCGACATGATCTCTTGTGGCTGTAGGTGTGGCCAACTATTTGGGCTGCTCGAGGTCGCTGCGTCACTTTTAGCACTTTGCTTCGTCCACGTGATGCTATTTCTCCAATTTGTCTCGTCGATTATTGAGCGTCGATCGATTGCAAGCTTCGTGGATAAAACTAGGGGGAGGGTAGGGGGAGAAAGAGAATAATATGAGCTAATTAAAACGGTAGATCAGACGCGAAGCAAAACGGCATTTCTTTTCGATTGGGAACGATTTTGAATAGTTGGCCACGACTGTTGAAGAAAGAACATCGCTATCGTAGAACTCTCGCTGTGACAATTGGCCTAATATAAACTCTCTACAAATCTCTCTTACACGATAAAGTACAATAAAGTTGTTCTCTGTACGCATTGAACGCGATACATGCACGTCGCGCTGTATCGACTACAGACGCCGCACGATTCGTCTCTCTCGTCTCACTTTTCCTTTCCCTGCTTCCTTATTTTAAGTTTTTTTAAGTTGAATATTATTGCCAACAAATTTCGTGTCTCTAGATATTTTAGTTTGCTCTCCATCTCCTTTCAGATGATTCTTTCGTTCATTCATGCGTGATGAACTCTTGTAGCTGAAGCCTTTCACAGTGTAACATAAGAGAGGCCATTAAATACTATGAAATATGGTACTGCAAATTTTACACGTTAAATATACTTATTAATGCAATTGTTAATATTTGTTTCTCGTAAGAAGTGTTTGTATCTGGTTCTATAAACGCAAGGAATCTTGATGATAAACAAATGTGTAATTATTTCTTAAATCGCTCGTTCTGAATCGTTTCGTTAAACTATTGTGTTAAAAGGTTCAATCCATCCAAAGTAATGAATTCGAAAAGATCTTGACGATAAAGAAATAATTGCTCATTATAATCGTTCATTTTCAATTTCTCGTTATTTTATCACACTGCCAAAGGATGTTAAACCCGTCTAGTTTGTTTCTTCAATCCTTATACAGCATCGATCGTATCACTGATCAAGGCTAGCGAATCATTATCTGTGCATCGTATTTTCCGGTCGTTTTGCTTCCAGATCAGTGGATCGAGTAAGACGTAGAATTCGTCATCACAAAAGGACCAAAATCTTATACAAACACATCAGACGCTAGAAGTCCAAATTATAGTCAGATCGTAAGATACTTAATCTTCTACGATCAAACTATGACAATAATAAAATCGCTGGACTTCGGCGATCAGTATTAACGTCTAGTTTATTCTTTCCTCGTTTCTCGTCTGTTTCGAGTTTCAGGCCACGTATACCGGAGAATCGTCCGCTGAATCTCAGCAAAAATATCCTACCTGCAGCGTCCGCTTTATTGGATGCGCGCGCGCGCGCATTTCAGACGATACATATACATACGTACACGATAAAATTGACTTTACGATGGCAGAAAACACTCGCACACTCTCTCACGCACGCACTCTCTTCCTTTCCTTCTCTCTGTTTCTGCGATCTCTTCTACTCAATCACTCTTTCCCGACACTTTCATCTTCCTCGTCTTCTTCCTGTTGCTTGTCCATCACTTCATTTCGTTATTCGATTCGAGAAAGTCTCACAAACGCAATGAAACGATCCGTGGTGTGAACGCGTGAAGATTCTCTCGGTTAGACCGCGGATTTTTATGTCAATTTATATTTTTTATGAACTTAATTAGAGATGAGAATTGAGCAGGAATGCCAAAGTGATCAACTTCGCTTCTCGTTAGTTTCCTTCGACGCATACGTAGACGATTAACATTGAATTCTCGAGAAATGAATTACTTTCCAAATTCGAATAAGTTATTTCTATAATTCATCTATCGCAAGAAAATAATACAAACCACGCTAAATTCTAAAGTAAATTTAAAAACCATTATTTATAATATCATCATTTTCCAATACTTTTCAGTTTATGGGACTGATCGATGTCACTTTTGGATGACTTTTATAAGAATTTAAAATACTTGATTCCTTAACGCACAATTTTTCCTCGGGCTTACTAATGCGAATCATTCAATTTCTTACACTGCAAATGGATATTATATGTTTTATGAGATATATATGTGTTTTTTTTTTCAATTTTTTAATGCGCATATAAGACAATCGTAGCTCTTGAATCCATATTCTTATATGTCATGTGCGTTAAGTGGTTGAAATATTTATGGTAAATTAAAATATTTATTTTATGTATTTTTGCACATTTAAATTTCGCATAGACACATAAAAATCCGCAGTGTAGTCTTGACACTCCTCCATTGAACCCTAAAGAAGCGTGCTTCTGCTTAACAGAGTTCGAGTGGCGCTCGAGTGGTTACTCAGAGAATTCGTCGACCACACAATGTACTTGTTCTCCAAAATGCTCGAGACTCGTTTACGGATGAAACCGATGTAACAGGTAATAATTGACAGTCTACATTACACGCTAATTGGTAGCGTCTTCGACGTTGTTACACTCCACTGTTCGCAGCCTGACGATGAAGATCCGACCTTTCGCTGGGTTTTTAACACATTAACTGCCTTTTATAGTGACTGAAATTTTTTTCTTCAAACTCATCGACCTCTTTCCGACGTCAATTGAAAATCATTTGCGCGTGACGCCAACGTGGCATCATCGGCAGTCAACATGTTAACCAGACGATTCGACATTTGAAGTTCGAGCAAAGACGCCAAGTAAAATTGCATTAATCACTACTGATATGTGCGCGATGTTTTTCTCGGATACAATAAAGATCGTCTGTCGAGTTTCTTCATCGCATTCCATCGAATGCGTCGCGATTAAATCAAAGGAGAGTCTCTGCATCTCCGCTGAAGCAACAGCGAAAAACAATTCCATATTTAACGTTCGATGTTTCTCGAAATGTTTCTCCACGTTTCTTCGCTTCTGTTGCCGGTGACAGAAGTTGTTGCTTGCTGTTGCCTGTTTCTATTCGAAATGGTAAAGATCAAAGAAAAGTAAGAAACAAGAATTCTTTTACTGCGTGCAATTTGTGGCTTGTTTCACGATACATTGAAATTGAAATGAAACTGAAATATTCCCGTGCTTCTGTGTGAATAAAATGTTGCTATTGATATTCATAGAACAAGTTTACCGTTTAAAAGTTCACCAACAACAGGCAACAAAAGATTCCTCGTTATCGCTACAGAGAGGACGCAGTTCGATTCTCGTCGAGATTCGTCTGTACGCGAGTCTTGCATGAGCTCGTTCGAACAGAGGAAAACTGGAGACTTTCTCGAGAGACCGTTTGTTCGCTCTGTGAGAAAAACCTTACCTACGCAAGACGAAAGAAAGATAAAGGAAAAGAAAGGGAATGAAAACAATCTGATCGGAACGAGGCGATTCCCTCACCTCGTCGAACGTGATCGATTTTTTTTTATAGAAAAGATAACGGTCGACTAAACTGGTTCGAATTCTACGAATGATCGCTCCTGGGAACACGCCCTTTGATAACAGTCACTTTTCCCTCGCAAGTTCGATCGTTAAGAAATAAAAATTACCGGCAGTGCATAAATTAGGTCAAGTTGGAGGAGGACGAACAACATTTGAACGCACGTTTCATGCGTAACAAAATGACACAAGAAGAACGAAGTAGGGTGTAATTTACAAACGAATTCGTATCGGAAAAATGAATCGACAAATCTCTTCTTTTCCAGAGATTATCATTTACCAATAATAGATGTCTGCAACTCTTGTTCTCTTTGTTCTTTAAGATTCTCACATCTGCGCGCTTCGCTTCTTCATTTTCGTATATTTTTGATATCGCGTCGTTTTTCTTTTTTTTAAATCATTGTCGCGCGCTGTAAAAAATTGCTTTTGATTTTTGGCTGCTTGAGCTGGCTCCGGAGCGATGCTGGCTTGTTTTCCAATCATCGTGAGACTAAAACGAAAACTCGAAATTACAAGTAACCGATCTCGTAGCAAGGACGAAGTGCCATCTTGTCTAATAATAATATAGAATATCGATTCAAACATTATTAATTCTACCCCGAGCATCATTTTATCCAGTATCGCTCATCGAACCGAGGGGTTGAAAAGTATGGGGGCAAGGGGCAGAGGGTGAGAACAGTTTCAAAGAGGTTTAATCGCGGATTAGTCTCGTAACCGTGAATCGTATACTCGTGATATTCAACCTACTTTCTCTCCTTCTTTCGTTCTTCTTATCCGAGTATAGTAGGACATTACGTATAATATTTAATATGTATACAGTTACTCTTTCTCTCTCTCTCTCTCTTTTTGTTGTATGTCTTTCTTCTCCGTAACCCTTTGACTGAAGCTCTAACCTTCCGATAAAACCACAAATTCTTAGCTTCTTGTTTGAATTTAGTCAAAGCTGTTTTTAATACAAGTTAGAGAATAATATCCAACGAGTTCTCGAATTTACATGTACAAACATCATCACACACGACTGGTTATTGTGAAACGAGTAATTACCTTGCTTCCGCCCAGTAAAAGGGTTACAAGGGTAAAAGGGGATCTCTGAAATAGCGTCTAGTGTAACGTGGCGAAGGGTAATAGTTTTGTAAGTTATAGTTCATCGATTAATTAAGCTTCTCGAGCCGCGTCTCGAGAGAGAGAAGAGGATTAAATGAATCGATAAAACGCTACGCATCTACGGTAATCACGAAAAGTCGATAAACGAGGCACGCACTGCACTCGAAACTCTGCTTTCGTCATTTCTATCTATCGGTATTGTACTATCATTATTTTTTTCATTTTCTTTATTTTTTTCTTTTTACTATTCCGCCGTAGACACACTTTCGCGTGTTCTTCGATTAGTCGAACCCTCGCTTAGGCTTATCGTAGTATATTTACGCGAATTGTTCGTCTTCCCCGAAGTGAAACGAGTACTCGTCTCGCGAATATGTACACATACACGCACACGCGCGCACACACACATATACACACACGCACGCACATGTGCGCGAAGAAAATGGTGAAATAATTCAATCGGCAGGGATGAAAGTGAAAAAGAACGTACATATGTATCTCTTTAGCTGTCGAAACTAGTACTTTTAATCAGTACTCGATGAAGTACCGCGGGAATTTTTTCGCGTTCAATTATCCCAAATTTTTGCATGTTTTCGTATTTTTGTTCTTCCTTTCGGAGTAGTTTCAGGGATGAAGAACGGAAACAGGAAATGTTAGAGTTTCTAACGAACTAACGATGATTACTACAAATCGATTGGAGGAACAGGATTATCAATTTCATGATCGCATGATCGGAGATTGCTAACGAGCAAACTGCGGATGTTTATTTCGTATTTTTACGAACATAATTAAAAAACTGGTCTTTCTAAACCTACGGAATATTACAAAGAATACTTTTTTGTTTTATGTTATACTTTATATATTTCTGCATATAACGTGTACTCTGTACATTCTTGCACTTCGGAATTTTTCATAAATTCATAAACATCCGTAGTCTACTGATGAAGAATTGTTTTACGTGTCTCTTTTTTTCTTTTTTTCTTTTCTTAGAACGTGACAAAGGGGAGATTTAACTGCGAATTAAACTACGTTTTCCTCAAAGTATTGTCCGTGAAGCGGAGTCGAAAAATAGGTCTCGGATCGGTGTGTTCGTTAACCGCTAAAACGACCGACGATTCAAGTTACGTTTAGTCAGATCGATGAGAATGATTCGATGGATGATCCTATAAAAAAAGTAACGACAAAACGTCACGAGGTTACTGTTCCTACAAAAAGGAAACGCCCAGGATAAAGGGTAAAGATTACGCGATAATCAAATAATAGCAACGTAGCGCTACGCTTTTCTCGAGTCTTCCTATCGATTAGTATTATTAGTCCGCGATAACTCGATATGACAGGTTACTAAGTTTGGCCGCTTCTAGGTTATCTTAGATATACGTCTCTATATCGCCGCTATACGTTCCTCGCGTCCCTCGGGATTGCCTTTGGTTCAAGCTGCCTCACGAAAGCAACACCTACGTCTCGCGCCCTTTTTATAAAATGTTAAAACGCCTTATCCTAATTGTTTGTCAAATAAAGCGATTAATATAGTTGATAAATAGACCCTTCCTCTCCGGAATGAAACGCTATCGTTGGCGACACCGTGCACTCTTCGATCTCAAAGAATCGAAAGAGATCGCACGTGCCTCGAGAAGAATACTAACTAGACTCTAAGAATTACAAAATGCTCGTGAATCCTTTGATTTCATTTTTTCATTTTTAATGACTATCGCGTTCGCGATGCAGCTTGAACGGACCCCGAGTGCGATCAAGATCAATCGCATTGAAAATCCTATGTTGAGGATTTTCGAATACTTTATTGATCGTTGTGAACTTCTACTTGTCGTTCCTATTCAACTCGAAGACTACTTTTACTCTCTAAGGAGAGCTTCCTCGGCCTCCTTTCGCCTCGCTTTCGCCTCCTTCTTCGCTCTTTTCTTCTCCTCCTTGGCCAATTTCTTGGCCTCCTTCTGTCTAGTCTTCTCTGCCTTTTCTTCCTCTTTCTGACGAGCCTTCTCCGCTTTCTCCCGCTCCTTCTCCCTCTCCTTCTCCTTCTTCGACTTCTGAATCTCCTGAACCACCGACAGCTTTGGAGCTGACTGAGGCCTCTTCGACGTGGACTTCGTCGATGATGAGGACGTCGAGCTGTTCACGTTGTTAGAATCTCTCGGGGTCGGCGACGTTTCCAATTGAGTCACGATTTTTTGAGCACATCTGGTGAATAGAAGTTGAGGGTATGTCGTATATTATATAGCAAACAAATTTAGTAATAGACAAATTAAGTTTTCACGAAGCAGTTTTATAAAATAGGAACTTGTGCATAAGTATTAGACACTTACGAAAATTTAGATAAACGTGAATATTTATTGGGAAACTAGAAGTCAAAGAATTACTATTTAAAGAACTGTATGGATCATTATTTCACTTGAAATCCCAATTGATGCGTACGAAACGAAGAACCTTGATGCTCATGAAGAAAAGATCGAAAATCTGTATAAAAGATTTAATAATTTATTACCTTATCCTAGTGGATGCTTTTCCTGCACGATAGTCCCTCTGGAATTCCTTGATCGGCGGCAACCTGCGATCCCGATTTTCCCTCATCACTTCTTCCTCTTCCACGACCTGCTGAATCGGATCTTGATACTCCTAATAACAATAATAAACGAAACAAATTGAACTCTAACATTTTATCAATATTTATTTCATGTTATTCTATTTTTTAATATACGTATATGAATTCGATTATTAGAATTTCCAAACAAATTTAAACAACCTGAATTCTCATTTTCATAGATTGCGTCTGCGAGCGTCTCAGAGTCGCGCCAGAAGGTTGCCTCACCCTCGTAGGTTTCCCAAGGTTAGAGCTTCCAGTGCTACTTGCAGAAGACGAACTCGAAGAAGATACGGAAGACACTCCTAAAACATTGAGATAATGTTATAGAAGAGGTAATTCATTTTGTGATTTGTTAGGAACATGGCGAACCGGAAATAGAGGATGAACCACTGGCCATAGAGTACAAAGAGGCGGAGGCTGGCACATTTCCGGCGACCCATCTACCGCCAGGTCCAGTCACTCCCACTGGCACTCCTGTCCCCATGTTATACTCTGACGCGCTTTGTGGCAGAACCCAAGACTTTCCAGACATCGAGTACTATAAAATACAGATATTGCAAGATTTATCATACGACGTTATAAAAATGTATTAAAGTTTGTAAAAGTGTTATAAAAGGAATTATAAAAGGTATCATAAAATGTAGGTAGTATGCCAGGAAGGATGAGAAGGTGTAAATGTTTTAAGCGAAATAAAGTTTTGATGCTAAAATAAAATTAGGATTATATAGATATATTAAAACTACGAAAGTAGAATGTAACGCAAAAAGGGTCCCTCAAATACAAACTAAGTAGCATGAGTCGCTCGCTTAATCCTTAATTCAACCCTCAATTTGAAGTAAATTAATTAATTACACCCTAATCTCAAGCATTTGGTCTATACAATATCTAGCGCTTGGAAGTCAAATATTTGTTAAAATATTCAGAAATTAATAAAATATTCAATTCACATCGTCCAAAATTTCCATTCATATGAAACTATCATACTAGCTATCAAGAAAGTTTCATCGATTCATTTTTATCAAATATGGCCAACGAGCAATCGCTTTGAAGTTATATTATAGAAACGAAATATCGGTTTCAGCAAGGTTGTACGAACAAAACCAATAATTTACGGATGGTATCCCATGTTCGTGTTTAATATTTCACGAAATTAATTGCAGAGCCGCTGGTGTGAAAAGAGAGTCGAAATGATATTTATTAAAACTGTTCCAAAAAAGAATGGTCATACGTCATGCCTTACGAGCCCATTTGGCCTCGCTAGCAAGGCGACAAGTGCTTTCCCGGTTCGCTCCAATTAACGACGATTTTACACCCCTGCAATCACATCGGCGAGCACGAAGACCGTTTTATTCTGGTTGCATACGTTTCTATGAAACTCCGAGTGAAAAAATTGCATCACGAAATAATCGTAAAACACAACACGTCGTAGGGTGTTCTTCGACGAGGGTGAGAAGTACTTAAATAGGTAGGTAGGTGGTAGGTAAGTAGGTAGTAGATAAATAGGTAGTAGGTAGGTAGATAGTAAATAAGTCGGTATAGCAGGTAGGTAGAGGGAGAGAGTGTGAGAACTGGAAGAAAACAATGTTCATTATTTGTACTACTTACATCCCGAGGGATGAGGGTTTGTTTCAGGCGTAGAATCTTTGCTCTGCATATGACGCATCTCAATGGTAAAAGTCTCTGTGACACCGCCATTTGTATCGTTTTGACGAAGCAACGCCTGTAAAATGATTCAAAGAAAAATGTGGTGAACGTAATTAAATTTGGTTGTAAATTATTATTGCTCATTTATGTATTTGTCTTATTGATAACGAGATAATGTCGAGATAATGAAGATTCTTCTAAATTGACACAAAAACTACCAGATAGTATTTCAATCAATGACATCTAGAATGAACCATTGACAGAGAAGATATATATGTATAAATGCGAGAATATTGTAGTATAGTATGTATGATATAGTACGCACAAAAGGATGCAGAAAAAAAATCATTTTACCTGCAAACAACCCGATGGCCGCAGGGAGCAGTTTGCATCGTGGCCCTGGCATTCACACAGATCACGCACTACGAGAAGGGAAAGAAGAGTAATTAAAATTTAATCTCGACAAAGCGCATTAGCCTGATCATTCTCCACCCCATTTGAGATTCATCGAGCGATTCGCACGAGGAAACGAAAGATAAATCCAATGAACTCCCACTGGGAGTTTCTGGTTGGTCAGCAGAGACTTTCAGTGGCTAAACAAGTAACATTTGATTCAGCAAAGGATTACAAATTTCCTCATAGAAGACAGTTTGCCTAAGGATCAGGATCTAAGGTCTAAAAATTTGGTTGATGATATTTCAAAGACAAGTTGTTTTTTTATCAATTGATTTATTTCAACGTGCTAATCTACACTACATTAGCAGTTTCATAACCATTTCTAGAATTCCATATATCTATCACCTTAAAGCTATGATGTTCGTGAATTTATTTATTCCATGCCACCTGTAACATAATAGTGCTCTAAAAACATTCGATCTCATTATGATCCTTATTATTATCACTAGAATTACCAAGCTCAACGAAATTAGCTGCTTTGTAATTAATAAAAAAATGCACAAGTGCTTTTGACAAAATGAATGTTCACTTTTATCAAAACAGAAACATAATTATCATATATTTTTTCATGTTTATATACCGTTTCCACGATAACAAGCATATAAATAAGTAAATTGTTGTTCAACAATTTAATTAACTTTATTATAAAAGCATCATGTGCAGAAACGGAAATAAAACTTTTCTATAGCAAGTGTTCAAATATAATTTCTCAACTCGGTGTAGTTCTAGTGTCAATTTATATTTTATTCGCGCTTCTTAACCCACCTCCATGTTGACCTCCAGCACCAACGTTAGCACCCCTGCCAACTCCAAATCCACCACCCATACCACCTCCCATATCACCACCTCCTCGCCCTCTTCCTCCACCACCGTCTCCACCTCCTCGAGTAGCCCTTCTGCTTCTCTTCATATCTCCACTCACGAATCCAGATGATCCAGACTGAGACATCATTGCGTGCGCCGATTGGGCCATATCGTCAGGAGACATACCTGGGGGTGGTCCTGGAGGTGATCCTGGAGGTGGCCCGCATGGTGATCCATTCGGTGGTGGGCCGCAATTTTGAGAGTTATCTTGGGGGCTGCGTTTTTCTCGGTCGCTGTGAAGGCTGGCAGAACTGGAGGAACTAGACTCCGAGGGAGCTCCAAGGACCTCGAATTATTTTTAGAGATAGTTTAGTTTAGGTAGTTTGGATTTTCAGTTATTATTTGGGTCATGATATAGCGAGGCAGTAGAGTAGGTAAAATAGATTGATTCTTGATTTGACAAAAATAAATTGATTTCACATCTCGAGTTCTAGGCTTACTTAAGTTTGGGAATATATTGGAAATACATTGGAAATACATTTGGAAATACAAATAAAAAAGATGACTGGAATGTAGATGTAATATAAAACATTCGAGATATGTATTGGTTTATGATATTTAAAGATTCAAGCGAATCTCTTATCTTTTTAGTTATGTCTATAAAAATGAAAATTTATATAGAAATCCATATACTGTAGATGTTTATGTAAATTTACACTTTTATGAACTATAACTAACAAAGAAATAGAATCAATAAAGGTTCGTTTTATCCATTGAATACTACAACGAGTAATTTACTTCACTTTATGCATTTCAGTATATTCTGTGTATTCTATACAATTTGGAACTTTTAAATATCTTATAAACGTATAAATATCGCAGTCTACTTATCGACTAAGTACTTCAGTTGCAAGTAGAAAAGCAGGAAATGTTTATTACCTTCTTAAATTATCCTCTCTTAATTTTTATGTCAACATGCTACAAAGAGTACATTGATTCTGTATAAAAGATTTGCTCATATGACTCTAATGTAGGTTTTAGGTCTATTCATATTGCTATCAATTCGTCAATTTAATGTATCAATTTAATTTAATTCGTGCAACCTCGGCATATACATGACCCAAATTATATGTATAAAAAAATGGATGTAAAAGGTTAGTAGAATTGAAAAAATAATTAAAATAATATCTTCTGTACTCGAAGCTTGATAAATAAAGGGAAAAGCTTGCTTACAGAGAGTCCCAGCAAAGCGACCACGCTGCAAACGAGGAGATACTTCATATTCACTGATATCTCGACACTCGACACTGTTTCTCTCGCTTTTGGCCCGTCGAATAAATAGTCACGACGTGATTACATGAAAAGGGGAGATGGAATGAGATGCATCAGATATTGCACAGGTGCATGAAAAAAGGATTCGCTGAAAAGGAAATGATGGTTGGGTGTCATTATCAGCTACCTCCATTGTCGCTTATTTTTCCACAGAAGCTACGATTCCTATCTTTTTGTTTTTTTTCTTACGTTCTTTGTCGCAATCGTAGCCGCAGATAATGGAAGAATCCTGATGGTTCGTGATGTTAGTTGAAAAAATATTATTCTACAACACAGATGCACGGAAGATAATTATTGTAACTCGTCCGAATGTTATCGTTTGCCGAATCGTTTACTTAGCACCGCCTTTGATGACAGTGATACTTATCTTCTCAGGAAACTAATTTGCTCACCGACGATAATAATGTCAACCATTGTCTCCAAATTATGTAACCAGCCGTCTTAAACGAAGCCTGTATGCTTTATTTTTCTACAAACAATAATCGATTATTTCCTCTCGTACGATGCAACTTGCAAAAGTTATTTTCCTAATGTTCTTGAATGATTTATGATCGTTTGGCGTTCCGCAATTATTTCAATTTTTTGATATTTTATTTCTTATATTTCATATTTAATGTGGCAGCTATTATTGATAATAAGAGTGGTGTTGGGATATAGATATTATTCAAAATATGTTTCGCAATGTTAGCACAAACTATGTCGCTCCGTAAGACCTCGAAGTACATACGAATACATGGTCCACTTGAATTTAAATAAATGGAAAATACTCCTTTTTTATAGTATTTCAAGTAATTAATCTTCTTGTCAACGAATCGTTCTTCTCAGTCATTAGGATTAAGTCTTTATTAAATCTCGAACCAACTGCTCGATGACATTTTGATACAAGATGATTTCTTTAAACAAGAAATTTTCCTCGTTAGTCAGTAGAATCGAGTCCAGCTAATTCTTTAATAATTTAGAATTTACAAGATGATTTCATTAAAAAACGAATTTTCCATCGTCACATAATAACATCAAATACTTCGAATAAAATTAACAATATTAAGTTGATCAGTTCTTTGATGATACCAATAGAACCAATAGATACCAATTCTTCCACATGATAAATTTATTTATTTAATAAATTATCCATTTTCGTCTAATAACATAAAATTCTTCAAGCATAATTACGAATAAAATATCCTTGTTTACCTCTTTGAGGCGTTATCTCCAGAGACCTAGAGGATTGTAATGGACATAACCAAATGAAGCGTCGATTAAATTGGAATATTAATAGCTGCTCGAGGGTGGACGAACATGTCAGGAGTCGCAGGGTCGTAGCAACCACTTTGTCAGCTTCGTTAATCGACTTTTTCAACCCATTGAGCGGCCTATTCGCTCGGAAATTGCAACTTTTCTGGACCAGCGGCTGTCTTTCGAACGAACAGAAAGGCTTCTCCTCTCTATGCAGCGTCCATTTGACCGTCGAAAATTCTCTCTGCAGCCCTTGTGTCGTCGCTCGTTTGGTGTATTAATTTCTTTCTGGGTCACTGTACCTGCCAGCTTCTCTTCCTTTTCTCCACTCTGATTCTGTCGTTGTTGAAAATAACTTGCATAGTTCAAAATAACGCGGATTTAGTTTTTAAGATCGAGGCCAGTCTCGAAATGCCTGTTTTTAAGCTTTTCCTCTCGCGCAACGATTTTTTCCCTAATGTCTGAAATAGTCCACGTTCGTTCACCTCAAAATTTATTCAAACTAAAATTAAGTCTGATATGAAGTTGACTGGAAGACCCTGACGATCTTATTGTTTGAAAAGAAAGAAATCTGCTTTCACTGAAATTGTTGTTAATTGGTCATTGATATTAATACTATTCATTTTGTTCATTTATTTTGTGGGAATTCATTTATTTCATTGCTATCGAATTTTTCGTTTTTCTTGCTAAAATATTTTTTCAGTACCTCTGTGTAGTCTAATTTAATGTACTGAATGATTTTTCTATCAAAAAGTTTTCGTTTGATAATTTGATAATTTAAACAAACCACCAATCTATCTAGGAAATGATATAAAAGCAGCCTCTTCATTATAAGTTGTATTTGTAACTCTTAAAAAATATAGCGTCTGTAATATACTTTATTATAAAACACTTAACTGATTAAATTAACAAAAACTTAAAGATCTTGATGAACTTGAATAAGTAAAGAAACTGCTCCAAAATGTTTGACGCCTCTGGCTGCCGATCTTTCGATTGCATATTAATTTCCAAAATTAAATTGCATCATGTCAACAACTCTGGTAAAGAATAGAATCATCCAAGATCCTCTCATTTGTAATTTCGTAATTAAATTACACTTTGTCAAAACTAGACAACTTGTCGCGTACTATCTTCAATCGTAGTCAATTACTGTCTCATTTATTTACGAAAATCTCCAGACAAAGTTACAAATATACAAAAACAAAATTTAATAACAGAACTTTCCAATCAGCAACGCTTCTCGATTAACTCAGATCCGTGAGAGATGATAGGTAGAAAAGGATGCTGCGTAAAAATGATCGAAATCTCATTGTCAATCGTGATTGATTTAATGAAATTTTTCCCCAGACATCAAAAGAGAACGATTTCTTTTATTCCGCTCTCTTTCCTCGCGAGGGTACCGCGCAAATCTCATTCCCTCGCCAATCATCGTCTCTCCTTCTGGCAAAATTACGAATTAGGCTTGATTATGCCTTGTCCCTGGCAATAAGAAAGAAAGTAACGAGGTTACCTCGAGCAACCTTGAAGAAAAAAAGGCGAAGGCAAACGCGTAAGAAAATGCAGCTGACCTAATCTCCATTGGGACCAGTCGGGGGGACCTCTCCCGCACAGTGTTCCAGAGGTATTAATTAAATCGAGGGTTACCTCGACATTTCACTGAAAATTTCTTTCATTTTACGCCAGAATTAAGTGGTAATTTCTCCCTCTGCGGCTTTCCACTCAATCGAAATATCCGATTTTTATGACCAACTGCCGAGTGGGCCGAGAATTTTTCAAACCTGATTGACCAGGGAAAGGTCGTGCACTACTAATCATTGCGAGTATTTTTTTCTTACTGTAATGTGGTTGATAGTCGATAAAATAAAAAAATTTTTTAAGTAGTTTTGCAGTGAAGATAAAGCGAAGCTTCACAGAGAGAAAGGTAAAATTTCTTCTTAGAATTTAGCAAGGATTGCTAATTCGTGAAAAAAATAACATTGTAGTTTATATTACAATTATACTGCTGATTTTTAAAAAGTGTATTTGCAGCATAAAGTAGAATTTTATAAAAGAAGAGAAATTTTCTCCTGAAATTTGCCAAGGATTAATAATTCGCAAAAAATGGAATTTTGTAGTTTGTATTATAACTAGACTGCGGATTTTTATGCATCTATGGAAGACAAGTGCAAAAGATGCATAGAATATACATAACGTGCAAAAATATATAACGTATCCAAAATATAGTACTCCTTATAATATTTAACAAATACAACAAATGTCTATCTAGTTTCCATTTTTTAAGTTATATTTATAAAAATATAAATTTGCATAAGTATCCACAGCCTAATTATTATAATGGTAAGACGATTGACATTCGATCGACATGTTTAAGTTTACGCGATTATTAACATTAAGAAAATTAGACATTTGAATGTTAGAATGGAATACTTTTAAAAAAGTATAAAGTATAATAAATAAGATGAAGATCTATCGAAGAGAATCGTTTACATGCTCACCTCGTCTTCCTGAGAGGACGCTAACTCCGGTTCGTTCTTCTCCAGCTTCGTCAATAGTTTGTCCTGAAACAAAAACATATTTGTTAGCAGAGATTTCGCTGAAAGTGACAGGTTAACAACTAACGTGAATCGATTTTTTCTCTGGAACAAACATGTTGAAGGCCTGGGCGTTTTCGTAGAAGGCTGAACAATTGTGATATAGTACTTCAATAATAGTTTCCGGTGCTATTATTGCACCGCGCGTACTAGGAATCGATCGATAAGTTATGTCTTTATCAGTTCCCTTGGATTTTTCTTTTTTTACAAACCACTTTACTTGATTAGATTCCACGATTGCAAAATTTTGTCACTACCATTCCCTTCATTTGTTAATTACGCCTAAAATAAAATTAGAGGATTCACAACAAAAATAATCAATATTGACTTTATTTATTTTCATGATATTTGCAAAACTTTAGTCCTACTTTTCTAATATTAGCTATGTATCTCCAATTATAATATACTGTTTCCTTGTGATAAATAAAACAGAAAGTATTTATCTTTTCCAGACATTGGAAATTAATTCCGGATAATAAAATTGCGAAGTTTATAAGCTGATTAGTTTAGTTTCTGAGAGACTGCAAAGAGAATTTCGTAGAAATCAAACTGTCCCCCGGAAAATTGCTAGGATGTCGATTGAAAGGCACGTTCTTCAGCGAAGTTTAAATAGAAAATTAGGCGGCCTGTGATTCGAGATGGTCCACGGCTAGTGCGTCACAGTGAAAAGTTGCTGTACCAATGTTGCACGGTGGTGGGGATATTTTGCGCATCATCCCCCTAATATCTAGAAAGCACCCTGACCCAGATACACGTACGTGCGGAACAACCGGACGGTCCTCTAGCAGGATCATCCGACATCAAATGAAAACCTCCGCGACATTCGCAATCGGGTTTTATGTCAGGCGTTTTGTAAGGATTGCCGCAACGAATCGTACGCGGCAATGTTCGTGGCGATACATCGGAAATTTCGTCCCAGTCAATTTCGAATATCTGCTTTATCGTCAGCGAAATTTCGAGCCAGTTCCAATCTTATTTATCGTTATCGTTAGCGATGTGGTCGAGTTCTGTATTTCCACGATTTCCAACCAATCGTAATCCTAATACGAAGTTTCACTTTACGATGTTTGATTTACTAGATATTAGATATTACGTTTTATTTTTGTGTATTTATAAGGTATTTTGATTTCGAATTTCAAAGCGAGTATGAATAGGGTTCGACTACGTGCGACAATTTTTAACATTTGAAAACGCTGCAGTTGGAGTACAAAAGCTATAGAGCTATTGTATGTTAATCGTTTTCGATTAACCCACAGATAAGTTTCTGGAAAATTGAATCTTAATTATGTATATCGTTATTAAAATAGAGGAATTTTGAAGGAATGGAGTTGATCGATTTGGATATCGATTGATTTAAACGATTCGTATAGGAGATTATATACAACGTGTTTTCAATTTTGTTCGGTATTATAAATAGGAAATTATCGCAAGAAACTTGATCCCATTGCTGTTTATTGTTCTTTTGGGTAGTTTCGCCATTTCTGAAAGTAGTTCGTAGCGTGTAATCACAGTCGATTAAACTCCTCAAAATTCTACAATCGTTAGGATAATGGAATTACCGCGAGGAAATTGTGCAATTTCTATTCGATACAGAGCCGATCGACAGCGTATTTGCAATCGTTTCCATCGGAGTGAAGAAGTCCATCAAGCATTCGATTAGTTTGCAATTTATTGCTTCCAATTTTCTCGGTAATTGTTATAGCGCGTACACCAAATCGATCGAGCAATAGTCTATATACATATTTTCTCATACCGATGAAATCTTCACGAAAGAGTCAATTTGTCAAGCTCGTATCTAAATGATCGTAGATTCCGGTTGATAGACTGCTCCTGGAGAAAATAAACCAGTGGTGTAAGACTTTTTCCAAACAGGAGAAAGGTATTTATGTTGTGCGAATTTAGATCAACAGATTAGTGGTAATTATGAAACACTTTTCTTTAATTAAATGTGTTTTTCTCAGAACCGTATTTTTCAATGGAGCCGACAATGTAATCGGTTTTCTTTTCATTTTCAATCTTTGCGCGTATTTTCGATGGATATATTATTTAACAGATAAAACAAAATTATCGAAAAACCATCTGTCTAGAACAGAAAACACAATAGAAAAAAATAAATATTTAAAATGTTATTTTAAAAAGTGACATTTTCTGTATTTTTAATATCTTTTATTTCATTCAGGCTCGCATCAGCCACGCGTTTGGTCAGTATCCTGTCAACCAATTGAACTCTTATTTTTTCCAAGGTTCATACTACTATACTACTAATAATAGTAGTTTCAAATTTGTTTATTGTGTTGGATGTTCGTCCATTACAATCTTAGAATTAGATGAACATTCGATGATAATTATACTTATATTTATTCCCAAGACTCGTACTAAGTGAGATATAATTGACACAATTCTGATTATGTTTGCTTCAAAATGTTAATGAATATTTCTAAAACGCAAACAGATATGTGCGCAAATAATATAATCGATTCCATAAAATTTTATGGTTTGTTCGTAAAACGGTTGCGAAGGAATGTAAGCAATGACACTTTAGGCTCAAATATCCCCGTAAATCTGATTGCTTTGAATTGTTCACCGGACACTAATGGCCCAGAACAATTTTACGATAGAAATTGTCTAAAATTGGAAGAAAAACGAGGCTAGCGTCATGCTCGAGATCCTCCATTCGAGGTGCTATAGATCTCGACTCTCGATTTCTGTCAGTTTTGCTCCTGCAGCTATCGCTGACAGGAATCCGGTTCTTTCGCTGATCCTCTTGTCTTAAGCTTCTTTTGTCGATATGATACCACTCTTTCTAACCTCTTTATTGTGTCGTGTAATCATCATCAGAAGAGGTAATAATCAATGAATAATGATCGTTCGTTAAAATCTTCGCGAGTGTTCGATGATCGTTTATGTGAATCCTTTTCTATTGATCTCGATTAATTCTACGAGCTAATTAATTAATTAGTTATATGGTTCGTTCGAATGAAATGCAGTGAATGCAGCTGAAAGTGGTAGAGTATCTGTTTTCCTTCTTTGTTCTAAAAGAGTCACTTTTCTAATGCGCGCGTATTCGGAACGAAGGAGGCGAATAACGGCATCCATTTAAATTTTCGGCGGATTGCCTTAGCCGACCACGTTTTACATAAAAAAGAGCCTCTGAATGGTTCTTTTCACGGATAGAATACGGTGTCTGTGGAAATTTCGGTGCCTTTTGTATGTTAAAAAATGTTATTCACCCGCTGAATTTTCTAGTTGAAATATATATTAATGTTTAAAGTTATCCATTTGCCTATTTTCGACGAAGCGTATTTTAATAATAAAATTTAGCATAAAAATTGAAACTGTTACTATTTTATTCTATATAATCACCGTGGTTCTGCATAATAGTATACCGACGGGATTAAACTGATCTTTGGAAGGCGACATCCAATATTGAAGGTGGGGATTGTATCACAATTATCAAATCTTATAGAACTATTTTATCATTCGACACACTCTTTATCTTCAGATTCTTTTTATTTCCTGAATTATAAGTAGGATCTTCTAAATTGACAGAGAGAGTTCCAGTGTTAATACAAGCGTTGCTATTTGAACGATACATATATGTATGTAATAGTGCAATGTATATAGTAACAGCAAAATTGCATTACTGCTCTTTTTTAATAGGTAGTTTATAGTCGTGTGTAGTCTAAATTTTGCCGATTTTTACGAATTATGGTGTATATACGCAATAATATCTTTCGTAAATATCGTTGTAACTGTTTAATACCTTAATTGAATGTCTTTTAATAAGAGGGAAGTTTTTGGTAGGAAGTTTCAGAATAGGAAACTTCCTGGGAAACAATTAAGGATATTTCAAAATAGAATGATCAAACTTTGAACAATCTAAAATGTTTCGAAACAACATAGAATGTTTAGGACAGAAAACTTCTTGGGAAACGATTTAGAGGAGTGTTTAATGCACCAACACATGTAACGTATGTACTGCTATACTTTCACTTTAAAGTTCGAAGAGTAGGTAACAAGCTACACGAGATTCAATGGGAATCCATTACCATAAATTAAACGCATTAATTAGAGCGTGCTATGCACCAGCTTTCTAAGATACTATTACTAAAAACCTACTAATCGACTAATAAATTCGCCTGAGCGTCGTTATCACGTGGAATAACGATTGCACGTTACGCTGTCGTATTATCGCGATGGTCGTAGTAAATAATTTCACGTTACAACAAGATCACGGCTATCAAGCTACTGTGTCCTATTAGATTAACAGTACTAATCGATATTACAACAGCCTAGCTTCCTTGAAGCGATTCCGTCTCGCTTGACTTTTCACACCACGGTTTATCGTCACGTCGCAACAATACTTGCAGTTGATTAACTTCTTCTTAGACTTTCGAACACTTTCACCGTCGTTGAAGAAACCTTCAGTTTCCGAGTTAGATAGACTAGGTTTGCAGAAAACGATGAGCTGTCAATTTTGTAGACATAAAAGAGAATCAGTTTACTGCGATGTTGTTATGCTACAATCTGTTTAATCAGTTATGTAATACCCATCGTTTTTTATTGTCGCGCCGTTGTGGAAGCCTATTTATTTCACCGTCGTAGAAAGAAGTTGCTTTTGATACAGAAAAGAATAGATAGAATATATAAATAATTTTGCAAAGAAAAATGGTAATAGTCTGGTGCTATGTATAGAGGACAGGCATTTTTAATAATGTGAAGAAGAATTTTAACTAGTTTATATCTATTTTGAAATGTATATCTCATAACTAACCAAAAATAGGCTTCGTCTTCTTCCATGTCTAATCGCTACGATTGTTCGACCTACATTAATTTGTACATACAACGCCATTCTTATAAAACGACTTTACCGTAAACTGCGGCGTATGATCCAGCTCGAAGCTGATTTTCTCGATACGATGAAAAATCAACGCTATTTTTTCCATCAACCCAAAACCTTTTTGACTTCAAAATGGAATGAAATTGTATCTCTAGCGTAGGATAAAAAAACAACTCAAACAAGTTACGTAATGACATATCGTTGGTCTAGGACAATTCACTATGACACAAAATCCTTCGTCGTCCAGCGATCCTGGAATCAAGGTGAGCCATTTTATTACACGTTTATTCTGCTCGCAGACAATCTATTATTCGGTAAGTCTAGGGTTGAAGTTAGAGAAACATTCATCGTCGGTGCGGTCCGTTTCGATAAAAATTTAATCGCCAGGAGGCACGATAGTGGATCACGCGATAGATCGGTCTGTAACGAGACAGAACAGAAACACTGGGTATCCTTCGTCCTCGGCCGAAATTACGGACAGTATCTCGGGACGGTAAGCGACGTGGCAAAATTTACCAGGCCATAAACGCCGTTGCTGATTTACGTTCCACTCGCGCATGGAATTCCGGTTTGCGACGCTTTGTGAATGTTCGTCGTTTATGGTTTCTACTGAAATATTAAACCACGTTGCATCTGTCACTATGTATCGTGTGCGTGACGTTTCCTTCCTTTGACTTGATGAAACAACGATAAATTTGCGAGTGGATACAAGAAATTCATGGTCAATGTGATTTGCAATGGTGAAGAGAAACGTTCGCTAAATGTATCAAGTGCGCTAATTTTTATTATATTTATTTCCAAGCCAAGGTCCAAGTTAGTAAGTTTAGTGCTTCCAGTGTTGCTTTGAGTAGTTGCGTGCAGCTAGATATCTTCTCAATAAGTTTGGTTGAATACAAAAATTCGTGGTAGTCTCAATTAACAAGACGGCCGTAATGTGAGCTACGCTTTGAACCTCGTCGTTTCATCAAACTCGAATATAAGAAACTCAGATTTTTGTAATCTTCCAAACGATGGTCTCCGATCGGCGTGTTCTACCTTATAAATCTGTTGTTCTTACAAATCATCCTACCGTATCTCTAATGGAAATAGTGAAAGAATTTCTCTGTCGGGAGAAAGGAGCACCGAACAGGAGAGAGGAGAATTTAGATCGTGAAGTGGAATCGGTAACGCACGCGACATCACGTGCCGTTTTCAGGTTCAATGACGAAGACCGCGACGATTGGTCGAGGCCAAGCGTCGCCATGCAAAAAACAACAACGAACATTCCAAGTTACGTTCGCTTTCTGCCACCAGGTGAGAATCCACTGCACGTAACGACGTTGCCAGCTGGTACCTGTTCTTATTGTTGTCCTATCGACGTGGACCAAGATATAGAGTACCTGCTTTTTACCAGGTGCGTCGGTAATTAATTAAAAAATTCTTAGGACTTGTTCAATCTTACTAACGACAATGTAGGAAAATAGAAAATTGTTTTATTAAATTATTATATATAGAATTCATTAGGTAGGAAATGTCTAACTAACTATCTTTAATTATCAAATTTTCAAGTAACAATTTTACGATATAAATAGAAATATTCCACTAACGATGGTATGAAGAGGCCTCAAACTTCATCTAAATCATTATTCTCTGTTATATTAGGAGGAATCCAACTTGTGGGACGACGTTAAATATTTCAGACCCGTATTCCTTGCGGAAGAGTAATTTTAACGACAGATATCCAACAGTAATTTTCATTCACGGATACAGCGGCAGTGCGAGGGCAGGAAGTGCCACGGCAATAAGAGACGGTACTCTTCATTATTCAGTTAGTTATTCATGTGTTATAGTCACCGTCGAACCATTTTTAATTAAATCCTCCTCCTCACGGATCATTATTATGTTCCGTTTTCTCGTTTAAAATTAATCCCCTAAACTTTAAGATATCTAACAACATACGTTCGTTCCTTAATTCATATTCAGTATTTATTTTCTACTCGAATAATTTTTTACTTTGAAATTGTGTTTTACAATTCAAAAAATTCACGGAAAGTTTACTTTTTGAAATTAAGTTAAATTGTATTTAAAAATTCAGGAAATTTACTGACTGCGATAAAACAATTAGCATACATTGGGTCAAATAATATTGAAATATTATACAACAAGTTTGATCATTACGTGCAAAGTTTAAAATTGAATTTTAAAATGTCGAAGCTTGGGTGACACGAATAATCCTACTTTGCTATATTGGACGTATTTAGTAATCGTCTCGTAACGACTAAATTTAGATCATTGAACATTATCGATTATCAAAGTGTTCGTTTCGCAGACACAGAATTTCTGAATGAATTTACGTGAAATATTCCGATATGCATACGTATATTATCAGATTTGCCAAGACAGAGCTTGGTAGACAGAAACTGATGGAACTAGGCTGGGGACATTAGTAGCTACAAGAATCAAGTAGACAAGCCACTGTAAGACATTTTGACAGGATGATAAATCGTGAATCTCTTGAAAGTTCACCCTTTCACTATGGAAACTTCCCCGTACACGCGGGATCCATATTTCTGGCCCGACTATGACATTCACTCTGCTCCTTTTCAACGGCGAACTCTACTGTGCTGGCCACAGACAAGTTTCCAAATCGTTGGGAACTTTCCGCGACTCGTTTCCATACCAGTGGAATTGAAATGAGTAAACTTGAACTTGAACTACATCCATCAGATGACTAATATCTTTTAAGAAAAATATATGTATATTTATGCCCTCTGGCCATTGAACTAGGACCACGTGCTAAAATTTAAATTTCTCATCTATGAAACTACATCATACAGATGGTAAATTTCTTTTTTGGACTGTAACAAATTATTCAATACGTAAATAATTATCTATATGCAGATACATACATAACAATTACTTGAGAAATTTATATAGAATTAGTTTACCAATATATATTCTTATTTAATCGAGATTTATTATATCATCATAATTTATAAGAAGCTATGCATTTGAAACGTTTTAATATTAACTTTAGTGTTAATAAATTAAGTCTTTAGCGTTAATATTAATCGTATGCTATCGTAGAATGAAATATTACTTGATATTGACCATTGAATCAACACGACGACACTATATCATAAATAGAAAATTGTCTTTGGCTATCCAAATTATTATTACCATAGAATTTCCTTGCATCTTTTAATTCTATAAAAAAAATTTCAAAAATATTGAGTGGCTCTAGCTCAATCGGCAAGATACAATAGGTCTCTTATTCACTTTCAAAAATACAATTTTCCTTCTGATAAAAAATTATTGGCCATCTTTCAGTTTACCTGAAACGAGGCGAGTACAATATAATCTTAGTGCACTGGACCAAATTGGCCGGTCTGCCATGGTACGTGACAGCGGTTCGAAACACGAGAATAGTCGGACCTCAGGTCGCTCGTCTGGTGAATTGGCTGGACGCTCAGGGAGCGATATCCCTAGCCAGCTTGCACGTAATTGGTTTCAGCTTGGGAGCTGAGATCGCTGGTTTCATGGGGAAAGCTCTTGCTCCGCGGAAGGTATGGAAATTTCGCTTATCCAGAGTAAGAAGAAATTTCACTTTCACCAAAGACGTTCAATCTGAATTCAGGTTGGAAGGATCACAGGATTGGACGCCGCCTATCCTCTTTACATGAACACGGGCGGAGACGGGCATCTGACAAAGACTGACGCCATGTTCGTCGACGTGATTCACACCGATGGTGGAAACTTTGGCTTCCCGAATCCTCTGGGTCATGTCGATTTTTATCCGAACGGTGGCAAACCTATTCAGCCTGGATGCAATTTGGATAGTGTTATTCGGAGAAGTGTGTCGAGACTCATCAACCAGTATAGTATGTACTGAATCTTCTGCGAATTATGAACTCATTTTTTATTAAGATTCTTCTTTATTAGGCCAAAAATCTAAAAAAAAGTCTAAGAAGATTGGCGTAAGAGATATAGTGAGATCAACGATATTGGTTATAAAGTTAAGGTTTACCAATATCGAGGACCGAAGCGTATAGTTTCAGACCCTTTCAGTCCATAAACTCTATCATGAAGGAAATTTAACCATAGTAATATCATTGTTATGTTTTTTGTAATTATCGCAAACGGTAACTTTACTTATTAAATTATATTTAATCGTGGTAAAACACAACATTTGAAGCTTTAATACTTAAAATTATTCTATAAATTTTGATAAATAACAGAAATATCCAAAAATAGGCATGCAGGGCAATTCCATAATATTTTCAGCAGGGAAAAGAAATAAAAAGAAAATGGCCAGTGACTTTTTATAAAAAGGAGAATTTTATTCTTGGAAGGGAATAAATTATCTATTATATCGTGGTCTTTGAACTAGAAATTACAGATTAGTTTTTCTTTGCAAAAGAATTCTATGAATAAATATAATAAAATAATCATTAAAATAGTAATGATTGTCCACGATAGCGTTAAAGCTTTATATCACAACCTCATTATATCGCTCCCATAATTTAATTTCCCTTAATGAATCGCTATTTCTTTCTGTCTAGTCGTCTGTGGACATAACAGAGCATGGATGTTTTATGCGGAATCCGTGACAAATCCGTTTGGATTCCCTGCCAGTCAGTGTCCAAAATGGCACCCGAATATCCAGGCACAGTGCACCTGGACACCTGATGTCTTAATGGGCTTCGCGGTGGATTCTAGAGTCAGAGGGAAGTTTTATCTAAGAACCAACGCGCAAGCACCCTTCGCGAGGAACGCAACTGGATACATGAGAAAATGATATTAGTTTGGATGAACCAGACGAGCAAAAAATCCCAATTCTTTGAGTATAGTCCGAGAAAAAAGAGGAAACGAGGATTCTAACTAACTAATGGACGCTCAAAGTGTAACGACAATATTCACAAGAAACTGCACAGTTCATCCTAGTTTCATTAAGTCACAAAAAACGGCGAGGAACATCGTGGAATAATTTTTTCGTAGAAGAAGATTAAAAGTAGACAAATTTAAAAGCACTGAAACCATCGAAGTAAGAATATTCAGTAAAGATATTCTTACAGAAATGGCGAAATAATGTTGTGGAATAATTCCTTGACGAAAAATATGGAAATAAATATTGATAGATTATAATGATCCTGAAAATCGATGCTCGAAATTAGGAATAATATTATCGAGAAATGGCAAAGCATTCTCACAAAAATGGCAAGAAACTTTATAAAACAATCTCTCCGCAGGGGAAAATAAAAAATCGATAGGTTGATAGACAAAAAAATTGATATAAAGGTTCCTGTTATCAATTGTGAAGAATGTCAATAAAATTGACTACCATCGAACGCGTAGTTTCCCTCCTTTACGACCACGGATACGGGACACGAGGCAAAATGGTCTGCAATTTAGCATTATTTCCGATGCGCCTTGGCTACTCACGAAATATGGAAATTCCAAGGGCGGTCTTCTTATTTTCTATTTTAGACAATCGATGAGGATTGGAACGACTCCCCGAGACGGGAGTAATTGTGTTAAACATTGCACAATTCATCAATTCGGAAACAGGAGCACAATGAGGAGCGAAGATCACGAAAAAAAACGGAATTGGATGATCTCCAATACTGTTCTGAACTTTTGCTTTATTGTAATATCACTGGGTCAGAGATGTTCAAAAATTATACAGTCTTTGGAAGATAGTTATAAATAAGAAGAGAAATATCTATAATATTCGATGACTAACAATATCAAACAATTCTCCAATCTCCAAAATATTTCATACATAATCGATGATTTTACTGGGTAATTAAAAAAATGAAGAAATTTTAACTTAGACCTTCATTTGATAGGAACAATTTAGTCATTCTAATATGATTTTGATTAACATTCTTTGTGAATGACATTTATTATCTGTTAATGACGAAATTGTTTCTGTCGACTGAAAATATCGATGATGTAATGATATTTGCACGACAGAAGTCATTTTTAAATCGCTGGTGTTTATAGGAGTACACTTATGGGGGAGTATAAAAATGCACATAATGTACATAATGTAAAAAACATACATATGCAAAATATCCAAGATAAAGTACCTGTTGCAATATTTATTAGATGAAATAAAGTACCTAAGTCTTTTTTGTACGTAACTGCATGACCAGAAATACTCCAAAATGTCTAAATATTTATAAATAAAAAGGAACGTATCAACAAATTTTTCATATTCTACGTTATAGACGAATCACTTGTCAGATGCATTTCAAAGAAATTAAAAGTTTCCTATAAAACTCGAACGTATCCTGTTGGCGTCAAAGACTTTCCAATTCGTCGAGACAACAAAAACGTTTCTAGAAACGGAAGCTACTATCCTCCTTCACCTTTTTTGCCTTTACCAGAACACACAGAGCGTGGATACTTTCCAATGATCCAGGCATCCACGCGAGACAATGCTTTTCTGAGTTTTTCACCAGCAGCGTTTTCCACGTCGGTTTCGTGTGGAGAATGGGTGCAGTCATTTCCAAGCACGAAAGAAATCGAACCAGCTTGAATTGCATCGTGCTATCAGCCTAGTTTCTCCCTTCCTGATAATTAAAAATTAACGAGAACCTCTTACAACGCTTATTGTTAACGATTCTTCCAACCTCTCCTTTATCTCAAGGACGACTGAACTTTCCGATGAGAATTTTTGGTATCCCGAGCGCGAAAACAGAAGTTTCGAAAAGCTGCCACTCTAAAATCCAAATGTTTACCCGGGAGTGCATCGAATCAGCTAGTATCTGGTATTTTCGAACGAATCCAGAGTTCGAGTGGTCTGAAGTGCTCTCGAAAAGTCGATGGAAGCGCATAGTGGAGACTTTCGTAAGGTGGTTACGTAACGGTGGTGGTCTAAAACGATTATCCAAATACCGGTCGAAATTTGTTAACGATTTAGCTGAGCTACGAATAGAAGAAAGTGGACCAAAGAAAAAAGAATCCAAGCAAACTCGAGGAGCGTGTCTTGAGAAGTAGTCGAGGGTGCACTTAGATGAATCGTAGACGTAGCTCACAATAGAGTGCAATTCCGAGGAATCGATGAAATGATTTATGTAAAGTGGTGAACTGTGTTTGTCCGACTCCTCTTCCTCAGACTACCTCGACCGAATTATCTGCAATACAGTGAATGACACTTTTTCAAGCGAAGTATTGTTATTTTTGACGAGTGGATACCAAAGAGAAGGATCGATTTTTTAAACTCAGAAATGGGTATTATATGTATGTGTAAAATTATTCAAAAGTATTCTATATACTATCTACATATTATTTAGACTGAAGAAATCTAAAGTTCCATCATTTTCTGCGTGTCATCTTTGTTTTTCTTCGGCTAATTTCAAATATTTAGTCATTACTTCGTCGTAAATTATTTGAACAGTCAATTGTCCTTTATATTACTCATTACATCGATAAACCTTCACATTTGAACATTAATTACATAAATAATACGCCTCGGTATTTAACGAGATCATTTTTAATGTTAATCATACGTTTAAAGTAACTATTCACTTGCCTTGCTTTCTAATTTTATCAATATAATATAATTTAATTGTATCAATCATTATTAATTTTGAAAAGTTTTGTGTAATACATTTAAAATATTCAAATACTCTTGTGAATCACAGTAGATAGGATATCAAAATGAATTTAGCAAATCACGTACTTAATTGTAATATATCGCATCTACGTTTATCAATAGATGATTCAAGTTTCGCTCCTATTCATTAATTCTCCACTAGTTGTACACTTTGGGAAAATTCACGTAAGCGCTGCTACTATGAATCGATCAAAATGTCCGGATACTTATAAGCGTTGAGTGTACCTGCACGCGAAATCTTGCAATCTGTACTGTCGGTCAGTCAACCCGGCACCGTACGTTAAAAAATTCACCACTGACAGGTCGATAACGATCGACGACCTATGGCCAGGGTTATAGATGACCCTAGTCTTGAAAGACCACCGGTTGTAAAGACCGGACACGAACGCGCCGTGCATCGTCCACGTTCGACCACATTTCTCTCTGCTGTCATGGAAATCCCACGAGTGTCGTGACCAGCTGTGTTCTCGTCACCTTCTGCGGAAAACCAAGCCGAGTTTCGCGCGAGAAACCGATTATCCCTGTTGTTATCGACGCTAATGGCTCTTTAATTAAAGTTTCGCTGACGGCGATCATTCAAAGTCCGATCGAAGACGTTCGAATTACCGGAAGAAACTCCACTTTTTTGCCGTAAGCTAGTCCGTTCTTTCACTGACGTTCCAATTAAGTGAACTTAAAAATTCTTCCACGAGATTCAACTATATAACGGAACTTAAGCCCAAGTGTTGAAAAGTACGCTCCAAACTGTAAGTACCGGAATACTTATGGAAACTTAAGCGAACTTGAAAATTCGTTAAGAAATTATTCAAACATTTAAGAATTATTATCTCGTCCGAAACGGTGTTATTTCATTTGAATCGTTGATCTTGCTCGAGCACAAAATTCTGGTCTGTTGATCGTCTCTTTATTATTTTAGGTTAACATTCGAATTCCGCGTGAAGAAAGTAGGAAATCTCAGTATTGGTGAGTGGAAGTGTAGAGTCGATGTTGGTTTTAAAGTCGAAATTCCATTTTCTGCAGCAGATTTCCAGAAGCGTGAAAAGCACAGGTTATTTATGTGGCGACTCAATAAGTGAAACGACAAGAGAATATCTAGGAGCCGGGGAAACTCTCTGTGGTTTTAAGACACGTTTCACTTCCACCTCGAATATCCCCCGGAGAGTCTAATGTTGTACTCGTTAAATCTATGCTTAGCTTTCTGACTGAGCGAATTGAAATTTATTTCGAGACTAATTTCCGAGAAGCTCAAAATACCAGCGGTCGCATATTTCTCCTTACATAGAAGTTTGTTACTAGGATCGATAAGGTGAGATTGGATTTGCTAAATGTTAAGTGAGGCACAAAATTGCTATTCAAAAATATGTTCCTTCTATGCGAAGATCTGTGATGTATGATCAATATATAATAGCTATCTAGAAAAAAATGAAACATCAAATACATGGAAATGATATAATGATAAGGACTTGGAAGAACACCGATTATCTTGATGTTATAAATAAGAAATTCATGACGTATTTCATTGTAGAGGAGAGTTTATGAATTTTTTAATAAAAATTATATATATTAAAATTCAATTCCCATATATATATCGAGTTCAATTTCCATCGTACATTAATATAATACAATATTAATGCCTGATATATTCTAACGAAATCGCTGACTATGTTCATCACAGCGACTAGGTTTCCCAGAATAAAACGAAGTGGAATCCAATAAGTGGAGTTTTAAATATAATATATATTGATGATAGTAATATCATTACAGGGACTCAAATTCACCCTACATACGCTATTCTTGGCAAAATATCAATAAATCCAATAATTATGTAATTATTAAATAATAAAACATATCTGATGATAGTGGAAACATACATATGTATTGGATAATAAAATAAAAAATATTCACGATAACGAAAAACTTGCATCGATGCATCGATGAAAAGTATCCAGAAATTTCTCAGCAAATTGATTCCAATGAGACATCATAACGTTATTGGGTTTACTATCGCTGTCAGTGACAGTGTTGAAATCGATGGAATGGAATGAAGTCTAGTTGGCGCAGTCTCGGCTGCATTCAAATCACAGCGGTGTATCGAGGCTTCGATCCAGCATCGATGAAGGTGCATTGTCCCCCGCGGAAATAGAAAACGAAACACGAAATGTCTGGAACCTCTCTCCAGAGCAGAGACAGGGCGCCTATCTGAACTCGCTCGTATCGATTTCCACCTTTGTTCCTTTGTTCTTGGCGACTCAGATTATGAACACGTCAGTACGATACCAGTCGATGCGTTATTCCGCCCCCGCTGCATTACTTTCCGTCTGTACACGATTGTGTTCCTAGAACAGCTCGTGTGTCCAAGGGGTTGTCTACCCCTTCGGCCACCCTCTCTTTACTCAGCGTTTCCTGGCGTGTTGCACGCCACGTGAAATCTAATTTTTTAACGGAACTGGAAGTGAATCATGTTTCTACGATATGAGTTATGTACCTTCGGAGCTGAGAATTTTACCCTTCTAGACAGCTTTCGCATGGAAATACCAATATACTGTGTGAGGCACGTATATGTCAGAAATTTTTGATAGCTGAGTGCGGTATACTGCTTGGATGAAACATTTAAAACTGTATGCAACTGTATGAAATTGCATTCGACTTTATGGAATTCTATGGAAATACGAACAGAGTATGTGAGATATGTGTACGTTATTCTATTAATTCTATATAGCTGTATACGATATATGTATACGTCTTGGACGAATTATACAGAACTGCATAGAACTGTATGGAATTCCATAAAAAATTTGTGGAATTGGATGAACAATTCTTACAATTCTAACATAAATGGAATAGAGTGTTTCTCAGTCTTCTTATCAGAAGCCTTGACCCTCGATGGTGTCATAAATTAAACCCTTCCCTGTACCGCGTCGTGGGCTAATGGAAATCAATGGTTTTGCGAACATTTCGTCGGTTAGAATATTCACTCACTCTTAGCAGCAGAACGTTAGAAGGTATGCTGCGTGTTCTTTAGCTTCTTAAATAAATCTCACTGACTTCTACGAACTCTATGCTTTATTCCGTTGGGACTTTTTTACATGAATAACAATGGTACAATTTCACTGTACTGGAAGATTAATGTGCGACAATGTCGAGTATGTTCTGGTGACGTCACGTGATTATTTCCGCGAAGGAAAAACTTACGCAGCCGGCAGTGACGCTCGAGGCAGTAACGCCTCATTAACGCTTTCCATAAATGACGTGATCTTTCGTCACGTGCCACCACTTGTTTCCACATCCCTTGTGTCACGCTTCATCCTCCGCTTTTTCAGTCTCATCCGGTTGCTCTCATAATTTTGTATGTCATTCCGTGTGACTTCGCCCGACTCGCACACGTGAGATAAAGATTTCTTTGCTTTTTTTCCATGAAATTTTTAGATCACAGATTTCTCGTCCTTAAATCGAAGAGGAAAGAAACTGAGAAATCTTGTTGCTTCGTGTATTCCTCCATGGTCCATTTAATGCTTCTTCTGAAACGAAACGGCAGCCTAACGTTCAGGAAATGTAACAAGTCTCTGGAGGTTGCTACCGGTTGGAGACCGGTCTATAAACGTTCATCTTCGCCAGAATAGGTTGTCATGCTCCGCTATCAGCGTAAAGACGCTTGTAACAGTAAACAGTTCTCTCTAAATTTGTACACGAAGAGGTACTTTACAGTGTAATAGGTAGTGTAATACAGACTGGCTGTTACTCATTGAACATAAAACAAGATTTAATAACGCTACATTTAACAACGTTGTTCACCGTGAAATCTATGCAGAAACTAATGTCTGCAGTCTGTTATTTTCCACATAATTCTGAATTTCATTCCCCAGCAGCAGGAATGTCATGCTCAATATCAGTATCGATCCCTAAGGTTTCCTATCTTTCAGTTGCTTTAAAATTCACATCGTCTACATAAGAACTATATTTTTAAAAAATATCATCTTCTAAATCAATAGCATCGTTGCTTGCACAATTAAATAAAATATCTGCATAAAATTCATCGTCTTTTCATTTTTAATATTTTTTCTTGCAGCACCTAAAGTACACGGTATTTCCTTATTCTTTTATCGTATATTAAATGGTGTCTCGTAATATACAAACTTGTATAATCTGTGCAAACTTCAAGACTGCATCTCAATATGCTGTAGCTTAAGCGACTCAAATAACCCTACCTTACTATAATCTTAATTATAGATACGACGATTATGGTATTACCATATTCCAGCACGAAGACAAATTACGCCACAGTCTACTTATACATGGAGCCTCATTAAGCCTGAAGGCAGACTGAAATATCATGACTATTCTATTTCTGCCGTGTGCTGTAGTTCGTCCAGAAATCTCGCCTCCCAGTAATTAAACTCTTCGTTTCAATTGCACTGGGCTTCCCAGCTTCGGTCTTTCTCCACGCTATTTCTGTCCCCTTTCTGATTCTCCGAAAGGCGTCGATCTCACGAAATCGAGATGAATTTCCGATTTAAAAAGCTTCGTTCGATGTAACGCGATTTTCTAAAGCCTTGTCATCTTCGAGGTTAGGTTAATTTTAATTGGTCTCCAATGCACCAGTTTTACGGCGAGCTTGAGAAAATTGTAGCGCTCGGAATAATCATGATTTTTTTTCTCATCCCTTCACCTTATTCCAAACCCATTTTGTCTCGCAGTTCCGTTCTAACGACCGTTTTCCTTCCATTACGGTGAATTATACGCGGTACAGTTTCATTCATCCTTGAAGATGCAACCAGACAATAGCTGCGAATCCACTCACGCGTTGCAATTTCGCAGGAAGTTCCTCGGCAGCCATTAATGACAACGGGGAGAGTTGCATCGTCACGGAAGCACCGAATTATGTCTTCCAGCTTGAACGAATCTCCATTAGACAACATTTTATCGTGTCGATTCAGCGATTTTATCCGAAACTCTTAGCAAGCTCCAAGAGTTGGAGATTTTAAGAAACTCGGCATCCTTTCCCTCTTGCTTTCAACTTGGAAGTTCTTTTTTACGTAATCTATTCGCGAAATAATACGGAATAAAATATGACAATACGTTGAAAGACATTACGATCCGGTGATTGCGAAATTTAATTTAAACTCGATTCGATCTAAAACTTTTAAGGCGCTTTGAAAATTTTAAAGACCTCCATGATTTATCTTTGCTTTTAGTTTCAAAGGCTGTTTACAACTACTTCATTGCAAAATAGCACAAAATGAATTCAACGGATATATAACAAAATATTAAGATTCATAGATTGTGAAATCTCATATAAAACCTTCGGTACGTTTTAAAAATTCGTTTGCTTCTATCTGGCATCAGAAAATATTGCAAAACTATCTAGCCCAAAAATAACGTCGAATGAAAATCTATCTGAGATCCGAAGACTACGAAAGTGAATTTAACTGATTAGATAAACATCGAAATTATACAGAGTAGTTTCCGTTAGTGATCGATTTGCATTCCGTCGGCATTTGCAAGCTTCAGTCGGAGATTAAGTTATGTTCGGTGAAATTTTACGATTTCAATTCGATATCCGTCGATGTATCGCAGTATGTCTATTCTAAAAATTTCAACGAAGATATTCCATGCAGGTTCTAAACTCTGACGAAATTGGAACTGGAAAATCCTCTGGAGTTAGATAACAGAAACTCTAAACCGAAATGCTCGGTTACACAAGTAGCGTGGGACTATTTGTCGCGAGATCCGAAACGAAGAACGCTTTCAAACTCGTAATCCGATTTCGTGGGCGTTTTAAACGTCCCATGATTACCCTCCATCCACGTGAAAGCTAACAAACTTTCCTCTTCTTTCCCTAGGGTAAATTTCTCGTTCAAAAATACTCCGTAACACGTATCGAAGAAAGATATTAGAAAAGTTTTTAAGTTTTCGTGCTTCAATATAATATTCATCGTTATTTATGGTTGTTTTTCAACTATCTGACGATACATCTAACTCGACTCATTTTTGCTGGTGAATTTTTAAATTTCTGTTATCGAACATACTCTGCCAGCGAATATTTAAATATTGGAAAATTTGTAAAAGATATTTTTAAGAGTTACAAGAGAAACACGATAAATTAAGAATCATACGTGTCGACCTACCTTGACTTGTACTTCATCGAAGTAGCTCGTATGAATTTCGTGGAAAATTCTGCGAGATAATAGTCAGATACTTAAATAAATTTAATCTTCGTTGCGAATGTGGAAATTCAACTGACACAAGTGTTGCTTTAATGGAATATAAAGGAAAATACGTGCATGCAGATGGATAATGTCATTTTGACGATCATTACGAACCACCCTCATCGTTCTAACCGCAGCACAGAAACACGAAGATAAATGGCGAACATCCTTTACAACAACGTCGTTAATTTTTAAGATTACTCCAACGTCCAAGTGCACGGTTGAGAGGCTCTTGTAGAAGCTTTGAGAGTTAGGTCCAGCAGTAATTAGGCCTGCGGAATATTTAACTACCGAACCATTCTGTTCTGTGCGAACCTGAACCGATCTATCAATTACTTTCGCTTTATTAGAAATTCCTATTAATCGTTGGATTTAATTGTTTATTTAATATTAATTTATTTAATCATTTATTTAATAATAATAAAGATAAACCGCCGGACATAAGCATTAAGCACGCCACGCAAAACATATGTCATGTACATTTATTGGGAAATTCAAGCAAATTTTATTTAATATTTAATCTTGGATTTAATATTTTATCTCATATTTAATCTTGAATTTAATATTTAATCTTGGATTTAATATTTTATTTCATATTTCATGTTATAAGACAAATGTGATGCGGGGGAAATAATAGGTTCACGATAAAATAATTAGAAAAATAAAAAGAGCAGTGGGAAGTATTTTTATGTACCGAATATATTTTGTGCAGACACAGCAAGTATCCAAGACGTATGCCCAACAATAATAACAGAACATGTGTTCTGATGCATCGTAGATTAAAGAAGTTTTACATACAGGTTGAGAAATAGAAAGAATGACTGTAATGGATGACGATACGTCGCAAGGTAATTCTTAAGGAGAATACTGGGTTGCTACATGCTACATATAGCTTTTGTGGCACCATTGAGAGCTATCGGCAAATAGGATTCCATTATATATAAATGGAACTACACATACTACTTAGAGAATAGTAATTAACTCATACTCTTCCAAAGAAGAATGCATTACAGTTTGCGCTATTACATTATCGTGCACGTTGTAAAAATTCTTATTTTAAAATATTAATCAACACACTGACTCTTGCTATTTTCTTCTTTTCACACTCTCATTCCAACACTCATGCGCTCAACGATAAATCGATTTACGAGAAATTTCGGGATGCAAAAGCACAGAGATTGCATGTAATACGCGAAAACATATTAAATATTCAAGGTATAATAATTATAACATTCAGTGGACGAAATAAATTTCTGCTTAAATTTCACTTCTTGAATTATATACATAAAGCTACGAATTTATGTAAATGTCCCCAGCCATTTAATTAATTATAAATGAGAAGAAACTACCCACGTTTCATGAATAATTGTACAAGATAAAACAAATATACATGCAATACGGAAGAAAAAGGAATGGATCAGCTAGAATGCGCTTGGTATTCGAGAGAGCTGGGTTGAACGTGGCGTGAACACATGCGATATTCAACGAGTACCGAGAAAATGCAGCCGGGGATACTCATCCCGGGACGTTCGAGCAACAGTTTTTCTTGCGAGCAACCCCACTGGAGCGTATTCGAGTCTGCCTGGAATCCAATAAAAGGAGCGAGGCCGATCTTCGCCGGTCATCGCTTTAAAACAATAGCACGAGACAGGAGAAAAATGCAATGGAGAATGTTCAAGATACTCTCAACGATGGAGCATGTTCTCTTGCACGATCGATATTTCCTTTGCCTTTTTATTTCACGATGAAAATACTCGTCTAACTGTTTCGTTTAATTAAAGACTTTTTCTTGTTGCCTGTCAAAAAAAAAAAAAAAAAAAAGAAGAGAGAAAAAAGAAAAAAGGGGACCAAACTAAAATACGTTGACGTCGATCGATTATAGAGATAATCGCCGAAACCTGTGTTCTGGAAAGTGAACAAGCCTCGTAATCTAACGGAAGCAGAAAGCTGCATCGATCGGCATTTCTAAGGTCTGCGCATTATGGGGGTTTATGCGGTCGGTCTAATGGTATTATCAACCCTTAAAGCTGGACTGCTTTCAGGTCATTGGCCAGTCGGCTGCATTCTTTCCACTTTTTTTTCTCCCTCCTTATCTTCCTTTCTTTTTTCTCTCTTTGTTCTTCGTCCGCTTCGCTCTCCTTAATTAACTTGGTTTCATTCGAGGAAATTAACACGAAAGCGCTCTAAAAATGGCACGACCCACACATGCACAGGATATACATTACCGCCCGGTTCATTGTCACAAAGGGAGAGTTCATTGGCGCCACCCGTGCGTTACGTCGCTAGCAGCTTCGGATAAGGTCACAATAGAGACCCTCTTGAACTGCAATTTTCGACAAGATGTAAGTTCAACGCTAAGAATATTGCGAGGCTACTTATTCACACGAAGTTACGGGGATTCGATTCTGTGTAATCGAGCAGCAGGTTAAGATTAAGAAAATTCCTAAGTTACGGAAAATTCTATGCAATGAGAACAGGGAGTAAGGGATAACGTAGGACGTGGTCACGCAACAAGAAGTATAGTTTTTTCAAGAAAATTAATTGGATGTGCTTATCTGAACCCTTCAAGTATTGAATTATATCAGTGGAAGAATATTTTTATCGTCAGTCTTCTTTTAGATATTTAACAGCCGATAACAATTATTCTAAACATAAATATTTCTTACATATTCGTAATTCGTTATTTTTACTCAATCAAATAGCTATTTTGGTTTCTATCTTTTACTTTCTTTACATAAAACGTACGTAGAATGTTTTCAACGTGACATAGAAAGTTAAAAATACCAGTAGACAAGTGATACTGCAGTTATTATATATTGATACGTTCACTACTGCATATGGTGCATCGATTCAATTATTTAAGTAGTGCGACTGATACAACTGTTGCATTTTAATTTCTGTGTATTTCGACGAAATGCAACTCCAATAATAGTCGCACTCTAATAATAGTGAATTTATTAAACGCGTTACTGGAATGAATGTTAGTAGTTTCTAATGTTGGAATAAGGCTGAAGCAATTACGAAGTATTACTTTACTGAAAAAAAGAAAAAAAAGAAAAGAAATTGGTTCATTAATAAAATGACCAATTGAAATGGAAAGTGGCAAGAAGAATTTGCAAATACATAATTGGTCGACTGTTAATGGGAAGGAAACCCGCTTTTTTCCTTTTTCCACGTAGCAAAGGTATTCCGGCAGGTCAGACGAACGACGTTAAGGTTCACGTACACCAGGTGATCGCGATCTTAACGCGGAGTTGGCGTGCACCTTATCTGGCACAATGTCTAGCTGCCAGTTGAGTTACGAAGTCCTTCGAACCAGCAAGAAGGACTTGACTTTCCAGCAACTTTTACCTGGCCACTTCCACGTGCTACTGTCAAGGTTGAGGTTTCAGGATCAAGACTCGTGGCTTCAAGATCCAAAAACTATGTCGACTCTTGTTTAAAACGTCTCCAAAATCAAAAACTTTATCTTTATAAATGGCTATAAATGCTTGTTTATTATCAGAATTTACCAATATATCGCGAGAGCCTTCATACCCTCTTATTACTGGAATTTGTTAATTACATGAAAATGTGATTCATTAAGAACGGAAACATTATTTGTCCTAAGAATCTAAGGAAGATGTAGCAAAAGAGACAGCCAGTCACTATGAAAATTATTTTTATATATCCATTTCATAAAACGAGGTAAACTTTCATCAAAAAGCTGTATTTTAGCATTAAGTTACGTCATTTGTTCTTCACTAGTCACATTACAATGATGGTTCAGACGACAACGTGATTGAAAAAGATATTATTCGTCGTTTATATGATTTCTATGCAGCGATCTATAAAGAAATTTATTACACAAAAATTCGCTACCCCTGAAACCAATTTAAATTCTCTTTATGACATTTCTCTCTAGAACTGAACCATTTAAGATTCTAATCTTAAGTGATTTATCCTGAACTATCTACACGTCCCAATCCGATTAAAAGTAAGAAAAATGTTTGAAGTTTTCGCTGGTCCTAATTCGATAATGAAAGACTGTACGTTCTATTCGACGATCGGACAATTCACGTGGCGAAATGATCAATGCCAGGGTGTCTACACATGCAAGGTCAAGACCCATTCTTCGATCACTATACACACACAGACATCGGTTTCGAGCGTTTACTCGCACGCGAGCGCGTTTGGAATATTTCAAAAATTACAAAAGCAAGACCTGCACTAGCAACAGTGCCGATAATCTAACGATTCGTTGCAGTCATTAATGATCCTGAGGTTGGTTATTAAGGTCGCAGCAGGCTGGATATCGCGATAAGCTCGAAAAATTCCAAGGCTCTCCCAGTCGTCGTTTACCGACACGCGAGTTCCAGCAACGGGTCCACGACCAATTCGATTTTTCACTGGAACTTTCGTGACTGAAGGGTCTGATTAACCCTTTAAGTGCGGATACATTTTCATAAATTGCTCCCTTCAAACGTAGAAAAGGAAGAAATGACGAAAATATAGTAGCTCACGAAAGTATCCGAGCAATTATAGAGATCTTTTATGAATATATTGTCTGTGTTGTACGAAACGTTTCGAAATTTCGTTAACGTTAGAACGAGACACAATTATCATGACTAGATCGATAAAGTTTGAAACAAATATGAAAATGTCACGATATTTTCTAATTCTTTCGTTATTACATATTGCAGACAAATAAATTCCTCATAGTCAGACCGCGAATTTCCATGCATTTTTATATCTTTATATTCAAAAAGATGATATCTAAGTAAAAATTTGTTTCACCTATGTTCGTTACAACGTTCTGCTTGGAATACTTTACAATATTCTTGCATAGTATACATGAATTTTTTACTTTTTGTGCTTTTACACTTCCCATCAATGCACGAAAATCCGCATTCTTCTCACAACGTACAACAAGCTTCGCTATTCCCTGCAAAAGGTTGAACATTGAATTTTGAGATATAGAAACTTGTCTCGAATAACCCTATCTTACCGTGTTCCCTTTTCTACCAGCTGAATGGTCCGCATAATATTCACGAATTGAACATTCGAACCGATAGGAATATTCCTATCATATCCTTGTTTCCAGTCACCGACAGGAGGAATCGAGACAGGCAGTAAATCAGAGTGGTGACGGTGGCTAAATGGATTCGAGAAATTCCAGTTAGGTGGGACAGAAATGTTGGCCATAGTAACCGAACCAAATATCCAGGCTATCCGACCAGTCGTCGATCCAGAGGCCGTGAATATTGCTGCTTGGCATCCATCCTGACAGGGACACTTTTTCCATTTTCATTTTCCACGTACCATGCCAAAACTGCGACTGACCTACTCAACTCTGCTGGGTGGAGGCAATTTCCCAAGGTGACCTTACGATAATTATCTCCGGATGCAGAAACTTCAGTTCGCCTATTAAGAGTCGGACAAATTGCCTTCATAAAACGCTATTGGGCGTGAGTTCAAGAGTACACAAGATAATATCGTTGGTTCTTTAAAGGAAGAGAAGAAATCGAATCTCTGATGTACGATCGGAGCGTGATACAAATCAGAGTCTTAAGTTGGGAGATTAAGTACGCTGGGTATACTGAAATCGATATTTGTTCAACGTGTGCGACTATCGTGGCCTGTTTTTCACGATTAAAACGATTCAAAGAGAAAAAGTAAGTCTGATTAATTATTGGCATTTAGACTGGTGATAGATTGCCAGTTTTGTTGGGTTCCGAGTAGTCAATTTAGTGCGATGCTTAAAAATCTTCCAAAGAGCTTACATTATTTCAGAACGACCTGTGTGTTACGGACTTTGTAGCGAAAATCGTCTTGCTTTGGACTCGACATAGATGAATTTAATCCAATGCTTGTAAATCCCAAAAATACGTTAAAAGACAAACTACACAGAAGAAGGTAAAAAGGGTATGTGTTGGGATATAAAATTGAAGGCAGGTTTGTGAGCAAAGCAGGACATTCAATACGGCTGGAAATATATAGTAATAAATGGCTTTAGCCTTTCGGAGGTGTTACAGAGGCTTTCGAGTGAGGGATGATCGCGTTAACCTCGGGTAATTGAACCCTCCTTCCCTTTCCCTTGCTTTCCTATAGTAAAGGTTGTCTCATCCTTTCGAGTCTACTTTCTCGGATATCGTGTGTTTAGATACGCCTCTTCCCGGCTGTCGTCCCTGGGTAATCATCGCGAGAATGTCTTGAAAGCTTCTTAACAACGATGCAACACGATTATACGAAAGGGCACAGGTTCATTGAAAGAAGAGAATCGACGAAGCTCTGGATATTTAGGGGAGGCGTTCTCTTCACTTGCCGAAACTCGATGAAAATATAATGAACACTGGATGAAGCTGCGCTATTTCCAACGAAGAAATCAAGTCGCCCTTTCTTTATGCAGACGACAGAACCGTGGAAAAGCCACAACAGGTGGAATCAGAGAGTCGCATAAAAGGATTATTAAGAGGAATAGGAGATATTTTATGAATTCTTCGATTTTTAGTGTAGTTTACTGGTATATCTGTAGCGATAATATCCTTTGTGTATGTATCCTTTGTGTATTCTTAAAGACACACATTAAACACTTGTTCAAAAAGTAAGCACAGATAAGCGACAATTTGCACGACAATCACAGACTTGGTGATAGTAAATGAAATTTACGAATTGCAAGCTATTTGAGGATCTTATTTGACGTAAGGTTGTAAGAAGCCATAGTCATCTACGTACTTGTAACTTATCAATTCATTAAATATCATTAGTTGATACATTATTTAAAGGACCCAAGTATCCCTACGTTCATTGCAAAACCTTTCCTTTCAGTAAATGATCCAAGACTTTTGTACAATGCTGTACACTTTCACAGAGATCTTCTTGTGAAAGAATTTCAAATATCGGATTGCATCGTCAGTCGGTAATTTATTGTACAAAAGAACTCTCGAGTATCTTTACATTCATCCGTAACAACGAAATCTTTCCTTTTAATAAATGGTCCAAGACTTTCGTAGGTACAATACCATACACCTACAAAGGGGGTTTCTTTCGTAAGAATTTTAAATATTTGATCGCATTGTCAGTTGATAATTTATTGTACAAAAGGGTCCTCAAGTATTCCTACATTCACTCGTAATAACCAAATCTTTCTTTTTAATAAATGGTCCAAGACTTTTGTATTGTACATACCCTACATTTACATATTAAATTCATCTTTCATTTAAATTCGCCAAATATTGGACTGGAACACTCTACAACACTAATATTAAAATCCAAATTACTTACGATCTTATGATGAAGATGCTGAAGCTCCCTTTCGGTGACTCGCCTTCGAGACAATTCGCGTTGTTCCCTTCTATATTGGCTGTACTTGTAGAAGAGATACATGCCAGGAAGCGCGAGAACAACCAGGGGTTTCATCAGGCTGGCTCTTCCGCTTCCTCCGCGAACACGAGGCTCTGGAGGCTCGTCAAGGTCCTCCAGTTGGCCAGCACCCTCGGCCAAAGCTGGCACCACCGGCATGATTGATTATCTAAAACAGAGAAATTTGAAAATTAGTATGGTTGTTGTATATTGTTAAAATCGATATTCACAGGACAAGGAGAAAAATGGAATCGAGTGGATGAATAAAAAAAAAATTAGATTCATCGTTATACTTAAACCTGCTACGTTCTTTCGATCACCTTCGATTTAATTATATTTTCCTAACGTTAAAAAATATCTTCATAAAGTTGGTATGCATAATGCCTCGTTTTATTTTCATGTTGAAACATTGCAAACATTACAAACATTCTCTCTTTTTGCTGAAATGAAAGCAAATTTGAAATATAAAAATTATTAAAAATATAAAATTGAAATGAAAAATATAAGAAAGCACTATAAATTTATATCTAATAAGAGCAATGAATAAATATAATATACATCACACAATAAACAATTGTTAAGGAATATGATAAGCAAATTAGTCTACTACAAAAGTTACTAAAATTCAGTGTATCGATTTTAAATTTTCTTTTATTCATCACTGTATTCCTCCTTAGGAAAATTAATCCAGCCATTCATGATTATTCACACCACTGGAAAATAACTCCTTCGAGTGGTCTGATTGTTCGCAACTATGTACACGCATTGCGTCTTGTATAGTGAAACACGCGTCAAAGGGAAATCGTTTCGGCGCTGATTAATTAATGACATCGCATCCGATTATTACCGTGTCGGACAATAGCTTGTACCGGCGTATTGTACTTCATCGAGGATATTGAAACGACGCGGCTACCATTTCAATTGGCCGGAATGTAGTTGACAAGAGAAACGCAGCTCTCCGAGTCTCATAATGGATCATTTGTTCGAAACGCTTAATTAGTCGCAACACTGACTCTTCAACGTTAAAAACTTCTACATACTCGTAAATACGGTGACTGGCGAAAGTGTACGAACACTCCTAGAAGCCTTATATGTATATATTATAAAAAAACATTTTGAAATTTATTGCCACTGTAATCGCACATGGCTATCGTAATTATATTGGTAAAATTTGAAACTGTGAATAAACTGAGAATCCATGTAGCAGATACAAGATATTTCTTGAAAGCATAGACTTTACAAAGACCAACAAAGTATTTGAACAGTCCATTATTTATTGTTAATAAGTAGATCGCGAATTTGTACGTATTCCTGTGAAATTTGAAGATGCAAAAATATACAGAATGAACTAATATGTAAAAATATATCCAAAGTAGAATACTTGTTACGATATTTGGTAGATAGACAAATTTTCTATCTAAATTTCACTTACGTATTTATCTTAATGAAAATATGAATTTCCATATACGTTTGCAGTTTATTAACAAGGCGAAACGATCGAGGGCAAGAAAACGATGTATAGTGAAACCATCTGTAGCACTAGTTGTATGTTTAAAACTACTACACAATTTTTCACTGAATGTATACTTGCAATAAATGTCTTGTATTATAACTTTTATACACATTTTCGGAATGGTTTCGAACGTTACTGTTCATAGTCACGATAGTCGTGTCTCATTTACACTGGTCACGACATTTAATGCACATAATATATTGAAAAAAATATTCTGTAATAAATATTTGAATATTTTCGTTAGTCACTGTAGTCTATCAGTCTGTAAAAGGAAGAATTCACTGGATGCTGTGTGCAGTCCTCGGGAATGATTCTTTATAGAGTGATCGGAATTTTTATATGTTTCGCGAAGAATTTCAATGTACTGATAAAAGTTCAGCAGGCGAGCTGGAAGAGTTCTAGGTCAGCGGGAGATGACTATTGGGTATTGGTTTTCCATCAAATCGTTTTTTACAATCCCACGTCCCTTGTCATCTGTATTTCTTCCCCCGTTTCCCGATATTTATAATCCTCGTTAATGTCTTCCTGAAATACGTGGAATGAAACAGTTCTCTGTTGCAAGTGATTAGAGTAAAAAAATAAAAAAGGAAGGGAAGATATGCCAATGCCCTATCTTCTGCTCTGTGATGCTTTGGTTATTGGAAAAATTGAAAGGAAAAAAAATTCGAAGCCTTTCATTAGAATGGCCATATGTGCTTTTCAGAAGTCACTGATCAACTCCATTTTGTAGGATGCTCACAATTTCATTAGTCAGATCCATAATTAATATTCAACACCTCAGGAAGCAGAGCACTAGTTTCTATGAATTTGTTTATTACACGCAGAAATATATATATATATATATATATATATATATATATATGTGTATACAATATGTATAAATAACGCGTATGTACATGTGTATAAATAATCGCCAATTTCGAGGTACATTTTGAAAAATCATGCTAGTAATTGTAATTTTCCCTAACATTACGGTTTACGAAAGTGATCAGCGTCGCTTCTCAGCGTCTCATATGTAACCTCTTATGACAATCGACGTTTCATTGATCCCACGTATTGATTATTTTGGTGGTTCGAAAAAATTTGTCTATCAGCTGGACAATGTTCTGACGGATTTCCGTGACTTCAATGAAATTTCGTACTGTGCTAGCCGGTCGTTCACCGACTATATTTAATTCAGCCGTCTACTTGCCGTGCTATTCTTAACCTGCTGCTCTAGAAATACGCGAGCTGTTACGTCACCCGTGGCTAGGTCGTGTACCCTCGCATCGTTGCAATTTGCACCCGAGATGCTGCTATCGTCTCTATCAGTGGCGTTAGGATAATAGTAGTCTTCGTAGTATCTTGAGATCTTGAATTAAAACATCGAGTAATGTTACTATCCATTGATTTAGTAACAATGATGATAGCATGTAAGATTCTATATGGTTTTAACGGAGCTTGGAACTAGGGTGAGATATAGTACTTCATCTAACTTCGAGATTCTGAATCACTTGAATCTTCCTAGATTCCTATTAATTTGTAGATCGAAGTGGTTGAATAAATATAGAAGATTTGAAGCTACGTTGCTTCATTATAATCTTTGTGATTTATTTATCAATTATCTACGTAAGAGTAAGAAGATTAGATGATACAGCATCTCCAGTGATTGATGGACATTGTAATATAAAGGTCTTACAACGTTTCCTACTTTTAATAAAACTTTGGTATTCAATGCACATACATTATGAACTTTAAATTGCATTTGTGTTTTAAAAATCATATAGTATTAACTTTACTAATTGCTATATTTTGTCATGTTACTGTCATATATCTAAATACCAATTCCTGATGTCTTTGAGACATACGTAACTTCTTCCAATTGTGAAGCTAGTATAATAACTGTCGGAGACTTATGAATGGGCGTGTTTCTTATTAAGATGCAGAATCACAAATATGAAGTACCTAATTAATTTATAGAAAAAATAAACATCTTTTGGATGATTAAAACATATTGTATTAATCAGATTACATTTATGGCAGAATGGGTGACAGCAAATATTTCAAGGGAAACCTCCATTCTCCAGTTCGATTTTTCTGCCATTGTCAAGGTGTCCAAGGCTGATATATGCTATCAATTATCTTCTAGTCGATTACTTGAAGAGAACGACGTTCATCCTTTGTGGTCAACCAGTGGTTACTAGCGGATCACTTTCTCAAAAATTGTTCCTAGCAACTATCTGATTGCTGTATATCTCAGGAGTGTTGTAGCACTACTCTTCCAGATTCTGCTCTTCCAGATTCATGGATAATGTTTATCAAGGTGGTCGGGGAATAACGAAATGGGGAAACTAATTTATTACTCGAGTTCTTGCTATACGGTCTGCCATGATGAAACTGGGACTTGGAAAAATTTCCGCATTCCTTGAAACAATTCTACCAGGATGAGGATTCTCGAATATAGAGAAAAAGTTCTAGCATCGATAGAACTTTTAAACTTGAGAAGAAAGAAAGATTGAAGAAAAGAAAAGGATGCAAGAGTACTGAGACAAATTTCAATGGAAAATAGAAAGGAAGGAGGTTAGAACAATCAAAAAGAATTTTCCAGTAACTAAAAAGATAGTAGAGACACCAAGCAGGAAGTACTAAAAAAGAAAATGTAAAAATGAGGAGTAAAAGGAATCCTAGTCATAGAAATAACAATACGACAACGTTAGGAAGAAATTTCATTGATTAAAAAAAGCAGCGCAGGAACTTCAAAAAAAAAAGTAGCTGCAAACTTAAAAACAACACAAGAACGTTAGAGAAGGAATTCCACGGCTAAAAAAAAAAAAAGAGGAAAGTGAGACGTAAAAATATAAAAAGGAACTCCATTTACACAAAATAGTGCAAGGACGTTGAGGAAAGAATTCTAACAGCAAAAAAGAAGGAAGCATCAGGAGGAAATGAAGAAGGATTTCCAACCATGAAAAAAAATAATGCAACGCCATGAGAAAGGAATCCAGCTATGAAAAAAGTAGATCAAAGGCAGAAAAAAGGAGTCGTAATCGTAGAAAGCTGAGTTAGGAATTCCAATAATTCCTTTTGTTCTAATTTTAGAGTATGTTACTGGATCACAAAAGATTCAAATCTCATAAGATTTCTGTCAATTTGCTTACTCTGACGTCTCTCACATGAAAAATTTACGATGGTCTAATTTTCGATTTCGATTCGATCGTGGATGTAGCTTATACAGATTCATGCTATTACTAACATAGCTAATTTGTAAAGTCTAAAGATTTGTTACATATTTACTAAGTAGCGAGATTTGTTTCTAACGATTTACTAATACATGTGATAATGAATCACATTATCCTACCAATAATCATAGAAAACAGTGATTATATTCATGTTTCACGAATAAATCTAAAAAATAATGGATCATTTGACGAATGGGAACAGAAATCTACTAATCTAACTTAACCTATTTACACTTCATTTTCTCTGTGTTTCGCAAATACTCATTTCCGTGTTTGTGGACTATGGAACAATTCCAAATCGAACAAAGCTCACAAAAAATGGACGCGGTCTTCCTAACCGTAGTAAAGATAATAGTGTGTAAAGTGTATACGCGAAACTCGATACCGTTCTCTCGAGATAAGAAGGCGTATCAAATAGAACGCGCGTTGTTCTACTAGCAATTGAACGAGCCGTTAAAAAAGGTTGGTACATGGTTTGTAGTATCTCGAAACCGGGTAAAAAAAAAAGAGTAAGAAATTCGATACGAGGCAAGGCGTTTTCGACGTGTCATGTACGTGTAACATAATCTAAGCGTGTGCTTTTGTACGTGTTATCGCTTCGAGTGGCAATACATTATCGGAAATGAGTCGATATATTGACTGACGTGGTACATCCGACACCGTAGAAACGCACGCCACCTTGGGATTCGCTGTTTTTCGAGCAAGGGCAAGTTCACGCGTTTTTTCGCAGACTCCGAAAAAAACTCCAACGAGCACGGTTACACGGATACTGCGGCTCTGCTTTTACGTCTTTCAGCCGGGAAAAAATGAAGTGATAAGTGAGAAAACGCGGCAGCGTGATATGAACAATTTGTAGTTCTTTAAAAATTGACGCAGATTTGAATGAGAAAAGAGAGAAAACAGCGCTATAAGTATTAAGATCTACCATATAAAATGTTCTACTTTATAGTATCAATTTTCCCAATCTTCATTCTTTTTGAATAAACATTTCTGTTTTTGAAGATACATTATTACATACTATTACATTTTAGAGCGGAGAATTCTCTTCCACATACATATGTATAACCTTAATATTTTTTAATTAAAGTCATCCTTCTTAAAATTCACTGAAGCATGAATAGTAAGAAATCATTGAATGTTATATACAATCTAATACACAGAAGGGAAAGATGAGAGGAAGAAAATGTCAAGGAGCAGTGTATCAAAAATACTCTTAGAAATTGTATGCTATTATAGTGACGATTGAAGGAACAACATTCAATACTCTACAAACATCTGAATAAATTCCTTTGGAAATTCCAAAGAGAGGGAGAAAAGAAGGAGAAAGAAGGGGAAACACAACACCATATATGCATACCAGCTCTTAGTACGCGAAACATTGAATTTTCTTGTATCATTTTTCTAAATCTTCTTTGTCTTCGATAAATACCTGTGCAAATGTATCTATGCGTATCATTCTAAAACTAAGAATTCTTTATTGCATACGTAACCTCAACTATCTAAATTAACCGTATCTCTCTTAGAATGCAACACAATACGATCCTTAAAAGTTAAACGTTTTATGTTATAATCTCATATATATATACAGTAAATTCCACACAAATTTCTCCAGACATTCCAAGGAAAAAAAGAGAAAGGAAGGGAGGAAGGGACGCAAGGAAGAAGATATCGTCGAGAAACGGTCGAACCTCGAACCGCGCTGTTAAAAATTATTACGCTATTATCACGACGATTATCGTGCTCGATCTAATATTACACGTACATATGCGTCTCGCCTTGACATGTCGTAATGGCGGTCGCAAGAACAAGGACACCCACCGCGGCAGGATAACATCGTATCGCATAGGCTACACGGCCAAGTACACGTCCTGTGCTCTGACTTCTATTTTTATGCCACTTTTCCTCCCTCTGTTGTTCACCGTTGGCCCGACTTCGATTGTGCCGTGTGTTGCACGATTAGAATCGATCTGCCCACTCTTTTCCCTCATCCTCACGTGACTCCACGCGAAACCTGATGCCGTGACAGAGAGAAACACACACGCACGCACACACAAAGAGGGAGGGGGGCGGGGGGTCGTTTTCTGATTTGGTCGCGAAACGTCATCGACGCCTATACGCGTTTTAATAGAAAAACGCTTCGAATAGAACACGAATCGACCATTCATTAAGCTCCATTGTAGTATCATTAACGTTTCGAGTACGCTAGCCTAGTGTTATCGAATTGCAGCGAACGTGTAACTTTAGACAGGCTGAGAGGGGTTGGGCAGACAGAAATAACGTGCGGTTTCGTGCACAATTTTACCGTATTACGGATACAAGCCTTTAATTAAACAAACGGGTAAACAACTAGTCATCGTCCCGCTGCGACTGCCACATCCATTATATCATCGAAATGTTAACAAGGATCAGAAATAAGAATTTTATTTTTACACTCGAATATCCTACTTTCTTATTTCAATTTGTAGTAATATTTCGATTACTGTAACACGTATATTTTTGATAAACAATGTTCCGAATGTCTGTGGTGCGAGCAAGACATGTATACCGTTGAAATACATATATCGTTCGACATGATCGTCGCGACATTTTCAGCAAGCGGTTACCTGATTAGGCTCGACAACACGTTTCTACGAGCCCGTGCGAATTTACGAGGCGAAGTTACGAAGGCCGTTCATCGTCAAGGATAGAGCACAGCGATTCGACCGCATATGTAAACACAGCCGGCGATTGGTCGAAGGCACCAGCGAAAACACATCGCAAAAAAGCCGCCAATTCTTAATAAACACTGACACAAACCCACCCCTTAACTCAACCTTCAAATCTAACCATTGACACACGTAATGATCCCCCGTAATAAACCAATTCTCGTATGCAATTCCACCAAAAATTCACCAAACGAGATTCTACCAAACAGCTCCTATTCACACTGTCTACCTCTCCCCGATTCCTCCCTCGATATACATCGTGTCACAGCGAAAGAATACGAGTATAGTATAGTATCTAAGCAACACCGTGATAACTGTCACAGAGCACTTACGTCGTGGTCGGTGGTTTCGTTCGATGGTGGATCGCGCCAGAGCCCGGTGTCCACGGGGTTAATCGGGAACGTGCGCGTGAAGGTGAATGGAAAGGCGGCGAGAAACGAGCGGAAAAAGCACGAGAAGAGAGACGAACGCCAGCGCCGGCGACACGAGCGTTCCTCGTGCGCTCAGCTCAGCTGAAACATCGCCGAGCAGCGACTGCGAGGCTGCTTCTACCGGCGGCTGCACTGTGCGCCTGCAACGAGGCAAACCGCGCAACGGGTCTGGCTCGTGGCTGTTCGCCGCGGCCCGACAATTTCCGCCGCAACTCGGCCCGTTCCGCCTCTAGCCGGCCGACCTCGATACTTTTTGGCGGTCTTCGAGGAACTTCGACCGCCTGCGCGTACGAGCCACAGGGTTGCAACTCCACGACTCTGGTTCACGATTCTCGCCGCTGCTGTTCGAAGGCGCATCCATGCACTGCGCATCTACACAGGTTCTGTTCTACCTGTGCGAGCGTTCCTACCTTCCGAGTTTCTTTCTTGGCGTTGGCTCGGGTGCAGAGCTCTGGCTATATTCCAGGCGAGTTATACCCGAGTAGGTTTAGGTTATTGGAGGGGAATTTGTCGGAAATTTTGGCCGATCTACTGGAATTTATTTCGTAGGTTTAGAACCTGGAATAGAATAGATTTTGACGAGGATTGGTGGGAACCTTTCATTTGTGTAATACGTTCTAAAGATGGTACTGTGAGAGGGTGTTTGTTGAAAGACTTTGTTAAATCTACTGGAATCTATCGCAGGTTTATAGAGGAGTATATGATCCATAATGATAAATTCTGACGATAACTATCGCGAGGCTTTATCCTGTACAAAAGATTCCAACGTAGTGCTTGAGGATTGTTAGTAAATTTTGGTAAACGTACTGGAATTTATTGTAAAAGGTGGTTAATAATAAATTTTGTTAAATTTAAGCGAATTTATAACCTGTAACAAATGGTACTCTGACGATAATTAATCGAAGGGTAAATACTGAGTATCATAACGGTGCATGACAATCCATTGTAATTATGAAAATTCGTTATACTTTTTCAGACCGTAAAAACGTATCGTGACAAGAGAATGAGGTTGCGCGTTAATTAATTATGAAACTGAAGGGATGATACCCTTTATGGTCGAGGTAGATATCTAAACCCAAGTCCTCATTATTCTGACATATACCATTAGGATTTTTATTCCATCAATTACCCTCAACCCCTAAACTACCGAATCTATAACCCGCGTAACAAATTATGGCAATAAAGTCCTAACCTCATTACGACGTTCATTTATGAAATTTTGCTTGAAATATTCCGCTGACTGTTACTAACCGATCAGTAAGGGATTCATCGAATCAATCATACGCGTGACTATGCAACTAGGGAGTGCGTGACGCAATGCACGTAAAAGCTAGAATCGAAGCATTTCTGTCGGCATAGTGGCCGGGTATTCACTGAGGTGGTACATGGTCCCCGTTGCTGATTCCTAGCGACGATGTTGCGCTACTGCTCTGCTGGAGAAGGATCGATAAAGGGAGGAGGGATGGAACCACCCGGGAAGAAACGACGGAATCTGCGCTCTTCCTTCCCCCAAACCCCTCGAGCACGTTGCTCACCCACAACGCATGACTGTTCGGTAGATTCGCTGATGTCGGTCTATTCTTCGGTTCTCTCTTCCACCTGGCTCCCAACCTCTTCTTACCCCTTTTTTTTCTACATCTATCTCCTCTCCCCTTTCTCTTCCTACCTTTGGAATACCAGTTCCATCTAGCCGTAGACGTACCGCTGCAATATTAGGGTTAGTGAACTCTGAATCGACGCAGATAAGCGTCCGAGCTCTTTTCACTAGGCAGCTGATTATTTTCCCGTGTGTAAAAGCGACGATTCTAATTCTTTCCTTCCTTCGTTAACTGGCCTAGCTTCCTTTTCCTGGCCAGCGTTTTCGCTGATTGGTTCGTGGAATGGAATTAGGTTAGGTCGCCCCTTTATTTGGTATTCAAGCATATGATAATTACAGACGTGGACGCAAGGGGTTAATTAACCAGTCGTGGCCATTCATTGATGAGCGCATGGTCTGGAAAACCTAATATATAGGAGTACCTAGTTTGCGATCCACTGTGAGAAGAAGCTCGGAATGTTCCATACCCCGTTTAAATAATTCATCAACAATTTATCAAGGAACACCTGTATGCAGCCAGCCTTGAGGAGTTCCTGGAAAATAAATGATTCTGCCTTGGAAGAGGTTTAGAAAGAAAATAGTACAAGATACCGTTCCTTGGTTTCCTACCAAGATTCGAAAATCTATTGTATATAATTTCATGCTTTCGTTGATACCCTTCCTCGTTTCTCCCTATTAAAGGTTTCCCGGTTATTATTATTCCCAAATTGGAGTTTTGTCAGAGATTTTATCTACTTAACCACTCTCGAGTACAACGTAATACTAAATCGGATTCTATCGTGTTAGTTGTACAAAACTGGCTGATCCCAGAGGCAGGCAAAAGGTCAGAGTAGATATACGCCCTCGCAATGCCGGTCCAGAAGACCGTGAGTCACTTTGATATTTTGCTGATTACCAGTGAACGTCAGTCATAAAACTGGCATTGCCTCTCGATTTGGAAGCGGTGGGGCGCTGCCTTTAACTTCAACTTCACGGATTAAAGCGGGAAGAAATAGATACAAAAGAGCGCATCCAGAGATCGCGCGCACCGAAAAAAATCCGTGAATCCCTCTCTCTCTCTCTCTCTTTCTTTCTCTCCGGTTTATGTGTCGCAGCCCGGCCGTTTCAATGCAGGGTTGGTAACGAGTACGAGCTTCTGACGTCTCCTCGAAATAACGAGGCCTCCGAACAAAAGTGCCCAGAGGTTCTTCTACGCCTAAGCTAGGGGTAAAAGAGTGTCGTTACGTAATAATATCTCTGAAAATCCGGCGTGTTACCTCCTTGCGAGTCACGCTGCCAGAAACAAGCAATTTAGTAGTCTTCTCTTTTGCTGCGAGGATCTCTCCAGAGTACACTACTCCTTTCTTCTTTCCCTTTATCTCCTGGTGTACGTCTACCAGGGACGCTTTGCAATTTGATAGAAAACGAAATTGGACAGTGTCAGTTTCTCTTGAATTAAGCTTAAATTTTTCAATGAATTTGTATATGTAAATTTTATGACTGGAATTCGTCTGGTTGTTTCGTTTATTATTTTACAGCAAAGGGTGTATTGTATGTGATATTAGGAAACATAACTGCTCGTTCCAAGCAATGCACAAAAAATACTAAAGAAACGTAATTTAGCAACAAATAAAGATACTATTACTACGAGAAGTTAGGCTATGCATAAAGAATAATGGAAAGTAGTGACTTATTTTAATGTATGGCAATTTTGTCACATGCATAGGACATTTTATACGACTGCTGTGTTACAAAACGCGCTTGCATTAATAGGTCATATATCAGATCCCAACAGTGGTATCGTGAAAGAATATCTATTTGCGACGAATAATTTATCGCGAAAGTTTACATCGACTTCATAACGAATAACAATGATAAATTCTGACGATGATTGAAAGATTGAGAATCAATAATGCTGTGAGTCAGACTATTTTCATTTTACATCTTCAAAGCTGTGATTTAACTAATTATGAAACTAAAAGGCCGATACATTAAAAAGTTGAGAAATGTGACAAAACCTGAAATTTTAGTTATATATGGAGTTATATAAGGTGACGACTGTCGATTGATGAAAGTGAAATACAGCGACTTTTCATCTTGGTAAATGATTCGAGAAAGATACAAAAAGTCGACATCCTTGAATCGTAGCCAACGTCGTACGAGCATAGCCATTTTTCGTGACGTTTGACCCGTTTCTATTGGATGAGCATGACGTCACCGCAGGGAATGTCAGATCAATGGTCCCCAGGGGTTGGTGGCACTGCTTTCCTACCTTTACATCCTCCGGTACCTCGTTCAACCACCGTTCCTGATAAACACGTGCACACAGACTGCCCACGCGAGTTACAATCGAAATTATCGAGGATGACGACAGATACCACGTACGTTGCAAATTCTATGATTCACAGTTAGTCTAACTTGTTCCTTCCATATCTGTTAATCCAATCTGTCCGCTACCTTTAACATTTTCCCGTACACGTGTGCATTACTGACACATTTTTTTTTCAACTGCCTCCTGTTTCTGTCTTTCATACGCCGGTTAATTATAACGTAATCGCCAAAGAGGAGAACATTCGCTTTCAGTAAACATATTCTACCCCCTATGAATCCTTCACAAACCCATTACCACGAAATTGTGTCCTCTCAATAAGGCATCAATCTCGGCTTAATAGTTTCAGTGACAACACTCATCTTCGAAAATTGATGCTCTCGTGGTGGTGCTCAAACGTGCTTCCATTCTTTCTTCGAGACGTTCGATCGATTCGCTTAATCTCGATACGATTGCTTCGTTTCGGTACAGTTTGTATCGTGGAGAGCCATCGAAGAGGCTTCTAGCTTGGTCGATGACACGGCCGAGAAAAGTTACTTTCCTCCCGGGTTTCGTGGGTGTTGAGAACCACTGGCATGACGTCACAGAAAGTTCAATGACGTCATAGACCGTTCGATACACCGCGATCCGATGGTGGGGGTTGGTTCACCGAGAAGCGCTCAGGACCACGGTAGGGGATAGAGAGGAAACGAAGCTGTGCACACATATACGTACACAGCGTCAAAGGGGAAGTCAGCGTGGAGAACGAGAGACTTTTCACGCCGTTGCAACTGAATGCTACTACTACACTGGCCTCGTAGATCAAAGAACTAGGCTGACAGATTCGGCCGTGTTGTTACCATTTCCTCCCAATCCTTTTCTCTCTCGACATTTCCACGCGGTACTAAAATTCTATATCGCATGCCTGACGAATTTTTTCCACGAGATTTTTTCCCACAAGTTACCTAGAATTTTTCTTCGTACGTGTTGTATAATCTTTTGCGAGTTAAAATAGATGGAGTATTTGAACGCTTACTACTACCACTGAGAACATTTATGCATATGACACGTTTGTGAAAATTCGGATTTCGATCTTGCCTTCAACGACACACCGCGCTTTCTGCTGACATTTCGTATCGTGGATAAACTATTAAAACATGATCGAGATATGAAAAGCCACAAATGTGCTCTAGTTATGTTAAATAGTATCTCGAAAGCTTATTATCTAGAAACACTACTAGACGAAACGAAATTTAATATATTGAATCTAACTGATTAACACGTAATTACTATAAGTACAGCAGCGTGCAACAACATTCCGTGACCACTTATTATGGCCCGTTCAGAAACTGCACTGACTAATTTTATAAACTGAGAAGCAAGGAAAAGGAATGACATCTTCCAAGTACTTTTCCCAATTTTTCTTGGAATTTACTATTACTTACTGTTGTATCCATAAAATAAGTGAACCTATGGAAGTATATCACCCGTTTCTCGAAAATCGAACGTTTATTGTGTACCTGAATGACCAGTTCGAGGGATTTAGAAAAGGAGAAGTTGATCAGTTTGATTTCTGAGACGCTCGTAATAATTAGAGTGTTGGTAAAAATGAAGCTGCAACTGCAAAAGAAGAAGTAGTTCCAAGTTGATATTCTACGTTCCTAATAACGCACGATCACCTTATTTTCCCTTTGAACTTGCCAAACTCCTGTTTTGCCGATCAATACCAACATTTGGTATACCTTCAAGCCTCATTAATTTCACCAATTCACCATATTTCCGCTTTCCACTGAGAATACATTTGCGAACGAAAGCTGGAATGTCGCGTTCGAAGTATATAAATAAGTGGAAGGGACGATGCTCGAGCAGCAGCGTTACGTAACGCGATTTAACGGTCAAGAAGGGAGCGTTGACGATGGTGTTTCCGGTGTTCCGTCTTCCGGCCAGTCGGAAACCGCAGAGTGCACCGCGTCGCGGAACGAAAATTACAAGCGTACCTTTTATAAGCAGCCCTGACTGATAGTAGGGGGTGGCGCAATGCGGCTACCCTGAATTGCATCCCCAAGAACGGATAAACAGGTCGCTGGAGATCTCGCAGAACATTCGTTCTTGAAAATTGCCGGCCTTAAAGCAACCTATTCCATACACGAACAACACCCACAGATCGTTTGCCAATTAAAAATCAAGCATTCCACAGAATCAGTGAATCGCGTCTTAAACAAACATATACGCACAGTATTTGACTGTGAGTGGAAATTGAAATAGAATTGTAGGCGGTAGTGTCGCGAAAATATTTCACGGCTCGTTTCGAGTCGAATTACTTCTCCGTGATCTTTTTCAACTTCTTCGCCGTAACGTCGCGTAAAAGACAGAACTTTCGTAGATGCAGCGGTTCGAACGAAGCGAGATCTTGTCTCGTGTACGAGCCGGAAAAGAAGTTTCAAACGAGAAGAGGATCCTTCAAGTTGGCTTCTTTCGAACGATAAAAGAGAAAATTCAGCTTTCGGGAACGCAACGACTAGGGTATATGTATGTCGAGAAAATCCTCGTTTAGATGCCGAGCCACCTGCCTCTTCGAGGCTCGGTATCCACTCAACGCGCCTCTTCTTCGTGCTCCAGAATCAGTCGACATAGCGAGCCTCTGCTACCCTATTGCATATGCAAATATGCATGTGCTCGTGCAATCTGGACTTCCAGGTTAATTTGTCGCTTCTTCCTGGAATAACCTTAATTATCTTTTGATCGTTCTGCTTATCCTAATTAAAATTATTAAAAGATTTTATTTTTATTCGGCGTCTCTATTTATCTCTAACCCCTTGCTCTAATTCTATATCGAGCTGAACTTGACATTGTACATTCTTTTATTCCTTCTACTTTTAGTATATAAAGATTACAGGGGGATAATAAGTCACATTTTTTAAGTTTTATAGGAGGGATATTTTGAAATTCAGTACATTATATTAATTAATCTAGTATTAACAATATTATATTCTTTATTGGCTTTTTCTGTATACGATCTCTACCATATGACAGAAAATTCAGAAAAATTTCACTGCTCCGAGATGAATTAAACGGCATTTGCAACCTAAAATTCTACATGTTTTCATGTCAGGATATTTCAAATTGATAAAAATCGACTGAAAATGCACATAATTTTAATGACTACAATAACTGATGACATATTCGTGGTTCTTCGGCTTTTTGCTACTAAAAACCCAAGAACTACAAATACGTCATCCAATCACCGTAAAAGTTTAAAATCTAAAGATTAATCAGCGTTGCTACTGAATATTTATGGCTACTTTAATTTATGGCTACTTTATATTCTTTCCACTAAAACTAGATCATCTGAATCATTACATACGTCGCGTGGAACGATTGCGACTCTCCATCCATCTATATTCCACTTCCTTTTCCATGGATCGTTAAATCTCGAGGTAAATTGATTTTTTAGCAATAATAAAACTGGCGAAAACGCAGTTTTCGGTGTTCTACTTTTACGTGCGACAGCCGATTTCCACATTTAATTACCCGGGCAAGATGAATGAGGATTTCCTGACTCTCGAGCATCGATTTCCTTTCCGTTTAAACAATGTCTGGCCAGAGCTATTCAGAAATTAGATGGAGGCCAACGAGAGAATTTCATAGGAATGTCTGCATTAATCAGCAAGAACCTTATTCCACGGGCAGGGGAAACTTATAGTTTATGTAGTTTGTTAACGTTTGAATATCCACGCAAGAGGAGAAATTATAGTGAATTAAAGAGCACATAGCTCTTGCGAACAACAGATCTTTTTCTGAAATGTAATTCGCATATTGTTCTTACAATTGAGGAAATCAATTTGTAAAATGAGTTAAGAATCACTTGGATTCATTAGAGAAGGACATTCGAATATTTTAAAGTGGTATTCAGTAGGATTTTTTAATCATCTTACCCTTCGATGAAATACGTTTAATTGAAAAAAATTCGTGTTTCTTGTGTCGCCCTCGAAAGCACGTGACAAAACCAATTGTACGTTCCTTACTCGGTAGGTAAAATCATATGAAATATTTCTATATTCCATCGATAAAGCGGCAAAAATTCCCATGGGGAAAGCAAATATCATTGTTCAGCCATTTGTTGTAGGCATAGAAGAACTCTATTATAACATTACATTACCATGCATATATTTACTCGAATCACAGATGAGTACGCAAAATTGTTATGAGTGAATGAGATGTATGAATGCGTCTTAGGAGTACAACTAGTTTCTAATTTTAAATACGCGAACTATATATACAAATTGGAGATAAAATAGGTAAACAATGTGCACAATATATACAGAGTACAAACCATTGACTATCGACAAACTGTGCACGTAGTCGATGCAGTGATGGTATTATATATTTTAGTTACACTTTCCGCCACTGTAGTGTTGCAATCTTATTCTATCCCTAGTCGGTATTGTTGGAAATGACACGACAACGATAAGAATTTCCTATAGAAATCCTAATTTGTACTGGATTGATATATGTATATATCTACCACTTAACTATCTATCAGTAAACCTTAAACTCTCCAAAAAATTCTAAAGTATAAAATTGTGCGATGCATTTGATGAATTTAATAAAACTATTGTACACGAATCACATAATTGCATAAATGTTAGTAATACGAAACGATTCGCGAAAATATATTATCCTTGCATTCTGCCGATTACAATTCAATTAGTCAACGCAATGATTCATCGTTGAGCCGTTTTCGAGTGTCGTCGTGGCTCGATTCGTTTGCGAGGATGTAACGAGCAAAACGGCGCGTGGGTTCATCATCCGGCGAGGAGAAATTGCATCAACACCTTGCGCCTCTATTAAATCTTTTCCGCATAAGTTAAACAAAGATTTGTAGCTCGCTGATTAACTCTTGGGTTAGTCACGTTCCGCGTGTGTCAGAGTTCATCAGCGCTATCAAGCTTGTGTCGGTGAGTGCGTTTGACAACTGCCACTTCTCTGGTAGGAAACGAGTTTTCCCTCCAATGTGCAAACCAAAATAATATTTCTGCAGAGCTTCGATTATCAAGATATCGATTAACACAACGATTATTGTAACTTCGATTAATTGAAAATTTTAAAAGTAGTGCCTTGTATCGAAGATTGAAAAACGAAAATGAAAACTGAAAGAAGTTGTTACGTTTTTACTGAAAAGCTTTTGTTCCTGTTTGATCTCTGGAGGGAAGAATTTTTTGAAGACAGAAATAGACTAATGTTTTCTAAAGAAGTAGGAATATCCTAAATACTCTTCAAAATCTGCATTCGTGAATCTAAATGTGTCTTGCATCAATCATGATATTTTTCTCATCAAAGATTTTTTAAATGAGAGATTAGAAACTGATATAAAGCTATACAATAAATATGCTACGTATATAATAATTAACGATCTTAATTATCATATATTTACTTTTTTCGTTATCTTCCCAGAAAACATTTACTCCCAACAGTAGCCACTCGGTTTTTTGTAATCGTGCATGAGTTGAAGAAAAATAACTTAAATACGAAGAATTATAAAGCAAGCTGGTATTGCAGCATGTTGAGTTTTTTCTTAAATTCACGCACGACTGCAAAAGACATAATGAACAGTTCGAAGTAGATATCAACCGACTAAATAGATCTTATGTAAAACATCTGTTTAAAGATCACCGATACACTCTTAAAGAAATACAAATAAATCTGTTACACAATCAAATAGACAAATTAAAGATATCTATTTCAACGTCTTTTGAATTTCTGGAGCACAGAATTTCATTATTATTTTTTATTCGTTTGATCTAGAAAGATTTAGATACGAATTGGTGCATGGTAATCTGAGCCTGTTGAATTTCCGCAATTTCATCGTCTGACTATCAGGGAAATTGAGGAGAATTGCGAGTAATGAAACTTAAATGTTCATTAGACTACTTCGACGCTCCTTTCGCAATCTCGTGGATTCTTTGTTACGAATTTACGAGTTGCTAGCGAAAGCATCGACAGTAATAAGCGTGCAATCTCCACGTCGAGTGCATCCCACGATAACGATCTAAAAAATACTCGGGAACAATACGGAGAACGTAGGATTCTAGGTCTCGAGAATTTGCTCATAATCCGACTAAAAAGAGGATTGGTCTCGAAGCAAGCTTTTGCAATTCACCGATGAGTCAACGAAAGTAAAAATACATTAGCGAGAGAAGAGGAGCAGTCTTTCTCGTCTTATCGTGAAAACTTTCCTCGGTGGCGCCTTGTCATAGAATGTTACAAAGTCCTCAGATAACCGATGAGATTCCTGACATTTGTCAATTCTATCTGATCAGTCCAAAAATTTGGAAAGAATTTCCGTCAAGCTAACCGTTCAAATTAGTGACGTATATGGTGCGCCTGTATGTCGCCAATTGGTATCATTCAGTTTTTGAGTTTCGATTAGTATCGTTAAGTGACTCAGAAGGGTTTTGGTGAAATGTTATGTAGACTTTGGAGTATTTTTTACTTGAAGTTGTATCCTATCTTTTACGCCATGAAGACTATCCTAATGCAATTATCAATATAGTTAAAATTAAGATAAAATAAGCTAACTCGACCGTAATTTGAATCATCGTGGTCGCCTATGATTCAACGATACCAGTTGAGGGCTAATTATCTAAAACTTTATTATTAGATTGTATAATTATTAACGCAACAATTTTTGTTTCTATATTTTTTAATCTTGCAGTTCGCCTTCGGTGTGTATGACACAAAATCAAAATCATATTTCGATAGATACGTATTAAAATATAGATAGTTTATAAATATTCGTTCTTAGTATTCCATTAAATCAGGCAAATCTTGCTACTTTACCAACATTCTTTTTCTAATTATATAACTTTCATAAATAATGTTACCGCTTATTATATGAAATAACGAAGATATTTTACGTGGCCATTTATGCATTTCCTGAATTATTTCTTTCTTCCATCTTTGCACTCTTCAGATATTCGAAGTTATCGAATTTCCCTACAATTAGATCTATATTTTATTAATACACTTGACACGAGAGACATTAAACCGTCAGAGTGTTACACGCGAAAGCGAAACATGAAAATGGACCCTGATCGTTGCAACGTTTCCATTTCCGCCAGTCACGACGCAATATTGGTATTTATCAGTAATAGAAAAAACGGTGGGATTGAAAAAATATCGTTAAAAATATGAAAAATAAGAAACGAAGGAGGGACATTCGGATTTCACGGAAAAGATCAGACGGAGAGCGTGAAGTCTCGTGATTGCTGTCACCGCAGTAGGAACGTTGAAACGTGCGGATCGATAAGAGCTGAGTAAAACGTGCGGTTTTACACAGCGTGAGCTAAGTGTTGGGCAGCTTTTACTTTCACCTTTGAGGAAACGTGCGCCGCTCGTGTTGCGGCAGCCTGTCTTTATGGATCAATTATAATACGTCGATTAATTATTTCGAAATCCGAACCTGACCAGTTCCGCCAATATTGTTTTCCGCTTTACTCATTCGATAGCTTGCATCACTACATTTTTAGTCCCGATTGCTCTTTCCAAGTCTATACAAAATTCTATAATTTCTCCTTTGTCTCTGGATCTGTAATATCAATTATTTTCTATTTTTTAAATCATCCCTTTTATATCAATTTCAAAATGATTATTTCAACGACATAGATGTTTTTAATTTGATTTGATAATGATTTTTATAAAGTGATTAAGCATGTGATTAACGAGAGACATTTTTATGACGCGTAGGTGAAAGAGATTAAGAAAATTCCACAAACAGAATTCATATACGTCCTATCAGCGAGATACACCCCGACAAATGCGCCAAATTTAGACGTCCGCTTAGTAAGTCGTCTGCGCACTCGTTAAGTCGCTCTCGCGACCTTTTTATGTTTCAAATGTTGGAATTTTATATTTCTTATATTAGCAGAAAATTTTGTGAGTCTCGTGTGACTGTAGAAACTGCAGAATTTGGGACATCTGAAGGCTGTTTGCCTTAGCACATTGGCTGCTATTAAGATACAGCTACTACTTCTTAGGATTATACATATTTACAATGACTCACCAAAGTATTCGAACATTCATCATAGAAAACTTTTATACTGGTTTCTCTCGAATAGGCTATTGTATTTTATAATTTGTTAGAGAAAAATGAATATTAACTCTTCCATAAAGAGGCACACCAATAGACACACTAAGACAACTGTAATGTTCTATTGCAATTCTATCAAAACATTAATTATATTTTTCTATTAACTCTGTTTTTACCTCTTCTGTATGTCCATCTAACTTCAGGTATATTCTTTTAAAAAATTGTGGAATATTTCATTCGCGAAATAGTGAATTACATGAAAAGCAGAAAAATATAAATATGCATATTGAATTCTAAAATATTCAAACACAATTCTATCTCCATCAGCTGTGTCCTAATAATATCTATTAAACAATGATTGTTCTAATAATATCTATTGTATCATAATTGTTCTAATATTATCTACTGAATTATAATTTTCATTCTGAGTCATGTACATAGATTAGAGGAGAAAGTTCGATTAAAAAATGGAATATCTAAACTATTCTAACATATTCGATAAATGCTGTACACATTGTGCACATACATGGTTGTACTTACTGTAGCGTGCCCGGTCATCATGGTGTTAACATCACTTTACACTCATGTTTAATTAAGCGGGTTGTGTGGCAACCGTGCATGGTCTGCATGCACGCGTTTACGTTAATCTGCATCTATATCGTGACTCAGGATCCGTCTAGTACTATTTTCTAAACCGATTGCGAGACCCATATACCTATGTGAAGCCACGGTTTAGGTAGCTGCGGACATTTTGGTCGGTGTATGTCCAGCTTGCGTTTATGCGAATATCGATCAAGGTAGGGTCGGGTTAAGCGCCACGGTAAACTTGGTTCTCATCGACTGAAACGATACTCGAGTCGATTAGAACGTAGTTAGACGCCAGTATCAATTCCCTCCGGATTAATACTCGAATAATCGACGATCGACGAAATCCACTTTCCTATATTGATCAGCGTGATACATTCACGAAATGAAAAGGAAATATCTAGTGTACGAGAAATAAACATTTATTGTATTTTTAGTTAAATAATCAGGAACTCAAATCTATACCTGAGCTGTGTTCTTAAAAACTAATGAAAAATTCGGAAACACATTGGTATGGTCGAAAAGGAGAGATCAATCAGTTAGATGCAAATATGGAGATATTTAAAAAATAGCTGATCTGTAACGTTTGGAAACTTTTATTGGAATTTTCAGCCTTGGAAGTAGGAAGTAATTGTACGAGGTTAAATTATATAAATACAATGAATGATCAAGACTTGTTACGTTATACTTTTCACTCAACGATTCTGAACTGCAACAAAACTGCATTAGGTGAGCAGGTGAATCATCGTACAAAGGAAACCAGATGTACTAAGATACATACTATCAACTGTATAGTATACACATATATGTACATGTTTGATTTTTATGAAAAGTTGCTATTTGTATATCTAAACATAAGTTTAAAACAACGCTAATAATTACATTTAAAAAATCATAAATCCCACTACTATTAGTGTCAGGCGAGCTGTACATGTATATACTCTGCAAGAAAATACGAGTCTATCGTATGGAATTGACGTTGACGATCCATTAACTCAACTGAACATCAAACAACTCCAAATTCACCTATTTTCCCATTTCTCTACCAAAGTTATCGTTACCAAGACTCTTTCGATCTGAGAAGCCCCAACAGGGGGAGCTCAATTTTATTTCAAGCCACGGAACGTTCATTTCTACAGCGTTAAGAATCGGAACAGCAAGACGTCGCGTGTGCGAGCTACGCGTCTGATATTTTTGGCGCCGTCTCTTTTCCCTTTTTCTCTTTCCTCCTCTGACTTTCGCTTTGGGCAGTCGTTTCATCGCAGCAGCCGCATTTTTTCCGCTCGATGCACGTCGGATAAAAATATCTTCTTTTTTCTATCCTTTTTGTTCCTTAACATCATTATTCGTATTGGTTCACGAGGTGTCACGATTGGACGATGGCCACGAGCCTCAATATACTCCGTGTCTCTTTGTGCGACCGTAAATATGCGACGAGAATACTGATATCGAGTCGCAGGGGACATTCGAGAGGTCTCAATCGCTGGGCACCATTGTCGATACAATGCAACCTCGATATGGATCGGTGCATTGTCCAATTACGTCTGACGTGCTCGGTTGCATTGCCGATCGATAATGTTAAAACGAATATCGAGAATATTTCGTTAAAAAAGGAACGAGATACAACTGTTACTAACGATATTTTTCAAGATATACGTCCCTGACATAGAGTAGACCGAATAAAAAATTAAATATTTAAAATGTATCGTAGTTACTAACAGAAGTATCGGTTATTCGATAAAACATTTATCGTACATAGCGCTACAAATGTCATTCATTTGTTTTTATACCACAAGACTAAACACGTTAAAAACCTATAAAATCTACTTGAGAAAAGCTTCCCGAAAAAATTACTTCCCGAGGCTACTGTAAATAAATAATAAAATGTTGTGGAAAAAAACAGTACAAAACTGCTGAATGCTTCAACCCCACTTTACCCTACAATCTTTTTTCATTCTCTTTGGATTGTTGATTTTATTACAGAATATAAATTCACAAATTTATGTTTCCCTCGAATATGTATGTCTTAATGCGCAGAGAAAATAGAAGAAGAAGTTTGATCTGCATATAATTTCTAATCTCACGAGATGTGAATCGATACCAGTCCGATTCACCTTATTTTTTCACCTGGCCATATTGTGGTAACCCTCGGCGAAGTAATTTCGTCTTCCTCTTCGGCCCCTCTGATCCGTTTTTCCTCGGTGACAATAGCACGTTACTAATATGTCGTCGCCACAATTCCGCTGCGAGGCAGGACATATGACATTTTTCGGAGTTTATAGTATTCGAGCCGGGAAGATAGTAAAAGCGATACCTGGAGCATCCATCCCTACTAGGGATGGTACCCTATGTACCCTTTTTTTGGGGGGTGACTTTGCTTAGTGGACGACCGAATATTTTTCTGTGACTTTCATATCCTACTGGTAGCTCTACGTTTGTTCTTATTTATAGAAAAGTAACGTTTGAAGTGTGAATTTCATATTCGACTCGTTAGTCTGAAATTTCTCTTATTTATAAATATAAAATTAATATTGTTAATTAATTAAAATTAATATTATTTATAAATATAAAATCAACGTTCGAGGCATGAAGATTTTTCTTCATATTCGACTCGTTGTATATTTTTTCATTTATAATTCAAATAATGCTTGAAGCATGAAGCTTCTTCCGTTACTTTCATATTCGTTTCATCGCTGTAGGATTATTTTTATTTCGAAGAAAGTAATAATCCACAGCACGAAAATTGTAATAAAATAGAAATGAAATGTAAATATAAATACAGTAAAAGAATTCTAATGTATCAGATACATATATGTACATACTATTCATAGGTTGAAATATATCTAAGAGATGAGTCAAATAATCATCGTAAACGCATCTCCAATTTCCCAACTTTCCATTAGAATTCAATATTTGCAACGTCAAGTTGACGCATGTTTGCGTCCATTTCTTATCTAGCTTCACCAATAAAGTGAGGGTGATGAGGGTGTGACTCAGCTCCTTCCTTCCATCGATATCCGGTGTTCCGTGTCGTTTTGCACGTAATTAGACGGAACTTCAATGGGGCCCGTTCACAGGTAGCCCGCGCGAGCCAACGAGTGAAAGTGTGTCACCGTATTTTTCGTTTTTCACGTGTTACTCGCAGACGGTGGTCTTGAGACGTTTTGACGTCATGCGTTCCCGCCGATAGCCATTTCCGCGGGCCATTCACTTGACGTCCAAGTACACTTCGGTTTAACAAGATCCAGATAGAAGCCTACCGGGTAGAGATCTATAATATTTATCCAACGTGAAGAACGATGAAGTTGTAGGTACGGGAATAATGCTCGTTCGAAAAATAGGAAAACATACGTGTCCGATCAAATGGAAACGAGAAGATCAGACAGAGGGTTATTACCAAAGGGTGAATTATGATCGTAAAAGAAACTATGGTGTGAAAATAAACTGCCACGAGTCACATTTTAACCATTGAGATATCACGAGCTCGGAGTAACAACGAAAATTCGTGGTTTTACTCGCTCGAGAGATAGAGAAGAATACGTGTTCGATCGAATAGAAATAAGAAGATCAAACGTGGGTTTACTAAAGGGGTGAATTGTGGTTCTAATGGTTTAAATACGAACTTGCACGAGTGAAAATTCATGATCTTATTGGCATCCTTTCAACAAAAGTTCGTGGTTTTACTGGCTTAAAAAATAGAACAGAGTACGTGTTCGATCGAATGGAAATAAGAAGATTAAATGTAGGTTTACTAAGGGGGTGAATTGTGACTCTAATGGTGTAAGAATAAACTTCCAAGAGTCAAATTTCAGCTGTCGAAATATTGCGACTTTATCACTATTGTTTCACTAAAAACGCGCCAATGGTTTCATTATCTCGTATCATTATCGACACGTCCGATAAGAATGACGTTTTGCCGCACACCAAACCAATCCAACGTTTCTGGACCATTAATATTTTCTTTTCGCCATCCACATTACCAATATCGTAAATCTTAGCATACGATATGAAGGATGGAAGAAGTTGAAGATTAGTGCATTACATCTATTCCCTAAGGATTTCAGAAACATATCGAAAATGTACAGTTTGTTTGAAAAATAACAGGATTGTCAATATATGTATTTTAATCACGGTGGATGTTTATGCATACTATGAAATTACGATTCAAATAAATATGTACGAAATGCACAAATAATACACAAAGATTTACACGACACTTAAAGTACTCATTGTAATATTTAAAGGACGAAACAAATCTCATTCCTTTAGTTTTGTTCATAAAAATGTAAATTTGCGTACATGCACGTAGTTTACTCGTCATACTTGTAAAAATCGTTCTTTTATTCAACATCGACACAACTCTAGAAATGGCCAACGTATGAATAGATTTCGGATTTTAATAATATTATTCCTTTTCGCCATTCATATTTCAGCTGCTCAAAAGTCATAGATATCTAACGCCATAAATCCATACATTTTTCAGGAAACTGCTTCCAATAAACAAACTCGTGCAAGTGAAGAAATTCCTTCAGAAATTCGACGCTACGTGTATAATTGGACACGTATTTGGCAAGTAAAATCGAGAAACTTGCAAAAGACAAAGTCGATGATCGAATTCAAAGAGACTCGTTTAACAATTTCATACGTGTTATCGTATTATCGCATGAGTGAAAGAGGAAAGTTGAAAAATTAGCGTGCCACTCCTATCCTCGAGGGATGCGTATAAACAGAACGAAGAACGACAGAGGGTTGGTTCTGAAAGGGGGAGAAAGAGAAACCAACGATGGCGATGGAAGGGGAACACGAGGCAGTCGAGCTCGATGCACTCGGCCGTCTATTTAGTCGTTGGTCGTGCGCGCGCCATGCTGGATCGACAACGATCGTTTTTACGTTGCTATTGCGACCAAATGTGTCCGTGTTTTCCTCATCGACGCGTTAATTAAACAGCCTCCTGGCTCGTGAACGATCGTTGACAACGCCGGGGGGTTGGGGGGGAAACTCGGCGAGAAAATCGGATTAATCAGACCATATATTCCTCCGTTTTTGCAACTACGTACAGAACATTGCGACTGTGATGGAAATCGCGAGTGTCGTTGAAACTAGCCTCGATTCGATGGAAACGTACGTATCTGGTTGTCAAGCGAAAAACCTGGTGTTGTGAAACGAAGACTGTTCTACGAAATATCGTCGCAACAAGGAATTATTATACTAAAGTATACGCGTACATATTACTAAAATTTCGGTGCCAGTTGAGTCCAAAGTTTCTGCGTTCAACTGTACTGAAACTGTGAAGATTCTGTAATTAAACCGAAGTTTGTATTTAAGCTATAATTAAGATCCGTGGAATTAAAAAGTGTTAGCAATTGGCCCGAACTAAAATCAGAGATTGTAAAGTTATATCTGAATTGAAGCTTCTGTTATCAAGGAGACGGTGAACCAAAGTTGTAGGCCTTTAAAATCGAAGGTTCTAAAATTAGATTTAAATTAAAGCGTTTAAAAAGTCGGCGAACCAAAGGCGAGTTGTTCATCTTAAAATTGAGGATTCTGAAATTAAATCACAATCAACGTTTCTGTTATTGAAAAATCCGCCGGCCGAAAGAGTTGACCTTAAAACTGAAGGCTCCATCACGCAACTAGACTACAGTTTTCGGAGTTGAGAAATCAGCAGACCGAGGGAGTTGACCGGCGATACTTGTTAACTCGGTTTCGAAGGCGAACGCGCCGGCTTGATAAGCGTTATCTGGCTGCAATAATTGCAGGCTGTGTATTACGGTCGGCCATTGTCGTCGAACGTGGAGGCTCCGTTGAGGCGAAAGCTGCTGACCGTGTGTGTCAACAGGTGATACGATCGCGAGAGACAAAAGGTCGAGAGAGTGGGACGTTATCAATCGAACAGGAGTTTGAATGAAAGGGAAAGAGTGCGTAGCGAGCTCACATGAAACGAGAGAATAGAATCAAAAAGAGGCTGAATCGATCGTACAGTGCGTTGTAGCGTTTGGTCACGCGATAAGGTGAAGCTTCGCGTGCGCCGCGAGAAACTAGATAGAGTGATAAGGCCGAAAGAGAGTGGAAAAGGAGTCTGGCGCCTCGTTCCTTCCTCGCTAAAGTGACACGTCGCCTTGGCCAATAAAACGACAGACGGTCTAAACTGAACGGAATCGGCAGCTGCTCTCCCGGTGTGCGCCTCGTACGTTGGCCCCGTCCGCTTTAATTTCAGATCCAGTCAGACCTAGCATTAAATCCTCGGTCGAGTATCCAGTGAGAAAAGTGATCAGCAAATAACAAGAATCTTTTTTGGGGGCCTTCCAATTGCTTTTCCTCTTTTTTTATTTTGGTTCGTTTGAGAAAAAGGAAGTTGGTGTTGTTTCTTTCTTTTTTTATCTTGGATATACGAGTTAATAGTGAAACGAAGATCGAAAATATCGTGGACGATGACTGGACGAAACTGATCGAAAGGGGAGAAAGAAACAGAGGATTCGTCAAGATGATGATGGCACCGCAGGTCGTGGGTGTCTTGTTGAAGAAACCGGGACAGCAGAACCACCCACGTTTTCCACCGTTGGACCCACAGGAAACGAAAATCAGAGGTTAGTTTCTTCGTAACGGATCTGCTTTGTATCTTATCTAGTCTCGACTGTGTTTAATTAATAATATCAAGGAAGTCCTGCGTGATAAACGAGTTTCGCCTTGAGAATAAACGTTTTTAGGGATCGTTGAACTCCTCCTGGGGTTAGGTTGAAGATTTCGCGTGGAATTTAATTATTGGAGATACAAGGCAAGCGTGTTCGGTTGAGTTTAAATTGGTTTGAATGTGACTCTAATGGCGTTAGTTGGGCTGGAAGTAGTTGTTTACCAGTCGATTGGATGCGCGGAAACGTAAACTCACCATTCACCACCGGCCTTCTATGCTCGATCCTCATTATATTATCGATGTTATGATTCATTGGGCCGTGTTGTTACAACATTCATCTTATCGGGCCATAACTCGAGGCGCTGTTTCGAATGAAAGTGAATGTTCAACCGTTCCCTGAAACACGCGGGTTTCGCTCATCGGATCTATCGATTTTCTGGATAAACCTCGTATCGAAAGAAACCTGGTGTTTTACGTATCTCGCTGATTAATAGCGTGTGGAATGATTTAGCGTGATATTCTGACGATTTATCATGCGATAACGGTGAAATACGTTTATTAGCCGTTTTAGCGCTCTGAATCTATATATTGGTTTTGAAAAATTGCTTATCTTGTACTAGAAACTCTTGTATTTGCAGATAATATTGTTTATGTATCTTGTGATTATCAAATGCTTGGTTTATTATTTTCCTATCGTCAATGATTTGTTACGTGTAATCCGTTACATAATCAGTTACATAAATATATTTAATATCGTGCAAAATATGATATGCGATTTTTAATGTCTGTAACAAATCAGCTGAATGATATGAATTGTCGCATTTGGATCTTCAAACGATTCCAAGTGAATCCAATTCAGAGAAGGAAGATTTTAATCAACAATAAAAAGATTAATATTCATGAATCTTTTCAAAATAACGTGGAAACACCGTGACGAAAGTAGAAAGATCTTAATCAACAATAAAAGGGTTAATATTCATGAATATTTCCCAAATAACGTAGGAACGTTATTATAAAAGAAAAAAGATTTTAATCAACAATAGATGGGTTAATATTCATGAATGTTATCCAAATAATATATAAAAGTCGTGACGAAAAGAAAAAGATTTCAATCGAAACTAAAATGATTAACAATCGCGAATTCTTTCAAAATAACGAGGAAACGTGGAAGAAGAAGAAAGATAGATAACAATATCAAAATAGTTAACATTCAGGAAGTCTTTTTACGTAACATAGAAACGTCGTGACGTAGAAGTAGAAAAATTTCAACTAATATTGAAGCGTTAATATTTGCGAATTTTCAAACAACGTAGAAACACCACGAGGAAAGTAAGAAGATCTCGATCAACGTCAAAAGGAATAATATTAATGTTCACCACTTCTTTACGTTTAATATTGCAATTAATATTCAGGAATTCTTTTCAAATAACATGGCAACGTCATGTCGAAAGAAGAAACGTTTTAATCGACATTGGAAAGATTAACATTTAGAAATTCTTTTCAAATAACGTAGAAAAGTCACGAAGAGGGTAGAAAAATTCCAACTAACGTTAAAAGGATTAATATTCGCGAAATCATTTCAAATATCACGAAAATGCCGTAACTGGAGAAGAAAGGTTTCAACCCACGTCAAAAGAATTAATACTCCACGAATCTTTTGCAAATATGTAACATAGAAATATCGCACTGAATATAACGGAAGAACACGAGCCGTTCACCAAGCGCCGCCATTCCTTCACTTGTCTTAGCATAATAAAAAAAAGCGTATCACGAAATTCTTGCGGTCCCCCGGGCGACTAGTATGGTCGGCTTTTTCCGCAACGGAAACTCGCAACCTCTCACGATTCGATTGACAATTCGTGCTCCGTAATCCGGTATCTGGGCTACCGTGGTAACGGGATACTTTTACGCGGTTATCCACTCTGGGGAACATGAAAACTGGCTGTCTAGCGTCGGCTTCCACTACGAGAAGCTTCTCGTTCCTTTTTCTCCGCATACGAGCTCTACGATCCGAGGGATCGTGGCCCTGACACCGTCCATGATTTAATGTCAGGGTTGACGACACCCGAGGAAATTTCACCGGCTTCGATGACAGAATTTATACGAACCTTTAATCACCGTGGATCGATCGAGGTCGAACGAAATTCTGGAAACTCTTCGTCTCCTCAACGGATTTTCTTCGTTTTTAAGTACATTCCGCGTAAAAATACGGCTGAATTTCATTTTGCGGCACACCAAGTTTCTGATCTGTCTTAGTAACATATGGTAGGTAGTTTATGACGAGTAGGATCCGAATATGGTTATTTCAGTAGTTAGGCATCTGAAAGTTTAGAGCAGATGCTTCGGATGAAATTTATGTTGAATTTTATTCCATTCTTTTCGTCATATCATTTTAATTCTATCAATACATGTACGTGTATAACACGCATTACGAATGGTATTGCAGTTGCTAGTCATAATTCCACTTTTCGCAACGATTTCCAGTTAATCTTGTTTATAGGTAGATGACAAATAATGTAGTATCTGTTTTGTAACGTTTTATCTAATCTATATCATCCGATTTCAAATATCAATCACGATATGTGGCTTAATGAACGATATCCCGAGTTCTAAAAGATATCACTTGGAAAAATCGGTAAGAATACCTGGAAAGTTCTTCGTTGAGTATCGCGTAGGTTCAGGGTTGAGATAAAAGTGGGAGGATCGCGCGAAAGCTTGTTGCGCCGTGTGGCTAATTGTGACTGACAAGTGGAGTACCTAAATTCCATCGTTTACGGCAGGTCAAGAAACAGTAAAAGGAAAGCAGGTGAGTCTATCAACGTATCCGTACTGGTTTTGACGCCGCCACACTGAATTTCTACCTGCCTTCCTCCCCCTGTACGACCAATTATCAAACACCCTTTCTCTTCTAACGGAAACTTCTCCAATTTTTAACTCCTTACTTGTTCTATTTACAAACTATGTTCTGACTTTTCGAAATGAAATGTGTCAAATAGCACTGTTCACAGAAACGAATTTATAATAAATGTGTAATATTAGCTTCCATGGAGGCAAGTCTCAAACTTCAGGACCATATAACACTCATCAAAAGAAGTAAGAATCTTTTAATAAACGTGGGTCCACATATCATTATAATTATTTGACATCTTCATCGACGAATTATTTATTTACGAATAGCATATGATAAGGAAACATCAGCTGGTCATGCACAATTTTCTACGCAATGATGTGGCTATCAGTTCCTTCTTCGTATGTTATCCTTTGACAACTTGCGTTGGGATTATCATCAGTTCTTTGTAGAACTCTTTTTCCTAACTGAAATCTAAAAATTCGACCTGCTTCCCATGTTCCACAATTTAGAAAATTACCCTTCAATATTGTATCTCTTAATCGTTGACATATGGCAGTGAACGAATTTATGATCGGCTGTCTGCAGTGCAAAAAACATTCACGCAATAAAAAGATTCTTCTCTTATGATATTACAGACTCATCTCGGAAATGTTTTATAAAACCAATGACATATGGAGACACATTTATCAAGACTTTTGCTTCTGACGAGTACCACATGGTCCTCAACTTTGGCTGCAACTCTTCGAAGCATCCCGTATATCCCAATAACTTTTGTAGCATTACCGTTACAAAAAGATAGTGGTCTCGATTTTTTACTTTCACAAAGAATACTTTTCCCGGCAGCGTCGACTTTTCCCCGGACACGGCCGACGCAACAAATTCGGCACTTAATCGTGCAGAAACGGAGTTAATCGAAGGGAAAGTTTCTTTATACGCGAATGCGAGATCTTAGGGCATTACGTTACGCTAATTTTCCAAATTCTCGATGAATTTTCGAACCGACCAGGTTCGAACGAACCGTGTATAGATGTTGCAGAAGGGGAGTTTGAATCCCTTGTATTTCATTTTTCGAAGCATCTTCAGTTCCTCTCTTCGGTTCCCCTCGAAGGATTTTTCGCGAAACGCGAGTCCTGACATAAAGGAGCGTTCTTTGTAGTGCAGAGGGGCTTTGCAATTCTTGTAAATAGCCAATGGGTCCCCTTAAAGAACCCCACGGAACTCGCACGAGTGTCCGCAAATGGTGACACACGTTTCACACTTCGAGGTCCGCGTGTACGAGCCGGGAAACAGGATCTCCGGATTTTTTAGGCTGTACGCAAGTGGCTGTTGCCTTGCCGTAAATAAATTGTCGCTCATGAAATATCCGACCAATGGTCGAGGTGAAATAAATTTGCAACTCAATAACACGGCCTCCACGATAACGTCCACGTTGACAAGAGACACGACTGGGACGTTTCTCCTCGAATTTCGCGATCCTTTCGGACGTGTATGCTTCGGTATGATGGTTCAATTTCTTATCGACCTTGAATTCGAAAGACGAAACTCTTCTCCTTCGAGTTTGATAAATTTAAGGATTTTTTTGAAAATTTCATCGTATGATATGACCGTCAAATAACTTTTGACTTTCAACACGTTATGTAAATGTGCAAATGTAGAAAACTTAAGTGTGTTTTTATTCACGATCACACTTTCATATCTATCTCGAATTCGAGAGGCTGTTCCTTCGAATCTGATAATTTTCACGATCTTCAAATTCTATTCATCGTTTCGGACCATTTATAACAACGTTTAAGAACTTTTGACTGTCATTACATTTTAAATGGCAGATATTACTGGAGACATACGTATGTTTCCTTTTTAGGGTAATATTATAATCCTGTGAGCAGATTTATGTTTTTAATAAATCTGATGAATTTTTGTTGGTTTCAATCTTCTGACTATGCCAGTGTAGCATTTATTTAACGAAAAATTTATGTGAGATTCAACTGTCGTATTGTGCATCTTCGTGACTCATGTAATTTCTTCCTGTTCAGGGAAGATGTTTAATGCCTTACGAATTTCCTCACTTCTGACGCATAAGAACGGATCTATGATCGTGTGAATTATTTTACCAACCAAAATTCCCACTTTTTTATATACGTCTGGCTGCTATTCTTTAAAGTTGGATTGTGTAGATTTGAAACCATATTCATTATAAATAGAGATGTTAAATAGTCGATATTCAATTAACAGTATAATAGTAGTTTTAGACTAATAGTACAATATAAATAGAGTGAGAGTAATATCGAATATCCTTTGTCTGGAGGAAGACTCGAATATGTCATTTAAGGAAGTCAGAATTGGTATTTGCGAGTAGAATGTACTGTATCGTAATTCCCGTTGCGTCGCGAGGACGCCAGCTTGTGCACGCTATTGAAATTTAGGTCACAGCGTCGAATTAAGCACGGTTCACAAGTGCCATTGACGAAAACCCGCTACGACCAGGGATTAAGATGTACACACGAAGATAATGTTTAATCCCCATTCGTCGAGTTTCTTCGAATGTCCGCGAATCCTTTCATGAACTCAATTCTATCCTCCTGTGAGAAGTTTGCCCCGCTTGATACGTTTACGAGAATTAATTCCTTAAGCTTCTCTCGTTGAAGGAAAATGGAGGACCTTTATGGAACAAGAAACCATTGGGAAATCCTTTAACGACGAACAAAAAGAAAAATGTAGTACGTTTTTTACTATTCAAACGTCATGATATATAATAATTGAAATTCATAACCACACTTCCTTTGGATGAATTGAAATTCATAACAAAAGCTTCCTCCACACTTGTCATTTTTGTTCGATACATTTCCATTTTTTTATTGGTATATTCATCATATTACACAATTGCCACGAATATATCCGTTCTTGCAGTAACTCGCAAAAATATTGCAATATTTTCTAGAAATCTTTTATGAATATTACCAAACACAATTAAACAATATTAGTAATGTAATGAGACTCGACTATTATACTGATAAAGCTCGACATAAGTTTGATAAAAGTTATCTGAAGTAGAAAAGTATATGAAGCTACAAGAAACGTATTTAATTGAACCAGGAAATTATGAAATATTGATAAATGATTTTATAGAATCAGTCAATTTTCATTCGACATGTTTCATTCATCGTGAGACAAAATATAGGTCATTTTTGATAATATTAATTCCAGCATATTGCGAGTCTTCTGACAACTGAAGTACGTCATTATCTAAAAAGTCAAGAAAACGAGGATTGTTCTTGTTACGAGCTCCTCTATTTTCCTAATAAAATTTTATTCATGACGTACAATACCATCAAAAGTAATTGCATATATACCTTTATTTCTCAGTGAAGCAATTTCTTATCCGGTTCTACATTTCATTGCCATAATACCACATTGTCATTCCATATCAAAGTATTACTAATGATATGAAATTTAACATACTTGGTCCTAAATTAAGTAACAAATTAAGTAACAAACAGCATGGTATGCAAACCTCTTTTGTAGCCACTGCGAATGAACGCGGGTGTAAATAAAAAGGACACGGAGGTGATCGTGCAAATGACACGGCGAACGATGCGAAGAGGATCGACTGCAAATCGCGAGGAACGACACCGTGGCTTAGGTTCGTCGATCGAATCGAATCTCGGCCACGAAAGACGCGCGTTCTGCCTTTCACTAAATGCTCGACCGTCTTCTTTTACACGTATTCGGGATTCAAATAGTCGACCCGGTCGTGCCATTTACCATTCGAGGTTCTCTATATCATTGCGCTGTCCGTAGAGCGTTCCTCATTGTGCGTATCCAAACACACGTCCCGCGAGGAAAACAATGAGATTAAACTTGGACTGATTTATTCGCTGAAGGAAGAGTAAAATTATCTCATTGTGTAATATTTCATTTTATACTCTTAATCTGGCTGCGATCTTGGAATTTTTATATTTTAATCTTGTCTTTATTTCGACAAACGAAAAATTGCGTTCAACCTTGAGATATTTGTTAACATTGGAAAAATAGAATTGATTAAAAATGGCCGAAAAAATGCGGCGTTAGATTGCAAACGTGGGTCGTTCATGTGTGTTGCGATCTTTCGATGGATAATCTAAAGATAGTCTAAAGAAAATTTTAAAAAATTCCTATGAAGTCTTCGAAAATACTAAGTTAAAATTATCATCAATTTTTTGAAAAACAATTGAAATACATTATGTGGTAAACAGTATGAAATAAAACACATAAATAAAAGTTCATATTTACACGCCAAGGCTTAAATAAGATATTATAATATAGTTACAGATATAGCTTAAAATTTTCTCCTCGAATAGTAGAAACTGCGGTGGTACTCAAATTGAACCATGTGAACAGCGCTTAAACGCGCGGCGCAGATTGAAAATGTTTGTAAAGTCGTGGAAAACGGGGGCAGAGGAAGTGGAACGATTCCTCTTGCGGTGTTATTCGTAGGTAAACAGGTGTTTCAGAGGAACGTGGGCGCCGCTATGGTGGGCGATTTCAATAATTCACTTTCATCTGTTCCCGAGCTTGCCTAAAGAAAGGAGAACGATGCCTGATTTTAGAAATAAATCTAACGTAAAAAAAATCTCGAATTTCTACAATTTTTTGGAAATTTTATTTTCCTTCTAAATCTTAAAATATACATATATATATTTTTTAATTTATGGGTTTTATTTCAGTCCTATTTCACTAACTGTGTTCACAAAAATATAAATTTGCATAAAAATTCGTAGCCTACTCATCACGCTAATATATAAAGATACATGTCACAAAATATGAACATTGAATGTTTGTAGCTGGTTATACACTTGTAAGAGCGTATTGCAAAATTTGTTTCTTTCGTTTGAAAATATATAACACAGTACATAAAAATTGAAAGGATGATTCTATATAATATGAAAGTGTATTGCAATGTTTTCTCCGTTTTGATATATTCGTTCTCGAGCAAAGTACTGCAAAACTCTTTCCTCGTTGCTTCATTAATATTAAAGCAGCGGTTAGATTGGAAGATCGCTCCAGTTACGAGAGAATAATTAAAACAGCAGGCGTGGCGAAGTTGATCTCCTTCGGTTACTCGACTTAGCCAGGTTTGCAAGTGATCATTTTCGATAATCGTCGATCACTCGGTAAAGCAATCGATCGAGGCTCGACGAGTCTTGGAGCGTAGAATTGACGTCTTCCGTGATTTCTCGCGCAAAGAACACGCCAACAAAGAAAAAAATATTCGTTTCTCCGAAGAAATGCCGTTCGACTAGTAGCCATCCATCTATCGATCATAAATCGATCACGGATCGCGTCGAGAAGCTGAGGAATCGTTCCGGTGAAAACTGGACGTGACCGTTTTTTTATTTCACGACGATCTCTCGCCGCATCGATATCACAATTAGCCGACCAGAGGATTTAATAATATTCACTTTCTAATTCCAGAGTTCGTGATTGCACCGAACTTGCTCGGTCACGACTTAACATTTTCGAGTGAGCCTCATTATCGATCGTTTTCGGGTTCTCGAATTGCTCTACATTCCTCTGCTAGGTATAGATAAAATACGTTTTTCACAAAATAATTGTAAAATGATTGCAAAAATATGAAACAATTAACCCTTGCAAATTTTTCGCAAACCTAGAAGAAGTAATTTAAAAAATCTCGCTACTTTGAGAATTTTATTCTGAAGATTTGTGGTTGAATAAAAATCGTAATATTACTTTCTCCGCAAATTAAGAGAAGCAAAACTTAGAAAAGTAAAATTGTAATTTTCCTACGTCACAAGACTGGAAAGGATAATTTAAAAAATATTTTACAGCATATTCTGAAGAATAAGTAAAAAGATCTGTTCCATTGTGCTGTAATATTTTCTTCCAAGTTCGTTGCTCAATAATGTTTTCCCGATGAATTAAAAAAAAAATAAAAATTAGACTGATCGAACTTGCAACGACGTACACAAAACCGAACAGTTCGACAAACCCGTATACTATTTGCGATAAGGCTAATCTAAATGGATTTTACATAAGCAGAGCTCGTTGAAGCGGAGAAGAACTACTTACATACATATGTATACGCGATCTCTCGAACAGAAATAGTAGCACAATGAAGAGCCGGCGGTTATACGCAGAACTGTATATTATCTCGTTGTTCCGTGCTTCTTATCACAACCTCGGATGATAAAGCATCCGGAATTATTCAACGTTCAACGTACGCCTCGTTGGACCGTGTTCCCTTCGCGTAGTTGATGAGTCTCGACAAAAGCGTCTACAAACAACTGTTTCGAATTACATATGGATACGCTTCACACTAAAACTGCCACGTTATTGAAAATAAAACGAAGCTCGTATGATAAAAAACTTCGTAATACGAGAATTATGAAAATCAACAGCAGCAATCGTTCGAGAAACAATCCAGAAATCATCATCGTTATCGTTTATCTAAGAAATATAATTCAGATGGTCGCTCTGTTAGAACATGGAACGTCGATATTTTTTTGTCGGCGAACGATTTTCTCCGATAGTATCGGCGAGTTGTTCCGTCGACCCCTTTAAGCCGGATTTCTACGAGGTTGTATCGCATAGAACCGGGTTCTGGCCGCCCGGATTCGCAACCAGTCCTGCGAGGGAAAAGCGGTTGTGAAAATGTCTCGGTGCGAGTCGTGCGGCTAGATCTACGTGATCCAGGATCTATGATCGTGGCGCACGCCGCGATCGTGCGCGCGTTCACCGACTGGATCGCGTAGCCTCTTCCGAGTCGAATTATTATTTTCTCGATGAAACGCGTGCCACAAAGCAAGATGCACCTTCGTCTGGTACACTTTCACTATTCCAGCTGTTCCAAGAAGTTTGCTCCCTGTACCATTTTTTCCTTTTCTTTCTTTTTTCTTCTTTTTTTTTTTTTTTTGTTGTATAATTTTGGAATTACGCCACTGCATCGATGAATTTGATAGAATTCGATGAATTACATCAACAGGTTTGAAACTATATCGCTGGTCGAGAAAGGCATGCAACTCCATGCAAATTTAGAGACGAGGAAACTTATATGCAAAAATACATAAAATTGAATTCTTATAAAAACTTTTGCCTTCTTGTAATCGATTCAAACTGTTATTTATGTATGTGCATTATTTTCTACAGAACCTACATTTAATGCATTTAAATATTCAGTGTGATTGATTTCACTGTATAATAAAAAGAAATTATACAGTAGAGAATAATAGATTTTATCGAAAAAATAAAGAATTTATTAAATTTTATTTTCATTATGGGTAATTGTTGTATAATTCTGGATAGAAAACCAAACTTAATAATATTATGCAGGAATTTTTATTTATTATATTTATTAATAGTGCTAACTTCCATCTTGTAATTTCATTAGTATGTAATACTAATTCAATCGTGTAAGAGGATCCACGTCCGCGTTGATATCATCCGATCGTATCTGAATGAAGTTACAGAGAGGAATTGAGCAACTCGTTCTCCACAATTTACCAATGTATTCGATAAAAGTGCAGATTCCCATTACGTGTTAACTAGGTTGAAATCGTCGAAGGAATTCGATACGAAATACTAGTAATGTTTCTACCTGCTTATCTATTACATAATCGCAGAATGAATATCAGAACACTGGATATTCATGACGCTGTAGAATTTCTATGGAATCGAGGAGGGAAGTCGAGAATCGGAAAGCTCGTTAATTCCATTGACACCGACTATGTAGGATGGCTGAATTTCACCAGCCGCGATTCTTACTCCAACCGGCTTGGATATCATATTTTACTGCGATCAGTTTTGCCTGGAAACGGACGGGACGCTATGGGACTTTCTAAAAAATGATTTGCATGAGGTAAAAATATTCCGTACGACGACACACGCGAGACTCGTTAGATTGTCAAAACTGTGCGCGACGTCCTGGATAGGAAATTAAATCAGGAAGTGGAGAAGAAAAGATAAGAAAGTATTGGCAGGGAAAGATCGTTTCATAAAATTGAATCGACAATAAGAAATAGGAACAAGGAAGCAGAACGTATTACTTTTATGGAGAAATGAATTTGATGACTGGGAAGTAGAAAATGAGAATCTAATTGCGCGAAGTGGCAAGCCATTGAAATTGAAACCATAAAAGTTGGATTCTAATACTTATACGATAGTATGTACATAATAATCTGTTTATAAAGTAATGAGAATACTAATATACTAATTCATACATCGAGTATATTTGTTAAAATTGCTCTTTCTATATAAAGTATACGCTTCTTCAAGATATATACGTTTCTAAAAATGGTCAGCTAATAAATGAACAAATTTACAAGTTCTTGTATGTATCCTTGTCATATTTACTTGTATGGTAGCAACATACTTAGCCACAAGTCTTTTATCGCAGTTTTGTGTCTTAGAAATAATGCTTATAGAAAACTATATCAGTATATGGATAAGCAAGTAAATATTGCAAGTATATTTTAATATCTATTGATAGTTAAGAGAAAGAAATTCTATAAAGTAGAACAAAGCTTTTGGACAATTTCTGTTCCGATCAGCCATGATTAATCAAGTAACTTTCGCCTGACAGATGTCATTTTTTTCCCGCAATATCCAGACGAGCTTTTTCCAATATACACGTTCTGCGACTTTTCCCCACGATATGAGGCATCCGCATGACTTTTTGCCGGCGCACGTGTTTCTCCGGTCCACGAATTAATTAATGTCTCAAGTGGGTGTAATTAGACGCCCTCGCGCGTCTGTCGCCGCAGCAAGAAAATGCAGAGAGAAGAGACAGAGAGAGAGAGAAAGAGAAAATAAAGACTTTGCTTGCGTCGCGTGGAACGATGGCCCCGGCGGAAAGAGAAAGCAGCAACGCGTTTGAATAGAAAACTATCTCGTTGAAATCCCTCGGTTTAGCATTTTCTGCCAATGTTTTACCTTCGATCATGATATTAATAGTCGCACGATTAACCCTGCTGTTCTTCTCTTACTCTTTCTTCACCATTGTATCCCTTTAGATATCTTCTTCTCAAATTTTCAAATACTTTATCCACGAAAATAAATTTAGGAAATAAATGTGATCATCCAAATATAATATAAATACTGCATAACTATACTGCAATAATTCTAAAATATATTTATACCTGATATACATATTATTTGAAAAGTCCAAAAACATTTAGAGGAAAAATAGTAATGAGAACTAAAAGTAACGTAATTCGTAGTATAAAGGGTGGAAAGAACTCGAGAACTGCTTCGGCAAGCTGAGTGTAGTTCATCGAGCAAACAAACTCTATGTCCATTAATTTCTTTCCCTAGTTTCGTTCCGAAGGCGACCGCAGTTCTAAACTTTCTCACCCAATAGCCAATGCTTCATTGAGCTCGCTAATTCGGAGGAAAAACTTTCTTCTCTGCTCCGAAAAGAACGCGAAATTGTTAAGTGGACTGTACTACGACAGGCCCCTGCACACGATAGCGCGGCTAATGTCCATTAATTTCTGTGACCGGCTGGTTTTGATCCATTAAGGACTACGCAGCAAAATAATGCGTAAAAGTTATATAAACGCGACATTATTTATCGTTTATTGATATTGTTTACCCATACAAAGATCATTAGAAGTAGTTATGTAATAATTTCTCCCAAGTAAAATTTAAAAGTCTAGATGCCAGGAGAAATAGTATCAAATACAGACACATAATACACAGATCCTTGAATTTATGACATAAAAATCAAATAAATTGTAAATTATAAAATATAAATGTAAAATGTAAATATTGTCCAAAAGAAAATTGAAAACGAACCCTATCAACGCAATATTGGTTCTTTATGGGTCAAATTCCACTTTACACCGGAATTTCTCACCAATCGTCTGGATCAATCGTCGGACTGAGGATGAAGGGATCGAAAGACACGTCGTGATTAAACAGATTCGCGGTTAATCAAGTTCCACGAGAAATTCCAGCTCTGTCGCGGCTTCTGTCCGAGCTGACTGTACTTCATCACGATTGGGTTAACTATGTAGATGGGAAACATCTTGCATAGTGGGGCGTTGGTTCAATAATGATAGAGCAGACGCGATAACGGGAACGAAACGGACAAGCTGACGAGGCGCGACGAGCGATGTGGAATTTTCGGGTGCGTTAGCTTGGCTTCTCAGCTGATGGGGATAATGCGTGGACAGGAAATGGCCCTCTCCCTTTTTTCTTCTTTCCGACTGCTTGTGCGTCATAGATAAACCCGATTAACAGAGAGGGCAGGGAATTAGGGAATTGACGTAAGGGAAGGATCTTCATGCTAGAAATTCCTCAAAATTGTCACTGACAGATATTAACTACTCTTTAATTCTAATTCATTCTTAGAGTCATTTTCAACCCAGTTGTATTTTGCTATTTCTAACAAGCTTCTCGAGCTTGAAGAAACATTAAAGTAATTGTTATGGGTTTTCCTACTAATGTTTTTGTTTGAAATTTTAATAGAACATTAAACTTTTGGTGCGTTAAAATGAGAGCATTACTCGGACCATTAACATTGTCTGGATCATTCCATCGTGAGGAACTTCTACCAGTATAAAGTTAAAAGTTAGCAAAGAAAGATCAATTTCAAATAGATAATTGAATTGAATTGGTCGAGATATGAATACAGCGCAATTAAGCTAATGAATATGATGAATATGAATGAAGCTAATGACAGTATAAAACCATTGCACAATTTAGGTTAGAAAGTTTTCACAAGTTTCCAATTTCATTCCGGAACCAAGGCAAAAAATTCGAGACACTCGTGATTGAAATATATTTGTAGGAGAATCAACTACGATAATTTTCTTTGTAGGATAACGAGAAATTTCTACATCTTCAAAATATCCAAGCACGTGTTTCTCCGGTTTTAAAAGAGTGTTAAAACCTGTATTTGCATGAGAAAAGGTTTGAAATATTGGTAGAAAGGAAGAAATTCTAACGTTGACACGACACGATTCCCTCACAACCTATACTACATAACATTGTTGTGTTGATCATATCTACCGTTGACCATTTCCAAATGAATCAACCTCGAAGAGCGTGCCAACTCAGTAGGCAGCTAAAGATCAATAGAAAAATCATCTGCAGTCGGAGGACGAGTCAGCTGTTCGTCGACTGATTCGTTTTATGTATATAGTAAATAGTGAACAAGCATGAAACTTCCGTGCCTGCTGAGAGATTTAAAACGAACCGAAAATATGCTTATATCTTGGCTTACGAAAGCATTTGAAGCTTCAGCATACAAAACATTTACGTCCATATCGTACAAGTTGTATAAAACATTTTGATATTTTATTAGTACTGTAATGAGACACAACTGTCATGACTATATCGGTCAAATTTGAAACTAATATGAAATATGCATAGCAATTGTGAGATATTTATGTATTTCATGCTTATATTTAGTAAAACATTAGTATACTACATTAATAGCCATTTTAAGCATATAATAAATGTTAAAGATAACTGGGGTTTACTAATATTATAAATTTATATTAATATAACAAATACAATTAACAAAGTTATATCAATATAACAGACAATTCACTTAACGCCTAGTTCAAGCGTTTTCAGTGCTAATTTTCTATTATTATTTTCAGATTTGTTTCAAACTTTATCAGTGTGATAATGATAATCACTTTTCATAACAGTGTTAATGAAATTTCAAAACGTTTCGTATTACACACATAATACATTCATGAAAGATGTATCAACAAGTGTTCCAATACTTTCTTGAGTCTGTGAGTATGTACACAATAGTTTAACTGGCAATGAGGTAAGATACGAAGAGCTATGAAAGACTGTAAGAAGAGAAAGAGAAGTTAGATTGCCACGAGGGAGATGAGTAGAGATGATGAATTGGAAGGGATACCAAAGATCGTGAGGAAAAAAGTGTACACATATTAGATAAAAGAGTGTGTATAGTGTGGAAAAAAGAAGACGGAGACAGGTCAGGACGTTGCACCGATTGCTGTGACCCAGTGGTCGCTTATGGATGCCTCGTGTTGTCTTCCTATCTCTGCTTCTTCCACTATTCCTTTCGACACTGATGATACTGCCTCTCCGACCTTCGAACACCACTTTGGACCAATTTTTCCTTGTCGTCACTATTTTATTTTATTTTACTGTTTTTCCTAGCATCGTATTGGAATGCAAGAAGAAAGAACGCTTTAAGTATAGTCGACGCGTGATTCATTTATATGACAGATTGAAAATCAGAATGATGTAAGTCAGTCCATTGTTACGTATAACACGATGTTCTATTTTCATTATTATAAAAAACCTCAATACTTCTGTTTCTTGAAGTTAAACATCGATTGACTAGTTAAACGAATAATTCTTTCAAGGGTTATAAAATACTGCTTGTTTTTCTCGCTATCCGAGCTGTTTATGACTCATATTTATCCGATTTATAGCAATAACGACGACACAAAGGTGATTAGGGAATATTCGAGTACATAGGTTTGCGGTTACCGTGGCGACAGATCGTGATATGGAAACTCGTAGTGATATCGTTTTCTTTCGTTTGATCGATACTCTTCGACTCGGGCATGGCCCCAAGGTCAGCTCTCGTAGAGGTGAACTGGAACACAGACCGTAAAATAGATTGTTTTAACGCGATACATAGTTATTTGAATTTGAATCAAAGCCTAAGCTTCACCACATTAAAATTCAATCTCGAACTTTGCATAGAATAATCAAACTTGCATATCACGCGACAGACCGTTAGTCTGTAATGCAATGTAAGAATGAGAAAATACAGCGTTCTGTATATCCCGCAAGAGACAATATCAAAAACGAGAAAATGATGCGAATAACTCTATCACTGTGTTATTTGAATCAGCGAGGTGGTATTATATAAGAACCAATAAAATATACAAGTAACTTCCGCAAATAAGACAATGTACACAAGCTATTGAATTATAATTACGGCAGAGAATATTAACACTAGGTGAACAAACTTCTTTCTTCTCGAAGAATAGAAATTATTTCCTCCTAGGAAACCGGCCAACAAGCTGTCAATGTACACGGCATATTTCACCGTTTATCACGCCGCTGCTAACAAGTTAAATAATCTGCTTTCAAATATAGATCGTTCAAAAGTTGTTCAACCAAATTTTCCAAATTACTCGGCATGACTGGAATAACCTCATCGTAGCCTGTTATAGACAATTCAACTGATGAAGAATGTACGTTTTAACCTTAATAACTGTGCAAATTGGTTGCTTTAAGATGCATTTTTGCCGGGAGCGCGATAGACCGTGTTACAAAGAATTCCTCGAGAGGAGAACAGCGAGGAACAATTAGATTCCTAACAACAATGCGAGGTTAATAATTCCATTTTTATGATTAATGATAGACTGACCGATGCTCGCGGAGCTGTATAACCATTTCAGATGGTCTTTTTCTTCTGTTTCCATTCACGATTCTCGTTCGTCCCACCGAGAGTGCACGTGCTCGTTATTTCAGCAAGGCTGCGCGTACTTCGAATCCACCGCTACACTTTTTGTGGGTTAACTAGCCAGGCATTCCGCTATGTTGAAAGATAAGTAGAACAACCATACGAACCCATGCAAGATAGTAAGCCTTGTAATTCTTGCGCGTTACGCGCACGAGCGTAGCGCCTTCTTTTCCGCGTTGCCTATCTCCTTTACTCCCTACTTCGTTTACAGATTTTTTACCAATTTTTCTTTATATTTTTTATCGTGTCTTCTATTAGGATTTTGTAATTTCCACTTCTTCCTATGACTTGCTTTTCTGTTTATGATCAGTTACAATAGTCTTTGTTCGCTGTACGACAAGAGTATTTTTATTGAAATCAAAATAAGATTTAGTAAGACTATTCTCAGCTCACAAGTCTGTTATTTACAGTCATCAGTTGTTTAAAAATCCACCAGAGGAAATATTTCTACTGCTAACAAATTAACGAACAAAACCTTCTTTCACAGGCTAAGAAGAATTCGAACTTTGGGTGGGTTAATAAATAAACGTGATTTATTTGATTAAAAGCAGCTATTTATAAAATATACGAAAATTGTCGTGCGTGTTGCATGTATTTGTTTCTTACTTCATTAACGATTTTTTAAATCATTTCGAAATCTTAAATTTTCCTGAACTCGTCTTCTTCGCTTCTAACAAATGGACACGATTTATCTTAATGAGAATAACCCTTTTACATAAGATGAACGAATTTTGTGAATGACTATACCTCACATCTATTATACTTCTTGCATTCATCAACGAGATTTCATCATTCTGCAATCTCAAATTTTCTTCAATCCTTCGTCTCGATTATCTTCGTCACTAATTCTTCCTACCTACTCTCCGTGCCTTTCACCGCCATTTTATAACTTTATAATCTCCTCTCAGTTAGAACTAAAGAAATTATATACATTCTCCTCTGAATTATATACATTGAATCACAACATATTCGCGACCTACTGATTCGCTAGATTTCCCAAGATTCAACGTTGAGAATCTCACTTCCGCGAATCTCGTAGGTTTTTTTTTTTTTGTTTCATTAACTGGAAGAAAATCGCCAGTTAATCGCGCGTAGACAGGCAAAAGAAAAAGGAGCGATGCACGTGGAAGGGAACGACGGTTAACAGCGATCGGCCAAGTTGGCGTTTCTAGTCGGATGGACACGCTCGAAGGGATCCGGGCGAACTTACGGGAGCCGTGGCGGAATAATTGCCGGCTTGGACGCGTTGGATCGACGTGATTGCACGATTGCATGCCGCTTTCCTTTTGCACGTTACGCCCCTGGTTTTGTCGCAACGCTCTGCGGGCGGTGTCTTTTGCTACATGCTCCTTGCTATTTCCAATCGCGATTCGGATTTCAATTTTCCTAACGTCTCTCGAAATTAGGGTACGCCATTTTAACATAGGGCGAGGCTATTCAACACACGCCACTTTTGAAGAAACGTTAGTCGATGATTGCAATGGTTTGCATTTCCTCGATTGAACCCTCGAAGAATTACTTTAGGGTTAAACGACATCGTTAGAAGCAACAGTTCGTCCCAACAATGGACGCAGCTTTAATTAGATTCCTGGAGTTTCTGCTGACTCAAGAGTACAGACTCGATCGAAGAGGGTACAATTACGTCAATAATGATGGTGACTGGAAGTTGTAGATGAGTTCCTGGCACACTTCACTGAACTCTGACGATCCTATATTTATGAGCCACTAGTTGAACTTCGAACACACAGTGGCGTATAAAGGAAAGTTGAGAGTTGATACATTATGAATTTTAGTAATTTTTATAATAATGGCAATTTTTTCACCATATTTATAACAGACATCTATTATATATATTATCATCTGCTGTATATATTATATTTATGTTAAATAAATATCCATTTTGTATGATTATAGTGTTTTCCTACGCCTCTTACTTTATAAACTTTCTTTTCCTCGTCACTGTATACATACGCGATTTTCAACTAATGTACCGCATGAATTTTTAAAACATGCAATACGTGACTACTTAGTCGATGTCACTGACCTATTCTTCTTTAGATTGTCGAATAAAAACAATAATAGCCGTCCAGTGTGAATGGCCTATCTTGAACCAGATACAACATCCTTTTCGCTGTGTTGCAGAATTTTAGTAATTAGTTCATGTGACAAGTGACAAAGTTAGTTATGTAACAAGTTGCTATACAGACAATTTAAGGTATCAAAGTGGATTTACTCGATAAAGAGATTATTCTCTCTGGAGAAGAAATTTGAAAGAAGTAGATAAGATAGGAAAAATATGGAAGGAGGGTTGTAGAGAAGATCTGTCAACGATTCTCACAGGATCCGCTCAGGCATCCTGGTGATTACGTCAAACAGTGTCTGCAAGAGTAACACGAGTGACACGAGCACACACGTGCATCGTGCAGCAGATTTTTTGACAAGAGACAGAGAGAGGGAGACCAGTTTTGCGCTATACGTAATTCTGGTTCTCGAAAAGAAACAGCGAACAGGATGGAACTTCCGATGCTGACTACTTATTTTGACAGCGGACGAGAGGTGAGAAACTGACAGCTGGTAAATAAAATGGCCAAGACAAAAAGCCGTTTTAAACCAAAGGGTGTCTTATTGTATTGACTTAAGAATCTGAAAATTTACTACAATAAGACAAAAAGAATGTCTGACATTATGAAAAGTCCTAAGACAACAATTCAGAGATTTGTATCGAGATATTTCAAGTTGGACAAAAGAATTCAAGTTAAGAGCTTCGTATTGTATTCTATACTTAAGAATCTGAAAATGTACTGAAATAAGATAACAAAAATATCTTCCGTGAGATATATCGAAGCAACATTTTAGAGATCTATATCGAAGAATTTTAGGCTATAATTTACAGAACTTACGGTTGAGATTCATACCAAAAATTTCAGACATTACTAGTTCTATTATTTTTTAATATAAAGGAATATCTAACAACATGACAAGCTTTGAAACCACATTTTGGATATCTGTATAGAGACATTTTAAGATACACAGAGCAGGAAGGTGAAAAAGAAACTAGGAAGTCACCGTGGGTGTGCATAGATTTGCTACTGAAACCCTTAGGGATATTTTACTGAAAGCATAAGCAGACTTCCGCGCAATTATTCGATCCGGGGTTATAAAAAGAAAAAAAGAAATGGAGAAAGGACTGACAGAACCTTGTCGAATCATCAAAACGTGGCTCGTTCTCTCGTAGGGCGAAACTTAAGCAACAGCTGGCAACATACCGGGTCGTCACGTGACAATTATTATAGGGGCACCGTATAGTTTGGATTACGGGGATCAATCCGTGTACACACACACGCCCGTACATAGATACGTCGGAGAAAAGCGTTTTTTTCGTCCAGACGAAAATATTCGACGGATCTGGGTTATCTACTGTTGCAACAGCTGTGCCTTGCTTGTTCTGGATGGAGGCCAGACACTATGAAAATTATTCTGATGGACCTCTTGAAACCCAAACTTTAATGTTTATTGGCGGAAATATCGTGGAGGAACGCACGACGGGTAGATTGTGAATGTTTGTGTATTTGTGAGAAATTTGGAATTCAATCAATTCAGAACCGTTACTAAAGTTGTCTTTCTATTTGGTTTTGGAACTACACGCGTGTTTGTTCATCTTCTTCGATTGTCAAAATATTGCTCCATCTCAATAATAAACGACATTTCGTACGTACGAACCTAGTAATCCCTAAATCGTTCATTCTGAATTATCTATCATTATATTATAACACAGTGAAATTTACAGAAAATAAAGTTAGTCGCTCTAGCTTCTGAGAAGCGCAATTGATCGAACTATTTCTTTGTTTCATATTCTTATATTCATACTGTTCTTTCCCTTACAAGTAAAACAGATTAAGAAGTTGTACTTCAAACAAGGTTAAGCGCGAGTGAACGAAAGGCCATCCGGTTTTCACACTTCTGCAAAGCGGATTACGCATTGAAGATTCGTCATCCAATTGTTAGGTTCGAAGATTCCCTCAAATCGACAGCCAATTTGTGTAGGGGCTTATTTTTCATCGTCGGGGTGTAACGGTCGCGATACGTGTGCACCCTTCGGGGTCAATTAGGCCTCCTCGAGCTGGGGTATAATACCTTGCATCGTATTACATTCTACGGTGAAAAGCTCACGGTGAGAAAAGATGCTACGTGGCCTGCAGAGAATAATTGAATTTGCTTCCGTTTCTAGGACCAGCGAAATGGCAAATTTTCATGCTTAAACCTCGCTTACTCATAGTGGAAGCATAGTCGAATAGTTACAAATATTGAATATTTTATTTTATAGTGATAGAGAAAATACAGAAAGAATTTTTATTTCTGTGCGATAATAAGATTCTCTCAAAAGATTAAAATTATTGCTATTAATTAATTATTATTATTAAAATTATATTATTATATTACATATTTCGATACACTATTGATATATATTAGGAAACATTGGTTCCAGAGCGACGATTGATTTTGAAAGGAGACAGTTGGGAAGTCGCGTAGGTACTTTCTTAGTAGGGTCGGTCCTCTGACTCGAGGGATGAAATCGACGTAATGGCGGTGCAACCCTTTGACCAGATGTACAGCACAATGGTCGTCACGAAAAATCTGACGACAATGTTATCTCGATCTTACTTTCTTTACAGGGTCGCGTCGCAGAAATTGAGTCGTCAGGGATGTTGGTTGACGAGGTGAATTGTACGAACCATAGAGATCTACGTGATAAACGGGCAACTCGATTTTTCGACTTCTTTTCTTCCTTTCTTTATTTTGTTTTCCTTTTTGCTCAATAGAGGACAATAGTTTCAGATCAATGTTAAACTATCGATGATATCAAAACATTCTAAAAATATAAACTCAAGAAATAGTCTTTTTTTCCTGCTTCTCTAAATTATTTCATAGAATAGAATACTTTCGGACAAATTGTAATGCACATATGTAAATCCAAAAAATGTTCTACAAATATAAACACGAACAGAGTCAAAGGAGAAAGCTAACCTTTGAACTGAAGAAGAGGAGGAAAAAGTTGGACATTGTGCTACTTTCTCATCTAAGGCAAAAGGGTTTTTTCAAGGGATGGCCGCACAATAACAGGATAACAAATTAGTCGTCATTTTGGCTTGTCGTACGAGGCAGGCAGCTTGACCTCACAAAGCGGCGGTTTGGCTTTCGGTGAAAAAAGCAAACAACAGCCTAGAGCTGCTAAAGTCTCTTTGCCCCTCACAAAATTGTTTCTTTGCTCGCGTCGAAAGAGTCAATAGGAAGGAATATTTTGGTCAGTGATTCTGTGTAGCCTAAAAAAAAGTAGGGTAACCGAAGAAACCGGTCTTCCACGACGGTGCCTCTCGCGTGTTCCTCTACGTTCGACCTTGCCTTCAACAATTCCATTTCCATCGGGACTCGCGTCGATGTTTGCACAGTACCGCAATGTTGCGCCGCTTTCTGAACCCAGAAAAAGAAGGGTGAAATGACGACTAGAACTCGAGGGAGGGAGAGCCAGCGAAAGGGTTGGAAAATCAAGTCGTGCGCTGATATCTGGTAGCAGCTTCCTAGTGGAAGAAACAGGCGACAGAAAATCATAATCGTCTACAAAAGATCTCGAAGGAACCATAGCGTGCAGTCACATAGACATTGCAACATTTCTCACCCTTTTCTCACGCAACACCTCACTCTAGGAAGTCGAAGGGTTCGTCGATCAAACGTCTTGTCGACCAGTTGATAACGTCTTTACACGTAACTGGAATTACCTTGTCAAACAGTTGAGGGTCAATCTAGAGATTGTTTAATACTGCAACTACTAATGACTATTATTTGAGTTACTATTAATACTCTTATACTCTACTGTAATAATAATAAAAACATATGAATGTTTCATGTGGAAAAATATATAGTAGTAGTGACTAATGGAAAGATAGTGAATTTTAGAGATGAATCAATATATATATAATGTATGTTAAAATGTAGATTAATGTTGAATTTATACTTCTATCTCAATGTTTGTTAAACATTTATGTATATAAATATACGTACATACATTGTAGAAAATATTATAGTTCTAGTGTTGCCTTACATATGTATAAGCATCTATTCGCAAGTATTAGGACGCTTGTGGGTCTGTTACAAATATGCTAAAAAATTCAAATTAGCAGATAAAATGACCCAAAAAGATAAGAGAGACTTTCTACATACTATTTGCGATATCGTAATAGTAGCTATATATAAAACGTGAATATACAGTTTCCATGACCCTAATTGGGGTAGTCGTATCATGCACGTTCAACAAGTGCGAATTAACAAAACAAGTAACACTAGAAAAGCGGTCCCAAATCTTTGATCGGTGGTGCAATGCCGCTAGTGTAATTCCTAATTTTTCATAAGAATTTTATACATTTACACCGATGCATTTTTTAGAATTTCAGTGATCTCTCGTACAACATACGGATGAAAGTTTGTTTTTTTTCGTATAAAGACGGGAGAATCGACCATCCATGGCTAAGCATGTTTTCCAGCTGAGTCATTTACGTTCACGTCTATGTTTCTTATTATTCTAAGTTTCCAAAAAATCTGAAAAAATTCTGGAATACTCATCGAAGAAAAGAACATTCGATTTCATTGTTTCACACGAAGTAAGCCATCAAACCGTTCCCAAGAGGCGTGTAGCACCGCGTTCCTCTTTCTCTCTCTCTCTCTCTCTCTCTCTTTCTCTCCCTTGCAACAAACTTGCAAACCGGAGACGGAAGTAACCCGTAGAATCGCTCGTTCCACGCTCGACTCCGTCCTTTTTCCCCCGGTGGATCGTACGATCGAACGCACGGAGGGAGTGACGAAAGCGGCGTTAAAGGGGTAGCCACATAGTTGCACACAATTGATGCCAGGCTCTCATAAATCAAAAGCTTCCCTTTCTCTCTCTTTCTGTGATGGTTGGTATGTACGACGCACTAGGTAGCCGGTTCAAGGGCTGCGTATATCGAGTCGAATTTCGTGCAATCACATGGGCCAACTACGGAGCCTGCCAACCCTTTTGGTGTACCGTTACGAAATTACGCCAATAAAGTGGCAAAAATATCGCCTGCTACAGAGTGGTTCGTGTACGCGTGATCCTCATTTACATTACAATGACACGGTGTTAAGACATGGCCATTCTATTGGTCGAATTTCGTATTGGCCAATCGGTAGGTTAAAAATACTTGAATGAAACGCGATTACCAATTAGACTGAGGGACCATTCGAAAATGTGAATATTTGAGATAATTTCAGTCTCAATAAAGTTTCAAATCGTCCGATAAGTTCGTGTCGTTTATTGGTCTCTTAGTCTATAGAATTTAGAATTAATTGTTTTGACCATTACGCGTATCGGATTCATATCGAATTTCATTCGCACGTCAAACTCAACAAGTTTCAGAAAAATTGTTCTATAAATGACCGAATAATATAGTATTTTATCCGAAAAGTGTGTCAAATTGACACAAGGGTGAGGGTTAAGCTGTAATATGCATTTAATTTCGATCGAATGTTCACGACTTTGAACCAATTATAAGCAATATACGATTGGATCTGAATAGACTGAGTATCAACTAGGCAATGATACTATTGTAATGACGAAAAGTTCAGCTGAAATTCGATCTGCACCGAGGCTACTCCCAACGGTCGCTCTAATGATTACAGTAATAGCCTCTAAACTAGCAATACGTATGCAAAGAGACGGAGAGACGCATAGTGTGAAAGTCAGTTAATTTTAACCCTGCTGCGAAGCTGCAGCGGTCCGCTGTTTGTATGGAAATTTTACCGGTCGGAAAATGACCGTGTCGAAAGGCTGAACGAACGGGGCTTCTTCATTGGCTCGCCGCGTTCTCGTTTTGCTTTCTTCCCAGCAATTTACCGAGCAAATTATCGGGACCAGTGATCGCGTCCAATCACATGAACAGTAACGTATACGTTTTGAGAAAAGAAGAAGCTTTTTCTGTTTCCTTTGTAAGAGTCTGGACCGGTTAAATTGGATTTATTGGAAGGAGCAAAAAACTTTCTTTGTTAATAAAGAAGTGTACCATCCGGAGACGTCTAAGAATAAGTGAAGTTTGAGATTATTCTAGCAAGTGATTATAAAGAGAAAAATTCTCAGTTTTTTGCATGAGTTTAATGTGGCTTTGTGTTCCATTTCCTAAAAATGTGAGAAATATACAATAAAGTGAAATTAGTGGAGAGGCTCGTACGAGGCTGATTTGAATAATATCACCATCAATTCTTCCAAAAGATATTGTCTTTTGTCAACTATTAATAAAAGGAACACTTCTTTTCTAATCTTTATATGACGAAGATGCACCAAAATTAGAAACATCATTTGTTAATTAATAATGTGCTAAAGTATAATGCTTCTTATACGCAACATCGAGCGTGAAGGAGTTAGGGAAGAAGAGGAATCTTAAAGTATACTAATCAGCTCCATAAATTTAAAAGCAGAAAAGGTGGTGATGCAACGAAAATCATATTTTAAATTCACTTTGGAATTTATGATTCCTTATGACGTTTCGTTGTGATACATAAATTCGTGGAAGCATTTCGATAATTCGATATTAATATAAAGCCAAAAAGTCTAGACTGATACATATATACTTCATCCAAGTAAAAATATATCGTCCACAAAGAGTAAATTGAAGACAATCATAGGTGACTGCGCATTTTTCCAACCAACTAGTGCTATTAGAAAAATCTCTCATCCGCTTTTCAGTATTCGAACCGCAAAAATTGGTCCATGATTAATTGTCTGATTCCCTCCCGTTGAATCATTCGTCATTCGGGTCCAAAACACGACCACAATGCACCCAACCAACACTATAAAGTTGCCAAACGGTTTGTCAACCGTTAGTGAGACCAAAAGAATAGACCAACGACCTATTTTTTCTTTGGTAAATTCGACGATATTATTAAGACGTTCTAACAGCGACGCTGTGGGACACCATGATTCTGTATGGGGGTGTGGTGCATGCGGGTACTTACGTAACTCGAGACGTTTCTCAACGATGCTTCTAAGTTTTTCCTTTTGAAAAACGGGCATTCTGCTCGTGGCCCTTTAAACATTGCTCTATTCGAAAATCGATCAAGATTGTCATCATGGTTCCACTATTATGGAGCTTTGGACGTATTGCAGCTTATGCTGCTTGCAGTATGATGAGAATATGAACTTGTGCGTTGAAACGTAGCGCGCGCGCGCACTGTGTCGATTATGCAACAAGACGCAGTTATTCGGCTCTAATTAAGGAAGTAGTAGGTTATTGTTCCCCTGTCTGAGAACGTTAATGATTGCGCGGCAGGAAAGGTATAGCTTTGAATCATTGCCAGGTTGGCAACAGTTAATATTCTTATTTACGATTTTTCTGTGGTATTCGTGATTTAGTAATAATAATATATTAGATAAAGAATGGAATTAACACGTTAACGACTACGCGAATACAGTTTGGTTATAGCATAACTAATATATGCATTTTTTATCGCACGTTTTTCGTAAGCGAGGTGCAATAACATATTTAACTCTTTGTTGGTATTATTCACACTAATTGCTTCATTCTTATTGGTTGCATTGTATATTCGCTTTCTAGTTAATACATTCAGAAGATTTAATAAGAAAATTATTACAAATGTCTAGTAAAATCTTTTATTAATCTTCTCCTCTGTGTTAGATTTACAATGTTGATGAAATTTTATATGTATGATGTAAATATCGTTTCCCAACAGGAAGTCCGGGGTTATAATAACACAAATATTGAAAAATATTGAGAAATTGTGTTTGCATAATTCAAATCTCAAGAGATTGAATTTAAGCATCCATAAAGCGTAAAAATTATTTCAGATAACAGAATAAAGATACAGAGAAGAATTATAGAATTTAACATAATTTAACATTTTTCTGTTAACGTATAAAACAGTCGATAATTAGCTTGGCATAGAATTATTGTAAAATTTTATTTCAATAAAAATGGCATTTCTGAGTGCCATATTGGCATTTCTGAATGCCATATATTTCTTCCTGAAACATTTATCGAGATACACCGAATAGCAATTACTACGAGCAAATAAAAATTATTAGATGGTTTAAATGGCGAAATAAAAGAGGAACGCGCTTTTTAACACCAGATGTCCGGCGTTTTAACGATTTTTCGACGACAGATACTGTAAAAATTACGGCAAAATTCGCGCCAGCTGTTCCTCGAGAGATCCTGCCCGGCGCGTGAGCTCGCCAGGACCTTTGTGCCATTGTTTCGCCGGGCATAATGCACTCGAATTGTGCACCGGAGGAAGGAAGGAAGGAAGAGAGGGAAAATAAAAAGAAGAGAAAAAAAGACCGAATCGGCTCGGTCACACGATCGATCGGGAGGAAAAGAAAAGCCCTCTTGACTCTCGGGGCAAAAGAGAGGGCTTCGAGAGTGCTCTAGTCGCGTATACGCGCGTACTCGTGCGAGTCGGGAAAGTTGAATCTGAAAGAAAAAGCGTAGAAACGTTTGACAGATGTGGTCTCGCCGCAAGATGTGCTCGCTTTCAGCCAATATCGTGTCAAACAAATCAGGGTACCAACAAAACCGCGTCTTATAAGCAATCAAACTCCGCCATTAATTTTCTCCAAATATTCCCATTACGAATCATAATTTGAACATTTACCGTAGAAAACTTTTAGGTATATGTTGTATACGTTATAAGAAACATATTGAAATTTCATTAGCATTGTAGTGAAACATAACTGGCATCAGAAACCAATTTCAGATCGTATCATACAGTTTGATAGAATTTAATTAATTAATTTCACCACATGTACACTTAATCTTCTCGTTAAGCGTAGTAAAAACTCCATGATCATTCTCTGAATCGCTTCTCATTTTCAACTAGTATACGTATATACATATGTATATACATATATACAGTTTGCAATTTAGTCGATTCTAGTCTTCAAGCTTAGAAGCTGAAACATTAAGGTAAAAATACAAAAAGTTTGAACATTTGTAGCTTGAACGTCGACGGCTTTTAAAACATCAGTCTGTCGACTCTTATTTTAACAACAACACTGTCCTCGACCGTTTCACAAAATCTCTCAGCGGGAAACAAAAAGAATCATCAAGAATGAAGCAACCAAATGACGATCGAATGGCAAAATGGTAGTGTCTGTTAAAAATCCTACACGACAATTCTTCCGCGACCCTTCCAAATGGATCTTGATAATTTCTTGGGTAAACAGAACCATTGTCCTGTACAGTGTGTCTTTCATCGATGAATGGGGATGCTGGTTGATCCTTTTGTCATCGGAGATCGTCGATCATTTCTCTATTCGTAGTGAAGATAAATCATCCCGGGACAATCGTATCTTTCTCCCTGCTCGTGTGATTCTAACGAATTTTCCAATTGAATCTGAACGTTTGCTAATATGATATCATAGCAAGTCATCGTCGCTCGATTTGTTAAATAGCTGTTAAATAATTGTCACAAAGCGGATTTTTCTACGAAACCTGTTTAAGTGTAAAAAATACGCGATTCTTTATCAGATTTCTTTATGCGATATATTTTTTCAGTGTAAAGCTTAAGTACATCATAATTTATCATTGTCAAGCAGCTACACATTACAATGAAACTTGATAACAATGAACTGTATAAGCGAATTGTAGACACGATACAACAACCGATATAAAAATTGTAATCAAAGCAAAAATTCCGATTCGTCATAACTATTATTCGGGATAAGATTGTGGATAATGATTTTAAAAACCGAGGATATCATAACTTTAACCCCCAAAAATTTTGCATAATTATGCATCATGCAAAAATAGATAACTATTTAATACGGGAAAATAAGCTCCGAATAAGGACCAAAAAATTAAATAAAAAATCGTATTTTTTACAAAAAGACAACATTTTACACAGGAAGTCCGTGCCAATACTTTTGTTCATCGGCGTATATCAAGGGATGAGGTTCATCGATCATGGTGGCAAAACCACCTTCCTTTTTGCCTGGTGGAAATTTGTTCCGGAGAAAAGAACATTCGAATCGATTTCCTTTCTCCTCTTTCTACCGTTTTCCCCTCCTCTGAAGACACGTTATTCGTGTTGCCAGTTCCTTTCTTCTCGCCACGTCATTTTCTTCAACTACATACCATGACGTTTCTGAATCCCCGACACGTTCCCCATTGCAGAAGGGTAAGTGAATGTTTACCGTGAGTCATCGTCTATTCACGGCCCTCCTTTCTTCGTTACCGATAAAAATCCGCGGTATAAATAGATAAGAGCAATTAATCGCGAATCGAGCCGCGTCAGCGCCGCGCAAACGTTCGACTTCCAAGTATGTAATGAGACTCTGCAAAGGGTCGAGATGAAGAGCCAAAGATGGTGAACCAGAGATGAGGAATCTTCGTTATACAAAATTTGCTAAACCTAAGTAACTCATAGTTGGGAAGATCGTAACTCAAGATACAATACATCTATATTTTATTAGATATATGATACACAAATGACTTATAAGATCACTTGATCTCGACCTCTTCTGTTTGCACAGTCACGTGACATTATATCGATTACAAAATCATAAGTCTGAAGCCATAGAAGAAATAAAATGATGAAAGATGGATAAAAATTTCATTACGCGAACTTAAATCGTTTCAAGTGGTTCATCGCTGTATGGTGTATGCGATTTTTGTAAGATGAGGCGTTTTAAAAGCATGTTAACGTTATTTCTATTTTTCTGAATTGAACTATATTCTAGTACACTAATTTTAAAATCATAATTTTCTGGCGTAAGTAACTTAATACCTTTTAGAGCGAATAAAAAGCAACTTCGATTGGTTTATAAAAAAGTCCAATTCAATAAAGTGAATGAGATCACGACAGTTTCGATCAATGACAAGAATTCGTGCACTCCATTTTTATAATGACGTGAAAATGCGACACCGCGATACTATATATAACCAATCAAACGCTGCGTTCCTTTAATCAGCTTCTGATCTCTGCAGACTTATTCGTCGCGACGCAATTATCCACGCTCCCGGAACACGATCCTCCAATTCCCTGTTCTGCGTTCGCGTCCTTTGATCTTGCGCATCATTTTTTCCCCGGCGCACTTTGTTCGAGACGCGATTCGTGGGCGTTGCGGGGCGATAGCGCAAAAAGAAAAAGAGAAGATCAAGAAGAGGAGGAAGAAAGGCCGGGAGTGTGCGCGAGAGTAACGGATACGCGAAGACAGAAGAAGCATTCATGGAACGACGACACGTGTTTCCTCGCGAGTCCCCTAGCAAGAACATCATCCACGAGAGCGAATCGTCTCGAGCAGCGCGAAACTTGGGTAATTGAACGCGAAATTTCCTTGTAAACGAACCGAGAAACGAACAGCCTCGTGGGAAAGTCGCCTTTTCCTTGGGAACTTCTTCTTCTCTTGGCTTTTCCTTCTCCTGGATCGAATAAATCTTTCCTCTGTTGATCGTCGATTGTACTTCAAGATTATCGTCTTGTTTGAAATTCATTTGAGATTACGACAATAATAGTAATTTATCGATATGAACGACACAAATGCTCTGCTACAAAAAGTGTGGAACGACAACAGCAAAAGATAACAACAAAAAGGAAACAAGGGCAAATATAAAATAGACAACATGATAGATAAAAGACAGGAGTGGAAAATACTGATTCGTGAGGCAGTTCATAGCTACGTACAACGATAGGAGGAATTATATTCTAACGAATTTACATATTTTGTGCTATAGTAAGAATCTCGTAAATATTTCCCCCTTGTATTTTTAATAAAACTACTACAGAGAAATCTAGAGAATCTTCTGATAGGAATTTTTAAGATTAAAAAACTTAGCATGAACCGTAATAATCAAACGCAAAATTGATATCAGCGTCGTCTTCTTCCTGTAGATTCCAAGTATTCCAATTACTGTCTCTGTTCTCAAACTTGAACAACAAGAACTCTACGAAGAATTCTTGTTTAAATCTCCACCAAGTCTGATAGCTTCTACAACGTCTTCTTGTCGATTGTCACTCTCGATTGTTCCTCTTCTTCATTGTCGAAGCTAACAATAGCCTTTGTCACTCGTCGGACAATCCTCGGCTGTTTATCGCATAATTTTCCGGTTGGAAAACGCTGCATCGATCGATCGACCGAAAAAATAATAACCAAGCGCGAAGTAAGAGAAAATCAGAGGAAATGTTGTTCTCTTTACGTAGGTTGTCGCTAAAAGTTCAATCGTACGTAATTTCTGTAAAATATCACATATTCGATCAAAGTAATCTTCGTATCATTCGATGCACTTTCTCGGCGATTATCTAACTTCATTATTCCAGATTTGAAAGAACTGTCAGTTTTACAATTCAAAAATTCTTAGTTACGGCCTCTTCGTTTACGGATTCTTTCAAAATAATGTATTCATTAAAAAATTGTCTAGGTGTGATCTTCCACAAATGCTAAATTTTCATTTCCCATAATTTTTACGTTAGTCTCGCCGAATTTAAATTCATAAGAAAGTCACATAAGCGTTTTAATTATCCGCGATGATCAATATTTTCATTATGAATCTTTTTGAAGCGTTCACTCTTTATACACACTCTTTATAACGAATTTCCTTTTTAGTAGTTTTCTTCTTCTTTAACAAATCTCTTCTTTTCAGTTATCAGTGTGGTTGATAATAGACGGCATGACGAAGTTTAATGAGTGATATTATCAAATTTAATCTTCAGAAAAACATCTTTTCCATACGTACAAACTTAATCTCGACGATGCAAAATGTCTCACGGAAGGAAGTACACAAAGGAAGATTAAAGATCATTAAATGTGCGAGGTAAGGGGACGAAAAGCTAGATAACAAATGATTCGCCTCGAAGACGATCGTCATGTTTTCCATGCGAAGATTGATGAGCAGAAGGAAGGGTGCAGCTCGGCCATTTTGCTTCCCTGCTCTCTCTACGCATATTTTAATCCTCGAATCGCTAGTTTTTCCACTTCGGTATAAAAAGCTCAATGTCGGATTAGAATCAAACGGAACGTGCCTTGAAATAATTAATGAACCTCTTTCCGCTTATTCGGCCAGGGAATAATGAATACTTAAATGCATCTTTCACAGAGGAATACATTAACATACTTGTTATGTTGTAACGTATAAAGTGTTCGATTCTTAAAGATTCGTACTTCACTGAATTCTAACTTGGGAAGTATACGTTTATATATTTGTAAGCGTTAAAAAATCCGAACTTTATGCAAAGGAGAAAATTCTCAGCTCTGAAACGATATCCAATGATGCTTCTATAAATACAAAAATATTTATTGGCAAGAAAAAATAGTTTTAAGGAGTTGATATAATAACATGTTACAAGTAGACGTTTATTCATTTATGGGAAATTTAAATGTATTAAAATTTATAAGATGCACATAATGTATACACACGGAAGTAAAGAACTGTTATAATATTTAGAGAGAGAGTAAGACAAATCTCGATTTAAGCTCTGCTTCTTTAGTGGTATTCACGAAAACCTGATTTTGTATAACATCCGCGATATAGTTATAATCTATGCAACATTTTAATCGATGAAACGCTTGTATCGGTTTCGTGGATGTATTTTCTGCCCCAGATTGTGAACATATTAAAACGTTTCTCTTACCAATTATCCTACTATACTACATATACTACAGGCAGGTAAAACCATCACAAAATATCTAAAGATTCATTTCTGCGTAACATCAGGAATATATAAAATTTTATTTACCTTTACATATTAAGCGCATTGCGTTTCACACATTTAAATTTCCCATGAATGCATAACGATAGCGTCTAATAACAACCCATCAAAGTGTAATATGTTGCAATCTAATATCTGAACATTCTAAACGTTCAAACTGCAACGAGGTCATACCCGGTAGCTGTTTATTTCCAAACACAATACTCGATCGTTGAGGGAATGGCCCGCGGCGTGACCCACGAAAAATCGTGGAAAACTGGGAAAGGAGAGACGCGTCTTGAAAAGAGCCCCCTTGCAGAGAATTTTTCCAAACGAAGGGACGAAGGAAGCTTCGTGTCCCCCCTGAAGTCTTTTCATGACTTTCTCCAGCAGGCGTTCTTGCCACCCATTGTGCAGGGATTGTGAAAAGTCAAAACTAACCGTTAGCTAGCGACTCGTACGGTTCGTAGCCTTTTAAATCGGCGCGTTTCACATGGCCAGAAAGAACTGGATGGAAAAGGTGGTCTTAATAGAGTATGGATAAAAGCCGAGAATTCATTAGGAGAGTTGCTAGACGTTAATGTAAAGGGTTTAGGACGCGTGGTTAGTCCTGAATCTCTCATCGTTGCAGAGGAACCACTCGGTGCAAACATAGTCCCGCGAAAAAAAGAACGGTCCCTCGTAAGCGTACCTAACGGGTTCGTCGCGTAATTACTACTAACGAACCGTTTGTTTCGCTCGACGAGACACACGGTGACTCACAGGTGTGCTTTTAGTATCGAGGTACCCGGCGCCAAAGCGCACCGAGATTACATAATAGCCGACGTAACGATTCGCGAACGTTGCACCGAGATATTCCGTTGCGCACCGAAACAAAGATCTTCGGTAGTTGCTCGTTAACGATTACAATAATTAATAATAATTTAATATTCGACGGTATTAAAGCCTTCTTCGCGGAGATTAGAAGCTATGGAGGTAAGTGATTTAAAATGTTTTTTTATCGTGTATCATGTTATCGTAGATTCTTTTTTAACTACAGTTTGATTTTTGCTCAGCTATTGTTGTACCGTGGATTTTTACGCATTTATGGGAAATTTGAACATGCAGAATGTAGAGATGTATATAACGAAATATCCAGAGTATTTGTAATGTTATAGTAACTGACTAGAAAATATTATATAACGACCTGCATAAAGAGTTACGTTAAAGAGGAAAGATTGTACTTTCTTATTCTCGAATTGAATTCTTTCGAAGCTGGGCGGAGAGACATAAGACGATTTCTTTGAATTAAAAATTTTAGCGAAGTCGAATTTAAATCATTCTGTTTGGTTCATTTTACTGTACAAATGGTGTTATATCACCAAATTATATTGCGATTAGACAGACTGGAAACTTATTTGATTCATTCTGCGTTAAACTGTATTACTAAAATATTGCTAAATTATATTACGAAGGAACGTAAACGGAATGTCAATGGAAATCGATGTCGTTTTCTGATTTTGACCAGCAAAACCTTAATGACCGGTTCTCATTAGCGGTATGCAGCAATAGTCGGAACTGATGTTCACTGATGCATTTCAGTTCGAGGGACCAATTATTATGACAGTGTTTTTAGAGAGGGTAGACTATGACGGTTACGAAAGTCTTATTAATAGCGGTTCGTATAACAGCAGGATAATCGGTGAAGCAATGCACCGTGTTTTGAGGCAGTGCTTGTGAGAAAATGAAGATAAATACCGACCCAATTCGATCGTATTAATCATGGGAAAACGCTAGGTTTCGTAACGAGAATGATGAAGAGGAAGGTATGTCCGAAGAGAAACAGTAGCGCTGGTTCATGAACTAGCTGGATTATACTGTCACGGTTAACTCTGCGCACCAGAAAGTAACAGCACGCAATAACGGTGACCGTTTTTATTATAACTTGCTTGTTTTATCTTCCGTACGACTCGCATGACGACTGTCAATGCATATGGTTCCCACCTCCGCTTCCTGGTTCCTAGCGAAGCTTCCGGTCTCGTGACAGCCCGTCCTGGTCCACCGCTCGTTCCGTCCCAACATTACAGCTTCGCCACTTTCACGTCGCATTTCACCTCCGAGTGATGCAAACTTCCTTCCTCGTGAACTACCGGTTTGCGGTCGCGCTCAAATCACCGAAAGAAGTCAGAGAAACACAACTTTGACTCGCTCGTTAACGCTTATCGGCGACGCGACATTGGCGCCACGTGACTGTTGACTAGTAGCAATAATAATATAAGACGTGGAAGATTGCGCGGTATAATTAGACAGAAGGTTATTTTATTATGTAATACGTGCAAAGATAAGTTGGAAATGTGCAACAGAATTTTGCCAATGGAGCTTTGTTTCTAAGCCAGTCGAGTTTGAAATCCTGTCAACGTGAACACGTGGACTTTGCAACTTTTTGACTGAATATACGACTGGACGACTGGTAAATTGGTGTACCCGTGAAAGTAAGTTAAACATATAGAATAAATTTGTTGTTTAGGGCTTTATTGTTTAGGAAAGTACGTTTGAACTTGTTCGGTTAAAAATTGGCGCGATATCGATGAATTTTCTAGTACAATTTTCTAGGCTTCAAACGAATGTATTTTATTATAGATTTTCAATTTATTTTTGGATGAAAAATAACCTTCTGCAGATTATACGTACGTTCTTGAATTATCTATTCTTCTTTTTCTACCTTTCTAATAATTCAAGTTATTCTATGAACACGATAGAAATCATACTTTATTCCCTCTTGACGTGAAAGTTACGTTCTAAACTAATCAAAAGCTGTAGTGTTCAGAAAGATCCTCATTACCTAACATTAAAATCCCGAACTATTCCAGAAATATTATTTATGTTTAGACTTGATTCAATTCCCAATGTTAATTTAATACAAGGGACTCCACGTGGATGCATTGAAAAATAAGAAAAAAAGAAAAACGTGAGGAAAACCGAGGGCGTTCACGCCGGCGATTCATCAGTGAATAAATAATTCATGGTGTTTGCGGGGACAGGACCATGGCGGTAAAAACGTCTGGGGCCCTATTTAACCAGGATGACGTTCCGGGACTGACAGGAGGCAGATGAGCGTGAAGGAACAAGGTGAAAAATGGAGGACTGTTAAACAGGATTTTCGATGTTGACCGAGGCAACGGAAAACGAGGACGGTACTTCCTGAGGGAAGCACGGAAGCTTCGTTTCTTTGATCTTCGTGGGACCGACGGACTCCGTTCGACTGTCGAAGAGACTTTTCTTACTTTTTCTATTGTATAGAAGTCGAGAATTAGGTCTCGGTTTAAAGTCTCTATCAAATTATTGTAGCTCGAGTTTGGACGATTCGATATCTGATGCAACATTATCAAATCCTATATAGCTAACAATTATAAATACTATGCACAATTAATTACGTAATGAATAATTACATAATTCAATAATTTCAATAAATTCAATAATTTTTTAAATAATTTCAAAGTGGAAAATTCTGTGACAAAAATTCCTAATATAACGAATTACAATATCTGTAATTTCATTTTCTTTTACAAGTCGCAAATATCAGAAATTTTCGAGGGACACTGTATTCCAAGAAAAAGATCGACTTTCTAAAATCACGGATGCAAACTGAAAGATCAAAGGCATACCTCCCACAGTTGTGCTTCGAAAAGAATAAGTTAACGGTATTGATTTTTGAAAGAGTCACCCGGTATACGTGACAGTCATGCGTTATCCTAGGATCTGAGGAAATAAACGGTTTCCTGAGTGAAACGTGCCACTGTGGTGTGGGCCAGCTACGAGGGACAGATAAAACATACGTCGAGGCACGTTTGAGCCTCTTCCACGCAAAGAACCAACCAATGCAATGCTTCAGCATTTCCGTATGTTCATAAATATTCATACATCTTTGTATTAAGAGTTCGTGAATGGAAAAAGGGACTGTCCTTGAACAAATGTCATAAGGGAAGAATATCCAACTTCATATACCTCTCTCTTCATCGAATCGAAGAATCATATTTGTCAAATCGAAGATCTGTTATCGTTCAATTTTGGTCGATTAAGCGATACCTGAACGACGATGTTTGATCGAAACCTTCAACTCGCTGAGATAAGGCAAGAAGAGTTACTGGTTTGTATATACTCTCGTCGAGGAACTTTTGGATCGACAGGATGCGGGTCTACAGGAGGATTGCCTTATTTATGAGCCATTCACAACTGCCTAGTGTATATACTAGTTCTCAAATTTAATGGACCGTGAGAGAAAGAGAGAGGATGCTGACTCTCTAGGATTCTTTAATTCGAAACATGTTTTCTGCTCTCGAAATACTACCATTTGAATAGAAAGATATATTATACATATATATCGATCATAAACATTTACGTAGATTCTTTAAATTTGGTGCATTACAGAGAAGATTGTTTTAGTTGTATTTTTGCATCAAATTTTGTATTAATTTAACGCAATAATTGAACGATTTTAAAAGTCAATAATCAATTTCATGTTATCAAAACCCATCTTTTTGTGAGTTTTAAGATAAAATATACGTTTTTGCGTCATATTGAACATCTTAAAAACGATGTTGCGATATTAAATCGAAATGAAAATTTCTTTTCCGAATAAAACGGATACATAAAATGTAAGAAGCGTATACAGACATTTGTGACTGACTGTATATACAATCTCGGCTCAAAAGGTTTCATAAATGAATCTCTTCGCAGAAAATACGATTCGCCGATTTCCCGCCTCAAACAGATGTTTCTTCGCTTTTGAACTACCAATAAAAAGAAACACTCTGGCTATAATTTTCTGTTTGCAAGATGGACGCCTAAAAACCGAAGTCAACGATGATTCACACGTTTCGTAATTCCGTTCCTGGAAAATCACACGTAGTCCGTAATTGTATCCGACAAATAGACTGACCTTGAAAGCAGCGTGTGATTCACCGTTGCAGAAATGTTTCGGACCAAGCGATTCGGAACCGTGCTTCAGCTGGAGCGAGATTAGAAAATTCGTTCCAGAAACGGCAGCGTAGCTCGGAGCTGCTTTCATTTTCCATTTTCATGCGAGCGAAACTCCGTTGGCTTAGTTTTCCATCGACGTTTAGTAGTGGAGAATACGATCGATCATGGCGACACTTTCGCGATAATGACGTGCTCAATCTCTCGCGGAATAGGTCCAAAAACGGTCGAGGATTTGCTACACACGAGACACTACAGCGTCCTGATAGGTAGACCTGTCACTTCGTAATAATTTACAGACATCATGTAGTAATTTGTGCCAGTATAATTTATGCGGACGCCGCGTGCAGTTTTCCACAGTCGTTGGAGCGAGAAGAACAACCACAGAACTCGCGTTACGATTTTTAATTCGCACTTTATCGATGTAATACCGAGTGACGGGAAAATACTGCAATTGAAAGTTTTGACGTAACTTTTTTGTAAAAGATGTTGAATTTTATTAAATATTTCGAAACGAACAACTTCAACAGTTGAATGATAATTCTACTCGAACTGAACAACTAAAGTTAACGACTGAGTGAAAAATAATTTCCTATCGTTTCAAACTGCTTCGAATCCTAAAAAAAGACATCAATTTAATATCCGGACGTAATATTATCTCTTGAAAGCTATCTATTAGATTAATTTATCATGGATACAATGTTACCACAGTACGATATTTTTATTCTAGAAATCAATAAATCCACTACTCTATTATTACCCAATATTAAATGAAAAGCAAAAAAGTGATTGTTTGCGAAGGTTATAAATAACATCGCGGCAATTCTATTAGGAGACGACAATATTCAAACAAAAATGGCATGGAGTGAAATTTCACCCCTGATAGCTTCTGTCGAAGGCTAAGCAAGGTATAAATATCCATCGATGTAGAGTTTAAAAAAAGGCAGAAATCCATCACATTTATACTTATTCCACTCACGAAATTCACAAAGAATAAAATACACATAAAATAGGAAAATACTCAACAATGACTTTTATTTCATTCACGATGTGAGATTTTAGAACTTTATAGATTTGTATAATTACATAGACGATATATACTATAATATTTATGAATCTATATCTTCTACATTCGAAAAATTCCACAAATACTCTTCTGTTAGCAAGGTGATGCACTTACACCACTCTCGAAGCTATATTGCCGACGTAATTTATTAAATTGTGCAGTTCTATACCCTGTAAGGTAAAAAGCATTAAAAATGTTTTGTGTCATCATGGGTGTTTCCCCTTCGTTTCTATCTTTAGCAGTGGCAATCGATGCGAATATGGAAATGATCGCGGACTATTCGGTGACCATCAGCTGGTTTCCGTGGAAACCAGGTGGGGGCGTGTGTCGTAGGTCGTCGAGCGTAGGCTGGTCGTCGAATCCATCCGCGTGGACGTACACCAAGCGGTCAGGAATGCAGGTGAAGGATTTCCACGTAGTTTCTCTGCGCCAATTTACTTCCTTATTGGGCTGAAAAATGTCTGGAATCCTGTCCATCGCGTCCTTCCCGATATTTTACCCATGAACGTCCTTCGCTCGTGATAAGGAATTCCTCATGGAAGGTTAATGGATGTACTTAGCCGATGACTCGTTTCCCAACCACTTTGTGCACCTTCTCGTGTTACTCCGCGCCGAGTGTTCAATATAATAGGCGAGATAATACAATGGAACCGGGACAACTCGAAAATTTCTATACAACAATTTTGTAGCTGTGAAAACTCTCTACAAATGGAAATATGTTTAAAAGTTATTTCCAATCATCTGTCGTGTTTAGATACATTATTTTACCTCTGTGATTTGGATTCACACAAGAAGCTTAAGTTTACTTTAATAAACATCAAATCAATATAACTTGTGACTCAAATTCACAATCAAACTTTGATCACCGTTACCTCAAAGTGATAGGAATATGGATATCTATATGTCTTATAATGAAAAATTATATATTAACCTACACCTACTATAACATTCATGTAAGAGGAAACACGAGTATGTGTTATAATCTATCATAATAACTAGCAGCAATAGAAAGAGTTTGATTCGATCAATCTAGACGTCGAATAAAGAAGAAATGTTAAAAAGTTACTTTAAAAAGTATCGCAAAATAATTCAAGCATATTTAGATTTATTGTTTCTCTAACAATCCGAACCAATTATCATTTTCTGTATAAAACCAACGAATACCTCAATACCTATAAACAAAGCTGTATATACATACGTATATGTAGAAGATTCCCTACTGGCGTCGCGTCGTAAAATTGGAAGACGTCGACGACAAGGGTGTAGTAGGAATCCCGGCGTCTATTTCTATCTTATGGCTGAAATAGTCATTATGGTCGACGAAACGTGGGTGTGTTTAGGTACTGTTTCCGACGGTAATTGGCCGGGGAAAGGGGAGATGAACCGTAAAGAGAGAAAGCACCTAGAGTGCCTGCGAGACCCATCCTCGCTCCTACGCCGTTCAATTGAATGACGTCAATCTTCTGATTACCTAAGCTTACGCGATTCATCCGCCCGCGTTCGAGCGGAGAAAAAGCTCGAAACATATTATTAAATTGAAGTCGCAGTCAACTGACGAGTCAAAGGGAATGTCAACTGAACGCATTGACAACTTTCAGATAAATTATGCACGGTCGACAGGGTACTTTTAATTAGATATGATTGGAGCGAAAGGCCACCGCATACATCCGCAAGTACTGCACGAACAATCAGTATAATTCGAATCACTTTAGGCTGTGGCACTGATTGATCCGTATTAAGAGTCTAATTTTCTTTTTTCTCTCTCGTTTGTTCCAGGCGAACTGTACGTGGAGGACCTAGGTGAGAGGCGGATCGTATCCATCAGAATGGGATGGCTTTGGGTCGAGGGTACTCCCAGGCTCCCGTTGAGGGCATTGAACCTACGACAAGCAGCACCCAGCCTATGTCAACCGCACGCACTGGCTCTTGGGTTCACACTCAGCAACTCGCAGGGCCACACTCTTGCCACTTTTTGGGTAACTTCTCAGTTTTTTTATTGACTACTGAACTTACAAACAGAGAAATTATTTTTTGATATCAATCTTAACGATCTTTAACCTTTGGGGGGTATTAGAAGGTTTAAGACATGTCAGGGGAAAGTTAATTTATGTCCATGTGGCACTTTCATGGCACTCTCACAAAAACCTGAATCAGTATCTAATTGCTTCACTTACAGTCACTGAATATTACTCATTAAAATTATTCTTTTATTTAAAAACAAATTGTTAACTTTGTACAAAAATTCTGTTTTTGGAAAAACTTATGTTTTACGAACACAGGACGTCCTAGGTTAAAGATATTTATCAGCAAACATGTCAGCGATCAGTTCAAACCACTGTACGTACACTATAAAATGTATCTAAATATGTCATACATATTTAATTATAATTAAAGTAGAAATGACAAAATGAGATAGATACACGTAATTATATCTTATGGTTATACCTATTTCAATAAAAGTACACATTAATATCAGAATAAGAATGTGATACCGGTCATTTTGATTAGTTTGACAGCTTTAACGTTAAAAATCGGAGGCTTGACTCTCTTTTGACATTAGATGTTAACTGATTCGAATCTGTGTTTCAAGATTTCGACCTTTTTGTCGGTATGTAATTCGAGGCATAACAGTATCAGGAACCTGGACGTGAAAGAAAGAAGAAGTGGACAAGCGAGATAGAATAATTCGCCGCAACACGCAATGTAATTACATGTAAATGGCTTTTATCCGTGGCACGATCCGTTTCCTCGCCCGCAAACACTTTCTCGTCTTGGTCAAAGCTCCTGTTTTGCTAAACGCCGCAATTTCTAATTACGCTCTGCCAACGTCTGCAGCTCGATTTCTATCTAGTTATACAATCCTACCATCTATCTCGACTCTTAGTTTATCAAAAGTTTCGATTCATTTGAATTTCTGTGCCAATTATCTGTATCCAGCAGCGTATTTTCTTTGACTTTGGTTGAAATTGAAGTTTAAATGGCTGAAAATATATTTTATGAATACATTATACATGTGTTATAGGAAGCATTTTGAAATTTCATTAACGCTGTTAGGAGACACGTTTATGTATATTTCCAGATTGTTTCTACTGTTAATGAAATGCCAAAAAGTTTAGTTATAATACATTATAATCATAATTCGTATGAGTCTTCCATTGTAAGTATACAAATACCTTCATGAGTCACTGTGGCTGAACCTCTCAGAAACTAAATTAATCAATTCTTCTTGTAAATTTGCCAATTTATTATCCAGATACATGATTAATGTGCAATTGTATAAATGTCACTTATTTCTTAAGAATTGAACATTAATCGTGTAGCTATGTAATGAAATTGAGAAATTCATAAAAAATTGAGTTTATCAAGGTTTTGAAAGGAACCAATGAAAAATTCATAAAGGTCGATTGATAAGATAAGGAAGAGACGCGAAGGACGCGAGCAGGTGACGTAACTCGTATCCGTACGGGGTGCGGAAGGTAATAAGGTCAGTAGGCAAGGTCAAAATCCGCCGGAGCGATCACGACGATAAGCGGACGCGTGGGAGATCCGCGCGCCACTCTCCCATGACCCGGCATTGTCAAGGAGTCCCACCATCCTCCTTTCCTGGCAAACGAGTTCCTTCGCCTCGTTACCTTACTGACTCAAAGGACGTTCGCGCGGTCATCCAGCGGCGTCTCGCTCGGAGCAACAAAGCTTGAGTCGCCATTCACAGATCTTAATAATAGCCTGTAATTGAGTTTACAATCGGCTAACAGACTCCTAACGTCGGTTTCCTTGAATATTTCAAGAATAATTATATAGTAGCGAGGGTTCTCTAAGACCCATTAAACGAATGACATAGGACGTGGCTAGAATTTCAATCGCTACATTAGAATGAGAAACATGAAGTATGAACGAGGAAAAGGGAAAGATTCGTCAACTGAACACCTTTCGTTAACACCAGTAAAACGACTCAACTGCATAAATATCCCTCTCACATTTTATAATACTATGTACAAAACATCAAAGGTATAGTTTATAATATTCAATGAATACAACATCAAAAGTGAACTCCTTATATGAAGTATTGAAAGTATACTTTTTATAGCATTCGATGTATAAAGCAAATCATTGTTTAGGTTTTATCTCTTCAAATATATGGACAAAAATATGAATTTGCACAAACGCCCGCAGACTAATAATTAATACATACATTACACAATATTTACATAAGATATATTGAACATATTCTTCGAATCCTATTGGAAAAATAAAAAATAATTTCGCTTCAGATTTCCACTGGAATTCGAATTACATTCGAGACGCCTGGATAGAAATTACATTGATCCATATATAAGTCGGAAAATCTATGTATTTAGTACTGAAGAAAATATCTAAGAAGTATATATCCAATATTTGTTAAGACAAAACTACTTTCCTGTTTTACAGGCGGATTCAGAACCCGTGTACTGGTCCTGGGTGAGAGCAATAGCAGCAGAATTGGTCAGGCAAACACCATTCCGAGCCCAACGCTGTCTAAACTTCCTGGAGATCCTGACCATCTGTCCAAGGGGACCCGTTCCATTACCCGACAGTCCCACAGAATCCAGAAGACGTTCCAGAAGCGAGTTACGCTGCTGGACCAGTGACTCTCCCACAGAGAAGGAGCCTAGAACAACCACGACAATCTTAGAAGAATCCAGACGAAGAGCGAGAAGCGAGTTACGTGGTTGGTCCAGTAGTAACTCCAGCGACGAAGATCTGTTAGGCGACTTTCGAAGTATTCCAACGATAATAACAAAGGACCAGTCGATGACCAGGACCTGGGGCTGCAGCGAAAGCAGCGAGGGAAGTGACGATAGTCTTCCCTGGAGCGGCGTGTGTCGTTCCAGCGTGGATTCCGTGGACTCAGCAGTGTCTATTCCTGAACCAGATACCAGAGAACAACGGATCCAAAGGTATAAAGAAGCCAGAAGACGAGAGAACGAAGCTAGAAGTAGAAGAGTGCTAGAAGAAGATGCTAGGAGACGAAAAGACAGAGCTGAAGAGAACAACAACGATATCCTAAAAACTTATGGCTCGAAATCGAGAAGTAGGTTCTACTCTGGCAACGACAATGACACCTATTGTCTAACATCCATAAAGAAGAACAACGATAGTGGCTATGAAACTTCTAGACTAAAAAACGAGAAGAACATCATTATCAGATTGCCTCCTGTGAAGCCTAACGAGTCTTCCTTAGTTAGATTCGAAGACGATCATCGGAATGAGGATGATAAGAGGAACAATAATAGTCCCAGAAATGGTAACGCGAGTCCTGGTATACTTAGAATGGATATGAATGAGAGAAGAAGTCGTGCAAGAGAGAGGAGAAGCATCAGAGAGAAGAGTCAATTGCTTCAAACACAGCAATTTACTAATACAACTGTAGAGACTCTTCAGGAACGTAAGGAACGATTGGCCCAATTATCCTCGAGGATTCCAGTGCCTCGACAATTGTCGCAGAATTCGAAACTCGCGGAGAATTACAATTCGACGGCTCTGCCTAGGTCGTCGACCTCTCTGTCGGTTCTGACCGAGCCACCTTGCGAGGAAGACGTGGCCAGGCTCTTGGAACGGTGTCAAAGGGTAGACCATTACGTGCCAGTACGAGAGAAGCTGACTCTGTTCGAATCTCTGTCTAGACTAGGTGGTCGACTGGCTAGAAGCACCGAAGATCTCGGTCGAACGTCTTCGAAACCGAGTCCCAGAGGGAAGCAACGTGCCCGGTCGCTTCACGATCTCAACAGAGGAGCGAGGGCCGTTCCCGTCAGGGAAATGTGTCGATTCTTCGAGGGAGACGTTGAACAGGATCAGAATCAGAAAACTCCTCTTGCCAAAACGAGGTTCAGTGACCCTGTGACACCTACTAGGAGTACTACGTGGAAGGATGCTGCGAGTTCCAAAGGCAACGACACGCCTCACATAAGATCTTCCACGAGAAAGAAACATTATTTAAAGTAATGGTTGTGTTCGAGGTTCATCTTTACAAGTCCTAGATCCTCCTGCACAATAACTTACTAACTGATAATATTAATGACTTGACAAATTGCAAATTGTTTTGCTTATACACTTTTTCTTTACAATCTTCCTTTGCAATATCACGCGAAATGATCAGATGACTTGTGGATTCGTAAAATCTAATTTTCTTTCTCAGCGAACATATTGCTGTTAGATATGTAACTTACGAAGCTCCACTAATAATATTAGCTCAATTGTGTTAGAGGATGGTGTTTTCGAGTTTTCGGTGTCTGAGGCTCTGATGTGTCTCTGCTGAGAAATTCTTGTTCGAAAGCAGGCCTTTCAGAGGAACATACTCTGTCCTAGATTTGAGTGATTAGAGTCACAGAGAAAAGCGCCAGATCTGATACTTCGATTTCCGATTCCGTAGATTTACTGGTATTATAGACCGAATCGTGAAGTTAGAAAGGATCGATATCGATCAGTTTAGACGCGAATCCGCTCGCTTGACTGCGATGGATCGTCACACTCGTGTCGAGAGAAAGTCGCTGCCTGGAGCAGCTGGTTTTTTTGCTCTCCAGGATTTGAACTGTGCTCGATTCGAGGTTCCGATCAGACGTTTCCACGCGACACGAGCATCGACGATGCCTGGCAAAGTACAGGAAGAAATACAAGGTTTTTGCGAGCGCGGTTTTGTCAATTTTTCTTATTTATTGTATTTTCGTTCTGTTTTTTGTACGAGATTCCCCGGAGCCTAGCGTAGTCCACGAACGTGATTCGACGTCACGGATAAAGAGCGCATCGAATCGAAAGATGAGGAGGAAGAGAAAAAGAGAGGGAATAGGAGAAACCGGTAATTTCCATTCACTAAGCGATTCTCGCGCACGAAACACCTGCCGAATGCAAGTCGAAGGCGGTCTTCGATTTCTCGATTAACCGACCAAGACTCGTGGAATCGTTAATATCCGGAGATACGATAGTTACAAATGAGAGACTGAACCATCCTGAAAAGTTCTACGTATTTTGTTGAGTGGAATGAGAGATAAGTTCTTAAGAGTTCTTACGGAAAGTTGCAATTATTAAGTTGTATAAATAGATTAACGAAGTTTTTGAAACCGTAAACAGTTAGGGGTCCTTTAATTTTGTACATAAAGTAATTATATTCAAGTTGTTCGAAAAATTCGTAAAAATGAAATTTAAGAATGATTGGAAAATGACATTTGTATAGAACTAGAATTTTATTGAATAATCTATGCATTGTTTCTTTTTGTGATAATATTCTGCTATTTATTAGATTATTTTCTCGCAGAATTTTTCAACAACCAGTTCTTTCAAATGGTGTTTGAAAGATTCTAAAGTACTCTGGTTTTTGCCATTAAAAAAGGTTTTATAGAGATTAGAATAAAAGTAAATGATTCAAATGTAATGGAACATATTAACTGGAATTATTCTTGTTTAATTAAAATTATGACATTGTTTTATCATTTATTATTTATTCTATTATCTCACAAAAATTTCTAACGAATGAGCATCTTCCAATCATGAAAAGGCTACGAACGTTTCAAACAACCCGATATTTCCTTCCACGCGTACCTGAATGAATAAAATTCGCATTTAATTCGCCCGTCGTTTGATCAGCGATGGCTGTTGTAAATAATTTATTTAGTTAAAAATCGGAAGCCGGGAGAACGTAGCCAGCTATTGGTCGGATCTCGAACATCCGTTTCAACGAGTGGCGCGTGAACTAATATCGACTTCCGTTTGCTCTTCCAGTCAGGACGAACATTTCCATTCCTGTTTCTCCTTTGCTCTCCTTCTCTCTTTCTCATTCGTCTTTTTCTCTTTGAGTTCAACTAGGTCATGCGAACGGCCCCTGAACCGTGTATCTCGTGACTCTTTTCTTTTGTTCCGAAAAAAAAATAATCGCATTAGGAACCAGACGGAAAAAATAGAAGAAGAACGACTTTTAACGATGACGAGATTTTTTTCTCGAGGCGATTTCCTTTGCCTGCAACCTATCGATTAACGATAGCCAAGAGATATCGAATTATCATCGAGAAATAGCGCTAACTATATAACGAAGTGCCAAAAAAGAAAAAGTGTTATGTTGCTTTTGTCGAGAAGAAATATGAAAATGTATAGAAAAATATAAATAATTAAATCTGTATATACTTGTTAATTTTAGGATTACAGAGATCGATATAATTTTTTTGTTTCGTGTCTCGGTTATTTCAGATCGCAGAAAAGTTACATTGGAATTACCTTTTATGCGATCTGCAAAGCGATTATTTATTACATGTGTATAAAATATATATATATATATTATTATTAAGATATAGTTATATTGAGTTGGTTCTGTGAGAATCGATCGACTGATGTTGGAAACGTTTCGACGATAATTTTATACAATAAATTAATTCTTCTAGGTAAAGTAGCCTTTCGCTAATCAAAGATCGAATCCATTTATTTTTCGTATCTTCGTATACGCGTATCACATAGGAAGCCGTATGTACGATTGTGTGACAATGTACGATAATTCGAAAAATTAGTGTGCTTTGTGTAGAAACCTGTAAACTGATGGAAGTATAATGGAAATATGTGTATGACGATTAACAGCGGGAAGATTAATTTAAACGACAGTGAATTGATCGAGCCTTGGTGAACTTTCGTATTACAAATCTAATCGAAATTTTTAGTTAATCACCTAGTAAATTTGTCGAATCGCTCATTAAAAAACGCAACTTCCAAAAACACTTTCCAAAGAGCAAAATAAAAGATTATAAAGTAAATAACAATTATAAGATAATTATAACAAAATACGAAAAAATTGGATAGTTTGTAGTAAAATTTGTAAGATACAAATTGAATAACGTATGGCCAGTCTTGTGACCATCAAATACCTCCACTTTTTAGAAAAAGATCATTCATCTTTTTCCACAATAATTTGCTTCAAGTCTTAGAAGGATTAAACTGTGTCAAGAATGAAAAAATTTTATAAAATGAACAACAAATAATTATAATAATATGTCATATTTCGTGGATAAGGTAAATGATATTAAATATTCCAGCCAAAGTTCGATATCGTCTTGTTGGGAAACAGAACATTTGTAATTAATTGGTTTCTTTTCCCAATCAGAGACAACATTTGTTCGAATTAAACATTTCAATGTTTGAGAGAAATTGAAGATAAATAAAATTGTTCCCTAATCCTACCAACACAATAAAGAATATATTTATTATCAAAAAGGCTACAAACTTTCCGAACAATCTAATACGTATAATAAAAACGAATGAAGAGTTCGAGAACATATAACGAATGTATAAATAGGATATTTATGTTCAGTAACTGCTAGCATGATAAATTACATTTCTATGTTTTTCCATAATACAGAATTTAAAGAGATATTTTTTGAACTTAAAACGATTTTCAAAGTTTTATTTTACTTTCAATTATCGAACTATGATTACAGATTAAATTTAATCAATAATAAAGATGTTCTCTATTTATACACTCGCAATGTGCACCGAAGAAATAGTTAACCTGCAGCAAAACAACCTCCAGCAAGGCTCGATCGTTTTCGCGTCAGCAAGCCGACGACCGTGTTCAGGGTGTGTCCTGGCAACCCTCTGTGCCCGGATGTCTTATCTCCTTATTCTTTCGCTCGCGAATAATGGTCGCGCATGCACGTCGAGAGGAAACACGTGCAGAGCTCGTCTGTAAAAATGTAGCAATTGAACGCGGTAGGGCGAACGTGAGAAGTCATCCGGGCAGTGAAGGGGTTGTTGCCGGAAAAAAGTGGAAAAACTCGGAGCGGACGTTGTTCCGCGGAAACACACTGGCAGCCTGTAAAACCGGTCGATCGCCAAAGAGTCCTCTAGTCCCTGGTCGGAGAAATCCGAAAAGGCTGTATACATGTATCCCCTATACGGGGCTGCGTAACAGAAACCCCCATAAAAAAAAGAGATCATCCCTGCAATACATACGATCCTATAGTGGCTGAAGTATTCGTCGTCCTAAATAATGATAACAATAAATATTATAATAGAAGAACAGACACAACTCTGGCGGATTTGTATGTTACGTTTGTTGTAATAAAAAAGGACGAATAATGGCCGTTACATAAAAGTGATTGTCGTTAGAAAGTGGACGGGGAGAAGGCCTTGGCACTTCTCGTGCACTCCATAGCTTATACTTTTATACTTCGTTCTATTCCCCCATCAACTGCTCTCGTGTTCTTTTACACGCTCTTCTTTTACGAACACCCACGCGATTTTCCTTCTTTCCACCTGAGTCCGCGACCAGCCACGCGCTCCGCTAATTAGCGCGTGTTTTCGTAAGATCGCGAGCGAAGATTAGCAGGTCTCTTGAGGTGAACTTTAGAAAAGGAGAGGAGGCTTGTGCAACCATCGACACTGTGAAATTATTGTATCTCTAGCACGCTCCTCTGTTACAATAGGAAAGTGGAAAATTCCGAGAAACGCCTGAGGAAGGAAGATAGAAATCGAGAATTACTCTTGATGGAATATAACAAAGTCACAATTAAAACATTAAGTGGATATATTGATCGATTTAGCCGCAGCTAGATTCTTACGTGTTTCCTACGCGCGTAGACTTATTTTCATAGAATTTTTATGTATTGCTGCTTACAATTTCATGATGCACCAAAAATCATGGTGCAAAAGGATAAGTACATCCTGCTATTTCATTAATTTCCATCCTGTTATTTCAATGAAAATTAAAAATTATTTTTTCAACAGCACATATACATTTTCAGTAATTGCGAAAACAAATTATCTGAATCCTGTCATTTTAATAGGTTCAATAGTACTTTACTTGCAGCTGCGAAAGGAAAAAAACTAATTCTGCATTGTCATTCTACGTTCCTGGCGAGGTTCAAGCACTTTATCTCCCTTTAGATTTTTTCGAATTTTTGTTTCTACGATCAGAACTAGTCGTATACTCTGAAATCTGATCAACTTGACGATTCGACGATGACCTCGTCATATCTCCTCTAGCAAGAGTAGAAGTTTAAGATTGAAAAGGGACGGTCGTCGATGAAACAGAGTTAATTTGCAGGCTCGAAGGCCAGAAAGTTTTTGCAAGGATCGCAGACTGTCCTCCATGCCGATACTCTTTAACTCTCGTTTATTTGGCCTGCTGGTGAACTCGTTCTTGCGTTTACAGGACCGCCCACTTTACGTTCCCCATGTAATTTTCATTCCACGCACTCGCACACGCGCTCTCGGGAAAAATAGAATATTCCATAGGGAGGAATCGACCGGCAGATAATTTATTTGCTAGCTTTAATGAAGTCAAATGTTGCGATAAATTTAACGATGTCGTTAGCCGAGCACCTGAACACAGCCTCCTGGAAAAAGAGTACACGACTCTGCGTCTGATAATCTAAACTCTGCCATCAAACTCTACCACTAACATAAATAAAAAAAAAAAGAAGAAAAGAAGAGAAAAGAATGTAGGATACACGAGTAAGAAACAAGAAACTAGAGTATCATACAGTCGTCACGAAGATCACGACGCTTATCATAATTTACATTTTTCCTCGTTGGATCGCGAGCAACTCGATGCATATGCATACACGTTCAAGAGACACACCTGCGCTCAATGCAATTTGTCTCCTTGATAAGGTGCTCGTGTTCACTTTGTTAATCACTGTCGCGCGATCACGACACGTTCTATCCACCTTTTTCGATTATCTTTTTCTTTTTTGGTGTTCTATCAGTTCATCAAATGGCTATCACCTACGCGACATCAGCCGGAGTTGAAGTGAAAAATCGAAGGAAAGCACGTTAAACGGGTTCGTTGACCATTTACCGGGTTTCGTGCTAGCGTGAAGAATTTTTTCACGGGCACAAAATTTTTTTTCACGGCGATCGAACAAGCAGGTGTCCCGGGTGTGGTAAAAACAGCCGACGTAAACTAATGCCTGGTCGTCCATTACAGAGTAGAGAAGGCTCGTGTGTCCTGTCGGTTTCACGTTGGGCGTAGAAGAAACGCGCGTAATCGAGTGACTGACTGGCCTTGATAGTTGCCGGTGTTGACCACGTGAACCGATTCAAAGCGAAACAGGTACATTCGCGATCTCCTGATCTATCGATCGATGGCTAGCTTTTCGAATATACCTAGACTCCTACCGCGACGCTATTTACTCTCCTGTTATCTGATCACCAGTGAAACGAAAGCAACTACAGTGGCTTGACAAAGTGTCTGAACACTTCTAAAAACTTTTGATGACTATGCCATGAATGTTATATAAAAGATTTTGCATAGTGCACGACATGATTACAATCGGGCCTATCAGAAGCTACTCAACTTTCTACTAATTTCTTTATTTCATTACATAAGAATACGATTAATGTTCAGTCTTCAAGAAACAAATAACTTACATCAGATCAAGCAGATTCTTTGCAAGAAGATGACATGAATAATACATTACAATAATAATAAATTCCAAAGTACATTAAAAAAAAGAATGGCAGTTTTGTAACATCATTGCTATTCTGTATCTTTCTATTCATGAAGTTGATCAGTGTGGTTTCAGAACGACTCAGTTTCCATGATATATTCATAAAATATACCTATTCGTTTAATATATTCGTGAGGTATATTCATAAAATATATACATATAATATATTCATAAAAGGTTTCAGATACGTTCAGATACATGAGCCAGTTGAACACAATATTTCGTCCCGATGACACTGTCTTCGAAAGTCGAGAAATTAGTACCTTCTCCGGCGGAACTTTGTTTCAAGAAAAAGAAGATTTAACTGGTTTTTAACGAGCGTCATTAGTACCTCGTGATAGGAAGAAATCAGGTTTCGATAGTAGTTGTTTGTTAGAAAGAATAGTAATGGTATTCGCAGTCATTAGAAGGAATTAAGATGCTGTTGGCTTTCTAATCACGGATAGGAATGGAAATCGAAAACATGCTCGCTGAAGACTGACCTCGAAGTATTATAATGCTATCAGTGCAACGATTCGCTTACGATGCACTTGTCGCATGCAATTCGACAAGCACAACAATCTCTTTAACCTGCACTTAGTTCTCATCTACAGTTCGTAGAATGTTTAAAAAGTAATACGAAGACCTATACGAAGATACCTATCAATGAACGTGACATTAAACTTTACATCTCAGGTTTTGAAATACTGACTTTGAAGAAAATTAGTTGTATTTTATACCCCCTGCGATTTGCTACGCCGAAGAACTTAATCAACCGATCGAATGACAAAAACTACCATCGCAATCGCAGCCAATCAGCTCGTATTATTTGCTATATAATTAATAATTGTATTACGTAAAGTAATGCGATTAGTAATTATATATGAAATAATGACGATTACCCGGGACTCACCGCATGGAGGTTGCTGCGAGTGGAGACCCTCCCTATCCACGATCCCATCCACCCTTCCTTTTACGCAAAAATTGACTAATTTTTCATTAAAAAGTTTAAGGAAATTCTTCTTTTGATGTGCGTTTGCAAAACTATCAAACCTTTGATCGTTGTGCAGAGGGAACAACAAAAGGAACATTTCAGAAACCGACGCGAGCTGCTAAATCTGACAGTAAATGATATAAAACTTACTACTACTACCACCATTACTACTACTACCACTACTACTACTACTACCACTACTACTACTACTACCACTACTACCACTATTACCACTACCACTACTACCACTACTACTACTACTACTACTACTACTACTACTACCACTATTACCACTACCACTACTACTACCACTACCACTACTACCACTACTACCACTACTACTACCACTACGACCACTACTACCACTACTACTACTACCACTACTACTACCACTACCACTACTACCACTACTACCACTACTACCACTACTACTACCACTACGACCACTACTACTACTACTGCTATTACTAAATAGTACTTTAATTATGCATGTATTGAACCCAAAACTAATCGCAAGCACTGAAAGCATTAAAAGCAACTTAAAGGCATTGCAAGCAACTTGACAGCATCCTATTTGCTAATTTCAAGAAAACCCCTACTTAATTGATAATCCAATTTAATCTGCCTAGTAAAAAGTCAAAGTTCTCATGAGTTCTAACTACACAAATATTTTAATATAACTGGGACTGGGAGAAGGAGTATTTTATGAAATACTTGTATCTTGAAATACTTCGTTCCTGTAGACATTTCTGAAACAAACTTGAATTTAAATCGATTAAAATAAAATAAAAAATTTTGTATAAGCTCTACCTATGAGGCTTTAATGCACTGCAATATTATAAAATTAATGAAACGTTAATAATTTTAAATCTAATCTTAAATGAAGGAAACATTTTAAAGGACACAAGAAAGCTAAAATGTATTACTCTCTTAGAAATTCTGGAAATTCATAATCAAAAGTGCAAAAGAAAATCGCGATATCATAATTCGCAACTCTAAAGCAAACACGATTATCATTTTATCGCAACTTTAATTCAAACCGTAAACATTCTCTCGCGACATTAATAAAAAGGCACGTTATTATTTCGCAACTCTAATTCAATCCGTAATTAATCTCTCGCGACACTAATAAGAAAAACCGCGATCTCCCCAATGTGACGATGGACCGACATATACATCGGCCAAAAAAGAAAAGAAAGAACTACTACTACTGCTACTACAAATACTAAAAGCGAGCATAATGACAAAGTAGTAATGAGAATGACTTTCCATGTTCTGGATGATCCAGAAGATGGAAAGCCATTGGTAGTTGCCCTCTTGAACGGCAGTTTGCCGGGCCTCTTCGGCTCGTAGCCTCTTCTTTCTTCGGGCGCAATGCCCGCTGAAACTTAAATCTAGGCTCGAGTCTTTCTAATCGCAAAATAAAAAATAACTTATAAAGGTAAAGTAAAAAGAAATCGCGGATGCTATTCCCAGCGCATATGGACGACCAACGATCATAGTGACCGCTGTCCGTTCGCATGTGCAAGCTCGAGCAATAAACGTTCGTTTCGGAACCCATTCGCGACCACGACCGCGATATTCGAAAAATCGATAGGCAAGGCTCAAGACAAATGGTATGCTCCATTCGTGATGTCAGCTTCACCGTCAATTTTTCAAATCAAATTTCCTGAAACAGGTTGGACACGCGAAAACGCGCCTACCCGACGAAAGACTATGCCAACCTGCCCGGCCCTACCTACTTATAGTTAACACTCATACCAGAAAATATGCTACCTATCCTACCCGGTAACCTTTATTTAAACCTGAAAAAATGGCAAAACAAGCACACCAACACATTCACTCCACGGTTCTCACACATAACCCGGGCGCAAAGGCCTACACTAGAGAGACATCCCGGGACGCCTCCGACACCCGAGTTTGGCATACAACTTTCACACTCTAAAGTACGTACCATTTCCCTGAAATCGACTGACGATGGCTAGCGACCATTGCGTAAAAATATTCCGTATATTTTAACTTTAATTAGCCAAATATATTTAATTTTCAATTTTAATTAAATACTCATAATCGTATATAATCATGTATATGTATATCATCTAAAGAAATAATTTGACTGGAATAGGTTGTATTTTACTCAATGTAATTATCATTGTAGTTTAATACTGAGATTAGTAATATTAATATTTACATCCACTATACCTATTTACTAACAATGTTATTTCCAATGGTAATTGGATTCATATTTCCGAATCCATAACTATTTCAAGATTATAATAAATAGCAGAAACGACGCAATTCCACAGCCTAACCACACACATACATAGTGGAAAATACGTCGTGCACGATACGCTAACGCAACGTCAATCGCTGAAAAAATTGTTAAGCTTATAGACTACTCATCATGCCCATTACCTTCCTCCCACCCAAGAAGCACCTGGGCACGTGAGTGAGATTCTGACAATGAACATGGAAGGGGTTAAACCTGAAAATCCTATGCTAAAAATATGATTAGCCTATCTATTATATTTTCTGTCTAACGGGCTAATATTCTTTGATTTTGCAATCTAATTGCATTTCAAATTTTAATAATTCTATACTGCATTTTACTTTATTATTTTAATGAACAATTAAACTATTAAGCTAGAATGAAGGAAATTAATGAAGAATACAGATATTTATTAAATATAAACTAAGATTCAAAGCAAGTAATATTTATATCAATGAATAACAATGGATTCTAAATGAACTTTATTACTCAAAATATCCTCAGTCGATATCTTTATCAAAACACATCTTTGAAAACACAAAAAAACGTTCACAACTTGTTTTGATTCTGATATCAGCCTGCCGCGAAATGTTTTCTTGCACGTGAAATTTGATAACATCCGTCATAACGGACAAACAGAGTTATACTTTAACATATACTTTCATATTTCATATTCCGAATTTTACTGAAATTATACTGTGTATACTCAAATGATAAAACTGCTCTATACCATAAATAATGGTATAATTATAAGAATAAAGGTATAAATATAAGAATAAAGTAAAACATTGAAATAAACATCATTTATAGTCTTCATCAGCATTATAATAACTTTAATCATACTTGAATTTCCATATTAACGAAGTCTGAGGGTATCAGACTTCTTCACTACAAAATATTTTGATTTTATAAATAATTATAATGAATATATTGTAAAATTTTCAATCATATGCATATATATATATACTAATTATATCTCATAACATTATATTACTTATACAAAATACTTTATATTGCAGTATGTAAATATCATACTTATATATATTATATATATTAGCATCAACATTTAAAAACGCGGTGTGCAAGAAAACCTATCCTAAACTAATAAATAAAATATAGACAAAAAATGTTACTACTCACGGGTATAAATACCCGCGGTCACTATGCTCGTCAAAAATTCTACGTATACAACCAATCACCCGTGTCGATTCGGATCATTCATCCTTCGACATGATTGAATGACCGGAGGAACACAAATACATGCGACTCACGATTAGCTGTGAAGAATTTTGTCTTCGATGTTGTTCTGATCCAAGGGAGTTCGTCATCAAGTCACCATCAAATTGGAATCCTCGAATTCAATGGAAGAAAACTGTAACAAAGCATAGAATATTTTAATTTACTAGTAATGACGGTGTTAATTACTTTAAAAGTTTGAAATGATAAACGACTAATTTCTACTAAATAAATATTTTTTCTAATAATATTCAATTTAGGAATGAAAAATTTACAAGTTTTCAAATTTTCAATCAAATTTTATTTTTTAATTAATAATAATTATCATGAAATATAAAAAATCGACTTACATAAAATACAAAATAAGTAGTTACTTACATTTTTGGCTTTTGAAACACCACTAGGTATTTTCCAGGCAACTGGAAGAAGGGGAAGAAGTGGTATACCTTTAACAAAATATGAATTATTATAATTTATTTTGAGAAATACAGCGATGGTTGATCAAAAAATTTAACATAATAAAATATGAAATTCTATGAAGACTTAACTTTAATAGCAAAAGAAATTAAAATTCTAATAAACTATAATTAGAGTAAAAATTAAAATTCTAATATAAAAATCTAAAACTAGATTTTAGTTTTTAATTAATAATAATTGCAGCGAAATATAGGGAATAAAATTAATAGAATACAATGTGCAAAGATTCTTACATGTATAAATTTGAAACACCACTACATCCTTCCCAAAGAAGAGGAAAAATGATGGAAGTTATGAAAAACCTGTAACAAAACATGTTAAATATTATAAGTTGCTCTTGAAAACGTACTTGTGATTGTTAGAAAATTGTTAAAACAATGCAAAATAAAACTCTATTCAAACATGAAATTTTAATAATAAAAAGATTTGAAATTCTAATAAAGTTTAATTATTATATAAAAAGTGGAATTTTAACACAATAATGACAGACTTAGAAATTGAGGCTCTACCAATTTCTGAACGATATCAAACATTTTTATTGTGTACTTCAATAGCAAAATTTTAAGATTTTAGTTCGATAAATAAATTAAAATGCAATGTACGAAAAACTTACATTCTTGAGCTCCAGGAAAGGCTTTATCCTCTTGCGAGACCTGCGACTCTACTACCGAAAACGAACGTGTAACAAAAAAAAGAGAATCATAGACTATTAACACGTCCGTTTAAGTCAAATGACAATCGGCGGACACACTGACTCTAATTTCGCGTCTGATTATTACAATTAAATTTAATGAAAGTTGTTATGTTCTAAGTCAATATTAAATGTGATTTAACGCAGCAAGCACTGACTCTACCAACCGCATTGCGCGCGGTTACAAAAATATTCTGAAAGAAAAACTTTATAAGAGGTAAGGGATAGGGAGTCGAGTGTTTGTTTATGAAAATACTCCTTTTTTAGAACTACGAATTAATTATTATTTATTTACAATAGATAAAATATACATACAAATATCATACCAAGAATACGAAAGAAAATGTATATATATATATGAATATTTCATAATACGATTGATTTGTAAAAATTACCCGCCAAATTGAATGTCCGCCATTACAGCTTCTAGTACTTTATGCGTTACGTGACTTCCTTCTAATGCAACATGGCGCACTTTTTCTGACCGTTAAACAAAGCTGCACAATACGAAAAAAATGCGATGCACAGAACCTGTTCAAACTTGTCTCTGATAGCGTACTTTCTCGAATGTAATAGAAGTTATTGAAAATGAAAATGACAAAATTAATAGTCAATATTATATTACAGATAATTTACAAACAAACAAAATGAATGAAAATGAAACAAAATGAAGAAGTTATTTGAATTTCTTACTCAAATGAAACAGAATCGGGAAAATCTATGTCAAATTTATGTTAAATAATCTTTTCAATTTCTTCGGAAACATAATTTAATATATTCGAAAGAAAAAAGTAATTTCCTTAATCTTGCATTTTTCATCTTGGTATTCTTAATTCACCGTAAATTTAAAATTTGCTATATTAGATATTAATTAACTTAATGTCACAAAATATTTATAATAAATGGAGTTAATTGCATAGTGAATAAATATTACCAATTACCTAACTAAAAAAAGGAAACAAACATATAAATACGTTTACCTTCCTTAAAGTATACGAAATATTACCTCATTTCGAGACAAAAGTTGTTAAATTTACCGTTAATCACCATGGCGTCTTTTCGACTTTCACTCTGTCCTTTCGAATTTCGCAGCATCCGTCTAATATTTTCCCTCGGAATCAAATAATTGCAATCTGCATAAAAATAGAACAAAATATTAAAACAAATGTATAAAAAGAACAAATTATGTGAAAATAAAACAATGATCAAGGTCAAATTGCCTTTCGAAAACCCATTATACGAGCTACCGGCAAATGGGGCAATCAAAAAGACAATTAAAAGAAAGAAGATATGTAAATAATAGATTATAATGAAGTGTTAAAGAAAAACGTACAATTAAATGAAAATAACGATAGCGTGGATTTGAACTTGGTAGAAAAATTTGTATGAAAGTACCAAAGACACCTATCACTAAGTGACACGAATTGATCTACGTCTAATCTCTTTGATTGTCCACACTTAACTGACACCCCGTACCGCGATTTACCCAGCGAATTTCGTCAAGCAAGGAGTGGGAGGGGGGCGGCTCGCTAGTTATATGCATATGCACGAATAGGATTCGTCAAATTCCTGAGAAACTTATGCTCAAGGATATGTTTTCAATAAACATATTATGCCTCGAAAGAAAAAAAAATACATTAGACTGAACAGTAAGATGCACCTAGAAACTATAGAAAGTAAACACAAATGATCTAGTATCATTTCGACGAACAAAAATGTATCTGAGAAACTGATTATTCGATACAAAGCTGGAAAAAAATAATTTTTAATTCAAAATAAAATAATATCTGGGCCGAAGGAACTGTGATTAACTGTGATTGATATCTCGTACATACGTATGTATACAGAAGAGCCTGCATAAACATATTTATTATTCTTTCATTTATATTTTATTCGTATGACAATTTTTATTAATTATATGTTACTCATACATTATTATGAATCATTAATGCTACTGTTAATCTGGCGACTATAATCAATTATTCGTATAGATGTTAAAACATTTAACACTTATAACATCTATACGAATAATTGATTATAATCGTCTTAAAATCTCAAAACATTTAACACTTATAAGACTTTTTCATATGCCATTCGTATGACAAATTTCATCAATTATATGTATGTTATTTATACTTGCTGTTATTATTCATAAATGTTTTAAGACATTGAAAATTCTTTTATCATCATTTTTTATTAATTTCAATTGATATAGAACAAAGTAAAATATGATTCTAATGTGGAGGGAAGTTATAATATTAAAATAAAACCCTACTAACCTTCTTAGAAACTTTTATTGTGTAGATTGTACAAAACATTTTGAAATCTCACTAGCACTGTAACGAGACATGAATATCGCAATTAATAATCACTGATTGGTAAAATTTAAAACGTATATAAAAATGTATGTATGTAAGATGTTCATTGAAAACACAACATTTCGCAAAAATCATCATATATTGAAACAGTCAATTATTCAGTACATTAACGAACCATGATATACAGACACCAATTATGAAATCATCTTTGGCATTTATTTTACATTTAAAACTACTGTTCACGTTGTGTACTAATTTTTGTATGTTGCTCAAGTTTATAAAAAAAGACTGACACGAGTATCTAAATTCTTCTTTTAGGTGCAATATGAAGTTTACCGACTGAGCTTACAAGGAACTATAAGAAGGAAGGAATATCGCCATCTAGCATAAAATAAAGAACAATCTTTCAGAGTTTTGGAGCCATGGATATAGAAACACATCTTATCTGACGAATATATACAATAGATTGAGAATAGTAAAACATTACCTGAGCAGGTTAGAAATATAAGAACTGTAACAACAATTATTTATAGCATTTTGCATCAGTTCTCTAAAAATTGAATACAATTTATCCAAGTAGAATAGTAAATCCTAATTACGTGATTAGGTAGACAATTTCGAGACAACTTCAATAGTTGTAAATAATGAATTGTACATATTTTGATATGGAATTGACAATGTTGAAAATAATCAAACACTAAAGCCTACCGTCGTCTGCTGTAAAACTGCATCGTCTGAAAAGCATTCACAACCTCTATTTACATTATTCAACGAGCAGTTTAGACAAAAGTGCAGAATTTCATAACGAAGTAATTTCCATTATATCTTTACACAACTGAAGAATATTACGCAGACGATTGAAGTCCAGGTCGAGCAAGGTAACATGGACCGTTGAACAAATGGACTACTATGAAATGTCATCTACCATTCTTTTGTCTTTGATCACCTAAGTGAGTAGACGCGCGGACAAGAATCGAAGAACCAATAGGGAATAAAGCGGGAAGTACAGAGATGATTCGAAAGTGGAACAAACGGTTGTACTAAGCATGTATCGCAAAAGAGTAGATTGCCGGGACTGCGACCGAGGATAATAAAATTGTACGGCCGGTATTAACACGAGGATATTATGTATTCGGCGAGTGGCGAGAAAAGTATGTTGGAGGGAAGGGAAAGAGGGTTCCATTAGAGTAGCAGCCAATCCATAGGCGTAACAACCTCGATAAAGTTAACTCCGTGAGTGTTCGCTTTCAGTACGCGACGAGACATCTCTTGGTGTGGTTCTTGCAACTAGATCCTCTGCTGATTCATAGTGCACCCATCAAAACAAGTTGTTCTCCAACGTTGTTTCTCCAATCAAATACACCACACCAACAGTTATTTTTCACGGTGATAGAACATACAGTAAAAGGAAAAGAAAGAAAACTGAACAGGATGAATGAGAGAGATCTACAGTTGGCTAGAGCAATGGTGGATCTTGAGTTGGATGAAAATGCTCCGAAAAAAACGATTGTCATCAAGATGCACGATAAACAGCAAACGTTCAGGTAGTGTTCGTATCAATATCTTGTTAAACTAACCAATTAGTATTCTGTTAAAATAATTGACGCAAGATTAAAGTCGAAAAATGGTTTGATTATAAATTACGATTATGTGTTGATTGGTGAACTTTAATTGATTCACGAACGATCTATAATTTAGGATCGATAGGTTGTTCCAATTATGGAATATCATTTAAATTTCATGAATCGTGTGTGAATCTACGTCACCGATTATAATGCGCGTTGCTTGTTACACGTATTAACTCGCGTATCGTAATAGTATTTGATTTTTGTCGCGTGTATAATTAATAGAAGCTGCCGGCCGAAAATAAATTGGCAGTCGCGTCTATCGGGCCCGCAAGGAGCGCGCCTGTGGAAGACGCGTTAAAAATAAGAGATACGCTCATTGATTGTGAGGCACGGCCGTGACATCCATGGACACGAAATTTCCTTAGAGTTGGTGTAAAAGTCAAGGCCAAAGAATGCTCAAACCTGCTACGATATCGATTAATTTATATTAAGCAATAGGTCACAATGTGAGGCTGACTTTATTTTTCGAATCTTTTTGTGGTGTAATGCTCGGCATTCTTGCCTTAAAAGCAATTGACTGGAATTCGACTCCTAACCGTCGCCCATGATTTATTTTTTCCTTTCTTCCAGTATTATTATTCAAACGAAATCCACAAAAGAAACTCGTGATAACCACCCATATTTCTATCTTTTCAATCAACCAAGTTCAAAATTGTCTTTTTATTTGGTTTTAGATTTTTATTTACTTTTTATTTTGTTTCTAAATATGTGATTTTGTGAGTATCTTGAACGTTTAAAAGATGGTGGCCTTTATAAATAGACTGAGGATTTCAATACAAATTTATATTTGTATTATTATTATACAGTCAAAGAAATGAGACTCAATCAGAGTTTTATTTCACTTACTAAATATTGAATAGTTTACTTTGAATATACTTTTGTACACACTCTCAGATATATGCATGAATATCCTCACTCTAATTACGAGGCTAACTATAATATTATACAATATTATCCCGCTTAAATATTGGTTTATTGGTTTTCCATGATAATTTGTAAATCTAGATCTAATTATCCGCATTTCGAATATCTCATATTAACATACATCCTTTTAGTCATTAAGTGGCTTTAAAACCAGAAAACCAATAAAAATAGACTTATTATGTCTTTTATCCGTGATCTTCAAGTATGACAGAAAAATCACAACAAAGATGTTTATCTTTCTATCAAAGATCTTAATTTCTTTTCCTTTTTTTTTTTATAGTCCTAATACTTTCTACGTACTACAAGCTTAGATCGAAACTCTTCACAGAAATGAATTAACCGATCTAGAGCAAGGCCGGAAACGGACCTTGCCATTCTTATTTCTAACAACGCTCTCTATTTTGGAATAGTGCATACAATGGAAAGCTACGTATAAATGCACGCACATCGTGATCGTAATATTAGAATTATCATATTATTGATATCCAATTAATGTTTAATTAGCGCTCAATCAACAGTTTATCAACAAATGATATACACACTTGTTAATGACCCACAGCCTCATTTCAAACTCTAATGAGATCTCTACATTATTAGCAAACGGAGTGAATTACATAAGTCATTTTTATATCTATTTTAATATTAATGTTTCTAACCATCCTTGTATGCATACATTATCTACTTATCGTTCTCGTACAAATACAAAATTTCTATGATTCAGTTTTGAAACAGCTGATACTGAAAGTTCTTCAAAATGTTAAGGATTTGATACATGTTACTTGACTAATCTATTCTTCACTGATATCTAACCAGTTCTCTTTCTCTTGAAGCAACACGCGGTGCGAGTTAACAGTCGATTACTTGGAGGCAGTGGAACCGCGAAGGTAACGCAGATTTCTACTTTTTAACATTCTTGTCCTTGTAACTAGCGCCATCAGCATGACAAAAGAGTCCTTGTATGATCTTTTGTGTTTTTTGTGTTCCGTAATATCTTAAACGAGATATATGTGTAACGCACCGTTTATGTACAGTGTTGTGCAAAAGTTTTTGGCCAGACAGATTTTTCACTTTACATTGCAAAAGCAATATTTTAAATTCTGCCAGAATCAAAATAGGTCCAATATCTGCCAGCAAAAAGATAAAGAAGCGTAATTAATATTATTTTGCTATATATGTATTGGTATTCTTTTTACTCGCCATATCTTTATACGAAATATTAATCAATATTCTTTTATATATTGCTTTTGCAATATAAAATACAAAATCTGTCCCATCTGAAACTCATATCATGACACTGTATACGTTTACAATGTTTGAGTTTTTGCTTGGAATGCACATCCATTCCTCTTGTTCCTGTTTTCGTAAAGAAGCAAACTTTCTCGTAACACACACGAGAACGCTTCCTAACCCGAATTGCTTCCCTTCCTTCTTTAGCATGCTGTACGATGTTACTTCAATATTTCTATAATTTAATGCATGGAATTTGTTTCGTCTGTTATTGTACATGTGCTTTCTAATTAGTTCTAGATTAGTTCTAGATATGTTATAGTCATAGCCTTCATCGAATTGTCTATGCCTGTTTGTTAGTTAAATACGATCACTTTATTTGCTAAATACCCTGAAGCATAGTGTAGCTTTTCATAACTGGCGTGACCGTTTTAAAAAAGAAACTAGCTTTCGATCGACCGAATGTTGCAAATTAACCTTGAGCCTTAGAAGGAACTTTCTCGCAGTGCAATTGACACGCACTGAGGATACTGGTTTCCAAGCGTTCGAGAACAAGTTAGTCCTGTCGTATCAAGAAAGTTAATCCAATTCACAGTCGTTCTAGCTGCTTTCATTTACAATCATCGACGTCAACCTGGTTCAAAGATCATATTCCTCGTTACGATTCCTCGTTATTATTAAAACGTTTAATCAACTAGGAACAATAGTTTGGTGCATAAAAAGTTTCACTTTCATTTAGAATAAATGAACATTTAATTAACCTTTGAATGCATTGTATTATTATTTGACAATATACATATGTATATTTCTGAATATTATTATAATAGCTATTAGAATATTTGACGCAAATCAATTCTTTGTGTTATTATAGTAACTGTTATAATATAATAGTTGATGGGTCTGTGAACCACCTGTTGAAAAAAGAAAAAGTTGCCAATATTTTTAAGTATCTCATTATACAAACATGAGAATATGCATTTACGTGTTACAATTTACAAAATCGAGGAAGCAAATATTTAAGCGAATAGCCTGTAATATCTCGCAAATGTCGATTAAAAAATGTTGATTAAATAATGCTTCTGCTTCTATGTAAACAGTTATTCGAAGAATGTGAATGATTACCACGTAACTTATCCAAGCATGGTAACCTGCATGCAGGGTCGAGATCGCGGTCGATCTGCCTATATTTGTCAATACTCCACTATCATTTTCAAGATCACAATGTCATTGTCGTCATTCGGCGATAATAGTTTTTCTTCGTCAGTTTATGTGTACTTGAGTGACTAAACGATGATCTCCTTTTCTCCATAATTATTGTAAACAAAGTTTTATAACAAAGCAAATCGACTAGTAGCTGATTATCGGTAACTTTTATTAGCGATAGATGATAAACTTATATCTTATTAGCCGAAGTTATCGCTCTGTATCGCTGATTTTTCACATCGTACATCAAGCAAGAAGATACCCAAAAAGCAGGTTGACAATTTTGTTGCAAAAAAAATACAGATTCATCTCACTTATTCTTAGTTTATCTTGTATAATTCAGTTAATATCATTAGTGAAATGCTGAAACTTACGTGTCACGAATCAGTAATGCCAATTGATTTTCTTAGATAATTGGAACAAGCCTAGTAATAATCGTATTTATTAGAAAATAATGAGGTCTATAATCTACCATATGACTTGTCAATTTACTAATATTATTAATTACTCAATTATTGTGCAAGATTTAATCCAACAGAATAATCTTCATCATCGTTTAACACAATATAACCACACGAAAACTCTTAACTGAATTAGGAAAGTCTATCGAATGATCTTTGATAACGTACTAAAATAAGACTGAGCATGAAATCTGATAAGACTAACAATAAGCCTATTGTCAGATTGGGAGCTTTGTTTATTAGCTAGATAAAAATACTCGTGACTAGGTCAGATTCTTTAACCTCTTCACTGTTAGGTCTGTTGTTACCTAACATTTACAGAAACTTTCATAATTATGAAATTAAAAATTGCAATATGACTTCATTTTTTGGAACCAAATTCTAGTCAGCCCTTAGACGATTGGATTTCCACCGATTGAATTCGTTTATCTGAACATGAACTATTACTATATTACTCAGATTATACGAACTAATTATCTTAATAAAGACAAAAACAATTTCAGTTAGGTCAGTATTACAAGTGTAAATATGACACAATTAATTTCCTATAAAAACAAAAGTACGTGTTAAAAGATAAGGTATCTCTAAATAAAGAAATTATCATTCAAATGACGAGTTAATTCCTTTATAACGATACTTGAATTGCAATATAAAATTACATCTTCCTTCGAGAATACGTTCGAGCTAATATTGCAAGACTATGACTAATTCATAGTTGCTTTGAACTTATATATCACGTGTTCAATTTGTGGTGGAAAGATAAGGAAGCTGAGAGTAAATTTGGAGGGGACAGCGGCTTGGGAATTCAGAATCCTCAGGTCAATCAAAAATCACGACGCACTAGTAAAGCACGCGAACACGATCTGTTTTTATCAATGTTCGTTGGGTTATCGCTAAGGTTCCGTCTTATCATTGGAAATTTTTGTTTTTCTCCTTTGTCCAGCGAAACGCCGATCGAAAGTGTACGTTGTCGAGTCGTTTCAGTATAGTGGTACCCGTTATATAGTGATGCAACGTAGTGGCAGTGTGCTGAGTAGGGCGGTTTTGCTCAAACGATATTCAAGTATCGATAAAATTATCAGGTATGGTACTGTTATCGGTAATGAAACAAATCCTCCAAGTTAACCGGGCTATTGCGGATAAAATTTCATGTCGAATTACCATGATAACGAAGATCAAAGTATTTTCAGTTAATCCGCAGAAGTTAACCAATGCAAAATGGTAGAATACGTTTACATTAAATGTGGCATTAAAATATAGAAGTACGAATTTAACTGGCAAGTGTAGTGATAAAAGCTATAAAATACTGGTTAAGACTTTTTGAAAATGAAATTGATAACAATCATCGTTTTTGCTCTAAAAATTCTATTCGAATATTTTCGCTTAAAATCTGACATTAGAACATAGGAGTGATAAAAGTGATAGTAGTAAGTGTAGTAGTGATAAAAGATATGACGTATTGCTTTAAATTTTATCATTAGAACGTAGAAATATGGATTTAAATGGCAAGTGTAGTGGTAGAAATTGTCAAGTAATTTTCTTTTAAGAAAAGATTAATATGTCACGGTTTCAATACATTAAATTATTTATATTTAAGAAATATTAGAAGGACATGCGTGTATTTCTTTAGAAATATTTTCCCAAAGAAAAAAAATATATTATGCACTGCCCGGGAATCGAACCCGGGTCGCAAGAATGGGAATCCTGCATGATACCACTACACCAACAGTGCTACTTGCAAAGCGTAGATTACTTTAGTGAAGATAAGGTTACGAAATTCCAAGTATTTTTATACTGTTATATTTAGAAATACTCAAAATACAAAATAATTATATAAACATTAGCAATAACCTTTCATCGTTTTATACGAAGAATCCTTGCTCAAGTTTGTATATACTGTATTGTATATGTAAGTATGTATAAAATCTGATGTAGTAAAGTACTACATATATGCAGTTGCATAAAATTTTCATTAAATACCGTTGAAATGAAAATGCATATTTTAGCGCTTGAATTTTTACGATCTTCTTATAATATAGATAAATCTTAAAATATGTAAGAATTTTTGAAAAAATACAAAAACAATCAGAAATACAATGATCAGAAGTGGAACACAACTATGCTCTCGCTTATACAGCAGCGCATATTTAATATTGATTCCACTGTATGTCAGAGAATTGTACAGTATAATATTGAATTTATTAATTCTTATTTTTATGATATATTAAAATTTTAATGTATATAAAATTTAAAATAAATAATCTTCCCTCGCATTAAATTTTGATTTTGATTACACAGAAATTTGATTATGCGAACAATATATGTCATTTTTATTTCTACTGTACCTCAAAATTGATCCCAATTTTATTTCATTCGATTTCATTTTTTATAACACATTTTCCTTCAATTGTAAGCGATGTCATTCGTTAAATTTGCATAATTTTCCACTTTCCTGCTCATCGTGGCAATTTAACTGGGGGAAACGCGATGATCGCTTGTACGTTCGTTTCCACTTGCTCGCCACTTTTAGCGTCTTTCTAAAAACACGTAATCTCACTGTTAACCACAATATCATCCGCAAGCCACCAGTTTTGTATTCCTCCGCGAGAAAGTATTTTATTTCATGAAATGCATAAAATAAGTCCATATTATCTTCCTGTGAAAAACGCTCGTCTGTTAGATCTTATTATAGAAATGTTGCAGACAGATTTTTTCTTGAACATGTAGAGTACTAAAGAAGGTTGTATTCAAGGACAAAATAACAAACCACTCAATGATTCACACAGTACAAAAGCTATATTTAAGAACGAAACTTCCAATTCTTTAAAATTTTCTTTCTTCAGTTTTCGAGTAGTTCTATTATCCACTCTATGATTCACACAGAATAAAAGCTAAATTTATAAATAAAATGGAAATGGTAACTTCTATTATACGTAGATCCCGAGTTTCTCAAACTTATCTCTAGTTGACTTTCAAATGGCACTATTACCTATTCGACGATTCACATAGAACTCTCTTTCTTGCTGACACCATAAATTTACGCGCTTCAATCGCCACAGATACACCAGCATAAACAATTCAATTCTCATTCCTTCAATCCTCTGTCGTTCCTCATTTACACGAATTTTTGTTTCCACCAATATAATCATGGCAATCGTGCTTCATTACAGTGTTAATGAAATATCAAAATATTTTATATGCTATAAAATATTATACGCTTTCTATATAATAAGTGTTTAAATATCTTCATAAGTCATTGTATGTATCAAAAATATCTATCTTTATCTAAAGTATCTTAACAGAAAGCAACATATCGTAAAAAGCGTAAATTATTATTTTTAGTCGCATATCGAAAAAAAAGTGGAAATAATGGTACAATCGGTACGGCCCTGATGAGACGCTTGTTTCTCCACGGGACACTTCACTCTGTTTCTCGCCCATCGGTTTTGCAACGCCGGCACTGGCGGCCGCAATAAATTTTGATCACTTTCATACCATAATTGCATTACACGCAACTGGTTTACAGTTATGCCTTACGACTTGCTTGTTATATATATTCTCGCAGAACGTACCACTGTTTATTATGCAATCGATGAAGCATCGAATGGAGCGCCTCGTATTCACGAGAAATATTTTCTTCGCGATGGAGCTTTACTGACATATACACCGTGAGTTTAAATCCTTGTTACAAGCGAAGTCAAGGAAATTTTACAGCTCAAGATAAGACGAAAACCAAAAATAACAAGATTGCGTTGTAGACTTCATTTTTAAGAAAATCGAAATTGAAGGTTTGCCAAGTAGTTATACGTGGATTCGCTTACTTCCAAAGTAGATCGAAATGAATGATCGACAGGAAATTATCCTTTGTGTGGAAATAAGTGCAACATATCGAATAAATTTTTCTTTTATTTTCTCGTGTTTCCTTAAATTTAAGCCCACGGTATACACATATTTTAGTCTATTCGCAACTGTCTGACAGAATAGGCGACAGAAATAAACGGCATTGTAGTTGCGAAGTCGACGACCGGAAGTCGACTACGGTTTTTCTTATCAAGATATAACGCCGGAGGGAAAACGGTAGAGAAAAAAATAATGGACATGAGAGGAAAGGAAATTTCATTCTTGGAGACTGTCTTTCTATCTAAAGATATATAAAATTAACCATTGTAGAATTAGGTAATATGATGTGATTCTTTATTAAACAAAAAATTAATAAAATTGATCGTTGAAAAGTGAAAATAGATAAAATTGATCATTGAAGAATAAAATTAGTCATCATACATACGTGTAAATATCTATTATTAATATGATGAATCAAAAGTCGGATATCCTATTAGATTTTAGAAAGAATAATAAAAATAGGTCGAGTTCAATTCGATTTAGGCTGTCGAGCAGCTGTATGGTCTCTTTGAAAATGAACCGTTAATCGTTCGTTCGCCTTTCATTGTCGCTTTTACCACGATTAGCGACTAGCTTAACTTAGTGCCGAGACTACCATGAAAGGAACCTTTCTTCTTTCAAGCATTTCTCTTTTAACAATGGGAGAACAAAGGGATATGTCGTGAAAAGGGTATCTAAGTGCATATGTTATCTGAAAGTTCCAGAAAACCATATGGAGCGCAGGCGCAAAGCAACAAGTATGTACATATGAACTCGGAATCTTTGAAAACAAATTAACTTGAGTTTCACGAGAAAATCTCACTCTGATAATAACCAATAATTAAACAAAATTAAATACGTCATTTACTATATACTCTTTGTCTTATGTTAAATAGCAAATTGGTGAAATATCACATCCAATAAGATCTTTGTTTACTAATGTAAGAAGTGCAGTTTAGAGGTGTTTTTGAACTTAAAATTATACAATCCGACTATACTACGCTGCTGCTATTGTCAAAATGTTCTAATGTACTCAATACGGTCTGATATTCGTTAGGGTCCGTTATGAAAACGCAAGGGCCTTGTTGCCAGATCAATAAAGGAAAATTCCTCCATTCTCCCTTTCCCGTTATTTTAAACTTTTGTACATAGTATGTAGAATATTCCAACCTGGTGTATCCTTTCCAGTTATATACCATATCCAGATATATACGGAATCCATATATATACACTAATATACACTAATATATATACACTATACAGAATATATATATATATACTAATCCATCTTTTATTGACAACAAGCATTATAAAATTTTTAAGTTTTACGAAGAAACGCAAAATATGAATACAATGAAGTAGAATAAATGGAAATTTCGGTGATACTCTTTCGAAAGATCCTGTTGAAAGGTTTTAGACAAGGTTTACTGAATTTGCCACTAATAGTGATCATCCCTAATTAACAACATTCACTGAATCGTTCTGGAAATTTATTGCGGATGGAAACTCAGCGGGGAAATATACAATCATGGAATAAAATAATGAACTGTTTTAGCAATTACAATCAAATGTTCATCTATCCAATCAATGTTCAATGTACCGTACCACAGGTCCTTTCATTAAAAATTTGGAAGTTGCTGAAACTTTGCAATCGCAGAATAATGTTACAACAAATGTTGATGGCCACGATCGAACGATCCATCGCCACTTCCCCTACATGTTTTTTATCGTGTACTGCGTGTACATTCAGATAGTTGGTGCAGATTGGTGGGGACGTGTGTGAGTTAGAAAGTCGTAAGTGCCTTTCAGAGGCTGTAGCCAGTACAGTCTTGGTTGCTCAGTGAAATCGGAGCAGTCGTCGATCGAGGTACGCTCGTTACTGTATACCGTATACACTTACGCGATCGTTTCATTCACCAGAATGAGAATTCCGGCTTCCAGACCTCGTTTCTATACGACGCGTTCGATTTCTATTAAAATGTCTCCCTAGGAAGCACTGTTATTTGCGAACTAGCTCGATATATCTCAAACGAGCAAAGACGCTCGCGCAAACATTTTTTTAGTCGCGACGATACGTTTAAAAGCTAGAATTCACGGCCTTGTAAGTATGCTTTCTCTTTTAAAAATAGTTGTGTGTAATTTCGCGATTTGAACGATCGACGAGCGACTTTGTGCGATCAAGGAAAATTATCTTGAAAAACTGACCGATTTCTCGTCGCAATCCATGTAAATTTCGATACCAAATTGGAGACAATTTAAAATAGGATATTCTTGTCTGTTTAAGCGATCGATCCTTAATTGCGATTGACACAACCATCGATATAAAATTAAAGTTAGTTTGAAAAAATAAGATAAACCATATTAGTGATCTGATGATTCCTAATTACGACCTACGTGTATACGTAATTACTATAATTTTTGTTTCCAAAATCAATACTATGCATATATTTTATTTCCATATTCACACGCATCCATCAGAATATACATTTGTAGAAAAATTTGAGATTTACATATAACCTTCGGTACGATAATAAATACTAAAATAAGGTATCGTATATATTACATAATACTTGTAACATATTTTTGCTGCTACTATACTGCCAGTTTAGAAAATAGACCGTTACCGAAAAAATAAACTGAAGCGGATGTTTTAATAAATTGTAAATCAAAACGATGAATAATACAAATATTTTCAACGAGCCATTAATTATTTCTAAGTGCAATCTTTCTGAACTACAAGAAGTAGGTTCTAATCATGTTAAAATGAAGACAAATAAGTAGAATTGAATCTTTTATGGAAATTGTGCCAAAAAAAGTTGTTGGCTTATTATATTTGAAAAAATAGTCATTCGTTTGAACGTTGAAAATTGTGCAAATTGCACGTCAAGCATAAAAGATGGAGGCGAACTTACAAGCGACAAGTGGGAATTGCGCAACGCTTGCAAAGTTTCATTTACATAAGCGTGCAAGTAATATCAACTAAACTCAATCTAACAAATTTTTTCCTTATTCCAACTCGCTCTTTGTTAAGTCTAAGCTGGCATAATAATCTTCTTCGTTGCGCAAACGAAAAAAGAAAGAAAGCGGTGCCTCATAGGGCGTTCGAAAGTGGCGCGTTAATCAAGTGTCACGTGATAGGTAGTTGATTAATATTGGAGATCCGTCATGGTCGATCGCGTGTGACAAAAATCGTCAAAGGTGTTCACGACTTCGCAAAGGTTACTGTAAAATCTTATACCAAACGCTATAAAACAAGGGAACGTAAAAATAATTTAAAAATTATTGAGACATTAAAACTATTAAAGTGTTGAATATGTGCGTGAAACCATGAAATGTTTGATTTGTGTAAAATGTGTTGCTTCGACGGGGAAACGTTTAGACTGGCAAATTATTGAAAATATGCAATAAAATCCATGATTCAGCACGAAGTTACTAAAACTATGTTGAAAACTAAAAAAGATGTTGTATGGGTAATAAACATGGTGGGAGATAAACAGAGACGTCGAAGTGTGAGCGAAATGCTCGATTGGCGATGTGTCGTCAGGAATAAAGGGGACGATATGGACGATACATGCATGAACGTGCCCTTCCTCGAGGACTACGACAAGGATACGAAAATGCGTCGCAGGAAACGTTCCGGTACTTGGCCGTGAGTAAATTACTTTACGACCCTTTGAAAGATTGGAATGGAAAAGTAATTCCTTCTTGGGCTGCTATAATTTAATGAAAAATGATAAATACGCGAGAATGGTAAATTTGATAAAATATTGATAAATATGAGACTTAGTTTTAGGGTAAAATTTGTATAGTGGTAGTGAACTAGTGATTGATTGATTGCAAATAATTTAATTACAATTAACCGATTAAAGTATATAAAATAGTAAATTAGGGTCTGCTTAAAATTCGAAATTTTTCTGTATAGTAGTATGTAATCCGGTATGGTCTAGTGGCTAGGATACCTGGCTCTCACCCAGGAGGCTCGGGTTCGATTCCCGGTACCGGAAAATTTAATTTTATTTTTGGCTATTTAATATTTTAATCTTAGGTTTATGTAAAAGGCAAATTTTAAACTATGAAGAATTAAATTAATTAGAATAATTTTTTGTTATATATAATTATGTATATGAAGCGAGCGTGAATTTTGTTGGAAAGGAAATGAAAAGTAAACCGAATGGTATAGCGCGACTATCACGAAACCTGTACATATACAGCTGTTCAATTTCGTAATTAAACTGGGACCTCGCGTAATCCGATTCCAATTCGTGCGAAACTTGAGCGAAGTTTGCTTGCTCAACATTCTTGTTAGTCAGGGACACTTCATCGCGACGCCCGTGCAAACTGACAATTTGTCTGGCGTATAAACTATACATATTGTCGAATAATCGATGAGTGTGGTCTGGGAAAAGTGAAAAAGTATTAAATAACAATTACAGATACATTTACGGTTACTGTGTAATGCCATAAATTTTCAAGAAAAGAAATTGTAATGTATTTATCATAAATTGAAAATAGAAATCAGATTACATTAACATAAATTGATTAAAAAAAATTGTGAATGACATTCATAATTTATGTTAATGCAAATTTGGCTGTTAATGAAGTAATACGTATAATATAATATAACTGATTTAATACTCCATTCGATTATCTTTTCTGCTTCGTTTTTGTTAACTTCACATTGTCACTTTCATACTCTAAATTGCGTAAAAGTAGTTAAATAAAATCATCAGAACATAAGCGTATATCCGGTACGCAATTGATTGGTCCACAGTGTTAGAGCATGCGTGGCGTACGTCAGGCGTCGCGACGCCAGCGTCGACCCGCCCGTATCGTCAACGAGCTTCGTCTATTTATTAACTTTTATTTAATAATGAAACGTGCCTGCATCAATTCAAACCCTTCTCTCTAATATCTGAACATATTCTGTGTGCATCATTGAGAACCTCGACGAAACAGGGCGTCTGTTTTGCAAATCGGTCAACATGGACGACGCAGAATTGAGGTAGGACTGGAGGTAGGTGTTGGTTAACCTAAATCTCGCGCGGGGACATGTGCTCGTGCCGATATCAAACACTGTTCGCTTTTTCCAATCTGTCGTTTATGTAACAGAAGCTCGTGATGCAGGCGTGATATCGTTTAACGATTAATTAACAAAAATAGCCAACGCAGAAATTATAGAACTACAACGGTGCTTAATTTCGTCGTTGATAAGACCACAAAAACAGGGGATTAAAGTTAAAGGCGATCAAAAAGTTGTGATTTAATTGGTATATACTGTTATCGTTTATGTAAATAAGAATTGAACCGTAGTGACCCATGCATATTTTTAAAAGACGTTCTACGAACTCAAACGTTGTTGTTCCACTGTCTAAATCCAAAGGAACGGGACTATTTGTCCTAGGTTATGTCGCATGGCAACGAAGTAGACCGTTCCAAGTGGAAGGATGACGTTGAGGCCGGCGGAGGTAGACATCATTAAGGGGGCACGCATTGCACCTCGTTTCGCACACGTGTACAAAAAGGTCGGAGTACCTGTTGGAATCGGCATAGTGGGAGTGTTTTCTGTTGCTCCTTTCTTTTGTGAGCGAGAACGCGTTCACGTTTTGCCAGGTAGATTCCATTTTTCGCAGCTTGTAGGTCGGTCACCGATGGCCCTATGGGCTACCGTAAGCCTTTACACGCCAATAGCGGCCCCGTTAACAACCGTCGCGTTCGGAATTTCAGAAATTCACGTTCGATGCAATCGATTACCGAACCGGACGTAGCCGTGAGCCGATCGTTTTCTCCTTTAACAGATCAGAGTCGAAGAGAGAGCCGACAACAGGTTGGGAAAGAAAATCGATCATGGTGTTTTGCAAGCTTTCCATGCACGGCAATCTGGGCCAAGCCACGATTAGGGATACGTGATCGTTGTTGGCGAACAAAAGGGCTCTTTCTCTTTCTTTCTCTTCTTCCTTCGTTTCTCATCCAGCGTGTTCATTTTTCTTCAGGCTTCTCTTTCTCTCTTCGAGTTTCTCAATCAATTGAGAGAAAGTTGTATGTCGAATAGTTGGACCGAGTGAAACCGAGAGGAAAAAGTTACCTAATGATGTCCGAAAGATCCTTGTAATAATTTGTAAAGATTGCTTCTCATTTTACTATTTTTTTCTTCGATTTCTAAATAATTCGGGTTCTAGTGGTTCGAGTATCTGTCGTCATTTGAGATCAATGACACAGCACTACGATCTATACGTTTATACAGAAGCGTACTATAGAAGATTCGTTGCAAGATAAGATAATATAATACGATATAATTGGATATTATTACGTAACGTTAGTGTTAGTGTCGACAAGAACCATGAAGTTTACGGTATACCGACGGTTCCGTGGAAAGAATCCCATAATTGTTGGCTACCTCCGATCTGATCGTCATTCTGCGTGCAGCCACCTTGGGATTCGGTCCTTTCTAAAAAGTTACTGCCTTCGAGAGAAATGTTCGCTGATACATAATGCTACGCTTGTGACTAATATCATTTCCCTTGGTTCTGGACGGTGACAGTGATGTGAAAATTTGATCGTGTTTGTGGAACAGTGAATTTCTTCGAGATCTCTCGATAATAAGAGAGAGACGCTGATTCTATACCACATAGAATCATTGGCGTACATCGATTGACAAGATTGAAATAAATAATGCACGAAAGATGGTTATTGATGGTTCGCTTTTTTGAATAGGATTTTCCAACATGAGTTCGGAGTTAACAAATTAAAATCTTTTATCGTCGCCGATAAATAATTCGTACATTGCTGATTTAATTATTAAAATTCATCGAAAAAGAGAAAGGTCGTGAAACTTGTTGCGAATTCTCAACTAATTGGCGATCGTCAGGTGCAATTGATCGATCGATATCGTGAATCTTGAACGAGATTAACGTTCAAGGTGGAAGTAGAGATACGGAGTAATAGTATGTTTAGTTTATTTATTTTCACTCTTTAGTATATACGAAGAAAATCACTGGCAAGTTAAGATGCTGAATAATGTTTTGTTTAGCTAATTTAGTTGCACTGTTGACTAACACAAAGAGCATGACGCTCTGATGAGAAGACTGTTGTAAGACTTCCTTAAGGAAGTCTGTCCCCTGTCTACTCTCTGTCCCCTGGTTTTCCTTCGTACCATCGTTTCTATGGGAAGGAAATCTGTTCTTTCAAATCTTGTAATTGTGTATTCTCGTAGGCACATATCCTCTGGTTTTGTTGTTCGTTTACTTTAGACAAGACGCATCATGACATAGAGTTAGTTTGGGTTAGGTTAGGGTTATGCTTATTACTCTCTTTAATGACGTCATTATCGTAAAATTTATAACCATAAATCACATCAAAAGTAGGAAATTCGGACTTTCCCAAAAAGGAAAAATGTATCATCCGAGTCAGAAACGAACGGCAACTTCAAATCCCGAACAAAATCCTTTAGAACCGTTCGACTAATTTATTCAACGTAAACATAATTTTGCCAGTGCTATACTGTAAATATTAAGCAAATTAGTGAAAAAGGATATGACGAGAGAGGCTCGATGCAAAGAAAGAACGTGCCCTTGAGAGTAAATCTTACTACTTCTTGGTAACTCGCTTAGGGGACATCGCATTAATTTCACATTAGTCGACCTTCGGATTTTAATGACTGCATAGTTCCGCAAAACAAAGACGATTTTGCAACGTTTCAAGAATCTTCGTGTTTCCAGGCGAATGATATCCTACCGTTGCGACTAAGCTTTTACTAAAGTTTTCGCGTCGACTCTATCATGAAGAAAAATTGCTGCTATTAGCGGTTACTCGAGCCGTATCGAATGATATATCTATTTCATCAATTGATATAACTGTTGTACGCCAACTACATATTTAGGGGAACAACAGAGTGGAACACTTCTAATCCAACTGAATATTTAAACATTATATTCTGCTCTGAATAACGTTATATGTGTATATGTATATCGATGCTAAGAATAAGGAATAAGCTAGAAGATAAGTTAAATGGACTTTTTTATGTAAGATCTGAGAAAGGAATTAAATTTAACGTAGAACTGATTAATTCGATAAAAGTCTTACAAAATGGCAGACCAAGTCTCACCTTTACTGGATATTCAGTGCAATGACCATTTTCATTTTAATTGCGATATGCTTGATCGTCTCAGGAACGGATCGATCACCTCGTCGGCAGACAATATTCCACGGAGCAGAGTGCTCAGGTAGACACTGTTTTTTCTTCGAAGATTTATAATCATGTGTCACAGTTATGAGCGTTATGAATTAGCAATTCTACTAAGTTTCTGCGTAAAGCAATTACCGTCCAATTTCTTTATTATGTATATACATTACGTCGAATTGAAAAAAGAAACAAAATATTCATGTACTCGAATATTGCATTTTAATATTTTCACATATATATGTATATTGTATATGTCTATTTGCCAGCTTCTAATACATTGGCCGCTCAGTTTTCAAAGGACTCGTCAGTTTTTAGTTTTTAATAATATTATATAACTAACAATTTAATCTCATTCTATATGTCATCGATTAGTTATCATTTTTTTTATCGCTACTTCTAGCTATTTCAATTATCATTTATCAAGTCATTCATGCAAATGTATCTTTTTCATATGATGTTTACTATTAATTCTCTATCTTGACGTCAGTGCCCGTTTGTTATTCCGTCAAAGATTTCATTAATAACAAAATTATAATATAATTAAAATACAGGTTTCTTTTCTCGTTTTACAGCGATAATAACAGAACTTTGTTATTTCTTACGGAAAGTGAAAAACAGATAGATTAGATAAGAATGATAAAATGTTCGTAACTGTCATAACGACGACCTTAATTGTTTATTCACTTGTTTTTTTTTATTTGCAGGAGAACTAGAAGTCTAAATGCACCTAGTCCCATACAACAATTTGGGCCATGCGGGCGCATCATGAAAAATTCAGCAATGATCATGTGAGTACATATATAAACTTCGAAAATATGTATTAGATCATTCCATAAATAATATAATATACATATGTAACTTTAAAATGTAAAAATTTTGTCAATTTTATCGAGGAATAATATTATTTATTTTCTGACGCTATGCTCCACCTTTCTAGGCTTTCTTACACAACTGAACTGATACTGTTATCGGTTCAATATTAACGCAATTTGACGCAAGTTACAAATTATCGGTGTTGATAGATTGTTTTGCATAACAATAAAGCGCGTAAATTCTACGCGCCAATTTTACAGATCACAATTTGTTTAATTGTCTAAAATAGTAAAATTGTTCGGTAGAAATTCACAATCTGCAACTTGTCATTTATCGATCCATTAACATGTTGAATGTCATGCCAGCTTTGCAAGGTTTGGCCGAGTTACCACGATGAATTTTTTATTGTGCGATATATATAATGCTGAAATATTACCCCATAGCGCTATAGTGCAATTTTGCTCGATTCACTTATTTTTTGAGATTATCAATTACCTTATATTGTTTCTTCGCGTTGCTAAATAACTGTTCCATGTTGTTACGTCCAGACACTTATCATAAACCCGGACCCGCAATCCTAAAGAACCGTTACAAGATTTAGCATTTTCTACTTTATTATCAAGGCTCTTAATTGTCACCAAACAGCTTTCAAGTCGAAACGTTCCTTAGGATTATTGTTCATTAAGGTGAAACACGGAAAAAGCGGGTGTTTCCATGTTCTACAGCCATTGGTGGGGGGCGCACATAATAGATCTATATTTCATGTATAAATAAAATTATTTTCATACATTTTATACTGCATTAATTTCGTCACACCATTGTAGTAACGATGGTAATGATAAAAAATGTATATCTATTGACGTTTGTTCTTCTCTCTTCATGACTCATCTTGGTGCTCCGGCCACCGGTGACCCCCATAGCATTCAACGTGCTAACATTATTAGTTAATAAATTATTGTGCAGGAACGCCCCGATAATTTTTAAATTCTTTTATTGAAAAATTCCAAAAATTGTGGTGTCAAATATTGCATTATTACTTTAGAAAGTTGTTTGCCGACCAAATGCAGAATTTTTAAATATATCCTTTTATTCTATCCAATGTTGAACATTGAAACGGTAAAATAAACTTGCTTCTCGACTCTTATTATTATACCGATTATTTCTTTACTAATAGCTATTCATAATTCCATGTATAATTCTTCCAATTCCCATAAATTTTAAACCTTATCTGATCTTTTATTAATGTTATTCGTACTGTGCATGTGAACTGTATGTGTATAATGTCGAACGACTTTACTGTGAAATGACTCGATAATTCCAAAGTTTAAAAAATCATACGAAATTGGAAAGTATCTTCCTCTGGTCTTTTTTTTCGTCTCGGTTAATTAGAAGGTGAGTTTACGAAGCAAAAGAGAGCGTACCAAATAAAAACTACGCTGCACGCGAGTATTTTGACCTAATTATCCGTGACAATGACTTTTTAAGCGAACCTAAGCGTTGTTTTGCCAGTGTGAAGTAGAAAGCGGTTTTATAAACTCAAGAGGTACGTTGTTAACGAACACATTGAGAACCAAGCAGAATATCTCGATCTTCTTAAGTAATATTATGCTAACAATGTTGCTGTCATTGTGACAATCACATTATGCAACGAAAGAATCGAGAAACAACTATGCACTGCGTTTGATTCTGGATGTGTTTTGTACACATCATCGTCAGGAACTTTACATAACAGTATCTAGTTTCATAAATTTTGTGAATTAAAAACAGTGCGCAATAACATGATTATAATAATTTAGTGATTACTGAACATATACAGTTTATGTGCGTAAATGGAAAAGAAGTCGATTAACGATTCTTTTTAGCATATCATTATTTTTGAATGTAAATCGACACGATTCGTGTGCTTAGATAAGCTTTCATTTCAAGCATTTTTAATATGAAAATTAAGACGATTCATCCATTTACATATACATGCAATTAATATTCAGTTCTGTCTATCAAAACTGTTTAATTAATAATCTTTCGTATCGATAAATCCAATGTATAAAATTTTGTAATGATCAATTAAAATTTTTTTTTGTAAATCTGTTACGTCAAAATTGCAGCCAATTTACTTTTTATATCTGAATAAATACAACCAAAGACTATAAATCGTAGTTGAACTTTGCGATCATTATTGAACGATTAAAATATTAATGTACATTAAATATTTTTGAAATTAATGAAATTTCTTAGAATAATAATAAAGTCAATGAAGGTACGGAAACAAATAAAGCCGTGCACGTGTATCAGTTATTCGCGTCATTTCAAGTATTCTGCATATAAGAACGCCCCACGATGCTCTCACGTGCATACGAAAGGTCTCGTGCGCTTGCGCATCGTCCAACTGTTTACCGTTAAAATACGTAGCGCTGTGTTCGGTCCACGTTCAGTACGAGTACAACTCTCAGTCTAGTGTCACCATGGTTGGTTCTATCAGGTAGGTCTGACAAACTCCATAATTTGACAGTAAATTACCAAATCAAGAATTACCTCCGTTTTCGCTTTAGTCATGCACATCAGTGTATACTTATCATCGGCTTTCTATCGCGACTACTTATCAGTGAGAATTTTTGATTCTTACGTGATTTGGCAATTAAAAGTTACACAACGAATTCGACACAGAAAAATAAAAACATTACAAATTGACCTTAAAAATTACACAACAAACTCAGCACAGAAAAGTGGAAACGTTAGAAGTGAATCTTTGATTTATGACAATTGGAAATTATACGTTAAATTATATATTTCTGTTGAGTAATGCGCAAGTATATTCCCTACGAAATAGTTTCTCTACACTATTTTCATTTGTATATCTTATCATTTTTTCCAAATGTTTTTAATAAAATTGTTGACGTAAATCATCAATAATCGGTAGCAGTAATGAATGATATAAAACCAAGACAATGACCGCGTTCGATCATAAAATATGTACATAATCACACGTTTGATCCCCGTGACCCTAATTTACTGATAAGATTTGCAATCGATTACCTTTATGTTAACACTTAGCCAACCGCGCGCGCTGCAGCGAGCTATACGTTTCCGCCGCGCTCGGACAAGCCAACCTATACGCTGTCAACCGCATATTTTTCCAAGTATCTAGGACTAATATTCATTACTTGAAAAACAAAGAAATCTAAAAATTATTTAAGTGGTTAATTATATCTGGCGGTAATGATTTTATTTAACGATTTCACATATTGTTTATCCAAAAGATCAAATTAGAAGTTTACATTAAAAGTATAAAATAATATAGGTAAAATTAAAAACATTAAAGATAACTAAAGATTGATAACACAACTTGAACGTGAAATTACAAATTCATAATGCATTTTAATATTTTTTTACAGTGTCGTATCGTTCGATTATAACTTTGTTTAGTCATAACTGATAGTGTAACTTTTTAATTAATTTTAACACCACTAAATTCCTGTATTTTATTATATACTATACTTTATAAAAGTAGAAAAAGTGGCGAATTAATTGGGAACAATTCCAGATAAACAATAACTGATAATAACAACAACAACAAAAATGAGAACGCGTTGCTAAAGTCAAAAAGGGAGATCTCCCTGTTCGCTTACGCAGCGGTGTTCTTCACAGAAGGGAGGTCTCCCTATTCGGTTGGCTAAGTGTTAAAAAGAGTTCGAGTCGCGCGCGGTAGCTCGTAAAGTATGTTAAAGAGTTCAACCCACCGTATCTTTATAGATTGACAATATTCATTAGGTATAAAAGTCCAATTCATCCTGAAACGTAAAAAAATTCCTATCAATCAGAGCATAAAACTTCAACGTGAGAACTTGTCGATATTATCACTAATTACACCATGTCATGTTTAAGATTAAAGTTTTGTAATAATAAAGCCTCCAGAAGAATCGTTTTATCGTTAAGAAGTGTTTGAGCGATCAATATTATTGTGAATATCATTGCCAATATTTTGTGTCCACGATATTATTGTCAATATCATCGCCAATATTTAAGGTACTTAAATTATCCTACGTAAGAGACCTTCTGGACTTTACAGAATCTTTAGATAATTCGTATACGTATATTGTCAATACAATGTTGAAACCCTTAAATATCGACAATAATATTGATCGTCTGAACGATCCTCTAGAATTTCATAGAATTCGATTAACAAATTTGCCGTTTATTTTATTGCAGGACCATTCAGGATCCAGCCTCTCAGAGGTTGACGTGGTATAAACCCCCACTTACTGTTCTAGTCATCAAGAAGGTCCGTGATAACTCGGTATTGCCACCGTTTGTACAATTAGTCACATGGCTAATAGAAGTAAGTATTATTCTCCCCTGTCCGACCATTTTGTATGTATATTGTATAATTGATGCGAAAAAACTCTATCGATTCTTTGACTGTTCGATAATTTTAATTGTGCAAATCACTGCGCATAATTTGAGGTTCGATAGCCAGATCTACTGGACAAAGAGGAAAACTATATTCGAACGTCCGTATATATTATTTAGACGATATCATACTTTCACTTGTGCAATCATAGTCAGACTAGTTTCTTTGCGAAGACTCTGTGCTCGTGCTCTAGTCTATCGATTTGAATCACGTGATTGCACTTTTTTCATACACTTATCTACACTTAGTCACATAGCTTTGTAATATATTTCTTGCAGAAGCGAGGTTACGCATTTTGTTAATCTAATGACCAACTTATCTAAAGGCCAACGAGCATTTTTAAATTTTCTATGTTTAAAATTCATGAAATTTAATGTTTGAATGTTTTTGCAGGAAAAACGAATGGTAGTGTTCGTCGAGGCGTCTGTTCTGGAAGATCCAGCCTTAGCTAGGGACCTTAGATTTCAGGCGGTTCGAGATAGGCTACAAACTTTCAGAGATGGCACGGATGACCTTCAGGTAATCATTTTTAGCCGCCATAAAACGTTTATTTGTGCTCTTATTGATTCTCAATAATTAAAATATGTTTCTATTGTATTATTTTATATTATATGTGTCATTATTATATGTTTTTATTCAAGGATCGTATCGACTTCATCGTGTGCCTGGGAGGCGATGGAACTCTTTTATACGCCAGTTTATTATTTCAACAATCCGTACCACCAGTCATGGCATTTCACCTTGGGTCATTAGGATTTCTCACCCCTTTTGAGTTCGATAATTTCCAGGAGCAAGTAACAAATGTACTAGAAGGTAAGCACGTAGAACTTCTCAACGATGATCTCAGCGATAGCGATGATCTACGTCCTTCAATATTTCCCTCATTTCTTCCTTGTTGATAGCACAAGGCTTCATAATGTTTAACAAGAACGCGAACCCTTGATATATTTTGTGCAATTATTATATACTGCTAACAATTCCTCCACGTGATCATTCGTTATTCACATTAAAAAGCATGACAAAAAACGAAGGATTTAGAGAAATACTAAAGGTAAAATGTTACGCCACGAGACTTACCACAGGCTGTATTTTCTAGCTGTCGCTCGCGGCCCTATGGTGTCGCAGGCAGATCGTCTTATTTGCCCAACGGATGATATACAATGTATCGACGAGCGCATAGTTGTAGCCAAGCAGCGAGCTCTAGAAACGTCGATTTTTGTCCGTTACGTTTTCCAGCATATTGGGAGTCGTCTTCCAAAGAAGACAAAGAAATGATCGCAGGGCAATCAGTCCCCTCCGACGAGCCAAACGTTATACATCGAGAGGTCTGACGAGCAAAATCAAAGACGCATAGTCTAACGAATTCATTGAGAGATATTGTAAAGTCGAGTCAATTTTCTGTAACATATTACTTCATTCATTGTTAAACAATTTGTGGCGTGTTCATCTGTTAATACAGTGTTAAAGTCAGTGAACCACCTCTGTTATCTTAATCGAAACAGGGGAACGACTATTTCGCGGCGTCGATTAACAGAATCGTAGCGAGAATTTACGCCTCTCGCTGACGCGTTTTCCTAGCGACCGCGTCTCTCCGCGAACGGTCGTAACGTAAAATAAACGTGTTGATCATTTTACTATACAGCAATTATAGCGCTATTAACATCATATTTATAACCGCAACCATTGACATCATAATTGATTCAACTCTCCGCTCAAGTTAGCCTGGCATTTAATATTCTTTATTTCTTCAATATATTCTTCTAAACATTTGCATAGACAAGAAATAAATCATATGAAACAACTAAGTTGCTTATTGAAAACCTATTAGCACCCGAGACTTGTGCTTGAAAGTTGACAATGTGATAAAAAGCGGGTTATAAATCTGACGATTGTTTGCCTTGCTTTAGGCCACGCGGCCTTGACCTTGAGGAGCAGGCTGCGATGTATCATCATGAGGAAAGGAGAAGAAGATAAGGAGGCGAAGCCACCAACGAATTTGCTGGTGCTGAACGAGGTCGTGGTGGATCGAGGCCCGTCCCCATACCTCTCGAACATCGACCTCTTCATCGACGGAAAACACGTCACCAGTGTGCAGGGTGACGGCCTGATCGTGAGCACGCCGACTGGGTCGACTGCGTACGCTGTTGCGGCTGGAGCCAGCATGATTCATCCTTCAGTACCTGCGATTATGATCACTCCGATCTGCCCTCACTCTTTGTCCTTCAGACCAATCGTTGTGCCCGCCGGCGTCGAGTTGAAGGTATTTCCGAATTTTTTTCACTATCCTACCAATATGCCGGATACCTTTTATAGTCAGCACAAGTTTCGGTACAAAAGGTCTTGAATTGCGAAAAAGAATCGAAAACGTAAACTCGGAAAAATTTCGTAACCGTAGGAGAATTTGATTAGTAGACTGTAATTGTAGAATTCCACGAAATTTTATTTGCAATAATCTATTTTTGTTGGAAGATTCTATTCTAGGAGATTCTATCATATTAATTGAGAGATTCTATAGAAATCTTTTGATCAGAGATTTTAGATGTTCGCAGTCCAATATCATAGAATTTTTAGAATCGAGAAACTTCAAAGTGATAGTCAATACTGTAGTCGTAGAGTTACGTAAATTCAGATTTGCAATTGTACAATACAAGTCGATGTTTCACGGTGTATCACTGTGCTGCAGAATTCTTAAAATCAGACATTCTGGATGTGAGCCAATTCTTGAGGGAAATCCGTTTCAATGTTTTATCATCATTGCAGCTAGAAAACCACGATTCTAGAAATTAATGTAGCGTTAACATAATAGTCTGTCCGTGTGAGTCACTAAAGGTTCCTTATCATAGTGGTGTCAGTATTTTATGATGTTGCCATAGAAGGAAACTTGGTGGATATCGCCCACATTCTCAGACCATGCGCTGCTTTGTTATCCTCTGAACAAATTTTCAAACCGTTGTTCCAACATATATTTTAGAGAATGTATGCTACATACCATCAATTAGACTTACTAAGTTGTAACATAGATTCATCCTGTTTTTATATTTATTGCGATCTGTGACATGTGTGTAAGAACAGAATGAATTAATGTCACAACCCAATACATTCTGTTGATAAAGAAAAGACAATTGTTAGAAGATATCATGCTCCGTTGTTGAAGATTAACTGAAAGTTCTTTTCTATCATAGATCTCAGTTTCACCAGATAGCAGGAACACCTCATGGGTATCGTTCGATGGCAGAAATAGGCAGGAACTTTTTCATGGCGACAGGTAAAGATCAATCAATTTCTGAATCTAACTCTCTGCATTTTTGGCTGTTATTACAGATAATGGCTAACAGCAGGGACTGTAGCACAGCTTACGTCTCCTTTGATGGTCGCAATCAACAAGAGCTACGTTACGGGGACAGGTCCGTCCTACTATTAAATACTATAAGACTTTCTGTCTTTTCTTATCTTCATCAGTTCTAAAAATTCCAGCTCTTCTAAAATATTGCAACTTATTACGACATTCCTTCATACATTTTTGAATTTTATTCTTCCCTCTGAAGTACGTTTCATTTTTCAATGTTTCCATGGTTTTGGGTTCATGAAGAGAGATTTTGATTTCATGGTTTTGGTTTCAACTCACTTGGAGAGTTTCCTTACAGCTACAACTGATTGTTTCTCAGATTTCCAGAATGTAAGTCAACTTACATAGCTGAGAAAATATGATATTTTCCTAGAAACGAGACGTTAGCTGTACTGCAAGCTGAAAGTACTATCGATGCTTCATCTGCTACTACTTATCACTGTTATCATGTTTTCATATCATATATCTTTTTTTACATATTTTTAATGTTTTTCTATTATTTTCAGTCTTAGAGTAACCACATCCATCTACCCAGTGCCCAGCATTTGCGCTGCGGACCAAATTACCGACTGGTTCGATTCATTGGCAGAGTGTTTGCATTGGAACGTACGCAAGAAGCAGAAACACTTGGACGAACTAAGTGATTTGACTCATTCATCCAGTAATGACACTTTGGACTCTCTAGATCGCGACAGCTAGGCTAGGCAAGAAAGTCACAATGCACTGCCTTTAAACCAGATCCTAAAAGATCATTATGATTTATCAGTAAGGACTGGTCTCAAAGAACTTCAATGACTCGCTGCATGATACATGAAAAGAACAAGCCTAACCTGTGTTCATTTTATCATAAGAATAGAGGAGAATGAACTCGTTTAGTAGTCGCTGAAGAAATTGAGAAGAAATAGTACGTACCCTCTAAGCGTCATTAGTGGTGCATAAATTCATGGTACACCGCAACTCAAAGCTACCAAAAGAACCTAATAGTATTTGGATGCGTCGTAAAAAACAGTGGATTAGCTATGTTGCAGAATTGCAAATTCTTCAAGTCGGATTCGTTTTTACGAGATAAAGGATCATCAAGAATTTACGTATAATCTGTAATTAATGCATCAAAAAGCCCAACAAGAGTGTTTTCCTATATTTCCAACGCATAATTCTACGCTCTACGACGACGTTCTAATCCGCGAAATCATTTCGGAATGGATCTTTATTTCCTTTCTTTTCTTCTTCCTTCTGTTTTTCTTCTTATTGAATTAATAGATTTTTATTAACATAGACAAAATTGAAAATAAAGATAAAAAACGCAAGGACTATTGTCGTTAGTGATACTAGTAGTAAAAAATTATTTAAGAAGTGATTACATCGAAGCTATTGAATTGATTTGTGAAAAAAGCATAGTTAATATAATTATTAATATTCCTTATAAGTAAACAATATTAAAGAAAAAGGTTATGAAAGACACCTCACATCATACATATATAATTATTTATTTTTCATTAGTTTTGATGCATTTTAATAAGTCTATGTTTCCTATATGGATTCATATTCTGTTAATGTTATCAAACTGGTTCCGTTAACTGCAGCAAAGAGCACATAAGCGAGAATCAACTAAAGATATTGTTGTTGATAAGTTTTGTGTTCTTACAACGAATATGATCCGGTTAAGGATCTTCTTTTTGTAAATGTTGAATGTACTTTTCCTATAAATGAAAATTTTTAATAAAGACATTTTTGTACTACATATAAGGTCTACATCAATAACATCGAGCACAATAATCTAAAATACTTTCAGACATTGCAAAAGATATAAACCATGATAAGAGAAACAATTTATTTTGTTCAATAAGGGATAATACACCAAAATATAAAACTAGATTAAAAGACAAATTTATGCTGAGATATAAATGAAAGTAAAAACAATTTGAGATATAATAGATATAATATAAGGATAATACATATGCTTGACAGTGAATTAATAAAATAGTATTTTCAGTAAACAACTTATACAGATTAACATAAAGTTAATACTTTCTTTAAATAAAGAAATAAGCTAATACACAAAGTTTAGTTTAGACACTGGAACATTATATAATTTCAAAAAGCTCTATTTCTTAAAAAATACCTTTTTTCATTAAAAAGAAAATATAAAACAGCTAAAAGACAATCCATCATATAAAAGGTAGGAGTCAAACTTAAAATGTGTTCAGTATAAAGGCATCATAAATTTCGACATCAAACCATTTATTTTTAAACAACTAGGCAATTAAATATACATTATGTACAGGAATTATGTAGGATTTTTGAGAACGTGTTGTCTTCTTTGTTAAACAACAACAGCATATAATAGTAAGTAACATAATCTTTCAGATGGGCCATTACAACATAGTGAAGTACTTAGTGCTTGTACCAAACTGTAATATTCTATATGGTCCCACCTAAAGTGTAGTAATAGAAATTCAGCACGGATTTGCGCTGCTTAATTAACGTAAAACATAAATATCTATGTCTAAGCTCTTACATTTGGTTGCATCAGTCGTGGGCATGACATGTATATGCGCGTATTACTTTGCACATACATGTGCAACGTGTACATGCATACATGTCAAGAGAGTAACCTATTCGATAATCTAACATGATCTAATCTAATTTAATATTAATCAATCTACTGATTCGATTTCACTGGTATGTACATCATTAAATCATACTAAAATTTAACTCTAATATTCTTCATAAAATAACGGGCATTTCGATGTTTTTCTCGTAGAAGCCGCGGTCTGTACGCATACTACAAGAAATGATAAGAAACAATAAAATACAGCTTACCACTACTACACTTAAATAACACGGCATTCCATCTTTAAGTTAACATCTTGTTTAAATTAAAAAGCAGTCTATAAAAAAACTTTTACTGGGATTATACTCACTCTCTCACCAGTTCGCCACTAATGCAATTTTCGCGCGTTTTTTTACTTCGTTACTGCTACGAAACTAATTACAGTGGTGACGGCGCATTTGTCTGCGTTTTGTATTGCGCGCGCTTAGAACGATAAAAAAACCCCAGAATGTCGTCAATATGATTTTTGTATAAAAAATATTAAATTTTGTTTTATTATATTAATGAATTTAACGCATTCACTTATGCAAGAATAATTGCATATGCATTGCATAGCAATGGAAAAATTGGTTTTTCCATTTTCTTAACGAATTTATAAAGTATGTAGTTATGATCGATAATCGATACAAACACGTCGCAGCTTAATGACGACTATTCTTTCTACAAAAGTGTATTTCACACTTATTGTTGGTATGTGTTTGAATCGAGCAACAGTTCAAGGATTATGTTCTATGGTCTTCGTAAAAATGATCCTTGTTTTTTCCAAGGATAAAGTGCAACGTGAATGATTGTCTATTTTCTCACAGCATGTAAGTGTTTTTCTCTTCCACTCTAATGCCTGCAGTTGACGTACGTCTCCGTTTTTCCATTTACGATGCGAACGTAACGAGTACAGGCTCGTACGAAGAGTGCAGGTACTCGCTGGTCTGTAGAAAAAGAAGGCACTGTTGTAAATATGTTTTATAATAGGTAATGCCATTAATTATACTAAGACTAAATCTTTAAAGCTATCTCTCAAAATATTTAAATAACTACTCCAAGTAAATTATGCGGTACAAATATTTTTGCTGTTACATTATGAAAAATGTAGCTATCTATGAAATAAAAATTTAGTCTCAATATGATGGAACTGGCTGCGCGCCAGCGTGAAATCACGACAAAAACCACACAGCATCGCCAATACAGCAAAACTCGCAAACTATTAATCGCGATAGTCAACAATCGCGACTGTTTGAATCATTTAACTTATTCAAATGATCTAAGGCATCCAAGTCTGTTATGGCACACGATGTTAAGTGTCACGCAGGTATGCAAGCAGGCAATCGAAATTGTCACATCGGAGTTAGTATTGTTAGAGCACACACTCACATGCCTTCTGATCTGAATCCTGATCCGCGCAAGACGGTTGTTGAATATATAGAGCCGGTTTCAGCGGCCTGCCATCTTGATCTTCAACTTGTATTACCAGCCCATGGTTACTTCCGTTTCCATGAGAATTCCGTTGGTTAAGTCTCCAGAATCGAAGGCTTTGTCTCACATCCAATGCCAAATGGGTACCTCTGGATGTGAGAGGAGTCACAACCGAATCCATCAGGCGTTTCTTCGCTGTTAATACAAATTTTTATTCAGTTAATATTATCATTCGCTGTTAATAATACATTTTTATTCAATTAATGTTATAGATCAATCCACAACTTACATCGATGCCTCTTCAAAGTTTTCGTGTAATAGTAGACCGATATCCTGATCTTCTTCTCGTCTTCCTCCTCCTCGTCGAACGTGCTTTCCGAAGAAGATGTCGTGTTTTCTTGTGGTAATTTGAATATTCTTAATTTAGCGGCGACCACGTGATCGCTGGAAGTCAAATTCAATTGAAAGTGCATATTCATAGAGAATGAGTCCGTCCAGGCATCTTGATCCGTGTTCCGAGGAATTTGACCTGGTGGAAGAGAACGATACATATTTTATACCAGAAAAATATTTAGAGTATTAACGAGATATTAGCCTATTAATTAGAAAGCTCGTCGGATATAATAATTTCTTTATTTATGGATCCCCTATTCTTTAATGCATTATTTCATTTATTTATAGATTCTCTATTGTTTAATACGTTATTTCGTTTTTATTAAAAATAAGTTGTATCGCATTTATATTTTCGGACCCTGAAAACTTAACTGAAATTGATTTATCTATATTAAATTTTTAATCCGCGATTACACATAGTTAAGAAATATTGCTGTTAACAAGTTAAGTAACTTACAGGTCGGTGAAAACATGGTGAGTCGTTCGCGTTGAACTTGGTTGGCATCGGTGCTGAGGTTGAATCTTCCGGTGAGAGCCAGAACCCGCGTCTTGATGTCCTCGATGGCTTTTTCACCCTGGCTGCACACAGAAACAAAGGTTTATAAACCGATATAAACTAGCAATAAAAAGTAAACTGGAAAATAAGAAATCACAGCAGCCGACAAATTCTCAATATAAATACTCGAATAAAACAATAAAAAAGGAGAGTTTGCAATTTAAATCTATTAGTAGATAGAAACTGAAGTTTTAGATTGAATCGAGGATAGAAATTGATAGTTAGAGAGTAAAGTGAAATAAAAGAATCAGAAATATTCGAAGAATTCCGTGCCTGATGATGACGACGTAAAAATTTTCACTTGGAGATACGTGTAAGCTTTCCGGGCAGCAAGGCAGACTAATGGATGGTGGTCAGTGACCTATAGGGCCCATAGTGTGGGTCACAGATATTTATTATACGTTCTAGACATTGACTAGACAGCCGACACGAGCACTAGTATATACCTCATTCGTCTCGTCTAGCAGGGAAGTGTTAATGCATTTGTATTATATCTCGAATTTTAATATCTCCTATTAAATGAATTTTTACTTTCGAATGTTTCATCGAACAGAGAACAATCTCATAATCTGAGCTTACGATAACGATAAATACTAATTAACTACTAATTAAACTTACAGAAGAGAAGACTTTTAAGTCTATCTATGTAGAACTTGCATCGACCATCAGGTGAGATTACGGGATTGCATAATGGAAGCTCTAAGTCATTAAACCCGGCAGGAAAAAAGGAGGAGCGTCTTTTCTCTACGTCACTGGCAAGGATTGCTTCACTGGACGCCCACTTGGACCTTTAAGCGCAGCCAATCGCGCGTCAACGACCTCGTTGTTGCTCGACAAACAACCAGAAGTGGTTTTCCTAAACAATCGACTGGTCAGGTTACGGGAATGGTGACCACGTGCGGTTAGACGTCCATGAGAAAATGTGAAAAAAATAGATTCCTTTTTTACGAGTTTCAACTTGTCCCACTTTTTTTTGTATAGGAACCCCTTTAGGGAAGCGGAGAACTAGAAGGATGAGAGTATTCGGACGAAATCTCGCCACGAAATCTTGACGGGTTGTATTCCATTCTAGACATGCTCCTTAATCTAGCCACGTCCAAGTCACGCATTCTACAGCGTCTCGTTGCGTACGTGTCACGTCTGTCTGCCGTCTGGGAAAGGGAAGGACTCGGGTGTCTGGAGGCCGTTGCATCATGAGAATGAATCCAGTGATCCTTCCCGAGTACCGTATTAAGAAAATTGGCTACGTTACGCCGGTTTTGTAACAGCCTTCGGACGAACACGAAGTAGCGTCGGCACGTGGAAATCTAGTCAAGAAGATTTCTTCAATTTCTTCAAGGATCTTTCATTTTTATCATTATGAAGAATTTATTGTATAGTTGGACAGGTCTTCGATCAACCAGGCGAATATTGTATTACAGAATAATCTTTAAAATATTATAAAAAGTATCATAACTTTTAGGAGAAAAAACTTGGAAGCTGTTCTGGACGAAAAAAATTAACGCGAGAAGATTGGTAGGTGGCGGAGGTCAGAAGGCTGAAGAAAATGTTAGATCCCGAAACGGTGAACGACGACCTGATTAACGACGTCAAAAAATGCACGTTGCATCGTCTGGCGGTGAGGTGGGGAGCCACTGACGAAAACTTCCTCCTCGCTCTCCGTTGCGCATCTCGCATCATCTTTGTCGGCATAGGAAGAGAGACGCATAGACAAGGTCAGCGCATTAAATTAAAATGTATTACATAACCTCATAAGAGAGCAGTCCTAACTGCAGTCTGACTAGACACCCGGTGATTATGAGGGTGCTCAACTTAAGGCTGCTGCGTCGTTGCGATCTAACTCACGTCCGCTTTACTATAGACATTGTAAGAAATAAATTAATCCGTCTGATACTATAGAACCACTTTACATCAGCCTCTCCCCTTGATCTGCGTCCCTAATCCACGTTGTTACCGTTGAGTAACACGTATAATTCTTTAGATGAAGTAACTGCGATTACTCTGTTCCTTTTCCTTCGACTGAAACCAGGCTAACCTTTGAAATCGAGCAAGAGGATTCTAGTATCGGTGGATTGTCCAGATCACCCTGTAGAGTCCCGAGGAAGAAGCGGAACGACGGGTACACCGGAGGACTCTCAGCAGGCTACGCCAGTGCCGACACGAATGCATTTACGCGTCTAGACTTAATAAAATAAAAGAAACGCCTTCGCACCAGAGGCCAAGGTGGTGGAGGAGAAGGAGGGCGATTTAAAAACATAGCTAGGGACCACGGCGGAATTTCCACAGCGCGTCCTTCCTGGCTTGCTTTTCGTTCCCGCGTCTGTCTTTCTCGACCACTCTGGTCGATAAATCATTTTTCGCTGGCACCAGAAATCTCTAAACGATATTATGAATCACTAATTTTATCACGAAATCTTGACATAATCATTTTAAAATAGTTTACGTTCGTAACTGGATTTGTTCAGGTATAAAATTTTGTCAATACTCTTCTAAAAAATTTGAACGATCTTTAATTAATTTTTGAATTTTTTGTTTAGAAAAATATCAGCGAGGAAAAGGGAGGCGAAGCGGTTGAAGAAGCGGACGCTGGTCAGCCCGAGGCGTAGAAATTCAGTGGCGCTTCGTGGTTCTTCGTTTCATCACGGTATTTTTACGGGCCATCGAGATATTTTTACGTGGCGGGGGCAATGATTCGTCGAGAACGCCTTTGTCGTCAAGTATTCGCGAGCACAGGTCTGGGTTACGTCGTTGGAAAACCGTTTGCCTTTTTCTTTCATTACGATAATTAAAGAGAAGATTGCCGATTTGGTTTCAAGGGAAAGAGTAAGAAGGGAAGAATGCGTGTTACCTTTTCATGCAGACACAACATACCTCTGTGGAGAATAGATCTCCTGTTGTTATCGCAATAAATCGTATCTCATGCAATACGAGCAATGAGATAATCGTGATGAGAGAGAATGTATTTTTAGATTATGCAAGCCAAGCCAGAAGGAAGGCAGCCGGTCGGCCGGGGGAGCAAAACAAAAAGAGTTCGACAGAATTTATCTGTCCATCTTGCTCGGTAAACCGAGTCCCTTACCCAAAAAGCATCAGATCATAGTGCCATCAGGGTGAAGCTTACCTGTCGAAGCTTGAGGTTAGGTTTCCTCTAAAAGACACAAAAAGCACATTGTATAGACTTTTTTATTAGACATTTTTGCAAAGCGAGACACACGATAAACAACATTTAATGTGAAAAATGAATGAGACAAAAAGGAACATAATGAATGAAAAAAATATCGAGCCATCTACGATTATTGAAATTTATAATCTTCCCCCATGAATCGAATCTGTACTGAATTAATTACATAGAAATATATCTTAATTATCAAGAGCATAGTGAACTGAAGCATAGATTAGGAAAACGTCGAATCCTAAAACACATTGATTAGCTCACTTACCCTCGTCGATGAGCAATGGCTAGTTGCAGGTAGGACGACAAATTGGCTAAGGGAAGGCTGCCGGCGGATACGTTATTGTTGGCCATGAAGAGCTTGACAGAATCAGGAGTGTCGTTTAGATACCCCAACGTATCATTTTCGTTATCCTCCGGATTCCAATTTAGTCGGGAATCGTGAGTAGAGTCTTCATAGTCAGATGTCTCATTATCCTCGGTATTCTCGAAACCAAGGGAATCCACGAATTCAGGGATAACTCTGTAAACGTCATCCTCGACCCATTCGAGTCCTTCGTATTCACTGATCCTTTTATTCTCACTAAGTTTCTCTACACTTTTTGAAACTTCTATTTTATCAGTAGAATTGGTAACATGAACGACGATATCTGTACCATTTTTGTCCTCCGAAATTTTATCTGAAATGGTACTCTTGGTGGTACTGACGCCACTCGATGTTGAAAGTGTGGTTGCTATAGGATCATTGTTTAGATAGTTACCCTTTATGTTGGTGCTGCTCAATTGATAAACCAAAGGCACAGTAGTAGCAGTAGTTGAAGAGAGCGGTGACGATGTGGATGCATGAAAGGAATTGCCAGTATTCCTCGAAGTTGTATGTCTCATCATCGAAACGTGATGTTTAGGCATTCTAAGATGATTTTTGTTACTTTCCTCGGAACCTGAGCTGGAATCGAACTCAGAGTCATCGTATCGGATCTTAAAGACCACGTGAGGCTCCATAGCTCTGTCAAAGTCACGATGAAGATTATTTGCGACATCCTGCTCCTTGGAAGCTTTGGTAGCTTCTTCGTAGTCGACAACCGTGGGTTCTGACCAGGATTGCTGAAATTCTAAGTTGGAGGGTAAGTTCTCGTAATCGAGGATCGCCTGTCGATTATACGCCTCAAAGTCGAAATCTTTGTAAGAAGGTGACCTATCCACGTGACGATTCTTTTTACCTTCTCGTTTAACGTTTTCAAAATCAGGTTTCTTCGAAGACGAACGGTCCATGGAATTTTTATTCCAATTTCTACTTTTCTTTTCTCCATCTCCGTACAACACCTTCGACCAAGATTTCATATTTTCCTTTTTCCTCAGTTCTTCGTCTTTCTTCTTGTTCAGCTCCCTCTCACGAATCGCCAGAACTTCCTCTAGACTGTAATTTAGGCTTTTTAATAGCAACATGTCACCCGTGCTGAGATCGCCAGTGATTATTTTTAGGATAGCTTTCTCCAGCATCTTCTCCAGCCTCCTCTCGCTGAAGGGAACGGTGCCTTTAGCTTCTTCGCCCCTCAGACTCCTGCTCTTGTCGCCCTCGGAGAGCACCACGTTCTCGTTGTCACTGGCCGCGTACCTTTTCACGTGGTCCATCAGATCTCCCTTCTTCTTGTCGTCCGCGTGCACACTGCGGTGATGATGGTGGCCCGAGACACTGTTTGCAATCGAGACGACCAACAACAACACGAAGAACCCAGAGAATTCCATGACGACCACCATCGAACTCTTCTTCTCAGACTGAGAAATTCTCACTTGTTTTGTCCCTTTCTCTCTGTCAGGATCGTACGAAGGCAGAAAATGCCACCACTTCGTTCATTGATACGGTAATGTAGCCACTGTTATCGTTCAATGGAGTCTTTCATTTTTATCGCGTGAGGGAATTCACAACCCCCGAAAGGTAAGCAATCGTCGTGACGAGGTAGGTTCGCTGAAAACCGCGTGGCTCTTCTCGTCGTAGCGAGTGACCCAGAGAACGGATCGACAAACGTTGACGGAAGACGCTGGCTGTGTATCCGCGTTACGAAGAAATGTTAAATAAACTGGTCCGTGATACTCTGTGGCGGGTGATCGCGGACTAGTCTAATCGCATCAGGAAGCCGCGGTATATATGTAAGTAGGAAAGATTCGTAGCATACGTGTGCACGGGCTGAGCAGTAAGTCTCAACTGAGCCGAGCTGGTCTGCTCACGGACATAATTCTGTCTACTCACTAATTCCGAGACAAGCACGAAGCCGCGAGAGGAGACGCGCCGGTGTTACTACGATCACTCGCTTTTTTCTTCTTCTCCTTCGTCTCCTTTCTCTTTCTCTTCGTGCGTCTGTTCCTCTCGCTCCACCCGCCGCGCGCGTGTGGTAATCCCTTTCCCTCGCTCGCCCAAATCCCGCGGTCGACTGCCTTTTCTCGATCTCCGTGACGCTTTATCGCGCTCGCATCTTCTTCTTCTTCTTCGTCTGCTCGATTTTTCCCTTTTTCCAACGATTCTTATCTCTCCTGTTCGCCCCTTTGTCTTTTCGAAATGTCAAAATAGGTATCTCACAGACCCACTTTTTGGCAATGGCGATGTTCTATTCGATAAGATGCAGACCAATGCTACTTGGAATAATTCTTCGCCAGATGCAGACGAGGGATTCAGGATCAGTATATCATGACAAATCTAGGAACGTGAATTCGCCCCATGTGACATTTTCGGAAGAATTTTCGTCCGATGAAACGATTTGTTCGTGGTGTGGGAAGAGAAGGGAGACGTTTTCACGTGTTCGAGAGGAACGCGGACTGGCGTGACGAAGGGGCTCGCGGGAGAAAAGAAGGAAACGAAAAACGGTGGCTCGGAGGCGAGAAGAAATGAACGAGAAGGCACCTTGTATTCGGTTGCTTGTTTCAGGGGCAGCCACGTACGACTTTATAGGGTGTCTCCCTCTCCACCGTCTAGACGAATCCCAAGATATGATCTTTGAATCATAATGTATCGCTTTTAATAAATGCAGCCTCCGCGTGCGTGCGTGAAAATACGTGGCAAAGCACGTCGACGACGGGGCCCAAAAAGAAGAACGGGAACGAGGAAAGGGGGAAAAAACAAGCGCAGACTGAGAGAGACCGGGAGAGACAGAGCGGGACGAAAAATAAACCCGTGCTCGTGATCGAATCGGTCGCCGGGATCCGTGTGAAAATCCATAAATTTGGCTGCAAACGAGAAAGATTAGAAAGGTCGTGAATCTTTTGTTTTTTCGACGGACGACGTAAATTGTGGTGACGCGACCGAATCTGAAAATTAGGTTAAAGGATTCGGTTCTTTGAACCTGTCTGCTGTGACTGTCTCTCTGCTGGACAGACATCGGCCAGGCGACCGTCTGCTTTCTGAAATAAATCATTTGTGATATGTTATAGTGCGCCAGGGCGAGATTTATCGGAAATGGTTCGCGTCTAAAATTCTTCATAACAGTCGTTCGTATCTATTCTCAGACTAGGTAGGGTTAACTAACACCATATTTCTGAATAAGAATGATAGAACGATAAAGAAGTTGCTAAAAGTTAAGATTTTACATTCTATTTTGTATCTTAGATTATGCTCGGTTATCCCTGTAACAAGTTGAAGGTATGTTGCAACAGTAGAAATGTATCTTTTAACAAGAATGCTAGAATAATATAGAATAAATTTTCATGCTAAATCTTTCTCAGAATTAAGATAAATTTAGATTCTATTCTGTATCTTAGGTTATCCTCGGTTATCCCTCGGTTTGTCTAAAGCGAGTTGAAGATGTGTTGCAACAAGAAAGCCTCTTTATTAATGATTGATTTCTCTTGGCAGGTAGCCATCGTCCAGGATAAACTTTGCTAGACTACACCTCCTCCTCTTTCTCCTCCTACACACCTTCGCATCAGAAGATGCCTGGAAAATTCTGAATCAAATTTTCGTTGAACGCATCGTGCGTTCGGACCAGTCTACCAAAAGGGTAAATTTAGCCGGGTGTATGCGATCTTTCTGGAATCGAATGAATATGTGGCAGCGGCAGGATCACCTCGATCGTAAACAAATGGACGGAGTCACGAAAAGAGAAAGAAAATGCGAGGGATACTTTATTCACCCCCGGAGCTACAGCGAGCGACTGTGTTGACCGATGCGTTTGGATCACGGGTGCATATAATCGCAGGTCGCTGCGCACACGCAGACACGTGCACGCATTTAAATGTACAAAAAGAGGGAGGCCACATGATACTGACGGACAACAGAGAAGTTAGATGGCAGACGTCGGGTGAAAGAGAGAGAGAATGCAATTTGATCCGGCGAAGAGAGACAACTCGAATCGTCGAATCTCTCCGACGCGACGATGCAATACAGTCACGTCTGACGTCACCTCCGAATCCTCCGTCGCGATTCGGACGTACGGACAGACAATCTGGCGTCTAGACGTACCAAAATAAATAACGCGGGGCCTTGCCTCGCCATCAAACTGTTGTTTGCAATCGTAACACTTATCTGTCGGCCTTGTCAGGCCCCTCGCGTCGCGGATAGGGATGAGGAATAGAGCGGAACCCTTTCGGAACCGGCCCGTGGACACCCCGTGTCGTAATAATCTGGATCGTTCGATTAACATCCTAGGAGACATCCATTCGTGACTGGGTGCTTTTTGAAATCAGTAGAAATTTCAGTTCAGCGAGTTTGTAAAAGAGTGATGAATTTGGGGTAGCTTAAGTTCTTAGGAAAGTTTACTATTCAGGAAGCATCAAATGTAATTAAACTTGCTGCGTTCTTTTAGTCATTTTAGACCCAATCGTGTTTTCTTATTTTTAATAAATTTCTTAACCATTTCAACCTAAATGCGTATGAGTTTTAGTCACTTGTTTTAGCCTAGTTCTAAACTTACTCTAAAATAAATATGTATATACTTTATGAAAGATATATATATATATGTATATTATATTCTCAACTTCATTTTCATATTTTTGTGATAAGAGAATATAATCATCTTTGCTTAATCGATAGAAAGTTTGTAGATTAGGAGGTTACACTTCAGGAAATTATGGAAAAGTATGAACTATCTCTTAGATATCTTCTTGTTTGATAAAACAAAAGTAAGATCAAGATATAAAAATACGATTCGCAGTACAATTATCAGAATCTATTTCTGCGCAATTCGCGTAATCCTTGTAACTTATATATTCTTACGCCAGCTCGGCGGAATCATCGATTGTTCGATTGACGCAGAAAAACATTGATAATAGTAGCCGGGTTGTGCGCTAGACAAAATGTGATGTAGGTTCGATGACTTTCTCCACGAACCCAAACTCTGTTAAGATTTCGACCAGTTGCCAGATTCTCTTGATACGTCAAACGACTGGTCAGATTTCCTTGATATCCTGATGTAAAACGACTGGTCGCAATTCGGGGAAAAACTATGGACGTGTTTGCGTCGCCCACGTTTGTCGAATTATTTCTCCGATTGGAATTGAAACGTGCGAAAATAACAGTGAGAGAGAAATGTTAAGTGTGATACAGCTCGGTCAAGGGTGAAAAGGCAGCGCGAGAACACGTAGACAAGAAGGAAAAAATGGAAATGCTGCAATTTACATGACTCGGATACATCTCTCTTCCTCTGACACCTTCACGAAGGCAGACAACTATCGAGATAAGGAATATACCTGGAATCCGGTAAGAAAGGGAGATTTGGTCTCGCCTGCTCGATCCTCGGGCTTCGTGGAAGCGAAATTTGAATTTCGAATTGTATTGCGCAATCGCACCCACGCATAGGTGCACTCGTTCCGCCGCCTCGCCATCGCACGTGGAATCTTATGAAATCGAAAACATCGGTGTCCCGTCCACCCTTTTTGTAATATTCCAGTATTTTTATTAGACGAAAGTAAAATATTCAACTTGAACGATCACGCTCCTAGACGATTCTCGATCATAGATTTCACTGGTACCGTTACATCATGCATAATTACAGTGACTGACAAAAGTATTGGGACACTTAACACAGAAAATTTTGACGAATGTATTACGCGCGTTAGATGAAACTTTTTGGAGTTTCATTAACATCGTAATCAGAGTCGACTGTCGCGATTATATTGGCACAGTTTGATTGCAATTTGAAAATGTATATAAAAGTTTATTGCCACAGTTTATTCGTTGTATTTGAGAACAGTCTATTATTTCCTGCTGATCGTTGATCATTGAATATATGGTATTAGATTCATTAAATTCAAACCTCGAATAAATGACATTTCATTTTTACCAACCAAATGATTAACAGTTGACTGTTCAAACGCTTTGATAATATTTTGCAAAGCACGTGCTTGTAACAAATATATTGTAACTTGTACATTTTTTCAGAACGGTTTCAAACTTTATCCAATATAATAATGTGTCTGATTGCAATGTTAATGAAACTTCAAAATGTTTTATACAACACGCGTAATAAATTAGTCATGTATTATTGAGCAGTAGTAGACCTTTTGGATTTTTGCATTTTTCAAACATTTCCCCCTTTTTTAAAGGAAATATTATTTATTATCGCCGTCCGTCATTATCGATCTTCTTGTCCCGATCGATAAATTTAATATAAAAAGCAGCATTTCGTATTAGATGGTAATTTATAGGATGCAGTCTGGTTAGTCGGAGATCAGAGATAAAATAAATTCGCTGTCAGAGCACAAATTGTTCCTACCCGTCGATTCAACGCGTGTCCAGCGCGGAGATTAATTTCCAGCGGCTACCAAGCTTTCGGAAGATGATCGCCAGTCCAGATAACAGAACATAGGAACTGACGCAGAGATGATAAAGGGCGGAATCCGACTCTTCCCGCCTCGGGAGAAAAGTCGCGTGCTGCGACGAAAGACGACGGATCGGATTCGTCGCATTCCGGCGAGACGTGCCCGAGACCACGAAGAGAGGAACATGAGTATTCCAATTTTAATGCGTACTTGTATTTCCCTTCTCTCATCCCGTATCAAACGTTATCGATACTTTTTAATAATGCAGGAATAATTCAAGAATCGAATTAAAAATGCATTGCCAGTGTCGAGAAGGGATTTAAATCGATGCAATTCCTGAAGAGTATCGAGGAATATCAATGAGGCCAATCATTCACCACTAATTTGAAGTCACAAGACACGAATATTCCAATTAAAAATGCATTACAATCGCCACACGGCGTTATTTAAATCGGAGTCGTCGATGATAAATCGCTCAGGATTTCGTCGAAACGATCGTCGCAACGAAACTTGTTCCTGGCTCTGTCGTTGGCATTTCGGGGATTCTTCTTTTTTAAATGTTCCAGCAGAATCGCGCGAAATAAGAGGAACAGGAAGATGCCTCGGAAGAATCTTCAATTTTCTTCGGTTCTCATCTTCTAGGACTGGCTGGCCATCTGGTTTACTGTTTCCATCGTGGCCAGCAACTACGCATTTCCGCGCGTTAAATTCCTCTGTGGGAATCACACTGTTCACTTGGATCAGATACGATACGTTCGGCTGAACCAGATCCATGTACCAGAATCCGGCGAGTCTCCGATCGTAGTGCAGTCAACGTTGTTTTTTATCTTCCGGCATCGCATTCCCAGACTCTCTGTATCTTTTCAATTTGTTACGTTCAGCGACTTTCGAATCTTTAATTAAGGTTGTGTTTTCATAAATCGTTTTCTATAAACGCACAAAAAGGAAAGATGACAAAGATAAATACGATATTATTATCAATTTAATACGAATGAATAAGCGAACCTAATTTTGAGCTGGCCGATATTGAATGAAATTATTCCAATACTTTCGTGGGCCACAGTATGATCTCCAATTGGAATCGTTAATGCGTTATTTTAATCAAGAGGGACAATTTTTTACGACCCTTACGAGAATTGATTGTCGATACGCTGCTTTATCCTCGTACTTATCTCTTTCATAAATTTTGATGAATTACCATGAATGAAAATAATTTAGAAAATGAGAGAACATTGAAAACATCTTCGTACAGTCGCTTCTTCTTTTTAGAAATTCTAATTATTATACATCGTTATGCTCATAATGCATTGTTTAGAAACATCCAAATTCGATTAAAATTGTAATATGGTTCATCGATGACAACTGTGTTCTACGAAATTTTTGTTTAACCTACTAAGGAATAAGCTAACGACAGCATAGTTAGAGGACAGGATTGGTGAATTTTCGCACTGGAGGTTCCTTAGAGACGATTTTTCGATCCGGGAGGCAACATGATGCCGCGACGTGCTGCACCGCGCTGATGTTGAGAAGCATGTGTAACGCCGATGTTTATCCACAAGTTATGCTCTTCGGATTTCGCTATTCTCAACGGGCTTGGCCCCGTGCCAGGGACCTAAAACTGGCTTGCTTAACTTCTACTACGTAGAACAGGAAAATAGAGGAGGTGTGTAGAATTATCAAGGCCGTAGACAGTTCGGCGAAGCGGATAGCTCCGAAAAATGCAAATTGCGCCTGAGTGGCGGGAACGTACGTCAATCGTTCGTTTGACGCAGCCATTTATCTTGAAATAATTTCGGTCTACTCGTTTTCTCTATTCTTAGAAAGAACATTCTCGGGGATTTATCGAACGATTAAGGAAAAACTAATGGTTGAGGGAAATTCTTAGATCGTCCTGAATCCGATCTCTATTCTTACTTTAAACAGTAATTTAATTATGTCTGTAGTAACTCGCACCTCCTTTCTCTAAAATACCTACGAACTGATTTGTTTTCCTTAGCTGAAATTTAGCATCTTCTCATTTTTCAAGATATGTTGAAATATTTGAAGCTCCCTGCGTTTTGCGTCCCTTTAAGGAACGTCAGAAGGTATACAGGTTCGATATTTTTAATCGAACGAAGAAAAACAAAGATGGTATAAAACTTTCGTTTTCTTCAATGTCGATATAGTAGATGGGGCATTTTAGTTAAGAAGGGCAATGATCTTCTTTTGCTCAACAAGGGGTCGCAAACTTTACAAATATCTTATCAATTTGTTATTGATGTTTCCCTTCATCCCTCGTGTTTCTTGAATTTTTACTTTCCCTTCGAATTTCTTTTCTCCGAGTAGATTGTCAAGGGCGTGCATTGAACATCATAAAATTTTATTTAAATAAAAATGTCCTTCAAAAAATAAATGGCTTAAAAATGACTCAGATACCAGGAGAATGACCTAACAGAATGGACGTACGTTGTTTGTTTGATCGATGAAACGATCGATCAAGAAGAAACTCTTCTTGTAGACGTTGATCAAGGACTGTTTATCTCTGTTTTTTAACTTCCACTTCTTACGACGCATCACAGTCGCTGTATAAGCACTGTCTACCTAGACCTAGACTGTCTAGGAAATCAAGTTCTCCGCAGTTAGGGTGTCAGATAGCGCATGAAAAACATGCGGGCCTGGTTTCCTACAAAAATTTGTACGTGACTCGTGTTCCTGTCTCGTCTCCCGTCACGTCTCGGATAGATAAGAGGCGACTCATCTTCCTGATCCACATCGTCTTAATCTTTGCTCCGCCGAATTAATTTGTTAATCACTTCCTATAATCGTGAAATTAAAAATTCGCGAAAACAAATCAGTTTCAGGTAGTTTGATTTTAATTCTTCCAAAGTATGTTAGTACGATATATATAATTTAATTATTCATAAGCATGATACAATTTATTTTATATAGAGATGAAACAACGTGCACCATTTTGCGCGATTAGACTAATTAAACTAGAACTACTGATCTTTACCATGCATCCAAAGTATGTTAAATATAGCTAATTAGAACTAAATAAATAAGTACATATACGTAGTCATGTTTCTGCTTCGATGAAAGTAAAAATTAAATTACAATAATTTTCAATAATTAGGAAAAGAAAAAAATTTGATACCAATCATTTTAATTGGTAGTTCTAGTGTTAACAAATAGCCGTGATTAACAGATCACTTAGATCTTGAGTAATTGGATTTTTTTGTCAACTAAGGGCTTTCTTTAGCATATTCCTGTCTTCTTGCGAATCGATCTGAAATCGCATCTGAAATCAATTCTGAAGGTTTTCGAAGTTATATTATTCGTGAACCGATCTTTTTTTTTTGGAAAGACCTTCGATCGGTCCACGTGCGCTTAAGAAATCCGCCTCTCCCATTATTCGGGTACGCGGACAAATAAGCCTCGTTATATAATTTGATCGAAATCTCAGGCAAAGAAAAAAGGGACGATTGAAATCGATGGCATTCCGACTTACGCTCCAGGCGACATATTCATCGTAACCTTTCCCTAAATAAATGGGTGAAAGCTTCAACGTGCAGGAGTGACTAATTATCTAGTGGCAACATACTCGCAATCCTCTCGGAGGTCGCCGATAAAGCGTTTGTTTGCGCGAGTGAATATTTAACGCGCTGAAGTTCCGTAATACCCGTGTTTTTCAAATTTTACATAGATTAGTGAGCAATTAAAGGAACAATATTATTCTTAGAAGGTATTTGCAAATTACTTTTGTAATTTTCCACAATTACATAATACTTTAATTTTAGTATTAGAAGCTATGTAAAAAATATATGAAGATCACAGGAGAAAATATAATATTCTTCTTGTTGAATTTCTAATCCTAATATCGCCTTCTGGTTAAATAGAAGAATTTTAATACGACATAATTGAAAACTGATAGAAGCTGCTGCGTACAAGGATGTAAGTCTTTTGAAAATAATGGATAATTATAATCATTATCATTATTAACACAAACGATATTTCAATATTACGGAGAGCAATATTTTTAAAGTTTATGAGGAAGACGCATATTTCAGCTCCGTGATCAAATACAAATATAGAAAATCATTGAAATTACGAAAAATGCATCATTGTAAATCTGTAAAATTTCTGTTTAAAAATTACGAATTGATAACTTTATAAACTCTGATAATTCTAAAGTTAATATAGGATTTTAAGATGTTTCTCAGAAATTCGCTATTGTCCAACGATCTCATTACCTTGTACCATCAAAGAACGCAAAATCTCAAGAACGATTCTTGAAATCGACGTAACTCGCAGTGAATTCCCCTAATTCCTTCTCAATTATTCGCGCGTCCGTCATTAGGTGATTACGGCGAAGGTGATTTCCTTTTTCAAGGTATACGCCGTACGATTAACGCAATACTTCTCGCGCACGATAATTATTTTTATCGTCTAGGAAGCGCGTCTCGCAATTTCCTCCCGGTCAGTCATTACACGGAATGTCGTAGAATCGTCATGATCCTCGTGATTCTCGCCTGAAATCTGAATTGCGAGCAGATATCGTCGATTACGAGCACGGTTTTCCGGTTTGCTGGTGCACGCGGAGGCCGCCAACGACTTGTGCGTGGCTAAACACGGCGGAAGAATTTTGATGGACCACGCAAGAGAAAGTATCGACAGCCGTCGCGACGTTCACCCTGTTAAATTGCGTTTCGCGTCCGCCTTCACCCACGATCCGTTACAACGACGCGTCGTCACGTGACCGACAGCTACGTACCAGACTCGTGTGAAAAAGAGCCAGGAATTTTTTTCGACCTGTCGCCGATACAATTGCCCTGTCTCCTCGAAATTCACGGGTTCTTTTCGAATTCAGGGCTCGTAGGGCTCGCTGGATGAACGAGGCATTCGAATCGACTCCTCAGGATTGTCGCCCTTTTCTGTTATTGCGCAGGTAATTTTCGAACCACCGAAAATTCGTGGCTGTCGGAAGAAATTCGCCTCAAGGTATTCTCTCGTTTAGGTAATTTTCGAGCCATCGAGAGAGAATTCATAGTCTGTCGAATTAACAGACTACTGAAAACTCGTATCCATTAAAAAAAATTCAAGTTGAAAGAAATCTATTTCAAAATACTTGCATATAGCGGTGGCCATCTGTGTACGTAAGACCGCTTCGTAATTTTACAAAATAAACAAGATTAACGTTTCCTACAGATCACTTTTCACAGATCAAACTCGATGGTAATAGTATCGTGTGGCTCTATAGTGTAATTTTATTTTATTTTTGAATCTATTACGGTTAAAAATGAAAAATAAAAATGATTCAAAAATTGCTTCGGCTACAATGATGGACTATGTATCGGTAGTCAATTTTAACAAGCATGTATAATATATAACATATAACGTAACAACATGTACGATAAGCGTGATACTCCATTGTCTTATCGCGCTGCAGGTGGAAATCTACAATAATTAGCGCGCTTAACCCGTGTCCCCTATGCGACACGAGGCCGATCGTATGAAACGAGGTCAATTGTAAAATCTTGTACTCGAAATTCATTGTTTCCCCTACTATCCATTGATGGTAATGATTAATAGTCATATCATCTTCAGTGATACAAGAGGCTTATCTGAGTGCACGCGTCCGAAGATATCGATGCCGTAGCATTTCTGATCCGTCGAGCGTTAGTATAGTAGAATTCTTTTCTTTGCCCAAGACGGATCGTGACTAAGAACTTTTGCTTACTTAACGTTCTATAATTTTACATTCAATTATTATTAAATTTGTGCGTTACGTATCGTAAAGGCTGTGATCGAATACGTGATATAATTTGATCGGTATAATTAGTGTTGATAAAAAGAACAGTTTACTCTTCTTTTTCTTATATATATATTTTTTTTCTTTTTTGTGTTTGGGTAAAAGTTATTTTTTGAAAATTAAACCATGTTTTGTGCGAAATTCGGCAATTAGTGGACTTACTCTTATCAGAGTTATCTGGTATCGAAATAAGCAATTATTGTACCACTTATCAGTTGCTCGTACGAGTAAGGTAACCCTGCTTCTGCAGAAATAATTGCCTTTTTTTCTCGATCACAATGCGTTAGTTATCTTTATGCCAGTTAGTTAACAAACTGCGCCTGACAAAGAGAGCACATTTCTGTTGGAAATATGTCTGGGACCCTAAATCCCGGGTTTGAGGTATTTTATATTTAGTTTATTCTGTTGAATCATTTCGAGTATTTCAGATATTTTATACTTCATTTCTTCTATACAATTTCCTATTATTCTCCATAATTTTTTCCCTAAAAATATTTCCTCTTACTTTAATTAGTTAATTTCTGAAAAGTATTATCGTAAAACGTTATTTCCGTATTATATAAAATATTCTATTGCGTCGAGATTTCAACTGAGAGTGATTAGTATTCCTCAAGCGATTATTTTTAGCAAGTTTCTCCGTTTTTACAGAGTAACGAGTTTAACACATTCGAGATTGAACATCTGACAAGCGAGGAAATGACAAGAAACGTGGTATGCGGCGCGTTTGTGTCTCTTCGTTTGTAATGACAATGATAAAAGATTATTAAAAGAATGCTATTGTTCAGTGAGATAAATTATTACATAAAAGTTTCGTCAAGTATTTATCAATGATAGTCATGTTTCTCGTTATCTAGAGTACTAGCGAAAACTGTGCAGAATTTTTTATATTCATATTTAGCGCAATATTATTTTCGTTATCACTTTGACTATAAAATAGACTTATATTTTCAACTTCTGTTTCCTTTTTCAGGAAATGGCAGAAAATTCATCTGGTTATTTGCGTGCAGGACACGATGCCTTGAACAATTTTTATTCAAAACATCAGCTACTGTTCAAGTGTCTGTATTTGATTATAGTAAATGCTGTGGTAGTAATTTATCTTGTTTCTGCCACATTATACTGGAAAAAAAACAGTGAGTAATCACGATTCTGAAAATTCGATTATTTCGTTATTTTTATTTAATCCAGACTTTTATCAGATGACGAGAATTACTTCAATTGGTGCGATGGTTACGGACTGCTAATCATCTTATTAGCGATCGCTTATGGCGGACTTTTTTATCATTACTTAGGGCACATAATTCTCAGATATTGTTGCCGACCATTCAACAACGTCGTCAAAAATCTCAACAAAACAAGGTAAAAATCTACTCGATTTAATAAATGCATGATCGGCCATGTTATCAATGATTCAATTGATTATACCGAATGTTCCATTTCTATTTTTGGTAGATATGGAAGCATTATTATTCAGACGGTACTTTATACCTGTTTCTTAATTGGAATCATAGTATTTCTCATTATTGACACTGCTAATTCGAGGGAGAGATTAAGGAGTGGACTTGGGATCATTATATTGCTCGCTATCGGATACATATTCTCAAAACATCCTGGTCGCGTGAGTAAATCGCATGTCAGATATTACAAAATTACAATTTAATACACACATTATCAATTCGATATACTACCGAAATTTTTCATCAAATTTTATTTTACCTTCACTCTGAGTAGATTATCGAACGGATATCTCGAGATATAATGACGAGCGTATAAATAGGATACTTATTTCTAAATTCAACGAGTTGTATTATGGAAGTTCCATTTTTATTTTTTCCCTGTAATGTAGGATTTAAAAGTACGCTTTTCATATTCTAAAGCGCTTTAAATATAGAACGGCTTTTTATCTTAAATAATGACAATATTGTAATGGTGTAGATATGTATTTAAAGAATATGTAAATGTGTAACCATACATAGAATGTACATGAAATGCAAAAACGTACGAAACATTCCAAGTAAAGTATTCATTATAGTATCTGATAGGTGAAACAAATTTTTATTTAGCTTCCGATTCTTTATTTGTATTCATAAAGGTATGAATTTGCACAGAACCCTTCCCATTTATATGCTCGCCGCTATTAAAACAAACGCTTAACATTACATGTTCTATTTTACATAAAAATCGGAAAAGTTTGACCAAGGATTGATATTTATTATCTTTACAAATTCAGGTCAAATGGAGGCCAGTTTTGTCTGGATTGATTCTACAATTTCTCTTTGGTCTCTTCTTAATTCGATGGCCCTTGGGTCGATCTATTTTCCAATGCCTCGCTAACAAAGTAGAGGGGTTCTTGAACTTCGCCAAGAGCGGTGCAAGCTTCATTTACTCCGACAAATTAGTCACCGATGGTGTCTTCGCTTTCAGCGTCAGTGAATTCCCTCTTTTAGCCCACAAAATAAATTATCCTCGCTAACTAAAATACTTTATATTTCAGGTGCTGCCTGTGATCTTTTACTTCAGCTTCTTCATCCAGATTTTCTACTATTTAGGTACCATGCAATGGTTCATTTTCAATTTAGGTAGAATACTACAGAGTGTCGTGGGAACTTCGATTTGCGAATCAGTAACATGTGCTGGAAACATTTTTCTTGGAATGGTATGAAGGTAGACCGGTATTTTTTTTTTTTTTTTGGATATTGTGACTGTATATTTATTTTCAGACGGAATCACCGTTAATGATCAAACCTTATTTGAACAAACTGACTACCTCGGAATTGCACACCATTATGTGTTCGGGTTTTGCCACGGTGTCAGGTGACTAAACAAAATGTTCGATTATTTCCCTTTATCGAGAAGATGCTAATTATAATTTTTAGGAACCGTTTTCGCCGCGTACATAAAGTTTGGTGCAAATCCTGCTCATCTGATAACCTCCACTTTGATGGCAGCACCAGGAACTCTCTGTTACTCCAAGTTATTTTACCCGGAAACCGAAAAGGTCATAGTCACTTCTCATAATGTTAAATTGGAAAAATCGTGAGTTTCTTTGCAATATAGCGTACTACGGTGATAGTACTTCAACGAAATGTTATTTATCATAGAAAATTTGTTTTAGGAAGGACTCTAGTTTAGTCGATGCTGCGAGCAAAGGAGCTGTGGCAGCGATTCCTCTGATTTTAGGCATAATCGCTAACATCGTCGCGTTCGTGTCCTTTATGGCGTTGGTCAACTCTCTGCTCTCTTGGATAGGGTCATTGGTTGGTTACGAAGAATTGAGCTTGGAAGTGAGGAAACATTAAAATACTCAGAATAATTTCATTCTTTCTGTTTTGTTGAAAGGTCATTCTTTTCTAGTTGATCCTATCGAAAGTATTCATGCCACTTAGTTGGATCATGGGAGTGCCCTGGGATCAATGTGACGACGTGGCTACTCTCATAGGTCTGAAGACTGTGGTTAACGAGTTTGTGGCCTACGAAACTCTAGGAAAGTATAAGGAACAAGGTCGAATTTTTGGTAGAACCGAGGCCATAGCTACTTTTGCGATTTGTGGATTTGCGAATCCTAGCTCAGTGGGAATCACCATGAGCATGATGAATTCTCTAGCTCCTGATAAGAAGGAGTCTGTGGCCAATGCTGTCATGAGAGCATTCGTGGGTGGCAGCATTATCTGTTTCATCACTGCCAGCATTGCTGGTAAGATTTGGAAGATCATTTTCCAGTTAAGATTTTCTCTACTGACGAACTTTCATTTTCAGGAATGCTGATATCCGATGACTATTACTAACAATGAGTGATCATATTGCCATGGACCGTGACTGACAGTCTAGTGATCACCACAATATCTATTGATTACCCAATTATCAGAAAACGCCATTGGTTTACCGTTTTGTAAAATATTATTGTAAATAGGTAGGTCAATAAGGAAGACTTAGTTTCCTCGACAGACTTAACTGATATTATTGCACAATATTATATTATAACATAAATATTAAAATCGACAAATAACTCCCGGCGGCTACATCGAGTTCTTTAAATCACTCTAAGTAAGTTTTGAAAAAAGTACGAGTAACATGGAAATCTAAGCTAGTGCATTTTGTACATTTTCGGTGATCATAAATGCGATCGTGTATAATAATAAGTAAAGAAATATCACAAAAGACATCGATATAGGTGCTATTCAATGTATGGGATTGGCAATGTATCACATCTTGGATGTGGAATGTTTGTGTTGTGTACTTTCTCGAACAACAAGAAGTGGGTGCAATATTATACGTATCCTAAATGCATTTTTATGGTAGACTGTGAAGTTGATGGACATCGTAGAGATTGTGTGTTCGATTGAATACATCAGTGGTTACCTCCAACATTTTTGGCAAAACATCGACGTTTCTTTGAACGTCTGTACCACAGACCTAAAAAAGAGATATGAAAAGAATGATTAAAATCCAGAATGGTCTATTATTTTTATATAAAAACATAAATACCTTTCTGAATAATAATTCTCTGGTAGGCATTGTATACATGGCAACCACCGCTGCCTTTCTGACTACCCATGGATGGTGCTTAGCTAATGTTTTATTGTAAGCATCCTGGCAACAGCTGGATGTCTTATCACTGTCCGACAATTCTCCCAATTGTCTTAAAAACTCTCTAATAAAATCTACAAATTCAGAAGATATTAGTGAATAGAACACAATACATCCTTGCAGAGAAACTTTCATACATTGTAATACCTAATCCTCTATGAAGTCTCAACAGCGTACGAGCACCATTTGAGTGATCTCCTTTGTCCAGAATCTTGTTTTCTTTCTCATATTCTATCATAGATTTTATCGTGGTATAATTCCGGTCATCTTTGTTCATTAAATCGTTCAATACCTGGATTTTTTCCTTCAAGTCAGAGGATACAAAACCAAAAACACTGCCCATCAATTGGAAAAATCTGCAAACAAGAAATAACATTACACATATGTCATTCTCAAATGTAAACAGATGGTAAGAAGTATTTAATGACAGGGATTTGTAAATTTAGATCAATAAAAGATATTACACGAATTGTGGACATTACGCATGTCATTGACATTACGACAATAATTCAGACTTAGGAGAAAGTTATGAATGACTATTAATTAGATGCAAAGTTTACTTCCAGCTGATTATAGGTTATAGTTAATAGAAAACACAATCTCTTGCCACCTTACTTGTAAAGTTCATTGTAGGCATCCAAATAGGCTCTGAGGTCAATATCGTCGTCTTGTAAGAGCGCTCGATCAAAATGGTCGTGAACTAGTCTAAGATCGAAATACAGCAGTTCGGAGCCTTCCGCCATTTTCGCGTTTCCGTATTAGGCACAGTAAATGACGACTAAACTCATTTGCCACTTGTTACTTGCCACGCAGGTAAAATTTAAATCATCTTATCTGATCAAAGATAACATACTAATTAAACGCAGTTCTGCTTTTATGCGTTCTGTTGTTCGTGCAAACTGAGATAACGAAACGAAGATGATAAACCGGACTGTAGAAGTCAATTTTATTCTGCTGTTAGACTGGATGGTAGTTAATTATCAATGTCGATAAATTTTAGTATTTATGTATATTGAACATTTTAGGAGATGAACTTCATTTATAAAAGTGTTATTTTGATAAACTTTATTTTCTAACCTAGTGATTATGGTATCACATTGCACATAAATTTTAGGTTTAATCCTTCAAACCGTAGAGGAAATAACAAAATATCTTTCTTCGTATCATCGAATATGAAATTTCTTTAGTTCTATCACAACCAAAATACAAAATAGATGTGACATGTAATGATTTATTGTATACAAGATTATCGATTCCTTAAGTAGTGGTAAAAGCAGAGAGATAGAACATGAATCGTTATAGAATCAAGCACACCCTACTAGTAAATTTTGTAATTAAAATTTGAAATTAAATCTTATTGAATCATTTTTTTGGCTGATACATTTCTTTGGTAACTCATACAATGAGATTTCAGAAGTACTTTAACCTTGATTATTGCTTCACTTTAACATAATTTGTTCTTTTTATATCATACCAACATATACCATAAAATATACCATTTATTGTTTTTTAGATAAGGGTAAGGAAGATAGAGAAGCGAGTTGCTCGGTAAGGTAGGAAATGTAACAAAAGTTGAACTCGTAAATGTAATTAAGTTATTAGTATTTTAATTTTAATACTCTACTATAAATTGATGGGTGCAATAATGTTGCGGTATATGAACGTAACTTGATTTTTAAATCGTTATCTATCAACACTGCAATCGGTAATTGATAAATAGTTTACCGATCGTAGTTTCTTCACAGGTTTCCAAACATCTCCAAGTGGGTCGCTGTACACTGTCCCTCTGTTTTCTCCTCTGCAATCTAATTCAATTGCAAACGAATGACCATTAAACATTTCAAACTTGCGCTACCGCATATTCATTCGCGTGAAAGCAAATGAATAGAAAACTCTGAAGGAACATGTACTTTGACAGAAAAATCTTCATCTCCCTTCTTTTCAATCTTCTCCTATCTTTTTGTAATATCAAGGAAGAATATTTTACAATTTTATCATTGCTACGTTTTATCAATTGAAATTGGCAATTCGCTAAAAATAATTAATTCGAAAATCGACCGTAATTTCCACGACCATGAACCTTAAGAAAAAAAGTCCACGACAGTAATTAGTATTGACCATTACGTAATCGGTTACGCATACGAACAATAGCGTACGAACAAAAGAGTTTGAGAATCTGACTGACACATAGATATACGTTGGTAACTGGTATCCCTGGGGGCGTTAAATAATTCACCGCAGCTGGGACTGAGGGTTAGGTAAGAGGCGAAGCTTGTGGGAGGGCGAAGGAGGCGAAGGTTGAAGGGCCGATCAAATATTCACGTCTACTTCAACGCGGATGGAGCTAAGCAGCGTCGAGTATGGAGAACGTAACCGAGAAAACAAGAAGCAGCAAAATCGAGATTGACCATCTCTCATATCCTTTTTCCTTTCGAAAACCTTCGCGCTGCTTACGAATCACCGAATTCAGAAATCCAAACATTCCGGTCTATGCCATATGTCTTAGCCTTTCTTTTTTTACGACGGTTACCCGTATTCAGTCAAGCGATCTCACGGGGGTTCAACTCGAACGACCAATCACGCAGAGGCGCATAAAAATGTGTCACTGGGGTGTTGTAACGTCCGCCGTCCAAGCTTGACAATAGCGATTTCACCAATCGTCTTGATAGTTGCCCGCGATGTGCCACGAATTTGGTCAGTTTCAGCGTTTTCCCCCCTTCTTTGTATATCATTCGAGTAAGTGGATAAGTGTTCCATTGTAAAGGAGACGACGAGGTTACTTTTGAAAATATTTGAATTCCTGACGGATCATCCATGATGTGTCATAAATCCGGTCAGTTTCAACCCTCTTCTTTTCGTAATTCATAGTACAGAATATTTTCTATTACAACAGGCACATTTTTAGAATGTTGTTTTATCGTCAACTCGATGATTGTTCTGTTCTTTACTTCTTCAACTCATCTATTCTTCGAAAAAGGCTCGTTCTTTGAACACACTCCATGTGTTTCAACGTTTCTCCTTCTTTGTAACTCATCCTGACTTTGATAACTATCCCGCTGTTTAGCCTTTCTCCCCATACAGCTGTTGTGTTCGTGCTTTGAAAAAAGCCCAATTTCTTACGTAACTCGTCTATGACGTGCCACTAATTCGATATTTCTTTTCTTAGTTGCAAATGCAGAGAAGTCCTCCGCTATAACATAGACACGCTGTGGATGTTGTTTTTATCGTCGACTCGATAATCGTCCCGTTATTTACTCTTTCACCCCATTCAGTTCCGGTGACCCTTTGTAAGAAAGCTGATCTTTCGAAGGCAACATCGTCCGGATGAAGGGCGCCAGAAAGAATTGGTCAACGAGGCGTACTCCGCTCCTAATCATCATTCTAATTATCCCGGTAACCCAATCCGGTGTTCGTGTCGCGCCTTGGCTTCTTGCCTCCATTCCCTCCTCAAATTCTCGATTCTCTCGTCCCAGTCCGCACCCTGTCTAACAAATTTTCTACCCTCCCAAGCCGAGTTGTCGGTCGTCTCCATCTTCGTCGATCGTCATCGTTCCCTCCTGCTCCAATATCTAGCTTCTTCTCTTTCCTTTCAAGCTGTCGGTTCCTTGCGCTCCTTGGTCCCGCGACGCGTCTCCTCTCTTTTCTTCCGTCTGGAAGTCTAGCTGCGGGATTGCCGACGACCGCCCATCTAAGTTTAACAATTAACGGCCGACTAGGGAAAAATAAATTAATTGCGAACTAGCGCCGCGTGTCAGAAACACGCGGCCTAATCTATTGGACAGACCAGAGGCATTTTCTCCACTTCTGTTAGAGAGACTTACGAAAGCCCACGCGTTGAAGATACGCCGCCGATGATAAAGCGTTTTGTTGCGCTTTACAAACTAGTGATCGATACTAAAAGGAAGAAGCAAGAAAATAGAGGAAATAGCCGGAGAAGAGACAATTACATGTGTTATCAAAATCAACGTTCTGAATAGTTTCACTTGTACGTATAACCATCGCCTTCCTCGGTTTTAGTTTCCCACGTATAAAGCTATTTTTGCGGGTTTTGGGTAGATTTAGATTAGATTGGTTAATTAACAAAAAGATAGTGGCAGTTTATATAGAACTTTGTGGAGTGTTCTTATTAGTATTAATCTAATCGAACTCCGGTCTAAAAGAACACAGTGTATATGCATAGTATCAAATATACTTTGTCGTCTGGCAAGTAATACTAAATGAAAATAAAATAATTACCTCCTCTGTTTCTATAACTCTTTATCTTATCCCTTTCTATTAAATTTTCTAGCCCAATTTTATAAAACTCCGATGCTGAGAATTCTCGTTGTTTCAGACTCGACTCTCAGACTGAACAACCGCATCGATTATAGAACCAATCGAAGAAAACTATGTATCAGCAGAGTAGCGTTTTCCCGAGTGGGAGAGCGACTGCTGAGAAGTAGAAGAAACACGAAGCCACGGTGGCTGGTCGACAGACACCCTTACGAATCTTTTCTTCCCTCACAGTCTCCTTTTGTTCCGGTTGTCAAGGCTGACAGAGAGTGCAAGCAGTCGAAGACGAGGTATTTGTCATACGTCGATAGGCGTCAGGATTGACATACTCCGCGAGCGTGAAACGGAAGCGACGTTTGGGGCGGCGACGATTGAAGGGTTCCGAGGGGAAGACAGATAAATATTTGAGGAATTTGTCGTCGCGGAAGACGTCGGCATCGGGAGACCTATCGCTTGTTTACCAGCTTCGTAAAAAAGGATTTCAGTCAATCCCCGTATGCAGAACGTACGAGGGTGAACTACGGCGGTAGGGGTTGCTAACGTAATTATCGTGAGGAAACACGATCTTTTCCAATCCTATGTTACGCGAACATTACGCTATTATACTAAGAGACGCCGTTTTATTGAGATTTTGCTTCCTTCTTAACCCTTACGCAGGCAATCAAAGTACTGCGAAGCGTAGAATGCGTAATAATGTTGTAAGTGTAAATCAAAGTGCAAATCAATGGTTCGTAAAAGTATCCGAATGCTTGTAGAATCTTTTCATGAATATATTATGCAAAACATTTTGAAGATGTACAGGCACAGAAGTTACAAGTAAAAGATACAAACGACTTACTTTTAGAAAGTGTGTAAAGGCAATAAAGGTAAGGCGATAAAGACAATGAGCGGTTTTATTATATTTTCGCTCGGAAACAAGATAATCGTAAAGAATTACCTACACTAGGGCGGAATAAATTTGGAACGGATCGATGAAGTATAAAAAGATAAATGAATCACTAGTTGGATCATTGCATCGATCGGATTTCACAGAAAACTGTGGACGCTATAGCACCTGCGATTCGAAGAGGCAGGAGGGAAACAGGTCGGCTCGTTTCACGTCTGTCGATCGAGGGATACAGTTCTACGGTACATGTACGTCGGATGTAACGGATCGAGCGCGAAAAGCCCAGGTAGCCGGCGTAAAACGAGCCCGGGAAGTTCATTAATGGATTAAGAGTGCTGGGATCGATACGATTAGCGTGGCGCGCGCGAGCTAGAGCGAAGCAACACGCATCGAAACTTAAAACCGGTTTCCCCGGTGCCGATCAATTTTTCGCGTCGCGGCGGTGGACTCTCGAGTCTCTTGATTTATGGAAAACACCGGAAGTCGCCATGCTCTCTGCAGTAGCTGATATTATCGGCAGAGATAGATAAATCTGGATTATCAAAGGATTCCCTTCGCGGGCGAAGACATACATTCGGGGGTGAGGGTAGGACACGGTAAACGAGAATCGTGCGCCTCGCCGTCCTGACAAAGGAAAAAGAACGAGCAAGGCGATCTGTCAAACAAAGTCTATGAATACGTTCGCTGATATACAGATGAAGCTTTTGAAAGTCTCTGTTTGGCTAGCGAACGAATTTAAAGTACCTCCTATCGTACAACGGCGTCCAGAAGTATTAGGACGCCTGCTGGTTGTGCACGAAACGGCGACGATTAATCCAAAATATCGTGGAAACGATTGATCGATCAGAATTTTGTACCCGTGCAAGGTTCCAGTATAAGAATTTGTTGAAGCTATTTGGAAAAATTATATTTGGTAATATAATAAATTACAGTGGTTACGTGTTGATGGTGGTTTGTATAGAAAATTGCAAGAAGTCTGTTCGAAGCTTCTGTTCTAAAGAATCTGTGTTCCAAAATCCTTTGCGTATAATTTCTTAATGTCCTATAGAAGCCACGATGATCGACTGTATAAAATGCAAATAAAAATGTCGTTTACAAACACTGCGGGTGAAATTTTATCTTGAAACTTGCAATTGTGTATATTACTTCCTTCTGACTAGTAAATTCCTGAAAAAAATTCTTTATTGTTTAAGATAAACGCTGGTTTTACACCTATGAATTTTATTATATAAAAATGTAGTTGATCAGTTCGGCTTCTAAAAGTATCGTTTATAGACTTGGGTGTACGTAAACCTATCAAACAGTTAGTGGTTAGCAGTTTCGTGGAAAGAAAGTAGCATTTAAATGATATCACTGTGTTATAGCGTTATGGTAATTGTTTCGGGATGTTTCAGGGATCCTTCTGAATCCATTAGGTGTAATTCACGGAGAATCGCCGATAATTCCACTACTAGCCAAGGATGGTTTTCTATTGATCCCTCGGTTTGATATGAGCACCGTGTAGCGTACGGCCCCTTAGACCTCGTATGGGGATTGAATTTTAAAACTACCCCCTGGAGAGAAACGGCAAAGTTGGCGTCAGTCCGTCTTTTTGAATCAGACTGCTACACGCCCGGTCTCGCTGTTGCGTGAAGAAATACAAATCCCATAGGGCCGTGTGTCGATACTTCTGTCAGCGTCGAATCGACACGCTATAATGTTCAACATATGAGCTATCTTTCACTTTTGCGACCTAAAACATATGCGTAGAAAAATGAATATGACGAGTCATAGGTAATTTATTAATTACTGTATAGGAATACATACAGGATTTGCATAGATTTTACATTATACTATACAAATTATAATAAATTATTTGATATAACACATTATCGGATGCAATATTGCATTATTGTATATTGTACATTTTATAATGCAAATATAGGATACATTTATTCAACTATACCATGCAACGACAAACTCATACACAATTATTCCGTATCCCAAATTGGGATTCTCGATAACACCGCGCTCTTACACACTGTACAGTCGTGGACAGAATTAAGCAGACACTCTTCAAATCAGAATAACTTTTTTAAGATTGGGCCAGTCGATTTTTTCGTATTTTCATCCTTTCGATGTCTCAAATCGATCCTATATAAATATCCTCTGCGCATATACAAAGCATATGCTTTACATGATATGTTTTTCGTACAATTTCAAGTTCTCATTCTTTTCTTCTTTTTTTTTTTTTTAACTAGAAACAATTATTCTTCTCCGAAGAAAGAGGCGAATATTAAATCTGGCTGAACACTCGGAATCTTTCGAACACAGTCTCGCGGAGGCTGTGCTCATTTGCTCGGGAGGATGGCAGTCGCCGTCGTTGCTTGGTGACCTCGTAGATTAAAGACGAGCGGCAAGTACGACGGTCCCAGGCGACCCTTTATGTCGAGCCACGTTTCTACGCTGCTTGAACTATATAGAAGAGAAGATGGTGAGGAGAGCGAGGGGCGAAAGGTAGCCGGGTTGAAGATAGGAAGGCGACGGCTGGGTGGAAGGAAGCAAGGTGGTAAGACTCACGGCAGGATGGCGGTTGGTTGGAGGTTTCAAGGTGGAGCCGGGGCTGCTGTCGTGGCTCTAATAAGCTACCCCCAACCACCGTTCCACCTTACGACCCTTACATCCCTTTAGGGGCAAGCCTGGCTGCCCTGCAATTTGATAAACTGTCACTAGCGGAAGGCCTCGCTATTCGAAACTACTCCTCCCTAGCCCTATCACGTTTCTTCGACACGATCCATTCGATTAATCGTCTAATTTTTGTACTGATATGGTAATTTTGTTTACCTGTCGTAGGAAAGATCTGAGTTGAAGATTTATTTATTTATATATTTATTTATTTATTTAGCAGGTTCAACTGGAACCTTTAGCGTATAATTTATTTATTAAAAAGTTAAACTGGTAACCGAAGTGTACAAGTACTTTCATTCTTTCCTTCGATAGACAATGTATGGCTGACAACGTATGACTGGTTTGCATGAAAGTAATTACCGTAGCGCAAGTACAACGAAAGCGTCGAGAAGAGAATGAGTTATTTTATCAATTGACCGATATTTAATTGATAATATTTCTAGTTGTCAGGTGTTTGTTACTTACTATAGGAGTGTGTTTGTACTAAGTAAGCAAGGAAAATTTCGTTTCTCGTACAGCAAGGGAAGTACCTTTTTTTGCCACAATTCATTCGGTAAATTGTCTAATTTTTGTATAATTAATATCGTATCTTCTATTTTAAGTTAGAAAGGTTCGAGTGAAAGGTGGCGAAGTGAAAAATGATTTAATAACTATTTATTAAAGCCATTCGGCGGGAGCATCGGAATACAAAACTCATCTTCTTGGCCTTATCACTTGAATTATCATTTGATCTCAATGTCACTTTACTAGATTAACTAAGAGAAACATTTTTACGCAAAATGGCTGAAGGTGGAAAGAACAATATTTTAACACCATGACAAATACCTTTCTTTAAATTATTAAAAAGATGGGAAAATGTTTTACCCAAAAATCAAATAGAAGCGCAATGTACCGAATGTTAAAACTGCCGTCCCGTAAAGAAAAAAAAAAGAAAAGTAGAAAATGTAACCTATACAGCGTTATTTCCTTATAATATTCACTTTCCTTTCAAGCAATCGATCTGTTTAACAATCTAATTTTTATATTAATATCGTAATCTTTTCCCAGGTACCGTGGAACAGGTTCGAGTTGAAGATGTTCGTGAAACGAGACATCCCATTTCCATGCAAATCGCCGGGCCATAATTCCAGTAGGTTGAATCTGGAAAAAATTACAGCATCTGTAGTTAGTTCCGGGCGGAAGATCGCATTTCAAGAACGTTCCACTTGCTTCTTTCTTTCTTCGTGGAGGATATCACGTGCGGAGGGAGGGGGGAGGGGGCAATTCCATTATCAACGACGACTTCTGTCGCGGATTGTGTTCCTCGTTGCGTGTATCGATCCGCACCTCGCAGCTGGACGGTATCGTACTCGATGGAGCGAAAGGGCAGCTGTGCCGCAGGACCTTGAAGACCAACGGACCCCAGCCTCTTGGGAAATGATACCACTTTGCAAGGAGCGAATGGAAATGACCATTGAATCGCCTCCGGCTCCGGCTCGCCACTCTCTTGGGTCGTTCTTGGTCAGAGACGATGACGATTCCGAGGGACAGGGTAACAGAACTACCCTGATTAAGGAGCGGTCGCGTTCCGGCTATCCTCTAACCCATATAATTCTCCACATACAGCGGTCGCATTCTTTGTAATTGCTGTGAGAAGCGCGCGTTAATTTCTGTACTGCAGAAATTATACGTCTATTATCAAGTTCGAGGGTTACTTGCCGCGAGATTAGTGGACGTGACTTATTTGACAATTTTATTTGACGAATCTGTTTACGGTAGGACTATCGGTATCGTACTAATTAATACTAGTAAATTCGGGGAATCAAATTTTGCGAATGTGAGAATGCTTTAAGCAGAGATGCAATTGGGGAAGAATACAGGACGCGGAAAGAAGGAAAGGAAGGAAAAGAAGGAAGGGTGAAAGAAGGCGAAGACAGGGTAAAAAGGAAAAAGACGAAGGATAACAAGGGAAGGTAGAGAAATGGAAGGAAGGTAGGAAAGATGACAAGTAAGAGAAGAGGAGGAAAGAAGGAAGGGTATGAACAACCTGGAATTTGAATCAATTAGATCGATAATGATTGTGGTATAGGTAAAGAAATACTTGAACGTATCAATGTAGGCTAAGGTAAATCTATAGAGTTAAAGATTATTATACACTTAAACAGATCATTCTTGTATTTAATTGCAATTTCAAGCGTAATTAGCAAGTTCAGAGGAAAGATAAGGTTGATTCGTAGGAGGCAGAACTTTAACGTAACCGAGGTAATCGAAGGTTGCTCAGAAACGATGAGAAACTTGGCTGAAGAGGGTGTGTGGATGTGCACCCTTCGTGTGACGAGTCGTTTCTTGACGCTAACGGACCCTCGTTTCTACGTCCAACGCGACATTACCGTCGTCTACGAGACATTTTCATCGTGGATCATTCCGGCTGCTAGTCTAACTGCCAGGAGATCGTGCTTGTAATTGTCAAAGAACAGCCATGTAAGTGTCCAGTTCCTAACTTTTAGACTTCTAGAATATCGAAAAAAGTATTACACAGAAGAAAGAATCTACATGAATTATTTAGATTATTTCAGAATTTATTTGAAATAGAATTCGAATAGAAAGTATAACAAACGAGCGAGATATAAAAATCACAGAAATCTTCTGGAAAGTTAAGATACTCTATATTCTAATGATTCGTGTAGATTATTTTCAAAATTATCGGAAATTAGAATTAGAGAAGAAAATATAACAGACGACGACTCGTTAAACATCGCTTGCTTTAATTTTCTAACTTGTGGGATAAGAGGAAAAGATCGCGATTCTTCTAGAACTTTAGAATATTCTATAATCTGGAGATTCTTTTACGTTGTTTTCGAATTTATTTGAAACAGAATTCAAGCGGAAAACGTAATAGACGGCTGACTGTGAAACTGAACATGAAACTTTCCACACCATAGGATTAAAGCGATCAAGCTACTCGAATGGGAAAATTGTGTTCCCGTGACGCAGTCCACACTGCGGATTCCACCGACAAAAAGTCTTTTTAATTATCCTAAGTAACGTTTTTCGTAGATGCGTTCTCGAAGATCGCGCTGGTCATAATATTTAATCACTGTTCGCTTCTTCCCCTGGTCCTGTAAGAAGTTTCTTCGTTGAAAGATGAGAATAAATCGTCCATCACGTTAAAAGGTACACACTTCTTCGTGCAAACTTTTCACGTGAAAGGAAAATTTTACTTTTCTCAGACTTTCGTCACGGTGGTTGGAATTTAATTCTTGTGGTTACTCGTCGATGTAATTGATGGACTTTATCAATGAAATGTCAAGAGGAACGGGGCAGCAAGTTCGACAATAGATTTTCAGGCACTGAGAGAACTTCGAACCCTTCCGATCTTAAAGATTACGAAACAAACAAGAGCGCGAAGCCGGCGAATGGGGTGACGATGCAGAGGGAGAACACCACCATCCCCTTAGATCCCGCCCCTACCGATGTCTTCGCGAGAGACAACGATTTTCCGTAATAAGCTGGGAACGGAATTGATTATTTCTATAAAATTCTCGATGGGGATAAGAGTAGAAGCGTTCTTCGCGTAGATTTAAACGCTGAACATTACTGTTAATCAGTTGCGACACAAACTGAAAGCTCTGGATAAAAGAGGATAGAAGAAGGAAAAACGACTGTCTGAAAACCACAGAAGAAAATAGTGATAAATAAAATTCTCACCTTGTATGGAAAAATAATTGAACGTCAAGCGAAATATCATGATAGTCTTTTAAGGAGAGCAATCTTAAAATGTAATATCTTGTCAACAACTTACACGTCAAACATACCTCGTGATCATTTAACGAAGTATTGTTTTCCACGAATCATCGTAGATTTATCATCTGCTTCGAAGAGGTTCGCATCTTCGAATATATTGGTCTGTTACCTTTTTGAACTATTTTATAAAGTACATTTTTAGTTACCAAATGACAATGTCAGAAAACCGACAAAGATAGACTTGCCCTTAAATATTTGTATACCAATGTGGTCTTCATCTGGAAATACAGTTTGCTTCGAAAACATCAGTATAATTTACCATCGAACTTCAAGATAAAGATTCAGGAAGAAGGTATCCGCAGCCCCTAACCCGCGAAGAATCATCCAAGGCTGACTCCGTTACAACTGCAGCCCCTGCCACCATTCCGTAAGTTACCGTGACCTCATCCCCCGACGAGCGTCTGATGGGAGGGTGCAGAAAGAACGCGGTAGGGTGGCGTTTCATTTTTTGACACCCGGTGTATTTGATTCCACCCTTGTAATAAACCCCAGGGGTTGCCAGCCGTAGGTCCCTTGTCTCCCTACATGTCATATCGACACCTCACCCCGAGGGGTAGGTGACTGCTAGGTAATTTGCTTTCTTATTTTCTCCGCGACCTGGCTGTCTTTCTTCCTCCGGCCTTCCGTTTCTCACCCCAAAACACCACCGTCTCGAGCTATCGAAAAATGAGACCCCGCATTTTCCTTTGGCAATTTTCCTCCGGATACAGAGGAGGAACGCGTTATGCCGAGAAATCACGGTGTTGGGTGATTCTTCTAAGATTTAATGGTTTGGTAAAACAATATTCCACCGCTACTTTCATTAACTTTCGTCGAATGCAGGTCGATCGTTCGAGAAATGTAGAATATTTTATTTAATTGTACTGTAGTTTAGGTAAGTATTTGGAACATATGACGATATTTTCTATATTTTTATCATTATTTTTCTATATTTTTATATTATTATATCGTCTAGCTACGTTATTGTATATCTGTTATTTCGTCTGCAGCATGTATACGTGTGTCAGAACGTAAAGTATCAAAGTAACACTCGTTTAACTTCTCCAATGAACGAGTCGTTCAGAGACAATGTTGATCAACTGCGTAAATTAAAATGTAAAAAGAAGAACGAGAATTACAAGTACTGTTTCTTAACATTTTCTTCGAAACGTACAATTATTAATGCTATCTCCTTATGATAGATAAAACGTGGAGTTGATCAAATGTAACTATTAAGTGTCTTCGCACCTTACGATTGACAATGTATGTGACGTATGATGTCAAATATGATAAGAAATTATTTTTCTCTAACATTGAGAAATATAATTTCCGAAGAATATTCATAATTTTATATGGAGTTCAATGGCTGCAGAATTTTTCTAGTAACTGCGAGGTTCCTGCAACCGATAGCTTAATAATAATCAGACGATGCAGTTTCAGCGAGGTACGCAATGTCCACTGGTACCTGGTGAGAAGCCCCGAATACGCGTCTGTCAGCTAATGTGATTTCACCCACCTCCGGACCAACAGCTCCTTAGCGCTACTCCTTTGGTTTCTCTCGACAATCTTGTTACGTTGGATAAACGACGAGTTCGCAGCACGGAATCTTGTGCCGATGATACTTACACGTGATCCCTCGGGTCGAGTGACTTAACCCTTTCGAGACAGAATATCCAGAACGCTGTCAATCATATAAAGACAAGCCACATCCCAGAAATACTATGCCATTTTCCTTCTCTCTTATTAAATTTTACTTCGCAATACAAGGTGACATAATACATTGACAGTGACATAAACATTCTCTATCCTTTTTGTATGGTCACTTGATGATTGGTGGTTAAGAAGAAGTAAAAGGTAAATAACTCGATAGATTCGAAAATATAAGCCATTATAGAATAACATGAAAGATGTTTTCTGAGGAACGAATAATATGTTAATATTGGTCTGCATAATCAGTATTATTGATATTTGTTAAGCGTTCGAGAGTGTAAAATATATACTCAACCACGAAATCAGATGCAAAGATAGTTTTGACGTAGAATGAGCAGCATTCTTCATAAAAATTGTTCTTCCATAAAAGACGAGATCATAATTATTAACACCTGGACTTTTATACAAATTTATATTTTTATCGACACGACCAAGGAAATAGTACTTAACCAACCAGTTAGCTGTTTTCGACGAGTATACTCGTCGTCGTTTACTTCTTACCACACATTTTAGGTACACACGTTTCGAAGAGGTCGCAACAGCTAACTGGTTAAGTAGAGATTCATTTTACTTATTAAAACGTATAACGAGTATTCTATTTTAGATACGTAGTTTACATATTTTCCTATATTATGCCCCGTCATTTTTAAATTTCCCATAAATTTATAAAAATCCATAGTCTCGTCACGATTCTCACCTGTAGTCCTACTTTAATCTAATTTTCCAGAGCATCCGGTATATTCCGGTATATTCGAGCTCGCGACACGCGCCAGAGCTGAAACGAGTTCCACGATTAATGGATTCGATCGAGTCCGCGATCGACAAAAAGATTCAACTTTCCGGAGGTTCACCGAGACTGTCATCGTCCGCAAGCATCGTGTCCGCGGGTGCAACCCTTTGGAAAACGGCGTAAAGCCCGGCCACCCCCCCGGCGCGGTGGCTGGCGCGAGGCTTGGCGGAGGGTGGCGTGGTTGTAGGGGACAAAACTCACCCTAAGAAGCCTTTAAGAACGCCAAGGCGGCGGCAACGTTGGTGGGGTATAAAAGTAGCCGCATGCGCAAACTCGTGAAAAACTGCGGCCCGCCTCCGGCGCCGCCTCTATCGTTTCCAACCCCTTTCCACCCCCGCGACGATCCTCTCACCTACAAGGACCCCCTAGTCCCCCCAAGACGTGGCCGTCTTGGAGGACGAGCTGCGGCCTTTTTCGACAATTGGCCCCGTCTAACATGTGCTAACCGTGTGTGATTACCAGCGTTCTACAACTCAACCCTTCTCCTACCCTCTCCTACCCTTTCCCACCCCTTTTACTTCGTATTCCAACACGCGACAGTCTTGGTTCATGAGAAACATTCTCGTGGCCGTGAAAATCAAAGTGTCACGACACTCGTTAGTCGAAGAATCGAGTTAAGATGTCTTGTATCGTATCGTATCGTATCGTTGCGTGGACCGTTCGCGGATCGTGTTAAATTTATCGTGAGTTGTAGTTGGTGGAAGAAGTGAAGGATAGAAAGTGGATGAATGGAGGGTGGGTTCGTCACAATGTGAGTCTTCCGATCGAGATCGATTCCTAAATGTTTGTATCGGTCTCCACGCGTCCCTCCACTTTTTTTTCTCTGTTCTCTCTGCTTTGGAGAGTGCGAATTTTTCCCTATTCTTTCATTTTTTTTTTTTGTTTTTGGTTAACGACTTTTTCATTTTTTCGGGGAGCAAAAGTGGGGGCGGAGAGGGGAATCGTGAGCACCAATTATTTCTTGCCAGGCAGCGCGGGAACAACGACCGGCGTTGATCTAATTGGTCGCCAGTAGGTAATTGTTCGGTGTCGATAATTGGGCCAATTAATTTGTACGGAAAAGTGCGTCGATAATCGTCCAGCATTCACCGCCGCGATACCGATTATGTGGACCGTGTCGGATGCGGGTTATGGAATATCGTTACCGTCAAAAGGCCGAGAGCGACTCGTGACAAATAAAAAAATAGAGAAAAAAAAGAGAGAGAGGATCATAAAAATGAAGAACGAGGGAGGTGCGAAACGCCGGTCGAAACGCACCGGACACCGGTCACGTAATCGAATATATTTTTCTTTTAATTGAAAAATATTGTCGCTTGGCTGTTTCGGCTGGTAATTTTATGGAGACAGGATTTAATTACACGAAATCACGTCGAACCGAACAATATAATTAAATATCTGTTTTTTGTGAAAAACTGACGGCAGCGCGAGCCACGATTTTATTGAAATATCCGAAACCTGCTAAATATCCTATCCATCGCCTGTTTCACGCGTATCCCGCCAGTACTCGGCTCTTATATCTTCGATTCACGTTTTTCCACGAGGATCATACGCAACTTTGAAATTCCTTCGACGCGACGATTCTCCTTTCGAAATATTTCCTTCGTTTCTCGCGTGTCGAACGCGCAAAGAATTTTATTTTAGAACAACGCACGACGCGTCTATTCGATAGTAACATTTCCTCGGAAATTTTAAAGGAAAACTGAATAATTCCAAGGGATAGGAGGATAATATATTTTCCGCAAATTGATTTTCACACAAATTTGTATTTTTGTTCGTTCGATCGGTGATCATTAATTTTCAATTTTACACGATACGCGTATCATTACGAAATATATTTATAAATGATCGAACGTCCTCATTAGTCGACCAAATGACGATCGCGAAATTATTGCATTTCTTTCGGTTCACTGTATACGGTGTCGAAAATAACGGGTCGGGTAGAAACACAAAAAAGGCGATGTATCGCCCGGGGGGCCAAAATGTATGACGAAATGCATCTTGGGAACTCGACAATTTAGGGACGCGGAGGCGTTGCATTGTTACCCATAGGGGTGTAGGATTATATGGGGTGCTCTCTCCCGTTCAGGGATCCTCGTAACTTGCTACAGATCCGTCATGATCGATAGTCTTCTGTCGTCGGTCGAAAGAGAAACACGATGCCATTCTCGTGGCCCGTAGTTTAATTTCCAGTGGTGAGATTGCCTTTTGCTTTGAATCATCCCCTATCTACTGGTATTTCATTTCTTCAACCTCCTTTTTAACGATCTTCAAGTTCCTTTCAAACTTGTAATTAATTTTGGGAGAAGAAAATTGTTTTTCGGCTTGGATGATGCATTCGTGTATCTTTTTTATTTAAGAAGATATTCAAATTCTCGAACTCATTTTGTTAAAGAAATAAGTAATTTCAAAAAAAGGAAGATCATCCTTCAACTTAGATGGTGTACTCGTGTCTCGTTTGTTTTTTGCCTTTAATTTACTTCTTATTTTAAAAGAAGATTCCTTTTCTTCTAGATTATCTTTCACCTATTGATATTTAATTCCTCGAATCTATATACGAGGTTCCTTAAATTTCTTGCAAATTCGCGAATTAATTTTGAAAAAACAAAATTGTCTTTCTATGTTAACCAAATACAAATTGCCTTTTGCTTTCGTTCAGGTTATCTGATAGAGGAACGCCTGGACGAATTTGTAATAGAAATATATATTGAAGTAAGTATAAGTACAGCTATAGTGTATGCTGATCTAGATCCTCACTTTAGCATTGTTACATTACAATAGAAGTGATAGGGAGCATGTTGATAAATTTATAACAAAGGACATTACCAAAAAATTAACTTTGATGTGTAACTCTAACTAAAAGTTATAAGAAACAGCATAGCTCTTTTATTTATAGACCTTGTAACCCAAAACAACATTCATATTCAAGGCCACAATAATATGGGCCTCTCTTTTTTAAATTTTTGCTTCACTAAATTCTATTTTCTTCGTAACGACGGTGTCCAGGTCACGGGTATACAAAAAAGAAAAGAATGTAGGCTTTTCCTAGAAGTAATTACTTCAACAGCTATGAATTATGCTATGACACTATCAGCTAGTATTCGATTCCTCAAGCCTGTTTTTTCATGATTTTCAAATTTCCTTCAAACTTCCAATTTAATTAAACAAGAGAAAAAACAACGAAATTGTCTTTTCCACTTAATTTGTTTCTTACTCCAAAAATACAAAAATTCTTTTCTTCGAAGAATAAACTACACATCATTCCAATTCGTCATCGATTCTTAAGTTTCCCTAAATTCACTTTCTCAAAATCTTCTTAGTCGATTTATTTCCAATTCTACAAAGCACACAGATTCTACCGCCAAGAGTAAACTTCGCCCTCTTCCAATTTGTTATTAATTCTTAAATTTCCTCGAGTTCTATGTCACTTTATCCTCGTGTCGCAATAACGATAATTGCGACCACTCGAAGATCCACCCTAGCAATCTGGAAAGATTCGTTGCAACGGTCGTCGGTGCACGTATGACGGGGACATTAAGACAAAGTATTCCCCTCTTTCTCCTCGATACAGCCTTCCGTCCTGTCTTCGTTGCTCGCCTTGCTCCCTCGAAGAGCCCCCAAGCATCGCGCAACCCCCGTATTTCTCGGTGCTAAACGCAACTACACGAGGGACCTTTCTGCCGTCTTTGTTTTCCCTTTCTTCCCAGTGTCGTTTTGCAGTCTCGCGCGGGGAGGTCGTTGAACGACGGAAGCAGGAAAGACTCGACGAGGAAACGGCCGGAAAAAAAGACAATCGAACGAGAGGCGTAGAAGGAAGCCGAAAGGCAACCTCGTTATCGGTGTACCGGCTGACCGCAACGTGGAAACGATCTGGCCGACCCGCGCAGTAATTACAGACCAGGGAACGAGTTTCTTTTTATTTCGTTTCTTCATTTCGGGACCTCGAAACCGCGCTTGGCAATCGTGTGGTGTTTTGGATAAGCGTTCGCTGTCGCTCTGATCTACGGCACTCTTAAGTAAAGAACTCGAACTCTATGGACGACTTTGAAATAAGCAACGGAGTGATGTTACACGCAAGTGTCATTATGGAAAGTTGTAACGCGAGCAGGTGATATTATGAAAAGATTAGAGCGTCGAAGATGGTAATGTGCAGTTAAAGAGCCGTCAATTTTCACAAAGATGAATCCTTTTAACGATCTCAAGGATAGGAATTATTCTCAGTGCGAATTCAATGGTGTGGATCCTATAAATCGAGACACGCGGAAACAGACGAAGCTGCGATTAAATATGACCTCGTGACTAATCATCGTCTATAATGACCAAGTAAATTCGAATTTCGCTGAGAGGAGAGGCCGTTGGAAAGCGAAAGAAATTCTGTGTGTTCATCGGAGGGTATTTTTCGGGGCCAAAGGGATTTCTCCACTGTTCTACGAAACGCGTGACAAACGGTGAAACAGAGGAGAGGAAAAGAGAAGCAACGGGTGTTGTCATCGGGTAGTCGCGATCAGCAGGAGTATAGCATCAGGATCGTGGAAGAGGGTGCAGCAGGAGAGAGAGATTTTTCCCCACCGCTTGGAAAAACCAACCCCCACCAGTCGCTTAGTACGGCCAGGCGGTGGTGGCGGCGGCGTGGAAGAGAGGCACGGAGGGGTAGGTTAGCCAGGGTGGTCTCGGTGGTGGCTGGGGGCGGCAGCCTCAAAAATACACCGCAACCACACCGCGCGGCTCCACCGCAGAAGCCGCCATCTTCCACCGCCGAACCGAAACGAGACCGCGCGAGTTAAACACCCTATCCTACTTCCCCGTGGAAGTTGCCGCTGCCACCCGCCGAAGTACCAGCCACGAAGAAGTATCATTCGCCTTCTGGTCCCGTGCTTCATCGCTGACAGCCAACGAAACCGGTGGAATTTACAATTTTCCATCGTCGCGCCAACTGCAACCTCTCTCGTCCAAGAAACGTTACCGAAGAAACAATTGATTAATCGTCAGCCACGAAGAGGTGTCTCTCGAAATCTGGTCCTGTGCCTCATCGCTGATAGGCAACAGAACCGAAGAAATTTATAGTTCTCCCCTGTCACGTCATTATGTCTTGAAAAATGTTAAGAAAGTGTCATGCTGTTGAGAAAAGGATTGAATTATTATCGAGACAGCGGAAATGATCGTCGGCGAATACATGGAACGTATCTGGCGAGACTAAAGATCTCGAACTGATTTTAAATTCGTGACTATTATTGTTCGAAGAAACGTGTTGTGTAGTGACTGATTTGATGATTCCTATGTATAATAATGGATGCCTGAATCTTTCGTAAAGTCTTCGGAAAGTGGATCCCCGAATCTTTTGTCGTTTGAAATAAAACCTGGTGTATGGGAGTTAGAATTCTCCGGAAGAATAATGTGCGAACGTGAGGTTTGTGCCGCGGTTTGGCTCGGAGGATCCCGGGTGCAGAGTTAACACCTGTTAGATGGTCGGCCAGAAGTGCTGATGTGACATGAACGTGGAGTAATTTCGATCGATCGCGGAACACTGGAAGCCAGATTTCAGAGTGAGTGTATTATCGTGAATCGTTGTTATTCATTTATGAACGCGAGTAGCAGAAGAGATAGTCAAGGTTGGTTTCACTTCCGTCGAATCACGTAGTGGGGTGCATTTCGATCAAAGAAACGAAGAAACGAGGGACGACGTCGATTTCAATAAAACGAATTTTCCCCGCGAGTTGGCAATCGAGACGAGAGGAAGAATTTGCAAACGGATGCTCTTGCCTCGGCCCTGTCGCGGGATAATGAAATAAGGATCAAAGGATCCTGGGCCACGCGGGGCCGACCAAGTTGTGCGCGTGCCACCGAAGGAACCGGAAATTTATCTTTAATCAGCTGCTACCGAAATAATGACCATCATCGATCTACTCTATTAGTTCAATCTTAATAAAGAACTTAATTATCACTGGATACATTGCGTGCACACTTTGATTATAGAAGACAAAAATAGAAAAGATAAAAGGCTTGGCTACGTGTCAAAATAAAGAAGAAAAGAGATGCTGCTTTATTAGTTGAATTTTACCACGGAACTTAATTATCATTGGATATCGTTAGTCGTTGGATACATTTTCGACAATAACAAATAAAAATAAAGAAGATAAACTGTCGAATTTTTGATAGAGCGTGCGATGGATCGGAGTTAATAAAGGAAAGGCTGGCCGATCGAGTAGAAAAAAATTGAGTCGAATTCATCGAGGTTTGTCGGCGAGGAGGATCTTTCCGGAAAAGAGTCCAATGAGCCTGTTCTCATGACGAATCCTTTACGAGATGCACGCCCCGAGGATCGGCCTCTAGGCTTAGATTATCCGGATCCGAGATTGGTTCGAAACGGTCATCAGGACCATCAAGGGAACTCGACGCATCAGATCGGTGGCGGGAGAATTAGGAGAACCAGGACCTCGTCATCGAGGAGAAGAATGCACCTGGCCAACGAGGTCCCTCCACAAGGATCCACTGGTGGAAATAATATACCGGATTATGCACTCACCGCGGATCTGCTCGCCGAGAGAACTTTGGATGGCCTGTTTGCTGAACATCCTGGAGAACTTGTGCGAACAGGTAAAAAATATCGATTAATTTTCGTTTAGGAAAGTTTACAAATTCGTTGTCCAGTGGGTGTTTAGCTTTCTTAATTTTACTTCTTGTTTAATTTCTCGTAGGAAGGGTTAATAGTTAGTTTTTAAGATTAGGAGCATACTGGGGAATTTCTGCGTAGAGATAAAATTGAATATAATTTTTGTTCGAAAAATCTTGGCATTCTATTTCATTGGGTTTTAGTACTGTAGATCGGTGAAAACCTAGATCTTTTTAATTTAGTAATTTATTAATTTAGTAATTAATGTACGATTATATTTTGTGTTAGAATTTCATTTGTTGATGATTCGGCGATTATTGTCAACAGGCTCGCCACACGTGGTCTGTACGGTGCTACCGCAACATTGGCGGTCAAACAAGACACTTCCGGTAGCGTTCAAGGTAGTAGCTCTGGGCGAGGTCGGTGATGGGACTCTGGTGACAGTGCGTGCCGGAAATGATGAAAATTGCTGCGCGGAATTGCGAAATTCCACGGCGGTTATGAAGAACCAGGTGGCGAAATTCAACGATCTTAGGTTCGTCGGTAGAAGCGGAAGAGGTAAGATATTTCCATATTTTATACTCCTCTACTTCTTCCCCCATATAAGAAAAACAAATTTACGTCATAACTTAAGCGAAGAGGTATCGCAAAATGATTATTGGAATTTAATTCTCTACGTCTTCGACTTACCCTTTCTTAATAAATTCACATATGTTATGTTATAGATATATTAGATTATAACGCGTAAAATGTTCAATTTTGTTACGACTTTCTGATATTCTTTCTCGATAAATTTTCTTATCTTTGTAGATAAATCTGTATTATCGTACACTATTGTAAAGGTAAGAATTCGTATACAATTTAAATCCTCCTTTGGAAGTTACCTTTGAATATTTTCTACGGCTCAGTGAAGTATTGTAGGAACCTGTAAAAATTGGGCATCTCATGTATGAACGACGTAGAAGTCAAATCGATAAACTCTTTCATATAGTTATCAGTTTCACTGTATCCAGACACATAATCGATATTCAACACGTTAAAAAAGAATTCTCACTTTCATGAATTTTTTTATCGTAAAGGCACAGCATGAATAATCGCAAATTTTAAAGTCAATTGAAGAAAAATAGTTCTATCAATTTTCATTTCTTTTATGCATTCTGATTTATGGGGTTGATCGGCACGAGTGAGTCATATTATCTAATGGTAAAAAGAAAAAGTGGACATAGTCGAAGAAATATAACCCAGAACAAATATAGTTAAAGATCTCGTGAAACAGACGTGGAAAGAAAGAATTTTCAGAAATCTAGCTCTTAATTCTTCCAACTTTCCTTAAGAATCCCTCCGTTGAGCGTTCTTCAGGCGGGCAGACAATTAAGCGAGGGCCTCTCGAGGAAGAGCGATTGAAAAAATTCGATCAACCGTAGCCGATGCAGCTCGGCGAATCTTTCTCGAGGGGGGGTCGGCGTCTTAAATCATTCAGTAGTCGGTACATTAAGGTGGTGGGCCGACTGATGGCCTCGTTTTTCCTCGGACGCGAGGCGAGGAGAGCCAGCTGGCCCCTCCGTTTCATCCTCATTTTTAATTCAACCGGCAAACAGTGTCGTCGTCTCCGTGACTCTCGATATCTCGGCCGGTCGTCGCCGGAGATTTTTTAATTCTCGCCTCCCGCGACTCAATAATTCAGTCGTTCCTTCGACAAACGTGGAGAAGGCGGGATGAGGGGTGGGCGGTTGTAGAAGAAAAAATATAAGAAGGGAAAGAAAAAAATAATCAGAGGCCCATAGGTCGGAGTTGAATAATGCAGCCTAATAATCACTGCCATTACGGTCTCTTAATGCAAACGCTCTCTCGCGACCAAGGATCGAGCTAAGAAAGGAGAACGAGCAAGTTGCTCACCCTGCGTTTCGTCGTTCTCCCTTCGGACCTGGCCCGTTTTTTCCGGCCAAGAGGGTGGCGAGGATCGAGAGATACGAGTAACGAGGCGTCCTTTAATTCCTTTAATTCGACCGACTCGCAACGACGTCCCTTTTCATCGTCTTCTTCTTTCCTGATCCTCTTTCTTACCGTCGCGAGAGCAACTTTCAAGAGAGCAGTCACGAGCGTAGGTTAACGAGGGGAGGCGACTTGTTTATGGCAAATTGGGAAAGGAAATTGCGGGGTCTGCGCGATATCGACTCTCTTCCGTTCACCGTGACACGCACACATCGACGATCGTCCTTAAACGGTGGTTTAAATGCCAGCCGTTTTTATGGATCACCCCTGTCCCGAATCGTCGACGACGATATCGGCCAGCAGAGCAAGTAAATTTCCAAATATTTCCACCTTCCTTCGGGAAATCAAAGATCGAGGGCTGATGCCACTTTGTACGATCAAGTCGTTTCTCGTTTGATGCTTAGGGTGGCGAGATGTTACAGGTACGACGAAACGTTATAGAGGCAGTTTTTGCAAAAATTTGCTATTTGCGGCGTGAAAAGAGGTACAGAAGTTCGTTTCCTTTATCTTCTTGTTACTACAGAAATTAACAAAGGAAAGTATGAAGTTAACTAGCAAGACAGATATTTTGACTATTTCAGGAATGAGTTTTTAGTACGAACGAATAAAAGTTGAAGGCGGTTTATTCGAAGAAATTGAACAATTTGAATGGCCACTAAAATGATCAAAATCGATGTTCATATTCTTTTATGTCTGGAATATATGTATTTTAAGGATATCTTCGCCTCTTTTATTAGTCTTCTATTAAATTTTAAGTCTTCTTTCTTCTTATATATCTGTCTATTTATCCATTCGATGTATATAACCTTTTATTAATTCAACATTTTTTCCCTGCTATCTATTACCTATGTAACTTTCTGAATTTTTGATAATTGCCTCCGACATAGTGAGTTTAAAACGAGGAATACCTAAAGCCGGATAATAAAATCTTCCTTCTCTTGCAATTTACTTTCCAACTACGCAATTACCATCAAATCTTGTTCATATCGTGTACAAGACACGGCCGAAACACTCAAAGGTACAAGATAAATTCAGATTAAAGACAAGCTGTATCAACAGAGCCGACCAGCATGCAGAACTAAATTTCACTTTTCTCAGAAGACAACCAGCATCCGGGAAAGATGAGACCTCTTACTGCTTTTCCCTCGATCTTCTTTTCTGATACGCGGGGGAAAAAATGAACGAACCAACGCAACGTGGAGAAACAATGGACGTCCATGAACGGTTTTCACAATTTTTTCGCGAAACTCGTCGGATGAGAAGGATATCGCGGATATATAGGAAATCAGAGAATAGGACGGGTCAGAGTGATAGAGCGGGAGAGAGACAAAGGGGTGGCAGGGGGTGGTTGGGAGTAGAGTGGTTGGCTGTAAGCGGCTTTGGTTTCCATGGCAGTAAGCCCTCATTACTGTATTACGGGCAGCCCCTAACTACCAGCCGAACGCAACGATTTGCTTCTAGAACCTCTATGAGGGTGACGGATCATGCAAGATTGTTTTCCGCGTGTCCGGGAAACTCCGATATTCCAATCTGCCGGAAATATTCCCTTCTAACGTAGTTCCTCTTCGTGCACGCTGCGATACATAGGCAAATTTTCCTCCCTTCAGGTCCAAGATGTTAGTTATACGTGAATCTTTTTTTCTGATTTTTTGGCGGTTAGAATAAATATTCTTTGGCTTCTTATTGAAGAATGAAGTCGATAACTTATTGAAACTAGGATCGCATTAACGCAATGTATTATTTGCAATTTTTTAAAATAATTCCTGTTATTGAATTCTTTTCCCCGACGTTGTAATTGTGTAAGGCAGCTTCAGGAGTACGTTCAACATTTTTTTCATCATTATTTCTTGTTCAATTTAGATCCTACAGTTTTATGAAATTTCAGGAAAATCTTTTTGTCATGTCTTCTGCGAATTTAATTTTTTCTAACGGTTTTCTGTGAGATTACTATTAATGTAATTCGTTGTCCCTATTTCAATAAAGTAGAAAAATATTATCGTACTGGATCTTAGAAAATCTTCAGGTTCATATCTCCATTTTTCATGAAACTTTGCAATTTTGAAATTGTCAGATTTGAAGAATCTGGCTTGAATAATTCATTTGGAAAAATTGAGGAACAGATGGACCGTAGTCTGTTTTATCGAGTAGCTAATGTAGTTATAGACTCGAGCCTCTGGCATTCCCACTATCGTGTTTTTAAAACTGAACACGATGCCGGATAAAGCAAATATTATCATGCTTTTTACATCTTCAAAAGGAAATCGATAACAAAATACGAAAAAAGGGAAAGCAAGAGAAATGAAAAATTTGTAAAAAAACACCAGACGTTACTTCCACCTCAATCTGAAACAACGAAGCAAGGTTTCATCGAATAATCGTTCTCGTATAACGAATGAAAATTTTCGAATTTCCTGTTCCACAGAATAATTTCCACCTGTGACCGTGATATGTTCGTCGTACTTTAACAAAACGGTCGATGGTCACGCGTTTTTCAGGCGGTCTGCTGGAAAATATGCGATCACCGATCACCGATCACCGATAACACACCGATAACAATCGTTATCATCTACGGAGTCGGGTAAACAGATTTGCTAAATAAATGGAAAATTTATGATGTTTGCAGGCGAGTCACGTCGTGTATCGCGCATAATACCGCGAAGAGACGAGTCGCAGCGGCCGCTTCATATACGGATTCCGTGTACATTTTTCCCCGTTTTTTCGCCTCCGTTATTTTGCACGTGGCCCGCGCTCACTGACCATTTTGGGGTAAATATTTGTTCCGTGCTCGCTCGCGGGCTTCGCCATGCCAATTTAATACTGCGACTGCGGATGAGGAATGATTTTAGTCAAGGCGAGCCACCGAACATTGTTCGCAAAAATTCGAATCAGTCCTTTTAATCGATAGAGAAAGAATCGTTCCTCCAGGAAACACCTAACTAATAGTACCATTAATATTTTAGTATTCCCTGATACTATAGATGCCTGTGAATGTTCAAGCTTCACGCTAGATGATGTAGATATTGAAATTTAAAAAATATGAAAGATTCTTTATAGAGTAACCTTATCTCTCAAGTGCGTGTTATATACTTCGCAGCTTGAAATTGAATCTAAATTACAGTAGTTCCAAAACGTCACACATGTGGTGATGGATAGAAGAAAGTTGGAAACATTAGCAGTATGAAAAAGTGTGATAATTTTATATAATTGATGATAGCTATAAATGACTACAATATACAGGATATCTTTCAGATTCTTTAATATTATGTAAAATTGGTGGAAATAGATTCTTCTAAAAAAAGAATCCTTACATTTATTAGACTCAAGCACTTCTTTATAGAGAATAAAACGACACGTCAATTGAAGTATGAAAAACAATGTAGTTCCTCTTAAATATCGATCGTAATCGTTCTAAGCTAACTAAATTTGTAGAGAAGCACCTAAGTGAGATGTTAACGAATGCCAGAGTGAACTTTTGTGTACTATTAATATCCCAGAGTAACTATCATCAACCTAAAAAATAGAAGAGTTGATAATACCCCTGTATACATATAATATCTATGTAACAATGTTCTCGAAACCATTTAACAATCGACAAATGTACCTCAGATAGAGTTCTATCTTTTCACCATAATTTCCAGAGCTTTCAAAAGGGCCCGAAATCCCTTAACTTCCACAGTTAAAAATTAGCATAGAAGACACGCGTCATTAAATAATCAGTATACCGCGAACGTTTATGCAATTTCATATTTCCATGAACTTAACTAGAAAATTGGAGTCTGTATAGAAATTTCTTCTACCCACAAAATATTATAACGACCATATTATTTTACATATTACGCATATGTTCGCATAATACGTGCATTCTGCACACTTTTACACTTTCATATTCCCCATGGATGCACAAATATCCGCAGTCTACTAATCAGGCACGTTGGAAAAATTGAACAAAACTATCAAAGCCAACCGACAAATCGATGATCGCATCTCAAATAAATCTGTCATAATATTTCTCAAACATTCTTCCATCTCACCGTCATAGTTTGCAAAGTTTCGCGTATCTTTTAGCGGGTTCACGATTATTCTCGAATCTGCAGGTCTTCTCAAACGAATCTTAGAGTGTCAGAAAACGTGGGAGTTCTAGCGGAGAAAAGTCTCGTCGAGCACCCGGGATGGTAGTCGCGAAACAAAAGGGTGGTCCCGGTCGCTCGCAGGTGGAGACAGGGGGGATATTATCATAGCGGCGCAGAGGCGTATATCACTCGGCCACCCCTTTCGTTCCCGACAGGGATTAGCGCGAAGCTCTCTCTTGTTGCCTAGGAGAGAGTCACGAGGCGGCGGCGAGACGAGCGCGCGTGTGTGCGATTCGGCTGCCTCTGCGAGCCGGTGGCCAGCGACGCCCGTAAAAACGACGGACATAAATACCGGAGTTACCTGTGTTTTATGACGTGCTCGGGCCCCGAGCTGGAGGCGGCAGAATCCGAGGCAAAGCTCCAACTATCGACAGGCCAGATCCTGACCGATGTCCTCGCGCATTGCATTCGCTATTCGTCCTCGTTGCTTCCTCTTCCTCCTGCTACTCATACCACTAGTGTTGTTAGTGGGGCTGTTTTAGCCAGTGATTCATGCGATTCTCGACAACCCTTACTCGTCGATCTCATCATCTTCGAGCTGGGTTGCTGACTCGTTGCGTGCAAGGTGGTAGGGATCGTGGGTGCTAGAGTTTACTGAAGATTTCTTTGGACAGTTGTTATTGATTGGAACGTTTCCAAAAAATTCTTCGTATCGGTATCGGCGAGGTCATTGTCATTGTCGTAATGTTGTCGTAGATGGTTCGTGTAATTTGAAGTAATTCTGCAATTCGAAGAAATTCACAGTAGTATTTCTAGAAAATTTTTCGCTATTATTATTATTATGGGGATGTTTTAGATCGTGATTTAGGATAGCTGGTTCCATGTCTAGAAGGTTTTTTGGAGGTTCTTCGTACAATTGTCATTCATCGTAGAGGGTTCTCCATTATTACCAGTAATTATTTTTAGGCTAATTCAATGACTGTCGTGGTATAATTCGTAGATGGTTAAGTTCTCTAAAGATTCTTTATTTCCTGTTAAAAAGCTGAAAGATAATGTTTTTTAAACGTTCGTTTTTAAACTGTCATTCATTGTAACTTGTTATTTCAGATTGTGATTCATATTATTCTCGACAATCTCTCAAATAATTTATAGAGGCTAAAGTTTCCTTTATAAATTCTTCTTCCAATTGTTATTCATCGCAGCATTTCTCAAAAATTCTTTCAAGAAGAAAGTGGACGAAATATTCCTCTTATCAATCAACCTTCAACTATCGTTTTGTGGAATTGTAAAACACTCCTGTTGCTCGAGATTCCACTCTGAACGGAACTTTCATTTCATTCGACTATATTCCTCTGAACTTTCAACTCTTCAGCTAAGTTAGAGACGCGTGGAAATGATTTAATAAGTCGTAAAGATCGGTCGACGTTGAAGAGGGTCGAGGTTCTTTTTCATAGACCTCCAAATCTCGCCACTCCCGCGATCATGGAACAGCTGTTGCGACCATCGTTGCCGAAATTTCGCTTCGATCGTGCGTGACTTACAGCGCTCACCCTCTTATTCTAATTAATCGCCTGCCCTTCGTTCCTGCTGCCAAAGTAAATTCCTCCGAAGAAACTTGCTCCTTATAACCGACGGTTAGAAATATACCGTAGACCCAATTTCGTGGTCCAACTATACGCGAATTTGCTATAGTTCCAACTAGATGCGACTAAACAATCGGTTAAAGGTTGTTCTTATGAGCTTCTTTCTGGAAAGCTAAATAAAGTTTCAGCATCTTTAATTTTCGCACAATGTATTTCTGTCTTTATTTAAACACAGTATTCATCGTATTACATGATTTCTATGAATGTTTCTGCAAGTTATATCGAAGAAGAATTATGCCTCATTAAATCATAAAATCGTAGATTCCACGACAAACAGAATAGATTTTTATAGAACAAGATCAGATTTATAGATATATTCAAGAGATCGTTTTTTATAACGAGCCTTCCAATTTTTAAACTCAATTTTCCAAGGAGATGAGCCCCCTAATACAATCACGTCGTTCTTGATTTTCGTTTTACTTCGAATCATAGAATCATCCTGATTTCTCTTGCACCGCGAATTTAGACGTGTACCTAATCAGATTCGTATCGAACGAATAAATTTATAAGCCGTGAAAAGACCTGTCTGGTACCAAGAAATCGGCAGCGCGGAGCGAAGGGTTGGAGAAACGTCGTCGAAATTCACAGAGAGATTCGGTGGATTTCGTCGACCACCTCAGCGACGTTTTTTCCCAATTAAAAATTAAAAAATCCAGCCCTCTCTCAAGTAAAGGATCACGCAGGAGACACGAGATGGGAGGGCTTGGCCAGCGAGAGGGAGAAACAGTTCTACGGCGGATGACTGCACCGAGATTTTCTACCGATTAAACATTATTTTTCCTGCTGGTCTCCGCTCCTCTCGTCGTACGCGCCTGGACCCGGCCTTCTGTTTCTTTTTACATATGCTAATTCCACGCTCTCCACGTTTTTCCTGGCCCTTTTCAACCGTGCGCCGTGCTCTCGCTCCGATGAATCCTCGACTCGATGTCGACGTGTCCTGCCTGAGAGATTCCTCGCTCGCGCTATCGTTGCGCTTCGATTACCCGTGAACGAGGCCCAGCTTCGTCTCGTTTTCTCTCTTTCTCTTTGCCTTTGTAGCTTGTCTCGGTGTATATCTGCGCTCGTTTCCTCCTCGCGGATCGTTTCTAACAAACGCCGGTGTATTACGTAGCGTTGTTGGTAATTAAAGGTAAACTTCTTTACAAGTTTGAACGTCGGAAGATAGAATTCCGTGGATAGATGCGAAATAATATATGTGGATTGGAGGATCTTTTTCGAGCTTCAAATTAGAATCAGAACTATCTTTAATAGTTAGAGTGATTTGAATATTTCAATAATTTTCAGACTGGTTTTAAATTTTGCTAATATGATTATGATACACAATGAAATTTCAAAATGCTTCGCATAACGCATGTAATATGGGCACAAGAATTTTATACGGTAAATATTCACAAATATCTATCTCTAATCACTTTTAATTGCTATTTTTCGTTAATTTACATTCAAACGTTTGGTTCGCAAAACGGTTTAGCAATAGCTCATTTTCCAGACATTTTTCGTTCGAGAAAAAAGATCGCTTCGACTTCGATAATCCCGACGGAATTACTTTCCACGGAGTCCCTCGGCTTTGGTATTTCGACCGCGATAAAAAGAATCGCCGGCAGATTCTTTTCTCCTCCGACGGCAAGGAAAAAGCATAATGGCCGCGTGTTTACGGGCTCGCGATAGTCTACGTCCATTTACACGACAGGGATTTGCACACCGCGAGAAGACACGAGAGAACGTTCGCGTACACCCTAAGTTTGCCCAGGGATCATGCAGTGTTAAAAACTCCCCTGTTTACCGGCGAAGCTCGTAGCCGAGGGTGGCTCGGATCGTTATTTCAGAGTGTTTGTCGTGTTTTAAGATTCTGACGTTTTGACTGGCCGAATCGCGGCGAAATGAGGCTCGTGTGCGCTTCTATCGACTGGCCCTCTTTATATTCCCAACGAAGACTTTTCAGTCTCGCCGATCACTTCAGTCAGGGGAATGCCATTTTTCGTTGCAGTTTACGTTGCGACGTTTTTAAGAAACAACGATCTAATCGACACGTCGACGAGCCGTAAGATTAAAAAACAGCTGCGAAGACAATATGGTTCGACAAGTTTTTATATTTTTTCAGATTTCGAACTGGCTGATATTTGACTTCTCTCTTTTGTAATTCACAAAATTAATATTTACTTCCATTGAGTCAGAAACGCGAAGACTTATCCATTTCTGTTACTTCGTTAAGAATTAAAAATACTATTATTTGTATCAAAAATACCACGATTTTTAAAGAAATGGAATTTATTACTCGATCAGACATAATTCGAAAAAAGAAGGAAGATAATTTTCATAGACAATATGGCCTGAGAAATTGAACGCTTGGAGGATATGTAGGCTGAATTGAGAAATTATGCAGAAGGCTGCAACAGGGCGCAGATTGATGCGTGGAAAGGCAGCGTTTAGCACGTAACGAATTACGATTTCGGCGAGCGTAGACAGGTGGAGGGCAGCAGACCTCAAGGGGGAGGATCGTTCTTCCAGCGAGTTACACATAATGCCTCATAAACACCCTCAAAACGCCTGCCATCACCCTCGATTCGCGCCGCCACCGCCATCACGAATCTGACACCGCACCGGCAATAAACTTTGGCCTTGTTAGCCCTCCGCTTCCACCCTCGGAAATCTCTGTATTCTATTTCGAATAATTTTTTTCCTCACCCCGACTGTGTTTTTTCTATTTTATTCCAGGGATTAAAAGGCATCGATGAATTTTTGTCATCGCTTTTTACTCGAGTCGAAAGTTAAATCATTCGAAAGAGTATCGTATAGTGGATTTTTATTACTTTACTATTAGAGGAACTCCAACTAGAAAACTTTTTTCTTTTTAATTTAATTTCTATTTTTAATTCTTTCACTTAACGCTTTTAACGTTGTTTGTTCTTTTACTGGAATTGAAGGGCATGAACCAAATCTATAGTAGCAGAGTTTGTTAATTAATCTTTTTCCACGTCTTCTCTATGCACTGGTTTGTTCATATAATATATGCTGTAATTATTTCAACAACTACATCGAATTTTTATTTCTAATTGGAGAAATATAATGATCGAGAATGTACACGTGATTTTTGTATAGGTTTCAGACATTTTTGATAGCATTTAAGCGAGGAGAATTGTATGTGCACGAGAGCAATTTTATTTGCAGCATCGCTATTTATAAAGATATCTTTTTGTAAAACGAACTATGTGAATTAGTTCTGACATACTAAATAAGTCGAATAATATCGATGTGTATCCAATCTACATGCCCAGTAACAATTTGTCATTTATAATAACGTTATACCTAAAGGAGTGAAATTTCCATAACATCAAAATTGGCTAAATTTTTCTTGATAAATTATCCTAGTTCTGAGATTCGAACCAACTTGTATGATCTTATTATTTTGAAATATCACGATCCAATTGTATTTAAAAAAAATATGTTGCGAATGCAGGCTCGTCACTTGATCACAAATATTTTACGAAGCAAATTGAAGTATTTCAAAGGGTTAGAAACAAGAATGTTCGCATCACGAAACGGAACACGCGGAGAAGCAGAACGTTTCCTGGGTGACGTTAAACGTCCGGAGTTGAATATTTCGCTGGACGACGGCGGTAAGCCGGTTAAATGTCGTGGTTCACCGTAAAAACCCGGTCGTTTGCCGTCCAAGCCACGCCGCCATAAAATAAAACTGCGCAACCGCGTGCGTGTATGCACGCCGACCCCATTATAAGCCGTATAACTCGGCGCTCGTAGCATGAAAACTCGCGTAAGTGCCAGCTTTTATTTCATCGTTTAGCCTGTGACCCTCCGTCGATGTATCCCAGCTGATCGTCAAATCGACGTTAAAAAATCTTGGCTGAAAGTTGAAAATCGATGATCACTTCTTTCGTGTGTTTAATTTGTAAAATACTTTTATGAGTGAATGTTAGTGAATATTAGTGAATATTGGTACAGTGTTGATAGTTAACAGTGATTCTGTTTTATGCATACGCGTTCACTATCGATAATTTTATGTGGAAAATGTTAAATTCGAACTTGGATTCACAAACGTTCTTTAGAATTGGATTTAGTCTCATAATCAAATGAAATAATAGTTTTGGCGTGGAATTGGCTTCGAAATGGCTTTCCTACGAAAGAAGAAAATATGACTATCATGTTTCTCATCTGCGGTCTTCGCATGGTAATTACAAAAACACAGGCGACTCGTTAGTCTTGTTACAATATTTGAATTTTTATACTTCAGTCTCATTTTTGTTCTAATAAGCAGAAAAATTGTTAACGTTTTAAGAAAAGCTTTAGTATAGAATTGAAACGAGAAGTCATGTTATACTGTTAACAGTTCTTTCGTGTTTCGCACGAACTATAGATACTTTTTAACATTATAAAACTATAAAGATTAACAACTTTTAATATGTAACTAAATGTTCCATACATAAATCGGTATAATTCAAGCGACATTGATCGAAGTAAATAGATATTTTAGTTAGTTTAGCGACATGATTATATAGATTTATCATCTAAACATCATCTAAATAAAAATCAATATCAATATTAACAAAATCACCTGTATATTATCAATAATTGTAAAAAAGGAAAATCCGAAACTCCAATGGGAACACTTTGGCGCTTTTGGTAATTCTAGTGTTAAACTTCCATAAAAGCTATTATACTTTGCTCATTTTATCCAACAATTTAATTATCCAACACATCTCGTCTTATTAAAGAGTAGGAAAAATGTAGTCCTCTTTGAACATGCATTTCTCAACTTCAAAATGTACATCTTTTCTATCTCACAAAAGATACCTTTTACAAGCATAATCTGTTAATGCATCGGCGGATTCGAAATGTCGACGACAAAATTTGAGGCAGAAAAATCGAGCTGCCGCTGATTGAAGCGACAGGCTGCATCTCGACGAAGGTTTGACAGGGGCATCACGGCCGTGGATCGAGCGATCGAACCGGTCGACAGGCCGGGTATCGGTGGAAAAGGTGGAGAGGACGAAATCGCGCGTAACAAACGGCCGTGTACATTTGTCGGGGGGTGGGCTCGCGTTTAGCCCTCCCCCCTCGACATTAACATATTCCGGCCGATTCAGGGCAAACATCGACGCAGCGGCGCCACTCGTTCACCCCTTACTTCCGGCACATTTGTGTTTTGTTTCCAGCGAACGCACCCCGCGAACGCGCGTCGCCGTTTTCGCGAACAGTTGGCCGCGTTTCTCGCGAAAAACGCGTTGGCAAGGCGCGTGCTAGGGGTGGTTTTGTCGTTAGGGATGTTTGTTGCGCGTCGACGAAAGTCGTACAAGAGTATTCCTAGCTTTTTTTCTGAGCATTTCTCCTCGTCGGTGAATTTGGTTTGGTTGTGTGCTAATTTTTGGTGATTGTTCTTCTTATTTCAAGGTAAATATGTTTTTTAGTGAGAATGCGTTTTGCAGAGGTATATTATCATATACTTTAAAGTGAGTTTGTAGTTTTATATACTCATTTAATTGCGAATCATTTTTTATAAACTTCAAGTGAAGTACATCCATTTTGTACAACATTTTTATATCTTTATTCTCATATTTAAATTCTTGTACTCTTGTATCTACTTGTACTTGTAATTTCTTGTACTAATTTCCTATTTACTGTAAACGAGATTTCTTGTATTTATAACAATGAAACAATGTGAAAGCGTGCGAAGAATCGGTGTAAGTAGAATCGGACTTACAGAACAGACAAATCTTTGTTTTCAATAATTCGCTTTACATTCCGAGAATTCTCAGCTTCAGAAAGTTTATTGGATTTCGCTTTTGTCCTTTTTACGTTTCTTATCGTAAATAATAGTACTACATGAGTTTTTTATTATCTTTAGGTTCGAAAGAATTTGCTAGGAAACTGAGATGTGATCTCGTTTTACCGCCTGGCGATAATTCCGTCAACATCCTGTTTTAAGTTTCTACTTTTGTTCCAGGGAAGAGCTTCACCTTGACGATTATGCTACAAACATCGCCACCTCAAATAGCCACTCTGTCGAAAGCGATCAAGGTCACCGTCGATGGACCAAGAGAACCCAGATCAAAGACAAGTAAGTGTTACAGGGTTTTACCAGCAGTAGGTAACTCAGCTTTTAAACTTGAACAGACACAATAGATGTTTAATCATCTGCTTATATTTTTGAAAATTTGGAGTGGATTATTACGAAGTAGAATTTTAAAGAAGCTAATTGTTTGAAAAAAATTTAATTACGTTTTCGAATACTTCTATTCTCCTAAATATATAAATATGAATTTAGTTGGATGGAACATCTGCACTTAATTAGATGCAAATAATTTACAAACGCAAGTGCCAGTTAACTCACCAACTAACAAACTATCCTCCTTCTTTCTATTACTGAGCATACCTAATAGTTGTATTTCTTTTTAACGCCATTCATTTTTAGACGCAAAATTTCTAAAAAGAAGAGGAAAAGAAAAAATAGAAATCATCTTCCGAAATCACTGATATTCACTAAAACTCCATCAAACCTTAACCCGTTGCCTTACAATTTCTTTAGCTAATACTTTCCAACTTCAACTAATATAGTACGGGTCAAATCACTGGATGAACATATACTGATAACTAATTATGTAATAGTTATAATAAATTGTACTAAACTCATAGAGAACTCAAGTAACAATTATCGAATAGCTTACATCGTAAAAATATCAAATTTGACAGAGATATTGAGAACAGTAATAATCTACGAAGAGAATACAAAGAATGCAAGTCACTGGTCAATTAAAAATGTTAACAAACTGTAGTAATGATTAATAAAGAGCTCAGCTAACAAGTGGACAATTTACATCGCACGATGTTCAAACGCTGTTGTGAAGTTTGTAAAAAAATATGAGAAACGAAAGTCAGTGATTTGTCTGACCCCATATCACTTCAGATTAGAAAAAGAACACACGTTGTAATATACCACACGAATTCACGTTGCGTTTCAGGACACCAGGCCTTTCATCCCTTCCACTTCGGGCCCAGGCCGTTCCCTTTCGGCCACCCTCAGGATCCTCTGGGATTCAAGTTGTCCGGTAAGTGTCTGCCGATAGAACACTCCGTCCAGATCTGCTACCTGCCGGTATGGCACATAGTACAGCATCCACCTCGTAGCTCGTCTCCAGCTCCAACCGGATAACTAAGTTTACAACCCTGCATCATCCCCTTTGCCGATGTCGCGAAGGCAAGCTTGCTCCACTCAGTCTTGGCTTGCTTGGTGGCTACGAAGGGTGTCAAAATTGAGCGTCGGCAGGCGCCGACTCAAAATTGAGTTTTGCCACGGGGCGTCTAAGTGGAGAAGACTCTGATTAAGCCCCGGCCTTTCGTTTGTCGACGCCACTCTTCGCCGAAACTTTGCGCCCCGTTTGACGAGCGACTTCTCGCGCTACTGAAATTTCCGATCGTCTTCGAGGGAAACAGCCGCTAGGCCCATACTTTGACTTTCCTTGGCAGTTGGAGAGGAACGGAAGGAACATTCGGTGGTTTCATCGTCACGAGGATTCTCTAGGTTTAGATTCGTTTTGGTAAATTGTGGTGAAATTCGCCAGTGGCTATCAGCAAACGACTAAAATTAATATTGGAACTATCAAACTTGATTTTCTAACGAATTACTAAAATCCATATATTTCCAGACCTCTGTCATCTTGGGCCTCCAAAAAATCGAATATGGTTAATCCCGGGTACCACAGGTCTTCGTTATTTTCAACACTAGAAGGTTCCATCTCTGAAGCATCCATTTTTGTCAATTTATCATCACACGAGCAACCGCATCACAGGCTTCTATCCCGATCTTTAAAAGATCGAATATGATTAACGTCTTGATACCACAAGTCTCTATTACCTCAAACACAAAAAGTTTCATCTCTGAAGCATCCATTTTTGTCGATTTATTACCACACGAGAAAGCCAGAGCGAGCGGCCGGTTGCAGCGGCGATTTCCGGTGGCGGCGCATTCGACGAGCTAGTTTGGCGGCGCGGATTCCAATTCAAATTCGTTCGAAGCTCGAAATTTTGATGGGACTAGCCTCGAGCAGCGAGGGTCGGCTACTGATACTGGTGCACCGACAGTGTATTGTTTCGGCATGATAAGCGGCTTAACGGAGCTTCTCTCCCCTGCCTGCCCCCGGGGGTAGTGCGGAGTAGCAGTCCTGCCGTCGATTTCTCGTCTCTGCGCTCCTATCCATCCCCTTCTCTCTCTCTTCCTCTCCCTCTCTTTCTGTCTATCCACCCTTTCCAACCCTCCCTTTTGTCCTACCACCCCCGTGGTCTACTCAATCAAGGACCGCGCCCCCGTCGACTTTCTCCTCTTCTTCTTTCCTTCAGATTTCCCATAGTAATTTCAGCTAACGAGGACGGACGCAACAATTTCCAGGTCGGCTGCATAAAATTGTTCCACGGTAATCGCTGAGCGGAAGTGTCGCACAGTCTCGTGTCGTAACGCGGCTATACAGCACGGCTAAATCGAATTACCGAGCTGCGCGATGGAAGTTCGCCGCGTTGGATATTTTGCGGAGAACGCCGGCTGTGGCAGGAAAATAGAAGAGGATAGGGTACGACGTGCAGGAACAACGACTTCGTCAGTTCTATTTTTGCCATTGTCGAACTTGCTTGCCCTAGGTAGAATCAACTTTGTTGTAATTACTCTTGGTAAGGTTGGTCGTGCTTGTATTTAAGGTTTTATGATAGGATCGCTGTTCTCTGGTCTATCTTCGTACTTGTTTCAATATTCTTTTTATAAAAACACATTTGAGTATCGAAATGTACATGACGGACGCGAGGAACAGTTTCAACGACCACTTTACCACGTGTGCTGGTTTTAGCGTCGTCCTATATTAAAGATATTCTCATCCGAAAATAGAGTATAGCTACGACTCTTTGCATTTCTTTTGAAGTGGAGCTTCATAATCCACCATGTAGAAGTTCCACTTTTACCCAAAAGTTGTTCGCAGTAGTAATCTTCTACAGGAAAATTGTCATCATCTGAAAACACGATTACACTCGAGTGTTTTTATTCTTTTGCGACAAAACTCGACAACCAACTATGCGTGAAAAAAATTGTACTTTTGTCAAAAATCTCGTCACACTCGATATCCAGCTTCCAAAGTCTCGATCTTCCGCTTCTAGAAAAATATTTCTTCGATTTCTAACCAACAGAGTTTTCACCCTTGTACTTCAAGCACAACCCTTACGTACCACGAGGAAGAATGTTCGTTCGCTAGTTCCTTAACCACCCTTCCACGACAAATTCAATTCTCCTTCGAAGGAAACGCGCTGTCGCGTAACTGGGTCGCAGTCGCGACCGACATCACCCTCATATCGATCGGTTTATTCCAAGCTCGTGTCCACCACTTTTTCAACCCTTTCGCTGGTAGTTCGACGGTCAGCGCATAGGTTGCGCCTCTGTCCAGTTCGCCGCTGGGGTCAGTCGGACAAGCGTTTCAACTTTCGCCCACCCTTTGCAACACCAAAGGGGCTATAGCCTATCGTTGTTCGGATAAAGACGCGTTTCAAGAGCTGGTTTATTAGATATCCGCGTCCGGGGGTTGATAAGGAGAGGAAAGGGGAAAGAGAAGAAGCGAGAGACGGCTGGCTACACGGCGAGCCAGGGGTTGTTAAGGTGCCCATTGAGGTGTAACTAGGGGGATGTTATTAAATTTCGTTCGGGCCTAGCTCGAGGGGAGGCTCGAATTTTATGCTATCCCTGAGGACCATCGAAGTCCGGTACAGAGTCTGTCTTTATTCCATCCGTGAATTTTCTCTTCTTTTGTCCTGTTTCTTTGAAGGTGTTCAAGAAGCGACGTATACTATTGTTCGTCGGTATCTGGATACTTGTATAGCAACTGTGTTTGAATTTAACTCTCGCTTATAAGTATCAGAACGCTTATGAAGAGTGAGGTTAACTTTAGAAGTTACTAGAAAATTATCAAAAGCTTTGGGATTGTTATCTCGCTTTTTAATTGTTAAAAACTTTGAGAGCTATTATCTAAATTAGTTTTAAACTGCTAGAAAATGATTAAAAGCTCGCAAAGTAATTATTACTTGCTTGAGATTATAGAATGTCAGGCAAATGAAGAATTCGTATATTGGATGTTGCGATCAAACCTCTTTTCTACCTTCATGCGTGCTAAGATCGAATTCTTTCTTTCATTTATATCCACTACATTCCTTGATCACTGCTCTTGGTTAACCGATCCTGTCATCCATACTGTCAATTTTTCTGTTGTATTTGTTGTTACTTGAGCCGAGATTCTAGTTTGATTTTTAAGAGAACTTCTCTGTGTTCCTCATCTAATTCGTTCAATATTTATTCAATGCGATTAGAGGATCGTGAAGATCAACGTACGATTGTTAAACTAGTCATGTGCCTCTTATACTACTAGATTTTGCAATATAAATCGTAATAAACAACTTTTTCAAATTTCTGGGCGGTTATCTTGTATAAATGCAAATTTTTGTTAATTCTTATTAATTCGGATGAATCATCATATCTCATATGTAACCAGGTGTCTGTATATTTATAAACGAGAGATACATGTAACTGACTGTGTTTTTTAATTCTTCATTCGTCTTTGAATCGATTCCTCTTTCCTGTAACTATTAGCAGAAACGCGAAAAGTCTTTGTTCAAGGATTTATCAATTCGTCAGATGAAGTTTCATCGTTGAAATTAATTTTCACGCAAGAAGAACGTTCCAAACTTTAGAGGATTCTTAAAAAATAATCATCTTATTTCTAGCTAGTAATTATCTTTGATATTTTTCTTCGAAACTCTTTATCTTCAAAGATCATCGATTCGCGATCGGGTTGTTGCACAGCTGGACGATTGAATTTCAGAACGGGCAGCGACAGGATGGAGGAAACACGAGGAAAATTAATGTATTCGGTGAGTGGCAACACGCGAGAAGATCCTCGTTGAGATTGTCCGAAGAACGAAAACAGGCCGATCACGTGGCTCCCGGGAGGGCGTCTTTGTCAATCTAGCTAAGGGGATGAAAAATCGCGAGAGCAGCCAGGGATTCGAGTTAACAAGAACAGCTCGCGCAGCTCGATTCCCAACTCACCCCGAGTTCCGTTGTTCCACCTCTTTCTACCCTCCAGTGTCAATTAACCGCCTACCAGGGGTTGGGGGTTGCGCCGGAAAAATCGCAACCCCTGTTTCAATAAGGTGGCCTTTACCTCATTTGGGGGAGATTGTTAGGAGCGTTCAGTTTAAAACTGTCGCGCGCCTTCGTTTCACGGATCGTTTTACAGTAGATCTTCGCGAGCTTTCTTTAAAGAGGACCGCTCGTTTTCTTCTCTTTCCTTCATTTCCTCTCCCATGTAGTGCTTCTTTTGGAAATTCGATATGGTAAATTTTCTCGGAGAAATATCTAATCGATTGTAGAAAACAGAAGGTGGATCGTGTTTTAGATCTACGATCTGATTGTCAAGTTCGTTTTACAGATTTTGCAGTATGAACTGATATAAATGACTCCGTAAATCACGAAACAAGGAGTTTAGCGTAGATATACGTAAACGAATGTTATAATATACAAGGAGCTTTGTTCATTTTGGGTTCATTAATATTTTAGTTACTTGTGCGTTTTGATACGAGGAATTGTAGAGAAATTTAGTCGGTCTAGAATTGCAGTTAATAATATTTTCCTTCGAGATAATGTTCGAGACCATCGACAGTTTTTTCAAGTGAAAACATCGACGAGTTCTTTTATTCGTTGTATTGTACTCGTGTTCGAAAATGATTATTTGGAATGATCCTTTTAACTCCAATCTTATAAAATTCACTGTATGAACGTAAACTTAAATTTTGTCAATTTTACAATGAAACAAATTCCAACAAAATTTCACACACCTTTTCTACGTTGAATCTATAGAATATTATAGAATCGCTCATAGAATATTCCATAGAATATCTTAATTAGTTTATTTAGTTCAGTTCCGAGTTTCCGAAGAAACCAACCCCTAATCGAAAGGCAGGGTGTCGATTTTCAGACGGAACCCGAGTCCTTCTTAAAGGATCCTTTCACGTCCACGGAGAAGCGAGTAACCCTTGACGAGTGCGGTGCAGGATCCTTAAAGGTTCCCTTTTTAAGGGTTGCTTCTGTCCACCCCAGCGTCAAATCACGGCGGATCCTTTAAATTCGCGTCACATTTCACCCTCCTGCGTGTCTTGCAAGAGCCTCCTGGGGCGTCCCGTCTTTTAATCAGCCCTGGTGACCAGGAACTTTCGGTCGCGGCGACGGTAACTAATGATACCCTCTGTCCTTCTTCGTTCCCTAACTTCTATCGTTTCCTCTATCTCTTTTATCTTACAATGACACGAGAACCCGTAAACACAAAAGGACGGTAAATGAATTTAATGAATTTACATACGACCTTGTCAATTTCTAATTTACTTCTGCATAATTTCATTTCTTACGACTTCTTAATTCATTCGATATTTGGTGACTTACATGTTACTTGACGTCACTTCTAATTTTCAAATTGCAACTAAAGAAAGTTATTTGGTTACATCAGCGTCACCCAAACTTTTTTCGAGTTGTAACTCTTTCGTTATATTTAAATGACTTGCAACCTCCCCTTCTTATGCAGACGAATAATTTGGATACTATAATATTTCAAAATATAATTCTAATTCGGTATTAAGTGACTGAAATATAAAATTTAGCCAGCCTCAACTTCTTCAGAAACACCTTGCGCCTCTCTCCTCCTAAAATATCGAGGCTCCCCTAAGAGATTGTCACTCGTGACCCGAAAAAGTATTGGAATGGAATCGGTATCTCGAAACTCGTCAATTTCTATTTCCTCGTACATAACCGTATCTAGTCAAAGAACGAGCGAAGAATACGACGGATAGACGTGACTCGAAAGGGTAGCGAGGAAACCTGTACAATGAACGTTACGAAAAGTTGGCCGTTTTTATCCGTAACTTCAAAGAGGATGCAAGCGTAAATAAGAGAAGGAAACAGGCACCGAGGGTGAGAGGGGATGAAAGGTTGGTGTGCGGAGGGCGAGAGCGAGAGAGACAGCAATTTTCTCGTCCTTTCTCGAAATATCTCCTCGCAGAGCTTAGATCGGTGCCAGGGACCTTTCCAGGGTGGCATTTTAGGGGTTGCTGCGACGCGATAATGAGAACGGGCGCAAAGGGTGGGTGTGCAAAGACATCCGACCGTCGGTAGCGAGAGGCTAGGACGTGGGAAACGGGGGTTGGGGGTGGTAGGTCGGCGGCAGGTTAGAGGGACGGCGGGGGTAGTTAGAGAAGAAGCTGAAAAGAGAGAGAGAGAGAGGGGGGAGGTTGAGCGAGCAAGCTACACAAGGGTTAACGCCTTAGCAGTAAGAAGGGCGTTTTAACTCCTGTTTTGCATAGATTTGAATAGATAAGGAGGACAGGAAAATACGCGAATTAATTTATTATGTATCTCTGGCTGGTTGCCGCCCGGAGGGGTTTTAAGCGAGCAACCCGAACGGAACCGGCTTTACTCTTTACTTTCGAGCCTGCCCGTCACCCTTTAGCCCAACGTCTTTAAACGCCGCCCCCCTAAGTTTCCCGACGGCTCTCACTCTCCTTTCCTCCGCTCTCTTTCTCTTTCTTCTAGCTATGACAAACGTAATTCGCTTCTGAATCTCACGGCTTAGAGTTTCAGGGAAGATGGAAAGAATCTGGAGGCGGGTGACGTACTTTTTTCTCTTGTTCGTTTTCTGTTTTCTTAATCGCTGTGCAATTAAGGAAAGAAGGAGATTTAACGTTTTCTATTGTATTTTCAGTCATAGCGTATGTTCTATGTGGGTAGATTTTAACCGTATGTTCAGGTAGGAACATATGAAATGTCCCATTCTTAAGGATTCATATTTTACTGAGTTCTGGAAAGAACACATGTAGATGTTTATGTAAGTGTTAAGGGGTTAAAATTACCATTATTGTATTTCGAAATGATATATTAGATATGTTTACATTTATTTTGAGAAAGGGAAACATTTCGGAAATTGGTATAACAAGGTTATTTCCAATGAGTGTCTTACGTATCACCGATACATACTACTAGTTCCCTGGATACTTCATACGCGATAGACTACAACAAAGCTGTGCAAGCCGTTCTTATTATTTAGTAATTTATTACGCATAGCTATTTTCTGTATTAATATTTCCAATATCCGACTTTCAATATCTGATTTTCAATATCATTGATTCGTACTACTAATTCGCGGTAGAAATTACTTTTTACCAAGATTATCATAATTCTACCATTTTCAATTTTAACGAAATTGACTCGATCAGTATATTTCATTCACGATTCACTTTAATGAGACTGTCTGCGTTACCTGTCCTTATTATACAATAATTTATTCCGACTAATTATCTCTAATCGTTACTTTCAACGATTGTCTGCCATACCATTGACTCATACTACTAGCTGCCAATATAAGCTACTTTTTGCAAAGATTATCGTAATGTTTTCAATTACATCTTTTATTAAAATCATTAGACGATATTATAGCTCTAAAAATTAGTTAACCACAAGCTTCTCTGGCCAAGTTTCAAACACGACAAGTATCGAGAAATAACACGAACGCGTAACCCGACGTGTGGGGTGGTTAAAACAGCGGAGCACATTTTGAACATGCTGCTCGATAATACATCATCCCTTAAAGCTTCTGTACCCCGGTGGAAGGTACACATAAAGGCAACTAACCCTAGGGCCGTAACGTTTAAGCTTAACATTTCTCACCCCTTAAAGGGTAGCGGCTCCTTGAACCCTTTCAGCTCTCTGGCGTGGTTGTGTCTCTTTCCCTCTGACTCTTTCAGAGGCTCTCGCCTGGCTTCTCCCCTCATTAGTCTTCATTTGTTTTCGGAATTATCGCCCGCCACCCTCCAACCTGGCACGCGAACTCTCTCCCCCTCCGAAAAGGGTGCCAGCCGTTTTGGGGGTTTATTAAATTGAAAGTATGTTACGAGCTGGTTGAAACAGATACGCGCCGCTGTCAAATACCGAAACTCTCCAGTTCCGTTCTATCAGCGATTAGGAGAACCGAAATTCCCTCAATTCTAAGGGATGAGACGATTTCGCGAATTTTCAAATACGAAATCTTCCAAAGTGTCACATATAAAAATTTGGAAACTTTCGAGTATAAAATTTTGCAAAGTCTCAAATATATAAAAAAAAAAAATAAAATTTTGCGGAGTCTCGAACACAGAAGATTAGGAAAATATTAGGAATATAAAGATTTGGAAAATTTCAAGTATAAAAGTTTACAAACTCTCAAGTATACGATTGTGGAACCTTTTGGCATACAGAAATACATTCCTCGGTATGAAAGTTTCTATTAATACGTTCGAAGGTTTAAGGATATCTTCGTTTAAAATAAATATGAATTCCTGTGCGAAGACTCGAGGGTGGATTTTCAGAGAATAGGCAAGCAAAGTCGTCACTTACGGCGCATCAGGTACAGGAAACCCTTGGCCTCCTTAAGCTCGCTCACAGCGTAGCTTTCGCGCGCCTCTTATCGTTTTCTTAATCCCCTCATAAAGTAGCTGCATCCTACAACCTTCCACCCCTCTCTCTGTCTCTCCGTCTCTCTTTTCCTCTGTGAGTTTCCAGCTGGGTTGCTCGTAGTTCCACGACGATGTGGTAGAACGCGAGATAGTGGTGTCCTCTCTGGCAAGCTCGGCTTAAAGAGAGCTTAAAAATCACCCCTTCAACCCCTACCGAGCTTTTTCCATCCCTTCTACCAACCATACAACTGTTGGAGGGGATTCAATGGCAGCCAATAGCGATGGTCGCGAGCTATGTACGCCACGCCCACGTTCCAGTGACCAGACAACCCTCCCCACTCTTTAACAGACTTCCCCTACTTGTCACCCCCGTTGTGATCCCTACCCCTGAAGCCGGTGGCTTCGGAGCTTTCACGGAATTTTTAAACTGCCCCGCACAGATGACGGTATAATCTGCTATTGATCAAGGTGTTTCGAAAAACCGATACCATACCGATGACTACGGGCTTCACTTTTACTCCTTTCCACCCCCAAACGTCCGCCACCCCTGCTCGCGAGCTACAACTCGTTCCGCCGCGGTTTCCTAACTTCTTTACTCGATCGTTTCTGTTAACGCTTCCACTTCTCCTCGTTTTTATCGTGTTAGTTCCAAGATCGAATATTTATCTATTTTTATATCCTCTGGGGGATGAGTTTTTCGATGATTCGATGTAATAGATATAATTAGGATTAATTTCTTCTTTTTTTTTTTACCTTGGTTTTCGTCTGTTTAAGAAGAAGGCAATGGAAGTTTGGAGGAAGGGTAATTGCGTTGGAACAGGTTAAGCTTTGTGATGTCCTGAATTTAATTGTATAGCTGCATATGTGAACGATTCCCATGGTCACCCGGTATCGGCTAGAATTGAAATAAAAAAGAAAGGTGATCGATCGTTTCTCTATTCTCTGTTGGATAAATTTAACTGTCCATCCACGTCAAACGTTCGCTACGTCAAAGAGAAGCGTTTCTGTACCTCTATCTGTCATCCGCCGATCGTTTATCCACCTGACATTATATAACATTTCCACATCTCCTCCAGAGTGCGTTTCTTTTTCAGTCTCGTTGCTATTTATTGCGGTCGTTCCTCACGTTCTATATTCATCCTGGGCCAAGATTGATTCCTTTTAAAAGTGGCGTTCAATTTTTTATTGGATACGAAATTGTCTCTTTGAAAATACAAAAACCTTTAATTGATATAGTTTGAAAATAAAAGTATAACATGGTAATTACGTTGCGTAATAAATTCGTTCACTATCTAATCTATATTTTTAGCCGCGGCCTACGAACATATGATAATATGAACATATGATAATATGAACATATGATAATATGAACATCTCCTTCGTGGTACACAGTGCACGTTTACAATGTTCCAAATTATAATAATGGAATATTTACTGTACTATAAATATCGGAACATCAATTATCCTAATATTTGCAGAAATATTGTTCGCGAATAATCGTCGAATAATTTAAAGAATACCAAAATTCGTAAAAGGACAAAATCTTTGCGAACTAAAATGAGCGCAGTTTATAATTCGCTTAATCTACTTGCAGAGGATAATAGAACAAAATAATACATAGATACGTTTTCTCAGGTTCGTCTAAGGAAATATGAATGAATTTATTACACAACCAAATACGTCTGGAAAACTACAAAATTGAAGAATAATTTACAAAAAAAGAAAACAGCTTTTTCTCGTTTTGAGAAGGACTTTGGTCTTTATCGATCGAAGAAACGGTGGCCAAGGTGCTGGCCAAAAAGCCAAGCGACTGACAGACATTATTTTAGATCTCTTGGATTGCACAGGCTTGCAACACCTGGGTCTGGAGCAAGGAGCCAGCCAAGGGTGGGGTGGATTACCTCGGGGCTCTCTTCCGCCGCACTGTCTTCCGCCGCCTCCCGGTCACCATTCGCATACACATCCTCCGGCAGCTGGTGCGTCGGCCTTCAATCCCTTCCACCACAGCATCGAGCAAAGATCTCCTAGACTTCCTGGACCTAACTCTGGTAAGCCGTTTTTAACTTTATCGTCTTATAAATAAACTGCGGATCTTTATGTGTTTGTGGATTGTTGCAAGCTGCAGCGATGCACATGATATGCGAAAATATAAAGCGCATCTTTATATATTTATGGAATATTTAACGCGACAACGCGTAATATACAAAAATATACTGCGCGAAATAATTAGAAGATAGTTTGCTCCGTGTGATTCTGATTTTTATACGAACTATCTTTGCCTGCGTGTCCTTTTAATTGTTTTAGCACTGAAATTAGCAGCGCGATTTAAATGATCAATTCGTGGTATTCTAAAGGGTATTTTTAAAGACTTTTCAAGATTGCAATGATTTTGGTAAACTATATGGATGATGGGATCACTCATTATATATTTTGTATGATTATTCGTAATAGTTTATATTAATATCGATTATATCAATTATTTGACTTTTTTGAACAGCTCGTATAAATCCTTGTATATGATGATAAATTCATAAATTTGCATAAACATCCGTAGTTTACATAAAAGGCCATGTCATACTGCAAAAAAAAAAAAAAGAATTACCCTCAAATGATAGAAAGAATTAGATTTAATCAAATTATTTCTTCCAATAATCTTGTTTGTACGATCTGTAAAAAGGATATCAGACCTTGGTAATAGTGTCAGATGATTTATAGATGTTTGGCAAAGAGATGAAAACTGATTGGTCAATGGGTTTCTTAAAGAACCGTCCAGGAATGATTTGGGTCCAATCAGCGTATCCGTCAGGGAGGTGACCCCGACCACGTCACCTGGTAATCCTGGACCTGGATTACTCACGACGGCTACTGTTGCGGCACCAACGCCTCCGGCGGAACCTACCACCACCACTACTACGCCTAGCCCCTCTGGACATCATTCACATTTTCAAGGTATCGATTCGCTTCAACCAAATCTTTAAATTAACATTATAAAACTAACGAAAATTATTCTTTTAATCCTTTAAATCGCTAATAAACAGGGAATAAATAAAAAGTCATATAGTTTTAGATTTTAAACTTTCACGATGATTAGACGATCACGGTGATGGCACATTGGTGGTTCTTCGGGTTTCGATCGTATTTTCGAATGCTTCAGTTCACTTCCTCGGAGTCCCGAAGAAGCTGAGTTCGGTGGACATTCCAAATTACTTCTTCAAGGTACACCTAAAAAGGTGTACCTTAAAGCGCAACGTACTATTAAAGATACGATCGAAATTCGATCAACCAAAAATATGTCAATTATATAATAATATAATAAAGAGTTCGGATTTAACAACAAATTCCATTATAACAGTATGAAAAGAGCAACATGCCGAGAAATCGTATCGAAAAGAAGATATCTTCTCTGTTAGCGATTTGATCTGTTTTACACAAGTCGAGGATTACAACTGCCTATTAAAATATACTTACTGAACTCAAATATCACCTCTTATCTTAAACTTCGATCTCCAATTTAAATCTTATGCCTGAACTTCAATCTCTAATTCATCTCGATAAATTAACAAAAAAATGAAGAATTCATAGAACTGATATAATCACTTTAATGATAGGTCTTCATCTTCTGGGGGCCACTGGGTCTATCTTCGGATCGATATTCGCTCCGTTGCTGCCACAATCCTCTTGGCTCTACAATCCACTCTACCACACGCAGCAGTACGTCTTAGAGCCGGAATGGCATGCTCTAGCGTTAAGAATGGCCCAGCAACGGCTCCAGAGACCTGACCAGGCGCGAGTGGAAGAAATGAGGAAACTTCGTGGCAGCAGTAGCAGTCCAGAATCCGCGTTGAAGGAAGAAAAACGTCGAGACGACGATCAAGATGTTCTTCGTAGATCAGGTCTGGACAGTCCTGACGGAAGCATAGAAGTGGACGATAGGAACGAGAATGATGCAAACAGAGATCGCGTGAGGAGCGACGAGTCTCTTCCGGAACAGGATTCTCCAAGGATCTCTCCCATTAGAAGCGACCTGGAAGACACTACTGACGTCACATTTCAAGATGCCTCCGTTCACCTAAGACCTAGTATAGAAAATTCGAACGATCAAGAGATCACGAACGATGAGATTCCTCGCAGAGATCTGAAGATCCGTCTGGAAGGCACTGTGGATCTCAGTACAAAGAAAGGACAGGATAAAGAGAACGTAGGACAAGATCTTACCACCAGGAAGAAAGAAGACGATACCGACGTGGAGAGGGAAGGCGTGCGAAGCAGAAGAGAGAGAAGCCCTAAGCCTAGACAAGTCTGGAGACCGTATTAAACGAGGATATTCTTCATTCGATAGATAAATATCGAAATTTTACGTGATGGTCTTGTTGTAAATTTCAACCAGATCTGCCTCGATTAATTTAGGGTCTGTTTTAATATTAGACAGTCGTACGGCCAGGTGATTATAAGAGAGATTTGTATCGATGTAGATGAGCCTGAACAAGGTTCGTGGAAAGCTCAGAGCCTGGTCCTGGAACCAGGAATTATCATGGACTCGAGGACTAACCAGGGTTTACGTTCGTATAGTATGTAAATATATAAGCGGCGTCCAATTATTATTTAGGTTACTATTTCGCGTACGTGTGAAACGCTACCCACTGTCATTTCGAGTGAGATTAATCGATTTTTTCGAACGATCTTTATCACACCAGTCCTGATTTTCGTTTCAATGGACACAAGGTTGATAGAATCTCGCGAAACTTCAACTCCGACGAGTTAGGTTATTATCAAGGTCTGTGTGTGATAGGTATCGTTCGATTCTTTCTCGTCGCGGTAACTGTGAATCCGTGACATTGTAAATATTACTGACTTAAAGAGTCCAGGCCAGAGTCACGTGCCTCTAGGCTACCCCATCTCCTTTTTGTTTTTTCGCCTCTTTTTATGAGAGACATTAATCGACCGTCAGAAAGTGTACGTAACGAAGATCAAGTACGAGTCGATGTGACTGGCCTCGACGATGAGTTTCTTTCACTGTTTAAGTACATCATCAAATAAAGTAATATCATCCGTTCCATGAATGACCATCTTCTTACGCAGCATTTTCTTCGACACCAGCCTGGCCTGGTCTTCAAATAGTAAGTACTGCTTTTATCTGTTAAGCTCTGATATTTTACGTAATAACTCTTTGATTTTATAAGATACAGTTTTTAGATTTGAGATCGTGATTTTTATTATTGTAGGACTGTTTTGCTAGCAAGGAACAACGTTCCATAACAGTTCGTGTTTATTAACTTCTTAAATATTTTCTTGTTTCGGCCAAGGTTTGGAACATAGGAAATCTATTTACTTTTTAGAGATTACTTTTAAAACGTCTTTGACAATTACCGTTCGTAGGACACAGTGATCTATAAAAATTAGTTTCTGTTAATGTTTCTTACACAGTACTACGAAGGAAACTTTCAGAGTTTCAAAAAATCTCGAATTCCTCGGAAACTTAAAGAGAAGGGGAAAGGATAATTGGTTCCTAGTAAGTTTTAGCAGATGTCTTTACTTTCACGAGGTTTTGGGATAGAGAAAATTCGTTAGTTCCATCACAGAGGAAATTTTAAAAATTCGAACTCTTCGAAAACTCGAGGAAAGGGAAACGAACCGGGTCGTTTGGCAACTCTATCGATTTATTGGAAGATTCTTGATTAGGACAGGAAAATTTCGCAAACACCCGTCACGTTTCGCGGATCGATATCCTTTCCAGTGGAAGGGTGAGAATTGGCCGATTCGCGGGGGCAAAATCGGCGAAGTCGCGGACGCGCGCCAACTAACCCAACCTAATCCGGACGGACGAGATATGCAGCAGATTCAATAATTCGCCACGATTGCAATCGAGCGGGATGCACCGCACGCAAAAACGGCCAGGCCCGATATCCGCTCGGTGAAAAGGTCCGCGTGATTGATGGGACACACAAAGCGACCCCTTCCTCTCTCTCACCCTCTCTCTCTTCCTCTCTCTCTTTCTCTGTTTCTGTCCCTCTCTGCATATAGCTTCAACATTCACCAACACGCCCTTCGCTTCCAACCCTTGTCTCTCTCTCTCTCTATGTGTCCGTGTCACGTGGTTGAAATCGAGATAAAAAGACCGCAAAACAATTTTCTACATTATTTTCGGATGCGCCGCCCGATCAAATGAGCAATAATGCCCGGCACACCGCATTGCCATGAATCTTTCAAACGATGTATTCAACCGTGAGCGGCGTTGGTGCAGCGACGCGTTCCCAAACGATGAAAACGTCGCTCGTCCACGTTGCTAATTACGATACAGGTAAATATCCGCAACGAGCCCGGTAAAAATAGCACGGAGATTCGAAATGGAACGGTGAAAAGTCATTAGAGTTACTTAGTTTTCAATAGTCAATTGGCCATCGAATTAGGACCATCTAGCTTTTTAACTTTGAGTTTTAGTATGGATTTTTCGTGTTTTAATGCACTTATTATTTACCGTACTATTTACACGCTGTATTACTTATGTTGTAATGCATATAAAAGTACGACGTATTTTTGTTAGAATCCTACATACATATACATGTATATGAAATTTTACTAATTGCTAAGGTATTATACATATTTGTGTCTCGCCTTCCTATTCCTTGGTTATAGTTCGTATTTTTATCTACATGTTTATGCATTGTATGCATCTTATGATCTGATTATTTTATCAAACATTTTGAATTTTTATCTGCAGATCAAGTAATATGGTTGGGGACGAGTCTATAGAAATTTCCAGTAACATTGAAGTTGAGCGAATTACCTGATTATGGAAATATGCGAATATTCTTTCATAAAAGGAATTTCCTGGCGAATTTGGCTCTGTGACATGAGTTAATAATAAATGAATTAAATTAAATAATTGCTATGTATGCATGATGAAATAATTTGGACACCCAGCAATGGTTTCTATATTCCACATTATTTATTTCACATATAGGATGAAGTCCCATTAATGAATAAGAAGTGTAAATTATATGCACGCATAAAAATGGCGCGAGTATCATAGAGATGCGTGATACAGATTTTTTTACAAAATCTCTTAAACGATACTTAACGCCTAATATGTAACACAAGAAACGACAATTTTATGTAAAAAGAAATCTTACCTTTAAAGATTTCTATCACATTCCCGAAAACTACGACACAGTCTCAACTATATTCCATCCATCTGTAAAAAGAGACTAATACAGAAACTCCGGTCCTCTTCTCTCGATCTTTTCAGGACGTTTTATTTCTTTTTTTCTTTTTTTCTCCCTTCGTCGAAAGACCCTAGCGTACACGTCCATGCTGGTCGGGTTATCGTAACAAACTACCCCAATGACGACACGATTAAAATTTCACGGGGGTTGCGTGGCACGGGCGTGTTCTCTCTCTCGGAACAAACCGTCTCTCTGTATGATCCCTCTCTCTGCCGTGCCTACCCCGTCCATCGAGCCGGACCAGACCACCTTTCGATCCCCCTCTCGCTCACGGAGCCACCCCCTCATCCCCGTCGGGTGATTGGTACGCGACCGCAGCCACCCCCGCTTTTTAATACACCCGCACCTGCATACTCCACACCCGCAACCGGTGAGCTGCCACCGTACATACACCAGAGAGGGTGCATCCAACCCCCTCTAACCCGTCCCCCTGTTCTACTACCACCCACTAGTAGCTCTGCTCCTCTTCCTTCCTCTCTCTCTCTCTCTCTTTCTCTCTTTCTCTCTTTCTCCTTCAGCTACCGGTTTGGTGCTGCTGCATCGTTCGTCACGAGTGCTCGATCTCGCTCTCTCGCTCTCTTTCCCTTTCACTCTGTGTGTTTGCGTGTCGCGCTCTCGTTCCGCGTCAACGTCAACGGTGCACGCCGAGTGATTCATCGATCGAACACGTATTCGTGTCCCCGGCTCGTTCATCCCCCCGAAATAGCGACAAAGACTGGCCCTCTCCTCTTGCCCGGTGTGCGGACCGGAGCTAGCCCGTATGAAGCTATGCCCGAAAACCGCCGCCACGGCGTCGGGCACAGAAGCCAGAGAGACGGAAAATGCATTTCCAGAGTCGATGATTGGGGCCGTTCTTTCAATCGCGGTGTGGCCGCCTGCGGCTCTCGGCCGGCTCTCTTTCACCGATCTCGATCCAGACGAGAGAAACCGTGACTGGTCAGGGTTTTCCGCTTCAGAGGTACTAAACTTTGTCTTTGTTCCATATGGAAGACTGTAGCTACTGGCAATGAGCCTTTTGTGGATTGTATACTGTAAAATGCGACGAGGTGACGAAAGTTGGGAGACTTTGATAAATTGGTCGGTATCTGGTCATTCGAAAGATACTGTTTGTTGTAGAGTGTGCAATTGAAGCTGTACGTAGATCCGTTGTCTGGATGCGTTAGGATATCTTTTATTTCTAACAGAATATTACGATTTTATCGTCATAACTCTGCTTCGTTTGCTCTATCATTTTCGACTGAATTCTATTTTATTAACGTTAAGAAATATTTTTACAGTTTGGACAAAATATGAAAAGTGTGCATGATTACTCGGTTCAATTTTACGTTAAGTTTCTTAAAATATCAGAAATTCTTTTTACTGGCTGAAACAGGAGTGAGAATAAAATATAAAAGTTGGATGATCCTAGCAATGTTAATGTTAACCTAACATTGGTTAATTTGTTCATTCCCACTGATTTCGATATTTAACTTTATATAAACTATGTACCGAAGCGATCCACCACTATCAAAATCTAGCAGAAACACTGATCAAGACAGAATCGATTAGCCATCAGTTCTTCTAATCGCAGTACCTCATACATTTTCAAGACGGCTAAAGATTTCCGATCGCTAGTGATGCAGACGAGACAGTTGCGCCTGATTAAAGGGTGCAAAAGGCGTACAGGAAGGGTCAGCGAAGGAGGGATCAGGAATTATTTAACGCGGCTTCTCGACTTCTTCTGATCTTTTCCATCAGGTAGATGAACCCTTTCATCCTGAGGAGAGAGCATCGTAGGGTGGGTTGGCTGGCGATGGCGGGGATTCGAGGCAAGCCCCGATCCGCGACGATGAAAATTATACGCATACATAAGAGCAAGGTGAGAGACTGCTACGTTAAAGAAATTAGAGAGATAATTCCTCGGACGAATACCCAATTTACCCTTTCGTCCGAGCCCGAGCATCCTGGCCTTATTATCTAAAGTGCTCGGGCTGCGAGAGGCTGACAACGAACGAACAGGCAAGGGATAAAAAAAAAGAGGAAAGAAGGAGGGAAAGAGAAAAAGAAAAAGAACATGCACCCTTCTGACGGCAAGGAGAGCGCTGCTGCTGGGTTTGCAAGGACAAAAAGTATTAAAAGGACAGCTCCTCCTCGCGAACGTACAACCAACTGGTCGGCTGAAGGGATGCCCGCCAACTTTTTTCGGCTCCTATCATTTATTCACGCCGGAGTTATTTTCTTCCGGATGCTCTACTTTCCTGAAATGTAAAAGGGCAGATCTTTCGATCTCGAGTCTTTGCTGGTTTTTTAAATTAATGCCGATGTGGTTCTTAGGTTTGTATGCACGTATGATACAGGATGATAAATTGCCTACAGAGATGAGAAAAATGGAATTTCCCAAGGATACTACCAATGAATGTACTGTTTACCGCTAGTTTTCGAAATTTTCTTTCGATCGCACTAGCCTTGAAAATTTTATAAATTTTAGTGCATCAATCTCAGCGAAACGTTATTTCCATTAAAACTAAATCTATTCTGATGACGTGTGGAAATATGTTTATCTTAATTAAAAAAAGACACAGACATATGTATTTTATATATTACTTAATATTTACATACTTTTAATAATTTATGACCTAATATTTAAATATCGGAATATCGGAATATCGGAATACTTTCATCGTATAAAAAATTCTTTATAAAAAGACGAAATATCGTCGAAACTATCGAATTCGATGTATTTCAACATCACCGAACATATTTTCCCTAAAAGTCTTTTAAAAATTATTTTCCAAGAAGGTCAATTATTTTCCAAATATTTCCCAGAGATCTTCTAAGTATCATATTCCAACAACCCCAATAATTTTCTACGTTTCACCTGCGCGAAAGCTGCATTATAACAAGGAAACTTCGATTTCCTATATCTCCAAGTTTCCTTAAAGATTTCCGGAAGGATTAATGGAGGATCCTTTGGTCCCGGAAGCGTGACGCGTTGGCTCGATGCTAATAATAATAAACGATCGCAGATACAGTGGAGGCAGGTCGATGTAATTCGTACAAATGATAGTTTACGGCGATCACAGGGGTAGAGTATGTCGGTGGAGGGTGGTGAAGCTCGTATACATCGTAATGGCCCTGAAATTAGATCCCACCCTTGGCGCGGCTCCCGAGTTCGACAAATTCGGTTAGGTCGATGAAAAATGAATCGCTGTTACCACCGGCCTTTTGCTCTCTCCTCCATCGGCTTGGTCGGTTCGCATCTTCGATTTTTATCGGCGGACGTCCGGCACGCTTTAATTTATCGACATATAATTTATCGGGGGTGGCGGGATCTGTGGGTGTTTCAGCAAGAAAGGGATCAGCGTTCCAACGCGATTTTACCATCCGGTATGAAATGTTAAAGGTTCCGGAATTTGGATTCGGTTCTGTTGATTTTTCGATAGGTTCGCTGTTCATTTGCCAGGATTGTTAATTCATTCTCCGTTTACAATGCAGAAATGTAGCTTTGTTTTACAGATCAAAAGTACAAACACGTTCTTCTTGTTCGGGTTTGTATGTTTGCTTTTTAATTCATTTTGGAAAGGTCGATTCATTGTCCGGTTTTTCTGGAGAACCCAATAAATTAAGTGACGCGTCTGATTAGTGCCACCTGTTACTACTTACGACTTACGACCTTCCACAGTGCGCGTAAAAGTGCAAACGGTCCTATAAAAGTTTTATACGTATTCGTGCCATTTGTTGTGTGTTTAATTCGTTTAAAAGAGAGTGATTCAGTGTAGGCGAAGCATAGTGTCTGACCAGTGCCGCCCGTTACTACTTTCGAGTTCTTCGTACCACGCGTGGTTGCAAGTATGGCTACCGAATAATTCCTCTTGTAGAAGTTTTCTATCTATTTATGTTATCCGTTGTATTTTCAATTCGCTTTAGTATGGTGGATTTACTGTGTAACGCGCCTGCCCTGTGTTATATGATACTACTTGCGAGTTTCTACCACGTGTGGTTGGAAAGATGGCTAGCAAACGATTTTTCTTGTGGAAGTTTCCTATCCATTCGCCGCGTTTATCGTGTTTCTAATTCGTTTTAGGAAGGTAGATTTGCTTAGTACTGTGTCTGGCCCGAATAGTCTGTTACTTACTAGTTTCCATCATGAATGGATGGAAACATAACTAGTAAATACAAATAATTCTTCTATTCATGCTACTAATAGTTTTTTCTTCGTATCAGGATTTATGGCGCGTCTGACTAATGCCGCCTGTTACTACATACGCGTTTCGAGCATACGAAGCAGAAAATATGACTAATGAGACGATACAGGGACCAATGACTTACTTTGCTCGTTTCTTCCGTGATATTTTATTTTAATTATCTTGGTCAATAACGACAATACGCGTGTCCCATTTCGAAAATTGTCGCACTATCATTACACTACATATATTTTATAAATTTTATATTCCACTACTATTATGTATTCTAGCTAATTCTCGAATAGTGAAGTATTTCTCCGTTATATTTCCAATATTTCAACTGTGGAATCTATATAAACAATTGAATTCTATATAATTGCTAGTCTAAAATATTATTCTCTTCGCTCGCCAAAATTCCCCAAGTGATTTTTCAAGTATCACAAATCGAGAGACGAAGGTTACTGAAGTTTCTTCGACAAGTTTCATCGACAATTGTTCAGGAAGGCACAGGAGCCTTTTTCGAAAGGGATTAATCCGTACGCAGGAATAACTATAAGAGAAAAGGTTTGTTTCACGCATAGCCCGAAGCGTTCGTTATATTATGTTTGCTACTGGTGTTTACAGCTGCTCGTAACCCGGATGACAATCTCGGATGAAGGGTGGCTCGACGATAAGACAGACGTGCACGCATATTTGTTTCCAGCCCGAGTGCTGGAAACGCTTCACGGAAATGGAGGATCGGATGACGGTTCTGTCGTGCTTTTTCGAGGCTTCGCATCGTTTTGACTAGCTAGCTGACAACATATCGAAATAGTAGGGTTTCGATCAATTGCTAACGTCAGAAACACGATGAAATAGGAAAATATAGAATATAAAAAACATAAAGAAAGCATTATAGTCGAATCGAAAATCGGAGATTTTGTTTAAAAATCAAATACGTTCCCCGCTTTCAAAATTATTACTTCAGATAATAATTCTAAACGAATTAAGCTTAATTTGGTATGATAACTTTTCCTACCTGTGTTTCTCACTGTATAAATCTCGAACAGCGAATTAATTCTTTATTTATTATTGAAAGATGATTCAGTTTAAAAATGTAGCAGAGAATAAGTATCAAGCTCACTTTCGGACTTAAGAGAACTATCACAGAAATTTCTCAAGTATGGAAAAGCGTGTACAGAGTTAAAACTGTAATCGGTTATCGTGCAATTCCACCGCGATACTCGAGAAATGATCTAACGTCCATTGTGCAAAAACACAGAATGCTTCAACCCTTGGCGTACATATTCCAGCAAAGTTCCATAGTGTTCAAATTTTTTTCCATCCACAAAGTGTGACTACTTTCACGTCATAGTCTGACACAGCTCTCGAATCGTGAAGCAGCACGAAGTCGGACAAAGAGGGATCGAAGCCCGAAGACGAATCGATGAACGAGAGGAATGGGGGGATGGACCGAGGCAACAGCGTCGAAACTTCGCCAAAGACAATATAAAAGTTGGGAGGGTCGCGCGGGATTGGAAGTCGTAAATATCATCTGCTAAATAAAGCTTCATCCTCGAGTAGGATTCAAGCGGCGGTGAAAACCCCTTTGCACCGGCGGCGGGGGAGTTGGAGACAAAAGCTCGTAACGTTCGCTGACATTAAGGTATTGAAAGAAAGGGAGAAGCCCGTTGTGAACGGTGTCTCCGTTTACCCTTCTCAAACGATCAACGTCTCCGATCGTTTTGCTACCCAAGACGTTCCAGGCTGACGTCTTAACTATCCAACGAATAGGCAAATTTCAGTCTTTCGTTTGTTAATCGTTGCTACTACGAAACTTCATTCTTGAATTCGCGGCTATTCTGGATGCAACTAAACGACCTGAAAGTGACAATTTTATATAAAAATACTTTTAAAGATTTACTACCAACTGTTTCGTAGTTTCTCATTTGTGAATATATATTTATAGTAGATGTACTGGAATAGTAGTAGAAGAAATCAATTTTTTTTTCAATCTTCAAAAAGGGTTTTCTCAAACATTGAAAAATACGGTCAGTGTATGTTGACTTATTAACTCTGTTGTTCTCAGAGTGCTGCGAATCGATACATAAATCCTCTGTCAAGATTGAGAGAGTAGATTGAAGAAATAACTTGTAGATCAAAATAAAAAAGATTCGCTGGAAGTTTAATTGTAAGCCGTATGTTACAAAAATCCCTTTTCCCTGAAAAATTCAGGTTTTATTGGAAACGCACATAGAAGAGATTTGAAGAAAAATTTCTAACGGTAAGAAAAGAAGACCAAAAATTTGTTCAATGAAAAGTCACGTTTCTCTCTGAAAATCTCACGTCTCATCTGCAACACACGAGTGCTCCGTCAAAAATTAGAAACACGAACGTAAGGGGATGGCATCGAAGAATCCATAGGCTGGTATCTCCCTCTTGGAAAGCTTTGCGCGAACCATTAAGCAGAATCGTTTGGCTAACCGAGACAAAAATCCGGCTGCGATATTTTTTTATTCTCCGCCCCCTCCGGCGAAGGCACGGTTGGATTCCGTGCGTGCCAGCACGGACAAAAGACAAACGCCGTCGCCGTCTTTCGTTTGTTTCAAGCGTCATTTGTTTGGCGGACCGGTGGAGATGGGCTGCTGTTGCTGGTCGACGTGCCCCTGCTTTCCCCGAAACGTTTTCCACCGAGAGAAGGGAAAGGATGCGGGAGATATGGGGTTGCATGGTTAGAAAGGCCACATTTGAATGCCACCGGAAAGGGGCTGAGCGCTCTTTCATCTCTGCTTTGTCGTGCCACCTACGCACGACCCGCGAACACTCCAGAGCCACGATGGGACCTCAAACTTTCGATCCAAAGGCCGGATCCGGGAAATGTTGCGCCGAGAAATTTTTATCGCCGAGGGAAAGTCAACGTTGTTCTACTATCGCGTTGACGGATGTATGACTTAGAGGAGATTCTGCGGTGGATTTGTGGAAGGAATCGTTTTTGAAACAGCGTTTGTAAGGAAGAAAAAGAATTTTAAAAATATCTTGTATAGTAACGCAGCGATTGATAATATTGGTTAATTGACGAGTTACGCGGTTTAAGGTGCAGACTTGTCTTTTACAATTTTCAAATTTCATAATTCTACCCTTTAACAATCTTACAATTTCCTTCGATATTTCTCAGTAGTTTATAAATCAATTCAATAATGGAATTATTTTCTACAGGGAAACAATTTTTTTAGGAGGTAAGAAAATAACTACACGAAAGATATATTTACTGTTAACAGAAAAATACTTTTAGAGCAATTGGTGGACCAGTTCGAATAATAAGGCGGATTTTTCAAAAGTGCAGGAGATCTTAGAAAAGACGAATTAGATTCTCTATGACGGTCAGAGAGGCAATTGCAAGAATTTTCAACCGAAGAGACGTCTGCAGAGGAATACAAGGTGAAATAATATTATAAACAATTCATGACTTTTTCGATACTTCAACGGAGAGATTCCAAGTTCAAGATGAACGAAAAAAGGAAGAGGGAAGGGCGGAGGAGAAGAAGAAGGCAAAAGAGCAATCGAAGCAGAGAGAGGGTTTCTTTCATCAGAAAATAATTAAGGTTTTCTATGGAGATGATGGATTCTGTGGACCTGCCGTTCGCTCAGTCAACGTCAGAGGTTGACAATAGGTTCAATGGATGGAGCGTTCCTTTATTTAAAGTAGCTTTGTGTCCTCGCCGACCTCTTCTTCCCCTCCGTCCAGCCGCCGTGCAGTCGAATCTGGATCGTCCATTCTGTCCCTTTCCCTCGAAGAATCGAATTTCTTTAAGGGGAAGTTAATGAAAAAACGGTGATGCGGCAGGGATGGATCTACTGAAAAATCCTCTCTATCTCGATCACAGCTCAGAAATCCTCCAACGTCTCAGAATATCTTCAAAATACAACTCTCTGCTTGGAAAACTCTGCTAATTAAGTAAATATGATATTTTATTTACCTCTCCTATTTTTTAAATTCTTTTTACTGTTGGATTTAATTTTTAATTAATTAGCAAATTGGTGTATAGGCAGTGAGTGGTAATTGCACATGCTTAGAGGGCGAAATCAATTTCTAGTTATTTTCCCCAATTTCATATTTACAAATCGTTGAAATTTATAATCGTCACGACGATACATAAATTATTATGGCATTTCCTATTTCTCATACGAGAAGCATATATTGACAATAGGTAAATAATTATATCCAAGATGAAATAACTTTTCTAAAATCTTGCAACATATTTATCACAGCCCACCATCGTTTTCAATCCACAGCGAAAAAGAGTTAATGTACCATCCTTTCACATACCAAACATCCGCAAAGTTCGCCAACCTCTATTTATCGTCAAAGACTGAAATCAATTTCCAAAAGACAAGAAAAGTTCATCAGCATTCAACACGGTTATAGATCGATGGCGGGGTGTAGGGTGTCGGTGAAACGGAACGAAAACAAAGAAGATCGTTTAACGATATTGTCAGAGTAAGCCCCGGAGGGCCAGCCACGGTTCCTCCGAGACGAGCTTGAGGGGAACCAGCGCGGCGGATGTTGGGCGTTGGGTGCCGACTCGTTCGGGCTGGCTGGTATTATTCCGAGCCATTTGTCACTCGGCCAAGCCGACAACCCCTTTCGTTTCGCCGACACCCTCTCGCGAGACCCTCTCGCGCGTTTTTATAGCCGCGAATCGTCGCAATATGCCGACAAGGGGCTTAGCTCGCTTCGAGAGAACTCGAGGGCAGATTAAGGGGATGCAAACGCCTCTTTTTCCTGCTTTCTTTTCTCTTCTTCTCGCTCCTCTTCCTCGTCTAGTGTCTTACAGCGGATAGTCGAACGGATTAAGGTCGACTAAGACAGATCTCGCGACTGCGGGACAACGATTCCACAACTCCTCTTCGAGATTTGGTTCCTCCTTCAAATGGCCCCTTCTTTCAGGCAGCGGTAATTAATTCTATGGGGTAGAGAACGGAGGATGGAACATTCTACACGTCTTGAAACCCATCGAAGAGACGGTGGAATTATTGGGCGATTTTTGGGGAATTTTTAAGAAGATTATGGTAGGGTTTAACATATGAGAACTATATCGTTGCTTGGCATCGATAGCGTAGAACTTTCTTCTCGTTGTGCCAGTATCAATTCGAAGCAGCGATACGGGAAAGATATGAAGTTCATCTTCGTTGATTTCTATACTTCTCGATAGTTGAGAAGAAGTATTTTAATATTAAATAATTGAAGAAGACTTAGACAATGTTTAATCCGGTAGATTCGAAAAATTGTTCAAAATATTGCTCGTTCTAAAAAGAGTTTCCAGCTTTTGAGAAACTCCCGAAATAATAAAATTTTTATTTACGAACGAAAATCGCCAAATTCTTTAACAAAAGAATGTGCTAAATTGCTTGAAAAAAATACCTTAATTTTTCAACAAAAAAATGTAAAAAATCTCCAAATTCCTTAATAAGGAAAGTTCCTGGTTCGAAGGAAATAGATAACAAGAAAAATCACGTCAGAAACTGGCGCGAAGATGATAGAAGAAGATGAACGAATATCATGCGATGGTATATCGTCGAGATTGAAAAAGAATCCGCGGCTCTCGTCGTGACAACTTACGGAACGGCCAGCGAGGCGTGCGCGAAATCGCGGATCTAATCTGCTAAAAGTCTGCTTAATTATGAACGGTAGAAACGGGGTGGAGGGCGACAAGGGGCGGCGGCCGAGAAAAGGGGCAAAGCGAGGGGGTGGGTGGTACGCTTCTGTTTTCGGACTTTTCCATTAGCCGAATGAATCGTTAGTCTTTTGTTGACTTTTATTGGGGAACGCTGGTCTGGCACGGTCGTGTCTGCGAGCGAGTCGCCTTGGTTTATCCGGACGATCCGCTTGATTCGCACTGTCTGCCTCCGATTAACCCGTGTCTGCTTTTCCTTCGGTTTTCGGTAGTAATCGTTCTGTTCTTCCTTTTGTCTCAATGAATTCTGTTTTGCCTTATATACGCTGTTCCGCGACTAGTTCGATTTTCTGCGCGATAGTTGCCGCTTGTTCATGTTTTTTTCTATCATAAAGATCTTTATTTTAATCAAGCTGTGCCTTGAAGCTATATTAAGGCGGTATTAGGTTGTACTCTGAAACCACCGAGTTCTAGGAAGATGCATTGTGTTTGAAAATTAGAAATTTCGAAAATTAGGAAATTAGAAAAAATTAGAAAATTTATTTCAAACGATCTACGAAGGAATATCAAGATTCGATAAGAAAAAGGGTCTGGAACAGGGACAAAAAGAAATTGGATATTTCGTGTGTTACATCCTAATACTTTTACTAAAATGGTATCATCAGTCGCGAATATATTTATAATACTGTAAGCACAAATATATAAGAATTAAATAATCCAAGGTGTAAAGAGTTGAATAAAATGTGTACAGTAAAACTTTGTTCATATGAATTCTATGTACTTGAAATTTTAGTTAATACTCTAAAACTTGTGCTCGTTCGATTCATTTGTCTGGACACGAGCCTGATAAATATTGCGGAGAATCAGTGAATTCTATCGTATCAACTGCTTGTTGAAACCCTAAACCTGACAGGTACATGGAAATATTTTGAAACGTACCATACAACGTTGGTGATCTAAATCTTGCTTTTTACTAAAATCTAACAGTATCGATCAGCAAGATGATTAAACGAACGCGATAAATGCAGTAGTACCAACAACTTGATCGAAAAACGATTTATCTTCTCAACAAGAACAATTCGTATAACCAATAGAAACTTCCGACAAATCCATCCTCCCAAAACTCTGCTGCATCTTGAACTCCTCGAAACTCATCTCTCTCTCTCTCTCTCTCTCTCTCGCTCTATAAAATCGTACAGCGAAAGCCACAAGCGCCGTTTCCACGTTTCGACGAGCGCACCAACCCCAACAGCCTATCAAGAAATCAGTAGAATCGAAGGAGTCCCCATGGCAGCAAGGGGGACACGATAGCATTTTGCTGGACAAACGATGGCCTGATAGCGGAACCAGAAGGAAGGCTGCCGCCATCCAAAAGGGGGGTTTGGTCGATAATTCAAAGGGACCACGAGGTTTCGCGTGGAAAGTGGAAAAAGTCGAAGGCTTGACGCGAGATAGTCAAGGCATCGGCCTGTTCCGCTGGTTCGACTCCATCCGATCGACTGGAGGGTTAATTTTCTGGTCAGTTGGTCGCTTCTGGCTCTCCAGGGTTATAGCGGCGATCTCGAGGCCCGTAACAACCCCTACTTTACCCCCTACATAAATATCCGGAATTAGCCATTTCTCCTGACCTCTCTCTCTCTTTCTGCCTCCGTTTCGCCGGCGTTCACCCAGTCCAGGGTGCACACCCCTTGCCTCTGCTCGTTCTGTCTTCGTCTAACCGTCGGTCAGCCAGCCGAGCAGCCGGTTGTCGGGCGGAGTCTACGATCACTTGACCGATTAAGGACCGAACCGGAGGGCTTCGATTCGAGTAGTCGCTCCGTTACGCGGGGGTCGTGAGTGGATTGACGTAATTGAGGAGAAAACACGACGCGAGCCGTCATGTCACGGAATATTCGACCGAGCCACCCTTTCCACCGCGATTAATCAGACCAACCCGCCGACCGCCAAGTGTCTTTCACGATTTTTAAGGTAATCGCGGACTTTTTTGTTGCTTGAGAGCTTTGGCTCGTTGAGCTAGCAATAGGCTATGGAATTTTGGAAGCTGCGCCGATTACAAATACAATTAGGATGCCGCAATAAATAGAGATATTACGATGGACACGGTCTAATCTATCGCTTCGTCGATTTTCTCCCTTGCTGTCAATCTTCGTTATCACGATAGGAGGTAAATATTAACTCCTCCTGCACAACAATTTATCGACTAATAATGTTAATTATAATTGACAAGTTATAAGTTACAGGCCACGGATCCTGTTTGATAATGCTATCATTTCTTGACCTCGATACTTTTAATCTTTATTATCGTTTCGCTTTAACTTGCATAACTATTCCTCAAATTTTTCATCATCCATTCGATACTATTACACAGAACATTTCATATTTGTAACATATGTATAGCGTATACGTGATATACAGGTAAAAAAAATGTTGACGACGTTCCGTAGAAGACAGAACAGGTGATGGAACAGATGATAGAGCAAGTTTATTAATAGAAAAGTTTATTAATCAGCAAGCTGAGTAAAATTGGCATATCACGTAGCCATGGGGATTGTAGCTGTGAGTATTAAATAGATGTAAGTAAAGTTGGCTGGCGTAGATGCCGAATACATTTAAATACCAACTGCACCGCTCCATTACATGAAACAAAATTTCCATTCAAAACGAAAAAATATTTTATATAAATGTGACTTACGTAACTATAAAAAAATAATCTATATCAATCAATAATCTACGATTATTTATATTATTCATTTGTATTATATATCGTTAATCTATTATTTATGAAAATCTATAAAAGCTCGAGTCTGATTTATTCCCGGATTACAGAAGAAAGAAGAAAAGATGAGGAAAACGGATCTTTGAATGGAGAGGTGCTGTCAACTTCCGGTTCTTGATCCTTAAACCGGCGGCGTCGTTCAATGAGAGGGATTTCGCCGCGAATCAAGGACCAGAAGTGACTGGAGGGCCGTTGGATCTCCTCATCTCGTTTTTACTCACTCCGGATTAAACAAAAGCCAAAGCTCCTTAAACTGCGGTCTCGGCTAAGCTGGATACATGCGAGGGTCCTGTGGACTGGCGTTGCTCTTTTATCTGGATCGCGTGATCCTCTTTGCTCCTCATGAACTCCCCGACGTAACAACAACTCGATACGACTGAAAGCCCCGGGGACATTTATGTTTCGTTTATTTCACGAGCCGTGTGCCTCGAGCCACCCTCTACCTGCGTTTCCGCCTTCCAGTCATTCCAATTCCGTGTTCTAAGGTGTCTTTCCTTCGTTTGATTTCTCTGTCTTTGGTCCTTGTTACTCAGTAGCAGAATAGGTCAGAAAAGACTATAGAGGTAGATTTTATTTGAAAGTTCGAGTGACGTTTGAAACGAAGTAAAAATAAGCGATTTCTATGAACGAAGTTCGGACGAACTATTTGGAATTTTCTGAGGCAAAGATCAGTGTGTTTTAAATAGTTCGGCGCGTTGAAAAAATGTTTGAGTCTCGGTTATTTTGTTGAGATTCAGAATTCTCTAATTCTCAATCTTTTTTTTTTGCCGTGAGGTATGAGAGTAAATGTGCGAAACTCTAACGAAGAATAGAATCTTAGAAACTGTAGAGATGAATTATATTCGAGACCGGAAAGAATATTTCGTGTTAAGTAGAGGCAAAAAAATCACATTGGTCAAGTTTAACCAAAGCATCTCGAGCCTGTACCTCGAGTATTTTTGCTTCCTTGCAGGAATTTTGAAATTCCAGTTATTTTCCGAGTTTCGTGATTCTCCAATCCCCGGCCTTCCTTCGAAAAAGTCCTGTAAATAGAATCCTATAAAAAACTGTCCATAGGAATTCTAAAAAGAGGCGCATTCCAGCGACCATTTCCTTCTATTAAGAGCCAATTCTCGCACAAAGGAGCCAGCGAATCCCAACATCGGACCATTTCCATCGAGCCGCGTAACTGACTGGTCGCGAGCAACCGCTACATGGATTCTATTTATTATTTTACCGTCGCTGGGGGAAGGGGTGGAGGAACAATCGATACACCGGCTTGTATCGCGGATATCTCGATGCGGCGTAGGACAAGCGAAACGATGTCCACCGCGGTGGCCATCTAGCTGGTTAGTTCCGGAGGGTGGCGAAACGGCACCAGAAAGAAGGGTGACATTTTTCTCCTAATATGAATTCCACCGGTTCCGCGCTCGTGAATCACCCCGATATCTCTGTCTCTTAACGCCGCCTATGAATACAATATCGAATGGTAAGGAGAGGGTGACCCGACCGGATGGGATGAAGTCGGGAATCGACGATAAAAACGGGCAGCGACGAAACAGCTCTCGCTGCTTTCCTTCGTCCCCTTCTCCCGCTATTTCGATCGTGTCCAGTCACTGTCTTTCGCATACGTCTCTTTTTTTATTTTCCTTTTACGGATTTACGTGCTGGTCGGATAGGGATACGGTGATGATTCCAGTTGTTCAGAAAGTAAAAACGCTGGACGTGAGAGAAATTCGATTGTAAGGGTTCGTTTCTGATGTCATCGCGAGGATATCGAGGTCTTCATTTATTTAATTTATCGAGGATCAAGCATCTAAGTAAAAAAATAAAGCGACATTCTGTCCCGTGAGATATACAGTGGCTATAAAAAGTATTAACACGCCATTGTATCTATTGACGAGACCATTTACATGTTAATTAAGTTCAAGTAGATTAAATTTCGTATCATTCGATAGCACTCATATATTACAAAAATTTGACGCTAATGAAATATGGAATTCGATATGAAAAAAGAAACGACTTATTGGAAAATAAGGGTGCCTGCCAATACTTTTTGGAGTCGCTGTATATATTCGACACTTGTATTATGGTTTCGCTAGAATTCTAATCAATTTTGAACTGTGACATATATACTATTGATCATAAATCGCAAGGCAAAATGAAATTGACACTTGTTAACCGCGATATTAAATTATACTGTGTTCTAAAGATTTTGTTACAGACTTACACGCTTTAGTAAGACTTACGTTTAAAATCAGCAAGTCAAATCCCACAATATATGGACAGGAGTGTCTACATACATTTTCGATTATCGCTATAAAGTATTTATTAAAGAATTTTAGTTAACTTGTTCTTTGATGGACAATGGAAAACTATAATTCTACTATATGAAAGGTACTAGCTTCATTGGTATAAGATTGATTTCATCGACGATCATCTTCAGTAAACGGATTCAATAATTCACGTATTTTACTTCTTCCAAGCCTTTGTCCTTTTATAAACAAATTCCGATATATACGTAATAAATTGTAAAAGTGACGTTTAGAATAGATACTAATTTCGAGGGTCGTTGTTTTACAGGTCGAGATTGATTTTTTACGAGCGATGCACAAAGACCAAAGAAAGCGAAGGGACGGGTTACGCCGGACCCGTGTGGGAAAATCCAAGTCGAGGCAGCGGATCCTGGAACCCTCCCAACAAGACGAAAAGTTCTTCTTCTCCTGAGGCACACGGGATCGAGATCGGGATCGGGATCAGTTACGGAGAGGTCGAAGAAGGACTGATCCTGTATTTGAATACGAGACTCTCGGAGGACTACATGCATTTTAACTACCGTCCAGATGCCGCGGCTCTCACGCTGCCCCGTCGCCCAGCCATCGTCAAGTTTCTAAACTATCGTTACTTGGACCAAGGGTGGAGGGCTCGTAAATTCTAAAGACATTCGTCAGCTTCTCTACCTCTTTTCTCTTTCCATCGCTTCGAGATACCTTTGGAACGTAGTAATTGTTTAGTTTCAAAAACTTTATCACGTTGTGAGGCGATTAGGATGCATTGTGTCTGCATCCGATGTCACATGTAGGTAACAATCTTAAGGAGGTTTGCCTCGTAACAGAGGAGAGAACGTGGAATATTACACGTGCTTTAAATCATCCTCGAGCTAAACATCTTTTCCTCTCATTCATTTTCTTAAATTTCAAAGTAACTGGCAGGATATCTTGAGTTTCAGAAAAACATGAAAAAATTCTTCTTTATATGTGCAATCTCTCGTTACAATCTTATCCTAGTCTTTCTTAAAGCGTTCGAACAATTTCTGTTTATTCAAAGAAGAGCGAGATCGATGCATAGAAATTCGAAGACCTGTCACGGAGAAAATCCTTCATCGGCGAGAGACATCCAATCTACGTGACTAATAATTTCAATTCTCTTTCCCGTCGCTCCCCAGCTAGTCTCAAAAATCCAAGTAAATTTCCACCCCGAATCCTTCTCCTTATATCTTAGCAACTTGAATAAACAAGTATAAGAAGCGTGACGAGCGCTTCACACTCTTTAAGCTTATCTATCAGTATAATTATGAACACAAAGCATCGTAATAATATAACGAGAAAAGATCATTGTGATTTATTCCATTGTGATTGATACTTGACATGCGCCGTGATAACCGAAGAATGTATCCGATGAGAGCCGTGCCAAGCTACCACGAGTAGTAGATACTTTTCTCCAAGAGCAGTATAAAAGTGATACCTAAAGAAAGGACACCTTTCTGATCGCTTGCGTCGCTACCTTTTCGCCATTCACCGCAGGTACTGTTCCACGAAGACAGTCAGCCAGGCGACCGAGCTCGCATCTTACATCCAGCATCTAGTTGGAACACGGAAGAGACAGACGTACACGTACATACGTAGTCGACGCGGAGTCGTAGGCGAGCCCTGTCGAGAGACAGCTCGGAGGAGGGTGAGACAGAGTCGTCGGAGGGTGGCTCGAAGGAGAAGGAATACGAGAGAGAGAGAGAGAGAAGGGAGGGAGAGAGAGAGAGAAAGAGTGACAGAGAGAGAGAGGAAGAAAGAGAGGGAGAGAGAGAAAGAGAGGGAGAGAGAGAAAGAGAGAGAGTAGTCGGGGGTGGAATGTGGGGTGGGGATTGGTGTTGTAGCCGAGTGGGTACCACCAGAGGTGGGTCTGGTTGGCCGCGGCGTCGGCGGCGGCGGCGTCGGCTGTCTTGGACAAAATCAATACTGTGGCCACCCATCCCTCGCCACCCCTTCGCCTCATCCCTCCAGTCACCCCCCTCGACGCCTCTCCGGCCAAATCCACCCGGCAGCCCACCTAAGGTTGCGGAGTAAGTCGGAGGCGGAGGTGGAGGAGGCGGTGGAGGTGGAGGCAGAACTGGCGGACGGCAGGCTGGTGTGGGCTGGCTGCAGATGCCGCGTAATTACCACCCTCAAGACACGTGTGGCGCTCGCTCGCGCATCCCCCACCCCCGCAAGCACCGAGCCAGGGATCGCTGATGCCGAGAGGCTGCTGATGTCGGTGAATGCTGTTCTCGGATGCGAGGATCGCTCTTTATTAAAAGTATAACTTCCGATATCCTGCCCATCACCATTGATTGTGGCTTACTTTCTTTTCTTCCGTATTTCTTTCTTGCTTTTTCTTTGTTTGATTTTTCTTTCGGCAAGTTGGTTATCATCGGCGTTGATGCGAGCTGAACTTCGCTGACTGGAAACTCTTAGTTATCAAGGGGATTCTTGAGCGTTTGTGGGTTTACCGGGTTCTAGGCTCAACGAAATCGATCCTGTCTTATTGTTAGTTTCTTTTACTTCTTTTTGCCTCCTACTTTTCCTTCACTTTTTTTTTTAGGAAGCCTGGAATATTGTTAGGGTCGAGAGGAGCTGACGCGAGACGGTTTATTAAACGTGGGAAACTTGGATATTCGGTTATTAGTAGGTTTCTTAAGTTCAGGTTTAGTGCACTTTGGACCCATCAACATCGATCGTGGCTCAAGTTTCTGTTACTCGACTTTGCTTTTTGGTTTTTCTTCGTTCTTCTTTTAGAGCTTGAGTATCGTGGGGATCGACAAGAGTTGAAGTGGTGTGTTGGGTATAAAAGGCTGTTATTAGTAGAATTCTGATGTTAGAATTTAATACGTTTATTCTTCTATGTTTTATGTTATGAGTATGGTACTGTTTGTCGCAACGCTGTATGAATTTTACCAAAATATGCAAACGAAATCTTCGAAATATTCTTATGAAATATTCTTATACCCTAATCTTAATTCTTATAAAGGTAGCAGATTACAGTCTACTGGTGGATCAATTTAGAATCATCTTGTATCCTACATTATTTAACGACAGTGTAGCTTGTTATATCACGTTGAGCATTTACTTAAATCATCATAAGATCGACATTATTGTTATTCCACTAATTAACATTTTAAATTACTCCATTGTATTCGAAGCAAGTGCACGCATATTTTTCTTTAATTTTCATTTATTTAACATCCCTCGCAGGACACCTATTTTGTTCAACAATCGAAATTCAATTTTTTAACTAATCATGTGGTATCATACGTAGTTCCAAGTTTCAATGAGGCGAGATTTATCGAATGTGCTTGTTGCTCTCGTTCGTGGGTGAGAATCGTTTGATTTTCTTTCGAAGAAGCATGTGAAAATCGCCGGCACCAAGCATTCCCCGTTCTCCAGGCGCGCCCTAATAAATTAGCATTCTCGTTCTAACAAGGTCCAGACTTCATCCCTTAGGGGGCTACGCGGACGACTATCTACAACATACCACCCTTGCCGGACATAGCGAGCATAGCTCTTACCAGGCCCCTTCCACGATTCCGCAGCACGCCAGTCCGGAAACTACCCTTATTAATATTATAAGACAAACCAAAGGAGAGGGGAGAACTGGTCCGGGAACCTATCCGTTTGTAAATAACCGAAATGTTTGCACGTCGATCCATTTTCCTTGTGTACGTTCCGTGGAAAACGCGCTTTCCATAGAACATTTGCGAATTCCTTTCGAAAATTACCTGGGAACTATCATTGAGAAAATTAGGTAGACTAATTCCATTTTTTTTGCAAGCTTTTTAATTTTGAAGCAATGTGATCATCGAATTACGATTATACGGGAAAATTGTATCTACTTCTCCAATGATTGCACCGTGTGCATGATTATTCAAGTTATTATTAAATACGTAGACTGTGGACAATTACGTATGCATAGCAATTATTCAATTTGCATAATATACTATGTGACAGAGTCAAATTACAGAGTTACTTTTATCAAAAAGTAACCTAATACTTTCATAAACGCGTAATTCGCTTGATTTGAATGCTAATAAAAATATCAAAAGCCTGCTCGAATCATACGTATCGAATTCACTCTCGGCTCTTGTATTACCCAATTTGACGATACAAATTTAAGATTATTGCAGCATACAAGATTAAGCATACGAACTATAACCAATACAGGTTAAGAAGTTAATAAATGCTACGAAAGAGACGGAAAATTTTGGAATATTTTAATGATCCTAATTCGATGACCAGATGTCTGTCTGTAGGGTCTATATTGCCTAAATAAGAAATTAGTATTTTTCTTTAGAAAAAATCTAATTTCCACGAATATTTATTTATTGAAGCAGATGACACAAATGAGTATAAATTCCAAATCATTATTTTTTCTATACCTTCAATTATAATATATTCTGTTACACACTGCAACTTTTTCAAGTTACAACCCTTCCAGAGAACAACCCTTAGAGCGAAAAAACATCGTTGGTTCGGGGTGTTTTATTTGGTAGCTGGTCGTAAGAGGAAATTTATCGTTAGGCTGGACATTTTTAGTAGATATCGAGAATGGTATTTTCGTTCGAAGCGCAGTTACCGCTGACGAGCAGGAAGAAAGGCTTGTTCCTCGGTCGAGTCGAGTTACGTTCAAGCCTCTAAATCAAGCAAACAACCCTCTGAAAATGGGAGAGGCCGAGCAGTTACACAGCCGGCTGGTCATTTGCGGTCCCGGCAATGCCCAGGATTACGATGTCGCGATTCTTCCGACTCTCTGTCGCCTAACTTTTCATATTTATCCCCTCCAAATAAATTTTACGTCCAGCGTTCCAATAATCGCCATTATAAACATCCTAGCGTTGAGATATAAGAAAAGTTGCTGAAAGTAGCAGCTGATTTTTATAAAAGTCAAGTACCGAACTCAAACTATAACACAGCGATGAGATTTTAAGTAACAAGTTCCTTCGCTTCTCGATAGTGTATGCGTATTAAAGAATGTTATAAAGATCGTTTAAAGAATATAAATATAATATGCAGCTATAACAGTAAGATAACATCATGAAGATAACATCATTAATTCCTTAATTTCATTACATAAGTACACGATTAAGGTTCAAGTCTCAGGAAACAAATATTTTATTTCCATCGTCATTTTCCTGTATTTTATGATTTATCAGGTTGATTGATGTAACTTTCGGACGATTCGTATAAAGATATAACAATAATATATAAAATATAATATACTCGTATGTAGCAAGAATATGAATGTACATACGACTGAATTTTTTAATGACAGATATATTATATTTATACGGTGATCAGTTAAACGAATTGCTACTTCGTTGTATATACATTTCATATGATAGTAGTAACGCTTGACGCATTTTTTTAAAGAAACGCGAATGGATTTATTATTCAACCTAACAAATGCATTTACAAATTGTCTATTTCTGAATACATTCATCTACGAAAGATTTGTTGCGACAAATATGACGCAAGAGTTATTTACGTAATTGCCTGGAGGTGACGTACAGATACGCCATGCGAGAAATATGTATATGTATAGCAGATTCATGCGATCAATGTTTTAACTAGGATCGAGGCACCCGATTCGTGTTCGTTATATCGACTGAATTTAATCGAATGAATTTTAGATTCTCCGACCATTGCGTTTGACTAAAATTGCGCTAGGGTAAATTGTTTGACAGTCAGGCCTGAATTTCTAGCCATCGAATTTTAAAGCGTCGAGGTGGGTGGCTAGTTCGATTCACGAGTACTCGACCGCCGCGTGACGAAACTTTTAATCGAGCATACACACGAATATGTCTCCCTCGCTCCGTTGACTAGCGAGAGCTTCCTCTTTTCGTTCGCGTGTCCCGTTAAATCAGAAGCGGATTTCATAGTGACGATTTGTTATTTTCAAACTTGGGAAATCCTTCAGACTTGCATAAGTATCTAAACACTTTTTTCGATTTCTAGCAACAGCATATGGATATCAGACAGATATGTGAATTAGCGAGAAACTAATGGCTAAAAGCGGTACTCATTGTTAGACTGCCGATATTCGTGCGAATTCAACTTTTTGTAATCACAGGTGAAAAGATGGAAACCAAATAGAAATTTTTTTGATATTTTATATATCGTTCGATGTTACATGCATTCTGTGTATTTTTACACTTTCATATTCCTATAGAATCAACGAATATAAATTTTCACTGTACGATGAAAAATTAGCCGGCAGTCTAAGCTTGAATACGCTGTTTATAAATATAATTCACTGATTTTTATTCAAATATTTTAAATATTACTACTCCTGTAACGTAACTTTTTGTGAGTTTCAAAAATCCTTCTTATCTGGTCTGTATCTTCCAGTCTGTATAGATGTGACAAAAACAGAAATTATCGTGACTTTTTACTATCAGCCAAAGATATTAGGCTGTCTTAATTTGTTTGTAGCAGAAGTTAGAATGTGTAGATCAGGATGTATCTCTCGTAGTTGGAGAATTAGAAGGTTTCGTGGAATAGGGAAAATTATATCGAAGAGGTTACACGGTGTTTCCTTAAAACGAAACCAGCGCACGTATTCGACTAATCATACCGCCATTTCCTTTAATATCCGCAGATGGCCACCCTACCGAACCGTACTGCGGCACTCTTGCGAGTCTTAGGGACTTCCGGTGAGATTATACCGTCGACGAGAGCCTCGCATCCGGCGTCTAAATGTTTCAACTCCCACGCTTTCAGAGTTTGAGACCTGGTCGACCAAACAAATTCGAAATGACGATCTAAAGTATTCTGGATCATTAGTCATCGTAAATAAATTGTCTCTATTTATGAAACTTAAACTATTCTTGGCCTTTGAATTTCGTGCAACATTTGATGATTTTAGAAGTATTTTAACATTCACCTGTATGTTAAAGCATCGTCTATCTTCTTAAGTAAGCTCCTTGCAAACGAAGAAACTTTTTCGTTATGGAAAATTTAGAAATAAACGTTATTATTAGATAGTAGATTATACAAATTCATATTTCTCTAAATACAAGCAAACGATGGTACTTAAGCAAAGATGGGAATGTAATAATACAAAATGCAAGCATTCATTATTGATGGAAAGTAAAAAATATAGATAAGAAGAATATTTAATTCTATTAATTGTGATTCACGAGATTCTTAAACTATGGGAATACATAAATTCTTATATCTCAAATTTCCAAATGAAATCAATGAAATCAATAAATTCCTCGTCTTCGGGAAAATGTCCTGATGTATACATTTTCATATTTTATTATTCACAATTCACGAGACTTTTGTACGACGATATACAACATGTAACTCCTTTATATTCCAAGATTCGAGACGAAATAACAATCTCGAAGATTTTAATAAATTCCTCACTTCAGATTTTTCGTAAATACATAAGCATCCGCAGTCCAGCGATATTTTTTCCTCGATCCAAGGAGACCTCGTGTCATAAAAAAGAAATATCCTGGAACAATTACTCGAATATCGTCAACGTCAATTTTAGATCCGTCCCGTCGAAGGAACGCACAATTTTGTAACGAGAATAAAGCGTCCCTGCCGGATGCGGAATGAAACCATTTCGTCACGGACATTACTTCCTCCATTACCGGGCGGACTATTTCAGAGCAATAGGCTTTTTATTCGCTTAACACGATCCACGCACTAGAGTCCGGCATAGATATCGATAGTCCGAGCGCGGTTTAATGACGTGCGTGTGCTGCCAGAGATTTGGCCAATAAACGCCAGGATCGAAAGGGTGCTGCCTGGATTAAAATGAAAATGTCCACAAGGAAGATTCACCTTTTCGAAATAACTTCGTCCTTGTTTCGTTGTTAACACTTTTGTCGACCAATCGGGGAGATCTAACCCTTTTGAAATGTATGTTGCTACACGACCGATCGAGAGACTTCGCAACGAAATGTTACATTTATCAAGTTCAAATGTACTGTAATTCATTTTTGGACAAAATATAATTTAATCTTAGGGTTACAGGTAAATATTATCCATCGATAAATAATAATTATACAGTGCATTATTATTGTATGGCTATAGTATTGAAAAATTGATAATATTTAAATATTGGACAACAAGAATGAAATGAGTTGTGACATAACTTTCTATTCCAGTCTTTTCTTTTAAAACCGAAAAATCTTCTCAAACTATTCAAAGCCAAAATGCTTTCTTGCCTTGGAACCTCCAAAAATCTACCTATCACGCGTAGATCCATAGTAATTCCGCTAGAGATCACTTTAGAACCGAGGCTGTTACTCTCCGACAAAAAAATCTTTCCAAATCGTCCAAAATAAAAAATCTTCTAACATAAAAGACTTAAAGGCGTTATCCATTGTGCACGAATCCACCGGTGAACACGCAAGAGTACCGCGACACAGAGGATAACTTTGCTGGTCGAGCGTGTGGGGTGGTCCGGGTCCGCGTAGCGGGATAAGGATTTATAGTTTAATATCTCGGCCGGCTGGGTCGTCGTCACATTTTCAAGCCCCGAGAGAAACTATACACGAAGCCACCCTCTCTCTCTCTCTCTCTTTGTTTCTCTGTCCTTTTGCCTCTTCGTCGCTCTGTCTCTCTGTCTCTCGGCAAGCCACCCCTTTTACGGATTCGCGCTCGTAGGCCCAGAGAGAAGACTCGCACACAATCGTGGCTCGCGTTTGTCCCTCTGCCCTTTCTAGTCGTGGCGAGGATTACCGAGTCAGGATTCCAAGGAAGATTTGTTTCGGTTTGATGGGGCCGTTTAGACGTGTAAACGCGCTCGTTAGATTGGAAAACGTGTGCACGAGGCATGACAGAGGAAAAAGAAACGCTTTCTTTCCTGAAGGGAGGAGGAAAGAAAAAAAAGGAGAAACGAGCGGGAAGACGCGGTTTATTGGAAGCTCGCGGATATAAAGTGCCGTGGGCAGAATTCATGGACACTGGAGAAGCCGTGTCCTGGAACCGACAAATAAAACAGAAATCTAGCTGTTTAGCTTCCAGGAATCGAAGTTATTGGCGGGGGTGTAAGTTCTTGAAGATTTAGACGATCCGGGGGTAGAATATTTGGAGGAGTTTATTCGTTCATCGAGAAATTGTTTTCTCTGTTTTCTTATTTCTTAGTGAATTTTTCATACTCGACATGGAATTCTTTTATTGATATTAGTCCTGCAATAGTATTTTGTAGAGATATTTGTATAAATTGTGTTTGAGAAATATTTACCAATCTTTTTTTTTTTTCTTTTATATTTTTTTCTAGTAGAAAGGAAAACTTCTTTCTTTCCAAACGAAAATGATTTTTCGATATCGAAACCTACAATTTAATCTTAGGACAAGAACTGGAATAAAACTGAACAGCTCTCAAATTTTTAGTCTTCGCGGTATAAGAAATATCAAATTACAAAGTTGGAAGATACCAAAGCATAAGACTCAATCGACAAAAGGTAAAAGATCGATCGACAAACGATCGGTAATCTGAATTCAGGAACGATGATTTCCAACACGTATGATCCTCGTGCTTGATTCTATCTTCGTCTAGGTCGCTCCTCAGGGACCTGGTGGCACCCTCGAGCAATTATTAATTAACGCTCCCCTCTCAAGGCATTAACGCGGCTAAGAGCAACCCCCTTTGCATCTCTGCCGCCTGTGTCGACCTCCTCCAACCCCTTGCTACTGGCTCAAAGCGTCGCCAAGTAACGATACACCTTGCCTATGGAACGACACGCTTCGAGGAGGTCAAACCTCCACCTCTTCGACGACTTTGTTCCACAAAGAGATGAACCGCGTTACCTAAGACGCGTGAACTTATTACCTGTCATCCGGGAAACCCTCGTCTTTCACCTGTTTTCAGCTTCTATCGATGGAAAAAGTAGCCAGGCTTTTTGAGACCCGGAAACGATTGACTCGCACTACTTCATTTTTTTTAAAAGCTTCTTTAATTCGTATTCGATGCAGGTAAACATAACATTATACTCGATGCCGTTACACATAAAAGTGGATTTTTGTTTGTGGCAGAGGTATGATTGATTCATACTACTAAATTTTCTTCAAGGTACTTCAGTTTCAATTTGATTGAAATCTAATATAATTATTTTTACTAAGGCCAAGGGTTAGATAGTTCGTGAATCAGATATAATTGATTCATATTATTGGATTATCTTCTGGTTCTTTCTGTAATTTAACCAAGATTGATTATTATTTGTGCCGGTTATTATTTTGCTCATCAAATGCATGTAACTCAGAAGATTGATTATTATTTGTGTCAGCTGATATTTTGCTCCTGGATCAAGCAAGATTGATTAGTATTACCAATATTCTTGCAACACTCTTCAGTAGCTTAATGAAGATTCCAATGAACTCGAACATAATTTTGAAGATTAATTTTCATTCGTGTCATTTGTTATTCTACTCATGGATCAGGCGTGACTGATTTGTACTACTGATTTCTCTTTAAATACCTTCAGTAACTTGCTGATCTTAATTCGCATCACGCTGTTAGTTTCTTCCTGAAATAGACACGACTGATTCATACTATTAAGTAAATCCAATATAAATAATTGTAAATACAACTTGCAAAAACTCACGTTTCATTCCTATCAAATGTTACTTTCCTAGATTAGACATTATTGATCTATACTACTGAATCATTTCCTCAAACTATATAATTGTAAGATTCTAATTCGATAAAACGTAACTTTCAATGCGAATTTTCATTCCTGGTAGGTACTTCACTCGTGTAGCGAAAGCTATTGGACTCGTACTACCGAATTCTTCCAACAGCACACTACCGCCTTGATTTAACCAAACGTCACGTAAAGAATTTAGTTTCTGTTCGTACTATCTTCATTTTAATCCCTTTGGCTTCTCTTTAATCTCGTAATCAGGGATCAAGCTCACGCATGGTAGAAACTAAACGTCGTTTAAACGCAGTACACAGGCGGACGTTTGTCGAGAGAAAAGAGTAGCTTGGTTCCATAAGGATCACGAGTGCTGGTCAGGTAGTACTCGCGATGTACTTGGGGAATACGCGTGCTCCTAAATCAGGGTTGATATCCTCGAAACAATTGGACCCTCCGAGGATGGTGTCCGGCAGCAGGCACTGGCTTGGCCGGGTAGCACGGAAGAAGATTTAATTAAGCCGGGACCGATTTATCTCCCTGACAGCTAACCCCGTCCTTTCCACCCTGTCTTCCTCCTCTTTCGAATCCTCGGCCCCTGAAAGCCCACGACACGCTCTAGGTGGCTGGACCTAGCCGAAGGGCGAAACCCTTTCGCTCCACGTACTCGCTTAGGTGTTGCTTATATCGATACCATTCTACGTGCATTCGCCTTTGTCGATGGCTTCTAACTACATTTAGACGACAATCCAGCAATCTATAAATCGATATTTAATTCTTTTGGTGGAAGTCGGTGGTTGATTATGGGATTTTAGCAATGACGGTGTGAATCTGTTTCAGGAAACGGTGCTCGCTTACATTCTTTATATCAAAGATGTATTTAAATTCGAAATATTCTTAGAAGATAGTTCGAAGATATACAATTTAGTTCTTGTATTAGATATTGGTAGTTTCAAAGTAATGAAAGCGTAATTCTTTTTTCTAAGTTCTAACTATGCTTATTGTTAAACGACGATGAAAAGATCTGTAAATTGATATTTAAATTTCCTGTTAGCAATTGATAGTTTAGAGGGACGATTATAATTATAATAATCAGGGTGTCAGCCTTTCTTAAGACGCGGTGGTGATTTTCGAACTGAGAACACGTTTGTTTCGTCGTCGAAAATTAATTGCCAAGATCGCTCGTCCAAGATTTCTATTTTTACATTAATATGCAACAAGGTAGGCTATGGCAAATAGTTCTCATCAGTGAAATTAGAATCGTGTGACGAAAGCTTTTACAAGGGTTATAGTCCACCCTTTTTGCAAGTGCTCATACTACTAATTAGGGAGAATTTGTTCACGGCTTAAAGTACACGGCGCATAAAAGTTAAATAAGTTAATTTCACACGACTTTTATTATTTTTATAACGAATGAGGTTCGAGATACAATTACGTTCCCTTCAATATACCATTGTAATCAGATAATTAAGAAATAAAATTCTTTAAACTACTTTTTCTCTAAAAATAAAGAAAAAGAATAAAATGGAATTATCCAATACTATAATTCCTAAACATTTATCAAAATATTTTCTAATTAGCGTACTTAGCACTGAAGTTGGACTCGTAACACCTCTATCCCCTAATTAATTAATTATATAGAAGATACGAAGCGATGGATAATAGACTCGTCGGAGATATAACGTAGCCTAATCGTAGATTGGTAGGTGCAACAGTCTTCCTTGGTTCCCACATTCCGCGATACCTATTTTCCGTCGTGTCAAACTAACCGACAGGAAATCCCCGATGTTCGGGAATGTATACAGACGTTGCTCCGTGCATCGCAAACTATCGAGGGAGGCTAATTCACCCACAGAGATCTCAATAACGCGATTTCATGATAATACATCTCATCTCGCCACATTTCCATTCACCAATTCAACCGGCAATCTCTCTTTCTCTCTCCCTTTCTGTCTCTCTTTCTCTTCATCTACCGTTGATCTTGCTCTCGTGACTTCCGTTTATCGCCGTTCATCCTCGCTCGTACTTCATCTTTATTATTGTTCAATCACTTCGATACATGGGGTGAACAAAATTTTCGTTTGTCACTTTGATATTCATTTACATTATTAGCCAAAAGTTTACGGTCACAGTTTATGGGAGAAAAACTTACAAGCAATGTACAGTAGTTAACTGCTTTTTACCTTTAGTAGACTTGTTAAAGGTTTTAGAAAATCCATTTTGTAGATTTGGAACCTACACGGAGATTTGTTCCAAGTATTACAGCGGGATTTTACATTTTTAAATTTCCCACACACCAGTAAACACCTGTATCATACAACATTTTCTCTATTTCTTCCGCATGCATCTCTCAACAACCTCAAACCACCAAAATAGGAAAATCCCTTAACGTCCAATTGTCGCGTCTTAAAAACGTAATAAACCTACTTTGTTTTTCAATTATCAAAAACCTATGATACTTAAAAACATACATTCTTATAGCGGTACTATCATAAAACCTCCCTTAAGATCCACACTTGAGAACAGGTCAACGACTTACTTATATACCGTTTCTCCTTAAAAATTCTTAACATCCATTCATTTGCTATTCGTTTGAACCTATTTACTTTCTCGATTACAGAAAGTCATATTTCTTATACCACTGCTATTACAACGTCTCTCAACATGCACATTTGAAAAGACTCAACAACGCACGTAAAGAATCACTAACTCATCGTGTCCCACAAAAATCAATTAAAAATCCTGTAGGATATGTATATCCATATATGCTGATAATCCTCGCAAGAAACTTGCAAGGTCCAGGGACCCTAGAGTTGTTTTCTATCTCGATCGCGGGTTGCACACAAGGTGCAGGCAAGGGTGGTAGAAAGGTGGCTAGATAGCGAGGAGTCGGGTCGGGGGGAGGGTTGGAAGACAAGGAGAGAGAGGCGAAGAGGAAGCGAGTCGAGGGTGGCTGTACGTCGATAGAGCGGCGCGCCACGGAGGCCAAGATACGACACCGCCGCCACCGCCGGCAGACCCGTAAAGGGGCGGGGGTTTTCACCCTTCTCCGTCTCGCCGATAGAAAGCTTCTCTTTCCGTTTGGTCGCCGAGTGGCGAGGCTTTCCACGAGGGGGTGAGTGAAGGAACGTTCCCGGGGGGTGAGAAACTCGGTCCTCTTTCCTTTCGAGGAAGCGCATCAGAGAAAGACGCTTCGCTCTTCCTTTCTTCTTCTCTCGTTCAAAGGGTGGTTGCTTCTTCTATTTGTAACTCGGCAGATGTTACACACCGGCGGAAAAACGCGTTGCCTAGGGAGGGCAAACGGAATTTTTAATCGGTGTCTAGGCTCTCCATTTTTCTCCCTCGTTTCTCGTCCTCGTTCCTGCTTCGAGGAGGTGCAATTGGGACTTTGTGTTTGGACTTTGCCAGCGATTAGGGTGGATGAGGGTGAATAACGAGGATTAGGGCGGTTTTAAGATTAGCAATCGCAGATTGATTTGCGAGGGTAAAAGCAGGGGTATATTCGGTATTTTAAAGATTCGAGGTTTTTTGACGCGTGTTTTATTGTAGTAACATTCTTGAAAATGCCATAGACAAAGAAAGAACTAAGATCGGTACACTGAGACGACTGTTATAATCCTATATATAATTTTAAAATTAGTAATACAGTGACTACAGAACACATTGACTCGCCGTTGTACCTATTATATCATTTACGTACTAATTAATTAGCTCCAAGTATATTAATATATTATCACCTACCAATACTTTCATATCGCCACAAAAATTTGATACGATGAAAATAAAATACGTAGAATCCAATAAAAAAAAAAAAAAAAAGAAAGACACTTTATTGGATACCGTTTATAGCCATCGTATATAATCCTAAACTATTATATAAATTATTTAAAGTGATCGAAATAATTCGATATAGGTACAGTAAGCTGTGGTAGTGATCGAGTGGCTATAGGCTCGGCACTTTTCCAGCGGTGGCGCGCGTTCAGGTGCATAGTTGGCGCGCGCGAACAGGTGCACGCAGAATTACGCGTCCGGCCGCATATGTATATAGATGCACGCACGAGTCTATATGTATATATAGGTGTGTGTATATATATATAGGCGGCGTATGTCGCAGATGGAGTCGGGTAAGCTGGTGAGTATCGGTATTCGGTTAATTATGGTCCCCCATCGGAGCTGCATGAATTCTTGACGCGGGGGGTGTTGCAACACTCCGTGCCATGCGCGCCTGTCATATCGCCAGCAACATTGCTACCGACGTCACGCGTCCATAGGTACGACAGGATTGTATCGTAACACGATCAGCTTAATTTGCCCATCACACCTTCCGTTATGGAAAAACTCCCTTCCTATATCGGTATGTTACTGTTTGCCTCGTTGACTTGGTATAGGTTCCATTATAGGGTATCTTTATCGTATCGGTGGTCGTGGAAAGCTATAGTCGATGTTCATGTATTAAAATTTTCGAAAAATGTCACTTTGGAGTTACTTTTCAACGTCGTTTGAGAAACAGTCTACTTTCTTAATGACACATATATGTAACTGGTCGCGGAAAAGTGAATTGGACATTCTGAGAAATATATTTTTAAGCAATGTCTTAATTCTTAAGCAATGTTTCAGATACATGCATGTATATCTTTAAATAGCACAAATATCTCATGCAGTATTTTATGCAAAATTTTAAATAATTTATTTGGGATTAAAGGATTTATATTTAACACCCCATGGAATAAATTATTCGTTATTTCCAAATGGAAATAAGAGATTTGCCAATATGCAGTATGAAACGTTTTTCGCTAATACTATTACACAGCTACTACGATTATTATTGTTTCTCTTTCGAATAATGTTCAATAATAGTGCAAATAAAGCAAAGTGCATATAAATCGAGGATGTCATAGTTCATATGAGAAGGTGGGAATTATTATACACGATGGAAACACACGCAGAAAGACGAAAGTTCGATCATGAGTTTATCAGCAATACTCAGAATATTCAGAAAAACATCCTCCGAAATTTGTCTTATTTTTTATGCGTTCTTCTTTACAATTTACATTTTTATCGACATTACGAATCTGCAGAAATAAAGCAGCAGAATAAAGCTTCCTTTTCACCAACGAATTTCAAAGTACACAAAGTAACTACGAAATGGAGGAATATCCAGACGAAAAGACTTAATAATTCGATCGAGTCTGGACGTCTGACTCGTGATATCCGAGGCTAGATACGAGATCGTCTGGCGAGGTGGTTTTCGTGAAAAATATCGCTCGTTTTACACGCGCTACACAGCGAGGCTACGTTAGAGTCGAGGGGGTGGGGGTTGTATTTAATTAAACCTCCAGGGGCTGAGCTGATCGAGCATCAATACCCAGTGGTTCTCTGACTTATTGAATCACCGGCGGATGTTGATTGTATAATCAGTTTGTTAAATTCTTCCCCTTCTGTTTACCCTTCCGATCCTTCATTTCGCGGCTTTTTCCTGCGAAAAATTTCTCATTCTCTTCTCCGATTGCAATTTCGAACTTCGCTTTTAATCCTTGTTCCTTTATTTTTTAGGAAAATCAAGTATCGAATACTTTTGATAACTGGATTTTGCACAAAATTGTAGGAAACATTTGATTTGTTTATATTGGAAAATCAGTCTAATGTAATTTGTATATTTCTCAAAGAATTTTGTTCAACTTCTGCACATTGTTTTGTATGTTTAATATATTCAATATTGAAATTGAAATGGATACTCCACGTATCTCGCTTTATGCTATTTATTATATGATGTATTTAAACAAATTATTTGCCAATACTCGCGTCGTGAAATACATTTACATAGTACGAGTTAATATCGATAAGAGATATAACTCATCTTACGAACAGTAGTTGGAATATTAATAACTGAATATTTCATTATAAAATATGTTCCATGTAGTGTTCCATGAAAAGATCAGAAACCACGTCAGATACGAAGATTACAGAGGAAGAACACAATAATTGATATTTTCTATATCTTAAAAATTATGTTAAAATTTAATATGTTGTTAATCATCCCCCTGTTCCCAAAATTATATTTATATTTGGTTATGGTGCTACATGCCTTTTCCTTCTTTTCAAAATGTTTAAAATATTGCACGTCAAAATACAAGAATATCAAATGTATTAAAACACTGCTTATATTAATAAGTACATCTTTGACCTTCACGAAACTTTGTCCATTCATTAGCAATTTTTAAGACCAAATTCTTAAACTTAACAGTTGTTTTGGTTTTTAATCGCGTTATGTTAAATTCCTCCTGTTTAATCGTAAAACAACATCAATACCAACGAACGAATAAAAACGGACTCATCGTGTGTTCACCTATGATCTTCATGGTTGTAACTCCATTCTCTGTGTTTGAAAAATTCGCGATTCGTGAAATATCGTATATGCAACTGCAGATGCTTTTGAACGGGATGAACAAATCTTGTTGCATCAACGTGTGCCGGAAACGGATACACATCGGTCGTAATTCGTGGCCGCACAAGTGCAGCGCAATTAATTTTCTCGCTGCAACTGCATCCGCAGTCTTTCCGCGTTTCGGTGGTTGCTCGGCGCAGGCCAACCTTTAATCTCAAAGCGTCGGTGCTGCCTCGTAGAATGAAACGTTCCTTCTTCCTAGAAATATTCCGCGAAACCGCCGAAATCTCCGCCTCGAAGCGGTCAGCCATTCTCCATCAGTGGAACGACCGAAGAATCACCTCGACGACCGGAATAATTTTGTTTCCCCGTCGTGAAATATTTTTCCATATTTGACATGAGATGCAAACAAAATTGGAAGCGAACAAAATTTTCGACGCACGAAGGAACATTGTGATTTCTCTTAAATTTTTGGAGGATTTTCGAAAATTAAATTTTATAGATTATACATTACGAAGTTCAGTAAGAGATATTGCAGGCTTTCAAATATACATAATAGAATGCATTGGAAAGAAATGTGCAGTAAATGATCTTTTAGAATTTTCTTTATAATACGCAGTATCGTAGGTTCGAAATTCGATAAGGGATCTTTTAGAATTTTATTTTTCAAGATATAGGCTAGCATGATGGAACGTTGAAAATAGTTACACGTATATTTATTATTGAGCATAATTGAGAGAGTTGAAAATTATTGCATAGCAGTTAAAAATTTGTTATCGCTTCCTCCATCGTACCTATATCGAACATCTTATTAATTTTGTTACTATTGTAATACAAAATTAATGTTACAGCTATATCAGTAGAAATGTTCTCTAATTCCATAAATATTCGATAAACCTGGCAATCTTCTAAACCAGAAACTGGCATTCTTTTAAATTGATCTCTGTATTTCTAACATGGTATATTTAATTTAATACAACGACGAATAGATCAAAGACTTAAACTGCATTTGCAGCAAAAAAAATCCCGTCTTGCTCCTGGAGTAACTCTGAATAAGAAAAAAATCTGGAAAATCGGTTGGGGAGAATGTTGTTCACAGGGATTCCGATCAGACGAGAGGATTAGCATCGGGAATGAGAACCGAGAATCCCTGTCGGCGGGATGTACGGAGGTTTGCGAAGCCTTATTAGCGATTTAGGGTGATTCCAGCCCCTTGTAGTATCGGCTGCAGGAAGGCCAAGCCCCGCTACGCCACGCCGGCGGGAATTAAAAATCGCTAAATTCGGTTACGCAGCCTTCGCTCTGGCTGTTTCGTTTCATCTTCGGTAGCTCCCCTGTGTTTCGGTCCGATCGCTCGGTGAATTTGATCGAATTAAAAGTTACCACTGGAAGGAGAAAGTACGAAAGCGACGCCTCCACCGGAATTCGAGGCGTCGAGAACGAGGCGTTTAACGAGTTTCAGGTGTCTTTTGTTAAAGACGATTTGAATTATATTTAGTAGTTATTTAGGACTAAAAATTTATTCTATCGAACGATTTACAGTTTGAAGCGCTTTTTGTGTATTTATTTTTTCAATAGGTCACTTTATTTGATTTTTATAAGTTGGCAGAAGGTGAAAATTCTCCTGTATTTTTCATACGAAATGTCCGACTTTTAACAACTAATATTTTATCAATTCCTAAACGTGTTATTACAAAGCTAAATATCGAAAGATATTGTAAATATTATAAAGATATACGAGAGAGAAAATTCTCAGCTCTAAAACGATACTTCTATAATGATACACGTATAAAGATAAATATATTTATTGGAAAGGAAGAAGATTTAGAAGGTTGATATAAAATCACGTTAGTATCTAATTATTTTCAATCATGATATCTCATACGAGATAGACTACAACGAAACTTTCTCACAGCCTTTTGTTGTTTCGCAGTAATTTATAACGCCCAGCTCTTGTTAATTCTAATTTCGAACGCATGCCTGATACATCATCGACTTGTACTACTACTTTTCGGCGAAAATACTTCTTACCCAGATAATCTTATCATAATCATATTTTTTACTTTAACGAAACCGATTCAATTTTGTCTGTTCTTGTTATTCAATAGCTTCTAACGACAAGCCATGTCTGACATATTACTCACTTATACTACTACTAATCGCTATAAATTATTTTTTACCAAGATCATCGCAATTCTCTAAAAAGAAGGGATACAAGGAAGGGAAGGAAACTAGTAGAAGATTATAGAAATAGCGAGGATAGCCTTAATAACTTCAACTCTTAATCAATCTTGCAATCGCCTCCCCTCTCCAAGATATCAAAAAGTAATTCCAACTCTTGCTATGCGTAAATCAGCATATTCAAACAAATTAACGTTTAAAAAATGAGAAATATTTAAAAATTATTAACAAAAGTCAGAGTAAAGAGTCGAGTAGCTCTTCAATCAACTTCGCGACTCTCAATCCCCAAGTTATTAAAAAATAATTCCAATTCTCCCTAAAATAAACTCGTCCCGTTCTTTCGCCCGGAAAATTCTCTCGTAACAAACGTTCGCACATCGATGGTCGATCCAGGACCGGAAAAAATCCGTGTCGGTGTCGATTCGAGATTATTTTTTGTCGGTGAACCGTCGCGGTCGGTCGGCGGGGCAGGTTTCTAGTTAGTCGAATCGACGCGCGTCCCGTAGGGGATGAAACGATATTATTTGGCTGTCGCGTGACCGCCGCGGGCGCGCCTCCCGCCTCGGCCACGTTAATTCCATGCATTTAAATTGTCATTAGCCGGCTTGCAGCCCGGGACGATAGCGCTTATGCAACCGTGACGCCCCCTGACCCTTCTTTCGAAATTCTTCAGGAACTTCAACGAAGATTCATCGGATAAGAGATGGACAATCCGTTTGTAGTTTGATTACGACACTAGCTGCTGATATTTTTTAAACTTTCGTGACGAATACTTTGCATGCTTTGATGCTATTTCTTACACTTACTATGGACGAAAGTTTGAAGTTATTGTACGTGTGTTCTACAGAATAGTCTAAGAATTTGGAAAGATGTTAACTTGGAATTTTGCTACTTCAGGAGAGTATTTTTTGCTACAGTTGGAAGATATTATTATTGTTATTTGCAACATTGATTTCGAATTATATAATTGTGATAAAATTAAGTAGCAATTCTTCTTAATTTCCTATAGTGATGTATTGTATTTGGTAAATCATTTTTGGAAAGACTGCGTGACGAGAGAAATATAACAGGCGAAAAATTATAAATTTTAGAAATTAGGAATCACGAGCGTTCGGTTTGCAAATTTTTTGGAAGCGATAGTGAATAAATTCTCAATTACCATTTTTCCTTTGTTCGATGCTACATGGAGGGACGTTTACAGGTACTGGATTAATGAGATTTTTGCAAATATAGAATCATTTCCAAATCTCTTCAATTTTTCTCTTTCCCAACTCATTCTTTCCCTCTGAACCGTATTTTTTCTGATCGATCTTTCTCAACCAAATTTCTTTCCGACGCTTCCGACCTTCCACGACCAGAAAGCTCGCAGGAATCGTCGCAAAGGCTCGTATAGAATCGCATGTAGAACCAAAACAGAGGAGACGCGGAGACACTGAACCACGGTCGCGTCACTGTAGTTGGAAATTTCGCGTGGCAGAATTATGGCCCTCCGAGGTGTCGCTCTCTAGAATCTGTCTCCACTCTCTCTCTCTCTCTCTCACTCTCTCTCTCTTCCTCTTTCCCCGGTCCACCGTTCCATTACGACAACGAAACAAAAAGAAATGGACACTCGCGTACACACGCTAACAAAGGCGCTGTAGGAAGCTTCGAAAAAAGAAAGAAAGAAAAAAGGGGGGAAAAAAGGAAAGAGAGGCAAAATGGGAGAGAAAGAAGGGGAAAGGAGAATCGGAGGATCGGTTTTAAAGAAGAGGAAGAGAGTCGAAGCTCGTAACTTCTTTTCCCAAGCTCGTTTAAAAGTGATAAATGCGCAGCTGGGAATATGACTGAGAAAAATAACACGGAGGAGTGCGTGCTGAAAACGCGGGGACGGAAAGTGGGTGTGAGGAGGATCGGAGTCGTCGATTGGGGCTCGAGGAATCGAAAAACTAATATCCGCCCCCGGAGGCCGTTTGTTTCGTATTGTTTCGGACGCTCGCCTCCCAGGCGGTTGTCTTCCAGTCGTGATTGAGTGTCGCCATTCTTCATGGGTTTCGCGCCCGAGCTTTCTATTCCTTTTTCTCCGTCGCATCGCGTAACGATGAGACCAGGCAAGGGTAAACATCGAGCAGGGCGCGAAAGGGCTCGGGAAAGGGTGCATCGACGATCCGCTTGGTTTTCGCTCGTGAGATATAGGAGGTATAGGGAATAGTAGATGAGTAAAAAATGTACCTTAGATTTTGGAATCTGCAGAGTAGTTCAAACAGATTGAAGTTTAAACGTCTTTTTCGCGATTGGATACAAGGAAGTATAGGATTTTGTGCTCTAGAATGGAGATAAAAGTTGTCTTTGTAATTCAGGATTCAAATATTATTGTTGTTCGAAGAAATATAATCTAGGGTGGCCGGGATTAAATACTTTGAAATGTACGAGGGCGAGCTGGAAAGTTTTGTCTCATAAATAAAATTTATAATAAGTATATGTATTATACTCTTATACTTTACATATATATACGCTATATACTATACGTATAATAATTATACATAAATAAAACTTACAAATAAGAAATGAACATGATCGATGCAATACTACAAACTAGCCAATCAGAATATCCAGAATATCTTGAACCACTATTAACCACTCTATCAAAAATTTGCAGACATCCATCTTGCGCGCGATTCAACAAATTTCCAAGTGGCGAAGTTGAGACGTATCCTGATACATGCATCCAGTGCAAACGTTAGATTCGGGGTCGCGTAATTCATTCCGCGGAGGGTAGTGATGAACGACGGTTGTGGGACAGCCGAGAGGACGAGGTTTATCGGTAGAGGGCGGCAAGGGTGAATCAGCCCTTAATAAGCCAAAGTGCACGCGAGTTGCGAGCAAAAGAGAAGCTTCTTCTGTCCTGCTTCTTGGTCATACATGGGGAGAAAGAAGATCGTATGGGAAGCTGCTCGCCTGACAGATTTATGATCGAGGCAGCTATTGTTTCAGAGTTTATCTTTTTGATACCCGAAGGAATTATGGGCCCTTTGGCGAGTTTGTCTTATGTGGAAGATTTTATTAGGTTGATTTATTAGATTAATACTAGAGTTAACAATATACTATATTTATTCCCAACTACGATACACTTTGTAGTTAAAAATTATTCCCAAACCGTTCTACATCAAAACTGTTGAGGTTATTCGATGTGTAAACAGAGAAAACTCGTGGATAAATTGTAAGACAGAAAATATATTTAAATAGAAGTGTAATTATAAGTAAGAATACAATTTGAGCTGGTCCAGATCCGCACCCCGAAGCCAACGTCGCCTGTCTACTGTTTATGGTCTGACCTCGTCGCAGTCTTTTGTCTACACGCTGTCGATGGCTTCAGTGCTTGAGAAAATTAAAAATACCAGATGTAGAGTTTTCTTAGAAGTGGTAACCACTTCAACAAAAACCACTAAAATAAAAGCCATCGCTAAACCATGTAACACGTTCTATTTAACATACCTAACTCTGGACTTCTTTATTTTTCGCAGAAACAATTCATCGCTCAGTCAATCGACAAAATACTCCACCCTTGCAACAATTATAAAGCTCCGCCAGAAACGATCGGGAAGACACTTGAGCTAAAATGTAACTGATGAGCAAACGTTAGAATCATCGATAGACAGGTGTACACAGGCGATAAGACGAGAATCGAGATAGAAGATGGCTATTTCTCTGATGAAGCGTTACGCTTAATCCAAGATTAAAAGCAGACCGTGATGCGCAGTAAAGTTTAATGCTAACGCCGGCCAGATCCTGGACTCTGGTAGTCTTGAAATCAAGGGATCAGCCTGTTTGTCGGGGACGGTCACTTATTAATGCGGGCGCAGGGCCAAAGTAATTCCCCGGCCAGGGTGTAGCTTACCGAGGACTTAGCCAATATTTCAATCCTCTCGCTAATACCTATCACATACTAAGAAACCTGTCTGCTGAACCTGCAGGAAGACGCGGCGACCAAACTTCGCTCTCCAAACGGGATCCTTGGTTTTCCAATGTCTTTCGAATCGATCTGTTGAATTTGATATCGATAAGCTTTATATCATAGCAATTGGAAGCATATATAAGCGTTTTAGGATTGCGATTAGTAGGATCGTTGCGCAAGTATTCATATGCAAAGTTTGAAGATATAAAAATGCATAGAGTACACGCAGTATATGGAAAGACGTGTAAGATACGCGAAGTAGAATATTGCAAATTTTATCTTTCGATTAATTATTCAATTGTAGACAAATCTGTATGTACTCAATTATATCGTTAACGTAAGCTTGACAAAAATATTTTCTACCTAAATTCTATTTTTTTATTTGTGCTCACAAAAACAAGAATTTGCATAAATATTCACGGTGATTAGATTACGATAGGAAATACACAACCGCGAAATCCAAAATCATCCCTCTGATTACAATTATTATCTCTCAACGTGCGTAAGCATCGATTGACTTGTCACACCATTAAAGATCTAATCTTCTCTACCTCCCCCATCTCCGCCACCCCCCTAAAAAAAAGAACAAGAAAAAGAAAGAAAGAAGGGAAAAGCAAGTTTACCATGAAGGCGATTCCTCGAAGATCTCCCTCGGCTAACATAATCGGCGATAATAGTCGGTCCGCTTCTAAAAACGGGAAAACTTTCCTACGCCATCATCCCCCGTCGGTTTCCAAGACGTCGGCCGGCTTCCCCCCGGGCGGAGAAGTTGGTTTACCACCCCCGGGGGTGGTTAGCGGGTCTAGTTAAGGGGCGTCTTAATTACCCACCGTAATGAACACCTTGTCGTAAAAACTTGCGCCGGTTTAATTATTTCAGAGCAGCCGCCTAGCTGGCTTGCCTTCCTGCCTGACTGCTTGCCCGATCTCCTTCCTCGTTTACCCTCGTTTTCGGTTAAACCCGCCCCCCATAACAGGCTAAACGGAACTGACAACGCCAGTCGAACGTTTCTTTCCCAATTACCAGGGGACGGCTTGCTACAGCCCCCTACTATTTTACTGATTTTTAGGAAGAGAGAAGTCTAGCGTGGAAATATTCGAATAGGGAGATTATTCTTGGACTGTTAATGTTCTGAGTTTGAATTATTAATAAATCGAGAGTTAATGCGAATAACGAGGGTGCAATTATACTTCATTCTGCGTTTAGTAATTTTTTGATAAAAAAAAATATGTTAAAGATAAACCGCCTTTTCCTACAGTTTGGACCATCTTTGAAAATGTTTGTAGAAAATATTTAAATCAGTGTCTTGAGTTTTAAGTATTAGCGAAATGGAAGTTAATTAGTGTTATCTTACTTTTGATTTATAAATCACTTGAAGAAGTGATTACGCTAAAAGTTAAAAATTAACGTCTTCTTTGGTGCTTTTCTACAATATAAAATTAGGAATAGAATCGAAAGAATGGGAGTAGAATTAATTATGGCACACGTTGTTTGAATAATCAATAAGATAAATAACTTTATATTCATATTAAATGAAAACGTAGAGTTTCCTAATAATAAAAGGTTAACAATTTCCTTTAATTTCTGTTATAAATTCTCAATTTTTCTTATGCAAAGATTCGTTTGTCAAATTTTCCACTAATCGGTATTTCGATAATGAATCGTTCTCGTAATCGATGTTCTGATGATCAAGATCCTGCTGCGCCTAACCCTTAACCCACGCAAATTTAGAGCGTCTTGCTCTGGACGCCAAGATTTTATTTTAAAGTAAACATGGAATTTCATAAAATCTATATATCATTATATAAATACATATAATTACGAGATATCTTGTAGTTGGCAATGAATGGGTTAACCATTCTGATCACATTTTCCGCGCGTTCCACTTTTCCCATTTCCAATTCTATCTATCTCATCCCTCCAACATAAAAGAGAAAAAGAAAGAAACTCGTGATACTTCCTCTAGAAATTTCTGTTATCCACAACAAAAAGAACTATAAGAGAAGAATAAGAAGAAAAAATCAGTGGAACCAACGGGAATCGAGCGGCAAGCTAACGTTTCGAATCTCCTGCACCTTGTTTCCTGCTTACGTGAAAGTCATCGAGCTCTGGTGCAGGCGAGGAGAACGCAATAAAGGCGCGTGCCCATCTACGACGCGGCGTCGAATCCAATTACACCCCCGCTGGATGGCAATACTTTTTAAGGGTGCGTCTGCAACGGGAGAACACGGAAAGGGCCCCGGGTACAGCCAGCTATTGCGGCGCACGGTTTGTCGTCTCTCGCTTCTATAAATTCGCGGGAATTAAACGAAAGAATGCGGTCTGCCTCGACGTACGAGCACACCCCCGTCCCACCGACGTTTAAACCCCCAACCCCTTAACCCTATCCTATCTTTCTCTATCTCGTTCACCGTTTCACGGTTACATTTTTCTCCCCCTTTCGCCGCCCCTTTCCGCTTCGCGAAACCAAGCGGCTCATTTTTGGGGGCTCGTTGGATTTTTAATTAAGGCCGCGGCGGTGACTCCCACGCCAAGAATGCACGGTATCGTGCGAGGTATTTTTGGCCGAAAAACCACCCCCCTTCCCTATTCCTACCTCCCTTTTCTCTGGTACGTCCGTGCTCGGAGAGAAGCCGTTAGGCCAACGTTATTTAATAACCACCCGTTCGATCGTTTCCGTAAGAGTCTTCTTTGCTTTCTTTTAACTGTACCGGGGGTGAATGATGGCTTCTGATGGTCAAATGGGGTGTCGGATGGTTTGGCAAGTTATTTCGAGAGGTTTCGTAAGAGTGGTTATAGAGATTGGGGAATATCAGAAATGTCGGGGAGTGTGTTTGAGAATAAAACGTTGAGACGATGTTGACTGTTAGTGGTCGACAAAGTGTATTTTCAAATGATTAACTTCAAATTTAATCGCTAACAAATCTACATTGACATAGTTCTATGAATTCTGACACAAATGAATATACCTTACACGTTCTTCATCCTTCGAAGAATCGGACGAAATCGATTCATAGCACGCATTTATACTGTACAATTTATAATTTATAATTGCGACTGTACAGTGGCTATGTTATTGTATTCATCGTGACATTTACATATTAATTGATTCGATCCAAGCATATTTATTAAGTACTTCTATATGATTATAAAAATTGGAATTACAAATTACAAATTACAAATTACAATTACAAATAAAAATTGGAATTGGAAGTACAAAAACTTGAAATATAAAATCTGATAAAAAATGTTTCATTGGAAGATGAAGGTACGGGCAGATACTTTTCATATCCACTTCATAAACATCTTCGTCGAAAGCAATCTAATCTATCCTCGAACAATACGAAGTTTCGAGAAGAAACATTTGAATTTGGATAAAACGAAGCCTGAGTAGGCCAAAGAAAGGTAAAGGAAAAATGACAGATTAAGTACAATAGATAAAGAGAAATATACATGGCATAAAAGATTCTCGTTGGTCGCGTTCACTCGTAGAAAGACACGTGATTCTTAGAGTTCCAAGAAGCCTCTTGCGCGACCCAACCCCAACAGGAAACGCGGCCAAGAAGAATGCAAATTCCGACGACGGTAAACCTCGCAGGTCAGGAAGTAACGCGACGAATAAATCATCCAGGACACTCCAGCGTCCCTAAGAGGGAACCAGGTCCTCCGACACCCCGTGTTTATGTGCCAGAATCGACATATTTCAGATGCGACTTTAAATATTAAAGCGCAGGGGCCGCGAATATGCTTCTGCTCCTACTCCCGCCTTCTTCTTATATACGTTGGGATTCTTCTGGGGAAAGAGTCGCGCAATTTCTCCGAAATTATCCTTCGTGTTTCGTCTACTTTCACGAGCCGCTGCTCTGTCAACTTTGTAAAATGTAAGGAAACATCCGAGTAATCGTTACTTTTCGAAATAAAGATTTTAAAAATAATTCTTAGGGAAAATCTCTCCTTTAAATAGAGCGTGTGGAAGTTGTAGCAAAAGAAGGGAAAAAGTTGATAGAAAAATAGCTTGTGCAATGTATAAAACGGTAATCCTGATGATGCAGAAATAATTGCACGATTTACAATAATTGCAGAGATACCAGGGAAAGACAATAACACGGAAACAACGAAGCATGAAATGCACATGGAAGACAGGAAATTAGAATACGTTAACCCTTTGGAATTTTACATCGAATGTCGACAAACGATACGTGTAAGCTACTTTATTTGTGTCTGTCAATATCACCCTTCGCTGTTAACCTCTTGATAAGCTAAAAACCAAGAGACTTAAACATTGTCAAACTAATCAAATTCCCAAGGAAACATCAATCTGCCAATTTCGTTATTAACTCCTTAATAAAATAAAAGCCAAAAGTCTCTCGCATCTCCCTCTGGGCAATCAAATTCCTAAAGAAACATCAATCTAGTGATTCCGAGACTGTCCAAAATTCATCACGGAATCTATCAGAACCTCTTCTTCGGTTAATTAATCTCTGTTCTCGTCGCGTAACCTGGATCGATCCGGAAACGCAGCGAACGAAGCCGCCACTCTCTCGTTCTCTAATAAAGACAGAACAAGGAACTACCGAAACTTCTCCTCCGACGAATACACGCACGAATATACGCACGCACACGTTCGACGTTCTCTGTGTCTCTAATTAGAAAAGCTAGGGTTCGAGAGCAACGTTAAACAAAAGCTGGAAATTTCTCGGCACGAGAAAAAATAGAGAAGGAATATAGCTTCTTGAAGAATTAGGCTGTAAATCCACTCGGTAATGTACACACATGAGAGCGAGGGGTGGCTGAGAGCCACCCTCGCCGCGGCATCGACCCTCTTAAACGCGAATTTGATATTCGTAAATCTGCCGGCCGGTTTCCATAAATCAAAACCACCCTCTCACTGCGCGGCTATGGACTATGGATGAAAGCAAGGCCGTGAAACGGCGAAGAGAGGACGAACGAGGGGGTGCAGTCAACCCCCGGTTGAGCGGCAGACTCGAGAACATCCGGTCGACATCTTCTTTCTTAAAAATTGATTCCACGCTGCCGCTTTGATCCTCCTTGGGACACGCAGCCACTTCGAGCCGCACACGAGTGTTTCTCACCCTCCGCTAGAGAGAATATAGCTGTCGTTGTTGCTGTTGTTTGCATGTCGATCAGTTTACCGTGGTTGGATTGCTTCGATTTAAAGAAGTGGCCAGTTTGCAGGAGTTTGAACGTCGGCGGTGAAAGTTATTTTATTCAGATATTTAAGATTGCTTTCTGCGGAACACATCTAGTTAGAAATCAATCCTTGAGGTAGAATATAATTGTCATTGTTGCTCGTGTATGGACGTCGATAAGTTTATTGTGGTTTGATTGCTTCGATTTATAGAAATTGTAATTTTGAAGGAATTTTGATGCCGATGGTAGAAGTTAATTTATATCTATATTCGAGATCAACGTCCAAGTAAAAGATAAATATAAACAGAATTGGCATTAGAGCGGCTGAATTATTGACTGTATAAATTTATGAAGTATTATTTTATTTTTATTGCATATTTAAGATAAACTTGAGAGAAATACGAAGAAAAAGATATTTGAATATTCCTAGTATTGTCCTTTTATTTCAAATAAATCTTGATTTCTCGTTATTGTTGTACATGTAAAGAAATGATATAATCAACATATGCTTGATTTTTTATATCAGCCAAATTTTTATCTCTCGATTTCATTTTATATAAAGCAAATTTCGAAACTTCTCGTACGAAAGTACAACGATTCCGTGAGAGTAATCGCACCCATAAGAGTAACAAATTCGCAGGAAACATAATCAACATACACGCGTCCCGTCGCTTTGGGGGTAGAGATACCCGTATTTCTCCGAGCAGACCGTCCAAGATAATTTTCGCTCTCCTCAGATGTTCACTTCAATCTTTCGGCGAATATTTGAAGAGGCCAGATCAAAGCTTGTCTGGTCAATTTCATCAACATTTGAATACGACCTCTTTCCGCTTCCTCTTGCTTCCTCTTGCATTCGCGTTTCTTCCTTTCTATCTTTTGCTGCCTGGCAAGGGAGGCAACGAAACAAGCCCCAGTCCTTTGCGTCTCTTTGCACGGGCTGCGAAAAGAGCCGAGAAACGAGGAACGAGAGAAAACGAGCCCAGCCAAGGCCAACAGACAGACGAAAGAAGAGAAACATATATATATTTCTCTATCTATCTATCTATCTATCTATCTATGTATATATATATATATATACATATATATGTAGAAGAAGGATGAGAAGTTTTGAAAAGTGTTGAGTAAAATGAGAAGCGTTAGACGAACACGCCCCGATAACGTGGAACTCGAACGTTCCCGAAAGACATCACCCGACTGATGCAATGCTCTTTTCGCCAGGCTTTCGCGGACTTTCAAACGGAGGATTCCCGTTGAACGAATTCTATTTTACGTATTGACGATCCTCTTCGCCCCGATTTTAGCAAGAGGAACGTCTTTCGTTTCGTTTCTTAGCCTTCTCCGATACGATTAGCGAATTGATTCGACACGATGGATTATTAATTTTCTATTGGCAAGTTGTTTTTTTTCTTTCTTTGGAAATTTATATGTTTGGGGTGTACGATTTGTTTCGTGAAAAATATAGCGTTGATATAACAGATTAATAGAATTAAAGGAGATACATGGAATTCTGTATATTCGTTTTACAATGTATACTTAAATCACACTTCCAACTCTTATAGAGATAAGATTTTAGAAATAAGCAATTTTTGGAAACGTAAAAACGTGGAGTGTAATCTTCGTTGATTAATGTAACGTTGGTACGACAAATCAGTAGAACTGAGATGCATGCACTGTACATAGTTCTTTTAAAATAGGACGAAAATTTTTTTATTATACCATTACTGAATATTTTATGATTCTTCTGCGTCTATTAAAAAATTAAAGAAAAGACCCGAAATAGTGCAAACGCACGAAGATTAGGGTTACAGGATAGTCGTGGATGTAAATTACAACGCGTCTCGAAATACCTCCGAGATGAGCGGAAGAAAGAGGGTTAGCTAGGCGCGGCGCGATCAAAGCGTAATTTTAATTAGGCAGATTATACGGAAAGATAAAAATTATTAAAATTATTGCCTTAATGAAAGGGAACCTTCGGCTGGTTTACGGAGGGACGCGTAATTAAACGTCGGGGGTAGCTTCCCCCCTGGGCGAGGGTTGCTTTCGCTGCCAGCAGCACCACCAGCCGACTAATATAGCACGACCGCCGGTTAAAAAGCTTCGATATTTATGCGCGAGCTACTGTTTTGATTTCTCTATTCGTTCGATTGATCTTTTTTCCATGCCCATTTGTTCATACTAATGCATAATAATGATTTCATTACGTAAGGATTATGTAAAGATGACTTCCGCATACCGCGCTTTTACCAATAAAAATTCTAAATCATGAAAATATTGTTATATATTTAGAATTTATTAATACTAATTACGAGATCAAATACGAAAAGACATTCATATAACCTTATAGATGAATTTTGTGGATTGTACGTTGACTAATAAAAGTTCTAGACCGTGAATATAATCTCGTATCTTTGTAATTAATTTTTCCAATTGTCCTAATTAATTGTGTACCGAAGAGACGATACTTATTAAAGACGTAAAAATTCAATTTTTCAAGTCAGCGTAAATGGAATGAATTCTAACATTAAAAAGAGTAAAACACGCAAGACCATTTCCTATCCCATTCTGTATCTCGCAATCCCTCTAACATCTTCCACAGATCCTCAACACTTATTCACGAAGGCTATTAACACGTTGGTTACGGTGGACACCAGTGACCCACATTTTACTAACCTTTTAGAATAATTAGAATGACACAAATTTCACGAACCAAACAACTTTTAACGACGTGAATAACCTACATAATTTTGTCAAAGAAAAATATATTTTTTGTAAAATTAACACTAACCATACCAGGCCCGGTCAAATGACCGGCTTCGAAATTTAATTCAAAATTGTCCATTCATTGTTATTTCTTTTCATCTAACTTTATATAAATCCTTACATTGTCTGATTAATCAATTTCTCAATTTTTGCTAATATAAGAATTTACATAAAGTTACATGTACAATGGATGTACAATTTTAAATTAAAGTTTCAAACCGGCCATTTGACCGGGCCTGGTAAACTTAGTGTTAAATATTTCGGCGCAGCAAACTATATTTCAATCCATTACGACTCCCAGAGGAAAACGTATAAAATTCGCGCCTGTCAGCCACCATACCAACAAACAACATCTTGTCCCGTTTGAGTAACACTCTGATCAACATTCTACAGGGATACGAATCAACGTGAAGCGAATTGACATCTTCGTCGACTTCTTGGTCTCGGATACCGCGGTCGAGGGGAGCCAATGGAAGGTCGATAAGAGAGCCGCCCTCTGCTGATGGCAGATCAGCCCTCAAACCGCAAGGTGCCACCACACCCCCAAAAACCAGCCCCGGCACCCCCGCGGCCAATGATCGGGCCTAGCCACCCCCAGGACCACAAACCAACCGCAAGACGATGCGCAGAACCGCCTCGTTCACGCACGTACCGCGCATTCCAACCGCAAAACAAAATGGTGCCTCGAAGGGTGTTAAGATTTTCCAGACGCGACCAACCTCGGCGAACCGAGATCCCATCCTTGGTTCTCCTTTGGGGGTGAGAGTTTCACCTGGGAATGTCGTGAAACCGTGCGAGTAGTTCCAGGAATTATCCTCCAGGAATAGGGTGTTGAGAGTCTCGGATGAAGGGGTAGCACCGTGCAGTGAGAGAGCAAAGAAAAAGAAAGCTTGCTCGCTCGATAGAAAAGTAGAAGTTTGAAAAGTTACTGGATGATGGTCGAGGATCGTCGATGTTGAGGACGAAGTCTGGAGAAGGTCGTTGATATTGCGCGCGTAAAGGGATTAAGCAGATTTTTGGGATATAGTGCAAATGTCATTTTTAAAAAATGTCGTTCGTGGTTCGAGGTACGTAAGAGGTAAAAGTAGGGATTAGGGGTGGTTTTGTAAAAATGCAAATTTGGCGAAGGTAGATATTTGGCGATAGATTATCTGCAGAACGAATTTGCTTTAGCAAGGTTCTTACGCTGATTAAAAATGTATTAGCGGACGTGTGATATCTACACGCGAGAGGTAAGTAGAAAAGGTAAATAAGTAGTCGGGCAAAGAGATTCCTTAAAGGGTTCTGTTAACTCTCCTGTATCTTGAATTCTCTAAAGTTTCCAATATTCACGATAATTCATGTAAAGTTGATAAAAATTGACAGGGTTCGTTCGTAAAATTACAAGCTCCAAAATTAGGCGATTTAAACTCAAACTATTACAACTTAACGTTACCACTAATCCAAAAAATACGCCGTAACTCCAAACTCGTACAGACTTGCAACGCCAAATCCACCTTTTATCAACCAGCAAACTATAAAATTCCCACGCATCAATCGAAGGTATCGCGAAGACACGGTAAAAGAACCAAGATCAGAAAGATGTACGCAGAAAGATTATAAAATACAAAACGAAATTAAAACCCAAGCTTCCTCTAATAATATAAAATGCAACCAAAAATTGCCCGAAGGAGCGATTTGTTTCAATCCAACGATATCGATATAACTAACCAAGAAAATTAAAAACAAGCAACCGAAAAATATCCTCTAGCCCAAAACGACTCCGAAGCCATCCGTCTACACCTGCAACCTAAAATCCCACCTTTATCACCCAGCAGACTATAAAATTCCCGGTTACATACAACAGTAGTACCGGTGAGACACGTCGAAAGTGGTACGGAAGGGATAGAAAGAGGAAACGAGGAGAGCGAGGAGGCGTCGTCGGTTCTCGGATCGACTAGAATTTTTCTGGGTGAGTTCTCATGAGTCTTGGCACCTCGAAGAGGTGGGCGAACAAGAGAGAGAGAGAGAGAGAGAGAGAGTGAGAGAGTGAGAGAGTGAAAGAGTGAGAGAGAGAGGTGGTGGGTAGCAAGGCTGGGGTTCTGAGGTACCCCAGCGTGGCCGTTGCGGCAGCGGCTGGGGGATCCCGCGCACCCGCGGTGAGAGAACAGCCGAAAGGGGTGGCGGATGGGCTGGATGGCGAACCATGGGGGATGAGGGCCTCCAAGGAACCGGTGGGAGGGGGGATTTTGAAAGAGGGTCGCTGTGCTCTCGTCGACGGCTCCGAGAGAGCGAGCTGGAGACGACGAAGCCTCGCACGGCGGAGAAGAGCGGAGAGAGCATCGTGGAGGAGCTAGGGGCGCTAGGGGTGAACGGGAGTGGGTGAAAGTGAGGAGAAACCAGGCGGCGGATCAAGCAGCGGGGTGGGTTGCCTAGCTACCGGCGAGACCCGGCCAAGATACTCGCCGAGATCTCTCTCTGTACTGTTTTAGGTCCGTTCCGCCGCGTATTCCGTCCGTTGTCGTCTCTCTCTCTTTCTCTCTCCCTTTCTCTGTCTCTCCCTGACCCATGTTCTTCGTCAACTTTCACTCGGCCACGATGGCGGAACCGACCGAATATTCGATATCTATTCTGTTTCTTTTATTTTATTTGGCTTCGATGTCGTTCTTTTTTCTTTAGAACGAAGGAGGGGATGTTTGTGACTGGTGGAGACTGCACGGTGGCGATGGAGGAATTAATAGGATTTGTAAGGGTTAATGCATGGGAAGGGTAAAGAGGTGACTGAACATTGGATGACGTTTAAGGGGAAATATCGCGTCTATCGTTCGTTATTACGTACAGAGGATTTCGAAGTATATTTGTGCGATTTAAGATAATAATTTCGAAGTATATTTGTGGCATTTAAGATAACGAATCCTTACATATTTCTATCGTCTTTCCGAAACAATTAATGAACTTTGTAAAGCTTAATGGATGGAAAGGTAAAGAGCTGATTGAACATTGTGGATGTCGTTTAAGAGAAAATGCAGCGTCCATCGTTTATTATTAGGGAAGTAAGATTTTTTGAAGCCGTTTGTGACACGAAGAATTTCGAATTTTATTCACGGGATTTAAAATGAGGAATTTTTGTTTCATATATCTGTAACCCTTCCAAAAAAATTAAATTACAGGTTTCCGTAGAATTTTTTAGAATATTTCGGCTCTTAGAACTTCGTTCATTTGACATGATAAGTCTCAGATATGTCTATCATATTTACGAAAAAAGTAATGCGATTAGTAAGGGTTAATACATGAGGTAACGACAGGTCGAAGCTGACGAGGGAAATTAATTTCTTTGCAGAGTAAGCAGGAAGTCTTTATACGGGCAAGGAGTCGCCGGTGTATTTGCATAGGCAATGGGAGATAAAAAATTGAACATCAATTCGAGAAGAGGGCGAAGAAATCACGACGGATGGGAGGAAAATAATTGGGAGCACTTTTGAAGCCGGTCAGGAGGGGAGCTCTTGAGTGTCTGGCCCTTCGCGAGATCTCGGGTACTTTACCTGCTCGTTTCGAATGCAAATTTCACGGGAAAATGCTGCTCTTATATTTCTTAACAACGGATCTTTCTTCCCTCGCACAATACTCCGATATCGATACATTCTAGCTTATAATTAGAATTATAGAAATAACTCAGAATTTATCTTCAACTTCATCAAAACTAAATATTGTAACCAGTCAATTATTTTCAGAGAAAAATCTAATAAATATTGAAAATTTATGCTACACATTTAAGAAGCTGGATCGTATAGGATGAAGACCTTCGATGACGTCGTTATTTTTATCGTTTCTTTTCAATTTTTTTATAAAAACTTATTACTGAAAAAATTAAAAGAATTCAATTAGGAGAAATACTTTCTTGGTTCTTTTTCAAAACGCGATACCAGTGTCGCCCTCAAGCGAGTAAGATCGTAAAGACATTTAAGAAGACTCACCCTCTTTCTTCTGGCGACCCTTAAGAAAGTAGTCTCCACCCTCGTGGTAAGGCAGCTCGCGAAGGAGTCGGTAAAGAACAGCTTCGAACGACGCAAGAAGCACCTGAAAACGAATTTCTTTCGTTAGTAAAAACGTCTTTACACTTCCGTTTCAATTTTTCTACTGACACTACAGAAATTCTTTATTCAGTTTTAAGAAATACGAAACGGAATTATAAACATCCTAAAAGTGCGTTTTATCCATCACGGTATTAATTAAAAAATGGTCAATGGAAAAAAGAAGCAAGGATAACTAGAAATTCTCGGGACAATATCCAAAGGAAGATACAAAAATTCTATATTTCAAATGGATTGGAAAGAAACTCGAAAGAATTGAAGAGCGCGAGTCGGTAAGAAAGGAAAAGAATAAGGCGACTTTCTTAAAGAAGTGGCGCCTCCTTTTAAGAAACCTGTAGTACCCTGTCGCACCACTAAGAACGATGGCGCGCTGTCCGAAGAAAACCCTTTTTTCTTGCTCACTAACCACCCTTTAACTCGCAAAAAATTTCTATCAAATAAAAAAAAAAAAGAAAGAAGAAAAACACCAGCTCAGAAAAGAAGAAATAGAACCGAACCAACATACTATAACATATAACGCTACGATAATCTAATTCGTATCTATTCTGAAAATAAAATTACAGCGACTTAAAATACAACGCGGAGGCAAGCATTTTCCCTCAGGAGCAGCTCCCATTTTTTTCTCTCTCGGTTCACCCTCTTTCACAGGCAACTGGCAGGGGACGGAGGGGGTGGGCCGACAGTACGAAGAACAAAAGATGAGTTCACGGTCGGTTAATTTAATCTAAGCAAACATCATATAGATGGTACGTGAATGTGTTTCGCAGGCAGCGAGCGAAGGAGGGTGAAACTCGCCGGAGGAAGACAGAGGGTGAACAGGGGGCGGACGAAGCCAGACTCTCTGAATCTAGATACATACGTAAGTACAAGAGTATTCAAGACGGCACTGAGGAACGATGTTTAGCATGTAGATGAAGATCTCGGTAATCAAGGGTTGCAGCCCCGCGGGCGCACTTCGTCAAGTCTTACTTATTTCTGGCCGATCCGCGATCCGTCAGCTCGTTCCATCCCCTTCTGCCGACTCTTTGAGATATGTACGCGTTCGTGAGATTCAGTTTTGGAGCCACGTTCTACTAAAATTGATTACGTATAGTGACGAGTGCACAAGTTGGGGGATGTTTAACATTCGGGAATATCATTACATATATTCAGAAATATTCATCGTATTGCTTTGCTTCCAATGATATGTATATAGGTTGTATAGTAAAAAGAATCGTTGCTCTTGTACTTCTATCAACCCTTTAAGATAGATAGGTGTTCGTGAAGAATATTTTTAGGGGACTGTTTCGATAAAATTGAAAATGTTTAGTCGTTAATTTAAACGACTGTGTTATAAGGAAAGCTTTGAAGTTTGAATCCAATGATTTTATCGAGGCAATTAATAAAAAGAAATTTTCCAACAAAATTTCTGATTATTTTTATTCTCTATTTGTTAAAATAAGAAGCATGTTAGAAATCTAATATCAGGTAAATAAGTATTTCCATGTTTTATATTTTTAAAACATTATTCATTTCGGTCGATTTACTTTCCATCGAGAAAATGAATCATCTTTCTCTATGTGTAAATGTAAATCTAAAAAATCTTACGTTCGTGGTATTATCGTTTTGCTATGCTCCTTGATCTACGATATCAATTCATTGCTTCTGAGCTGTTCGTTTGTCTAATACAAAAGCTGTGGAATCAAATTCTCACCGGACGCACAAAACTAGAAATAATAAAAACAAAAGGAAATGTAGTAAAAGGGGCTGGTAGAAAATTCAAAGCGGTCCATTATCGAGTTACCGTTACTTGACCTCGCGATTTATCCAACGAGAAATAGAAGCAGAAAGAGGGAACGAGCGGTGGTGGTAACGAAGCCGGGACACCCCTTCTCGCGAATATCTCGGACCAAAGCCGTATCTCGTTCGAAATGATCGGGTCTCGTTGTCCGAAAATTCACCCCGTAATCGACGGACAAAAAGTAATTTCCCATCGAGACCGGGACAAAGGGTGATTTTGCATGGGGGGTTTCGGCTGGCGATAGCCACGGGGGTGGCAGTGACCGGTGCGTGTAACGACCACCCCCTTCCTCTGCAACCACCCCCAACCCCTTCGTTTCCCGCTTGCCAAGCCGAACGAACGCTTACGGTGAACGCCACGTGCACTCTATGCGTAGGAAAGGTGAGACAGAGAGGAACATGGACGAAAGGAGGATAAGAGTAATGCTTGCACTATGTACGAGTACACTGCGTTCGATCCACATTGTATGTGGGGCTCTGGGGCATTTTTCGTTCGTGTTTTTTCCCCTTCTGCGGTGGAGATTATAGATGGTTGCTGATTGGAAGCTGTTTCGTGATGTGATGGAAAAATTTTGAGGAGGAGATTGTAATTTCTGAACAACTTTTCACATTATCGTATATGATCCATGCAAGATATTGACCCCACGAGCGAGAGGTTAATTAAATGGTTCTAGCGCGGGGGAAGGTTTATTAGAATCTGTTGGTTTTTAGAAGAGTGATATGGAATTTTGTGGAGAAAATTATAATTTCCGAACAAGTATTTCCTGTTATACACGATTCATATAGGACGCTGTTAATGAATTTTGGCGGGGAGAGACGAAGGTTTACCAAAAGTTGCATTTTATGAAGTTGTATAGAGATATTCTTATAAATCTCTAGAAATTCATATATACATAAAACTTCGGGGAAATAGTACTTCTAAATAACTTAAAGAGTCTTCATGGATATTTATCTTGCAACGCTTTAACGAACGAAAAGCGAATTAAACGAGCGTTTCATATTATCATGCACGATCCATACAAGATACTGATCCCAACGTCAAGGTATTAATAAACGATCGACAGTACAAAGGAAATCCTCCGGTCGAGGATTTACAGACTTCTTCCTCGACAAGAAAACAAAATCTCACATCCCAATATCGAGAACAGGAAGCAACCCTTCTCCAACCCCCTTTCGAAACAATAACCCCATCCAAAGATATACGTTGCTCCGATCGAACGTTTCTTTGTTTCATATATCGATTTACGACACCACGCGCGTTCTCCAAGAAGACAGAGAGGGTCCAAGAAAAATCACGGGTCACGGTGCGATGACACGCGTGAATTTACCGGGAATTGGTAATGCGGCTCGGCTGCAGCGCGATAAATCGGCATGGCCAACTGGTCGAGCCAACGAGCCGTGTCTCTCGCGCGACCAATCCTCTCTCTCTGTTTCTCTTTTTGCAAATGACAGAGAGAGAGAGAGAGAGGAGGATAGTGTAGAGTATAGAACAGTGGTTCTTAACACGTTGACTGCCAGGTGAATTTTTCATATTTTTTGTCGTGGGAGCCGCAATAAATTGAAATACGCTACGCTAGAACATTGAATTTTTGCAAAATATTATATTGTATATGCGCACCTTTTCCTGACGATGTTATCTATATCATTCAGATTGTCGAAAATTTGTTAAAATTTGTTAACAAATTGAAAATTTGTCAATTAACGTAAAATCTATCCTATTTTTATCAATCTAAAAAATTTAGTAACGTGTGTCATCGATGACTGGCGTGGCGGTTAATGCGCTATTTTTTTCGTAGTCGCGGAACAATTAAAAATTGTAAGGAAAATTTTCACTGCGCCAGAATCATTCAAGTCGTAAATAGACTGCAGATGCCTATGCAATTTTATATTTTTATGAACGAGACTAAAGAGATAGAAGTTCGACAGAAATTTCTTTCATCCGCTAAATATCATAATAAATACTCTGCGCTGGATATTTTTATTATATACACGTACTGCGTACATTTAGATCTTTGCAACTTGAGAGGAAGTAAAAAAGGATATTATATTCGTAAAGACTGTAAACTAGAACGATTCTTTTAGAGAATACTTCGTTTCGCGGTACACTTGTAACAAGTCTCTAAGGGACGCTATGTATTCTATGCAACACCGGTTAAGAACCACTGCAGCACTGGTATAGCAAGAAGAATGGATAGCGAGAGGGAAAAAGAGAGGAGAAGAGAAGGATGAAAAACGAGAGGATGAAGAGGGCTGTTGTAGACTATCCTCGACGTTCACCACACGCTATTCTTCATACTCCATTATCCGTGGTCCGCTCTACGCTGCTCCATTATGCCGGCACCGCGTATAAACGACGAGTTGTGCGTGCGACGACCAGCCACCCTACTGTCTGTCCAGGGGCTACCTTCGCGAAACACCGATAAACACCGCTCTTCTGTGGCTGGTTTGCGCGCGACACGCGGCAAAATCGCGCTCTTTTTAGCGAAATAAATTAGAGAGCGTTTCATGGGGCGGATAGGAGATGGGAAGATGACGGTAGAGGCGCGAAAGGTACTTTACTTGCTATTAATATTTCGTATACTACTTACAAAGTCTCCACTGGTGAATTTTCGATGGTATACTTTCACATAGTGTAATAGCATCGTACAATGAGTTACTAGGTTTAATAATAATGGATTATTAGATTAATTATTATCAACATTGTGAAGGGTGTATTACAGTGTGAAGATGAGAAGATAGAGGGATGATATAGGCGTAAGAGGAGATGATACTTTGGTCGCTTCGAATGACTCTATTTCTGATACTTTCAATGTCTCCACTGGTTAGCTTCTGGCAGAAAGGTTTGCTTTTATGCCGGAATCACGTCGTTACGGCGCTTTATACTGTTATGTGCACAACAATGTAAATGTGCATAATGTTGTTATTTAACAGCATGATACTTTATCTAACGTAATATATGCATCGTGTATTCGAGTATACGAAGTATCAGTGTGAGCTACTCTTGTTTCACAAACGCATCAGTTTTATTACTCATACATCGTTTCATATTTACAATTTAATTACCACCTTTTTGTTTGAGTCGTTAGTACTTTAGAAATCGTACTATGAGACTATCGAAGTAGTCGATTTATTGCATTTTCACGGTAATTAGTTTGCCATTCCTCTATATATTCTACACATAGAGAAATTTCATAATGCCTTCCGACACAAAACGTACAAATAAAATTATGCCGAGCAATGAGACAGATCTGAGCAAATTTCAAAGGGTTAAAAAGTGGAGAAACTTTTTAAAGGTTAAGACTGTGAAAAATAATGAAAGGTAGGATACGAAGAATTAAATAAAATCCTCTGTTTCAAATTTTCTCTGAAAAATCAGTCAGCTGAGAGAGATGGTTTATAATCCGCGAACGAGTTAATTACAGGGATCGTTGATGCGAGGCAACCGAACCTCTGAAATACTAAATTCAAAACGCGTGTTCGTTAGCAGAGAGCCGCTCGGAGGCAGAAGGCAAAACCAACGGAGAATCTTCCTCCCGGGGACTACGTTTAATTAAATCTTTTGCCAATTTACATACACGCACAGCATCGTCCTGGTAGAGGATCCTTTGGAACTGTCGGCTTTAGGGAAGCTTTGTAGAGATTCGTATCGTTACCTGCGCCACCCTTTACCTGACACAACCACCATTACGAGCACCGATCTTATGTACTTTTTACCGTACCAACATCGTTGACCCTTGTTGCTCTGGCCACCACGGATCCCAGCTAAGCTTGTTTCATAATAATGGACAACAAAATTAGAAAGAGAAGGAAACTTTCTGATGTGATCCTTTAATAGATGAATTTTTTAATTAGTTCTTCTCTCTATCATTGATATTGTCGATTTATGTTAATAATAAAAGAATATTGGGAATTGAAGACAATATATTAAACGTTGAATATACTTTTAGATAAGTTTATCATTTATTTAACAGATTTTCCTTTGGAACAACCTTAGCCTTCTTAATTTTTTACTTTTAATTGGAAAGCTAAGAGACGTTTATGATGTATTTTAGAAATGGTAAAACTGGTACTCTGAGATTCCAAGCTAATAAGGAAATGTTTAAATCTAGAATGGAACCTAATTAATTTTTATGCCAATAAAGGAAGTTCTACGTTTATAACAGGGGTAGGTTAATTTTTTCTCAAAATACTGCTGTGGAAAAGTTGATGAAATAAAAAGTTTTTCTCACTGGAACATTCATACCACTGATCCGAAAGACTCGAAATAATAATCCAGATCGTGTATTAGAAAATGTATAACATTGGTGCAAGAAATATTAATAAAAGGCACAAGTAAAATTATCACTTTAATTCTTATTAGAACACTTTATTAATAATTCTAGATTTCTGAATTCGTCGTTTGAATTTGGTGCAATAATTAACAGGAGAATTTTATTGGGTATTAGTAGACAATCCAAGTAAAATTAATTGCTATTGCTAAGCTGGTACTTTTACTTCGACAAACTCCAAACGACTGCTTTAAAATTTTAACACAGAAACATGTCAAGAATGCTAGAGAAAAATCTAAAAAAAGATTAACGTTAAATCTAAAGAAACTTCTGCAAACAAGAAACTACTATTAAAAGTTGTGTTAAATATTATCAGATCTAAATGTAAAAATTGTGTAAAGAAAATTTGGAAAAATTTTTTAAAGTATTAAAATAAAGCCATCCAGAAAATATCTTCAAAAGAACGAACAAAAAGTTTTGGAAGAGAACCAATATAAGTGGACCGGAAAAAACACCCACGTGGTCTATCGTATTTTGAAATACACTTTTATTTCGACTCGGTCAAAAACTACGATAACAATAGGTCAGTAGATATGTATATCTGAAATCATCGTTTTTTTTTCTTTTTTTCTTTTTTTTTTTTGAGGGGATGGGGCAGAATGTAGACGTCGTCGGTTTTCAGAGAAAAAAAAACGAATAAATCGTTACCGACGTTTAATCGATTAATCGCGTCATAACATTTATCCAAACATTATAACGCGAGCTTTCGTTTACCTTTTCTTTTGCGTTCCATTTCATGGAGGGGAATTTCGATGTGAAAGCGAGGAGCTTCTTTCTCTTTCGTTGAATCGCGAGATTTTTCTCCTTCGTTCGCGTGATACAAATCGATATATTCTTATCCTCTTGACTCTCCGTCGATACTCGATTCTCGTTCGACATATCGCAATGAAATTTCTACGAGAATCGCGAATCGACGATATTGCACACGAGCCCGCAGTCAAATCGATCAAATCGCGTTATACTATGAAAACATAATCGAAAGGAATAAAAGTTACACTGGGTGTATTTGATAACTGGTCGAGTTATAGAAAATCTGCTTATCTTGAAGATGAAAGAAGACTTTAATCTTTGCACTGAGAATCTTATCTACGGTCAAACATCGACTTTAATCCGCTTGGTGTTAAAATTTTCACTGTAGAGATCGATAATGATATGTGTATATTAAGAATTTAAAGAAAATTAAAAAAATATTTTTTTCTTTGAAATACTGTCGGATTCATAGATAACACTTTTTACATTAATTATGCTATCAGCCCAAAATTATTCCAAAATCCGTGTCCTAATATTGTAACAAAAAAAAAAAAAAAAAAAAGAGGAGACAGAATATCTACTGTTACAGAAAAATGTTCAAGAAGTAAAAGAACCAAAGTAAACAATTATAAAACCACGAAAACTCAGAAATTATTCGATTCAAAATTCGTAGACGTTACATTGCATATACTATTAATTAAAAATTCGTATCCCAATATCGCTGGAAAAAAGATAAAAAAACAATATGAACACTCTTACACAAAAATCGCATAATCTAAGATGGACCTAACCAAGCTAAAAAATTTGAAAAGTCATAGGCGAGATATCCAATTTCTCATCTGCGAGACAAGCAGAGTGCAGTATAATCCGGAGCTCGACCAAGCATCCGGCAGACACCCGGTACAAGTCGTCACACGTCGCGCAGTCCGTCGACAGTGATGAATGACTCGATGAAACGACAATGCTCTATCTATGTACAATGTTTCTATATACATCATCATCATCGTCACCATCACCGTGGGCCAGCAGTAGCACGTTCACTCATCACACACTCGGTAAATTACAAATCAGCCCCTCTCTACAGATTTTCAATTCGTCGAGACATAACCAGCCAAACGAAAAAAGATAGAAAAACAGAACCAATCGAAAAATCAAAGTAGAAAAACCAAATTTCCTGACAATCGCTGCCAGGCAAATTTCTTCGTCGTCCTCGAACACGCACCGGATTGTTCTCTCTTGTTTGATTTCCTTTTTTTTTTTTAATGCCCACTAATAGCTAGTTTCGTTCGCTTGTTCGAGACCAACACCTCGTCCATCTTCACCGATCACAGTTTGCTCATCTCAACGTTATCGTCCACGACAGTCGACGAGAGAAAAGTTCTAAAATCAGAATTATCACGGGAACGATTCGTCTGGCACTCAGTAAGGCCTCCAGACGTTGTTGTCCGGTCTGACTTCTTCCTGTCTGACGCTGCAACTGTCCGCCACTGCTCTCTGCTCGGGGCTCTCCGAATTCTGAAACTGATTCCCGTATAATTGGGAATAGAGGATGCTGGGCAGGACGCCGGGCGTTGGGAAGTAGTTGCCGTAATTTTGACCGAAGCCTTGCTCCTCGTGCACAGGACTCTCCGTGGTACTCGAGTCCGTCGATAAGGACCTGGGAGACACGTAGTCCTGGTACCTCTGACTCGGTGTCCCCGACATTAAGCTGCTCAGAGGGTCCAAGGGATCCGATTGACCCGTCGTCGTCGAATCTGGCACCACTGTTTTCGGGGGAAAAGAGAAATTCGCTTTTGTGGTTTAATTTTTAACGAGAGTGATGGTGAGAATAGAGAATCACAATGGGAATTTTCGAAGCAGACAGTTTAAAATAATTGGTGGATTTATTGTTGATGAAAGACTATGACGGTAATAATGAATTATTAATTAAGTATGAGATTTTAAAGCCTGGGACCGTTATCTTTGCAGGGAAAGAGAGATTGTCCTTTGTAGTTTAATTTTTTAGTTTGACGAGGATGATGGTGAGAACAGGTATAATTATTCATAAATAGAAAACACATAAATATATTATTAACACGAGATATTACTCTAAACTAGCTCATACTAACTCCCGTAAGCCCTCAAACATCTCAATAATCCGTATTGCAATTACTAAAAATTAAATCAATCGTTGTAACGAAATTAATAAAAATTTCTTAACAAAACCATCGTGATGAAACGCGTGTAACATTTTTCTTTAACTAAAAGACTAAAAGAAAATATAACTAATATTACTCCAAAGTATCCCATATATATCATAATAAACCCTAAAGGATCCCGAAAGACCCTACTGAAATTACCAGAAATTCAGTCAATTATGGGAACAGAAATAATACAAATTTCTTAACAAATTCAACACGATGATATACTTAGGACGTTCCCCTATAAATGCATTTTTGTTTCACGCCGATCGAATGTTCGGTTCCCGAGATATCGTTGTTGGAAGCGCAAGATAATTTTTAATATCTCGCTACGTCTGTCCTTGTCGCACGCTCGCACCTCTCGCTCGCACCTCGTCACTGACCTATCACAAGCTCGCGTCACGTGCGCTGGTCAGTGCAGACACCGAGTCAGCAGCTTTTTTACTATTTACTATCGCGCGTACGCATTTCGAGGAAAAAATGTAGGTCATGGCAATGACTGGCCCATTCATCTTCCCCGCGTGTATTGGTTAAGCGGCTTTCGGGCCCTGTATCTCGGCAACCGATCGAAATATCGACTCAAAACAAAGTGCGTTCTATAGAGCATGGTTTTCACTGTCTCGGGGATGATAGTAGGTTTAATTTTTTGTGATACAGTTAGGCATATTAATCTTTATTTTGGGTTTAGAATCTACCACCTAATCGTTTTTCCATTTTCTTGCGACGAATGAATGTACGAAGATAAATCATTTGTTTTTTAAGAATTGAACGTCAATCATGTATATTAGCGTAATTGAGTTAACAAATTAATAAAAATACAAGTAGATCAGTTTCGTTTCCCACAGTCTCAATGATAACGATGACGTAATTCGACTATTTAAACCGATAGTCCATCTCTTTCTGATTTATCCTATAGGTATTTTGGTTTTCAACTTGCGGAGACGCACGTTTGAGTTCTTTCAGACTGAATTTCGTCTATTCTGTTTGCAGTTGTTGGAAACGTTGATGACGTTATGGTGAAACTAATTCCATTGATTGTCGCTGATTGCGTAACGCTACAATATCGATTACAAATGCACTGTAGTGCGTACTGTAAACATCGGACGATCAACTATTAATACGATAGTTTGACAGGAAGTAAGCGTGCGTTTGGTTCACGTATGTTTGGACAACTATCCGTTGTAAATGAAATAAACCTATCAAATGCAAAGTATAACATATAACTAAAACGAGCTATGAAGATTTTCTCATTAATTTGTTGCAAAATATCCTTTGAAAAGTACCTGCTAGAATTCTTACTTTATACCTTGAATTACTAACTTCAATAGAAAGTCTTAATCAACCAGTTTAATTAGGACAGAATAACTCATCAAATAAATAATAGTTTGATCAGTATATCGTGCTATTGCTTCTAAAGAATCTTTAGCTGCAAGACAAATTGTATTGGCAGCTAGTCTCTTAGCTTCTTTCTATTCTCCAAGATCGAAAATCATTTAAAAGGTCTCATCGTACAATTAAAAAGATTCGAAAAATCACGATCAGTCAAATGAAATTATTTCGGAATGAAGACCTCTGGCAATGACTCGGGAAATGAGACAAAGACTGAGAATATCATTTGTCTAAAGAATCTACTTTAAAAACACTGACTGTGATTCGTAAAAATTTAATCCAAAAATTACATTTATAAATAGAACCTCGTTTCTTCTAAAACGAACCGCCATGCTAATGCCTCTTAAACCTCCTAAAATCAAATTCAAAAATCGATTTAACACGACGTTCCACGTTTTCCAAAGAAGCTATACTACGGTAATATCAATGAATTGAAAGGAATTCCCGTGCTGATAAAACGACGCATCAATGATGAATCAATTACGCGAGAGGAGGACGCGAAACATCTTCTGATGAGAGGGAGAGAGGGGGAGAAAGAGAGAACTGAAGACTTACGGGATGATACCGCTGAGAACGCATCCTGCTGTGCCGTGGATCCTGCACCGGTACCGGAAGTAACAGTGGATCCCGCTGTCGAATCGGGCGCCGTTGGCGTGTTCATAGACGCGGCGCCCGCGAAAGACGCCAACGACGAGGACGACGGGGGTGGTGGTGGAGGTGGCGGTGGCGGGGGTGGGAACGACGCTTGTGCCGCGCACGACGACAAAGGGCCGGGAAGATAACCAGCGTAGCCAGCCGTGCTTCCGTATCCCCATGAATTGCTTGCAGTCAGACCGAACTGGGACATGTCTGAGGAGATCATGCTCGTTCGTGTATCACAATTGCGATTTTTGATCCTTTTCGGCCATCTCGACTAACGCGTCCTTCGTTTATGATCGAAGCAAATCAAATGATTAGTTAATCCTTTCAACGCTAACGAAACCATCTAGGGCGACGAATATGTAAATAGGGACAAGTTCTTCTGACAATTTAATTCGAGCTATATCTTCGTTTAAATTTTTGTACGTTTTTGAACGTTCAACTCGAATGAAAAATGAAAACACCACGTATTTCTTGAGTGTCTATTACAGGTTTGTGAACGAACCGATAGTGTAATAATATTTATCTATAGAGAATATGTGTTTCACAGGAGAGATGGTGACAAAATGTTTGTGTTTATTGTGATTTAATATTTTGTGTGTATATATAAAGAATATAATCTATTATTTCTAACGTATGTGATTAACGATGGATATACAAATTATATATGATAAATAACTTTAAGGACTTTGCATTTTTGTTTCTGTGTAATTTCAACATTGATGTAAGCAATATTCATAAACGACGTCGGACATCTGAGCAATGAAAGGATTAACAATTATACTTTATGAAACATATTTCTTTTTACCAGAAATGAAATCGAGAGATAAAGTGAGAATAATTTTCCTTATGAGCATATTGAATTTTATGATCATGACGATTTTACGATAATATGATTTTACCAAGAATTCGACGAGTTTTATGTTAAAACACTTATTCTTATTGAATGTTTGTTGTTCAAAGTTCGAAGTTCTCAAAGGTCCAAGTTAAATGATCAAGAAACAAGCCGTAGTACTTTATACTAACACAAATAGAACTTGAATTGAAAAGGGGGGTACTTAGCACAGCAGGAAAACACATTGAAAGCAGCCAGCAAACGAGGAGCGCAAGCCAACAGAGGAGCATTTACGAACTTGTAAGAAGCGGTGCCATAATATAGTACACTTTCTCCAACTAGTCGTCCAAGCCCCGTTTCTCTCGAAAACATAACGCAAAGCTGATAAAAGAGCGAAGCACAAAGGCGAGCGAGGCTAAACTTAAATATCTTCCAAGCAAATCCATTTGCAGCGGATCAGGCAACAGGAAGCCAAAGAATCGCATCGATATAACGACGAAAAACGTAAAGCCAAATATCAATCGGACGATTCCGCGAGCTATTACTTTTGAAAAAATATTCATTTCCAACATCTTAACTTTGAAAATTCATTTTGGATATCTAAGCGTGCATATAATTATACCTGGACTTAATTAACTTCGCTGTAAATTAATATCTGTACTTACGCATACGTATTGGATGTTAGAGGACACAAAGAAACAGGAAATTTCATAAAGATAAATGTTATTACTTCAGAAATTGTGCAAAATATTTTACATTCTGTTGAATACACGATTCTGTTCTTTGTAGTAAATTTCCATGAAATTAAATTCCTTTTATTACAAAGCAATGAAAGTTACCGTGTGTGAATATTCTGTTTTATTGTATGTTCTCAATTACACGGTAAAATAAGCATAATAAGTAGTAAATAGAGATATTAATTTGTCCAGTTCCGATATAACAGTTAAGTGCAGGTACACCAAGCAAATATTTACAGTGAACAAGTTTAATGATTTTATTTTATTTATTGAAACTTTATGGAAGACGTTTAACCAGGGAATTATCTATCAGAATTAGCATAATTACTAAGAATCATACGCTTTATGTATAACGGAAAAGCATCATAAAATCACTGGTATTGATGATGCACGAAAATCAAACTTATTTTTTAAACGTCTTAAAATATACACCTTCCAAATTCAAAAATTCTTGAAAATACTTCACATTTTATCAAATCCTTCTCAAACTCCTATTCTCTACATTAAATCTCCCAATTAAGAAACTAAATTTCCATTATTAGAAATTAATTTTCGACTTACTTTTTCCTTTCGTTAGAAATTAGTCTTCCACTCACTTTTTTCTTCTATCAGAAATAAATCCTCGACGTCAATTTTTACGCAACCATATAGATGACGCGTTATCATACTCTTCCCAGTTGTACCCCATTTACAAGACACCTTGTATAGGTAAATATCATAGTCTGAAAATTGACAAAGGCCGTGTAGCAAAGGTAAAAAATATAGAGGAAACGAAAGAGTGAAAACGCTCGAACGAGAGAAGATTATTCGTCGATCCGAATTAGTTTGCCGGGGAATATACACGGGGGATCGAAGCTTCTTTTGCGCCCCCTCGGGGTTGGATTTATTTTTGCGGCATATAGGCAGCATACCCGATAGATTTTCCAATGAGTTACGGGGTTGAAGGCGGAAAGCTCTGGAAGCGCGAGGGGTGCAGCCGGACAGAAAACGGTGGGATGGAGGGCGCGTTCGAGATCAAAGGGTTGGTCATCCCCCGCGCGTACCTCCGGCCAACTCAAATAACCGAGAGCTCGACCAGCGCCACTGGGCCGTCGTTGACGAGAGGCTAACCCTAAATAGCGCGAGCCAGCATGCTTTCACATCGTTCGTTCAATTTTCACCGGGCCAGGGGAGAAAGGAAGCTTCCTTTGGGGCTGATATCGCGACGTAAGGAGAAACCTTTGATTAACGCGACGCTAATTTCACAGTTTCGATTTAGCAGCAATTTTCTATCTCCTATCTTCATTTTCTTCGATTAGATCAAGATATTTAGGGATGGTGTCTTACGGTAATATTAGATTGATCAGAAAGTTGTTCATATATTTTGGAAGCAAAAAATTAATTATCGTTTCGACCGATATTTTTATTAACTAGTCTTCGTCGTTGAATATATCAAATTTCATTTTATTGTAAATATAGGAAGATTTATTATTTGGCTTTTTGTAGGATTATTATTTAGTTAGAAAAGAAAAACTCTTGCAAATTTTCCTATCCATCAATTGTATATTCTGTAACACATCTAAGGTGCAGCCTGTAATAGAACAATTTATCAATTGAATGCTTTATTGTTTATACTTTGACGATTAAAATGTGCATACGTTTCACATCAATTTATAAGTCATAAATATACGAGCAAAATTTGTGGGCGGAATGATCAACCTACTTTATAATATACCTATTAATTACAAATTAACATTTCCTCTTAGAACAATGTTTTTTGAGCGATGATTATTATCCTAACGTGTATTATAAAATGTTAGTGCACGATTGAGAAACATCAAAATCTTATTTCACCATCCTAAGATTGTGAATATTATAAACATGTATAGTAAATATTTGAAGAGCTCATAACAAAAACAACAGTTATTAATTTCAAAGATATGACTTATATTATCGTCAAATCAATAATATGATAAATGTACCATATCCTTCATTTATTGCTGAATGAAAATCTAGGTTCCATGTAACTTCATGATTTAATTAAACGCAACCCTTGAATCATATAATTACAAATATTGTTACAGCAATTTTACAATACGAATATATGTCTGAAAAAAGACACTGAGATGTGATGTACTGAAATTAATAACACTGGAATATCCATGCTCTTTCTTGGACAAAGACAAACATAGTTAAGAGTAGTCTTTACAATTGACATAATGAAACATCAAGTTATATAGAAGATATGCTATGAGCTAGCAAAAAGTCTACGGAGCACTGAACGGCGTTAATCGACGAAAGTTACCAGCCAGCGGATGTCACAAAATTCGCGGCAAAGATGGAGGAGCAACGGGTGGATCGAGAAACGCCGACGCGAATTATCGATGTCCGATGTGGGGAAAAAAGTTAATAAAGGAAATACCCGGCATGCTTGATACTTTATCGAGGAATTTTGCCGCGTTATCGCTTTTGGATCCGAAGGCGACTCATTAAATCGACTCTCTATCTCTACCTTCGCCGAATATTTTCCACACGGGTTTCTTCCCGCGAGAAGATAATAAATTGCGCGGATAAATCCGCGAACATATGAAAATCTCTCGAACTTTGGTTGAAAAATTTCGCTTTATTTCCGCGAGACCATACCTGGTGGAACGTGAGATTTTCTGAGAGAAAAGAAGGCAAGGGCGGGAAGGGGATGAAACTGTAAGCGCGATGTTTCACATAGAAATTCGCGAATCCGGTTGCAAACGTAGAGAGAACGCGGGGGTTACCAGGCCAAAACGACGAACCATCCTCGACGAGGCAGCCGCCGCTCCCGTGGCAACCCCTTTAATATAATATTTAATCTAGCTTTGAACAGGCTTGTGGTTTCCGCCTCTAGAGTCGAGAAGCTAGTTCTCGCAAGCCTAAACCTCTCTCTCTCTCTCTCTCTCTTTCTCCCTTGCTGTATTCGAGACCAGGAGGGCAGCGTCTGCTTGGAAATATTCCCAGCTTCCAGACAGTCGCTTCTTACGATATTGTCGATGAAATTTCATTTTTTAGATCTAATTTATGTTATGGAAGATCGAGAGAAGGGTTTTGTATTTTCTTAAAGATCTTTCGATTATTCTTAGAACGATTCAACTATTCTCACGATGACCATCCAATTACGACTATGCATTCTTTAGTGAAGGATATTGCGAAGTCATAAATTAAAGTATTTACACACCCCTTTATCAATCAGAAGGGATGGAAAGTTAAATTTAGTTTGCAATCGTCATTCGTGAAACGATATGAAACTGCATCTGGGAAATTATTAATTTGGTTACTTAATTGTTAATTTAATAGCAAGAGAAATTTTAACAAAAATCTGAGAAACGGCGAAGGGCTACATTTACATAATAGCTTTTATGTAAAGCGATTTGCGAAATAGAAATACTGAAACGCGATGAAAGCTTCATATCGCAAGCGTCCTTCTATCAATCAAGTCTGCTCAATACCTAAATGAAAATACGCCTAGCGAAGCGATAATTAGTACCACAAATATCATGAGCATTAAATTCAAAGAAAATAGAACTGGAAGGTTAAGATCAAAGTTAGAATTAGATGACGCGACAGGGACGAAGGAGCAACATTCATCATGCAGATAAGCAGATCGAATACTTACTTTGACAGTTGGCTGGCATCGCGTGCCTGAAGGAGGACAACGGATCCCGTGGCTGCAATGGATTCGGCAGCGGCTGCAGGGGATTCGGCAAGGGTTGCAGAGGATCCACCAGTGGCGAGGCGAAAAACGGGCCGCCTCTTTGCGAGGCGAACGCGAACGCGTGGAACTGCTGCTGCTGCCCTAAAAGAGACAACACTGCGATCAACCGTGCGCCTGTCCACTGGACTTCCGGTAACCGCATCAATCCTTCTTCTCTTTCATGTTTTTTATTTAAAAGATATGAATCCCTCGTTAAAAACTGAACAAAATACCATTGAAACATTTATGAACCATAATGAATCTTCATCCTGAATAACTTTGACGAGGAACTAAAATTTCTGTTTCAATTACAATCTTTATTATATCGCTTCTATATTATTTACTCTTTACTACAGTTACTTATGAAACTCTATGTGTGGAACAATTCGTGGAAGCAATTCGTTACATAGATATTTTGTTAGGGATAATGAACTAGAATTTATTTAATATTCAGATTCGGAAGTTATACTTTATAAAAGGATCTAATAAGGAATATTTCATTTATTTGATTTAAGGAATACTATTCATCATTGTTCAGATATGAAAGAAACTATTATACGTTTCTTCGTCGTTATGCGTATGCAAAAGATATGCAAGACAGTTAAAATAGAATAAAGCTTACGCTTCATAAATTCGTTGCCAAAGAACGCTTCACCTATCCTACGCACTCTTCAGGGGAAAGAAACCTCCTCCCTCCATCCTCAACTAAATTCATCAAATTTCACCGAACAGAACTACGCCTCAACTCGGAAATTTCTTCAGATCGCGCTTCAAAATTCTACCTTCGATCTGACCACCCCAAAATTCTCCCTCTCTCTCTCTCTTTCTCTCTCTGGGGAAACAGAGAGAACAGCTCTTCACTAATGCGTGCCCACTGTCCATACTCTCAAAAGTACCTCAATTCTCATTTATCGGCTTTTATTTCCCTAGGCAACCGGTGTTCTCTCTCCGATCATCTTGCACGAGCTAGGTACACGAGCTCACAGTTTCGAACGAGTAAAACCGAATACAGAGAAGAGGTGAACAGGTCGAGGAGACAGGTCGAGGCAGCGATTCATTTTATTTCCCGGGGACGGTGTCGCCAACCCAATTAAAGACGTCCCAACAGGCGAGAGAGTGTGCTATCTGACGAGGCTGCTGCTACTATGGTCAGGTTAGGTTAGGCCAGTCTGGCACCACACGTGGACCTGGCTTTCCTACGTGAACCGTCGAAATCTACGAACCAACACCGGCGCCACGGGAGAAGGCACCGGAGACCAAAGCCAGGAGGGAGCACAGAGTGAGAGAGGAAGAGAGATGGAACGAGGGACAGAGATCCCCACGTCGTCCTGATAATCCAATCGAAGCCCTAATTCTAACTCGGCAACCCGAAATTCCCGCCGGTTTGCTGAATAGGGTACGCTGCACGATCCCGGGGACACAATGGGGGCGCGACGGTGGAACAGGGGCCAGGGCTAACGAGATCTATCGTTAAACGACCGACACCATCCTTCGTACGCAGTGAAACTTCCAACACGAAGAAATTTGCCGACGACTTCCTTACGTCAAACGTTGGGCAGAATTGCAAGGATTTCGTAAATTGCAGAAGGTTCGAAGAATATGTGAGAATCAGATATACGCGAATTTTCATGCATTTATGGGAAATTTGAAGATGTAATGGTGCATAGAAATCAGGGAAACATAGTACATATAAAATGCTATAAAAACGGTCTTTTTTTAATATTGTCATAGTATGACATTCTTCTAAATAACATTCTTGTCTATCTACCTCCATGGACACTGTCAAACCTGACCAAATTTTCTCGTGCCTTCTCGCATCATCCCCAAAGTGTATCATTATGAATTTAAGCAGAAACAAAGGACTGCAATCTCCAAGAAGCTCGACAAACCTCCTTTCATCATCCAACATCGAGCAGAGCCGATCCAAAGACCCATTTCCAAGTGATTAATGATCGCAACAGATCTTTCCACGAGGACATCTCGTAAGCGAATTTTGCCAATTCACATTCACAGACCTTGTCAAACCGGACTAAATTTTCTTACACCGTCTCCAAGATATCAGTATCGATTTAACCAGAAACAAAAGACCTCGACCTCCGTGAAGATCAACAAAGCTCGCTTCATCGGAGAATCAAGCGGACCTGATCCAAAGAGCCACTTCAAAGCGTTCAGCGGCCGCAACAGATTTTTCCACGAGGATTTCGCAAGTGACTCGGACCTTCTCCAGACTCGTTACTATCGATTTCATCGGACACCCCTTTACGCGTTGCGACCGGCGACTGCCAGGGAATTTCTCGAGAGTTAGCAGCTGGCTGCGACAGCTTCTCATTTCGTTCCGTCGCCCCCGATCGACCCTCTCGACACGTCGGAGACGACACGGGGGCCGGCCATTTCGTGCTATTTTCTAACAAAAGCGGATCGCTCCGATGAAAGGTGTGTGCGCAACTCGGGATTTCGGGTTTCCAACTTCCGCCAGAGGCGACCTTCGCGCCACTGACAGACTCTATCTCCCTCGTTCTCGTACTCTCGATCAATTTCCTTGGCCCTGCATCCTCTTTCTGTGGCGGCCACCTTTGGCTATGGGACGAGGGTAGAATGTGTAATGAATTGCTTGTTTAATTAATTACGACCCTCGAGCGGCGCCCGCCTCGAGTTCGAACGAGCCGCCGCGTTCGTTCCGCCATCGGATCTGCCTCTTCCTTCTAGGACCCCGGACAGAATTCATAGGGCTGATATATTGCTGGTCGAGTGAAAGAAGGGTTCAATGATTCACGGCAAGGATACGAAATTTGTTTATAGCCCTTTCGAGGAGGGGGATGGAGAGTGAATCTTGTGTGGATATCGTACGAGTTTATCAGAAGACCGATCAACTTCAATTTTTATCGATTGCTTAATTTCGTTATACAGATAGGTGTTTAATATTCGATTTTGAAGAAAGAAATGATTTACTTTCATCGGTTCATCGATAATAAGAGGATGATACAACCATGATGATAACAAATTCTAAGGTAAATTTAAAATAGTGATTTTAAGTGAGATAAATTGTGACTTTTCTAGCATTTGCTTTTCTTGTTAAAAACCCGAATCTAATGTCGGAAACTGTTCATTGTAGCATTCATTCGTTGTAGGAATAGAATATCTTACTATTACGAGTCGATCAAATTAAATATTCTTAACTCTACAACTTCTTGGAAAAATCATTATCGAGGTTGGTACTATATATATTTCCGGTGTAGTAATGGTAATACTTCAGCTTTCAAAATCTGTTCATAGTTCCTATGAATTTTTACATTTTCATAACCAATAACATATCTACAGAGAAATATTTCTTCTATATTCATTTACAACACAAAAGTTTCAATGTGTTAGAACTGAGGAGAATCGAATGAGAGAAAACGTCGAGTCTGCTTCTCCATGAAACTACAAAGAACTAATAATTCTTAATTTAGGGAACGAAACCAAAAAGAGTTAATACTCGTGTCTCTGAATTCGTTTCACCGGTGTCGGAGGATGTAGACGTAATAAAATTAGGGAGCGTGTCAAAGACGAGGAAGCGGTCGGTTTAAAGAAACGCCGATCGACCACCCACAACACGTAACCCTTTTATCTCGAGCCGCGTCCCTTCGACTAGATCCCTTTATTTCGGGGAAAACATTTTGTTTCTAGCAGATGCAACGCGCCGCTCATTTTATAGTATTCTCCATTACGGCCATCTACATTGCCATAAAGTTTCTAATAATCCAAATAAAATTTATGTATTTAAGTCGATGAACTACGAACCTTTGATAATCTTCGCGTGCACTTTGCGATACACGAATTTAAGGTATTTTATGACGATTTCGTGGGTGGTCCGAACAGGCGGACGGATGTGCAGGATAAATATAAGACAATGTTACATCAGCTATTTTCGACGTGTAAAGAGTGCAAATGCTTGCAAGAATTGGCTTGGAGTATGATTTCTGAATTCGCTTTGTAGATACAAGAGAAATTTAGCACTTAATAGCGCTAGGAATCCTCTATACTCTATATACTGTCCATATTCTATAGGAATGCTTCATTAGAAATGTTACTGTAAAATAGTTTCCACATAAAAGGAAAAATACATGTAGATACATTGAAATAATCCTAACTATTGTTGTAATTGTAGCTGTGAAATAGAATTCCAAGGTTTTCCATAATATTCTTTTCATTAGGTACCGTGTTTCTTCCATCTAAAATCTACAATTTGATGAAATTTAAAAAAATTGAAGTATTTACGACATTTCCATAAACTGTTGTTTGGCTCTTCGTGGGTTAAAGTAAAGACACGTTTCACAAGAGAGAAACAGCCAAAATAGTTTTATATTCTCCAACGAATGCGATGTACAATCGTACGGAACTAACGTCCCACTAAAAATCCTAAAAGAAAACAGAAAAGAAAGCTAGAAGGAAAAGAACAAAAAAAAAAAAAAAGAAAAAAAGAAAAAATGCAAACACACAGGAAGAAGTTCCAAAAGCTCGTAAATCCTAATGAAACATCCATCGATAACCGACGATCCCCTCTCCTTTCACATCCCTTGCAACTTCGATAGCTCAATCTCGGTGGCTTGCGTCTGGGCGTAGATTTACAAACAGCGAAGGGGTCGGTAAATTTCGATTCTCTGACATAATACCGGTTCCATTCGGCGTATAAGGTTGGGCAAACGTTCCGAAGGAACGAGGAAGCTGACACACGTCGCCACGAAATAACCGACGGCTAGGGGTGGTAATTGTGCGTCTGGAAGGCAGCAAGCGCGTTGTATTCGAAGGAGGATGCGGCTGGTCGGCAGTTCCTCTTTCAACGAGACGGCAAACTTCGCAGGCGACGCACAATATCTCCGCGGCTAAACGCCGCAGCCCTTTATCAATGTTATGGCGGCCGGCCGCGGTTATAAATAATGGCAATTGCGCGAAACTTAGCCCGACGAGCGAACCGCACCGCCGCCTCCGGGCCATTTTCAACTTGCGGCTTTCGACGCCTCCCGTCGGAGCGAGTTACGCGACCTGCACCAAGTCTCAATTTTTTTTTCACGAGCTATAGCATGTCGCAACATTGCGAAGAATTGAAAAAATTGTACAAAGTTTCGAGATAGCTGGTGGTAATAGGTTGAAAGTTTACGAGATCAGGAGAAATTTAGATTTGCACGAGACTGTGGATTTTGAGGATTAACACTGAAATTAAGAAAAATTTAGATGTTAACAAAACTGACACCCGTAAATGGTTAAACTTTGAAGAATCAGGCGAAGAGATTATTAAATTGTTGACTGATAGGTTTGAAAATGGCTGAATAAATTGCTAATAGCGAAAGTACGATTTGCTTTTGAATTAAAAATTATTTTAAGGATCGCGGGTAGCTCGAAGTATCAAGAAATAATTTCCAATAAATCGATACAACTATTTCTCGTAAAAAAAATCGATAGAACACCTCAATGTCCGATGTTAACACTAGTGGAGTGTAATTTAAATAATAAATAAGAACAGCAATGCTTACAGTGATACTCACTGGTCTTGGATCGCGGTTCTCGCGGCCCATCCACAGTTACTTTAATGGCCTTCGTGTACGTGGCAACTTGCGGTGGCGTCGTGGACACGGTGATGGTCAACGTGAAGCTCTTCCCTGAAACCACGAGATACAAAAATATTAGTTTTCGTCGCGTTATATTTTGTCGTCTTTTTTTTTTTTATCGTTATAGATTGAAACAGAAGTTCGCAAACGTGGCTGGCCGACCGAAACTCTGGTAGTAACCAAATTAACCGTCGGTAATGTATCGAGGGCGTCGTCGACGGTGATGGTGACCAGCCAACACGATCGTCCTACTGGGGTGGTTGAGCCCAGTTATGTTAAAAAGCCTATTAGGGACCTAACGACGAAAAACAACCCTCTTTACTCTGCATAACTCGTGAAAGTTTAAGGGCAGCTGATGAATTTTTGCTCTGTATCTCTTTCACTTTCTCTTTGATTCAAGACATCGTTATCGCCAGATATGCACAAATTATTTTGTCGTATTTTACAAAGTAATGTTATTTAAAATTCATAATAACATTTATAACAATCTAACCTCTTCCGAATCTCTCATAATCTACCACAACACAATTCTCAAAAAGCTACAAACTTTCCAAACAATTCCATATTGAAGTTCCTTACTAAAAAAAAAAAAAAAAAACAAATAGTATACAGAGTTGTTTTCTAATTTCTAAACAGAAACATGATAGTTTATCCCTGTTCCAAATAACTTGTTCTCTAAATTACAACGAGAGAATAGTAAATGAACCGGTTTGAAAATCGAACTTGGGTGGCGGGGAATTGCTCATCGAGAATCGTAGGACGTGGAAAGAAAGAAGGGGCGAAGTTATTGGGGGTGACCTTTAATGGTTCCACGGCGACTGGCACCAAGGGTGATACCTACGTGTGCAGGGTTGCCCGTGGAACCACTAACTTCAGTTGGGTGAAAAGGTTTGCCAGGGCTCGGCCATGGAGGATGCCGTGACTTGCAACAAACTGACGGGATTCCCCGCTCGAAAACGAGAAGCTCGCGTGGTGAACCACCGTGTGGCCACGCTCGACACTCGCCATTATTCCCCCGATACTTTCTCCCTTTCTTTCCTGCTTTCACCACGAGTAATAATCTTACAGTCGTCTAAAGAAAGAAGTTTCAACTAGTTGCAAAACGTTTCCTCGAATTCGCAGAACAAAAATTTTATGACTTAGAGTACGTAGTAGTCTGTTTGAAAAATAATAACTCTATATCTCTGTAAGTTGTTACGTGAGTTCTATCTACTGCATCTATTCTATCTAATTGTTACTGCCATTTTCAAGTTATGACTACGAATTAATATTATCGGTGAAATTTTACAAGTCACGAATCTGTCTTCATAAGTTACGAGTCAGAATTTATAAAATTTTATTCTTTTCTGGTTTAATTCGACGAGTTTCGAATCAGGTAATTGTCGTAAAATCGTAAATTCACAGGAAAGAACTATGTAATCTCCAATCTCTAATCTAATTTCTAATTTGTAACTTGCCAAAATTCGATAATATTGTTAATAATCAATGAAATCATTGGTGACTGTTGTAAAGTCTTTTCATAGAAACTCCACTATTTTTCCAGACCTCTGTGATTCCTTTGCAATCTTCCCTAAAACCGCAGTTGTATGAAACAATAGCAAAGCAATTGCAGAATAATATAAAATTGAATTATTTCGTATAAAAATTTAATTTAATAGAAATACATGTAACAAGGAGATAATCACGTTATTGATTAGAAAAATTTACAATAATATGACTAAATTATGGATATCCTTTGAATGTAACTTACTAACGATAAGTATGAAATAATCACGACGAGAGATTGAATGTAATTCGAACCATAATTCTTCTCTATTTCTTTGTCGCCTCTCACTTCTCTTTGGAGGAATGTTTGTCATTTATAAAGGAATTAGATGCGATAGCGTGATAGGAGTTGTGTGAACTCGTATGGCGGATAACAGTGATTCACTTTTAGAATCGTGTAGAAGCGTCAGGAAGGGTGGGATAGAAAAAGCCACGCGATCAGCGATCCACTCGGGGTGAGAAACGATGAGGGCGAGAGAAAGAGTGAAAGAGGGTGCACGTGGAATTGCGGTGAACCTCTGCGTGTGCAACCACCGTGTTCTGCGTGGCACCACTTTTTTTTAACGCAACATTGTCCCCTCTTTAACGAGCGTTTTATCGAAACATCCCTTGCCTGATTCCAAAGATATCCCCTGTCATTTGCGATCTCATGTTCAATCAACGAATATCCCTTTCGAGCTCAACCTCTACATTGTAAAAGATTCTACATTCTAATTTCCCGAAGACTTTGTCTTTGGTTTCGGTAATGTATAATCCAATTAATCACCTAACACATAGAGGTGGGTGAAAGAGAGTTTATAAAATAAGAAGCATAGAAAGACATGGTTTTACAAAATGAATTTATATTTAATAAGCACAACGAAAAAATATAATATATACTTCAGAATAGATGATTGTAATGTGTGATAGAAGTTTGTAGTACGATAAAAAATATTGAACACAAATATTATTATTAAATTTGTAGTATATCTGTAGAGAAAGGGATGAGGTATACACGACATTTAATCACCAATATGTTGAACATTTTACTTAATTGTTCTGTAATTCCATTAAACGTGATGACACCTGTAAGGTAACACCTGCATAGGTTAGCCAATGAAACCTCACTGGCGGGTAGAGGCAGTAATTAAAGGATAAATGTAGTGACTGGACTTTACAAACGAGACGATCGTCCTTTCAAACAAATTCTCGACCGATCCCTTAGAGAGCGCAAACGATTCTAATCGCCACCAAGTCCGTTGTGCCAATCGTTGGCCGAAAAGCGTCGTCTTTATCAAAAATCAAATCGCAACAGTGTTCGCGGTTTCTTCGCGATTCCTAAACAGTATCAATTTTGAACTTTCTTTTATTCGCTACTATATTTATTGGTAGATACTCGTTTCTAGGAATCTGGCTAACTACAATAGAGAAATTGAGTTAACAGATTCAATTTAAACGAATTCTCTTGCTGGGCTTAAAATACACGATATTTTCTCAATTACTCGTTGTTATATCAGGAGCTAACGGTGTCTCATAATATACAACAATTTTAGTCATTCTGTGCAAGCTTCAAGATTGAAGTTTTAAATATTGAAACTTGGATCACTCAAATAATTCTACCTTCTACTGTATGCTCAAATTATATATAGAACTTTTTCTAGGACTTTTTCTGAAATTTACGTATCAATTGCTAATGTGATGGAATGGAAGAAATTGCTCTAAACGAGTAAAGGATTGAATGTGATAAACATTAAAGAGTTAAACTGAACTGTTGCCGAGTGTGGATGAAAGTAAGTGAAAAAAAGGAGAATAGGCAGAAGTGTGTAGAGATCGATTTCCTGATAACGCTCGTTAACATACGATTCTCAGAGAAAATGTGAACCGTGCGTGTACACGGCTAGCAGAACGGAGTAGATTGTTGCGGGTCCGTTGTCGAGCTAACTAATTAATTTCAATTTTCCCAAACGAATCGCAAATGTGCTATTGTACGCTGATAACGAATTGATTATGGTCAGGATGAACTGCCGTCAGCGAAAACCGGTCCACCTTTCCTTCAAAATCACCGTTTTGCTTCAAATACGACGAAATTACGAAATATATAAATATGCGAACATTGTATGCAAACTTTTGTGGAATATTATGTAATTGCATATAATTATTGGAATCGTATCGTTTAAAACTTCTAACAGATGTTATTCTTTTGGTGAAACCGAGACACGTGAGCGAGCACTAACAGCGAAGTTTATTGAGTATCAAGCGTTCATTACACGTAATGATTCATACGTACTAGAATACCTCACAGTCAGATTATTAAGAAAATTATTAGCAATCAGAATTCTCTATTCGTATAAGATAATGATTAAAAGCGTACCGAAAAGTTACGTTAATAAAACTGTTTGTAATACGAGCTAAATTTCATACGTATTACAGATGACAGTTCTACTATTCTCTTCCTAATTTTCCATTTTCTTAAAATAGTCTAGATTCGAAGAAACCAGAACACGTCGTGCCAGAATCTTGTAATATCGATGATAAGCTATAGCCCTGTTCCCGCACGTTCGTCTACAATGCCAGCTGTATCGCGGCAAGGTCTGGATCGTTTCCACCCCCTTCAACCCTAAGCTCTGTAACGAGATAGATCATTTGGGCGCTTATAGTTTCAGCCCTACGAGCAGACGGATACCCTTCAACTTTCCACTCGCGAATAAACCTATGTATCTAGCGACGGGGTCTCGTCAAATCTTGTACAAATTTACTTAATTTTAAACACCATAGAGTACGTGTCGTAATTTTTTGGACGATTTCTTCCAAGAAATTTATCCTCAGCGTTTTCACTTCATAATAATTTTCAATTCTTCTCGAAAGAGAACGAAACCTAAAATTTCTATCACACAGGCATACAAAGGAATATTCATGATTGTTAGAGGAAAGAATTCTGTTGACGTTTCCATTGCAAAATAGTTTTCGAACCTTCCGGAAACAGAATGAAAGCTAACCTTTCCGTCACATGCATACAGAGGAATGTTTTCGAGTTCGACAAACGGTAGGATCATTAGGGATTCGCTGGAGAGTTTGGCGCGCATCGGTTCTCCCAGGGAATATTCAAGGAGCCAGGGAGTCGCAGGAATCCTGACGAGAGACACTTCTCTTACATTCTTCATCCTAGCTTATGTTAATTCCGCGCTCGACGAAAACAATTGAGAGCTAATCCCAGACAAATGACTGGCGCGCTTCTGTGAGCTCGAGGGTGGATTCAACCCCCTCGTTGTCGGATAGAAAATTCGGGTATTTCATGGTTTCGAACGTCCTCCCTCTCCCCTATTTTCAACCCTAATTCAGCCTTTAAATCTATTCTACCATTCGTCTTGCGATTTCAATACAAAATAAACTATCTTAACTGCGACTGACAATAAGAGTATATTAGTCATTGACAGTTGAGACGTTGGAAAAGAATCATAGCAGTTAACTCTATCATTCATTCGTGAGAAAAATGTCTGCATATGAGAAGATGTCATCTGTTTTTATAATAATCGAACAACCCGTGGCTCTCAGCATTTACACGAAGGGAACGTTTTTAATAAAGTAAAGAAGAAGAATAAAAGATATTTTGCAACCTCAAACGTCCATGTAATCCGTGTAACACGTGTGCTAATTGAAAAGAATAAAATCTTTCGATAGAAAGAATCTGTCTCAATATCCAATATACCGCACAACCAAAAAGCAAAACACGAAAGATTTTCACAGAGATGTTCGAAGTAGGTCAAAGGAGTTACCTAATCAGCAGGCACGAAACAACCCTAATAACGTTAATTAAAATAAAGTGAAACCTCAATTAATATCGGCCGTCCCTGTTTCCAGGGGTGTCGGCTCTTTTCAAGCCCCTTCTCATCGTTTCCGCGCGAAACGAGCCTGTTCTCAGGGGGCGAGACTTCGACGAAGGAAAGTAAAGAGGAGGTTGCTCGGCGGTGGTGCGGACAAATAAAACCCATTACCCACCCCAAGACGACGTCGTCGTCTCCTCGAGTTCGGTTGGCACACCAATCAACGACTCGGCAACCCCTGCGAAACGTCCAATTTTCGAGGTCGTCGCGGCCGCTTACGAGAGGACTCTTTTCCTCGAGGAAAAACGAGGGTCGTCGCGAAGGCGTCCCCGACCTACCCTTACTACGCGGCCGAATTCTTTGAGCTTCCTTCCCGCCAAACCCCTCCTCCACAGTTTTCTTCCCGTAACGCAGCGTGTCAACGCGAAGATCAACAACTCCGTAGTTTAGTGAATGAAGAAGAAAGGGGCGGATTCGTTGCGAACTAATTTCACGAGTTACGTGGCTCTTCTTGCGAAGTCTGTTTGATTGTTGCAGAATATTCTCGCGAGAAGGGAAGTAAACTTTGAATTTGAATTTTAGAGGGAGGCTATATAGTGTTTGCAAGAGTATTTTATGCCTTTTTCTCGAAGATGTTGTTCGATTGGTGCATCAAATTCTCGTGGATGAATTCGTAGAAATATCTGGATTCAAATTTTCCACGGACAATCGCTAGGACTTATAGTTCTCGGTGTTTATTTTTGCAAAGACTGTTAATATTTATCGAATGATTTTGCTGCTTTTTTTAGAACACTTTGGCTATTGCATAGCGTTACCACGAACAACTGTGGAAATATATTTTGGAAAAGGAAGATAGTGTGACTTGTAGTCTGGTACTTTTTTTTTAACGAGACTGTCGCATGAAAAGATTGTTTTCTTGATCGTTTGATGTATGACTTTTTTGTAGATAAATTTGTGAAAATATCTTCTGTATTCAAATTTTATGAGGAGGAAAAAGGTCGTTTGCATTTGACGCTTTGTCAAAGGTACAGATTTTTAAAAATTAGTTGAATAAAAGACTCACCTCTGCCGCTTCTCCCGACGAACCTAAGATCATTGAACTTGGCCACCTGGTTCTTCATCAGAGCGGTCGAGTTTCTCAGCTCAGCACAGCAGTTCTCGTCGTTACCAGCACGAACAGTGACCAAAGTGCCATCGCCGACCTCGCCTAGAGCCACCACCTTGAAGGCTACTGGAAGGGTCTTGTTGGACCTCCAGTGAGCTGGCAATACGCTGCAGACCAAGTGAGGGGACCCTGTAATGAAATTAAATATACCTAACCTCACAACTAAACCAGGAACATAACATTTTCAGACATCTATCGCCTCCCGTATATCAATATTAATTAATTTTCTGACTATGGTTAAACGACATGGACGAAGATATTTTTCGATTGAAAAGTTTCTCTATTATCTGTCTACTTGATAACTAACTTTATATGTAGTTATACATGCAGACTGTGATATATAACATTTCTTAACTTTTTGAATCTTGCCTTTCTATCCCTTTTTCTTTGAAAGCTTGAAACTCTGTCTTTCACACATAATTTGAATCTTTCTAACATTTACATAAACGTTTATTTTGTATCCTTTTTAGGATTAAGTGATACGAATCGTTGAGTATCAAACATTTTACATGTTACAATCTGTTAATAAGAGCACAGATACGGGCGAATTCCAACAAAATACTGCGGATGTTTATGTATTTATGGGAAATCTAAAGATGCAAAACCTACTAGTGTTCTATTATCTGTGCGACAGAACATTTATCTGGATCGTTAACGATCCGAATCATAAACAAGTCGATCATATAACAGAAAATTCCATAGCTATAATTTTTCGTTCACATGAGACTTTACACGTTCAACTAATTGTAAGTAGATCCAACCGATCGCAATCAGACACCAACTACAATTTCGGCTCAGTATGTAGACTCCATCTATATTTACACATTTTCCTAATGAATAACTTGTCTCTCTATCCACCTACATTTCTACTAAACTCAATTTTTATACAAAAGGGAACCTGTTTTATATACTAAAACTAGAATAAACAAAATAAGATACAGTGTAGGTTTCAAAAAAAAAATCATTCAACGCGTTTGATATATAGTAAAAGATTCTTGTGCAGAAAAATTTAGTTCGATAAAAATGCACGTAAATGAAGATACGGTGTGTGGTAAAGATTCCCATAAACCCGTAAAAATCCACAGTATACCGATCGTTTCTCGCGTATACCTGTCCGAACGAGTTCTCCAGGGTGCTCGCTGACGAAGTCACCGAGGGTTCTCTCGGCCAGGATGTCGCTGGTCATCTTGGTGTAAGCATCGGTCAAAGGAGAAACACCCGACTCCGGCGAGGCGGCAGCGCCAGGAGCCGAGGCTCCTGTCAACTGCATCCTGTCGCTGGTTCCGCCGCTCTCGCTGGGAGCACTCGCTGTTCCACAGCTGGACTCGTTGCTGGACCCCCTCACCGAGCCAGCGCCGCTTCCGGATACCGTGCTTCCGCCACCGCCGCCGTTGCAACGGCCGAATATATCCATAGGCAGTCAGAACGCCGGATGATACATCCTTCCATTCGGTTCACTGCTGGAACTTCTCGGCTCTTACGAGGATCCTCACCCGGTACACCTCTTCCTGGGTCAGGCTTCGCGACCTGACATGGCGCTGCCCGACGCTCGACGATTCTTTCTCCGATTACTTTGATACACCCTCTTCTCTCGAAGATTTTACTTTAACGGCGAGCTCAGAATAGCATTTGGCAATCTTGAAGAATTCTTTGTATATGTACTCGTGTTATTCTTTCTTCGAGTACTTCCGTACTTCTTTCGGAAATCTTTGCTTCGATAATGACGTTGAAGAGTTTGTGGAAGATTATGGGAGATTTTGGGAGATTTTGGTAGTTTTTAGAAAGTTCGATGATCCTTGCGGATGAAAGCTTTTAAGTTAATTTTTAATGGCGTGAATCGAGGATCTTCCAAGTTGATTTCTTTGGATCTTGAGATTACTTGATTTGTTGGATCTTTGGAGCTTGTTAAGTTTTGTTTCCAGCGGCCCACTCTTCAAGAAACACTATTTACAGGAAATTTTATCTTGCGGTAATGAAGACTCGCGCGTTGATTAATGCAAACATCAGAAGCATCTAAGAAAAATTTCGATCTCCTGTTCGTTTCACCTGTAACCAAGAAAATTCAGGTCAAAGGTAGATAATGGAGATTTTTAGGGAAGAAAGACAATTGTCCCGTAGTCACTACATTCACGGGCTCGATTATTTTAAACAGAATAATTTATCTATGATGTGAATTTTGCCAGTTACTATTTTCACAGATTCTATAATGTTGAACGCAACAATTTACATATTTTAATAATCGCTACGAAGAATAACGTGAAAAGAATATTGAAAGGACATTAATTAATTTAAATACCAACTGACTAATATTTTTACACCGCAATATACTGCTCAAAGATCAAAGAGGATTTCCATAAAATTCTAGACGAGGATATAGAGAGAAGGAGATGTTAGAAAAGTTTCTAAGCGTTGGTCCATGTAATAAAATGAATTCAAAACAAACGACTTAGAAATGTAGCAAAAAATACAGAAAAGAAGCTGCTTAGAGATTTCCTGCATTCCTAATGCCAAACACGAGAGACACATATTTTCAACTTTTTATAATTTAGTGAAGTTCTCCCCGCTATCTATGATTGTAATTAAGTAGCCCTAAAATTTAGAGTTTATATAAACGAAATTCTACTGTATTAAAAATTGAGTTACATGTGATAACATTTAAGTTCGGTTGTAGTATTATATTTAAGATATGAAACTTATAATACTATACTTGGCAACTCGTTCAAGTCTCTACCTCTACACCGTTCAAGAATAAAACATTTCCAAACCTCTCCAATCATTTTATTTGCATCCTCCAACATTCAAACCAAATTTCGTACAACATTTTACCATGGTCAAAGCCAAATGGCAGAGACTCGGAAAATAGCATAGCTTCGAAAAGGGCAAGATCGAGACCAGTTAGCGTGATCAAAAAAGCGTGGGAGAAAGGGTTGGTCCCAGGAGAGTCTCGAGGCAGAGGGTGTAGTGCCGTCGCCGGTGCGACCAACCCTTCCGCTTCTAATCCATTTAACGACGGCTAGCAAGGGCCTTTATCTCGCCTGGAGCCCTTCAATCGACTCGATCGAGCTTCGAATCGACGCGATACACCCTGAACCGATCGCGTCGCCGCTGATAAAACGCGAAACGAGAAGCTGGTACGGAAAAATGGTGAATAACAGACGCCGAACGAAGAGAGGGAAGAGAGGGAAGATAGGGTGGCGAGCGTGCCACGTACGAGAAAAAGAGACGAAACGAGTGGTTGACACGGACAGGAACGACTCGCACACTTTTCACGCGGGTCGGCCGGTGACGTCACCGTTCATTCAGTAATTTTTGCGCACGTCACCGGGGCTGACACACCGGATCCAGGTGGTTCCAGGAGGGGTTGGAGCGGGCTGGTGGTGGGGACGGAAAAAATAGGGGAAAAAGAACGCCCGCCGGTAGGCAACCCCCACACGCCACATGGATATCCAACCCCTACGCACGTAACAACCGCGTGTCAAAGTGCACGTGGCACGTTACCACGTTGTTCTGTCAGTGGCAGGCCAGGATAGCGCCGTCAGATACCGAGCAGGATTCGGTAATCGTTCAGACACTCCGGCGCCGCTCCTAATCAGCCACTTGTCATCGGAACGTGTCGCGGATCACCAGGCCATCGGGCACGATAACGAGCGATCGGCGCCTGATTATTCGCGGATTTCCACTCCTTAGCTGAACACACGAAGACAACGCGTCTTCGCTTCGTACGCCGTAGGTAATTAGCTTAATTCGCTTTATCAATGCGGATTTTTTGGAGAAACTCGTATGCAAAATCTTTCGGTCGGACTAGAGATACGAAGTTGTTTCACAAACGTTTGAGACAAAAGTCTTCAGATCCAGTCTGATTAAAGCATTCGGTTTGAAGCGATTGAAGCAATCGGTTAGGGTTGTTAATGTGAATTCTCGAGAGAGACTTTCGTCGAAGATTCTCGGTGTTTGAGAGAATGGTGATTAGATCAATAAAGTATGGAGCTGTTTGACGAAAGTTTGAGACGGAGTCTTCTGTTTTAGGAGTCTACGGATGTAGATTAGAATAATTGTCATTGTCAAAGTTGATTTTTGAGAGGAACTGTTGTCGAAGAATACCAATGTTTGATAAGATGGCAATTAGATTAGAGGTATGCAATGGTTTGATAAGAGTTTGAAGGCTGAGGAATTCCGTGTGTAAATAATCAGACCAATGTATTTTGTTGATGTAGATCTTTGAAAGAAACGTTTGTACTTGTTCGAAGACTTCTTCAAAGAGTCTTTTGACTCGAAGATGACGATTAGAGATTATGATAGCACGATGCTAATGAAGATAGAGGGGAGAAGAATCTTACGACCCTCCTGAAAGAACGACACGGCGACGGATAAGATTCTCGCTTAACTTCGCATTCAAATCTCTTGCTGGGCTACTCTCGTGTTTCCACTTCCGGAGAAAATATTTCCATCGACTCTTGAAAGTATCACGGTAATATCATTCGCACTAATTGCGAAGCTTGTTATATTGCTAAGACGATTTTTGACGTTTCTTCTTAAATCCATGACACATCCGAGCATCGAGGAAGAAGAATCTTCCTTCGTGGAGAATTCGAAAGGTGCTTCGAAAAAGCGAGAAGAAATTCTTGATTAAATTCTTCGGCATATTCATGGACCTAATCACCAAGTAATACAAGTTCCATTGAAAGAATCGCACTCACTGTCTGGCCGTGTTCACCGCAGCAACCGACGGACTATCACAATCTTCACCGCAACAAAACCTCACTCTCATGGACCCTTCGATTTCCACAGCAAAGCTTCCATCCACCACAATCTTCTCTACTGTCATCGGTCCAGCATAAACGAGATACAAGTTCACGACGTGTTATTGTCAACCTGCAATCTCTCTATCCACCAAACGATGTACACCAAAATCCCACCAAAGAAACCGATGTAATTCAGCACACTTCAACTCTAAACAATTTTCATCTTCAGAGCGTCTGAAAATCCGCAAAGTTTCCGAATGTTCGAAGAATATCTTGGAATGTTCCAGTGACACGAGGGATTCCGAGATAGCTGGCGGAGAATCCGAGAAGGCTGGCGTGTTTTGGTAGTCACAGTCGTCTCTGAAAATACCCGTCGGGGCCACTAACTATAATTTCGGCGGTTCGTGTGAGGCAACAGCCGTTGACGCACTGGTCCATGCCAACACACGCAGCATCCCTTTCCCCTTTCCTGGTTCCTCTCACACCCCGTGAGCAACCCCACTCCTTCCGCGAGCGTTCGTCTCCGTTCGTCGCACAAGCGTATCCTCTCTTTCTCTTCCACTGGCTCTTTTCGTCTCACATTCTCTGGCTGGCTTGGCCCTCTTTCTCTTTCTCCTCCGTTGCTCTTTATCGCTTTATCTCCCACCGGACCCCTAACCCTCTCTCTAACCTCTATCCTTCTCTTTCTCATACTCACGGCCCTCTCTTTCCCACCCCTTTCGTTTCGACCCTTTTGCGGTGTGGCTCGCGTGCGTCTGACGGACCGACGGACCGACGGCTCGCGGGGCGGAGCGGAGCTAAACCGAAGCGGGGACGACTTCGATCGATCGATCGATTCACCGGGTGAATCGGTCGGCGACTTTTTTCTTTCGCGTCGTGGCGTGCGCCAAAATTCGCGCCGACCGTCGTCTCGCCTCGTAACGAGCGTCGTTGCGTTTAATTAGTCGAAAGTTAATGAGGAGACGGACCGAGCGTCATCATCATTGTTCTCGGGTGTTTGCCAGAGAGTTTCCACCCTCTCCCTCCCCGCTGCTGTTTCTCCCTCGTCTCTCGTTTACCCGCCGATATGAGGTTGAGGGCCCCGCGATTTAATATCGAGAACACCCGCGTAACTGGACTCTCCAACCGGATTAGCGGGATCGTTGGTGTTTTTCAACGGCAACTCGAAACCCAAAGCCCAGTGGTTTCCCGGTTTCGCGGTTTTCGACGCTGCTAACTCAAATTTCTGACGTTCGGTGCACTCGCGCTCTGATCGCTCTGCATTTCAGACGTTAGGAGGTGTCCAGGATTGTTTTATTAGAAAAATAGATATCGTATGTCGATAGTAGGATGACGAGTTAAATCGTCAATCGTAAAGCAGAGAAGCAAACGCTTGAAATTTTTTAACGCTTTTCGTAAAACGTAAAAATTACTGTTTATCTGTAGTAAGATGAATTAAACAGTTAGTTAGAAAGTCGAAAAGCAAATAAAATTTTCCGACGCTTTTCGTAAATTATATAGAACCGAATGTAGGTACTCTTGGTGGTAACTAACCGTAGGATAAAATCCAATAGTCAACCGCAAAGAGGAAAGCGATCTAACAATTTTTGTAAAATACGAAATTGAGGGTGGAAATACTTGCTGTATTCCAAATAATCATAATGACTATTGCGATAAACTGTGAACATGCAGCATCCACACGAATAAAAGATTCTTCTTAATCCATTAATTTAGAAAACAAAAGTTTCACTATGGAAACTCGGGGGAATAAGAATTTATAACGTAAGAAAGTCCCACTTGATAATATGATATAGGTATCGAAACTTGAAAAATAGAAGATATAAATATAGAATTGAGTAGTTTCGGTACCTAATCGAAAATTATACAGTGACTAGTAGATTAATTGAGTGCAAGTAAATTAAATTATGTATCATTTAGTAGTATAGGACTATAAAAATTCGATACTGTGAAGATGAAATATAAAACCTGATAAAAACAATGCTTCGTTGAAAAATAAGATAACCTGCAAATACTTTTTGTAGCCACTACATTATAAATTGTATTTTGCAATTTTTAATTATAAAAATTAAAGAACATTGGATGATGAGTATTCCAAGAATATAGAACACACGGTATCTGAAAATTTTTGATTTAGAATTTCTCGCAAAGTCACAGATGATTGGTTCTGTCTTGGCTCGTTATTATCAGAAGCTTCGTGGAAAATCGGCACGTCATCGAAATGTTGACACGTCACAGACGTTTCCTTGGAAGTGTTCCCACTGCACCGACATACGCTACAATGAAGCTTCACTTTCGAAAATCAAACAGAGAGAACCGCTGGGTCGGCGCATCCTCGCAGCTGCACTGTTTGTACGAACGTGCAAACAATGGAACTACCCATTTCCTGTGCGAATATATCCTGACGATAGCCAGCCGGTCGCGGACTTGCCGCCAGGCAAACACGTACGATTGACGCGCGCGGATCTCCGCTCGAAAGATCGATACTTCCCTCCTCGATCTTCGATGCTTCTTCCCCCACATCGTATCAATCGATGCCCCGCTACCCATCAGTCTTTCTCATTTGCTCGAACAATCGTCTATCTCTTCAAAAATAAACAGATATTCTGCATTTTGCGAAGAATAAGAAAAAATTTGGAACTACACGTTTGCTCATGAAATCTCACTGAATGTTAAGATCTAGAGCCTCTTTCAAATATCTTTCAAATATCGTTCAAATATCTTAGAACCTTTGCTCCTCAAATCTCAGTATCCAACTTCAATTCTCGCATTTTTTAAATTAAAAATTTTCTTGCTCTGCAAGTTCATACTCTTCAGAAGAGTTTTTGTACAAAAATTTTTGTTTTCCAAATTAGGAAATCAAGCGGAATCCTACTTCCTGCGTTTAGACTAAGAACCGAAGCTGCTGGATGAGTAATTAATAATTAGATAATTATAGAACCTTGCTATAAGGTAAGCTGGCTGTCAATTGTTTTATATCTTCTGTTTTTCAAATCCCAATATTCAATATTTCTAGATTAAAACATTTTATTTCTCAGAATGTCTACTGCAATAAAAATTATACCCTTGAAACACAGAACGAACTCTCCTACATTCGGAATTTTCATATCTCTGAATTTCTATAGCGAGGTGTATGTTTTCTATAATGTCAACGTATCGAAATATAATATCATTGATCTGAAACCGTGAAATGGGAGGAGAACGAATATAACCACCGTGGAGCATCGAAGCGCATTAGGCTGACGGAATCAGAACGAAAACGACGGAACGTTGCAGCCTGGCGCCATGGTAGCCCAACAGTCTGTCGCTTATTTGAATAACAGCAACGAGATTCGCGGAATGAATCGCGCGAACTGGCAGAGAAGTAGCGGTATTCAGCGGCGAACGATCGTCGACGAGACGGTGACAAACAGCGATACGGTGGAAACGTGGAAACCGGACGGCCGTCGTCGTATTGACAAACGACCTAACGCCCGTGTGGACCGTTGCGTTCGACGAGATTCGAATTATCTCTGTTGGAGCTTGTCAATGCAAATGCCATACCTACATTCAATTACCGCTCGTCACGCTTCGATCAGCGCGCGACCGGCCAACCACGGAATATTCCTGCTCGACTTCTTTTTACCATCGTCGATTTTCCCCTCGTTACTGTTTTCACGGGTCGTGATTCGATTATTTTGAACAAAACAATTTGTCTATGGCATTAATTCCAGTGGTGTATAATGTGGAACGAACGGTGAAAGATACCAAAGAAGAATATCGAATTGTTAGCGTGTCGAAGCAGCAAGGAGCGTTTGGTATTTTATTTTAGGAAAATTGAAATTCATCCACGGTGAAAGTAAGATCAAGATCTGTCTACTGTTCTTACTCTTGTTGGCGTTTTTATGGAGCTTATTTATTTCGTTTGTTTACTTTAAATACAATAATTTTCGTATGGTGGTCAATTTTCAATAATGTACATGTGTAATTTGATGGTTGGAAAATATAAGAGGAGAATATTGAATTGTTAGTACACTGATGTGTTGGAAATTTATTAAAATTTGGGAGAACTGAAATTTTTTCTTAATTTGGATGTCAAGTAACTATTATATATTTCCAGGATGTTAAAGAGGTGACTTATTTTAGAAGAATTAAAATTTCTCGAGAATTTAGATGCCATCTGACTAATATTTTGTCACATGTTACAATGATTAAGTATTGTGATTTAGTAGTTCAGTATTCAAGTTACTGAAATATGGCTACTTCATTCTCCTCTCTTTTTTTTTCTTTTAGATAATGTTGATCATGTTTTTCTTTTAATTAATAGTGTCTGTTTGTCATACTAAATGTTTTGCTTCTTTTCCTATATCTTTTTATCAAAACACACGAACTTCAAAAGTGTCAGTCGTGTATAATCTAACAGCAACTAAAATAATTGAAAGATTTTCATGAAATTCTATAATGTATAATAATACGAGGAAGAAAGAATATTAGAAAGAGTTTTAGACGTCTGTTATAGCTTTCGAGACAAATGTGGAGATCTGTCAGTCAATTCAGATCGCTAGATTAGCGCAGCAGACCATGTGACAATAATGACAATAATTAATAGCTCCATTATCGATTAATGATAGTTTCTAGGGTTCGAATGAAGCACGTGCTCCATGTACTATTAACGAGGTACATATACTTCAAATCTCAAAAGTAGCAATATCCGAAAGGCGGCTTTCTTTCACAAGTAATATCCAGAAATTTACATTCGAAAAGATATTTTGAAACTATTTCGATCTCGAACTTTGATCGATCTTTACGTGGAATTTACTGTTTCGTCAAAAGGAAAGATAGTTTTACAGTGTATGGATAGTTGGAAATATTGAGACAGAACGGTAGGAATCGAGAGTATGATAACGAGACTAATGGAAACGCAATCCGGAGCACGTGTCGTTAAAGGAAGCGAACGTGATCACGCAACGCGGCGGGATTCATCGAAAAACCGTGTTACGCGGAAATCGATGCTCGTAAAACGAGCACACGGTCGAACGACACATGGAAAACGAGCGGGTGAAACGCGACAAAAAGATCGAGCCCATTCGCGTGATCGCCGCGTCCGACCACCGACGCCCTATTCCCCTTGCAGTCAAGATTCTACACGCGGTAACTTTCCCACTTTTCCTACCGCAAATTCTTACATATTTCCATTAATTTACTTATTATTCTATTTTGAAAAATTATATATTTCAGAACATTTTTAATGTGATTTATAAATGTGATAAATATCTTTATAAAAATCAGAGTTCAAGTAAATAGTAAAAGACTTTTCATTAAACTTAAAGCATACCAATGTCATATTTTTACTCTATCAATTGTATTTGATTTCTGGATCGCTACAGCTTTCTACAGTATCTAAAGGACACTCGTTCTATGAATCACTAGTTCGACGAAAAATCAAAGAAATTCTTAAGATAAAGTAATTCTTACACGGTGGCTACTGAACAGTGTTTCTATGTAGCAATTCAAAATTCGAATCACGAGCCACCTTTTATAAAAATTACAATTTATTTATGTCGTATTACGTGGTTTATCCCATAACAAAGAATCCTATCTACTATCCTATAGTGATCAGAAGACGCTCGTTTCTTAAATCAATGAATCGACAGGAAAGAACGATTAACAACAAATTTTGAATATACGATATCTCCTCCCCAGGACAATTTCCAAAGAGTGTCTTTGAAAAATATCTCGCAAAACTTAATATTCATCGTAACAACAGCACATTCTACCTATAATACTACTGTTCAGAAGCCAAGCATTCTTAAGATCATTGCGTCAGAAGGAATCTACTGGTAGCAACACTTAATTAATTATTAATATTCCTTCCACTTACTAAATAGAGTGTTTCTGCATAACAATTAAAAATCCAAATAGCAATGCACGTTTCGCTAAAATTGACATACATGAACCAACATCCTAATACACGACTCACCCCATTCAACCAACAAATTCAACCTACAGAATCCTATAGCGATCAGAAGACACTGGTTCCTTAAATCACATCCACCATAATCTACATCTTCTTCTACCTTCTCACCAAGCCGGCCGTAGTCGAAATACGCACATCGGTCGAACAACAACAACAACAACGGCACGTGTCACGAGGCGGCGTAGTGCGTAGCGCGATCGGAAAAAGGAAAAAGTTACGGCGTACCATGCGTGGAGAGCGGCGCGCGTGCTTCGAAACCGGTTCGTCGGTACGCTCGATTGGACAACAATACACGAAGAACGGTACCGGGGCACGAGCAGAAGGAGCAACAACAGCACAGCACCAACAGCAACCGTGCCGCGTGAATACTACGCCGCCCCCTCCCTCGTTCGTCGCCTCTCTCGCCCCCAAAGAGGGGTTAGCCGCCTCGTCTCTATCCCGTAGAGGGTAGTTTCGCTCTAACGAGCACGACCGCCCCACTGGAACTGGAACTCTCTCCCCTCCGTCGACCGTGCGCGCCCCCTTCCCGCGATCAACCGCCCCTACCACGTGCCACGACCACCCCTACAACGACAAAGACGGGGGACGTACGCGGTGCGAGTAGGGGCAGCCACCGACGGAACATGTGTAACACGCAGCCTTGATTACACGCGGGCTTGTAAAAATTATTATTATGGCCGTGAGCGCGCGGCCGCGCATGCAAACCAACCCTATACACCCCCGCGCACGCCAAATTTTGTTGTTTCCTTTACCGACGCGGGGGTAGACGCACCGACGAGCTGACCTCGGATACTTTCACGCTAATGGGTTCAATGTCAGGCCGAATGAGCTGCAAACGTTTTTTCCATTTTGCCAGTTGTTAATGGTTTTTGTTTAGGCACGGTTTGAGAGGGGAGGGGGTAGATAGTTTTTTGACGAAGAGCGGCGCAGATCCGATTGTTTATTTGATTTAGAAAACGATACATAAGATTTTGAATATGAGGGATTTTGAAAACTGGAGATTTTGAGAAGAGGCTAGTAGAGCAGTTTGGATTGTTTGAATTGTTATTATTTTGGGAGGCGGAGATTTTAAGGAGATAACGTAGGTGGTGTGGTTTTCTTCGGTCTTTCCAGAATATGAATAGTTTTAGAGAATCATGCAATCGAAATCATTTTTTCGATTTTCAGGGTGCGAATAATATTAGAAATGGCTGAGGTTTTGAACGAGATATATCTTTCGAGGTGGAGATTTTGAAAAAAGAGTGGTGCAGTCTTTTCGACCTTGACATATGAATGATTTTGGGGAAAGTTTAGTGAAGTTTCAAATAAGATGTAGGGCGTAATTAGAACTTTTTTGATCATGACACATGAATGATTTTAGGAAAAGATGAAGCATGATATATTTTTAGTGTTTACACATAGAGATTTTGAGAAGAGAATCGTGTAAGTGAAACCGTCTTTACGGTTCTGAAACATGAATAATTTCATGCTTGAAACAGGAGATATTTTTAAAAATGATGACGTGGAGATTTTAAAAAAGAAGGATGATATGCTTGTTCGTTGTTCAGAAAATAACATTTCAGACAGCACAATGGTAAGAGAAGTATTTTAACATGCTTACTCACCGTCACATGATGCTATACGATTTTATCTTCTGTCATGAAAAAAGAGTTCTATTAAGATCAGAATATGAATAAGGCGAGGTAAATTCTGGATGAATATTCAACACATTTTTTATATATCCTTTATCGATATATAAATTCTTCTTTCCTTGTCGAAAAAGGATGAACTCTTCCTCCTTGTCAATTACCATATCCTTCTCTTTACTCGATGCATTTCGTGTCAAATCAGAGTCAGTATCTTGCAACAATATATCATTGTCTGAAAATCACAAATAATGAAGAATGAAATTTGGATCTTTGTTTGAAATTTGAAGATGTTCTTAGCGCGTAAAACCGAAGATTCGCATAAGAGGATAGATTTTTGAAGAAATTTAGAAAATGTGTTTATCACACGGTAAAACTGAATATTGATCGATTTTTATTTCTCATGCAAAAAAAAGAAATGCTGATGGAAACAATGTATTTCGAAAGTGACACTAAAGGCAATCAACGTGGATCTGTGATTCGTTTGGCGAATACCGCGTTCCATGGAGACACAGAAACAGAAAGAGGGAGAAGGGGGAAACCGCGTTAATTCCTGCGCATTCAATGAAAGAAAAAATACCAGAATACCGTTCCGTGCCAGTAGCTCGATGCGGCTGGCGTTTGTCTGCTTCAGCAGCTCATCAGCCAACCCATTATCCGGATTATATTCCATACCAGAGAAATAAATAACGCGTGAACCGAATAATCGTTGCCATTCGAAAACCGAGATCTGTTACCCAACACGCTCTCGCCAATTTTTATCGTTGCTCTCATCAATTTCTCAGACATATCCCAGTAGCGAAAGCCAACTTTCATTTATAAGAAACGATCTATATCTTGAAATGCTATCGAATGAAAATTAAATAGTTGCTTTTCACGACTTTAGGACTTTATGACTTAATTAAATACAGTTCTTGTACGATACAAGTGCAGATACGCTAGAAGGTGGCTGTACTTGCTAGTACTTTGAGTAAACAATAACCAACATAAAATCAATCAAAATCAAGTCACTTTTTCACAAATGTGTTAATAAATTAATAGTCAGTGGAGTACACTTCTAGTAATAAATTTTGCATTTTTTAAATACAAAATCTATCTCTTTCTCTCTTTTCCAAAAAGTGTTAAAGCTGCCTCCTTACTGCTGCAAACTCTACAATTGCATAATACGATAATAAAACTTATTATCCAAAAACGTATTGGTAAAAGACTAAAGTCATCGGAGAATTTTTTTGAATTTGAATTTCTGAAGAAGGCTAAACATGGACAAGGGTCGTTTTATCGTCGAATGACAACTAACTGACTCTATGAGAAAAACATTCGTCATGAGATCCACGACTTCATGATTTACTTAAATACGCTAATAGCCACCGCATAATATGATAAGTATTTTATTGAAAAGTATCGAAACGTATCGGTGAAGAATTAAAGGCGTTAAGCGCAAACGTGGAGAAGGGTCGCCAAAGTTTCAGCAAAGAGAAACATTCACAGCGAGGAAGACAAATTTTTTGAGTTTATAGCGACAATTTGATTGGAGATGGAAAAAATGGTCTCTCCGGGACACGCGATCGTGGACGGTCGATTCACGGAGCCAGTTTGCGAGCGAAGAGTACAAGCGGCTTGCCTGGTTTCTGGTCGAAGTGGGACTAACCGCAGAATCGGAGGCAAGATGGCAAAAGTAAGTCGAGAGTCGAGGGGCGGCGCTGTGGCCTGGCCAGCCCACCGGCGCATCCTCGTTCTTCTCACTCCGATTCCAACCTAAGATCTACCAAGAACCAACGTTTGCGAAAACATGAACCCGTATTTTTCCCGCCGTTACTAATTTTTTCCCTCCGTAATTCCTGGAAATGGAAAATTCACATCGACGTACCGAGAGGAATGAATAAATTAACGAAGAAGACTTTGGAACGAGAATCAGCCAGCTAAGCAAACTTTCACAGGCATAGCCACCACTATTCTGGAATTAATTAAATCATGTTCTATCCACGGAAATTAAATTCAGTCTTCTTATGAAAAAAAATGTTGAAATATTAAATTCAAATACTTGGTCCATAATTTGGTCCTCTTTGTTTCTTGAAACAGCTTATTATTAATTTTTATGTGAATTTTCCACACACCTGATTATTTTCTCCGATTCATTTAATGGAAATTAATCAAATAAAACATTACGTTTATATACTTAAAAACCAGCAACCACTATTATTTCTATTATCGAATAAAATCTTCAATCTTTCAATAAATTTATAAAACGTCCAATTCATTTGAAAGAAAACTTCAATTCTCGAATAAATTTCAAAACTTCTGATTATACCTTTTAATACACTTAGGAGAATCAATCGAGATGCAAGTTGATTTTAAGTTAAACCCGAATAATTAAAAATCTGCAATCTAATTTTCTTTAAAACCGGTTCAATTCTATAATTTTAAAAAGATTGTCAAAACTTCCAACTATTTTCTATTAAAAGAAAAAACAAACTAGGATAACTAAATATTTAACTAAATAATCGTTCAGATCCCAAATATTAAAACCCTATTTTATATAACTGAAAATTCTAAGATCTAGTTTCGCCTTTTTATCCAAGCAACATTCGACAATTAAAATGAATTTCCAAAATCCCCAGTTCTTCCTCTCTCTGATCCTCCCTAACCCAATCCTCTACCTAAGTCAATCGACCAAAAATGAATGGAGCGCAACAGAACCCTCAGCATCGAAGAAAGTTTCGAAAGAGGGTAGCGTAAGGGATGGTCGTTGACTTCCAAATTGCGGCTGGCAACGAAATCCAAAAATCCTTTGGAACTACCGGTAAAAGGGCAGAATAAACATTTCCTGAACGGTTAGTAGCGACGTGGCGGGTGAGGGTGTACAGGCCGAGCGGGAGCTGCGGTTTTGGTGGGCGGAGGTTGCCTCCAGACTGTGAGGGTGCGACGAAAACGAACCATAGCCGTGTACCAGAAAGAGAAAACGAAAGAGACACGGATCTTCCCTGAACGACTAAAAGTAAACGCGAGATGGTCGTACGCAGGCACCGAGAATGGCGGTTGCTTCAAAGAAAATTCGAATCGTTAAAGACGTCTGGCTGTGTTTTTTACATCGCGTAAAGAGATCGCCCTTTGACGAATTATCGACCATGAAAAATTGATTCTGCGAAGAAGTTCCGTTACATAATTGTGTCCAGATTCGTTGTTAAACGTTAATCCGTCAATAACGAGATAGTTTAACTATCGAAGGTTGTGTCAATTCTGAAAAATGCGAACGTTTCACATTTACTAATTTCTGCATTAAGATAACTACAGTGGTTAGAAAGAGTATTGACGATGTCCTTAATTTATCTGAACGAAGCGTTTTTCATTTATCAAGTTCTATGTCTCATTTTTATTGTATCAAATTTTTGTATTTGTTTTAAAGTACTACTAAGTGAAACGAAATTTAATGTACTTAGATTTAATTAGTATGTAAATTCAATTCTTGCCAACCACTGTAGCCACTGTAGGTACATCAACGATTGTATTTTTGTTTCCATTTTAATTATAACACAAGCCTAGAAAACATTTTCAGACGACTATCAGTTTTATCATTACGAAATGAAATATTCGATGCTCGTGATCCAGTCTCAGTTACGCAAAGTTGTATAGCAAATAGCAACTATCAATAGCAAGTGGCTCGTGAATTTACATGAACCTAATCGAACTGCAAATCCGCAATCATCTACAATGCGATATGTTTTTGACCGTATGATATATATGAACGTGCGCATCCAAAATGTTCAATAGTAAAAATACGAAATTACAGAGAGAAACGCAGAAAACTATATCACTGGACACTTTACAATAGCTTAAGCAGATGTATACTTTTATAAAATACAGGAAAACAAAAAAGATGATTATTTAATGATAAAAGAATTTACCATTATCTATGTCAGCCCTTTCGCGATGAATGAATTTGTGGAACAAAATATTTGTTCCTCGTGAGATGAATATTAAACGCGTATTTATATACAATGAAATCCGCAAACGAATAAAAAGTGGAGTTGATCAATTTCGCTTCTGACAGATTCACTCGTTAATTGTCGAATAGGAAGATGTATATTTTCATAGTTGAAAGTAAATGTCAACTATGAACAACTTTTATAGCAATTTTTATGACCAGACTTACAACCGATATTCGAGAAGAATTAGTAACACACGATAAGTGGATTGGTGACGGGTAATTTTGCATAAATCGCACGCTTCTTTCCAACTCAGTTTTTCAAGCCATTGAAATTTTTAAGCACAGATGGCATAAATAAAACTATTTATATTTGAGCGCTCTTTCGTTCTGGCTTTTCACAGACAAAACGACAGGTATGTTCGCCGTTCTACTCAGAGATGGCGACACGGATGTACTTTTATAGCCCTTCGCGCGACCAGGGGCTGCGCAACCCCCTTTTTCGTCACGCGCCATTACGAGCCGGCGCGCGCGTATCCTCATAATAAACGAACAACGGCTTGATAATTACGCATCGACAACGGTCCCGTCGATGCAATTTTTAAACGTCGATCGTTAACCGATATTCTCCCGAGGATCAGCCAGTGGAACGTCAATTTGCGAGCGTCTTTTTTTCCCCGAAAAAAAATAAAAAATAAAAAAAAATATATATATATATCGACGAGCAATTTCGAGTTTCAATCCGGTATTTTATTTATCGCGCGACGAAACGTAAACGCGTATCTGCTGATTTAATTGCAATTCATTTATCAGTTGCCCCTGGTTCAATGATTTTTCGAGGCCAAAGGAATTTTCAATAAAATTCTGTCCGGCCAGTGGGAACACGACAAGAGAGGGGGGAGAACGAGACGACACACGCTGGCCATCGATATTAAAATGAAATGTTAATTAATTTTTTTAAAGTACGAGCTCCAGTTGCAATTATTGCGCGGAAATGAGGCCAAAATGAAATTGCTCCGTTCGTAAACATCACCCTGGAGACGGAGCCCGGTCCCGACACACCGCAGAGGGTGGAATTCTCCCAACGCATCGAGCAGCGAGAGTGTAAAAAAAAAAGGTGGCGTATTTTTAAACGTCGACGAATGACGGTTCGTCGTGGGCCACGGTGAACCGCGGACGTTAATCAGCCTCGAAAAATCCGTGAGCCCCGGACAAGGGGACGGCAAACATCCCGCAAAACCTTAACCACCCGAATGGTATTGTTTTAATGTAATTCCAGGGCCGGTTTGTCGCTCGGCTCATGCACGCATGTAACAGCGCGAACGACAAACCCGTCGACCAGCTAGCGCGTATCAGTTCAACGAAACGCAGAGGAAGGGAGGGAGGGAGGGAGGGAGGGAGGAAGGGCGGGAGAAAGAGAGTCGATCTAACCGATGTACAAGGGAAAGAGAGAAGGGGGTGAATAGTTGCGAAGGGATTGGAGGTGTACAGAGAGGTAAAGACAGAAAGAGAAGAATAGCGTGTATATACGCGAGAAGAGCGAAGGGGGTGGGTGGTGGATAAAGGTGGCCAGTAGCCGAATGGATCAGAGAAAGAAGCACGTTTCAGGTGGAAAGAGAGAGTGTTGGAGGGTGAAAAGAGAGAAAACCGGGCGACCAGGCTGACGGGGGGAGGGGGTGAGAGTGACAGAGAGAGGGTGCAGTGTTTTGTTCGCGCGCGATGGACGCGTCGCCATAGCGACCGGCGGTTGTTTATTATTGCGTCCAGCGGTCGTGTGGGTGGAATGGAGGAGAGCGCGGGGTAGTTTACGCGACGAAGGGTCGCGGGGGGCAGGCTGAGGGGTAAAAAGGGTTAGCGGCGGGCGACGAGGGGAGGGGGAGCGAATGGGGAGGGATGGATAAGGGGTGACGAGAGGGATGGGTGAGGCCAGAAGGGAGGAAGGATGCGAGAGGAAAGGGGGGATGGCAACGTTGGTGTGCAACGAGGGAGTGGCGGCCGACCACACGAGGCCGAAAAACACACTCTCCGCCAAACCTACCCCCTATAACACCCCCGTACACCACCGCCTCCTCCCTGCCGGCGGTAATGAGAGTTCGATAAAGCGCCGTTACCAGTGCGTGACGTCAAGCGAATTCTCTCTTTTCCTCTCTCTTTCTTACCCCGTGTCTCTCCCGTTTCTTTTTTATATACTTCCGTTTCACTCGTACATACAGGTATTTTTTTGATTTTCACCTCGTTCTATCTCCCTCTTTCTCTCGTCATACTTTTCCCCTTTTTCTATTTTTCTTTTCGCTCTTTCTCCGTTTCCCGCGTTTCTGCTTCTCCAATTCTCTCTCTCTCTCTCTCTCTCTCTCCCCAGACTCTCTATCTTTCCCTCTCTCTCTCTCTCTCTTTGTTTTTCTTTTTTTTTTGTGACTTGTCCGTTGCCTTTTTTCGGTCGCCGTTAGCAGCGGCGAAGTCGCGGTGTGTGACAAAAAACGAAGCCTCGGAAATTTCGTTGGCATGGACTAGTACGAGCCAGAGCAGCACGCTCGCGGCCAGAACATTTTTTCCCTGGCGATAAAAACGTCGCGGTGGCTTGATGGGTATCATATTTTTTTCGGGACGGGGCTACAATTTGCGCCGCCGGTAGTGTTGACGCGGCTCGAGCACTCTTCGCTACCATGATCGCGTTGGACGCTCTAATTGCTTTCTGATCTCCACCGTCCGTCGACTCCGCGCACGCCACCCACCCCTCGTTTCCTACACCAGTTTTCCATCCCTCCCTTGTTCCTCTCTTCCTCCTTCCCTCTCTCTCTCTCTCTCTCTCTCTCTTCGTCTCTCCCTCTCTCTCTTTTTTTCGTGAATTGTGAATTTGACCGAAGATCGAAGTAGCAACGAGGTCGATTGGAATTTACTGCTTCCTGTTCGATTAACTTTTCGCGGTTTCGTTCGACATCGTTCTTGTATAGCTTTTTCCTCTTTTTATGAACCGGTATACGGTTTTTTTTTTTAAACGCACCGGATTCTGCGAATTTATGCAAGGACCTGACAGATCGTGTAGTTTATCGAATAAAAGGGTTGAAGAGCGCGAACCAAATGATTACAAGGTACGTAGTTTGGTTCAAAAGTAACGAGATCACTGGACATATGTTATTGGACATACGAGCCTGTTATTAGACATATGAAAGCGTATATAGACATGTGAAAGCATTTACAAGGGATTTTATCGTATCGTCGGATGTTTAACTATCAAAAGTAATTATCCTACAACTAGTTTTCTTGAGAAACGTTTAAACGTAGAAGTTTCTCCAATTGTTCGAAGCCACGATGGAAATCATGATCGTTTGAAATGCAAATCATTCGCTTGGTCGTAGATTTTTAAAGATCTATAATTACGCGAAAATAACGATGAGTTTAAGATAATTTTTAATTTCGGTGGATAAGAAGAAGACCGACGAATAACAGGGAGTTTGCAATACTATTACAACGCTCTTTTCTACTAAAAATTCATTGATTGATAATGCAGTAATAATGCGCCAAACACCCAATTACTTATCTGGTGATCACTTTATATCAACAAAAGCAATTAAGTTGAACGTAATTTGATTATTTTAATGAGAATCATAGAACGTAGTAATTTATTTGTTCCCCGTCAAAGTTACTAATTTGAGTTATCCATGAAATAGCCTCATCACTTCCGGATCAGACTACGTATTTGCGCTTAAATTAGAAAACTCCATAAATTTCTTTTAACGCTAGAAAAACCACTCTCTAATATAAATGTGAATATATGCTCTATAAGAATAAATGTAATTAAAGCGATGTAATAAAAATAAAATAAATACAAATAATTATGTTTCGATATCAATAAAAATCTATATTAATTTCGTCAAAAGCTGCGTGATACTTTTAATTACTGAAATTAAAAGAAGGAAAGAAATCTGTCCCTTTGACAGATTTGATGTTTCTACCGCTAGCCACAACAAAGCTTCGTTTTTTAGTTAATCTCGACAAAAACGTATTTATTCGATGGAGTCCCGGGATCGATCAAGAGTCTGGATTTCGAAGAGTGTTTAGAGACAGTGATCCACAAAGGGAGAATCAAACCGTGAATTAATCCCGAAGTTTGGCAACGCACCTGTTCGAATTACCGCGACCCCGACACTCGGCACTTCTGGGAAACTTCAGCGCCCTTTGTACGAGACAGACGTTTAAGACGTGCGCTAATTAAGAACGGCATCTCACTACGCAGCTGCCAGCCAACGCTGCCATTGCAGGGAATTATTAAACGGCCGCGAAGAAGCGACATAAGGTCGACGGCTAACCAGAAATATCCCGAACACCATCCCTGAAAAGTTATCAGTGTCGAGAGAAATATAGATTTATGTGAAAACGATACCAATTTGTAATAAACGGACTATAGATTTTTACGCTTTTATGGGAAGTCTGAAGATGCAAAAGTGTACAGAGTGCGAAAAGTGTAAAGTACGATATTCGCTATAACATTTGTATGTAAAATAATTCTTCTACCTAGATTCCACTTTTTTAATTATCCCTATAAGAATATGGATTTGTATAAATAAACACACGGTCTGGTGCTGAATTCTTCAGTGAATCGTCTTCTGGATTACGCCTAAATACATAGATTTTTCATTACCAAAGTTTGCCACTGTTTTTAGTTGTAATATTATTAAATCCAATAGAAACAGCCTCTATTTCTCTATTTTTACAGTTGTGGCACCCTTGGGCAACAGCTGCTGCGTCAATTTTAATATACGCAGATATCTCGTATTTATTTCTTCGTAAACGACATTTGTCGGCTCTACGTTGGTTACATTTACAATGGTCAACGATAAAGATATCAGAATAAAGGTCTTATCCGAATATCCGCAGAGATCCAGACACGGAGGACACGTCTGAGAAACCGGAAGCCTATCAGTGCTTCGGAATCTGTACCGTCAGCTCCGCCTGAGTCGAAATCTTAGAAAACTCCTGAAAATCGATAGGATCTGATCACGTTAACGATAATAAATTATATCTACGTACTTCTTCAAGAACAATATAAATAAAAACTAACAATGAAATTAATACCAAAAACACGACACGGCAAACTGTATTTTAGAAGCGTCAGAGTAATTATTGATAAGATAAACAAAATCTACAAACATCTTCAAATCTAACGACATACAACAATGAAATTAATATCTAACAAAAATCAACGCGTTTACGAATAACCTGCTGCAAAAGTGTAGAAAACGATATTTTTCAGGATAACAGACAGAATCTAACCACTTCGAAGACGATAAATTATTTCTCCAAAGCTCTTCAAACTTCAACATACGTAACAACGAAACCAGTACCAAAAACCAAAACGTTTACGAATAATTTCCTGGACACGGTAGAGTGATCTAAATTGCTCGTCGACGAAACGGTATTTTAGAAGCGTCAGGATAATCGTTCATGTGGCCGTCCGCCGGGGTAAAAGGCCGGTTCCTCGCTACGTGTTAGGGGGCATCCGCTCAGCTGCCGCGATAATTTACTCTTTTTTCGGCCACCGATTCGGCCCACCGGCGCTAATTTACATTTACGAGCGAGATCGGCTAATTGCCGGTTAACCGGTCGGTGGAGCGCGATACGACATACCTCGCCTGCAGTTTGTTGCTGCCTTCCGATACAACTGTCGCTGCCTGTGAGAACTGGCAGGAGGTTTCGTTGCGCCCGTACGCAGCCCATCGCCGTCAATTACAGCCATTTTCTTTAAACGTCGCTCAATCGTTCCGTATCGTTCACGTTTCTGCCCTCTTTCTGAATATCTGGAAAAAAAAATAAAATTAGAAAAATTAGAGGAAAAGTTAACTAACTGTTGAAGTTGTGAGTGGTTCTCTATCGTTTGCGTTCCGTCTCTCTTTCTGGATATCTGAAAGAATAAAAAACAAAATTAGAAAAATTGACGAGAAAGTCGCTTAACTGTTGGTGTGCTGAATATTATGAATCGAGAATGAAGAGTACATTTTGTGAAATAAAAAATGTACAGTGAGGTAGTTTAGAAAGTTTCCTAGACATTAACGTCAAATTTTTTAAATCGTAAGTAACTTTAATTGACGAAGAAAATACCTTGCCGAGTGATTATCGATAGTTTCTCGCAAAAATTATTAGCGATTGATTTGAGGATTTGAAAATCCTAAAAATACAAAGAAATTTTAACTTTACTTTATATTCTCTGCCATTCACCAACGACGTGAATATCAGAAGCAACGCCAAACATTCTAGCGTCGGTATATCTTCATAAACACGCAGTACGACAAAAGATAAGGGCGGAGATGATCGAACCGTGAGAATAGTTCTTTTCTGAACAAGAATTTTCCGGCGGCGCGGCACGGTGTGGCTGTGCGATACTGTTAGATACGAGAAGACAAACAACCGTGTGATATGGAACCCGTAAAGACCACCAAAACGTAAACCGTGATACAGGCGCCAACGAACCAACTCGTCGCCGCAATGTGTTATCGTTGGTGAACGAGTCGCCCTGTCACAGCTATTCATCTCTAATTCCGTCGCGGCCTTCCCTCTCTGCCCGGCTGTACGGTTTGCCGCTTTAGCAAAATGAAACTTTAATTTCGGCCGAACTAGAACGAAAACAAAAAACCAATTATCCGCCTACGAATGATCCGCCGCTCGCGTATCCTATATTTATGGCCGCTGCCGCGGCTTGCTGGCGATTAATCGGTCGAACCGCATCATTTTTATTCATGTTTCATGCGACGCGTTGATTGCGGAGGCCGGAATTTAGTATTAATGGCCTCGATAGACAGTGCAGTGCGGATGATCGATAAAATTCATCCTTCGACACCCTAATTTAACCACATATCTTGTCACCTTTATAATTTTATCGAATTTTTACACACGTACAACACGGATAGTTATAAAAGTTCAAAAATTGTATCGAAATTGAAATTTATACAGCGAAATGGTGAATCGAGTAAATTGAATAAATTAGAAATTTTGCTTGTAGTCTTCTGGTGTTAGTTTGAATTGATAATTATTACTCTGTTTAAAGGATTTCTTTCATAATCACGAAATAAGCAGAAACTTAATAATAATTTAATTATCTGATGGGAGTATACATTTGGTACTTAAATATTTATCTATAGATCTATGAATCATTTTTCTAAATTGTTCGTCGATATTTATTTCTGGGAAAACAATTAAATAATTGAACATCAGGTATACACCATTAGAGAACAGGAAATTGTTTTTCATTATACTCTCTGTAGTGTGAATTTAAATACAAAAGCCAATAAATATCACACGAGTATTACTAAGTATTATATATATATATATAATATAATACATATAATATATACAACTATATATTAAGTACACTTAAGTACTATTAGTACTACAAAATACAGGTATACTACCAAGCGACAACATTATGGACCGAAGGATTAAAAGTAAAAATTCTTCACGTTGTGCTCTTTTGCTCTACGCTTCTATAGAAGCTCCAAAGCTTTAATCCGAGCGAAATTGTAATTTTCCATTCGCGAAATTAATTACCATCGAGGCGCAAGAAACGCTGAAGTGACAAATGTAATTAAGGGCTCTTTCTCCGGCTGCGAAATTATGGCAGACTATCATTGATGGCTGCTGCGAGGGGATGATGAACGTGGATCGGCATTTTCCAGCGTCGAACAGCGTATGCTCGGTCTCGTGTACACGTACACACCGTGCTCGGTTTGTACATTAAAGCGAGGTCCAACGCAGTACCTGTCACGGTCCTCTAGTATCCTTGTCTCACCGCTGGCCGCCATACCTCGTCCATCGTTTCCATCGTGGGTTCGCCGAGCGAACCACTCGGTTCGGTTTTTAGTTAATGCTCGCGCTCGTCACGTAGCCAACCACGTCGATGGACTTTAACCCATTATGGTCGCGTCTACATCGCGAGATATACTATTCGGATATTTAAGGGACGACTTGACGTGTTTTCGCGCCTGAAAAATTTGTTTGTCTTTTCCAGCATGAATCTCAATTCCATAAAATTTATTTTGTGAATTGTTCAACGAGAATTCGATGAAGGATTGCGATTGTTTTCGAAATTGGATCATGTGATTCACTGAGATTTCGACTACTTACGAGTAGATCGTAATTTTTCCGTATAAAGAAGCAGAGGAGGCGCGAGGTCTTCAAATGGATGAAATATTACAATTGATTTGAAAATTGGATAATATACGGAGTTAACAGAGGTTTACGTATTCTTACACTTTCCTCGAGTAAACTGTATCCCTCACGTATCTACGAAAGGATCTTTCAAACCGATAAGATACAAGCAACGGTCGTGCAACTCAAGGCAATAAAATTTATGACTCAGGTCAACTAATTCATAGTTTTAGAATTTCCTTGGCCAATCTGTACAAATACTCGAGCACAAAGAAACAGAGAGAAAACGAAGTTTTAAATTAATACCAGGCCAACGTTACAAAACGTAAATTCCCACTAAGCCCCAAAATTGCTCAAACCCTCAAAATACCAAAGAAATGGAACACCGACATCTCCACAACGAACTGATCGTCAGTCATTACCGATAAACCACTCCCCTTCTCATCCCCGATTCATAACCGGCTAGGTCGAAAAATGGAAGAGAACCAATCTCGAAACGGGAGGAGAGACAGTTCGGGGGCGGGTAGAGCAAAAGAACAGGAAAAAACAGCAAACAGCGTGCACGACGTCGAACAAACAACGTCAGACAGGCTACGACGAAAATCGTGTCCCGCTGGCTGGCTATCGTGTGCGAGAGGGGTTGGTTCCTGGCTGGATGCAGAGGCCATCGAATACCAGGGGGACAGGGGGAAAGGAAGACAGAGAGAGAAAAAGAGAGATGGAGAGAGATAGAGTGAGGGGCAGAGAGAGAAAGAGAGTGGGTTAGGTTGATCGTCGGATCGCGGGATCCCGGTCGATCTAGCGGCGCTGGCCTTCTCTGGAGAGGCGGAAGTAGCCGTGAAAAATTTTCCCGTCGACGTGTGGTGGCCCGTGTACGAGGCCAACGGCGCGCATTTCGCGGTGTTCGGGGTGTCGGGGGTGGTTCACCAGAGAGTGTACCGCGGGTTGGGTCACGGATGGGATGAGTCGCGTCCACGATGTGTGCAAGCCGAGAGTGGAGTGTGTAGAGCCAGCAGCAGCGGCAGAGAGAGAGAGGGGTATGGGTGGTCGAGGCATGGGAGTTCGCGGGGGTTGAAGCGAGAGGGTTGGTCAGCTAGCTAGCAAGAGCGGGAAGGGGGTAGCCAGCGCACGAAAGGGGGTGAGGCAGTAGTGGTGGCAGTGGGTGGCCGAAGGTGAGGGTATTTGTTGGCGCGAGTGGCTAGCCAGTCGGATTACCACCGGGAGGGTGATTCGAGGGGGGCCCTTTGGATGGGTGAGGGGTGTGCGCGCGGCTCGCCGAGGGGTAGGAGGTTGCTATGGGTCCGCAATACACACAGTGGCACTCGACGAAAAATGTAGCCAGAGAGCGACCACCGCTGGAAAATTTACACGCATCACGAGGGCGAGACTGAATGGCGAGGGTTAAAAGAGCATCGCTAATGGCCACCGCGTCGGTTATTTTGTGGATTTTTATAATACGACCGACCAAGCCCGTGTCCTTTCTATCCGTCTTCGTTCGGCTAATTCCTGCTCTCTCGCTCCCTTTCGCCTCTGCGTCCCAGACCAACGCACCACCAGCCGATGGACACCAGTCGATTCCATCAGTTTTTCAATCCGGCTGATTTTCCTTCGCCGTCCTCTTTCTCGTCCTTCTCGTTCGTCCAACCGCGCGCGTCTCGTTCCACCGCCGCATTTGCGTGGATGAAATTGAGGGATAATGAAGGGGCGATTCGATTTTCTTCGCGAGTCGAGACCCGCACCCCCCGATCGTGGAACGCTCTTTAACGACGAATAACGCGTTCATTGTTAAACACCGATACGGGAAATTAAACGCGAATAACTTTTGATATACGAGGAGGAGGTACTGGATATTTGCTGGAAATTTTTCATGTACGACTCAGGGGGCTAGAGGAATTTTTTGACGAGCCATTAAAAATTTACACGCGTTCCTTTTGTGAGCTGCTCGTTGCGCGAAATACTCCCGTAACGAGTGAAAATTAATATTTCATTTTACAGCGAGCGAGATACGAGAATTACGAGACTTAATCGAAAGAAGGTGATAACCATTGGTGCAGCCTGGAACGCGAGAGAGAACAAAAATTTAGAAACTCGCTCCATTTTAGAATTCCCCTGTGTCACTCTCGTCGCGAGTTTTCCTGTTTATCAGTGGCTGAAATATTCCGCTCATTTCGCGCATCCTTTCGGAAGCATCAGCAATAAACGCTATTTCTCTTTCTCGTTGGAATTATTATTACTTCCTTAGCAACAAGTGTCTGAAATCTTCTACTATGGAAAGCTCGTATACGCGAATATAAAAGAACGTAAAATAAAATCAAAACGATATAAAGAAGAGGGCAAGAACGACAAACAAAATCACTCTTGAATTTATTTCAAATTCTAATCTAACGCTACAATTTTAACGCTATGACAACGCAAAGTTCCGATCCTGTATAATGAGTGTAAGCTCGTGTGCAAGGTAAGGTAAAGCAATTAAACTTTGTCCTGTCTCGTCCACCTCAACTTTCCCCTAGATTCCAGGAGCATCCACAATGTACACCGATCCAAATTCTTCCTGCCTTTCAATAGTGCCGGGACTGGCTGAAATTCGGCGTGATCAAAGTTCGCCGAACGATCGAGAATCCATTTAACGGGTGGTCGAAGCGACCATGAATCCGCACACCTCCCGACATTTAGCAGGTGAAGCAGCAACACACGAGATCGCGTCTGTTCATCCTCTCGGAGATGACCAAAGAGAGAGTGAGAAGGTGCATACACTCCCGTAGAGCGTAACGCTAACCCAGTGAAATAGATAGTCTCTCCAGGCTGATATCGTGGCGGACACGAGCGAAGAGAGAAGAGACAGAGCGGGCGAGGGTGTGCTGCCGCGTGTGTGGGAAGAGAGCAAGAGAGTACAAGTACAGGCTGGCAGAATCCATCCATATATCGCGGGGCCAACAAACCGACCGAATCTCGACAGGACGAATGGGTAGGCCGCGTTTTCACCGTTGCCACTCCGCACCAGTTTCCACCAGGCTGCAGTCGGCCTGTGCTACGTACGCTTCCCCCCAAAAGCGACGTGTGTGAGCGTGCACACGGGGTCTGTGTATGCGTAAAGAGAGAGAAAGAGAAAGTATGAGGGAGAGAGAGGGGCAGAGAGAGAGAGAGAGTAGTAGATGGGTATAGTTACCCGTAACGCGGCACACTGATCCGCCACACTGGCTACGACCAACGAAAGCTTCGCGTCCAAAGAGTGAAACGGGCAGCGAGCGTGGCAGCCAGGGAAGAAGAGAGAGACGGTGAGACGTGGCCAGATATAAAGAGATAAAGAGGAACGAGAGGGTACCCGGTCTGCTGGTCCGACCAAGAGAGAGGGAGAGAGAGATAGAGAAACGAGGGATGAAGAGGGCTAGAAAGAGAAGAGGTTACTCTGGCAGTGCAGCTCGGCACTCCGCAAATTTTCAACCGCCACCCACTCTCGGCCACCCCGTCCTCATCCCTTGGTACTGACCACCTCCCACCAGCACACCCACACGGTTCGCCAACCCCCAACCCTTCCTCTATTCGAGCTCGTTTTTGCCGCGTCCACCGCCAGATCAATGGGGTTGCTAACACGGGTAGGTATATGTGTCCGTCCCCCCCGCCCCTGGTCAGACCAGTACCCCCCCCCCCCCCTCCCCCTGCTATCGCCGGTCCGCTCCCTCGCGCTGAAACCGTCGACCAACCCTCCGGGCACCAACTACCCTCTCGCGATGCCTCTCCGCGACTCTGTACAGGGTGATTATAAAGTTTCCACGGACCGATACTAAATGAATTGTCGAGGCGCTCGCGTGTTTCCGCGCTGTGTTTCCCACCTGCCAACTAGGGTGGCTTTCTTTCGGGTTACACGGGGATGCTGAGGGGAGACTGAGTGACGAAGAAGGAGGGACCCGTTTCAGGTAATTTCTAAGTCCCTAAGTCTCCAAGTTTCTAAGGTGATTTAAGGGATGATACCATAGTTGAATTTCTGATCTGATTTGTTACACTTTCAACCTTGTTGCGAACTCCTACGTCTAATTGGCAGTCTTATTTCAAACGGACAAATTTGGAATGTTTTAACGTGCAGTTGAGACAGAGAATCGTGCATAGATAGCTCTAAGAAATCTTAAGAAATCTGTTAGTAGTTACAACCAGATTTGAAAGGATACAAAGAACGCAGCAGGCTGAGGAAATAACGCATATGATTAACTTTGATGTATAATTAACTTTGTGTGTAATATAATGATGAAGAATTTCCAATAACCGATTTAAATTTCCAATTTTCAGTACCTGATATAAGGAAGATACTTCCAGTAATAGGTGCCATTATCGATAATTGAAATTATTTCTCATAGGAAATAGACATTAATAATTGTCTTAAATGTTCCATAACGCCAAGAGTTTTCCGCGACTTTTTCTTTCGTTTATTTTTGAAGCTTGTCTACTGAAACTTTTCCACGGAATCACTAAAGAATAAAAATAACATTTCATAGTAATCCTCTATCACTCTTTTACACTATTTTAAAGAACAAAAGATTGACATCCACTCCACTAAATTACGTTATACCCCAGATTTTAACTCATTTCGCGTAAAAATACGTCTTTTTTTATATATAAAATTCGTATATTTTAAAATTCGTATATTGCGGCTATTCATGCAAATTTATATTTTTACAAACAAGACTAAAAAATGCAACTTGTACAGATATTTGTTTCACTAATAAATTTGTTTCACTTACTGTACATTAGACTACCTGTAGTTTATGCATTTCTACGCCTTCAAATTTCCCATAAGCGCATGAAACCCACAATTCAAGAATTACACTGTAGAGAAATGACATCAATATCGCATAAACACAGAAAACTGATAACATGAAAACAACGTATTTTTACATAACCAGACCGAAATGTGTAACTTTGTCTATGTATTTTTTCATATTATGTGCAATGCATTCTGTGCATTTCTGTGTCTTTAAATACCCTATAAAGTGACTACAAAACATATTGGCTTATTGGCTTGTTTTCCAATTAAGCGTTCAGCATTTTTTCACAGATTCAACGTTTGATTTTTATAGTATCAAATTTTTACAGCCATACGAACATACTACTAAATGATACAAAGTGTAATACACTCGGACCTAATTAATTAGCGTGTAAATGCTACAGTAAACACGATGGTTTACCTATACTTTTTCTAACCACTGTAATTATATAAATATCTGTAATCAATATATATATGACTATAATATTAACACATCAATAAGAGTATAAAAAGGTGATCTATAGATGCATAAAAATCTACAGTCTAGAAACAATAATTTACAAAAATTATTAGAATATCAATATACTTGTATCCTATCGACGCAAAGATATAAAAGACGTATGTTTCTGTAACCAGTACGAAATGTGTTAACTAGTGTTTGAGAGAGGCGAGGAAAAACTGGATGGCCAGAGGACGCGTATATTTTCCGGTATAATTGCGGCAAGGATTTAATGACTTTTTTATCAGCCAACACCGCAGGGACGCGCGACTTGCAGGAAGCGTTTGCGGGGGCGGTTCGGGGTCGAAAGGGAGACCGATCGATAATTCTGTTTCGGTTACAGACAATTACGACTGATTCGACCGCTAATCAACGGCGAGACGGACCGCTGTCTGGCCAACGATCCGACAAATATCCTCAAAGTGATCCGACGACTCGACACGACGCGCGTTTTACCAAGCAACGCGCGCGTGCACTGTACACGCTACTGGCTACGATTTCTCGCGTAAATATCGATGCGAGTCGCGGCCAATAAACAAACGATGGCCGCAAAGTAAAATGAAATAAAATAATCCACTGCCTGGTGACTATTATTGCAACGTACGAACCGTCACGATTTACCACGCTGGAACCTGGTGATCAATGAAAACACTAATTACCGAGAACCAACTTCTTTTTTTTTGCTTTTTACTTTCGATTCTTCAATTATTGAAGAAGAATTGTTCGAATTTTAAAGAGGTAGAGAAACTGTTATTACTTCAATATTTTACATTCTAATATTTTACACCCACCTTTTTATCAATACCTTTTTTCTATTATACTATTTAAGGCGATTAGAGAATGCTTATTACGAACGGGTCTATTACATTAAGCAAGGAAACAAAAGCAAAAGAGTCCGATAGGTTTAATGGGCTGATATGTTGTTCATACGATGCCATAATAAAAATTAATTTCGAGACAACCATTAAGAAAGATATACAAACGCAAATAATAGAAATAAAAATCGAAATGACCTCTAATGGTTATGAGTATATTTTTTAAGTTGTTTGTTTGGGATTATGATAATATTTTCAGCGTGATCCCTTCGTGATCGTATTTCTAGCGTCTGAAATTTTATCATATCTATTGGCTAAGTAGCTCCTTCCATGTTACTCTCAACATGTAAATTGTATGCAAATTCATATCTCTTTGAACGTAAAATAAACATAGTTGGAAATGAATCATTTCTTTCCCTCTTTAAATATCGTAACAAGTACTTAGTTTGAATATTTCTTATACATCTGCGCGTTATATGCATTCCACAGTATGTATCTCTATACATTTCAACTTCACACAATCACACGAACAACAATCTAATTGTCACTCAGAGGCTTGAATCGTGATAATGTATTCCACCTCGCCTTCAACCAAGCTCGGAGATCACCAACTTTCCAGTCAATATAACCTTAAAGCCCTCCCCGTCGTGGATCCAAGGACCAACTAAAATCCAGGAAGCAAAAAGAGGAGAGACAAACGCAGGCGAGGAACGTGAATCGGCTGGGGGTCGGCTTATTAAATTCCAGAAACTTAAACACCACCTGTTGAAGGGTGTTCAGGCTGGCTCGTCGTCGGTCCGAAAAAGTCACCCGGCAAGAGGGGGGGGGGGCTGAACTCTCTCTCTTTCTCTCTCTTCAATCCCTTTTCCGCGATGAAACATTTTTCAAACAGGGCAGAATTTTCGAGAGGCGGAAAAAAGTTTCGCCGATTTGGCCGGTGGCCAGCCACTTGGAGGCCGGTGGTCGTAGCTCGGGAAAAAAAACCTCTCCAAACCAGACCGATTTCTCTATGGCCGACAGATTAGTCCGGTTGACCATTGCGCGTCGTGATCGCCGTTTCAATCGTCGTTCCGATTCACCGGCTCGTAAAACAATGCGCCGCTGATTACTCGATATAACTTCCGACGAGAAGGGGGCCCACCACGGGCTTTGCGAGAGAAAGGACGATGCAGCTGCAACACGCGCACCGTGGAGGCCAGGTCCAGGCATTCGCGATTCATACGCAATAGAATTACCGGTTTACGCGGCGGTGCTGTTGTACGAGAATGCCGATAGCTAGGGACGAGCCGTGACTACCAATTAGGACCCGCGACCCCTTGCCTGCGACTCTCTGTCTTTGCATGGAGCCAATGGATGCTGATAAATGAGATTTCGTATCTGGGAATTTTGTATAGAAATCAACGACTTTGTCATTTTCTGCACATATGGCAGATTGTGTATGTAGAAGATAACTTTACAAGCGAACTAAAATTGTAACGATAAAGTTGTGTTGAAAATGGTAAAATTGGAGGAGCATGCTTGGAACGTTCGAATGCTACCGTTCTGTTATCGCTATAACCTCGCCTACGGCTCTCTGTCTTTGTACTGAGCCAATGGAAGCTAGTGAATGAGATTTCCTGTCTGGAAATTTTGTGTAGATATCCAGAACTTTTTCACTTCTTCGATATAATAAGGGATATTTTCACGAGAAAGTTAAAACTATAACAGTTATTGCAAATAATAAGATTGGAAGAATTTCTTTGATTAGGGTAGCAAACTTAGGATGATCAAATATTGTCGACACCAAAGGTGATTAATAATAGCGTCAAAGTATCTAAAATCATGAATTTATTTTAATACCTAAAGATGATGATATGTTTTCGGATATCTATTTTTCTTTAAAATCCAGTGTCATGCACGACCCAAAAATATTTGAAAAACTTTCCATTCCATGCATTCTAAAAATAATAATCAATAAAACCTCGCACGGTGCAACTTTCTCTATCGCAAACGCACATTCTCATATTACCTATCATATCCCAAAAAGTAATTTTTTACCCTCATCGTAGGTACGAGACTCATGGAAAAACGACACGTGAACGTATAGAACGGAAGAAAAGCCAGGACGCCAGGGGTCGAAAAGAAAGAAAAAGAAAAAGAGAAAAATGTGGAAAAAGACTTCCGCGGTGTTGCACTTGGACGATGATGTCCTCGAGAGGAGGTACGGATCGTTCTTTGTGTGATTCGTTCACCTGATTTAACGCGGACACTGGCTCACTAGGGGGAGTGATACCTGACAGATGTTTAGGGATTTCGAGTGCTCTCACTTCCGCGAGAACGAGCGCGACTTTGAAGTAGCCGTCGTATCGTTATTCCGAATTTCTAGATGCCTGTCAGATACTTCATCGTGAATTAAGAAAACACTGTACCACGTGGTTTTCTATCCTCAACAAATTTTCGCAATTTTTCCTACTTGCCTGCTTTTTCCTTTTTTTCCTTTTTTCTAGTCCCGTTATTCTCAAATTCCAGACTCCTGTCAGTACTTAGCCCGTAAATCAAAAAAACACTGTACCATGCGGTTTACGATCCCCAAAAAATTTTCTCGATTTTTCCTGTTCGCTTGTCTGTTTGTTCATCTCTCTAGTGCTGTTATTCCTAATTTTTAAGTGCCTGCCACTGACCATTGATCAATAAAACATCGTACCATGTGGTTCTCTATCCCCTAAAAATTTTCCCAAGTTTTCCTATTAGGTTGCTTTTCCGTTACTTTTTTTTTTTTTTTTTGGTTGAAAAGAGGTTGATAAGTGTAACGTATTTTTGCAACGTACGAGTGCTGGATCTGCGGTCTCGCAGTCAGCTATTCTGTCTACAGTTTATGGTGAACATTACGGTCTTGTAGTCAGCTATTCTGCTTTCGGTTTCGTTCGAGTGAGCCTGAGGTTAATTTAGAAATGCGAACTATATGGTTAATATTGACTCATATTGGATTTATACTTTGGTTATGTTTATGAGTTTGCAGCAGTTAAATGAAGGCGGAAGGAAAAATATTATCAGGTCGGGGTAGAGGTTTATGTCCTTTTCTATTTTATGTCTCTGGTTCGTAGTGAATTGTATCTATAAAAGTTTGTAGAATATCGGTAGTTAGAATAACGAGAAGTTGCTGTTGCAACCGGCAAAATATATTTAAAATAAATATAAATAATGTCGTTGAGACGGCCGTACAGTGTATAAGTCGCAAAATAAGATCGCTGTTAAATACTCGAAATGTTCGATAGATACTCGTAAATACTGCTCGATAACTCCAGATAACTGACTACATATCTTTAAAACAGGTCCTACTGGACAAATTGTAAAATATAAATAAATAAATAAATAAAAAAATTTCTAAAACTACTTAGTGCAATAATTATTATTAGCATTACGCACGAAAAATAAGTGTTCTGAAGAAAATATAGTATCAAAATACGATATCCGTCACTCCTAAGAGAAATTACCTAAAATGTTCCAATAAAACTCGTTTTTCACTAACTTATCTCAAGTTTTGTGCCTTTAGATAGACAATTAAGATAATAGTCAACGGGTACAATAGTACAATAGTTTAGCGAGTACGCAGCACTGCAAAAAATATAGGTCATGATGCTCTTAAACTTCCGATCGCTAAATGAAATTCTCTACTAATTTGACAAAACATTCTTCAACGAATAGACAAAAAATTCATTATTTTCAATCGCTAAAAGATGCAACTTTCGAATGATTCCATTCGAATTTGCCATTTTCAATCCTCATACGATAAAATTCCCGAATCAGCAAACAGAGGAGATTCCTCGTTTTTAACCGCGTCATTCCGTCAGATGAAACTCTCGACCAATTGAACAAAAACTCATCGTTCTTAACTTCTATAAAATACTCGTAGAATCCGGCAATAATTAGACGAATAAATAAAAGCCCTCGACAGCGTTTAACGCCTCTACAACGTTTCCACCCTCACGGTTATACATCTTCCAGGAAACGTGTCTCCTCGTTCCACCCCTACACATACACGTGGCTCTGGTTCACCCTCGTAACGACAGATGGCTCACGCTGGTCAACCTTCGAGGGTTTCTCTCCCTTTGCTCCTCGAGAACCTACTTCGTTGCCTTGGGGTCGTACGCCAACCTCGTCTTAAACTTTCGCCAAACTATCTCCGAAGCCTCAAAGAGGCGGAATTAGTTTTCAGAGGGCTGTGTAAACGCGCCTACACCAATGTGTCTACCGAAGAAGAGGATCATGAACGTTTGGACAAACAGATTATCGTGCGCGTTTGCCAACTGCACCTGATCTCCTGAAGTTTCCTCGAGGATTATCGTTTTTCGAGTTACTAAATACTGTTATGTCGAACCCTTTCGTACAAACACTTTGTGTTCTCTATCAACAAAAGGAAAACGTAATAAGGCACATTTCTCATGTGCTACAGGCGAACAATTTTCATAGATCGTGTAATAGTAATTTTAGATTCTTCGAAAAGAATTAAAATAATCTTTTAAACGTTTAAACGGATATTTCATGGGTTACTTTGAAGGGCTATTAAGTTCGTGGGTAGCAACTTTATTTGAGGGTTGGTAAAATGCGAAAGGTCTACAATTGTAATGTTTGAACGATAACTTAATAAAAAAGTGATTGGGGGTTTGATTGAGGTTTGGGACTTATTCCGAAGAATTACGAACGATAATAAGACAATGATAAGTTTTCTTCTAATTGTAGGTCTCGGTTTAAATTCAATAAAAATTGTCAACATTCCTCATCTATACAACATGAACGAATTTTATGCAATAGAAGTAGCTATTAGCATATATTTTATCGTGCGATCTATGGACTATATGAACATCAAGAAAAAAGCGTGTGTCACGTTAAACGATAGATCATATTCGTCACACATAATCAAAGATGACTATAATTTCTTTCTATACGCTATATTTGCCAAAATTCCTTCTCCGAGGTTAACATGCCAACGAGAGGAAATTTTTCAAAACTCCCAACGAACTTGACACGGTATAGGAAGGAAAAAGTTTGGAGGAGAGTATGCCGAGAAGAGAATTTTCGAGCGAATGGCCACGAGCGTGTTCTGGGGGCTCTGCCAGACGACACACACATCTGCTCCTCTTCTCTTTTTTCCTCCTTCCAGCCCGGATAATTCATCCCCGATAGATGATTCTTCCCCGGTGCACGACCTATACGATTAACACGTCAGAAAGCACAAAGACCGCGTCGAGGTATGTCATGGGAATAAATTTTTTTTTGCCCAACGAGACACGGGGGTTGCCGCGTCTACCCCTCTGGTTATGTTTGCACACACAAACGTTTATCTGCGGGGCACCATGAAGCAGCCTGTGCACCACAGAGACGTGAACGATTTTCCTGCCACGAGACTAACGTTCGATAAATGTTTGCCACTCTCTGACAGTCTATCTTCTTCCTTCTCTCGCAATCGTTTCGGAGACTTCTTCGTTCTCGTAATCCCATCACGACTGTTTTTGTCATCCTTTTCACGTGATTCTTCCTCTTATCTTCTTTCAAGAGTAGCGTACAATGAGGCTAGTAGGTTGTACATGTTTGTCGAACAGTCAGAATTTTGTGCCGAGGTAAGAATCCATGGTACGGATTGGTCGTGTTTGCGTTCCGTGGCTTGTAGGGTGGAAGTTGATGCTTAAAGAATTAGAGAGGGTGAAGCCTTGTGTGGATTGTTTGCCGAGGCTACATTCGAATGGAAGAAGGAAAGGAGAGTTTGTTGAATGGAGAAAGATATTGAAGCAATGGTGATTTCGATTCTCCTACTACCAAACGTGGAAACTGTAAGATGATTATTCTGTAAGCTTCTGTCGTTTATTCGTACATTGCTGCTGGTAAATATGTGGACACCTTGGTCGTTTTGTGATGACAATAAATCATAAAGATGTAAATGAAATAATGGCAAACTAAAAATCTCAACTGATGTTTGCTATCGAACATTGGTTCCATATGGAATCTTCTTCTGGAATCAACGTATAGGTGTAAATATAAATTGTTTATTTGAAGTCTAATCGGTGGATATATTGAAATTAGATACACAATTTGTCAAAGTGTTGACTAATTTTACATGTTATTGCTATTAATTTGGAAGAATTTTCTCCATCTATATTATGTCTATAGTTAGACATTTGAACGAATAATGAACTCATTAGATAATAAAACTGCTCCATAATTTTTGACACTTACAAATAACAATTTTTTAATTAACTCTGGAAAGTAAGTGAGATTGTGTCATAAGTAAAAAACATCCTCGATCTTTCCGTTTGTATTTTTGAAACAATATTACATTTTGTCAAAAGTAAACGAGTGTCTACATAATTTTCAACAGTATATAGTGTAAGTATATCTTTCATGTACTGGTAGGGTTCTGTTTAATGAATACGCGTGTTTAGATTTTATGTTAACAAAAAGCTTGAACGTTCTAAAAGATCGTTGGTGTAACGAAAGGTGAAAGGATAAAACAACAAAGAGAAAGGGATAGTTTCGTGTATCACGATGCTTGTTAAAGCATCGCTAGACAATCGATATTAGTCCAGAAGAGCCAGGCGTTAAATTATAAATCAAGCGAGTCTTCAGACTCAAGGTTCCTATAAAGGCTACGTAATACCATGAAATATGCATCGGTCTTAGAAGGTAGTTTCGATCCGTATAGGGAGACGAGCTTTAAAATGGAATTAACATTCGCGTACGCTCAAAAGTCCTCGCCTGAGAATCTACGCTAAAATCCATCGCTTCGAAATCAACTGTATTTAAACTCGCATCGATCGATCGGCAAAGGAACAAACGATCCATAAGATAATCGAACCTCGAATCACGATTTCCCGTATAAAGCTAATTTTACAGAATTTTCCGAAAGTCCACGCAATTTCCTCTGTTTTCATCCCTTAATAATGGAACTTAAAAAAAAAAAGAGAAAAGAGAAGAAAAACAAAAGGGAAGAGGAAACAAGTACAATTTCCTCGTTCCATCATCGAACAGCGAGAGGATATTTTCCTTCTCCTCTCTTTTTTGTTCTTTCTCTCTTTTTTTTCAGTGAAATCCGCGACCGCTAATCCGTGTCTCATTAGTGTCTCTGGAACGGCGCATTTTGCGATTCTAATGATGGCCAGCCTGTTTGATTGAAGCGCAGCTACTCTAATAAAATAAATCATGCGTGGTGGAGAGGCGCGGCCACTGCTGCGAACAGTGCTGTTGGTTCAAATTAATCCCATTGTGCCTGGATTTGGTCGGTGCGCCAATTAAACGGATTATTATCGTCTCTACCGTCATTACTTTTTGCGAAAAACACCATTCGCCGCTCGAGGCCGCGCAAGTTCGATCGCGAATTTTTACCCATGCCCCCGATTTCATTCGCCCCTCCCTCCCTCTTCTCCGCCCCCTGTCCGCCCTTTTATCACCCCCTTTTTTTTCGGTGTCTTTCAAGCTGTGATTGCCTCCGGCCAAGCCCGTTTCACCCGAATGAATGTAATTAATTAATATTTGCTCCGATATTCAATTAATTCTATTGGTCGTGTCCCATTTTTTTCTTCTCTCTTTCACCGTTCGAGTCTATTAGCAGCACGACATGCCGATTTCATTGATATTTCTCTAGGCAAACTGGAAATTCCGCCAAAAAAAGGGAATTACCGAAAGTTACGAAATAAATTATCACGTAATTTTTTAATTTCTCTTCGAGGAAGCTTAATTAGTCATTTTCGAAATTTCGTCTCTCCCTTTTTCTAAATTACGGAATGAGATAGCAACGTATAAATGGAAATACCGTTTTCGCAATTTGTAAAATATATACTGGTTGTTTCCGCATTAACATAGTCATAGGACAAAATGTCATACCTGAGAAAGTGTAATGAGCTTAAAGAGCTTATAGAATTTTAGGCAAAATATACCTGAAATGAAAGATAATTTCATAAATAAATGAAATTCTGAGTAAATCTTGTACCTATTTATGCACTCGATGATATACAAGTAATCGTGTACCACCCTTTTAGGAAACTCAATCCTCTCGTTACTACCGACATGTGCAATACATTGTTTCCATTATTTAATAATATATTATTGTATTTTTGTTTCTGATCGTTTCAACGAAATACTTACAATGAGAAAAATGACAATCGCTAATGTATTGGGACGAACGGTGTCACTTGAAAGAAAGCCTAATTGCACGTAAAATAAAGCTTTAGAAAGGAAAGAAAAGTGCTTAACTTTAGAGATTGAGTAATCCTGTCATTTATACAAAAGAATCTACAAAGCGATATTTGAAAGAACAAAAGAAGAAAGAATGTAATGTAAGAAAAGATCTAATTTTATAGACGGGATACCTACATCTTTCTACAATATTACAATTGTTAAGCAATATCAAGAAAAGGAAAGGTCGACGTACGATTTTTACCGAATCATCCCCTACGGCGATCCTTTCGAATTCAGGAATCACCGGTGGCCCAAAGGGGAATGTGCCACGAATTCTACAGACACGTTCAGGAAATACAGGAGCGGCCGTTAGCCAAGATGGCTACCGGAAATTGCTTGGTGACCTTACTTAGGACTTAGCAGTAGAACTTAAAGGGGTGACGGGCCGACGAAGGGTTACTACATCGTCGGAAGCGATGGAAGGAAGGACCATTAATGAGGTAATAGTGTCGGAGATTCCAAGGCTGTCTCATCCGAGTTTGATGAGCCGCGTCCCGAATTACATTGTCTTCGACGGTCATTTCGTTATGGGGTGGCTCCTAAACGTTCGCCAGAAGTGCGAACAACGTTTACTCGCTAGTTTATGTCGCTGTTTCGTAATTTAGAAACGCAGAGAGCTGCGCGCTGGAGAGTGGACATTAATGATATTGCTTATTATTATTCTTAGGATGTACATATACTTAAAGCAAAAATAACATACCTACATCAGACAGTACAGGATAGAAATCGAAGGTTTCCAATATCTTGACTCTAAATTCCTTTCTCGAGCTAATAGAAGTTCAACCCTCCATCAATTACGGATTACCACCCCTTCAATTAACAGACATCCACAGAGACGATACCTATCGCATAGCCTCGGATGTCGCTTTATTAAGAAACAACGAATGCTCGTGAACGTCGATGGTCGTGATCCAAGGTTCGACGGTGTCCAATCATCACGCGTGTCAAACTAAAATTGTTCAATTACGATTTGTCACGTAGCGCCGATTTTCCACACGCATCGTTCTCCCGTTTTGCCCCGTGTCCCTCGACCAGGCCTGCGTGGGGTTTGTAACAATGCTACGTAAGGGGCTGCAAGTAATAATAGCTCGGGGCATCGATCATAGGACATGCACGCACGTATCGAGATCTCAAAAACACGCGTCACTTCCTGAGAGCTGACCCATCGAAATTTTTACTTGCACGTGGAAAGCAAAAGTAGGGGGAATTTTTTAAAAGAAGATGTTAACTCGTCGATCGAGTAAGATAAGTTAAGTAGAAATTTGGAGCTTAACCTCTTGGATATAGTTATTGTGAAGTTTATTCTGGACCGATCTTCCATTCTAAGAAGAACACTCGAGGACCTTAGTTATCATCTCCATACAAATTGCTGAGAATCATAGCTATCTACCCCGAAAATTCCAACTATTATTCCTAAACTATAATCCTAATCTTAAATCAATCTTGCGTTCTTAAAATGATGATCGTATCACCACGTGTGAACCTTTAAAAGAGCTGCGACCCAACTTTGCACAATCATCCGCGATACCAATACCAAAATTAATATTCCGAAACTATATGTACACAATCCTGATTCTAAAACAATTTTCCACTCTAAAAGGAAATAACTGATAACCTTACCACCACATACAAACCCCTAAGGAAGCTCTAATTGAATTCCACAGGAATCGAGCTAACCAGCTTCCAATATCCAAACTATAATTCCGATACTTTGCATGTAAAATCCCAATTCTTAATTCTCACCAATTTTTCGCTCTAAATACAAACAATTAACATTAGTAATAACCAATACTAACGCCAGAGACTCTCAACAAATGACGGATAAACTTACCGCCTCGTGCAAACCCCTAAGAAAGATCCAACCCGTTCTTACCTGAACGTCATACCCTGCTACAACCATCTCCGATACCAGTATCCAAACTATTACATCGAAACTTGGAAGCAACCCCAAAGAAACATCCGGATGGAGTAAACTTTGAATCGAAGCTGTACATATGGGTGTGAAACGGGGTAGTAGGTACAAGCCCCGTCCCTCGCCGTACCCTGGCGGGTTTAGATTTAGTGTAGGTGTACGCGCGTGCACCCCGTGCGCGACCATCAGCAAGCGGGAAGGGAGGAGAGGGTGGACGAGCGAGGGGTGCGTCCCGAACACGTGACGCCTGATTCATACACAGACTGCTACGGAATCAATTTGTAATCTTGACTCGAATTAAGGACGACAGAGGGGTGATCGGCGTTGAGAGGGGGTTGCCGGTCGGTTCACAAGGGTAGAGGGGGAGGGGGAGGGAGAGGTGGAGGCGTTACAGGGACACGTTTATTGGGAAGCGAGACTGGCATTTGGTCCGAGAATGTGGCACGGCTACACTGGAATCTGAACTGCCTCGTGCTGAGAGCATTATAGTTTGGTTGTAGGTTATTAGGTGCGTTGGCTAATAGGCATCGATATCGGGTATTAATGGCAGGTAACCAGACGGTAATAATGGGTATCAAAGGACGGTGTTTTAGCGCGATACAGGGAATAGTAATAGCGGCTTTTACCTTATTATTTAATCAATCCCGGGGTCGTACATACGCGACGCGAGTTTTTGACGCGCAAGCTTCATTCACCATGGATCTCCCGTCGATTTTAACACTTTACTGTGGAATTTGGCAGCCGCGGTAGGAATTGTGGTTTCGATGGATTCGATGAAGATGAGTCGGGTATTCGGAATAAAGTTTAGTTTGACACAAGTTAATAAATATAATATAATAAGACTCTACATTATTGATAGAGGATATGTTCGAAAATAGATGTTACCAACATTATAACAAATATTTAGGGCAACAATTGCTAATACTCGTAGCGTACCAATTTTTAATTTTCTTCCATCTACTATCGTATAATATTGCAACGTTTTTCATCTGCCGCGACATCACAGTTTACACTTGTTGACTTTCGAACCTAACATGATTATGTAACATGAAGAAATCGTAACTCAAGTAATATCGTAAATAGAAATAGAATAGACTTTTAAGGAATATCTTAGAAAAAAGATCACAAAATCCTAAAATATAGGGTTGTAACACAAAGATCTATTTACCTTATGAGGTAATATATGTATATATAAGGATGTATTTACAGTACAACCCAAAGTTAAAATATTGAATATTTAACAATTTTCCCAAACTACTGCCAAAGCCGAATAACATTCAAATCATGAAAATTTCCTAAACAGAAATCTCACCGTCTAGGAAGAGTCTCCGCGCCGCAAGCAAGCAATCAGAATGAAGAAAAGGGATGGCACGCGAGACGAGGGCACACCAGTTCCCTTTATCGGCCGACAAACTTAGCGACACCAACCTCTCCTCTCCTTTCCTCTCATCTCCTCTTCTCTTTTGCAAGCTGGGCGAGATTCGCGAAAGAGACGAGGCGGGCGAAACAAAAGGGGCGTAGTGGGTGGAGGCGTGGGGTGGCATGTGTGAGGGCAGAAAACGATCGGGGCAACGAGAGCGGAAACAAAAGCGACACGGGGCGATACGCAGTATGGCGACGCTTCCGGCTCGCTCACCACACACAATGCACACTCCCGTGTTAACTTCTGTGCCCCGTGTGCTTGTCTCTTCCCCCACAAGCCATCACCCCTTTTCGTGCATCGTTCTCCAAGCTGTAGCAACGTCGAAACGCACAACTCCCATCTCCCTCCATTTCTAATCCTTTCTCTCTCTTCCTGTATCCGAAACTCTGCGATTCACCTTATATCGCAAACCAGGGGCGACGATACGTTTAATTGCACCCCCACACGATCGAGAACGAGCAACAAGTTCCACCAGATTTTGAACGATGCGATCGTGAAATTCTTTTGCTGCGTTTTCAACAGCGATGGTTGGTTTCCTTTTTTATCATTGAAAATGTTTTATTCGTTTTTATTATTTTTTTACAATCGTCCCTGTGGCTGCAATTCTAACTGGTTATCAACGATTCGATTAAGATCATAGTTAGAATGTCTTATCTAGAACCTATTTACGTTCAAACTACATTAAAGTGTTTGAATTATCTCGTGCTTTCACTTTTTAACCATGCTGTTATCCCGGGGCTGTATGACGTCAATTAAAAATTATGTTTCAATGGATATTATCAAGCTGCAGATAGGATTTAAATATTGATTTTGGTATTCGATAATAATCTTTGTGTATTTCACATTTTTCATGGATAAAAGATATCCGACAATAAGTGAGAATAACAATAAGTTTCTTCATTTTTAAATTATTATCCTCGCGTTAGTAACAGGAACTTGCTGTTTTCTAATTCAGGATTCTCATAAAATTGCTGGCTGTACATTAAGATTAGTTAACATCAAATCAGTACAAAAAGATCCAAATAAAAATGTACCCATTTCATTCAGTGTCCACACATTCTAAAGGTACCATCCGTAAACTTTCCATCAATCGATGTTCTTTTGATTAGGATTTTCCGATCAAGCAGAGAAACAGGATCGAAAGAATTACAGAACCTCTAGATCTATAATAAATTCAAGCATAAAAATTGGCGAAATGTCGCTGAATACGATAGTAGCTTGGCAAGTGGTGAGCTGCACAATTTAACTTTAAAGGAAGCTTAACAACCCAACGCCGGTCGCTTTATCCAAGGGAACACGAGGAATTAAAACACACGGTATAACCAAGTTTTCACACGCGGTTGAAAACAGAGATGTCTACAAAACAGAGGCAGCACCGGTGTGCCGCTGCTCAAAGTAACATTTAAATTCAAACCGGTTGCTGACAGTCGTAATCCAGTCTTTTAACTCTCTTCTACGCCGCTTTGTACAATCCAACGCGATTCCAAGTTAATCAAACTGCGAGTACTACTTCATGAAATATATATCTATATCTATATATACACCGAATAACGGATGCTGGTACTCATTGGACGTGAAACGAGGCGTCGAAGAGCAGATCAAACGACGTCCCTTTCGGCATTGGCCGTGCATCTTTTCATGCTCCTATTTTTTTTTTCCATATTCGTCTAACCGTGGTGCCGCCTGATGCCATGCATGCAAGTCATTGTCTTTGTCCAAGCCCAGGCACTAGGCTTTATTAAAAAAGGCTGCTGCCTTTTGCTGGTCACTGGCGAGGAAACGGACGCCCAGCGCGTGCTGGCGCGTTTTAAGAAATTAGTCCTCTCGGCCCGGCTCGTTACGCCAAATGCCTCTCGCATCGTTGTATTTTCTTCTCCGGAGCACTTTTTTTGTCTACTATTAATTAATTGCAACTCCTGTTGCTGTCGATGCGCCGGTTTTTGCAGACACGCATTGTTCGAAGAAGAGCTCCGCGCCTTCTTTTCGACGTATTAGGAACGCGACTTTGAACGAATGCTTCTGGGGAATGAAAGATAGGTAGAGAGCAATTTGTAGAGAGTAATTTGTAACGAGAGAAATGCCTGTGGCATTAGGGCAAAATATCAACTCTTCCTGCTTGCAAGAGATTCTATTCGAGAAACGTTAATCTTATAAAGGACTTGTGTAGAGGATGGTTGATCGTGAGATTTATTAGACGAGATTGCTCATTATTGAAACCGTTAAGTATATTTAAAATGGTAAATAAATAAGTACAGATAATGTTCGCAAAGACGCCCGTACTATCGGATTCGCTAAGAAAGTGTGTAAGTCGCAAAATAAGATCGCTGATAACTCGTTGATAACTCGTAGATACTCGTAGATACTAATCCTCCGACTAACTGATAACTGATAGATAACTCGGTAGATACTTGTAGATACTGACTTCCTTACTATTTAGTTTATTTATACTGGCTGGTGGAGAGTCGGAAAATTCAAATTCCTCTTTGTTCCACGCTTGCACGTGGCGGTGACATTGTTTTGCCCAGAGTTTATTTATTACTACGTTATGTGTATCGTAACGATATTGCTACTTCAAAACAAAACAACAACACGATTTGAATTGTTCTCTAGCTCATGTGCCGCTACAATCTCTCTCACGTATGCGTGAATTTATTAATGTACATTTACATTTTGAAATTTTATAACATTTCTAAATTAGTTACCGTTCGAAGGACTCTTTTCCTAGAATGGTATTCCATATATATGGGAATATTTTCCCATGAATTTCTCACAAAGTTGATATTCAAAATGTTACTGATTCGAACTATGTCCATATATGAATCCAATGAGTCCAAGGAATGAATTTTAAATAGAGATTTCATACTTAGTAATTTCCTTTGTGAGACAAGCTGCCTTGGTACTGAAAAGATCGTACTCTCACAGCTCGAAGTACAGAGGATTAAAATGCTGCAAAATATTTTTTTGAAATCAACTCTCATGGAGGACCTACGTATTTATATATTATTGATACAACAATTTTTTATCACGAATATTCCGGCTAAATCCGGGAGACCGAGGAGAAAATAGAAACCATCGGTGTAAGCTTTCGAATCTTTCAATCGTCGCAGATGCAACGGAAAAAACGACACGACCGAAGAGAGGGTGAAAAAAAATGGGGTTAATCTCATACTAATCCCCACTGGTAGGTGTAAAAGCTGTAAGAAAATTGTTTGTTGCTCAAGGACAGACAGTAAGTACGTGAAAGCAGCGAAAATCGAAATCGTGCCTTTCCACGCACTTTTACCTAAATATTGCCTGGAGAAACCTTTAAGGAGCTAGTCGGTTGTAACGATCAACAGTAAAAGCTTCGAAACTGGGCCTTTATGGATCGTAACCTCTGTTTCGCCAGAGGAACTACCGATGGGTACGCTCTTTCTTCATAGAAAGTAATAATTCTAGGCATCGATTTTTGGCTGGAATTTACGGTACGAAGATCACATTGGTAGATATTGTTGCTTTGTCTACTGTTGGGAAACATTAAAACAGAACGCTGAACTTTAACGTTCAATCCCCGTTTGCCTGTCTATAAAATTATTGACGTTTCGTTATATACAAAACTCTAAAAAATGTCGCATCTGAGCCTTACTAATGATATTAACGAACAGAAAACATTACTAGCTTTAAACTTCCATTTTATAATTTTTCAATTTTATACAGGATAATCAAATTACTCGCAAATTAAAACTACTTGTCACGATTGCTATTGTGATGAAACGTTACTATTATATAAGAGAATTTATAAATACCGATAATTATGATAATAATACTAGTTTAATTATACCAAGAGAGCTCTAAAAGAATCACGATCATCGAGCCTGAAATGAAAATTCTTTTCTGAATTTAATCAAAATTAAATTCTTTTGCCGAATCCACTATAGAGTATATCGTCGGAAAAAATGTTCGAGGAGGGGGTTATCAAACACCCTGGATCACAAGATAGAGCCGAAAATCGAAAATAAAAAGAAGGAAGGATAGGAGACGGGCGGAGAAATCGCGCGATCCGGAAATTTAATCCGGCCTCGTTAAACTCTTCCTCTTTGGTGCAGCGTGCGGAGGCGAAAAAGGGGTGGCAAGAGGCTGCGAGTGCAATTTCGTTGTAAATCTCGCAGGAAAGCCTCCGTGAACGACACGCTGACCCAGAAAGTCAAAGAGTCGGGATTCCGTGAAGATCGATTCGAATTTCGTGCATAGCCAACGTCTGTCCTTTACGGCCTGTCCTTTTCGAGTTTCCGCTAAAAGGGCTGAATTGGTGCGCCTCTTTGACGCGAAAATCGGTGAAATGAACCTCAACACCCTAATAAATCTTTTGCAACCGCCATCTTTCCGTCTTTCTCCTGTTTCTAGGCTCCGTTAGCGCATTCGTCGATCCCTACAAGGTCCTCGCATGAATCTCTGTCCAAATATCGAGGTCCATTTGCTGTCAATCCTTATAACATAGTAAATTATGCGAACCACTCATGCAACTGTGCCTCCGTGTAAGAGTCGCGCAAAATTCCTGACGATGTCATCTTTTTGCATTCTACTTAATTGCAACTTTTAGAAATCTTATTACGTAGCAGCGTTATTGGAAATTCATTTCTCTCTTTGTCATATTTGTTATAAAAGCAATGTGGAGGAGAAGCGATAGATTCCATATGCAAAGAATATACGAGAAGAACATAGCAAGTTCATTTATATTAACTGCTTGATTTCGAACAACTTATTGGATTCAAATATAAGTTTCTTGAAAATGACTGACGAATCGAAGCAACTAGTGGGATCATTTTTTGTCATGTTCAACAGGATGCAAGACTACATGTTTAATTCCACGACCGATTAAAAAGACTGTTTTGGTAACGTGATATTGATTATTGAATGCTGAAATTGGTTATGGCAGATTAAGCGAAATTCTTATATCCCGGGGTAGGAAACATTATCTTAAGAGGGGAAAAAAATAAATAGAAGAGATCAATAGGACTAATAACGGTAAGAAAATTTATTAAATTTAAACATGAGAATTGTTTCTTTTGCTGAAAAAGAGATTGGTTTTGTCGTTGAAAAAGCCAGAAGGGTGTACCAGTTGATTTTCATTTTTGTCCAAACATTATAAGAAACAATATTCTACCCATCACAAAAATCTGATATACTTAATGAAGTTGTCCAAGATTAAATTGACGCATTGTTGAACAAATCGGAAAGCGCAGTCCTCGTGCTAATCACAAGATTGTGCGGATTTAACTGTGATAAATGGTAAAATCCCGATAAGAAAGCATCGATAAGAAAACCTGAATATCAAAACCTTAATACTAAAGCCTCGTAAAATAAACGTACGAGACGGAATAATTATACCCATTATCATTCTATTCTCCGATTAACTGAATAAGGGTCTCGGGTATTTATATCCCTTGACAGCATTAAACACTCTATATAATTCAATTTCATCGAACAATACCAGAGAAAATTCTTCGTTCTTCGCAACAGTCATCCTCGAGGTCAAGAAACGTGTGCAACGTGGAGGACCATGGAGGGATGGTACGAACACGTGCGCGTGAAAATTCACATCATCCCGTAAGCGTGGCAGGAGTTGGCCGGCCAAGGTAGACGGTAGCAAGAAGACCGAGCGAGAAAGCAAAGAGAAAAGGATACACTAGACTGAGGAAGACAGAGCAAGAGTTAGAACCAAAATGGTACTACGAGGGTGACAGAGAAGGAAGATGAAGCGGGTAGTAGAAAGCGGAACGTGCCGATGGAAGAGAGAAAGGGATAGGTAGGCAGAGAGGGTAGGATAGAGAGGGACGCGTGACGAGAGTGGGACGATGAGTACGGTAAGGAAGAGCGGAGGCACAAGCCACCCTTGGCGAGAGAGGCAGCAGGCTAGCAGCCCCTTTCGCAAGGCACCCCCTAAGCCTGGTTAGGGGCGAAGGCGGCGAGCCGCGGAGGCCACAACACGACCGCCGTCCTCATTGGTCGACGCGCTTGGCCTGGGTGGGGCTCCGGAAAAATTGGAGGGGAGAAAAATCCCCTCTAAATAGCTGCGGCTGCGGCCGCGAAAAACTAGAATCCGCTCAGCCGGCATCGAGTGCGCGTCGGTTTAGCGTCGAACTTTTTCCTCGGTCCGTCGTATCATTTTTCTTCGATTGCGATCCAAAGTGTATGTCGTTCTACGAGGGACTCTTTAAAAATATTAGTTGAATTGCGCGTAACAATAACAGAGATATTCTCTTCTTTGTTAAATCGTTGCTGTTTATGGACTATTATCGTGCTCGAGTGAGATACTCAACAGTGATTTGGACACAGTGTGTTAAGGAGATACTTGGTGTTATCGAGGATTTTAGCGTTAATGACTTCTTTCTTTTCTGGAGTATTTTGTCGCCATCAACGTCTACAACTTCAGTAAAAAATGCATCTGCCGGAGGGACCGTTAGGGATGGACAACTTCAACGCTATTCATGAGACACTGCAGGCTTGTCACGGAGATCTGGTGAGGACCGGAAGTCCGGCCATCCTTTGCAGCGCGTTGCCATCGCACTGGAGGTCGAATAAGTCGCTACCGGTGGCTTTCAAGGTCGTTGCCCTCGACGAGGTCAGCGACGGCACTCTAGTCACTATCAGAGCTGGCAACGATGAGAATTGCTGCGGTGAATTGAGAAATTGCACGGCTGTCATGAAAAACCAAGTCGCCAAGTTCAATGATCTCAGATTCGTTGGTCGTAGCGGAAGAGGTTAGCGTCCCATGGATTATAGCTCTACTTTAATTTTCTAATTTATTTTGAAAAATATTCTTGAAGAAATTATATCATTTTGGAACCTGGGAAAAACTAAACTCGAATAATTTTTTACTAATTGCAGGAAAGTCGTTTTCGCTGACGATACAAATCAGCACGGTACCCTTCCAAGTCGCCACCTATACGAAGGCGATCAAAGTCACCGTGGATGGGCCTAGGGAACCACGATCCAAATCGAGTAAGCTCACCGCGGTAGTTTTTCACAAACTACGATTTCTTCGACTCTAATTTTCTTTGCTAGATGTAAGATTACTAAAAGTTTTCATTTTCCTTATTTCCTTTTCTATATTTTTCCGATTCCAAACTCGAATCTTCAGAGATTTTCTTTCCCTTTTTCCTGCAAACTCTCGCTTAAAGGCCGAATAGATTCGCCATAACAATTTCTCTTGTTCGCAGCTTTGATTTCTTCGACTTAAAACTTCGATTCTCTAAATGTGTAATTCGTTAAATACGAGATCGTCGGAGGATTGTCAAACATGAATGTTAAACACGAAATCTTTGAAGGATTTGTTTCTTCTTTACTGCAACTTCTTATCCATCGAGTTCAATGAGTTGGCCATAATAATTTCTTTGCTATAAAACATTGGTCTTTTTAATTTTTTTTTCGTTTTTTTTTTTTTTCAGACTTCGGGTCAAAAGCTTTGATTCGCCAATCCCACCCACTAGCCGTATGTATTAGGATATCCTGAAAGAATCCTTAGTCTCCTTTTTCCTCTTCCTGGAAGTTTCTCCACAAATAATCCAGAAGTCTCTTTTCCGAATTTGATTTCTGTTATCCTGGATGTAAAAAAAAAAAATATCCAACTCGGGAAGGTGAAAGGAAAGATTCCGCATGGAGAACGATCGCGTGGCCGGTATAGAACCCGCAAACGGGTGTCGAGATCCTCGTAGGCGTTTAATAATCCGGTGGACCTCAAACCGCGGGCCGCGCGCGGCGGTCGCAGAGACTCGCAGCCTCTACCAGACCCGTTTGCACGTGCACGTGCATAAGGTTGGCTGTGCGCGCGCGCACACGCACACGTATACGCGGCCAAACGCGTGAAAATCGTATCTGTGTACCAAACGGAGGTTGGCATCGGTTCAAGCCGCGACGATCGCGGCTCAGTCGGCATCCTTTTAACATCCTCGCTTATTTTCCTCAGACAAACTTGAGTCTGGATTGGCTTGTAGAACGCTAACTACTGTACCGTTGGTCTGTGTTTATTGGCGGCGGCGTGCAGGTCGAGGTAAAAGAGCCGAACGAAGCCACGGGAGGTAGGGAAACGACGACGTGGACGCGTTGGCTGCAAAGGAACCGCGTTTATGCGTTTGTTTATCGCGCCGCATATGGCGGTAGCATGTGGCTCGTAACGAGCCAGCGTAACGCGCCGATCTTGTAAACAGAGATCGCTAACTCGGCTCCGGAGAGCATCGTTAATCTGAGTTTTACGACATTTCGACTGGTCTCCATCCCTCCGAAACTCCTCTTCTTTTTTTCTACCTCTGCCATCACATCGCTTTGTCAGTTCGGTAAGACTCGTTAAGATTTGTCAAAAAACTTGATGCAAGTGGACTTTGCTTGAATCTCGTTCAGATTAGCCGAGTTAATTGAATTCAGGGGACTTGAAGTAAGTGACTTGGTTTAAATTTTGTGCAGATTAGTCAAGATACATAATTACATTCGAACGGCTTGAAGCAAGTAACTTGATTTAAACTATATTCAGATTAATCAATTTAGATGAATTCAAAAGGTTTGAAGCAAACAAGTCGACGGAAGTTTCTTTCAAGTTGGTTAAGTTACTTCGATCCATGTAAACATATCGATCACGCGAATCTGTTGAAATACTATGCAGAATATAAAGAACGACGTGCGGAAGAAATGCAGATTCGGATTAACGGCAATGGTTTAAATCTCACGTTTGAGGCTGTAGATATATACCGTGTTATTAATCAAAATGGTCGCATCTATTACTTAGATAGTTAAATAGAAAATACACTTACGTATCGCGTGTTGAGTAGACCGAGTCAAATATCCTTCTAGCATATGTAATTAAAATCATAAATTCGCGATCTTTCTAAATTTGCATGAACTTTCAAAACATTTAGGAAAACTCGCATTTCTTTTTCCCTATATATTCTTCAATTGGATTTCTAATTAATTTCTTTAAATTAGATTAGATAGACTTTCGTTCTTTTCAGATTTACATGATAAAAGAAGGATTTTGAAGAAACGCGAGGTAGGATATAATTAAATACCAGGATCGATAGGGAGAAAAGTTCGTCAAGGTTACAACATAACTGATACAGAGTGCGTTTTGGGGAACCTTGATCGTTGGATGGTTATTTATAGAGTCGAAGGAATCGCGTCGAAGGCACGCATCTTTAGTTTATTTTCGAAAGCTTCGATCGTGCTAAGGAATATGTTTCTTGGATATTTGCAGATTATCAGTACGGGCATGGATTTCCTGGACTTGGATTGCTGAATCCTTGGGTAGATGTTGCGTATTTGGGACATGCGTGGCATTTGCCCCATCCCGCGTTCGTCAAAGGTGAGCTTTCATTTTATAATTGCCTTCCTGCTTGTATTTCCCAGTATTTCGTCAGTATTTCCATTAAACAACATTCAAACGCGATAATAATTTCCTCAATCCTTACACGCCCAGTATTTTCGTATCTTTCACCGATTGCTCGTCAATTCTTCGGATAACATCAAGAACTTACTACCGAATTCTCCTTCTTCGAGTTTATGCAAAGATTTTATCGCCACTTCAAATAGATTAGATAAAGATTAGATTACACAAAAATGTCTTCATCGATAACAGGTGTAAAACGGTTCTTATCAGCTTTTGCATCAAAATGCTATATATCGTCACAAAACGCATGCGCTTCAAGAACCATCATCTTGTGATGAAAAGTACTAGCCACGCAGAACGTTTCTAATCGCTACCATCAGAGCCCTTCATCCTCGTCTGAGTCGCAATCAATCAAAGGGCAACAATGCACACAACCAAAGAATCGCTCCGACTCCGACTAGTAAAAAAAGCCTCGAAAGCGGACACGCGTTCAGACGAAAGCGAGTTCGTGTTATCGATTTCGCCAGAGTCCGCGACGCCTGCCGATGATTCATACTCGTGGCTGGACCGAGGGTGGGTTCCCTTTTCCCACAACGGACCCCTTCGACCCCCATGCATCCACGCAATAACAATACGACTTAGTTCTCTTCACCCACCAAACTCCTCTCCTTCTTCATAGTACATCAGCTTCTCTAAAAATCACGACTAATCGTCGCCCTTTTCCTTTCTCATCTTTCATTTTTCCTCAGGCTCCGCTCCAGTCCCATCGATGCATTTATTTTCAGCGACTTGGTCCTCTTCAACTATCGATTCTATTCTTTATACCAGTTCCTCTAAAATTCCATATATTTCTGTCTCTTTAAAAACCACGACTAGCCCTCACCTTTTCCTTTTCTGTGTCTCTATAAAAATGATTCCGACATGCCATCAATGAATTTGGTTCCGCTGACTTGGTTCTCTTTGTCAAAAAGCTTTCTTCTAAAGATTTCTTCTTTCTAAAACTTACAGCTAATCGTCACTTCTTCTATTCTGATTTTCCCTCGGGATCCATACTAACCGACTCTCTTCTTTAACTCGCTAATCATTAGTTGAGTTTCTCTGAAGATCGCGACTAATCACGATCTCATTCGCTTCATTCTCATTCACATTTTTCTTTAAATCGCCATGTCAGTTTCCCTAAAAATCATAACTAATCACCTCTTTTCTTTTTACGCATTTCTTTAGGAAGTATTCCGATGCCAACAACGGATCTGTTTCCACCAACCTTCCCGCCCACCGTTTTACCGTCTTATCCGTTCGACCACGTAAAATATCCGACAGAGTACGCGACGCTGCCGCCAAAAACAACTAGCAGTACGGCCGTATCAGCGACCATACCAAACAGTCCGTCTAGAACGCCACCGAAAAGTCCGAGCGAGTCCGGAAGCGAATCAGCAGCCGAAGAAATACGCAGTGCGTTCGTGCCAATCAGATTGAACACTTTGCCGCCAGCAACGTCCGTCGTCACCGCATCTTCATCGCCTTCGGAAAGGGTCCCATCGAAAAAGGCCATCGAGGGTACGAAAAACGAGCTCAAGGCGCCAACAGCTCTGATCTCGCGGTCGTTGTCGCCAAAGAGGAGCCCATCTCCGACCAAGATCTCCTCGCCGGCCGTGACCAAACCAGTATGGAGGCCTTACTAGGGCGAAAAAAGGACGGAAGCTCGGTGAAACGAGAATAAAAATTTCCGATGGAAGGCTAGTGATTACTTAGGTCGATTACGTCGTCGGTGGATGTACTGTCTCTTCTGTGGAAAGGGAATGCGTCCGACGTTAATCCAGGCTCTCGACGAAGTGCTTTTTCTACCCGATCGTTCATATAGTAGTGTCTGTGAGTTATTTAGTTTTATTTCCCTTCACTTAAATTTATCTCGATTTATTCATTCTCGTTTCGGTGAAATTGGCAATGACGAAGATATAACGACGATTCAACATTTGATTTAGTGTTCAGTTGTACGGGGTCGATTTAAAGGATCAAGAGATGCTTGTGAGATTGATATTAATTAGAGAGATGGAATATTAATCCGATATCAGTACTTTATATTTTTTCATAGTTTCGGTGATAAAGAAGACATTATTGTGTCCCACTGTGAATAATAAAAGGACTTATAATTCGGATTATTGTACAAATGGATTGTATATACGTGTAGATAGTACATGGACAATAATTGTAGAGAAGAGGATATTATTACATATGTACAGTTTAATTTCGTGTGAATAAGAGTTGTGTGAACAGGAATCGTGTGAATGGGAATCACGTATGCGTGCGAGAAAAGATTATTCAGAGAGATAAAAAGACAGAGATACCGATATTATTTATAAGCCAGAGATCTAATTTAATGTAAACAGATGTTATTACATAAAACGCGACAAGTCAAATAAAACCTACAACGGATGTGACAATTCCAAACTAACTTGTTCTTTTCATCCAGATGCTATTCTCCGAGTGTGTTCTCGACATCATTGATTTTCTCAAAAATATCTATAAGATCTCTTGCAGTCGTCATTTCGAAATTAAATCATCTTATGTTCCACTGTGAGCAATCGAAATTAATAATAATAATAAAATAAAAATTATTCTCCCAAAATAAAGATTATTCAACCATAAACTAAGATATATTTATTCGTTTCTGAAATCTTCGAACAATTCGGGACACAGTGAAAATGAAGTAGTGAATCACTGAAGTCACTAAATCGACGAACGATAAAGGTTAATTACGATAATTAAACGAGAAACTTGACAGCTCTGCCATTACTAATATTTCATTTTCTCTGTTCAGGAACGACATATCTTTTCTTATTAGAACTATCTTTGCATCTAACCTTCTTATCAATACTTTCTTGGACAAATTGTTTGTCGAAAATTAGCGAATAACTACATTAAACAGCTGTTACTGTGGTACGATATTTTTTTTACTTCTGCCCACAGAAACATGAAATTCCATAAAAGTCTGTATACTTGCGTAAAAGAAGAAACGAACAAAATTTATGCAACAACCTAATAACTGACAGAACACAACTTAATAACAAAGACTGTCACTAGACTCGAGCATGAATTATATTCATACTTTTGTGAACATAATTTTCAAAAATTGATTCAAGATAGAGACTCGTTTCGCCCATTAAAAATTATAACGAGTATATTATACTTTCGATATTTTACATATCTTTCCATATTGTGTGTATTTTTGCGCCATTGTAAATACACAAAGATCCGCGGTCTACCTATCACACACACTGAACACAACAAGCATAATACGAAAGACGAGCAAAAACCGAGGTGCCCCTGTAGAAAACGATCTGCCCTAAATACTCGTCTTGCAGTGATCGTGGCTGAGCCGTGAAACTGTGTTTCGTAGAGCAGCAAGGGGAATCCATATTCTTTTTGCCGCGATTTAAATCTGAATAGCCGTTCCGGCGTGGTCGTTCAAGGTTCCTGCGTGTGCACGTATGGGTTCCCATACGGCGTGCACAAGGGTAGAGAATGGTTTATATCGAGGGGAGTGCGTGAGATCTGTATTAGTAGCGATAGGCCAACAGAACGACAGTGTCTCTCATCCTCAGATTCGATGTCGATCGAGAGGCGTTTTCCAGCGAGAATACGAGAGCGTTGACTCTCGATGGTGCTCGGAGAAAAACCGGCAGAGTCAAAGAGCAACGAAACTTTTTTGCCACACACATTTTTTCACTCTGGCTCTTGTGGCTGTCAAACAGAGAGAGAAAGAGAGAGAGAGAGAAAGAGTAATCGTTCAACGTGGAAAAAAAGGCGGTGTCGTGAAATTTGGGGCACCGGTAATTTCCGTGCGGCGAACGCCACGGCGAATACTTCAAATTCGACGTTTCCACCGGATATCGCGTTACGATAGGCGAAGCCTCCATTGCCGCCACTATGTCACTGTGAAACATAACCTAGGACAAGGGAGATTCTATGTGCCCGTCCCTTTTTTTTCTCTTTTTATATTTCACTTTTTCCTCTTCTTTCTTTTGTTCCTCGTTTTCATTTTTTAGTTTTTTTCGGGTCTGGCATGTGTTGTTTTCGTTTTATGGCTCGATCGTTGCCCGGATACGTTTGTCAGGCCGGTGCATGAAAGTCGAGGACAGTTAATCTCGGTGACACGGTATGTATAACTCAATCCTCGCCGGGGGAATATAATTCTTGACGCGTGTCCCTCCCCTGAAGAAAACCATCGGAATTCCCTGTGAAAAGCGACCGACCGAGTTATCGACTCTGATAACGAATGCCTCGGGAAAATGGGATGAATATTAAAAAGCGAAGGGAGTGTGCCCGATTCGGTGGATTCCGAACGCGGGCTTGTCGTTTTCGGAGATCGATGTTTGCGGGGAGACTAGTCCGAATCATCTCGATAGCATCCAAACATTTTTTTTTTCCTATTATTTTATCGCGCTCTAACGTTCACTATCAAAGCAGATTTTCAGGGTTTATGTTTTACCGAGACAGAAAAAGACGTGTCGTTTGTTAGTTAAAGATGTTTGTCTGGCAAAGTGGAAATTGTTTTTTTTAAATACATCTAATCGTGGTCGTTTGTGATAGTGTGTTCGTGAAAGTGAGTTGTTCGCGAAAGTGAATTGTTCGTAAGTCTTAGTCATCGACATATTTTATTGTACGTTTATGAAAAAATTAAAAAATGACAAACAGAGACGAAAGGTTTGAGCAATCTTATTATTTCAAACTATACATTACGTTTAGCCTGTAGATATTTATACAAATTCATATTTTTATGAACGCAAGTAAAGGAATTTGTTTCGAAATTATTGCTAATACTGCATTGAATACTTTGGATACTTGATATATTTTTACATGCTAATTACACTCTAATTACACGGTATAATAATGTTCATATTCTTACTATCTTGTTTTCTAAAATAGTGGAATTTTATTTAACCCTTGAAGTACGGATACATTTTCATAAATCGTTTATTCACACCTAAATATACACACACATACAAGTATCTATTTTTACAGGAGAGAGCAGTTACGCATAGTTAACATTGTGCCTCAGCCGTGTTGCATAATATTCCGTAATGTAAACGGGTAACCCATTTTCACTACCGGATTCTGTTTTCTAACATCCTGGCTATGAAAGGGAGTGTCAACAACTACCTTAATATTTCTGATCGCTATTTTTTCCACCTAATCTAAAAATCTACAATTTCATAAAACATAAACAAGTTCAAACGTTCAAAACATTATGATAAACTCTTGTTTTGCCCTGGGTTAAGTAAATGATGAGTTAAATAAAAATAGCCTTTTTATAAAATGCACAGAGATTTTTATAGCCGACTGTACATTGTCGGTCGAGCGAATCGAAACGAACGAGTAAATAGAAAAAAAATATGTTTTGGTAGAAGATAGTCTGCCTTTGGAAAATCGAATAGGATTAGTCGGAGGAAAATGAGAACCGCGTTAACACCCTGTCGCCGTAGGGTTGTTCGTTGACGAGTAGACAACAGAACCAAGCAACCATGAAGGGTCGCCGCATGAACCGAGCCAAACCGATCGGAGGCAATCCGTGCGCGCGCGAGACCAGTCGGTGCTAACTAATGTTTGCTCAAAGAATCGCGACGAATAATTGAGTCAGCAGCAGAAGAGAGGAAAAAAATCAGCGCCCGAATCACCGGCGGAATAATCGACTTTCATCGGGACGGACTTCCTCGCCTCGCGATTTTTCAACCCCAGCCCTCTGAAATGGACGATGTTTGACGAGCCCCTTGGATACGAGCTCTTCCTAATGGATCAGCGGAATATACGGACGTCGAGGAAATCATAGAATTGTCGTCAAAGTACGCACAGTTGTTTTAAAATGGGAAATATCGGGATTGAAAGTAGGGTTTCGGTTCGTTGCGCCCGATGAAAAGAACTCTTCTCTAATTTTCGTCTGCATTAGTGCACTTGGAGCGTGGTGATCTTGAATCTTTATGCAAATTTATATCTTTATCAATATGATTGAGAAGATAGAATCTATACTGAGATTTGTTTCGTCTGCTAAATGCCATAACGAGCGTTACACGCACGTTTCGCATCCGGAGTTGGATCACAGTAAAATTGGTAGAACGTTTATGAAATAGTCTGTATTTAGCGACTCAATTAACGACCATAAGCCACTGGACATAATTGATACACTTGGATCGAAATAAATGGATAGACGCCAGATTATCATCTTTTCGCAAAACTTGAAGATCTGTTTGGTCGATAATGCTTCGCAAGAAACGACGATTTAAGAGACTACGTAAGACGATAGTGATTACGCGAATTGGCGGCGAAAGTGTATCACAAGGGTATACGAGAACATATATCGTTACGATAAGTATTCAAATAGATCTGGTGATTCTATTGAAGAATAAGCATATGTACTAAAGTTGCAAATAAAGAAAACTTATTGAAAAAGGTAAGAAAAAGTATTGTTATTATTTTAAACTTCCGTTAAAAATACTCAACTTTCTCCAATTTTGAAATAAATCTAATAATTGTCTTAAAACTCTTTAACGTAATTCACGTACGTTTTATTTCGATACATGTTTTATACTTCGGTATGCAGTAGTACTAGCGTGAAAACAAAAAGAGAAACGTAAACAATTGTTTCCATCGTACGCTGAAGTTATCTGTCTCGTATCCTGTCTTCGATAATTCCTTTTCGAAACACGCATTCCACTCCCACCGACCCTCCAACCACTTCACCCTGCAATCAAATACCAAAAACTCTTATCATACTTTCCATGGCAGTCGAAAATTCGCTTCTTAACTCTGCCAACACTCTGTTCGGTGCTGACATTATCCAGCGCAGCGAGAGAACCCTTTAGAGCAGCGTAATCTACGCAAAGCGGCGTGCAGACGTAAACGCCGTCACTCTCTCTCTCTCTCCTCCTCTCTTTCTCTCTCTCTGAGCATCGAGGAGGCTCTTTCGCATGCGTGGCGGCTGCGGTCGCCGCGTTGTTGGCTGGCTTCACCGGTTGAATCGGAGGACGAAGGTGCGGGAAGATACGGGGGCAGGGTGGTTACTAATTGTCCGAGCCCTTCACCCCCTGAGAGCCCCCTCATCAACGCTGATTGCCTAACTCTAGGACCCTCGAGCTCTGTCCTCACGATCCTGCTGCCGCGTCACCGGGAGGAGGATCCTCTGGCATGTTGACACGATCAAATCGTTCGAATACTTCGTACCTTGTTCCACCTTTCCTTTCATCGGACCAAGAATTTTTGGCGCCAGACGAAGAACTTGGACTTTTCTAGAAATCATAGTTGGTTCTTTTCTGACTTCTGAAAGTTTCAGATCCTGTTCAGTCGTCAATTATTAGCAATAGGTGAGAAACCTGGATTTGTATAGCAATTTTGGCCTTCTGTTCTTTGATGAATTCTCTCTATGAGAATTTCTAGATCCTGTTCCTACGCTGAAATTTACCTTTCCTTAATGTTTAACGTCGTTTTTTAACGAGGAAGAAATTAAAGTTGGGAGATACCTGAAGGTTCATAAATCGCTAAACAGTTACATACTTTAATGGCGGAATTATCAACGATTACATATCATGTAATAATATATAAGATGAATCGTGTAGCAGCATGTCGACTAACTAGTCACGACTGCCTTGTCTATCTCATAATTAACTAAATGACTAATATCTAGCAAAAGTCTGCCTTCGCGTAAATACGTACATTCTTACAGCAGATCGTATCCACCATGAAACCACGACATAACCGTCTACGACAATTCCAATCTCATTCCATTGTCGATTCCAACATTCCAAGACACAAGCAAGCCTCATTAGAAACCTACTCGACTCGATCTTCGCCGAAAGTCGCTCATTAAGAATCCCGTCAACCTATCAAATAGCCTAACCAGAAGAAGAAAGGGAAGAGCAAAGGGACCAGCCCCTCCACGAACCATTGAATCGTTTATTCGAAACGCTTGAAAACTACTACGGGAGCCTGGTCCAGCTGTAGAAAGGCGGTACTAATTGCCTCCATCTTCCGTTTCCGCGAAACGTGTCGAGGATTGCACGAGGTCCTTGGACGGGGGACGAGTCTCCTCGAAGGAGACCGCGGGAATAATAAGCCTGTCTCTTGTGAAGGGTATCGTCCTGGTTCCTTGACGACCATCGGCGAACGAGAAGAAACTAAACAGAGGAAGGAGAGGCGCCAACCAACATCTCGAGGCGGTTCGCGTCTTTCAAGATAAAGGCGGACACGCGCGCGAGACCTTAGGAGACGCCTAACGAGCTGTTTTGCATGGCAATGCTTCGACCCGGTTGTTATCGGTTATCGATCCGTCAGGAAGCAACGCAGCCAACGGCACGCTGCCATGGATTAAAGAGAACCTGCGCCCGGGCTGCGTGCACGTTCGTGCACTCGTTTCGTGTGCACACAGGGACAGAGACAGAGAGGGAATGAGAAAGGACAACGAGAGCAGGAGAGAACGGAAGTGACAGAGAGAGAGAGAGAGAGCGGAGGGGGAGGGAGAGGAGGAGAGAGAATGACTGTGGCTGCAAGCATATTTCCACGCCATACAGTTGTTTGACCGATTGCCACCGGGGAACCGCTGAAAAGACGCATCGTTTCGCGGAAACCACCGATTTTCTCCCGGCCACTCCTAAATCAGCAACAACCACCAGTCCGCCGAGCGACGATCGATGATTGAGCGCGAGGAGTCCGTGGTTTCTGTCTTCTAAATTCGATCTTCTCATAGTTTGAATTTCCTAGACGCTTATAAATTTTCTGAATAGTCAAGGTGTAGGATGATAATAATTCAGACCTTCGGATCGACGTATCGTTCACCGTTTGGTAGTTTGTAGAAGGAATGTAGGTTGATTTGATTCGTAGCGTGATAGGATCAAGCTAATCGGAGGCTTAGAAATCTTCTAACCGATTAACGGGCACTGATAACGAATTTGGCTTGGTTTCAGTTCATTCGGAATGGTTTCAGTTCAGGCGGAAGGAACGTAGGTTTGATTTCTTCTTAACGTAATGCGTCGCTCTCTCTTCTCCCTTTTACAGAACTCAAAGAAATGGATGTACGCAATTACTCATAAGTATTAGGACAGTTGCAGGAACTAAGACAGTATGATCAGTAAAGTACGAGAAAAATCATAGATAATGAAGAGCAACAATGATGTTCTATTGTATTATGAACAGTTCACTCCCTATGAGTCGAAGTAAATGAACTTTTACCATATTTCGAAACGGGGTAAAGTGTCGGGAAAGTCAACCTAGTAAAAAAGTGAAATCAGTCGGGAGAGCACGGCGATAGAAGCATAGTCCGTCGAGCTCACCGAGTAGAAGGTGGTAACGAGCATCTCTGACTGCGAGGCACAAGTCACTGGACATGCAGGCGGGCGAGCAGGCAGGCGAGCAGCCAGGCAGGCGGGTGGGCACGCGCGACTGCATTAACGGGGCCAGTGTCACAAGATCAAACAAGATAATTAATCTCGTTAGTCCCGAATCAACCTGCGCTCTCTATTATCGGATTACCATACCAGTTGCCCGGCAATTTGTCAACGCGCTGCGTTCCTCTACGATTTCCTCGACGGCTCCTCGACGGTTCCTCATCTCCATTGATAAAGTACATTTTTGTCGGATTAGACCATAGCTGTGCGCCTTTACACGTTAGTCTCTACCTGTCCTTCAGCAATTGAGCAGATTGCATGAGAAAACGAGATACGATTTTGTGGATATTTTGAAGAAAACGCAATTAGCTTCAGCCGGTTGTAAAAAGCAATAAACACTAGAAATCTTGGTTATAAAACCACACTCAGGCAGTTTTATTTTCAGTTTGTTTGTACACAAATTCCAAAGTTGTCAAATGCGTTTCAGGTCTGACACGTTGACTAATTTCCCATCAATAAAGGAAAGGTCCGTAAGAGGGTATGTTATTTATGATGACAATCATCGATTTTATGGCTATTTCCTACACCAACATACAGGTCTTATACGTATTCGGTTTCTTAATGACGGGAAAGACTAGTAGACCGTGAGTAATCCAAAAACAAAAAAAGGTGCGAGGTAACAACTATAGTCGTCGCAACGTAAAAGCCGGTCTGAACTTTTATGATTTCGTTTTATGTTTATACATGAATTGCCCTTACTACAATTTCCTTTCCTATTCTCAAAGGAACCCGAAAACCTCGAAAACCCCTGAACCATGTGTTTGTGAAATAAACTTACCACTATTCCACCAATGTTATAACTTTCCTTTCAAAACTCATATTTGTAATCTAAATATTGCTCTCTTTTGTAATCTGCGATTATAAAGTTAGCTAATTTACAGCCTACATTTCACTTCTTGTCTCTATCTATCGATTCTTCTACCCCGCTTCTTTATTTGTTTTTCTGATTTCTAGCATATAATTCGGCTAGATTACGGTCACCTGCAATCTGAACGTAGCCTTCCCCGAATTATAACGGCCGAACCACTATATAGACTTAGTGATGTCATTGAACGTGCTATCCCTCCCTCTTTTAAACGATAACTAAGCATACACAATTGCTATAATTTACCTTAGCCTAGCGTCTGTGACACGCATCCCTAATTTCCTGAATAGTGCGTATAATTAACCCCTTCCTTGTCTACTAAATATATCATCCTAATCCATCCTATTATTTCGTGCAATTTCTTAAAATGATTAGCTTTCTTTGAGATATATCCTGCATAAGTAGGATTTAGATACAAGTTGCGAATGAATAGGATTACATCTAAACTCTACTTATTTGAAAACTATAATTACAGAGAAATATAAAATTCGTTGATTAGTTTCTTGATACCTCGTTGAGACAATTACAATCTACGATCCTCCTGGAATTATCATGGTCGTCAAAGCGAAACGGGGATGAAAACGCGAAACCGGTTACCGGTTCGAGGTATGGTCGCATCTCAGAAAAATAGCTAATCGAATGGTGGACGGTATGAGGAAACGTTGAAATCTCGATAAATCAATGGGTCGAGGTAAGTTTGATCCAGCTGACCGTCCAAGGTTTGATTCTTTTTGAAAGCACGCCGCCTACTACCCAGAGGGCAAAACGGAACTCATCAGGCCGAGAGGAAGTGGACACGTCGGAACAATTTCCTTACACCGTCTCTACTCCCTTCCGCCACCCTTCACTCCCCTCCTCACCATAGACCTTTCCGTCGTCACCCTATCCTCCCAGTCGCTACTGAAATTTTGACCCCTCAGCGATTGACCAATTTGCCAAATCGATTCACTGTCGAAATGAACCTACGTAATATCTCCAGGGCGACTCTGTCCCTCACGCTCCTTTACATAACGTGCCTACCCTATATACACCCTCTCGAGTTAGCCTCTCGACCGATACTTCAAGCATTGGATCGTGTTTGGTCAAGAAGCGTTACCAAACCTCTGTCTTTTACAGGATATGGATCGTTCGGAGGATTTCGTGGAGGTTTGGCGATGTTTCGGATTTCACGTGTCTTTTAACGTTGTTACGATCGGTAACGTTACGTTGGTGTCATAATGTCTTGAGAGTTCCTTGTATTTCTAAACATCTTAGTTACTTTTATCGAAAGTAACGTTTGTTTCGGGATGAAGTTAGTTTGTTAAAAAACCATAATAGATAATAGAAATTATAGATTTATAAGATAGTCATAACTGGAATAGAGAATTCAGTTCTTTGTAACGATTATTCAAAAGAGAGAATCTAAAAAGCGAATAATTGCCTTTAATCTTTCAAGTTCATATCTTACGACGAAGTGTGATAAAAAATCCGTATCCTTTTCGAATTTAAAAAGAATTCTATAAGATCGATTATTCTGTGCCCATATATTTTCGTATATCACTGCGTACAAGTTAGGTTAAGGTCCACGTGCTTTCTAAGAAACAAACAGTACCTTATTCTGGATGTTCGATATATTTTTATATATCGAGTCTCTGCATCTTTGTAGTCGCCATAGATATGTAAACAACTGCTACATCTAACAATAAATAATATTTATATTAGTCTAATACATTCGTGTTAATTATTCTAAATGAAAAACACCAGGAAAGGAAAGATCGAGGTTAAAAACCAAACACCTTCGAACTCAAAGAATAAGTTCTCTCGAAAAATAAAGCAAAGTCCTAAAGAAACAAAGAGCGGTCCTTTCCAAGATCGAGCGGAAACGCTTCGAACGAGTAGAAACATTAAAGCGGTACAAGTTCACTGGAAGAGAATGAAAATAAAAACCAGGATGTCATCTCCCCCTGACCTCTCCCTTGGCACTTCACCCTTTAATAACATCAACCAGGTGATCCATCGACGTTCAAAGCAGCGAACGAAGGAGTCCCGGGGAAAAAGAAAATCGGCGAGAGAGCTAATAGAGACGCGATCACTAGAAAGGGAGACTTTCGTCTAGAACGTGCAAAAGCAGCCGGCATTTTTAATGTCGCGCAAGAGGGTACTTAGTAGCTATCCTCTCGGAGGCAGTAACCCTCCCCCTCCCCCCTTGTGTCTACCCACCCTCTAGATATTACCCTTTGGAATAGCAGCAAAAATTATGGACAGCCGATAGGCCAGCAGCCGCTGCAGGGGTGCGTCTCATCCATTTAGGTCCATCACACATGACTGGATGGGGTGAGACTTACCCCGCAGAGGTTCTCACGTAGATTATAACCTCCTCACACTCCATACTCCGGTGCAAGAGTCGGGCAAGCACGTGCGTACATAGACACGAATTTTCTGTTTGCCATGTAACGCGAGAAACTTTGGGCGATCGAAAGACAAAGATTCAAACATGAAGATTATTGGAAAAGAAGACGGTAAGTATGTACCTTCCTGTTGACTTTTTCAATTAGTCATGTTGTGTTCTTTCTTTCTTCGCCATATTCGATACAATTGTAATTAAAAAAAAAAGAGATACGTATTAAAAGATATACATAAACATGCGTGATTTCTTGTTTTAATCCTACGCTACAACTCCTTCTCGTTCGCTAAGATGCAATCAAGATAGAAATATAAAACGTCCAAGGATAGCAGTAAGGTTAACGCCACTTATTGCTTGTTTCAGTATCGCGAATAAAACTTCAGTTTTCTTTGGCTTTTTCAAGAAACGGTAGACAGATATTAACTGAGAAGGGCAGAACGAGTATGAGGTGCAGTATAAAAATGAATACAAGAAAGGAGAACAAGACTGTGATTGCGATCTTACTTTTCTTATCGCAACGGATAACAAACAAAATAACGATCACAGTCGCCTTATCCCCCTATTCGTCGACTTAAAGGGCTAAGGAAGTCTGATTTAAAGAAAGAAATCACTTATTATCTCTGGAAGTTACGCGTGACCATACCAATCGCGAAGATCGTTTCGAAATCTTGTAAGTTGATGGTCGTTCCTTTGGAGGGCAGATTTATCGATTACTCCCGGTCCAGTGGTCCCCTTTCGTTGAATGTGCCACGGCTAACCCCAGTACGTGTGTGTACAGCACGCGAAATTTACGACGGCAAACATCCGTAATATCCCTGGCTCGATCAACTCCAGAAGAAAAGATTCTCCAACGAGGTACACTTTACAACCCAGTATCGATCCCAGTATCTCTCCCTCGTTCTACTAATTCGTTCCAAATTTCAATCAAAACAACCCCTCTATGAACGTTACGCGTTCTGTGTTCCACCAGTGTTAAAAAAAAGCGAACAGTAAAAGGAGTAGAGCAAGGGGGAGGGGGCGGCTCGATCAGCGATTCCATTTGCTAGTGCAAATCCGCCGGCACGAGGAATACATTAACCGCGAGTACAAACACGCAGTTCGCGAGCGGAAAAAGGAGCAAACAGGAGGGAAGAAATAAAACGCAGAAAAGAGGAGGGGAAGAACGAGAGGAAAAACAAATCTTTTTCCATTAACATCATTTACTGTACGCGAACCACGCGCGGCTAGTCGCGTTGGTACGTGCTATACACGCGCCACTACAAACTATATGAGTATGTACGTGTGTATGTACAATCCTGTTCATAAGTATTGGCACATCGAACGAAACGTGACAAGCAATATCGTGATATAAAATATCAAGGAAACGATTAATCAATCAGAATGTCGTATTCACGCAGGATTACAACGGTCGACATGTATACAGTTACTGCGAGAGGTACTTGTACGGCACTGCATTTATATACTATTAATTAAATTTATAATAAATCCCGTATCAGTTAATGATGCTTCCATGTGATTACAAAAATCATTGGAAACTAAGCGTATAGTACTCTCTTGCAACTACAGTACGTACAACAGAACAAAAGCTTGTTAAATCCATTTGGAAGGATTAAAGCGACATAATAAATTCTAAAAATTATGTGTTGTAACAGTTTCCTAATTTAGAGGATCTCTTTAAAAAATGATGCGAATTATATAACCTCGATGAACGACAATGTATACATTAATCATTGATTTATTAGGTTGACACAGAGATCCTATAATACGATAGATCCTCCGATATTTCAATAAACGAACTTTGGCATTAATACTCCGTCAAATCCTGTAAGAAACAAATCTAATAAAACCAAATACACCGCGAATCTTCCGCATCGAGAAATTCCGATAGGAACAACCCCTTACAGGCCACTGGCACGCGATTCCCTTTAAAATAGAAAGTTGGAGGATCGAAAGACCGGTCGACGTAAGTCGTTGGGTTGGTCTCAAGGTCCATATTAGCCCATAATGCCTGCAGGAAGGGTAGCACGAGCAGCGCGGTTGGAGTAGATTTCGAAGCGAGAATAGGGCACGGATGGATACCTCTCGCGGTATTAACGTCTACAGAATGGATCAGGAGTTGGAAGCAGGGCGGAAGAGGGAGGGGTGACCGAAAGGAGAACGCGGGGAGTAGAGTTCGGTTGATTTTGAGGGGTTGCTACGGGGGTTGTCGTGGCGTACCCCTGCGGGCTCCCGCTCTCGGCTCCTAGAGGCCAGGGTGGTTTACCCCCGACGACCGTAATACGGCTGTACGAAGGGTGAGAGTGCAGCAAGCGAGAGTGTTGGCGTATACACGTGCGCTCGCGCACACATACACGCGTACATCCCAGTACATAAGTATTAGGACGCTTACAGAGGCTGGCCAAAGTATTTGAACGCTTACCATTTGAAAACTTTTGCGTACACATTGTATATTTTATGCATAACATTTTGAAATCTCAATGGGATTGTAATGAGACACGATTGTAATTATTATACCGGTTATTATATTCTACATATTGAATATATCAAAGTCTTCAAAAATTACAGGTCGTCACATCTGAAACATGTAATAATTTCTTCAATTTCGAATAATTCGTCATTTCCTAATCACTACTTTCATGAATTTTAAATCCCTAAATTTTAATTCTTTGCGAAACAAAGTAGGAACCTCGATGAATTTGATCAACCTTGTCACCTGTACCCTCGAATGACACTTTTTATAAATCTCTCGTGTTAAACGTAATATAAACTCCATCTCATCAGAGAGGATCCCTTTAAAAAAAAAAAAAAAAAAAAAGGAAAAGAAAAGGAAGAAAGACGGGATAAAGCTCGAAATTTCATTCACCGGAAAAAGGGACAAAAGGAGGCACAGAGAGGGAGCGTGTGTGTCTCTCTCGATCAAATTCGAAAGTGGCAATATATAGGTACACAGGTGTCGCAATATCCCGGATCGGTTCGATCGGTTCTCTCCTTTAAGAAGAGCGCAATTCACCGACAGCTCGGACATCCCCAAAAGGGATTGCAAATACGGTGGCGGTGACAGAGGGTGCCCTTTGCATTCAGGATGCAGCGGCAAGTTAAGACTAAAGTTTGAAACACAATCAAGGGCCCCTATAAAGGGCATCCAGCAACGGGGCCAGCAATAATGCATGCGGCGTGCATTTTACCCTTGGTAGCTAGATGGGGTTCTTTGTACTAAGGGCTGTGCCAGAGGCTGGCTTGGATATATATGGAGGAGAGCTAACACCATTATCTAATACTCCTGGGTGCCCATATGTGGTGCTCCAGCTACGAGCCACCGTACCATTCTCGAAAACCTCTGGCCACGGTCATCGTGCGATTTCCACCCCATGTTCCTCAAACTCTCCACACGCTCGCGCGCACACACGCACAAAACGCACGACCCTTCTTTCGCCCTCTCCACCCGTCCCTGTTTCTTTTATTATCCCCCCATACCCGAATCTCCCGCTATTTACCTTGCCTATGGCCTAATTATGGATAACAAGCTGCGCTGCAGCGGATTCTTTGTCGTTGTTCCGACATCGATATTCCAGAGAGATAACGCGTGTCACGTTTCATTCCCTGTTTTGACGGCCGATGAAAATAACGATTAGACGTAGGATTTTTTTACGACTTTCAATTTTGTCGATTGCCGCGCACCGCCCCGAAAACTCTCGTATTTTTGTCCGTTTTTCACCGCCGAATTTTCCGATATTTCGCGATCGAACGACGCACAATTAATGCCACGCATCGCACGGAGAGGCAAAAAAACAGGGAGGAAATGAAAAAAAAGCACCTCAGCAACGAAATACCGGAGCACACCACTCTCCGGTTCACTCTCGCTAACAAGCATCGCGGCCAACGAGCTGTTTATAATGTCCAATTTCTCGACATTCATTCCGATCGCGGGAGCGTAATTGCACCGCGCCGATGCAACATCGAATCGACCCCCGCGTCTTCTATTTTTTACCGCATCGATCCGCGGACCCCCAATTACATCTCTAGCTGGCAATAAATTGTATTATCTCCTCTGGAAAATACGATCGAGGTATCGGATGTCTTTATTCGCGACCGCGAGCGAGTGGTCCCTCTTTCGTCGCAAAGCAATAAAAGACGCCTAATCGATTGCATTACGTCGGACGTGGTTTTGTTTGCACGACACTTTGCAGCGAACAAAGAATACATAATCAATGTGCACCGTTTTGAATTTGCAAATTCCTTTGCTTCTTTCTACAACAGGTCTGCGAATGCTGCTAATAAACCATAAAGCGTTTCGGTAATTGATATGGCAAAACTTTTAAGCTTTTAAGCCTTTAAAGTCAGGTTACCTGCTTATAGATACCAGATAGGTGGTCATTATTATGCATTGTATACAATAGCACTTATCCCATAAACATACAATAAATATAAAAAATACAATACAACTTATGGTATAAAAGGCAAGGAAAATATAAGTCTAAAATACTGCTTTTCATACAAGTTTACAACATTAAAGTTGAAATATCTTTGAAATGAATTATTTTTCCAACTAAATATTTGGAACGCTTTTATAGAGAATTAAATGGTGTATAAGAAAGTGTGTTTCTTTTTTGTCAGACCATCGCAAGTGCCTTAAAATGTAACGATTTCATGTAAAAATGGGTATCCAGGTAGGCTATCCTAAATCTATTAACCTGCCTGTGTATCCTAATTGCGGACAATTTAAATATTTAGGAACTCCATTTATGATCCGTATTGTCATAGTGGAAATTTCGGACAATACTCAGACATACCACTAATCAATAACAATAGATTTACCGCATTTGACTACAGATAATGTGTATCCTCGAAAGTACCGCTTTCTGTTCTTCCATCCCTGTTTCTCTGACAAAAAAATTAATCAGACAGAAAAAGAGCAGGAATAATTATACATTTAAAATGTCTTCTATATTATAACTTTATTATTATTACGTAGAATATGCCGATGTTTGAACGGAAATTACATAATGGAAAGACTAAGGAAGACCATAGTGTCGTCGTTAGGATCCCAGTCACTATCCAAGGTTTATGTTCCTTCGCGAAAATTTAAACAATTGCAAGAGTTAAAATGAGTGATATTCAATGGAACGATAATGTTTCTTTGTGTCATGTAGTTTAATTTGTGTCGGGATAATTATTGGGAATATTTATGATGTCTGGGGCTTTCAGAATATGTACAAGATGTTCTATTTGAATTTCTTTGTTATTTCTATATTATTATTATTTTATTGATATATTTGTATAGAAATCTTATCTTGGTCGACGTATCTTTGATATTTTAAGGCAAATTTCGTCGCTTTAAATGGGATTATACATGTCACATTAAACCAACGTGTAAAAGCGTTAGCTTTTGGAACCAATTTAAAAATTCAACAAAACAGGCAATTCTTTACTCAACGTAACAAAAATATACGGTTCACCGAGATTGAAAGTAACAATTTGGATTCGAATGTCTAATTATTTTATTCAATAATGTATATGTATAGTGTCAACCGAAAGAACGTTTGTAAGACAGGAATAACGAAAAAAACACCGTAATCTGACAAAACAAAATTGCGTTTGACGAAAGTATCTAAAGAATAAGCAGAATATTCGCAGTAAATGTCTGTAAATGTTACCAATATAATAAAAAATGTATGGCCCGAGCCATAAGTTACTAATATTGCTAATATTGCTAATTCATTAACTCGTCAATTAAAACATTTTGTCATTTAGGTGCTAAAATTTTCTCTCAAATCGTATCTCCTAAATTATACATAGTACCTATGCATCACAGATATTTTTTACGCTCAAAACTCTCCGATTTCACTTGATTTTCGGGCCACAAGGCGGCACGGGCCACAAATAAAGGCACGCGTGGGGTACAAAGGACTAACTGCGTTTCGCTTCGATTGCCAATCATTCGTCACACTGTGGCAGTCGTCTATTGGCCGAACGAAATTCTCAAATCTTGGTGCACCGTACGAAATCGCGACGAGCAGAACGCTTGGCCACCCATGTCTAATTTCGTAGATCGGCCATCGGCCAGAATTTGGGTTTTAGATACCTGAATCGCCAACAAACGTGCATCCTGCGAAACAGGAGGAAGACATGTCGAAGAATCGGATTACGGGATTTCCTGTTTTCTAATACCGATCCATACGTTTCAGATCCTTTTCTCTTCTTCTTCTTTTTTGTAATCTCGATCGTAGATCTATCAAAAGACCACGCGTTCAAAGTTCTACGGGACGCAAAGATGATCCAAAGACTTTCGAATGGAAGAATTAGAAACTAATCTTGGCAGATTGTATGCTCGAAAATGGGGAAATTGAAAAATCACGCATCTAACTAAATATTTCTGTTAAATATTTTTTGTTCTAAGAAAGACTGCAAAGTATATAAATAACAAAGAACTATAATATATATACTATAATAAATAACAGAGCAATGTATATAATGCTCTACTATAATAACCTAAGACTAAAAAGAAGAGTACTCTCCTCTGTGTCCAAGAACTACATCCAAAAATTACACACGAAGGTTATCGTTTGAACGAATCAGAACCCTTCAAATTTGAACACGGTTCCAATCTCAAGAGCGAGACACACGACGAGATTATCCATCGAGTTGTCACCTCCAAGGCCACCGTTTACCGAGGACGGAACTTTCACAAGCTTTGACGGTGCGCGCGCGACAGAACCTTTTCGTCGTTGGTGAGCAGCGTCTCCGTCTAAATTATCCTTCTCGTTTGGTTTGGTCGGGCAGCCTCGGTGACCAGTGGTGGTCGCGGCAGCAGGCCACGCGCCATATAATTTCCAAACAGGCAAATAAAGAGATATATTTGGCCCGTAAAAGTTTACGGGAGCTTTCCAATGCGGCGAACAAGTCAGGGCGTACGACTCGTCATAAATTTTCGCACCAGTCACCGAAGCATCCCTTGCTACCATAGGCAAGGACAGAGATACCGTTCGACCCTTATAAGTTGGACGAACACAGACACATAGAATCGTCATAAAGTTCTTCCGAAAATTCCCGAGAGTTCCAACTCGACTCGGTGGCATACTCTCTTCGACCGCTGTGTTTTCTCCTTTATGATTTTCCAAGGGAGAACTCTCTCTTTGTGGCTCATAGGATGAACAAGTTTATAATACGAGGACGTCCGACTTTTTCTCTTTCTTCATCCGCCTGAAGTTTATTTTCGCATTCTCTTCGTTACGAGAGATGGTTGAGTTGAGGGAACGAATGCCAGGCATAAATATTCGCGTCAATCTGTGCGACAATGGCGTGAAAGGAAGACCCAGTGACCTAAAAACCGGAGGGCTTTCCATGGACTTCCTGTCATCCTTCGGGTTTTCTGACCCACAGGATCGTAAAGGCACGCGAACAGTATTGACTCAATTGCGTTTCCTCTCCAGCACCTAACGGTCTCTCTCGATGTCGGGTTTCGAATCAAGTTTACGAGGGTCTGAGGCGAGATAAAGGCGGGATGAAGGCGTAATTTCAAGCCTTCGCATACTGGATTATCGAGACCTTGTAAGACATTGCCGAGTAAGAGGGCTGTAAAGGGGCGCGATACTCGTTTTGGAAAATTCTGCTTTGTATTAGAGTAGGACAGGATTATTGCGATATTAACACGTTTGAGGAAGTGAAACAGTCTCTGCGATAATAATTTATTAATTAACGTGTTACAAATTTCCGGTTATAAACGATTCTTTTGTACTTGTTTATAGTTTTACGTGAACTGAGATAATCGGTTGATTAGAGAAATTTATTTGCCACAATGTATCTGATTTGATGTCGAACTGTGTTGTTGCAGAAGAATTGCTAATTTATAACTTGTAAAATTCTATTATATAATTAAAATGTTGGTTAGTGATAAATAAGTAATGTACTTACATAATTATGTAAACGATATTAACAAAGAAGCGCTTTTTATTACTTTTAGAAAATAACCCACTCATATTAACATCAAGATACACTATGAATGTGTCAAGCATCATTTTCATTTATAACGATTACCTCCATTTACCTTCATTAAAATTCTAACAGTGATTCAATCATAAGTTTCTTAAATCTCTTCAAAGTAAAATTTCAAACAGATTTATATCGAGATTTATTCCAACTTAACTGTATTATGAGATCGAAGTACAGATTGATAAAAAAAAACATAACTATGGAAGAGTTTGCCTTGTGAACGTATTGGGTATCTATAAATTCCATTACATAAAATTCTAACAGTCATTTAACCGCAAGTTTCTGCCAAATCTCTTCGGTAAAGCAAGTAGAATTCCAGATACGCAGATTTATAACAAAATTCATCTTAATTTCGCTCTATTACAAGATTCAGATATAGATCGGTAAAAAAAAAATACGACTTTGGTAGAGTTTAACAAATGAACACCTCGATCTTTTTCTCGCGACAGCTCGAGGAAGGCACGATACACCCCCGAACCTCGAACCTTTTGTACGGTTTCCACGAGAGGAAACAGAACAGAGGCCGGGAGAGGAGAAAACGCTCGGCCGGATCGACGCGTCCCGTGGGATTCCGCACTTTGCGCATCCCAGTTCGCTGAATGTCCCGGAAGAGATGCTCTCCCGTTCGCTATCGCTCGCACCAGGACGCTTGCATTCTACGGGGCGGTGCCATTGTCCTCCGGGACACCGTATAAGGTTACGAATGATTGTCACTCGGATTCCCGACGACGTGTTCTCAATAAGGATCGAACACGTCTCAATTACATGATCCTACCTGCCTTTACCTGTCGAACCATCCACTATACGTGAAAGAACGCTTCTACCAACCATGGTGTACCATTACTTTGAGCAATCCACAATCGTCTTTGAGATACTCGAAGAAAATTTTCATCGCACTACTGCTCCATTTGCTTCAAAATATATTATTTACAGCAAACTTGAAAAATGACAGGATTCATATTCCGTTAACTCAATAAGGGTTGCATTGACGCAACGTTTCAATTATAATTTCTTTTTGATCAATTTATATCGTGGAATTCAGTTTCGACATTGTAGGATTATATGGAAGAAAATTTCGCTGAATGTTGTTCGTGTCGTTACAGCGAGATTTTGCTTATACGAACGAGATAACGAAGAGCCTCTATCATCAGTACGATGAAACTTCGTAATACGTACAAATATTTATTCTTATAACCAGTATATTAACGTACGAAATCACTTGATTTTATTCGGAATAAACTCACTTCTAATATTTAAGAAAGTATGCAACCCAGGAGATCTAACAATCTTTTTCGCCTGCAAGTACTTGACAAAGGAACAAGTTTCTTATAGAGAAATTAAAGCGACGTCCCAACTCTGTGCTCATACTCTTTTTATTAGACAAAACTATAAAATAGCCGATTGATACAACACTATCTCACTTCATATCTAGCAGAGCCTTGCTTACCTGCATCCAGTGCTATATCGTAGTTGATCTATTTTTATTTCAGTTCGCGCAAAAACGTTCTACTTTTTACGTTTCAATCACATTTGTCTCTGGTAGAAAATAACAAACTTCTATCGGATATGCAATTAGACAATGTTATATGGCACCACCCACGCATAATCTAATCATCATTCCACAATATTATTCTATAACCATAATTCTATATAATATAAAAAGAACATGGACGCAAGATTAAGATGTTGCTTATGTACCTTATAAGAATATTGATCCTGTAGCAAATACTTCAGGTCTGTCTATTAGCTTATAATCTTAATGTAAACAGTTAAGGGAATAGCTGTCTAGCAAATAAAACGATAACGAATTTTAGTAATTCGTTTTATAATAACAAAATTATAGTGAAATTGGACGAGGATTAGAATCAAGATGATGGAAAGTGCAGAGAATAGGAACTACCATACTTAACCATTGTTCCATGAAATACACGATCAAACTCAAGTAAACAGAACTCGGGAAAGGTTTTCCGTGACACCGATTTTAGTAAGGACGTTTTCTGGGTTGAGACTGACAAACGGTCAGTCGATTGTCATTGACATGATTGAGTTTTAAGTGTAATAAATACAGGCATAACCAGCTTCACGTCATGGCCAAGGTTAGGCATTTTGCTCGTCCTTCGAAACGCGTGGGAAAAGTGATGACTTTGTATCTCGTGTCTGTTGCTTTTCATCCTTCCCAACGTCGTCCCTAACAAGATGAAAGCTATTTTCGATATACTATTATAGAAGAAACACAAGAAAACAACCTTTCCACCCTTTATTACAAATTTCTTACAAAAAACGTTCGCTTCATACGCAAGAGACGTACTTTTAAGTTACGTAAGCACCGATTTGAACGTGTTAGAAAACCAACTATAAATCACGAACTTGTGGAGGAAATATCGTACAAATCTCAAACGCGTACATTCGTTATATTTATTGAAAGACACCGACAAATTTTAATTTGCTGAAAATTTTACGTCGTACACGAATAAATACGAATGCGAATAAAGTAACTGAAGGATAAACGTGGCGAGGAGCGTTCAATTTAGTAGCAACTAGCTAAACCACCAGCTACTAAAATACTAGCAGGTGTCTGAATACTCGTAGCATGGTAGGAGTGTACGCATACAAAAACCTACTATATGCAAATTATTTATTAACGTACAACAATGCAGCTAATGAAAACCGCATCCGCAACTAACCACCTCTTCGCCATCCTCCGCCACTTCCAAAGCGAGTAACTTTAACAACTTAGCTACGAATCCAGACACGCGTTGAATCAACGCGTTGAGTCGCGCGAGATTCAGAAAAATCAGATACGCGTATTTTTCCCATCCTCTGTTCATGAATGAGTTCGAGGCAGGCGGTGAAAACCGCGCGCGGATGAATGGAGAATGCAAAGGCGTTTTCACGAGTATAGGGGCTGTATGGAGTGAAAATACGAGAGAAAGGGACACCGAGAGCAAGAGAGAGAGAGAGAGATAGAAAGTTAGCTGATCTCTCGGGGGCTGGCTGTTTGGTGACCCGACATAAATCACGGGAAATCTGCTTTATGCTCGCGAGGGCAAACAGAGAGCTGTGAGGAGAGGACTGGTCTCGCCTCCACGCGGCCAACTCACATCGACAATGCCGTGGACGTGTAAGTCAGCGCTGGCCAGATCGCATAATAAACACGTTTTCCACGCGCGGCGTGGGCCGCGATCAGGACCAGAGACCAGAGAGACGCAACGTCCTGGAAAAACGCAAACTCCCGGTAAATAAAGCCGTATTCTAGAGGCTAGGCTGCTCGACAAAACGGGGGATAAATGGACGTTCCACGCACCCCCGCGACCACCCTCTTGTTCCGCTTACTCGCGGCGCTGGACGCCACTCCTGGTAAAAAAAAAAAAAAAAAACGAGAGAAACGAAAAAAAAACGAGGGTATGCTCGAAATCACCGCGTGTTCTACCTGTCTCTTCTGGGAAAGCGAGCATTCTTCCTTTATTCGCGAGCGCTGCTGCGTATTGCTTCCTCTTCTCCCTCTCTCCCTCTCTCGCTCTCGTTTTATTTGTTTTTCTTCTTTTTATGTGCTTCTGCATGTTTCTTGCGTATGCAGTCTAGAATTTTATTCGGTGCACATGATGATGATACGAGCGTAATAGGAAACGGAGACCAGAGCGGTGGAAAAAAATTGTTGCTCCACGGTTCGTTGTCTTTGATACGAGTGGGATGCAGCAGAGTTCTGGGGAAGACTGACGAGGTTTTCGGGGAATGAGGATGTTTTGGTGGAGAAGCGATTTCACCTGCTTCGAAATTTTGCTGAAAATTTCGGACATATTTTGTGTGTCATCTTCATTTGAAGATTGAAATACATTTCAACCATTATAGCTTTATAATCGATGACGAAAATGATCATCTTATACATCGTTTTAAAACTGACCATCTTTTCTTTCATATAATACACGATTTGAGTTTTTCAACTTTTAAATTAAAATTAACAATCCAACATTCTATGTCTCACGTTAAAACACGAAATAATGGGTATTGGTCAACAGTTTGCAAACTAGAAGGCACATCGATCACAAAATTCGCTATTGAGAAAACTTTTCAAACCTTCCTAAGAAAAGATTCCGTGCCAGTTTTCAGAATCGCGCTATGTGTGTCATCAAACAGATTCCCTAACGCGTTTCAAATGCTTAGCTGTCGGGGCAGCGATGCACGTGTATGCCACGGTTTTCATTCGCGCGTTAATCTTTTGCCTCGGAGTGAAAAGTTCCAAGGGGGCGTGTCGCGTTTGATTACACAGAAGTCGACAGCTTTCATGGGAAAGGAAGCGGAACCGAGTGCCGAGCTTTGTTGCGCGGCGTAAGCGCGTTCCTACAGCGGCGAAAAATGTCGAGGAGGGAAAACGGTGCCGACCAAATCTAAAAACCAGAACAAATTGCCGAAAGATTCGACTGAATGTCAGACCGACCTATCGTGGCCTGACCTGCTGACCATTGTTGGCTAAATTATTGCGTAAGAGTATCTCGTTCTGATCTCGGAATAACGTTTCGTACTGTTCTCGAGTGTACCGAGAACTTGATGTGGGAAGGCTATTCTTCGACGTGCATAGCCAGTTTTCCAGGAAGATGTCCAATTTTCTTTTCAGTTGCAATAATGCTACGTATCCATCTTTATTTAGAGATAAGAAAAGTTGCGATGTAAACAGAGTGGTATACCAAAGACCGAATATAGAAAACTGTTCTTTCATGTTCGTAATTAGTTTCCGACGAAGGTGTTCAATTTCTTCTAATCGTAATATAGGAAAATGAAGTTTGTAATGTGTAATAGCACATCCGTAGGAATGTAAATTTGCGAGATTTAACTAATCAAGCACTCTTATTCGTGCATATCTGTAATTATGTAGTAGGAACTAGTGTATTATTGTATGTATATTATATTTTATACATCGTATATTAAGGTCCAGATATATTATTATTCGAAACTAAGCTTCAATTAATTCACGAAAGGAACGATTTCAAGATGCTTGAATTCGGGTAACTTTGCTAGTCTGAACAAAATTTCAAAAATTTACATATGTCTGCTTGCATGTGGGAGTAGGAAGTATACCTAATAGGTTGCTATACATATATACATTGGTTTTTGGTATGTTTTGGTATGTTTGTTTCGAGGTAAACAGGGGTCTTTAGTTTGTTGAAAAAGTAACACTTCTTCGCAACAAGTTATTTTCGTGTTAAACTTCATCCACCAGCGGAGTACCGCACTGCTGCCACAGGCTGGGCTATTCTGGTTTTCATATTTTTAGAATAGTACACAGTACGCTTGTGTCATCGCTGGTTGGATCGGCGAACGCATGGAAAACGCGGCGTCGAGCTAAGAAATCTCGAATTTGAAGCAATGTTGAATTCAATGCTGAATTTTCTGAATTTCTTCAAATTTCTCCCTATTAAACCGTTAAATTCTCTTCTCTATCGATTACTGGCGAATAAATAATTATTTGCACCTGCTGTAAGCATCAAAAGATCCATTAAAAGATGCATCACTTTAACCTAATAAATATAGGTATTGTATTACACCTGTCAAAAACCGATCCTCCGATTTTCAAAAATTCCATCACAATAGATCACGTCATGAATTTTTTCCCTTTCTTTTACGAAAAATCAAAACAGAGGAAAGAAGAGAAGACGAGCCTAGTGCCGGAAAAGTTTCTGCGTCGGAAGCTGCGCCGGGAGGAAACCTCAGAGCCTGCGCGAAGAAAACCTCGTGCTTGCCAAACGATGGGTCGACACTTACAAATACAAATTTGACGAACAAAGGCAAAAGTGTTATCGGCACGATGAAATATCAGTTCTTCTGGCAGGCGACTTTCCTAAAAGCGGGAGAAGAAAAAAAAAACAAGGGATACGTCAGTGCAGAGGAAGACGCCTTGGAGAAACGCCTCATTATGGGTGCCACCCCCCGCAGCTCGACCTCGAAACTCGTAGGAGGTCGTTCGTTCTGGAATTTGTCTCGTTGGATATATAGTCCGAGTTCGTTTCCTTTCCACAAAAATTACGGCCCTCCCGTCGAACATCCAGACTTTTAACTAACAGTCGCGCGCCGTCACGCAGATTCGTCACGTTGTTGACCAATTGCTTTATTGGTTCATTGTACCGAGTTTCAAAGACACAATGATGAATATCTGTTGCTCTTGGATTCTGCAGTGTTTTCAAGGATGACGGTAATGCAGCGACGATAGAATACAAGAATAATACAAATTTGCGAATGTTGTTGGTATCTAGTCATAGATGCTGCGTGTAATATACAAAACTATTGACGTTTACTGGATAGAAATCACACATTGCTGCTCGCTTCATTATTGTTTATTCCAATTTTTAGAGAATATTTTTAATCACAAGAAATTGAATACTCTATGTCTGCAAAAAATACTTGAAACAGAACAACTTTTCAGACAACATATTTCTGACACTATTTCATAGAGGAATAAATCTAGAGGATAAATAGAGAGGTAAAGATGATATTATTCATAAAATGTTGCTTGTATGAAAATACAACTTTTCAGACAACAGATTTCTGACACTATTTCATAGAGGAATAAATCTAGAGGATAAATAGAGAGGTAAAGATGATATTATTCATAAAATGTTGCTTGTATGAAAATACATGCTTATTATCATGATCAGAATAGTTTGAATAATAATTTATTTATTTCATATAACATTCGCGATAGCAAGCAACAAAAGTGAGTTGCGTTGTAAAATTCTCCATGAAGTAAGAATGACAAGTAGCATGGACTAATACCAGGTCAAAGAGTCTAATCGTTACGAAATTCTTAACCATCAGTCATTCGCAATACAGAAATTCCTCGAGGTGGCTAGGAGTTTGGGTTTTGCGGGTGTTTATGGAGTCAACAATACGCCCCTTCTGCTCCCTTTTTACCTATCCTACCAAACCTCAATTGTATTCTCTTAGGATTTTACTTCCTTGACCATGTGCCTTTGACACGGCTGCAGCTGTCGTTACCACTTTCCAAAGTGACTTTACGACGATTACAAAACGAGGATAGAAAAATTTATAACGTAACTTTTAAGAGAAAGAAAATGATTGTATGTTACCCATTTAAGTAAAATTTTAGGAAATTCTGAATTTTCAGTAGAAAATTATCTCCTTTATATCAATTTCGACAACTTGTAAGGATTAACTTAATTAGATTGCAATATATGAATTGTCCGATTCAAATTCCTCTTTTCAAACTATTATCTTTTTGTAGATCATCTTATGCGGTGGATTTCTTTTTAGCTTCGACCATCAAAGTGTTATAAATCAGTTCATTCATTATCATAATCCGACTATAACATACCCAATGAGGTTACTGTGATTTACCTAAGCGAATAAAGAAACATGAAAAGAAGAATAGAAGCGTAGCTGAGGTCCCTTTGGCTGACAAAGCCTATCAACCAGGTTCATCCATATATTTACTCGTTGAGACCGCGCCTCCTTTATCTCGATCGGTGCTTGCACGGTCATTGTCGCAAATTTCAACCATTTATTCGGCCCGTTCCGAGGACAATGAGAGGAAGCGAGGCAAGCATACAAGTCGCGCGACGGTACACGACAAAGTTTTCCCGATTTCGAGGCTAACAGAGATGATTCGTTCCGGTTGTAATGCGTTCATGGTGCCGTATCTGACTGTCCCGTGTCCGTCACGCTTCCATCCCGCGTTACACGACCCGTTGGACGTGCTAAGGAGACCTAAAGACTCGGTTTTGTGCAACAGGGCCCCCTGCAGCAGGGTCAAACTCTGCTCGACAAACCGTCATCCACGTTTTGTCGATCATCGCACGTAGCTTTTTTCGCCAAAGATTTTAGACTCGAGTTTCACTTTCTCTTCTTTTATTCTTTTTCTTCTTTTTTTTCTTTTAGAACGTCACGCTAATTATATGTGTTGCGTCGCTTATAGATGATAACAACAATAATATAACACAGTGGCGATAATACAGCAATAATACGATATAATCCCAAAATACAGTACGACGATGTCACTGACCGTTAACTGTCCGCGATCGGCATGCTGACTGTAGCAGAAGTAACGAAGAGCTAACTCAAAGATGGGCAAGATCTGAGCTTCGGAAAAAATCTATTTGAAAATATTGAAAATACTCGCATTGCAGGAGATTTAAAAAATTTTAAAAATGTGTGTCTCCAAAGCAATCGAGGCTACGCCTACGTTCTTTTTTTCTTCTCCAGAATCGAATGATCAAAAGGAACCCTAAAATCACAAAGGTGGGTCGTTAACGCGATAGAATGATGTCATGAATATTATGATGGCGACAGGGAAAGGCTGAAAAGTCAATCGAGGAACGAAATGATTGCAGGGAGGACAAAAGAAAGAGACAGCCAGGTCGATACGGAGCGTAGAAAGTTTCGATCGGAGGATCGAGAGGATGGATAAAGTCGGCGGTGCCCTCTCCGCGTATAACCACGGATTGCCGGGGTTCTTTATGGGCAATCTATGGTGATGGAGATGATAGGCAAGCAGATATACGTAAACCTGATTCTAGAGGATCTTCCGCGACCCTACTGGAAGCGAGTACGCGGCTGGAAGCGCCGGGAGAACCGCCTCGATTCCCCAATAGTTTAACTTACGGCCGGATTTACTGGCGGAGATAGGAGAACCCTCGCGTATTGGCTGATAGACCCGCGACACCTACGCTCTCACGGATCCTCAGCGATCCTCAAACTTGCCCAGATTTTCCACGATCGTCCCTCATCCAGTTTTACTCCGTACGTGTGGTTTAATCATGTACACACGTATAATAGCGAACGTATTGTATAAATAAATGTAGCTTAATTTTTAATTATTAACCCAAGTGAAAAATTGAATAGCTATGGTGCGCTTCCACGTACAAGAATTTTATTTTTTTTTTTTTTATTATTTAATTTATACCTTACAATTTGTCCAGGTGGACATTTGGTAAATTTTTCTAACTTAATTGGTAAGTAACATGTGGATGGCTACCCCCAGTGAAATACCATCTTTGAAACAAGAATGTATCTTGGAATTATATATTATAGGATATATATAATAAACAACATAATGAATAATTCGATTGAATAATGTATCGACCAATTTTTAATGAATAACATAACGAGTAATTACAGCGAACGATATTATCACATATACTTAGTTAATTGACGAGCAAGCATTCCCTGTTTACAACTTCACTACTGAGAAAATTAATACGAGAAAAGGGAATGTTTCATTTTGCGATGTAATTATAGTAGAGCAACCACTTAATGGTAAGCAGAGACGAATTCTATGTTACGTGTTAACAATCGCAAAGAATAAAATTCTTCGTTTATCCCCTGGCAAGAGAATCAAACATTCGTTTAATCTCTAGTCCCTAACTGATTGAAACTAATCTCAACCGAATGTATGGAGTATATTATTAAAAAAGATCTCTCACTGTAAAAAAGATCTCAAACTTCTCTCACTGTCAGATATCTAATTGTAAACGTATGAAATGATTCTTAATACCCGAAAGCTCTACGTATGTAGAACCCGCAAATTGCTTAAAAAATACCAAAAGGCCAAAATGTAGATGCAGATAAATCAAAAGCACGAAACTCTTAAAAGCTTCCGCAGTTCCTGTTCCTTCTCTTCCACTTCGACGTCCAAATCGAAGAAGCCTGCTGCACGTTTTTGCAGCATTCTTCCACAACGAAAATAAAAGCATGCACGTATACTTCTCGGTTAGCATCAATTAAATTACAAGCCCGTCTTGCAGGTGAATCGGTGGTTTTAACTTGCCTCTAGCCGCGCAATTTCTGCGACGACCAGGAAAGAGATATATCTCTGTGGGAACGTGCTCGTACAGGACGCGTCGGATGCAGCGAACAGGAAGCACTTGGGACGCGCAGGAAGCACCCCTGCTTCAGCGATAGAAGCGAGCCGAAAGAGAATAGAGGCGAAGAGGAGCCGGGAAGAGAGGAGAGTACGTGTATACGTACATCGTTGAGAGAAAAAGAGAGAGGGAGGGAGAGGAGAAACGGGAGCGGAAAAACGGGAGAAAAAGAGCAAAGAGAGGGCGAAGGGATGAAGCTTGGTCTCATCTTGCCTCCACAAAGCGGCGCCGCATCAGATAGCATTTGTTTTAAATATATGGATCGGAGGGTGTGGGCGGTCGCGCGCGCTATGCCACCGAAGAAAAGAGAAAGGGGGAAAACCGTAGGATACGATACTCCGTGTGTATCCTACGCGAAAACCGGCCCACGCTTTTATCGCGGGCCAAGTGGGACGAAGAGAGAACGAACAACCCCGTTATACGACACAACTCGTTTCCTCGGTATTCCCTAGTTTCAGGAGCCAATACTCCACACACGACCAAACCCTCTCCTCTTGGATACAGCAGAACGAGTCTCTTCTCCATCCCCAGCCTTCTCTCTAACCTCCCTGCGGCCAGATATCGGCTTCCCAATAAGCTAACCGGCGCGGAGCACTCGGTTACCAGCGGTATTCCTGTCCTGGTTTCCTTCCAGAATCGCCTCCAACCGTCCAACGCCATCCTTTGTCTGGCCTTACCCTTACACGACACTTTACGTATCAAGATTTTTGCGAGAAATTACAACACGGTTACTTGGACCAATGCGTTTCGCCTGCATTCTTCAGGTTGGTCGGTTTTGGAGAAAAAGGGTCGATGATTTCCGACGAGCAGACTGCGAATTTTTCTGCATTCGTAGGAAATTTCAAATTGCCAAAATGTACAGAGTGCAGATAATATTCAAAAATATACAAAATATCCATGGTATAGTACACTTATTGTAATATTCAGTGGATGAAATAAATTTCTAGTCAGACTCAGACTTCGGGTTTAGAAAAATACGAATTTACATAAAGATCTGCGCTCTACCGACGACACTGCGAATGTTTATGTAATTTGATGTGTCTGTGAATATAATTATAAAATCTATGTAGAGACTGAATTGAACATAGAAAATATTATAATGAATACTATCCTTTAGATATTTTGTATATTTTTCATGATTGATTCAGTCTGTTCGTTTTTAAAGCTTTGAATTTTTCATAGATGCATATACATCAGTGGATTGCTGTTGAGCAGTGGATGACGAAATGGGTGCAGGCTTTACGAATAGTTTGGTAGAATTTTTTAACAGAGAGATGCACTACCTGCCATAAGTAATGGGATATTTATGCTCGTTGCAAAATTGTGAAAAGTTTTAATGTTTTGTATTACCATGTCTGTTACATACAATATTTGCGTTAGTATTAAATAATGTTAGTAATGTAGGATTGTAGGGTTAGTTAAGTATGGGATAAACATTTTGCGGATTTTAATTATTCCTAGTAGCAATATTACTATGTAATCTCAGCATTATCCCCATATAATTTATGGTGGATAATAAACCGTAGTTTTCCGAGATTTCCAAATATGAGTTTTACTTTCACACCAACGTTTGCTTTTGTTCTAACAGAGATGGAAAAGTACCACAAATTGAACGACGGCTTTTCCGACTCGGCGGTCGGAGAAGTACGGCGATTTGTAGACCATTTTCCTTCGCCCTCAAAAACTAAGATGAATTTTCCAAGTTTCCTCGGAAGCTATAAAATCTCTTAGGGGCTCGCAACTACTTATAGTGTACAATGGATGCAACAATGGACCCCGTTTTACACAGAGAGTCGACCACCTCCCGCGCCTCCCCAAGGGTCTTCCGGCATCCATCCATTATCGCATCATAGATGCCATGGGCAAATTACGAGATTTCTTCGAAAATGGTTACCGGCGGTATAGATAGACCGATCTCGAGTACGCAAAACATAATCGATTGCGACGACATCAATGAATGATCCTAACCACGGGAAACCTTTCAATCTTCTTTGAGATTTCTCCGAAAGTTTGACAAATTGCTCTCGAAGCGAACAATGCGAATCAGAAATTGTATGCGAGTTACGAGATCCGAATAAGAAACTTTATAACAAAATTGTGAATCGTAAAATCGATAAAATTTTCTCAAGTTCGATTTCTTTCATCTTTGAGTTATTTCTTTGTACATCTGTGAGATCTATACAGATTGATTCTGGAATCTTTTCGAGATTGACGAATTAAGTTGGTATCTGAAACAAAGTCAAGTTTCTTTCATATTCCAACTATCTATTTCCACGTCGAATCCTTCATATCCTTCATGTTGGTAATGTTCGGATGGTAATGTCATTCATATGTCCAAGAATTTCACCAATTACGCTCGAACTAAATTATGGATCTTAGAACCGATAAAATCCTCCAGAGTAAAATTTCTTCACCCTATGAATTATTTATTCCTAAAATCGTGTCCCTAATTCGTACCTTCAACTTGGTCATAAAAAATAACCATTTCGTACGAAGGGAATTTGCAACCAGTATTTCAATTCGAAATATCGAGCGATTCCGATATTTCGCCGACTGTACCGCACGCGCAGTCCGATCTATCATCAGCAAGAAGTTCGTTTCAGCAAAAAGGTTCCAACTTAATTTGCCGGTGTCTGAAAAAAATTCTAGCCGGCACAGATTTCGTGCGAGAAAGCATTCCTCCGTGCCCGATCGGCCGACAAAGAGGAGACGCGCGAGTCGCCACGATCGCGCGCGCTGGTATCAGACAGAAAAAAGAGTAACAGAGGTGAAAGAGAACGAGGGCGAGAGAGGGACAGAGCGGGCCAAGTGAGAAAACGAGAAAGAGAGGCACTTGTAGGGGTCAGAGGTCGCTCGAATTTCACACGTGGATTAACTCTACGTCGAGTGGAGTGTACTCCACCTCCTTGTCCAACTTCCTCTCGTTCCTTGCTCTCGTGCGCTCGTTTTCACCCCCGTGCGCCCGAGAGGCCTTGCTACACGAATTCCGAGATCCACCCTGTGCAGCCGCTAATGAACGTCCGCGCGGCCTGCGACATAACCCCTGACACCCCTTTCCACCCCCACACACCCCATCGATACGGTACACGGTACAAGGGAGTGCATGACAACGAGGCACCTGGACGATGAAGTCCAGAACGCCAGAACGTTGTGCAAAGGGGCGGTGAAAAGAGGGGGTGGGCGGAGGGCGGAGGGGGGTTGGTAGACGGATACTCCCGCGCGCGCTGCTGATCGTATTAAATCTCCTTCGACCTGAGCTTTTCACCCTCGTGCCTCTCTGCTAACTGCGTCCATCGATCTCGTAATTCGAGCTGACTTCAAATAAAACCGTCAGTCAAGTATTACCGCCTGGCTACCACCTCCCCCTACGGCGTCCAAGAAGATTGTTCGATAGGGGACGACGCGGTTCTGACACCGTGGAAAACACCGATACCCACCTATCGACCCGATCGTTCTTCGCTCCGACAGATTCGATTTCTAGGCTAATTGCTTCCCCATTCGAATCTCGACAGATCTGTCAGTGATTTTTTTTTTTTTTTTAAGGGAGCGTTTGTAACACTTTGTGAAGCTATAGGAATGCATGATCAAAGAATTTACATAGAACTTGGATGCTTTCTAAAGTTGATCGTATGTTCGATTTTTGACGTGTACGAGATTCTGCTTGAAGCAGTTGTTAAGTACTTGAATGATCGATATGTAGTTGCGAGCGTTTAAATGGGGAAATTAGAATTGTGTTATGATTATTTCTATTTCTTTATCATAGCATAGAGTTTAGAAATACGGTTTTTGTCCTTTGAAACACTAGAACGGCTCTTAAATTTTTATTTCAAATAATGCAATTACAGATTAAACTATGTCGCTGTATTAGCTTCCGATACAACTAATTTTCTTTTTATAATCTCGCACATTCTTTTATCTACATGAAAGAACAAGCGGCAGCGATAAAAGAATATTAACCAAATTTATGCAACTCTCCTTGCTATCTATCCACAATGTTAGGAAAATAAAATTCAATAATGCAAATTGATTAAAAGGTCCAATTAACGCAACGTATATCCCTAATGGATTTGTGTGAATTCCCTTGCAAAGAAAGACTGGAATACCCCAAAAAAAAAGATAGAAAAACTGAGCTTCCAAGTACCAATCTCCGAATTCCTAAAACTGAGGATGCCAATAGAAAACGAGCGTTTCCACGATTGCGTAATATCGTTTTCTTTTCCTTTACTCTTCCCTCGAAAGCTAGTAGTACCAGGCCTGATCGCAAGCTTTTCCATTCTTCGTAAACTGAAATTTTACGAGTCGACCGATATTCGCAGTTGAGAGTGGTCAGGAAACTGGACTACCGTGCGGTGTTTCTCCGTTGGATTGCCTCTAAAGGTAGCAATCGTGTATAGAAAACCCTTACTGGAATCGGGAACGTCTCTTCTTTAAGCGGTACTTCGCTACTGTCGAATGTCTCTCAAACTGCAAACAGCCAATTCGCATTCTATTTGCATTCGGCTTGGTCCATTGTTCGTCGATAATGTTTTCGTTGTGACGTTACGAAGATAGGAAGTGTCCCTTTGCACAATGCTAACGCGCACAAACGTAATAGAATTTCGTCAGTGAAGGCGTAGCAGTATTCCTAACCGCCATAAAAGGGAAAATTGTGACCAGCATTGTTTTATGGTGATTTATTGGGGTTAGGTTTAATTGGTAGAGCAAAGTCTTATTATTCTGTATATTTAGTTTGCAAATGTACGTAGAGTCAAGTACGGTAACTTTTATTGGCGTGGTATATTCGATGAGTTACTATGGATCAATCGAATTTGCCAGTTTCAGGAGTCCTGGAGTAATTTTGTCGGAAAATTTGAATCATTGCAATTTTGGCATATAAAAACAATACAAATTATACAAATTAGAAAATGAGAAAAGGTACAATTTAGCCCAAAAATCCGAATAAAGGGGTAATTTGTACAACATGGAATTAACTAGCTACCCGCAATTTGGCTTTAGGAATCTCTCACGAGGTCAGGTCGTGAACTGCGTAAATAAATACAAGCGACGACGAGTATAGAGATTAAACTATATATTAAACTGACAACTTACGGAATTTGCAAACTGCTCTCGTATAAAATAAATAGAACATCTGACGTATAGTTTTCTTCTTCTCTTATCTGTTCAATCACTCCATAATTCTTCATACGCTAGCTCTTTCGAGATGAACATTTTTAAAGAATAATTAGAAATTATAATACACTATATTATGTAAGCATACACCCTAACGAAAATCTTAATCATGATTTTTAAAATTGGATATACAATTCTACTTATAGGCCCGGTTGTATCAGAAAAACTGTAGTAATCCAATCATTTCTCTTCAAGTTATCAAGTTACCTTGTGACATTGTATAACTCGATACATAAGCGTTAAATATTTCGTTATAAATGTTAAAAAATATCCAAATATCTACAACTTTCCCAATATGCACCTCAAATTTCGATGTAAGAAGGATGCCAAGCATCATCTCTACATTCCTGAAGATGAAACAGGCCAACTGCAAGAAAGGTTTCTCAAGGTCTTAAAGAGGTACAAACTGTGCTAATACTGGACCAATAAGGAGTTATTTCAAAACTTTCACACAGGGTACATAACCTTTCAAAATTATTAGTCACTGTAAATTATTTAGTTCTACGGACCTGATTGTTTGGAGTTGCTTACAGCGGGAAGGGTTTAACTAATTGTAGGACACGTATAACGGATTCGCCAAAATTTGTAGTTGAGTGGCGTACAAATAGTTCAACCGCTGGTCCTTCCCACATTTTCGTCTTTACATTCACCCAACCAAGACGTATTTTACGAATTCTCCCTAAATCTTTTCAACAAAACATCTCGACAATTTTTCATTTCTCACGGACAAAATCCACAGCGAAAATGTGAAAAAATTCGTTCTCTCTATCGGTTCCTTCGACCGAAAAAATCTCCACGATTTCGTCAAAAATCCTCCAGGACAAAATTTTACAGTCTCTATCACGTACCATCGAAAAAAGCAAAGGTTTTTCTACGTGATAGAATGTGCCGTTTTTTTCATCTCTCCCTCCAGAATCTTATTCCTCAATCTGCAATTTTTACCGTTTCTTTTGCGAAAGTATTTGAAACAGGTAAAGTATTCGAACGTGGCAAAATAGCGGAAAGCCACGTTTTACGATAATGCAGCGGTGTTTTATGAATTTATGCCAAGTTTTACCCTTCTCTTCGTGTTTTTGACTTTTAAAAGTTATATAGCACTTACGGGATCTTCGGTGGCTCCCATCTCGCACGCTTTTTTTTTTTACTGCTTCCTCGACAGCTTCTTTGCTGTTTCTCGCCCCGTTCCCGAAGTTTAGATTAACTTTAGTACAGCCGAAAGGCTTAGCGGTAAAAAGGTCAACTCGTTAGGATCTTTTGCGAAAGGGTGCACCTAAGTCACTTTTATGATTTTTAGGAGAAAGGGCTAAAAACTCGAGGTACCGTTTTTTTTTTTTTTTTTTTACTCTTCCTGCTTTTTCCACTTGGTGCATGTGGGTCACTCTGAGTGTCCGTTATGCCAACTTCCTACGTTTTTACCGCTTTGCACACTGTGTTTTCGACGATTCAGGTACCGGATGTTTTATCCTATCGTTTTAGGGTTATTGGTGATCGATCAGTCCCTTGCAAATAACTCGGAAAGGAACGTTGCTTTTTAGGTCTCTGCAACGCGCACATTTTTTAAACAAAGCGGAGAAAGTTTGAGCTGGGAGAAGGATACAAGAAACTTGAAAAAATTGGAAAGAAGAAATTAACGATTGAAAAATGCTTGAAATATTTCCATTGGAGTGACGTGCGGGAAGCTGTGAAGTCGTTTGAGAAATTTATAATGAACGTAGAATCGAGGAAATATTACTCGAAGCGATAATAAGCTAGATGTGGTCATCGTTTTTAGGAAAACAGTACATACTACGATACGCAAGATATCCTACCCTTATTCGTATTTCAATAGAAGATTTTCGAAATATTCTAGCTGATACTAGAAGATTAGCCGGAATCTCTGGGTATATCTATTACATTTTATTACAGCAGAACTTACATGAAATGTTTTTTTCCTACCGAAATCTATTTACATAAATTACGGCTATAATTCGTATCATTTGTGACATTAAGTATCAAAAATATCACAAAACACAAACGTTCGAAGGAAATTTATTCTCTTAAATAAAACAATAAAATATCCCTGTACCTGTTAAAAATACAGCAAACGGTAACAGGCTCACGAAATAACGTTTTATACCAAAAAATAAAATCGCAAACAATTATAAGAAATAACGAGGGCAACAAGGAGATAACATAAAGGAGCCAGAGCCCTTGAAACTATAATGGAAAAACTCTCTTTATGGACGAGTCGAAAAAAAAAGTCAGAAAGTTTTCTTAGACGGAAATGACCCAGTTTCGGTTAACTATGGTTGATTTTTATGCTCTTACAAGGTCGATGGTGGTGCAAAACGGCGAATGGCAGACAGAAAACAGAACACAAAATACAAAAAGGCGGAATACCATTTCGTGTATTTTTAGATCAAGGGTCCACCAAACGGAGGTTTGTTTTTAATAAGGGTGCCGTATATTTTAATAGGCTTGGTCCTTTTTTTTTTTTTTTATTTCGTACTTCAGGAAATGTTTTACGCGTTTAGGTCTCTGACAGGCCCCATTCGCACTAATTTTTGACCAAAATAGGACAGTTTTTTGCCCTCGACACCCTCAAATCTGAACCATTTTTTTAACGACCAGCCGTAAAGAAATAAACCCAAAAAAGTTCGTTTTTTGATTTACAAGTGAACTATTTTCTAAAGTAAATATCACTGTTACGAACATTTTCTCAACATTAGTCGTTTTGCTGCATGGGAAGTGCATGAAAATTTACGTGAGGTTCAAAAAGAGACGAAAAAATTCAGGTTACGATGATGGATATTTAAGGGACTCGTTTCTGGAGCGAATATATCATCTTTATCTGTGAAAACTGACGGGACAATAAAGGGCCTTGAGGAGATTTACAGCAATGCTAATCAAATAATCTCGTCTAATACGCGGTTTAGAATGCGCGACGTGTCCCGAGATGCCAGCTGCGAGATCACCCTTTCTCGACATCGGTTGATAAACGCATTTGGGCATTGGGAACGATCATGAGTTCTTTTTACAAAGAATCGATATGCAAGGAAAGGAAAATTTACTAGCTAATACCATGAAGAAGTCTTTTATTAATCATTTTTCTCGACGTCGATCGCTCTGTTTCATTCCAAAATTATTAACCTTCCGAATGTTACACCCCATTATAAAAGATGAAATGAATGAAAAATGAATTACCAGATATCAATTATTTTATTCCACTTTAAAACTATCAAATCCTCGAGTACTTATCACGGGCTATTAAACGAAAGAAACATTGAATACTACCTAAATATTACAAGGAATTCTGTCACGCGTGATTTTCCTAACGTCGATTATTTTGCTTCATCTTAAAACTAACCGACTTAAATACTAATTGCCTTGCCTTAAATACTATCAAACCATCAAACACCAACTACATCATGCAACACTGCAAAATTCCTTCCTCAAAGCCTCCAGCGGAGCAACAACTAGTTTTTTATCTTGTCACTCAAACGGATATCAAAGACGGAGGTAAACAGGAACATAAAGCAGAAATCTGAGCAACGGAATCAATGAAGAGACCGTGGTTAGGTGGAAAGCGTCGAAATCCCGGCAGCCTCATATCATCCCCGCTAGAAAGGAAATACACCACAATGAACGTTTTAAAGTAAACCATGCGACGCACGCAACCTTTTCTGTCTCCCTCTCTTATACTCGCCATCCTGTTTCCTCTGTCAGTAACTCCTCTCTCCGGCCAAAGCCAGACCACCACCATCCAAATTCAAACATGCCGCCCCCTGGCCGCGCCCGCGTCGCTTCGCGTTCTTCTACACACGTAGAGGATTGCTCGCGCGCAATACACGCGCGGATCCGCCGGCTGGTCAACGCTCAGGACGACACTGCGTGCGTGAAAGGGCTCGTGGATGCACAAAGAGTGTGGCCAGCCGAGTAGCCGGTGTGTTGGTGACTTAATTCGGTGTGAATATATGCAAGGCCTCTCGGATCCCGATCCCTGCCACCATCGACGAGCACGTTCACGGCACACACGACCGACCCACCGGTAGCGATGGCCTCGACGAGCTTAGAATCACCTGGTTCGTTCTATCATTCTTTTTAACGCTCCAACTATCGGGGATAATTAATTACTTTTCGTAGAAATTTTACAAATTATACAACATTTCTAGGAATTCGAATTTGATTTTCGATGAAGTGTGTATTACGAGTAAAGGTTTGTTTCTCGATTTTTCCATTATTTGCTGCTTTTAACGCTAAAATTACCCGACACAATTTATGATTTTTTATAGAAATTGCGCAGACTTACAACGGTACATTCTGCAAAATCCAAATGCTTTTTTGTAAAGTATGCAGGTTTACATACGGAAAGAAGTTTGCTATACCCTTCTATGGTTGGCTTTAACGTTGAAAATAGAAATTTTATGAATTTATGGCATTTTTACGCATCTATGCGATTTTCGGTAAAGCATATGGATACTAGTCATTGACGCTGCCCATTTTAACGCTAAAGCTGCTATTGGAATCGATTTCTAATTTTTCACAGAAATTTTATAAATTTCCAATAATCTATGTACTTTTGGGGATTTGAGTTTTGGTAAACTATAAGAATGGATACTTATCTTTTTATTACATTGTGAAATTTGTTTGCATCTTACATTGTAAACTCTGATAAATTCTATACTTTTAGTTTTACTCGCTAACAGATCCAGGGTTAGGTTAGGTATTAACGATTAGTACGTTTACGACAGTAAGGGTAAGAACTCTTTAATTATTAGGGAAGATCCTAAAGAAGACGAAGCAAAGATTTAACTAAAATTATGGTTTTGAAGTTTCTATAGAAATAACGTTTTTTATCAACAGCTATTTTAGTTCGCAATTAATAAATAGTTACCTCTATAAAATGCTGAATTTTTTAATGGAATATCGTAGAACAAAGCAAAATTCATACCACCGTAATTACCCAAACGTTAGTATCAAACATTCGAAATCCACTTTATTACTACTCAAATTGCAATCCCAAAAAGAAGTCTTGGACCCTGTTTAAAACCACAAAATTCACCTGGAATTCATCAGCCGATAAAAAATTCGTGCAGCCATTAATCAAAAGCAATCGCTGAAACAGATCGTGAAGCCTTCCAAATGCACATTTACCCTACTCAAACTGCAACCAAAAGAGGAAGCTGAAAGCCTCTGCTTGAACCCACAGAATCCATCGCTGATCAAAAATTCGTGTAGCGATTAATCAAAAATCGGTTGTTGGAACAACTATCGCAGATCCCGGGGTATATTTGCAAGATCAGCAAGAATTTTCCAATTAAAGTAACATTGAAAGCGAGCTGGTACGCTCGGGGATAAATTACTTGAGCGTGGAGAGAACTCGCTAAATTACTTGAACTCGCGATACAGAGAGGATCGAACGGCCATCACTAGCGACCGGTCGGCTAATTTCAATACCTCCGCTCTCAACCAAGCCATCCCCCTGTTTCCACCGGCGTTGCTTTCCGTGTACGTACCACCACGTAGCCCTGTTGCTGGTCTGCGTGACGCCGAGCCAACGTACAGACACGGGGGTGGACATTCGGCGTTGCGTGTCGGGGGGGAGGGAGTGGATTGTTTCGGTCCACGCGCGTGTGCGCGCGTACAACAGCGCGGATGTATTTGACGCTGGAATATTCCCGTCACCCGCTGTCAGGCGGCGCGAGGGGCACTACGCCGGGGAAAAAAAGAAGTTTTCTGCACAACAGGAAGCACGGTGTAGCGCGGATAAACGGATTTTTCGACTAACGACCAGAGATCACATCCTCCAATTAATGCGTCTCGACTTAACGCTCCGATACTTCTCGCCTACCTCGAGAAATTCTTTCCGACACCGTCCACTCAAACCCGCTGAATATCTCGCTAATTAACCGATCGACCGGCCGAGGGTTGCGTAGTTTTAGTACTGGGATTCGTTTGATCGATTTTTCAGTCTTAGGTGCGTGTCATTCTTGGACATTTTTTGGAATATTGGGTGTCTTGAGGGAGAAGAGTTTCAAAGAATAAAAATTGTTGTATGCTGTATGTACATTGTTTAAGAGAATTAGACGACGAAAAGATACGCTACTACGGATCGTGTCATTCGAACGATGCTGTGATGAATAGATCGTAGATTTTTGTGCATTTCTAAGAAATTTAAAGTTGGGAAACTAAATAAAGTGTGTGGCATTTCGTTAGTCGTGTTCAACTCACGCCGGGGTTACCAACTTGGAGGCTTATGTAGAGGATGGTTGATCGTGAGATTTATAAAACGAGATTGCTCGTTGTTGAAACCGTCAAGTATATTTTAAATGATCAAATAAATAAGTACAGATAATGTTCGCAAAGACGCTCGTACTAACGGATTCGCTAAGACAGTGTATAAGTCGCAAAATAAGATCGCTGATAACTTGTCGATAACTGATCGATACTCGGTAGATACTGAGATACTCGTAGATACTCGATAGATACTCGTAGATACTTCTTCGCGCGACTAACTGATAACTGCTAGATAACTGGTTGATAACTGAACTCTTTACGATCGCGTCCGTTTTATTTATCCTAGTCGGGGGAGAATCGGAAAATTCAAATTCGTCTTCGTTCGACGGTTGCACGTAGCGGCGACATTGTTTTGTCCGAAGTCTATTTATTATTACATTACGTATATTACATTACGTGTATCCTAACGATATTGATACTCCGAGGCAAAACAACCAGAAGTAAAATCCTATGGATTTGATATGAACCTTCTTCACTTGTTATACATTTAGATATTTCTCCACTACAACTAAAAATCATCTTTGAAATCATCATTCTTTGAAAAAGATAGGGTTAAAGCAATCTGGGTTTGGAACACCGTATCCGGAATCGCACCGTACGTATCGTTTCTATATTTGAAAAATAAAGAAATACGAGTTTTGTAATGAACCAATTCATTAGCGAATCTGAACGATTTGTAATAACGGAAGAATTAATTGCGATAAAAATAATAATAAAAATCGTTATGCCGTAGAAAGGACACGAGTGAAGAACACCGTATCTGAAAATGCTCTCCACGAGAAGGCAGCAAGACAGGGAAGCAGTAACTTCTCAATTCGCCGGTGAAGTATTAGCAATTTTTTCCTTGCGGGACGCACGGGAGGCGCTGAGAAAATTAGGGTTGCTGCGTTGGTATGAGAGCTAGATCTGGCTGATGAAAGGGTGTAGCGGGGTGTGTAGCTGTGAGGGCAATCGTGAATCAAAATTAGCTGCTCTTGTAGAGGAGGGTAAGGGAAAAGAGTGAGAGAGAGAGAGAGAGTGAGAGAGAAAGAGAGAGGGAGAGAGAGAGAGTTGAGTGTCGAAGGTTCGCGAGAGGTCGAAGGGTGCTGGCGTAGAGTTTCCAGTTCATGGTAGAACGACCTCACCCCCTTTGACCCTGTTTCCACGTCGTCGCATTCCCGTCTTTCCTACGTCCAGCCTGAAATTACAGGCTGCAAGGCGCTGTAAATCCCGATGCATCGATAGGAAATGGATCTCCGTCTAGGAAACGATGCATAGAGCTTAATTACGTCCCTTTTCCCGTTTTTACAAGTTCACCTGTGCTTCTCATCGTCGCGCGAATTAGCCATCCTCGGGTTTGTCAGCCGTTAGGAAATACATCGGTCGAAAGAAGTAGAAGACAGTTCTATAAAACAACCAGCGTTCACATTGATTCGTAAAACGCTGTACATCATTAATAAATTGTGGATATTTATATATTTGCGGAAAAATGTGCAAAATATAAAAAACGTATATAATACGCAAACACATATGAAACATTCAGAGTCAAGTGCTCGTTACGATATTCAAAGAATGGAAAGAATCTCGGTTTAGATTCAACTTTTTCGATGATATGCATTAATCACAGGTAGACTACGGATTTTTGTGCGTTTATAGGAAATTGAAAAATAAGAAAATAATTCAGAAGATACGTAATGTACAAAGACATAATTAAAGAATGAATTTCCATAGATATTCATCACTTAATCATGCCCCGCCTTATATTCTTCTAACCGACAAACAACAATCATCCCCTTCTGTCAATAATTTTCTACCACCTCGTCAAAGAAACACCAAAACGCAACAAACATCCCTTTCCTATTGAAACTCTACAAAACTGCCACCGATACCAGAGAAAGCAACAAACAAGCGAAGACCTTTTTCGTTAGTCAACCCGATAATTCCATTTTACCTTTCAGCCTGGATCTGGATTAAAGGAAACCCTGAAAACGGAAATAAAATCCTTTCGTAGCCGAGTCGGTGCTGTTCGAACAATCACGCACAATCACGGCCGGCATTATAAAACTGTCCCCGGGGGAATTCTCGATGCTCGCTAGAGAGAGGGTAGGAAAAGAGTGTGGTCGATCGAGAGAGGGTTGGTTGGATATGGAGAGACTCTGTTGGAGATTTCGCCATCTCCAAGGGGTCGAAAATATCCCTACGTGAGTTCAACGTCACGCCGGGCCTCGTATGGCTATCGCGCGGAACTCGAAGGGGTGCAATGGCTTCGAGGGAAGTTGGAGAGCAAGGGGAGGACAAACTGGACGGCACGTATCTTTACGGGTCATAAAGGTTGGCCCTCGTTACGGAGGAAGCTGTACCACACCCGTGGCCACCAAGGCACCGCACCACGAACCCTCTTTGTCGCCTTTAACCCTCTCTCTTTATACTTACCCCCCCCCCCCTCTCTTCATCATCCCTGTTTCAACCACTCCTTCTCAAAAGTCCTAGGATACAGTCCATTTATTTTTAATAAACTTTTGATATTTCATATAAATTATGAACTTTAACGTTTGAATTATCAGAATGGTCAAAGTAAGAAATTCATACTTTTTCATAAATATTAGTCTTACAACGATTTACTTTTTTGGTTTTACAATGATATATTTTTTTATATTTGGTGATTTTTGTAAAATATATGAATAAAAGTTAGAGTTTCTTGCTGAATTATAAAGTTTTTCCTACTCCTTACGCTGCAATTTTATCGATACTATAGCTTTATGTTTTAGTTGTCGGTACTATTCACATTGACTTACATACATTTTTTAATAAACCTCCTAATATACTAATAACATAACAAATATTTCTGCGCCATTATATTCATTATAGAATTTACAGCATACAGCATTTATATAACTAATTAATTAAGTTTCATATCATTAGGTAGTACTTTCATACGACTACAAAAATTTAATATTATATAAATTAAATGTAGAAAACTAGTAAAAAAGTGCTTCATTTGAAAATGAGGGTATGCACAAATATCTTCCTGTAGCTGTAAGCTTCGTTTGTTTTCAAAGTTAAATGAACTGTTACAAGATAATTCATCTTTTAATCTGTTACAGTTTTGGAGCAAATATAAAAACTGTCTTACGGCTTTTAAGAGAAGGTGTATCTTTGTCATCCTATGCTTCAACAGAAATCACCAGGGAAGATAATTTACCGATAGATTGACCTACGCAAATCGACAGTAAAGACAACGCGAGGTTCGAAACCAATATAAGGTTCGAAACCAATATAAGGTTCGAAACCAATATAAGCCTGGAAACCAATATAAGCTTGGAAACCAATATAAGCTTCGAAAAATGGAGATGTTGGATAAGTATGTTGATGCGCTTCTGTAAAGAACGATGCAACTCGAGCACCGTGTTTTAGAAACTGGACGCTCTGTATTTATACAGGCGACGCTCGTCTATTATCGGCTCGAGCATCGATGGCAGCTGGCTTCTACTCATCCATTTATCGCAAATTTTTTTAGAACGAAAGCATTCTGTTAGCCAAAGTCTCCGAGTGACTCTTCAAAGAACTAACTTTTATATCGTTTCTTAACAAAATGATTAAATTTCGAAATTTTATGTAATACGTTGATTACAGGTCTGAATATGTATTCATATATTTGCTGAGAGAGTTAAATGTACTGTAAAGGAAGATACAATTCCAAATTAACACCACAAATCCTGGACAAGTTGCTAAACTACACCTACGTATCTTAAATTACTGTTTCGATTTTCCAAATTCAAATTTCCAAATTGATACAAAAATTCTATTTTATATTACTAAAGGTTTATGTGCCAAAGGTAAAAAGAGAGTGAAAAAATAGAAAAAGAAAATATAAATTCAACTTGATTGTAAGAGGATCACGAAGGGTTAAGTTTCCCATAAGCATGCAAAATCTAATAACAGATACTTATATAATGTGCGAACTTCACTACTAATATTTAATAACCAAACTTTCATTCTCCCCTTAACGAGACAAGTAGAGTGGGTCTCATGGCCACACGGTAATGAAGATGTCACGCTACGGCTGTCTTTCTTGCGGCATGGGGCCTATTGGTCCCGTGGCAAACCACGGGGGGTGCGCGTAAACGATGTCACGGACGCCATTGTGCTCTCTGTGCAGAACCGATCCCCCGTGGAATCGAAAGAGAAACTCCGACCTTTCACCGAGTCGAGTTTAAATAGGCCGGATATATAATTGGGCCCCGGACCATTCACGAGATTTCATCCCGCGGTACCCCCCATAATGCCCATCGAGTGCTCGTACGATGGAAAAGAGGGAGAGGACAAAGACTCGCGTGACTGCTGCAATCTCTTGGCACCAGTCTTCGAGGATTCATAGAAGAGGTACTACCACTGTGGAGAATGCAAAAGTACTACGTTTTATCGAATCAAGATTACACTTTTTTCGAGATAATCGTTACAATTGTCTTGTAAAAAGAATCCTACAGAACTGTCGTCATTATAATTTTAATTATTCGTACAATTACATTATACGATTACATTCACATAAATTAAAATTATAATTGTAATTGTTGCAGATTTCTTTGCAATACTCATTTCGCGCTTGAATTTTTATAAAAGAGATATTATGGTAACTATCGGACCTTGTATAACGGATATATGTAAATGTGATTTATGAAAATTCATGTTTTTATGAATACAATTGAAGAGTTTGTCACCCGAATAAAAATTAATTTTACCTATTGAATGTTATGTTATGATGTGATCTGGTCAATTTCGAATATTTTGTATATTTTTGTATATCATACGTATCCTCTTTAGTTTTCCAATCTCTAAATTTCCTACAAATGTTCGTGTGATTTGTCATGATTTTCACACCACACAAATTATTTTCATAGAAGTTCATGGTCACAAAATCATTGTGAAACTTTAAACACGTTAGGAAATAAAGAACATTTTAGTCATATTATGCAATCGCAAATTAGCAAATCTTATCAAACTGTATAATGTAATGATGTGCAATATTCGTCAACATAACAAAATATAATCTAATGCAATAACCAGCAAATGATATCTATAGGTATCACAATTATAATATTTACATGTTTCAAGAGAATCCTTTCCTCCTATACTTTGCACCATCCCCTAAACCTAAAATTCAATCCAAAAGCTTCTCCTCCTAGAATGCGCCATGAGAAACGTTAAACATATAGATCAGAACCTCAACCTACGGAGTGCCAAAATATTGAGAGGCACTCCGTCTAGTTTCTCCAGGACACGCACCAAGGAAGACGCAGAAAGGTCCGATGCGATAAACGGCTAACCTCATTTTTCATGTGGCCCATAAAAATCGTCTTCCATGTATTCCCCGATGAATGAGATTCCCCAAACCTTTCCAGTCGAACCTGGTCTCCGAATAAGAAGATCCCCGAGAAGAAGTTCGCCATTGGCGAGCGCAGAAGCGTGACATTATATTTATGTTGTCACCCTGCGTGTCAACGCCGTGGCTACCAGAGCCTAACTCGTGAGAGTGAGATGTGAAAGGGACCAAGGGTGAAGAAAAAAAAAAGCATAGATGGGGGGCCTGACACTGGGCCCTGTCTACAAACACCGCGTTCTGATCGCTACTCACTGCCAGGACAATGGACGATCCTTTCGCATTACCTGTTTACCAAACCCAGTCATCGTAAAACCATCGAATCGAATCAGGAAGAAAGCGACCGCCGCGTTTCCAAACGTTTCTTTCTAGGTTTTTGGGGCGATGGCTTTTTTAACCGACACTGGACGATATTCTGAAAGATATTGCAGTTTGGCTTGTATCGATGATTTTACTTACTTTCAATGTATTAGAGATTGAGGCTTTCGCTATTTAAAGAATTTTGATTACCGAGTCGAATTCAAATCAATTGGTTGTCCGAAAAAGCTAGCTGAAACACTGGCGAAATTTTGGAACTCATTTTAAGGTCAGCAAGACGCGACTTCCATTGAATCAATTATAAAAATTCTATTTCCGATATATCGTTGAAACGAATGAAAATCGAATAAATCTTTATACTGGAATTAGGCTATTGGTAACAAGTGAAAAGGAATCGAAGAATGTATATTAAGACTTGACTACACGAAGTAAGAATAGAAATATTTTATGGAAGAGGAGGTAGCGAAAGTCGGAGTTAAAAGAAACATACTTTGATTTCGAATCATTGTACAGTCAAATAAATTGTTATTATAATATATATTAACTTCTCCCCTCACTTTTTCAGCAAATTAATCGAGAATAGTTAAAGTTAATTAATGGCCAAGTTAATTGGTCCAAAGTCGAGATGCTGAACGACATAAGAGTCACAGGGGGGTCTCCTTTCGGCAAGACGCGCGTGCCTCTGTTGTCGCAACTGTCGTGAACAGTTGGCCATTCACTGTTCTCGAAAGTGTCTGCGAATCGTCAACGAGGGTCGCCGACAGCATCCGGTTTCTCGATTCGTTGCTGTTCGTTTGGGCTAACCGCTGCGGATACGTCTCACAGTCCTGGTCCTTTTTAACGTTTCGGCAGGTTTCGGTGATACCAAAGACTCCTTCGTCATCTGTTCACTAAAATATATTGTAACTCTGGTCACTTAATTTTTAACACGAAGAAATATCGCAGAATACCACGCTTTATGTAAGAGGAATCTCAATATTCTTTTAAGATCGACCAAAATTCCGTGGAACTGGACTAAAGAATATTGTAAGATATTGTTAGAAACTCGTTAAAAGCTGACATCGGTGATCTACTTTAACCATTATGTAATGTAAAATCAAGAATTTACAAAAAAAGATGCGCAGTTCAAATTGATCTAACCCCAAAGCATTCATTTAAAGAACAAACTATTCACCAATAAGAACGCGCGATTGCAAGGAAAATGAAAACTGTTTGCGAGTTCAAAGCATCACCGGCCGTATGTTCCAATCATGGAAAGGGAAGAAACAGCTGGAACGATGGATGAAGCACGATAAAGAGAAAAAAAGAAATAGTTACGGAGAGTTGTAACAAAGTCGAAGCAAGACTGGTGCAAGGCCAGGGACGCCCGTGCAACAATCAATAACTGTCGTTCGTAGCAGGCATAAGTCGTACGTGCTCGTGAACGTTATACAGACGAGTAACGCGTGCCAGTTTCCATCAGGAGTGACGGTAACAGCTGTTGCACGTCCATTTCGAAAGCTTTCTCCGTGGAAACTCCGGGGGAAATTGGCGGCGCTGATCGTCGCGTAAACACAACCTAAAAGCAGTAGATCACTCGATTCCTCTTCGTACTGGTTCTAAACACGATCCCGCGGATACGTACCGTCCAACAACTCTATATATACGTATCTATGGTACGTGTAGAATACGTGTACGTACACGTGTACACACGTTCACACATGGACAGTTTGAAATAGAGCTGTCGATCGATTAGAACTTTTCCAGAGCATACGTGACACCCATAAAAAGCGTATCTCTTCATCCAAGGGAATTGAATTCATCCCGCCTTACTTCGTTTCGGTCAAAAGCCATTTGCATGTCTAGCTCTGGCGAAAAAATGCACACTGATTTCGTTCGAAAGATATGCTGATTTTGTTGATTCTGCCGATCAGAAAACACGATTATCTCGAGAATTGTTTGCTTGATCTTTTTTTCTTTTCTTTTTTTTTTCTTCCTTTTTTTTTTTTTTTTTTTGTTTCTTAGAAAGTAGCTCGAAAGAGTAATAATGCGAGGAGACACGATACTGTGTAACAAATGTCGAGAGTTCAGATGTTATCATGATTTCTTTCAAAGTAAGAGAAACAGAAGCAGACAGAAAGGGTTGGCCCCTTTTCAAGTTAAAAGACGAGTCGTGAAAAAATATTTATTGCCACTGGTAGCATTCTCAAATCATTTTGGTTTTTTCCTCTCGCCCTCCTCGCGCAATACCGCGTTCGAAGCTTCTCGAGCAAAGTCATTTTCATACATATGAAACGGAGAAATCAGTGTACGAATAGATTCAGATCTAGCAGAAAGAATCATAAATTTCATCGATTGTACAGCACGGCAACGTTTATAATTCTATTTCTCGAAGACCAAACAACATCCTCGCATTTTCAATATTTCGAAAATTGTTGCATAGAAAAATGGTGGATCTTGCAACGACCATTTGAGTCCAAACGATATTTCACTTGAATAAATTAGCAACCAATTATACGATAATTATACGATATTTTTGAACCTGGATAAGATGAAATACTCGAAATGAGAGACTCAAAATTCATTACATGAACAGTTCAAAATTCATCGCTTTTAATCCTGAATAAGATGAAAAAATTAAATTCATATCTTTTAATCCTGAAGACGTTGAAAGATCCAAAATCCATCGTTTGCGGTCCTAAACAAAATGACAAGCTTATGGTTCGTCATACGGTACAGCATTACGGTTCTGAGCTTGAACGTAATAGAAATATCAAAATTGCCCTTTTCTAAAAAATCCACTCCAGTAGAGAGAAAGAGAGAGAAATAGGAAGCGGTAAAAGGCAACATTTTATATTACAATTCACAGGCAAAAAAAAAATAAGCAAAAAAATCTACACAGTCTGTTCTGACTTCGAACATAATGGAAGCTTCAAAATTCGCCCGGTAACAAAGGTAGAATACTACATTTTATTGCAATTCGAAGACAAGGAGAGAAGCTAGGAAAACTACATAGTCACGGATTCGCTGGCAAAAAAATTGGAATTGCCGCGTCGCGTGGTGGAGGTGTATTCGCGCGAACTTTCCCTTCGGAACGAACGCGAAAATTGATTCAAGTATACGGTGGCAGTGGATCGCGAGAGAGCCGGCACGCGCGCGGTGTCGTTTCATATTCGTCGAAGAGAGTGGCCACGGGGCTCGAGATTGCAGGAGAAAAAGGGGTCGAGGGAAAAGGGCGGTAAATTTTCATTAAAATACAAGGGAAACATTTCTACTCCGTTAGACGGTGAATTTGCATGAATTAGAATTTCAAGTGTCGCGCGCTGGAACCAAGGGGCGATTGCGGCGCTTTAGAAGAAAAAGGAAATCGACGTGTTCGTTGGCAACGTGCAAACGATACGAAAGAGAGTAAAAAACAAACAATCGAAAAAAAAGTACAAGAAGAACGAACGAAAAAAGATAGAATGAAAAAGCGAGAATAGCAAAAAAAAATGAAAAAGAAAGAGTAGCGAAAAAGAGAGACGGGGGGGGGGTAGCGCGGATATTATTTTTCAACTGGGTGATATACGACCCGAGCGACGATTTACGGAGTTACAGCGACGACGATTGCTTCGTTTTTACAGTCCGGAAAAAGACAACTCGTTCTTCTTTGTTTTTTTTTTTTGCTTGCCACTCTCCTTTCCTTCCTTCGCTGTTTTTTCTTGCTTCTCTCAATCTGTCTGCTTTTTCTCCACCATTTTTTTTTTGCTACGTACTACTCGTCGTCAGACAAACAACGTGTTATTTCGCTACATCTTGGCTTCTTTTTCCGCGTATACACTTGCATACGCCTCTTCCTAGGAAGGCTTTTCATTTTTTCCCTTTTTTTGCGCGCTGCGGACTCGGAAAAAAAGATTCCGCAAGGAAGAAGAAAATACTAGAAGCTGCGAAGGGAAACGAACGTAGCCGCAGGACAATGGGCCTCGGTGTACCGACGATGCTTTTAATTTTTATGGGATTCTTCGGGTTAAAAAGGTGCGTATACGTCGGCGATTTTCCTTCTTCGCCGGCCAGCCACCGCTGCGGCTGTTTTATTAGGATCGTAAAGTCTCTGCGGCTGGAGAGAATTTTTTTCTCTTCTCGAAGAGCACCGGACGAGACCTTAGGATCGCCGACACGCGCGAAGGTAACGAAAAGTTCACGGAAAAACTCGTGGAAAAAGTCGCGGAAAAACTCACGGCTGAATGAAATTCACGCAAAAACTGTCATAATGAACTGTGATGTCGTGATTTCTTGCTGGACATCCTGCAAAACCAATAATTATCGATGCTTTGTGACCACAGACCGACCAAACTATCGATAAATTAGTAAGGCTTATCGTTTTCGTAGTAAAAAAATGAAGATAAAGAGTTGGCAGTAGAAGGAGATTTTCTTATCCTGTAATGTGGATAACACGGGTTAATTCGTTGATTGAATTGCCAATTATGAACGCACGGTTAAGCTTCACTTATATGCATTCTACTTAATTGAACGAACGTTTACTTAAGGCCCGGTTATTATTAACGAACGAAACAAATCAACAAGGTACCAGGCTTTTACCTCTGCAATTATTAAAAAGTTGCAAGCGCATTACGATATTAATATTTATTTTCGCAGAAACAAAAATGTATTTTCATCACGTTGCATTAATTCCAAGCAACTACGTACAACATATTGAAATAAATATCGAAGATCGGTAGTTCTAGTGATAAACAACAAATTCTCTTGCATAACAAGTTTGATAATAAGATATTTTGTTAAAAAATTGCAAAATAGTAAAAAGAAAGTGCACGGCTCACAACATTATTCGCTGCTAAATTATTGTGCAAAGGGACCTAGTTAACGGATTAACCTGCTCTCTTCTCATCTGGACGTGGTTACAAAAATGCTAAAAAATTCGAAAAAGGGAGAAAACGAAACTGTGGAAACGCGTGTCGAACGATCGAAGAAGGATGATCCATCGAAAACGAAAAATTGCCCCGGAAAAAGTTCCTCTTTCGTTCTGGCGCGATTATCGAGTCCTTCGAAAGATCAGAGCGAGATCGAACGTTGAACAAGAGAGAAAGAGGAGGCCGTGTCGATATTGAAACGGTGGAAAACAGAGGAAACACAGACGGGCTGACCGATCGGCATGCTCTCCGGTATTTCGCTCTGGTTGCGAACCAATTGCTCTATGGTTTTGCGAGCCGAAAAAAATCGACTATTCATGCATAACACCGATAAAATCTGAAAGCTGCTAAAAGCGCGCGCGATCGCATCGCCCAATAATGTCGTTTCCCCAGCGGCAAAATACAGAGGCGCATTTAAGCCGACTTCACAGTTATTTGACGATCCGACAATATCAAAAGAAACTGAAACGCAGCGAATGCTTATACACGCGAAGATCTGCCAAATTCGAACAACTGTGCAAACTTTCTATAAATATACTCTTCGTAATCTATTATCGCTTGTAATAGATTCAAATTATATATGTCATATGAAACATTTTGAAATTTTATTGGCATTGTTACGAGATCCCATTATCATGATAATATTGGTAAAGTTCAAGATAAATCCGAAGATATGTATGGGAATCACAAGATATTTAGTACAAGTATGTATATGCGTGTATTGAGAAACAGAAACCACAGAAGAAATCACAAAAGTATTCAGTCAATTATCCATTATATTAATAAATCTCAATTTTCAATGGATTATATTTAATACTTATCATGTGCTTAAGACGACTTATACGACTCTGTATACTACTTTCTTACTAAATATATGCTTGCTATAAATATCTTGCAGTTTCTATACGCATTTTCAGATTAATTTCAAATTTGACCAATATAATCGCGACAGCGGCGTCCGCGTCTCACTATACTGATAATAAAATTTCGAAATGTTTTGCGTGATATATATGTAATATACACATAAATATTTTCTAAGGTAAATTTCTCAATACTTGTAAAATTCGAAATTTCATTAACAATAATTTGACTCGTAGTGTTTATTCTATTGTAGTTTTACTTTATGGTTCCTGTCCAGTATTCTTTAAGAATGACTTACTCCTTCAGAAAGATCGTTTCGGGAATTAGTTACTAGCAAACAGAAGCCAACTCAACCTGTCCAATTCGAGTCCCAAATAAAGAGAACATGACACTGCTCTAAAAAATGACAGAAAAAAATTCAAACACGTATCAATTAATTCACATCTTGAAAATTGGATATGAACAATGTACGATACGAAACATTCTGCTATGAAACACTCGCGGACAAATGCCTGGCTCAACATCTCTAATTTACAACCGCACCTTTAACATGAACCAACGATTGCAGCTGATACTTCACCCTAGTGAAAAACATCGGTAAGGACGAATGAAAAGAGACGGCGGAGAAGCTGAATTCGAAAAGAAGCTGCGGAAAAAAAGAACGAGGAGGGTAAATCTGCGTAATTACCCTCGATTTCAAGACCGTTGCGAAATTCAGTGGTTCCGGCCAGCCTGTGCGTTCACCGAGAGAGAAAAAGATACCCGAAGATAGGATCTGAAAGCTGCTGAAAGCGCGCGATCGTATCGGTCGGTAATGCGATCCCCCAGCGACATAATGGCGCAAAACCTGGCCCCCATTGTTAGCTTGGGGCTCAGCGACGCATTCCTTGGCCAGGATGTGCTCTCGATTTTCTCGGATATCGTATAATGTGGCTTATGCCCCCGGCGAGGGAAACAGAGGGAGGACAGGACAGGGAGATCCGGCGATTTAGTGTGCTCCTCTCTCCACAGAGAGGAAAAACTTCGCTGGCTAGTTGGAGTAGGTGTGTCTTTCAGCAAATCTATTATTGCTGTTGGGGACACTGGAGTGTACTAAACCGGACGTGGATCTCTGCTTTTTTATCCTGGTACAATCTGTGTGATATGGTACGGGATGGAATTTCTGGGGAGAGAGTTGTCTCATACTTGACTCGGAATATGAAGAATAACCATTATTGATAGGAATATTGCAACTGATGCAAACTGACGAATGTAGAACTATTTTATATGTCGGAATAAAAACTGATGAATTATTGTAATTAGGAAATAAGAATATTGAAACTCTGAAATATTGGTAGTTTGAGTGTTCGAAATTAGTTACCAGTGTATTTGATGGACCGGATAAAAGCCCTAGCGACATCGTAAAGTGGAACGAAAATTGCATAATTCAATGCAATTTCCATTGGTAGCACATCATTCAGAGATAAGATAATCAACTGCTATACCGACAGTAATTCTGATAGAAAACTGTATGCAGGGAAGTAAAAGATTTCTCATTTCAGTTCTTTCCTACATTATCGATAGGATTACAAGCATCAATGATGTACTGACTAAGAACAGGATGCAAGTAACATTAAGTGGGATTCCGTGTCTTATATTCTAAAATATCGACCTAGACAAAAATCACTGTCTTTTTTTACGTCCTGTACTATTTATAACAATTAAAAGTCCATTTGAGCCGTATATTTAGAGCATCATATTTATTTAAACAAAACTTTATTTAGTGATCAATTAAATAAACTTGTGGTCACTGACAAGACAAGATTTCAATGCCGACACTAAATGGGACCTAGCATTTCAGGTTCTGAAATACCGACCTGGCAAACAATTAGATTGTTTCTTACGCCATCTGTGATATGCTACAGCGGAGAATTGAAACAACCAACCCGATGACTGAAACTACAATCGCCATCGCAGCCAATCAGCTCGTATTATTTGCTATATAATTAATAATTGTATTACGTAAATAATGCGATTAGTAATTATATATGAAATAATGACGATTACCCGGGTCTCGCCGCATGGAGGTTGCTACGAGTGGAGACCCTCCCTATCCACGATCCCATCCACCCTTCCTTTTACGCAAAAATTGACTAATTTTTCATTAAAAAGTTTAAGGAAATTCTTCTTTTGATGTGCGTTTGCAAAACTATCAAACCTTTGATCGTTGTGCAGAGGGAACAACAAAAGGAACATTTCAGAAACCGACGCGAGCTGCTAAATCTGACAGTAAATGATATAAAACTTACTACTACTACCACCATTACTACTACTACTACTACTACCACTACTACTACCACTACCACTACTACCACTACCACTACTACCACTACTACCACTACTACTACCACTACGACCACTACTACCACTACTACTACTACCACTACTACTACCACTACTACTACCACTACCACTACTACCACTACTACCACTACTACTACCACTACGACCACTACTACTACTACTGCTATTACTAAATAGTACTTTAATTATGCATGTATTGAACCCAAAACTAATCGCAAGCACTGAAAGCATTAAAAGCAACTTAAAGGCATTGCAAGCAACTTGAAAGCATCCTATTTGCTAATTTCAAGAAAACCCCTACTTAATTGATAATCCAATTTAATCTGCCTAGTAAAAAGTCAAAGTTCTCATGAGTTCTAACTACACAAATATTTTAATATAACTGGGACTGGGAGAAGGAGTATTTTATGAAATACTTGTATCTTGAAATACTTCGTTCCTGTAGACATTTCTGAAACAAACTTGAATTTAAATCGATTAAAATAAAATAAAAAATTTTGTATAAGCTCTACCTATGAGGCTTTAATGCACTGCAATATTATAAAATTAATGAAACGTTAATAATTTTAAATCTAATCTTAAATGAAGGAAACATTTTAAAGGACACAAGAAAGCTAAAATGTATTACTCTCTTAGAAATTCTGGAAATTCATAATCAAAAGTGCAAAAGAAAATCGCGATATCATAATTCGCAACTCTAAAGCAAACGCGATTATCATTTTATCGCAACTTTAATTCAAACCGTAAACATTCTCTCGCGACATTAATAAAAAGGCACGTTATTATTTCGCGACTCTAATTCGCGACACTAATAAGAAAAACCGCGATCTACCCAATGTGACGATGGACCGACATATACATCGACCAAAAAAGAAAAGAAAGAGCTACTACTACTACTACTACAAATACTAAAAGCGAGCATAGTGACAAAGTAGTAACGTGAATGACTTTCCATGCTCTGGATGATCCAGAGGATGGAAAGCCATTGGTAGTTGCCCTCTTGAACGGCAGTTTGCCGGGCCTCTTCGGCTCATAGCCTCTTCTTACTTCGGGCGCAATGCCCGCTGAAACTTAAATCTAGGCTCGAGTCTTTCTAATCGCAAAATAAAAAATAACTTATAAAGATAAAGTAAAAAGATAAATCGCGGATGCTATTCCCAGCGCACATGGACGACCAACGATCATAGTGACCGCTGTCCGTTCGCATGTGCAAGCTCGAGCAATAAACGTTCGTTTCGGAACCCATTCGCGACCACGACCGCGATATTCGAAAAATCGATAGGCAAGGCTCAAGACAAATGGTATGCTCCATTCGTGATGTCAGCTTCACCGTCAATTTTTCAAATCAAATTTCCTGAAACAGGTTGGACACGCGAAAACGCGCCTACCCGACGAAAGACTGTGCCAACCTGCCCGGCCCTACCTACTTATAGTTAACACTCATACCAGAAAATATGCTACCTATCCTACCCGGTAACCTTTATTTAAACCTGAAAAAATGGCAAAACAAGCACACCAACACATTCACTCCACGGTTCTCACACATAACGCGGGCGCAAAGGCCTACACTAGAGAGACATCCCGAGACGCCTCCGACACCCGAGTTTGGCATACAACTTTCACACTCTAAAGTACGTACCATTTCCCTGAAATCGACTGACGATGGCTAGCGACCATTGCGTTAAAATATTCCGTATATTTTAACTTTAATTAGCCAAATATATTTAATTTTCAATTTTAATTAAATACTCATAATCGTATATAATCATGTATATGTATATCATCTAAAGAAATAATTTGACTGGAATAGGTTGTATTTTACTCAATGTAATTATCATTGTAGTTTAATACTGAGATTAGTAATATTAATATTTACATCCACTGTACCTATTTACTAACAATGTTATTTCCAATGGTAATTGGATTCATATTTCCGAATCCATAACTATTTCAAGATTATAATAAATAGCAGAAACGACGCAATTCCACAGCCTAACCACACACACACACACACAGTGGAAAATACGTCGTGCACGATACGCTAACGCAACGTCAATCGCTGAAAAAATTGTTAAGCTTATAGACTACTCATCATGCCCATTGCCTTCCTCCCACCCAAGAAGCACCTGGGCACGTGAGTGAGATTCTGACAATGAACATGGAAGGGGTTAAACCTGAAAATCCTATGCTAAAAATATGATTAGCCTATCTATTATATTTTCTGTCTAACGGGCTAATATTCTTTGATTTTGCAATCTAATTGCATTTCAAATTTTAATAATTCTATACTGCATTTTACTTTATTATTTTAATGAACAATTAAACTATTAAGCTAGAATGAAGGAAATTAATGAAGAATACAGATATTTATTAAATATAAACTAAGATTCAAAGCAAGTAATATTTATATCAATGAATAACAATGAATTCTAAATGAACTTTATTACTCAAAATATCCTCAGGCGATATCTTTATCAAAACACATCTTTGAAAACACAAAAAAACGTTCACAACTTGTTTTGATTCTGATATCAGCCTGCCGCGAAATGTTTTCTTGCACGTGAAATTTGATAACATCCGTCATAACGGACAAACAGAGTTATACTTTAACATATACTTTCATATTTCATATTCCGAATTTTACTGAAATTATACTGTGTATACTCAAATGATAAAACTGCTCTATACCATAAATAATGGTATAATTATAAGAATAAAGGTATAAATATAAGAATAAAGTAAAACATTGAAATAAACATCATTTATAGTCTTCATCAGCATTATAATAACTTTAATCATACTTGAATTTCCATATTAACGAAGTCTGAGGGTATCAGACTTCTTCACTACAAAATATTTTGATTTTATAAATAATTATAATGAATATATTGTAAAATTTTCAATCATATGCATATATATATATACTAATTATATCTCATAACATTATATTACTTATACAAAATACTTTATATTGCAGTATGTAAATATCATACTTATATATATTATATATATTAGCATCAACATTTAAAAACGCGGTGTGCAAGAAAACCTATCCTAAACTAATAAATAAAATATAGACAAAAAATGTTACTACTCACGGGTATAAATACCCGCGGTCACTATGCTCGTCAAAAATTCTACGTATACAACCAATCACCCGTGTCGATTCGGATCATTCATCCTTCGACATGATTGAATGACCGGAGGAACACAAATACATGCGACTCACGATTAGCTGTGAAGAATTTTGTCTTCGATGTTGTTCTGATCCAAGGGAGTTCGTCATCAAGTCACCATCAAATTGGAATCCTCGAATTCAATGGAAGAAAACTGTAACAAAGCATAGAATATTTTAATTTACTAGTAATGACGGTGTTAATTACTTTAAAAGTTTGAAATGATAAACGACTAATTTCTACTAAATAAATATTTTTTCTAATAATATTCAATTTAGGAATGAAAAATTTACAAGTTTTCAAATTTTCAATCAAATTTTATTTTTTAATTAATAATAATTATCATGAAATATAAAAAATCGACTTAAATAAAATACAAAATAAGTAGTTACTTACATTTTTGGCTTTTGAAACACCACTAGGTATTTTCCAGGCAACTGGAAGAAGGGGAAGAAGTGGTATACCTTTAACAAAATATGAATTATTATAATTTATTTTGAGAAATACAGCGATGGTTGATCAAAAAATTTAACATAATAAAATATGAAATTCTATGAAGACTTAACTTTAATAGCAAAAGAAATTAAAATTCTAATAAACTATAATTAGAGTAAAAATTAAAATTCTAATATAAAAATCTAAAACTAGATTTTAGTTTTTAATTAATAATAATTGCAGCGAAATATAGGGAATAAAATTAATAGAATACAATGTGCAAAGATTCTTACATGTATAAATTTGAAACACCACTACATCCTTCCCAAAGAAGAGGAAAGATGATGGAAGTTATGAAAAACCTGTAACAAAACATGTTAAATATTATAAGTTGCTCTTGAAAACGTACTTGTGATTGTTAGAAAACTTAAAACAATGCAAAATAAAACTCTATTCAAACATGAAATTTTAATAATAAAAAGATTTGAAATTCTAATAAAGTTTAATTATTATATAAAAAGTGGAATTTTAACACAATAATGACAGACTTAGAAATTGAGGCTCTACCAATTTCTGAACGATATCAAACATTTTTATTGTGTACTTCAATAGCAAAATTTTAAGATTTTAGTTCGATAAATAAATTAAAATGCAATGTACGAAAAACTTACATTCTTGAGCTCCAGGAAAGGCTTTATCCTCTTGCGAGACCTGCGACTCTACTACCGAAAACGAACGTGTAACAAAAAAAAAGAGAATCATAGACTATTAACACGTCCGTTTAAGTCAAATGACAATCGGCGGACACACTGACTCTAATTTCGCGTCTGATTATTACAATTAAATTTAATGAAAGTTGTTATGTTCTAAGTCAATATTAAATGTGATTTAACGCAGCAAGCACTGACTCTACCAACCGCATTGCGCGCGGTTACAAAAATATTCTGAAAGAAAAACTTTATAAGAGGTAAGGGATAGGGAGTCGAGTGTTTGTTTACGAAAATACTGCTTTTTTAGAAGAGAACGAAAATATGCATATAAATATCATACCAAGAATACGAAAGAAAATATATCGTTAGTTTATTTAAAATATTTTTCAAAGCATTTTTTATTATTGTCAAATATGTGTATATATGTGAATATTCCATAATACGATTGATTTGTGAAAATTACCCGCCAAATTGAATGTCCGCCATTGCAGCTTCAAATACTTTTTGCATTACGTGACTTCCTTCTAATGCAACATGGCGCACTTTTTCTGACCGTTAAACAAAGCTGCGCAATACAAAAAAAACACGATGCGCAGAACCTGTTCAAACTTGTCTCTGATAACGTAGTTTCTCGAATCTAATAGAATTTATTTAAAATGACGAAATTAATAGTCAATATTATATTACAGACAATTTACGAAGAATGAAACAAAATTTAAAAGTTATTTGAATTTCTTACTCAAATGAGACAAAATCGAGAAAATCTATGTCATATTTATGTTAAATAATCTTTTCAATTTCTTCGGAAACATAATTTAATATATTCGAAAGAAAAATGTAATTTCTTTAATCTTGCATTTTTCATCTTAATATTCTTAATTAACCGTAAATTTAGAATGTGTTATATTAGATATTAATTATGTTAATATCACAAAATATTTATAATAAATGGAATTAATCGCATAGTGAATAAATATTACCAATTACTTAACTAAAAAAGGGAAACAAACATATAAATACGTTTGCCTTCCTTAAAATAAATGAAATATTACCTCATTTCAACGAAAAGTTATCAAATTTATCGTTAATCACCATGGCGTCCTTTTGACTTCCATCCCGTCCTTTCGAATTTCGCAGCATCTCTCTAATAGTTTCAAGCTTCCTTCGGAATCAAACAATTGCAACCTGCGCAAAAAAAGAACAAAATATTAATACAAATGTATAAAAAGAGAAAATTACTTGTAAATGGAACAATAATCAAAGTCAAATTGTCTTTCGAAAACACATTAGACGAGCTACCGGCAAATGAGGCAACCAAAAAAAACGATAAAAAGAAAAGAAGGTAACTAAATAATAGATTATAATGAAGTATTAAAGAAAAATGTACAATTAAGTAAAAATAACGATAGCGTGAATTTAAATTTGGTAGAAAAATGTCTATGAAAGTACCAAAAATATTTGTCGCGAAGTGACACGAATAAATGTACGTCTAATCTCTCTGATTGCCCATACTTAACTGACTCCAGTACCGCGATTTATCCCGCGAATTTCGGCTGGCAAGGAGTGGGGGAATTAGATAGCTAGTCAGATGCGTATGCACGAATAGGATTCGTCAAATTCCTGAAAAACCTATGTTCAAGGATATCTTTTCAGCAGTAAACATATTATGTCTCAAAAGAAAAAAAAGAAAATAATATATTAGATTGAGATGCACGTAAAAACTGATTAGTAGATAGAAAACTGAAGAAAGATAATTTTTCATTCAAAATAAAATTATATCTGGGCCGAAGGAACTGTGATTAACTTATACCTTGTACATACATATGTATACAGAAGAGCCTATATATACATATTTATTATTCTTTTATTCATATTTCATTCATTTAACAACTTTCATCAATTATACGTATGTTAATTATACTTGCTGTTATTATTCATAATTGTTCGACTCTGCTCCCAGTTCCTTCCAATTTTCAATATGACAGCGCGCAAAATGATGTAACTTCATATTTTAGTTCGTACAGCTGCCACTAGGGCGATGTTGGTGTAGGACCGTATCATATTCTAACAGTACCTGGATCCTATTTGGGTTTTCCTGTATTTCGATATCCGTTTATAAAGAAATAATATGCCACATCATTAAATTGTGTTAACATATTGTTGCTTTACTTCTAGTGGTTTTACCAATTTTGGTAGTTGGATTAAATATAATGCCTAATCTCACTGTTCCATTGTGGAGGGCATAGCAAAGCTGATTTCTTACAAAATTAATATTTGACAACATAAAACACGAAATTCTATAAAGTAACAGGTTTATTCTGCATTATATCTGTACTATTGGCATTCTTTGATGTGATTCGTATCACTGGAAGTGCTGAGACTGTGATATAATTTTACATTAAATCGGTAACGTTGTAAATGATATAAAAATATTAAGAAACTAACAGTTAGAGTTCTTGAATCATATATATGTATATATCACAAAACTACACTGGGTGTGAAATTTATTTGAAAGGCTTTTTAACCATTATTAATAAGGATTTTCTGAATTCCGGATAATTTATATGTACAATTTACCCACTAAGCTGCGCTTCTTATTATCGACGTAATTGATAAAAAACGAACCATCTATACCATCCGACACTATCATTGATCTCAACATGTCGATACGCAACGAATAAATCGAAGCTCTTCAACAAAATAACAAGTCTAGATCAAATTTCAATCCTAATTTAATCAGTCTATATTAACAAATAATTGTAATTCTTACTTTAAACAGTATTAAAATACTACAAATATGTATAATCGTTTTAGAGAATATCAAAGAATATTCCAAATCGTTAATTCCTTCCTCATACCGAACAAGAACTGTTTATGAATTCGAAATCTAGTTAATACATGCTGATTGTACTTAATACGCATACGATTCAGTTCCAAGTCAAGCCAAATTCGTTTAATGCACTGTCCGATGTTCTTAATTTACGCTTTCCAATCCCTTCGTCGAAACGAGTGGTAAAGCTCATGCTTTAAAGCTCGTTTCCCCAAACAGGATGAAGCGCAGGGTATGTCTCACATCTGTATTGTTATCCTTTTGATGTCCTCCTCAAAGCTGGACCGCACCAGGCTTACACTGCCGTTCTGGTAAGCGCAGGGAGGCACAAACGATTTTCTACGGTCTAGTTCCATCATGTACTGTCTTCTACGATTAAATTACTATACTTCGGTATAACATATTTGCATCTTCATTCATCAGCTGTATTTCACTTTAGGAAGTTTATAGAAAAATTTTAACGTTTTTTAAATTCTACTTGTTTCCACATCGTGAAGTTTAAAATGAGAATATCCAAATGGAAGAATAATAGTAGTATCCTATTTTCTAGCATATATATCCCAAGTTTTAGTTTAAAACTCATAAGTTTCTTATGGAGGTCTAAACAAATCTTAGATCCAACTTATTTCCATTCTGTGGAGCTTATAATTAAGATATCGAAATAAAAAAATAATGGCATTCATATTTGTAGCTCATCTTATCCTGTATTTTAAAGTTTAGGAGGAATTTTTAACATTTCTTTGAATTCAATTCTATTCCATTTCTGAGATTTGAGATGAACATATTTAAATTAAAAAATAATAGTAGTTTCTATTTTCTAGATAAGAGAAAAGTTAAAAAACCATTCATATATAAGGAATTCAACAAAAAACTCTTGCAAGTTCGCTTTATGAGATATATTCGCTAGATGAGATATAACAGTTGATGAAAATGTTTCTATATATTACAAAAGCTGTCCATAAGATAGATTCTACTTTTTAACAAGATGAAGCAAAATTGTTGATGAAAATTCGGTTCGAAGGTACTTTCTGTAAGGCTGTTGTATATGATGGATGGTCGGAATACCAAACACAATTTACCGAAGACCGAGAATCAAGAGCCATCCCTGTATCCTCGGAATCTAGAATACAGTGGACACTAGAGAGAGGTAGTCGCACAGGGGGTTTATTAAGCTTATTAACGGACTATACAAGGGTGGATGTACATATCTACGTCGGTGGTCATGGAAAGTATGGCTAGCCAGAAGGGGTGCAAGGGTGGGAGATAATAGTACCTACGTGTGTGTGTCCTATCCTCTCATTCGTTTCATACGGCAGAAGTCGAGATTTCGGCTTGTCATACCTATAATTATCATTCCCCTTTGCGTTATTTCCTCTTCGTCTATTTAATTTCCACCTTCTCACTACCTTCCTCCAAATATCAAATTTAGTTCAATTTACGTTTAAATCGACTCACGAATTTGAACTAATTATACTGCAAAAGAGAATGTATGCCAGAAGAGTAACGATATTTAAAGCGGAAAATTCGAAAATTGAAATAAATTTTCCATTGTAGGTATAATACATACATTCATTATTACAAGGATACAGATATCTTTATTTTACACTCTTCGTATTCTTCTTAGAATTTTATGTGAAGTAATATGCAAGAGAATCACGAACACGATAACTATGAAAAAGAACAGCTGTCGGTGGAATTAAAAATATTACGATAATGATAATCATGCAGTCATTTGCCTTCTAAATCGACCACCCTCTTTCATAGGCCTGTTATATTCTTTGACTGCATCCCCTTCCTATAATCGCGTGGCCACCCTAGCGAGTATTATTAGCTGCACGCTTTGCAATTGGATTAACGGAAGCGGAATTGCATCGACGGAAACGGAAACGGCATGAATTGTTCCACATAGTCACGAAGGCCTACCACTTTTGCTTGTTTCATCTAATCGAAATACTTGCCAGTACCATGAGACAATTATCGTCGGATCACGATAATATTAAACTTTATTAAATCCAACATTAACAGTATCTTCCTCCTCTTCGTAAAGTTTGTAAAAACGATTATGTATTTCCAAAGTTCTATCTGTTATTAGGTTTCTGTTCTTTAAAAAGAACGAAGTCAATGATTTTTATTGAAATTTCTGTTGCCTAGTTTACAATATTATATGCAACATAATATTCATTGTTGTAAATTGTTACTAGAATATTCTTTCAATACTTCTACAATCTAATTCAAGGTATTGGATATTTCTCTTGCGAAAAGGTTTTACAGAGGTATAAACAAATTACTAACTTACTTAAGTGAAGCTGCGAAAGCTACCTCTATTAATTTTGTTACCTGTAACTCAAACAATCTAGAGCATCTAAGATATGCTTTATGATGAAACAGTTTATTCATAAAATTTCCAACGGCTGATAGTTTTTCAAGCAATGTTAATCGATTTTTTGTGAACTTTATGTTTTAATGATTAAAATATGTATATATATGAATATATATATATATATATATATATATATATATATATACGTATTCAATTAACTAGTATTTATGAGAATCTCCAAAATATAGTTGTAAATACACAAGTAAAATCAACCAGTCTAGTAGAATTAAAGCTGAATTTATTAGATTCTCCAAATGAAAGATGTATCGAATAAAATATACCTATATGCCTAACACCTAGGAATAAAACAAACGATGGTACTTATTCAGACGATCCGAGAGTGCGTGAACGTAAGAACGAAGGGAGAACGGGTCGAAGGAGCTAAGGGTCGCAGATTTGGGTTTTACAGAAGAGAGGAAGAGAGGTCGTCTAATCGCGTCCCTAGTCCTGATTTAGGGCGGGATTTTAATTACGAAGGGTCAGTAAGTGCGGCTGTCCACTTGCCGTAAGTATTCCTCCCTTATTTATAGTTCATTAGCTCGGCTTTTACGCAAAAGGCAGATTAACTTACGTCCGGTTGTACGATCCCTTTTCTCAGACAAAATTTAACCTCGTAAAAAGATCTTTACACAATATTAATAAAATTCTCTTCACTATCTTTCATAATAAAATTTAAAGTTTCCTATCTAGTTAACAAGATTCTGTTGGATTTAGGAAACCTCTACTTACGATCTCTTTCTATCTATTTTCCATTGAAACAAAATTCCATAGTTAAAGGAAGCAAATTTTCGTGGACAAATCTTCGGAAGATTATTTCGACATGTACATGATTAATGAGTTCGAACATATCACATTAAGGATTCTTCGATTACCAAAGTTATCAGGGGAAAGCCCTTTTCACGAGACACTATTTTCTGAGAATCGAGTTGTCGATAAGTGTGTCTTACGAAGCCCTTCCGGTGGCGCTGGCCACCGGTATCGTTTCCAAGCGATGTCGCCATCCTGATAAAAAGCGTAAAAAATGTTTCTGCTTTCCCTCCGCCCATTAATCTGTTATCTCGCTTACCTCATAACGAGCTTTACAATCCGACGTTGCTTCGAAAATATCGCACAATTCCTATATTTCATTTAATTAATTAATTACTAATTCATAGAATAAGTAACAATCGCTATCTTTTACATATCTATAACCACACGATTCGTACAATTTTCTGTTAAACTACAACACAATGCTACCAAAGAAAATTTATTTCAAAAGATCTCATCTTAATTGATCATTAATTCACAAGACAAATAACAATGTCTAACTATTCTATCTATTAAGCATTCCTAACCACGAATTGAATTACCACATTATTTATACATTTTCTTATTAAAAGAAGCAAACTACCCAATTAAAAGAAAAAATCTCAACTTACAGATTAGAAAAATCAAGTAAAAAACAATAGGATTACATCATGGTCGAACAACCATAAACACACGTGACAACTGCGATAGATCTGGCCGGCGTCTTTCGCGTAAGTAATTGCGGTTTCACGACACGCAGACCCGATTTTTGCGGTAGATCGGTGTGAACCGACAAAACCGATCGGCGAGGTGTCCCTTGTCCGCGCTTCTCACTTTTAAAGACAGAGAGATAAGAAAACGCAGGTAAAATCGGCTACGGGTCGAAGCACCGTGCCACTTCCGAGGGGTTAATTACATTCTTGCGAGCCCCGCACGAACGAGTGAAACCGCATTTTGCTTCCTCGATTGCACTTTAGCAGACCACAGTGCAATAAACGGTAGCGTTGCGGGAACACGCCGACCGGAGACCTTTAAAGCGCCTTACACCATCTTTTCGCGTATGTATTCCGGGAAAATTCTTTCCAACTTCAACGAAGTTACGTATCAAGTAATATCGGTGCGTCGTCGGGCTGGATCGTTTGACTTCACCGGTTAACTTCAAAGGGTCAACGGTTATTTGATTACAGCTTACTCGAGTATTTTGTGGCAGTTCGGCGTTCTTGCAACTGGAAATTGAAAAGGATTGGTCAGATTATAGGATGTTGAAACGACATGGGAGAAATTTAAGTACTTCATTGAACTGTAAAAGCTGTATACAAGACACATAGATAGTAATTTGATAGCTGATTTTCTTTAGAAGATGTAATAATAGAATCGTAAAGAATTTTCGAAATATGTAAAAGTTATCAAATTATTACTGTAATCTATTATGATACATTATTCTAGAAATACCATTGCTTTTCAAATTGGGGTACCTACCTACGGATGACGAATCTAAATTTCTAGACTTGAATTTACTAGAAAGAAAGAATTTACTAGAAATTTTGAAGAATTTTCAAGATATACAAAGATCATCAAACTATTAGCATGATTTTAAACAATTTAGGAGAACAATCGTGATTTTCAAATTGAAGCAAGGAGGAATATCTGAAGAGAACTCGTCCAAACCTAAACCCTATCAATTATCATTACCAGCCAACTTATATGTCTAGTAATAATGTTTGGCGTGTGTGTAGAAGGTAGATATCTGACCAAAGATACAATTCTACAAAGTTCCCGGTGGATTGAATCTTGCAATGGATATCAGAGGTAACAGCTTCCTACCTTGGTAGAGTAGAGACAGGTGGGGGGTCACCGAACAAAGTTCAAAAGAGAGTAAAAGAGACGACGGGGGAGAAAAGGAGGAGGTTGAAGGTGGCGGTGGTACGAAGGAACAAAATCCCGAGGGTGGGGCAAACGATCCACGATGCGGGAGAGTCCCACCCCCACCTGCTCCCGCGATCACAGGCTCCGCCTCCAGAAAGCCGCGTGACGTCACACAGACACTTGTTACGCCTTGCTGATACACTGGGTTGCCACTTGGATCTTGTAACCTGGAGAAGTCACTCTTTTCAACCCCTATGAGCGACTTTTGTCCAAGTTTCAAACTACAAAAATCAAGATTTTTTTATTATTCCGTTCGTTTTCGTCACTTGGGGTTTATACAATTCTACGATATATTGAAATAGATATTAGAGATGTAACTCACTAACTTAGAAAAGCCACTTTTTTCCTATGATTAATTATCATCAGTTTTTAATGTATTCTCCAATTTATAAACATCAAAATATGTACTCTATTACTTCGTTTCCTTTCGCCAATGAGGTTTTATAGGGTTCTGTTTAATCTGGAAACATCGGAATAAAGGTTAGGTGAAAAGCAAGCCATGATGAAAAACATTTGAATTTCCCTCGCTTCCCAGAAAATTGAATAACTTTCCTGATAGTGCATGCGAATATTATCCTGTTATATACTAGGAATTATTAGAATCCCCGACTATTCGACTATCAATTATTTCAGAAAAGGATATGAACGTTTAACGCCATTCAGCAAGATTACGAAATCGCGGGTGCTGAAAGCTTGGCCCGCTTTGAAAAAGAACATGATAACACACGGAGTTTTGATGATACTTCCTCCTTATCGGTATTAGAACTAACTAAAAGACTATGTAGAGAAATGACTAATTAGCATGAATTAGTTCGACCATGTCAAATATTACATCAACGACATCTATATGTTTTATATATATTGGTACTACATGATTGGTCGAATCGGGTTTTGATCAGTTGCAAAATCGGGCTCACTAGCATATGCAAATATATTTATAAATGGATACAATTATAGATAGCAACTACGATGACACATGGGATTTTCCGTAAATTCGCTGTAGCCATGAAACAGGTTGGATTTACCTTTCACGATATCGAAATGGCCTTCAATGTATCTTTTCTCCTGTACAGCTGATTAATATACTGTATCTCTGGATTTTTACACATTATAAGGAACCTAAAAGTGAACGAATGGATACTGTTTTCAATTCTTTATGATTCAACTTTACTTCAAACTAACCTAATTACTGCATTGTTAAACTGAATGTGGATACCGTGGATACTAGTAATGCTTAATATTCTATGATCATACCTAAATGGTTTATGCGAAAGGTTAAATGAATGATCACTTTGTAACGCCACCTTAACGTGCACTTTACGATTCAACTTCATTTCGAGCTAACCTAAAGCTCACAGTGATAACATTCAGCACTCTTTTATATTAAATGATTTCTGTAATTCTTTTCTCAAAGCTACAGTTATAATTTGGAACACTTACTTGTGCTAACTAAACTGTGCCAACGCCACTGACGCTTTCGATAATCGCAAGCAGTTCCTATCGAACGACCTATAGATCGAAATCCTAGTTCCTTAGTGCGTGGCGCTACTTAACCTAATTTGCACGCCCTTATTCAATTTGATTAAATATACAAAATTAAATACACGTACTACGTTCAGCAATTACGTTGAATAACGTTATGTGCACATATATTAAAAAGTGATGGTGTTTTTAAATTTACCTTGGAATATACCATTATTCATGTCATCTTGCAACGAGTAAAAGTAAATCATTTGCTCCTAGAGAATCGAGCACTAATCGCATACTTCTATAACGAAACTAATTAACAGTTTGAGATATATTAAGATACTGAGTACATTAAAACCATTTGATCAAATACAATCGATTACTAATTGATATGATCATTTGCCATGACTAACACAATTTCCCAGTAGTTGAACAATGCAACATATTCGCCGGAAGCTGGCGAAAAACTCTTCGCGTGAGAGAATAGACTGCGTATAAATAAGCCGAGAAATATGAAAACGCGAACACTGGCCAGAAAACGAGTGCACTCGATCAGAGGGCGGGCGATCTAACAGTGGGGATATGGAAGAGAGGAGGCGCGGCGGGAGGATGATGTCGACGGTGGGGAGCTTTGGAATTGCAAGGCTTAGGCCGTCCCGGGCCGCTTACGCGGAACACGCGGCTGAAGCCGCGCCGCCGGCATTACGTCGCGCACCGTCGACCGCGACTGACGTTCCTGTAATTGTGTTTCATTCCCAACCTCTATTTCGATGTACCGTGTTTTCTCGAATCTACAAACGAGCCTCGTCAACAATCGTGTCTGCACATAGTATCGAATCTTTGTCGCGAAACAAAAGTGAAAGCTTCTCATTTAAGCTGTCATTAGACCAACTGGTGTCAGAGGTTCGGAAACCTCGGCGTACCTCGCGTCCAGCAACCTGTAGGAGCCTCCAATCCGGGTAAAAACGTGTTACGTCATCAATAAGTGATCGTATAGTTTAATAATAAATCCTTGATAGATCGTGCATCGATCTCTGTAGTGACACCTCGCGGACTAAAAGTGCAATAGAGGGGAGAAACAGTTTCTGATTGGAGGTGTTACGTTGTTATTCGATAAATATTGTCATGGCGTTGGCGGGAAACGAGTAAGTTTATGAGCTGTCGTTATGGAACTCGGAGAAATTTCGAGAACGCCGACAATACTTCGTACGTATTATAAGATACGATGAATGTGTCGGTAAGTATCCTGGATATCCATCGTGTGGACCAGAAGTGGAGAAGCAGCTGCTGGAGGAGGAGTTACTGGTAGCAGCCAGGAAGTAGATAGCAGGCTCCGGTGGAGTGTATAGATCGAGGAGGCAAGTGAAGTCACGACGTCTTGCCCGGAGGGTGCGTGCTTGGGCGACGAGGGGCGGCTACTGGCCGATGGGATGCATCTACCGGTGGGTTCCGTGGGCTGCGGGGAGAATTACGCCACCGTTGGATCCCACGAAGGCGCCGGCCCGTGCGGCCCCTCACTGGCGCCTCTCCAGGGGGTGAACACCAGGTACCAGCAGGCCGACGACGCCGACGCCGGGGGAGGAGGTGGCGAGATGAGCGAGGGTGCCGCCGTCGGCGAGCTGTGGTGGACCGAGAGACTCGTCGGCGAGGCACAGGCTGAACACCCTGGCGAATTAGTTCGAACAGGTTCGTAATATTTCTAACATTGAAATCAGTCTGTCTTTAATCGTTTATGGAAACTTTGTAAATTTATTACGGTATATTTGTAGTGACTGAAGTAATTTGTTTGTGAGGATGTATGGATGGATGTGAATATTCATATTGTTTGTAAACTAGGATTACTAGGTTAGTAAAATTGTCTGGTTCGTTTACATTACATTACATTTACATTAATATGTAATGTGTTTTTGAAGATTTAAATGATTTGTTTGTAAAGTATATGGATAAAGGTTTCTGTTGTTCCTTTCTTTCTGCACTTTTGAGTCCTTTGCGATACAAGTTTTATAGTTTACTCGGTGAAAGGTGCGTGTTCGTCGTCGGTGGTCACCAATGTGTAGGAGGTTGAATGATGAGATTACTAGTAGATGAAATCGTTAATGTATTTAAAATTGTCAGTACAAAGTCCTGGTCGCGAAACGGCGTGTATAAAATCGTTTGGTCGCAGTTTATAATAATCCGTTTGCGATCGCGTCCGTTTATTTATAGTAGTCGGGGGGAAGTCGGAAGATTCAAATTTGTCTTTGTTTTACGGTTACATGTAGCGGAGTTTTCTATATGCAGTTTTCTATAAAATTTTCTATATGCAGTTGGTGAAATATCAGGTTAGTAAAAAATTATAATGTTTCTACGTAGATTCTTAGTCATATTAATCATATCTTAGAAGAAGACAAGAATAATGTTTGTACAAGTATACAATTAAATATGGCGGCCGAGAATAGAGTTAGATGAATTAAATTTAAGAACGTAAAAATCTTTATATAATCGTAAAATATCATTTTTCCCAAATATTAATTTAGAATATTCATTAGAAAAGTACGTAAAGTAATGCTTGTTACAAAAATTTAATTGCATCTGAAGGAACAGAACCAATTCTATTCCGCCTGTCTCTACAGCAAAGACACTAATTGCTTTTATAATTTTTTGCAGGATCTCCGTATTTTCTATGCAGTCAACTGCCAACTCACTGGCGGTCCAACAAGACGCTTCCGGTGGCGTTCAAAGTTGTCGCCCTGGGCGAAGTCGTCGATGGAACTCTAGTGACAGTGCGAGCGGGTAACGATGAGAACTGTTGCGCCGAACTAAGGAATTCCACTACCTTGATGAAGAACCAAGTCGCCAAGTTCAATGACTTGAGGTTCGTTGGGAGAAGCGGCAGGGGTGAGTCTCTTAAACAGTTCTCTCGGTTCTCATCCTTTTTTTCAAATACATACATGAGACATAACCTAACCTTTATCACGCCATTAGATTTCATAGTGATATAAAAATGAAATTAATATCTCGTATCTCTAAATGTAAACTGCTGACATTATAATGTTATACCTGAAATATCTAAACTAAAATCATGTATGTCTAAATGCAAACGTTTTTTAAGATTCTACATTAAAAAAACACAACGGTTAGATTTGAAGATATAGATCAATGATTGAAGATAAATGATCAAAGCTCGAAGCAACTGATTAAACGAGCCAATAGAGAGAGTTAGTTTTGAGGTTTCGAGTGTCATCGTCAGTGGCAGTTTGCTTTGTAAGTCGTTGAAAAAGCAGCCAGTAAATTATCTGCACGAGAGAGGCATGTACCGTGATTTCGAACCCCCTAAAAGCACGGTTATTGTAATCATCATCGTCATCAACTGGCCTCAACCCCGCTTGACTCGTCTCTCGCTTTTAAACCCTCCGCATCCGCGAGTTCCCTCGCATCCCGCTGCCCCCAGAGTCATTACTCGATGTCCGCCGGTAGCCCCGACCTAGCATCCGAAACAACTGGCCGTTAATCAGAAATCATCGTCCGTCGGCCAGAGAGAAAGAGGCTAAGTCTCGAAAATCAGGCAAATCCGATCAATGTTCCTACCTTGTTTCTGTAAAACACAAATATAAATTTCTTTATTTTTTAGTTTTAAGTTTATTTATATTACTAATTTACTTTACACTTAGTTTCTTTAGTTAATATGCCTCAAAAGTTAATCGCAAGGCTTTCTGAAACGGATGTATTGGTTTATGATGCAAAACTTTCTATTTCAAAAGCAATATTAAGAAAGATTGTAATTAATATTATACAGTTATTTGCCGTACTGTTTTCGTTTACTTGTCAGACCTTTACACCTAACATTATTTCAGATTTCTTTAAGTATCTTATTTATACAAAGTGAATAATCTATCCAGAAACTTTTGCACATAACTTTAAATGTCGAATGTATTTTCTTTCTAATCATATAGTAGATTTATTATAAAATTTTTATATACATATTTCGTAAGCATGAAGAGAATTCCTTAAGAAGCGTTACTGTATCAATCGAAGCGTAGTTAATATTAAAAAAGTAAAACTAAAGCTTTCAACGCAATTTACTCAGTTAGTAATTTTATCTTCGGATCCCATTTTTGAAAAGCGCCTCGATTAAAGCAGGCAGAAACGAATAGTCTGAGAGTTAATTAGAAATGTTAAATATCTTCTTTACCGTTTGCACTTTACGTTAGTTAATTCACTGTTTGGAAAACCGCAGTTGTTAAACTGCTTTAAAAGGTATAGATTAAGCTTCAATGCGGAAATTAAATCGTGTCAGCCGCGAACAAAGTTACACGTATCACGGGAACCGAGCTTTTAATAAATGATTGTCGAATGAATTGATCGTCCGGTAGCTTTTTAAATAATCCGTTTTTACGCCGATTAAGTCGCAGATTTCAGGGACGCGCGTGTACGTAGATCGGGCGACGATTATCTACGGACCAGCAGGTAAACTCATCGGGTTCTACAAATGCATTTTGCACCCCACGCACCGTACGATGCATTTATGAATTAACGAGCCGGACTGCTCGCGCTCGAGCTGTACGCCCGTCGATAGCATCATCTATGTTTCATTCGATTTCATCATGAAGTGCAGGGTCAGCGAGGTTCCATCCACCTCCTGACACCGGACACGCTATCCCCGAAATCAATTAGCGAAAGGGACACGTCCCTCGCCGGAATCCTTCGATCCCTTTGTCTAGTTTTTGGTATTTTTTTTCACTATCTCTCCTCGATAATCCGTAATACTCAATTTCGACGATTGACCAAACCACCCTCGTACCGGCCGCGACCGGCCAGTCTACCTACCCTCCTATCATCGAGGTTTTGTTTCCGCGACTTATTAATTTGATTGAATCCTACCGCACCGCTCCGATCTCCCCTCTCGATATTGCCGATTCGTCCAAGGAATTCGACGGAAAATTCGGAAGCGTCGAGCTTGAAATTTTCTCGTACATGAATATTAAGAATTCATCAAACCGAATCAAACGTGACCACCGTAGTCTGGCCAGACTAGATCGACTAATAATATATTCGAACAACAAAACGAAGTAACTACAACAAATCTTATCTAAAAGAAACATAAAATATACAAGATCAACGTTGTTGAAAGAGTTAAAGGAAGCAAGAGACTAGTAAGATGTTTGCAATTATCACCTTCCGTGAAGGCACGATATTTCTTCAGAGGATCGTAAACGAAAGGAAAGAGAGGTGGCTGGTAGCGCCGGATCAAAGAGAGGGGCTACAGAGGTTGAAACGGGCGTTCCATCATCGTCGGGACCGAGGCAGCCCCGTGCCTATAATTAGTAATATACCGCAGTCTATATCGACACGGCTGAAATTACCACCGATAGTAATTATTTGACAATTGCAGAGACATCCTGTTGCGAGACTCGGGACCTTCGTCCCCGTTCCACCGAACCCTTCGCTTTTCCATCCCAGCTCCTGGCTCTCCCACTTGGAGAGAGAGTAGCTACCTAGCCCTACGCGAGAGAGACCTCGTCTCTCTGCTCTCCGTTCCCCCTCCCTCCACCTCGGTGCCACGAGTATTAACGGACGGTTTCGAGTGGTTTCGGATGGTTGTGTGGGCGGTTTGGGATGGCGTTCATCTCATCCTCGGCACCGTTGGAAACGCACCGACACATCGAAGCGAGCCGGAGTCGCGCTGGATAACCGGCGATGTGGTGCACGTTATATAGGTGGCACATACGCGTGGCCCGGTTTTGTCTGTCGGTCTGTCCGTTCGTCGTTCGCGAATGCACAGCCTGGGTGTCCTGTCTCTGCAGATGACCGTTCCCATCATCGAGTATTAACCGCAGGTCCGGCCATCGGTGGGGGAAATCGGCCGTGCGGCATTATTAGCCCCAAATGCGATGGACTCGGACGATGGAGGGAAAGGGGCATTCGGGTGTCGTGCGCGGATTCCCTTCCTATCATCGCTTACGATATCGCTTCGGTCAGCTTCCGATACTTTTCACGCTTTTTTTTCACCCTTTTACATTCAACCCTCTTCTACTTTCTTATAATGGCATCCTTTTGCAACCATCTGGATTTTGTAAGTTATACATTGAAATTAAATGGCGTTCTTCGAGCCCAAGGCGTATCCTTGAATACAAAATCGTAGAAACGTCGAAAGTTTCTGTAGTGCCCAGCATAACAACGAGCGCTTTACTGTCTAGACAAATTTGCTACATTTACAACCGTCGAAAAAATTGTATTTCCTGTCCGATCCATCAACGACGAACGTTGTCATGCAGGCCGCGGTAAGAGCGAAAAGACAGACGTAACGGCGCGCGAATGCGATCGATGCGGCTAATCGATTTTAAAGCGAAAGCCAGAAAGAGGAACCGCGACACGCGCGATTTTTGGTGTTCTGAAACGAGCCACTTTGCGCTGGACCGAAACGATGACGATAACAAGGATGCAATGACGGGCGCGAGAGCGACAGCATCGCGGGCTCAGGGGCTGCAATGGGGGCAAAAGGGGTGGAGGGTGAGCGGCTGCACGCGGGGGAGAGGGCATGCTATAACTAGGATATAACGCCGTGCCTCTCTGCAGTCAGTTGCAGCTCCCGGGGGTGGCGGGGTTGGGGGTGTTTGATGCCGGTTATCATGTTGACAGACACAGCGAGGTGGACCAGGGTGCACCAAGGGGAGACAATTACAAATCGTTGACGTTTACGCCAACACAAACGACTATATGTCCGCGACACGTTAGATATCCTCTCTTTAACGCAAACGAAGGGCCTTCTTCGTATTTTCTCGGGTGTTTGTCGAATTTCATGGCCCAGATCTTCTTCCAGTTCCATTTAGATGTCGATGGTTTGGCAGATCGCAGAATTCTTTTCTTGAAACTTTGAATTTCTACGGAAGGAAAACATTGATGTTAAGTAATGTTTTTAATTTTTTACGCGAGAGTAACTCTAAATTTCAGTACGTTGTATGTCGATCCATCGCATGTCTTAAAAATTATCTCCTTATTTTTTATCAATAACAAAAGATTGAAAGCTATCAACAGTTACAGGTACCTTTGATCATGACAGCCGTGTTTCATGTATCCGTGTTCCAGTATCAATGAAATTTCCAAATGTTTTATATAACATACATGATATTACACGTGAACATTGACTGTATTAATTGTTCAAATACGTTCGCGAGCCACTGCTTATCGTATTAAAATTATATTTTTAGTCATAAAAGTAATATTCAAATCGGAAAATGAACCAATAATGGGCTTCTTCTCTTATCACCTTTATTTTTTATCCCAGACTGAATTGCAACAAGACGATCAACACCTCCTTCCTATAAAGGCAATCTATTTTTAAGTGGACCGTGCCGACACAAAGTAACTCGAGAAGAACCACGGCTATAATCCAGTTGACTTTAGCATCCGAAAAAGACAAGGGGTTGTTTCGTTGGAACAGGCAGCGAATTACCAAATGCATATTAGCGTGCGATGGGCCGTTTAAGAAAGTGTAGTCAATCTCCGCGACGGACGTTTATGGAGAGGGAATTAATATACCGGACCTTCAACTTCGAGACCTTCGTCGGTGATATATGCACACTGGTGCTCCACCCCCGGAACGTCCTTTTCTCTCCCGCTTTAGAGTCTGCGCGCTCTAAGAAACTCGCGGTCTCTCGAAACCTAATGGACGTGGATGTAATTGCGGTACGAAATCGTAAAGTATTTAGATCGAGATTCGCTCGTGGCACCACTGACCACAGAATATAGGTCTGTCGCGAATTTGTTTGCAACTCGATAGGTAATAAATTCCTCTTCTAACTAGAAATGTTATTACTTCTTATTACAGAATGTATATTATACAAAATTTAATTCGTTAGAATACAAGAAATATTATTCGAACGTTTCAGTAAATTTACATTTCGATCGATAATTAATTGTTCTTCTAACTAGGCTTCTAACAAACTTCTAACAAAAAGATTCATTCAGTATCTTCTTGTCTATAAGATTTCTTTAACTGTGAAATTCGATTGGTGATAAATTTCTCTTCTAAACAGATATTTTATTGTTCCTTTTATATAAAGAATCATTCTCTTGTATTGAAAATGTCCCGTCTGCCATTTCGAAACCGAGGTTTTATTATTTTCCTTGTGCCATCTTTACTTTGCTCCGTTCAATTTAAAATATTTAGCTACAGCCTGTAAAACTGAACAGGATCCTAGCTACATATGCAATAACGATATATCTTTACGAAGGAGTAGTACTTAACTTGATACTTTATTTTTAACTAAGGGAGGTACATATATATATCGTTCTTTTATCATATTCGATTTTTCTGTTTTAGGAAAAAGTTTCAGCATCACGATTACTGTATCAACGACACCACCCCAAGTGGCTACGTATACGAGAGCCATCAAGGTGACCGTCGATGGACCCAGAGAACCGCGCTCCAAAACGAGTGAGTAGATCAAACACTTTCCATTCTCTGGTAGGCCGTGGATCGCGAGATCTATCCGCGGCCACCGGCTGCTACTATCCGTGGATTCCCTGAAAATGTACCGATAATTCAACGAAAGTCCCTATACGCGGTAATGGGAAGTCATTACCGAGCAGATGGTGCGCGATGATGCAGTGGTCGACGTGCGTACCGCGCGTATGCGTGTTTTGGGTTAGCTATTCACCAAGCTGTACTACATAGACAATGCTTTTACCAGCACACTGCCGCGTGAAAAGTAATCCACTTACCGTAATATACTATGAAAACCTCGAAAAATATCCGTTAATTATCGATGCTTGACCATGCTTAATAACGGTGTCGTATGATGCGTATTTGCGATACCGGCTTGATATACAAATAACTGAAACCATCGTTCAATACGCTGTATTCATAGTCTTTTTAGAATTTAGAAAGAAGAAGGGCTAGCTTGACATTTTTCCAGATATTCTTTATGAAACTTGTCTTAATCGAGCGAAGATTAATTCACGAGTTGATGAATTTTTGTTTAGTTTGAGGGAATGCAGGGAACATTGGTACGTTTTAAGAAACACTATGAAATCCTCCAAAGAAAAATTATATGCCTCTTTAAGTTTGAAAAAAAGGAAGAAAATTGCAGATTGGGAAATCTTTGCAGATATTCTATAGGTATAAAAAATTACGTTAATCGAGCGAACATTAATTGAGAAGTTCCTGATGCGTTGCTCTCACTTTGACATCTGCAGAGCAGAGAAACGTACGTACACATATTGAATATTCGGAAACCACGGAGACAACTGGAACGGCGAAAAGCAGGAAAACAATGATTATTCCTGCAATTATTTGAAAATAATTTCGTTGAATCTGGAAATATTCAAACTTCAGCAGTTTTTGATTATCCATTATCGGTTTCACATAATGGTTCCACAAAATGTAAATTTATTTCCATAAATATTTTTCGATGATGCTCTCGTCGACGGGCGGAGAGAGAGAGAGAGAGAGAGAGAGAAATTCAAAAAATACAGAACGATTGTTCCAGCTTAAGCGAGTGCCACCAATTTCAGGCTTCCATCCGTAGAAAAAAATGCCTGTTATTTCGATATCAGATTAATAGCCACTGCGGAGTCGACCACGAATACGGCAGCTTTTTGCGGACGTTTCGCATTTGTTGTATAAAGTATTGATAGGCGTAGGACGATGCGTGCCCGTCGGTCTCGCAGATTTTTTTTTCACCGCTGTTGTTTTTCGAAATGGTCCAGCGTGATTGATTTTTCTAACGTTTTTATAGCTCGCTCACGTTCTGCCGGTCAATCGATATAGCACTAAGCGTCGAAATCTATAATACTCGTGAAATTTTCTGTAGAGGCATACAATTTTCAGAATCGAAGTTATTTAGAATATGACTTTCGTCAGATTCGAAGACAGGATAGAATTTTCAACTATTTATCTGTTAATATATAAAAACTGACAGTTCTCTGTACGCGCTCGACATGTTTGATCGCATGTATTTCGGCCGGGAAAAGTCAAAACAAGCAAATTGATGTTTTTTTTCGTTGTTTTAACGAGTAACCTATGGAAATCAACGGAATATCAAAAAATCATTTATGGAAACAAAAAACGTAAATTATACGTAGATATTCGAGCTTAATTTCTCAAATAGATTCTATCATAGATACTCTGTTTAATTTTTAAGACCAATTGGACAATTTAATATACGAGTTTTTCTCTAGTTTTTATAAATCCAAACTTCTTCAGTTTAAGAAGATAATCGACTTTTATGGCAAACAAACTGCTTCGATATCAGAAATCATCCACCGAAGACTAAAAAAATTAAATACCTGCTTAAAGATCACCGATTTCTGCTGGAGCTTTTACAGATCCAAGTGGATGATTGGACAAAACAGAAACAATTTGACAATTCTGAAGCCATCAATCTCTTCTTTACTTCTCAGAGATCCAAGCTTCCTCAGCTGAAGCGCTTAAACGACTGTTTGAATAGCATCATCCAGAGAATAGACAGACGCGCGACGCGTGAAAACTATTCCAGACGGCAATCGCCGGTCGGACTCCGTGGCGGATGAAAGGAATCGGCTTCGAGACAGGACACGCATCACGACATATTGCATACACGAGTTTTGGGCAGCGATGGCGTGGCTCCTCCTGGCCCTGGCACGCACCAGGGACAATCTATGTAACAACCAGCGTACGAGCGCCGTCGGGCAAAACAACCGGCGCTTTCATTGTCCTCGCAACGATGCGAAGCGCGCCGCTCCGCAGACACCTGCCGGCTATCATTATTGCGTGGATAATCGTGAGCTTTTTGTTATCGAAAATCACCACCCCTGCCCGCCCCGTTTTTCGGCTTTGGTCCCTCTTTTTCCCGTCTCGCCTCGACCGGCTGTTTCGCTGGTAATCGTGCAATTTCTGTAATTCGCCGGCCCGTCAGCGCGTGTAAATACTGCAAACGCGGCTACCGTGGCCTGGAACGACACGTAACCGGATTAACGGACTTCCAAGGCTGCGACAGCCTGACCAGAACCGTTTGAACGCGTTAGGAACGCGTTTGAGAAAGGAAGTTGGCAAGAATTTTACCACCGTACTTCCTTAGGAGAAGATTAAAAATTTCCTCTCGTTCTATCTAGGAAATTTCTTAATGTATACGTTATTTTTAAAGAAACTACGAACGATGAACTGTGACAGCTTCATTCCAACAATCGCTCCGTTCTGAAAGTAATAATTCTTGTAAATCTGGAGCAAGGAAAGCAAATAGTCGTTAGTTACACAACCTTCGTATCTTCCCTAACAATTTCTATTCGAGTATCGATGCTTAGAGCTGTATTACTCTCCTATCGATATACCATACAGGCTGATGGTAAGAGAACTTACGTCGATGACAATGTAAAGTATCATTAGACTAGTTTCTCATTCTGATTCCTCCTCGACTGTGGAAAACGTTCAACCAATTTCTCGATCATGCCTGGAAACGAAAACGAATGGAAAAGGTAGCCATGAATCGGGTGGAACGACCGGAGAAAAGGGAACGAAACAAAGTGGCTACCGGGTAGCCGTCACCGTGGCCGAAAATCATCGAAACGTTCCCGGCAAAACAATATCGATGGATCGGCCGCTGTCAGTCAAAGGTTGAAATTGAATTTGCTTGTCCAGTAATTGCTCCGCGTTTGGAATTTCGATTAGACAGGAATACACGACGCGTTCGTCTCTCTCGAAATCATTTTCCCTTGCCCTCGTAAAAAAACCCTTTCCAAAGCTATACACGTTCGTTCCAAGCTTAAGTGTTGCAACCGTGATTCAAAATATCAAAAAATCCATTTGAATTCTTAAACAACTAGACTAAAACGTGGTTGCAGCGGTGTATTACAGCTTATAAATATCAAAATCGGTACGATCATGGATTGGAAAAGCACGTCTTGGGGAGATGGAGAATTTTAGAGCGAATCGGAAGCAGGTTCATCCAGATAGATCGAGAGAAATCGCGCGTTATCGAACGATATTACTCCCAGTAGCCGTCCATTGAAACTATAGAGAGATTGCAATTGAAAGACATTACCGGATGATTGGAAAGAATCCTTAGATCGAGATACTGGATCACTTGTCTCGATGAATTCCTTGTTTGTATCCACCGATTCGTCCAAGTATCGTCGTTGTTTGTATCTACCAATTCATCGACAGTAGGTTAGAATTCTAAAGCACAAAAAGAAATGAAAATCGTCATTAAAGTACAGTTAGCTTAGAAACAGTTTGATGATACCTATCTCTAGTGGATCAGCGATAAATGGTGTGTTTTGGTGTTCATTCGCGAATCATCAAGGTCCTACTCGATAAGTTTTGCATCTTTTCTAATAATTCCTTTCTAAATCGGTTCATACATTTACATTATTGCTGTGTCAATTTATCATAAAGCTCGCTAGTACGAAAATATAAATCGTACGAAGTACTGTCAGATCAGGTAAATAACGAAATTATTTCAAGTAACGGGGCTCGACTGCTCCGAGCTGATTGGCATCATTGAAGAGCAGAACCTTGCTTTGTCCTTCTTTCTGAGAAAAGGATATTTTTACCATAAATTTTCACGAAGGAGAAAAATCTAGCAAATAGAGAGAGAGAGAGAGAGAATCTTCGTACAAGAATGAAAAGGGAAAAAAAGGAAATATTCGACTTCTCTAGAGTCTAGACTGACCTGTTTTCTATACCATGGAGGAATAGGAATTTTCTTTATCGTTCCTTCCAAGAAGAGGACCTTTTCTGCGATAAATTTTTACGAAGGAGGAAAATCTAGCAAATAGAGAGAAAAATAGTTTTGTACGAAAGCAAAAAGGAAAAAAGAGGAAAGATTCGTGTAAAATTCTCGAAATGCTGGCAGACCACGACGTGAAGGAGGACGTAAGACGAGCGGAGGGAGGGGTCCGTTATTAGAGAGGAGGAAAAAGCCGCGCTATTTCCGTCCTCTGGGGCTGCCACACTTTGATTAGATAAGCCCACCACTCGTGCTGCGGAGATTGGAATTATTGTTCTCTCTCCCTCCCTCTCTCTCTCTGTCTCTCTGCTTCACCATGTTCAACGAACAGGCGAAGGGGCAATCGGTGAAGGTGTTATATCACGATCGTTCTTGTTTATTGTAATTAACCGCCTTTCCGCTTCTAGATTCGGATAGCAGGTACGTTTTCAGATATCCCGAACAGGCACGACGCGATAGCGAAGTCAAGTCTTGATGATCTAACATTCGAAGAGATCCTTGGTGCTCTGATGTTGGATCGGTCGAAGAACAGTCCTCGTTCAGGTGTGTTAGATCCCCTTACGTAGTTGTGAAAAGCGTGAAACTAATTAAATAACGTGACTCGTGTATCAAGTCACTTCTTTCGTCCTTGTTTAGTATATTCCACGGTCCTGATTCTAGTGGTTTCATTTTTTTCGCTATTGTTGACAGACATAGAAATCCGAATAAAAGTTGTGGAAATTTAATATTTATAAAACTTATTGTCGTAGCAAGTCGCTTCTTTGGCTCTTGATATATTTTACGATCGTTACGCTCTTCTCTTCATTCTTCTTTAATAGAAACATTATTTAATGGAAACATCGAAGAAAGCAAAAGAGATTGTAGGAAAAGAACCTTGAGGAAAGTAGTTATGAGAACTTAAGCAAATACATTTTGTCGTATCAAGACACTTTTTCCTGTAATATATTCGATAATCATATTCCTGATCTTATTTCTTTTTAATAGAAACATCAAACACTAGAAGACACAGCGAGAAATCGAAAAGAATCTCTTAGAGAAGAGTTCAGAGGGAAAATCTCTCGAAAGGTGTAATTGAAACCTCTGCCTCGTAGAAAGGACGAAAGCGCGCTGCCTTGCTCTCCTCCATCGCAATCCGTGATCCATTCTGAATTATCCGCCGCCGTGCTACATCCCATTCTACTTTGCTCCTCTTGAATGGAAACACCTCGGCGAGCCATCCAAAAAGAGTGTCGGCCGGTACGTTTGGAGCATTACGAGCGTCCGGTACGTGAGAAGTCGTGGGATCCGGTCGAGGAGTTGAACACAGAGCTCCCTTGTTTCTCCTGGCCCGGCGATCGTGGTAGTCGGTAGCGAGGAATAATCTTGTAGGCATCGGTTGGCGCACCGGAGCTGACCATCTGGGCTCACCGACAATTTCGTGCAGTTTGCGGTCGAACTTTATTTGTCGTTCGCCCTCGTGGCCGAAGTTTCTCTCTTCCTCTCACAGCCGAGCGTGTTTTCTTTCCTCTTTCAACTACTATTCTCGTCTTCCTTTTCGTTCTTTCTCTCACTGGAAGAATAACAATTTGCGCCTCGCGAGCTCCCATTCTGGGCTTCCTCTTCTGATTCCGAGAGGAAAGGGGAACGTGCTCTACATCTCTCGATCGACGCCAATCCTCTGCAACCGTGTGCTCTTCGAGCGAAAAGTGGAACGAGAAGATCTTTTTTCAAGGAAACGTAAAGGAGAAAAATTATCCAGAGCTTCCTATAACGATCGATATTTCGCGAATAAAATGCCAGAGGTTATATAGCCTAGTGATTTTGCCACTGAATGTCCTGTTCAGTGATTACGTAAGCACTCGAGCCTATGCACGTGGCGCATAATGTGCATCGCCGTATAACGATACACACGGACTGCGTGCATATTGCGATCCGCCCCAATAGAGAATCGCCATGTTCGCTGTGTATACTATGCAGGCAACGCGATACTTGGCTCTGCCAGAGCTCCATCAATTCACCGGCGGTGGTTGGAATGTGCGAGGAATGCTATTGAAGTCGATCGAGACGCGAGCCACTCAAATTTCTTAATTATCCCTCTCTATTGGGCTAATTGCACAAACATATGTCTTCCTTGTCCCTCTTCGTCCAGGATGCTGAACATCCCTGCTTTGGATAGCAAGATTATCCAATCTTTCTTGCGTTTTTGCGCGCTTCTACAAATCTCTTTATGTTTACACTTTGAATTGTTAATTCAATTAATTGTTAATCGTACCTGATTCTATTGGCATCGTATTCTTATATTTCAATCTTTCTCTCGTTTCACTCAAAAGGAAGAATTTGCATAAATACTCGTTGATGCATGTGAAATGCGCAGTCGTTTTTGCAAGTAGAAATTTAATCGCACGTAATTTCCGTCAAACATTATATTTTTAATTGGGGAAATTACCATATGAGTGTTTACTAATTAGTTTAGTTATGGTGAGTTTATAAAAATGATCAGTTCTCCGTCCAAAGTTTCTTGGAACGTAGCTGTTACAGTTTTCCTTCTACTTGAAATAGAACAAATACTTGAAATAGAGCAGAAAATGGTTTTAACTTTTCACATTTCACAAATAGTACATAAATTTATATCTCTAGCAACTTCACGGTAATTTTTCAAATTACATCTTCTTATGTATGTGACTTATAGCAGATTTTGGGAAACAACATTTTATATGCACCAACCCAAAATGTTTTAATCTTAGAATTAGAAAAATTCGCAAGTTTGGATCGAAAAAGACTGAAAGAATGCAATAAGATTAAAGTTGCCTTCGGTTTCGTTTAGGATATAAATAAATTCATTGACGCATAAAACGCTAAAATTGGAGTAGAACTGGAGAGAAACGTGTTATTTATCTTTCAGGGCAGACACACATTCCTGGATTGGCGCGAGTTCCCGCATTATCCCGAGTTCCTGGACTGGCACGAGGGACCTTCCCCGACGCACCAAGCCCGTTCACTCCCTACCTACGGGAACCAGAGCCGTACAGGAGGAATAAGCATCACGTCGGCAACAACGTCACCGCGAATTCGGTTAGTGGTGCCTGTACCAACCCCAACAACACCGATCCGACCGCATCGCCTGCTTCCAGTACACACCTCGGGGCTAATAGTGGCTCCTCGGCTCATCAAGATTGCTACAAGCACAGTCCTCAGCATGGTGGTGAGTCTCACACCTTTCACTATAGCTTTCGTGCCTCTTTGTCGACTTTAACGCTGTAACAGCAGGCTAATTTCCAACATATAGCGTTGTTCATAAGTTTTAGGACGTCTATGTGATGTTACGTTTATTGGAAGATTCTGATAGATTTTACTTTATTTGGTATCTTATATCGTAAGATGCGAATTTTGAAATATATGTGTATATTACATACATGGAATTTGACTGCATGATGTGAATAAAATGACAAATTTCTGTTAAAATAATTGCAAAATAGAAGCGGTGAGAAATTTATACTTGGTGCCTCGATATAGCTGGTAGGGTAACTTTCAGGTCAATAATTAATAAAGTATGGTTTAGGTCGTGTCTGTTGGACAATTTAATATCCCAAAATATTTGAAGTGGGAAGGTAGAGCTAATAAATAAGTAAAGAGATACACAATATCGTGCACTAGGAATTAACACACACCTGACGCTAGTGTAACATAGTGTTAAGCTTTGAACACTCGTGAATTTCACGAATCATTCTGGTATTCTGGTAATAACGACTTGTTTTCTAAATTATAATTAGTTTAATCGAGATACAAATATAAGACAGTTTCCTTCGATTTCTCGATACAGTGGATTACAAATATAGACGAAACGGATCGGTTAGAATCAGAATATCCAAGCTACGTGGCTAATTAATTATCAGAGCTACTTGCACAATTGTAGTGATATTTTTAATAAGATCTTACGAGTCGCGTAAAACTCTTTCCAGCCATGCAACGAAATTCGTTAACTTGTGACTTGTGAATTTTCTTCAGTTTTCTTTCGCATTTTTTAGATTCTAACGCTAGTTCGATCGAGTGAGTGCGAGAAGATAGAGGCCGTGTCTTCCGGTCTGTTTGCTCCTTTCGTTTCGATAGCGGATACTCCTCGGGCATCATCATCTTTCGCTCACGACCAGCATCCTCGTGGCTCGTGGAGCGACTCGAAACTACGCACAAACCCCACCCAACCCCTTCTCCTCTATCAAAATGGGGAGGAGGAGAGGCGATGGCGAGGGATCAAGAGGAGGGGGGGTCTGCCGTTTCGCGAGGTAATAGTTTCATACCTCGTTCCGGCTCTGCACCCTCTAATTCAACGTAATAACGACCTGTTCAACCTGCCGTTTCCATCTCTTCTCTCGCTGATCTCCGCCACGATTCACCGTTGGATCTCTCTACCACGAGGCAAAAGTGTCCTGTCCTCGCATTGTTACATTCTCGTTGTGCTCAGTAAACAGATTTATCCACCGTTTGATTCGTTTTTCCTCATCATTTATCATGAATCATAGTCTCCAGGTGGAAAAAATTCTCGAAAATTTCTGGAAATGGTTTAAATTGATCTGACAAGGTTAAGCGGTAACTTTTTAAGAAATATTTCGAGGCCAGTGAAGGTATCGAAAGAGTCGATAATTCAAGATGCAAAAAGGCGGGAAACTCGGCAGCCAGTTTATTTCTGCATGGCTCGTCTCGCATCAGCGGTCTCGACCTGATCAAAGTTAAGTAGACGCGCCCCTAGCTGGCAAGACCTCTTTGAAGCTACGTTGCGGTTTCTCTTTGCCCTAATCTCCTCCTCCTCTTCGACCTCCGCTACCTTCTCCGTCGATCGTGCTACCTTCCGGGCCAACTTTACTGCACCCGTGTCACCTTCCTGGATCGGCCACCATTGTAATTACCTCATCTGGGGAAGCCAACTTTCCCTCGCCATTCTTCTTTGGTTCATGCAAGACAGTGGTTTACATCTTTTCTTTAACCCACTGTTTGTGACCAAACCGTGTTATAACTGTGTGTTATATGAAGATTACAGGGGAAGTACAGGATAGGTCGCACTTCCTATCTTTCGCAGGGAAACGGTTTTGAGATTTAGCACTTTGTCAATTAATATCATATTATCGGACTTGTTTCTGTGTTTAGTTCTGGCACGAAACATGTAATTTTTTATCCTCTTAATAATTTTACAAATTTTACTCGTAATATCAAGACTACCGAATCTGACTACAAAAATTTGATACAATTAAAGAAACTCTTCGAAAAAGAACCCTTTGTTGAAAAATAAGAGTATGTGCTACGACTTCTTTTGCCAATGCTTTACAAGCAATAAAATCACGAAAAAGTTACTTTGGCGACCCCTCAAAAGGTTTGGAAGATAGTACATTTTTCGAGTCACGATCGGGATCGTTCGCCCGTAATGTAACTATTTATACGCCTATCATATGAATGGAAATCTCAGGCGAAATGCTTGCTTTACCAGTCGCTCATTCATCTCTCCTCTCTTGCTCTTCTCTTTCTTCACGCCTAATGAGCAGATGCAAGGGCCGGCACACGTACGAATGAGCTCAGAGTGCGAAATGAGCGTCGGTGGATGCAATTTTCTTCCTCCTCCTCATCGTCTCCTCCCATCGTAGCCGAGTCTCTCTGTTCTTCGGTGTTTTCGAGGCAGGCCACCGATTCAGTGATCCCCACTGAATTTACAGTCCGTACAACCTACAAGACAGGCCCGTGCACTCACGTACGACTCACGTGCACGTCTGCGTAATACCAGGGATCGATCGAGAAGCGATCGATCGATCGAGAGCTGGATCCATGTTGTTTTTGCCGTTCGCTGCTGGCACGAACTCCTCCTTTTGTTTCGGGCTCGGTTCGCTTGCGATGCCAGACGTTGTTGAATCGAACCTCTATTCCTCCCTCTTGCTCCCCATCTTCTTCGTAATCTTCTTCTTCTTCGCCATTTCGTCTCTCTTTCTGCACCGCCACCGGTCTCTCCTTCGCGTGATTGCTCTCTAAATCTCACCTACATGATCACTGTCGATCGTGACTCGGCCAGCTACGTTTACGGACTATGAATCAAACTGCCGTGCCTGACTAGACGAGGAAATTTTCAACGCTATTAGTAGACTGCGTGTATTTATGCAAATTTAGTTTTTTATGAACGCAGTTAAAGAGCCAGGGCCCAGGGAAAGATTCGTCCCATCCACTGAATATTACAAGGAGGATAGCACTTTGGATATTTCGCATACTTTTGCAAGTATTATGCGCGTTCCATCCATGTTTGCGCATTTAAACTTTCTATAAATCAAAACACGCATTCTAGCTATTAGGTTAGATGAAATTTCTGTATTTGTTTTCGGCAAACGAGTAACGTGGTAATACATACTTTCTACTGTATGAAGTATCACAACGAGATGCAAACTATTTGTGGCTAAGAAGGTTGTGGCTATTAGGATGGCACAAGGACAAGAGACATGTATCGCTGTCTACAAATATTGGAACACCTGTTAGTTTCATAGAAAATATGATAATTCATATGAATTACCATAGATTACCACCACAGAGAAGCGATTAATCGGTGAAATTTTTGTATGCAAGGTAACGATTAAAAATATAGAGAAAAAGTTTTCGGCGATTGTTTGCAAGGATTGTAGAAAAAGAGGGATTAACGATAGTATATTGACGACTATAGTAATTCGATTGGAACTTCATTGACAAGATTTTAGATAAATTAAGTAGGTAATCGAAACGAATGGAATCATTTATGTTTTTACCACTAAAATCATGGCAGTTGTTTCTCATCACAGTGTTAATTAAATTCCAGAATATAACACATACGATATGGGCATAAAAATTTCCTATGACAAGTATTGGAATGCTTTCATGAGCCAGTGTTCCAATCAGAGTAGCATTCCGCTCGCCAACCTTCTTTCCAATCTCGAACACAGTACACGTTTCTATTCGTCATAAACGCACCAGAAACAAGCTCATACAGCAACAATCTTGGCTAGAAGGTTTCTGCAGGTGAAGAAAAAAGGGAAGCGAGCGTTATTCCTGTCTCTTATAATATAACCGTGTCCGTTTCTCGTCTTCTTCCCTGGAGTCTCATCTCGAGTCGTGATCGGGGTAATAAGGCTCTGCCAGTGGCAAGCGGGCCGAGTACCTGAAGAGCTGGTGCAGAGAATCGAAGGAAGAAGGTTGCAAGTCCTCTTGCCTGTTGGTCGAAACGAGAGGGGCGAGAAGAGAAAATAAAGAGGACAGGAGAGACAAAGATGCTGTTGACGTAGTAGGGGTAAGGATGCTGATTATGGGGTGTCAAACAATCACGCTGATTGTATATTCTCCGCTCACTTCTTCTGTCTGCCTCGACGTTTACTCGTAGTCGCAACCCGAAAGCGGTGGATCTGTCTCGCTTGCTCGCTCGCTTGCTTTCTTCGAGACGTCGTGTCGTAGAAAACGTAGAAACGGGCAACAGCAAGGAATTACGTTAAATTATGTTAGACAATGTCTTCTACCGTTTAGTGTCGAAACTAGTCGAGATTCTTTTGAGGCAAGATGCATAAAAAAGGAGAGGAACAGTTTGTCGTCGCATCAAGTTATTTCACGAGTGTGCTCCTTAAAGATTAAAGTGATCCACTTTTTGCAAATTTCTTAATTTTACGATACGATAGATAATTAACTTTCGGATCTTTATTTCATTCGATGACTAGACAGAAGAGTTTCAGAATGAAATGATTGGAAAAAATGGTTAGAGTAATCTGATAGATTGCAACATATTGAAAATATGTAGGTGAAAAATCTACGATATTCTGCAAGGGGCAAATAACATTGGTTTAGTTATTACGTTGATTTAACATAATTAATTCAGCCCTCGCGATTAATGCCAATAATATTTCCTAAATATTCCATAAGGTGACAGAAACGTGTATTTAAATTACTCAAGATTAGATGCAGAGATAGTTTCGCTGTAGAATTTATCAGGCAGGAAACGTCACTCGCGATATTTTACATTTGTGACCTCTATTTTACTCAAAAACGCAATTCATACCCGGAAACTTCGATTATAAAGATTGCATAAATATATTTGTGTATCTATTTACCGGTAATTGGATAGAAAAGTTGAAGAAGCGAAGGGGAAACGAAGGAGGCAAAGATTTTCGAATCTCGCGATTCCCACGTGCCTCCACTCGTGGCAGAGAACACGGCTACCTCTCTGCTCGTTTCTCTGCCTTTTTCTCCACCTACTGATGATTGTCGTGTTTCTTACTCGTGAACGAAGATTTTGTCCGACGGGGCTTAATGGAAGGCTAGTGCGTGCTTGTACGGAATCATTATTCTTCCTTGGGATGGTTGGGAATTTTAGTTAAACGGTACTCTGCTGCTATAATAAGATAGAGAGAAAGAGAAGGAAGAGAGGCCTTTGTCGTTTAATGTCAAGCTGCGGCCGGATTCGCATAGAATTTCATCTGGAAAGTCAGTTGCCATTCTCTCGAACGCGGTACTTCTTTTTAATTCTCGCGGCTGGTATCACGTGTGGTTGATTAAATTTCTTCGTCACGTCGGCGCCTTCGAAGCGTCTGAGGTCTGCACGGGGAAAGGGTTACCTTTCTTAAAGGGGTGCGAGGCAGAGAAGTTGCCAGGCAATTAGGAAAGTGTCACACACACTCCTTTCGCGAGTCTCCCTCGCAACACGCCAACCCCTATCATGCTCTATCAGCAGGTTATTAACGTACAAGCTTAAACTTGCCGCGGGAACTCTAAAGGATCCGTGACACATTAGGAAACGTGCAATCAACACCCTCTTTAAGTACATCATTAACTATGAAAGTCGGCTTGCTCTTATTTTCACAATGATTCGAGAAAATATCGACGTCCTGGGTCTTATTTCTCAGAAAATATGTTTCCTGGTATATACAAATTTGCGGAGATTTTAATGCATCAAGCATTCTTGGCTTCAGTTTTCTAGCTTTTTAGAGACGAATTTTTCTTTCAACATTAATATAATCCCTTTTACGTATTGTGCACAGACATTCGTAAAGTTAAGATCTTTTTAGCTGTAATTAATATTGAAATACGTCGATGTATCGTTGCAGACTGTGAACTGCAGAATGTGAAATGTGGTTCGTTGGAGGTACTGGGTTCTGGGTTCCATTAGGTGAATTGCGTGAGAAAAATTATAGTAACTCAATAATCTTCTACAAGTTACTTTGGCGCATATCGTACCATTAGCCTCGTAAGAGTTGAAAAAGTTCCTTCGTATACTTTGCACATATTTGTGGGAATTTTAACGCTCCTTTCGCTTACTATAAGTCAGGACGCGTGTAAGTAAGGAAACTTGGTCGCAAACGAGGCTTCGATGCTCACCGAAATGACGAACGCGACCGCAGAACTTAATTAAACTCGTAAATCCGTCGCCACCGTCGTCCCAGACAGCCACGACCGTTGTTGCGCCTTGCTACTTATTTCCCTGCTCGCAGTCGACCAATCACTGAACTCTATTTTGAATTCATGCAAACGCACCCTTCGTACGTTGCAACAGGACATCACACTTCCTGAATGGAATCTTCCCTTTCGTTAAGAAAAAATGATCCGTAGAATGAAAAGTTTCAACGAGTCTCTATTCCAAGTATCAAACAGCTTTAGGAAAGATTCAAGTACTTTTCGGTTTTCAGTGTCTCACAAAAGCTATTTCAACACTTAGCGTAGAAAACTTTGTATTACATATGAAACGTGTGAAAGAGTTTAACTTGAAACCTGAAACTGGAACCTGAAAATGTGTACAGGTTACAAGACATTCACTGCAAACATACGGTTAGTAAAGAATTAGCATATAATACGAATACTGCTCTTAAACGCAGTATTATTATTATTATTGCTAAGGATGAATATGTGGCTCGTTAATACAGCGAATAGTCGAATACTTGTTCAAATACTTCAGCGATCTTTACAAAGTACGTGCTTGCGATAAGTATCTTAAAACCTCTACGTACATCTTCGAATTGGTTTCAAATTTTACCGATACACAGCCATAGTAGTCGTGCCTCATTACAGTGCTAATGAAATTTTTTAATGTTTCATGTAATACACGTAATATATGTTCATAAGAGCTTCCTGTAAGTGTTGATATACTTTTGCGAGCCATTATAAGTACATTCAGGATCATGGAAGGAGAACTGGACGAGATCCTCGGCTTCCGCAAAATGGAATTTCAGAAATTCCTGGGCTGCGGTGCTCGGTGAACTTTATCGCCTGTCGGTTTATCGCGTATCCTGGTGACACGACATCCTTCGTGTCCGTCCAATCAGGCGCGCACTTGGCGGACGACTCAAGGAAACCCGTGGTGACCGCTAGGCCAAGACCGCGATAATAACCGGGACGAATGGAACGTTTCGTTTCCATGTATTCCCCCTTTCAAATGCTCAGGATCCAACCGAGGTGCTTTCCGGAGATAGCCGGAAGTAGGTTCCTCGTTGCCTCGTGATTCGATCGCGTTTGATCGCTCCATCCAGCAGATAAACATCCAGTAGACGACAAGCTGACTCAAATAAGCGACAGAGCGTAATCACTTTTTATTATTTGGTGTCTCTATTTTGTCTTTATTATCTAAGATCCTTGTTGTTCAAGATCGGAAGATCGCGTTTTCTATTTTTCTTTTTTTTTTTCTTGTTCTTTGTTAGAGAGAGTTGTTACAATTTATTTGATTGTGTAGAGAGAGAGAGAGAGAGAGTTGAGAATCTAGGATGAGATAGACGAGTTTTGGCACGAGGGCTACTCTTGGGAGGAGGGTGGATTGAATCGAACCCTTCGCCCCGAACGCATCCACGCTTTTCCCACGACGCTCTCTGCTCGTTCGACGTACACTGTCCCCGGCTGCTTACCACTGAAAAATTCGTTTGTGGGTATTTTAAGAATGTAGCTGATTTCTAGAGACATTTAGTGAAAATAGAATTTTTATAAAAGAAGAAATATCAGAAAATATACGGATATTACGTATGAATATGGATATATACGAAATATGAGAAGAATTTGTGTTTCGCAGCTCAAGAAAATTCAGCTCTGGAAGGCTCAAGTTTTACAGCAAAATTATTGCCGCATCGTTTTAATCCACTGTTAAACTATTAAATCGATAGAAAAGATAGCTTCCAAGAAACAATATTCTCTAAATAATGACACGCTTTGCAAACGAATTGCGAAAGTCAGCGTGGATAAAAATTTCTGAAGTGGATCGATTGGCTGGCTGATGGATGAACTGGCCGAAAATCGAGGCGTCCGGCAATCATCAGGATACTCGTTCGAATCGATCTGAGAGATGATCGAGGGACAATCTCGAGCAAATCGATCGAGGTCGATCCGCCGGCTCGAAACGTAGAAAGAATTGAGCCGGACGAGCGAAGCGAGAAAGCAGTTCACGATCCAGAGGATCCCGCTTCCCGAGATCGTCATCCTACCGAAACATCGGAGCAAAAACTCTCGAAAATCTTGGATATAAAAAGACGGCTAGGCTTGTTGCAATAATAAGCGCTTAGTCGACTGAAGAAACGGAAAACTGCACTTCCGACCACGTTCATCTCGCGTTTTACCATTAACAGTCATTTATTTGGAACAGTTTCTTTCATCATGAGATAAAAAGCATCGTGACTGCTCCAGGATTATCTCATTGAATCGAGTGTTTCGATTGTTTTTTGAGGAATTCTTGGTGCATCGCGTCCTAGAAGGAAATTGCAAATTTTCACACGCTGCACTTTTACAACTGTTATTTGTTTTGATATCGAGTTTTTTTGAGTACAGAAGTTTGAGCGCTCGAGACATTATTTTTAAAATACACCCTAGAATTTGACTATATATATATTTTTTTTGAGGTATTCGATACTAATTATACATTTACAATAAAATTGAGCAATTGGCAAGAGGTAGAGTTGAATAGTTTGATTTTCATATTTCACGCGTTACTTTCTAAATATTAGATAATATTAAATAGGAAAAAAAGATAATCAACATAATAATATACCGATTTTCCTCAGTTTCTGTCCTGCTTTCCAAACCACTCTCAGATTTTTCATTAATCGATGCTGCAGTAATCGATGTTCCAACAGTTAGTATTCTATTGTATATTTATTTTGATAAATCTAAAAATAACAAAACATTAGAAGCAGAGGAGTGTCAGTGCTTAAAAAGGGAAAAGCTTTTGTACAGTAAGAGATCAGATAAGCGCGCACGAAGCAGAAGCTTCTATTTAATAATGAGTTGCTCGCCTCATTCTCCATTCGTCTCGCGCTCCTCCCCGTTACTTGGCCAAACCGTAAATGATGTTGGCTTCTGCAAAAGGATTTAAAGGTCCCACCACGTTTCTCGTAATGTCCTGCCGTTCGCAGAAATCCTCACAACGAATTACCATACTATTTCCCAACCGGTCGCAGCTGTCTAGTATTCATTCTTGATTCTAATCACGACCTTGCCATCAAGTCTTTGATTTTGATCATTTTAAATAAAATGAAATTATATATATGTTATTATATATATGTTATTTAAAAAATTTATGATTTTATTACGCGAAAACATAGCTAAGAAAATTGTTTCGTTATGATTTTAACAAGATGATTCCTTTCTTCTTCTTGATGTTCTTGTTAGATCTCGTTGAAATCCAACCGCTTTTGTGACTAAGTCTCCGCTCTAAGACCACCCACGACACTTTCAAGACCGACTTTACATAGTCGACGCGATTTCGAAGCCCGGAAATTCCAGGGATGCTAATGTTGCCATTAATCTCGGTGACTTGCCCGACTCTCATGCAAAAATCTTAATCTCGCAGGGTCATCGCTAACAAACGCATATTTACGTTTGTTAACTTACAATAAAGCTTAGCAAGCGTATAAAATGGAGAAATGGTTAGTTGTAAATTTAACCAATTACGTTACGGAAGGTTTTATAATATGGGACATACCATGCTATCTGTGTAGAATGGCTTTCAAGTTTTTCAAGTAATGTTATATTAAATTATAGAATTCTTAAGTTTATTAAATAGATTTACGGTACATATGTAAAGTATAATGTCTAATATACTTTGTATTCACACGATTAAATAATTATTCGATTCGTTTATTTTTTAAATATGAAAAAGTACAGAATGTCCTGTATTTTGTAGGCATAAAACAAAGTTTTTCAAGTATCACGTTACTCAAACATGTCATTTTGTTTTATATTCCTCTTTCCACGAAGCTTTTCAACCAGGATCTAAATGAAATTAATTTGTCATCATATCTGCAACAATTCGAAAAATAAAACACGACGTTACGAGAAAAGCAAAGAGACGTACTTATAGAGAGAATTTAAAAGTGAAACGAATTTGAAGGAAAGAGGAAGGGAAAGAAAAGCACGAGATGAACCACCGAGATAGCGAACGGAAGTACCGGTAAGGTAGACGAATTAGGATCGAAAGGAAGCCCATACTGGCCAGCCTTCTTTTCGTTACACAAAATTCCTGTACTCGTAACATCTCAGGTACATTGGCTGGATCGTGTCCGGAGAGAGAAGGAGAGCAAGCAGAGGAGAAAAAAATAGGAGAAGGAGAAGACTAAGCAAGGCAAGAATAAGTCGAGGGAGAAGAAGAGGAAGAAGAGGTGGAGGCAGTTACGTGATCCACGCTCGAGAGGGCACGGATCTTCGTCCCGATCTCGAAAGATCCTCTCATTTTACCTGCAGACGATTTTGGTCGTCTATCAGTTCTCCGTCTTTTCTTCGTTTTTCCTCTCCTTCGTTAGATGTCGAACAATACGGGGCCAAATTGAATTACGCCGGCGGGCGTGAACTGTAACATCAGGGTGAGGATTCTTTAACGCGATCGAACCATACAGTCTTCGCCGCAAGGAACCTCCTGGCCATGAATTTTATTCATTTTCTTCGATACACAAGTATGTATGTACTTACATTGAGAGCAAAATCCATTAAGCCACGCTTTTTCTGAACAACGGTTTATATAGCATTAATTCATTCCAATAAAGCGTATCATAAAGCGGCGAAGGCGGGTCAATTCTGACTCGTGCAGTTTATTACATTTTAGGTTACCATACACGTTACTTAACGTATTAGCTCCATATCTTTAGCTCCTACATTACTTACCGCACGTTACTTTTTCTCAAATATTTCTGAGGGTTTCATGGTACTCTTTCGATTTACATTAAAAGATCTGTATGATTCTATCGTCAATGATACAGTATTTCCCTTCAGATTATTCAGCGTTGGCTTCGTCCACTTTTCAATCTCAATGTCTCATATATAAGGTGATCTATTTGAAGTTTTGCATGCAATTATCTCCCGAACTACTCGTTATTCCAGCAACACTTAATTTCTCGCGCGAAGAACATCCTATAACAGTCAGAAATCTCATCTATGTGGTCGTACCTCTCAGATTTTAATGTATTCTTTGTATCTTTAAATGAATCTATCTGTTATCATTTAGCCGATTCTACGATGAATTCATCGACTTGTAACATGTTCGGCGTCTCGAACAAAAACATTAATCTTAATGTAATAATAATTATCTCGGCAAAGAACGAAATAGCGTAGAAACGAGTTCAGCAAACTGTCAATCGGAAATCCAGCACCGGCGTCGATTGATGTTTAACAAAGCTGAAAAACAGTTTTCTAAGAACGTCGTTGGTTCCTGAAAAAGCGTATTCGAAGACAGACGATTCGTTTGAGCTCGCCACGACAAATGGTAACTAAGTGAAGTATCGGAGATGTCCAGAGGAGTCTTTACCTCGACCTGCTTTTTTTCCAGTCGAACCTTAATTGAACGCCAATCAACCATCCGATCGACCCGTGATCAATTGATTACCACCGATCGACGACGCTTTCGTTGAAATCTCGCGATCTCGCGTTCCCTTCGTAGCTTGCAGCAACATAAAAGGTAGATACTTTCTTGTTCCTTAGGGTAAATCTGTTTATTTTGCGCAAAAATGTAATATATGTTATGGAGATTTGGAAGGCTCCTTTCGGTTCTTCATGCGGCCAAATTGAATGGTGGCTCGAACCCGCAAAGTATTCTGCTTGCACGCGAACATCTTCTTTGAAATTTTTCAAGGTAATTGACGACTCTTATATTTTTGTGTCGTACAGGCCTTCGATATAACGTCGAACTAAAAATAATCTTGATTATTCAGAGTGTCTCAGGGTTTAACAATCAAATTCTATGGTTCCATAGTCAAAGAGGATATATTCTACATAGTAATTCGATAATATATTATGTGTCTTGTATGAAACTTTTGAAAATTTTATTTACTTTGTTGCAAGAGTAAAATTTGAAACCAGTTCGAAACTAAAATACATAAAAGTTTTAAAATATTTCATAAAACATTAATACGTATATAACATACCTAGCTGAGTGAAACATATACTTGGTGTTAGTAGCGACACCAATGAATATTATGGATTATTAATGAAATGAATTATCGTTTAAATACTTTATCGATCTCTGTCAAACTTTCACAAGATTTTCAATTATTATCAAATATCGATGCAATCATAATAGTCGCGTTTCACCGAAATGCGAAGGAAATTTCAGAAAGTTTTGCTTTCTTACTCCGCGCTCGTAAAAGTTTTAGCATACATAGTACATATACCCATAAAACACTTTGAGAAAACGAGACGTAAATTACTTTATTTGGCGTTTAACATACAACTATAACGCGAGAAATAAAGCATCGACGCGAAGATCCAAAGAGGATGAGAAGAAGAAGAAGCTAGGAAATTCGCGTGTCTACCGATGATAATCGGTCGAAATGGAGTACGGGGCCCGTGAATTTCCGGGCACACCGGTGATGGGGCCTCTCCATTCATGCTCTTCATTCACCCTCGAAATTACGAGGCGCGTGTGGAAGAGGCTCGAATGAAAGTTGCGAAAGGCGTCTCCTGAAAGGCGACGGGACAAAGGGGAAAAACAGAAGGAGCGGCTGCGGAACGAAGAAAAAAGAGAAAAGGTGGAACAGAGTCCCGAGATCTTTTTCTCCGCAGTCGAACGCGCCGGAGACTCCTTGTGCCGCTATTGTTCGTTTTCAGGAGCAAATTGCGGCGATGCGTGCGTGCAAAACTCGCCTCTTCTGCGGCCGACGCCCTGTTAAACAGATTTTCTTCTTTCAGAACGATTGGAGGAGATGAATGGAGAGATGAATGGAAAATAACGAAGAACGGAGAGTACAGCGCGAAAACGCAAGCAGGATGAACGAAATTAGCAGTGGATGGGCATTGAAACCGTCGTCGAAAGCCGCCTACTTTTGAGAGATTGACGAACCGTGGATGGTCCTTCTGCAAATTGCCGGCAACTTCGCCATTCGTCTCGCGTTTCTTCCAGATTCGTTGTTACTTTCTCACGTTTCGTGTGTTGCAACTTCAATCGTCGTACATCGTGTGGGAATAATACCGAATATCGTTGTATCAATCGTGGATTCGTTATCCTTTTTTGCGGAACTTTCGGATTTCTACGCGTTTAAAGGATATTTAGAGATACAACGATACGCACCTAGGAATACACAGTAATACTCTTTTCGATAGGATTTTCTAAAAATTCTCTCTTCAAGTCAACAATCTTCGCGTGGTAAAACGAGGACTCTTCTTACACGTCATCTAAGACTGATCAGTCAGTATCCTTTTTATCAGCTTTCTTTTCTATTGTATCCAAAGATTGAATCTAATCTCGCGTCGCACAAATTGATCGATGCGAGTTACTAATTTAACACGGTTTTCGATACTTCACTTTCAAGCAACATTTGGAACGAACAGCGTGAATTTCGTGAAATAAGTCGATTTTTACGTGGTAAATCTAGAAAAAAGTCATTGAGGTACATCGCATCATGCAGGACACACATACGATATACTATATCGATCTCTAGTTCTAAATTTGAAATTCTTGATTCTTTTTTATAATAGATCGTGACACAAGACTATAGGCTGCATACATCGATCTGTAGTTCCGATTCTAAGTTGTAAGGTCAGAAGATTAGGAGAGGAATGGAAAGAATGATTTTCCTCGTAGATTATTGAGTTAGCAAGGACGTCAAATAACGATCGCGCTGGTAGTCGGTTGCTCGCGATCCCGAAGTCATCGAGGGGAAACACTATCCTCGGGACAGGATACCCGGTGTATAAGAAGAAATCGCTGATGGTAAGCGATACGCAAGGCAACAAGAGTTTCCTGGCCGCTCGTATGCGTAAGACTTCTCTCTCTCCTCTATGGACGTTATGCAGGGTTTACCAGTGTACACGCGGCCTCTTGATATGTGTCATACACATACGGTTAGCGTGTGTCGACATTCGTGTCGAGCAGGAATATCGAGACGACGCAATATCGACTTACGTTACACGACCAAACGAGCATCTATCTCGGTGGGAAACGAAGCCCCACGGCTTCGTCTGTTCGACGTTGTTCGTAACGTTCGTCCTCTTTTCGATTCCGAAACTTCTTCTCACAATGTGTCCACTGACTAAAGAATTCCAAGTTCTGACAAGGCAGCATTTATTTCCACTTGCAAGTTCTGGTATGAAAATATTCCCTGTTCGACCCCAAACCTTCTTTTCTACGCTGGCTAAAAACTTCCAGACTCCAGCAAGTTCGTATCTATTTGCAATTTAAAATTCCGCTTTCAAAATGTTCCATGTTCTAAATACGTTCGAAGCTTAAGTATTTTCAGGCTAAGACGTGGACGTTCATACTTCTGCACTTTGGTACTAGAGAGTTCGCTTGGTTGAAATTCTTGGCTCAGGCCAAAGGTTAGGGTGCACAAAGCAGCAGCCTAAAACGTGTCAAGGACAATTTCCTTGGATATTTTGTCTCCTGTCTCTGGTATTCTAGACTTTGAAACTCCAAAAGTGACCCAACTTCTCTGGGAGGGTAAGGTAGTGTTATTCGAGTCAGCGAGGAGAAATTATATAAGAACTAATAAAGAAACGAACGATATTATTTTAGCAGCTTTTTGATTATAATCTCGTAGTGTCTTCAACGATGCTAGAGAGATTCAAATTACCGACGGTCGCTGTAAAAGCTATCTTAGGACGTAGCGTACCATTAGTCTAGAAATGACTCAGATATTGGAGATTAGGCGACTAAAATAACCCTTACCATATCCTACTCTATGCAGCTTGTTAGTTACCAACAATGGAAACGATCCAAAGTATCTACTATCGTGTTGCCACTTTCTTTGTGGAATAGATGATCGGCAGACCACTCGATCGTTGAAAGAAGAAGAAGAAGAAGATGAAGCCGATCGAAGGAACGGGCTAGCGGTAGCATGAAGCTCGGTGTGGGGTGGAGAGTTAGGTGGGAGAGAAACCGAGAAACGACGAAATGACGGCGGTCGATGGACGGTTCGTTAAGTAGATGGCTGGTCGAGAGACTAAGCACCAAAACCACCTCACTGTGGTTTCACACCCGCAGAGCTACGGACAGAGATCCAGGGAAGGAGGAAGAGAGACACGAAGAGAAGGAAGTAGTAAACAACTCGGAGTTCCTTTGGTCAGGACTCGTGCGTTCCTTTGGTCAGGATCAACGCCGATGTTACACCTTATGATTTCTTCAAAGAGTCGTCTGCTTGTCGATCGAGCGCGGTGACCAACCCTGTAACGATATCGAGATCACCGATAAATGGAAATGGTCTATGGGAAAGTTCGATCCGCAAAGTTGTCCTTACTCAACATTGCAAATCTCTAGTGTCTGCGGTTGAAACGATGAAACTATGAAATCCCGAGTGTCGAGAATAACGCGATTTCATCTCATACCAATGATCTGTCTTCGCTTCTTAATCTATTATTCGTTGATCTACTTGATCTTGGAGAAGATGTTTCGGTGTACAACTGTATTTTTAGAAACAATGCAATTCGCTCGGGAACAGGAGCGAATAGGGAATGATGTTTCCAATGAAATGAATATTTCATTCGATGTTATGCTTGAAGAGGTTTTCAGACAACTTTGTTCTTTGTTCCTCTGATTTATGAAAACCTTCTCTTTGACGATTAATTTTATCTGCCAAGGTGGTTCAGTGTATGACTCAATTCTTGCAGGGGACCGACAATGTTGTGAATAAAAGTGAATACAAGACGATTGGATATCACAGTTGATGTCTTTCTTGATCGAATCTCGAGACAAGTTCGATCTCCTTCTTTTCTTTTTTCCGTAATTCATAGAAACTGTTCATTTAGCGATTAATGGTACCGTGGTTCAGTGTGTAAATGAAATTTTTTCAAGAGATCGACAATGTGTGAATAAGGATGAGTAGAGAATGATCAAATATCCACCTGATATCTTCCTTGGTCGGATCTCAAGGCAAGTTCGATCTCCTCTTTTTCATGATTCATAGAACTAGCCTGTTCCCTGAAGAGGCTCGAAATGGACTATTATCCAACAGATGGTCGACCCATGCTGGTGTGCTTTGTTTTGTTACCGTTGTTCCGGTAATTGCGGCAAATACACGGCCATTTTCGGTAATCACCCGCACGCCCCCATCCCCACGGTGCGCGGTCCCTTTTGAGAATTCCGAAACGACCTCGACCTTCTCTGGTCGGTAGGCGTAACGACAGTTTTGCTAGCGGATCTTCCACCCGCGACCTCGACCTGATCTTACGGCGTGGCGGTTCGAACGCCTTCCTCGAGAATCAAAGCGTAGCTGACAAGGAAATTCTTCGGTAAGGAAGTAGCTTAGCTTCCGAGATTTTTATAATATTTCATCAAACTCGTGTTTATCGCAATCCAGTAGAAGGCTTTTTCTTTATTGGAATAAGATTATAGTCGATTCGCGATTACAATAGAACTCTGTTTGCGTAAAAGCCGTTTATCTGAACTTCATTTATCGAAGTGTATTTTTAGTTGCCAATTGTCCTCAGACAAGTTCGTAGAAATTGAATTCTGTCGCAATTGTTAAGAATATTTGGGAACACTGACACGTTCAGCTCCACTAGGAAAATTCACAAATTCCAGCGTGTTAATTCTAATATGTCCCACGCGTTTCAAAATACGTCATATAAGTCGTATAATTTATAGACTGACAATATTCACAGTGTCGAAGCGATCAGCTTGAAAACGTGAGATTCGCTTAATCCTTCACGGAAGCCATAAACGTCGAGACTTCTCGATAAACGACACTCTAATGCAACAAAGTAAAATACAGGAAACGTTTTAAAGAGGCTGCTGCCATTGAGTTCAGCCTCGACAGGTTAAATAATTTGACTTGGAAGGCTCGCGGAGTGTAAAGGCCTGTCCGTAGGTTTACGAGGGAATTAGCAACCGTTAATTACAAAACCGCCGTCTGTTTCTTGCGCGGCCAGCAGCCCCTCATAATCCAACGCGGGACTACGAAGCGTGCAGTTCAAGTCAATGGCGAAACCCGTGATTTATCGCCTATTAAAATCGACGGTTTTCTAATCAATTCTCTCGGCGACTTCCCCGCCTTGACCCGAAAGGTTCTCCTGCTTTCCATTCGCACTGTAAAATGTAAGTTTCTCGCCTATTGTCGACAGAGTAAGACGGATCGACAATCGATCGATTTGCCGCGGGAAATCGGAGTCAAATCTCTGTAAAATTCGACTTTATTCTGCAGCTACGCGATCTGCTCGGCCGAATCAGCCGTTTTCACTCAAATAGGAAAATCTTGTGGCATATCTGGTAGAGTGGAATACCTAATTTCGTAAGAACCGTATTTTTTTTACGTTTAGGTAAAACACAGTTTGCCAAGCTGACTGAACTGGTGAAATCTGACTCTGACTCGAAGATCTTTCCTTGTATTTACAATAATGCATAATAGGCGTGACTTCATCGTATTTTCATTTTTATTGGAAATCAGGTATAGTGGAAATTAACTATTTTCCGTTAGTTGAAAATTTGCTTAATATCTACTTTGACATATTTCTAACACTATAGTTGAATGGATATGTATATGCTTAATCTAAATTCTAAATTGCAACTTGTGACTTGTAAAATTTCGCTAATAATATTAATCCAATTGTAGGAAATGACTCTGTGAACAAAACGCAGGTTTCGAAAATTTTTGACAATATAAAATCCGGAGTTTTTGAAACTACTTTCTCGTAATAGTCCTTCTTGGAAGTGGCTGGGCGACGAACGCGCCCTTGAGAAAGCGTGTTTTGTCATCGGGCCGACGACTATCCGCCGAGAATCATCAATGCCCGGGCTTTCCACCGAGTCTTCCCGCTAGTGAACGACTCTCATATTATAGTCATCACGTATGCACCTCTGCAAACATGAGACAAACCTGCGAACACAAGTTCCTTGAACTCTTTGATTGACTTCCTAAACGTTTCCTCGTATCGTACGCGATACAATAACGTTTTATAATCTTTTCCTTCTTTTTTTTTTTTTTTTTTTTAATAAAATAGAACGACCAATAGAAATGATCGAATCATTGAATAAATACTCGAAGGCCAACAGGAAGCAGACTATAGTGTTACAGATGTCGAATGAAAGCTGAAACGGCCAATTGAGAGGACGAATAAAAAAAAGGGGGGAGTGAAATATTGTGTGTCGATGTTGGTTCTTTTCGTGAAACTTTATTCTCGATCTCTGGAGAATACGTATTTCATAATCACAAGTCAGTCGCGTTCAGCTTCGACGGAATAATGGCGAGTAATAATTTTGCCGAATCATCGTTGACTCAGCGTGCGATATTTTCCTCTCTGTATTTCCGTAACTTTTACCAGTTGCTCGTCTCGTCATTACCGCGGAGGTAGGTACTTGGAAATTCATTGCACGTCCGACGGAAGTCGCGTACTCTGCGATAAATATTTCAAGAGATGATAATTAATATCGGATAATTACTTGGTATAAATGACGTAGACCTTGTGATTCTTACGCTGGACCTACGAAAAGTCACGTATTTTTTAAATGTCCGATTAGTACGGATAGATGTTTTTGCATTTTTTGAGAAATTTAAATTGCAAAAATGAAGATAATATGAAAAGATGTATATCTACGTGAAATATCCAGAGTATAGAGTGTTAAATTATAAATCGAGTAGCTAAGTTCATGAGTAATGTACTTGTCTTTTGTATGTTACATAAAAATGAAAAATTATCTGTAATTAATCAGTAATCAGCGATGTTTCCTTCTTGAATTTTATAAAATTTCGATAGTAATAACCTCGATTGTTTTTCACAATTCAGTTCAGCAGCAAGTATATTTTAGATATTCGATATACTATTGCCTATTATTATATGTATTTTACGCATCTTTGTATTTTTAAATTTATTAAAATTGCAAGGCTGGTTATAATATTTAATGAACGAAATGAGTCCCTGCCTCTGCTCCCAAAGTTCCAATTCTTTAGTTGCATTCATGGAAATATAAATTTGTATAAACATCCGTGACCAATTAACGTGTACTAGCAATCATTTAGACTTCCGGCATACTTCGACTCCGTGAGTCATTTCAATTAATCTGACGGAGTTACTCACTCAGAACACCGTTACAATTTTACAAACAGTGCGTAGAATCGAGTCAATCGCCTATGAGTCTTCTCCTTGGAATCCCGTCCTATGAGTTGAAAGTATCCAACGTTTGTACTCATTGTCGGTATACTGAGAAATATTATGCGAATTATTATGCGTTTATGGGAAATTTAAAGGTGCGAATATCCATAGATTGCATATGTATGATACATAAAGGTATATAGAGAAATATATAACTCTCAGATATTTATACATACATAAAATGCACATAATTGGCAAAAATATATAAAATATTCAAATATAATAAATATAACAAATTTACTCTTTCAATTATTCTCATAACGATATGAATTCGCGTAAATAACCACAGTATGATTATTAAAGAATTTTTCTAATGGATTGCAATGATTTTTGTTGCAGATACGAGTACGGCTGCTGCAGAGTGGACTTACCCATCTGCAGCATCTTCTTATCCAGCTCCACCAGTAAGCAGTGGTGGCTCGTTTTCGCCGATTCCTGGAGGAGCGTTTTCGTATCCAGGGGAAGCCCTTTCTCATCATCCCACGACGGAACCGGTACCATTACCCACTGGTTAGTACCAAAATATTTCTCAATCCTTTCAGTGTATAGCACGAAAGCAAACCATCAGATATAGCGATTTTATAGTAATTTTAAATTTTATTTAAAATCGTAGATAAAGGAACAATTGTTTTTCAAATTGTTCGTTCTAAACATTTTCATTACTTTATTACACTGTAAAAGGATTAAATACAAAACAGCGATTTGCATTCATATCTAAAGGAAAATTCTGATATTTAGCCATCTCTACGCTGTTGTGACGCAGAATATTTTCCAAGAAGGCGTTCTTCCTCTTCTGTGTGACGTAACCACTTGTTAACACCAGTAAAATACGAATAATTCGTATAATCTTGTTATTTTTGCCAGATTCTCACATGCGTCGCTCATAATTGTTATCACAGCGAAATTGCTGACACCTGTTTGATCGCTCCAAACAGAACACCTTTAATCTCTTAACAAACACTTCTAGTTCTAGATATACATATATCTACACATCCGCTCATTAATACAAAGACACCCAGGTACAGGAAAACTAGATAAACCTGAAACACCATAAGGAAATTATTAAATCTCCATATTTGAAACCTTAGATCGATATGAGTAAAGAACTCACATATTCAACAAATCTCATCAATTATACTTACATAACGAATATTCATATTACATACTTACATACGAATATTAATACGTTTTTGATAATATCTGCATTGCCTCTCCAACTATACCTTCTATTACATATTTCATTTTCTATTTATTATATTCTATATGTTACGTCATACATACTATGCACACACTAGCTACTAAGTCAGACTTAGATTTCATACCATTTAATTCAACGAGGGTCACGCTAAAAAATAGTAGAAGTACCAATATCTATGGTTATTAATCCATTATTTTCCTCTAAAATTGTTGCAAATAGCATTCGCAACTGTTCTCTGGATCCGTGTATCTTAAATCTTTATCTCGTACAATACAAAATTCTAATTGATTAATTATTTCTCTAACGATCTGGATCAATTAACACGTTCAATTCGAGATCACCGGTTGTCCTGATCTACAACCAGAAACGTCTATGCTTTTTTCTCGAAATATCTGAAATATCCTCTGTATAAAAACCACTCGACTAACTTACTCGTTTCAACCACGCTTCAACCTCAGCCACAGCCTCCAAGTATCCATTCCTTCAGCAGAAACTTACATATCTAACAACAACTGCACAGTCTGTCTCAAATCTTGCAGTTCTTCCGTCAGACAGTCAACAGGACACGTACACGCCGAACTGCGTCTCCATGTATCCAAGTCACGGAACCTCGTCGACCTCGTTGCCATTGGTACCCAGCAAGACCAGCGATCCAGACATCTTCGCGGGCGGTGGGACAGGCAGCGGAAGTCCAGGTTACCACTACGGTTCCTGGACCTCTGGACCAGCTACGCCGGTCCCGGTCGCCTCACACAATTACAATCCAAACTACCAAGGCTACTATAATAATCCAAGCCAAAATTACATCAGTCCAGCGCCAATGGTCCTTTATCCACAGTTGTACAGCACGGTGAACCAGAACCAGATTCATCTGCATCTGCATGGTGATTTGAGCGAGGAACAGGTCACAATCGCTGGCAGCAATCTGACGATCAGCAGCAACAGGCTGGAGATCGGAGTTATGGGCGAAGAGAACGAACAAAGGAACGATGTATGGAGACCTTACTGAAGGGATTTGTAAACGAGTCTGTGACTTTAAATGTTATAAATGTGATATCGATGAAACGATAATGTTTGCAATAGAGAGTTGAGAGAAGGGTCGAGCGAAGGTGTTAGGAACTTGGTGATGTAGTGGTAGTGCTCGAGGAAATGGTCGATTTTTCGCGGTCATACCAAGTGTGATTGGTATCGACGGTGACTGAGAACTGGAACACGAATGTGTAGATACGCTGTCGTCGTGAGAAAGTCTCGAGGTGTTAGGAAAGGATCTCGACTCTAAGAGCGTCTCTAACTCGATCGTTTAGAAAAAGCATCGCTGGAGGAGCGCGTAGAGGGATCAGGGCTCGATACGCGGCTGTAAATTGAGCCAGCGCGTACGTGTATCCGCAAAGTGGGAAGATAGTCATGTAACATTGTAAATACAGATATTTTCCATGAAATAAAATCTTGCCTGAACAGGTTCCTGCATGCCCCCGTTCACTAGATCCACCACGAGGAAGCTTCGTATACGTAGGAACGAATATAGACGTAGCATTAGTAAAGAGTCATCGAGAACATCGACGATTTTTCGTTCGTTGTTTCTCGTTCCTGTCATTAGCAGGAAAAATGTAACAAAGGTAGGATCAACGAATTAATCTTCTTCGCAATTCGAGTAGAAAAATCTTGAAACACACATCTGCCCACAGAGGTATGTGGTTCTCCCTTTTTTCAGAGGGCACAGAGGCCACGAGTAATCCTTTTTACGGACGCGCTGCAAGCTCTATTTAATATTTAAAGCATACTGGAAATGACGAACGAATGGATAGTTGCGGTCTACGTCACTGTTCCATCCTCTCTCCCTTTACTTCCAACCCACCCTGTTTTCCACTCTTTTTTCCATCGGTTTTACGAGCCGACTAAAAAACATCATTCCTCGTTTGTACGATTTTCTACGAAGTAAAGCAGAATATTTCAGCTCTGAATGTTCCTTGAGTTGAATTAAATATCTTCCTCGTGTAAGATGAAAATTAAGATTTAGCGATAAGATTTCTTTAAAACTGTGGTAATTGTGGATTGTGGTAAATAATCGAGTTTCGAGTCGATAATGCAAGTTTTTAGAAATTCTAAAACGAAGTTGTATTGTACAACAATTGGAAGGATTAGAAAGTTACTTGAGCGTCGAGTCCCAAGCGAAATTACTGTCTGAATGAAGAATTAATGGATTATCCAACGATTCTGCTGCCAAGCTATGCGTAGAGAACAAATAGGATGTTTTCCTGATTACAATTAGTGGATAATGACCAGGTTCGAAGGAATTCACAACCATTTTCCTCTTTCCATTGAGTTTTCCAACATTTCCTTTGTTCGCTCCATTGGTTTCTATTTCGTATTTGCATTTCCACGTAAATAATTATCCCAATATTTTACAAGCTTGGACAATCGTCTCACAATTAATTCTATTGTATTCTTTGAATCACATTTGACGCAATTATGTTTTCTTACTCTTGTTGCATTTTCTAGGTTTTGACAAAAAATGTTCGGATGATTTTTATAAAAATTTTGTTAAAATATTGAAAATACTTTTTCTAAAGTAAGGGTGAGATTCATAAATAAAAATTCGAGGACTACAGCAGGTAAGTTATTAAAGATAATGTTTCCTTCGTTTCAAGGAACAAGATATAGAGTGACTACAAAAAGCATTCGCACACCGTTGTGTCTGTTATTGCATTTACGTACTAATTAATTAGGTCCAAGTACATTAGTGGTACTTTCGTACGACTACAAAAATTTAACACGTGCTATGAAAATGATATAGTAGAACCCAATAGAATATGTTTCATTGAAAAAAAAGGAAGTGTGCAAATACTATTTGTAGCCATTGCATAATACAAAATTCTAAATAAAAAGAAATGAAAAATTCCACAACACAGAATAATCATGGAAGGCGTAGTCTTTGGAGGAGCAGAATCTATGCGTGAACTTTCACCAAAGAAACGTGACGTTCCTCTGCGTTCGTCATCTTCTTCAGAGGTTGCACGCTTTCCCGCTTCCTCTTCGCTGATGTTTACTACCTCGCCGAATGGGACAGGAATAAAAGCATGGAATAAGCCGAGGCGACCGTCGCTCATAAGCTTCCCTCTTTACGAGGATGACTTGACCGCAGACAAGACTCCCCGCCCTTTCCTAAGCCCGTTAAAACGAACTAAAATGCACTTCGTCTCGCAGGAAATCGTCGACACCTTTGATACTTCTCGAAGTACATCCAGCTTCGAAGGGAAGGTAATCGTATGACTGTTCTTTCATCTATTAACTCAGTCGACACAAGTTTTGAAACTGGATGGAAATTACGAGTTTCTAGGGAGATTTTTATCGAAGTTTTTATGGAAGTTCACAAAGAAATTTTCCAAAATTTGTATAAGAGTTCTTTGAGTAAAGTTCTTGAACGTTTATACAAAAATTGTTCAAAATTTTAGTTAGAACGTAATATAATCATTTAATGCGCTAGTTCGTGCAGGACAGGGAAAGAAATTTTTTAACTCGAGGAAAACTGGATGCAGTTTCGTTTCATTTTATCTTCTATAAGTAACGTTCTGCAACCAATTACCCTCATTTCGAACGACAGATTCGATAGTACAATTTTATTAACTTGAAATAATCGAACGTTTCACGCTCATACATCTCTTACTTGTCTATCGTGCTCAGGTTACGCTGATCTCGATTAAAAATACTATATGTGTCAATACTGTCCGCATTTCGTTCTTTTTCTCGCACAGAGAAAATTATTCGGCTTTGGGTAAATTTCGTTTATCTCTTTTTCGTGTGTGTTGTTTTTTTAAAGAAGAAAAAACAAAAGAAGACAGGGTTCTACGTAGGCACGTTTTATTATCAATAAGTAACCCCTCCACATTCTTTTTTTTTCATCATTTAAAAGATCTGACGCTCAACAATACTTACAACACCGATGGAATTATCTGAGGACAGAATTAGAAAATTCGAGGGGGCGATGGATCGATTTATATAACAATCGTCGATTCTTCTCTTCTCGTTTTTAACATACAAACGATATACAAAATATATGTATAATATATATCGAAGCGACAAACGAAACAAAAAATCATTTACTAGTCGTCGGCTAAATATCGTAACGGTAAAAATTAACAATAAAAATATCTAGCCCGCCTGGTTTAATCGTGTCGCCATGAACCAGCAGCAAGACTTACTATTTACAGGAAAATATAACGTCATTTTCATTTTCTTCTTCTTCTTATTTTTCGTCTCATTTCGCTACGATTGTTTTCAATTACGATGTATTGAAGAACTCTTTGGCAAAATCAGAAAGCTTTCTATCAATCTGAAACTCTTTCGTCATTTTGTTCACACGAAAAATAATACTTCTATCCTAGGCAATCTGTTTCTAACTTTCAAAATCAACGTCGATCTTTAACTCTTAACTCGCTAATTACGCTCTCGTCTTTTATACTAGTAACAGTAACTCTCTGATGTATCCAATTCATGGATGAATCAGAAAAAAACGGAATATAGTTGAGTGAGAAATATTTCAAAAAGTAAATCTAGAAAGAAACATGTAATGCACTTCCTTGTTCTTGGAAGTTCCAGATTTACTTTTAGATATATTGAGACAGAAGAATCACTCTGAGATTTTTTCACGAATTTCCTCCTTTTCCGTGAAAAAGAAAGAAAAGAAATCTTATAGTTCTTTTAAAAATAGCTAGTTTCTCTTAAAAAAGGAAGAAAAAAAAGATGGAAAAATTATAGAATTTCGTTAGAAATCGTTGGTGCCTCGTTAAAAAAAAGAAAAAAAAGTCGTAGAATTCTGCTAAAAATGTCGAAAAATCCGTAGGTAAACTCCGTGGCAGCTGACGAAATGTATCGAACTGGTCGCGACGCGTGTGTTCGACCGATGGATGTAAAATCCCGGTACATCCGACTCTGCGACTGAACCGCAAACTACAGTTAAGCGCAAAGAGCATAAAATGAGAATCGAGAAGATGTGCGTGCAGAGTGGATCGTAAATAAAATCCTTGTCTCTCCGTGTCGACGCGTCTCAGCGGTAAACTAGAGATAGGCGAGGCTTCCACGATGAAAAGGGGACATCGTTTCTTTCCTTTGAAAAATGAATCGAAGTTACGTTGTTTTCTTACGTATATGATATTTCTGATTCGAACTGGAAATCGTTCAGTTCTTCGTGAAGTCGAGAATTTATATTCGTTTGCGAAGTAACGAAACGATCTTTTATCTTCTTTATCGTGGAACTTTGCAAAGAGATGACGTAGATGATGATCCCTTGACATGGAACTTCTTTCTCGTTTTTCCTCCTTTTTCTATATCGTTCATCGCTTACATATGCATGACGATTATATTATCGTTTATATATGCACGATGTAATCGATTACGCCGTACGAATTGAAAATCATTCGCTTCCTTGTGAAACTGAGAATTGGTATTTTTCCCGAAGTAATAAAATCGTCGTTGATCTTCTTGGTAATCGTGCAATTTTTCCTATCTCTTTTCTTTTTGAAGAGAATTATGGACGCAATGCTCCTATTTATACTACTCGAAGTTACTTCAATTTTTCCTGAAGCTGAAAACTTGCGACTTCGTTACTCGCGTAACGAAGTGATCTTTGATCTTCACGAGAATCGTGGAATCCTTGTTATCTCTTCTTCCCTTCTTGATGAGAATTATGGATGAAGAAAGTATCTTTAAACCTTACTCCCTCGTCAAATTTCCGATCTCTTTCTCGAAGTCGATTAATGATCGTGACATGCGAAATGGTCCTTAAAACTTCAGCGAGAGGATGAATGTGGAAAATACAGCTTCTTAAAATAGAGTTAAAATCGTTCGCTCGGTTGTTCCTCTTGAAAAACATCCTGAAATACAACAATCTGTCGTCTTAAACTCGTAGATTGACTCTGGTCATCAGTCTATTAACGTTCTTCTTCGTCGTAAAGTGGAAGATTTAATACTTATTGAGAATGTATTGACTGAAACCAGTTACGTTCTTCGGACAGTCGTGGATTCTTTGTAAACGCTGAGAAACAGTTTCAAACATCCTTTCAACGTTCGAATTTCATGCAGACACTCGATTAACATCCAGTGCCTTCGATTAGCACCAAAGAACTTCAGAATGAATTGTGAAAATACATCTGTTCCCAGATGTATTGAAGCTGTTCCTAATTGCTCGTCAACCCGTATAACACCGCGATTCGATGAAAAAGCGTGGACAGTCGTTGCTTGAGAACCTGGTCGACCGCGTACCGTGTCAACACTCTTACACCGCTGACGAAAACAGGAAGCAGCGGAATCAGTTGATCATCCTGTGAAAAATATTTTTAACATCACGCTTTTGATAAGATAAGGCGCCGATTCGAATAACAACAGGTTTAAAATCAGAGATTTCAGGCCTTTGTGATATCACAGAATTTTTATAATCGAGGCTTCCGGGCGTGAGTCGTGCAAAATACGCGGAAATCGATGTGGGAAATGTATTCTGATATTTCAGCAGCACTGAAGCTAGCCTCATCGGTAGACTGTGCATACAAATTCATATGCAAATTCATATTCCTACGAATATAATTAAAAAGTGAAATCCAGGTAGAGATTTATTTAGCTGTTGAATATTGTCGCAGGTGTTGTAACTATGCTTTGGACATTTTATGCAGAGAATGTTTCCTTCATTTTATACGGAAGTATTTTTCTATAAGAAACTAATCTTAAAAATTAAAATAAATTATTCTAGCACTCGTGACAATTAAGTAAAATAAAAATTAAAAATATTACTTTATACTTTTTTAACGTTTATTTCGTTTATTATTTGAATTTTTTGTTCTCAATTATGAAATGATGATTTTACATAAAGACATATTTTTTATCGTTAAATATTCATGTTTCATTGAATGGAAATATCCTAAATATTTTATATATACTTATTAAATTTGATGTAAATGTGTATATATATTTTTTATATATTTTCAATGCGTCTTTGTACTTTGAAATATTTTATAAATACATAAGCGTTGTTCACGAATCGCACTTGAAATCCTCATTTATAAAAATTCGAAAAAGTTGAAAAAAACATTGACAACTTACAGACAAAGCCAGGGTCCAATCCAAAACTGTGCTCAGCATCTCTGCCCAAGCATTCCTGTGAGCTTCGCTATCCTTGCATACATTACTCTTCTTATGAAACGCAGATTCCTGACTTGCTATCTCTTCGGTCTCCGCGTTAGAATCACCGCCATCCTTTCTTAAAAACGGATTAGTTCTAAAGCCTCGTTTGCTTCTCTCGTAATCACGGAGCAACTCATCTATATTATCGAAAATTTTAGGTAAATCGTCCTCTTCCTTTTCTCCAATTTTCGAGGAAACGCGCGGAGACATCTCAAGATCGTTCGACGATTCAGACACCGTGGACCCAGCTGTTTTTCTCAGTTCCATCACCGATCTACATCGAATATTATTGGGATTGAACCTCACGAATTTCTCAGAGTCGTCGGTTTCAACTGGTTCGACGAACCTCAAAGAACTTTTCCGAGTCAACAGACAAGCATCGCTCCTTCTTCTCTCCAACTTTGATTTCCTGAACAAATCAGCTTCGTTGAACGTCAAGCCAGTGTTCGTGGATTTGATTTCCAACACAGAAGTCCCAAAAGAGTCGACAGACTCGGTTCTTCTTAAAGAATCAAACTTGTAATACAAATTATCTCTGGTATTAATGAATCGTGAAGGTGCTGGTGTAGTGGAATTGTATTTTCCATCTATGTATCCTTCGCTGGAAGTACCGCCAGATCTATCAGGGTACACAACCTTCTCTGTGACCGATCCTAATCTGGAGACTGGTCTAGAGTCATCGGTTTCCGGTTCAGACTGGGGACCAGAATCAGTAGAATACTCCACCGCTAGGTCAGACAGCCTAAAAGGTCTCGGATCGTCTTCACACTCTGGACCAAGTTCCTCCAGTCCACTTTCGTCGTCCAAATTTGGATTATAGTTCTCGATATCCTCCTGATCTTCTTGATATTCTTGATCCATTTGATCTTCCCCATCTTCTATATCGTCTGGACCTTCGGGCAATTCGATGGGAGCTGGAGTAGCCAGAACTCTGTCACTGATCGGTTCTTTTCCTGTGATCTCTGGAAAATCGTCCGGTTGAGCTATCAGCAAAAATATCTTCCTTTCAGAAAAGCCATCTACTCTCGTGTGTCTTCCATCTTCGTCCAAAACCACTTCCACGTAACTTTCGCAAAGTTCTTCGAATGTAGTCCGTAATTGTTTTAGATATTTCGAGAGTTTTCGAAGACTCGGTTCTTTGAGAGGTTCTCTGTCGCCTGAGTTCGAAGCGAGGATCATTTTCACGGTTTCTAGGCTAGCTTGCGTGTCTTCTATTTTGTGTAAACAGAGCTCGAATAACGTGACGATCTTGATTGTCCAAGCCACTCCAGCTTGACGATAGAGATTCGCTGGTTGAGGCAGATTAGCCACCTTTTGGACCAAGAATTTTAATCCAGGACGACAGTCAAACTTTAAAGCGGTTGCGTAAGATAGATCCAAAGCTGAGAGGAAAATGTCTATGTGCTGATTGGTTAGACAAGACAGGAAACCTGGTATCACTGTTTTTGACGATGTCGATGCTGCTGATTGTGGTATGACGTTAGACAAACTGGAATCGAAGTGAACTTTGTAAATGTGTCTTAACTATGTTCAACACGTTCGCTTTTTAAAATTAAATTTAAAGTTAATTTGGATTCAATTCTAAGCTATAAAAGAAATCTCAGAATGTTATTGTTCGTGACAGAAGTATATTAATAACGATGAAACATTGATTATCGGAACTTGTAACGATATACGCTGTACGGATAATCGTTTATATTTCAAATTATTCAATGTGCTAATTTAATGATAATTATTACCACGTAACATTCATTGATACCTATTTTTTTTTAAGAAATGTTCTTTTCTAAATTAATAATAATAAGTTTAATTTAAAAAATAAATTACTATTCGTATAGTGGTAATGTAGATATTCTTCAAATTTCTATCTTTGCCTTAATTTCCTTGCCATAAATTTTGAATAGCTGTCGTAAAATTTGATATGTGAATCTATAATCTTTCTCTGTGATAGCGAACGTGTTAAGAAAATTAATTAGAAAGATTCGTTGCTATTTATTTGAACGATACATACCTAGGGAAAGACGAGTCAGGACCTTGCAAAAGAATAATGGCGATGCAATGAAGAAGCATCTGATGGACCAAGAGGCCAACAATCAAGGCTCTGAGCTGAACTCTAACGATATAAAGATCGGGATTGAGTGTGGAAGCCACCGAGGGTGGATACAGAAGGAAAACGTAGGATCTGTCGTCAGATCTTCTCGAAGTATCTTCGGTGCGTTGTTCCTCCAGGAGGAACACCTGAAGGCACAAGATCTTTCTTCAATATGCCTACCTAACAGGATTGAATTTTCATCGCACGATTCTTCGTAGATCCTCGACACGAGTTTTCGTCTTTTGTCAAACGCAAATTCTTTTCTTCGTACGTTTAATTTAACTTTTATCTCTCGACCTTATCTTTTTAATTTTCCTTTCCTCTCGTTTTTCTTATGCGTATTCGATTCGAGAAGCTACAAAAGCAATCGTGCGTGATGTCTGAAAAACAGTTGCAGATGATGGTCGTGATTTTGTGACTAAAGATGATGTTCATGTTCATCGTGACGCGATGTTCACCGTATTTTCGTGAATAATCGAAAGATCATCGAGATACGGCGGGCTCTAACTCGAACCTAACGTGATTCGATTAATTCAGTCGGTCAGTAAACATGTGTGCATTCTACGAAAGCTGCAGCTTCTAGAATAGGTGTCGTATATCTCATCACGTACATATTATGTGACAGTGAAATTCTAGCCATGGACTCAAGCCATGGATTTTAATGGTGATACGCAAGACCGTGCCAAGTTAAATTTAAATGATATCTCGGCCAACGACGGGGTCCTTTATTCTAATAATTATTTATATCTTCTGTATCTGCAAGTGATACGTCTGTAAGTGCAAGTAGAAACTCACTACATGTGTATTAAATCTAATATAAGATGTTCCCGATGAAAAATCTATTCAAATAAAAATATTGGGCAAATTTTTCAGGAACCGTGGTGATCGAATGATTGTAATGAAAAGGACCTCGTCGAAGAGGTTCTGCAGCCTGACCTGTGCCTTCTACCAGCGAGTGCAAACGTCTAAACGAGATGATTGATGACCAATCGCGTCGTATCAGCGTCGACAGGCTTACTTCGATTCTTTCCCATCCTTTTCTCTGTTTTCCCATACGATTTTCATCGCGCAGGCCGATGAAGGAATAAGGGTGCAATACAAGAACGCATCAGAGCGAATGATAAAAGCATATCTGTATTTGACACATTCTGCATCGAACACATTCGAGCGGTACAAAAATACATTAAAACCACGAACGTATCGACAATACGCAGTCTCAAGTACAAAGATCTTTTTCTCATTATTTTTTTTCTCTCTCTCTCTCTTTCTCTCTCTCTCTCTCTCTCTGTCTAGTTTGGCATTTTTTAACAAACATCTAATTGCATTGCACAATGGCATAGAATTCGGATAAAAACAGTTTAAAAGACATCTTCTTGTGTATTTATTTTAAAAGAACCGTTTAAGCAACGGTTTTGTATGGTTATTAATTCTACGCCACCGTATTGCCATCAGCCATTCAGATGACAGCATAAATACACGCAAAGCGCACGATTCACGAGGCACGTCGATGCAAAAAAATAGAAAAATCTGTGTGTCTAGAATAAACATTTAGGCTGAACCTCGTTTTAAAGCACACTGAATTTCTGACTTTTTTTTCTTTTACAACATATCATAGATTTTTCAAGTAGAACGAGCCACTAAGATGGCCATCTCTGAGTCTGGAAACCTAGTATTTTTGGATTTTACTCGACGAAAACTATCATACGTTATAAAAAAAAGAAAAAAGAAATAGATCAAAAACTCGGTGTGCTGTAAAACAAAATCGTACACGAGATTTACGATCACAATGTCGCTTGAGGAGAAAAGTTTCTCGTAAGGAACTAGATAAGGCAGAAAAGCTGCGGTTGCAGTGAATCTCGAGTCGCGAAGAACGTGGCTCTCGAAAGCAGGCCTGTCGACGACGACCACGCGTCACGAGTATATTTCTCGTCTCGGTCAAAACCGCGATGAATCGTAATCGTCGCGAATCGAAAACTCTCTAAAATATTGTTTCTCATCGTTTCATCGGTCGACAGAAGAAGAATCGATGCGATTACATTCGTTTGTCTGTTTGCTCTTTCCTATCGTTTTTTTTTTCTTTTTTTTTCCTTTAATTTTTTAAATATTTTCTCATTGATTTTTTTTTCTTAAAATCCATGACGTGAGTTACCGTGGGCGGCTAAAGCCAATGGGGACCCGTGTTCGACGTAGTGTTAGTGTAATCGAGGGGTGTCGTGTGCTGCCTACAACCAACGGAGTAGGAGGTAGTGTGCTGGTCGATCAGTGTCGTCTCAATGGTCATCGAATCCTGGAAAGGTGTCGTCGGCAGTGACGCCGCATTCTGTCTCTTGATCGCAGACAATACCTCGCGCAGCTGGCTCACCTGGGAGCAAGTCAGGTCAGGAGGGCACCACGTGTGACACTCTCTCGCAGACAATCTTTTTTTTTCTCGACATATGCGTTTTTAACTTCTACGTTACACAGAAACACTCTCTCACTCATTCACCGAATAAGTAAATCACGAATAACCATCTACATGTTGACAAAAATAAACAGTCAATCGAAGGGTAACTGCAATAAGGAGACACCTCCACTCTCCAATAATTTGAGTAAACCAACGAAAACCAACTAAAAATCAAGCACTCAGGTCGCCCAACAAGTTTGCGTATTTCATTTCTATATTGTTTAGATGCTTTCAGCATCGGTTCCATTTCTAGTTTTTCTTAAATATCGATGGATAGTCGATAGTCGAATATTCAAGATTTCAGACACCTGCTGCATCCATCAAATTTCTATTTCATTTAACGGATCACAAATTTTGCTCTTGTTTATTTAAAATTGAATCTTTAAGATTGAAACTTTTTTAGAAATTTCTTAAATCCTTCTATGATGATAAAATATCTACAATGTAAAGGGAACAAATACTGTATATAGCAATTGTTATTGTATTTTCCTTATGAAACTCATGTGATTTACCACCCAAGTATCTCTTCCAGAGTGGGCTTAATCTTATAGCTCCGTCTTCTAAACTTATCGTTTTTCATCCTCCAAAAAGTATGAGAATATCTCATAAAGAGTATTGGCGAATCGTGACACGAACTTATTGGCCGATCTAATAGTTTTTCAAACTAGACTACTACATAACTTTTGTGCTCTTGTACTCTTCGATATGAAACCTTTCTTTCTCTTTCAACAGATACATTTCACATATAGGAGTTGCCTCCGTACCGCTGAAAGCCTTCGATTCACGAGAAAAGAAGGAAACACATCGAGTCATAAAGGTTCTCTATCTAACCATCATCGATCACCGCTTTGGCGATTATCGAACGAACACGTTCAGTTGACAACTCTTGGTAGCGATTGTGAGGACACAGAGAAGCACAACGAACGTCAAACAGCCAGAAAAGTGATAATATCTTCTTCCATATTGAAGAATATTTAAATAAAAAAGCGTAACGAATCAACTTACCTGAGCAGCGAGCTGTCGCAGCCTTTCCGATTCTTCGATGGTCGCATCTCGTCGCGCTGCAACCTTGACCTGTGCAACGTCACCGTAAAAGGACTCGGATCTCGGCGAGAAAGCCATGGTCAGCTGGTGCAACTCTTGCAGGGAATTTGAACAAGCGCGGTAACAGGCGACGCCGCAAACTTCCCATTGTTCTGGGGTGAGTAGCGGCCCGCTGCTCACTAGAACGTGCCTGCGCAGATATTGCAGACATCATCGCATTGAATCACAGAAGAATCCTAAAAATTAAACCTTCCAGGTATTTAGAAACTTAGTATAATTTTTAACACGTAAGTTATTTCGCACAGGAACCCTCGACAGTCTTAACATGGCTGATTAATTATTTGATTTCATGTCATTGGAATTCGTGAGAAAAAATCTACAATTACTTTGTTTCGGATATACATATATTTATATAACAGTTTATAAAGCGCGATATCTTCTAAAACAATCGCTCGAATAATTACTCGAAAGATCGGTAGCAAAAAGAAATTCATCCGCCTCAAATCACGCTACAAACTCCAATTAAAAAATTGATAAATTTTCTTCTGGGATGAAATATTCTTTATTAAAAAATCAACACGGCCACTGCGATGTCCGAATTCTTATCATCATATCATTTTCATATTTCCCGCTGTATCTCTTTTCTAATTCTTACGCCTATAATTGCACGAATTGGTCACTGAGGATCACTTTGAGAAGAACGAGAATATCTTTGAATACAAAGATCGTGCCTAACAATTTTGTGTAACTCGACGAATTTGTAGGACTCGTACGAAACGGGAAAATAGATCGTACGCGTATGGCTAACTCGCGAAAGGGTTAATTTCTCCGCTCGCAAACAGCAGATATAGGTTGCTATCAAGAGTGGGTGACTCTAAGATTTCAGATCAGGATCCCGTTCGTCATTCAGTGCCAGGCTAGCTATCTGCCCGCGAACCTGTCCCGTTTTTAAACTCCGCGCACGCCTGTACATCGATACTTCGCGATCGACCCCGGCTAAGATTGAATTACACGCGTGTCGATGTGTGCCGTGCATTAATATGGAGAAAACGAACGACAAACGGATCCATCCGGCCCATAGTTAAAGCAAGATAGACGGAAGAGACGGGGGCTGTCTCTTGTATACGTCCTCTTGTCGGATTTGTGTGAGTCGCTGACACGACGCTCCGGGGGTGTCGAGTGTCGGTGGCTACCTTATCCCACCGGACAGCCTGTCAAGCTTCGTTATCATCTTACACGCACGCTACGCCCGTAACGACGATATATCTAACCTCCGTCGATGGACATTCCAACGAACCTCCGCGTTATGATTCACCCTTTCTCTCTTCTGATCGATCCTTGTCCTCTTCGAACCTTCTCTCTTTTCCTTCGATTTTTTCAATCGTCATAGGAGATCTCGATCGATCTTCGTTCTTCTCCGAGCTCTTCCACCTTCCACTGGAGACTCTTTCAATTGACATGGGTGTAAGTTTGGTAGCAATGCGTACATTTAATCGTTTTCTTTTTTTTCTTAACTTGGTAAAACAAATTAGTTCGCGATGATAATTAAAATGAGTTAGGTCTTGAATCTTCGATCTTTGAATTCTGATCCATCTTTTTGGAGCCTCGTTCGATCTTCTCAATTAGTGTACGAGCATCAGTGTATCAGTAACGGGTGATGGGAAACGGATCCTCGAAACGGATGAACGTTTGATAGATTTTCTGATTTAACGAAACAGGTCGATTCTTCGAGTTAGAAGAATGGTGAGAAGAATGGAGCGCCTTCTTTGCGACTCGGTGATCTTAATTCGATAGTGAGTCATCAAGCGTTGGAACGAATAGAGGACTTTGATCTCGATCCGTGTTAATATATTGTGCGTACATATGTCCCAGCTCGCAGAGGTTTCAAACTTTTAAACAATTCTTATAGGCCTAGGTTTCGATCAAAAGATACTTACCTAATACAGGCGCAACCTAGACGAGCTATACTCTCCGTGGGTTGGACCACGCATTCCGCCATTACTAGCAACAATTGCTTCAACATCAACGTCGTAGCTGATAAATAGGCGTTGTTTCTAAGTACCTCGGGTCCTAAAATCCATTTGCAAACGCAAATTATAAATTTATCTCGTCGAAATTGTCTCTTCCCTCTGCCTTAAGCATCGCGTGTTATTAACCCTGCTGCAATCCTCCAATTTTTCTATTTCAATCTTGCTTTTATTTCAATAAAGAAGACAAAAATTTAACGTGAAATTGAAACGAGAAATCTACAAATCTGCGCATCAACGACAACTTTTTTATTCTTTAAGACACTTCCAGATAACTCGAGATACTTTTTAATCAGAGCGAAATAAGATCGGCTAGAAAATGACCGAGAGAACGTAACAAGCTAGATGATATGTTAATTACCTTGTAAATGAGTTAAGTAATCAACAACCAAATCCGTAGTCAGTCCACAGCATTGTTTAAAATTAGGCGCGAAATTGTCCCATCCTCTGAAGATCTTCGACGTCCTCCTCAACCAGTTCTGCACCATAGGCAGAAGCAGGTGATTGACACAGTATAAACCAAACGTTGGCCCAGGAACATTCAACGTGTCTCTCAGTAAATGGAACAAGGTTTCCAACGCGTGAGGTTGATAACGTTTAGGGCAGATCATGGTAGCGCTTGCTAGGCCTTCGATCAAAATGTACCAAACTCTCAGAATGCCACTTGGCTTGTCCATACTTTGCAGAGTTGTAATTGTATGAACGTTATCCATTAATACGTCATGTGGCCTTTCAGGTATAGTCTCCTGCATCGATTCAGCGTGTTTATCGAATCTGATCAGCTCGGAATTGGGTATCGTAGGATCGACGTATTGAGGAATGGTCGAAACTTGGATTCTTTGAGCTGAATGGAAAATCGGACAAGCTGGCATGCCATACATCGATGCAAGAATATCGGAACAGCTGAGAAGATATTTCAGACTTTCGACACAGAGTCTCATTCTTCTGGATTCTGCAACGTCGATCTGATCTTGATCATCCTGGTGACCCTCCGTGTCACCGATTCCACGGACGTGCTTCAGGAGACATAGAATGCAATCTAACGCCGCATTGGCGAATACAAGCGTGTTGTCCGTGGATAGGAAGACCCTGAAGACCTCCAGGAGTGGCGCAGATTCGACAGAATCTGAATTACCAACAGAAGCTACACGTAGCGCTCCGAAAAGAGGTCGCCAGCCTGATCGAATCTCGGTTCTGTTGGTCTCGACGAACTCACAGATGCAACTGACGATCTGGAAGGAATTTATAATTCTTTTGCGTCGATTTAAGCCTTCGCTGATTTAACAAAATGAGGGGGAATTAAGTACGGAGAATTTAGAAAACAGTTACGCTTCTTTATCGCGAAGAGCTTTTGGAATTTATATTACTTTTGGATCGACTTAACGCTTTGGTAGTACATTAAAGTAATCAAGTATTGAAAATGAACTATTTAAGAAATAATTATTTTCTAATAAATTGCTTTCGCCGAATTTTTTGAATGTATAACGCTTTCGTTTTGATTCTGTAATAATGTAAAATAACGGAGAATTCAGTATATTTAGAAAATAATTACTTCTTTATTGTCAAAGACCCACCCTTTGCATCTCTGGTGTCAAATACAAAAAATATGTAATTTTCCCACTTTTTATAGAAGATGTATATTAATATTAGGTACGATGATCAGACTGTGGATTTTTATGCATTTGTGAGGAATTTAAAGATACTGAAATGCACAAAATGCACATAGAATAGCAAAAATGTATGAAATATGCAAAATAGTGTAGTCATTATAATACTTAATAAATAAAACAAACCTGCTTAGGTTCCATCTCTTTAATGATGTTTATAAAAATATTAATTTGCATGAATATTCGCAGTCTAATGATGACATTTAGGATTTGAAATTTATAGCAATGTACTTGAATGTATATAATAATACTTTGTCGCTCTATATTGAGGTTTCTCTCGAGCTACACTCTGATAAGGTTAAAGACAAACAATGACTCACTTGATCCTGAACGTCACTGTCGCATAGTTCTAGGCACAATAGATTCTCGAAAGGTTTGAAAAGAGCCTCGTTGAAATGGAAATGAGGCAATTCCACTTGCTCGTTCAGCAAAGCTGCCATCGAGTCGTGAATGCATTGTACTGCTTTTTTTGAAATGCCACGGTCCTTGTGACAAGCTGCCTCCATAAAGTGCGGCCCTAGGATACTCCAAACCTGAAATACGCATATCCAATTTAGAAACTTTGAAACGCATCTCGTTTATAAAATCTTGAACCTGCTGCGATTCCTGAATATTTTTTATTTTTTACTATTTCAATCTCGCTTTAGTTTCAACCTATAAAGACTTAATTTTTGATATCTCAACTTATTAGCCACCTCTTAAGTAGGATTTCTACAATCGCGAAACTAAAAGTCGAAGAAATTTTCTAGCAAATAGGAAAATACGATTCTGTCAAGGATGACACAAAAATACAGCTCTTAAAGGATGAACGAAGATTCTCTCACCCTCATTATATGAATCAGAGGTCTTCCACTCTTCACGCACTTCAACATAACTTCTCCTAATCGAGCCAAGAGCAGCACATTCATTTCGTTTTCTCTGGGTTTGCTTCTTCTCCACCAGAACCTCTTATTGTCTTTGAGACCATCCGTGGTTTTGAATAACTGAGCTTTACTAGCTCTGCAAAGAGCAGACAAGAATAGACATAACGCTTTAAGGTTCAACTTTAGCGCAGCATTTTCAAATAGCCTGTCGACTTGTTGGGATAAAACGCAGATAATTTTTGCGGCATAGTCGGCAGGAAGTATTCCATTAAATTGACTGTCCGCGTTCGATTCTTGGATTATTTCTGGGATTGTGTCTGTACTGGAATTTTGTGTGTATGGACTGGATAGAAAACTATAGACATCGACACTAAAATAATAAACTGTCTTTTAGTAATGGAGAGTTTAATGGATTCATCGAGAATCAAAATTTTCTATACGCTTTACCAAGTTTCTTCCTCCTCGGTGATGTTGAAATTAAGTTTTAGCCTATCTTGGCTTCCCTTTGGATCTCCATTCGAACTATCTTTCTTGTCTTTCTTCTGCTGAGTCTTAGGCAGCGATGGATTCTGATTTTTTCCAAAGAAATCATGTTCCAATTTGCTCACGTACAAACAACACCTTTTTAAAGTATAAAGCTACTTAATCAGTTGCTGCCAATATTTAATAAATTAAAATTAACCAGTACTTTATAAATTCGATAAGTTGGATAGAAATTGGAAAATATTTCAATTGTTAGCGATGTCTTACGTGAAAACATGAGGCCAGCAATCGCTGCCATGACTTCCAAGTTCTAAACCCTTGCCCAGAAGTACGTCCATACTTAACGCGTGCGATGTGTGAATATTAGTTGCTCTGTTTTGTAATTTCAGGCGCAGAACATCCTTCGTCCTCGTGATTTTCGAAATAGACTGCTCTGTACAGGCTGCTTTCACCAGCAGAGCGAAGATGGAACCACAACGATTCTGCAGGCCTAATTAACGAGAAAATAAATTTGAATAAGAATAACTGGAAATGAAACTCGGAAGAAATAAAAACTGGAATCGCTATACGTATTGGCAACATTTGTATGTATATCCTCAGGTATTTAGAGGAATTTATTAAACAGTTTATTAAGAAATAATACTGACCAAGTACATTGCTCAAAATTGCAGCTTTATGAAGACCTTCCAACGATAAAATCACGGTATCTCTGATACCACGTCTATCACCGTCTCTGCTCAGTATTCCCTTGTTATTTTGTTCCTTAGGAGGATTCAATCCTGTCGTCAACACAGTCATCATACTTCCCCAACAACACGTCAATACTCTTCTCGAAAGCTTCGCTCCTGCTTCTGCTTCCGGTGTTGGTTCGCTTCGAGATAGCTGAGCTTTTTCCAATCGTATATAGTCAGACAAAAGCTGTCCGCCTCTCTGGCTTCCAGGAATCCCATCAACATCTTACGAAAGTAAATGTATCTATTAGTTTTCAGGATTTACAGTCTTCGATCATCGAATCAAGGACACGTACCAAAATTTTATTTTTCTTCTCAAAACTTTAGTGTTATATCGCACAGAGTAAATTATCCTTGGTTGGAGAAAAGTTTGATACTTACCAAAACGATACTTGGTACAAAACATTGTTCCATATATATAAGAATTCGCGGAAAAAGCCGAGAAATTGTTATTTAGAAAGTCCTTAAATTATCATTGCAAGATTCTTATTCGTTCTGTTAGAAATTTTGAACGGTCCTAATTCGATGGCCAGAAACTGGACAATCTCATTTCAGATTATAGAAAATTGATTTACCAGTTAATACGTTTATCAGAGCACTGTTATCCGTGTAGTGCGGATTATAGCCACATTTCTCGAGTAAATTACACGCTAGAACTTGTTGGTAAAGTTCAGACAACCAAGTTGCCGAAAGATAGACTAGAACTCCAGATCCGTGCACTTCTTCCACAAATTGTTCCTGGAGAATGCGACAGGAGCTTTTGAGAAATTATCAGAGTTGCAGAAAAACATTTAAACGATGTGTCAGACGTCATTGATACCTCACTGATGGGGACCTGACGATTATCCTCGTGATAGTAATTAATCCTAATCAACTTCAAGTTCAACAATAATGCCGCATAGGTGGCCAAGTAAATTCCATCGGCGTTCATGATCGTAATCAAGGCACATGAATCTGTACTGGTGTCCGTCTGTTCCTGCATCTTTTGTTGTGCTGTGAAAACTCCTGTAAACGCAATGTCGTTTCATCTTTTGGTTTTGGAATTTATAAAGCTTATTTATGACGAAGCTTATAAGTAGCAATTAGAAGAATTATAAATAGCACATATAATAATAAGATTGTGGATGTTCATGCAAATTTATATTTTTACGAATAGAATTATTAGTGTTAAGGGAATAGAATCTTCAAACGGAAATTTCTTTCATTCGTCATTAAATATTATAAGAATTTGTAACATTGCATATTGTACTTTGAATATTTCATATATTTTAATACATTGATGCATTTTGTGCGTCTTTATATCTTGAAATTTCTCATAAATGCGTAAACGTCCACAATTTACTAAAGACGAAAAGGAATATTAAAAAAACAACGTTAGATAAAATAAAGACTTATAAAAAATTATTGCGACATCCACTCTATTTTCTAGACTTAACGCGGACAAATTTTCATTTATCACAGTCGCTACAAAATTCTATAAAGAATAGAAAATTTAGCCTAATGAAAACTCTCAAAGCAGTAACCAAATATTTCGCATCAAAATCTTAATAATTTTCTAAGGAAGCACAATTCAGAATTCAAGAATTACCAAAAAGTTGGGACATGGTCTCGGGAAGCAACAGACAATACATTATCCGTCAGTAAACACGATAAAATCAACATTATTCTGGGCAAGAATCAATTTCTCGTGTATACGATTATCGTACCTTGACAATATTCCGAAGCAAAGTTCTGCAGAGCTTCGTCGACTTCTATGTTGCTTCTGAGACTCAAAACCATAGGAATCAAGTCACTCTTCAATGTCCTGACGAATTTTCTAGCATTATGCCTTTCCATATCCACGTTGCATTCATCAGCCACCTGACGACCCACGTGAAGACACTTTGGTAATTTTTCTAATCTCAATCTCTCCCTTTCGTTCTCTATCGCGTAGTCGTTGTCTTCCAAGCTATTTTCTTCTTGAACCTCGTCAGACTCGTTCTGAGGACCTTCTGTGTCCGTGGAATCACCATCTTCCGATGGACCGTGCCCCGAGGAGTCAGAATCGGAGCCTATTCCCTTCTTCATGAGCTCCAATTGCTCTCTGAAAGCAAATCAAATAGCTTTTCATGGACTTTCCTAATTACATTTTTTAACAATGCATCTACGAAGCACTTCATCAACCTATTCAATGTTAATTTAGTCCTTTGCACTTACGAAACGTAGTAACATCTGTCTGTTTAGTAATTCTATGAAGAAATGTAAAATTGTGAAATTAATCGCATAATTGGAATTTATGAGGGAAAAATTTATGATTACTTGTTGGTTATCATTGAAGAACATTAGGTATTACCACTGAACGCATCTATTTAACGATATTTGTACTTTATAACGTTTCACAGAGTGATTATTCGACAGAGAATTTACGAAAAGGATAGTGATCCTTTAAATCGCACAGTGTTTCTTACAATATTTTACAGTAGTAAAATTCACCTGTATGTTTTCGGCAACCGTGCCATGCACTGATAAGTCAAAGGTCCTTTGTAGTCACAGGATTCCAAGTCTTCGTACAAGCTATTGATCGTGCACGTGTAGGTGTGGTTAATAGCCTTCCCCTCGCATAATTCCTGAAGAGCGGAGAGCATTGCAACCACGCACGACACACTAGCGTGCAATGTACTTAAACCACCAGTTGTTGATTCTTCGATGGAATCCATTGCTCTATATTTTTAATTATTACCAAAATAATAAACTTCTGTTATTTTAGATGAAGGGCTTTAATATAGTGACTCACAATCTCATTAAGGCCATGTCGCTCTGAATATGACTAGATTTATCTTCTTCCACCAATAATGGACCGGCAAAGTCAACGATTCGACTAGGACTTCGTAAAAGCTCTTTCAAAGCCTTCAAAGATTCTAAGCGTTGCTGAGGTGGAGGATACAGTAACATTCTGTGAAATACTGATTCTAAAACTGGACGAAGGGGTCCCACGCAGCCCACTAATCGAACTAATTCTGTTCCAATGCTATAGGTAGAAAAATTGTCAAATTTCACTTTCAAGTTACTTTAGACATCAAATTTTTTATGAATCATAATTAGATTTATATCATTAGATTAATCATAATTATATTTATACATTTATAGGAAGTTTAAAGATGTAAACATACAGTGAGTACATTTTTATTCTACTGTCCTTTGCAAATGAATTAAATAACTTACTTATCTTATTATTTTAAAGCTTTTGTTCTTTTGTCAAAAATCTTTAATATAATATGTATGTTTTTACATTCTTTAAATTATTTAATGATTCCTTGTGAAACAGATTTTGCAAATATTGAAACAACTAATGTATTCCAATATTAATGACATAATAAATATTCGAAATATTGTAATAGAAGTGTAATATTGTATAAATATCCGTCTAATAATAATATTAAATTTTATAACTATTGTATCTAAAATTATGTACCTATAAACAGTTTTAGCCTGGTGACTATCGAAGCTCAAAGAAGTGGCCAAGTATCCAGATCCTCTTCCAATTTCGTTCTCTTTTCCTTCCCTAGACGTGAACGTCTTGTCGACCCTCGGTGTACCTAGGAAAGCTATCAGTGCAGGACAGAATTTCTGCCAAAGGAAGGTGGTAAAATGTGCGTTCGTATGAATTTTCTGCGGCAAAGAGGATATCAAGGTATGCAGACATTCCAACAGAAATACCACGGTGTTTCCATTTCTTCCATTACTGTAATAAGGTTTCCTAAAATTGATGTGTATTCAAATAAAATTAATATTTTTTCCCTTACTTCTGAGCTTCGTCTAGTTTGCTGCAGATGTATTGAAGAATTGGCAGAGCTTCGTTGAAACAGGAGACACCTCTTTCCCATAAATTCTTATTCTTCTTTGCATTCTCGTCCATTTCTTGACATTCCTCGTCTGTGAAAAGTAAGATATTTTTACTAATTAGTAGCGAAGATTAATAGCATATTGAGTGGATCCTCATACATTTAAATTAAAAAATTTCAAATTATAAATATAAAAAATGATATAAAATATATAGAATATATAGAACAAAGTATGTATAGATATGGTGTAGTAATATCCAAGTATAAGATATACAAATATTCAAAGTATTTGAAATATTTAAATATCGAAGTTTGATTTATTTTAGCCACATTCGTAAAAATACAAATTCACATAAGTAAACATCCTATTAATGAATTCTACTAACGTTCAAGAAAAAATCCTCGAAAGTGTTTCAAAGGAAACAGCTTATCAATCACGGAATTCGCAAAGAACGTTTCACTAGTCACGCGAGCAGAGATTTATTGATCAAACTTTCGTTGAACTTCACTTTGGAGTATCTGACAAATTCCAGAAATAATCACAAGGACAATCACGAAACTCTAGAACGTACTACGGATAACAGCATTGAATGAAATTACCTAGGAATAGGCAAAAAGACCGTAACGTTTGACTGGTTGCAGCTTGAGCCGCGGTCCTCACCGCTTGATTCCCATTTTCGAAAGCCTCGCAGCAAGTAGTGAGAATGGCGATTATTAAACGACCGTTCATTGTCCAGTAAGAGGAACAGGCAACTTGTAACAGAACCTATACAGATTAATATGTCGTAGAATATTTCTTAATTAGCTTCGATGAATTTTAATTCTCGACCAGAATCGTGGCTGACCATCGCAACTTAATTTTAATTTCTATTTTGCACTTTAGTCGACAAAGATCATTGATTGCCATTATCACGTAGAGTGTAAAATAAAAAATAAAATTAGATGTCTTAAAATTCAGTAACGATACCAGTTGAGTGTTAGACCTGCTGCAGTCCTCGAATTTTTATGTCTGAATGCCACGCTCCCGTTTTAATAAACAAAAATAGATTTAATGTTTCAACAAAATCTCTGGTTAAAAGATTGTAAAAGATTGGATCAATAGAATTATCTTATTTTTTCCTCGGATTTAAGAAATTTATTACCGATAGTAAAATGCGTCAAAAATAACGCAAAGAAGGCAGCAGGGTTAAAAAAAGGGTTAAATTTAGGCTCACTTTTAGCATGTCCGTCTGCGTGTCGTCAGATTGGGATAACATGGAACTCATTGCGTGCAACATTTGCGCGGGTAGCCAAAGAGAATCATCCTCTGGCTCGTACGGCGACTGGAATCTATCATCCCTTAACATTTTCTGAATTCAAAACGTTTATATTAATTACAGATTATTTACTTTGATTAGATTGCGGATGTTTATGCAAATATGTATTTTATGAATGAAAGGAAGACATCTAAGTGAAGATTTATTTCACTCGCTAAATATTACGAGTAATATATTTGGAGTGTTTTATATTTTATTTCAATCTAAATTTTGTATAGATGCATAAAAACCCGCAGTCCAATTATGACGAAATTTGAATAAAATATTCTAATTGATTTTAGACATATATCCATCGTCTATTGGAAAACAGCACTGTGAAGTAACTATGTGTCTCGGATTAAAACGAAGAACAGTAAAGAAATATCATGTTACAGCTGGTCATTGATATCGTACCCTTTATCGCAGAGTTCCTTCCCGCGGGCGAATGCGTCATTTACATGTATACGATACTAAACTGGCACAATATGGACAAAAAGAGGAAAGGGGAATTCAATGAAATACTCACATGTAATCCCGACAGACCAAATGCAACGAATTTGCTCCTCTTCGTTTCTAGTGCTAGCTGAAAGGTATGTAGACATTTTGCTCGTAATTCGTGGGGTGGATCGCGTAGTAATCCCTGCTGTTTGTCCAGGAAATCTACACAAACATGTTAAATTAATTAAACAAATAAAGTAAAATATATCGTTTGTTTCAGAATCTTAGTTATTATAAATTGATAAAAAAGAGCTTTTTACCAATATAAGAATTATAATTGACAAGTCAATGGTGGATAAGGTACTGTAGGGCGAGTATAATTATCACAAGTATCGATCAGCTTTAAATTTATGGAGCAAGTGTGACCATCTTATCATAAGAAATATATAAAACGAATCTTTTAAATCGACTCACCATACGCTTCTTGCGCAGACTTCCGCAAATTTTGTAATTTTGCATTGCTTGATTCTCGGACGATCTGCAGCAGAAGATCCTCCATGTCACGGTGGACTAACACGCGACTGATCGATAACGGGAGTGCCAATGCACGCTTGGCTGTACGCGCGCATCCAGGGCCGTAGAAACTGCCTCGCACAAGGGAAATTCATTTTCTTTTTAGAAAATTAAATAACCTTCAAAATCCTTATCATGCAACACTAATTTAACAATATAAATACATAGTAAATTAATTTCCTTAATAACAAACCGCAGCTAGTTACGCATAAATTTCTACCACTATTATTGACATATTCTACATTTAATATACATGCCGCACGTACATAAATACCTACCATAGTCATTTTATAACTTTATTAAGAGATTGAAATTAAAGTTGACATTCTCCTTGTAACCTTCTTTATCAGAAAATCGATTAAAGTCAAACTAATTTTTGACCGATCGACAGGCATTTTGAAATTTCCGATCGATGGCGCGCTGATAGTTCCATACAGTCACGTGACTGAATTTAGTCGGATCTTAAAGATGGCGACAGAAAGTGACAGGAAGCGTAAAAGCGGCGAAAAATTACGCCGTAAACCATTGAATTTGTACGAGTTAGCGGTGGATTTGATAGGTACAAGCCTCCTTGCGAAGGAAAAAGGCTAATTGGTGTGGTTTCCTGGTCAGCGTTATCATAAAATCATCTCGTGTGCCGTGACAGGTTTGGCATTTGGCTTTTTCCATTGGTGGCATGTGTCGACGCTGTTCGAAAATGACCGGCATTTCTCGCATCTGTCCGAAATCGAGAGAGAAATGTCCTTCCGCACGGAAATGGTACGAGATTCGAACGATTTCGAGAAACTGACAAATTATTCACGAAGATAACAGGTATGTTTTGTTTTTTTTCTGTTCAGGGGATGTATTACTCGTATTACAAGACTATCGCGGAATCGAAAACGTTCATGGATGGACTTAGAAAAATCAGCCATGATAATATCTCGGAATATGGAAACATTATTAATGCAGCTAGAAAGTATAGCTTGTTGCCAGAGGTATTATTCTCTATTCGGTATTCGACGATGAATCTATTTTTTGGTTAGGTTAACTTTGCTGCGTCCTTCCAGTTATTTTCTTATCTAGACTCTCTTGTACAATAATTCTTGAATCATTTTATTGTACCAATATATAATTGGTTATCTAGTCTTGATTTACTTAATCCCTACTTTAATCTAACATATTTTTATAATCGTATGATATTAGTTCAATTGCGCAAGAGAGCTATAATCGTGTCTTTCTATGGTTAAAAAATATAAAATGTCTTATGCCATGGTTATGTTAAAGTTCATTTCAAAACATTAGATATCTTGTTGTTTATTGAAATATAAGCAAGATAGAAAAATAAAAATTTTAAGGTCGTAGCAGGGTTAAGAAGATCGACTTGTATAAAACATAATTGATAATTTACAGCTGGTAGCTGGATATCTTTATCATTGTGCCAAGAATCTGGGGATTATATCCATAGAGCAGTGTTGGCAAGTGAGATTCATGTTTGTTAGAACTGTATACAGAGTCAAATACTGTAATAATACATAAAGAATATTTGGTACACAGACTCTGTATGCATTGAGAAATTCAATGTGTGTCACTTCCTACGGAAGAACTAGAAAAGAATCACTTTCAGATAGAAAGAGGAGAAGGTTTGCCACCAGTGACTAGTTGCGAGGGTCTTGGTGTTCCAGTTTATTTTTACTTACAAATCGTTTGGATTTTTACTATATTTACGGCAGCTGTACTGTTCTATTATGCTGCCTTCCTTGGTAATAGTTTGAGTAGTGGAATCATAGCAGTGCTTCTATTCTTTTATAATCATAACGAATGTACTCGTGTCCAATGGACTCCACCGCTGAGAGAAAGTTTCGCATACCCTGTATTACTCTCTCAAATGTATAGGTTGACTCTGATTATTAGAGAGGGCACTTTGCAAGATCCTCAGAAAGTGCCCAAAGATTTACTTCAGGTGTGTTGAGAAATATTAAACACTCACAGGACTGACATATTCTGTATGAAGTAACAAACAATTTATTTCTTTCAGAAAATGGGTATAGCGACGGTAATTAGCTTATGTTGCTGGCAATTTTCACATTTTGTACTCACCACGCAGGTCGTTGCTCTATTGATATTAAAATGGATGAAAATAATTCCAAACGACCTTTACAGATGTATTTTTAAAGTTCATGGTTGGTCAATTTTATTAGCAACCGGAATCACAGATGGTTTCCCCTTGCTGTATTCTCTGTACTTCAATCTTTTACTCATCAGTAACGTTGTAAGCTTAACGGAGAAGCTGACTCATTTCATGGGCATAAAGCTCCAAACGATTCTCGAGATCGTTCTGACAATTATATGCACGTTGTACTTAGAATCGTTTTCCGCCTCGTTATCCGAGGACAACGCGCACGTGTTCGACTTACTCAAAGCGAAACTGACCAGTTACAAAGACTTCCACACGATGCTGTACACGTGCTCTCCCGAATTCGATTTCCTCCAATACAGAAGCTTCGAAGCGATTATAAAAACGTTGCTTCTGCCGTCTGCTATATTGGCTGGAATGCTGGCGGTCTATTTCTGGTACAGGAATTACAAAATCAAAGGATATCCTAAATGCATAGAGGCGGATATGGCTTACAACGGCCTGCAGACCGGAGCTTTTATCATCATGGCAGTTTTCATCATGAGACTCAAGCTGTTCATGAACCCCCATCTCTGTATAATAGCCGGCACTGTTTGCGCGAATAGATACTTGGAAAAGCTTGGTTTGAAGAACGAGATGACTAAGACTGCTCTTACTCTCCTATTGATATCCGCGATGTCTTATCATGGATTAGAGAGACTGCAAGAAGAACGAAGTATCATAGGTAATTATCAGGCCCTACGGAACAATTAACGATCGAGCAATGAAATAGTGTGTAAAAATGTATAAGAACATTATTAAAAAATATAAATAAAACAAGACTATTTTTTCAAATTACAAAAAATATGTTTATATAACAGATATATCGTAGAAACTCGTTAGGTACGGACAATATTCCTTTAATTGAAAAGAACATGGTTATCTATGATGCCTGAATTTCTTCAAATTGAATAACATTGTAAGATCTAGATAAAAGAGGATTTTTTGAAATTCGTTTTCATAATTACAACGTGAACTCAATAGAATTTAATAACGTAAACTGGTTAAAAAGAAATTACAACTAAACTGTGATTCTTGATGTTGTCGACTTTCGCAACTTTTACAGACTATTTCACTACTTAAATACGTATTTTATTTTCTAACGAAAAAAAGCGAAATACCCACTAAAAAAAGCTTCTTACCTGCACGTGGTAACTAGACTGCAATTTTTTTATGCAAATTTATATTTTCATGAGCACAATTAAATAGAACTTATATAGAAATTTATTTTACCTATTAAAAGTTATGACAAGAAAAAACATATATGAAATAACATATAGGAAATAAATAATGTAAATACAGATATAAATGCATAATAATCCGTAGTCTAGTAACAAATATATTTTCTTAACAAATAAAATCGTTCATTTAGTTTGACAGAATAGTAACGATATATAAGTATAATTTTTATGAAAAGTAATAATTGTGAATTATCCGCGTGAGTCAAAATTGGCCCAGCCTCTGAAGGTTAATAAACAAGCTCTTTATTATCTAATCTTTCATCATATAAAAATATGATATATGTAATAAGGCGAGTACAGCGACATCGAGCAAGAGGAACTGTTCGAGTGGATCAAGAAGAACACGCCAGAACACGCTGTGTTCGCCGGCAAGATGTCTTTGATGGCAAACTTAATGCTCTCGACGGGAAGACCTATAGTCAATAACCCTTACTACGAGAGCAAAGAGATGAGGTGCATAAGCTTGCCATTCCCTGGATCGTTACATCTGCCTTGGTATTTATTATCACCGGTTTTATGTTCTAGAGATCGGACGATGAAAGTTTACGAGATCTTCAGCAGAAAAGATGTCACATCCGTGTACTTCACTCTGAGAAATCTTCACGTTGGATACGTCGTGTTGGAGGAATCGCTGTGCTTTGGTTTCGCAAACCTGTAATGAAATAACTTTGAAACTCAATGAAATTAATAAGCATGTTTTTTTAATGTTACAAATAAAAATTTTGCGTTTCAGACAAGCAGAGTGTCAGATGATCGATCTATGGGATCTAGTAGACAATGGAACCGCGAGGGCAGCTGGGAAACAACCCCTATGTCCAATCCTATATCGAGGAAACGCTTACCCCTTTAAAAGAGCCTTTGTAAATAATCGTTATGTTGTTTTGCAGCTCGATTATTCCTATTACGTCGAGCTGAAACCGAAGACTTCCCTTAACTACAAATCCTAAAGGTGTTCAATCGACTGATCAAATGTGACAAATCGAAAATACCTCGCGAGACTGCAGAGAATATTTTTCCCAAGGGAGAGACAGTTATGTATGATATACATATATATTTTTCTTTTAAAAAATAATGACTCGTCGAAGTGAGCCAAAGCAACTTTGTTAAACAGTTAGAAGTAAAATACAAATAAAATGTTAACTACGTTCCTGTCAGCTCCGTGTCTTCGTTTTCCTGCGTCGTTCCTGTATCATCCCAAGTCTTCGCACATCTGAAAGGAGTCTGAGTCGAAGTTCTACCTTTACGTAAGACAAAAACTGTTCGTTTTATATAACTTTATTTTAACAACTACAGAACCGTGGTGAATAAACGCTGCGGTTCTCGTAACATGACGAAATCGTCTAAAATATAGTGGAATCTTTCTTCCTCTTTGTTTCTTTATTTTCTTCTTCTTCTTCTTTTAATGAAAGTTGGTCGAATTTCACGTGATAGTTATTAGCGCGAGAAACGGGCGAGCGTCAAATCGCGGGATCGCAAGAAGAATCGAACCGCGCCGCGAGGATAGCTCCGTTATAGTAACACACGGCACTGCACCTTCACTTCGCCGTGTAACAGATAGTATAGTCGGAACCCTGCCTTCGCTATACTACGTTGTGCTGCTGACCCAAATGAATCCTATGGCCAGTCAGTCCCGGTCCGGGCTTCTTCGCGGCAATATTGCTCGCTCGACAGCTGGTATCGTATAGACGCGCCCGTTCTTTACATACCACGTTTAACGACAGCTCAAACAATTTCACTTGTCATTCATGCGTGTCAATGGTCAGTCGTCGATCACGAGACAAAGATCGGCGATTTAATTGGAAATTTAATTTAACGGTCGGTGCCCATATTGCAGCGAAAATCTGATGGTCCAGTGAAATTTTAAGGGTACCCCAAACAGTGAAAGTTTCCAATCGATTGATATACGCGAAACAAATACGGTGACTGTTTCGGATAGTTTGTTTTTTGGAAAAATGTTCCGCAGTGTTCGTACTCCGCGTTGACATCAAGAGCCGACAATCGGTGTGCATAAACCGATTTGTTCGCGTTTTGGCGGGAATTATTCTTTCAAAAAATTATTACTCTCTTGCTCTCTTTTGCAATTCTTTAAATTGGGCACTCGAGTATTTTTGTTCTAGTGTAAAGTTTAATCAGAGAAAGTGTGACAGAGAGAAGTATCATTTCCTGGATTAGAAGTGATCATCGAGCTGTAAATAATTTGTACGATCTTTGATATAATCGTAACACGCGGTACTTGGACCAGAACAGAGGAGGCTGAGGATGCCTGAGGCGGAAACAAAAACGTAGAAATCGCGTCGCACCGGCCACGAGGATCCGATTGATCGAGATCGCGCGCATCCGCAGGCTCTGAATAGCGATGCGGTTGCATTCCACGGCAACGATAGTTCCGCATAATCACTGACACTCTGCAGTGAGTACCAAATTATTTTCTCTTATTTTTATTTATTCTATATCTTCCTTTTCCGATATTTTTTTTCTTTCCTAGTTTTCGATTATTTCTGGCTAACAACGGAAATGATTTGTAAATTATCAAGGACATCTCCGCCTCGCGTCCTTGCGTCAGCTTATGGACGGTGCATTAATTCGCTCAATGAGCATAACAATGTAAATGCAGTCCTCAATCGGATACGCCGACCCTAGTACTATAATTTCGAAATTATGCTCGTTCCGCGATGAAATTCTAATTTGGTCGTATTCCGGAATTCTGATTCGCAGGATATTACTCCTTTAGCCTTTTATCTCGGTCTGATTTTAAATTGGTTGGCTCGTAGGGTTTGTAGTTTGGATTTGCGAAACTTTAAAAATAATCGCGTGTAGTTCGCAAAGAGTATAACAAGGAAGTAATCAGATATTCCTGTTAGCTCCTATTACGAGACAGAAACAAGTTTTTCTTACGGTACAGTCCCACGTAAATAGCGAATCAACCTCGTAAAATATTCATACGGACAATTTTTTCACTAATCTACTATTATTTACAATTAGAAGCCGTCAATTGAAGAGCTTTCTGGTAAAACGATGTCGTAATGGCGAATTGATTAAATTGTCTTGGAAATTTTAGTTCTAGCTTTTTAATATTAACTACGTTTTTCATAGTATTTTGACAATCCATTCATTAACGTGTATAGTAGAGCTGTCTTACACGATTGAATTAACTGTGTCAATAAATTCCCTCATATAACACATATACATAATTTACTCGTTATAGTTTACAAATATAAGTTTCAAGAACTACAAATCACCTGATCATCCAATTCTAATAAAATCTTATTCTATCAAATGTTAATTTTGTTTTCTAAACGAAGATTCTATGGTATACGATTTCTACCGTAGAATAGCTACTCTAAGGTAGTAAAATAATTTTATGTGCACGCTTAAATAAAAAAATAGGAGGGGAGATGATATATTTTTTTTTAAATCCTAAGGGTCTTTGATAACACACTCTCGTGAGTTATCCGCTATTTTTCAATTCTTTATATTTCAGTTCAACTCAGCTATTATTTTCTTCTTCAACCACATTGTATTAAGTCCTCCTTTTCAAATTGGAAAGGTCTACAAAAACTGATTATCATAGTTTTCTCATTTTATTTCTAATTTGTAGGTTGTGACTTGTAAAATTTCGCTAATAATATTAACGGAATTGCTCAAGAAGTATCCGAAGAAATTCGATAATGTGTGGAGAAGATTCCTAGTTCGCGAAATAGCCGTTTTTCCCTGACCTCGAAACAACGCGGAACATAGACAGTGCGGTTGCGTTTGGCCGAATGGAATTTGGCACGCACGTACTTGACGGTGGCTCGAGCTACAAAAAGTATCGATGCATCAAGGCACTCGAAGCCGTACAGAGGCCGTCCTGAATCTTCGGAGACGGCCAACGAAGTGGCCAAAGCCACGTTCGACCGATAATGTGATCGCCGATGCAAACCGGCCGCGCCTAATCTTTCTCGACGATACGACAGATCGGTTCTCGGTTACTTTCTCGCCGGTATTCGTAACCTACTTTTCGACCACGATGCAGTCACCCCATGTGCCGGTGCCAACAACTCGAATTAGAAGGGTTCTAATTCGCTAGAATTATCTTGGAGCTGATGTCGCAGTCTCTGAGCATTCAGCTTTGTCTGTTTATAATTTTGGAAGTTGATACGTGATCCTCGGATCTTCGTTTGTATTTTTGTGTTCCTTCTGGTAGGTAATTTTGAAGAGAGAACTCGATCGAGATAAAAACTTTTTGATGAGAAGTTGACTCGATAGATGCTGGAATGCATTCGATAGGCAGAGAAATATTTTTGAAACCAGGTTCACAATTCGCTAGAGTCATTTTCTCCAAATTTCTGTTTCTTCTTGCGATTCGCAAGAATTTATCGAGATGAAAACTTCTTCAGAAAGACAAACTTTCAGTCGGCGATTATACCGTACATTTTCATTTCTCTTTGCAAATTCCGAAGAGTTCGTCGAAATCAAGATTTCTTTAAAAACGCGGCGGCTCTTCATCGATGCATCAAATCATCCAATCGGCGGAGAAATTTTTCTGAGAACTAATTGTTTAATTCACTGGAATTATCTTTGAACGCATCGTTCGCAGCTGCATACTTTATCTGCTTGCGATTTTAGAAATTAGTACACGATCCTCCGATTCACCTGTATTTTTATTTTTCTTCGGAAAGTCCGAAGAGTTCATCGAAACCAAGATTCCTTCGAAAACAAGTCGACTCTTTGTCGATACATTAATTCATCCAATCGACAGAGAAATTCTCTGGGAACCAGTTTCCACCTGAACCACCAAATTCAGAAACGTACGCGTGGACGTACATGGATCAAGCCATACGTTTACCTCTTCTCGTCTTACCTGGCAAAACGAAATTCCTGTTGGGTGGATCGCGCATAACCATCGTGAGAAACGGTTTCAAGGTGGAGGCCAGAGTCCTTTTCAAGCCCCAGAAGAGACAGGGAGCATTCCTTACGCGAGATAAAGAAGCATAGAGGAACGGGAGACACCGTGAAAGAGTGGGCGACAGAGTTTCACATGACCGAGTTAGAGCATCCAGTTTTGCCGGGGGCATGATACTCGTGACACTAAATATCGTTTTCACGTAGGCTGGTTGATTGCTCGACAGAGAAGACCTAATTGGCCAGAGGTCACAATCATGAAACGTAATTTCATCCTACTAGAGGTAATTGCGGGAATTGCCGTTCCCTTGGCTTCGCGAATGCTGCGTGTGATACTTCGAATTGAATCTCGAACGGCTACCGATAAATTGCGCTATTCAGGAACGTCTATTGGAGTTTCAGGAAGTTGAATTGGTCGACCAAGTTCTTCGATGACATTCGACGCGGGGGAAGATAAAGATGGATTGAAATGAAAGTTATTTTTGATTGCAAAGTTCAAGCTAATACTTTTCCGGAGAAGGTGAAACGAGCTTAGAATTATTATGTGCTTCGTGGGTGTCAGGAATTTAAAAAATATCAGGTTTAGAATTTTCGTACTTTAACAAAAGTTTTTCGTTTACAAAAAACCTATAAAAATAGAGGAAATTACTATCGATGTAATACTAGTTTCGAATGAGTAACAGAATTAGCAGGAAATGCAGAGTGGTTTTGATGTAGATTGAATTACGATTAAGTCTTTAGTTGGTAGTCTAATTATTTTCTTAGAAGAAATGTACGTATACGTTTCCTGTAGTATATGCGAAAATTCAATTACTTTATTATATTAAATTCTTTTTGTACTATCCATAGAATTTAAAAATACACTTCCTGTACTTTGGAACACTATGATTATACAATTATTTTCAACGATTATATGCTCGTTATTCTACATATAGAAATTATAGAAAGTATTTAAATATTCAGACACATCTTTCTATTTACCATAAAAAGCTGCACCAACTCGTATACCAAAGATATCTTTAGCTTGGAGGATATTGCTGCTAAAAATTTAATACGCGTTTATGGCATTCAAGTGTTAGCTATGTACTTCTACAAGCTATCCAGTGATGCCTTTCGCGACCAGGAGAAATTGACAGAGATCGCGTGATTCAGATTTATCGCACCTTTCGTAGCCAAGCTTTAAAATAACAGTAAAAAGCCTAACAAATGTCCACTCTTTAGAATGTTCTTCTTTCGCGTTTTGATATTTTATTAGAATAATCATAGATCTCTGAAAAGAATTTTATTTTGTTGGTACCGGTTGACTCTCAGCTAGAATAGGGTCAGGCTTAGCAGATATTAACGTCTTCCTCGATGATCTCATGTGGCTTCGTGACGACGAGCGTTTTTTCTGACCTTGCTCGATGCTACACACCTCCCAGCATTCCAGTCTAATCGAACGACACACCTCTCACCGCTGCTTCTCGTAGTCCATGGACCGGCATGTTGGTCATAAACGTGTTCCTCTATCCGTGTGTGCTGCGATCCACGTGATTAGGAAGCGGTGGCTTTTAAACTTGTATTGCCTCTTCGATGGATGTTTTCTTTTTTAACATTTCGAGAGGAACATTTGAAGTTTTCAGGAGGAATCCTAGGCTATAAACTGGTCTTGATGAACCTCGAGGTATTTTTTTAGGTGCTCTATCGTTTTAACGAAAGAATTCGAATCCTGAGCGCTTTGGACTTTCGTTTTTTTTTTGTCTATTTTTTAAATCCTTTAAAAATTTAACTTTCTTCTACGGAAATGGAATTTTTTACGTTTTCTTTAGATAATCTATGGAAAACTTAATTTTCTACGAAAATAGAGTTGTAAGTTTTCCTTTAAAAGTTTAAAGTTCTTTAAAAGTTTAGCTTCCCTGAAAATAGAATTTTAGTCCTTTCACGCTTCATTGTACTTGCGTGCACGCAACACTGCACTTTAGTAATTCATTTATTAGCTAAACTATAGATCTATTTCTTTTCGGTAAAATTGACTCTCTTGAACAGTAATTTATTAGCGAATAACTTGTTGATAATAATAAAAGTGAATAGAGTAACCATTAGTTGTTGGTTGTAATGTATAGCGTATAGACTTCTCGTTCAGAATTTTAATCAGTGAAATACAATAATCAAGTGATTTGTGATTCATAAATTTGTAGAATTTCACCAGTTTTAGTAGTAAACCTGTTACTATTATACGAGAAAGTTTTATTGTGAGACTACAGATATTTATTCAAATTTGTATATATGTGTTGTATTTTGCGAATACAGTCAAAGAAATAATTTGTATATTATATGTATTTTCATGATCTTGAATTCCATAACATTATAATGCATAAATGCCAAATGTTTTTATTATTTTTCTTAGTAACTGGAAATTTACGATTTGTAAGATTTCTGCCATAATATTAATATAATTCTATAACATAATCCAATTTTCAAATTGCAATGCACACCATGTCTTCTTTTTATATAGAACTATATTATTAACGAATAATAAAAGAACGGTCTTTATTGCAGACTAAAAAGGACACAGTTGTGAAAGGATGGAGAAAATAGAATAAGAAATACATGTTTCTTCTCTAAAAAAAAAAAACTAAACGAAAATCTCGAGATATCTGTCCAAATTCCTGCGAAAGTAAATCCTTTTTATGGCATTACCATACAGACACGCGCGATTCTGCGGACTTTCTTCGGCGTAACCTACTTCCGGCAGAAACAGCAGGAAGAATGACGTTCACATCGAGCTAAAGAACCGAGTATAATGGAGACAAGATCTTCAGACTGGTTCCTTCGAACGACATTGTTATCAGTAGAAGGAAAATTAACCTGGTTTCCGTGACTTTTTCTACTTTGAATCTAATTTCACTTTGTCCAAGCGCCACTTAAAACGTTACAACCATCAAACTAATTAAAATTGCCGGTATGGGATTTTTTTTGTTTTTATTATTAAAAGTTACATCTTTACAAGTTATTAGTAATAGAAATGCATTTTTTAAAATGGTCTTATAAAAAAGACGTAATTTTTCTTCTTGCATAATTGTACTACATTATTACTGACGAAATTTTACAAGTAACAAGTTTCACGCACTAACAATAATAATAAATTTTGTTCTATAACGTTAACAGGTTTGATTCTAAACAAGTGTTTTTGTTAATATTGATATCCATTTTCATTAATAGAAAAGCATGATTACATAGAGATATTTATCATCGTTATATAACTTTAATTATAAATTAATCATATACAAGATATTTAGGCATACGTATGAAAGACGATCATTAAGTGCCGTGATATTAAAATATTACAACACTTAAATACTTTGAAAGAATGATTAAATATCCTGTATCAAGTTTGATACAAATATTTTTCTAAACTCCCCAGTAGCCAGATTTCCTTGAAATTTTCACCTCGCTAATTATTTTCTTCATTTACTTACGCAACTAACGCATTAAGATTATTGCATCGGTTCTCCTTAGCGATTTCTTACAAGGATAACCGAAATTTTCCGCCTTATAATATCGCACGTTGCATGAATATGATGTTAACAGTCTCGTAAATTTTCAATATGAAAAGGTAAGACCTACTCTACGAACATTTGAGACTCATAAGCTTACAAGAACCTTTCCAACCTTCCTCATGCTATTTTGAATACATACGAATTTTGGAAGCATTCTTTGCTTCCAAATTTCTTACTTTCTTACTCCCGCTATTCCCTTGCTCCACTTTTTAGTGTACCAATTTTACTAACTATTCTCATATACTATTCAACATTCTTCTCTGTGCAACCTACAAAAGGCAAGAGGGAGGAGCGGAAATTTATTTGTTAGTTGCTACCCCTCCACTATAGACAAGATCCGTTCCCTTAAAGGCCTCTTTATTAATTGTCCGCGGCATAGTACGGGTATCTTGAAGGGTAAACGAATAAAAATTTATACAAATCTTTAGCATAAAAGATTGGGGTTAGGAGGAGAAGTAGGAGGAGGTGATAGCTAGCAAGACAAGTGATGGAAGGCTTGAGCAGTGGAAGGGGTGATAGTGGTCGTCAGTCGGAGAAACATTCATGTTTCCTTACTCCAGCTATTTCCTTCCTGCCATTTTCAGTGTACTAATGTACTAATATAGAGGAGAAGGTATTTAGCCGGTCACTCGGAGGTATAAGAGATGGAAGATACATATTTACAATTTTTGATCAACGAGATAAGGACCACGAGAAAGTAACCGAGACTCTGGAAAGATTTCACGAGCCATTCGCTTCATATTCGCGTGTTTCGATTCGTTCCTCGCTGGGATTCTTTTCTTTCTTTTCTTGGAAACCTCCGCGATCCCGGTAAAGTCTTTCCGCCAAGAAATTGCCTCGAAGAGGCCTCAGCTTGACTGACAGCTCCAAAGTGAAATTTCCTCGTCGCGTAACAATCGTTGAAAATTTCTGACTTGGTGAAAACCCGGTAAAATTATGAAGTTTACGTGATATCGACGATAAAAAAGATAATAGCACGACTTGCGCAAAACTTGGGAATTTATGCAACTAATCGTTGAACACTTCATCGTTTTTAAAGAGAGAGTTACTCAACTTGGGAATATTGCTCTCCACGCTGTTTAAAATACTTTTAAAGTTATTTTTTACTGGCTCGTATCTTCAAATTGTTCGTACACTCCCTTAACGTGTTGATTAGTTAATTAGTGAACGTGATTTTCAACGCGATGATCATCGATGATTTTCGTTACTGAATTGTTTAGGATTGATGAAAATAAGATAAATTTCATGGACTGAAAAATGTTCAGCGATGTGAACGATTTCGGTGGAAATGTCGAACGAATCCTTTAAAATTCGACTCGTTTCTAATAATAAATTAGACCACAGCCGCACGCGGAATAGAAAGTTGCAAAGCGGAGCCGAGTTGAGACGAAAGAAGAAGCAGAGTCCGTGGCTGAATACTTGGAACTTGAAACGAGGAAGAAAAATCATGATCTGCCCGGTGTCTCTTCACGTTATCCTTCTTTCATACCATCGTTGACATTTTACGTGAAACCAATCAAGAACTTCCTTCTTCTCGCGATAATAACTTCGTTGATTAACGATCATTCCCGCCATTCTTCCTCGAGCACGAGGATGTAATAATTCGACGCGTACGACGCTAATTGCGAGAGCTTTCATCGAGATTAAGGCATTGCCACTCTCACTGACGAGAACCTTACCTCTGAAACGAGCCGAGGAAACCAGCCTTTCCTTCCACCTGTAATTTCCCTTGCGTTTTCCTTTTTTCTTTTTTTTTTTTTTTATTTCCTCTCTCTGTCTCTGTCTATCCGTCGATTCTTGTGGCATTTTCCAGTCATTTCGTCGTCATCTCTCAGCCAAATTCATGGAAGCTAACTGTTCTAGCCTCGTTTGCAGGGAAGATGAAACATGATATAATAGGATAATTAACAGGTTTTAAGCTAGTATTAAAAACTAGAGAGATAAATATCATAGCACGAAAGAAAAATAGTATTGGTGTGTGGCGTACCATTCAAAGCCGAGAAGAATCAAATAAATAAATGAAAAATAAAAAAGAAACATGATAAGTCTTGCGCAGAGAAGCGATTTTAAAATTCAATACACCGTCAAGTAAATTTTGTTTTATCTGATTTCAGGATTAAATACGTATTCCTGCTATCCATCTATTCCTGAATATTTGGAAAATACTGAGTATCGTAAAATTAGTTATGATGATTCTATTGGTTTCATGCAGCATACTTGTTGGATTGGAAAGCATCGAAATAATAGAAAATTGTTAAACGACCTAGATAGTTGGTTCTTCATCGATAAATTTGGTTTCCAAATTATTGAAAAGTGAGAGAATTGAGAGAAGTAGATGATGCGATCTTTAATCTTCCTCGACTGTTAAATTTATGTTTCCTGTGCCTTTTATGGCACTATTTTCGAATTTAAAATCACACAAATATTCGAGATCATCTCTCCACCTCTGGTAAACTGGGACAGATCCAGTGCATTTTAATGAATAGTTTGCTCGTTTCATTTTACCGGTTGTAAAGTTCGTTCCGTTTCGAGCCTCCTCCTGGGAGTAGAGATCGAGACGGACGATTAGCGCGAAATTACCTCGCGTGAAAGACTTAATTGGATGAATTGAAGTGATTCTTTTTTCGGCTCGTTCGATCTTCTTTCGCCTGGCAGAAGCCTCGTATAGAAAATTCTATACTTTCCCCGCGGATTAATGAAAAGTATCTTAACAGAGAATAGACGTTCCATCTCACTTTCCTTTCATCTTATTCGAATGTAAATTCTATATATGTACACGTATCTTCGATTAAATATCCGTTTACGTATGTGCATATCTTGTCTACTAATTTATCGATAATATTAGTAAATTAAGAAATCACTAGTTGTTAGTAAAAATTTGAAAGTGCAAAAATGCAGAGAGTGTACATAAGATACGTAAGCACAAAAATATAAGTAACGCAATTCGTCCACTTGGGCCCCATGTCTTTAATTAAAGTGGCAGAGAAGAGAAAGTTTATAAAATGAAAAGTATGAAAAGTATAATACATGTAGAGATGGTATCTATAATTTTACAAATTAGATCTACATTTAATTAAAGAGCGAATAAATATAATAGTACTATGCAATAGGTAATTATCATCAATATGATAAAAGATTCTTGATACAAAAGGTTACTAAAATTTATAGTGTCAGTATCAATTCGGCTTTCTTTTATTCGTCACTGTATATTTATTATTCATATAATCAAATATCCGCAGTCTACTAACAGTTAATAAAAAGAAATAATTTTTCGCAGAAACTACAAGAAATTCAAACCTGAAAGGATTGAAAAGCCTCTTTTAAGTCTGGCAGTAAATTCTATACTTTCCCCGTGGGTCAATGAAAAGAACCTTGACAGAGAGAATAGGCGTTCCACCTCACTTTCCTTTCATCTTATTAAAATGTGAATTATTTATATCTTCTGTTAAAAAGGCACGCTAATTTTTCTCTTTCCTTTTCGCATAGGTATTAAAAGAGACGTTGTCTTTTGATTTCAGAGATGCGAAGCGAGGTAGGAGAATGGCTGCCCACCTGTGTAGGTTCTCCGATATGCATCCTGCTGTTATCTTGGTCTCTTCTGATTTATCAGAACCAGCCATCCTCGGCGAAACGGAAGATCGACGTGTTCACGGTAGCCATTCTCTCGCAGAGTTTGGTTCACCAGCTTGGGTTGCTGTTGTACGCCATTCTTACTCTCATTCGGCCAACTAATCACTTTGGAGGTAATGAAACAAGAAGTTACGCATCTGTTGCTCTATCATTATTGTAGGAAGAGAAAATGATAGGAGTGTCTGAAGAGAAAGCGATCGAAAGAGGCTTGAGAATAGACAGGGGCAATCTTATCCCTTAAATGCATTCTTTCTAAATATAATAAAAGCTTTGGAAACAGGTAATTGATGCGTTGGAAACTCGGCAAAATAATTCTAAAACTCGTTCTAATCTTTTAGTATTCTTTTGTGTAGGAAACTTTTATTTAGAAGCGTGGAGCAAAGGAATCTTTTTATTGAAATTATTACATTAGGAAACTTTGCTTATACATTGTACGATTAATTGGACTGTAAATACTTACACAAAATAAATTAAATACACGAGTTATGTAAAAATGCACAACGAAAAAGTACAATTTGTATGATTTTTTTAACGTTGCCTGTGCTTTCTACGCGATAAAACAATTTCGTAAGGTTTCATAATTACCAGTGTCACTCGAACACCAGGGAAGGCGTTAGAATGAAGCGAAAATGAGATGGTAGTTAATTGGCTACGAGCAGTAGAAAGCAAATTAAATAAAGTAAGGGATTGAGGAGAAGGTGTAAATAGGATGAAGTAAAAATGAGAGAGGATTTAAATATAACACGTGTAAGTAGGTACGTGTGGTAAAAGAGGAAGCATAAGTGAAAAGAGATAAGATTTAATGTAAACAGAATTTTCATTTCTTGGCTCTTAATGCTGAAATATTAATAAAGTACATAATTATTATTTTATTTCACAGAATTCTGCTCGACCCTAGTCTGGATGCTAAACTCATCTAGCATCCTTCAAGAACTGACACTGACCTCAATCGCAATTTTCACCGCGATAAGCATGGGCGACGAAGCATTAAATCTTACGAAAAATCATCTTAAGTATCATCTGGTCAGTTTAAGCGTGATCAGCGCTTGCGTTGGTGTCACTGGAGTCCTCAACTTCGAACCAGATCTCTGCGTCTTCCTAGCGCAGGAGATCTCTCTGAAATATGGAATTTTCATGAATTCACTACGTTGTCTGTTGACAATGACGACTGTGATCAGCCTACTGATGGCTTTGATCAGGAACATCTGTCGTACACCGAAAGCCGAGTTGCTGAAATCAGTGTCAGATCTATCGGAAACGAGTTCGAAGAATTCTTCAGGAGCCTTCGAATGCCATCCTCAACATTGGGATCCTTCGAGTGGATCGTGCACCAGTGGATCCACCAACAGCAGAGCTTGTTTACGAAAGAAGAGGGTCCAGATAGACGAAGCTAGCGGAAGATCAACGATTTACAGCATTCTTTTCGTTTGCTATGTCTTCCAATATCTTCCAGTTTTGGTAAATATCATTTTGCTTTACATTTTATCTTCTTTTTTTCACTTGTGTAGACTCGGGTTAATTTCGCTGCGTATCTTTAGTTATTTTAAATCTAATTGTAACCTTTTTAACGTTAGAATATATGGTACACGTATTTCAAAAGTGACGCAACTCAAAAATGGATTTCAGAGAAGGCGAGGAACTATTTGAAAGCTTGCAAAAATATTATTTATTGAACGTTTATTATTATTTACAAGGAAAGCAGTTTTCTAAAATAAGAGTATGATTGAAATATAGAAATTCAAGAATTGCAATAGAGTTAGGAATTTACAAATTATAGAAAGTTCTGTCTGATTTGATAAGTGATATTTTTCAATTTATCTTTCGATCGACCGATTAGTAGCGTGAGTTGAATTATTGACTGTAATGGGAATGATTTCGCAATGGGCATGATTTGACTTATTTCCGATTATGTTATTTGTCACGCGCTGTTAAAAAACTACTTGCGATTACACGAGCAGATCGTTGGTTTAATTCGCTCATTAAATCAGCCTGGTAAATTGGTATTCGATTATAGAGATCATTTTATAATGATCTACTTGTTCGATGACATTTAAACATATCTTTAATTTCTAGTTATTATTGAATTTATTAACATGATTGAGCCAGGAACATTAAAATTATTAGATTATTTTAAATAGCAGGAATACTTCAAAAAATGTTTTCTTTATATTCAAATGGATTACAAAAAGGAAAGGGTACCCTTGAAAACCGGAACCTAGCTCGAATTCCCTTCCTCCGGAAGTGAATGAGTCTCCGGTATTATTCTCTTCCTCTCACACCGGAATTCCGTTCATCATTGAGAAAGTTAGCACTTCAGAAAGGGAGACAAATGACCGAGACTTTCCTTTCATATCGAATGCATGTATGAGTTTTTATTAAATTAGATACAAAATTATATTCCACGGCACTCGAAAGAAATAGGAGTTTATATTCTTGGCAATCGTAAAAAAGCGGAGTATTTAGTTTCCTTGAGAAGGAAATTCCAGCAATAAAGGTGCACGATACAGAAGTATCGAAACATAAAAAGCGACAATGAGAGGAAGAACATTGGACTTTAAAACTATAAATTCTGGTAGTGGAAAAGCGATGCAAAGGCAGGCGAAAGGAGATAGTAATAATAAAAATCAGCGTTAATGGTGCAAGAAGAAGAATTTCAGCAATAAAAAAAGAGAATAGTGCAAGAAGACTAAGGAGGAATATTTCATAACGATAAAAAAATTTTAAGCAGAACAAGGTCACCAAGAAAAAGAGACAGTAAAAAGAATAATGTTAAGGATATTAAAGAAGTAGTCTCTCTAGAATAAAAGAAACCATGTAAAATCATATCAATAAGGAAATTCCAGCATTAAAAAAGCTGCACAGGAACGCAAGGAGGAGCAACAGAAAAACTAGTATCATTACACACGACCGATAATGTACAAGTATATTCGAAAGTGTGAGCTTAATATGGATTACGACCTCGATATCAGACTCGATTATGATTCGTTGGATGGCAAGCTTGTCGCTAGAGAAACTTCTCCTGACCTTACTCATTAATATTTATAATCGCTCGTGTGACGTATCTCGTTGATTATTGCAGCGACCAACAGTGAATTAGGTTGCTTCGATCCACTCATTGAAATCTCCTCCTTTCCTCTCTGTCTCTTTCGTCCAGAAAAAAATCGTTTCATTCTATTTTTCATAAAAACCGACGAAAATTGTTTCGTTCTGTAAAAACCGATGAGATTTAAAAAATATATTTATAAGGTATAAAAAAATTTTTATATTAATTTCTCGTTAAAAATCTTCCATAATTTCATTTTCGAAGTCTGACTGCTACTAATAACGTTAATATGTTAATTCGTAACAATTTATTGCTGTCGACGAATATTTACGTTGTTCCGATTTTACTTTTCTCATTAACTTTTACGATCGTATCTCTCCGAATGATTTTATACAAATACTTGAACGTTGCAATGTAGTGCGTTACATAAACACATCCACGATATTTAGTGGCCAGTACATAAATGGGAAACGCTTACGCGTATACTAATTACTCAACTAATTATATTGTAAGTTTTACTTCTATTTCTTTCTGTGTAACAGCGTATTTAAAAATACATTTCTCGTACTTTTGAAGCACTATTATTTTCTTTTTGCTTTATATAATAAATTTCACGTTATGTTTTAAAGTTCATTGATCTTTATATTTACAATACAATAAGATATTATTACAAACCTTTGCAATAGAATTATATTACAATGTTTAATAAAATCTATATTTAATACAGATCGGCTTCTAAATCGATAGTTTCAATAATAACTACTGGTTTATTATCAGGAATTATTAATTAATAGTCATAAACCAAATTACATTAAATTTACCATGATCTATTAATGTACTCGTCACTGTAATCTATTATAAAATAAGTGTTACAAGTGTATTATTTCCATGTCAGAATTCATCACGCTCTCCAAAACGAACGTGAAAAGAATTCTAAGCGCATCGATCAGGAAATATTCGGTTTCACGATGACTAGGAAGCATAAGCGATTACCAGGCGACACTGGCACAGAATAAACTCAACTTTCAGACCTTCGGTCTTTTTACTCGCGTTGCACTTTCCTTTCAAACACCCCGCGCGAAGCAAATCGCTGTCAACCGAACCGACCTCGATCAACGAGAAAGCCAGAGATATATTCGCTCGAATTCTACGCGAGTCGAGCACCGTGACTCTCCCGCGTTCTTCGTCGAACAATTAAAAGGCAAGCTACACTATTACTCATAAATATCCGGCCACTTTGGTCGATTCGTAGTAACAATAAAATTTTATCAGAGTGTACAAATTAACGATGAATTAATACTTATTATGTATTTATGGTATTTATTATGGCTTTAAATCTAGATTACCTGTTAGAATGATAGCAAAAATATGTTTTACTATTTACTATATACCCGTATGTATGTATATCTACTACTACATACATACAGCGATTCGCGAAAGTGTATTTGAACACTGGAACAGTTTATCATTTCCAAGGATGTTATAAAAATTATCTAAAAAGATTTAAAGATACGAGATTTCTGTGAAATTTATTATGAAATACATATTTGTAGAGAAATAGGATAAATGAATTACTCTTTGATTATATCGATAGATTATATAGATAGATTATTTATATGAATGTAATAACATGTCCATGTACTCTTTTAAGGAAACGTGAATGAACTTATTATCCAAGCTATAGTCTTGTTACGGTGTTAATGATACTACAGAATGCTTCGTATAATATATACATGAACATATTAATGAATATATTAATGAACATACTAATGAATACACATATTCATAAAAGATTTCTACAAGTGTCGGAATATTTTTGTGCGTTACTGTAGCTATGCTGATTATAAAGGATAAATCGTTGTAATATGATTCGTTCGTGATCTTATAATTAAAGTGTATCTTGTCAAATGTAAGCAGGTATCTAGACTCTTGAGCGATAGCGTAAAATGCTTGGAAGGCTCGTTCAGGATTCAACGCGAATCGCCGTTGAAATTGATTGGAGAAACTCGCGTTGCTCATGGACAGAGACAAGATAATAGTTGCGAGATAAGAGGAAGAAGAGAGAGAGAAGTATACGACGCGCCCCTCATTGTGGAATCGCGCGAACCGGGGCGATTCGCTTGTGCAGCACGCGTGCAACGACGCTAGTTACGTGTTAAATATACGCCACAAGCCGAAAGTACGCCAACGAGTATTCTTCGAAAGATTCGGAGCAGAAAATCTGTTGCTCGAGATTGCGTGGGTATTGTAATTGTCGAGTAATGGAGGTTGAAGAGCAGGGGCGTGATCGAATTATAGGGAACGAGCTTTCGATCGTCTTTCTACCGAAGCTTTCTTTTTTATTTTGTGACAGAGAGAAATTGTAGAGAAACGGTTTAGAATATTTTACAAGAAATATGGTAAATGTTCGATATTGCGGCGAAGGAGGTTTATAAGGTTACTTTATTATAATTTTATCGTAATTTTAGAAAACAGGATTCTATTTCACGAGAACAGCAAATATTCTAGATCATATGATCGTTATTGACATAGTGAAAAGCATCCTGTACAATACTACTAATACTCCGGAAATAATACGCAAATGCCAATTTCTTTTTTCTTAACCAATCAACTATGAAAGTTTTCAATCAAACTATGGAACTATGGAAAAATCAACTATTTAGTTTTAAAAATCTCTCATTGGGTTAGGTCATGGGGTGCGTAAATAAACGCAAGCGACGACGAATACACTCGTCAAATGCAGTTAACTGGTTAATTGGGTTGCTTATAGTCGCATCAACTACTTTAACCATTAGCGACTATAGTAACTACTCAGTTAGCCAGTTTGTCAGTTTATCAAACAATTTATCTTTGTTATTGCTATGTTATAGCTTGCTAAAGTATTGTTGATTTTGAGGCACGATGGTTTCTGTATGTCGAGCAGTATAGGAGAGGATATTCTACTGTAATTGTCTGGTCACAGTCGTTGGAGATGGATTTTTTAAAAATATGTACAAGTCGGTGATCTTCGTGTGGCCTTTCTGAATCTAGACATAACCTGTTCTATTCTTGATAGCTTTAACATTAGAACGACTAAAGTTGGAACGACGAGTTTTTGGTTTTTTGTTTCTTCAGTTACTGGGAACATGCAGATGATAATTATTAGATAGCAATATTAACTTGGGATTAATCCTGCTAATGAGAAACCAGTTTTCGATCGTCTTTCTGTTGGGGCTTTACTTTTATCTTCTGATAAAGAGAAATTCTAGAAGAGATTTAGAATATTTCCTAAAAAAATATGATGAATTTTACATATTAGCTTCAGCGCTAGAACTAGAAGATAAATTCGTTGAAACGATGAGTTTTTGATTTATTTGTTTTGAGTTATTGGTTTTTCCAGCCAATGGAAACATACATATGATAATTATTAATTATCGAATTATCGTACAGGAACAACTAGATTCTTAAATGGTCCGATAGAAAGTCTGAACATAAGAACAATAAACCAAATAAGGATGTTCGTAACCCTGAAAGTATCATAAAAAGCAACGCGATTTATTTTCTTCATTTTCTTTCCTCTTCACAGAATCACGCGAAGGAAATCTTAGTTTCCCGGGTGAAATTCGAAATTCAATTATATCGTCCATGAAACGGTTTCACTGTGTTAATAGAACGATATTTCGAGGTTTCCCTTTCCACGGGAGAGTCGCTTTCGGTGCGCCCAACGCTACGCACGTTTCCCCTCTATCTAATTAAGGTATACTAGTTTCGATTTCATATCAGTTATTGCACGCGTAATAGCCGCGCAGAATTCAAATCGCTAGAGCCACTCTCTCGCCGCGTCGCCAAATTCAGTAATCTAAGAGAGCAAATTTATCGAGCGATATTTTCGATAGATTTTTCAAAATTATTTTATTTCCCTTTTATTATATTTACAAGGAAACAACGACACAAATGTGTACGTATATAATAACAAAAATGATTTAATGTAATAATAAATTTAGATTGACAAAAATTGAGAAATTGATTAACCGGATAATATGAGAATTTACATAGAGTTAGACGAACGAAAGAAATAGCAATGAATGTACACACAATTTGAAATTAAATTTTGAAACCGGTCATTTGTAATGATCTGGTAAGGCCCTTAAGCATTAAAATGTGTCTTAGAAGAATTTTACTGATTCGGAATAATTTTTGAAACGTTTTCGATATTTCTGTTATTTTTGTTTTATCCGTGTAATTTCATGAAATTAGCCAGTATGCACGAGTGACCACGTGCAATTCATATCGCACATATAATTCCATGTAAATCCAGTCTAGAATCGCGGCGCGATTTCCCAAGCGACTAGAAACCTTTTCTTACGTCGATCCTGTCATTAACTTCTGCACTGGCCGAGAGATACGAAATACGACTATGAACTTTCATTGTTGCGTAATCGGCCACGATTTCTTGCCGCTTTTTCCACAGCTGTTCGCGGTTATATTCTTGTCGAACGTACGAAGGGTCGTAGTCGTATATCTTGTTTTATCCAGTCGCGAACTATTCGACTCGAATGTTAACGCGGAACGAAGCTCGGTGAATATTCATGAGTCGCTCGACCATTCTCATTTTTGCAACGAGTGCTGCGTTTGTTAACGCGAGCTACGTATTTGGAACTGTTTGGTGGAAGGTTGGAAAACAGCGGACATCTGTCTTTCAGAGGATCTCAGCATCTTTGGAGAAGCTCTGTATTCTTTGCAGTTGCGTTTCAACATAAATAATAGATACAACGGAATTTTATTTATCCGATAGGAGAATAAGAAGTGGATATAAAAGTCAAAATGCGAAACGAGAAACGATGCAAGGATATTAAAACGTTAAGCTAGAATTATCTTTTGAAATGGCTATTTTTTATGTATTTCCTTTGCCGCGGTAAAAATGTTTATCATTATACACGATACGGGTTGATTCTCAGATTATTTGATAATTATACAACCTAGTCACGCGATCCAGAAAAATAAGAACGTTAGTCTGATTGTTTAGAATAATATATCACATTCCCGCTTATTTTTAGTCCAATTGTATTTTCCTAATATCGAAAAATATTTCCACGCGGCTTGAATAAAACGCGAAGACCTTGTAAACTGTTGTCGGTGTGCATGATTTCTCGCTTCAGTCTTATATGGAATATTCTTCGAACGTTACAAATACTGTCTGTTTGCTGAAACAAGAGCGAAATTGGAATATAAAAATTCAAGGATCGCAGTAGGTTTAGAATCTTGTTTCAACAAAGAGTTCCACTGCAACGCAACCCTGTTTCTCCTTCACGCGCTATTACGCGGAGAAGGTATCGAAGGTATACAAGGCATACTTATTTACGCGCCAGCCACGCAATGAAGAAAAAAAAACGCGCTTCTGAAAGCGCGACCGAACGCAATTTTCACTGCGAGATTTCCCGCTCGCGGTTGGCTAAAATCGAAAGTAACACACCGGCCATATAAGGCGACGCGTTTCGACGTTTCCCTCGTTCCCTCTTTTTCCATCGCGCCCTTTTCTCGGTTTCTTGCTCTTTCCGTGGCTGCATTAGCATGGCCGCGAAATTACAGAAGCGTGCGCGTCGCTTGTTTATCGACGCGTCGAGGGCAGACGAGCCGAGTAATTAGCCGCGCGCGATTCCAATTGCATTCCACTGCATATTTCGCTCGGCGAAAGCCACGATGTAGCGTTCCTGACACGATTTCTTGGCGAAATCTCATCGATCGAGAGAATAAACTATCCCTTCGTGGCTTAGGAAAATCCTAGAGAAATCCTGGAAATATATTTCTCGCGATCGCACGACGAAATGGAAGTTTCAAAGAAGAATTTAAGTTTCTTAGATGAGATTCGTAGTAGGGGAAAATGCGACAGGGTGAAATATGTGTGTGGAGTGTTTTTCCTATTTTTCCAAACGATACTGGTATATATTATGGTTATACGCGAGAAGAAATGTTGTATAAATATAGATCGGTTGAAGCTTTATTTAAGAGTAAAAATATAACGTAAGACACTGGAGTGGATTTATGATAACAGTACATGAGCACGATCTCGATGTACGATGAGTACGATGAGAGCACGATATGAACACTTCCAAAGGTTTGAATATTTACGCTTATTCGTTTGCTGGAATAACCAGTGAAGGATACGAGTAAGAAAATTGTAGATTTTGAACAAAAGTCAGAAATAAAAGATCGCGTGTAGAAGAGAGAGGGGGATTGGAAGAAAAAGGAATGTAGGAGACACTGGAGAGAATGGACCTGTGGTAATAACGTTGAACAATCTTCTTTCTCCTACCAGGTGATATCTATCAAGCCAGGTCTGCTAAGGGATTTCTGCACAACCCAGAATCTGGCGACTTGGTTGCCTCTGGTAAAGGACACCCTGCTGCCGGTGTTTCTGGCGCTGTTCGACAAAATGTTCTGTCGCTACGTGGCGAAGGTCTACACGAAACAGGATCACGCGAGGAGATTATCTCACGGTACGTGATTCTCTGTTCTAATATAAATTGAGTAAAGGTGAGATTTTCTGCAAGCTTATTGGATCACGATCATGCACGGATGTAACATTTTAATCGATTAGTCGTTTCTTTGATAAATTAAATTAATTTAATTGCTAGACGGGGGGCTTTTATGCATTTATGAGGGGACTTGAATGTGTTAAAATGCACAGAATATACGATGCTACATCGTCGATCACAAATATTATTGATATCTAGCAGATATAAATTAAATACTTTTCATTGTCATTAGTTTCTAATTATTTTATTATAAATCTATTATTGCATTTGCATCGTATGCATCTCACAATGGAATACCAAATAAAGTGAAATTTGGAATTCAATAAATGTAACAAGTACGTGGGTATCCTAATGCTTGTAGCGTAACTGATAATATAGCGTTATAATGTTTAATAAGTAAAGCAATTATCTTTCTAATCCTTAATTATATAGATAAGAATATATAAATCTACGTAAACATCTGCAGTCCAATTATCATATTTTGTACGAGATCAGCGAGTGTTCCAATAGAATAGAATATCCGACTTATGGTACATCTGATGCTTACAAGAAATCTTGCATCAAGACACGATAGACCGATTTTACGATATTTTCTTGCGAGGATGGTATCGATTGCAGGATGAAAAATGCAACGTGTTGACCCAGAGTACACGCGTGGGAACGAGCTGCATCGAACGCGTAATCGTCAAGGAGAAATATCAGTTACGCGACAGCCCGTCATCTCGCAATCCTGGTAACCGCGTATCGCGCGGTTAATTTCTCTTTTACTAGCGCCATTTATTTGTTCTTCCCTCTTTTTTTTTTTTTTTTTTGCCTCTCGTTTCCTATAAAATAATACTCCGAACGTTTCTCGATCGTCGATCGTCCCGATATTTCTGTCTGCGAAATGATTTATAGCCGGCCAACGTCGAGCCACGACGCTTGATTTCACTATGTGTTTCATTTTTGCGGCTCCGCTAATATAGATCGCGAGGTGAGCGAATTTTGCGCAACGACCACAACAGAAGAGAAATTGACGGCCCGTTTCTAGACGATTTCACGAAAAAATTTCTGTTACGCTTCCAGGCGGCATTGATGGGAAGTTTCGTCACTTCGAGCAGGACGCCGAGTATAAGCTGCAGTTGAACCTGAACCACGGACTCAAGTTCCCCTTGACTAACGGAAGCCTCTACGGCCGGTTGCACAATCATCAGAACAGAGGCGAGTGTACACTAATTTTTCGACACGCTTCCTTTGCTCCTTCTATTATTGCCTCTTCTCTCCTCCTTTTTCTCTCTCTCTCTCTCTCTCTCTTTCTCGTTGTTTTTAGCGGTAGCTAGCTTATGTAAGATTTCTTTAGTGCTGACATTTACGCTTGTTGCCCATTGACACGCTCTATGTCCGGCTATCGCGATTTATTATATGTTATAAAAACTACAGTTAATACGAAATATGGAAGTATGACACACATATGTTTATAAAAAGTGGGTACAAATGTTCGAATACTTTCGTGACCACAATGCACTTTATATGGTTCGTAGTATAATTTCAAAAGCAAAGAATATATTTTTTAATTATTGTTGAAACGAGGATACGGTTTGTGTATCAAACTAATCGCGATTAAATTAATTTACGAAGCGTTAAGAGTACAACTTTTAATTAGAACATTATTTCGATCCTTTTGGAATAAATACTTAGTCGAAATAATTATCAAATTCTTTCCGGGCAGAATAATCTTTTCCGGATAAAAGTCGTTCGTTATTCGTTAAAATTCTGCTTTCTATTTATTCGAGTGTTTCATTATTATTTATTCGAATAATTTTAAAAGTATCGTATTATTATTACGAAATTAATAATTTCTTTTACGAATGATAACAAGGATAATTGTTGGTTAATTTTTAAAAAATTGTCTTTACGTGGATGTATTCGATCCGCACGCATCCGTAACAACACCAAATTCTAATACTCTGTCAGAGTACTCCACTTATGTAGTCTCCTTATTTACATACATTTCCAAAATCATTTTCCGAAACGATTTAAAAAATTCATTCATTCCGATGAATATTCATTATTTCGAAGCAACTTCCACCAATGGATTCCACTCCTATTTATAGAAATGTGCGAAGGTTTCACAGCCATATTGATCTGGCGAACAATGCCGGTGCTGTTGCAACGCTGAATATTTATTAAAAATTCCTGAATCCTCCGACAATGGTTTCTTGCGCATTATCTGTACTTCGAAAAATCTTTAGAGAATCACGAATTCTCCGAAGGGGCCATTTTATTGGATACCAGGGACAAATAGCTGCCGATAGGCAACTATCTCTCGGAACATGCTCTGAATTTTTGATCGGGAACCATCGCACGACCCGGTTAACACGCGTTAGGAATTTCGTGGGACGATAATCCGTCGCCGATAGAAAGTGCCGTTTCCTCGCGAACGATAGCACAAATACCTTGAATTATGGGCCACTGTGCAAGTAGGAAATCGATATTCTCGGTCACGTTTTCTAGAATTTCTGACGGTACACTTTTCTCCTGCCCTTGAAAATCAATTCTCTCGCACTTTTTCAACCGAGTCTTTCGGAAGACAAACTAAGTAACTCCACCTTTTCTACTAATTTTATAATTTCGTTGCATAAGCACACGAATATCCAGTTTTTAAGAACGATTTATCCGATGAAACGAATCCGTAAGCAGATGACATAAATAATGGTAAACTAAATGGCAAAGAATCATTATTTTTCTGTAATTTTCAATTTATGGAGTTGATTAATAGGGTCAGTGAGTGGGTCAGTCGTTGAATTCTTTTATCCTAACTCTATACTGATTTTAATTTAAGAATCAATAAAGGCCAATTAGTGAGATAATGCGTCAAGTCTTTCACACTTTCCCAATTTTTTAATTCTTCCATTCTGACTGTATAATGATCTTAATTGAAGAACCACCGAAGGCCAGACAACAAGATAATACGTAACACAGTTATATTAGAAGAATCAAAGTCAATCTATCTGAAATTGTCGTGTTTTCAATAATTTTCAATTTTATAATTACAGAAATTTATTTTCAAAGAGCGAGAAATTTTATTTCAAAGAGAGAGACGTTTATTTTCTAGTTAAGAGACTAATAATTGATAAAATAAAACTTTTCGTGTAGCCCGCAAAGAATTCCTAAATAACAAAATTCGCCGACGAATGCCCTGGAAGGGTAAAAAAGAGACAATGGAAATGATGTTGCAGGCAAAACTGGTACGATAACGATGGGGATACAGCACTACCCAAGAATACAATCTCTCAACGAGGACAATAATTACGCTTCTCTCCCCGCAGAACTCTCTTCCTACGCCAGCTCGACCTTCGAGCCACGCCAAGAAGCAAACGTCGTGGAAACAACGAGAAAGAGCACCGTGGACCAGCAGAACAAACGTCCAAGACCAAATGAGATTTTCCAGGAGCTACCCGGCAGTCGTCGAAAAATTGGTAGTACCGACGTCTTTGGTCAGAATATGGAAAACCTAGTCCAGCTGGATGATCCTTGCAGCAAAAGGAAGTTTACGAAGAGTCTAGATGAGATTCGAGAAGAACCTCCGAGAAGGCACGCAAGGAGCGCGCTTGGCTTGGAAAATTTGATCATTGGCTTAGATAACAATCTGCAGGAAGAGCCACGTTGCCCTAGAATCGCTCTGAGGAGAAATCAGAGCTTCGATCATGCTAGATGCCAATCGTAAACATTATTGATTTCTTTGGAAATTGTATTATCGAGACTCTCTTGCACTGTTCAAGTAATATTATTAGCGAAAGTTTACAACTTACAAGTTACCAATATTAAACAATTCCTAAGCTCTAATGACAAGTTTAGTAATGGAATAAGCGTAGTTTCATAAGACTATTTACAAATGTTTAATGATTATATTAAAGATTGTTTGATATAAATATTAAAAGTTTGAAAAGCTTCCTAGAATTCTATTGGATAATTGGCCTAAAATTATTAGTAAAAGTTTGCGAAGTGCAAGCGACTGAATGAATCTATAAATAAATTTTATAAATTAATAAGATTATAAAATCACCTGTTGCCTATTTTGAAATATTGCAAAATCGTGCAGCAACTTGCAAATTATCAATTCGCTAATATTATCATTTTCTAAATTATCGTGCAAGAGGATCTGTATAAGAATAGCATGAATACTTTTTATGGAAAATGTTTCAGGTACCATCGACCGGCGCTGGACTCGAGGACGTACGACTTAAAGAAGCAAGATCAGAAGAAAGAACAGCAGAATACTCAGAGAGAGGAGACTCAGGAGGAAGGTGATGGTTATGAGACTTCCGATGATGAGAGCTGCGATCTGGAGAATGGAGATTTCGATACCATGAGCTCTTGCAGGAGTCGAAGCAGAAGCTGTTGCTCCGTTACCACAGTGGCCAACGACGATTTCGAATACTTTCAACGTAAGGGAACTAAGGTAACATTTCCAGCAGCACCCTTTCATACTTCCTAAAGCGTCTTACAATTTTCATAAAGGAACATTTGAGAAACTTACAAACTTGTACTCTATTTTTACATTTTTTTGGAAACATTGTTCCTTTTTCTCTTTTTAATTTTTACCTCGTTTTATTTTCATTGATATAAGTTAGGAAATGGAATAGAAGAAACACATAATAATCTTTACAATTTAGATTTAGTATTTATATTGGTACAATAACTTTCTTCTTTTCAAAACGTAACTTTTAGTTTCAAAGAGTTTTGTTGTATATTTTGTTGGAGTGCAAAGGGTTGGATTCGAAGTCGTAGTTACCAAAGTCCATGTAACGTTTTCGCTGCAATTTACACATACGTCATTTGAACTGTTAATTTAATTAGTACATCTGCTTTAACAAAATTTCATAGCAAAAGTAACGAACAGTGTGTTAAAAGGAACATCATCGGTTAAACTCAAACTCAATTCAACACTTCTAATGGAAGAAAAGGTGCAATTCCTGAAGTGAAAACTATGCTCGTATATTATATTTTAGTAGCCGTAAAGGTGAAACTTGTACCGAATTCCCATGATTTTTTCCATCTCACACCACCGCCACAGCTTTCCATTTATCACGCCAAAGTCGGCAACGAAAATGTGCTGAAACAAATACAATACTATCGCTTGAAATAAAGCCATTTCTAATGGAAAAAATATGCAATTCCAAAAGCGAAGTAGCTGCTAGATTCTAGCAGCGCGCAATGAATTCGTTAAACGTACACCAGATTGCTATAGTCTTCTCCATTGCACATCACCACCAGCTTTCCATTTATCACATGAAATTCCACGCAAACCACGTTGAATCATACTTCAAATGTGCCGAAACAAGCACTAGCTTAAAATAAACCTCATGATGAAATGTTTCTGATATAAGAAAAAAAATGTATACTCCTAAAAGCAGAGTTCCTAACATTTTAATAGCGCAATGAACGCGTTAAATTTACATCAAATTGACACAGTCTTCTTCATCGCACATAATCACCAACTTTCCATTTATCATCTGAAATTCCAAGCAAATCACGCTTAAACATACTTGGCGACGAAAATTTGCCAACATTATCATTCAGACCTAAGATACAGCCATTTTTTACATTAAAAAATATACAATTCCAAAAGCGGAGCAACTTAACAACGAACGCATTAGACTTACACCAAACTGCCATAATCTTCTATATCGCACATTACCATCAAGTTTCCAATTATCACCTAGAAGTCTACACTAAACCTCGTTGAAAAATCCATCGCGAACAAACCAACAAAACTATCTCCATTTTACCCATGCACATTGTCTGTGAAAAGTGCGAGGACCATTGGAATTACTTCATCGAGAACATGATTGGCCTTTCATCGATTGCATAATGGAGGATCGTGAGAACGTGCTGTTTTGCAGGTGGAGCTGCTGCCCTCGAAGAGAGCCAGCGAGGTAAAGGTCAACATGCGATCTTTCACGCCGAGGATCATCGAGAACGGGACGGAAGAGAGGAGAAACAATCTGATAGACACGAAGCCGAGCATACAGTCGTATCATTTGAAGAAAACGAGAATAGGTCCTGGCTACTCGATGAACGATCTCGACAAGCTCACAGTCGATCGAAGGATGCCGAATCTTTCGATCGAGAGCTTGAAGAGCACCCTAAAAAATTCGGACGTCAGCTACCTGGACAATGGGGACATCTGCAGGCACGACATTGGCGGATCTGCACCTGACTTCAAGAAAATCTTCGTTACTGAATTTATATGAAAATTCTGGAGGACAGAATTTGTGGAAATTTCTTTGGAAAGAACGATCTGTGTTTTAGTGCACTCTAATTTTCTGACCCATTTTTCGTCTTTTTTCTTTTTTGTTTGTTTTTTTTCTTGATAGAATTTGACTAGTAGAATTAAAAAGGATACCAATCTTAAATTTAGAGTGGTATCTTTAGCCTAAATTTAGACCTGATTACATCATAATCAGGATAGTCTAATTGTTACGCTTGAAACTAACTTCATCAGGTCTATTATATAATACAAATACGCTATCGAAGCATACAGAAGTTAATGGAAAATTTACAGTGCCCTGAGGTGAAGTCAATGATTAAAAGCAATGATAGCATGATAGCCAATGATCTTAGTAAAGTAGGTTGGAGAAGATCTTGGATGAAGTAACAATAGAGTAAAAGGCGAGCATAAGGAAGATTGTACAAAGTGTTCATTGTAATATAAGCCAATATTATAATTAATTTCTTTTAAGAAGCTAAGGTATATCTTGTACAAAACAATGGCGAGTCATTTCTGAAAAAAAGCGTAAGACTTTGGCACGAGAGGAATGGAAAGACTGTACAAAGTATTCTTTCACAAAGAGACGTGTTCTTCTTTTAGAAAAATTAGGACTGATCTTGCATTAGAAATCTTATATATAGAATCGATTTTGTAAAATGTACAGAATTTTTCTTTATACAAGAAGATCGTTAAGGCTGTAGAAAAATTTGCTCTTTTACGAAAACGAGGGTCGTGCCTAAGTAGAAATCGCGAGGTAATCTCCCGCAGTTCCTCTACGCCTAAGATCTAGAAAATTATATAACAACCACACGGAAGTAGCCGGATTGGAAAGTTTGCAAGAATGTAGCCAGCCCGGTTAAAGAAGATAATTAATCCAATTGTCAGTTTCTTGTTTTCTCGTTCGATAATTATTGGCTTTTCAAGGTTCGAATAAATACAATCAGGATGCGGAAGGACGTGTTTAAGTTTTTCCAACAGCTAATTACCGATATTTGAACGAGGATAGATCGAAGTTCGATTTAAAGATCGTATGAGAGTGTGTGCGCTATATAGAGATACAAATGGAAAGGAAAATTAATTAAATTGTGACTTTCCTATTTTCTGCTCGATAACTATCGATTTTCCAAAGCTTAATATAAATAGAGTGCAAGAAGATTCCTTTAAACCTTCGCAGGTTTTCGTGTAATTGCCTGAATGATATTCCAACGACGATAGATTAAAACTCGATTAAAAAATCGTATGAAAGCGTGTACGCGATACGGGGAAACAAATGGAAAGGAAAATTCGAAAAAACTGATTTGAAACGGTGATTCTGCGTTTTAATAGAACGATACATTGCGGTGCGTCATCTGTCCATAAATCACGACCAGCCGACGTAATAACTTATGGGTCTGGAATCGAAATTGCAACGAGGCTGAGTTACGATCCGTATAGATACGAGACAATGTCTAAACAGAAATGGTGTAAAATATGTGTAAAATATGTGCTCCCGTTGTTTCCACAATCCCGTATCGGCCATTTACGTAACGCGAGATGTTTTTGAAAACAACATGTCCAACGCCTTCGATTATTGTATAAAGATCGTTTTGTATATATCTTGTACATTTTGTACGGTATTATTTAATTCATTAAATATACATATATGTGTACGTGGCAACACGTGTGTTCACAGGTGCGTTTGTCCCGTTTAATTCCCAGCTCGGGCCGATACAGAGAATAATTAACGATCATAACAGACATAACAGGGAATAAAGAATAACAATAAATTGACAAAAAATAACGAGAATAAAGAGAGAGTATCTCTTTTATCTTGGTTACCTTTATCGATATAAAGAAAATCTTTCAAAGTTGAATGAAAATGCAGAATATTGTAATTCATGATTTTTTACCATGAAGTCATTGGCTTCAAGTTTTCAATATTCTAGATGTCTTCTTAGAAGGGACTAGATGTTTTGTCATAAACCAATCGATACATTTATTTTATTCTTTATAAGAAAATATTAAAGTATCTCGACCTAGTTTTGTTGACAACTCTTGAAATTTTATGATCCAATCGACTTTCTTCAAAGTTGGGATGTTCGTTAATAACAATAAAAAGACACAATTGGATCTGAATAATCCAAAAAAGGTTTAAGTTCGTAAAACTTGTCGTATAAAAAATAAAAGGAAAGAATTAAGAATTAAGAATTTATTTCTATGATAGAATTCTTATAAAAATAGGGAAAAAAGAAAAAAAAATGACGAAAGTTTACAAAATCACGATAGAGTCTCGATCTTCGAGTAGATAAATATCTTCCTCAGCTTTAACTAGTGATTAGAATCGTAGGCGATCGTGAAATCTTCTCACAGCAATCTGACTGCAATTACGTGGCACGTGTGTACCCAGTATAGTTGTTTTTCCTTCACTTGTTGCAGAGATTACACGTGTACGCCCTCGGATAGGTCCTAATCTTCGTTTAATTAACTAATTAACCTGTATACATACTGTCTTTTTATTACTCTAACGTTGACTAGCAATACACGGTTTGGCATCGTTAATCGTATCTCTAATTGTTCTCGCCAGTGGCGTAGAGATTGATCATCCATTCGAGGAAAAAGGAGATACGTGAGTATGTGTTGAAGCTGAGATCGCGTTATTGTCACGTTGCTACGTCGATTAATTGATTTTCGACATTTTGATATCGAAGAGAATCGAACGTATATCATTGTGTCAATTTGTCAGAGAAACGCTCGTCGATGCTCGCTGGTTCCATAGTCTCGATTAATTAGAGTATATAATCAGAGAACGATTAATTAGAGCATATCGTTATAAATACAAGGACTATGATAAAGCTTTGAAAGTAACACTTCTAACGAGCAATCAATTAACTTATCGCTGTCTAAACTATTCGAGTATTTTAAGAAATATCGCGATATATTATCCACAGAGTACGGATTTTCTATGCAATTCTATATTTTTACGAACATAGCTCACGATATATAGTATCGATATCTATGCATTTTGTACAAAGATGTATAAAATATCCAAAGTAAAGTATTGCGAATGAAAAGAAACTTTACTTTGGGTTCGTTCGTTTAATCGTGTTTTTATAAAAATCTAAATTTGCATAAACATCCGTAGTCTACCACGAAACTTATTGAGAAACAATCTGCGTAGAGATTCGTGTCACGTACTAAAAATTATATTCCGTATCTTTGATAAATCTTTTGCACATTGCACGCATTCTATGCTGTGTAATTGCCACGAACGTTTTATGACCCGCAGTGCAATTATCGATATCGTGTAATTAAATATTACAAGGCGACAAATCGTATCTTTACAATCCAAATTGTTCCACGCTACTGTATAAATATAAATCCGCTCGCTTTGGTAAAAATTCATTGCAACGTAGATCTACGATATTGATCCTGAGATCAATGGCTCGCGTAGACGAGATCGTTTCCGCGAAAGATTGCCTCGATCATCGACTTCCGGTTGAACTTTCCTCCCCTGGACTCGACGATCGCCACTAGTTGCTGATATCGCTTCCAGGCGGTCACCGAGGCCGCTTCCCCTTCCGGCGTGTTCTTAATCTTGTGATATACGTCCGTACTCCTAACCGCAGCCTCGGAAGTCTGACAAATGCTTTCCGAATCCGGTATCATCTGAAATTTGAGAAAAAAACATTTTTAACTCGCAATTGCTATCGTCGGATCGTAAATCGCTCACAAGACTTCGACACGAGTTATTTAATTTTTAAAGTTGGCTTTTTTAGCTTCTAAATTTTATATTGTTACTAAAATAACCTTGGAAATGGAATGTATATAAAGATTTGCTTCGCTCACTATATATACTAATATAACGAGTATTCTAGATATTTTGTATATTTTTCTGAACTTTTGCACTTTTAGATTGACTAGTAATTTCCTACAACCTAGCAATCTTGAAAATTCTTTTCTCTTAACAAAATTTCCTTAATTCGATATTTCATCCTGTTTCATTCAATTTCTGACTTGGAAAATCTATTTGATCGGATTATAATATACTGTTGTACTTAGGTAAGGTGATTATAAAACATAAAATTGTTAAAGGTCGTAGCAATCAAAGCGTAGTTAAAGTATCTTTTCAAGAGTAAGCCAGATATCCAGACGCTTTTTATATATTACGATTACTCTCTTTTAAAAAGTATATACACTCGCTCGTTCGTCTTTTGTTCTCATTTAAGGTTTCATCTTTGAGAGAGTTACTTCTTACAAACCATTTTAAAAGCTCGTTGCTTTCATTTGCTAAATTGTGCAAGCTCTTAAGCTCGCCAGACATTATTCCATCGGCCGAAAGGGATCTAAATCACCGGGCCGTTCTTTTTACGTCTCAGCCCCAATTAAAATTCACTTTTATTCTGCAAACACGAGCTCAATTGTATTACAATCGTTCCAGTTAATCCTGGAAAATCCTCGCTATTCTCTTCTTAACGTTCTCGTTTCGTTATCCCTCTTTATTTCAACGAATACGCTAAAGTATTACCAATTACCATCTTTCACGGCGGACGATCCTCTCGAAACTCTCGACTTTCCTCGAATTCAAAGTCTCTCCCAGATTAGTTAAGTTACTTCGCCTGAATCCACGCAATTTAAATTCCAGCAACTTGCATTCCTCTTATTAGCTTAGAATTGTCATTCAAAATTGTTATTCATGCTGTATATTAATTTCTTTACTGAACATACGTTTGCACGTTTGTAAGTGTATATTTGAACGTTTTCTAACTATACGTACATGTTTAAATTGGTTAAAAAATTCTAAGAGTATGATTATGACAGTCGTATTACGCTATAATGCTAATAAAATTTCAAAAAGTTTTGCATGAGACGTATAATATATCCGAATATTCAGTTGATAAATGTTCGATAAATATTCAGTGATAAATGATGAAATACTTTGGCGAGCAACGCTGTAATTATTCCCTGAGTAACGTGATGTCACTACAATTTACGACTTAACTTGTGTCCTCTTCAAGAAGATTATTCGACTACGAGTTGAATTCGTATAACTCATTCGGCTAATCTGAACCAGGCTTAAGGCAGCGATTAATTCCCTAACAAATTCTCCGCTATTATTCGGATCGCTCGGCTAATTATTAGCAATTTTCCTAGCTACTGTAATTTGCTCGACACACTGGAAAAGCGGTCGGTTTGATCACGCCTCTCGATCTCTCGTCGCTTGCTCAGGTTGACCGATGTTTGTAGGACGCCGTGTATACAGATGTAACACAAGCCTAAAGCCAGCCCCTCGAAATCAATACTCGGGATTACACTGTTACTAAGGATTCCCATCCCCCATCGCCAGATTCACCCCCGTGTGCCAGCCACTGGCGGGGTTCAATGGCCAAAATACGGGCCTTCGAACGTGTTACACTTTCGAAAACGAACATACACACACGCGCGCGCGCGCGCGCACTACCGTTCGATTGTCTTCGTTTCTCTCTTCTCTTTTCCCTTCCTTTCTTTTTGACCATTCAGAGTTTTCAGAACAACTCGACTCGATTGCGTGGAAAAGCGTTGAAAGCGAATTGCTTTATCTCGACGGTTGCAACTTTTAAAAAGCATTTCACTGTTCCTCGATTCGCTGACCGCTGGAACAGAGTAAGATGGACAGTCGAAAACAATGAAGCTTCGAGTAGCTCTTTTTATTACCCTTTTTATTGCAAATGAAAATGTAGTCGTTTCTTTCGCTGTCTTCTTTTAAACTTATTCGTTTTAGTCGCATCGTTGTAGCAGGACAGTTGCACAGTTAGAATTCTAGATTGAACTTTATAGTCCATAATTTTTGGAAAAGCGGTTTTAATGTTTAACGTTCGAGTTATGTTTCAGGCGAGTAACATTAACATTAAAATACGATGTAATAGTAAAAAATTTATCGAACGTTAATTTTTCTACGTATTACATACGCCACTGTGCAAAGGTATGTGATCCCACGTTTAGTTCTAAGAGAACATAATTTAGTTACAATATTACGAATAATTGACCTGCAACGATTTTATCATTCGTTCTTATTACAATTGTATCTCGTGATACAAAGCTTTCTAAAGCTTCTTATAAATGTCACAAGAAGGCGTTGAATACTGCTTTTAATCATAACTTTCCTATTAAGACACATAGTTTAGCAACATTTATCTGTTGTTAATACAAACTGAGTTAAATATCCACAAACGACTATGTCATATTACACACTCGAGAAACAAATAAAATTCTCATTGTTGTCAAATAGAATACGTTTACATAACAAAAGACAAAAAGTATGTTAATCTAAATATTATCAAGCACTATAGTGCTTAAATATTAATAAGAATTTCTCTATTAACAACGTTATCATCTTGCCAGGTTTGTCAAGATTGAAAAGAAACGAGAATAGTTTAACGTCCGATTTTATGGTAGGAATATCGTCAAAGTTTCTATTTGATCGTCAATAAGATGGAACAATAATTCTGATGAGCTTGTAGCCCAGGAATTGCTACTTTTATGACTGGAAAAAAGTTAGAATATCTTCCCCCTCTATTTACGCTGGAGAAGTTTTAAGCACGGGCTATAGGAAGTTTTGAAAGACTCTGGCAGCCACTTTAACTTTTTCCACTTCCGCTCTGAGCAACGATAAACATTTATCTTCTTCGAAAATTCGCGAACACGAGCGTTTTAACTTGGCTAACAGTCATGGAAGAACAGTTATTCGCCAAATTCCTAGAATATTGTCGACGAAACACACGAACGAGTTAAAATAGGACATTGAGTCTTCATTTATTACGTAAACTCTATTCCATTTTTATTTCGCTCCGCTTTATATTCGAGCATTTGGTCCCTCCTATATCTTTGATTGGTTGTATGAATGTAAATTGATTGAAATAATTAGAGAATTGAGTGTTATGGTTGTATATATTTGTTTAATGATTGTGTCAATTTACAGATACACGATTGTTTGCAAGTGCGTGATAAACTTTGATAATATCAGTTAATTTGACAAGATATACACGATATTCTTCTTTGGCTTTTACGACCATCTGCCTCGTAAATCATTGAGCAAAACGGAGCTGTTTACTAAATAGTATTCAGATTTAAGAATTATGAGATTTAATTTAAATCTATCGACGCTTTAAAAATACTTTTGCTTTGGACTTAAGAAATTTTGCAAGACCACGTAACCCAAAAGGTAACGGTATAAAATCAGTTTAATAACTACGAAAAGTATTTGCATCTATACTTATTTTCAAATAGAACGTCTTTTATTTATCAAGTAATATCTATTATTACTTATGTACTTCATTTTCACAGTACCAAACTTTTGTAGGCACGTATACGAAATTTAACAAGCTTGTAGCTAATTACTTGCTGCAATAAATGTTATAATATATACAGTGCAAATACTTTTTCTAGCCACTGTACAATTATAGGAAAGTAATTTGAAAAAACTTGTAAGACTAATTATTTATCGAGATTTCATAACAGAACGATAAAACCCTATTTCTCTCGTAGTCGATATTTCCAGTGTCGTTTCCCGACGCCTTCGTAGCACAGTCTTAAACTTTCGAGCAGCAATTAACAAGTTTAATTAGCGCTAATTGCGCTATCGAGAGTGAAAAACCTCGATAAACCGCCTAACGGCTAGCAATTAAGCTTTGAACTATACCGACTCTTGATGGAGGATCTCTGCACGTTGGAGCGTATTCTTATCTTTAATACCGACAGCAAAAACATCGATCGAATCGGCCGACCTAGCAGGAAATTAAACGTTCAGATTTAATCGAAGCCTCGCTGAAACAACTACCAATTATCCAACTTCTACGTTCACTTGAGTATAAGATATATTAACATGGAAACTGTCAAGTAACTATTAATTAAATTTCAGAGTTTGACTCAGAGTAAATAGCGGATCAGAGAGCGAAGCTCTGCATTGAATGGCGTCGTCGAGATTTCATCGAACTCACCTCGATTATATCGGCGTCCTGCGCTGCTGCTGCTGCTCTGTCTCGTCTTTCCTCTCGTGGATCCAGTTAGGGAACGGGTTAAGGTCGTTTCTCACGGTGATACTTGCTGCAATTTATCGTGGAAATCGGAGACGGTTGGATGGAACGCCGCGAAAGCGGATTCGGAGCACAGCACGGTCCAAGAGTAACTGAAGAAGGCCAACAAACGGCGACCATCAGCTGGTTTCCCGATTACTTTGCCCCCTCCGTAGCCCATGGGGAACCCACATGTGCCGGCCATATGGGGGGGAAAAAGTTAGTGGAGGGCTCGAGAGACAAACGTGGAGTCCACCTCTTTCGTTTGCACCCTCGATTTCGAGCCCCCGCTTCCGGCCTCTACGCGCGTGCCAACAATTTTTTAAACTTGCAAAGATTTCCTCGGTGCCTCGTGTTACAGTGGAATTCATCACTTACCTGTCCATGGAGATGCAAACAATAGATGTATCGTGTTTCATAACCAGATTGCGAATGCCTATGCTAATTCATATTTTTATCAATGCGATTAAATGATATTTAAGTAGAAATTTGTTTTACGTATTAAGTATTATACCGCGTTGCCGTAAATCTTTAGTAGGTATTAGCATTACATGTTTAATATTATTTGAAATTTTGCTTTAGATATTTTATGCATTTTTTCTTTAATAATTATAAAGTTTCACTTGAATTTTCAACTCTTACACAGGGTATAAGATAATAGAAAAAGTATATGATACGATACAATAATGTTTGATTAAAGGTATGCAAAATCAATTAGTTACGCTTAGAATATAAAAGAACCACGGTTAAGTTATTTTCTTACATTTATAGTCTAATGACTTTGTAAAAGTCTAGTAATTGTTCTAATTACCGATTCGTCATTGATTCGTACATTTTATTACATTTACTGTAAAAATTGGTTAAAGTCACTTCTTACGAGCAATACCATGATAGAGGTCACATAAGTGGATTTAATCATTGCATTAATTAAAATTTAAGGATCAAGCAGGGAAATAACGAATAAAAGTTACATAAACATTACTGGAAGGCATAAATGAATTACATGTTACTTCATCAAGGTGCAAAGAATTTATTATAATGATAAATAACATATATAAAATCTCATTGGACAAATCAGAAAGGATATCATACATTAATCGTGCTTGAAGATTCCAACTATTGCGCGCCTTGTCACTGAGTTGAGCCAAATGGCAATTAACGTCGATTTGCCGATAACTCGCTTGCATAAGTATATCTATGCGCATCTACGATGCAAACACAGGAACGACTAGGTTTACAGACAGTTTAATTAAAGGCTCTGATATCCAGTATAGCAAAGCAGCTCCAAATGGCAGTTTAAACAAACAGAAGTTATCCACACAGAAGGATATTCTGAATCGGACATCGACCCAGGTTCATCTCTAAATGCTATTACGTAACAAGCAAGCTAATCTTTTAATCAAGAATTACCATCAATCAAAACTCTGAATGAGAATTACGTTTACCGACGAACGTGAGAGACGTTTGGACAAATTTTTTGTTCTTTATATACGGTGGTTACAAAAAAGTATTTTTATTTAAAAAAGTATTTTATACTTTGTTGTATCTGTTATAAAATGTATATATTAATTAATTAGATTCAAATATATTAAATTTCGTGTCATTTAGTACTTCCATATGACTAGAGAAAATTGAAATGCTGTCAAAAATGGAATGTAATACCTGTTTAAAAAAGTCGCTTTCTTGGAGAACAAACGTATATGCTAATATTTTTTATAGCCACTGTAATATAATACAATTTGGACGATGGGATATGTTGCTTAATTCTATGGTTCCAGGGCAACTAGCGTCTATTCGAGACACGTACCGCGCATTAATTCCACGTGACAAGCATCCGCAAATGCAAAGCAGAATCAATGTATAATGAAAATTTGGATCATTAGATCAAAGTCATAGTCACGGTAGACAGTCATTTTCAAATTATAGTAACTTCTTTAGTGATCAAACAGAAATATATTTAAAAGTACTCTGATGGATATTTTACAAATATTTCTTTAATTTATAACTTGTCGTAAAATCACTATCTCATTTCCAAGATCTGGATCATCAAACATTCAAATATTAATTATCTCGTCTATGAAAAATTAGAAAAATATTCGAGGGATTCTATCGATATCTCATAAATATTTGCTTCATTTATAATACTACGTACTTTGTGCAGTTATAATTTTTCTATTACTATCCAAGCGGTCCGCAAAGTGATATATTGCGACAAAAGGCAGTGAATTCGCGTGGAGAACGTGTCGGTTCAGCTCGATCTGTCTGCATTCCACGATGTCCACGATATTGTCATGGGGACTTCTGGCAAGCCATTGTGGAACGTCGGGGGAATCGAGTAAATTGGCTGAATTGCCACGTCCGAGAATCGTAACACGTCGATGCAGACACGAGATAAAATCACTCGAATTACAGCGTAGAATAGTTTGGACAGAGATGCTGCTGTTTCCATGCACAATATGCCCGGATCTTCCGGGATCTTTCAGCTATTTCTCAGTGAGAGAAACCGTCCAAATTAATTGTCTCGATTTTTTGAAGGCGAATCAAGTTGCTTCTGAAGCTTATTCCAACAGAGTTAAAATTTATATGTCCCTATATCTACAGGAATTTAATAGCGATCTTAACTCGCACCTCCATATTCATCTATATGAATTTATATTAGTCGTCTCAACCGATTTTATAGAAGCAGAATTTAACACTAAGGCCACTAATTTATAACACGTGCATCTAAATGTATATATTAACATAGACTATTATAAAAGTAAGTAATATGTTAAAAATAAATAGTTACACTTTCGTAATTTTTTCTTACAGAATTTCTTTCTCTTTCTTGTTTTAATTTGTAATCTTTCGTAGAAATGTTGTAGAGTTAAGAGACTACATTCTTGAGGATATGCACGATTTTTCTTTGCAAAACGTTTAAATAGATACACATGTTCTTTCGTGTATTTCCGTTTTGATTCCTCTGGTACAAGTTTTAATACTTTGCTTGTAATCTCAAATAATTGAATGTTCTAGTATCGACGAATCGACATTTCAACGAAGGATAACGTTAATCATCCGTCAGTAATCATCAATTAACATTAAACAACTGCATATTTGTAGCAATTATAAGAACAACAAATGCCAGATTCATAATTGCACCGAGTATGATAATTCCTACCAAGAAAGCAACTAAAAGTTTCTATACCCAGTAAAAATTCTCTGATTCGCTACTACAATCATTTTCCAGCTTAATATGCAGTTCAGGCATATTTCTGCAGGTCTTGAATGTAACGCGAAAGCTATTTCCCTCGCAGCTCGAGAAAAGAGGCAAAGCATGAAGATGTTAAAACACAAAATGCGATGCGTACGCCGGCAATAAAAGTCTCGCGGCCGTAACTACGAAAGTGAAAAGTTTTGTTCAACGACAGATGGTTCCAGCATGTGCAGCGAGTTGCAAGATATTAAAAAAAAAGTTGGACGTTCCCATTGGCGCGATAAAAACCCGGCATAAATTATCACGTGTGTCTCTGTACAAACTTCCATCCGTATATTGTATTATCTCTCTCTCTCTCTCTCTCTTTCGCTCTCTCTCTCTTTCGCTCTCTCTCTCTCTTTCCGTGTAGCATCCTCACGCTAAATTATTTCGTCTGAAATTTAATTATGGAAACTTGAGAAGTTAATTTATACCGACATACTTCTCATCGCGAGCGAGTAGAATTTCGGAACGAATGTTTGTAATAATTTAAACAAAATTACAGACGAAGGACGATACATCGATCAGTTGGGTCAGAAAATTGATTCCATTCGAAATCATCAAATCCCCCAGCTGCGCCTATTCTTTAATGGCCAATCGGCGCGTGCAACATAAAGGCACACGACACCACTCTTACAGCTGCCGGAAGTATACATCTGCTGCCAGCTTCTACTAACCGTGCCGTGAAGCTTGGCCCACCTTTCCACCGCAACGCGGCATTTTTCAACATTGTTTCCTGGTTACTTCGTTTATTTCTCGATATTATTATTCGAAATATTCATTGCCATAATAGTCTATAGACCGTGGATTCTTATCCACTCGTGAGGGATACACATAACATGTGAAAATACAGAAAACATCCAAAATACAGTACTCATTATGGTATTTGGCTTCTGCTTAGATTCCATCTTTCAAATTGTGTTTGTAGAAACATAAAATTGCATAGGTATCTGCGGTCTATGGACAGCGTTTTTCGGTGATCGATATTTTTTTGAAATTCATATTACATAAAAATAGATGGTCAGATTTTATTAAAAGTGTATCTTTATACAGTATGAAAAGTCGTAGGCTACTAGACTATTATAAATAAAAGGAAATCATCGCTGAAAAGAGAAAACACTATATATAAGCCATCAAAAGAAACGGTGTATATATTATTCAACAGCGTCTTTAAATATTTTTAAAATTCCACTGCTAATTTATGCCCAATATTTCCAGGAAAAGCGATAAGAAGATCACCATTGAAAATATCATGAAAGAAGAAAGGTGACTCCCCCTCTCACATTTTGAAAAATCAGAAACATCTGCCAGGAAACAGTGATCTTTGATTAGGGCCCTGGCTCGTGCCACACACCTAGGTTTCTCAATCCTTGGCCGACGAAGCTCGAAACGTTCGGTGAAAGGCAACGAAAATTCCACACAAAGGATCTGCCAAGTTCCGTAACATTAAACGAAATAACTTGGAATTTAAAAAATCGAAAAAATTCAAGAAGCGAGGTAACGCATTCAATTACTCTGACTATCAGCGTGTCCGCTATCAAATATTGAACTAATTAACTTTATGTAGCCGAAGACACGCACGCTTCATCAAATGCGATACGAACAAGGAAACCAACTCGATATCGACAGTCCTGATACTGCAATTGGTCTTGGAAAGAATGTTGGTAACCGGTTCCCAAGTTTAATTAGCACATTACAAGGGTAAATGCATCAGCAGATCTGCCTTCGATCTTTTAAACAAACTTCCTTACCAAGCTTCTGATGGAATTTACCTTTAGTTAACGACGAGGAGTTTATCGTTTGCTTCTTCGTGTTTCATAGCGATAGTATTTACCTTCTTTTTCCAGAAGCCACCAACATCTTCGTCCCTCCGTGGAAGATAAATGAACGCAATTGTGGAGACAACTGCTCGAGATGGGAGAAAAAATTTTCAAGTATGTGCTGCACCTGTAAAACAGTGTATACAATTCTTCAACATCTTAGGTTTATCAGCAGAAACAATTTATCTCTCGTTGCATTGGTCGGTTTGCACTCCCGAAAATCTTTTCTTGATTATTTCAATGTAAATTGATTGAAATAATTACAGGATTGTATATCGTAGCTGTTGTTCATACATTCTTGTACGATAGCCTTTGAAACTATTTTTCTTCTTATCTGTTCGAACATTTTTATAAAGAGTGTTAATTTCATATAAATGAATTGATACAAATTTATCAAATATACATAGTTGATCCAATAGAATCCTTTTATAATTTCAATCTTCTAATCGTTTCGACCAATGTAGTATGCAAAATTATTCAATGAATCCAAGTTTGTAGACTCCGTTTCACTTATTAACCCATGAAACTTTATGTTTTCATCTTTGCTTTCATTCAAATAATTTTACTCATCTGATAAAGCCAGTTCCCTAATCGTTTCAACCAATGTGATATCCAGAACTATTAAAAGGATCCAAGCTTGTAGCATTTCGCTTATTAACTCATGGACTCTGACATTTCCATAATGTCTTTACCGTCGTTCAAATAATCGATCTAACAGAATCGATCCCCTAACTGTTTCAACCAACAAATAGTATCCAAGAATATTTAAAGAATTTAAACGTGCACACTCCGTTTCATTCATCAGCCCATGGAACTCTATATTTCCAGGTTCCAAGCATCTGCCACCAGCTACTTTACACCGCTGACGATATAAAAAAAGATATTAAAAAAAAAACAAACGAAGGAATCCTGATCCCACGAATATTCGTGTCTCAAGTTTTCCAATCGACCTATTCCGGGGAATTCGGTGGCCGATCGGCAGAAACGAGTCTGCTCGCAACCCTTTCTCGTATTTTCACCCCCGCAGCTGACGAACACGGGGATACCACCTGACGGTTCAACCAGGAACAGCTGTTCGCTCCCCTCTCGACCACCCTCTGCCTCCTCGTTCACGGCCACACTGTAGCCAGTCGAAAAAATCGAAACGATTTCGTGTGGAAAAAAAGGCATCAGCCAGCTCGAACACCCGGCAGGATGTTCCCGGGGATGATTAGAGATCGTCGGAATTAAAAGGGGGCGAATTAAACTCGCGAGAATCGTAGGCCAACGGTCAGCACCCTTTTGGATAATTCGATTTTGGATTTTCGACTATAGCGAGATACGCTATAGAATGAATTATGCTATGCAATTGGTTCGTAAATCCTCGTTCATGGTATTATAGCGTTAGCTACAGCGTTTTACAATACACGCAGACACGTAGATTTATATTTATTTATAGATAATCGAATCGAATTAGTTGGTAAATGATCGTGCAGAAGGCGTTTCGAATTCGCGTCTCGGAGTAAAATTTATGAAACAGGCTATTCGAACATTGAATGTCAGATGAGTGGAAAAAGTGATGTTATCGGACTTCGTAAGTCTCGATAGAGATTGCCACGTTCGAACGATAGCAGAAAGTTTCAGAAGCAGTTGTTCGTAACTTTCAATGAAGATTGCAAAGTGGAATGGCAATTCCGAGAACTTGGACGTTGGATTTATTGTCCCCTCTGGGAATTTAAATCCTCTAGATACGTAAGTTTGCGTCTTCTCCAGGAAAATGAAGAAACACGTCCAATTATATTCCAAGGGAGAACTTAAAACTCTCGCAAAGCGTACAAGTAAGATTTATAAATTTTTGAAACAGAAATCGCCAGACGAAGATTTTCGAACGATAATAAAAAGTTTCGGAATAGCGATATCAAAAAATCGAACGTCGTCTGAGAATTTCAATCTTCGAGATACGAGATACGATGTCCTTCGAGAGAATCAAGAAACGTGTCCAATTAGCAGAGCTTAAACTCTTATCTTCGTATATATCCACCAGATCTTCCAATTTTCAACGAGAAATTACTAGATATGATCTTTCCTTGCCGCCCTACAAAATCAGTCTCGTTCATGTGGCAACCGTTGCTGCTCGAAAATGCTACGAAGGTGGTCATCGATTAGAATCGGCGAGAGATTCGAATCGAGGCTAACGGTTTCTTTAATCGATCGCTAATTAAAATCTAGAATAAAGATAAATCAGCATCGGTAAATCTTTGATGGAGGAACGATTCAGTGTGAGAAAGAGCATAGATTCCCTTGGTAACAGCAGCTTGGACGTATTTTCGCCGAACGAACGTCGAAGACAACAAAAGTACCTCGACGGAGCAGATGCATGGCATGTGCTACGAACCGACACCAGATGCCCCATTGGCGTAGAGAGATCCCCAAGGCAAGCTGCCACGATAAACCTGCCCATGGGATCCTTTTCAACCTGGTCGCGTGCCAGATAGAGTCTTCCTATGGGTTCTTCTAGTGTCCACAGCCCACAACCACCGTGATGCTTCCTGGATTTCTCTGTTCTCTTGGATCCCTTCAAAATCTCCATAGTGTACAATGTACACGTTCCTCGACTTCTTCGAGCTGGACAAGCTGAAAGGACGTTCTCTTCGTCTGTTCCTTTGTGGCAGATGAAAAGACAAATTATCCGGAAAATTGTTTTTCGATGACAAACGATCGTTGTTTACAATGTCATCTCTCAAGGTACTGTGCTTGAGAAAAGTATGATATTTCAATACTTACCGTGGAAACCTTTTGTGTACACCGACGGCCATAAGAATTAGGTCAGTTGATGATATTTGATACAAATACATATATGCCTTTCACTTTTATTTTCTACTTATTTTATTATGGATCTGTAATTTTATTCGCGCCACACATACACGTCTTGCCACGTAGAATACTACATGAAATCAAATTCGTTCAATTTTTCCGATAAATATAACGAATAAATGTTCTAATACTTATGGTCAGCAGTGTATGTATTAGACGTGCTATATAAAATATTTTGAGCTTTCGTTAGCACTGTAAAAAACAAACCGCGGATTTTTATGCGTTTATTGAAAATTTGAGCATAAAAAGATGCCTAGAATACACGTAATATGAAAAAATGTAGAAAACATTGAAACTCTTTTCGATATTCGATACAGCACCCTTTACGATATCTAGTAAATTAGACAACCTTCTACGTAAGTTCCATTTTGTAAATTATGTGTATAAAAATGCAAATTCGCATAAATATCCGCAGTCTAATAATGATGCATGATTAATCATCGTAGAATGGAGCTATGAAAAAAAGAGTTTAATTAACTTAGCGCTCGTTTATTTACTGGTCAATGTTATCTACAATGATTTATTGTAAAAGTAACAATAGTCGTATATAAGTTAAAACGATATATTACACATATGTACAAGTGGTGAGTCGATCCTGACTCGATCTCGTGGAAACGTGTTCATCGCGAATATTTAGAGGAAGTTGTCGTTCAGAGGAGGCACGCGATTTCATCTTCACGCTGCGTGATTCATTTTTCCAGCCATTTTTGAATAAGCTCGATTATTAAAGAAAAAAACAGATTCTTTAATATTCGCACAATGTTTCAAATTATCAAAGATAGGGAAAAATGTTCGATGAAAGTGAAAGTTGTTTAATTTCATAAAAGTAATTTAATTAAAGATCTGAATTTCTCTCTTAATTGCCATCTTTAATGGTTTCAATACTGTTATTACACATATTGTTAAATTCGTATTGGAATGTGCAACTAGCTATTAATAATTTTATTCTAAAAAATAGTAATTAAGAACATGGAAAACATTCAAGTATTTCATTAAATTCCCCATTATGGAATCAAACTACTTTTACATGAAATATTCGTTCGCAATTTTATTAGTTACAAAAATAATAGTGCGTCCAGTCGTCCTCGATCTTTACGTTGAAAAATATAAATTATAAGTGGGCTTAAATTATAAGTAAACGTATATATAAAAAATTTAACTGTGCATGAGTCCACAGAATACACATAGTATTTAAAAACACATAAACTGCACGGTAAATACCTAAATATACATAAAGAGTATAAATATTTGTTTCAATATTTAATAAGTGGAAAAGATCTCTTCTCTTCGATTTCATTTTTTAAATCATGTGTGTGAAAGTGTAAATCTGCACGAGTATTCTAGCAGTCTAGTTATAACGGATTGTAATAGATTGAAATCGAATTTTTCAATGAAACTGCGTACACGGTAATTATTTAATTATAGTCAAACATAGGCATCGTAAGGGTTAAAGCGTAAAAATAAACGAAATGGAACGTCGTCTCCACGAGATCGATGATCGTGGCAGAAAATTCTCTCTGGTTCTTCGAGCTAGTGATTCGTGATCAAAGGTTCGATCGTCGATCGAAAATCACTCGCCACAATTTATGCTCCGATTTACGACTTTTTCATCGATCCAATGTCGACGTTGAACAATTGTCCTCGTACACCAGGAACGATTCGTCGCTGACTTAATCATCTAGAAATATTCTATAAACCTATCTAATCGATGAACTGTCTTTTTAGAATTCGATATTAGCTAGCGTTAAATATTTTTGTCGCTCCATCGACGACACTGGATCCCCCAATCGTATACGAATTTTTAATCGGAATCGATCGAACATTGCATTGCACTGTTTTTCCTTTCCTTTCCTTTTTTTTTTTTTTTTTTTTTTTTGTAAGTTTTTGAGCATTTCTGGTTTGAAATTAGCGTGTAGAGTAAGCTTTACGAGTGCAGCTTACACAGATTTTTATGCGTTTATATGGAAACTGCACGGAGTGCACGTAATATAAAAAAATGTATAAAATGTCCAACGTATACTGCTTTCTATAATATTTGGCAGGCAAAACAATTTTCTACCGAGAGTTCTACTTTCTTTATGTTTATCTTCAAAAATATGAATTTGCATAAAAATCCACCGTCTATTTATGGGGTCAAGATTTACGAGCCTGACTTAAACGGAGGCACTTGGTAAACTTTTGGAGAAAATGTTGAGAAAACGGGCACAAATGCGATGCAATATTCGAACGATCAAAAAACTTGATAATTTCGAATTATCACACGGTTACGGTAAAATAATCTACAAGTTTGTTCTAGGAGTATTTAGTTCTGATTTCAACGGACGTCTCTCCTCGCTTTTCAACCCTTCAAATGTGCAAAATCAGTCGATATCGATAAAACTGACGCACTAAACTGCAGATGTTCAAGCAAATTTGCATTGGGGAATAAAGCCAAAGGAATAGAATTTAGATAGTTTGATAAATATCATAATGGATATCACTTTATATAGTTTATATGATTTTGAACATTATGTACATATTTGAACACTAAGATTTCCCATATTTGTATAAATATCTGCGGTAATAAAAATAACGTAACACGATGATTATGTTGTTTAAGAAAACTGAAATGTGCAGGACACTATATGAAGTGTATCCGTTCACTACTCCGGAAAAAGACAAATATAAAAGAAAATCGTTTTTATCAAATCTAAAATTTCTTCAATCGACCTGATCATTCGATCGATCGAATTATTTTCGTATCCTTAAAAATAATTGAACTCTTTAATATCTTGCTTAACATGATATTTCATTGTTTGCAATTTTGAAAGGTTAAAAAGTCGAAAGCGATACACGATAAAAATCTACAGGTTTCTCTTTGTCGACATTAATTAAGAAATTCTGCCCCATGGGATGTTCAGCCCTTTTTTTTCTCTCGTTCATATCGATCCAGCGTATGAACCCCTTCGTATTGACATCGTTTATTGACATTCGTTTTCCGTGGAGTGAATCTAACGTCCAATGGATCGAAAGCGTGCGAGAAAAGAGAACTTTATTTCCTTAGCCTAACACGATAAGGGTACAATAAATAATATAAAAAAATAATTAAAAAAAAAATAATAGTAAAAAATGGAAAAGAAAAATAATCGATAATGCTAGTAAGGATGGCGATTATAATATTATTAACGACAATACATGAAAACCAGTACAAAATTGTGCTACTAAAGAAAAAAAAATGATAAAAAAGGTGGCTCGCTTTATGGTTGGACGAATTAATAAAAAAGAAAAGTATGCTGATTTGGTAATTGAATGCAAACACGTGAATCTGTACACGCCATTGGATGTTAAGTTCATCCTCCTTCTGCTGTATCATCGATGTAGGAACCTGAGGAATCGCAGATCTATCAATCCACGATCGTCTTTTAGCCAGAAACGGAATATATCAGTGACTGTACAATGCCTAGTAAAAAACGGAATCGTTTTGTCGCTGGAAGCCTTCGTCAAACGTGAATCTTAACTCTTTGAAGAGTATAGTACTTAGTATTAATTAGCCTAGAGTTTTTAGAATTTTTGGTTGATTATTTATTAAATCGTGTAACAAGTTCATCTGTCTTCTGATGAATATTCTCAGGAATTTTATATAAACGTTGTCTATATTAGCTGGTTGATATATGACAAGTGATATAATATAAATATTGCTTATAATTCTATTATCTAACGATAGTAACGAAGGAAGAACAACGTTCTTGGATCTTCGTGAAATTATTCCTGTTTCCTTCTATTATTTCGATGATTTCGGAAAATTTTGTTCACGGCTAATCGTTAAATAACATCGAGAATGTGAGTAGAATATCAGTTATTAAATAACTACATGAACATGGTAAGTTGCTCGATTCAATTGCAAAGGATAAATCGGCGATTAAATAGCTCTTATATAAAAGTAATCTTACATAAAAGTTTGGTGCTCTGTGAAGGAAATGCGAACGAACTTATTACACGATCTAACACTTAATTGTTAATTTTCAAGTGAGGAGAAAGGTCGTAGAAAGGGATTGACGAGCGGGCGTTCACTTTTGACGTGCGACAAAGCTATGAAGAAATCAGTCGCGCGACATTCTCACGGTAATTGCTCGACGAGAAAACTCGTCCTGAAAAAAAGTTGCCCGGAACGAAGCCACAGCCACATCCTCCAGAAAAATCTATGGAGAAGTTCGAATCTACTTGACGAGCACAGTGTCTCTCTCACGGTGCGCCGTATGAAAGCGTCGTTCACTTTACAAACACACGGTGAATGCATTTTATTCTGAATGGAAAGAGATTCTCCTTCTTCGTTTCGTCATGTTTCCTTCTTTTTATTGTGACAGGAACTTCTCTGCTCGAGCAAAATCGCCAAGGTGCGGACGATCACGAAGCTTCCACTCGAGATGATTGAAAAGTGAATGTGGGACACGAGGCTTCCAGTGTATAACCATTGAAATTCGCAGCTGAAGTCCAAACTTTAAGATATCTCAGAAGTCGAATATCAACGATTTAACCTTTTCTAGATTTTTCTTGAAAAGGTTTTCTTGAAAAGTGGATAAATACAGCCCTGTTCATAAGTGAGCCTCTTGAAAGCCAAACTGATCAACTCCTGCTTTTATTTAAATTATGTAAATCGAGTAATTTAAATTTCTCAATTTTATCACACAGATACGCGATTAGTATTTGAGTTTCGAAAAATAAACGACTTATTTCCATTAGTTATTTATTATATGATGATATAATAATAATATGACTTAAATGACAGCGATTGTAACATCATTACTTTTTCGTAGTTCTCATTTTATGGAGTTGATCAATGTATTAGGACACTTTATGGTTCGATATAAAATGCGATAGCTGATTCAAATTATCAAGGAAATTACTAATTGATCATGATTTTGTACTTGAGAATTTATAAGAAATATTCGTACAAAGTACAGAAAGACTCGTAATATTTTAAGGACATGTTTAACTCGTTATTAAGAAAAAAGTTATATGTAAAACGAACTTGAGATAATTTTGCACATTAGAAAAATATCTCATATGTCTACGTAGGTTCCAAACCAGATAACAATCTTCAAGGCTAATCGCTTTACTAATCACTTGTTAACAATCTCAACGTTTAATAATCTTCCAATTAATTTTCAAATTCACTCAGTAAGTGGCCTAATACTTCCCAACCGATAATGTACATAGTTATTAATCCTCTTATAAATTCCTCCACCCCGGACCCATAACTACACCTATTACCAAAGACTTCCTTAATTCCACAAGAATCTGACCACCTCCGATCATCCATCCCCACATTCATCTTTCAACCTTCGCTTCCGAACAGGAAATACCCCCTCGTTTCCATTCTGTTCGGCTCGCGATTGCCCTCCATCACTGGAAGCGTTCCTATCGGTAAAAGCCAGACGGGCTTCCCTTTAAGAATAAACAAAAATGAAAAAAAAGAAGTACCTCATCCGATAAAAATCAGAGTGACTCCTTTACGTAGTGTATCGAGCGAAGGCGCGTTCCCTTTGGAGTTCCAGATGATCCTTCATCGCCACGACTGTAGGATGATGAGGCGGCAGTCCCTCGTCCTCCACGAGATATCTGAGGGCTTCCGTAGCACAGGCGTCCCAGCCGGCATTCCAGGACGCTGGAACCTGCTCGACGTCGCTGTTGCCTTCATCTCTTTCCTGGTCCATCCTCAAACGGCCCTCCAAATATTGATAAGGCTCGAAGATCGCGTGTTGTTTGCCAAACGAATGAGACGAATCTTGTCTCTGACACTTATCGGCCACGCTGTCTCGATAACAGCTGCTTCCTTTCGGGTCTTCGACCTCATCAAGGCAACTGTGTTCCAGGTAACTCATCCCGATCAGCTCCATTCGATCCCTATCGAAGGGATCACCTCTGGCCAGGAGCCTGTTCGAAGTCTGTTTCTGATGAGATTGCTTCAATTCCTCAGCCAAAGAAGCGGCCAACTGATGCAACAGTCTGACGTTCTCGCGCTGGTCTTCCTCCTCGTCCTCGTCGAGATCGTCCAGTTCGACACCTTCGTCCTCGGAGGACGACACCAGGTCCTCGAGATCCTCGTCCACGCCCAGTAACGTCAGCAACCTCTCCGCGGCATCTGCGCAGAGACCCAGCAATGCATTTGCGTGCGTATGTATGTATAAAGGTTCGTACGGGGGCGAGTAGTGACGAAGTATGGGATTTTGAAAGTTTAGCAATCCAGTTTGCAGTTTGTCTTTCGAGAGTGGTTCGTGAAAGTATTACACTTGCAGAAACTTTCTTAGATTTTGAAGTTTCAGGATAGTTATTAGATGACGTGTTTGTGGTTCTTCGTTGTATTGCAATGTTTACGAAACGTTTGTTCGCAAGGAAACGCAACCAGTCATTAAAAACGCGATCCTAAAGAATCACAAACACATCGTTTGCAGGAAAGGTTTACGAAGTTCTGCATGAATATGAGGTTCACAGAGGAAACATGTAATAGGTACAGCTTTGTTAATTTCCTGACTTTGGTCTTACGTTATGATTAAATGGAAAGATTTTAATTGATATGGTAATCTCGAAAGAAAACAGTCTGTTGGATTAAAAGGTGAGTCCGTTGAAAACGAAACTGATAAGTTTGGAGGATACCAAAGGTGTAATTATTATGACCAGCAATAACTTGAAAATTTTGAAGAGCATGAAATAAAAAGATAATTTGGAAATCCCAATTATCCCAATTGATTGACTGCTTCCCCGTAGAAGATAAGAAATTTGATTTATTGTGTCCTTTCCTGCAGTCGAATTAGCTGTGCCATCTATCGTGATCATATTGATAAAATTTCTAACCAATCTATAAATATATATGGGAACTACCGGTGAAGAAATTTCAATAAATCGAAATGAAACTTCAAAACGCTTTACGTAACACATATGATATACGGGTAAAAACTTTCTACGTTAAATGTTCGAATGCTTTCACGAACGACTGTACGTCGTTCCTCTGGCAAATTCGCAAATTTCCACGAATTATCGTTCATACAGAGAAGAGAATTTTTCCCCAGTTCGCAAACGCTGATTTTAAAAAAGCAAGGGAAAAAAGGGGAAGGTAAAAAAGAGAACGATCGCTTAAATGATTTATGCAAAACCAGAACAAACTTCCTGAGGGACAGTTAAACATTGGTGATGAGTAGACCGCGAACGTTTATGCAAATTAAATGTTTTCTCAACGCAGCTAAGGAAATAAAACTTAATCAGAGATTTGTTTCACTCGCTAAATGTTACAACGAGCAAGTATACTTAAGATATTTTATATGTCCTTTCACGTCATACGATTCTATTCATTTTTCGCAGTTTTAAGTTTCCCATAAATGCATAAAAATCCTTAGTTTACCGACAAATTTTTGTCAGGGATCGAGAGAGGGAGGGAGAGACAAATGAAGCAGAATACGTGAAAAGCCATAGAACTCGATTCTCGACTCGATAAAAGCGAGCCTCGCGAAAGAATCAAAGAGAATCGCCGACCGGAATTCGCCTCGAGTCTCGTGGCCCGGTTTCGCGTCTCGTTCCTGTGGGAATCCTCCACCATGAACCTCCCATGGGAACTACCTGTCGCTACACACCCCGTCATCCGTTCCTGCGAATCATCGAATTTCGCACGAGCCTCCTTTACTCTCTTCCCTTCTCTCTTATTCGTTGTAATAGTGCCCAACCATATTCTGTATATATACATATATATACACACACACACACCCCTGTACGAGTACACCCTTCTGAGAACCCTCGACGAGACGTCAGGTAGGGCCAGTTCGTTACTCACCTATTCCTGGGAACGTGGATACCGTGGACATCCGGAATATGGTGTTCGATTAAACGATATTTCGATATAGGATACCTTTTGGGAAACTGATGGGAGAGTTGGTAGATGTTTCGAGGAGAATGGGATGGTGAAAAAAATGAAATTAGGTTTCACAGTGGATATTTAATATGAGATTCTTGACTCTTAAGAAATCACGTTCAAACGAATTCTAAAACAGATGTGTTTGTACAGGTGAATAGTCGATTGTTAGGTCTAAGTTGAAAATTAAATAATTTGTGAATCTAAATCGATATTTTAAAGCACTCTTAGGGATAAGTATCGTGCGTGATTAAACGATCATGGGAATTTGTGGGAGAATCGGTGTTTGGAGGAGGACGAGGTGGTAGAAAGGAGATCAAATCTGATTGTGAGCATCGGGTAGGGAGTATCGAATGTTTGAGAAGTCACGTTTAGGAGTGTGTAACGATAGAGTATAAATAAAATTTTATTTAAATTAGATATAAATATTTACGCAGAGTTCGTAGAATTAAAAAGATAGTCTACAAAGTGTATTATATCTGAATAAGGGAGATTAAATAAGTTGGGAATTATTACTTTCCAAGGGATGAGAAGCGAGAGGATTGAACAAGAAAGTCTGTTCTTGTTATGAATTATGTAACAACGTGTTGGGGTTGGGAGGATAGTTGGAAAGCAGAATTTGCGTTCGTTTAGGGAAATGGTGTTTGTATGGATATATCGTATTTTCCTGCACGGTAAAGGATGTTGCTTTTGATAAACGAGAGGGTGGAGGGAATATCCTTGGCGAATGTTGGAAATTGCACTTGTACCATTTCCAGCAAAACATAATCAAATCTGATAAACAAAATTGATCGAATCACAGAAACCAAGGATTTTAATAATCTACATGAACTAGAATTTGCTGTCCTTTAATTTAAAAATTGAATGAAAGTTTTATTATTATTTAATAAAATACGCAATGAAAGGTAATTAATTAAATTCAAATTCGGTAAACATGCTGAAATTGAGTTATGGGGCTGTAACAACATATAAGTACAATAAGTACAAAATGTAGACAATAACTACAAAAAGTTATATCACTTTACTACTAAAAAATGTAATGATAAAAATTTAAAATTAAAATTATAATTTTATATATGTAAATAATACTTTTAATTATAATTTAGACGAACATTAATTAGGCAAGTCGAGACAACGGCCAAACGGGTCCCGATTAAAATCTCGATTCGCGTACGTAGATTAACAAGAAAATTATTTGAGAGGAACCAGTTGAGATCATGTCTCACTAACCAAACGATTTTTTCTCGATACGTAAATCGTTCCCTTTTTTTCTTTTGCTTTTTTAAAAAGCCTCGAACGTTAGTCGCTCTCTTCTTTTTTCCTTTCATACGATCGACACCAGTGCGAAGTCTGGACCAGTCAGAAACGAGTTCATTGTTTTTTTCCCACCGGACGACAAACCCCCGGGACGTGGACGCCGGACGTTCCCACAGGGATAGCCAGATTTAAATGTCTCCTTTCTATGGTCTCTGAGACGAGGAAAAGTTGTATGGATTGAGTTAGGTTAGTCAGAGATTTAAAGGGCTTGAAGGGTAAACAACGTGTCCATGTCCCACGGATATGATCTATACTGTTTAAAACAATTACAGGATCACCTCCTTGAACGGTTCTATTACCAACTGAGTCTATCAAACGTTCTATTGTTGAACAGGCGAACAAGAACTATTCTATAGATTCGGTAAATCGATACGTTTCAGGCAAATCAAATTACATCACCATTGAAACAATTCAACTTTCACGTGATATATTTTTCACTGAAATCGTTATTACACTGCGAATATTTGGAATTTATACTTTTGTTTTATCTATTGGATATTATCATAAGGATTATGTGCATTCTTTCACCTTTAAATTTCTCGTAAACGATACATAAAAATTCCTTTGACGCTTCCATACATACAGAAACAATCAAATTCAAAATTTCCCTGAGTACTATCGAACATTTAAAAAATGACTGTAATTGACTTTGAAACTGACGAGTTGTTCCCGTTTGAACTCTATCGATTCAAGTCAAGGGACATTAAAATAGAAAGATCAATTAGATTTTCATGAATAAACACTTCCCAAATCACCCCACATAATAAAAATATAAAAGTTACCTCGAGTTATAAATATAGCAAACTTGAATAATAATAGGAACGATCTCCCTTTTCGAGAATAAGGAAGGTATACCATAGATAAAAGTTTCATAAGGTCCATGTAAAATGTTCTTCCACTCATCGTTAGGAAGTCAAGAAGACGGATGATGATAGCCTGATGGGAAAGAAGAATAAGCCCGGACGTCTTCTGTCAACTTATGACACCCCTTAAAGATTCTTCGACTATTGAAGATTACGTAAAGACCGTTGGAACAAATTCTCCTAGGGTGAGAGAAAACGTTCTTCTGGAAAGATTAGCGGTTCCATTGGGAAAAGCAAGAAGTAGAGATGGGTTGAAAGTTGATTTTTCGATTGATAAAACTTCAATTTTCCTGCTCGTTCGTAAAATGAAATTAAGATCAGAGAATGAACAAGAATGTGCTCTTAAAGTCTTAAGATCGTAGCAATTAAAACGATCAACCCAGCAAATGTAAACGCAAACTCAATCGTATTGTCTCTGTTATTAAAATAAAGACAAATTCATATCGTGGCAGTACTCTGGAAAATCAATCGCGCGAATCGAATTTAACGTTATTTATCGTTTAGAGGGATTCGAATGACGAAAATGGAACGGAGGTTCGACTTTCCCGCGTTCTTTTCGGTTTCACGGACTTTTCATCTTTCAAAATCAAAAAAACTTTTATCGCAAACAAATTTCGACGCGGATTACAAATAAGCGAGAGAGAAAGAGAGAAACGAAATTTATAGATCGTAAATCGCAGCGAATTCGATCCGTACGGCTCTTTCTATTATTCAGCCACCTCTTGGAACAGAAATTGCTCGGCTGCCGGAATTTTCGTCGGAAGATTGAAACGCCTACGGTTGTAAGCGGCCGAAGTAACTCGCCGAAGCGAGCCACCATTAGCATATAAAATTCATATTTCAAAAAGGGGTCAGTAGATTCGTACGCCCGTAAGCGGAAAGTTATTTTCCCCGTGTATAGCGCACGAACAGGCATCCCACCGCTTTGTGATTAATGGTAACGACCGGCAAAACTTTAATGAATCTTATAAATGGACTTTGAAACAGTCGAAAAGAGAGAGAAAGATGATGTCGTTATCTGGTGTCCTGATGTTGTCCCGGAAACTGGGAGCCGTTTTAACTCTCGATACCGAGATGGTAACGAGACCAAGAAGCCCGATCGAGCCAGTTGAAAATTTATTTCAGACGGTTAAGGGGCAACGATTAATGGCGGAGATGTGTTAGAATCAGGTCGATCGATTCTGTGTTGCAGGCTATCGAGATCTTGATAAATTAATATACGGTGGCCTTGGTGTATAATAATCTTGATTCGGATTAGTCAAGTTGTTTAGGTTCGACTAGCTGAATGAAAAATAGAATATTAATAATTCTAGTGAAGTATATGAATTAGACGATTGATTAAACTTTCAAATAAAATCAGAATATATTTTGTTTTTACTGAACGTAAATTTTATGAAATAACGTTTTACGAAATAACGTCCTAGATTCAGATTAATCAAATTGCGATTATTTGATTAATTTCAGTAAAACAGATGAGCTTCGATAATTCTAACGAAGCGTAAGAACTTGATAATGGATCGATGTTTCTTTTCCGGTAATCTGAATTTCAATTTATCAAACTCAACTCACCTAAACGAGTCGAAAATTTTATTTTTGAGAGAAGCTCTATTAATCTTACTCTACTTATCGAAATTAGTTATAAAAAATTCATTTCTTTCTCTTTTTTATATTATCAAATGTATATGGAAATAGCAAGCCGTCCACGGGACACACGGGGAAAGATCATCGAAATTCCCAGGCAGATTGATGATAGGGGAAAAATTGTTGGCAGAAAAGGCACGACCCTTCCCCATGGCCCTTGGAATAAAAATTTTCTAGGATTTCTGCGCATCCTACGAAAGCAGGTACGGTTCGAAAAGGGATCGAGAAACATTTCTGTCTCGCGTGAGACTGCTGGAGAGCAACAAATTTCCCATATTCCTGGGGAAACTCGATTACCTTTGTTCTTTGACAAAAGAGCCGAGACGACGAACAGTGAGCTCACGAACAGCAAACCTACAGACGCATCGATAAGTTATTTACGCGACAGGGCGAAGCCCAGAGGAATGAAATTCACGAGGACGTTCGTAAATTGGCAGAGAATCGAGAATCGTATAAATAAATTTGATTTGATAGAGTTGATGTGGAAGATGATTGCTAATAATCATTTTGTGCTGAAGGAAGCGACGCAAAAATAATTTTGGACTGGTTATATCACATGGAAAGTAAAAGTTACAATCCTCTCGAGACCGAGCTTTCGAAGATTGCCAGACAAAGTTTTCTTTTTATCAATTTCTTTTATCAACGGTAGAAACATATCTGCCTTGATCAATTTAGAGATCAGTTTTAACTAAAACTAAAATTAATTCGTGGAATATAGTAATTTTTAATTAGATCATGCCTTGTTAAGGTACAATTTTTTGTATATGCAAAACAGGGCATAAAAGAAGCTTGTCGCGGTAGGTTGAAATGAGAAGCTTGAAATAATTACCGTTTGAGCCAATTAAAGACGATTGGAAGAAACCAAGGAAGAAATTTCGATCGCAATCCCTGTCGACCCTACAAATTATCGATCGAAGACGATGGACCGGAGAGACCGGTAGAAGCAATTAAAAGCAACCAGAAAGAATTAAAAAAAAACAGAAGTTTTTGGTAGCTCGTCGTGAAACCGAACGAAGTTGGAACTAGTGATGAGAATGACACTATATATATTGATACTCAACCAATTTATCAGTATTAAAACACTTGCAGAAAATTAAATAAGTTTGCAAAATCATTGGGGTCTTCTTAAAATCTTTACGACGTATATCATACTATATAGTGACCCATCAAAAATTCAGATATCTTTTGTTACAAATAACAATTTTATAAATAATCAAATTAATTTTGGTATCTCTATTAAATATTCTACTAAATTCTCCATCGTATTTTTTATTCGTTTAAAATTGTCTCAATGAAGTTTAATTCTTACGTAATACCTTTTTGTGAACTCAAATAATCCTACCATAGGGTTATTCAAGTCATTCGCTCGATTTTGATTATTTTCTCTTGCCGGACGTATGATATACGATCCTTTCTCATTCTTTCGTTATTACATCTAAGACTAACGGTGTGTCTCGAAATACGCAACGAGTGCAATGTTGAAAATCGAATTTTAAGACGTTGAAGCCTAGCACGTTCAGTTGCGAAAGGATTTCCACGATTCCTATCTTCAGGACTAACATTGGGAATAGTTCTTTTCACTTGGTTTTACTTGAAAAATTTCCAGAACATTCGTTACGTCGTTGAGAAATACTTTTTAAAAGCTGACGTCGATACATGTACCAGATCGAATACGTTTAGCGATATTCAAGCAGCTCTATTTTGCTATGTCAATCCGGTATCAGTTCCGACGATATGTAGTCGCGATCGATACGATCGTGGATCGTTTCGGGAAGATCGCGTGACCGAATGTTCCACGTTGCCTCGAGGAATCCACCAGCCACCATTCGAAAGTGAAAGACAGGCCGAGCAGGAGGACCGGGTAATTAGGAGCGATTACCGAACGCGTTTAAGTGGACAGCTCAAATCGCGGAAGGGGAACAGGCGAGGTTGCTTGATTATAAAGTGGTAAACCAAAGGTATACTTTGTCGTAAAGTCATCGCGCGAGAACCAAGGACGTAATTACACGAATCCTGGGATCCGGACAATTTCGCCTGGTCGAAATAATCGCGCGAGAAAATCTCTTCTTCGCCAAAAAGGGAATCGCCTCGTTCCTTTTTCCTTCGCCCCTTAACCGTTCGACTCGAGGACTTTGACTCTTTCTGACCGAGAACACGGAAGCTTGGCTCCACTTTTGACAATCTCGATGTTATTGCATCTTCTGCGTCCCTTCTGACCGGTCCAGGACGGATTCCTTTGAGTTTCTTTCTTTGTAAAATTGTGGAAGATTGCCATTCTCGTTCGAGCAACCTCGTTTCTAGCGAGCTTTAGAATAGTTTCATCACCTTTCTTGGGATTTGTTTTATGACTGAAATTGTTGGAGTTAATAGTAATTAACTGGTATTAAAAAACCGCGATTGACACATAGGTCGAGCTTCGTTGAATCCCCCAATGAAATGGAATTTTTATATGGAAAAGTTAAGACATTGAAATCATGTATGAAAGAGAAGATTCTCAATTTTGAGAAGATATATGTAAAATAGGATTTGTAAAAGGATAGAAATATTTGTAGACGATGAAAAATTTCCACTATTGATGAACTATACGCAATATGTCGGAAGAAGAACAAGGATTATATGTTTTTGAATTGTTGCAATTTATAGCCGCTGTTTTGAAGTAGTCGTTACAAAGATATTCAAAAATATATTTCCAAAAATCATTTATCGATCGATCCTAATGTTGCATATATTTATGTTGAAGAGATATTACTGTAATGACTTTTAAATTTTGTAAATTGAAGAAGAATTTACTTACAAGCCGAGGGGTTGGAAAGATTCCTCGATCTTTCATCCCTCGACCGACACTAACGGAAGTAATTAACCATAAACGTCACATTTTTTTCTTACATCACTTGTCCTCTTTCTAACCATTCGCGTCTCCTGGAAGGAACACATCCGATCAAGGGTCTGACACGAAACGTTTTAACGACACGCTGACAAGGCGCTACCTGGAAGTGATTTTCTCTATGACTAAGCCAGCACAAAGTGAAAGACCGTGACAAACAGTTTTCTCTTGCGGCTGTAAATAATTATTCTGTCTCGGGAATATTAGGATGAAAATATTCCCCTTTTGTGCGGGATAGCACAGTAATTGCGTTTCTACCAATTTTCCCCGCAGCTGAACGTTTATTTAGCTTAACAATTTTCGAGAGCCACCCCTTACGCCCGCGAGCACCCATCCACCCTCTTCCTCCAGCCTATCCACCGCACAGGTCTCGGCGTTATTCCGCCTCGTTACACGCGAACCTACTCTCTTAATGCCGTTTTCTCTACCCCGCTATTCTACGACAATCTAATTAACGAGCAAATAAACTGCACGAATGCACTGGTTTCACCGGGACGGAAAGGGGGTGTAAAACAAGAGGGTAGTTAGGAATAGAAATGGAAACGAGGATATTCGAAGGAGCATTTGAATTGCAAGGAACTTGTTTGCAAGCTTTATGAATGCCTCGAGGGATAATAACGTTAGCTGAAGTGAAGAGAACTCTCGAACGAAACATACACAAGCTCATACAGGTATTTGAACAATAGAAGACACCTTTTATGAATATATTATGCGCGTTGTATGAAACATTTTGAAACTTCAATCGTTGAGTGATATAAAGGAGATAAAACAATAGAATGTAGTGTAGCTTTATACAATGGTACAAGATAAGGTTCGTAAAATAGGAAGACAATAGACAGACACGATAATTTTACAAAATGAATTTATATTTGATAAAAGCAATGTATATATATGTATGATACATAGAATGTTATCGATATGGCAGAGAATTTTCAGTACGGAAGCTACCAAAATTCATGTTTTTATCATTTTAAAATTTCTTTTATCCGTCACTGTATTTAGTCGAAGGAATTTTTAAGGGTGCTTCAGGATTTCGTTTCAAGGAAACAAAGATGCAATTTGGGATTTCAGGTATGAAATGAAAAGTTTATTCACAACTTACCTAGAGTTGTGAATATTCCAAAATCAACAGTTTACTTGAAGGAAATGGGAACTATTAATGAACCAGAGCAATAGACGTCGTGATCCTCATCAACTATACAATTTGCTATACTTGGACAATTTATTATAAGTTTATTTTATGAAAGATCATTATTATCAGAGTGGCTTTTCAGTCGTTGCTAATTAATTGGATTGTTAGTGCCACGATTGTTGGAGGAAAATTCAGATTCGTGTACATTTTACTCAATTGCACCCCTAATTGCGACCCCTTGGAAAGCTTCCCTGTTTAAACGAAAACATCCTGTTCATTGAACCGCGGTCTCTTCTTTATCTATAGGGAAGAGAGAGGAGGAGAGGGAAACGTGGGGTGAAGAATGAAAGTTTAATTACCTCGAATTGTCAGGGATGAATCCGCTACGTCGGTTGCCAGATCAACGAGCTCTTCCAACTCCCCTCCGTCACCCTCGTAGTCCATCATCGTCTCCTGAAATCAAAAGTTTCTTTTTACGGTTCGTCGATTCCATTCTATTTATCATCTAAATTTTCAATACTAGACCTAAAAATCCTTTCAGGATTGACTTTAACGTTCAATGATATACTTTAACGAATACAATTTAACAAATGAAACCACCAAGCAAGTATTAGAACGAGTACTATACTTTGAGTGCTTTATATGTAGACTTTTATAGAGACCACAAAATGTACTTGTACGGTATTGTATTTCTAATTACATCCATATACTAATTAAGTCCAAACACATTAAGTTTCATGCGACTTGATAGTACACTTTCATGTGATAACAAAAATTTAATGTATTTCAATATTTCTGGAATCACTGTATATACTACGTGCATTCTGTGCATTTTTACAATTTTAAATTTCGTATAAATCCATGAACATTCTAATCTACCAATGTTCACGTACGTTATCTAAAAGAAACGAAGGAAAAATAAATAGATAACTAGGAAAAAGTAATTCCTCTTTGAGTCCTTAATAAAAATTCGCTTCTGAATAGCTTAAAATAATCAACTATAACATTCCACTTCGTAAAATAAATATTTCACGTTCAAAACGCGATAATATAGGAAGAATTTAACGTTATACGCAAAAGTGTTAAACTCGGACGAGACTGCTGTTTAATACGGGCATAAAATAAATGATGCGACGAACCGTCCCCGAGGGAATGCAACAGAGACGTGATACGCACGAAAATTGACCACGTTTGTACCAAACCAAGAAAAAAAGGACATCCTGGTTATGAAAGGGAAGAAGACAGTTGCAAAAAACAAGTAATATCCGTCAGGGGGTTTAACGAGATTGCGCGCGGTTGTCGGCGCTTCCTGTCTTCCAGAACGTTGATAATTTTTAAAAATTGAAACGTGCAAAAGCGCAGAGAAACCGGTCGACCAGTGTGGCGGTCTCGTTAATGTAGTACTTCGTAATCGACGACCGTACGTTGTCACTATCGCCGCGGAAATAACGCTTATTTAGAAGAAAATTCCACGATGCCGATTGACTCGGCGGTAAACGCTTAATTATCCACTCCATTTACCATAAAATCCCTCGCTTTGCATCAAGAGCCGCCAATACGTGGCAGCATCCCTTCGTTAGGCGGCACAAGTTAAACGTAGCGTCGTGAAATCTTTTAAGCTGACCAAAAACGCAAAAAGAGAGGGTACGAAGAGAGAGAAAGCCGAATAAAACCAAATAGACCGCCTGCAAGAACAAGACTAACCGAGCGACGACATTCTGAGGGAAATTGTCGTGTTACTTTTATAAAGGTACGAGCACATCTGTGGATGGATTAAACGGAACGGATCTAGTCACGACATTTGAAACGCTTTCAACAGCTTCCAGTATGTTCACAATCGTATGTACCATAAACGTTTGAACACACGATGCACATTTGCCACGACTTCTCAGAGCTAGATCCTAGGTGAGAAGTTAGATTAGAAAAACGATCGATGGATCAGAATTTTCGGATTGGTGCAAAATAATGATCGAAATAAAAGTTTGCAAGAGTTATACAAAAATAATGAAGACAATTATGCGTTGACCCCATAATATCCTATTAGGGCCTCTAATATATATGTCGATCTCTTTGGGTATTCGTCTGAATAACATTGATGGATACAAGTAACTATGAATATAGGTAGAAAATAGACAGATAAATAGGTATATATAGATTATACTGGACTCAACCTATTTGTTGCATAAATAGAAGACAAAATTTAATTTAATTACACAAAATTGATGGACCTATTATACCATTGAATATGTAAATTCTTTATAATATAGAATTTCAAACGAGGCAGTAGTTCTTAAAAATATCAATAATTTTTTAACATTTGTTCAGTTCTATATAATTTTTTTATTTTATATACAGGTAATAAAAATAGCTATTAGTGTGTACGTTCGAAACGTGTTGACCCAGTCCAATATATTTTCTGGAAGGTACTTTGCTGTGGTGATTAAAGGTAGTCATATTGTGCTAGCAAAATTGGCGAGGGTTATCGGTAGAAAGGAAAAATCACTTGGTGCCAACGATGCAACATAGTAACCCACTACCGTTGACTATTTTCTCCTTTATTGTCCGGTTTCTGTGGGTCACTGGGTATGAACGCGTTTTCCCAGATACGCGCACCCTCGTTGTGCTCGCAATAAATTTCCCGAATTTAGGGTCCAAGGTCAGCCATAAACTGGTCACTGGGTAACTGAAAAATAGGTTCCTGAAAATTCCTAAGGACAAAAACGAAAAGAAATAAAACTTGAACCGTTCGACCATAGTCCTATTTAGAAATTGTCGAATATTCATTTTCAAGCAATTCCAAGCTTTTCAATATTTTTTTTCTTTTTTTTTTTTTTTTTTGGTGGACATTCGAATCACAGTCTCTGATCACTGAATTAAATCAACGAGGAAAGTTTTCAATTTTCTGCTAGGTTGTCTGCATATAAAACGATCGATGTTTAATTATTTCAACTTCACTGAATCTTAAACACAATGAAAGGAAATTCATATATGTAGGTATTGAATCAATATCACATATGAAAGAGAAAATTCTCAGCTGTAAAATAATGTCTAATGATATACGTGCAACGATTAAAAAACATTTATTGAAAAAAGGAAAGAAAGATTGGAAAATTCAGATTATAGAATCGAACATTTTATTATATGCAAAATTATGTAGACATTAATGGACCAACTCTAATGCTCGACGAACTGAATAATTTGCTGTCTAAGGTATGCAGTAAAACATACGGTATCGTAATGTTGGAATGTTTCATATTTCTCGTTATTGCAGAAAACGAATTACGATAATTTAAGACACTCACGGAAATGGTCGATATACGTCGTTAAATCGTTAAGATCGAAGAAGTATAAACATGACTGTGATTACGTAATACATGCACGAACTGACTACCGATGTAATAAGGAGAAATCAGCATTAATCATTACAGTACATAAGTACAACTGATTTTATCACGTTGTTTGGATTACATTTGGAAGAAACGAATTCTTCCATTTTTGTATAATTAATGTAATTTATTTGAACGAATTAATACATTCGGGAAAAGATGTGACTGAGTTCAATTTTAATTAACGTTCGTTCAATTTCGACCAAATTAATTTCAACGAGCAAGGCATTCGTATGTAAAGTAATATTACAACAGCAAAGTATTAAAGTTTTCGTAAATTGATAATAAAAATTCTTAACCTTTGCGGTTATAAGGCGGATTTTACTCGACAAGACGCACTTAAATTTATGAAATAACGAAAAGGGTTAAAGCTTAGAAGCGTATCTTCAACATTGAAGAAGACGCGAAGAATTTGCAAGATAATTATCCAAGAAGCAGATAAAGGGGTGGTTCCACGCGAAGCATCGTGAAGGGGATCGTTTACGAGGTTCAAAGGCAGCGCAAAAAATTTGATGATGCTCGTCATCGTCTTTTACCAACGAGGTAAAAGATCGTGCACGAAGACCGTGGAATCTCGAGGTGCATGCATTTTAATCGATCCGAGCACGTGATTTTAGGACGTCAAATTACCTGCACCGTATATAAATCTCCATATGCAAATGTGTCGGTTTTTAATCACACAGATGAACCCTATCGGACTACAAGCGATACAAAGTATTTCTCGAACACGAAAATGGAACGAAAGAAAATGATTCTTCGCGTACGAAAGAAAAGAGGTAAAGGGGGAAAAAAGGAGAAACCCATCAAGAAATACAAAAGGAATACAAAGATACTTTTCGAGAAAGAGGACAAATCATTCTTCACGTAGAAAAATGAAAAGAAGAGAGGAAAAAGAAAGCATCCCTTCGAATTACCAGGGATACGCAAATGTTTTTGGAAAACGAGAATGAAAATAATTCTTCGCATAGAAGAAGAGGAAATAAAAAGAGGAAAAGAAGGATCCGATCAAACTGCGAGGAGCGCAAGGCTCTTTCTCGAAAACGACAATAAAAATAAGCGATTCGTCGCGTAGAGAAAAGAGATAAAAAGGGGTAAAATCTGATTTGCGTGAAAAGCGTATGCAGCACGTTGCCCGACCAGGAAACGCGATTTCGTCTCCTATAAAGTAGCTTCGAATATGTAAATCCTGGCGATGCGGGAACAACTTCCACGGTCCGTTCAGGCTGCAATTAAAGAGGATTGCTCAATTTATGCGCGATTAAACGCGGACGAGAATCGGATCGATCGTACGCTCTGATACACGTACACACACATACACACCTACTAAAGCCTCTGGTTCATTGTAATTTCAAAAAAGAGAAGTCCCTTTGAGAATGCTCGGGGCCGAAGGGAAATAAGATAAAAAAAAATGTGGAAAAAGGACGACGGAAGAATATTTTCATCCACCAGCTTCGAACGAAGGGGAGATTATTCGCGGAACGAGGGTAATAAACGCCGATCAAGCAGACCGTGGATGAAATAGAAAATAGACGAGTAACGCCTGTGGAGGCGTTTATAAAGCAAAACTAGCAAACTTTTGTTTGCGATGGAAACTCGAAGAAATTTATTTTCTTCGCTCTCACCACGTTTCGTCTCCCTTTATTACACGAAGGTAACAGAACAGTTCTTTGCAATCTCGCAAAGCTCCTTCGCTTTAGTCGCGGCTCTTTGTTAAGAACACAGTTTCTTCGTTTAATTTCAACTGAGTTTAGAGGCAGCTTTGCGGCAAGACCGTGTTAGCAGCTCGGAAGATTAATAGCACATCCGCAATATTGATTCGCAGAGTAAATAAAGCTCCTCTGCAAACTCTGACCCGGTTTTCACTTCAGAGTCGTAGTTAATTGTGGCCTTGACACGGGCAGAGATACAGCTACATCAGAAATGCGATTTTAAGGAACAAAGAATACTATTGGAGAGGATACGCTCCAGATTCTTCAACTTATTACCACGAATCGACCAAACTATTCCGATTCTTGCGAACGATAATATAACCAGTGGCTCGTGATCTATTTTTAGAAAGGCAGGCAATTTGCATTACTCTGAACTATATTCCATCTCGAGACAAAATGTAGAACGAACCACTTAACTCGATAGAATCTGGAAATCTTGGAAAGTATCTGATTCGATAAAAACACGAATCACGTGAAAGTTAGGTTTAAATAGCATGCTGCCCGTTACGTAATTTACTAAATATAGTATTTGCGAACGAATCTCGTAGGAAACTTTCGCCCGATTATTGCTGCGATTATTACTACGATCGCGCGCGAGAATAAATTGAAATCATGCACCGCGAAATATGTAAGATCGTCGATAAGCACGCGAAAGAAGGCACGTCGCGGTGGTCGAATGTTTTCAAGAGCAACGTTGAAAACTCTCTGCCATATTTCATGCGATAAACCGGCACGTTTTCGCGATGAAACAACGAGACAACAAAAGGGTGAAGAGTAACAAACCGGGGCTCGTTAAATAAAAATCTGAAACGAGGTAGAAAACGAACGCACGGAAAGATAGATTAGCATAGTGAAAAAAGGCTAATAAGCTAACAAGCCGTTGTAGTCGTTCGCTTTTTGCGATACTCCATTAGTCACGAGCGTCGATTGATCTTTTCTACATGAGCAAACAGCAATCTCGCGTGTACCTGTAATTTTTCTCAATTCCTTAATTGTAGACTCAGTTAATTCCTTAATTAAAGATTCCATTTGAATAACGTCGATAAGTCATAGTCTTCATTTTTTTATGAAGAAGCAGTTTTAATCTTCGACGTGTTAATATCGTGTTATTAAAATTGTCCTCTTACAAAAATATCGTTTAAGACTCATCGTTAAAACTTCGTCAGATTTGCATCTAACAGGTTCTTTTAAGCAGATTCTTTTTCTACGTATGTTATATTGAAATATCCCTTTTTTTTGGTTATAAAGCGAAAAGAAGCAACAAAACTATGCTTGTTACGTTTCTTCGCATGATTTCCAATTTTTTATCAATATCAAGATTGTCAACAATTCAAAATTATCTTTTATGTATTGTAGTCATATTGAACGTTTAAAAAGTTAATCACTGGACTAATATTAAATTATCTTTTACGAAACATTGTGAATTTATCGTCTAATTTTGAAAGATTTTACATCTTCGAACTTATCCTATCATTTCCCTATTTCGTACTGAAATACATCTCTTTAGTCATCTAGTGATATTAAAATTAAAAATCGACAAAAATATATATCGTAAACGTAAATGTCTTTATCGTAAATTTTTCCCTATTATCTTCGATAGTAATTTCGTTGGTGTTGTAAAAGCAGATATCCAGGACCACTTTCATGGAACACGTCAAAACATTCAATCTCCGTTTCCACTCTGCTCGTTACGCAGCATGGTTAATTTATCCGTGAAACGTTAATCACAAATTAGCCTCGTTATGGCCAACAACCCCTCGACAGACTTATCAATTTTAAACGCGCATAAATGCCCGATAAACGCGACTAATTTGTCCATAAAATGCTGGCGCAAATTACTTCCGGCCACCTCTCCGCCCGTCATCGATCTAAATTACAAATACAAAAGGAATTTTAATAACGCTCCGGTCGTTCACTCGACGAGCATTAATATAAATTAAACAAATTAACTCGCGTTAATACAACGTGAAATTGGATTGATACTTTCTCCATTGACGTGAATAAATTGAAAAATTGCTGATAAATATCGCTGGAAAGTTCCAGGTTAGCCAGTTAATAAATTAGCGAGTCGGTAGCCCTTAACTCTTTATCTTTATTACATTAACGTAACACAATGATTTTATAACTGCAGCGAACTCTTGTTTGCCTTCTTTTACTCTCCTATTTCGATTCTACGTTCTGTTAGAAACTCAAATTATTGAGAAACTCAAATTATATATTTGGACGCTGAATTTTATGGAATTTCCTATACATAATAATCTTTACGATAAAGTACAAAGTCTGTTAATTTTCAGCTTTGCGTTTGATATTTCGTAAAGATCGATGAGATCTATATTTAACGCAAGGAAATATCTCGAGTATTCTTTTAAAATTCTCTATGATTCGTTATAGGAATTAAGTTTCCACTATTGTCAGATCACTGTAGTGCTAATGATTTAATCGATTAGTCGTAAAAAAGCAACAGTTAATTAGGTTCTTTTTATTCAAAATATTCTCTCCTCATTAAAAGTCGATAATAAATATCAAGTTCTAGAAAATAACTATTCGCACATAGGTCTGTAAGTTTAAACTGTGTGATAAAAAACCAGATAGTCTTCGTGTAATAGACATGTAGTCTAGAATACAATAAATTATTATTATGTTATATTATTATATGTTAAAATGGTGAAAATAAGAAAATATATATTATACATATATATTAATTATAATAATTCTATTTATCTGTTTCGCAATTTTCGAATGGCGATTTAAGGCTTCGATCGTTGAAGGGTTAGCGAGCGCGCGGGTGTGTGATTTTGATTTTTTATTCACGCGTTTCCGTATCGTTTAATTCTTGTAACTACAATGCTGCCAGGTCGGTGCACTGTCTGCTATCGAAAACCGATATTTTTGCTGGCAAGGTAGCGGAACGATAAGCCGGAAGAGGGGGTGGAAAAATATTGACATGATACAATAAACGATCCTATCGGCGACCACTGTATTTCCTCTTGTTGAATTATCGAATTTTATTCCCTCTGTGTGCTCGTGCTTATATTTGTGCTTACATGCGTGTCTGTATATACAAAGTTCGTCAGAAAAGTAATGAGATCGGTCCTCTAAAAATATTTGTACGTAGAGTGGCTCGTCAAAGTATTTAGACGCCCAACATAGAACATTTTTGTGAATTTTATTATGTATGCTTTACGAGATACTGTGAAATTTCATTAACACAATTATATAACGTTACTCGACTACCATTGATCAAATTTGAAACTAATCTGGAAATATATACAGAAATCACAGAACATCTATCTCCAACGTGAATATACTATAATAAAAGATTATTAGATCGGTGCATGTTAAACGTTAAATCTAATTAAGAAATGTTTAAACGAGTTCGTTAGGAAATTCAACGGAGTTCGCACAGATTCGAAAATCTGATTCTCGTGGAATCATTTATAGAATGCATGGAATTGGAGAAATAATAAGAAGCGCAGTGGGAAATCTAATAACACCAATGCGAATTTTTATCTTATCATTCATGAGATTTTTTATTATAGAATATATGGATTTTTCATGAAGTACGTACTATATATAGAATCATAAAGATTTAATGTAATATTCAATAAGTTCTTAATAACGTTTCAAGCTTATCTCATCTTCTCAACTGTCCTCACGCTTACGAACACCGATATGCGGGAATCATAATTAAAAGGAATACAAGACGGAAGTAGGAAACGGTCTTCGGCGATGTAGAGAAAAAATACAAATTCATGCGGATTGCGGACTTTGTAAGGCTAATTAAAAAAAGACGTGGAAAATACGTGTACGCGATAATACGAAGACGTGCTGAATTAATCGTTGGATGACTGGATGAAAATATAAATTCATAGAACACTAGGGAAAAAAAGAAAATGAGGAGATAAAGGCAGGAATTACTGGCTACCATCGGTGTTATTGTAAAGGATTTCCTGCAGAGATAGGAAATTACGAACAGGGACGAAAATTCCTCTTAACACGTTGTCCGCCACCGGTGGTCATCGATAACCCACGTTAAATTATACAGACCGATGAAGATAAAATAAACGTCTTAGGCTTCAAAATTACTAGCAATGTGAACGACACAGATTTCACACAACGGGATAGAAGCGAAGCACGCGCTTCCAGGAACTTAGATTTTAGACAATGTCGAGAGGAAAAAGCAGAGAATGCAATACGACATCTTGAAAAAGCTAAACGTTATGACGTTAGTATTTTATTTTATTTATTACTATTTATTAAATCTACTGTCTTTCGGCTTTGAATGGTCTCCAGCTTCCACTTTACCGTAGTACATCATCTTTACGCCATACACCGGTACTATTTTTCTTCTGTACTTCAGATCGCCGTTATGGCGCAGTATTTGTAATATATTTCAATCTATTGCAGCTGCCAGAGTGCGAAAATATATAATAATGTATAACAATAAAATTGGCACGATAGCCAACGTGTTAAACGATGAAATACGAATGCGCGCGTAAAATGGAACAGAACGTCGTAACGCAACGTAGAATCGCTATTTGGGACTGATAATCGACTAATTGATGGAAATAAAGGCACGAAACGTGTTTCCCTTATAGTCGTATAATTCGCTTATAACGTTTTTATGCGTTGCCCGTTTTATTGAAACGCAGTTATCGGCAGGTAGCAATATCGAATATCGATACTCTTACGCGGCGCGGATGTGCAAGGTGGCCATAAAAAGGCGAACAAAACGCGGAGGTTCGGCTCGTAAACGATATATTCATACATCGTAAATATGATACCGATACGGGCCGTCCGCGTTTTGCATGTTATAAATCGATTTTACACCGAGAACCGATAAAACGGGACGCTTAACAGGATCGTTGTTGTATCTCGAATAATGTACTCTTCACGGTAAGAGAGAAAGTTCACAAAGAGAGAGAGAGAGAGTGAGAGAGAGGGAGAGCAAGAGAAAATGTTAGGGGTTGGTGAAAGAGGCAGAGAAATCCATTCGACAAATAGCCGGCTTTATACGGCAGCAATTTAAAAAAAAAAAAAAAAAAAAGAGAAAGAAGAAGAGAAGGGCATTTATCGTAAAAATTTGCAGGCTTGTTGTACATCGAGCAAACTGAAACTCTGGTCGAATGGAGGTTTTATTTGACCTCGATTAAATTTAAAGGATACCTCAAATTTAGGAATTTGGTTTGCTTAACTTTTTGTGGTTCGAGCAACCTTTGACATTCCAACGCAATTTGTTCTCGATAAAATAAGGCGTATTTTTAAATTTTTGTAAGTAATTACATATGTACTTAGAAGCCGGGTCTTACATATCAAAATTATGGTATTAGAATGGTCAAAGTAACAAATTCATAGTTTTTCGTAGAATTGTCTGAAAAAATTAGAAAAAATTCATAGAGGTGACTACACGTACGATACTTTTCTTCTCGCGTTATGTATCTTTCCTATATATTTTTTTCTTAAATCATCTTTCGTCTACATCAGGATGTTTTTGATACAAATTTTATGCCTTTGAAATTTCGCTTATTGTAACAAAATTCACTTATTTAACATTAAATAATTCTTATCGAACTGTACGAAAAACATTGCTAAAAAAATTACAATTAAATTATACGTGCTGCAATTTTTGAAATGGTCTCTTTGTATTTAAGAAAGAGCAAATGGAATTAAAAGCGGTGAAAGATAGCCGTAGTACTCGGATTGAATTCACGAGACAATTCCGTGATGGAACAGGGAGCAAAGTTCAAAGGGATACTCGCGCCGTGTAAAAAGGTGGAAAGTTTTCGATCGCGAAATAAGATTCCATTTGAAATTTAGATTCCACGTCGTATCCAGGGAACCGTTAACGATTCTTAGAAAGAGAAAAGGCGAAGAGGAACGTCGCTAGACTTCCTTGAAATTGTAAAATATTTTACAAATTGTAACGAACCTGGACGGCTTACGCAATTGATTCTAACTTGACAATTTCGAAAATCATACTGATTGACGATAGAGGTTGGACAATACACCCTATTGTTTGCAAGTGTTTGATCGTTTTAGTGGATTTACAATAACAATATATTATGTGAATTGTATGTATCAATTATATATAAATTTTATCAAAATGTACGAATTAATAACAAATTAGTAATTAAAGACAGTTTATTTTATTTTCTTACAGAGTTAGTGGATCATAAATTTCAGTTGTTCCTAATTTGTAATTCTAATTTGTAATTATCTCGATTTATTGATATTACTAGATAGTAAATTATTGTACAAAAGATCACAACTGAAGTGTCTTTTAAAGCATCGTAAAAGAATGAAACGGGATTGAAATTCCAAACGAAATTGATTTTCAAAGCCAATGGAAATCAATTCATCCAATAGCTACATTTCCACCATGAGAGCGGATGAAACGCTGGTAAAGAAACATTATTGCCCAGAGCCAGGCGCATTTAGACAATTTCTATCCCGATATCGGAAAAGAACGGTCCCGTAGCAAAGGAGACACTGGGAAAATTCGAATCGATCCAACAGTCAGAGGCATTGTGACTTTGGTTAAACTTTCAACTACGTGGAAAACCGCAATCTAACCAAAGATCGACATCGTGTATATATAGGGTGGACCAGGAATCGTGGTACAATCGACGAGAGGGCGATTCTACGTGAAAAAATGTCGAAAATATAGAATAAAATTTGCTCGTTCGAAACGGTTCATTCTCGAGAAGATGGAATTTAAAAATTTGTTTTTTTTTTCATACCTAGAACTCACAGCAGAAGAACATCGTGCGCGTAATCATATAAACTCGAAACATTATCACCCGTTTCATGTTTCACAGGGGCACAATTTTAAAATGCAATATCTTATCAATCGATGTTATACTACCAATTTGCCTCTTCCTATTCGATCTTGGTATTAAACGTTGTATATCCTGGTATTTCTGAACATTTCAAAAATATTTTTGTCGTAACATTACGACAATTTGTTATAAAATCTCATAAATGCAGCAGCTGTTTCTAGAATTATGTTTTTTTATCTTTGCATCTAGCCTTCTTTCCAGTTACGTAAATATAATTAAAGTACTTCTTTCTGGCTTAGAACAACTTCCATCGAACAACGTCGAAATTACAAAATTAACAAATACTTACAACACGTATATTCGCCAATATTTTAGCCCATAATCTTCGTACACTGATCCTGATACGTGAATTCGATTTCGTCGAAAACGAAGCACCGTGTGAATTTTTATTTCACCTTTTTGCGTATTTTTTTCACATAGAGAAAGATTGTACTGCGATTACTGGGACACTCTGTATAACTATATCTAGCCGGAAGAGAGAAGTTCAAAGAGCAGAGTGCGCGGCGGAAAGTAATATCTGGCAGCGCGAACTTACGCCGCAACGGGCGTGTAATCGCGCTTTATATCTTATCAGGATTCTGATGCGACGGTGAATTATGTAATTGCAACGCTTTTTCCCTTCCGCCGTCGCGGGCAAGCTCTTTTTGAACGTTGAAAACGTTCACGACGAAGAAAATGTTTCTCCCCCCCCCCCTCCTTTGACGGTCGCTCAAGGCTTGATATAGAAAAATTGTGGATAAAAAGTTCCCCGCTGGAAATTGCAGAATGGTGGACCAACCGCGACGACGTCGACGAGGAGGACGACGACGAGGAAGAAAATACACGTCGACCTGACTATCTTTTTTTTTCCCTCCCTCTCTCTCTCTCCCTTTTCCACCCCTCGACGAAAGGGTGAGTTTGGAGAAGATTGGAAGCTCTGAATGTTTCCAGGCGAAATGAGGTTTTAATTAGCGCGACCCCGTATCACGATGTTGCTCGAGGTAATCCAAAGATCCAACGAAAAGAAGAAAAGAATATCATCGCTCGCTCTGGGATTTAAATTTCCTTGCGATTTTGTCCCGTGTAATTTAACCGGGCGCAATTGTTTCGTACGAAGCGAGATAGGATAATCCCGGCATTAATTCCGCGAAAAAGTCTTCCCGCGAGCGGACGACGAAGAGGCTGAAATTTATCTCGTACACGGAGGGGGCTTATTTTCGGTAAAATGGAACAAAAAGGAATGCATTAGTTCTACTTGTTTGGCCTTAAATTAAATTTGCGCAGAAATCTATAAAGACGTAGACGGCTCGTGTGCGTAAGTATCGAGACACCGACAGGTTTCATACGAGATGTGTGTCTAATTTGTTCATTGCCGAAGGAACGATTAATCGAAAAGGAAAAGCTTGTAGAAGCTATTGGACTATTGGAAGAATTAATAATATAATCAGTTACAGTAATTAATCGAAAGACGCGGTGGATGTAGACAGGAAAAATTTATTAGTTATTATATCTATTGAAAAATGACAACATTTTGGCTAGAAATTGCTGGAAATTGATAAAGAAACGTTGCTCGTTCGTTCCGCTAGATTGTTTGGATCGTAACGCGATTAAAGCGTAGTTAGTTAAGTTAATTGAATTGCTAATTAGGACGATGAGGCGTTTTCGGACTTTGTCACTCGCGACAACACTTGCATAATTTCTTACGTCAAATCGCGTTTGTTTGGTAACAATTGCCAACGACGAGGAATAAGGTTTAAGTAAAAATAACAGATTCATAAAGTCTCAACTTGTCCTTGTACATCTTCGAATATGATAATGAAGCGATCATGAACAACGACGAGTCTCCCATACATTCTTTAAAGAACCGATGGTAATTCGACGATGAAATTGGAAAATTCGGCCAAGTGAAGTTAATTTGGCTTCTGAAAAGCTCAACCGAGACCTCGTCTCCATTCTTTTCCCTAATCAAAACCACCGTAGCAACGTTAATCATCCCGTAGCATCCGCGTCTCGGAAATAACTGGCAGCGAATTATTTAGCAATTCGTAGCACTCTAACAGGCCCGCGTGATTCCCATCGACTTTAATTAAAATTTCGTCTGGAGTAACGAGCTTCGCCACACTGTGAATCGCAGCACGGGACAAGTTTCGTACAGAAGTGGAACGTTTTGGGAGCGGACAGAACGCGTTTCGAGCGTCGGTGAACAGGAGAGAATTTCGAGGGAAACAGTTCTCTTGGCGGAGAGGGAGAGGGAGAGGAAGAGAGAGAGAGAGAGAGAGCGAATAGCTTCGGGCAGAGGACGATTATTAAACGCACGAAATTACTGTTAATACAGTCGACGCGAATGCATCGACTTTAATTGGTATGCGCCGAGTACCATTAACGTTTTAATTAGCGGCGGACAAGCCCGATACACGTCGACCGACATTTCCTTTCGGCGTTAGCGATCGATGCAGTCGCATTACCCGCTAAACGTTAACATTCTATTTATGGAACAAACGCGATTTTCTACCCTTAACATGCAACTATTGCGTTATCGAGCAAACAGTCTTGAAAACCGTTCCCAATGTAAAATTGTAAAATTTTGTTCGCGATACAGGACCATTCGCACGAAAGTACGCAGATAGTACAAATAACGAAGAACCACGATCTCTAAGAAAATAACTAAATTGGAACGAGGATTGCTTGTAGGGAACGCTGTAAGGGTAGAAATGAAAGAATTTAAAAGCAATTTCCATTTGTAAATAATTACTAATAATGTTGAAAGATGATGTGCCATGGAATATAAGATTTTGTAATAATTCTTACTTGAAACATTATAAAATATTCTTTTGAAAAAGAAACGAGAAAAATATATTTTTCGTCCTTTATACGAGTTATTTAGGAACAAACAGGACTGCTATTTATTACAGCGCTCGCAAATTTAAATGAATGGTATATTCAATTTTCTCTACAATTAAGAGGTGGCACACGCAGGCTTTTCTACCGATATTATTTATTTTATCGATGAATTTCGACTATACTAGCGCAAAAATAGAAAATTTTATGACGCGCGTAGATTACTGTACGCATAAAATTTTATAGTAATGGAAACGAATTAAATTTCGAAAATAATATTAGGTTGAGGAAGTTTTTTTCCCGGCTCCTATAAAACATTCGATGTTTGATATTTGCAGTGTTACAGCCTACAAGTCCTCGGCTATAAATTAAATTTAAACGAAGATCTTAAATGAAGAGTTTCCTTCAATATTTTCTCCAGTAAACTACTTTGGATATTTTATACATATATTTCCATACTATTTATTCGTATATTTATTCTGTACCCGTTTGTAGTTTTATTATTCTTTACACACACGTACAATGAGGGTCAGAAACGCGTATACACGCGCAGACAGCACCACATTTATTCAACGATCTTTTGTATATGTGACATAAATTGAAAATTGAAAAGTCCGTAGTCTACGTAACAACTTCCAGAAGGGCAACGTTACAGTACACGAAAATAAAGAAACTCGGGTTCGTGTTTAAAGTGCACCTTATTTGGCGAAATATTTCCTGTCGTCGTCCAAAGTGGCCTCCTTTTTTTTCCTGTGTTTGCATACTGTTGCATTATTCGCAGGTTCGTTGAGTACTCATGAATAATGATTCGACCGAAACGTTAGAGGGAAGAAATTATTTTTTGTGCCGTCAGGGAACAGCGACTCGAGCATTCACAAAATACCTTTAAGCGAACGTAGGCGTTCGAAATACGAAACTAAACTTCCTACTTTGCAACTTAACTTGTCCCAATTTTGAAGGAAATCTAACAACTGTCAGAGGAGCAGGTAGTACGAAAAAGTATATAAAGCATCCGTAGTACAGTGCTTTCCACAATGCTTGTAACTGTAGGTAAAACAATTTTCCACCAAGCTTCTGCTTCTTTTCATTACATTCCGAGATATACGAATTTGCATAAGAATCTGTCCATTACGCGTTGCTTAATCTCTGCACCGGGACTAGATTGTTTTTCTCGATTCGCCTTATCTTTCCACATTCTCCGATTGTTACTCGTGCGAGAATTGTTACTCGGTTTTCAATGGAAGCGATTGTAAACGTTCTACAGGATATTCTATGAGAAGCAAGATTGTGTTACATCGTGATTTGCTACAGCAGAAGGGTTTTGTGGGAAAAAGGAAAGTTACTCGCGTCGTCGCGTTCAAACGTTTTTTCCTTGAATGACGAGTTTTCAGCTGGGTTTTCGTCGGGAAAAAGGGAAGCTGTTTACTGCAACGTTAGAAGTTTTTTAATTGATCCAGTGCTTTCTCGCGTGGCGAGCCACGCTGGAAAGAAGTCGCCGCGAGGTTGAACTTTTTAATTAGTCGCGAGTTTTAAAAATAACGTCGCTTCTCGAACCCACTTTCTTTTTTTTCTACAACGAAACAAGCTGAAAGGAATTAACGGTACACGGTTTTCGTGAAGCAAACGAGAACCGTTTTGCTCCCGTATTTTTCGTCCATTCGATCGCGAATAAAGACCACGTACGAAGAATATGCTAAATCCATTAATATTGATTTTCTGATTTCGATGCCGCTTAACGAGTACACAGAACAATTTTAACGTGACGAAATAGAAGATGAAGAGACTCAATTAGGTTGGACGTACGTATGTCTTTTTAAGAACGGCTAATAGAACGAAAAAATTTTGCCGAAGCCCAATGTCGTAATTATTAAGACGCATTTAATAAAATATTTCGATGCGTTCGAAATATTTTATTGTTACGATGAAAATAGCTTGGAAATTTTATTTAGCTTCAAAGCCAAATAAAGAGACAGTTTTGCTGGTGTAGGAAAATATGAAACGCAACTTATCGTACGTAACTTGTCTTACAGTCTTCATACACATTTTTATGTTGCTTTCAAATTTCACCAATACGATCATGACAGTTGAAACTCGTTACTAGACCGAGGATTTTTATGCATTCATGCAAAATCCATTTGCAACCGAAGTTGCAAAAACGTACAAGACGCCTGCAGTAAACAAAGATATGTAAAATATTCAAAGTAGAGTAATAATAAAAGTATTGGTCATGGGTTTTAACGCGTGAAACGAATCTTTAAGCTGCGTCCATAAAAATATAAATTTTCATAAAAATCCACGACGTACTCGTTACGGTGCTAATGAAACTTCCAAATATTTCCTGTAACACACGTAACATATTCCCAAACTCGTTGAAATACCTTCGTGAGCCACTGTATATCCGGCAATCTGGCCAAAGGAAAATTTGTTCCATCTTCGACGAAGTAGAGTCGAGAAAATTGAGAGCAAATTCTATTCCCCTGGGTGGAAGGACGACGAGAAAGAGTCCAATGAAATGCGCATATAAGGGAAGCTATAGAAAACGGGGACGAGTGTCTGAACATAAAACGAATGCAAATTTACATACGTATGGTGAGGAAGACACGAGAGAACATAACCGATAATGGCACTGGATTCATGATCCCGCGGATACATAGCAAATTTCATGGCACGATGCAGCGAGAAATTAAATCAAATTTCGACTAACTATAGACAAGCTGTAGACGGACGAGCTATATACAAATGCCGTAATTTACTCTGACATTTATTCGCTAGAACGGGAATTTTTATGCGTTCAAGGGAAATCAAAAGACGCAGAAATATACATAATACGCGGGAAAATATAGATAAAATATCCGATATTCTTTATATTTTATAAGTTCTTTCAGCTGTATTCATAAAAGTATAGATCTGCAATGATAATCCGCTATTCATCATACATTATACAAAACGGTGTATGTATATTAATCTTCTAATATTCCTTCACAGATGAAGGATTTCTCTTTTATTAGATTTCTGAGAAATCGTAAGTCGAATGTACATAATTATTCGTAATTATTCGACACGATAGAGATTTTACATTTTATTTCATTTTGTAGCGAAACAATGAACGTTGGTTTTACCTTAAAGTGATTTTTAAAATGCTTGATATCATTCAAGCGTACACGTCACATTTTATTTGACGTATCAATACAAATTTAAAAAGTCATTGTTTGTTAATTTGTGTTTGCAACAGTGCACGAAAATGTGCTTAGAAACTATTGGTGTCTTAAGCTTGTGTTCTTCGGGCCATTTTTCTATCGCACTTTTCTATCGCTAGATAATTTCTTAAATTTTAGAAAAATACGAAAGAACGCTTATTCGTTAAATGTTAAAACTGCTTTTCTCTCTTGAAACTGAAGAAAGATTGAGACATAAAAAATTCGAGAACCACCAGGTCAGAGTTAAATCTCAATTATTGAAGGGACATTCGTCGACTATTCGTTCTTTTCTTTTCTTCTTCTATCCACAATGAATTATCCTCGGAGAGAAAAAGAAACAACCAAGGAAATGTTCGCAGAATTTCGTGGAAACCGTCACGAATAGAAACGCGAATAAAGAAAAAAGAAGTTACGAATTTTCGTGTAAAATGCAAATAAGCGTTCTCGAGGTTTCCACGATGCGGCATTAAACTCCGGATAAAGTAGAAGCACCAGTACAAACGAAATTCTGAAGCGTACAGGCCGAGCTGGAACGCGTTTCCTTTCCGGGACCCCATAAACGGGCCACTACACGGTGCACAAGGTGTTTCTAAATCGTCGCGTTACGTCCACACATTCTCGCGCGAACGTCCCGCGATCTTGGATCATTTTACCTTCTATTTTATATCCAAGACCTCTCGATCGTTATACACAATTTATGTAAGGAACCTTATCTTCTTTTCAACCTTTTCACTCGGGACAAAATCATTTAGTGGCCCGCATACGGATCGAAAGATAGAAATTGATTGGATTAGCGATGTCAAAGAATGATATCGAGTCAAGCCCTCATGATAATTTAAATAAAACGAGTAACAGCCAAAAAACGAACGAACAATGTGTACGCTGTGATCCCACATTTTATTTAGAAATTTATTTTGAAATTAGAAATCCTATGTCTTGAAAAGTTGACAAGTATACGTGTATTTGATTAATTCCGAATAGGAATGGACCATTGATGGAAGATTATTCTACATGCGAAGATAAGTGGAAAATGTAGAATAAGATCTTTTTATGTCAGGCTTCGTTCTTGAGGAAATGGAATTTGAAAATTTGTCAAATAGCACGTATCCGGCTAATTCTCGTTCAAAGCGACTAGTTTGGACCCGGTTAAACATGTTCAAACTTTATCTTCTGCGTAACGAAGCTTTAAACGAAAAACTATGCTCGAAATTTCATTCAGAATTCCATGTATAACTTTATCCGGAAATTTGTAAAATGCACGTGTGCCAGGCTAATTCTCGGTTAAACACGTTGTTTTCTCGAAAACAAGACCTCAAACGAAAAAGCTTCGTTTCACATACCCGATTTGTCGTCGCATGTAGAACAATCTCCTTGTCAATTTTCCATTCCTGTCCAGTGGGATTAGACAAATGCACGTCCGTTCGGTAACTTTTCAAACTCGATTTTCCCGGAATTGAAACCTCCGAGGCAATTTTGTTATTCCTGATTGTGCTCTTATTTCGTGCCATAGAATCCCTCTAATTTCAATCAGCACAGCACGAGTTGAGGACCATGTTATATACACGAGGGAACCGAAAACGAAACAAGACTAATTTATCAGCTATTACATACCTCGGACAAGGAGTCCTCCATCATATCGCTGGTATCTCTCATGACTCCCAATGGAAACTAGCACCGACAACAATCACTCAACGCCTACGTTTTATCCGTTTCCTCCTCCGGGCCTGTATCTTTCACTGTCTCTGTTATACGTTCCTCTCTTCCTCCTTCTTCTCCTCCACTCTTTCTAATATTCTCAAACTTCTCTAACCGACGAACAAGCAACGAAAAGACCCGCTGTTTCTGACTTAATTTGTAGGAAAAAAAAGAAAAAAAAGAAAAAGAGGAACACGATCGGTCACAGGAGAGACTCCAAAAAACGCTCTTGTCACGAGCACATTGTGCCGATCGTGTTTTCGGAGCGTGTTCGTTTAAAACGCACGTATAACTTGGTCGTTGGATCGATCGTATCGCAACGTGTCACTTTCCTCCCTCTTTCTCCACTACCTCTCCCTCTCTGTATTGCCCTCTATATGCTCCTCCGTGTTCACCCACTCCGTTTCCCTCTAACGTGTTCTTCTCCCGCGGCAGACACGCACAGCTTCCGTTTTCCAAGTCGATTCGACCGGGCTCTACTTGGAGTTAGACGACGAACGAACGGGTCCCGGCGTCGTTGATCTTTTCGAAAAAAAAAAAAAAAGGGGGGTCGACGATCCGAGCGTGGCGAGCTTGACGAGCTCACGAGTGGATCGCGAGTCGACCCATCGGTGAACGCGGCTTTCGAAACACTGGCGAACGCTGTCAGGTAAAGCAAGGGAGCAGGTCGACGGACAGCCACCAGGCAGACCTGCCTCCATGACACTGGTCCCGTCTCCCTCTACCCTCGCTTGATCTCTCCCTTGCACCGACTGCTGCTTGCAGCTGCCTTTCCTCCCCTCCGACCAACCATCCCCTCCTTTTCGCTCACTTCTCTCACTCTCTCCTCTCTCTCTCTCTCTCTCTTCTCTCTCTCTTCTTCGATGAAACCCTCTTCGTCTTTTCTCTCTTCTCGGCCCCTCCTCCGCGTTATTCCTCAAATTCACCCTCTGCGTTCCCCTTCAACTAAAGATTCTCTCGCTCATTCTCATTCTTACACGGGAGTCTTAATACTATCTTTTTCTATATTCCCCTCTACTCGGTCGTCCAGCTTACATTTTCCTACCACTTGCCAGATACTGGTTCCGTTTCTCTCTGGTTGATAAGTAGATACATAGCTACTGGCTCCACTCCTCCTTTCTTTGGATACTCGCGCGATCCCCTCTTTGCTCCAAACCGAGCCTAGGAGGAACTCAGCCACCGATGAATCGCGACACGATGCAAGCAAATGGCTCGATCTGACCGCGGATTTCAAACTGACAACGTGTTTTGGCTGAGCCGCGGGATGGGATTGGTTGGCGAGCAGAATGGATGATGGTTAGCTGAAGGTAAATGATCGGAGGGTTGCTCGGGCTCGAGCAATTTGGGGAACATTTCCAAGTTGCGAGATTCAGTTTGTTGTATTGTTCTTGTTCGTGGAAGATTGGTTTACGTATTACGATAGGATAGGATATTCGCGCGTTAGAATGGGATATTGATCAGGTTCGTAAATTGGGAAAATGGAACAAAGCAACGAAGCTACAAGTATTAGTTTCTTGACGTTTATCTCGTGAATTACTGTTACGCGAATCGTATATTGGAATAACCTTGAAATTGATTTTTATGTAATGTACAAGTGAATTATTAACACGTGTATGAACTGGCGTGATGCTATGAGTTAAATGTAGGAAGCTAATGTTTTCCAGATGTCTGGAAATCGTGTTTGAAAACGAGAAAGACTGGACTCTGAAGAAACTGTGTCACAGTAAGAGGAGAACGTGAAACGCGAATTTCGAGCGAAAAAAGAGAGTTCTCGCGGCACTACAAAGCTGTTCACGCGTGCTGGCGGAGGGCGATGCAGACGAACAGCTGCTATTTCACCTGTTCGATATATTATTTAAATGCTTCACCTGCCGCGATGTCCAGATACCGCGAGATAAGCGAGCGGACGTTTCCTGCTTTCACGACGATACCACGATATCGCGACCTCTTCGTCGTCGCTTTTTCATTAAAAGCTTTTTAGCAAATGCCTCGTTGAAATCGAACGAAATTGATCGATCTGTCGTAATTCGATTTTCTGCCGCTTTGAAAGACAGAGGGTGAGCGGCGAGACACCGGGTACTGACTAATTTTAGCTTTTAAATATTCTTTGAGCATTTAATAGTCATAATCGTTATTATTATTCTATTTTTATGTATTTTTTATTAATATCGTTATTATTATTTAAAGATTTATTATCCTTTAGAGATTATCGCTCGTAAATATTAAGTATCGTTCGAGTTATAGATGATAATTTATATATAATTCAGTTTAATTAGTAATGAAATTCGATAAAATTAAAAATTCCGAAATTAAGTAATTTAATCTTAAGTCGTTATGATTCCCAGAGTTGCTTCACTACCGTGATTGCCAAGAATGTTGGACATTTTGAATCGTTTTATCATTAATTCTCTCCCTTAATGTGCTTAACGTTTCTTTCGTAACATGAAAAAGAAATAGATTAGAGTTATCTGTTATCGTTCTCAAGTAATTAAATTTCCTTATCAGTTAGTACCTTGCTAGCTATCCTGTGTATTATCGAAGGAATGAAGCGAACGAACAAGCGAGATTATGAAATAGCATTTTTATTAAATTTACATTTATATTGCACAAGATCATTTTAGATTAAATGCACTTTACGATACTGTGATATTAATATCAGTTTGCGAAATATGATTCTAGAAAGTCTTTGAATCTTCCTTACCTATTGTTATGCTAAGAAAATGAATATTTACCGAGCTAACTAAGAACTATTTCCATCTAAAAAGATCACTCGACGATCTCGTCCGGTTAATATAGGGCTGATCTTCTTCATGTATTTAGACAACACTACCCAGTCCAAGTAACCGACTTCGTGATTTCTACCACAGGTTTCGAATGGGACGAATCCATCCCCACCTTGGACTAAGAAGGTTGGAAGTACAATTCTGTACCACTGATCTAACACCAGCTCTTCGTACCTTGGTACCTCGCAAGCTCTACATCTGGAAGAATACGCGAATTACGAAGATTTATCGAAGTTATCGGTGAAAATGTAAGTACTCACCTTATTTTGACATCCTCCACCTTCCTGGAATTTCCTTTTATTTTATAAACCACTTTTAGCCCTGACCATATTAAAATATCTTCTTCCATTTCTAGGATCTGAAATGGTTAAATTAAATATATAACGTCACGGTATATATTAATAAAATATTTATCAGATATCTATATATAAGTTAGTTGGCTTTGAGGAGGACACAGGGAAAGCAAAAGAGAACGAGAGCCTAGCGCATGGCAGCACTTGTTACACGTCGGTAGAAACGGTGCTCGTTGATAGGAGCTGGAACGTAAAAGTATGTAAACATAAAAACGTAAAAGTTGATTACGCTTTCTGTAAAAAGTAAATTTATTCGTTTCGTACAATCTTCTCTAAAATAAGCTACAGCTTTCTAATAATGAACACACACAGGGTGAAGCACGTAATTGGAAGGACTTTTCGATGAAATTATATATTTATATAGTTATAATAGAATTCCATTTAGAAAATTTAGCAAAAGATTAGATACGTACGTATATTAACAATTTATTGTATTATAATTTCAGAAACGATTTGTGATTACGGCTTCGTAAATGGACACTTCACGTGTCTACATACAAAACAAATTAATTAAGTGAAATTATACTTTCTCGAAACCATTCGACTTTTATTCCAAATATTTTTCGCCGAATTAATTGCTGTGTAATTGAAGCAGTTCCAGTTACGGCACATGCTCCGGCCGATATTAAGTTTCTTTAAATTAATGTGAATTAAGATAAAATGTTATACCTGCAGAATGCAGCTGCCTTTTAATTCGAGGATGTCCCAAGTGTTCTCGAAAGGTTGAGCCATTATCAGATCGGCAAACGTGATATCTTGACCTATGGAGTCTATAGGAGCACGTATTCCTCCAGGATTGTAAACACCAACTGCAGCGTATGTCCACACAGTTTTATTCTCTGCTCTCTCCACATACTACGATCATTTAGCAAACACATTTCATTAGAAAATCCGTGTATAGACATCGCTTTAATTTGCCTCAAAATAATTCTTTAATCGTTAATTCCAGGGGACAGACGAAATATTTGTGACATACAGCATCGACCATGGCGTCTGTGATCAAATTTCCAAGGTTGCATTCGTTTCTGCGACATTTATTGTCGAGGAAAACTCTCGTTCGAGCAATCTTCGTTCCTGCCTTCTCATCTACCCTTACTTTCCATGGTGCCAAAGCCTTCAGCATCTCAGGATCTGGAGAAACATTTTGATAAGTGATCATCTAACTACGTTTCACGAAAGAACACATTCTCAATTAATAAAATATTAATTTTGATTAATACCTAACAAATTAAAAAGAGATCGATTCTTCCAGTCAGAAAAATATAAATAAAGTACAAGTTAAGAGGTAATTGTTTAAAATTTCATCAATATTACAAGATTCCTTCATTTTCATTTACTTGATTGATACAAAAAAGTAACTATACCCTAAATGTTTGGTATAATGTGTACATATAATAAAAGCAGAGATTTATTCTTACCTTCCTCGATAGAGTAATCAAGGAGAATCGGATTTCCGTCCCAATCAACCACCTCACCATCCGCATCGAACCACACCGTCAAGTTCCCCAGGTACCTGGCACAAACAGGAAACCACTTCCTCATTTTCTAGAAGAGAAGTAGACGAAACAACAGGCAGTTTCTTTTTTTATCGAGAACAAATTACCAACTTTGTGAAAGCAGCTGCCTGAACGATCAACACTGTTCTGTTGGTCTCCTCTTGAACCACCACCACGGGATATTCATCCTCTGGCTCGTCGATGAAAGGGGCTGGTCCTAAATGATAAGTATTTTATCGACACGAGCGTTTAACAATTAATAGAAATAAGATCTTCCAGCAAATGATCGCTATGGTCTGATAAAATATACACATAATATGCTAATAATAATAATATACTATAACTATACTAATAGTAATACTATTTAAAAATTTATTCACAGGATAATCACAGTAGTCTAAGCAAAATGACGATAATAATAGTAATAAAATAATATTTTAAAAACCACTCTAATTTATTTTAGCACTCTAATTTAAAACCACTATTTTATTTTTTAAAAACCACTCTAATAAAAAAAATAAAGGAATATAAATATTCTTATTTATTTTTGAGGGTAGAACGAAGATGATCGTTAGATCGTAACATATGAATTCTCTGATTAAGTGTTTGATATTTTCCTTCCTGATCGATCATACGAAGAAGTATATCATTTACCTACGATATGATTCGTATAAAATTCAAAATGATTCAACTTATAATATTTTGTTTCGCGTATCTTCTGTTTGAAATACCGTTGCAAGGTTTTCAGTAAATTATTCTCTTTGCGGTGGTACAATGAGTCATCTTTCTTTACGAGTTTATATTCGATTATTTTAGAGGCAGAGCTGGCCATGGCCATCGTCGAAGGTTGCATGACTGCTAACTATATACAAACTTTCAGTACTGTTCTATTTGAACATTTGGGACGATGAATACTGCAGGATAATAGAAAATGTTAATCAATATGTTTAACTAATATTCCAAATACAGGATAACTATCACGTATTTTAAAAAATACTTGAAAAGTTCGAGAATATCTAGATTTTATTTTTAGAAGAGTCTTAAAAGGAAATTGAAGAGAAACGAAGAAAAAAAAGCTGATCTAGAAAAACTATATAAAATTCAAGATAACAATGGCAAGAGTGTATCAGTTCCAATAATACAGTATTTCGATCAACAACTTGTTTTAACAAAAAGCAAAAGTATATTTATCTTAATCGAGATAAACAGAATACTATCGAATACTTGCAAATGTAGTGATTACCTGAATAAAGAAACGTATGAGAATGTCCACCAACGATAAGGTCGATCAGAGGACACTTGGCTGCCATTATTCTGTCCACATCCAATCCACAATGGCTTAAAACGATAATAATGTCGATCCCTCGGGACTTCAATCTCCGTGCCTCGTCATTCACCGATTCCACCTCATCCAGAAACTTTAATTTCCCGGTAATGGAAATTGTCTGGTAATTTGTAAGTTTCAATTAAGGACCAGAGTAACGTCGAATCACTCTTCCGGTTAAACCTTCGTCAACGTAATCTTCTCCCGTTTTCTGTCTCGTGCAATTATCTCCGTGCTTCTTGGAATCCGTTTAAACGTATTGATGATTAAAATATAGTTTAATAGTGACTTTTATGACCATTTTTATCTCATTCATATATAAGGCCATAAGAGAAACAAGATAAATTAAGAATACACTGATGGCTTGTCTCGTTGAATGTGAAATAAGTTTCAGCTATTAAATTATTCAACTATTCAAATACAATACATCATATTCGATTATGTTAGACTAATCGAATAAAATATTTAGAAAATAATCATTTAACGAACATATTATTTTATCAGATGTCGTTTTGAAGATGTCGTTTGTATTAGTTTATCTAAATAAGCAAACAATTTTTCTTCCAGTTATTTCGTTACTTAATTATCAAACTTTTGTTTATCCTATTTAGCATAAAATAAAAATCGAAATGATCTGCCAGTTAACCCAAAACAATCTTTCTTTTTCGTTTCTGTTAAATCTCCTTCCGGAATATTTTCAAAAACGAAATCTAGATGTTCTTGAATTTTTAAATACCTTCTTAAAATACATAGCGTTATCCTCTGTTTGGAATTTCGATTAAATTTTAGTATTATTAGTTTAGTATCGTTAAACGATAAAATACTTGGAATTATTATTTTCTATATTGATCTTAAACAAAATATCTTCAGTTAATTAGTCAATATTGGGAGATGACGAGACCTTAATGTTGCAAGTGCATTCTATCCTTTAAAAAAAACTCATGATTCGCTCGATTACGTCGACGAAGGATTAATCAAACGTGAAATTAAAATTCGATACGAACGTCCGTGGTCGATATAATAACGCCGATGACTCCGATCTTCGTGCCATTCCTTTCAATGATTGTGCTGTTCTTATAGAGCCCCTAAAAATATTGCAGCAACATTCATGCTTCAGGTTTGAAATTTCAATGGAAACCTTAGTTATAGTATAATGTACTAACCTGCATTGTTGGCTCTTCACTTGCATCGATATTGGTGACTACTACTGGCGCCTTGACCATTTTTAAAAACGGAACCACTCCCTCGATATCATCGTCAAATTCATGGTTTCCTATTGTCTGAAAATTTAATCGTCTTATAATCTTTTCTTCTAATAATTCTAAGTACGAACTCTATCTACAATTTATTTTATTATTTTATTAAATGATTTTATCTACGAAATCTAAATAAACTGAGATAACATTGATTATCGATTATTATCGGTACGATTTAAGAATGTCATGTTTACATATCAGATTTTGTATTATCAAATAAAGAGATATAAGTTATCAACATTTATGTAGTTATTACCACTATTTTATCATTATCTATAAGTTACCATTTGCCAATTCCGCAATTATTACAATCAATCGACCTTCTTTTACAACAAAACTATAATCTTCCATGATCGTCAGAAATTTACTGACTCGGTCGCGTAGATCCTCGCACTCAATATCTGGATCAATTTAATTAACAGACTGTTACGCGATCACGAGCGAAACCATGTTTTCCCGTGGCTTCATCGACCAAATTTGACACGATAAATTCAGCTCCATCGGTTTCAAACATTAAATTTCGTTTAACGACGAGAACGAGCCACGTTCGAATGATCGATTGTTAACTTTTTGACCCAATTAAACCAATCGACCGATCAACAGCAGAAAGAAACCCCTTTTCCTATTCTTTTTCATCAGTTTATCGTCTCTCCAGTTTAGTTCCACTTTTACATCGTTCTTCGAAAGACTCTATCTCCATCGTTTCTAACTCCATCTCTGTCATTTATTTCCTGGGACGATTATCATTTTGTTACTTTAGTTGTCTTTAATTATCACGATGCGCCTCAAGTTTCGTTTCGAATTAATAGAAAAAAATAAAATGTTTTTTCCTTATCACATATTTAAAATCTCTTCTCTCGTGCTGATAATTGGCGATAGTTCAGCCTCAACATACTTGTTTTCGCGTGATTATTTCATGAGGCCGTCTTACCATAACATCGTGCGGTAACATGTTCATGAAGGTGGCAGTCGCGTTCCAACGGTGAACGTTGTACCACAGTGTCCCTTGATAGTGATCGCCAGCGTTCAAGAAAATTGGATTCGGCCTTTCATTCATTAAACGATTCACTGCCGTGGAGACTCTTGAGATTCCACCGACGCAATCCTTCTCCTCGCCTTCGTGACACGCTTCGGATCGAGGGCCTGTTTGCTCGAATCTAGAAAATATTTTCCTTCGTGAATAAGTTTGAGCGATACAGTGGTTCGCGAAAGATGATGTCAACAGATAGAAATAATATTCTAATAGTTACCACAGGAAGCTTTAACACGTATATTGCGTAAAACATTTTGAAATTTTATTAGCATTGTAATGAGACTCGACTGTCATCGTTATATCGATAAAATATCAGAACAATATGTACGTAAAAGTTACAAAATATTTCATGTCATGATTTATTTATTATCTTTGACAGTCATCCATTCATCGTATTAGTAAATCGCTATATTCAGGACTATGCTTGAAACTAGTTATACGCTTAAAATGAATATTCAGCCTGTGTACTAATCTTTTACCGTATGTACTTTTGCAACGACTATCTTGTTATTTTTGTACACGTTTTCAGACTGATACAAATTTTATGAACGTAGACAATATCGTCTCGTTATAGTGGCAATGAAATTTCGTAATGTTTCATACAATGCGTACAATATGGTGATAACGGTTCTCCATGGTGAGTGTTCAGATACTTTCGCGATACTTTCATGATGCTATAATTGAATTCCGAAAAAACAAATACAGTACAAATGTACAAATCGAGTACGAATATTACTCGAACAGAATGGAAACTCGCGTCGAGGGTGGATATTGAGCAAGACGAAGCTCGTTAATAGAAAAACGAACGCGATAAAAAAGAGTTGTCATGATCAGTCCGAATCATCGCGTCCCTGACCTTGAGATTTCACTTGCTGAGACCTCGGAAATCAAGCAGCTCACGCTTTTAGAATTCCGTTTCCATTGTTGAACGACCAGTCGATTATGTAACCGATTTTCATTCCCCTTTTCTACGTAGTGTCTCTCCTTTAATGCGAATCGTCATTCGATCATAAAATTGTTAATTACGGCAGTTATCGATGTTATTTATGCATCGTGTATTGACCATCGACGTGTTTACGATCGATCAATATGATCAATTCAACAAATCATTTTGTATTGAAAACATCACTCGATGCGAATTATCGTGAATCATTGTTTGTGGAAGTGTAATAATATTTCATGTCGTGTTTGTAGATATGGATGTCTATGTTTTGATTTAAAAATGCAGAGAATGCATACAGTGTACAAAAATAGAACGTGAAATATACGGAATATAATATTCGTTATAATATTAATTTCTCTGTTCAAGGCTAATCACTAATATCATTAGCATACTTTGCAAATACCATTACTATATAAATGATATATCAGTAATATATTACATATCTTTAAGTATAAGTTTTTTTTTATTTATTTAATATTTCACATTCACAATTTGTCCAATTTGGACATTTGGTAGAATTTCTTAGCTGTTTGATTATCATGTGGGTGGCTATCCCCAATGGGGTACCTTTAAGTATAAGTTGTAACTTGTAAATTGATTAATTAGTTAATTTGTACTAACTTAATCCTAGCAGGTCTGAGAAAGATTAGGCTTCCTTGTCAATACTTAATACGCTATTTCCTCTGCATCTTAACAGTACAAACAATTATCGCGAATAATAAACTTAGTATGTGTACAACAGCAACATTAACATAAAACGTTTCCATTGACCCAGATTTTTCGATTCTCGCAACGTCATTCGCGTTCTCATTGAATTACCATTCACTGAATATATAATATACATTCTGCCGTTCGGCTTTTTTGTAGTAACTATATATATGGATTTTGTAAAACAATCAGAAATCAAGGTTGAATCAGTAATTAGAAGTAACGCGCACTACCTTCCTGCGGAATCGTCAGATTATTAAATCGAAATTATTTCTTAAAAGACATAGGAACAACGCATCTTACCATTTACTACATATTCTACTATACAAACTTGCTGTTTAAATATGACGATTTTAACAAACAAATTTAAAAACAGTTTGCCATTTTATTAATTTCTTTCGATGGCTTTCTGGCAGATATCCCAGAGATAGCTTCACGAAAAACGTTTCGTTATTTTTTTACTCAAGTTCCTTCAAGCTCTCCTGCAGTATTCAATCTTCTCGAAAGAATTTTATAAAATAGCCAGAAAATGAAATCACCGAAGTTTAATTCGTTTTACAATTAAAACGCGTGTTATGAAAGACAAGCATGCGGCTTACCTCGCGTGGAAATCATTTAGGTGTATCACCGACAACTCGAATAAATCCGATCGTCCCGGATAATACAGTCCCCTTCCGGTGAATCCGTAACATATCTGAAGCAGAAACGGTAACAGCAAAAACGGAAGCATCGTGGATTGAATTCGTGCATCGGGAACGTCGCGGCTCTCCTCCAGGAATTACGTCTCTGGAATCTTCTTCACCGCATCCAAGTCGCTTCCCTCGAGTTTCTCTACGAGAACGAAATAACGTGTCCTGCATTCATAGTTGGAAACTAGTTCGTACCACGGTTTAGACGATATTAGGCACTACGACGAAGGCTCTCGCGATCACTGCTCGAGCTTTCAAGTTTGCACATTGAAACGTGAAACTTCGTCGAGTCTTATTCGACGACTTTTAAGAGAAAGGAGAATCTGAAAGGAATATGTTCGAACGTAACGTTAACCAAGATTAATCTGGACCGTCGATCTATGCGATCTTCTTACGAACAAAGATCAAAGAATACATATTCAATCTTTCTAAACGATATGAATAGTTGTTGTTGTTGCATAGTGTTTGGATTAACTTTCTACGATAGAAATTGTATATATCTTGTCTTAAGCTTGTCTTTAGGTTTCTTTTAACGCTTCGCGGACTGGAGACGCGAATTCACGTATTACGTATAAAAATGTTAACTACTGTTAAATAAGACAATAAAAAGAAGCAATGGACGCTATAAACAAAGCGTTATGAATGTGTTTTTCACATTACATGCTTGAATAATACGAAACCATTATCAATATATCAGATTGTTTGGTCGGTTCGTTCGGATTTTTAAGGAATTTAATAAAATAATAAATTTTCCTTAGCACCTCTCCGTCGAGGAAATTGTTTTCAAGCATATCACACTGAAAAACATTACTAGAAACATCTCTAAATATGTTCGTTGATTTTTAATAAAATATTACACGTGTTAAATGCTGCTCGAAAAGTTCGTTATAAAGTCGATATAAAAAATCATATTGGAAAGGTTTTCGCCGAAAAACCTGAGCCCTTCTGGAAGGATGGAATATTGGAGTTACGTGAAAGATGAAGAAAGCTTATGGAACGAAATGGCATAAATGTATATCGAATAGAAATGTAAATCGCAACGAACTTTCCGAGCGATCTTTGGAATCTTTTCGGTCACTGTGCAGAAATACGCGGCAATTCGGACTATGTGCTTGTCAGAGCATACGATACTCAAAATGTCAAGCTGTTTGCAGGTTCTTCTTGGCGTGTATTGCATTGTCAAAGCTAATAGGAGGATATCGTTGATGCAGATAGCCTAAGTAGATAGCCTAAGTAAACCAGCAAAGAGGAACACTAAATGAGATTATCGGTCTACTATATCTATTTCATTTAATTCTTCTGTTAGATGGCTACCTGTGTGAAAAGTGTGTAAAGTAAAGGTTTGTAGATACATACAATGTCAAAACAAATATTTCTTGAAATACATAAATAAAAGCTACAGGCTTGATTATTGGTCACGCGTGTCTTTCGGAAGTTAATTGAATGATAAATTGAAAAATAATGATTAGAGAAAAACAACGATGTTGGCTTCGTTGTAAACCTCGAGCGATTAGATCGCTGTGTGTCGTTAATAACCCTTCAAAGGTAACCGTTAAAATAATTGAAAATGATACCTGTTTCATGAAATCTAAGGACGTAGAAAAAGCGGTGGCGATCAATTTGACTTCTGAAAAAATTAAACGTCGATAAAATGGACAAACAGCCTATTCTTTCAATCCCTTCAGATCCTCGGAAACAATAACCGTCCTTTATGTGTAATTAGGTTAAAGCAATCGCGATATCATTATCGCGTTGTTTCGTAACAGTACAGTGAATTTATCATTCGCCGCTGACAGAACTAATTTGGCATTAATTAATTCGCTGGGAGGGACGATTGACGGAATGATTAATGGTCTAATTCATCGTGACATCGTATGTAAAGTGTCTGAGAAAACTGAGCCAAGCCGTGGCGTTAAAATGACAGAAAATAGAAACGGACCTGATTAGGAAAAATTAAATAACTTCGAACGATACATCACGTGGTGCGGTTAACTTCTCCAAAAGTGAAGGCTCGTCGAAGATTTTAAGGTCACTTACGTTTTTTTTAAATGATATTTATATGAAAACCATTTCAAAAGATATTTATATTTAAAATGACAGTCTAAAAAATATTTCGATGTTGATTTCATCAAATTGAGCAAGACAAGCAATTGATGCAAGACAAGGGAAACATGAGCATAAAAGCACTGTATCGTTTCTCCTTGTCTTTTATACGATAAGTGTCACAAGTTAAGATTAAGATATCCTTTAAACTAATTTTTCGACTCGAATGTACCTCGATGCTTTTCTGTAGAGAATTAAAAAATGCATCGAATAGTGTATAAAAAAATGTGTAGTTCCATATAAAAAAGTAGAGGTGGCTTTGAAATTTTTAAAACGTCTCCACTTTCGGACGAAACAATTGCGCCATTCACTCGAACCATTTAACTTTTCCTAATGCTTTTTCCTATCTTTCACCGTTTGAACGCTGTGGCTTGGCCCAATTGTGCGTGACACACTGCATATTTGTAGGCAGCGTATTATTCTTCTTTCTTTTCCTACATTCCACGAATTTCAACAATTAATTTCTACCTTGAAACGTATAGACTACTTGGCCATGAAACGTTTAGATTACTAAACAGCAACGTGACTTGATGACTTATCTGTGAGATGTAATGATAGCTTATAAAGACTGTTACGCTATCTGTACAAGATACTAAATATTAGGTTGCTGCAGAAGTATATTTTACAAATTCAATTTACGTTCATCCATTTAGATATATTTTTATCATACTTTTTTATGCCGTTTTGCAATGCTTAAGAAAAGCTTAAAGTCGGTTATCAGATTTATGATTGTAAAATTCAATGTTTTGAATATCCGATCGATAAACCGTGGATCTAAACAAATGTAGAACTAAACAAAAGTAAAACTAATGTAACCAAACAAACAACGCCTAAATAGAAATTTCTTATCTGTATTCTGCGTTTTTTCATGTTTGAAAATTTTCCATAAATGCATAAGCATCTACAGTGTAAGATATTTCACTGTTATCTTCTGTCAGCTCTAGAGAATTAGATAACAATTCCATATTTAATACTGATAACTTGCTCATGCCAAGTATCCCAAATTGAACTTGTTATTCAATTACTTTGAAGCGAAATTGACATAAACATCATTAACATGAATATCATCGATCGAATAAAGCATCAGTTCATTGTTATTTCAGCCACTCACAAGCCGTACTGATTAACTCCATAAATTACGAAGCAAAGGAAATTGTTTTTAAAGTTACAATTTTTTAATACCTGCGGATTCACGCTAATTTATGTATATTTTCTTGCAATAAATAAACCCGTGGAAGCAAACAGCTCGTTTCCTCGCCAAGTCCAATATCAATCACGTGTCCAAACATGTAATGAAATCGAGAAACTTACGAAAAGCGGAGTTGATCAGTTTGCCTTCCGAGAGACTCGTTTCGTACTTTTTCTCGGAGTTTTAATAAAGTACTCATGAACTTGTGTTTATACGACATCCGTAGAACACGCTATATAGCTTCGTTTTACGAAAACCACACACTCCAAGGACACACTCTGTATACAAACGAAACGACGGGCAAACTGTATGCGACAACCTAATATTAAGCACGAGTATGAATTTCATCGTACGCGAATGTTGTAATTTGTGGCTGAACCAGCGGGCAACGATAGAAAAAAAAATCCAGATGACAAAACAGCGAGAACAGAGTTACGAAAGGGAGCGCGAAATAATTGTCACAATCCGCGGATGAGAATCGCGGAGAATCTAATTTCTCGGCGGAAATGTCGCAATTTGCCGCGTAATCGGTCGATTTGCCAAAACGCGGCCATAATTAGCCGCAAAACGCGTCGTGATTAATCGCAAATTTAACAATCACGCAACACACCTGTCGGTCGTGAACGCTCGTCCTCAACTGTCTAGCTGACGAAAGGAACCACGTTTGCATTCCTTCCACGACCAGACAAATTCACTATCAGGATAATACAATGCTGGTTATACAACAAACACGATAAAAAATTCCGTCGGGAGAAGGCAGATTGTCTCTTTTGTTGCTCGGAACGTTCGTACCGGTGTAAACACGGAAATTTTTCGGAAACTTTTACTTAAGATCGCTAATATTGTTCTTGGCGATTAAAACTCTGAAGTTGAGGTCTTTGCGTGATACGTCAACGTATATATAGACTAGGGTGTCTCTTTACTTCAAGGTTCTTTTTCCTTATCAATCAATAGAATCAGTATGAGGTAGGTTAATTAAATTGCAATTGGATTTTCTTGTTTAACGAATCACGTGGAATGCGTTGAGAGATACACATTATTTGTCTCGGGATCCTGGATGACAGTCTTATTCGTAGGTGCTTAGCATATTGCCGTATCGTTTCGTCGAGATAAATACGCTTAGTGACATTGTTTAGTGACGATCGTTAACGTCTCTGTCGATTAAATATCATCAGAACGTCAAAAATACGTGTGTTGGATATATAAGTAAGATTCGAATAATATTTTTTAATTAGAGTGGCTATAAAGAGGATTTGCGCGTACCATTATCGTCCAGTAAAACGTTCCTTTAACAAATTCTACGTTTCATTTTCGTAGTATCAAATTTTTATAATATACGTGAAAGTACCACTAGTTGACACAAAATTTGATTATACTTGGTATAAGCTAATTAATTATGTAAATTTCGTAATATGTACAGCGACATGCAGATTCTTTTTGTATCCACTGTGTATTAATCTTGAAATACTCTAATTTCTTAGAATCCTCTTGCATGGTAAGCTATTACTTAATAACATTGGTAAATTTACAAGTTACAAGTTATGGCTTGTAAAATTCTATTGTATAAACAATTTTTACCATTTTATACGTTAGAAATTGATCTCCGATATCATTAATACGTTTCACGACAGTTCATAGTAAGATGATTGACTTACAGCCGACTAATGACAAATTGTATAATAAAATGAATGAAATATGTGTAATAGAATGTATCCCATAAACATCTTTCATCGCGCGTCAAACATACTTATTCTGAAACTCTATTGTCAGAACTGTTACTGATGATAGAATATTAGTGCAAAATGATATATCAACACTGATAATTTTTAACCTGTAAAACAACTTGTAATAATATCGTATACTTGCAAAAAGGATGCAGGAAGTATAAGTAACAAAGAGCTTCTCTAGAAAATGGGTAAAACAAAAGCCAGTAAGTGATACAGTGTACCTACTGTAGCGTTCCGAGATTAACATCATCCTAAAACTAAGAAACACAAAACATGCTAGAACTTTATCCTACAATTAACAACGAAGTATATCAAAGAAGAATTAAGAATATAAATTTTGAAGCGGCTGTTGCACGCGAAGATCAAGGTTACACGATTACATTCTTGCCTCGATTGAAGTCTGGCCAACGATTCCACGAAGGCTTCGTCCAAGGTAGATTAACTAGTTTAGGGCAAAAAGAGGCTGACTTATATGGATAAATGCGGATAAAAGGAGAAGGGCTGCAGGTAAAAGAATTTCAAACTAAGGGACCCTCGAACAATTGGCAGGCTCTCTTACCTTAGGAATCCTTTTTATCTGGCTCGGTTTGCTCTTGTTCTTCGTACGAGCAGTATCCCAGGAATTGAAATCACTCGTGACAGAAAGCGAACTGTCTAACAACCCGATTCTTCGTCGATCATCTCGCCGAATGGAGGCGAATGACGCCTCTTTCAATCGTTAAACGATGCAAAGTTAATTAACGCTAGAGAAAATCGAAATGAGAAATATAAGCCTTTCTCGTCCTCGCAGTTACACGTATCGTCAAAGTATTCGGACACTAGTAGCAACTTCCTACGAGTTATATGTGTCATCTGAAAGATTTGAGAGAGGAAAATACGGCATGATATAATGTGGCCATCATCGAAATTGATAAGGTTTAATCGACAAGATATTTGTCGAAAACGTACGCTTCGTAAGAGATAAAAAACTATTTGATCAGTCAATTAGCCATTATATTAACAATTACCGTGTAAACGTGTTTTAATTACGGTGCTCTTGAAGTATAAGCTTGAGTCTATTACGTCAATGCGTTTTTACGTGGTTACTAATGTACTCTTTATCGCGTGTTTCCTTACTCATGTAGAAACTGGTTGCTAAGTTATTCGTACGATTTTTTTTGCGACTTCGATAGAAAAGATAACTCCGTGTATAAAATAGATGGCGAAACGACCTCGATAATTTATATCCATGGAAAATCTCCCGATACATCAGACAATAGATTTCAAAACTCGGCCCAATTAACCAACTAACGAACTTTGTAATATTTTGCTAAAACCCTTGCAAAATCGCTCGCTATTGCGTTTCCCCTTATCGTGGTTTCAATCGATTTCTTGCTTCAGTAATATATGTATACGTAATATCTCAACTGACTTAAACAAACCAACAATTTTTAATAAATATGTTGACAAAGAAATTAAATTATATTGAAACAGAATATATTAAGGAGGAAGAAATTCAATTATTTAAGAAGTTTTTGATGGATATGTACGTTTGAGAAACACTATGTATATCACAAATTCAAAAGTACTGCAACATTTGCTTGTTTTGCAAACAGATGTACTTAGTTTAACATTCATTACTACGCATATATTACGTCCGTTTAATAACATGCTTAAGTAATGCTGCTGATACAACTGGCATTTCAGATATTCCGATAAGATGACTAAACACATAAAACAAAGGCGGTTCCAGAGCAAACATCGTTATTTAGAACGAAGACACTTTCGACGAGAAAGAAATACAGGTGGTATTTTAATAAAGATGAATGTGTTGATCATACAGTCGCGAATAAATCAATTTGCAATGATCTTATTCTTCGTAATCGCCTTAGCTACATAAAATATGATATTATAGCAATTAAGTTGAATCTTGAAGAACAATATACAGCAATGAAATCGATGTAATTATTGCAAAACCTTGTGTAAATGTTAGGTAACTTGACAACGTCTGTCATTTCAAATTTTGTAATTTTATAAATTTTTAATCGAATCAAGAAAATTCTTTCGTATTAACAATTACCTTAATGCGCGCATCGATATTTTAATGATAAATGTATGCTTAATATCAAACGTTAACAATTCAGATTTATATTCTGCTATTTCCATAAAAACGTAATAAACGTTGGTTCGATTATTAATTTACGATTAATTCCTCAGGTAAAACTCGCATAGCGTTATGGACGATAATGTACACTGGCAAATTCAATCAACAGAAATTCGATTAAAAGTAATGCAAAATCCGTGTTTTCGCGTATTCCTCATGCAAATATATATGTACGTATAATGTATATCAATGCAAGAACGCAAAGCTTTTTACAGTCCCGCTTTACTATCGATAAGAACGCTATCAGCAGGCTTCACAATCGTCAACGTTATCGTTACTATTGTATATTTACTTGTTATTTTTTCTATTATTTCTTCGTTACGCCCAAGCAACCGACGAGGTCATTTCCTTTGAACGTCACACTTCCAATTCATCGATTTTCCTATCATACTCAACTGTCATTTTCGAAATAGTCGTATTGATGAAATATGTGCATATACTCTAATCGAAGTTAGCAAATGCAAATCATACAGGAAAAACATGATGCCTCCATACCTGGTGACTTGTTTATCACTTTTATATGATTATGTTACGTGGTTAACCAATTTGACGACCGAGAAAAAGTATCTTAATGCGACATACAATTGAAAAATAATCTGACAGATTCAAACGTACCAAATTGAGCAATCAGTTTATTCTCGTATTAACTTTCATGATAAAATTTATAATTTATAATCTTTAAATAACTTTCATAACGTTATATGCAATACGATACGATGAATATCTCGTTTAAAGAAATTGAAATACATCGAACAAAGATTATGCAAACATACACGGGCAGCATTTACGAAGATCGGAATATTTATGGAAAAAAATTCTTCTGTCATATACAGCTACAAGATACTGATAAAAATTATTTAGTACGATGAATATTTCGTTTTGAAAAATTATAGTGGATCGAACAAAAGTGAAAGATGCTGGAATATTGCTTTCCTGAGGGAAGATCAGCACGCGCAAAGATGCGCTTATTCTTACGAATCTTTTAATTGTTTCTTTACAAAAGACGAGAATTGCGACTCGTCGCATCTTCAGCCGCGATCTTCAACCATCCTCTGTTCGCCTTTAAGAGACAAAGTGAGAAGAGACGAAGTCAAAAGAGAAGAAACGTCGCTAGTCGATGCCGCGCATCCTGGCGCGATGACAAAATCGTTCTATATTCGAGTTCTGACCATGTCGCTTAATAAAGCCGCGTCTGTGATCGAGTAACGATCCGCAAGGCGAATCTTCTACCGGAAAATGAGTGCATCGTCATCCTCGTGTACCGTAATTCGCGATAAGGTGCTATTGATGCGCTTGTTTGATCACAAAGTGGCATTACGTAAACACAGAGAAGTTCTCCTTGACTCTTCGATATAATTTCGAATTTCTATTAAAATGGTAAAATTTCGAAACAGATGAATGCAAGCTGTTCGAGTTCCTGTTTAACGTTGTCGAAGTGACAGGAAATGTGAAGAAATACGAAAGAAAGACAGAAAATGATCCGAAGCGTGACGACTCTGTGTGAAATCTATTGACAAATCATTTGGATTTTCGTTGCCTCGAGATTTGTTAAATTTGATGAACAATCAGATAATGAGATAAAACGGCCGTTATTTCTTATCTAAGCCGTACGATGAAAGAAGATGGTGTCAGAAGCTATTATTCCTTTCAAAATTAAGTAACAATGAAAAAATAGTATAGAACAGAGATATTATTCTATATCTATAGAGATGATAACACGAACAGTGGGAGGGATATATCTTTAATAGAGTGGAAAATTTTTAATACTCGACATAAAAATACGCGAATTAGTGATATTATCGCAGATTTACTCTACAGCCAGAAATATTTTCGCGATCGTATCGAACGACGTGACGCTTTATCATGGGTAAGATCGTACGCATACGACAATTAAGTTGAGAATAATCGGAGCAATTTTTATAAAGGCCATGTGCCAACAGAATAGATACGCTCGAACGCTGGTCAATTTATTTCATCTTCTATTTTTATTCCATATATATTTCCATTACATTTATACGTTATGCATTGTGCATAGTTTATGATCACGTTGTGTTCACGAGGTAAAGTCAAATGTGAACGTATATATTTAGCTCTGAAAAGGGATAAAATCAAGACGATCTCGACTACCTCTAATCGATCAAACAAACTCGTTTGCGAGTCTGCCATTGAACTTTAAAAGCACCAACTGACCAGCTTGCCAAAAACTACAGCGCTGAACTCACACAATCGATCGTTCGTTCGAAAGGAAGGTACTAAGAAATTATGTAGTATATATATGTCGGAGATGAAAAGACATCGGGGCCTTTCCTTTAGAATTTTTGGGGAAATCCCCAATACTTTAGTCTAGACTATTTATATAGCTGTACTTAAATAATAAAACTTAGAAGTAATTGTTATGATTCAATCCGATTGTGTTTACCCGAGATTTATGACAGTGGGCTTGGGCACGAGGTAACACAACTGGTCGCTGAACGTAGCCACGGTCACGGGATGAACGTTTTTACCTAACAGAGAAGTGCCAATATTATGGGACACTCGTTGTATTAACAATGAAACCCCGGGCAGGAACAATGTCGCCGCTACGTGAAACTGCCTAGCAACGGCGGCTGGAATTTTGTTGGTATCCCTGGCCAATATATAACAAAACGAACGCGATCGTAAGGAGAGGAAAGTTTTCATCAGCTTTTATTCTTGCGATCACCTTGTCGTCACAGCAAATGTTACTTTGTGTTCCAAAATATATTCTACGTTTAACAAAGAGTTACCCCGTTGACCGTGGATTCGTTATGGAACCTAAGAACATTGTCATTAACGTCTCGAGTGTCTAATCGTCACGGTTATTTGTCAAACCGTGTAAAAGTCATATTTATACCAGTAAATATAATCTCTATCGTACAACAACGATGGCTAGTCCGAATGAAGATTCGTTACGCGCCCCTAAACCTAACGATAACCCGACATATATATTTGGACAATTTTCAAAGTTTCACAAAAACAGCACGAAAACTATTATGCTAACGATTTTTATATTTTCCAGCTCTAGGAAACAAATTTTAACAGATTGTTTTTAAATTAAATAATGTCATACGCAATATTCGTATTCAGTATTCAAAACGTTAAAGCTTTATGGTATCTATCGATGAATAATGTATCGGCAATTTGTGAATTCTCTTCGTACAATAACAACCATCATTACCATTCTCAGTCTCTAAACTTCTAACTGCTCTAACTTCTAACTTCTAGCTGCCTACGAGAATTGGAAAGTTAGCCTGTTAATCAAGAAGATCAAGCTAATTAGATCGCCACTCTCTTGGCCATAATAATACCCTTATCTAATTTCACATTTTTAAGAGTCAGGATCGATCCAACCGAAATTAATTTCTCCCTATCGAATTTGAGTTCCGTGATTCTAAGAATCTCTCGCCGAAAGACAACCGCGCGCAATTTACAGGTGAAAATTAAAAACTGCCAAGATACAAGAAAAATTCAAATTTCACGCACATTCGTCGTTTATCGTTCACCGTTCGCCGCACGTCAAACAGATTTTTCCAAAAGCTGCCTTCCCGTCTTCTCCGCGTCGAGGATGAACCACGTGTACTCGGCAGAATTTACCACCGTCTCAACCAGTTTGCTCTGAAATCCACGAGCCGGAGGAGCAATTCGTGGATGGATCGGGGGACAAACGGAGGCGGCTCGAGGTTTTCGGTCGGCGATCGTGTTCAGTCGACGTCGGTCGCTCGGCAAAATCGGTTCGTTGGCGGAAACGTAACTTCATCGCCGTCGTGCACTCGACGTCGTGCTCGAGTCAGCCGTGTGATCGTTGTGTAACCAGCAGCCAACTTTCATCGCACAGAGGAGATCCATCGGTGAGTGATTGGCATCAGGATCTCTCCTCGTTATGAGGAGTGAGATATTTTTAGTTCGACAATCGAATACATTCGAATAAGCGCGCTCCGGATGCCTGATCGTTCCTCGATAGATCATTCTTCTTTAAATCCCTTCTATCGAGTACAGTATACGACAAAATCGTATTACGTGTTCGAAAGGGGTGAAAATTTGGAAATTTGTTGAACAATCGAGTGATTGATGGACATCGAGTGATTTGTGAAGATTTATTATTGTCACAGCCACGTCGTAAGACGTAGTACGTCTTCGGATCCTTTTAAAATTTCGTTCAAGTGACTCGTGATTAATGCCTATCGATCATGTGGCTCGACGCGATACGATTGGTGCGGTATTTTATTATCTTTAGTTAAAATATCTAACTAGCATGTTTTTTTTACTTTTCAAGGTACAAAGAGCGGCTTAATAAAATCTTTGTGTACTTACCGTAGGAATCTTTAATAAACAGATTAGCATTTGTCAGGATTAGATTATCAATTAGATCTTTGTCTCAATCGATATGATTGGCTTCAGATTTTTATCTTTCGTGATTACTGAAAACATTCAATGTTTTCTAACAGAATTAACGTGGAATTGTATCTAGGCAGAGATACGTTTACGTACACATATTTATTTTTATAATCTTGTATATATAATACATTTAGATAGATCTAGTATTATATGAACAGCACACAAAAGGAACATTACAAGTACATTTTTATTAATTTCTTAATTTCGAACAATATATTTTTTTCGTAATTCAGAAATATAAGTTTCCTGAAAATAACTAATAAATCTATGAAATTTTATAAACAATCGGGTGAAGAATCATTTTTTTAAATGTTCCTGTATCGTGTATTGATAGAACGTAAAAATACACATTAAATTCTACAATCAATTGAGATGACAGTTTTGGGAACATAGAATTGATTTTTAAATTAAAAAATTGCTTATTTCTTGTTTGCGTGATCTTTGTATGTATAGTTAGAAACGAGCCCCTTCGATCGCCACATTCACTTTGTTGCGAATTCTCAACTAAATAGCGATCGGTCAGGTTCAACCGATCGATTGATATCGCGAACCTTGAATGAGATTAACGCTCGAGGTGAAGGTAAATTAAATATATCGAGTATTAGTATGGTTTGGCAATTTATTTGCACTTTTAGTATATAGGAACAATACGACGCTCTGATGAAGATTATCGTAGGATGTCGTTGCTCCTCCCAACAAAAGCTCCGTTTCGTCCTTATATCCTGACTTTTCGTCCCCGGGTTTTCCATGGTTTAATTGTACCCTCGTCTTTTAGTCCCTTAACACGTTTTCAAAGAAATCTCCATCAGCAGTACCAAGTGTTCTCTGCTGGGTGCTCCCATCGATATTTTAGTAATGCGAGTCGCTCAAGTGGTGGTCTTAAGAATGATTTCTCGTTTCTTTTGTTTCCATTCCTCTCCACTTTCTACAAAATCAGTTTGAATCTTGGCCGAGCAACGAACGGTATAACTTAAAATCTCTGTCCTAATTCGTTACAATGTCGAAAAGAAAAATTGAAAACTTCTTTCTTAGTTTTACATTCTAAATAATTTTTTTAATAAACCATTTTCGTATTACTTTTATAACAATTCAACAGTTTCATTATTATGGAATATCTTTTCAAATACCTACGACGATCCTTCGCAAGTAGTCAAATAAGCGACACCCGAATATGGGTTACGCAGTCCCACCAGAAACTTTGCTGACAACCGAATACGGGTGTCGTGGCAGTCAACGTGTTAATGAGGTGCGCATCGTAAAGTTTACAGCTTGGGGAGGTAGGCAATTCGAATTTTCTCGAAAAAGGCAGATGTGTTGTCCGAGTCATAAACTGACCGCGACTCCAAATCCCGAACATATCTAACAATGATAAAGAACACCCTTTATCACTTGTCATGAGGCATCACACACGTCTTTATTACGCTTGAATATTTTAAGATCTTTAATCTAATAGTATGCTTTTTGTCGTAGACGCTTGTCGAAGTTCTTATCAACCGTGGTTTTAATGGCTCGTTGTTAGTTTAAGTTGTCTCGCGAAAGTTCGGCAAAGTATAACGCTTTATATTTTAGATTCGCGAAACTTCTACATTTGAAAATTTAATGATAGATTCTATTCGATGATCCGACGAGAAGATAAACATAGTCACATGTAGCTATGCTATCCAGTTTTTTAATCTGTAGCAATTAAATGAAATAACAGAGCCTTCGTTTGTTCGAATGGAAATCAGTTCTCATTGAACGGAACTCGATGAGGAAATAGAAAACGCGAAGTAGATAGACATCTGCCGTATTTAAATCGTATCGACTGATACGAAGGCCATTTCATTCAGAAGTTACGTTCGTTAAATTAATACAAACCGGGTATAGTTGATCCATTTTTTTCCAATATGAGGAAGTACAACGTATCAATTAGACGTGAAACAAAACGAAGCCGCGTAGTTGATTTGTCATTGTCATTTTTCTAATGCAACGCCAAATAACTCGTTATGTAACCGTATTTATCGCAAGTGCCACCTTTCTAAGTCCTAAATGTTAAACGCTCATAGCTAATTGAGGTCAATCGTTTCCTCGTATACATTTGTAGGAAATACATTTTACATGTGCGTTTAGAGGGAATTTGAAAATGCGGAATTGCATAAAATGCAGATGATAAATGCGCAGAACGTATGTAAAATATTCAACATGTGGTACTTTGTACAGTGCTTGGTAGATAGAGCAATTTTCTACACAGTCTGTACTTTTTTACCTATAAGTATTTTCGAACGTATGAATTTGCATAAAAATCTAACAATCTAGTAATAGCAGTCGTACCAAAGCGTGCAAATTAACGATGAATTAATAATTAGAAGCAACAGTCGCTACCTACAGGCTACAGTGCTAAATTGCGTTTTCCTCTTACCTTTTACTTTACTTTTGAAATTGTCAAATTTGTTGTTTCAGTATCACCGGTTGTATTATATTTAGTAAAAAATTAAGAAACTTATTTAGTGTTTAATTATATAGTGTATGTATTTATAATTATATAATTATATATGGTGTAGTTATATGGCGTAATGTATGTAAAAATGATATAGTATATTAATTGTATAATAATTATATAACATAAATACCCAATAATCGTTTTAGAAAGAGAGGGAGAGAGAGGGAGATAATTTATTGTAATTCCAGCCTCATACAATATTCCTTATCAGCACTCCACACCATATCTCTGAAAGTCATTTTAGTCTTAGACCTTCTTAAATCTGATGTACAATTCAGAAATTGAAGAATTTGAAGATAAACAACTTGTTGGCCGAATTCTACAAGGTTTTACAATAACAAACATCTTATTCTACCTTATTCTTTCTTATAAGTTTCTTATTTTACCTTAGATAATGCTGATGTATTTTATACAGCCTTCTCCCTTTGTTTCTTAGAAAGCAGCAATCAAATATTTTCATATTAATAGAATTTATAAAATGTGTCTCGGTTAGAAAATTGCATACTATGGGAATTTTAAAAAGCCAGCACAACTAAGGATATTTTTAAAAACATTCGTGAAATACAGGACGTGTTCTAAGCGTGAGAAAATATCGAAGACTCATTTTTAGAAGAAAATCGTTCAGTAAAAAATTCAATGGTAGTAGGCAAATAGAATCAGCGTTGAATGTTTGACTCAAAACTTCGAGAGAAAAATAGGGAAAAATAGGGAAAGATCATAGAAACCGATGATTGACATTGACGATTAGAAATAAACGTCAATAGGTTTTAATTCTTTTCGCTGTAAGTTATTAATCAAAAACCGACGTTACTTATAGGATGGCCTAATACTATTACACGTAGCTGCGATAATTGTAAAGGATAAAATCATTGCAGATTGATTTGCCCGTAATTCTGTAATCAAAATGCATCATGTCAGAAATATACCAATACCCGAATACTTTTGAGCGGTGGTGTATATTACGCATAATGCGTGTGAGTGGAATTTTTGCTTACTCGCGACAAAAAATCTCGGCATGCGTGAAATAGAAGTATAAATAATAAATACATGCCGACGAGGTACCTCAAAAAATGTCAGGTATCGTTAAACAATTTCTGGATCCGATAAAGCAATCAATACCTGCTTCGTCAGCGGTACAACTTGCAGCACAGACGGCTAGAAAATTTCTATCGAGCTTCGTCTAAATTCTGTATCGCAAAATTAAAAGTAGGCAAATTAGCTCTTCTGCGATCTTCGAATTTTTTTCTCTCGATCTCGCTTTCGCCTCGGCGAGAGAAAGAAATTGTCAATGTTTTAAGAAATCATTATCGTACGATTATCGAAACGGTTCTTTCGTATTTCTCTCGAACTCGAAGATCTTCGAATATGCAAGAATTTAACGAAAATGCCACGCTTTTTCTAAGGTAGAAAAATATGCATCGGTTGAAAATAATTCAGTCAGAAGACAAATAACAGAATTCGATAGTAAAGCATTCACACGGATAACCGGAATACACGTAATTGATTATCGAAAGGATATTTAAGCCATTTGTCGTTGTGCAAGGAATGTTGTGCAAGGAAATTATATTCACCCGTATCGTGGATGACAGTATGCAATTATTGCCTCATCGTTCATCTCGGTAAACTACTTTTTTAAGTCCTTTACCTTCTTTTCGCGACTTTCCTCCCAAGTACCCTCGATCCAGCTGATTCATCATTAACACTTTCACGCTCGATAAAACACGCGATATAGTTCGACGAGTTATTAATTATTCGTTATTATTAATTAAAAACTAATATTAATTAATTCGCTAAACCATACATGAATCTGTCTTCGATAAAACTGGCCGCAAATTATAATACGTACGCTATGTCCTCGTTACAAAACCATCCTAAAAATTGTGTCTCCACTATCAACGATTAGGCTCTAAGATTTTTTGCGTTTATGATAAAACTACAAGTGCGCAAAATAATATTTCCGAGGAACACATGATGGATGATTTATAACAGTCCTCAGGAGATGTAAGTTCGTTAAGATAGTGGAGATTGTTTCTCGTTACGTGAGTATTCTGCGCGGTATTCAACGAGAAGTAATTTAACGACAAAACCTCGTTTACAATAAAAATTAACGAGCCAGACGATAGCGGATAGTCACGATGCATCTTTTTCTTTTCTTCGTTTAATAGAAAATCCAGACAAAGGATCCTGGCGACTTCCTCGAAAACGAGAAACCTAATGATCCAGAAAATGAATGGATTGTCTTAAAACGAAACGGCTGATCGTTAAAACGAAGGAGAAAAACGGGACAGATAATAGAAAAGAAAGGAATATTAGTCAGCGATGAAACTACGAATCGGACAAGGTCGCAATTGGTGAACCAATTTGTCCCCTTCCTCTCCATTCTTTCTGGCTGATAGCCACCACGATACCCAAGTCGCTTGCCTTATTACATTTAAAACAACCGGTTAACGGAACAGTGTGAAATTGGACGAGAATGCAGCCGAAGCGTGAACAGCCGTGTGACAAAATGCTCGTCGCTTGGATCATGATTACGACCGTTCTGGCGTTCTCCAGTGAAGTCCTCGGCAACCCTATGCCTACGGAACCCCAGGAATCTGAGGGACTCACCCTTCGAATCGTTCACACCAATGATATGCATTCGAGGTAACTGGTTTTTATATCCTTCTTCCGCTTCTCTTTCCTTTTTATTTTTTTTTTTTTATTTTTTTACTTTTTACAAAAGGAGAATTCGAGAGGAAAGATATCTTTGATTTTCTAAAGAATATATGGATATCATAAAAGGATACGTTTCGTATCTTTACAGGAGGAAGAAATATAGAAAAAGAAATGCGTACGTATATTCTGAATTTGTTCAAATTAATAGTTAGCCTGATTATTCATTTTTGTCACAATTTCTTACTTTTCCCTCTTTCTTTATTTTCGTTATTTAAAAAAAAAAAATGAACGAGTAAAGATAAGAAACATCTACAGTCGCGAATTGTCTAATAGTAATAATCGTCGGAAATTATTCGCTTTCGCCACAACGTTTCCCTGTTATCAGATTTATCTTTGTAAAAATCGTTCTATAAAAAAAAAAAAGGAATAAGATAAGAGATTGATTTTATCGCGATTAGTCGACTTTTATATTGATTCGAACAGCGGAGACTCTGTAGTTTTCGCAATTAAAAGAAATAAGATAAAAAATAGATGTTGCGAAAAGTTTTCAAGATGCACAGACATCGACTAGCATTCTTATCGCCGTATTTCTCCATTGTTTCACTTCGATCATCCCATATTATGTTCGTCCATCTTCTAAAAATTTCCAGACGTAGAAATACGAATAAGATGCGCATTTGCGTAAATATCCCCAGTCTAACAGTCAGTTTGTTTCTCGCGGATTGTCGCTATTTATTGCGTTTAGTAAGTTTTTCAATACGCTCCATCGCAAATTATTTCGGCTAAATATTCAAATAGTCAAAATATCGGCACTACGCGATCGCAACGCATCGACGCTAATTACGAACAACGTAACGATAACTAATACTCCACGTGCGATTTAAACGTTAGTTTTCACGTTAATTATCCAGCGAAATACCTTCACGTATGAAGGCCAGACGAAAGAAAATCAGTTTGTTTTCGCGATGATTTTCTAATTTCGATGATACTCAATATCTGAAAAGTAATGTGTTTTCGTATACTTGGTATTATATTCCACTGTTTATCACACCACTAATAACGAGTCGAGTAGCCTGTTTTCAAACGCAGATTACTTATAAATTATTCATAGCTGAATCTAGCCAATTACAAGACAAATTAGACTATCAGCTTGATTCAGATACATCCTTTTAACTCAAACAATTAACCTGTTAATTTGTCAATTAGCCTAAAAAAATTGCCCGATTAATGTTCACAGATTCGAGCAAACATCAAGATTATCAAGCGTTTGCTCGAAGAAAGAAGCAGAGGAGAAGAAATGCTATGGTGGATTCGCGAGAATAGCTACCCTGGTTCGACAAGCCAGAAACTCGTCGGTCCCATGTCTCTTCCTCAACGCTGGCGATACTTATCAAGGATCTATGTGGTTCAGCGTGTACAAGTGGGAAATTGTAGCCAAATTCTTGAATCTCCTAGCTCCAAATGTCACGGTAGAGTATCTCGTGTGAAAATACTTCCGTACTATCCATCCATGCCGTCGATCTTTTATCGTTCTGTATTTTTTTCTGTCACAAAATTACAGAGTTTAGGAAACCACGAGTTCGACGAAAGCGTGGAAGGTTTAATACCTTTCATCCAGAACGCCTCGTTCCCCATAGTCACTTCCAACCTGGACTTAAGCAAACAACCAGATCTGGCAGCCACAAAGTTAAAAAACAGTACAGTTCTAACCGTAAATGGAGTAAAAATCGGCGTAATCGGTTATCTAACACCAGATACCAAAATAATTGCCAGAACGGAAAACGTGATTTTCTTAGACGAAGTGGAGAGCATTCGTAGAGAAGCAAAACAATTAAAAAGCCAGGGTGTGAACATATTGATCGCTGTGGGACATTCTGGATTTGAGATGGACAAAAAGATTGGTCGAGAAGTGGAAGATATCGATATAGTGATCGGTGGACACACGAATACTTTCCTTTATAATGGCATACAACCGGATTTGGAGGTACCAGAAGGTTTATATCCAACAGAAGTAATACAGAAAAGTGGACGAAAGGTTTATGTGGTTCAAGCTTACGCTTATACTAAGTATCTTGGCAATCTTACGGTGACCTTCGATGATAAGGGAGAAGTGACTTATATTAATGGCAATCCTATTCTTGTAGATAGCAGTATTGAACAGGTGAGCGTTAAATTTGTATATATATATAACAGAAATAATTGTCATCTACATTATTTGATATCAAAGTCGGATCTTCTTTTGATGTGCAATTATATAAATCCATATCTTGTAATGAAATTGGCAACATTATCGATGCAAATATATATACATGGCATATAACATAGGCATATAAGGTTTATAACAATAAAAAGGCAGCTCTAATATTTTAATTGGAAGAAGAAGGCAGGTTTCATATTCAAAAAAACAAAAGTTTATTATTATCAATTTAACCAATGGTTGACTAATTAGTTGATATTTCAAAAAGTAATTTGATTTTGATTGACATTGAATTGATTCTTGTTAGTTTTCTCAAATTATTGAAAAATAGATTTATAGCTCCTTAATGCAGCAGTACCTTTATACACACGTCCCGATAAACTGTACAAGGATAACGATAAGAAAGAATTAGAGATCAATGCCATCTATTGAGTGTTTGAACTTACTCCGAAAATCGAGAAATGTTAACAGGAACATAGAATACTCGAAGAAGTCGTTAAATTTCTAGTGTGATGTCACAGACAAGATTCGCACTATTATATGAGAAAGATAGAAAATAGAAGTTACCAATTCGATTTAGATATGCTCCTAATATATTAGCCCTGTCCATAACAGAATATTATAGACAAGAAAAGTTCATCGCTAAACTGTTCTAAATTCCATTGCATCATATATAGAATGCAATAGTTTTTTATAAAATTTTGTTAACCCTACTATTATTCTTGCCATATGCTATAACTTCTTTGAGAGATATTGTAGAACAATTTTTTGTTAGCAATTATTAAAATAAAAGATTATTTTTTAAGTTATATTTGAATATTAAATAGATGTATCATCTCTACAATGTGATTCTAAAAGTGTAGAAATTATACTTAGAAATCAAGTAATTGGTTCATTTTCAATACCGATTTGATTTTAATCATCTCTACTACTCCCAGTTTTCGACCTCAGAAATTTTATTTTTCCTTAACCAGGCTATAGGAAGTATGTATTAGGAGTATGTAACCACAGGAGATGATTTATATTCTCTGTCTCTCCCAAAACATTTACTTTCCTTGTTCCTGACTTCATTTGAAGGATTTCTATGATCCTATTAACATATCATGACTTTCAAAATGTACTTTTATAATAATGATTAGACTATGGATTTTTATGCAAATTCATATTCTTGAGAATATGATTAAAAGAGTAGAATCTCCTTATAGATCTATCTCCTTATAGATCTTACAAATCCACAGGTTAATAATAATTATTGCTTGTTATTATTGAAAAGTCATGTTATAAAATAAAGTCATGTCAATTAAATAGAACCAGTAACATCAAACTAGAAATTATATTAATTATATAATTGTTTGTTTTGTTTCGTAATAGGCGAAAGATATTTTAAACGAATTAGAACAGATGAGAGATGCTATCGATAATATTAGCTTAAGAATACTCGGAAAGACACAAGTCCTCCTCGAAGGAGATAGTAAAGTTTGTAGACTAAGAGAGTGTAATCTGGGCAATTTAATCACAGATAGCATGATTGATTACAATGTTGGTGAATATGCAGACCAATCCAGTTGGACGGATGCTGCAATAGCTATTCATAATAGTGGCAGTATCAGAAGTTCTATCACAAGAGGCAATGAAGATAAAGTCACCATGGGCGATGTTCTTAACGTGCTACCCTTTCATAACACTATCCTAAAAGCTTCAATGACTGGAGAATTGTTATTGTCTGTATTAGAATGGAGCGTTTACAATCTAGACAAGGATAATACTGCTAATCTCTTTGGAGCATTTTTGCAAGTTTCAGGACTTCAAGTATGTGATTATATATACATAGCATTCTAGCTATTACTACAAACCAATAATTCAATATTGTTAAACAGTAATTAATCATATTACTTTATTTAAATGACTACAGGTGGTCTATGATTTAACTCAACCAAAAAATTCAAGAGTAATTTCAGTAGAAGTATTGTGTGCATCCTGCAATGTTCCAACATATAACAAACTTGAAAAAAATCGAACTTATAATGTACTTCTGACTGACTTCTTGCAAAGCGGTGGTGATGGATATTCTATGCTAAAGGATCTCAAAACCACATCTCTTGGTACATTTATATAAGTTTTGTTAAATATAATTTTTTAAATGAGTTACTTATCGTTTAACAGGCTGTTTAATAAGCAATGTAACAATGCACTTTCTTTTGTAGGTGTCACTACATCAAATACATTAATGATGTATTTAGAAAAACATAGTCCTGTACATCCTGCTGTTGAATGGAGAATTACTTACTTCAATAATTATTTCCAAACAGTTTGTACCACTTGCAGTGGTACAAATAGTATATACCACCCAATAGGGTTAACAATTTTATTACCAATATTCAGCTGGTTGCTAGCAAGATAGATCCTAATACATAGGATACATTTTGAGGAATTGACATTCAGTATTTTGAAAGTTCATAATTTATACCAATTTTTTATGCACCTTTTACCTTCTTCACTACCTCAAATATATGCTATAAACTGTACCCTTTGAAGCTCAGTAAGAACATCACTGCAGTATCTATATAATTGTTCAGTTCCAATGAACATACTTTAATCATTATTTTAGTTACTATCCAACCTTGTCGGCAATTGAACATTATAACATTTGTATGGTTTTACAGGTATTGTATTTTCTCGATCTCTGTCAATTTGTACTTAATAAAAATAATATAATACATATTTTATATGTCAATATATAAAATGTTATTGACATCAAATACACATTGACGTCTTATTCATAGCACATATATTTTTAATATATACAAATATATAATATAAATATATATTATTATAAATAAATATTATTAAATATTAAAACATGTATAGAAATATTCGATGTAAAGAAGAGACAAATAGTTTAAAACACACATTTATTTTTCATACACATTTTTACACATTATTTTACACATTATTTTTATACAAAACATATTAAAATTTTGTTTTGTATAAATTTTATCATATAAGACTTTACTTACAGTTCAGGGATTTCAAATCGATTTCCATTTAAATCGTAGACACGCTTCAAAGTTTCTACTACATCATTCATTTCTGTACTTGGCATTGGCACCAATTCATATAGTACTTCAATCATTTTTAACAAATCATCAACGATATGTTTATCCGATATATTTCCTTCTGTTGCAATATCAACATATCTATTAAATTTTCTTAACACATGTCTAATCCTGTTCTTATCTTCCTCCTTCTTAACTAAATTCTATAAAATAATAAATCGCGGAGGTAAATAATAGTACAAAGTAATACTTTAAAATATTCGTAATTAACTAATAACTTACTCTGAAAGATTTTAGATTATAGTATAGTGGCCAATCCTCTTGACATGGTAGACAATTACACTTAAAATAATACTGCTTCAAAAGTTTTTTTTGTCTCACAGCTTTTGGTGTAATAGCATAATGTTGGGTATAAATATCATATAACTTAAAAAGAAGAATAAAAAATTTGTGAACGGCAAAACATTAGTATCACAATGTACCATTTATGTATCACTTAAATATACAGGATGGTTGGCAACTAGTGGTACAAGCGAAAAGGGGGTGATTCTACGCGGAAAAAGAAGTCGAAAATATAGAATAAAAATTTTTTTTTTTAATTTTTTCATCGAGACAACGATCTACAGTGAGATCCATTATAACGAGACGTGATAAAATGCACGCGTACCGAGCGAAAATTCAAAGTCGATTTTCTCGAAAACAAAGTCTCAAACGAAAAATTTTTATTCTACATTTTCGACTTCTTTTTTCGCATAGAATCACCCCCTTTCCGCTTGTACCACCAGTTACCAAGCACCCTGTATATACCTGTTCACCTTCTTCAATAGGATATATAGCATAGATAATAACATATTTAGATCTTGAATGCCTTAAGATATTTGGATTACAACTGTGATTAATTAAGCTGGAGAATGGCATGGCTGCAGCACCACGTTCAACTGCCTCTAATCCACATTCCTCAGAGAACTACAAATAGTCATTTACATTAATTATCTATTATGTCCTAATGTCATCTACCGAAAATCGGCACGAACTTTCCGACCAACCCAATATTAATAATTTATGACAAAAAAAAGTAATTGCACTAAAGCAATATGAAAATCACATACACTATGAATATTACTAGGAATCATTTGCTGATGTCTCAAAATAAGACTGCCAACAAATGTAACATCAGCATTTTTTATTAACACAGATAAATCTTTGCTTAATGGATTTCCAAACATATTAGTACATGTTGCTACAAAATATAAAATAAAGCTTGCATCTAAAGATCTTCTAAAGAGATCTTGTACTGAACGTTTTTCAGTATTAGTCACAAGACCTAATAAACTCCTATATTTATCACTAGGAAAAGTTCCATCTTTAGAAAAACCTTTTGTTCGAGAAGCTGAAAAGAATGTAAGAAAATACAAAATTAACACTCATATTAATTTCATCATGATAATGTGTATAGCTATTTACCAACACAACTATCAACTTCTTTTAACTCCTTCCTTAGTTCTTGTATATTTGTAGCTTCTCTCACAGCCTGAATTGCAAGTCTTAAACTAAACAGATCTAATTTGACAAAATTCATCTTTAACATAGAGGGAAATACTGTGCATTCAACATCATGATACTTTTTCCATTCCATAGCCTTACATTCCTCTGAACAATACATAGCATATGTACAGTGCTCACAAGGTATATTGGCCCAAGACACCTCCAAACAATTTGAGCAATGTGTATGTATATTATCAGGTGTTAATATTAATGAGTATGGCTTTTCTACTGCAATTACTTCACCAGGTCTTATTTTACGAGTAGCTACAATATGTCTACCATATTCTTCATTATACTTTATAGTTACTGCATCAGAAGCACAAGGAACTTCAATATTATGAGTTTTTATCTTAGGAAGCGGTGGTTGTTTTATGATATTCTGTTTCTTCAACTTTTGAGATGCTAAATTGTGTTTTGTATTATTTAGTTTTTCACTTAATCTTTTTCGGTTGATATCATCTGAAGACATCTTTTCCAACCAATATTGTGCTTCTTTTATGGCATCTTCCATACGAGGATGTTTCAAAGCATTTAAACACTCAACTTTTCTTACACAAAGCTTAGCACGTAAATTATCTGGATATGTGAGTGCTAGTGCTCTATCTATGTCTTGAATACATAACTCACATTTATGTAACTTCATTAGAACAGCAGATCTGTTGGCATATGCCAAAGCAAGTTGTTCAGATGGATAAGGAGCATAAGCTATGCTTTTTGTATATAATTTTAATGCGTCCACACATGTATAATTTTTCAATGGTGTTGAAACAAATAGTTTATTACCTTGTTCTCTCAATTTCTCAGATTCCTTTGCATCTTTTATATCACCACAAGCTTGTGGAATTATATTATATTCTAGCATAACATTAAGAGTAAATACTATACGTTCTTCATCTGTACATAATGTTTTGTATTTATTAATCAGATCTTGATGTTTATCTGCAGCAATTAATTTTGTATTTAATGTATGTAATACTTTCTCCATCTCTTTCTTTTTTATTGAATAACGTTATCATAAAAATATATATGTATGCATATGTAGATTAAAAAATAACTATGGCTAGTATTGAACGGCAAGACGCAAATACCCGTTATTGTCACAAATTAATGTACCTGCTACATAAAAATATTTAGATACAATATTGTATACAGGATATTTTTACGGCAATATTAATGAACATCGCTACTGCTCGACTACGTAACAATAAGCTATTTTTACCTCACGAAATCAGAGTCACCGTAATTTTACGTTAACTGACTGCGGCTCAGGACCATATCTGACCAGTTCTTAAGAAAAATAGAGTTTCAGGAAATCTTAAGTGTTCCTCATTAAGTGCAAGTATAATACCTTAGAACCTAGTACAAAATATGGAATTGATATTTTATTAAAACAGACATATTCGGTTTTACTGAATGAAATTACTTCCAAAAACTAATGGGAATAGCAACAGTCAATGAACTAAAGGCAAAACTTCGGTCAAATAACGCGGCACTATTGCAGGTTCAGGGATAATTACGGAGATATTACAATTAGTACCAAAAGGATTCATTAATTTTAACAAAATATTCATAAAAATATATCCACCATTTTGTCCCTATAATCTATTGAGTATTATATTATTAGACTACGCTTAAACTACTAATTTGAAAGTACAAAATTACACAGAATACGCATGAAAATATATATAAAGTATTCAAAGTATAATGCTTTCTATAATATTTGGTAGGTAAAATTTTCTACCGAGGCTCTACCTTTTTAATTATATTTTCAAAAAAATGAATTTGCGTAAAAATCTGCAATCTATATATTATCAATAGTGAAATAACTACGGTTCTTTAAGTAATATATATCTTAGCAAGACAGTTGAAATGATTCAGTAATGACATGATAAAGCATTATTTGCGAACTATATATGTATGTTTCCCATTCTTCTTTTTGGCTAATGATATGAAACATAATTTCCTAACATAGCAGCTTTATCTTATGATCATGGTACGTACAAGGTTTTCTTTAATTGAAGAATTATTTCTATTTTATCTCCATCATTTTACAACATAATATTTTAGAAAATAAACTGGTTATAGTTATCGGTTGATTCTGACAAATTATGTTCATAAATCATTTGTTTAAAATATAATATTACGAATGTATAAGAAAAATAAGAGTACATCAAAACAACGTATAAAAAGTATTTATATTATTCGATTTTTCAAATATTTAGAAATGACAAATAAACATAATAAATAAAAGAAATTGATAAAAGTACTATTTGTACCATGTTAGGTAATTCTACGTAATCACGATCGAATTGAATAAAAAGCATCAAGTATTCAAGCTTTTTTGTCTTTGTGCAATAAATTATTTCGAGATATTAAAATGTTGGTACTACTGCGATTACTTAATTTTCACTACTATTAAGTTAGTCGATACAGTTGAAGCAAATTAACAAAAATTTACAGTTATATGTATTATTACTTATTTTTATATTATTATAATAAGTAAAGACAATGTAAGAGATGTAATCTGGAAGTCGTCCAAAGCCGAAAGGCACGGACTAAAATAAATTAATAATAATAATAATAATATATTATTATAAATGACGTAATAAACAATATAAGTAGTTAATACTAATAATTTAAAATATTGAAGATAAAGTTTGAACAAATAAATATTATTTCAACCAGACCGTGTATTTATCTATCTTCATCCTGCTAGGAATTTTTTTTAAGAGGGTATCACTGATGATAATAATTCTTACCTTCGGTTAATATCTCATTCATAGCATTATGCTACACCAGTTTCCGTTCTGCAATCATGGGTTGCTATGAAAGTATTGTTCCCGAGAAAAGATAGTTTTGTTGAGATATTAATTATTTTTCATCTAAACGCCGACATTAAAATTTCCTTCTCGTTTCTCGAAGGTAAAAACTCATACTTCTAGAACCGTATGATTTATGAAAAAAAATAGTGACATCGATAATCAATAACAAGTCGAATAAAATGGAAACATACCGATTATAAAACAGCTTTATGACGCCTCTTTCTTTTCCGTATGACGTCTTTTTCTTCACTTTCTTTCTTGTTTTAATAGAAATACATTCTTGAAGGTTAATACAAGCTTATCTTTTTTCAATGAATTTTAAGACGAAAAAATTTTTATCTTGATATTTTTACACGTACGTATGACATTTACGTCGACGTAATAGAGTTTATATACAGTCTTGTATTTTTGTTAATTATTCATTTTTATCGTAAACTGAAATTATTTATGTAACATTTTAAACAACCTATCGTAGTCTGTGAATATTTATAAACTGTAATAATAATAACAATTAGATATATGTAAAATATCTTGTATAGTCTTCATAAATTAGTGGATAATTATTAATATTACTAATGACATTATTTAACTCTAAGTTAAATTTACTAATTTCACTTTATAGTATATATACTTAATTCATATATAATATATTATAGATGGAATTATTTTTTATACAAGTATATTAATGTTAACTTTCTTGAATTTATATATGATTTAATATATTTCAGGGTAGTTCCTTTTAATAAATGGACAAATATATTAATCTATAATGGAAGGCCCATTAGAAGTAAAAGATTCGACCGCAGGTGCAGAAGAACCTATTAAATCAGAAGCACCTGTACAGAATCCAGATAGCAGTGATCGGAGTGATGGTGCAGTGTCACCTCCACCAAATTGTAGCATTTGTTTGGGCAAATTAGTGAATACCTCATTCACTGATAGTTGCCTTCATCAATTTTGTTTTACTTGTTTACTTCAGTGGTCTAAAATAAAGACAGAATGTCCATTATGTAAGCAGACATTCAAATCCATCATACACAATGTTAGGTCAGAAGAAGATTATGACCAGTATCATGTACCTAGAGAATTTGCCACTTTTGACCTTAATTTTGAATTGGGTCATGCTATGGATGTTGGCACTCATCGTTTTCATTATAGGTATCATATAAATCTTAATCTAAGATTAATATTTAATATTAAATATATAACAATGTCATAAACGAATAAATTAAATCATTGTAGAACAACTATGACAGGACATCACAGGCGCCCACATGAAATAGTGCTTAATCCAGAACAGGTTGCAAGAAGAGAACAATTACCAAGCATAGCACCACAAGTTCCAATAGGAGAGCGCTTACGTAGACGTGTAAATCCAGCCGATTATCGTCGCACCATTTATAGGCTCGGAATTTGGGCTACTGCATTACCAGATGTATTTGGCCGCTTTCGCGAATGTAGTGCCGATTTTTATCGGTAAGTATTAGTACTTGGTACTATTTATACATTATTTGCATGAAAAATCAATATAACGTTTTCTTATTCTGTCTAAGGAGAGAACCGAGAGAATTAAACCGACTTATACCATGGTTAAATAGAGAATTGCAAGTATTACTTAATAACAATTCTTCACTTGTTGCATATGTATTAAGTATCATATTGGATGCTCTTAGTCACTATGATATCAGAAGCCCAGAATTTCGAGAGTTAGTACGCCCTCATTTCAGCACATATACAGATCACTTTGTACATGAATTACTTAATTATGCGCGAACTAATTTCGATTTAGTTGGCTATGATCAATCTGTAACTTATTTACCTCAAGGTATGTGATATAGTTCCATTACTTATTTGTATATCATACGTGATACCTTACACCCTTTCTTTCTAAAATTAATAATATTCATTATAGGATTGTCAAATGAATATGTATCACATATTTTGTCACCTGCATCTAGCAGTACTAGCACTAGTTCTGATGATTCAGATGTCCGAGTTCTAGATGAAGCAATCGACCTTAGAATGAACACAGATATGCCTAGTGTAGGACCGCATACAATTAATATGCCTGGTAAAACTCTCATTTGTCTTTTTTTTTGTTTCACATTGTTATTTTACATGAAATTAAAATGTAAAGTATTTTTTTAATTAGGTCCAAGTACCGTAGCACAAACGTTCCAATTGGAAATCCCATACAATGTACCAGATGTATTGACTATTTCCTCTGATTCCTCCACATCAGATAATGATTGCGAAGTGATTGGTTATGTGAAACCTCGTCATGAAAGAACTCCAGAAATCATAGAATTACTTTCATCCGATCCTGAAGAAATAAACATTTCTCACATATCAAATGATAACGCTCAGTAAGTAAAAATATTTTATTTCAGAACACTTGACATCAATCGAAATCATAGCTATGTTATTTTAATATCATTATTAGAGTTCCAGCACCTGCTTCATATGAAGATATTGTCCAACCTAGTACATCTCACAGTATTAAGAACCGAGCATTGGCATCATCATCTAACGAAAGTAATTCTGATTCAGACAGCGATTACAATTTCCGAAGAAGCAGAAAATATCAAAGTCGTACTAGAAAACATACGAAAAGAAGTACAACTAGTAAAAGGTGCAAGCGATCTATAGAAGCAAGAGTTCGTAATCGAACGAGTAGGAATTTATCCAGTTCAGGTGAAAGCGAGGCTAGAAAAAAGGCATCGAAGAGGAATACTCAACGGACATCGAAAAGAAAATTAAGTAGTAGTAGTAGTGACAGCAGTTCTCACGAAATCGAATCAAAACCTTTGGATGAAAAAAAATCGAGAACTTTACAATATTCTACGAAAGGCACTGTACGGGTTCGTAAAGATTTAATTAAGGAAGAAACTCGATATTCGGATGATGAATCATTCAGTAGTAATAGTACTGACTCAGACGAAGTTGTGAAGAATGTGAAATCTCGTACACTGCGAAAATCTAAAAGGAAATACGTCACTAGTTCAAGTGATTTTGATACGAATAGAAGTGAGAAGATAATTAGAACAAGAGGTAAAACCAGACAAGTATCAGATACAAAAGAAGCTCACCGAAAAGAGTCAAGATACAAGAGTGATCGACAATCTGAGTCTAGAAGTAGCAGTGTATCTTCTTATACATCCCAGAAAGAAAAAAGAGATAGTTCTAGAAGACGGGAATCTCAACGAGATATGAGTGATAATGACAGCTCTTGGACAACCAGAGACGTGTTAAGAAAAGATCGTGAATTTAAGTCCAAGACAAGAGAAGTAATTCTAAGTAGTTCAGATTCCGATGGAGATTTTAGGTCGCACAGTCAATGCAGTAATTATTCAAGTAAATCTTATACACGTAAAAAAAAATCGAAGCATAAAAATAGGCATAAGAGTAAAAAGAGGAAACGATCTAGCAGTAGAACACATAGTTCATCAAATCGATCACGACTAACTCGACGACATCCAGCTTGAAATTGAAATACAATATTGAAACATTCCGATTCGAAAAATGATTTAATTAGAAAAAGACATAAACGTGTGCAACTCCTACAAAATTTGCAAGGGGTTACAAAAGATCTCAGGGTAACACCAAATCAAAATCGATGAAAATAACGATGCATTTGATTGTTAATTGGCTTGGATTCAGAAAGATATCACTGAATTTAATTAAAACCATTTAACGATTACCTATTTAATTGAAAGTTACTAATGAATTTTTTTAAACTATCATGTGCACGTAAAATACAACAACGATAAAACATGATGAATTCACGTTAATTTTGAATATAATCATTTGTTCATCATCGTCAATATGGTTATAAGGGTGCAGAGACGTTTAACATTTTTAAATGAAAACATACTGCATTATATGAAATATTATTTTATTTCTCTATATTTTTAATGAAAATGGCTTCCACATGTGTTGTAAAATATATGGAAATTGTGTATAAAGTACTGACGTAAAATTACAGGCTTTATTTATAATTTTTTCTATTGTATAAATTGTTTACATAAAAGATGCGACCAAACTTAATGTGTTAAAATTTATGTTAAATTTTGAGCAATATATGGAAAAGAAAATATTCTGCATAAATACGTACGAACATATATATATATATATATATATATGTATGTATATATGTGTGTGTATATATATATCACTGTTACTTTCATAAAGGTACAATAGTCCTTATTATATTTCCCTATGACTTTAATTCCCAAAGAATGTTTGTAAATATATTTGTATGTTATAAGCTAATAATTTAATTAAAACTTTACACAGATATAATTTTTTGTAAAGTACGTAGATTTAGAAGTGCTATATGTAAAATTATACATGTCATGTATGAATCATAAAGTAATTAGTTTATAACAGATAATATTGTTTCCTCTTTTTTTTTTTAAAGTAATGTTCTGAGGTATAAAATGTGAGAGAATGAAAATAATACTTTTAAATTATTCAAAAAACTGTATTTCCCTTACATTTTCTCAAAACATAACACATTTTCTTTACATTAATCAAATTTTGATTTATGTAAAATGCACTCCTTGCGCGTTAAACGCATGTAAAAGGCTAAAAATTTTAATATAAAATTAATCTTACAGTTATGATTATTAAAATAATTCATATAACATTTGTATACCTGATAAAATCATCTATATCCATAGTTCTTGCACGTTTATTTTCTGCATCTGCTATTTGTAAAATATCATTTATCATTTCCTTGATATTAAATCCCTCTGGAATTTCCTACATATCATAAAACAAGAAGTTTTGTAACATTTAAACTAATATTCTTATAATACTTATTGTAATACCTATCTTTGATTACCTTGTTATTCAAACTACAATGAAGCTTGTAATTTTTCTCCAACATTGTTAAGACTGTAGTTTGCTTAAATGCTGCTGAGAGAGTTTTATTTTTTCTGACAAATGCAATTCGTGTTAAACCATCCCATTCTTGGTAATTAATTGGAGGTGGTGGATTACGTGGTTCTATTCTAACTACATTTGACTCTACTTTTGGTGGTGGTCTAAAATTGTTTTTCCCTACTTTCATAAGCAAGTCCACTCGTGCTAACAACTGAGTATTTATACTTAAACGACAATATAATTTATCTCCTGGTTTAGCTACTAAACGTTCAGCAAACTCTCTTTGAAACATAAGTACGGCACATCTGCAGAAAATAATGTGCTAAGTCCATTTCTGCTTGTATTCCCTGTATGTTAAAAATTTATAATTTCTCAAATATCAATAAATAAATTTTTAAACAAACTGAACATACCTGAACAGTGGCCTATGTAAAAGTAATTTGAATACTAAAGGTGATGATATTTGATATGGTATATTGGCAACGCATAAATCAAAAAATGGTAAGTCTGTTTTCAAGACATCGCCTATCATAATTTGTAATTTTGACTGATAAATTGTACCTTGCACACGTTTCTGTAACTCAGCTACCATTCGAACATCCAATTCACATGCTATTACTTTTTTAGCTTTGTCCAGTAATTTTACTGTCATATTACCAGTACCTGGACCTATTTCTAATACAACATCTGTTGGTCTAACTGCCGCTTTTTCAACCATACTTTGAATAACAAGCGGATTTTTTAGAATATGTTGTCCAATATTCGTATTGAATAAAATTCCTGGAAAATTAATGTATCATTGAAAATTAATCACTTCACAAGAAAAATACATATTATAGATATATCATACCCTGTTTTGCGACTTCTTTATGGGTACGAGTTGTTTTTTGCGTACGTACTTTCGGCATTTTATTTATACAATATATTTCAAACTATATGCAAGTTATTATAAAAAAATTAATCATATAAAATTCACCACATGTCAACAATAAACACTGAACGAGGAAAACCACATTCTTAATTAAAATAGATTGTGATATGAAAGGAATAACTCATTTCCCTATACGGAGGTTTTCAACTCCCTCTTGTGTGATGTAGTAAAATTAGAATTACGCGTACTACTGAATGTTTCTTATCAAATTTCTTTGATTATTTAGTATCAAATATTATGAGTTGTATAATTTGAGGATATGTAAAAGAAATGCATTTGTCTGTTAAAGGTGCATATCGATTAATTATTGATTAAAAAAGCCTAATTTTCTAACAAAGTGGCCAAACTGCTAATGAACGTAGAGAAAAGCGTTTACCTATCTTCTGCATTAACATGGACGTAAATCTGTCATTTTGATAATTATATAGTTAAGGTTATAAGCAACGAATTATTGCAATATTATTTAAGTTTTATCAAGCATGTTTATTTAATGAAGCTTGATAATAATTATCAGTGAACACATGTAATCATTGACTTTCTTATTGCGTGAAATATTCACTCTAATGATACGACGTAAATTTAAGTTTGACGGGTGGTCTATCCTTTTGCAGGAATAAAATTTTGCAATGCAAAGGCTTAATCTTGGGATTCTAAATTGGTGACGTTATGGAGCTAAAAGTATGGGTAGAAGGAATACAGCGTATTGTATGTGGTGTTACAGAAACCACTACATGTCAGGTTAGCAATGTTTATTTAAATATCACAATTGTGTTGGATGATGCAATATTTATAATTTTAAACACTGAATTCTATACTTTAATAATTTAATAGAAGCATAGTCTGTATAATAAAATGTAACTTTTAGGATGTAGTATATGCTCTTGCCCATGCAACGGGCCAAACAGGTAGATTTACTTTAATAGAAAGGTGGAGAACTAACGAGCGTCTTTTAGCTCCATATGAGAATCCTTTAAAGGTATTAATGCATTCAATTTTTAAATAATTAATTTATAACTTATATGGGTTTGTATAATAATATAATTCTTTTTAATAAGATTCTGATGAAATGGGGAGAATATTCTTCAGAAGTCCAATTGATATTAAGACGTTCTACCCCAGAAAATAATAAGGCTTCTAGTTCATTAGGAACTCGTTTAAACCATGGTACACGATCAAATGGTGTGATGAGTTCTGCCTCAGAACATAATAGTGCACAAGATGATGCTAAAAATACCACAACCCCAAATTCCGAATTTGATGACTTACAAGGATGTCTTGATAGAAATCGTGACATCAGAAAATCATTAACGTTTGGAGGATTACATGGACATGTTATGGAAAATAATACAGAAGTAAATAATATTTAAGTTATTTGTGCATTCTCATAACTAATTGTGTATAATATCTTTTCATATTTTACATTTATATTTTAGATTCCGATGGAAAATGTTGCCATAGTTCAACCTACGTTGCATTTAAAAAATAAGGAATTGAATATAAGAAAAAATATGCAAAAACCAGCTCAGTCTCCTACCCGTGCTAGTAGCAGTGAAAGTAACACACATTTATCACAAAAGAAAGTGCGTGAAGTTCCCCCATATAGGGATCCTCCAGGTCCAGCTTCACCACCTTTAAGAACTTTACCCCCATACAGAGATCCTCCACCACCTAATTTAAATAGTCCTGGAAGATCACAGTTTCAATCTAGTACAAATATTGGAAGTCCTCATGTTCATAAAGAAGATCAACCATCTTCCAGTAATTCTGTCAAACTAAAGAGAAATCTTATTCAGGTTCTACAGACAAGATATTTTTTAAATATATACACAAATATAGATAGCTAGTTCAATAGATTGGTATACATAGATATAGATAGCTAGATCAATATGTTGGTGTAGACATAATATCATGATAACAATAATATAGTTACTGCAATTAATGCTGTTAATCTTTCTTGTATGCTTAGGAATTTCAAGAAACAAAAGGACAAGCTCAATCTGTAAACCAATTATCTGGTCAAACTCAAAATATGGTTACAGTTGCTTACACTCAACGCTATGTTGAACTTATTAGACTAGTCAATAAACAACGTGATACTATTAATGCACAGCAAGCGGATCTTACTAAAGTACGAATTACGTAATTATATATTTAGTTATATTTTTAATAATTCAATCGTGACAAAATTTGTAAGCATATATTTCATAATTTATCTTCAGTTTGATGCTGAAATATTGTATTGGGAAACTAAAAATAGAGAACAAATGCATCAGATGGATTTCATTTCTCAGGAAGTAAATCGCATGGAAACTACAGGACGTCTTATTGAAGAACAGGTATTTCATACAATATGACAATACTTTGTATAATTATCATGATTGTAATAGTGTTTGTTTTTATTATTTTATTTTTATTTTATTTTATTATTGCTTAGTCCGTTCCTTTCGGCTTTGGATGAGCTTTCGGTTTTACATCTCTTTTACCTATTCCGCTTCTTATATATCTACCTCCCCTTTTATCCACTCTATTATATTGCACTCCCTTAATTATTCTGTCTCTAAAACTATGGCAACTTTTGAGCTTTTGCCTCCTTGCTGTACTTCCTTATTGTCATTCCTCCTCGTCTTGTATTGCCCTTCTTTTCTCTATTATTGCTTTTAGTTCTGTTAGTCCTTCTCCAGTCTCATTTAGTACTTTTTCCGTGTTCTTTGGTCCTTCCGTTATTTCGCATTCTTCTATTACATGTCTCAGGTCTTCTTCTTTCCTTCTACATAATCTGCATCTTTTTTCTCCCTCTTCTTTCCAGTATCCCTTGCTTTGGTCTCGTTTCCACATCTGAATCTTGCTAATATTTTTCTGTCCTTTCATTTCATCCTCCCTTCTAAGTATTTTGGTAACTCTTCTTGTAATAGTGTTTGTTTTTATAGTTAAAAGAACTAGCACATGTCGAAGAAGAAAGTGAAATAGTTAGACAACAAGAAAAGACATTAAAATCAGAAATTACTTTACTGAGATCAAAACTTGCGAATTGTGAAACAGAATTACTTCAGTGCAAAAATAAAATTAGGTAAAAGATTATAAGCTTAACTTTTTTGATATAGCACAAAGTTAATTGTGTTCTTTTGCATTGCAGATTAGTTATGGAAGAACTTGCTATAGAACAACATAATATAAGTCGTGAAACAGATGAAAGACAAATAATGGAACGTAAAATCATTACTGAAGTCGAACATCTTCAAAATGAAGTAGAACAAGCTAAACGTTCTGCTGAATTAGCTTCCCAATGTGCGGAAACATTAAAATTGGAAGTAGTAAGTTTAGAGTCAGCAATTGTTGAGAAAAAATTACAAGTAGAACGATTAGTAGCGGATATGAAAGAAGCTAATTTACAAAGTCTTGCTGTTGCTTGTCAAGATGAACAAGTCAAATCATTATTTGAAGGTATTTGTGACTTAAATTAAAATATAACTGAAAATGTTAATTAATTTATCGATTTCTACATATAGGTACCCATAAACCTGGTAGTACGCGTAAAATGATAGGTTCACCAAGACAATTGGAGACTGCGGTACCTACGAGTAAAAATCCACATGGTGTTTGGGTATAAACATATATTATTCGATATACTTTAAGATATCGAACGTAATATTTTTTATTTTTAATACAGTAAACAATTAAATATTTCATGTAGGGTTACATGTGCAGTTTGCACCTCTAGTAAAATCAATGTAAGTGAACAAGATATTTTACTTTCGTACTGTTTATGTATACACTAATTATTTTTATCTACTGGCCATATAATTTTGAACAAGCTTAAGTAATAAGTATAAGTCATATTAATAGTCTTAAACATTATTTGTATATATCCAAGACAAAAGAAAAAATATTGGACAATACATTTATCCAAAGTGTCACAATTATAAATCATGCGACCTGCTTGCATGATATAATTTAAGTAAATGTACTTATAAATTGTTGCAAATTTCATGGAATTATTACTTGAGATAAGATTATATATTTTCTATAATCAAAATGATTCTGTGAATTAATAGCATTTACATATTGGTGCACTATACAATATTAATTTAATTTGCACTTAAAATATTAATGTAGTACACATATGTTGTGTATCTTGTACATATCCTTGAAAGCATGTGATAATGAAATCTGAAATATTCTACCCTATCTTCTGTTGAAGTAAGCTAATTTACTTCAACTTTATTTCTAAACATTTAAGAATCTACTATTCAAATCTCATTTCAAAATTGAGTTCATTCTATTTTATCAACCAAACTTAACCTTATATAAAAAATCTGATTGTGTTTAATTGTGTTTGATTGTATGTGATTGTAGTTTTAAATGAAAAATTCACTTCATTTTACATGATAACAGTCTTCGTTGATTTATATGTGCATATAAATTATATTATTAGTGCATATCATAGCATCTTCACACTGCCATTATTAGTAATGATCTTTTAAATATGATACTATGATTAAGTTTACTTCGTATGTAATTTCACTTTTACAAAATCTACATACTCTTGGAGTATGTAATTATTTCATTGTCGATAATACTTATCTGTTTTTTACAATGTGTCTACCAAAGTGTGTTAATTTTTTATTAGAAATAAACATATATTGTATAATAAAATATACAAATAAAAGATAAAATTTAATTAAAAGTTGAAATGGAATTGTTTATTACTCCATTTAGATCTATTGATCTAATTTTACAAAAATACATCTAATGTATATACCCTAATTATAGGGTCGTAAGAAGAGTAAAACAATAGCTCACAGTTTCGCGCGCTTTTTAATTCGTTACTTCATAGCGTCATAGAAGCAATATGTACCGGGATCATTTAATCTTTTGTTTAGAATTATACACATATACATAAGTAAAAGAAAAAAATTACTGATAATTAATCAAGTAAATGTTCGAAATGTGTTTATACTTTTAATATAATATTTAATAATCATTTATTACGTCTTCAATTAAGTGGAATTCAAATAACAACACTTGTTTTCTACATTCTTCAAGCAAATATGAGTCTCTGGGTAGATAAATATCGCCCAACAGTACTTGGAAAATTGGATTATCATAAAGAACAAGCGGAATATTTAAAAAACATGGTAATATTGCCTTAAAATATAATTAAAGTATGTTCAGTAAATAGTAAGTTAGAAAATAGGTTATACTGGAAGTTATATGACGTTATTTATTTTATTTGTAATATCATTAAATATAAATGAATTCAAATGACTTATACTATTAATTTTAGATACAAAAAGGAGATTTTCCACATTTATTAGTTTATGGACCATCAGGGGCAGGAAAAAAGACCCGTATAATGTGTATCATAAGAGAATTATATGGAAGTGGTGTTGACAGATTAAGAATGGAAACTATGACATTTGAAGTAAGGTATATTTTTATATATTTAGTTTGATTCTGAAAATGATAACTTTATGATTTCAGACACCTTCCAAGAAGAAGCTAGAGATAACAACAATAAGTAGCAACTATCACATTGAAGTAAACCCAAGCGATGTTGGTATACATGATAGGATAGTAGTGATGGACTTGGTAAAAACAACAGCTCAAACTCATCAAATAGATCCCAGTGGACAAAAAGAATTTAAAGGTAAATTTTCAAGTTTTATTTAACAATTGATCATTATTTAATTTTATGCATTCTTTAATAACCATAATTTTTTATTAGTGGTATTACTGACTAATGTGGATCAACTTACAAAAGAGGCACAACATGCTCTTCGAAGAACAATGGAGAAATATGTCACTACATGTAGGCTAATACTTTGTGCAAATTCAACATCTCGTGTTCTGCCAGCTATCAGATCACGATGTTTAGGGATTAGAGTTCCAGCACCATCAATATCAGATATAAAAGATATTTTGCATTCAATTTGTAAACGCGAAGGTTTAACTTTACCAGATGAACTGGCTACAAGATTGGCTGAATGTAGTGGCAGAAATCTCCGACGAGCGATATTAATGCTTGAAGCTTGTAAAGTTGAGCAGTAAGTATATTCATCCATCAGTAAATTTGTTTTGATACATTTAACTAAAACAGTATATCACTTTATTCACTTTTTATTTTTAGATATCCATTTACTGCAGACCAAAGTATTACAGAACCAGATTGGCAAGTGTATATTCGTAATACAGCAAATATGATGGTCAGTGAACAGAATCCAAAGAAGCTTCTTACAATAAGAAACAGGCTCTATGAATTATTAACACATGCTATACCATGTGATTTAATATTTAAGGGTCTTTTACAAGAATGTATAAAAAATTGTGATCTTCAGCTAAAAATTGAAATTGCAACAGTTGCAGCAGAATATGAACATAGAATGCACAGAGGATCAAAACCAATTTTCCATTTAGAAGCATTTGTCGCACGATTTATGGCAATTTACAAAAAATTTATCGATTCATCTCTTGAAGGTTTTGTGTGATATATTTATTCACATATTTGCATATATTAAAATATAATTTTTAAATCAGTTCATACATTCGTAAATTATTTTGTATTTACTATTGTAAATTAATTACTAATAATGTCTACTTTTGGTTTTTGTCATAAATTAGATATAATTTCGAAAGTACAAGATGGAACACATTAATCTAACAGTACAATTAATTTTCGATAGAAATTACATCACAATGTGACAATATAATTATTTAAATTTACATTGCAGCAAGAGCAATAGCAGAAATTGTTGATAATGCAATTACCGCATAACCAGTACAATACACTTCCTTAATTGAAAGAAACATTCCTAAATCCCAAGCCTATAAACAAGATTTTATTAGTAACAAAAAATATTAATTAAAAACATATATAAATCCAATAGTTTTTAAGAAACTTTAACTACCAAGTGACGAAATCCATTAAATACATGATACGTAGCAGGTAAAGCAAGCAAAGTTTTTCCCGTGAAAAGAACAGGTGCAGACAAACCTAAATTTGTAATGATTTCTATGAGGCAAGGAATACCACCTGGGATAAGTAATGTTCCTGCAATTACAACAAAAATTATTTGTTTACAGATTTTTATTTCTAGCTTTATTCTGCAGAGATAAATAATAATTTTACCTATACCAAGCAGCATGGCATAACTTGATAATATCATGCCTGTTGTACGATGTGTAATTGAAAGAAAAGCTGTTAATTGAATTTGGTAAATGGACAAATGTGGTGACATGGGTCTCTTAAGGCGCATGTTTTTCTCATCATGAGTTTCGCAAATTGTACTTCCCGTGAACAGTGGTTTAGATATGGCAACATTTCGTGAGCTAGAAAATTACTTTCATAATTTCATTTATAAAAAGCATAAATGACATTTAAATAGAGCGAAGGTTACACATTATATAATAAGTTACCTGGAGGTATATACATTCCGGAAAGTACAAGAATTGATGCTTCGCCGGCAAAGCAATCTAAACAAAAACAATTTTTAACATTAGTCTTATTAAATACAACAAAATTTGTTAAAAAAGTTCAGCGACAGTTCACTACCTCATATAACACAGCGCCATGTTCATGTGACTATATTCGTAATTCTAAATTCTAAACGTACATACATAGATGTTGAAGTATAGAACAGAGATATAAATTATGTGTCTTTTTATAGTATTTATTCTGACTATTTGGCTTAGACAAAATTGCGTAATATAAGTAATTCGATTAGATAAAAGTTAAAAGAATTATCTCATATTGGGACATATGATTTCTATAGTCTGTCTAACAAGACGAGATAGTAAACGTAAACAAAATTTGATTGCTGCGATTATAACTATTGCTGACTAGTGTTAGTCTAGTCAGCAATTATAGATTATATATGTCTTTCATACCGATATTATTTTTTACTTATTACTAAGTAAATTATTTTATTGATGAGACAGTAGCGAAGACTAGAAAATTTAATGTTTTATCTATTGCAATAAACGATAATATTCTTCGTTATCGTCACTTGAAAATAAGGCTTCATAGGGGACAAATCATATGCATATAGTATAGCCACCTTATGGTTTGTAAGTATGTAAGCTTTCTGTGATATCGTCCTTTACTGTGAATCCCGGCTCGTGCTTAGCATTTCTCAAAGATCGTTATTGCATTTTTGATCTCGAAGTACAATATATTTGTTAGAAATTATTAATTTTTAGGTCATCGTGAGAAAATATAGACATAATTGCAGTAAATAATATTATACAATAAAATGAACGAATTTAAATTGCCTAAAGCTCCTAATGGTATAGGAATTGCCGCTTCATGCCTTGCAGCGGTCGGTATGACGGGTTATGGCTTTTGGAAATCTATGTATACAGGTTTGGTTTACGTAATTTACTAAAGAAAGAAGAAAAAATGAATATTTATATATTATAAGTAATATAAACAAATTATTATCGATATGTATATATATATAATTTGATAAAAAAGCTAATGAAAAAAATAAAATTCAAAGCAAAAAACATTTGCTTTTAAACATTTGTAGTTATATGATTATGTCTTATTTCAGTGGAAGCTGGTCATAGAGCAATTATATTCTCTCGTTTGGGAGGAATTCAACAAGATATATTAACCGAAGGTCTTCATTTTCGTATTCCATGGTTTCATTGGCCAATTATTTACGACATTAGAAGTAGGCCTAGGAAATTATCTTCCCCTACAGGCTCCAAAGATTTACAAATGGTCAATATTTCTCTTCGTGTGCTGTCTCGTCCTGATGCAACTATGTTACCAGCAATGTATCGTCATTTAGGTCTTGATTATGATGAAAAGGTTGGAGTAAAATATCAAAATATTTTCATATTAAAATTTCAATAAAATTGTTATTGAAATATAATCGTTTGTGTTTTAGGTTTTGCCAAGTATTTGTAATGAAGTATTAAAATCAGTTGTAGCAAAGTTTAATGCATCTCAGCTAATTACGCAGAGACAACAGGTTTCAAATTTAGTAAGAAAAGAATTAACTGAACGTGCTAAAGATTTTAATATTGTCTTAGATGATGTGTCAATAACTGAATTAAGTTTTGGTAAAGAATATACAGCTGCTGTAGAATCTAAGCAAGTTGCTCAACAGGAGGCGCAAAGAGCTGCGTTCTTTGTAGAAAAAGCAAAACAGGAGAAACAACAAAAAATTGTTCAAGCAGAGGGTGAAGCAGAAGCTGCCAAAATGATATCCTTTAAAAAACAATATAAATAATTATAATGTTGCATATATTCTTTCTGAATGGAAATATCCTTAACTCCAGTGTACCTTGGCTTGGCTCTTAGTCAAAACCCAGGTTATTTAAAATTACGAAAAATCCGTGCAGCACAAAACATTTCTCGCACGGTAATTATAGAAAAATTCTGTTTTTTGTAATGAATTATCGAAAAATTATATGATAAACGTAATTTTTGTTTTAGATTGCTAATTCTCCCAATCGTTTGTATCTTAGTGGTAATGGCTTGATGCTAAATATTCAAGATCCATCATTTGATGATTCATCAGACAAACTGAAAAGTAAGAAATAAAGACGGCAAAATATTTTTTCATACCTATCATATGTAATATGATCTTCAACGTTATATATGTAGATAACAAAAGAAATTATTAAAAAGATTCATTAGATGATTGTAGATATAAAAATTCCACTGCACTTATTTCTTGTTATTTGTTTTAATATCCTGTGGTAAGGTGATGCTCGCTCGCAAATCTCGAGCTCCTGTTTTTTCAGGTAATAAAAGACTGGGCTTGGGAAACTGGAATGATGCTATGCAAAGTGCTGTGAAAACTTTAAAATCTGAGCAACAAGCAACAGTGAAAACCAATGAAAGGCCATTAATTAGAGATTCTGTACCAATATCTCCAGAAGAACAAGTATCTATTTTATTGGATTCTGCAGACGGTGGAGCAAAAATGATTGTTTCTTGAATTCGAACTTTTAATTCTATATTTAAAAAGAGATTGCGATGCGAGCTCATCTTCTCTAACATATTCCTCACCTAAATCTTGTTAATGTCATAGACTAGATAAAGATCTTTTTGTTTTACATTAAGGAATTTATATTTTAATAATCTTTTAACAAGACGTCTTTACAAATTATCGACATAAGAAAATAAAGTTAATTTACAGTTTGTCCCCTTATCCTTCTTTTATTCTTAGAAATACAAATCATTTGGCACTCGACAATCATGATCTTCGTCTGGACATTTATAATAAAAATTTTATGATATAATATTCTAATTAATCATTTATTTAAAAACGTAAATGTTGAATGAACAACGTTTCGGAATTATATAATATCTTTGTATCCTTGTTACTTAAAACTTATCTTTAAAAAATGGTAAATTTCGGAACGCATTTGGGAGGTGCACTTCCGGCAAATTTTTTAATAAGTATATATGTATTTATTTTATTATTGTATTATTGCTTAGTCCGTGCCTTTCGGTTTTGGACTAACTTTCGATTTTACATCTCTTATACCTGTTTCGCTTCTTATATGTCTATCTCCCCTCTTATCCACTCTATTATATTGCACTCCCTTAATTATTCTATCTCTAAAAGCTAAAATTAAAAACTAAAAATTAACAACTAATGACTAAAAACTGTTGCAACTTTGGGCTTTTGCCTCCTTGCTGTGCTTCCTTCCTGTCGTTCCTTCCCGTCTTGTATTGCCCTTCTCCTCTCTGTTATTGCTTTTATTTCTGTTAAACCTTCTCCAGTATCATTTAGTGTTTTTCCTATGTCCTTTAGTCTTCTCGTTATTCCACATTCTTCTATTACATGTCTCAGGTCTTCTTCTTTCCTTCTACATAATCTGCATCTTTTTTCTCCCTCTTCTTTCCAGTATCCCTTGCTTTGGTCTCGTTTCCACATCTGAATCTTGCTAATATTTTTCTGTCCTTTCATTTCATCCTCCCTTCTAAGTATTTTGGTAACTCTTCTTTGGCGATATTTCTGTAATGTATGTTATATTTGGATTCCCTTTCTCTTCTGCTTCTCTCTTTCTTCTTTCTTCTAAAATTTGGTCTGCTGTCATCCTTTTGCTCTTCTCTTGCTTCTATCTGCGTCCCTCCATTTCTCACCTCTTCTAGTCCCTTTTTTCTCTTTCTTGCTCTTTTCCCTTCTTGGTCATTTCCTCAGTTTCTCTCTCTTTCCTTTATACACTTCATTACTAGTTTATGATTCTTGCTGCTCTTTTTAATGCTTTATCTTTGATTTCTATTAGCTTGCATATATATGTATTTAATGTAGTCAATGTAGATAACCTCTACTCGTATGTGATAAGAAAAGTATTGCCAATTTGTCATTAATTACGTGCTATTTTCAAGTTTGAATAAAATAAAGGTGCGTATTTTCAATTTAATAAATTTCAGGTTGTAATTTTAAGCAAACGTTTATTTTTACTCTTTCTGTATCTATTCTATTTTTTCTTTATATAATATACTTAACCATATATTTTGTTAAACTAATATGGTATTGCATTACATTTGTAGATGAAAGAAGATAAACGTGCTAATCTAACTACAGAGAGGTAAGATAAATTATTATTTTTAAAAGACAGTTATTTCAAAATTATGTTTTTGAGTTTCTCTATTTTTCTTTCTTAAGCGATGAGCTTTCTAAGAAGGCTCTTAAGAAACAGCAAAGAGAAGCAGAAAAAGCAGCAAAGAAAGCTGAACGTAAAGCTCAGATTGTAAGTTAAATCATTACATATTTTAATAAAAAAAAATTATTTTCTAAAGTTTGATGTATAGGCTTTCAACAAAGCATTTTTGATTTATATATATAGCAAGCACAACAAGATGCAGTTCAAGAAGAGGATATATCAGTTGGGAAATATGGAGAAATAGGATTAATACAGAGTAAAGAAAAACACACAGAAAGGAAATTTACTGATGTTAAAAATTTGAATCCCAATTTAGAAAATCAGACTATATGGTTAAGGGGACGTTTACATACTAGTCGTGCTAAAGGTATATCATTTAAAAATAAAGCAAGAACATTTAATATTTATATAATCAAATTAAATATTTCTCCCTTATAGGTAAACAGTGTTTTATCGTTCTAAGACAGCAATCTTATACAATACAAGGTTTAGTTGCAGTCAATGAAAAAGTCAGCAAACAAATGATTAAATTTATATCCAAGTAAGTGGTGTAAATGAGTTAATAAAAATTAATGTTACTTTTTATTTTACAAAATTATTTTGTAGCATTACCAAAGAATCTATCGTGGATGTAGAAGCAGTTGTAAAATGTGTTCCTTCCAAAATTGAGTCATGTACTCAAAAAGATGTTGAAGTTCACATTGAAAAAGTTTTTGTAATAAGTGTTGCAAAACCACAATTGCCTTTACAAATTGAAGATGCTTCAAGACCTGTAGGGGAAGCCGATGATAATGCTTTGAACATAAAAGTGAATCAAGATACTAGATTAGATAATAGAGTCTTGGATTTAAGGACTCCTGCTAATCAGGCTATATATAGAATAGAAGCAGGTGTCTGTAAATTATTCAGAGATATACTTACAAGTAAAGTAGGTTGTCAGAAAAGTAATAAATTTTACAAAATCATAAACAGCATATAGAATTTTATTCACACATTTTTGTTTATAGGGATTTGTTGAAATTCATACACCAAAAATTATATCTGCTGCAAGTGAAGGTGGTGCAAATGTATTCACAGTATCATATTTTAAAGGAAATGCTTATTTAGCACAGTCTCCACAACTTTACAAACAAATGGCAATAGCTGCTGACTTTGATAAAGTTTTTACAACAGGAGCAGGTAATGTTTAATTTAAAAAATTTAATTCTTTCATTTCGTTTTTTGGAAATATGTTATTATGTATGGGAATTTCTTAGTTTTTAGAGCTGAAGATTCAAATACTCATAGACATTTGACAGAATTCGTCGGTCTCGATTTAGAAATGGCATTTAAATACCATTATCATGAAGTAGTTGATACTATTGGACAGTTATTTGTAGAGATGTTTAAAGGTCTCCGTGACAAGTTAGTAAAGTTGACTAAAAGATGTAAAATACTTTTTCTGTAATTGTAAAATACTAATCTTATATTTAATTTCAGTTACGCTGCTGAAATTGAGGCTGTACGTCAGCAGTATAATGTCGAACCATTTAAATTTTTAGATCCGCCTTTGAAATTAGAATTTAAGGATGCTATTGAATTATTATCGGAAGCTGGTGTAACTTTGGGCGAAGAAGATGATTTATCTACGCCGGATGAAAAATTGTTAGGCAAACTTGTTAAAGCAAAAGTGGGTTTTTCTTTAAAATAGTATTTGTAGATATGAATCTACTTTTCTCAATATTGTCTTACTTCTAGTACGATACGGATTTTTACATCTTGGATAATTATCCATTGGCAGTAAGACCGTTTTATACCATGCCAGATCCAAATAATCCGGTAAGCTCTTAGAATACCCATTTTTAGAATAATGCGTTACAATAATACATTAAATATGTTACATTTATTATAGAAAGCATCAAATTCTTATGACATGTTCATGCGCGGTGAAGAAATTATGTCTGGTGCGCAACGTATTCATGATCCTGAACTTCTTACAGAACGTGCAAAGCATCATGAAATTGGTAGGAATATTTTACATTTTTATATGTTTGCAATAATAATGTAACATATTTTTTTTTAATTGTAGACATAGAAAAGATAAGATCATATATTGATGCATTTAAATATGGTTGCCCTCCTCATGCTGGTGGTGGTATTGGATTGGAGCGTGTTGTTATGTTATATCTTGGCTTAGACAACATTAGAAAAGTCTCGATGTTCCCTCGTGATCCTAAACGTATTACGCCATAAAATTTCAACTTTAAAATAATTCGTGTAGGACATATATATTAATGTATAATGAATACATTTGTATCATTTGTAATTACTATATCATTGAAAAAAAACAATAAACAGACATTTTGAGTACGTTTTCAGTTAGGTATAATGTCTATAGTGATTTATAATATATCGTATATGTAAATTGTAATAATAATAAAAAAAAGTATTGCAATTTTCGCAATATACTGTGATCAGTTAGTCATTATTTTTTTAAAACTCGTCTTATTTTCCTTTTTATGTCATTTTTTAAATAAACTGTCTATGAACATTCACAGGTGTTATACATATGTCACATGCAAATTATGATATATCTTGCGTCCTAATCACAATTCGGGGCCGAAATTGGTCATAAGTCATAGTGCAAGGGTGCGTACTATGTTAGTATTCATGCATGTATATATGTATGTGGTATAGTATATGTATAATAGTGTATGCTCCACGAAGGCAGTTCCAAGAAATGGAGGGGATAGCAGCGGTCATAATGTACATCTTCCATCACACATAACTTGAAGTAATGCTGTATGTTGATGAAGTGTTTTCAAATACAAAAAAGTTGAAGTTCGTATCAAAGAAGGTTAAGATAATAATTTATAGTCTTTAAGAAAATATTCCTTTTATTGTCGTACTCATTAAATATAATAATAGCTGTGTTACCAAGATCTGAAATGGCAACAAACAAATCATTGTTTATGAACGGCTTCAAAGAAGATTGCGAACAATTAATTACTCGTTTTGAACGTGCAGATAACATTAGATTTGAAACTTTTTGCGATATCTGGAAAGCAATGAAGTTTTCACTGGTCTTTGCGTAAGTTGAGATTAAATCTCACTAAATTTAATTGTTATGGTTAATTTTGCCATAATCTTATTTCGAATATGCATTTGGAATCATTGAAGTAAATAATAAATTGTTTAAAATTGCATAAATCTTTTCTCTATATTTCTAGGGGCCGTCCATCCTTTTTGGAGCTATTAGAATTTTGCGAAGAAGCATTACATATATGTAAACAATTTATTCTTCTACCTCCTCGTTTTAAAGAACGTATTGGAGGATTATATCTTTTATATGGAATATACTTCAAAATGCCAATAGATCAATTTAGAATTAAAATTAAACTAGATGATTGGAAAAGTATTTTGGAACTTCATGCAGAAATAAAAGAAGCAGAACATTTAGATGCTAATTATATATTGTGTAAACTAATTGAAAGTAATGCATTTCATTTCTGTCTTTTTGATTCAGAGGTAAATTTGATGAAAACTCTTAAATATATATAAATAGTGCTTGTGAATTATATGTATATATCGTATATAATTTTGTATTTCTAGTATGGTATGGAAAAACCATATATTGTAAAGAATTCACAGTGTTTTAATCCATATTCTATATTGCCAACACTAAAAGATTTAAGTGACAAGAATCAAATATTGTCAAAAATTAATGAACTTAGTAAAGCTTATGAACAGAAGAAAGAAGCATCAAAATTAATAAATCTATCAGATGCTAGTTTAAAATTATTTAATTCAAATATAGCACAGGAAATCATTAATGATATTCAAGAGTTTGAAGAACAGAGAAGGGATCAACAGAAAAATACAATTGATTTTGAAAAACCATCTTGTTCTACTTTAAAAGGACAATCTTCAAATGAACATACAAAATTTCAATCGTATGTACATTTGTACAAATAATACACTTATTGTATATTTATTAAATTGTATTGTATCATGTTTCAATATTCTAGAAGAGGGCCTGTCAAACGCAAAATGCGACCATTAATTGATGGTATTGAACCTGAAAGTGAATCTGAAGAAGGTGAAGCATTAGAAAGTGATGATTCATATTCGGAGTTACCAATAGATTCATAACAGCAAAGAAAAAGATATGAAGTATACATCTTTCATACGTAAGTGTATTATTTTATAATAGTATGGAATACAGTACGCGCATGTTCATAATTTATGTAAAAGCCATAACGACTAAATGATATTTGATAATTGTGTTTTATTGGGAAGTATACAAAATAAGTACAAGGAACAAGTCAGTGGAAATATCAATCATTCTAAATTTTAAGAAAACTTTTTGTAGAATATATTGTACTCTACCTTACTGTAACTGTGTTTTGCACAGACTTTAAGTAAAGACAATTCAATTAAATGGCTAAACGTCTTTAAAATGGATTAAATTTCTAAACTTAAAAACTGAGTAAAATGTATTATAGATTTCGTGAAGAAGTTACTTTATCAGAGATTAATTTTCAAAGATGTAACTTTTCATTTTCATGTAGCTTTATGTATATTTACGGCATTAAAATTAAATCTATATACTGAATGTAAGTGTTATTATTGCCGCCAATAAACATTTCTAAAGCTTACGATAATAAGTTCATGTCAAATTTTCTTAATAAACTTTCAATTGATTGTTATCATCGAATCCAGCACTGTGACCTGCGTTTCGTACAATAAAACTAGTTCCATCATAATGCATACGTCGCTCACCACGACGCACAAAAAGATGGGAAGTTTGACCAAGAGATGCCGTACAATGTAAAAATGGTGTTGTTAATGAAGCTGTTCCATTACTAGGCGATGTTCGTAATTGGTATTTGTTACTATTTCGTGCAATCCTAATAAATAAAAATTTATGTGCTTATTGACTGTTGCGCTATTGTATAAATGACTTTTTCTTACAATTTTCATGGATAAAATTACCTGACAAGACCATCAGGTGTTTGTGAAACTCTAACATTATTAATGATCCAATTTTCTACACCCTCATTAGTTAACCAGTATTGAGCAGCACTTAAAGCTGCTGCAGCTTCTTGTAAGCATGCTGCACCATGTCGAGAACGAGAGTAAAAAACACTAAGAGAAAAGTCCTAAAAGTTAAACATTTCCTTTTAGTACAGTTATACAGTTTATACAATGATATCTGTTTTTCATACCTGACCCATATCTGAAAATGAATCCGTAGTTGTTCTTGTCCCTGCCGTATCAACTAAATAAACTAGAGCACACTGCTCTGAAGTAAAGCTCACCCCTTTATACCACATCTTCGCATATCTGATGAGGATAATAATACTTGTTAATGATACTTTAATAATGTTATAGATACCACTGACTTGTTATTGCCATGGGCGTCATGGGCCAGGATTTCAACTCTTGATCCATATTGATATATTCTTCCATTTGGATGGAGTAATGCAGCAGCCGCTCCAGAACCGCTCAACGATAGTACAATATTATTCTACGCTGACGATAAATGCAATTCAGATAATAATCATGTAGGTATTAGAGATTGCTTTCCGTTTGTGTTACTGCATTACTATGAATTTGTATTATGTTGTTTTTACATAGATGGCTTAATTATGGTATTCAGATTTGCTTGAAACAGGAATTGTGTTATAAAAATTATTGTGTTATAGAAAAAAGAAGATACCTTAAAATTAATTACTCTAACTGCACGATCGATCGTCATATCAACCCGAATTCTGTTGTGAAGTCTCAATGAAATTGTACCATGCGGTGTAGCTACAATAGCAGCATCGGTATCATGTTCTCTCCAGTTTTCTGCGTAGAGACATGTCTCTTCATAATATGGTGCAATGGTTTTAGAATTTCGTGGTTGTCGCCAAAGTGCTGTTGAATTAGAAAATGCAGTTGTACCGGCTAATCCACCCCATTGCTCCGACGGTGGTGCTTCAAAGTACTTGGGAAATTCACTATATCGCTAAAGAAGAAAGATAAATTATTTTAAAGAATGAAGATCACCTTTAATAATTAGTAACCATGTTAATTATTATGTAAAGTACCTGGAAATTAGTTTCATCTGTCTGTGCATGATAACTATGCGCTGTATAGACAGATCTAGGTCGCATCGGTGCCGCCGAGGTAGTTTGATTTTGAATTGTTGGTATGGAACATGGTTGTTGATTCATCACCTGTGCTCCAGCTTGGACATTACACTTTTGGATCTCCTTTCGAAATTCGCCGCAAGGAGTTGACATAGCTTTTGCCTTTAATTAATAAGATATAATAAAAATCATCTAAATATTAATTAATAAAAAATGAAAGAAAGATAGACGTTCTTCAACTCCACTAACCATTTTTATAAATGTTATATTGAGAAACAAATCTTTTTATTGTATTGTAATATATTATATATATTATATTTATCGTTCGTATTATATATATCGAAAGAAGTTAACGGGAATGAACTCGATCAACAAATAATTTAAGAATTGAAGATTGAAAAATAATAGATCAAAGAGTTTAAAAAAAGACCTTGGAATTGGCTGTAGCGTTTTTTGGCTTCTTGCGACGGGATTTCCGGGGTTTCGACACCGCCGTTTGACTACCCTCGTTTATGCGATCCACGGCTGAAGCGGTTTTTGTATCTACAGGTCCAGGTCCTTTCAGTGAAATCACGTCTTCGATGTTTCTGATGATTCTTAACTTCACGAAGACGCTTGCATACGTAACTTTGATTTTAAAGGTTTCTACTTAGCGATTAAGAATTTTCGGATCGCGCTGAGGGAAATCAATCCTCGTAGATGCCTATAAAAACTTGTTCAGAGGATAACGCGGTTGGAAGATATTTCGGTAAAACGAATGAATATCCTGGTTGATTATGTCGTTGCCTTGACAATAAAAAATGACAAGAGACTGATGTAGTAGACAAATTCCACTAAAATGAGAGTAGGCAAGGTTTCTCGGATTCAAATGCAATGATTTCTTTAACATTTGTTATATCCTCGCATTAATGTATTTTTCGTTTTCCTACATATGTTGATATAATAATACTACAATGAACAAAATTTCAAAAGTATAATTTTTCGATCGGTACTCCTTTTATAATGAGCATATCATTTTAATTTATCTTCTTCAGTCTTTGAACTTTCATTTTCTTTGAAAATGTATTTAAACTTTAAAGGAATATTCTGATTAATATTTCTCTTTTCTTGTTTCGTTTTCTCAAACATTAGCATTTTGAAAAGTCATTTTTAACGTTCGTAAAATATTAACACCAAGAAATAGTCATTAACTACGGTCAAGGTGAAGGTGACAATTGCTAATCAAGAATTACATAAGTATCTACTATCACTAATTATTATCAATTGTACAATACAATTGTCAATTATTAACATTATCCGCATACTTTTCTAATAAATTTGACAATGATGTTTTTTTTCGCATGTTTGAGTATCGATTCTATTATGTACAAAATGTTTTTTAAAATATTTTCTTATAGCCAGCAGTGTTTAACGGTTACCATAATGACATTATTACATTTGCATTTCATTAAAAACGAGTTAGTATCGGTTTCGAGTATTGGATTTGTAAGATCAAATCCACAGCACCCGAGAACTACATCTTTTACTCAAACGCTTCGATGCAATTCATACAATATATTCTATACAATATATACATACAATATATATATTCTAATATTTTTAAACTGTTCTAATTTCATACTGTTCACTTTCAAGAATATATTACAATATATTTTTATTAGTACATGTTCTTTATAAAACATGAAATTCAAGAATAAGATAGTATAACATGACAATAGAAATTATTGCAAGTCAATGTGCTTATTGCATAACAACGCATAGTTTTCTTTGTACTTCCTTCAAATGTATATATTATTTGTGCAAAATTCAAACGACGTTAAAAATTCGCTGACTAAACTTCATTAAAGTAAATTAGTGAAAACAGTACTTCGTATTCGCAATTTCACCAAAAATATTTAGTTTGTTAAAAAATAATTGTAGGATTTTCTTTTAACATATTACTAATTTATGCCCTCTTTTTAGGTTTCACGAAGTGATAACGATACGTGAAGTATCTGAAGTACGCGCGGGGAATATTCTACACTTATATAGTATAGTTAATATGAATGAAATAAATGTTGGATATTTGAGTATACAACATAGACTTTTTGGAAGTAACATTATACCGTATAATACCAATTTTCACTTGGTGGGGACAAAGGATTCATTTGCTGATACTTGTTTAAGCACCAATATGTTTTCGTTCTGTTTATAGAATAGCTCGCGGAAGTTCAGGTGTCAATAGAAATCTTAGAAAAAAAAATTATAATTTGATAATGATTGTTTTTAAACTCTTTCTTTTCCTGAGTGTTATCTGCTTAACTTTAGGTAATCTTTTTTTGTACATATGCGAATCACATTTCGTAAATTTCCAAATATCGCGTATCAAATTGTGAACGAATATGTGTTTGTCTTTAAACGTGACAAAAAACATGAAAAATATTGCAATTTATTGATATTTCTGCAATTGTGACTATTTCTAATGTTTGAGTGTTTAGTTTCAGAATGTCCTTGAAATAATAATTTAAAGTATCATATGTTCTTATCTTCTAGAATTGCCTACACTAGTTGAAAATGTTGAGACAAGTAATGATGAAGATAATAAAGATATTGAAAGTGATACCCTTCGACTAGTAACAGTGGTAAATATAAAAAAATCAAATGAAAAAGAACATTTCTGTTTTTCTTCCATATTTGAGCTAAATTTGTTTGCAATTTGATTAATGTTATCACATAATCCATAATAAAGATATGGAATTTCTAACTATGGCAATAAACTTTCAGGTAATGAGGCATGGAGACAGAGCACCACAAGACACTTATCCAAATGATCCTTATATCAATAATTCCATGGAGCCTTATGGTTGGGGTCAATTAACAAATGTAATGCTTTATACGATTTCTATTACTATATCAACATTTTTATTATTAACATAAGTAATCTTCTATAGGAAGGAAGAAGAAATCAATACAATCAAGGTGTTTTCTTAAGGAAACAGTACAATAATTTTTTGGGTCCAACTTATAGCCCTAACATATTTTACTTGCAATCCACTGCTGTTGACCGTACAAAAATGTCTGCCATGTTAGAAGCAGCAGCTTTGTGGAAACCAACTGAGAAACAGTCTTTTAAACGTGATTTAGCTTGGCAACCTGTTACCTTATTTTACCAACCACGTTCGGAAGATAGGGTACACATTTTATTTAAATATTTAAATAATTATATATTTATATAATTTTATATTTTTAGTTAATGTTAATATGGGATACATGTCCAAAATATACTAAATTACGACATACAATTACGAACTTGTCAGAAGTTCAACGAATTCAAGACGAAAATAAACAACTCTACAAAGAATTGACGAATTTAACAGGTATGGTGATTTCAACTCCCGGTGATGTGAGTTCACTTTACGGAACTTTAACAGCAGAGGTTTGTATTGATTTTCTAACAAAAATGGGAAATTATACATTATAAAAATTGCATTAATAACGCAAATTGATTGCTTTAGAAACATATGAATTTGACTCTTCCCGAGTGGACTAAAGATTATTATCCTGATAAACTAATACCGCTTACATTATACGATTTTCAACTTAATGTGTATAATGATGATCTTAAGAAACTTAAAGGAGGACCTTTTCTAAAAAAGATTGTTAGCGATATGTTAGCGAAAAAAAATAATATTTTAAAACCTGAAGAAAGAAAAATGTTTATGTATGTTGGTCATGACAGTACTATTGTAACTTTAATGGATCTTATGCATGTATGGAACAATCAAATGCCACATTATAATATTATGGTAATGATTGAGTTGCATGAAAAAAACGGTGGATGGAATGTTCAGGTAAATTATAGCATAAAAAATCTTAAATGTAAAAGTCATTTTTATTACTGGTTTACATTCTATCCTTTTTAGATGTTTTTAAAAAATAGCACTGAACATAAACTATATCCTCTGAATGTTCCTGGGTGTACAACAGTATGTCCTCTTGAACAGTTAGTACAGATTTTAAAACCAATGATTCCAGATAATTGGGATGAAGAGTGTAAAGTCGATGGAGACTATACTCCTCCACCTGCCCCGCTTCCTTGACTATAGTTATTTGGTAAATAAGAAAATAAATTAATTTAACAACACTAAATAAATGAAAACATGTATATTTTTAAAATTATCTAAGAGTACAATACATGTAAAATAAATATATTCATTTTTTTGAAACGATAGTTGAAGACACTTATTTTTTAATTGTAATCCTAAAATATACATATTAGCAACTTTTTAATTTGCATAAACTGATTTGTAATAATAATAAAAATTATTTTCCTAAAATGTATGTATTTATATTTTTATCTATTTTACTTTTCTGTTACATATATACTTTGTCCATATTCTACTTATTTTCTATGAGAAAATATGTACTTGCGTATAAGAAATAAATGTACATGATAGTTGTAAACAAATACTTACAAATAAATTTTTTTTTCTTTTTAGGCAAATATTTTCTCTTCTCGACGTTTTTTTGTAACCACTGTTCCAGGTTTATGTTGAGCATCTGGATGATTTAGTAATTCAGGTGGACAAGTAGATATAGGACTTGCAAGAATAGTTTGCTTCAGATCGTAGAACAGATGACTATCGTCTTTGGTACAGAATGAAATGGCAAGACCAGCTTTTCCAGCACGTCCAGTTCTACCAATACGATGCGTGTAGTCTACAAACACGTGAAAAGTAACATATATTCCTGTCCACACAATTCGATTTCTTTTAATAATATATATTTACCTTCTATAGTCTTAGCCATATCATAATTAATGACCATAGACACATCTTTAATATCAATACCACGGCCTGCCACATCAGTGGCAACCAAAATATCTTTACTACCACTTTTCAGAGAAGCAAGTGCATATTCTCTTTGTTCTTGTCCTTTACCACCATGAAGAGTGCAAGCATTATACTGAAAAATGAAATAAAATATTGCACCACATGTCGAGTTTTACAATACAAATAGGATATGTTCTTGCTGAATTTAGGATATTATATAATATTTAAAACTCAAACGTACGCCCAGTTTCTCTAAACCTCTTGCAAGAACATCAGCTCCCTTCTTTTGATTAACGAATATGATGACTGGTGGTTCAACTCCTCTGCTAAGTATTTCCATTAATTTCTTACGCTTATCAGCTTCACCCATTATATGCACAATTTGTTCTGTTCTTTCCGTCGGTTTTCCTACGCTGCCGATGTATACAACAGCAGGTCGCCTTAAATACGTTCTAGCTAATCGTTCTACTGCAGGTGGCATTGTTGCTGTAAACATAACAGTCTAGAAAGACAATAAATTTGTTCATTATATATATTTGGATTTAGATAAAATGTAATATTAAATATTATTTCTTACTTGTCTATATTTTTTCTTTGTATTGTAATTAGCTAAAAGTTTTTCTTCGTTTTCAGCATCCTCGTTGTCTGGTTTTAGATTTGTAACTGGCATATATTCCAGAATTTTTTGGACATCTAAAAATTGATGATTGTGATAATTAATATTTACTTACCTTATACACAAGATGAATTAGTAGTTTGAAGAACATACCTGGCTCAAAACCCATATCTATCATTCTATCAGCTTCATCCAATACAATATAAGTACACTGGTTTAAAACTAAGTATCGGTTTTCTAATACATCAATTAATCGTCCTGGTGTGGCTATAACAATCTGTAATAATAGAAGTTAATTTAAGATGTAGGAAATGGTTTTTTACATTATAAATATATAAAAATAGTACCTCGCATCCCATTCTCAACCTGAATCCTTGTTCTTCTCTTGAGAGGCCACCTACAACTACAACTGTTCTTATACCCAATGGTTGTCCAAATTTATTAGTCTCTTCTTCAATTTGTTGAGCCAACTCCCTGGTAAAATGTAATTTATAGAGTACTTACTGGTAAATTAAAAGGATTAAAAATATAGATAATAAACATACCGAGTTGGTGCTAAAATTATGCTGTAAGGACCTTGATCTGCTTCTTCTAATCTTTCAATTTTTGGTAAACTAGTAATCCATAGTAGTAATGGAATTAAAAATGCTAGTGTTTTTCCAGATCCAGTTTCAGCAACTCCAATAATATCGCGATTCTGAAGTCCTATGGGAATAGCTTGTCTCTGTATAGGTGTTAAATCTTTATATCCCACTTTATCAATGATATCAAGAATTTCTTTTGGAAATCCTGATTCTTTCCATGATCTAATTGGATCAGGTATACGTCCTCCTTTTATTGTAATATTATAATCCTCTCTGAATATACGCCAATCTCTTTCTGTCATTTCATGAAGAGCTTTCTCTGACCAATGTCTGTCATCCCACTTTTGCTTCTCTTCTTTTCTCTTCACTTTCTTTAATCGCATTCTAGAAAAGAAGAACATATAAATTCATGAAAAAATTGTATATTTTTACATAAATAAATTGTACTTTTAGGAAAAGATACATACTTTTCCTGTTCCTTTTCAGCTTCTGTTCTTCGTTTTTCTAGTAATTCTCCATAAAATTTACTTTGATCTCGTTTTTGTGCTTTAATATCTATTCCAGCAAAGTTTCCTCTACCAAAAAATTGTACCTGATGCCTTTCCTTGTATATATTGTTATAGTCAACAGATGTGTCTTCTGAGGTATCCCAGTCAAATACAAATTTTCTGTCATTTAATCTTCTAACACGTCGTTTTTTCTTCACTAATCCTAAATAGCGTTCCTTAATAGCTTCTACTTCTTTCTCTTTATCCTTGTCTTTAATTTCATCCTCTCTTGTACGCTGACCATCTCTACGTCTATTTGAAAAGTTGTAATGAAATATAAATTGTTATTTTATGAATTTAATTTATGTAAATAAATATTTTATATATATATATATACCTGTCTCTCTCATCCCACTCCTTATCTTTCCCAACATTTTCGCTATGAAAAGATTTACGTATATCCTCCTGTTGTTTTCTTATTGCTTCAACTTCTTCTTGTCGTTTTTGTAATGCTAAAGCAGTACGTTCTTCTTTAGTTAGAAACTTTGGTTTAGCACGTGCTTCTTCTTCTGCCTTTTTCTTAGCTAATAATTCTTCTAAACTTAATGGTTCTTTCTTTGGAGGAAGCTTTGATTTTTCATCAGTTTCCTCCTCCTCTTTCTTTGGTTCAGTTTTGTTCTCTTTCTTACTTTCGTCTTCTATGACAAATATAGGACTTGGTTTACGCTTTTTGTCATCCTTTGATTTGTCTTTAAATTCTCGCCTTTCTCTTGATCTATCTCTATCTTTTTCACGTGATCTATCCCTTTCCCTTGATCTTTCACGCGATCTTGAACGTTTCCTATCTTTTTTCCGATCCTTTGATCTACTTCTTGAACGTCTTCTATCTCGACGTTCTCGCTCTCTTTCACGTTCGCGATCGCGTTCACGTGATCGACTTCGTCTTACAGCTTTTTTATCATGGGCCATTGAAAATTCTACAAATTAATTGTGTTTGAATTGATTGATTGGAATAATATCCACAAGTGATTAATGAACTACTTTGAGAGGTTATACAGCTAAAGCCATAAATATTCGTTATCTTTTTAATAATAAATAGATAACAAAATAAACATTATATATCGTTATATTAATAATTACTCTCTATAATGGCATTTTTTATAAATATTTATAATAAACATATAATACTTGGACTATTATCAAATGTATTATCACTTATTGTCAAATGTCACAATAAAGTATACGTGACATAATCAGATTGTATGAAGTTGTTAAATATACTTTTAAACTATAAAATATAAATAAAAGCAGAATAAATTTCTCTTACTAAATGAAAGATAACAACTTTTCTCTTTGAATCAGATAAATTTGCACACAAGAACTACACTTGTACAGCTGTATACAATTTACAAATTCACAGGTATAACGACTATGGTTAACTTTTCAATGCAAGCGACATAATTTCATAGTTTTCATTAGAGAGGAATTTTCTCCTCTATTCTTGTCTAACAAAATATTAATCTTTAATTTACGTAATTTTCTATCTAGTGTAAACAATTTTTGATACAATAGATGTAAGTTATTGTATATTTAAACAAAGGAAGTAATTATTTTATTAAATTAGAATTAGTGCCATTGTTTAAAACTTATGGAATATGAAATGAAGACAAGTACGAATAAAAAACTTGTTCTTCAAATTTCGAACATTTGAATAATAATAATTATTTTTAAATGATCGAATGCAATTTCAAATATTTCGCGTTAAAAAATTATTGCGAAAGATATTCTAAAAGTTATTATGAAATCTTTTTACTTAGATTCAGATATAAAGGCTTATGTCCAAGTCATTTTTGCTTTAATATTAAATTACTAGAAAAATGATTATACAATAAAATGTCTTGAATTTTTACCGCCCAATTATGAGTGGGTTATTTTGTAATGATTGGACAGCGTGATGTAAGATTCAAGCCAATGGAAGCAAAGCATCGAGCGAGCCACGGGAAGGCTCAATAAAGGGCGCTAGTGTACGTCAAGTGTCACAGCCGTTGCTTGTCTCCTCAGTATTGTAATTTAAATCGGTGATTTAATTAAGAATAACGTATTTTTTTTCTAGAATTTGTGAAACGTTAAGCAATAATGACCGACAAGAAAGGTAACTATATATCGTAATCGTGTAATACGACTAGCAATATGTGTTATACACGTTAAGAATATCTCGTGTTTTCAAGTCGAGAATACCACTTGTCACTCGTACGACGACGAGTTTTTTTTATGTTAGCAATGCTAACCGACACCTGTGAAGAATGGTGCACGTTTAAATTCGATCGAGACTCGTATCATTATTACACATATAAAGTCTCGTTTTAATGCGATGAGAGAAACTTGAATTTCTGTCCAGTGACAGATAAATCAATACCGCATTGTGTGTGGGAAATACAAAATGGCTTCCAAAGTTCGTCTTGAATAATTTTCACGATGACTCTTTATTAAAAATCGTATGCTATCTAAAACGATATAATTTCATTCGAATGTTATCAATATTATTAGTTTCGTATCACATGTAACTTTATCTCTATGTTACATTTCACAAACTACTGTATGTATTCAAGAATTTAGTATACATGAACGAATAATGTACGCTTTATGCGTTCAAGACAAATTTTATCGAGTTCAAAAATATCATTACTATTAAATTTTATCATGTATTATGGCGTTCTTACTGAAAATAAAAATTTTAAATTTTATCGAACTCTAAATAGAAGAATACAAATATTTGTCATATTTCACAAAAGTTGTGTTAAGCTTTTTATTAGAAATTATATTTTTTGGTAATTGGAACTTAAAAGCATTAGTAACATTGTCATGGCAAAGAAAGAATAATATTTTTTTTTATGGTACACATCTACATTAATATTGTAATTTATAATTTAATTTTCCCTAAATAATTCAGTTTCTATTGATGCTTTAAGAAAAGAAGGTGAAAAATAAAGTTAGATTGTGTAATATTATACAACAGACTTCTGGAAGCCATTTACATTTTTTTTATTTTGTAGTGCTTATAGATATACTAAGGTTAATAACGGATAATTTTGTTCTGACACAATTATATTATTTTTCTAATTTATAGTTAAGATACATGAATGATATAATTTTGATGAATTAAGATTCGTTATACCTTAAAAAACATTTTATGTATTTAAGAGAGTTATCAAGCATTAATTTCAAATTATAATTTTTTCATATCTATGAGATGTCTTAATTTCAATTGATATATCATAAAATAGATTCCATAGAGGAGCGTTTGAAGTTATCTTTTTCCATAACCTCCAAAAATATATCAGTATATATAGATTGTCTATAATGCTCAGTAGAAGCTTTTATAAAGAAGCTGTTTAATAACTCGTACGAGTGAGGTATGTAATTTAATATTACTACTGGCTTTCCAAGTCTTTTACGTGCTGATGGAAATATTTAATTGACGTACAGCTTGGACCATGACTACATGATTTTATAGTAATCTACTATTGTACTTAATTAACAGCTCGGACACTTATGTGATTATTCCTAATTCAGTCCGCTCTGTTCCTAAGGCAAATGTATGATTACAGAGCAATAGCGTTTAAGGGATGTGTAAAAGTTTAGTCTGTAAGTAGATCAGTATTACACCGTTAATGATTACGACGAGAAATTGAGGATTATACTGGTGCAAATCTGCGAGCATATTACCGTGACGGTATAGCCGCTAAAAAACCGAAGGATAGCGCCTACAGTTGTGGCTGTCAATATGTTTGCAGCGGACCATTACAAAGACGATTTGATCCCAGTCAGTAGGTGGAGCTTCGGAGACCGGCGTTCGCGCAGCCTAAGCCACGTATCTAACCTCACCTTACTCTATATATTACCTAACTCACTACGTGTTTATATACCAACATATATTACGTATACACACACACATACACACACATATATATATATATATTCTACCAAATATATATATGAAGATATAAACGCACCGTGCGCCTCCTGATTCAAAAAGTGAAAAGAAAGCGAACAAAAATATTCAACATCGAATCACCCTTATTTTCCCGCCTTCGATGTTTCAAGCGATCAAATTTTGTCTCCAACCCCTTCCAATATTCCTCTTATCGTTAATTTTTTTATTAGCTAACCGTAATACCAAGAGATCGTGGAATGCCTGGTTTGTAAAACTATAAAAGGAAATAATGTGAAGAATATATATTTTATAAATATCGTGAAAAAAATTGTAGGAATGCCACGTGAGTTAAAATCAATCCCTAATAGACTAATACCAGTTTCCTCATTTTTCCAGGCCTACGTTGGTTATTAATCCACGATCATCAGGTATTAAAAGGATCGAAAAATCCGTTCCATGTGTTAAGAGATTGCTTGTACCGCACGCTTGTACATAGTTGAACAACGATACGTACTCTTCCGACCGCGTAAAAAGTTGTATCGCAGGCGTTTTGAGCGAAACTGTCATCTCGCGATATTAGAAAATGAGTACCCTCGTAAACAGAGATCGCTTAGGATCATCAATGGTATTTGTAAGTCTTTTTGTGAATGAGTTTAAACACATGATCAGAGAGTTATACTTTTTGAATTGGAGACGTCGGCTGCTATATATCCAAATCAATATGAACGTAAGATATTGATATGGGTGTACAAATATTTCGTAATGAAATCGTGGTATTGGCTGATTGCTTATTTTTCTCTTTTTCTATTTTTTTCTTTTTTTTTTATTTTCTTTGTTTCAATACTCACTGTATCTCTTGTGGCTTTTATTAAAGAGAGAATTAAAGTTTCTTACAGTATATATACAATATTTGGTTTTGTTTCTTTTTTTGGGTAAATTAAGAATGCAAAAAAGTAAACGAATTCTCTTATAAATGATGCGTCGCAAGATTTCACAGTGAGTCAACGGGGTGGACACGAATGCTGTATTTAAGCTCAGCGTATTTATAATATTTTTACTCAATAGAAACTTGGTAGCTCACTTTTAACAATAGTGCATGTTGCTTTGATTCCGGCTACAAGTTTCTCAAGATGAAAAGAAACACTAAAAATAAGTACATATTTGTTAAAATATTTGATAATTATCGTTTTCTATTCTTTTAATAATATGTTGAAATAAATCAGAAGTTAATTAATGATATGAAAGATGAAACTTGTGGTCAGTTTTGCACGTACTTACTTGTAGTTGATATACAAGGGAAAAATATACTTTCTTCAACAATAGTAGCGCATTAGTTTATTTCCGTTTAATTGGAAAGAAACAAATAAAAGAAAGAAAAATGTATAGCGTGTATACATTCATATATGTAACTTATAAATAAATATTGCCTCTCTCGGTAATAACTTTAAAAGTAAAAAAGGAAGAAACGTAATAAAATCATGATCAAATTATAAAAGGAAGAAAAGTTGATAAAAATGACATGAAAATAAAAACATGCTTCGTCGACTAAAAATAACAAACAAAACGATGAAGCGTGTTTCATAGATATCTTTTAGATGAATGTAATATGTAACGAAAAATATTTCAAGAGCGAAATTATGTTTGTTTGCCTCCTTACCTACTTTGTGTGCAAATATATACATATATACATAGCTTTGATCATTTTTTACATATTTGTATTTTAGTTTGCATGCTTGGAATGCGTTGCTAGAAAGACGCGTGACGTGTGAGCTTCTTCGATGACTGACATTTTATTCCTTCATTCATATCCGATCAAAAAACGATCGAGAAAAGAAAGAATATAAATATATCTTATTTAATTTTTTTTCGTATAGAAGTTGCTCGCACGTTTTAACGTAATGCATGTTCATAACATGTTGTAGATTTTTTCATAATTCTATCTTTTATGTTTGCCTTCGCTCGTTGCCTTCTTAACTTTCTAATGGTCGATGTGTTTCCTTTTTTGCAGATATAAGCTTTTCTTACGAATAAACTGTAACATTTTGTTCTGAAAAAAGATAGAAAATGGTTAAGAAGGAATCGAACGAATTATTTTCGTCGGTTTTTAATCGTGTAGTTGAGGAATTTTATAAATGGTCTTTTAGACACGACACAGAGACGTTCCTATTCCTGTCGTGAACAAACCATCGAATTCATTAACATCTCTAAAAATTGCTTTTCTTCCTTCAACGAAAGTTCTGGGAAATTATTAAGAAATTGGTCCAGTCGGATTGTTGCTACAAGGTCATAGGAATCTCTCGAGCGTTTTTGAGTTGCATGTGCATGTTTGGCAGAATATATCATGTATACTGTTAATAGTGAGCTTAAATATGAGATAGTATTCAACGATATTCATCGAGAGTTGTGAATATAAGGATGTCTCTACCTTCTTAAACCCAGCGGTCTAGACATGTTCGATAAAAAGTCGATTAAATTTATATCGAGACTAGAAACCAAGGGAAGAATAGCAGATGAATAGATATCACCTGATGATAAAGCTTGTAACATTGTTCTTCTACAGGAATGTTCTTGAAATTACAGCAAGTGGAACAAAATATCAAAATACTGAGCAAAATATAGAAATATTTTTAAACGATCTTAAATACACGTTGTTTTAACAGAAACATGGAAAAATGAGATTAATAAAATTAGATCACGTTATATATTGAAAATAATCTTAGTTTAGTGCATTATTATGTTCTTTTATAAAAATAACCAATTAATAGAGATTGAATAACAATAATTAAGCTATTATTATTGATATAATTTTCAATAATTTCAATATAATTATTATTTCTCAAAGAATATTTGCTTTTGAAGATTCTTCTAAATATTATGTGAGTACAGTGAAAGTGAAATCTTCGATCATTCCTCGGTCGCTGGGTTCTCTGAGGCACAAAAACTGTTCCACCGAAGCATTTCGATGAATAAAATCGTCTAGTTTAAAAAAAGAATGAAATAGATGAATCGCGATTATAACGAAACAAAACGGGCAGGTTTCGCCCAGTTTCTCGCGTGAGCGGGTAAAACGCGATAGACCATTTGGTTCTGATGGCAAATTAGGTCGAATATGCTCATTGGGACAAATTAGGTTACGAAAGTAATAACAGAGAGCAGGAGATGAGAGGGAATGCGTGCGTGTACGAGAGAAAGGCGGGTCGAATAAAGAGCAGAAAGAAAGGGGATGAAAAAGTGGGAGAGGCAGAAAGAGGGAAAAGAGAAAGAAAGGAATTAGGAGAATATAAAGCAAAAAAAAAAAAAGAAAGAAAAAAAAAAGAACACTGTTCAAGTTACCCAGTAAACTCGTACTAGCATATTAATATTATAATCAATTGTTATTGGATTCGATGATTGTTTGCACCGTGGCACTGACACATAAATTTATTATTCGATTGAAGGCTGATCTAAGTAATGGATATAACGAGCCTCATCTTTTACAAATGGGAAAATGCACAAGCTATATGAATGCTTCTAGTTACGCGGAGGATGAAGGAAACGGTATCATCCTACACATAGGCTTGTATAAAGTGCAATATAACATAATTTGAAGAGAGTGCTCGTTTCCATGCGTTGGACCAGTGTTCAATTATCATGGACAATTTGGTGTGGGCTGACGTCTATGTTAGAGTACAACATGTCCATCCACTGCTACTGGGCTTGAGCTATTTATCATACGCGTTCTAGATCTATGTTAACGTTCAGAATTTGTTGCATTAACAAGAAATTTCGAATGACAAATGAACGATTGCTACGCCAAATGAAGCATATATGCGTTCCATTCGTCTTTTTAATATGGAAATAATTATTGCTTTAAAAGAAAGAAATAAAAGAATAACATATTTCTTGTGTGTGCTTTGCGTATGTTAAATGGCTATGGAACAGGGCATAATTTAGTCTCTACTTTTAAAAAAACATGAAAATTGGGCGTTCTCGTGTTTGCTTACGAGAATGAGAGTTGAACCTGGCCGATGACGAAAATCTGCTCGTGGCAATGTTTACGCGAACAGCGCCCAATTAATAATATATATTACGCAATTATAAAGAACTTTTAATCATGTTTGATCTTTATTTATGGATATTTGCAGAAATTTGTGGTTTGCTGAATCTTGTCACAACTTTTTGAATGTGTGGAACTTGATATACATATACATATATATATGTACATATTACGGACATATATATATATGTATACCTTTTTCATCGTACCACTGTACTCATTGTATAAATTACACATTCACCGCCCGAAAGCAATGACGATTTCTTAGTTAATTCGAATGAAAATTCAATTTAATTGGACTACTTTGCCGTTACTTTAAAAAAAAAACGAGAAGAGAAAAAGAAATTCTGTCTCACTTAATCGATTTTTAATTACTGGGCTTGTTTTTTAACATCACTTTTTGGAACAATCCATTTACCCTATTTATTCCTGGCTTTATTTTAGCTCTGTTTTTTGTCATTTATTTCCTTTTTTGATCTAGTCGAACCAGAATGTTTCATAACTGTGTTCAAACATGTTTGCGAATTTGTCGAGAACTTTATATCTTTATTTTTAAATTTTATGACACTTTTCAATATCAGGAAAACTAATCGAAGAAATTAGGGTTTTCCCCCTGCATATTTTCCTATGAGATACGAGACAGATACTGAAAAGTAACATTTTTCTATCGGAATCATCTGATGCATTTAACTCCTCAAACACTTAATATCAGTTCATGAATATTCAGAGGTTCGACTATTTAGACGAATGTATTTGGCTTTTACCTTGATTGCGTAACGCTATTTGCTTTGAGATCGGTTTCGTATATCTTAGTTTAGAAGTAAAGGTAGGTCGATTAACGCGAGTTTTCATTTGAGAATAGTTTCTCATTTTATTCTTGTTATTCTTCTTCTTTCTTTTTCTTAATTTTTTTTTAATTTTTGACTGACTGCCTGACGATTCTTTTGACTGTCGAACATTACATATCACACCCGTAGTGGCTGTATTGTTAGACTTGTTTGTATAACTTTTCTGTGTATTATGTTTCAAGAAGGTGAAAAGAATTCGACGAAGAACCTTCCCGTTCTTCTCTTATTTTTCTTTTTTTTTCAACGCGGTTCTTTGTTTCTTTAAAAAGAAAAAGAACAAACAGAAAATAAAGAACATTGTCCGAGACTTTTTTTCATTTTAATTATACTAGTGACAAGATGTACCACAGATTGCTCCATGTCAAATTCCAAACATATATATATATATATGTATATATATATACATATATATATACGTGCTGTTGTTTATTTATTCACAGTTAAGGTACCAGAAGTATAGTTTGCTAAGCTATTCTCAAGTGTCTCGCTTTCAACTACGCTTCTTTCGAGAATCCCCGAAATTCAAATTTTCTACTACCCTCTGTGTTTTTGTGCGTCACTGAGATTATTCAAGATATTATGTAAAAAGGGAAGCACTGATGGATGATGGATTTTCGAAAGAGCCGTAAATGTTTTTACTACGAAGCCTGTCTTGTACCACTGAAGTTTACGCGGACATGCATTATTAGTTTCCTCGTTGATTTCCTTTTTTTCTTGACACGTTTCGATTGCAACGTTTGCTCTCCACTTGTATGAATATATAAGACTATGAAAACTGCTGTAAACTCTAAAGGTAACAAGAAGGCAACGATACCGTTTTTTCGGTTATTTCTTTTCACCATTATTTAGTGACTAACATTGTTTGAGCTTTGAATAGTACCTTGATAAAAACGGTGTATGTCATGTGTAAGATATACTTGGGTGTGGGAGTACCACTTTTGGAATCAAGACGTATTTGACGCATTCTATACATTGGAATTAAATTTTTAATCAAAGATGGAAAAAGAATATTTTATTAGTAATAATGTACAATAGAAAAAGATTAGCGTCAAAAACGTTTCGATGCTGAGGATATGAGTTACACGATCAATAGGAGATAGAAGAGGAACTTATGAAGTATATAGTGTGGAAGGATTGAAAGTGAATGAAGAGTTCCGATGTTTCCTATTGTTTGATAATTCATGTTCTCTCTTATCCTTTCTGGCAGTGGTACCACGTACCGTTGGCTTAGATCGAACCTACGGCCAACAAACTGAACGGACTTGCATTTTCCATTGCATGTGTTACAGCATACCCGGTGACACCTCATCCACCAACAGGTTTTGTCCCTGCGCCGGCACAGCCTGCTACCTACGGTAGTACACGTAAGAGAATCATCTCTGTGTTTCGATGTGTCGATTCCGTCAGGTTTTAGTGATCCGATTACATGCGAATTTTACAATATAGTTGCAGGTGCCGCACCGTATGGAGTATTTCCTAATCAACCACAACTTTATGCAGCGCAAGGACCACCGCCGCCAACGTATGATCAAACTCTTACTCATCCGATGGTGAGGACTTTGTTGCGTTCATTTAAGAAAAATGTGTTGATACATTAAAAATTTTCTTCAGAACTTTGTAATTAATTTGTATAGATGTATCAACCAATGTATGGTCAAGGATACCCAGGATACTTAGCAGGTTATCCTGCATATGGACCATTGCAATATTATCCACCATTAGCTGCAGCTGCAGCATATTACCCTGCAGCAGCAATGCAGCCTCCAGTTAGGCCCCCTACACTTGTGATGCCTGTAAGTAATTAAAATTTATTGCATATTCTTTGTTATTATATATATGAGCATACTAATTTGTTAAACTCTTTTGAAGAATGGATTCGATGCTACTAATCGATTTGATAGTATCTCACAACCTGTCTTGCCACCACCCCCAACAGTTCCAAATGCCGCCCAACTAGCTGCAATGGCGAGTCACAGCGTGGCTATATCGCAAAAGAAAAATTTCTTAGGAGGGGGAACAGAAGGCGGTTACACCTTTTGGTAAACCATTAAACCTTTTGTGAAACACTAAGTCTAACAAAGGCATTGTTGTCGAGATGATCCATGTAGGCAAATCTGATTTATGTTAGAATTCTACTATTTTCACATTGGGAGCAGCTATTAATTAGTATATCTTGTGCGTAGACCGATCGCAAAAATAGCACTTTCTAATTCGCTAATATTCTAAAAGTGCTTAGTATATTTTCTGTTAGCTCGTTAGTTTTTTCTTGTCACAGATTTATATGTGACGTATAGTTATCAGTGCACAATGCGATTTTCAAATTTTAGCTATCGGTCGGCGCATACATCATACTATGAGATTTAAGAGAAACATTAAGAAGGGAAGACTCGTGCGGCACCAATTATATGATTGAGAAAAAAACAGCTATTTGAAATAACTCGAAAAAAACCAAAAGCACATTTTGTAAACTAAAGATGCGTAAAAGTGAAATTGTAGGTCTTCGATGATATTTCGTTATCTCTTGATGGTAACGATCAAATGATAAATGATTCTTCGACGTACTTAAACTAAAATTTAAGAAAATGATGGTTATTTAAAAATACAAGATATTATTTTTAATTACTCGATTGTCACGCGACATTAAGTTGTATTAATATAACAGAATCCGTACATTTAATATTACGAATGCTATAAACTTCTTTTTGAAAACGGAAAATTTCAATTATGTGATCTAAAAAAAGTTTTACCTTTTCGTATTTAACGCAGTTAACGATACATTTCAAAACGCACGAGATGTTCCATTTTTATTTTATAAAAGTGATGTTAAACGCGAGCGAGAGTAGGGAACACGGTGTTGTTCTTCTTTTTAGAGTTAACGAGTGAATACATGCACCAGTGGATGCGAGTTGTCTTATTCGCCTACAGGGATCGATATTCAAAGTGTGTTCTAAGCCTTTTTTAAGCGCGACTTGGTTTTCTGCAAGGCAAACCGAAGAGCAAAGGGGTTGCTCGCGTTATTTCTGTTACTTTCTAGACGACTATATTTTTTTTCGATATTTTTTTCCTTTGGAGCTTTTAATGCTCCAATGAAGTTTCTTTTCCAACGTGAAAAAAGATCATCATAGCCCCAACGTTTAGGAAAAAAAGAACATGTTCGTGATAGGAGCCTGAGGAATGCGTGAGAGTCATTCGTAGTTGATGAGGTTATTTGTTGCGCATTATACTTGTAATTTAGCGAACAATTAGTAGTACATAGGAAACTTTTATTATTCTTTTTTTGTTTTTGATAAAAATTTTAGTGAGGGCAGTAGGGAAAGAAATGTTTGAAATGATTCCTTTTTCACGTCATTAAAATCATTATGTAATTTTGACGCATTTTATGATTATAAAATATGTATAAGCGATGTTCAAGGCTCGAGTGCCAAACGACAAAGTTCAAAATTATAAAATATACCGAAGATTCTCACGTATTCAATCGACTTCAAAGATACTTACCTACTCTACCTAAAAGTACGCACTCTCTTCTTTAAAATCAGTAGTCTTTCTTCCTAGTTGTTTGATGTTTCTTTTTTAAATGCAGATTAGCTAGGTCGGCTAACAAAGTTATTATTTAATTGAAATGAAAGGCTTGCCCGCGGCGTTCGAATTTCTATAAGCGGGTTAAAATTGTGCTTTGATTGAAACAGTTACCATGTAGTAATTGGAATTCCCCAATAAACGTTACTTTGTCTTTTCAATAAGCACCCGTGTAACTATTCGAACTGGTCGATAATATAATATTCAAAAAATAGCATATAAGTACATCCTCTCCGTAAGCATTGTAAACATAGTAACATTGTCCAAGTTTTCTTTGTTCCTATCAAGTTGCACAGTAACTATGTGGGAACTGAATTCGACCAAAGCTCACGAAGGAAACAAATAGTTGACTCAATTTCAAAGTACAAATTGAATATCCATGTAAGTAGAGGGAAAGTTCGTAACGACGGGGTCAAGCCTTATGTCAGCCATATTAGGCGATGTTGCGGTAATGATACGGTAAGCAACGCAGCGAGTTCGTAACGCCTATAATTTAATATACAGTGCAGAATGTTGTTAACAACTACATACTATTTTCTGAGAAACTTGAGATCTATTTCAAAGAACGAAGAGACAGAAATCCTGGAAATTATGAAAAAAGAATAACTAGTTGCACACAGCTACGAAAACGACTGTTTTGCTCCGCGATCATAGGCATATAGTACGGTGAACCTGCTGATAGGATACTTGAAATGTTCCATTCTGCAGGTGCACAATTAAACACGATATTAATTAAGCAATGAAGATCGAAGAAACTAATTTACAATCGGTGATAGCTTAGGATAGGACCAAGAAACGCAGTTCTATTTAGAAGTTTTCGAATAGGTGTTCCGGCAAACTTGACCAGTACTCTAATATGTTTCGCATTGGGCTTTAATGAGGATGGGTATTTTCAAATACTTATCTGTGATGTAAACAAAAGTGACTTTTTGCTCTTTAATTGAGATTAAAATAAGTTACAATTTAATTAACGGTGAATCAAAGTGATTTCTATTCTGCTTTGAGAATTCTATTAGTTAAATTTTTATGAATCAAGTTTATTGTATGGAAGAAATTATGTATCGGTTTCAAAAACAAAATTCATCCAACGTTTTCAATTTTTGCACCGTTAAAAAACGCAGGAACTTCCTAAAAAAATTAACTACTGTTCTTTGTATTTTGTGATATCTGATTACCTCAAAATCTAAAGCAGAATATGTAGGTACTTGTCTTGTTTTGTACCATCGTCGAATTTAATTCAGTTTCTACGAAAAGAAAAGAAGAAAAAGAGGATAATGCGCGAACGATTGGAATTCAAATTTTCATAAGGGCGAAACGCACTGGCCAAATTTGTTGCCACAGCGCCATAACTTACATTCACCTTGTACCTTCAATTCTTTTTCTACCAGATGTACCTACAGTTATTCACATATGACCAGCGTTTAATAAAGAAGCGCGTAATCTCAATCTTATTAAAAGAAAAAAAATCTAGTCCGAAGAGTCTGATTGATTGGGATACAAAATGTTACATAGACTTTTTTTCTCAATCCGTGCGACGCCAGATGCGAAATAAATACCGCAGCATTCACTTATACCTCGAGACATCTGAGAAAATTGACATTTTCCAAAACTAAAAAAAACACTCATGCCATTCCATTTGACGACATTGAGTCATAATCGACACATGTACGAGTCGCATTTAGGAATTTGAGACGCGTATTAAAAAAAAAGAAAAAAATAAAAAAAAGACAAAAAAAAGGTGATAAGCGAGAAGTTGTGTCGTTACTTGAAATGTAATCACTCTCGTCGAATTTTTGCGAGTTTGCATATCAGCAAAGGGCTGTTTATTGCAAAAAATGGGGCACTTCGCTCATACCTTACATTGCACAAGAAGTGCACTGAGCCACCTTAATCTTTGCAGCTATGATAAGAATTGAATGTTACAATGATCCTTTCAGAAAGAGAAAAACGGAAGAAAATGAATACTAAGCCCAATGGCTAATTTTATAGGAACTTGTACACGTGAAGAAACAATTGAATTATGTTGTGTTGATATTTATATTTAAATTATTATTATTTAAACAATTTATTCGCAGATTACCTACAGTTTAGAACAAAATTTACGCAACATATTTTGACCAATTATTTTGTATTTTGAGCGAGAGTGGTGGAAAGGTTTTATATCATGAAAAAAGTGTGCAATAAGCGTAATGTCTATTGTAACAATAAAGAAATGATATTAATTGCAACACAGAATTTGTTATTACGTTGAACAAAATAGAAAGGCTGGGAGGGAGAGGGAGAGAGAGTGAAAGCGAGTGAGAGAAAAGAATAAAAAGAGAAATGAAAATGTACCACTGCAATCATCAAGTGTATTAATTAATAAATACAATAATCATAAAATTCATTATGTTCACTATTTTCTTGTGTATAAAATATTGTTTACACATAGTTGTCTTTTATATCTAAATGCAATTAAAATGCACATTATTGAAACATTTTTATAAAGTAGTACTAAAAATTGTATTTATACATAATAAGAAAAAATTCTATGCAATATACACAAAATATTGGCAGTTTAGTATCTAACAACTTTATTATCTCTAGATTGCAATTCATTAGTTTTATTTATCTTACTGTTGATATTTCTTCTCAGATAAAACATTTTTCATTGTTTTTTGTAAGGTAGGTAATGTTTCACAATAATTATCTACACATTTTGTTACACACTTATCAAATATCTCACTATATTTTTCCAAATCACGCTGTGATGGATTTGGACCTGCCGCATCTTTTATTCTATCATTACAATCCATAACACACCTTTGTAATCGATTCTAAAAAATAATATTCATTAAATATTCTGTTGATTTGCAGACTTTTCATTTAGAGAAAAAAAACGATAAAACATACTTGAACTCTTTCCAGTTCTTCTCTAGCATATTCTTGAGCTTGATCCAGTGAATTATTGCAATTTTTTACACAGTTCTGTACTCGTTGTATACTATAGGTCTCATTATCACAACAAATTGCAGCACATCTATATGCATCAGCCTAAAATTGAATACCAAATTCTCTATATAGTCTACTAATTTATTCTTCCCATCATTCTTTATAAATTCTTCATATATACTTCATATTAATATATACATAATTTCTTTTAACAATAAAAGCTTCCAAATGCGCGTGTTTCACGATATAACCTAAAAATACTACAAATTCAAAGCACCTTCATTTTTCTCATTGATTTATCAATTTCTTCGACTATTTTGCTAGTATGTTCTTCGATTCGTTTCTGTTGTTCTTCAACCATTTTGTACTTATTTTCCTAAAAACTCATTAATATCAAAATAAACTAAACTTAATTTAACCGGCTTCCTATGAAACTACACGCCACATGATCCAGTGAATAGAATACAAGTCAGATTGCTAATAGCGCATGTGTAGTTACATAATACAAATCGAATGTTTATTAAACGAATAATTTCCCCCAATCATATTGTAACTTAAAGGAAAAAGGGAAACCTATATTTCTTTAAGAACAAGGCTTAAAGAAAGAATAGAACAATCTGATAGTGAAGCACGATCGAGCAACTCTTGTGATGAATGGAAATAAGACTCCGTGAGCTAGTGAATGACAAATGTTTCTCAATTTGTTCGGTAAGCAGTATGGCGGTTCAAGTCAAGAATTTGAATTGCGTATATGTAATACAGTTGTATAAATGTACATATGGGTAGGATACACACGACCGTGGCGTATAACTATGTAATGTTCCATAATTTATTGTACAAGCTTTGCGACTGTGTTCTATAAATAAAAATAAGGCTAAAATGTTATGTAACAAAAACTCCATAAATGTTTCATTAAAAAGTTGTAACAAAGAATTATATCGATTATATCAAATATTATATCAACATTATATATTTATTATAACTTTTTAACGAAGCATCTATGGACTTTTTGCTACATTTTGAGTTTGAGTTGAGTTGAGTTGAGTTGAGGATTGAGATATCTTTTATTAATGTTACAGCGAAAGATGGTGTTCTCAAAAGTATTCTACTTTTATATTGCTACTTCGTTTACTTCCAATTCCACTGCCTTCGCCTCTCCATATTTCATTTTGGTCTCATTTTTACCTGTTTTTACTTATAGAACTAAATAGAACATACTGGCAAAGTTTGTACGTTAACTGCGGGGCATTTTATGTGTTGTTCTCACTTTTAGATTGCAACGCTCTATGGCTATCAGTTGATTTGTAAAATACATCTTACGACGTTAAGAGCCTTACCACGGGAGTGTTAGACCTATGTATGTGATCGTGCAATGAAGGTGCGCTAGAAACATGCGCAGAGATAGGATTTTGTGTATGCGCATACGCCGTTAGTACGGGGCACGGTCCATACGAATCAGAGACCATTCCGGTCGCTCTTCTTCACTTGGCCGGTTAAAATGTTGAACGTCGTATCGAAAGCAGCTGCTGGCGCCTTAAGGGCCGTCAAACCCACTCTTCTTCAAAATGAAGTTGCTAGAATCTCCGGGGCATTATCAGTAAATAGTGAGTACAAAAAGAATTATCTCCTAAGTTTCATTAATATTCATTTTTATTCAGATCAAACCACTGTGCTTCATGGAATTGTATTTTACTTGTTATTGATGATACTCGTTATTCATTATTACTTCACGTAGTTTGTTATTCTATCTTCATGCTTATACGGAAAGTAATTCTTCTTTGCTCGATTGACACCTAAATATTGAAAAAGAAAAGTGTTGTATTGATTATATAATACATATTATTTGATCAAACTGTAGTGGTAACTCTACTGTGCAACATGGCGGCATTAAGGTCATCGATTAATTTTTGACGATATCAGGATAATTTGTTAGTTCGATTGCGATTATTATTAATATTGTCACTTAAACCTTATTCGAATTCAAGCTGATGCATTTTATTATTTTGTATCATAAAAAATCCTTCTTGTCTTTTTGACTGCTTTCGGCAGTCATGTCTCGTGGATTAGAGAGAATCTTCGTGTCTTGATACGTTGTTTTAAATAGTTACATGTAAACAGTCAATAGTACTTACTATAAGATTTAGATCAGAAAGAAATAATGAAGAATATAAAACAGTTCGGTTTTCTATGAAGCACTCACATGTAGTTTGTATTATGTAACTTACCTTCATAAGGATTATCTAATATTATTTAAATTTTTGGTAAAGATTACCTCATTTATGATTTTTTTGTATCATTGTCTAATTTATAAAATATTATTATAAAATTTCAAAAATTTCATATAAGCAGTATTCAATTATATGCAAAGCAAATATTAAAAGAAATAATTTTTTATAATTAGGCAGAGATTATGCAAAAGCTGCAGGATCTAAGGCTGGTGCACAAGGAAAAGTTGTTGCTGTCATTGGTGCAGTTGTTGATGTACAATTTGATGATGATCTCCCTCCAATTCTTAATGCCTTGGAAGTCCAAAATCGTACCCCCAGGCTGGTACTTGAAGTAGCTCAGCATTTGGGAGAAAACACAGTGCGCACTATTGCTATGGATGGTAATTTCATGTTGTAATTCTATAATTTAGGAAAGAAGTAATTTAGTAAAAGAATATTTCATATAAATAGTTTTTACTTTTACTGAAACACAATTATATGTATGTAGGTACTGAAGGTCTGGTTCGTGGACAAACTGTCCTGGATTCTGGATATCCAATTCGTATTCCAGTTGGTGCTGAGACACTGGGTCGCATTATTAATGTTATTGGTGAACCAATTGATGAACGTGGACCTATTCCTACTGACAAACTTGCTGCTATCCACGCAGACGCTCCTGAATTTGTAGAAATGTCTGTCGAACAGGAGATTTTAGTAACTGGAATAAAAGTCGTAGATCTTCTTGCTCCTTATGCTAAGGGAGGAAAAATTGGTAAAATTCATATTTTATCATTCAAATTTTGGTTTACTTTATAATACATAATTGTTACTGGTTTTTATTGCTAATTGAATAGGTTTGTTTGGCGGTGCCGGGGTCGGGAAAACTGTATTGATTATGGAACTGATTAATAATGTAGCAAAGGCCCATGGCGGTTATTCTGTGTTTGCTGGTGTAGGTGAACGAACCCGTGAAGGCAATGACTTGTATCATGAAATGATTGAATCTGGTGTCATTTCATTGAAAGATAAAACCTCCAAAGTAGCTCTGGTATATGGTCAAATGAACGAACCGCCAGGCGCTCGTGCTCGTGTTGCTTTAACTGGTTTAACCGTTGCCGAATACTTCCGAGATCAAGAAGGACAGGATGTATTATTGTTCATTGATAACATCTTCCGGTTTACTCAAGCTGGTTCTGAAGTATGTATTATAATTTGAATATTATTATTATTATTATTAAAATCGTTCTCTTTTATAGGTGTCGGCCTTGTTAGGTCGTATTCCATCCGCTGTAGGTTATCAGCCAACATTGGCAACTGATATGGGTAGCATGCAGGAGCGTATTACGACAACAAGAAAAGGATCTATCACATCTGTACAGGCTATTTATGTACCTGCTGATGATTTGACAGATCCTGCTCCAGCAACCACTTTTGCTCACTTGGACGCTACGACTGTATTGTCTCGAGCTATTGCCGAATTGGGTAAGTATATGTATTTATAACCGCTTACTTTCATAACTGATAAAAATAAATTATATAAAAATTTATAATTTCTTCAATACTATAGGTATCTATCCTGCTGTCGATCCACTCGACTCCACTTCTCGTATCATGGACCCTAACATTATCGGTGCTGAACATTATAGTGTTGCTCGCGGTGTGCAAAAAATCTTACAAGATTATAAATCACTTCAAGATATTATTGCCATCTTAGGTATGGATGAATTATCGGAAGAAGATAAACTGACTGTAGCGCGTGCTCGTAAGATCCAAAGGTTCTTGTCTCAACCATTCCAGGTATGTACATACATTATAGTTTATAATATTAATCTTCCATAATGTATTGTTTCTGTTAACTGATCATTTGTGTGTAGGTTGCTGAAGTGTTCACTGGTCATCCCGGCAAATTAGTACCGCTAGAAGAAACTATTAAAGGATTCAAGAAAATCCTTGGTGGAGAGTATGATCATTTACCAGAAGTCGCGTTCTACATGGTCGGACCGATTGAAGAAGTAGTAGCGAAAGCAGAATCGTTGGCAAAATAATAAACTTGATTCACAGTCATCATAATCATGTCATTAAGAAATAATTAAAACGATCTTCTAATAATAGAGGCTTGTTTTTTTTTTATTTACAAATATTGGATTTCATCCAAAAGTATTGGGATCTTTGAACATTACAAAAAGGAGATTAGAAGATTGTTTTTCGCCCAAAAATACATAAAAAGTATAGAAACTTGTCGAGAACATCATGAACATAATCGTAAATATTATATAAATTTTATAATTTTGTTCCGGATGTTTTCATTACAGATGAAATCGATATTGTTATTTAACATTTACTTTAACATTATAGGATATGTTAGGAATTAATAAAAGTTTTACAAAAATATACAGATAAATGTACAATTTAACAATTTTCCGTTTTTGTAAAGCATTTTTCTTCCAATTAGGGAGGGGAAATCAGTTTACTTCCAAACACAGAAAGAAGTATAATTTGTTTAGTTTAATTATGGAAATAATTTACATTTTATAAATAATTATTGCTCTTTAAGAGTAATTATTATTATGTTTCAGTATCAGATTTAATCATTGGTTTTTTTATTCGATAAGTGTCCCTTAAAATCTGAAATATAAAATTATTTAGTATAGAGCAACATTTAATTACATGAGTATGTATACATGAATGAAATTGTGATTACCTTCCATTGTTCCATGTTTAGATACATCACGTTTTGAATGTTAGACCTCTTTCCTGCCATTACTTCAGTTGTCATGTCTCTAGAGCAGGGTTGAACAACAAGTATTCCAGATTCATCTGTTGACAAAGTAAAATTTAATAAATAGAAATCATAGTTTGTAATTGTCAAAACTAATATTACCTTTTGCTACTATTACCCTTCCATCTCGGACAAGAAAGGACATTTGTAAAATATTTTGAATAGTTTTTCCAAAATCATTTGGATGTAAAATTAATTTAAAAAAATCAAGAGGTTTGGAGTAGGTTTTATAATATTTAGAGATGATTTTGTTCATTTTTACAGTTTGTTCTGCACTTTCTTCTTCTTTTTCAACTGCCACTACTTTATCTGGTTTTTTTATTTGTGCTTGAGCTTCTCTAACTGTTGGTTTTCTTTTGTTAATTTCCTTCTTTTCTAATGGTACCAAAGTACCTAGAAATATGAAAGATAAAAATACAATATCTTCTTCATATTAGTCATACAAATTGTAACAATAAAATTTGATAAAAACCTAGTAATGTGGTATAATGTGGTGTTCTTTTAAAACATTTTGTAACTCGTGATTCTAGAAATGACCAATCTGGTGTTTCTGATGTAATATCAGAACATTTCTTCATATATTCCACCTAAATTAATAAATAACTTATTTAGGAACAATAGTTGTTAACAAGAAAAGTACTTATTGATGCAACATGTACCAATTTTTCAGCAAATTCCGCTTGATTATATGAACATACAAATTTTGTCAAAGATCTTGTACATTGTTTTAAAATGTTAGAAGATATGCTCATCATTTCTGAATCCATTAATACCTCTTCTTGATTATGCACTAAAAAATAACATATAAAATGATAAGAAAATATTTGAAGAAATCAAAATAAATCAAATGAAGAACAATACGCTTAAGAATTATATACCTTTTTCTTCTAAAGTTGTTTCAGAGTTTATATTATCTGTCTCTTCCATACATAATTCCAAAGTGTGTATAGTATCAGCATTAACTGCATCTTCTAAAAAATTTACATTGCGTATAATATTTAATTTTTTTATAATGCATATTATTAAAAATCATACGTAAAGATTGTGCTCTAGTTATAATCCTCCTTAGAATCTCTTTGCGTTGTTGTGGTGATCGTGTAGACGACGTGCTATCGTTATAATTGTTACTATTTCTGGACATTTTGAGTTATTTTCTATTGAAAGACAATATATTTGCAGAACACAATGAGTAATTAACAAGGAGAAACAGTGTTTTCGTTATTTTTGTATACAATAACAATCTCCAAACGCAACACTAATTGACATTGATCTTTCATCATAGTGAAATAAACTGTACTAATATTTGGTAATATAGAAACTAGCCCCACTAGAAAAGAGCCACTGTATTTGTATTAGTATGTTGTATGATTATCGTTTTACAGAATTATTTATTGAAAATGTATTTTTGAACATTTTTAATTCCTCTAATGATTTTTTCGTGATGTAAATTAATGTAAAGTACTAGGAACGAAACTAGGAAAAAGAAAGTTTATGATATATAACTGTATACGAAGAAAAGATTTGACATTTCGTGGTTACGAACATTAGTAAGCTTCTTTATAATCAAAAAATTAAAGAAACGGGCATGGAAAATACCTCGAATAAGGTATTACTTATAATTCTTTATTAATAAAATGCTGTGGAGATTATTGATTGTGTAAAATTATATTTTATAGGAAGAACAGAATAATCAGAATGATTCAGACTCTGAGGTAGATGAGGTAGAACCTAGACTCAAATACGTCAGAGTACGAAATGATTTAGAACATATATTACAAAATGATGCAGCTAGTTGCATTGCAGTACATCCTAAGGTGTGAAATATAATTAATACTACTTGTAAAAATTATATGATAATAATGTTATGTTATGAAGGTTAAGCATAGTAGAATGTATACATTATATAGTCGAAATTCTAAATCTTGGTTAATTTTTTGCATGACATACTACTATCGCTACATTAATGCTTATTACAGTAATTTAATCTTTGTTTAGTTCCTATGTCTGGGTTCACACTGGGGTATGATACATCTTTTAGATCATCAAGGAAATAATATACAGTCTAAAAGTTTACAAGCACATACAGTTGCTGTCAATCAGATTTCTATAGACCATAATGGAGATTTCATTGCATCCTGTAGTGATGATGGAAAAGTTTTTATATATGGTCTTTACAGCACAGAGAATAATCATAATATGAGCATGGGTAGATTAGTTAAAAGTATAGCTATAGATCCAAATTATTATAAAAGTTGTAGCGGAAGAAGATTTATTACAGGTGGTTATTTTGTTTTATATATTTAATTCTTAAATACATTTAAAAATTAGCTTCTCAGAGATGAAAATTATTTCTAGGGGATGATAAATTGGTTTTGTATGAAAAAACATTTTTATCCAGAATGAAACTAACTGTATTGTGCGATGCGGAAGGAGGAGTAAGATCAATTGCATGGATTGGACATTTTGTGGCTTGGGCATCTGATACTGGTGTCAGAATCTATGATTTAAATGCCAAATGTTCATTAGGTCTCATTAAGTGGACTAGATCTACTGAGTAAGTAGGAAAATGATATGCAAAATTTTTATATGTTATTGAGGCTAAATTAATTCTTAATCATATTCTATACAGTGCATTACCAGAACATTACAGATGTAATCTTCGATGGTCAGATGATAGAACATTATTAATTGGTTGGGTTGACATAGTGCGAATTTGTCAAATTAGAAAGAGGTCGATACAGGAAATGGTTAATAGAGACCTACCGGAATTTGTGGTAGATCCAGGTATACATTTTATATGTAATAAGAAAGATATTATTAATTATATAAGGAATGGTAGATAATAATGATAAAACTTCAATTTTAGTTTCAACTTTCCAAGTGGATTTTTATATTTCCGGTATTGCACCTTTAGAAAATCAGTTAGTATTACTAGGTTGCTTGAAAGAATTAGATGAAGATGGAAAGAGTCAGAGGCCCACATTACATGTTGTTGAACCAAAGTATCATGATTTTACTCTTGTGTGTGCAAATTCGCTTACACTTCGTGGTTATAAAGAATACAGTTGTAATGATTATCATTTAGACTGTTTGAAAGAGGAAAACAGGTATTTAGTTCAATTCTACTAAATTTATTATATCAAAACTAATCTTATTTTTATATGATTATTTTTAGGTTTTTTATTGTCAGTCCAAAAGATATTGTTGTAGCTAGTTTATATGATGCGGATGACAGAATTGAGTGGCTATTGAGTCATGGAAAATTCGAACAAGCATTAGAGGCAGTAACATTAGATAATGGCAAAGATTGTAAAAAGTACACTTTTGTTTATGTTGGCCGTATATACTTAGATCATTTGTTAGCTTGTGGAAAATATGATGAAGCAGGAAAACTCTGCTCTAAAATTTTAGGAAAGGATAAAAAATTGTGGGAGGAAGAAGTTAGTATCATTTTTTCCTTTACAATGTCCCAGTTTCATTCATAGTTCCATTGAGTAATACTATTTCATTGCAGGTATATAAATTTGCAAGAGTTCACCAACTGAGGTCTATTTCTTCTTATCTCCCAAGAGGCGATGTCACGTTAGATCCATTGATTTACGAAATGGTTCTTTATGAATATTTGAAAATGGATCCTGATGGATTTCTTCAACTAGTCAAAGAATGGTCTCCTAAATTATATAAAGTTGCAGCTGTTGTAAATGGTGTTTTGGAACATCTTATCGTTGATAATCAACGACAAAATGTACTGTTAGAAGCTTTAGCTATTCTATATATTCATGATGAAAAATACGACAAAGCGTTAGCCATGTATTTAAAATTGAGACATAAAGATGTATTTCAGCTTATTAAAAAATACCATCTGTATAATACCGTTTACGACATGATAGAAGGTTTAATGGATTTAGATGCGGAACGTGCTATACAATTTTTTTTAGAAAAGGATGCAGTACCATCTGATATCGTTGTACAAAAATTGCAGCATAATCATCGATATTTATACTTGGTAAGATATAAAAAAACAGATGTGAAATAAATATAATAATTTCTCTTTCATAATAACTATATTTCAAAGATGACTTATAACAGTATTTAGATGAATTAAATAAAAAAGATACAGAAGATAAATATCATGGATTGTTAGTCCAGCTTTATGCTAATTATTCAAGAGATAAATTGTTACCTCTTCTACGCCGTTCTAATAATTATCCAATACAACAAGCACTAGATATCTGTAGTCAGCGAAAATTCTATCCAGAAATGGTATATCTACTTGGTAGAATTGGAAACACTTCTGAAGCTTTAGCACTTATGACTAGAGAATTAAACGATATGCAGAGTGCGATCGCATTTTGTCAAGAACACGATGACGAGGAACTGTGGAATGATTTGATTATTTATTCTTTGGATAAGCCCAGTAAGTAATAATGAAGTGCTAATATTTTTAATATTTCATAAAATTATTATTAAATAATAAAATTATATTTCTTTAATGAGACTAAATTAATTTGTTTCTTTCAGAGGCTATTACATTTTTGTTGCAAAAAATAGGCACATATGTTGATCCTAGACTTATGGTACAAAGAATAGAACCGTCTTTAGAAATTCCTGGTTTAAAGAAAGCTTTAGTTAAGATGATGTGTGACTACAATCTCCAAGTGTCAGTACAAGAAGGATGTAGAAAAATGTTATCCAATGATTATTTCAATTTACATGAAAGGCTAGTTAAATGTTATCAAAAAGGGATATTTATAGATGGTTAGTATTAAATAATTGTAATTCTAAAACGATTGCAAAAATTTCATTTATGTTAATGATTATGGTCACATTCTTTAGATGACCAAATGTGTGGAGCTTGCCATAGGAAAATAGTTGTAAGAGGTATCTATTAAAATAATATGAATTATTCAAATATATTATTAGTATTACTTTAATTTCAATATATTATTCATTACAGAACCAAGGAATCTAGTTGTATTTTATTGTAAACATTCGTTTCATGAAGATTGTCTACCAAATTTCGAGGTAGTGGTAAGTATTTTACTTTTAGTAAATAATTTAAGTAATTTAGAAAGTTTCTCAATTTTTTTATGTTTCAATCTTATTTTTTAGGAAAATTGTGTTATATGTAACTCGCAAAAAGATATATCTCCTAGCAGAAAATGATACAGGTAAACTTTAATGTTAATAGAAAATATTCTTCATAAATTCAAATATAATCTGTAACTATGTGTTTTATTATTTTAGCTTTTGTAATATTTGATCAATAGTAGCACATTTAGTACATATTTTGAATACTTTAAGACATCCAGGACATATCGAATAAGACTGAAAATTAAAGAATTATATGATTGTTTTATAAATATAATACCGATATAAAATTGTATTATAAATACATATAAAATTTACTTTATGATCTCCACAAACTTGAATAATAGCTTGACATTGATCACAAGTTCTCTTTAATTGCGGTAAGATATCAGGCATAGAATTTATTGGAGTAGATACATCAAATTTTTCTTGATTATCAGGTACAGTATTATTTGAATCTTCCGAGCAGATAGATTTTGTAAAGCCGTCAGAACTCTGAAATTAATTGTTTATTTTAATAATGAGCTTGTCTTCGTTATATAATTCAAAGTATTTGCCTTCATCTCATGACATTCCTCTGTAAAAGATGTGGAAGAAAATTTCTTCAATGTGGTATAATCTATATAAAATCCACAGATACCGCAAAATGTATCCAACTTTTTTTCTGCTAGCTGTGATGTTACACTACTATCATAATCTTCTTTCAATGTACTGGTCTCCCAGGTCATTGGATTTTTTGCAAACGCTTTAAAATGTTGTATTGTAAAGTCTATCACGTTTTCAGGTTTTACTGTGGAGACCAGTAATTTATAAATAATATTAATACATTATCGTAAAATATTGTGCATTTGACCTGTTTGAGAAGTATTGGTACAATGTTTCCCCAGTTGAAAAGATGATTACCAACTAATAGTGTTTGAACGTAATCTGCAATCAATTGCTTTACTTCTGGATGGTCAGCTAGATATTCTGTTTGTTCAGCAATTTTGGAAAACTATTGATGGTGTAAAATATGCATTTTATTTTGATATTGATTATTCCACAGGAAAAATACTTAATATTTTACTATCTTACTTTCATATCTAAATATTTAGAAAACATTTCAATATCTTCTATCCAGCATTCTCTGAGAGGCGTTTCCATTCTTATTGTTTTACTTCGGACATCTGGATCAGTTAATGGATTAATTTTTAATACATATGGCACATCCAACCAATTATGTCGGAGTATTCTTGCTTTCGGAGTTAAATAAGTTCTTATAGTATGAATAGTTCCATCTTCTTTGCATATTTTACGTTCGATCGTATAAACATCTAAATAATGTCCATCTAATTCCATACGTTCAGCAGGAATACATATCTAATAGAGAAAGTATTTCGTTATTTATTTTAAATTCATCGGTACTCGTTCATATTCTCTTACATAGTTGGATTCAGCAAGATCTCCATCAATGGAAATGCTTTCAAAAGTTAATGTTCCCTCATAATTTATAAGCGCCAAATATCGCATAAGTAATATATTTACTCCTTCACTTATTAGATTGCTGTTAGTGCAAAAGGATAAATCTTTAGTTTCAGTAGATTTATCACACAGACAAGTGCGTGTCAATTTTACAGAGTAACAATTCTCTTCAATGCCTATAAAAATTGTTTTTTCATGCAGTCCATCTTCGTATACGAATCTGCAATATTATATAACATTAATATTATTATAGAAACACAGGTTTATTAAAATTAACCAACTCTGTCCTTTTTTCTTCTAGGCAGTGGAATTTCGACGTTGCCGAACTAATAATTTTTGACCCACCGAAATGACCATCAATAGACATCGAAGATTGCACATGCACTAAAAATTCCCGAGCCTTGGGCCCGATGGATTCTACCAAAATACAATAACCGCCTATTGGTTCCGTCTCCTTCATAGGTTCATTTTTTAAAGAAATTATTAAGGTCTCCCGGAAACATAAATCTGCTTGATTTACATCGTCTGAAGTACAAAAAGAAAGAAGCTGAATATTTAGAACAGCATAATATTTTTTTCAAAAAAGAATTTACAGTCTAATAGTGAAAACGACATAGCTTATAAGTATCAAAAAAATTACATTCCAAATACAATTCATTTCACCAGCAGCGAATAAATTTACCAACTTGTACATTAGATATTATTCTATATTATATTTTATTACGTACCGTTTTTTATGGACGTTTATTTGTTTTATTTATGGAATATCTTTATTCGTTGTTGGAGAAATTTAGTTAGAGCGAATTATTTTAATAGGATATGGGGTGCAAACATTTTATTATTGTGAAAAATTTTTAACAGGTTCATTATTAATATTTACTTGTTTTGTTCAAAACTGATCGATCGTAAATTCATAATTTATTGTACATACTAACGTATAGATTACGATTTCAGAATGAAATTATTTTACAATAAAACGTAGGGACATTATGATTTATGCTTTAATATGTACAGTAAGAAATTTGTCAAATTGTTACGATATATAATATTCTGTATTTTGTACAACAAGGTGCCATCATTGTATAAAATAATTTTGGTGTGTGTTCTGTGGTATTAAGAGATTTTATGAGTACACGATTTATCCATAATGTCACAGCTACACCTAAGATATTTTATCTAGGTCTCCATGTAAATATTGTGTCTAAGTTGCAGTGTAGAACAATAATAATGTGTAAAGTATAATTAATATATAAATTTTTTACGTCGCTTAAAAAGTTGTACGTTTCTGCGATAATTTGTCTACTTGTCTATTTATTAAAAGGAGGAAAAAGAAAATGGATTTACCAATTGAAAATTCAGGGATCCAATCTCGAATATCAAATAGTTTACATAAAATTTCTTCTGTATTCGACATGTTAACTTTTCAATTTCTTTTATTGGAAAAAAAAAGGGACAGAAGCAAGCTATTATCTTTTGTTTACATTTGGATTTGAAAGTAACTTCTCTATAAAGATATATTAAAGTTGTAGAAATCATATTATATCATTGCACTACGCGTTACTTTATTAAAAGGATTATGAAATGAAGATTAAACGAGGAGTACCAAAGAGATTGTTAGACATTCATATCTGTGAACTACCGAAAACATCCGACAGTAATTTACCTAAATTACCGCCAAATGCAAGATTTTATACCCGCTGGAAACGAAGCTTTCAGAAAATTTTTCTTGTTTCTGTGGATCATCCGTTAACACGAAATTTCTTACGCAGTCTAGCTGCGATTGCTTTTGAAAAGAGAAGACATGGACGTTCTTTAACATGGTGGGTAATACATCCTTGTAGTGACTTAAGGTAATTTCAATTTTTCAAACAGTGTTCTTAAAATTGTGATGAAATTCAATCGTAACGTGTATTTATATTTATGTAGATATTATTGGGACCTTCTAATGACATTTATATACCTGTACATGTTCATTATGGTACCATACATTTTGGCGTTTCAGAGAATAGCTAAAAGTTCTAGTCCAGAAAGTTGGGATCCAGTGCATCCTGCATACATTACCTGCATATTTGATATTGTACTTAATTTTATAACAGGTTTCAAATCACAAGATGGTCATGAAATTTTTCTAGATCCAGTTTTAATAATCCGGTAATCCATTAAGATTCTTTTTTTATTATAATTAACGAAATACTAAAACTATTGTTTTTATATAGGCATTACGTGAAAGGATATTTTTTTATCGATTTTATATCGTCAGTTCCATACATTTGGTTTTATAAAGATCGTATTTTACCTCCTGGGCCCAATTCAAATTCTATTTTACTAATTCCTGAAATTTTGCCGCTTATAAAAATTGCACGTATTTATACATTGCGTTTTTACGTGCGACAAATTATTGCAGTAAGAAATAGTCATAAGAGTGAACAAAACTTTGCAGAGACAAAAAAAAATATATATATATGTGTGTATTATCTAATTATTATGTTGATACATAAAGAGAAATATCTTTCAGAATTTTCCAATTTCTCACGCTGAAGAGAAGTCCATCTGGTTAGCGTTTTTGGTACTGTTAATATTTCATTGGTGTAGCTGTATAACACACATCTTTCCATTTATTATTGCACATATAACTGGCGTTACTAAAGAGGTATAAATTCATTTTTACTTTATGCTTACTTTAACTCTTCAATGACTGATTTATTGTAGAATTACAATCTATTGCAGAATTCAGATATGTTTCTGTTTACTACCGGATTGTACAAGAAATCCGACTTTGATATTTATCTGACCTATTATCACATAGGTATGAGCAATTTCTTTGCATCAAGTTTCATAGAGTTCCATTCCTTGGGTAAATCCGATACAATAATACGTTGTATCTTATTGTTGTTTGGAAAAGGATGTACAATATATTTTATGGGTAATCCTTTTTTTTGACATAATTAATTTTTAATTATGCATTGAGAACAAATGTCTAATCGTTTTTCATATTATAACAGTCATAGTTTTACAATTAGTTCAATCAGCTGCAGAACCAGAATTAAAATATCAACGAATTATGCATCAAGTGAAAGAATATATTCACGAAAAGAAACTTCCAGAGAATCTTAAGAAAAAGCTTATTGCTTATTATGAGTATCGTTTTCAGGGCAGTTATTTTAAAGAGAATGCTATATCTCGAACTTTATCAAGTTAATATACATACATATAGCTTGTATTATAGTTTGTATATAGCTTGTATTTCATTTGCTATTTGCATTTTCATATTTAGATCATTTGAATCAAGAAATCATGATTCACGGTAGCCGCGGATTAGTAGATATAGCGACCATTTTACATTCTTTACCACGCGGCATTATTGGAAATTTAATGGGTAAGATATAGAAAAAATATGTACATATGTATGTTTTTTTATTTGTGTGTTTATTTTGAAAGTTGTTTGGTTTTCTTTTTGATTATAATAATCTTTATAGGAATTTTAAAACCGGTTATTTATCTCAACGAAGATATCATATATAAAAGTAAAACTGACGGTGACTGTATGTTCTTTATAGTCAGTGGAACCGTTGCTCTTATTACATTCAATGGAAAAGAAGTATATAAAATTCAGTATTGACATAGATTATGAAAAGTCGTTTTTCTTCCATATGACAGATACAACTATTAATTTTTTTTGTAAGATATGTCACGAGAAGGATGGAAGCTATTTCGGTGAAGCAGCTTTAATATATCCCGATCGAAGAAGATTAGAAAGTGCAATTGCGTTAGAAGTATGTGAATTACTGCGCTTAGATCGCCGTGATTTCAAACGTATGTTTACTGTAACATCAACTTTTTATAAGAGATTGGAAAAGGTTGCTAAGGAAAGATATGAATTAATTACTAAATTAGGTATTAGTAGTAAAGATGTTAGTTTGGAACCAAATACGCCAAAACAAAGCAATGAAACTAGTCAGGAGAAAGAAGATATAAAAATTTAGGTTAATAATTAAGATAATAATATTGAGAGGAAATGACAATAAAGAAAATTGAAATATTAGATTAATCGTTTAAATATTTATACATTTTTGCTGTTTATTGTATTACATTTCATGTCATTTCAATATTAAAAAGAAATAAATGATGTAACGTTATCGCGAATTTACAAGTTGCATTTGCCCATATATTATACACAATGTAGGGTACAACCTACTTCTTGTACATATGTCGAGTGTCAGTGTCAGTCGCAACTCGCATTCAGTTATATGCGTTCGACTTATCAGCTTTTTCCAGTTTTGCAAGTCGCGAAATTTTGGTACTTTAGCAGAAGTTACGCGATGTAATTAATTTAATTGTAATATTAAAACATATAGGTTATAATAAGTAAATTGTTTGTTAATTTTTATTTTTAATTAATTCATTCCGAATAATTGTAAAATAAGTAATTACAATTATCTGTCACTATCAGGTTATACTGTTGGTATTAATTTGTTGTACTTTACTTAATAATATCTGATTTTGTAATGATTATGTCTGATTATGTAATGCCGAAATGAAATCAATATTATTGAAATTAAACTTGTAATAAAATATTACGAGGTTAAATCTAAGAATTTGACGTGTTGTACACGTGGCCAAACACGTGTGTTATTTTACTTAATTGTTATTGTTAGCAATGTTATTTTAAATTATGTTGTTGTAATTTTAATATTTTAATTTCGTATTTTATTTAGAGCAACAAACATGGTCGAATTAAAATGGGAGGAGAAGTATGAATTCATCACCAGAAACTTAGCTGAATGGCTTGGTGATGAGAAACTTAAAAGTATTCTCAAACAACGAGATTTGAAGCTTTATTGGGGTACTGCTACAACTGGTAAACCTCATATTGGCTACTTTACACCAATATCTAAAATAGCAGATTTCTTAAAATCTGGTGCAGAGGTTACTGTATTATTTGCTGATCTTCATGCGTATTTGGATAACATGAAAGCACCATGGGAACTTTTAGAACTTCGTACTCAATATTATGAAATAATAATCAAAGCTATGCTTAGGTCTATAGATGTACCTTTGGAAAAGTTGAAGTTTGTTAAGGGAACAGATTATCAGTTATCTAAGTAAGTAATCATATATAATTTGCTATGATCATGCTATATTAATCATTTTTTATTAATCAAATATATTGTAGGGAATATACATTAGATGTGTATCGTTTAAGTTCTGTTGTAACTGAGCATGATGCAAAAAAAGCAGGTGCTGAAGTAGTTAAACAAGTTGCAAACCCTTTGCTCTCTGGATTGTTGTATCCAGGTTTGCAAGCTTTAGATGAACATTATTTGGAAGTTGATGCTCAATTTGGTGGGTTAGATCAAAGAAAGATCTTCACCTTCTCAGAAAAGTATTTGCCATTGCTTGGATATGAAAAACGTATCCATTTAATGAATCCAATGAGTATGTATGCAATATAAAACCATTAAATATAACAACTTTAAGATTACTGTATACAGTATATGAAATTGTATTTTAGTCCCTGGCTTAGCAGGATCAAAAATGTCTTCTTCTGAAGAAGATTCAAAGATTGATTTGTTGGATAATGCTGCAGTTATTAAAAAGAAATTAAAAAAAGCATTTTGTGAACCTGGTAATGTGAATGACAATGGAGTTCTTTCATTTGCTAAACATGTAATATACCCTTTATTAAAAGAAGGAGAAACCTTTAATATACAAAGGACAGCTGAATTTGGTTTGTGTTACTTTTATTATTCTAGGAATTTTTAGTAAATTTATTGTAATATAAATTTTATTATTTTTAGGTGGAGATATATCATTTGATACATTTGAGGATCTAGAGAATGCCTTTGCTAAAGAAGAAATACATCCTGGAGATTTGAAAAGTGCGGTTGAGGTTTATATTAATAGACTTTTAGATCCAATTAGGAAAGAATTTGAAGCAGATCCAAAATTAAAAAGTTTGTTGAGTAAAGCATATCCTCCACAAAAACCAAGTAATACTTTTTATATGAAATATGAACATTAAGCAAATTATAAATTTATATAATATTATAATATTTATATCAAACATCTAGAGGTGGTAGAGGAATTAACACCAGCTCGGTTAGACATCAGAGTTGGAAAAATAGTTGAAGTATCAAAACATCCTGATGCTGATTCACTTTATATAGAAAAAATTGATATTGGAGAAGCTAGTGGACCTCGTACAATAATCAGTGGACTTGTAAATTATGTACCCATAGAAGAGATGCAAGACAGAATGGTAGTTATCCTTGCAAACTTGAAACCAGCAAATTTAAGAGGTGTCCAATCTCATGGAATGGTTTTATGTGCTTCTGTGTATGTTTCAGTTAAATCAATAAATTTCTTTTATTACATAAGTAATTTCTCTAATCATAATTTAATATGTAGGGATGAACCAGTAAGGCGAGTTGAACCATTGAGACCTCCACTTGATAGTAAACCAGGTGAAAAAGTCATTGTTGATGGATACGAAGATGGATCGCCAGACGATGTACTTAATCCAAAGAAAAAAGTATGGGAAAAATTACAGGTACGTTTATTATTTTTTATTTAATAAAGTAAAAAGGATTATATATTTTTAAATTACCAGAATTTAATTCTTTATACAGGTTGATCTTGTAGTAAATGGTAGTGGAGAGGCATCTTGGAGTGGAAACGTTTTACTTACTGCCAGTGGTGGAAAACTTACAGCTGACAGTCTTAAAAATGTAGCGATTAAATAATAATACTTCAGATGTCTAGGTATACATGCATTTTTATTTTCTACTTGTGCAAAAATAGATTGAATCTCGATTTGATCGAGAAGTGCTTTATATTTAAAACTGCCATTTTTACTTCGTTTAACTGTTTGCATTACTATTTTATATTTTTGAAATGTAAGTATACAACACAAAAATAGATAAAAAGTGCATCCGTGTAAGGGATTTGATATATTAGATGCTGCTCATTATATCCTTGTTATATTTCTCAATAAAATATATAAGGCATATCGAAATTAAAGTAGATTGATTTCTAAATTTACTTATGTAGTAGTTGATGAAATATTCGGTATTGTATCTCTGTCATTATAATTCGTTCGTATACAAGGAGATCGTGGTCTTAGATCATGAAAATTCTGTGCCCTTAATTGTGAAACATTGCACGATTTCGATTTTCGTTCTTTCTTCTTGTAGATTAACCAAGATGTAGCTGGGCACAATGCTAATTCCTTTCTTAGTGAACTACTACTACAACCATATAATAAAGGATTTATTGCTGCATTAAGCAGTATTAAATATCTACTAATATACCTATAAAAATTTATACGTATATTATACGCTACACTGAAGGAATATTTTATTAATGAAATGGTTTTGAAATAATTACCATAATGGGTACATAGATTCTGCTTGTCCTGTTTTAGGCGTTTCTTCCAATAACTGTGCCCTTTGAATTATTAACACAGTAAATGGTACACGGCATACAATGAATGCTAGAACTATTAATGCCAGTACTCGTGCTACTCTTCTTTTATATTTTACTACAATAGAATACTTACTTCTCAGAGCTTGTGATTCATAGCGATCTAACTAGAAATAGAAAATAAAATATGAAGTTTTATCTATATTTTTATATTACATGTAAGGAAGATTAAATATTTATTATTTAAATACTTTTATAAGAATGGCTGAGTAACATATTGCCATAATAGCCAATGGTGCCCAAACGCTTAAACTGGCAAAGATATGCCAATAGGGGTAGACAAGCACAGTGTCTTCAGTACAATACGTTTCTAAATAATTTTTCCATTGTCTTTCGTAGTAATGTCGAAAATAGATTAAAGGGATAGCAACAGATATTCCACAAATCCAAGTAGAGAAAAGTAAAATATGCATCATCCTTCAATAAAGAAATATAAAAATGTATACAATTTCTCGTATAAGTTTTTGATATTATTAGTACTTTGTTTTATCACCTTCTTGATAATTTTCCCGAGCAATTAAGAACAATAGCCGAAACGCGATCATAACTGATTGCACTCAAGTTAAAAACTGCAACTAATGTTAAAGCATGCACTAATGCCCCATCCGTTCGACAGCCAATATCTCCCAAAATATAATTTTGGAACAGATCAATGCAAAGAAACATCCACGGACAAATCAAACACGTACCAAAATCTGCGATACACATGTTCACAATCAAGAGATTTGTCGTAGTGCGTAATGATCTTTCTTTGAGCACCACATAAATTAATCCACCATTAGCTAAGGACCCAATGATGATAATTGGTAAAACACTGATGATTTTTCCGATTAATTCCAATGTAGGTCGTATTTCCCAAATTTCTGAAGGAAACGTATGCTTACTAGTGTCGACATTTTCCCACTAAGAATTTATATATTTATCAATTACACTGATAGTGAATATAATAACAGGATGATTTTTTAAACACAAAATCATACTTCCGACTTGGTAGTTATAAACTCGTAGATATTCTTCATATGATAATTCCACTGTATGTCTAATATGCAAGTCTTATTCAACAGATGTAAAAAATCCATGTCCTTTAATATACTAAGGTATAAGAACTATATGAATTCTAATAAGGTACTGAGGGTTTAATCATAATCCCAAGAGCTTAATCTAAATGCAACAGATGGTACATTAACATTAAGAGCAAGCTTGTTTATTTAGCTCTTTAGTAAGATCCAAAATATGTCATGTTGGTTCAAACTAATTTCCGATAAATTCTAATGTTTAAAAGAATATTTTCTTTTTATGAAAAATAATGACTATTTATCGCCTGATCCATATTTCGATTTATAATCGTATTTTATTTGCTTGCGAAGATGTACATATAAGTACACGCGAATTTTATATAAATATCTCTATAATGATGTGTGATAGATTTTTTATGTATATAAATTAGTTCATCTTTTTGCTTATTTACAAGCATATAAATTTGGCACACTTAAATAAAGATATCTCGTACAACATTTTATGTAATTGCATAACAATATATAATATAATGAAGAACATTGTATTATATATTTCTTATTATACTTTCTATTATATAGTTTGTACTTGATAGATTATTTTCTAGTCAGTCATATCTAGAATTATCTAGATAAACGTTACGATTCTTAACTTTTTTATAGAAAAAATACATAAAAGTAGGCTAGTACGATTTAATTATGCAAATAATTCTACTTAATTTTCGATAGTAAAAGAATAAAAGTAATTGAAATTATTAATCTTTACATAAGATATTTTTACAAATACATTTATATTTCTTGTTACAAATTTTAACATCATTGGAACTTAAATTAATTCTAAAATTAATCTTTGATCTTCTCTTTCCCTTTCTCTTATCAGATTTTTATTTTATAGTTAAAATAAAGTAATATTTTTTAACCTTTTTATTATATGTTTTCTTATATAGCTAATAAATAACAATGAAAATAAAAATTAAGAAAGGTCTGAAATATTGAACACAACTAATAATGGAACTGAATTGTTAAAATATATCAAATTAAATATAGATTTTTTTTGCTTTAATATATTAAACAGGCATAATAAAACTAGTCTCTCATACAATCGTTATTCGTATTTAACAAGTTCTATCCACACAACACTATCAAGGATATACAAATTCATAGTATGTTATTTACAAAGGAATACTACCATATTTAGTCACAGCAGCAGTTCATATTAGAATGTCATTTGTTCATAAAAATTAAAATTTTATAATATTCAATGCATGAATACAAATTTTTCGGATATTCTTTGAACACTACAGAAAATAGGTATTTATCCGTCATTATCCTTTTTTTGCTATATTGAACAATGTTAAACTACAATTTTTGTAACGAACATCTGACTAGCTTTTGTAGTCTCATTCTGTGTCATCTGCTTCTGATGATTGCGCAACGGGTAACGGTGACGGAATAACTAGTTCATCATCCTCAACCTCTTCTTCTGCAAGTAAAAAATCTTCTCCTTCGTGAATTTCTTCTTCTCTTACCGGCTCCGGTGGAGCTATCACATCTTGACCATGTTGTTTCAAATGATCTTTCAATGCAAATGCTCTACCATAGGATGCACCACAAATATAACAACTAAATTTTAGATTATTGTCTTTTTTGTGAGTTTGTATATGAGCACGCGCGGCGTACAAGGAAGCAAATGGGCGGGAACACTCAGTACATCGAAATGGTTTAGTGTGGCTGTTTTTGTGTCCTGCTAATTGAACACGTGTTTTGAAAGTTTTTGGGCAATAAGGGCACGTGTAAGCACGTTCTTCCCCGTGTGTAAGTAAATGATGATTATACACAGAAGAAGCTTTAAATCTTTTACCACAATGTTGGCATCCATATGGTCTGACACCAGTGTGAGTTCTCATGTGTAAAGTCAGACAATAAGAAACACGAAAAGTTTTACCGCAAACCTAAGAAATAATAAAGTATTTGTATAGTACTATAATAGAAATCACAATATCTTAATTATATTACTTAAACTATGCTTACTTCACACGCGTGTGGCTTTTCTCCGGTATGAATACGTTCGTGTTTCACTTTCTCGTGAGGTCTCGTAAATCTTCGACCACAATGTTGACACTGATAAGGCTTTTGACTTTCTGCGGGTTCAGCAGTTGTAGCTGTTTCAGTAGTAGGTGGTGTTGGCGAATGTGGTTGACTTAGTTCTGTATGTACTGCGGCATGCATTGCTAAGCTATCAGCAGAATCGAATTTTCTATTGCATACAGTACAAGTTACAGAGTCACCAGAATGTAATGCCATGTGTGCTTCTTTGTATGATTCCGCTAACGTTTTACCTATGAACAATTAACAGTTGACTAAATGCAAATGTGTTTTAAGATGAAAAAACCAATTACATTCTTAAACTAAATATTCAAAATATTACCACACTCGGGACACGTAAATGTTGCACTAGGTGTTCCTTCAGGTGCATCAACATGCCTTGCTCTGACCGGCGCGTGCATTCGAGAATGCAAGCGCAAGCTTTTGTGCGAACAAAATTCTGTACCACAAGTTTCGCATATGAAAGTTTTTTGATTTGGATCAGGTTCACCTTCGTGTACCTTTGCATGTAGTTGTAATGCTTTCGGTGTTGCGAAAGTTTGGTCACAACTATCGCAACGATTATTGCCGTGAAGACATGCATGCACTCGGAAGTTTCCTAATTTGGAGAACTGCTGAAGGCACTGATTACATCTGTACATTCTCATTGGTGTTGCAGCTAATCTTTTTTCTCGTACCTATAATCAATATATAGATATATATATATATATACCAAAGAATATAAACATTTTTTTATAATATAAAAAGAAATAGATGTTTGTCATACTTTCACTCCTTCTACATTGGAAAAGAACTTTTCAATCATTGGTGCTTTAGTAGATTGAAGTGATGTTTGTGCTGGAGTTCTATCCCAGAATCTTTCTATTTGTACTACTTTTCTTGTATATAATCTTCCTTCACTGTCTACGCACTCTTCTGTACGCAGAGTGTTCATACTCTGTCTTTGTCTAGTATTGATTACATTTCCTGATTCTGAATGTAAGGTGTTAGTTGCAGGTACTGTAGGTATATCATCTAACTGATCAGCTATTTCAAGTAATACTTCTTGTCCATCATGAAATTGTTTTATATGTTCCACAACAGAATTAAAGCTCATATCACAACTAGTACAACTATAAACTGCTTCTGGTTCTATCTACAATAATGAAATATTCTCTCTATTATACAATTTATTCATTTGTATACATGCTAATAAATAACGCCTTCCTTGTTTATACCTCACAAAGTTCTTGTTTAACATGTAGAAGCCCATCTTCATCTAATTCACCTACATCATTTATATGATCCATATTTATCAGAGTGCCAGTTTCTCCATCTAAAAGTTCTGACCCATCAGGTAAAATAGTAATTACATTTTTATTTCTGTTTTTATCATCTGTCTCTGAAGTGGTTGAAATTGTTACTAGTTGATCCTGGGATAAAGATTTCTCTTCTGCTTTGCTTGTGATATTAGGAACTTTTTCTGTAATCTTAAATTCCAGAGAATTTTGTTCCATTTGTGTCTCTTCAGTTTCCATCTTTTCTACGACTTTAATATCTCCTGATATTTTTATTAGAAACAATAATCAAATAAATATAATTAATATAGATTAAATTAAAATTTCTACACACCATTTTCATCAACTTGTATAGTTTGAGGTCCTCCAACTATCATAATTCCACTATCATTTACAGTTGCTAGAAAACTTTGATCTATTCCTTCGACATTTGTGTCCTAAAATTAAAATTATTAAGCAAACACTAAAATACATATAGTTATAAAAAACGTTTTACTTGGTGCCAACCATTAGCACTTCTGTGTCCGGATGAGATTCTTGTTGAGTTTCTTCTTTAGGCTCGTACTTTGATTCAGATGATGCCTCTGATTCAACGCTTTGTCCACATCGATCCAAATGTTGAATGAGTGCCATTACTGAGTCAGATCGCTGCGAACAACTAGGACAGTATAGGTTGTCCGTCATGCTTAATAAATGGTACTTTAATGACTGTGGATTGTTAAATGTTTCACCACAGCACATCGGGCAAATGAGATTCAACGAGCCCATTATTTTTATCGTTTTACTGCCGACTTCGTAGAGGGTCTTTGTTGACCTTAACCTGGCCCTCTACTCTTTTTACAAACTTAACTGGTTCTTTTTTCGTTCGCCTATCCCTATCCTTAATTAAAAAATAAAGCCGGCTTCTCGTTAAGAACCTAACCTGACGATGAATCACAAAAATCAGTAAAATCTCTTAATTGTGTCCAGATACAGAATAATGTCATGATGTTTCTTCAGGAGACTTGATTTCTCATAGGATGTTTACTCAAGTATGATCAATTATATTACATAAAAATAAACAGCATCTCTTTCTTATAATAACAGCGATAACAAAACTCATTAGAGACGAACTTCAGCGCAAACAAATGCCGCACACAACAATCATGAAGTTAGGGATGTGATAAGTGAATCGCGAAGTCGGCCATTACATGCGAGTTTCGGTATAGAACTATCGAAGTCAAATTCAAGCTTTATCATATACAACATAATAATTGTCTTACTGTAACACGAATTATCATAATATCGTTGTATTTCCTATTTTGAGAATGTCAGACCATGTGCAATTGTAGACATACGTTAGAACAATTGAAAACTGTTGGTAATAAATTAGATGTTCAATTGACAAAAGGCGCGCGGTGTGTTCAAGTTCCGTTTGAACTTCATAATTACGAAACTTCCTGTAGCTTATTTTGTAATTTCTATTACCACTAAAAATTAAGTTTTACAATATTTTCATTATAGTATATAAATTGATCGTAATCTATATTACTCATGTGCAAAATGCAAAATTTGTAGCATAGATAATTTTATGAATACTGGAGGATTGTAAAAGAATTGTTAATTACGTGTTTTTTTTAAATAACATACATTTTACTTATTTATCGAAGTATATTTACATTCTTTTAACATTTATACCGCATAGAATACCATGCGAATTAATAATAAGATCTTATGTTTGTATCTTATGACATAATTTCTTGTATGGAATATAAGATAGTCCCTTTTTATATTCTAATCAGCATGCTCGTGTTGAGCATTACTTTCACGCCATGTATTTTGAATTAATTCTACAAACTGTTGCCACCACCTGCTTTGAGATGTGAAGTATAAAGCACATGCAGTAATGAAGATCCATGAAAGGACTAGACAATAATCCGTCCCATTAGAAGGTGTACTAGAAACAGGGCCAGAAAAATCCAAAGATGTAACATATAATGATCCATTTGGTTGTAAATTAGTTATTTGTGTTATAAATCTTGCAAAAGCTTCCAATGTATAAACAGTGTAATTAAATTTTGCTACAGGTTTTCCATTGTGAACAAGCATTAATGTTGGGACTCCAACAATTCCGTATTGAGCATTAAAACTAAAAACATGGAAAACGCAAAATATTTATAGACTTCTTTTAATCATATAAATAAATTGTTTTACTTTATTGTACTTATTACTTTTGGTATTTAATTGCGTCTAATGCCACTGCCTTAATATGTGGAAATGAACGTGGTAATGCATTAAAGTGCGGTGCAGCTTGACTACTGAATATACTCCATCTAGCATAAAATAATACTATCACACAAGTTCCTGGTAAAAGTCTGCCTTCTTTATCATTTCTACTTTTGTTTGATGGTCCAGGTTCTAAGATTAATAATTTCATTAATCTGGTTGCGTTAACAATCTGAAATAGTTAATGCTTGTAATTTATTCCCTTCCATTTTAAATTTAACATTCTCAAATATTTTATTATGTTACTTCTACTGGTCCATAGACTTTATCCGTTAGGCAATTGACTTTAGTCACATTAGCAGTTGAATTGTTTATTGTCACGTTCGCTTCGATAATTTTATTCTCTTCTTCATATTTGATGTTTCCTGTATCAGGTTCAGGTTCTCCATCAGAATTTTTGAACGAAATTACTTCTAGCATCTCGCATTTGTCCATTCGTGCGAAAACACCTATCACATGAACTAAGCAGATAGGGAAGATTGAAATTGTATTATGATAGAAAGTGAAATAAAATATATGAATATCTCACCTAAAATTATAATAAGTAAACACAAATTCCTTTGAGAAAAATACATTTTATGTACATAACCTAGAAAACTGTTCGTGTGTTTCTGTTAGGAATTTGAAGGTGATTCAATTCACAAGTAACTTGGACGTTTTCCTATAAACACATGATATCTAACGAATGTTCGTAATTGCAGCATAATTCGCACTATCACACACGTAATAAGCAAGTTGATGCATCATGTTTATTTCCAAAGAAATAGAGGGATAGCGTGATAGACTGTTTGAGGTCGCATCGATCGCGTATCCTTCAATTTCAATTAATCTATAATTCGGCCGATTAATTTCACTATAATCACTTGAAGTGTGAAACATGAAATACAATCCGAAATTATTTTTATACTCTTGTATTAATGTAAGTTTGATATCTATAATCAGAATACGATATTAGACAATATCAAATCGTAGATTTAAAAAATTGTAAGTTCAATTTTTAAAGAATTTGAGTAACATTTCAATTTAATTATATGTATATGTTAATATTTTTATTTATTATTATTATTATTATTAACATATGAATTTGTTTATATTATATTAAAGCGTGTAAATGCTTATTTATTTAAAGATTACCATGCCATAATTACCGATTCATTTGTGAATTATGAAATCGTTAATTTACAGAATAAATCTCACGCGATGCTGCGATCAAGCTCGTTGCTTTCGAGTGTATTCCACGCACCAGCGGAAGAAGAAAGAAAGAAAGACTTAAGAGTAGGAGTTGCCTCGCGTATCTAGCCACTTTCATTGTTATTCGATCTGCCTTACACCAAAGGTGCAAGCTGAGTACTCCCATCTTCTGAAGGAATAATCAGAAAATTTGTACGAAATTTTTCGTCATTTAATATCGAGTTTTCAGTAAGTACATACGTATATGTATAAATTTTAATTCATACTTTTCACTACTTTGACATGCACTATTTTAGCTGCTACTTTTCGCTGGTAATAATCAAAGTATATACTTTCTTTCTTTTTTTGCTTTATATTAGAGAGAAAATCTTTGCACTTTCCCTTACACTTTACTTTACTCTTACTCGATGTCATTTGATATTTATCGGTATATAATTTTTACAGAAATAATTAATAATTATTGTTAATTAAAACAATAATATTATATATTAATTACAGATAATAAAAATTACATTTGTCGTTGTATACTTTAACAATTTTATCTGACATAAAGAATTTATCTGAGAACAAATCTGAATGAAAATAATTGTCCAAGTTTGTTCTATTTTTTTTGTACTGAATCTTTCTCTCTCTTTTTCTGGAACTGATCATTCATATAGATAATTAGAATTTACATTAATAATATTCTCTAAAGTGGATTCTTCAAAGTTTTGTCAAAGAAATATACGGCTTATGGCACAGGAACTAAGGTAGAAAAGATGATACTACGAAGATATGAATACTCCTTGGCAAAAAAATTGCAAAATCGACATTAGAGTGCCGGTTAACGGAGCGCGAAAGCACCAGCAGATGAAATCAACATCGAATCGCGCATTAGCATACAAAAATAGTGGTGCTGGCCTTATTCACCTTGCCAACCAAGATTCATACGTTCCGTCTAAACAATAAGATTTCGTACTTGAGATCCCGTAAAAAGGTTGCGTGTACCCGAATGAAACACTACGCCTACGTACACTACAGCGTTTCAGTATCGGTCAATTAGGAAATTGAGAAACTCGTGTTGCATCTGTGCTGGGAAATCGTATTGTTTTTCGTGTTATAACATCGTCCACCATTTAACAACTTGCAAGACTGAAGCCAACGTGTTTTGTACGAAACGCTAAATAGCATTGATTTTGTGTAAGATTTCTCAATTGGAACTTGGCAAAAGTGAACATTGCATTTTTATGGATTAGAAATATCGCAAATATTGCTTTATTTTGTAGTATTTTTAAAAATTGGACATTACACAGAAGCGTTTGATAGTATTAAATTTGTGTAAGATTTTTCAGTTGCAAGTTTTGTGAAACTTGTATTTTCACGAATTGATAACATTTTACAAAATTTCGTAGATTTTTTTTTTATTTTATGGTACTTCTTTTTAACTAGATATTAAGGAAAAGATTAGAATATATTCTAGCGTTTTGGAATATCAGTGCGACTAATTCGATAGTTACTCGGAAGAATTAATAATAATCGGTGAATACAATAGAGGCAGTTCGCGTCCAAATTGTGCTTCCTGGTTTCACTCGATTGTCGCTGAAATAGACGGAAGGAAGACGCATTCATGCTCTGTTTCAGCGGCTCGAATTCACTGAGTTTCTACAGGATATACCTACTGAGATATTTTAATGATGCCACCACACGTAGATGCGCCTTCTTGCCTTTTTATGAGCCTTGAAAGTGTCATTGCAGTTGTCTTTATCACAGAAACATAGAAAGGACAATGACCTGGCTACTTTTCTCCTCGTTTAAATGCTAGATTCTTATCAATTTTTCCCTTGAGTATTTTATGTTGTGGCAATCTGCAGATCTTTTTCTTCTTATTGCTATTTACGGCTGCAGTCTTATCATGTTGAAATTGAAACGTATGCAGTGACATTTATGTGATTATGTGTAATTGCATAAATGTTCAAAATTATTTTATAACCATGCTACTTCACTTCTTCTGTTGTTTACAGAGATGGTGTCAGCCTTTAAGGTATCAGTGATCTTGCTACTGGCATATTCATCGATCAGTTCTGCTCGTTCGAACATCGGCAATTGGGAAGCCTGCGGTGGAAGATTGGAACGTGCCCTAGATGCACTTCACAAAGACTCGAGTAGAAGGAAAGGACTTGAAGAGGAGGAAGCGGGAATGTTTTATCAACAAGAACTCCGTTCTGTACCACTTGAGATGTCAGTCTCCCGGATTGCTGTTAAAGTAATATTTATTACGTGAATTGCACTCAAATTTACATCAAAGATAGGAGTTTAAAACAAGTCTCGGATGGAAGATCGAATTTTTTCTTTAATAAATTATACACACAGAATAGTTGTCCGTTGAGATTTGTCAAAAGCTTTAAGAGGGAAACTTATATTTAAACTTGATTATTAAAAAAGAATTCTAAACGTTAATTCCTTTTTAACATAGTTCTCTGCTGTTTAGTTGCCACAAGGTGCTAGAAACACCGGAAATCCATGGGCCAGGGTCGAAAAATGTATTTACGAGCCTGGCAACAATTCTCTGCAGACTCGGGTGATGTTTAATGATTTATCCGTCTCTGGGATAGTTTCGTTAATGCCGCGGGATCATCAGCCACCTATACCGGCTGAATCTTGTACGATGACTCTAAGATTGAGACGAGCAGGTGTTGACTTTTTAACAAGTCCAATCGCTCGTGGTAGAGGACAGATGCGCATAAGAACGGAGTCCAGCTTCTTAGAGCCCAGATTTGCTTCTATCTACGCTTACGGTTGTCGCCCTACGCGTTTAGACAAGCAAATTAAAAGACAAGACAAGTGGCCTCCATTTTATCCACCTCGAGACGAGGTAATTCGTTTATTTCGCTTCTAATAAGTAGACTGCGGATATTGATGTATTTATGGGAAACTTAAAGGTGCAAAAATATAGAGATTACATATAACACGTAACAACATATTGTTGCTTAGGTTCCATTTCTTTAATCTTTTTCGTAAAACTATGACTTTGCGTAAATATCTGTAGTCTATAGTAGCTCAAAAAGACACGCGAACACTTATAGAAATCTTTTCTGAATATATTATTTATGTTATAGGAAAAAGTTTGAAATTTCATTAGCAACAAACTTTACCAATATAATCATAAAAGTGGTGCCTCGTTTCACAGATATAATGACAGAATGAAATTTTATAATATATTAAAAATATACATACAATATATCCATAAAAGTTTTCTATGATACAGTGGCTACAAAAATTATGGGTACATTCTTTTATTTTCCACTGGAGCGTTTTTATCAAGTTCTACATTTCATCTTCGTAATATCCAAGTCCTGTATTTATACGAAAGTACTACCAAATGATACAGAATCTAATATACTCTGGGCCTATTAATTAACCCTTTAGCATATAAATGCTATAATAAATACAATGATATGTAAATACTTTTTATAGCCATTGTAAGTGCTCAGGTATTGATAAGTTATCCTCTAACTGACTTTTAATTTCTGCTGTATCAAGAATAAAACATTTAATCTTCTGCAGTATGGACTTCTGCCCCTAACATTGCACGATGATTACGAAGCAGCGGAACCACGTCAATTGGTGGGTGTTTCAAAAGAAGTAGATATCGTTATACCAAACGAAACTCGTCAGTCTCGTATCGTAAGCGCGCCTCTTACGAAATTAGGAATATGGAGAAAAAACATTTGGCTGACTAAATCTCTGCCAAGAGAAAAGCGAGCCCTGGTCGAATCTGACGTTGTCGTAAGTTCCTCGAGCGTTCGCCGCTTTCCAGGATCTTTCGAAAGTGGTCAGGAAGCCAGCAGTCATCCCATAAAGATATTACGATCTACGGAGACAATTACTCCTGAAGATTTTGCAACAGCATTGACCAGTAAACGGTCAAAAACCAACGAAACTGGCAATTGCACCGAACAACATCAAACGAGGCAAAGCAACTTGAACAATATAACGAAGATTCTTCCGAAAAATTTAGACGACAATAACGAATCAAAGGCGAACGTTAAAAGAGAAGATAGCTATCACATAAGTGAGAACGACGCGCCGAAAGAAACCAGACATTTGTATATCGATGAAACGTTGGATAATATTTTCCCAATTGACTTAGAAAACGATAGCAGAAATTGGCAGTCGAAAGAACACGTCGCCAGAGAAATGGAAGATGTGTTTTTACGCGGTGCCAGCCAGGCTTTGACCAGATACATAGAGAAACAGCTACATCCTGCTATTAAAGAGACACTTATGATTTCCATGGGATATACTATCAGTTACGGATAACACGTTCTTTCTTTGATCGATTAGTACCAATTTGTTGTAAATTCAATTTTTAGGAAATTTGTATAGGTATTGTAGGAATACGAGGAAAAAATCAGTATCGTCGTTGTAATAACGTTAATTTCTAGTCTTTAATACTGATGTCTAGAAAAGTGAAATGATAAATATTTTATTAAAAAACTCTTTGTTTTTAAATAAATCAAGTTGGAACGTTCGCTTTTTATGGTTAATACATGCATTTAGGATCAATTGCAAATGACAAATTATCGTAACTGTCCTTGATCCTTATTGGTCCTTCGTTTCTTTCTCTACGATTCTGGAAGTTAATTTAAATCTCAATTTCGTAACGAGATGTATTATTAACCAGAATATAAAATAGCAAGGCAAGAATGGATAAAACATTTGTCGCTTTGTAGTTTAATTTCGTTTTGTTCGATAGAACCTATTTTATCTAATAATAAATTGGTAGTTGCCTATATAAATATTGCATAAATTTATAGTTTAATTAATCTGATAAATATTGTGATTTATTTCAATTATTAATAATACAGAGAAAATGGGCCTGAAAAATGAACTAAATTAAACAAATTTCCTTAATTAATTGAAACTAGATTTAAGAATAGGTCGATTTATTACTTTACTACTGCATATCAGCTTTTCAAGGCAAATCTTAATATTTTCGAATACGATATATGTCATAGCATATCTTTTACATAATAAAAATAAGAAACACTATATTATATTTTATGTTATTACATAAAATATCTTAGCATAGGTAGCATAGGTAGTACATATCTTAGCATTTTTTATTTCTTTTTTCTTTGTAGACCTTTGTTAATATTATATAAATATCCATATTGCAAAAAAGTTAAGACTAATTATCAATTATATTGGCATAACCAATCGGCAATCTGTTTCTATCGGCACTCCTATTGTTTGCTTTGTCGTACACTATTACCCTCCTTATCTGCGATCAAGGCATGTGCTGCCATGTATTATATAGCGAAGGAACTGAAAGGTAGATGACACCCCATGGCTTGTTCAACCCATGTTTCAGATCAAGTAGGTTAAGTTCTGTCTACAGATATGCCACGTCCCGCCATTTATTACATATCGAAGGAATTATAACTTAGGTCGTTTTTGGATAGATGGTATCACATGGTTTATCCAACACACAGATCATGTAGCTCCATTTTTGTGTTCGGACATACCACATTTTGAGATCTATCCATAAATGCTCCAAGTTACAGTTCCTTCACTACCTAACAGTTGGCTGTACATGACGAACGCAGACAGGAAGGGGATAGCGTGCGACAAGAACAAACGATAGGAGTGGCGATAGAAAGACACCGTCACAGTATTCGATAAAGACAGAGGGTAGGATTGATAATAGATGCAGAGGGGCTGATGTGTCACATGACAAATATAGACGATACGACTATAATTAAGATGGAAGACGGAGGCTGTTTGCTTAATTTATATAGATTTTTGTGAATGTTTCTGAAAATTTGTCCTATTTCTAAATATTTTGTGTTAGTTATAAACATTTACTTGTTTATTCCCACTTTGAATGTTCATTTACATTTAATATGTAAACAAAAATATATTTCAAAATTTTTGTACGTTCCCTTTTTCTAATTTGTGAAGATAGCGAGGATGAGAGCTTAGAGTGACGACAGTTAAGGGCGAATGATAAAACAGGAGGATCCTCTTTGTGATATTGATTTCTTCAATGAAATTGTGAGAACATATAGTAATTTACATCAAATTTAGTTTTATAATATAATGTAACATATTACCCATAAGCTATGCTATATTAAATGGTATAATACTTTTAAATGTATATAATATTGTAGATGTATTGTTTATATGGTTTATAATGACGCGTATATTATGTATGTGACAAAATATTATATACACGTAGGCAATGTAATAGAAATAATATAATATAAAATTTACATTTATTTTACTTAAAACTATGTCATGCTTGAATGCAGTGTTCACGGATTGAAAGAACTCATAGGATCCTGTCGTTTCTTGAATTTTCCAATGATTCTTGTGATTTTCCAATATTTTACGGCCGAAGTGGAAGGTTTGGTGCCTTAGTGTATGCATTTATAGACAGTGTAACCTCCAGACAAGTACTTGTTTTAAAATGAACAAGTGACATTCGAGCCTAATAGGATCTAGGATAACAGAATCGGTGAAACGATTAGTCAAAGAAACGATTAGTCATGCTCAATCCAATTAACCATTCACAATCGAATCGTAAATTATAATCTGTATAAAATATAATTTGTAAGTTGTTTACAAAATATTGTTAATATCCGGTGTAAAGAACGCGCGTTTGCCGACGCGTTTGCGCGCCCAATTTTTGGACCGGTGCAGACGAGCGGTTTGCGTTAATTCGTCAATAGTTTTTACACGAAATTACCTTTCCGATCAGTTGTATCATAATACAGTTGGAATACAATAGAGTACTTCACGCGTAAAATGTCTTGTCCTATACACCCTATTTGTAATGTCATAAGAACCGCTACTATACTAAATCGATAACGTCGCATGCGATTCGAAAATATTATAAGGGTAGAATGACCTCCAAAACGAAAATGCATTGAATGTCACGTCTATTTTGTACCTCGTCTGTGGCACTAGTGTGGACAAGGACAGATAGAGAAATTAGTTCGCCTTTTCACCGCTATGTTGCGATAGTATTTCATAAATCTCACAATAATTTCATGAAAACGAGATTACCATAACGATGAAAAAAGATATCGTGATATCACTAAAAATATATTTTTCTCAAATGCATAATCATTATCGGACATCGTTCGTCAAACTGTATTTGAATAATCGCAATCTGTCGTGATATACATAATGAGGATCGAATGATTCTCTTATTATTACTGTATATGAATCTTTCAGAAGTCAGATTGATCAACTCTGTATTTTGTTGATTTCCTATTTCCATTACATAAGTAATCAATGTTTAATTCTCAAAAAATAAATATTCAAACAATACTCAAAATACTACAATACTAACAATATTCAAAATATCATACTCGTTGTAATACTTAGCGAATGAAACAAATCTCTACTTAGATTACACTTCATTAGTTGTTTTAGTAGACTAATCGTTACTTTTCTGTGCCTTTCCACTTATACAGTTGATCAATGTGGTTTCTGAAGGGCTCATATATCAATGTGTATGTAGGTCCCTGCAGAAGTGTAGAAAACGAATGATGGCGGTGCTGAGGGGTGAGAACGTCGAGGTGCTGCTTTCGCCCATATAGATCTAGCCTACAAATGTATACAGTATTTGACTCTGGTCATGGGTTAAGATTTCATTTAACTAGTTACAGAAAATCTCAAGTATCGTTTTTCTTGATAGAAGACAAATGAGATACGAATACCCACACATATTTTTTACATATTTGTTTATTTTACATATATGTCTAAAACCAAAGGCATGGAATCAGTTTAAGGAACTAGTGGGGATAGCGATGGCCAGTTAACAAAGCAAAATCCCGGCCAGTTAACGCAGCACTATTTTATTGCCATATGCAACCCTAGCTGTTACTTATAAGTGAAGATGAATATGGTACTCATCTTTGCTCATGGGCAGAAGATATTACTCTGAAGTTCTGGGACACGCGAAAAATGCCGTTTATTACAAGTTTTGCTATTTACAACTTTTACAGTATCTTACATCATTTATCGTGTCTCACGATTACCGCGTGTTTGAAAATGTTAGAATTTTGCAGATGATAACGAAACTTGTAATTATTTATTATTTACAGGTTGTAAATTTCGAGCGATTATTATGAATTATTATTCAGAGAGTTAAAATTCTCTGTTCTTATATACATATCTATTTTAGTATGTATTACGTGCAAAGAAAGTTTTCAAGTGTTTCCAATATGTAAATAAGATTTTGAACTATACGTAGACAATTTTTTCAAATTTTCAAATATATATCTTATAGAAACAATAAAATTATTTGAAAATTTGTAGAAAAAGGGGTCAAATACCCATTATCAGTGGGCGTACATTCGTGCATCACTACTCACGTATCCATTATATGCAAAGATAGCTCTTAAAAATGTTCAATGCTTAAATAAGATTCTACATAAACAAATTTTTCAAATTTTCAAACATATTCCTTATAGAAACAATAAAATTATTTGAAAATTTGTAGGAGAAAGGGTCAAATATCCATTGTGAGTGCATGCACGTATGTGCATCACTACTCCTGCACACTTACATCATAGTTACCTTGTGTGCAGGCCGGTGCACCCTTACCACGTAGCAGCGCGTGCAGCAGCAGCAGCAGCAGCAGCAGCAGCAGCCCGTCCTCTTTTCTACGTGTACGTATCATCCTTAGTGGAGGGGGTGAGATTGGTGCCATTTCAGTGACGTCAGAGTCGATCGTCAGGCGCAAACTGGGGGTTTGCGCCCACCATACTACGTCAGAATGACGAGCCGATAAACTACCTATCAGGTTTTTCTGCGGCGGGCGGGCCAACGGTCTTAGGGTAAACATTCCTTCTTTTTATTATTTTAAGTAGTTGCACGTTGTATTTCATTTGATTTTATTAAATAGTGATTTAATTTTGATAGTGAAGTAACCGTAAAGAAAGAAAAAAATGAAGGAGGGTGCTGAGGTGGTGGTCGGTGAAGCACGTTCTGGATTCTGGTTTCCAGGTGGCCACCGTTGGTTTGGCCGACGATGGCGAACTCGGCGGGGACGACGGTCGACGGCATCGACGTCGGCGAGAATGACGGTACGACAGGTGTGACCGGTGGCGGGCCTAGGAATCCTCTCATCTGCGGTGTCTGTCATGACTATTACAACGAGCCTTGTCTGCTGTCCTGCTTTCACACCTTTTGTGCCCGCTGCATCCGTGGCCCTCATCTTGAGGGAAAAGTCTCCTGTCCCATCTGCGGGTAGATAACAACGACTGTTATTGCATGGCGTCCTTAGGGTGGGTGACGATCCCAGGTCTGGGTTAGGTTCGGCTACTATGTGCATGTTATTACATTTCCTATTAGTTCTACTGTCTCTGTGTAAATTTTGTGTCTTAACATAGTGACAAAATTTGTTATGTCTTTGTCAGTTCCTTCTCCACGATGATCTTTTGCTTCGTACACTTTTGTTTCAATAATCTTGGGTTTAAAGAATGAAATTTCCTAATTGTTTTGATGTTTGTGGCATAGAATGTATAGGTGCGATAAGTTTTGCTTAACTTCATTGAGATATATATGAAATAAAACCCATATAGCTAAAGTTATTTTTATTGTTTGTATAAGTTGTAAATTATGTTTGTTTTGCAAGTACTTGTTTAGACATATTTCTTTATTGTAAAGTGTATGTGTTTCTGATTTATCGTTCAGAATGGAATTCTATAGATTCATCTTATTGTAATTGTTTATTCTGTTGTAATGGTTCTTTGAAATCCTTTTCTCTTCATATATGACTTCTCTGAGAATTTTTCTATAGTTTATGATAATATTCTTTTGCAAGAGTTGAAGTATTTTTCATATTATTCTTTACACTTTCTATTGCCTGTTACCACAAATTTACAATACATTACTGCTCATAGGCAACAGACACAGTTGAAAGATGGAGCACAACAACCACCGCCTGATCAGCTGATACGTCAGCTAGTTGAGTTGGCAAACTCTGAGAATCCACCTTGTGCCAACTGTGATAAACGGGACAAGTCTACTATGTTTTTTTGTACAACATGTGGTAAGTAGCAAACAATAATAAATGTAACCCCAATCATCCTACTATCTTATCCTTGAAACTTAAAACTATTTTTGAATATAGGACAAGCTTTGTGTACACACTGCAGGGAGAATACCCATCGTGCGAAGATGTTCTCTACACACGAGGTGTTACATATGAGCAAATGCACCAAGGATACACAACGTCGTTGCCCGACCCACGGAGAACAATACATAATGTATAGTCAAAGTGCCAAGTGCATGCTCTGCGCTACTTGTTTTCGCGATACCCCTGCGGATGCGAGGCTTCACTGCGTTGATATTGAAAGTGCCTGGCAACAGGCTTCGAAGAAGATGGAACGAGCTGTTAATTCCATTTGTGAGCTGCAAGCTGGCGTGCGAGACGGAGTGTTGGCTTTAAAATCACAATTGGATGAACTACGACATAGTTTGGATTCCGAAAAAAGGACATTGAATTCTTTCTGTCAGGGAATGCAGGAAGCCATAACGAAGACGCATGGAAGTACTCTGACAGAATTGCAGCGACAGTTTGAAACGAAGGAAAGGATGGTTCGAAGCCAATTGCTTTCATTAGGTAGTGCACTTCCTGTGCTGCAGATGCATTTAATGCTATGCACTGCCTTTACTAGCGGCGCGACGAAATATCAATTTCTCGAGCTAGCCCATCCGATGTTGGAACGACTAAGTCGAGTCGCACAATTAGGATATCCATCGAGGCCGCCTCTATTGACTGCACATCTGAAGACTAATTATAAGAATGAATTTGCTCGCGCACTGCAACCGTACGTCGGTCAATCCCAGAAGGAATCATTATATGACCAAACTCACACGACGGCTCAACAGGATCCGCCAGTGATTCAGGTACTTAGATACATTTAGCCTGGCCACCTCTCGATTACGAATTCCATCTTTACGTTCATATTACAAGTTTCTTTTTCATTGCATTTCTCGCGCACACTTCTGTGTAAGTATTTTTGTTTACAGGATTTTACTCGATATATGATGTGGCTTGTACTTAATCGTATGGTGGTAGTTAGTAGCCAGATTAGAATACAGTCATTCTTGTAGCAAATTGACTGTTCTCGGCAGACGTGAAAACGTTTCGTTTCTTGTTAGTTTCTTAGCCGATGATGTGGTAGTCAGTATCAGACAGTTTATTCAGACCCGTATATATCTATATACATGTCTGACGTTCTGGGAAGAAATGGCTCAGAGTTTACGTGAGATATTTCTTTTCCAAGCAGAGCAGCAAGTCTGCTCAGAGGATTCCAACCAAGAGCGGGACAGACGGTGGACCGTTTTCCAGCCACTGTCGAACATTTGATAGTCAGCTGAAGGAATTGAATCAGCAATTGCTCACTGTGAAGGAACGTTTAGAAGAATTACATCGTGATGTGGCAGTTCTGAGAAGAGCTAATACACCTCCGTTGGGCATACGTTACGAACAGGTGGCGAGGGATTGTCGGGTACTAGAGCAACAATTAGAGCATTATCAGATGGAACTAGAACGTCTTAGAAACGTGTTCGATACACTTTGGGATGAACAGTTATGTAGAATTCACATAGAAAAAGAAATATTCCATTCTCAGGTATTATTTAGATTTTATTATTGGCAAAGCTTGAACGTCTTGCAGATATGTTGATTAATGAATTCCTTTGTTCATTCAGATGAACGATATCCTATCGTTAAGAAGTCAGGTAAAACAATTGCAGAATCTTGCTCAACAATTAGAACCATATATAAAATCTTTCGCAACCGGAGTTAGTGCTGGTGAAGTAAGCATGATAGCCTCTGATGCAGCCAGTAATCAGCATTTGCAGGCGTTACTGGATCACTTGGCACGTTTACAAATGCAGGAACCACCGCAACCGCAAACCCAAGCCCCGACCAAGGATCATCGACATTCGCGTACTACTGCAACTAGTGCAGATAACGCGCTTTACATGAAAGGTATCTACTCTTAATTTCAATATACTCCAATTTCAAGATTATCACGTGATCCACGTGAATTTTTTATTTAGAAACGAAGGAGGTACCAACACGTTGCCGTACTCCTTCCGCTGATGTCGAAGCTATCTTGGATTCGAGTGGAAACATTATTGTCTATGGAACGGCCAAATCAACGGACTCGAAAAAAGGAATGTTTTGCCAATTGATTGAAAAAGCTATAAGTAAAGAAGATCGTAAGAAATCGCCGGGAAGAGAGGAAAGTCGTGATCGCAGTCAGAGCCGACGACCGAGGAAGTCTCCCGACAGTACGAAGCCTAAAACACCGCCTGGTCACTGGTCTGCCAGCAAAGTACGATCTTTGTATCGATCTCTGAAGGGTGGCAGTGGAGATAATTCTGCCGAGGGACTCGATCAACCAGAAAGGTGCACGGATTCCCAGCAACCACAGTCGCATACGACTGGTAAGAATAGATCTGTGAGGATTGTATGCACGAGTAAATAATGTTGCTAGAAAGAATTTGATGCTATAAATTTGACGATAGTTCAGAGGATTATGTAGATAGCATTTATGATCGATGTAAATAAAATCCTGATGAATGTACACGAGAATTATTGTACTATCGCGCCCAATTCAGGAACGAGTGCGGCAAAGTATCGCTTTCATTCAAAGTTATGCCGGCTAATTAATTAAGGTATAAGTTGATGCACAGAGTGGCTCGCTTCGGAGCAAACGTACTGACAAGTGATGCGGTTATTACATACTGTTCCACTTAAAACAATGTAATGGGTATTAATGGATGATGGACGATATTTCCATCTTTCTTCCAAGTTATACAGTTCGAGTATTCTTTTCATTCGGTGCACATCATGAAAATTTTAATTAAACCAATGTCTATGTAAATGCACGGTTCAATTCAATTCATCACTCAATTACCTATCTCTCATGCCAAATTCTTCAAATTCTTCTACATCATAGAACAAACATTTCACATCAAACATCGTTTAAAAACCATATATCTTAGCTACATTGTTTCTTTTAATTTTACAACATCGGTTCTCCGAAACATTAATATAACTAATTTCTCAAAGAAGGATGCATGAAGCGACATATTTGATTTTATCATCCTAGTTCATTCATTTAAATCATTCACATACTTCTAACAGGGGAAGAAGGAGAATATCAACGAATTTCGGAGGCGTCTAGCACGGGAGAGGTGAAGAAGCGAGTTCAGGCTCAGGTACACGCGGTTCCCGACGAGCAATCGATTCCTGCAGGCAAGGGAACCAAAGTGTATCCAGCTAGTGACTCGGAGGATGTGTTCTACGCGGATGAGAAGGCCTCGACGGAGGTGAGGAGACGTCGACGTGCGAGCTGTGACAGCCTAAGTACCACCGGCTCGGGAAGCAGGCGATCGAGTATTGTCGATGGGACGGTAGGTCAATCCGCGCAGGATCCCAGGAAAACAATGGTTCTTTTGATCGGGCCTACACCGAAGTCGTCGTCTCTGGTGCAGAAGCAGCGTTCCTGGGAAACATTCCCTCGGCCAAAAAGCAAACGCAGTGTAACGGCCAGCGAGGGGGCAGCCTCATCTCTTAGCCAGCTGAAGAAAACGGACAGTTTCGAGGGGCACGAGGAAACCGTGAGAACACTGGTGGCGGCCGTGCAGGAGACAAGGTCACACCTGCTTCATCGTCATGTGCATCATCATCGTCATCATCGAAAGAGCAAGACAAATTAAAATGATTCAAAGGAAGCCACGGTGAAGGTTTCAAAGAAGCTTTCTTTCAAGAGGTATCCGGCCCGGATGGCCAAAGTGCGGAAGTAGATGTTAAGTAGAAAGAAAATTATATCGAAATAAAAGTATTTACTAGGCTGTTCTGAGTAGTTAGGCTGCGTTTGGCTATCCGGGAAGGAATCGATACCCTCCAAAATAATGCCTAGCATACATCGGGGAAAGTATTATAGAAGGACTGTACTTTTTCAACCGATAACATATTGTTATTGGTAGAAAAAAAATAATACATTGTTACGCAAAATGGTACTACGAGGATTTTTTTCCAAGTATTTTGAGCGTTTTATTAGAGGTATTATAATAAACATAAAGGGCATTTCGTGTGATGTATATAATACCACAGACGAAGATGATCTTACGAATTAGGAATCGTTTATCGCTATAAACTGCTATTGATTAAAGCACCTTCGACAAGTGCATGTTTTTACTTTTACGAGACATTGTAAATTTTTCGAATGTTTTATTTCTCGGTCTGGACCAAGAAGTGTTTTCAACGTTTATATAATCATCTTATATAATTGATCGAGTAATTTCTACTCCCATGTATGTCTAGTCAGAGTTGTTTCAGGGTCAACCAGCCTTCAACGTAGAGCAGTCTTCAATTTTTTATCGAACAGCGTTTTGATTGCACTTTGAAGCGCCGAAGGTCATAATATTGCTGCCAATAGTCAAATAATACGTAAAAAAAGTATACATATTACATATACGTATATAAAAGAGAAAAAAGAAATTAATAAATGATACTCTTACTGTTGATGCAATCCTTACATGGTGCATAAACATTCAGAGGCTCAAAATAGGATTATAGGAATACGTCGATAAACTATATGTGGGTATTATGATTTAATTACTACTACTACTTACTACTACTACTACTACTGCTACTACTGCTACTACTATTACTACTACCACCACTACTACCACTACTACCACTACTCCTACTCCTACTATGAAAAAGTATAAGAAGGAAATAAGCAAGAAAGAGGAGAAGAAGAAGAAGGAGAGTGGAAATGAAGGAAATAATTTCCCATACTGCTCAAATCATGTGTTTTCTTTAATTTGAAATTAGAATTGGATTAAGAAGAATGGATTTTGTAAAGTGAACAATTGAAATTGAATCGTGAAAAAAAAGGAAGAATTAGAATTTATATATAACAAATTCAAATTTTATATATAACAAATACAATGTACACTCAATCCCTATAATTGAACGACGAACGAATCATCGATTGTGCATGGAAAATCGAAGTGACTGCATTTTGTCCTGATAAGAAAAGACAGCCTAATTATAACTGTACTTGTAATTTGCCAAACACACGAGGATCCATCGTCTGCAATTGTACTTCAATTATATAGGAGTATAATTGCGATAAATGTTTTTACAATTACATACACGTGTCAAATATTGAAGTGATTGTTTCATTAGAAATACACAATACTCAGCTTCCACGAAAAACGAAGGTTCCTCGTGAAAGTTAAATACAATCGTTAAAAAATTAAGAAGATATCACGGTCTTCGTACAGATCATGAGTTATTATAGTAAGTGTACACGATTAATTATGTATGAAAAATATCGAATTGCTGATAATATAGAGAAATACACAAGTTATGAAGTATAAAAATCGTTTAATTATCGATAGATATTTCCATTATTCGATGCAAACAATTTACTAACATGATTTTACGTATTCTTTTATTTTTTTTTCCTACTAGAGTTCAAGTCCTACAATTTTGTATGTGCAGTTTATATTACTATAACAAGCTATTTATACAATTATTTTTTGTAGAACTGGTGCAACACGTTTTTCCAACACAGTTTGCTTTATATTTCTAAATTTTAATAAGATTTAAGAAAAAGATATGGGGTATAATAAAAGATATCAAAATGAAGACGTTATACTCGTTATATTCGATAAAATCTATCTGTTTTATACATATGGTATTATAACATTAGTATTTAGATTGTAATCTGAATTATGTCATTTTTATCTTAATAAAGTATATAACGCACAATTTATTAGCTATGATAGTATATAGAAGTAAATTTACATTTTTCATTTCTTTTTTAATTATCAAAGTTTCTCTATCAAATACTTATTCTATTTTTCATACATCTACTTAAATTTAAGAATAAATACATGATGATGATTCTTGCATTATCCATCTCCTAATTTCAAAATTTTTAATATCAAAATTATATTTACAGGACAGGTGAAGTTTAGGAAAATCAGTTACAAATAAATTAATTTGAAATGAAATGTCATATTTATTATTATTTTATTATATTCCCTTGTATTTTTGCCAAACTATTAATATTGGTTACAGTTGGCAAAAGCTTTTCCTCTAGTCCTATTTGTGTTTTTTGATCGTTAAATCCACAATTAGTTTTTTTTGTTTTTGCTTCTAAATTAATTAGTTTCAAAATAACGTCTTTTTCAGCTGAATTTAACATTGTATTAAATGCTTTTTGAAAGCAATCTACTAAACGTATTAGTCCACATGAGGTAACGTTTTTACTGACATTTAATGTTGAATTAAATGGATTATAAATATAAAGAGGCGAGAAATCATTTTTCGGTTTGTATCTTCCATCTCTTATACAAATTGCTTGCGTTTTAAAATCGAAAATACTATAATATTCAAAAAAATTAAATAAAAGATTGTGCAAATCTTCATCATTGGTACGCTTTATGGATGTTTTCCAACTTGTAATCCAATTAAAATTAGGATCTTTGCTGTTACTCTTACTGAGTTCTGTAAACAGAGAAATAAAAAGTACAATACAATAAATGAATATAAAGAATTTTTTTAATGTTCATACTTACCTACAAAGCACCTTATGGTGTTCACAGATGGTAATATATCTTTCGTTTGTAAATAAAATATAATTAACAAAGTAAGGGAAAAATTTGTTATCCAGTGACCTGGCTGGTCCTTTGTCAAATTCATAACTCTTGCCCACTTACGAATGGTGCAAACAAGTGGCTTAATGCGCCAATCCAATTGTCCATATATATATAACAACTCAGACATGTGTAATGCAATCCTGTACAAATAATTTCAAAAACTATTGTAATACCCCAAAAAGATGAAAAATATATATATATTTTTATATAATAAATATTTATTACATACAGGTTTGTGCTACTAAGATCACATTTCATATTTGTATATAAGTTATAAAATTTAATTATAGGAACCCGAGCTTCAAGAATCTTTCTTATATCACTGATTCCAGGAATACACATTTTCATTACTGTACCTACTGCTTCTAAGAATTCTTTTTGTTCATTTCTTTCTGCAAGAGGGATATTTTGTGTCATAAACAAGAACTTCCTCCAGTTCTGAAAACAAAGCAATTTTTTTATCAAAGGTATACAAAACTGATAACATAATTATACAGGGTGGTTGGTAACTGATGGTACAAGCGGAAAGGGGGTGATTCTACGCGAAAAAAGAAGTCGAAAATATAGAATAAAAATTTTGCGTTTGAGGCTTAGTTTTTGAGAAAATCGACTTTGAATTTTCGCTCGGTACGCGTACGGTACGTTATAACGGATTTCACTGTAGATCATTGTCTCGATGGAAAAATTAAAAAAAAATTTTTATTCTATATTTTCAACTTCTTTTTTTGCGTAAAATCACCCCCTTTCCGCTTGTACCACCAGTTACCAACTACCCTGTATATACGTCAAAATACTTCTTCATACTTACAATTTCTTTATTACTGTTCTCAATAGTTTTACATAGTAAATCAAGATCACATCCTATTTGACCAAATCCATTAACAGAGGATCCAAATGGTACCACACATATATTGGGAAATAACCTAGATAAGTAATATGAAATCTCATTAGCAGTATAAAATCTCAGTCTTATGTCTAGATCTGTAATTTTTAAACAATTGTATAGGGCTATCATTTGATCTGACACCTAAAACATTAAAACATTTTCTATTATTATATGTAGTTTATAATCATAAAATTAAATTTATAGTTTAATATGTTAATACATTACAGAATCTACTTGTCCCAGTAATTTGTCAATTTTATTTGGCGTTGGAGCTTTAAAGTTGGAATATATACTAATATTATTTTCTGATTTATTTGGATAGATTTTCTTCCGTGGTTTAAATGAAAATAATGGTGTCACACTTTGAGCACATTCTACATCTGTTTTAAAGACAGCTATATCTCTGAGGTGTTGCACATCTTCAATTGATTGTAATTCCATTAATACAAAATTCTATAAATAATTATGCTACATTGAAATTATATATAAAGTTCATTAAATTGTATATTATAATGTTTAAATAAAGATCTATGAAATAAAAATTTCAGATGTCTACACTTACGTTATTATTCACTGTGTAATAAGGAAAAATGTTTACAACAGTTACATAATATTTACAAAACTTTTCAAAATCACTAATATGTTTCATATCAGATAGCCTTACTAAAATACATTTTTGTGCTTCATCCTGCCTGAATTTAAGCATTTGATCAAATGGTATATAATTTGTATGTTTATCTGCACCTACAAAATATATTTCTCACTTCATACTGCTTTAAATACTGATATTTACTGAACAATATACATATAACAATGCTGATAACACTTGTTATGTTAGTTAACTAAAGGAGATTAGTTATATTATATGTGTTAAGTTATTTATAGTCTTTTATTAAATATTAGATATTTATCAATTATATTATATTATACAAATGAATGTTAAGGCTTGAATTAGTAAGATAATCTTTAATAAATGAAATAAGAAACGAATAAAACAATAACTAAATTATAATGAAGGAAAAGAACCAATTGATATAGAGTTGAAGGCATATTTAAGAAAAAAAAAAACAGGAGAGAAAATAATACGATCATTGAAAGTTATGATCTTGCGAGTAAGGTTATGACACTAGAAATACAATTTTTTATAAAATTATCTTTCTGAAAGCATACCAACTTGATTGGAATATCTCATAACATTGTGTTCCGTTACAAATCTCTTTATATTTGTCGTACATTTACAATATAATGTATTTAATACAAAACCAAAATTACTATTAATACGATGAACTAACGCCATTTTTAGGCTCTATATTAGCACAAAATCGTTGCCAAACACGTGGTGATTATTCCATTGACTAACAAGAACAAGATAGATGTGATATTAAATGGGACTTCGTGTCTCAGTTTCTGAAATACCAATTTGGAGAAAAATCAGTGTTTCTTATGTCTTCTGCGATTTGCTACGATGAACATAGGAATTAATATTTAACTCATCATCGAAAACGAGGAACCCAATATATCCATGCATATATACATATATGTATATAAACAAGAATTTAACAAGCTTAAAGCCCCGTGCACACGTGCATATGTGAGGCTGTAAGAAATGCCTATTATAAGTCAATTAAAAATGAATATCATCAATATATTCGATGGATTTAGCTTTTTCAAACCACACGCAACGTCCCACACCACGCAAACCACACGTCAATCTGTCAATGACTATGTTATGTATGCAGCCGGTAACTTATCATGTGCATAGTAAATGAGAAAACAATATAGACTGTCCAGATCACACCATAAGAAGGAGATAGCTACACAAAGTGACCCATTTTACGTTTCTAAATACATTTTCAAAAAACGTTCGTAAGCCAGGATTATTTCATTTGTGCGCATCTTTGAATTTTGAATTCGAACGTATAATGATAATCGAATGTAGGTAAGGATGAGAAAGTATAGATATGCGAGGATAAGGAAGATAGACTGGCAAACTGGAGATCTCATATGAAATTATGTATACACATACAATATACATATCATGTACAATTTTAATTTTGATTATTATTAATGATTTATTATAATTGATTGTTCTAAAACTGTTCTTGAACGTATGCAAAAATATTAGTGCTGTTAATTCAACTTGACTATTTTGTTATATTATTACGACTAATTTTTTTCAATTACGTCATACAATCATGCATACTAGATATACTGTTTCTTTAGCATGAGCCAAATCTGACATAAAGATTACGATCTGATATCGAATAAAAGGAATTCGCAACAGACTTGGGAATGTCATCAAAAATTTATTGAACAGGGTTATATGTACCGATAGAATACGTAATATGTAGCTTTGTTTTTTATTCAAACTGTATATAAAAAAAGATAACCATAAATCTGTCTACTTTATAAAGCTTTTGAGTATAAGTACCATACTAACATTTTTTTAGGATAAATACTATGGTGCTACTTTTGAACTCCAAACTTTCAGTAAATCTACAGATGCTTCAAATACACGTTCTAAAAATTTATGCAAATCTTACGAAGAAAAGATTAATGAATCTTATGTAAAATTAAATATTGATTCCAAAAATGTTTGATATTAAGTGAATAATTTCCTCGCTAAGGTTTCAGAATAAGTATATAACACTAATAGAGAAGGCAGCAAGTTTAAAAGAACTTAAATTCAAGGAGATAAACTCAAGCAATCAGTTGTGATCAATTATGCAATTGCGATTCCCTGACTTGCTCATTCAGTTGCTTTTCTCACGCCAAGATAAACCGCCTTACAGACAATCGGCTTGACAGTTTGCCATTGGCGAGATCGATTGCCAAGATTTCTAAAAAAAAAAATCACTTTCACCCCGCTTGCGTTTCTAGCTGAGTCTGTCTGTACTTTTTCTTGTTTTTATGTGAAATACTGCACCAACGTGCAATGATTCTTTCATTGGCCTCTCGAATCCTATTGAACTCCTCTTAACTCAATAAACAGCTTCTCTTGGCACGAGTGTAATGAGAAGCAAGGCCATTCGCAGAAACTGTAACCAGTTTCGATATTTTCGCATCTCTATCTAATATCTACGCGGTTAATAAGAATCATATATCCGTAGAAATAATATGACGATCACACGAAGGATATGACCAAGAAAAACATGACAAGTATAGTTTTATTGATTTTCTGATTCCAATGTCATTTTATGATTAAACAGAAAACTCTTAAGATAATATGATCGAAAATGCAGATAACCTTCCAAATCTAAAGATGTAAATCTTTCAAAGATAAGAGTCTCGAGCTTTTTAAAAATAGTTGATAGATCGGCCAAATTTTGAGAGAGCCAAAGGTGTAATTATTTAAGACAAATGATATTTTAATATCTTCAATGTTGTAATATCGTGACGAGCAATATTTTGCAAATTTTTATCAAAGAACATACGTTTAGTGCCAAATTTTGAAACTACTTTCCTGTAGAAATATAGGAAAATAAAGAAATAGGAAAAATAGGAATAGGTAGCTTATCGTGTTCTTCCTCTGTAGTTCTTGTCGTTTCTTCAGTTAAATTACCATAGATCCTTCCTTCGACGAAAGTAAACGTTTGTCATCATGGAAATATTGATGAGTGTTCATGGAAGAAATTCACACGAAAAATACCTATCGTTTGCATCCGCGAATCTCAATTAATTCCAAGAACTTTGTTATGTCACGAACGCTGCACATCGACGATTCCCAAATAGATAAATCGTTTTATATTCGTTCGTAGGCAGTTTTCGCCATTTACGAGACAGACTTTCTCGTTACGATTTCTGAGCGACAAGTGGCGATTCAATTACGACAAGCATTTCATGGTACGTGTTTTTAGCCACCTAGCAGAAAGAGATCGGAGAAGAAATAGGTTAATTGTCTTCAAAATACGCGGCCAGTCATTACGCTCTTCTGGACAAGACTAAATAAATTGGGTGTTGCTAGAGCGATTCGTTTCTCCGCTCTTCTCCGTTATTATTCACACTTTTTCTACGTTTTCGCCGAAAACAGCACGCTGGCATTAACGCCCGTCCCGATACGATCGCCAACATCCTAAACGAGAGAAATTCCAACTGGTAATTTATACCCTCTTCCTTAATGAAAGTTCGGTCTATTCTCTTTTCATCTGGAATAAGAGATTGCGGAGCACAGTTATACGAATTTCTCTAAGCATTGGTTCATCTGCTGGAATCCTTTTTTCTTCCTCTTCCATTTGCCCGCTAAATTTCGATGGTCACGCAACGGATCAATTCTAAGATCATTTTTCATCGTATGCTTTTTATTAAAATTAAGGGTTTCATCGAACCACCACATGAATCTCATAGACTGAAATAACCTGTGAATCCGATTCGAAATCTCATCTCGGGGCATTAGTGGCAAGAGCAAACGATAATTACGCAATTTGCGTGTCGAGGAAAGTAAGTACATAGGTAGCTGGTATCGTGGATCGACTTATAAGACGCAACAGCAAGAATTCTCCTTGCGGCTAAGATCTTACTTTCAGTTGTTCGATGACAGAACGTAAGGCGTCCCGTGTAGCTCTTCGTTTGCACGCAACATTGAAAATTCCAACGGATTTTTTTACGACTTTACGACTTCGTTTCGATCGTTTTCGTACCCGTTGCACTCGTAAAATTTCTTCTATCTCTCACGAAAGTTATTCGAAAGTGCACAACGCGACGCGTCCCAAGGGGCAGAAAACTTTAACCTAAAAATCGTGAAAGTTTTCTCGCGAAATCGGCGCGATTCGTCAGGTTGGTAACGAGATCCACGTTGCCGAATAGATTCGCTTCTTCGTCGAGTTACGATTCAAACCAACTTTTCTTTTTTATCGCGGCACGTACAGGGACCCGTTTAACTCGATCGTTCCGCAGTTTTTTCACCCGCGATCACTGACGCGGAGGATTCATCGTGTGACGAATAGAAAGAGTGCCGAGCACAGAGACAAGAAAGTAGCCGTCTTCTACTTGCCTTCTCGTATCCATTACACATCCGAGAGGTGGGTGGATCACGATGGAAAGCGAATCGAACGCGATGAACGCGTTTTTTGCTCGGATAGATCGGTATCCACGTATTAGTGAAGTTTGCTCGCCGTGGGCTACCCTCGAGAACAAAAAAGTCATGGAGAACCAGTGTTGGTAATTACGATATTAATCGACTGTGACCAAATGGTCGAGAGCACCTCCTCTTCGGTAGAAGTAGATTAAACTTTCTTTCCACGCGATAATCCATTTCCAATTTTTCTGGATACTTTCCATCGGTCACGGAACTTGATCGATTTACAGTAATGAGTGAATATTGTTAAGATATATGGAATAACGGCGAAATAAGAAACTAATGTCCATACAACAAATTTTTAGTACACACATACGCAATAATACAATTAAATTTATCAACCATTCATCGATAACGAATATTTTTATTATTATATGAAAGAACTAAATTATTTATCTTCTTCGGATATAACTTCTACGAAATATAAATTGATCATCTGAAATCTTATCGATGGTATGTTAAAGTTAAGTATGCAATTAATTAATATTAAATATTATTGTTAGAGTCACGATAACCTTTGGATTAATTTGGAAGGATCTCTGGAACGACCTGAGGATAACGAACTCCTTAAATAATAAAACTGTCGAAGTACATTTTATCGTGCTATAAGGATAAATCATTTTTGCTCCTGCTATTTATAATTTTGCATTCTGTTAATTCTGAAACAATATTCTGCAATTCTGCATTCTGAAATTGCATTCTGAAACAATATTGCATTCTGTTAAAAGAGCAAGCAAGTGTCCACAAGTTCACATGCTCCTGACTTACTAGTACTATATATCCAGATGTCCCTGATTTATTAGAAAATCTCAAAGTGGCCTTAGATCGACATTCCTATCTCCTTCGTCGAATTCGATTCGATTCGAGAAAGGATAGGTTCTTCTTACGGCATGTGTCGCGATTGATCAGCCACTGACTCACTTCCCGATCGTTCGAACGGCTTCTAACTTCTTTCGTTGTGGCAATCGGCGCGGTCGTGAGACCATAAACGATCATCTTAGATGCTTCATCCGTTTCAATGTTTCCTTGAAACATCAATCGACGTGTATGTGGGTCGATCGTGAGAGATTCGTAACTCTTAACGTTGACGATCTAATCGTCATTGGTTTAAGTATATATGGCCTGAGATCTTCATATTTCTGTTAATCCTTTTGACCCAATACTCGAAGTATCGTATCTAAAACTATTCGACAGACGTATGTAATGCAGTCTCCTATTCACAACTAGAATGTGCAGGTATTACAAACTAATTTTTATCCATCACGAATATTTTTCTATATATATGATTCTATATTATTTTCTATATAATGTGCGATAAAATTCGATCGTCTACACACGAGCCATTCAGAATTCACATTGATCGATTCCATAAGCTGAAACGTACAAAGAACGATGATGTTACAAATATTTTTTTTACCATTGAATTCCTCTAAATGTACTAAACATTTTCATTCTTAATCTCCCATTGTTTATATCGTTCTCATGCAATAAGTAAACTTATGAACGTAAATAATTTGTTCTATGAGAAACAAAACCAAGAAAGAAATGAACAGAAAGTGGAGATGACCAATTTAGCTTCCGAGGGACTAAATAATATTGAACCTTAATCGTTTCCTTTCTGAAAAATTAGAACCAATCATTCTGAGCCGATCAGTTTGCCTTTGAAATGGCTCAAACACGCAGGCACTGTGCTTTTCGTGTTTCACTCGACCGTCGAAACACGTCACGTTCGTCTATGGATCGCGATTTGGGTCTACGCGAGCAAGATACATACCGTCGCGAATGGCTTAACGACAAACGCAAACTGAACCGCGTACTTTCTCCTAATATCCCTAATTTCATGGTCGCGATTCTAAGCGTATAATAGCGAACGATTGAACGTATCGTCATCGATCTCCATCGGAAAATAGTTGCGCAGAGTGAAAGCATCGCCGATCGGTAAACAGCGATCGATCGAAATTAATCTTCATGGGACCTCATTAGCGTGACAATCGATCTACCTATGACGTATATATAGGAGTCGAAGAATTCAGAATTAAGAATCTGTCCGCACAGATAAATCGTCGTTTATAAAACCTGTTACTCCTGGATACGGTGGACGAAGAAACGATAATTCCATCCTATGGTGGAATGAAGACGCACGCGGACGCGAGTGCAGCCACCGTTTACAGTTAGCTGTGTAAGCGGACTAGCAAGTTGCCTCTTCCTTGCCAGCCTCTCGTGCACCCCGCAGATTACAAAGAGATTAAAAGCCTGGCGAACGTGACGCGTGTACGGAATGCTCTCGATTTTATCTGATTGCAAGCGTAACAGAGAAACGTTCGTTCCGTCGAGCACGGCTACGAGGAAAAGATCCAGGCTAGATTTTAAGAAAGATCTGGGATAGATTTTAGGAAAGATCTAGTATCAATGAAAACGATCTGCGGAAACTAGGGTGAAATCTAGCACCATCTGCGAAAATCCATCCGATTCACAATGGGTCAGCGTGACATGTTCCATTATTCTCATAGTCTAATATCCCAATATATCCAATTGTCCTTTTTAATATTCAATATTATTTCGTTCAGAATACACTATTGCTACAAACTTAGAAGAGACTCGTTAACGATTATCAAGATATATTTCTCTTTTGAGTGCTAATGTATAATGTTAACAGTTTTATTGAAAAATACGGCATAAAATTTATAATCTTCATACGACGATACAAGATTATTATTATTCTTGTATTATTAAGTCATTAATTCAGCCTCCCAGGACTAATTAACTCCGCTTTCTTAATTTCATTTGAACTTTGTTTCATAAATACACGATTCATGTTCAATCCTCAAGAAATAAAGATCTATTTCTATAAATTCGTCTATCGTAGGAAGATGTCACAAATAATGAGAAATTCTAAGATAATTTAAAAACCAGTGTTTGTAATATCATTTTTCTGTGCTTTTTAATTTCCCCAGTTGAGCAGCGTGACTTCTGAGCTGTTCAATTAATGAATCTTAAAATTAATCATTTAGGTCTACGTTCAACGTAAGACAGTTTGACAATGAAGAAGAAATAATGATAGGAATATATAATATCCAAAATGGTGCAGAAAGGCAAAAGTTACGCCATAGTCGCACTTGCACTGTTGAAATTCTATGGAAAATAGCTAGCTTAAGATTCTAAAGAACCTATATACAGTAATAAATCGTTATCTTTTTTGAAATCTTCGAGTTGGAAAATTTCAATGCCAAGACATCCTACGTTTCTTCCTCGAGGATGAGAGATATCGTGTCGTTTCTGTTTGGCCATTTTTGTCTGTTGTTTGATCAAGTAATCGAAGAGAAACGTCCACGGCGCTTTCGCGAGAGAAGTAATGCGATCGTTTAAACGCAAATCGTCTGACGTGAACCGTTCATTTATAGAATAATTAGTAGTCGCTGGGGAGGCCCCATTACGTCTCCTTGGCTACGATCTACTCGCGGCGATTACACGAACCAGTTATGGCGTTATTCTGATTAGCGGGAGCGATGGTAAAGAAAAAATGGTAAAACGACGTGCTCGATTATAGAGAATTTAATACACCGCGTATATAGCACGCCTACGGAGTGGATCCCGCGCGTTTTCTTTCCACTTTCATAATACGCTTGTAATCTTTGCGCGTAAACGCAACACGCGGGTTAATTATCCTTTCTAACGGGGATAAACGTTCCATCGCGAGTTTCTAATCTATTTCGGTGATGCACTCGTGACTTTTACTTTTCTATGGCTTTCGAACTAATTGTGCTTTTCATTGCTAAACACGCTACGCAGCGAAAATAGTTCACCGGTGGATTCTGTCACAAGTTGAATGTTTGGAAAACGGAATCTTATTATCTCGTACAAAGTCGACATAAATAATGGTCGAATAATTAGTTAGGTTTGATATATGCGTATTAAACATCTGAGATAACACGTGCGTGATGAGATAGAAAGGTTTATGATTGAACAAGTGATGCGTCGATCTTAATACAGATATAGATATTAATATAATAATTCAATATTACGAACACAAGTTAAGGAGCTGTGTTCCACCCTTTAAATATTATTACATTAATTTGAGTATTTTATAGGTTTTTATATATAATAGTATTACATAGATTTCATACATTTTTGCACGTTTATATATAAACGTGTCCATAAATACCTAAACATTCGTAGTCTGCTAATGAGGCTTTTCTGTTCTACTGGCTCTATGAAGCTATGGTGGGTTGTTTAAAAAGTTTGTAGGATTCCTAGAAATCTATTCTATTACTTGGAGAATTATTTATTACAAACTGTGAATACTGCTTCTAATTGGACATTACTTACCTGTATCAAAGAGGATCATCTGGAATTGATCAATGGGGAAGACGCCGTTTTTTAACAGGACAACATTGAACCTAATGTATCGATAAAGACCAGGCAAAAAATGTTAGACCATAGTTGGAATGTTCAGCTCCCATTCACTACATATGCTATATATAATCTCACTATCATCTATTCTGGTCATTATAAAACGCTTTTAATGGTGAGAAATTGAATACCTTTGAAATGTGCAAAAATTACTTGAAGGAATTTATTCATGCAGAAAAACAGGAAGATTTCTCGAAAAATGATTTGTGAAGCTATTTGATGAATGATAAAAGTTAGAGTCGGAGGAAAATTTAATTTATTTGATAAAACATTAATTCTGTGGAAATTGCCTTTATATTTTTCTTAAGTTTCCCTATAGGTTGGATTCGACCCTGTTGCATTCAATTCTAATCTATTTCATTTATCATTTTCCAATCGTGGTTAGTCTAGTCTATTTCAATTCAATTCTCTTCAATTACAATATACGTATAAAATACATTCTTTTGTTCATTACAAATTTAATAAAAATGCATCGATGTAAATGTAGTTACCGTAAAAGTAACTTATTGGATATGAATCTGTTGGAACGAGATATCAACTATAACTTGAATTGTAAAGGGTTGAAATTCTAGTTGCTATTGAACTCGAACTCGAAGCGTGGAAACAAAAATGCCTCTTCCATCTCCCATAAATTCCTTTCTTCTTTTTCGTGGGTTCCTCGTTACCGTTAGCTCGGATGCACGACTCATGTTAACGTTCCGTTTTCGTTAATTGCACGAAATTACCTAATTCCCAGGAGCCCTATTTCAAAGCAACACATTCTTGTATGGTCGTGTCCATTGTAAACGAAAAACGGTCCTACCTGCGCGATTCGACGTCCGCGTATTCATTCACGGTCTTAATTAATTTCCAAGCAACGGCGCGGAGAAGAAAGTAAACAACGATTTACATGACGTGGCTACCGTTTCCTTTTACGAAACGCGCATACGTATTTCTCACGAAAGCAAAATCGTCTCGAAGACATATTCAACCGGCTAATTAACGACTTATTAAGATGGAATCATTGCCTCTGAATAATTGCTTTTATATCGATTCTCTTACACAGCCACGTTTCTTGCAAGTCGTTATAGTTCGCAGTATCGTTACGTAGTCACTTCATTTATCAAACTGCGATTAAAAATTGGAAACCAACTTCGAGGAAGCCTATTCGCTTGAGTATGGTAATTTTCTAGCAATTAGACGAGCTCTCTTGATCTCGGAAAGTTGACGTGGTAGAAGTTTCAGATTATTATAAGCACACTAAGGAACGATTGATCTACTACGGCCTCGTTGCACAATTTTCTAAGTAAATAAATAAATTGTCAAATTATCAGATTGTTTGTGAAATTTTTATGATGCTTGGAAGGCTAATAATGTTTGTTTCAACTCAAAAATATTGATTAGTGACTAATGAATTCCTATACGATCGGGTCAATATAAGCTATACTAATTACAATTGATCATATGCAATCAGCTTGTAGAACTATACTTACTTCACGATAGAACTCCATTTATCTGAATCCATTTATCTAAAAATAAATTGTTCCTATAAAACTGAAGTTCTATGCTCCCCATAGATGCTCCCCACAAACTATGATCTTTGGTTCAGATAAGTGAATCCAATCATTTAATAAAAAAATAGCTGACATTTCATTTACTATATATCGAACGAACGATCCCTTACTGTGTATTTTCCAAACTATTAGAATCGCGTTCGTCTCTCCGACAGAACGATTTCCTCGAAGATGCATACATCAAGATAAAGTGGAATTCCATTGTATCGCTAAACTTGTTAATGTTGATAACTTAGATCGATTGTGCGGGAGGTCTCAGGAAAGAAACAGGAAGAAAGAGAACGAAATGTGAGGACGTGCATTGAGACTGGCACAGGTGGCATATACTGGAGGATCTGGCTAGTGTAGCGTTCGACAGCAACTACCTGTCGGTGAGAAAGAACGTGATTAACAAACGTGATCGATCCTCGTGATGCCCGAGATAATTCCGAGCGGGCAGTCCTCGCACGCACGATCAATATTTATAACGCGTGGTGGCCGGTGCTCCTGTTTCTTCGACGCGTGGAATCTACTGTGGGCAAGCGTGCACGAGCACGACGGACTCGCGTGCGAACGTGATCATTTTCCAAGCGTTACGGATAGAAATTGGCCGTGAACAGCGCTCGAGAGGGAAACAGCGATCCAAGCGTCGCGACGCGTTGTACGGAATGCTACAAGATCGCTGGATCGTAATCGATGGTTATTTCAACACATTGCCGCAGTGGCTATTAATAGTCTATGTTATTAAATTTTATAGAGTGATCACAGTAAGATAAATTTCATGGACTTGGCATTGAATGAATTAGAACTTTGTGAGAAGAAATATAATATATTTTGCAAAAATTAAATGTTATAATGTAGTATTATTATACATATGGCGGCTCTCGGGACAAGATATGTATATATATAACTCGTATGGCAACTAATGTATTAATTGAAGGAATCGTATTGAGACAATACGGGTGATAAATCTTCTTTGCTAATTATTTTGTTAATCTGCGCTCTTTATAAATTGTTCGTTTTCGAGAAAGAATTTTTATAGTACGATGTCTTATGAAATGTTGGATTACATAACATGAAATATCTGTGTTATCGAGGCAGACTCGATTAGGGGTTCAAAAGATTAATACTTTCCCTACAGCACCTATGGAACCGACAATACGGTAGAAGTCTATTTATTGAAATTAAATCTTTAGTTAGGGTCAGATTAAATGAACTGTTGACTATTAAATCCACTATCAAATCCAGTTATCTAAACGTGAAATACGTATGAAAAATTATAGGTAGTGGAGAGAATTAGTGAACTCGAATTATGTTGACTATCTATGATGACTTTAGATGAAAATGTCTGTATAAATGGAATAACATCTTGAATTTGGAAATTATCTGTCAAAATACTGTATTATATAGGCGTGTGTTCTGCTGTATTATCAATTGTCAATAGTCAATAAAGACATATGTTAGAATAGAAGAATAAATTGAAACTTTAAAACTAATTCGCTTCGAGTCTTAGGAATATTCCTAAAAGTGGAATCCCAATCGTGAGGAAAATGAATAGAAGCGGCTCTCCATTTTTCTCGATTCGCATAATTGCACAAACCTACACGCAGACTGACTCACAATAGAGACCTAAGTTATAGCTTCAGATATGTAGATCTGTTCATCGTGTAATCACGGTACTTGCGCGGTACCGAGTCACTCCGAAGATTCCCTGATGCTGATACACATTCTTTTTCAGGAAGGTAGCAATTTTCCAACTTATATTTCCCCATTTATGTACGACACACGGAAGATAAGTACTCGTTTGTAACAAAACATCGCATATATTCTCTGAATTTTCTCTTCGATATACTGCCTTTGAACTTTGAAATTTCCATCGTACAATCGTTCTTCTGAATAATATTTCTATTAAATCTCTAAACAAAGAAGCAATTTTTATTTGAAATTCAGTAGAAAGCAAGATCCTTAGTTTCTAAAGTTTCAATTTATTGTTCTCTCTTGCCCTATTAAAATTTATTAGAAACATTTTTATTTTTTTTTTTGTTCAAATTTTATCTCTGAAATTTAAGTTCACCGTGTTACTCTTACATATTAAAATTTATTGAAAACATTTTTTATATTATTTGCGATTAATAATGGAATTGTTAATAATGTTCGTTCAAATCTTCCAACTCACAACGTTCACAGAAAGACGAAAGACTTACTTTACATGCTGAATTAACATCTTGAATCTCAATTGTTTCTATGCGGAAGAAGAATGGTTTTGTCGTTTTAAGAATAATACATTCCCACAGCGTCTAAAGAGACTACTAACGAAGGAAGCAAAGCGTCACCGCGACTGGTTTAATTAGCATCATATTTATACACCTAGTCGTTATTAAATTCTTGTTCGTCGTAAATTTTCTAATGTCCTCGTGGTCATGCTATCGTTATTATGGAGAATATGCGACGCTTTCATCCGTAAATGGCAATTTCTTGATGCTATCACCGATGCTTTCGCTTAGCCTTTTAGCAATTTAAGAAAAATACCAGTCCTATTTTCACCCTAAACGTTTCAATGTTTCCGCTCGGTACTGTTATCATTTTATTCGTGTGATAGGTCTTTACGTTGTAGCAAACCCTTGATAAGCTTCGTTTGCATATACCAAAGTAAGTCGTAAACGTAAAGAGGTCTTAGAAATAAGTTTTACAATTTAACTGGTTTTATCTCCAATCTGAGAATAGTTCGAAAAAGAATAAACAAAAAATAATTTCATAGAAAATTATGGTTATTGAACTGTTAATATACACGATATGTTTTATTAATAACGAAATCGTACACATTAACTGTAGGGATGCCACTGACAACTAATTATATTATCTAATTTTAAACATATTGCTCGAAAATTGCTTATAACTAAATTTGGAATTACAAGACGAAGTGCTTATACACTTCGACCTAAATACATGTATAATTAAAATCTAGCCGTGAATTATACATACCTACCTGTGTATGTATCATAAGTACTGTGCTGACTTTGAAAAGTTACCGAAGCTTTGCATAATGTTTGCTCTTCGAGCATGAAGATGATGAAAGCACGATGACACATTTATGAAGAGAGATTTCATCCAAGACTAAATTATTCAATTTCGCAAAATTAAATTCCTTTTATATCAAATTTAGTTTATTAGCTAAATCAATTATTATAGAATGATCTCACTTCCTGCAATTCGTACAATTACGACACTCATGCTCGAGGGCACAACGATTCATAAGAACGCAAACTACCGAAATCCTGATCGAATCATTGAAACACGTCCTGAACCTGACGAAGGATTCAAGTCCACGGGGGAGAAGAATTAATGGTATATACCCGTTACATAACCTACACGCGATGTAATCAATTAGCTTTCAGAGCATTAAGTGGAATCATATGGTTGCCTGTGTAATTTTATCCAGCGACAGTGGAAATGGTCGTCCCGGCTATTAAGTGATTTGTTGTAAACCAAAATTAAATACACCACGCTCGTTCGCGGTTAATCACGCTGCTGACGAAAATCAATTACAACTGTTCCGCCGCTGATTACGCTGCTAACGTGTAATTAAAGACCCCGTTCTCGACTACTTGTTGCTGATTTCCAGGCACGGGATGAAATATATGTGGAAAGTGTGGATAAACCTGAAGGAAAGCTGAAAACCAGTCATTCACCAGTCAAGTATTAGCACGAGAGGTTTTGTTTTAGTTGTTAATTACTAATCTTGATGACACACTTGAATATTTAATCTATATTCTTTATCAATCATTTTCTACATCTATAAAGCGCAAATAAAATTTAAGTTAAGGCGTGAAAATATAGTAAAAGCTAGTTGATCTAGAAAGAACGGGGAAGAAAAAGAACAGATCGAGGATACATATGCAAATTTGTGTTTCTCTGAACATGATTAAAGAAATAAGAGCCACGTATCAAAGCATTTGTATCACTTACTAAATATTATGATATCTCGTACGAAGATTATAGAGAAAATTGTATTATGTATAAATTTATATAATTAAATATTACGAATAATTGTAAATAATTTAAAATAATTGTATAATTTCGTTTAAATAATTTTCTGGCTTTTATATTACTTAATAGTTAAAATGATATACTTAAATATAACATAGCTGAAAAGGGGATCAATTTATTCTGCTTAAAAATATAATTCTTTTAGCAACTGATGACAAAACCATGGAGTTTCGTGAATAAGCTAACAGGACACCTAGTATCTGAAGTATGATAATCGATACATCTACAATCGTGAAATACTTTTAATGTAAATATTCCTTAAGGAAACGTCATAAACACGTTTTTGGCAAGACTCGTAGACAAATTGACTGGCAAGGTACCAGATCTCAAAAAATTCTTATATGAAAAAAATGTAAGGTATCATTATCTTTCTCTTATGTTATATTCATATTTCTCGTATTCTATAAATTCTTGCACCTTCAAATTTTTCATGCGCACACGACGCCGTCTAACGAATACACATTCGGGCTTGTAGCGTTAACGACTCATAAACGATACAATTTTTCAGAAGCAATAAAAGAGAAATATTATCTGGATTAATGAAAAATATTGAATCCCAGGAAGATCACGAATATGGAGCGGAATGTTGTCGTACCATTGCGATTGGCATTTGTCGTTGGCGGTTCTACAAGATTGGATCGTTCTTGGAGTACTGGCGCATTCCGTTTTAAGTGGAGGGTCAAAGAAATAAAGATTAATCCCGTGATCTTGAGCGCACATAGAGGAAGGATAACACTTGGACAAGTCGTTGACTTTTCTTGAAATTCACGATTAACCATGAATCTTTCCACGATCTCTATCTTTTCACGTGGAAAAAAAAGAAAGAAAACATAAATCGTAGAATTAACCGTTTTGTACCGCATAATCAGCAATTATCAGAAAAAGGGGGAAACCGCGAATAATTTACAATTTTCTTACCTGATCGTAAGAATCTATAAAGTTTCTAAGAGTAGTTTCCCTCGTTGAGCGATAAAATGAAGGAGCGAGGAAATCGTGGCTAGAGACGCAACGAAACCGATTTAGAATCGATTCATCATCATCATCATCATTATCACTGTGCTACGTGGATCGACTGTACGACCTGCCTCCGGCTCACCACCCTCGTGAAACATTAACGAACCGTGACATTCTCATTTTACAGAAATGTCGGACGAAATGCTCAGTGAATATTGGAACCTCGAAAGTTATTCCTTGGGTGTTTTCCTGCGACTTCTTCTCGATTGTGTTACTTATCAGATTTATGCTAAAAATATTAGAAAAATATTATTTTTGTTCATTTTACTTTGATATACACGTAATAAGAATTATCTGTTACGAGGAATTGATACGGGTTAAACTAGTTGGAGAAATAATTGTTGAAGAGAAAAGTCAGATAAAAAGTTCTGAAATTTATTACACAATAAGATGACGAATAGTGTAGTGACCACATTACTGACTTTTATGCATTTATGAAAAATTTTAAAGTGTAAAATTCTACAGAATGCGCATAATATGAAACAATATATAAAATAAACAAAGTAGAGTACGTTTTATAATATTTAACGGATAAAACGATCTCTTATCCAGTTCCAGTTTTTTAATTATATTCGCAAAAATATGAATTTGTATGAATATTCGCAGTCTAGTAATAACAATAAATATTTGTTCATCTTTCAAAAACTCAAAGAGAAATATATTTAATCGTGAAATAAAAATGCAAATAAAAATACAACTTGGTACAATAACATTCTTTTAATCACACAATTGGTCTTCTGATAAAGAATGAAAACTGTGATTTGTTCCGTTCTTCGCCTATCTTTTTCAAACTTACTCTATTTGTCAAAATCATTTTGATATTATATGCACGATCTTTAAAAGCTAGATATTTTATTCAGAATTAAATAATTCAGTCGAAGCCAATCAAGCGGACAAAAAACAACAATCGAAAGGCGAAGTCACCCATCGGCATTCTTGAAAGGAAGAACAAATGCAGTTAGAAAGCGTTACGAGGCTCTATATTGTTCCATTTCGCTGAACCTAGCCTGATCGTTTCGCGGATTCGCGGCTGCTCCCCGCGAATAGCCATTTCACGCGAGCAGATATTCAATCTGACATGACACACATGTTTCTTACTGCGTTCGTGCCACCATCGGATTGCACGCTGCGTAACTGTGCTAGATTATCAACAGGTCTGCGGAGAAAGTACCGCGAATAATTCATCGGATCATGCGTGATTGATCGTTACAGGAGAAAAATCGTTCGCGGTCTTCAATGACGCGCGTGCACGCACAGGGATATTGAAAATGAAAACGAAACGATCGGACGGAAAGTGGTTTTCATACAAGATTTCTTGATCGAAAATTTTCTGATGGAGGATTCTTTGATCGAAAATTCTCTGATTGAAAATAACTCGATCGAAGACTCGATTTAACGATGGATCGTAAAATAACGAAATGGAGGTTTCAAACACGTTTATACATCAAAGACTGAGGATCTATTTCTTTCGCAGCTTATCATGGACCTTCATCAAAGGAAAATGGCAACCATTCGGCATTTTACGGATGTTGCACGCAGCATGTATTCGACGATCTGATTGTTAATCATAAGAATACTTACAATGAACCATGAGCCACATGGGAGGAGTTGTTTTACGATCCTCGGTTCGTAAAAACAAAGAAATCTTCCCTGTGTTACATATGCTATGTAAAAAAAAAAAAAAAAAAAAAAGAAGGACCATTGAATCACGTCCGAATTGATTAAAGATCAGTCACCTGTATTTGAGGAAGGTAGTATCTAGAAAATTACTTGATTTTGCATGCGGAGGTGTTAGCTTCTTTTTATCCACATTTGCAAAAGAATGTAGGGGTTAAGGCAAAGGTTAAGAGCTAAAAGTTAAGTATCGTCGAGTGAACAAACGTTGCAATTTTGCCAATTTCGTCGCCAAACGAAAATACCTATCGTCGAGGAGCAAAGACCGTAGCGTGATGTAGCCTGAGGAGGAGGAAGAGTGAACCGTCGAAAAAGCGATGGCGAACGAACGAAAGAACGAACGAAAGTGTGTCGTCCATTCTGGCACGTATTTCCTTTTCTATGTTCAGAGGGGGGCATCGTTGTTCGGGCCCCGACAAGCTGAAGAGCTTGAGGAGTGCTCGCGGCGCGTTGCCCCATAGTGGGGGCAGCGACATAAGTACGAGACGGCCTTAAGAAAAGCCTTCATTCTGATAGCAGATCGCGATTCACGGAGTCGGTGAACTTGTAAAACGCGGCCAAAAGTAGCCAGTGACCAAAGGTAGCGATCGAGTGTGAAGACAAGAAAGACGAAAATCCGGAAGAAAAATTAATAAAAAGAGAGGAGAAAAGGTTTGATAGCGTCGAGGGGAAGCTTTCGATCAGGATAAAAGTTCGTTCGATGCGCGAGACCGATGAGATCGCGACCGCGTTGGTGATCGTTCACGGGTGCACTTTCCAGTAATTCCTCCAAGAGACAAGAGAGATCGAACCTCTATAGATCAAACACTATTCCGTGGATCCCGCTGTTCTTCCAAAGGCAAACGAGGTGGGTAGTGTGAACAAACTTTGCTCGACAGTAATTGCTCAACGCGATACGGCGCGAATACGTAGAAGGACTCTCTGGGCCAAACAGCGTTCGTTTACGTAAGTCGAAGGCCACGATTTCCTCCCGGAGGAAAGACGACTTTGAGTCTCCTTAAAGGAAGGATAGAATAATTATCGAAATCGTTAGTCATCGAGTATATGCCAACAGCTATTAACATCTACACTGACCTTCCACAATTCGATCGAATTTAATTACAGTTAAGTGAAATACTACGATTAAAAATAGAAAGATCAATCTAGGAAACGGAAATACCATCTGATCCGTCTCGATAATCATAGTGAACCTACAACAGTTCGTTGAGAACATTGAAAATTTACAACGTTATAATTTAAAAGAATCGTTTCAGGTGGTATAAGAAAATTATAACAGTTTCCATCGACCGCGACGTTTAATTTTTCTCAACAAAATCGCGCCAACCCATCTGATCTCTCAATTATTATTAAAACATTCTTCCTCGATGCGTTTACAAAGCGCACTTTGTAATTTCAGATCGTAAACAATGAAAACACAAAAGAGAGTGTAGAATACGCGTAGCCGCGCCGTTTAATCGCCACCGGAGATCGTTAAATCGTTGCAGTTTTACCACGCTCGTTATCTGTTCCGTTAAAGTTTCCGCGATTATCGGAAGTTAACACCGCGCGTTCGCACACCGGCTCGATTTACTGTTCACCGTGTATTTCTGCGTTTCGTTTGGGTGGATATGTTGCCACCACTCGAGATTCGAGGACGTTATCGCGAAACGGTAATTCTCAGAGACTGCAACAGCGACTTCCTTGTTGCCACAATGTTACACAAGGATCCCGTGAGCTGAGCATCCGCGAGACGCGCTTCGGGACAAGAAGAGGTTACAAGAAGCAGAAGATGACGGGGGGTTGGCGCATCTTTCGAGTACGTTGGCGCTCGGCCTCGAGCTTCCTTACACGAGCTCCTTCAGGAAACGTTTCCTCTCTGTTTATTTTCTAAAAATTCCCCAGAGACGCGGTCTGAGCATTAAGTACCGTGCGCACGATTACCATAATCGGAGTTCGATAATCGAGCGTGGACATCGCGATGCACACGGCGCATCGTTTATGATCCCACGTCGGATGGAAAAAAAGAACGATAAGAGTTTTCAATAGATTGACATTACTGACTCGATCGGAGACAAGATGGTGGCTCTTTTGTTTACTGGGTTAGGGTTGTTGTTACGCGAATTCGTGCTTTAACGAACTAACGAAATATGTCTGAAGAAATGCTTGTACTCGTAAGAATCTATACGAACAGCGCGTGTGGGAAACACAATAAATCAAATTGTGTTGGTTTTCTGAGTTTTATTTCACTTGGTGGCTCAGCAGAAGTATTTTGACAATTTTTGACGAAGCAGGGGATCATCCGACAGATGATATAGGCCTTTTGAAAATAACTGGTAAATCTGATAATGTTTTGTAAGAAACGAATATTAGTTTGACTGTTATGTTAGTTTGATTTAACTAATGTTAATCTGCATAACTGTTATGTTATTAATATCTTTTCAATTTTTAAGAAGCTAACAAAACCACGTATTTAATCCCAAAATAAGTGAAAAGATTGGTTTCATATGGAATTGATTGACAACACATTGAATTTTAAAATTGCTCCTCTATAAAAGACAGAGCATGTGATTTATCATCTTTGCACCTGTATTTATTAGAACACGTATCCATTGTAGTCATAGCCTAAGGGCTAATGCTCGATGCCAGATTATATTCGCTATCTCAACAATATACTAGATTGCTAGGTGTATTTTATTTTATGATTTGAACTTTTATGATTTTATTTATGATTTAGACTGTATAACATTGTGCGCTCATCGTTACCGAGGGTTCCATATATTTGAGAACAGAATATGGTTCATCAAACTTTTCGAGGAAGTATGGTCTATACCGTCAATCCATTTCACTTTTGTAGGCCAATCAGTTGAACTTGGTTGACGATATTCTGTTAGTCGAATCTCTTCACGTCAATATCGCACTCTATCTGTGAAAAATCTACAGTGGCTACAAAAGTACTTTCATGTGATTAAAAGAATTGCATATTACACGAATAAAATGTAGAATCTGATAAAAAATGTGAAAATACTTTTTGCATTCACTTTAAGCCTTTCTAACAAAATGTACTTCGTCATACAATCCAGTAGATTGATAAATCTATCCAATGGAGTTTAAGAATTAGTTTCATGCAGTCTTCGAATAAAATTTTTGTCCTGAAAACCCAGTAATCTCTTTTCCTGTAGATCGCATCAAGCACTGGTTTTGAAAAGTGGAATTTCGTCAACGATGTGAATGTGGAGATAAGGTCCGAATAACAGTTGTAAAATCGTGCACGATCCGGTAATGCAAGCCATTTCACGTGCTCGTCTAACTGTCGTTCGACAATTCTTGGAAAACGTTTCTTTCAAAAAACATCTGAAATTTGAATCATATTCTGTCACTGAAGTATTACTTGAACGCGTACGTATATGATCGACGCGGTAGATAGTTTTGCGGGCGATTTAGCTTTATCGAGTGGACTTTGATGGCAAGGACGTTCGTTCGCTCGCCAAGGCGACTCTCTTCTTCGTTTTGCGCTACTTGTGCGTCACGGAAAGTGCTTTCCAGTCTAACATTAATGACGTCGATGTCTAAAGTTATCCACGGGAGTTAGCGGAACCAGTTCGCGCACATTGAAACGTAACTCGATCGACGAATGCACCAACCGAACGGTAATGGGACGGGATTACAGCCGCGGGAATCGTCCGAGCTTTCCGTAATTAAGATCGTGATATTACCGAAGTCTAGAAATAGGTTGTTCGCGCACCGACCGATAAAATCGTCGATTAAATTACGATGTGACACGAAAAGTATCGACTCAACAACCGCTTCTACACGTGTTACGCGGAAACGATATCGTCCAAACGAATTTATGGAACCGACGAGACTATCATTTTTGTGAACATTACGTGATAGGAAAATGATCGGTAGAATCGATGGTCTTGAATGGTCTCTCTAGTTTTTAAGCTTCGCGTGTATTTCTAATTAAACAGCCGCCGAGAACAGAATGAATGCAAATTGTGCGCACAAAACGCTTCCAGCATGAAAATGGTTAAGACGGTAATTTTTCAAAATGTTATACTTACGACATGTTACTATTATTACAGTGTACGGTTCTCCGACGAAATATAGGTTGTTACGTGATGTTATACAAGCTCCAGATCCATTACTTTCTCTCTCGAGTCCCGATGCAGTTAACGAAAGAATAGTTTTACGATTCAGTCAGGCTAGACCTAACTGTTCGACGTTTTCTTGAATTCCAAAGATCCAGGCAGCGAGTAAAATGGGGCGGCATAAACTTCTTGAAAACTTGATATACCGGTAGTTTGGTTACATGGCATGTACTAATGAGTATTCCAATCACACCTCAAGCTGCTATGTTAGATAGTAACTGTTGACGTCTATGTACACCTTCTTATCATTGGAATCCATTTTTTAGCCTTATTACATTCTAACGTTCTTTTCTTGGCGTCTTTGAGTAATCTTTCTTACTTCTTTGATGTCCCCGTGCCCTGTCATTTTTCTTCTTTTTATTCCTTTTCTATGTCATATTAGCGAGTCTATTTTTTTATTGTCCGAACTGTTTTGTGTCTTTGTATTGTGTCTTTTTATTCCTAGACTTTTTTGTGTTTATGCACTGTGTTTCTTCTCTTTATTGCCTCAACTCGACTCTATTCCTTATTTGTTTGTCTCCTTTCTGATTCCTTATGTTGCTATTTGTCCTTCTATTATAATTCTTATGTCCTTGCAATACTTCTTTTCTTTATATTCCTTTTAGCCCCTTTTTCCAAAGTTCTTTTTATCTTTCAGAACTTCTTCTTTATCATCTTTAGGCAATGTCTTTTTTTCATCGTTGAAATTCCTCCTTTGGTACTCTTGCGTTGATTTTCACTATTGGTTCTTCGTTATTTGTATTTATTTTGGGATCTTCTTTGAATTTCCTCCATTATTAGGACCTTCTTCCTGGAAAATCTTTCCATGTCCACGAGGTGACAAATTATGAATACTAGTAATAAGGGCTGGATATTGTCTGTAGATCAGGTTGGTCTAGCAGAAAATTCGCTATCAAAAGAAACCTTTAGCAGGTTCACAGTTGCCAGGTACAAATTTGAAGAAACTGATCTTCGGTACCACTGACGGCATTTAACAATACTATCCATATGGAATTCGGCCAATGAATTGAAATTTCATTCATTTTGGAAAAATCGGTGACCCATCTGTTTTATGAATCTTAACAACTGCTTCGCAGTGCCTTTATACTTTAATTTATCTTAAATAAGACGCACGCCTAAAGGTACCTAGTTATTACAATTTATTTATTCATCTAATATAATCCTTATAAATGGTCATAAATTAGTAGAAATCTTTAATATTAAAAAGATAAACACTGAATTATAAATAAATAAATTCTGATAGATAATGAATCGTATATATAATTGTCTTAACGATTAATCATCACCATATATCATTTACTCGATCTTTTAATATAAAATCTCGCTTGATCATGAAGTATGAAGACCGCTACGCTCAAACGCGGTGCCGCGGTAAATGTACGTAACGCGGTGGTCTGTTCATCGAGACGTGCCGATTATCTTGCACGCCAGTGGCGCTTATGAAATAGCTGACCGCTAATTGAAATGTATGAGACGATCAATGGGTTACCGCTTCCTTGGCCAAGGTCCAATCTATTCGTTTCAACCTTTACGAATTCAGAAAAATCAAAGGCGTCATGATGTAAAATTTATGAAATTCTCGCGGAACCTTTCAGACCTCATCAATCATCAAAAAAAAAAAAAAAAAAAGAACGAGAAAATGTAACAGGTTACGTCTGCACCAACTTCCCGCTCTGTATCGTTTATCCATTCTACCAACAGTATAAATTAGTCTGCACTCAAGAAGATGGTATAACGGTCCCATTTACATTCAACCGCGTAAGGATTAATGACTAATTGAAAAGCCGTGTAGAGAAGCGCCGGACACAGGTTTCGTTGCTCGAGTTAAGAGAGAATGTTCACGATTTTTGGAACTTCCACGAGTACCACGACCATTTCAGAGAAACTGCACGGAAATTCTACGATACGAGAAGACCTCATTTATCTTCCTCTTCTTCACGCGCAAAGTTAATTCTTTGATCCATTCAGGACTGAACAATACGAAATAACGTGTAACGTGTAGAAGTAACATTATGAAAAAAACACGAATAAAGTAAGTTAATATTATTTCGTCAAGATAAGAAAAAAATAAGAAAAAGAAAAAGTAAGAAAAAATACAGAATAATAGCAGTAGCAATGCAGAAGCTGTAGAATCTCTGATCTAAGAATTACAGGTACAAAAGGAAATTCTATAATGTGAAGAGAGATATTGCTTTTTATTGCGCTATAAAATACTTCAATTTTTTCGAATTTCATAAAGGTGGAGGATCTAGAATCTAGGCGGAAGTAGAAGTAATAAAAGAATATCGAGCAAATTCTTGGACTTCCTTCTTATAATTACAATATAAGTTCGATAGAGTTCAACAGAGTTCAACGGAGTTCAGCAATGTGAATTGGCTAAAAGGAAATTACAAATAAAATGTTGCAACCAATGCAACCTTGGTCCTTAGTGGATTAATATAGAGGATCGTTAAGGGACAATCGCAGGAGCTCGCCTCTAAATATTCAATGGCGATTAAACCAGACGCCGTCTACTTCCTCGAGAGATAATATATTCTGTGCCGACGGAGAAGTATGCAATCTGTTCGATGGTAATATCCGTATAAAAGGCAAATCGCTGATTCATTTAACCCGAGTCCTTTGTCGATCAACGTACAAGATGAGACTTGAATGAAACTCATGTCATACGATGTCTCAATTTTCTCTGAAGAAGATCAACCTGAGAGTAAAGAAACAGATCATGAAAAAAAGGAAAAGAAAAACAAATAAAAGAAAAGTATGATCGACGATTACGTAACGTTTTTCAAAGCGACTCGAGCAGCTTGCGCGTGACGATCACGATCACTTTATCACCGCTACTAATTGGTATTCCGATACGAGCAGCCACCGTGAACGTTATTCGAGCAGCGAGCATGGCATGGGAAAAACGCTAAGAATTTCGTTGACTAGACCATCGACACCTTACGAGCATACCATATTTCTAAGCAGCCAGCCAAACGTTATTTTCCTTCTATAAAACGGGAGCCATTGAATTATAGCCGCTCGTTACAATCTCTAACATCCGCTAACGCTGTTGAAAATAATTGGAGGATCGTAATTAGAGAATGGCGAGGCAACGAGCACCGTGAAGTCGTAAACGCATTGTACTTACGGGCTTTTGTAAAAAAATGGTACTTAACACGACATTGTTTCCATTCTTAAGTACAATTGCTTTCTTTTGAAAATCGAAGTAATTGCTGCGATAAAAAGATAGCTCCATTTTTCTCATTTGAGTAAGTCAACGAAAACCAATCTTAAAATCGATCAGAATCGAGTCACTTTTTGAAACGTGCGACATATTCACGATCAACTGATACTCGCGATAATAAACTTTTGCGCCTTTATATATTGATATGAAAGCAGAAGGTATGTGAAATTGCAGTTTTCTCTCTTTTCTAATAAATACGATTTATCTCTAAATTGATATCGGGTTACAGATGATCGGAATAACTTATTAGAATACTGAATATTAAAAGACGCGTATAGGAAATGATAAAAATTATTATCAATCACTTTCATCGCGTCAGATACGAAGAAGTAAACAGGATAAAATACCTTAAAGATCAGAATTCTAATGCAACGTTAAATATTAGAGCTGACTTCTTATTGCTACAAACTGTTCAATTGGAAAGGACAAAACATTCGAAAAGTCGTACGAACCAACGACCGTCTTTTTGGATCCTATGTCCACCCTCGAAAAAAGAAAAAAAAAAGATTCCAAGATAACAAAGGCACCGTCTGCATGACAAGAGAAGGAAAATCGGAACAAAAGACCTAACCCAGTTGCCTGCAAAAACATCGCTCCGCTTTCGCCATGTAAATCGAAAACCATCAAAAAATTCGAAAGCGGCTTCCGTTGTCGTTTATTCGTCGAAAAATCTGGTAGGAGGAGAAGATCGGTTGTTCCTAGTTTGCCGATGGTCCGTGAGGTGATTGACAATGGGCGAACAATTTTCGCACGTCCGTAGCCTAACAACGCATCCGACCGGTTTAAGATTTCACTTCCTTGTGATTCCGAATACAAATGGCGGCACACACCCAAGAGCCGGTCGCTCGTGCTTCACAGGAAGGAAGGAGGAAAGAAGGAGGCAATCGGCGAGGAAACACTCTGCGATTCCAGAATTATCCTGTGCAACCTCTGGAAAAGAAAAGAAGCCGTAAGTGAATCACCGGTCGAACGATTCTCGAGATCGTTAAAGATAGGAAAAAATCGGCGTGGACATTAGAATGACGATGATGAAATACGCGCACTGACGATCTAATGGATTAAAAATGACGTTTAATCGAGGATCAGACTACTAGGAAATTCGCAACGAACAAATAAAACGTGATCGTTCGTCGAAATGTTTTAAACGTGGCTGAATCTTACAGGCTATAAAAAAGGAGACGATGTAAATTTCCTTCAAAAGATATTAAAACCTCGTTTAAACATGCACATTAATTATTGCGATAATTTGTAATATTATAATATTTTTTTAATATCCCTATGCTTGCTTTTTATTTAATGTAAATGATCAAAAAAGAGCATGAAGACCTACAACGTTAGTTTAAATGACGAGTTAAGATGTATAGGATGGTAAATACATCAAATGTTATTCGGATCGTTCCATGTGTGATACAATTTGCAAGCATACCGTTGCCTTTTTACAGTGATGCAACATTTTGAAGAATCGCATTCATTTTTATGCCAACTCTAACGGGACGTTTACGTGGTTTGACGATGAAAGGATCAATCGACTGTGTTCGTTCAAAGACTCTTTGTTCAGTGGTAATTTAGAGGATACTCCCTTTAACTGAATAAACGGGCGACCAGTTAATCCGAAAACAATATTCAATGTGATAAAACGTGCATTAGTTACATAGAAGTTCATCGATATTCTTTCATTAATTCGCATATCATCGATTGGTTAATCTAATTGTAAGTAACGCTGCTAATGCAACAGCTACGTTTTCTATGCGTACTTGGACGAAAGAAAGAAATAAATCAATAAACAGTGTGTTAAAACAAACAATATCATTTAATTTCTTCGATTTATTCCTAACAAATAATATGCATTTCTTGAAGAGCAGTATTTCGGTAGTAAATGTGTTAGAGTGAGGTTTTCTCTACGATAAATGCTATAAACGGCGGATAAATACGACATGTGATTCATTGTCTTCCTCTGAATGAAAACGTGACCGGATAAGGGGAGTCTATATATAGCCACATGAAAACCCGTTTGATTTCACATTCAATTGATAGATACGACCGTTTCTTGCTAAAATTATTTATTTTCAAGAAATCGAATCATTGAGTTCGTTAGTGATTTTGTTTTAGTCACGTTGGTTTTCTAACTTATCTCGACGATCCTTCGTTTCTGTATAATTTCCTCATAATTCCTGATGTCATTAGAAATTCACCGTGATTGGTAATCTGTCAGACGTTAATTTCTCTGAGTATATACTACGTTCCTTTTAATCATATCGTTTGAATTTTGCGACACGCTTTCGCCGTAAATACTAATTGAAGCGAGTGCGCAATGAGAATGTGTTAGTCCAGTCGTTTTTAATTGCGTCTCGCTCTACTGAGGTTATCAATACGCTGTATCAAAACTGGACTTTCTAACGTCGAATCTTTTAATTACATATGCAAATTATTTCTAAACTTCTACTGTTCTAGTTTCCGATTAATCGTGATGGTTGATATTGGTACCCTAGTCTATTGATTTGATCATGTGTCTGCGATTGAGGAAAATTTAATTATTCGTTACCGTGATTTCGTTTTTCCAAATAAGACCTTAATTACATGCGGCTTAATGAAAACATAATGTAATCGAAATAACATTCATATAACTCTATACATTTTCCGAATAATTAACTAATTCCATTCTTCTAGATTCATCAAAATCATCTTACAACATTTTCATTCTGAAACAATCTATTTGTCGAAAAATTTGGAAAACATTGTACGGACATTAAAGATGAAATACTCTATTCCTAGAAATATAAAATATTTTCCAATTATTTATAGCAACTGCTGACAAAGTTTTAATATTTCTATTCTTCTTCTTCGATGTGATTAAAAATAATTAATAATGATAGGATAAGATTTAACGGTTGCTATTGACCCGAGAAATCTTTCACGTGCACTGATCAGCCAAATAATTGACATCTGCATCGGATCGATATTTTCCGCTCTTTAAATCTTTAACTTTTTGGACACCGTAAATGTCCACGTTAATAATAGGAGAGCCATTGTCGATGAAAACGGGCTTTTTGTTGGACACAAATCGGCGAAAGAACCGGAATCTGCTAAGGTCTCGAAAGAGGTTAATTCGGTTTTCGTAACGCGTGATCGGGTCCAGGCTCTCATTGTGTATTGAGACTACTGTATTATTACATCGTCGAAATGTTCGACGATCTCGTTACAGTTAGAGGATAGCCAATTTTTCGAGCAGGGATTCCTTACGGTACTTATCCACAACGGACAGAAAAAAAAGGACAATACCTTGAGTTTATTTAATAATATCCTGTTCAAAGTATAATTAGAGGATCATCTACCGAAACGATCTTATCGCGCGTTTAGATATCCAATGATTTTTAGATAGTTGGATTCTGTCATGCTTGCATATTCGGCAAGCATCATTTGACAATTTGAAGAGATACCTAAAAGCCTACCTTAGATCTTCTATAGAAATTTATATTTTCTAACGAAACCCTTGATCTTTATCGAGAAGACATCAACCCTTTACAGTGTAATAGAACGAAGAATTAAAAACCAAGAAGAAAATAATTATTTCCTTGTACTCGAGATTCCTTGCATTTTTGGGGCATCAGGTGCAGAAAATATATACTATATGTACTATTATATAGGTAATAAATATTAAGTATTGCATTATTAAGATATTAACCCTCCTACGGTGTAATAATAAAGCGAAGAGGATAAAATGAAGGAGAAAATAATTATTTCTTTATCCTCAAGATTCCTCGTATTTCTGGCGTCAGAATGTTAATGATTGCTTTGTATGGTAACGTGCAACAGGTTCGCTACGTACAATACCGATCCGAATATACAAGCTTTTAGGGCATGTGCGTGGTACCGGCTTGAATGTGAGACGCGAAGTGAGAATCACGACAATGTGAAAAAATCTTTCATGATATATGTCCAACACATACATAGTTTACCTATGTACAGTTGAAAAGAAAATTATTTGTTAACATTTAGCAATATAGAATACATTGAAAGGCAAATTATTTGTTAACGTTCAGATAATGGAAACCCACAGAAATGGAAGGAAATCCACAGCAATCTGTCAAAATGCGAAATTAACAGCGCTATATTTTGCTCCAGTCTTTCTTTACTCTGTCACATTGTGCAAAGATGAAATCGGCGTCAGAATCTCTGCACACATGCTCTCATAAGAAGAGGTTGATCCGATCGTTCTAACGGATATTTTGCGTGAATAGATTGATGGCAGGATGATGAAGGATTGCATTCCGAAAAGAACAATCGTGTACAGTTAGGAAATTAGACCGAGTCTCAGAAATCCGGAATCATAGTTTACGTGTATCTAAGACAACGTGAAGGAGAGGGGAGCATTGTGTAAAGTCAGAATACCTTGACTCACATGATTGGGATCTCGCGAGAACCACCTGCAGCCTTCGTGACTGCCGGTGCAATTATGAGAAAGTCTAGCAAACTCGCTCGTTAGAAGAGCCACGTGCGACCTTCGATGACGCTCAAATTGGCGATACTTAAATTATCACCTCTCGTGCCTCGCAAACACTTCGAATTCCGCTAACACGATACTTTTAATCCTACGATCAAATCCTATTTCCTTCAATGGTTCTAACTTTCATTGTCAGTCTTCCCTGTAAAACTTTGCTTAACGCTAAAAACTATTATCTTTTCAAGTATAAAATTTCTACCAAAGAAATCAAAATGTAATATGAAAAAGTACGTAATACGAGGGGAAAAGAAGCTTTCATTTTCATTTACTTGTTATATTTGTTAAAGAAATTTTAGTAACTTTATCTTGTGTATCATTTTATATTATAAGAAGACTGTGGATATTTATGATAGATATACATACGTAAAAAGTATATATATATATATATTTTTACCAAAAATCATTCGAACATTCCTCGAAATATACCACTATAAATCTATCAAATTTCTATGAAGTTCTAATATTAAAAACGAAATGCGGATATAAAATTCCTGCATTCCGGTAACGCGATCTAGTAACAAAATATCGATACGATTTTTAACGGTGTAGTTTATAACAGGATAGCATAGTTACCCGAGTACCCTTGAATTAACTTTCAGAAGTAGCGATTAGGATCAAGCGTTAATAAATAATTCGAAGATCTCATGTTAAGAAACGGAACCATTACCAAGAACAAACAGAATACCGTAACATTCAACGGAGTAGAATTTTTGCCCAACATTTTTATCGCGGGTAAATTATTTCGTTGGCAGGTCTTTTAAATGAAGAAATAAATTCTTTATGTCGAACAAAACATGTTAAAAGGGTCGTTTGCGATATAGTCGCAGTAAAGGACTTTGATGCAACATGTGTTCACATTTGCTCGAGCATCAAACGAATCAGAGTATGAAAATTTCTATCCTGCCAGAGTTTGATGTGTGCACCACGAGAATATTTACCGTACTAGGAGTCAGTAGCGTAAAATTGGCTAATTAGAAACGCATGAGCGAACAGAGACGAGAATGATGGACCACAATACGAGTCGTTCTTTTGCGTGAACCTCCTGACGAAGGTTCGAATAAACTCGATTAATTTTCAACAAATTTATCGCGAGCCACACAGCGGAGCAACGACTTCTACCATTCTCGTTAGGTAATTACAGTAAATTATTTTTAATACTTTTAACATGTCAAACATTTAAAACCTTCAACGTGTGCCTAAATAGTTTATATACAGTTAATTAAAATTAAAGTGATACGAGCAAAATAAACAAGAGTATGGAATTACGTTTTTGTCTGGATAAAAGTAGGTTTGGTTTGGTAATTTTAGAATTAACAAATGTAGTTTCTCTATTATATCGTGCTTTCAAGCTTCATAAAATTTCTTAATTCGATAATAATGTTTTTACTAGCACTATAAAATATAAGTGACAAGTGAAGTTAAGATATTCTCAATTATTTTTTGACACCCAAAATGTACGTATTTTAAACAGTGCTTGCGTAGCAAATTTCATTAACTTTTACTAATTCCAGAATCCTCTTACGTAATAATTTATTAATAACATTATTAAATTGAGACAAACGACTAGTTGTATATAGATTCTAGATTTCTCTTTTATAACTTCAAAAGTATTAAACAAAGTAGAGTATCAAGAGATTTACAATTTGTATGACGTACTTTTAAAATGTCAGTTGTATCAAACTTGTTCTGATTATGTATGAAAGATCTGGTGCTGTTAATTTCTGATTCGCGACTTTGTCAGTGTTTTGTGAAATTTCACTAATCAAATTGTGTGTGATGAAGATCTTAGACATCTATTGTTTGAAGTCAATTCACTTCAATTCAAGTCTGATTCAGTCCTGCTTATATGAATATACTTTATACATAATTCAAATTACTTGACCAATCTAAACGAGTCTTAGCCACGATCAAAAAAGAGAAGAATTGCGTCGAGAAACACGCCGCGGTTGTTTATTAAAAATTATTTACTGCAATTACCTACCGTTATCCGTCGAAGTCTAATTAAGAGCTTCGCAAATTGCGCGAAAATTCATACCGGATGAAAATCAAACCGAAACAGGAGCGCGTAATCGCCGCGAGGAGAGAAATGCAAGAGGCATACGCGCGATCCAACTTTATGGATTCCCTCGAAAACCCGTTAAAGCTTAAGTATCTCCTTTTTAAGCTACCTTTCGCGCTCGATCGCGGAACCAACTTCCAGTTGCATACATGCCACTTTTCCATGTCCATTTCCATTCGACGAGCCTCCTAACTCACGTAGCCAGTGCCAGAAATAACCCGTAATCCGTAAAACAAAAGTTCAGCGCACCACCGAGACGTACAGTGTTTGCAAAGGACTGTCTAACCGTAAAAAAGTCATAATTTTAATCATTTTTTTTCAATTTCCAAATTCTTAAGGACCCTTTGTTATTAGAATTTTAAGTTTCGAAATTTGTAAGTGTCTTTGATGGGCGTGGTACGTTTTTAAATTCTTAAGGATCCTTACTTAGGGAGAATGTCGCTTATCTATCTGCAAAATATTTAAATAAGGTAGGGTACACAAATGTCAATGGTGCTTCTTTTTTTCTAATTTGATGCACTCAAAAATGAGTAATACGTCTTATTAAGGAGAACTACATAAATTGGTAGGGATTGGTTAGAATTTCACCGCCATCCTGCAGTTCGGACTCGGTTCTTTGAATTTCAGAAAAAAACAAGTATATTTTGACACATCTCTTTCTGTAACTTAATTTTACATCTTCTGTCATTTAGCTACTTCGATTACTATGTTATACTACATCTGAAAACTATACAAGCTGATTTGCAGAAATGAACAATATTAACTCGAATAATTAAGAGTCATCCAGCAGTATGTTTGATTTAATGACTTGGACAGTGATTAGACAGCTATCTTCAACCGCGACGCGAGTCTTATACCGGATGCATGTACACGTTCGCTTCTCGAAATCCACGGAAAAAATGGCCTGATTTCCGCTTCAAAGAGCGCATTTGCGATTAACGTGCAATTATTCGGGTCAACAATGCGATGGGATAGCCATTACTCCGTCATTGCTCCCTCTCTCTTCATCCACGTAAATTGAAGGTTAGGGAGAAAGTAGCAACAGAAAAAAGAAGCGAATGGCCGGCGAGGAGAGGCTCAATTTTCCTAAAAAAAGTACGACGGCATATCGAGGAATGCCAAATCATCTTTCACGCGATAAATTAATTGCTCGACTGCGCGTAATGGCACGACAAAATCGATAAAATCAGCCTCCTTCCATATAATCTGCGCCCATTTACCACTGATAACGCATCGTTTATCCCCACTTTACTCGGTGACTTTACATACCGCACCACTTTCTAACTTTTTGCAACTCCGCAGTTCCCTCCGATTAACGAGGAGAATCAGTCTGGCTAGGTCAAAATCCTGAGCACGTGCAGATGTCTCCAAGTTTCATTAAAATTGCGGAAATGGCATATCTTTGGGTGTACATCATCCAAGCAGTATCGTTCGTTTGACTCGGAGGAAAAACGAAGCATTGCTAATCATTATCAAAGTGGCCAGTTTATGCTTTACCTGTTCTATAAATCCCATCGAAGCGGTACAATATCACTCTATAAATTGCAAAGTGAAGCGTGAACGAGCTATTTCGAGACTCCAAAGAGAATTCCAAGAAAATTTATCCAGCATCTACATCTATACTACTTAGATCGTTACTATCGCACAAATCTGTACGATGATGGTCAAGTGTACAAAATGAAAAACTGGTTGATTTAACACGAAGAAAAAGCGAAGCATCGCTAATTATTATAAAAGTGGTCATTTTATAGTTACCTGTTCCATAAATCCCGTTTAAGCGGTACAATATCAATTTATAAATTTCCTAACTTGATAAAGTGAAGCGTGGAAGTGCTATTTCGCAGCTCCAAAAAGAGTTCGAATTTATCCAACATCTTCAGCTATACTATCTGTATCTTCGCTACAATACAAATGTACGATAATGACCATCGTACAATCCTATATCATTACCACTATACAAGCTTAAAAACTCCTTAATGTAACTCGGAGAAAAAACGAAGCATCGCTAATCATTATAAAAGTGGCCAATTGATAATTGACTGTTCCATAAATCCCATCCAAGCTATAGAAGCTATCCAAGCAACGTTGCTTTACAAATTCTTAACATATAAAATGAAGCGTAACATATAAAGTGCTATTTCCAACGTGCTATTTCGAAGTTCCAAAAAGAATTACAGGGGAATTTATTCAATACCAGGAGTTAAAGGCCGAAGAGTAGTCCTAATGACACGTGACGAAGGTACGAGCCGTACGCCACGTCGAACCTCCATCCCGCGGACGTTCTCATCGAGTACATGTGCACGCGAAGACTTTGGTTTCGCCTTTCCTGTCACGAGCACATTGTATCGTTCCTGACAAAGATGCCCGTAAAAAGATACGCGCATCTGCGTATTCGGGCAGTTCATTTCGGCAAAATAACGGTGTGCTCGAAATGGCCGCGATGAAAAACGACCTGTGCAGACGTTGAAGTCTCCAAAAGAGTCCTCGACTTTGGACAGGTTTGAATCTCGTATGTAATTCGGCTTAGTATTATTTTCGTCGTCATAATCTTCGATGATCGACGAGAATCCTTAATACTCTTCGAAATAAGTACCCAGGGCCTCCTTAAATCACCTGGAACATTTTTGAAGGGTAGGAAGAATGGTATAAGAGGACAGGAGGTAAGGATGACACGAAAGGATAAGACGCAAGAGCTCGAAGATCCTTCCGTCCTGTGTTTGACGCTTCGAAAACTGCTGATGTCATAGGACTTTCCGTATAAAAGAGCACATGTAAAAAGGAAAAATTCTATCGGACAGGGTGTTCCCGCGGAAATGATGAATTGAAATTTTATGCAAAACCTGGGCGGGATGAGCGAAGTTAGATGGAGCGTGTTGCCACCGTGTACAGAGAGAAGACAGCTATAAAACAAGACCACTGGCGGATAACACAGGTCTCTGTAAGCTGACTGCATCATCCGCCAGGGAAAAGGTAGTTGGTTTACCTTACTAACAGCGGTTCGAGAAAAAGGAACCCGACGCCGGTAATAACGAGGTATCGCGTAACAATCAACCGGTACTTAATCGTAAATGCTGACGGGCCGCCATTATCCTTTAAATCGATCAGTCACACTGTTAATTATACTCGTTGGAATCTGAATATCTCCCGAGAAAATTACATCGCGCTGCCGCTCTACCATCTATACGCTCATAAATCCGCGTTGCACGAGGGCCGACGAGCTTGACTTTAATTGCTCGATTTTAATATCCATCTGGCGCGGCGTGAAAGATGAGAATCAATCGACTCGACACCCGTTTAAGATGGAAACGCGAGAGCAGAACCGAGGATAAAACGTTCTAATTCGAGACTATTAACCAACCCCTGCCACTTCGATTACACGCTCTCGTACAAAACCTGTATAGTTTAATAAACAGAAAAAAGAAAGAAACGAAAAAAAAGAAAGAAGATACCGACTGATTCAACGTGGCGAAATAATAAACAACCGGTACATGCGATATTTCGCCAGTCATCGCGGTAAGAAATAGCGGACCCTACACTTGACACAAGCTACTACGCGGTTACTCTCGCAATTAGAAGCGATTCAATCAGCAAGTCGCGTGATGCTAAATCAAAATCACCGCTGTAACAAATCTCTAGCAATTAAGAATTAGCAAAAGCAAATAGCCAAATCTATCTGCTAAATAACATTCGACGCATACGATAAACCCTATTACGAAATCCGTACTGAATGGATTGTTTCGGTCCATCTCCCTTTCTGTCTGTCTCTCTCTCTCTCTCTCTGTGCGTCCGACCTTCTGCAAGGTCTTCGAGGAGTTCTCTCTGGTCAGGAATGCGTGACTCGACGATTTTATAACCCGCTTTCAATTATCATTCCTGATGCTCTTGTTCTTCTCCCTTTGGTTCGCGCTACGGTTGCGCCGCGAGAAGAAAGCCTGACGCGGGGAATGCACGCGCGCGGAATTTGTCCCCGTCGCGGCGGCGTTTTCTTTCCCCGCGTGCGCATCCAGTGTCTCGTTTTTTTCTGCGTTTTCGCTTATATGCGCTTCCCTGCTGCCGCCACGGGGCTACGTGATTTATTCGATGTCGATTACGGGGAACAGCCGGTGCCGCGCAATGAAGGAGGAAGAGACTTCCATACTGCGGCACACCGTTCCCGAGAAAACGAGTTGTCCTCGGGCACGTTCAGCCGGACGAGCCGACGATTTGTTTCGGCTCGTTCGCCGATGATTCGCTCGCAACCACCCTATCTTTCAGCGGGATCGCGTTTTGCATGCTTAATGTCATCCGCTTGTCGCGTTAACCCGCCAAATAAACGATTAGTCGATTTAATTCGGAGGTAACGCGTGCTCTTAGGATGCGAGTTTGTGACGACTGTATCTACTGTTGGAAAGGTTGCCCGCATGAAAGGCTCAGCGCGATATTTCAAGAGCGAAAAAGTATTCAGGGATAATAACTTAATCAGATTTTCTGCTCGAGAATGAGGCAACTCGTAAGTACTCATAAGCCGGATTATACGTGCCTTTCCTCGATGCTTGGTGAATGGTTGATGTAGTTCCAATGCCTCTTCTTCCAATAGCTGTATCGAACGATCGTTTGGCAATGAGAATCGAACAGACGTTCTCTGACGTATATTTTGAGCGTAAATTTTCCAATAACAGATGCGAAAATGATTTTTCAGATATTTTGTCATATCATTTATATCATTTTATATCATTTCAGTGTTTCATTATATCATTTTATCATTTGATAAATCAAATCATCATTTTTCAGTTTTGTTTTAACATATACTTATATAACACATGCGATGGTGACTTTTTAGACATTTTCCATAAATATTTCTTATTAAATTTGCTTTGTAAGCATATTTTTTCAACAAATTGTGCTAGTTGTTCAAGGTAAAAACAATGAAATCGTTTGGTTTTTTCCAGTCATCATGAAGATCTCGGCTACTTTATTGGTTTGCGCGATGGCATCGACGGCGGCGGTGCCGCTCCAAGACACCCTGAATGACGCTCGATTGTTCCCTCGGAACAAGGACGCGGTTCCAGTTTCCACGGAACCCGGGATTGTCACCGGCAAGGACGCGACGAATCAGTCGACAAAAAAGCAATCAGAGAAGACCGACAGTGGAACGAAAGAGTCGAAATCCTCGTTGCTAGCCTCGATTCAAGATAATAATCAAGGCAAGCTTGAGGTTGGCCGTTTCTCAAAGCAATCCAACGAAGTCAAAGCAACTAAGAAGAATCGGAAGCATAAAGCCATCTTCGTCAATTATCCTCTCGTTTCACAGCTTCCATTTTCTAACGTCCCCTACGACATCGATTATCCCAGCAACAACTTCGATACCGAAGAAAGAACCATGTCGGATCCGAATAGATACGAGGAAAGCAACATCTTTTACATCAGGCTACCACCCACGCCGTACATGTTCGTGCCAGGTTTAGGCTATATCTCGCAACCGCCCACTTACTCCACAGCCAGCCTTCGGCCGCATGTCCCGTACACGAGACCCGGAAGGCCGAAACCAAACTACCAGCAACCCGTTAACCCGTTCATCAAGCTGCCCATCGATTTTGTGAGCAACGGGAAACCGACGTCGGTCTACCAATGGCAAAAGAAGACGAACAAGAAACCAACGGACAGCCCAATCACCAATCTGGACAGCGTTTCGGCGGACTTTGTGAGCAATGGGAAACCAACATCGATTTATCAATGGCAGGGCAATTTAAAACCGACCAAGAAACCAGCGGACGATTTGGTCAACAAGCTGGACAAGGGCCCGTACACGTTTAATGGCAAGCCTACCAGTTTCTTTCTGTTGAAGTCTGATGGAACCGCAGGGGCACGTCAGGCTTTCCGGTACCCCGACTACCGGCAAGATAATTCCTACTATTGAAGACACGGGGCAGCTGGTTGCTACCGAAACGTGGAACGAACCACGGCTACCTCGAATCCTACAAATCGTCGGTTTGATTGCCGGATGATGATGGATTCGAGCGAAAGAGATGAGAAGCGACGAGCGTATGCACGAGAAATGTGAAACGAGAGAGGAATCGATTCGCCATTCTCGTTCGAATCGTATAACTGCGAGTGCCAGAGAATCGTGATGCTCGATCGCTTAGAAATTACACTCGCGCTTACGCTTCGTTCAGATTAGTGCATTTATCTGAATTCAGGCAACTTGAAGTTGTTTTCCTTGACTGAACTTGCAGCATGCTAGATTTCAGGGGGTATACTATTGGACTTTCAGAAATCAAAGCCTCGTTTTTAGTTTTCTTACGGTGTTAGGTGCGTGAAATATCGCGTTAACGCGTCATACTATTGACTTATGTTACTAGAACGAATGGATTATCTTGAAAGCTCTGTTAACGTTTTTCTCGAAATTATATTTTTCACTCGATCGTTATGAAATCTCCGCGTCGCCAAAAATTAGAAAATACGTCTATGTCAATGTTATCCTACAAGATCTAAATTCTTCATTTTGTAGTTATTTGTGAAAAGATTCTCAAACTTATCCGTAGCTTCTTCGAGATAGTATACCTTCTTGAAATGTTCTTTCAAGTTTCTAAGCTTGTTCTTTATTCATTGAATCGCCTGAATTCAAGAAACTTGACCGGTCTGAACGGGATTTGGAACATGTATATTCGTACAGCGACAAGCTTTCGTATTTACGGCCTTGATATAGAAGTTACACAGGCTGACTAGTGATTTATACTGTGTTACATTTACATCTAAGAGTATAGGTTATTACGCGTATGATTATGCGGGAACCGTGGAGCCAGTTCCCTAAGACGGACTGTTAAAAAATTTCATCACGTCGATGATGGACGTCGTTGGCGTAGCTAATACGATCTCTTTAGTAGAGATTTGTATCTTTTTTTCTCCTTATACGTTGCTTTCAAGTTCGATGCCTTGATTGTACAAGATACAGTGGTGGAAGTGCGTTTTAAAGTAGAGGGGAAGAGATCGAGGAGAAATATCCCTGTATGGTAAACGAGAAATGAACGATAAAGACCAGTGTGGAAGATAAAACGACGTAATGAGAAACGTAAACGTAACAGCCGTGAAGTTTTTCATTTTTCCAGTTAAATATCTTCTGATTTTCATGTTGCGTTGATTCAGTATGCTGGTATTGATTCCACTCTGCATAATTAAGACGTATCGCTGTGGTTGCTCGAGATACAGACTCTATTGCGAGTAGATGTATAATTTTAATTGTTACTCTTAAGTGTATAGTTTCTATTTATAGAGTATCAATACTTATATGCGTCTATCTATACGTTAATCAGTTAAAAAATGCGTATATATAATTTATATATAGCTAGCTGATTATGCAAAAGAAATCATGATGACTATTTGCTCAAGCACCATTTAGGGTAATTTAATATATAACTATCCATTGTTTTATATCTTGAGTGAAACCATGATATCACGAAGCATTTAGTATTATAACATAATGTACTTAATCGCATATATTTATTTGTAAAGTCGTAATTTATATGCCGTTATCACTAAACTTTTTTTACACAAATTTCCTCCTTTTTTTACTTTGTAAATACGTGAAAAATATACGAAAGTTCCAATCGATAATTTCCATTTTCTCTATCTTTTTACCAAAGAAAGCGGAACGTTGGTGTTCTTCGAGAATTCTTACCAGTCGGCTGCGTCGACCAGAAAACGCGTTTCATATGTTTCCCCTTCTCACGTAGCACAAATATTGACTTGGGACGCGAGTCTACTCGGGATTATATCCTGTCTGGTTACGGGGATGCCTCGCGATCTATGCTACTTGCTCAAAGAGATTGAATTCAAAGATCGCGATAACACCACCGCCAGACATCCCGGAAAAGCCGGCTTCAAATGGAATTTCAATACAATCTCGCGATTTCCCTCAATGATATTTCCAGGAATTCGCGTATCTTTCCTCAAATAAATTTCCTATTTGCGGAGAACATATCGTTTAAAAAATACGCACGTAACACGTTAAAGCTTTTACATTGAAATAAACGATCTGTCGTTTTTAAACCTTTCTATTTGTTCGAAATAAACTAATTTTTTACGACGAGTCGCTAAATGATTCTTAGATCAGAATACGAGGGGCTAATTCTCGTCACGGATGACAAACAAGACGTTGGTTAAAGGGTTTGAGAGAAAAAAAAAGAGATGTTGGACGAAGGAAGATAGGCACTCTGGTCATTTCAAAGTTAGATGGTCAATTATCAAAAAATGTGGCCCTCGGGGCAAAGGGTTCGTTGTTGGCTCGATACTATCGCAAATGTGCTGTAACGGGTTAAGAGCGGTTCTCATTCTAAGCAAGAATCTAAACGCCTGACACTCGCGGCATAAACAGTACTATTCTTCGCCGATTTTCTTCTTTTGCTTCTTTCTCAACGGGCACACACAACAGCCAACGCATTCTTGTACAAAGTACTATAAATACTTTTATTACACTACACTGAATGCCATGGTTCGATACAATTGAGCTTCCTCCTATAACATACGATATAAGAATATAAAAAATGTCTGCTGCTCTCGCGCCTCTGCAATTCATTATTAAAGAAAAAGAAAAAAAAAGAACCAGTAAAAATCCTTGCGCGATTATACGTAGTAAAAGGCATGTGCATCCCATCGAGAGGGGTATATATAGGTATATTGTCCAGTCTTTCGTAAAAATTCGCTCGTGACCGATTGCTTTACGAGACTGCAAATTCATTATTCTATTGTTTCCATTGTTAACATAATTTTTACGTATCTCATAAGACAACCAGTCATGATGGCTTATTCCTTTGTTGTAAAAAACGGCACACATCGACGATACGATAGAAAAAGTATCTGTTAAAACTTATAAAAATATATTATACAAGTTAAACGTAGCGACAGGAAGCGATCGTCGGTGCTTGGCTCGTGAAAGAGGAAGAAGCGCCAGCGATCACTTCCCTGGACTTAATCTAGATCTCTGAGCGTACCACCGAACTCAGTCGCAGGCATTTGCAAAAATTTCCTTAAACTATCCTAAATTTAAGTCCACCTTTCCAAAGAAAGTCTCGGGAAACCTAATCTAATACTTCTAACAACTGTAACAAAAGTGGAACGGTTTTTGCAGGATACGCGTGGCTTCGAGCAAGGACGACTCCATCCGAACATCCCTCGTTCTTTTTCTCTCACACACGCATTCTTGATCATTCTTACTCTCTCAGTCCTTTGAAAATTTTGTCATCGTCCTACGAAACGACGGCCCTTGCTCTTGTTTCATCGCGAAGTCGCGACTAACATAAGTTAACAAGCTCACGGGCCGTTAACACGTGATTACACAGATTCTTAGCGCCGCGACGCGAGATTAAGGTAACAAGGGATGATAGTAGACGGGCTTGCGACTCTTCTCCATCACGTAGAACGCCTTCGGTTTTCCATTTCCGGGGAAGTTCTTGTGGATGCTCGTGGAGCCGGACTTGCCGGTGATTGGCGCGTAGTACGACATGGCTGCCTTCTTCCGGTGTTTCTTCACCTTTGCCGTGTTCCTCGAGCCGTGAAGTTCGTTCGTCAGGTGAATCCTGTGCACGCCTGAATCATCCAGCCTGTAGGTCTTGTTACTTAAGTTGGTGCTGCTTTTCTTCGTTGATTCGTTTTTCTTCGTCGATTCGTTTTTCTTCTCTTCGTGATCAGGATAGTTGAGCCTCTTATCATTGTTTCTTACGTGTTTCGATGGACTGTCACTACTTTGACGAACGTTAATCTTATCGTTGTTGTTATCAAAATATTTCTTATTCTCTTGACGAGGAAGATCCTGACTGATCTTCGAACTGCCCCGAGTCTCTACAAAATTCTTCGAGTTCTGATACTTCTTGGTGACGTCCATCTTCTTCTTAGCCTGCTCCAGCTTCAGCTGAGAGTACAGTCTCTTCTTCTCGCCGATCTTCTTCACGACAGGAAGATTCCAGTGATAGATCTTCGCTGGTTTCCCGTTTCCTTGAAATCCTACGGGGAAATTCGGCCCAGTTTTGGTTATCTTGTCGTCTTTCACCGTTTTGTGCGGTTTCGTGATCGTGTAGTACGGCGGACTGGCAGGAAGCTTCACGATGTAAACGTGGCTGTCTCTATGTCCGTGTCGACGGCTGTAAGGTTGGTGGATCCGTGTCTGGGAGCCGAGTCCAGGCGGCTCGGGACCAGCTAGACGTTTCTTATGGTGTCCATCGGGGATCTGAAGCGGCGCGAGACCGAGCCGATTCAAGATCGCCGCGTTGCTCGTGTGAACTGTCTCGAAGTTGGACACCGCTTGCTCGGATGCGATTACGACGATGGCGGCCGAAAGGAGCAGCAGCGTGCAGCTCAGCAATCTGAAACGAAAAGAATGGTCAATCACAATTTCAAATGAACCGCTGTAAATATTCATACCGTTGCCTAGAAACCTGACTTCGAGAGGATTTGAAAGATTATAGCGTAATTGGAAAAGTACGCGGTGGACCATCTTATGGTTGTCGACAAAAACGTAATAAAATGAATGAAAAGAGTCTCGTGATTTATGCTGTCCTTACGCTGTAATTACGCGTTTATTAAATCTCGTATCTGCGGATCAGAACGGCAGCCACCGCTATGAGTCTTCCTTTTACGAGACTTTCGAACTAACTTCTTTGCATTTATGGGTAATATATTTGCGATATTTTTCATATTTCACGTGTTCGTTTTCAAATGTTTGTGATTGGATGTTTCATGTATAAGGGTGATGAAAACCAAATTGATTTTAGAAGTATGACATGCTGTTACGAGCATTTGATAACCACATGCTGGAACGTCAAAGTCGGCAGTATACTGTAGCAAAAATTAGGACGATAGTCAACTGTTTCCAGAACTTTGCATAGATGGATTATCTCAATAGATAATTAGTTCAAAATACTTTATTTTATATAGTAACGTTATAAATAAAAAAATATGACTGAGGAAGAACTTTTTAATATTAACCGTTCGTTTGTTAACCCCTGTTGTCCTATTACTACAAAATGGACTATACATAATTCAATAAAATAATATAAAACAACAAATGTCGTGCATCCTTATGAAACAAAAGAAACTTTTGGGACAACCTAATATATTTCTCCCCATGATATAAAATCTACAATTAAATTTCTTGTACTTTGAAGTGCTATAAATATAAAACTTCCAAATGTTCATTTCGAGTAAAAAGTACAAACTAAGTTAAGTTGAATTGGATGCAAAAACTTTTCCCAGTTACATACTCGCCATTGTGCATCTTAATGTAAGTACACGCGAGATATCTCATCCACGCTTGGCGAGATACGCTTTCCATAAATGTAAAGGGGCTAAAAGCCTGGCGGACGGAAGACAGAGCAGAGCGGTGTCTGGAGTTCCGGTACGCGGTACGGTCGCATAGAAGACGCCTGGAGAATATCAAAGACTAGCGGATCTCGCGACGTATCTCCGACCCGTGTCAGCTTAAAAGACAATCCATCACTGGCTAGCAAGTCGCGCGATCTAAAAAGAGGAAAAAGCGGTTCGGCAGCCATGACCCCGTCTATCAGTTGAAACGTTTTCTCTCTCGAGAAAAAGCTAGAAAGAACGAAACTAGTCCCCTAAGCTAGCCACCTGGCAGATCGTAAATTAAACTCGCTGTGTAACGTCCAAGGAAAAAAGGAGCAAAAGAAGAATTTCATTGACCGTAAAAGTGACGACTCTGGCAACGAGACGACTTGAAATTTTACGAGCAGAGAGGCGTCCGGACAAAAACGACGACGTGCGTGGATGTTCCGCGGCAGAGCTCGCGTACCAACACACGATGCTTCTTAAACCATCGAGACACCATGGCCTGGCTGCCTGTCGCGTACGGCGGCTACGCCAACGATAAATCACCTTTTCCTCTTAATTACTCGCTTCACGCGGGGGAAGACCTCGCTAATTATTCACCAGCCGTTCCTCTTCTTTTTCTAAACCGATGCCTCGCGCGTAGCATCGAGAAACGTGCCTTCCATTTCACTAATAGTATCGCTGTGTTTTGTGTTCACCTCCGCCTGTTAATTTCTATCTAGTTTCGACGAAAAAGGTAGCCATTCAAACGCTTGTAAATATATTCCTACGTCGAGATATATCGGTCGAGATATTTTTACCGATTTTAAGTTGCGCGTTTGACGCCAGTGCAATTTTCCTGTTATTATTTCAAGCGTATCCAGCGCCACCGCTCATGCATTATTCAGAAAATGCTGACGTCTCCCTAACGAATCACCGACCGATTCTTCAACAAACTATCTGAAATGATGGATAAGGGAGCAAAAACAAAGGTAGTTTTCGCTCGACCAAGTTGACAGAAGCCAAAACGAGTTAATAAATATTCCTTTCTTTGACTTTTCATGGATTCGGAAGGAGGAAAGCACGAGGAACGTCTGTCACGCGAAATTAATATGCTAGCCAGGCATTTCCCTCGTTGTAAAATTATTCTCTCGACTGTGCACGTTCTTTTTAAGACGCTCGTGCACGTGAGCCAAGTGTCACGCGCGCGAATCAGAGAGGTAAGAGAGGAAATCGTGAGATCTGAGACAAGCAGGCGAAATAGGCGTCGACAGTAAGAAATATGTATCGCTTGACGAGCGTCCTACGCTTATCGAACTATAACACAGATTCCTAAAATGAGGGTCGCGTTAAGTATTAAAATATGAGAGTAGCTTGCATGTTCGTTAGGAGATTTCTACTCACCAAGAATTGTCAGACGAACAATTCCAAGTCGATAGAGATAAAAATCACGCGACAATTACTATTTACATCTATCACAAATTTTTAACTTTCACGATGATTAGACAACACGTTGTGTAGATAACTCAACATATTAATAACACGATTGAAACACGAAGGATCACAAATATGTTATATTTTTGGTCAATTTCTCTTGGCTCACGGATCTATGCCAAATTAAATTTAAATTCCATATTAATCAACTCTCGACAGAAATTAGAGTTCGTGCAATCTCTGACTGGGTGGCGGAAAATTACCGCTTTCAGAAGTGGATCTTAACTCATAAAAGTTTGAGAAATCCTGATCTAGAGACAAGCCCGAAGACGTTCCGAGTCGACAGACTCGTTAACTGATTTTCATTAGGACGAATATATCTGTCTCGGGTGATCTACAAGTTTGCGTTCGTAACAAAGCTCCATTCACACGATTCCCTCGAATCTCGAGCCTCTCGTCACATTTATTAGCTCTATCTGCGTCGATCTTCAGTATAATAAAAACACGCAGGACGTACTCTGGCTGGAGCGGACGGGCTGTTTCCTCAATGAAACTCATTGTTCGAGAAAAATAAGTGAGGTCGCCTGCGAGAGTGATAAGGGGCCATCGTCCCGACAGTGAGCAGAAGATTTAGCAAATGCAATAGGGGAATTGGAGCGAGCTTACGCGTCCTTCAAGTTGATGCGATTTTATAATGGCGATGCTGTGAGATTTGATGAATTTATATTCCCCAACGAGCATCGACATAGCTATAATCCCTGTTGATTGGATTCTGCCACTTGTAGAAATTTAATTCTTCTTACTATAATATTATAATTGCTAACTATAATTTCTAATCACAATCGTACAGACGCATGAAAAAGATTGAAAAATATCAGAAATTTGGAGTGATCCTACTTTGGGATCTTCTTACATCAATTACGTGAATCGCGTCCAACTCGCATCATTTATAATTATTATTATGGTTATTAAAACCATAAACCATCGAGTATTATACATATTCCTAATAACACAACTGCACTCTGCTGTGCACTGAATCATAGTAAATATTAATTTATCAAGTCATACGTACAACATTACCATTGTAAAATCGATCTGCGCTCAGCTTAACTATTAATAGCGACATATATAAATCACCTTGCCACAAAAGGACGGCCTAAAAGACAACATCCTCTCATCGATAAGTAAGTAACAATAACGAAAGGTCTGATGATGCCCAACAGGGCGATCATCATTACTCTTCTCGAATCGTACTCGCAGCATAGTCTGGCAAAAAGTTTTCAGTCGCGATTACGATTCCGCTTAGCAGCAGGAAGATGACCGAGCGAGTGTGTGCCGATCGGTAGTCCATTACCTCTGGACGTATTCGTCGAAAGCGCACGATTGGCAGGTTAGAAGAACGCGGAAGAGCAAGCGTCGAGGATCGACGGCGGTGAAGAGAGCACGACCCGAACGGGCGAGGCGAGGCAAAGATGAAAAAGAACTGGCAAGAGGATAGAAAAGAAGAAGAAGAGGAGGAGGAGGAGAAGGAGGGGAAGGAGGAGAACCGGAGGTGGAAGAAGACAGGTCGAGGGAGAAGGTGGAGAGGCGGCGTGCAATCGGCGGAGTAGCACGTGCGTGTGCATACGAGTGTATATTGTACATGCGTGAGAAAGACCGACGATTCAACACGCATCAACAGCAACGACGGGGGGAAACGGAAAAAGAGACACGGGGCAACGTCGTCGTACCGATGGAATGAAAAATGAAAAGGAGCAACAACACTGGCGTGTTGCGGTGAACCGAGATTAATCTTCATGATCATCAGCCGGATCGGCTTTTGCGGGTTATTCACTTTGGCTTCTCGACCTGACCCGATCAGCCGAGATGGGATATCGAACAGCGCTTTGTATCACCGAGATTCCCATCTGTAACACGTTACACAATTGTTCCATGGTTTTCGAGACTACGAAGATTCATGTTTACTCAGATTTCAAGAAGAATAGAGATTTATTAAGGAATAGATAGGATAATCTATAGAGTTTACGCCTTATTTAAGTTCTCCAATTTGGGTCATATTACAAAGTTATCCGATGTCTTTCGAATTCACAAAGATTCCGAAAATTCTAAAATGTAGATCTTCGGATTTCCAAGGATGCTCGTATCGTCAAAATTCTCATTTGTAACGTGTTACACAGGCATTTGGTATGTTTCAAGTCCACAGAGAATTCAATAACTCTAAAACGTACATACAATAATCTACAAAGTTTCATATGGCCAACATCCCCATCTGTAACATGTTACAAAAGCACTCGAAACGATTCGAAACTAAACAAACAGCCCTAAAACTTTAAAACGTATTCAGATTTACTGATAAACTGACGAAATTATTTATGACGTTTCGTAGTACCAAAAAACCTATTTATAACACGTTACACGACCATTCAACCCGTTTTGGACAGCAAAAATTCCGAAGATTGTGGAATATAGATATTCAGATTTGGAGAACCATACCGGTCTATTAATAAACCGATGAAGCAATCTACGACGCTTTCGTTCTAGCGAACCGTAACGTTTCCATCAGAGAAGATGAAAGCTCGAGTCATTAGCCGACACCCGACCAAGTGCACCATCCTAACGTCGACTCTCTCTTTCGGTGTACTTGTTAGGCACTCTTGTAATTTACCACATAATTACCGGCCTATCGACCCGTTTCATCGACTACCTAACTTTCCTGTGTCTTCTTTCTCACAGACACCAATTATTCGCTTTTGTACATGGAACGTAAAATTTAACACGAGATCCTTCCACATAAGTGTTAGACTTGGTTGATTGATTCAATAACGCGACCGTGGTCTACACCAAGTAACTTTCTCGCGATATAAGCCTGACTGAATCACCTCTTTTTCTAAGAGCTGCTTTTCAAGAACAAATTGCTTACGATCACGTGAAAGCTCAAACGAGAGAATAACACGGCAGTTGGCCGATTCGTTTGACCGCGAGGCGGAATGCGTTTGCGCTCGGGCGCGAGAGGGTAAGAAGAGGAAGAGGAACGAGTAGGCAGGTACGACGAGACGTCGGTGGTTGCCGCGGGATTGTAATGGCCCGGCAAGCCTGTAATTTCTGTCTTGGTCGAGTTAACATTCGACTGCGAGAAAAGCCAACTCGCCACCCGTACACGTCCCGCGTTTCCTTCATCTCGCCTTGAATGACTCGCTCGAGTTGATGCAACGCATCCACGCGAGCCATTCTTGATACGCGTCGCGAGTCCTAACTTATCAAGATGTGAAAGCTACGCTGATCAAGTATGGAGAAGGATAGTAGCTCTTAGAAAATGTATTATAGCACATTTTCGTCTTGTTTTTGTAGCTACTTAAGCAGCCTCAAATAATTGTGAATACATGCTTTGTATTTTGATTTAGTGCAAATACTATTTCCAAGAGTTACAAAAAGATAATGAATTAATAATTATGTATTTACTTTCACTTAATGTTCTGACGAATAAACTGAACATACTGGTAAAATTGCTGATAATTATACAGGAATCACTTTCTTCTCACTGAAGAATCGAATACATATAGCAGTGAACTAATTATAGAAGTACTAAAACTGATCAAGGCAGTAATTGCGGCGGATGTGAACGAGTAAAAAGAATTTAATTTTATTACACATAATTGATCAAATTGCCGAAGCGAGGTTAGATCGAAATGAATAGATTTAAAGTAATAATTTCTTGATGATCTTTCAGCTTTACTTCATTATCGTAAGATTTAGGATCAAGAGTGTAACTTCCTGCTGTATCCATCGAGATGTTTCGTCCAACCGACTATAAAACGGTAACGAGTTATCCCTGAACAAGCAACGAGGTCCCTTGTCATTCATTCACTGTCAACCTCACTGTGAACCGAGTTTAATCTCGTGATTTCAGGCTACACGGATGGACTAATTGCTCAGCCACAGTCTACAGGGAGAAACGCCCCGGGGTACGATTTCAGAACTTCGATTTTACGGTAGCAAACTATGTGAAACGAGAACGATTCGTCCCAGGAAACGACTTTTTGCTCCATTGGATATTTCAGATTCCTGGAGAGTTTAGCAAGAGAGATTCCCAGCCGCCTCTCCGTTCCAGAAATGCCGAGTTCGTGAAAAGGACGTTCCTTTTCTCGGACTCTGGTGGTTTCCTTCCGATTATACTGACTCAGGAGGAAGTGTAAAGCCGGAGATTCACTGGGAAGCTAAACTGAACCTATGACTAAGTTTACAAATATCTCCTTCAATATGTACATTCGAGGACAAAAGTGATTGGACAGGTAATGGAAGTAGTATAAATGGAGTTCAATCAAACTAGTCCTAGTGTCACCTATGTAAGATTTATCCATTATACGTATATGCGATAAACGAAATTTCATTGATATCCACTGTCTACTTATTTTTGTCCTCAACTATTGAACCAAATACTTTTAACGCATAGCGTAGCTTAATTTTTGCTATAAATAAGACGTATTTAATGAAACTTAGCATAGCATAGATCATCCGCCTAGCTTTTTGGTGGATCTCCGGCTTAACTCGTAGATTTCTCGAAACCTTACCGCGTGTAATTATCAAGCTGTGAAATTAATGCGTTCGACCAGCTGTATACTTGCAGGTCGAGTAAAAACTTCGAGTATAATTCGCAAGATTCCATGGCGATGCGTGAAACAGACTATAAACCACGACGATGTTCGTCATCGACACGAGAACGCGGTTTCACGCTCGTCGGCGGCGCGTACCGTGGCCGTGTTAATCCCGTGGTTGAGAGAGAATCATTCGGTGGTTCCGACAGAGTATTAATCCGTGGCACGACGGAGAAACAAAAGCGTGTAAGAGTGATAAAGATAGAGAGAGAGGACAAAGGAGTTTGTTCACCTTGGTGATCTTCGGTGCAGAGAGGCTGACCATAGTCGACTACAAAGACTCCGACTCGTGTCCACGAGGCTCGTATCGAGTGTGCACCCTCGTCGTGGAGTTCGTGCGAACGGCACACGTGCTCGCGCGTGAGGCTCAAGCTCACATGATCAATCAGACACAGCCACACGCGTGTCGTAGAAAGCCATGCTTCTACACTGCTGTTCATAAATATGTGATACTTTGCTCGATTAACAATGCAGTAGAACTCCGTTTGCATAAATTCCACTTATCTAAACCAAATTTTAGCGAATATCCGATCTCTTGCTAGTTGAATCCACTTATTTGAACGTGGACTTCTACTACATAAACGAGAAATCATATGCAGGAGAAAAAATCAATAGACTCCTATTATACGACCTCTAAATAATCAATTCTTGTGGAAGCAACAGATGTATATCACATGAAATTTTAATTATTTACTTTAAACTTTATCAACGATATATGAAAATTAAATATATTCGACTTGAAGTGTCCAAATGTTTGAAACATTATTCTTAGAACCACCCTCTAACCATAGCTCTAACAATTTTAAAAAAACTTCTATGTTTATAAAAAACAAAAATGTATTATAATGTTTAATATTTACATATGTCGATTCTTTCACCGCATATCGCCATAATATCCTATATGTCAGCTCTAATAAAGTTTTTCTATCTGTTTCTGTAATTAAATTAGATTACGTTAAAAACAAAATGAAGCAAGTGTCCCTATACTTTTCAGCGGTCGTAGTACGCATGCACAATCGAAGAAAAGGCGAAAAGCGATGGAACGAAGAACAGGGTGCGATAAAATCCTCGAAAACGGAGATTAGGATGATTCGAAGCGTACTGCATGGGGCAAGATCCAAGATATATATCGCGGTAATGCGAGTTACGTGTTATCGCGCGGAATTCCGCGTGCTGGCTGTAATTTCGATAGGAGATACGCAGCATTTCCAAATAAATACTAAATCATTCGTACGCACGTGACGAGATTAAGCAAGAAACACAGGTTATAAAGGTAATAGGATCGAATAGCTTCGCGTGGATCGTTCGATCGTGGCAAATTACCCTGATCCGCGGCTTGGTCAGCTGTCTAGTTCTTATCGAAACCGCGACGCATGCCATCGAAAGCTAGTTAAGGATTTCGTGCGATGGATAAGCGATTTTACGCTGCTTCATCTTGATACAATTTACTATCTAACCAGATCAAGCAAAAGAACCGAATGAATGCAAGAAACGATGAAGGCAATCGCGAGTCAATGAAGATGAATCGCCATTATTCACCACGGAATAACCATGGCCGGAAAAGTGCTTGATTGTTACAAAGTATCGGGAGACCAGGTACGTCGTCGCTGTGTGTGAGTACCAATGGCTCTCGTGTGTCTATTAGAAACCGTCCTCTTCCTGTGACTCGTGCAATCACAGACAACCTATTATCACCGACGACCCGTAATCACACGGGGCAACGTGTAAAAAATTAATTGCGATCGCGGTTTGATAGATGTCCAAGTGGAAGCGGCTCGCCACAGGCAAATGACAGTGATCGGTAAATGCGTGCTACGGTGGAATTCAGCTTCGATTCAACGTGACTGAAATAATTTATTGGTTTACGTTCGAGCATGGTTTCGAACGTGCACGTACTCATATGCGAACACGGCGCTGCGCGTTCGTGCATCGGCTAGGGAAACAGGCGGACGTGCTGTCCATAAATCTCAATGCACCGAATTTGTTTGGACTGCGCCGGGCTAACATTTTATAGCGATTAACTTCTTCCTTCCGACTGTGGAATAGATCCTCTAACCTTAACCTCTTTGTAATGCACTTCGTATGGGTAGCGAACCATGATGATTTTTCGCCGACCATCTTGTAGAATCACGGATTTACATCCCTGTTTGTACGTATTGGGATATTTACAGAAGGTGTATTTTCGACCAATCGCGGGGAGACGCAATCGCGAAGACAGACATCAACGGGAGTCGTAAATTCCCGTTACGATTATGATAATCGACACCACGAGTTGATCGATCCCCTGATTTCCGTTAAGATAATAGGGGTGGTTGAGAGGGTATAACACTGTGATTCACAGAGTTATAAATTATATATTTTTTCCACTTAAGTTACACCGTTGCTTATAATATATATCGTCGACAATGAGTTAGCGTATAGAGATGCGATACACTGGCACAATATTCGTTGATGATAGAGCAAGGCTCTTGGAGTTTTGTTATAGTTTTATAGACTAATCCGTTTTTGACATGTTGACTTTCCTAGCGTTGTAGAAGAAGTAAAGTTACAGTGACGATGCTGTGTCGGAGGAAAGCTAGCAATGGGTGTGTCTAGCGCACGGAAGCATCGGATTTGTTCGTGACATTTTTGGTCAGGAAAGTGAGGGCAGTATACATTGCTTCTGATTGGATAAACGAAGGTTGATGGACTAGGAAGGGTCTTAGCCGCCCTCGACAGAAAGTTGCTAGTGGGAAGCATCGTACATAAGAAAAACTAACTTTCCCCTGTCAAGCCGTAGTAGACAATAGTTTTTAGAAAATAATTTGGAAAAACGATATTTGTTCGATCTGAAGGATCTTAGCTAGCAAATTTCTTAGATTTACGATGGATCCTTAAGACTATTGAGTGTACGCAGTAAGGATGAGCGGACATCTGGTTTCCGTCTGGCCCGCGGTGTATGGCCTGGTCTAGATAGAGGGTCGCCCGACGTAACAGAAGGCGAGGTTATACTTAGGAATGATTAGAAAACTATTCGTTATCCGGGTGCTTTTACGCAATAATTCACCAATTAATTCTCCTTTGAAATTTTGTAATTTTAGAACAAATACAAAAATCAAATAACTTTTACAACTGCTATTAAGACCTAAATTACATAATGAGAATTCTAACAACCATCCGTCTACCCCAAAATTGTTCTACACGAATTTGTCATTGACTAATAAATCGCAAACTTTCATTTGGATTTTTCTCTTCCCTAAAGCCAAAATACCTCCGTGAAGCTGACAATGAACACACAAAAGAATTCTTCTAAAGTCGCAACTGGGCTTCGCGAGGCATCGAAGTCACCAGCTAGAATCTACCCTAGGCGACGTTACTTCTCCGGTATGCAAAACTCACGCGAGCATTCTCCATTTAAACGGCTGACATAAATCACAAGCAGCAAAGGGGATGGAATTATCATGCAAATTCTTGGACCGTCGTTTCACCAGTTTTCAATTATGTCGGTGTCGCGGGGTCGAGCGGAGCTACGTCGTGAAATAATTCTCGCGATAGTTTCTACCCACGCGAGAGATCGCGATTCCGCCGAGAACTGCATCGCATCGAGCCGCCGCGACGTCTGTAAATCACCCAGCTGCCTCTTTCACCGTTTCTCTATGCAACGTCCTTGAAAATACCTCGACCATCTTTATGTGCTTTCGGTAAAATAACGATCGAGGTAACCGTGACCGTGACCAAAGTATGTCACGAGTTCACTGTACGTTCTCGTCATCTGCCAAACATAAGCAAAATGAGAATTCTTCCCCTTTGCTCGTAGACAGGATCTATATATTTTAAACGGCAAACCGGTCGACAACCGGTTCGATCGTTCTGGAGAGAATTCAAGATTTCCACGTATTTCGTTGGACATCGGTGGCGAATCGAGAGACTCGGTCTAATGTCCATGAGCAGAATCGCATCCCCTTTTCGAGAAAACGCATTAACGAACGTTGTGGTCCGTAGGGGTATCGACTCAGCTGTGACAATTGACGAGAAGACTGGCGGTCGGCAACTCTCCATATAATTGGAATTGTTCGAAGGCATGGTCGGGATAGTTCTCTCAACGACGGCCGAAGATACGTACATAAATTTCGATTCAAACAACCGCTCTTGCCACAAGACCTACGGTCAAGAACGTAACAACGTTACAAATCCAAAAGAAACGATGTTCGCTGGTAACTGGTTAGAGTTCTGGTGGCTTTCCGTGTATCGCGAAAGGATAGTAACCGGGAAAGGTATCTAGCAGTGATTAGCGTCGGGAAAAGGCATCCTCGTGCTCGGGAAACCTATTAAGGGCTCTCCTCGATGCGGCTTGTTACGATGGATCTACCCTAATCAGGTGACGATCTGCGCTGATCGATCGTGCTTCGCTGCTATTAACAAGGTCGCTATCAGAAATGAAGAGTAATTTTACGCCAGCATTGATTAATGAGTCGAGAAACGAGGGAGAATGAAAGTGGGAGGAATGAGAGGGAAGAAAAAAGAAGTAAGAATACGCACCGTGGGAGAGCATCATCGATTCTACGTAGCGCAGACGTCGCCTTATATAGCGTGAACCCTCCCTTACGGCCCATTAAATCCGCACGCATTGCCAAGAAGTCGTATAAAGATGGAGACAAAAAGAGGAGAGGCAATAGGAAGAGATGGAAAAGTCGATCGTGTCCTCTGCATGCAGACGTTTTTGTAAGTCGATCTCTTCCCGGTTCTCCAAGTCGTAATTCAAGAATCAGGAAGAAATGACCATCTTCTTATGGTACTTCTTACGGTTAACTTTATCAGAATACAAAAGCTGTTTCACAGCGTATATTATAGATTCATGAAAGCTCTTACTAGGCGCCACACTAGGCGTAATATACAGAAACACAAGTGATATAAAAATAAGGAAGCAGATATGTTAAATGTATGATACAGGGACAAAGAACCGCGGCTACTGTGAAACTCGTACTTTGAAAGCTTTCCTAGATATCACATTAGAGATGATGCATAAAAACACAAGCGGTATAAAAATAACTAACTAGATATGTCGAATGCAAGTTAAATGCGGTATGTCAGATGCAGGTTAAATGCAATACGTCAAATGCAGAGACATGGATCCTCTAGGCACTACTGTGAAACCCGTACTCAAAGAAAACGCATTAAAAGAAAGAAGTAGAGAATTTTATGCGAGATATAGAAAGGAGAAAATTATTGTAACATGTAATTGAAATACCTATATTATGCCAGAACACGCGAATACTGCGAATCTGATTTTTCAAAAGAAATGTGCAATCTCATTTGCCTACATATTCTACGTTTCCACAGACCTCACTGAAGAGAAGAAAGTTCTAACAAGCCAGCAGTCGTTGGAAAAGTTGCTTCAAGACATATTGTCCCATTAGTCTCGCAAAGGATTAAAGCAAGTTCGATACACGAGGCTTCGTTGCAACTTCAGAAGATTAGAAAGGGCACGAAGGAATGAACACAGGCACACTTGGCGATAAATCAAACGTTTAATTGAATTTCGCGCGAATATTCGACGGACTATGAAATTCGATGTAGAATCGTAAAGAGGAAGGGAGAGAAGTTCATTAGCTCGGTCATTTGGTTGATGGCAGAAATAAATTTCCTATAGTGTAATGTACGAGAAATGCAAGCTCTCCAAACTTTTCCTTCGTCGGATGCGACAAAGATTTACTATCGAGACTAGGCATGCAACTCACCAACCGCCGACTTATTCGTCATGTAAAATTGTTCGCTACGTGGAAAACCGTCTGAAAGCATCCGGCGGTCACGGATTGTGCTTTCCAACTACGTGCCACGAATCCCGGAATATGTATTTCGTTTCATGGGCGAACGCCGGGTAACGCGACCAAAACCACCTCTTCTGCGTGTTCAACCTCACTGACTAAGATATTGCTTGGAAGAAAGAAAGATACACGGAAAATATGGATAATGAAATTGTTGGAACATAAACTTAACGTTATGTGATCGCGACATCTACGGTTATGACTTTCCGTAGAACTAATTGGTTATGCAGTTTTATGTTCGTTTGTTACAGTATAATGGCCAACACCTTTTTTCTTCTTTGGGATATCGAAGAAGAAGAAAGGTATTCGCTATTGTACACATAGTGTGAATATTTGTGAATGGTGCGAGTTGCAGATTTACTAACAAATAAATATCAGTCTTATGCTTGTTCTTTAAAATTCAAAATCTAAAGGAAGTCTAGTTGACCATCGTATTACCTATTAAGGATCGCAGCAGCTAAGCAAGCAAGAAGTAAAAGCTTATAAAACTTATAAAATTTATGTACTTCTAATTATCAGTTCGCTTGTGAAGAATAATTGTAGCCAGTGTTGTATATTCGAAATATCCAAAATTTGTAAAATACAGTTTATCTTAATGTTTCTTATCCAGATTTCAACGATCTGTCAAAAAATGAATAATTTCAAATTTTAAGACATTTGATTTTTACAAAGCAGCAGCTATTTATAAAATATTGGAAAAAGTGTTTAAAAAGATAGCTATCAGAAGAAAAAACGCATGTGCATAAAAATCGAAATTCCCAAGTAATTTGTTTACGAGGAGTGTATCGTAGTGATGATCGGCAAGATTCCATAATAATTTGATTAACAGAGTCGTGAAGATGTAGTATGATATCCTGGACGATAATATCGACGACGATATCTACGTCGAATCTCAAGCGATAAAGGAGCCTTTAGACCCTGTCTGCCGTGAAAGTGACGTGCGGCGAATTGCAAACAACGATCCTGCGGAAGAAGGAGCTCGAGAGGGACAGGGCCTCCCTCCGCATTTACATCGATCGTAAATTCACCAGCCATAAACGTATATCTCGCCATTAGATTCCGCACCACCCGCGTCGCACGCTTCTCGAGAACATCGCATGTGTACGTACGGAGGGGTTTCACTGACATCAATTACTGCCACTTGACATATGCAGACTTGCCTTTGAACGTTTCTCGAAGACGAGTATAATTTTATTATGGCGTATCTTCCAATTAAAAAAATCCTCTATCATCTCTGTCCGTTACCTTAAAATGTGGTTATTCTTTGACTCTCTCACACTTTACTTTATTTCTCTACACTTTACACTTATTTCACTACATATTTTTAAACAGTAGCTGATAAATTGATCAAGTTTTATGGAGGCTAAAGACAAACAATATTCTTCGATATTGTAATATCGTGTAACGTTTAAAAAATTGTTAAGAAATTGAAAAATCACCTATTTAGTTCCGGAACCAAATGTAAATACAATTTTGATAATATGAAATTGATTGACGATTGGTGAATCTTAAAACTGCTTTTCTATAAATGTGACTTATTCGTGTATTTTTCCGATGTGTTTCTATTATAATTAAATTGATATTATGAAATAAATACATATTTAACTAAGATTCTATTTACGCATATAAAAGACAATCCTATTAAAACCAAGTTTCAATAACTACTAAAGGAAAGCTTCCCCTAAACAGTCCAACAGACAGATACGCTTAAAACCTCCCCTAGGAATTCCTATTAAATTATCGATTAATATTCCGAGAACGGAAGCAGAGATTGATCGCGGCGAGTTCCCTTCGATACTTGAAATATAATATACAGCTCGATTTACCCTCTGATTCCGTGGAAAAAAGGCGCACCCCAAACGGCACGAAATTAAGCTATCATTAAGAAACACGAGTTCCTTGAAGAGAAACCCCTGAAGGTAATTTACCCGAAGCTGGCGCACCCTAAACAGGCACAATAGAGCTGGTTGGAGTGGCTCGAAACGTCGTATCGAGAACTTGGGCGCGAATCTACGGCTTCCAAGACTTCAAAGGGAGCAAGTGGTCGCTCGATGGAAAATATACCGATATTGCTTCTATCAAAAGCGATATACGATAGAGACCCTGTAGTTTCCCAAAGAAAAGAAAGCGTGGAAACGACGAAACGAAACGAAATAAGAAAAAGGGAAAAGAGGAAAATAAGGAAGAAACCTGAAACACGATCGAAAAGAAAAAGATCTGAAAGAAAAGAAAGACGAGACTATATAGAGAGTTTGAAAGAAACGAGGATAGGATGGAAAATAAGGGGATACACTGAATGTCAAACAATACACGACTGTGTCTTACGAAGAGACCCAGTCTATGGGGGCCATTGTTTTGGTCACGTAGCCTTTCTCTCCCTTCTCTGCTCTATAAGAGCCCGCAGTATCTATCGTCGTTGTATCTGACGCATTCATCCAGCGTGTGTAACATCCTGAACGTTTCGAGGAACCTGTTACTTAACCAGGTATCAGATACCGGAGCATTTTTTTCATCCGGCATTATTCATCCTCTCCTACTGCACCGGTGAGCACGTTAATTGGCGTAGTTAAGCACTTATAGGACCTACGATTCGCTAATTAGCTAATTGCAAGCAATTAATATGACCGGATGATAAACCAAAGCTCCCAACACGGCGTTCAACGATACGGATAACGACACGGTAGAAAGACGTTATTAATCGACGATCGACTATTAATTACGGAACAATCGCGAGACGATCGTCGATTCTATTGTACTTGTTCAGTGAACAAGATAATTCCGTGCCGAGAGAATTTGTCAAAGCGTTGGCGCGAGCAATTGGCGAAGCAAGTTTGTTCGCCAGACGATCGGCTCCGAGGCAACGAGACTCTTGGCGCAACTCTTGTAATTGGCTCCACTTCGGCTCCGAGACTACTAAGGAAGTGTCTTCTTGTACGAGTAACGGAGTAACAGTGGTTCTCAAAATTCTCTCCTAGCACCTGCGCCATAGGATTCCTTCGCGTACATCTGGCGTAAACACGTTCCTCGTCGTCTCACCTTTCTAAATTTCAAACCACTGCTTCTTTTCATTCGATCACATTAACGATTATCATGTATTATAATATCTCACAACGGTACTTCTCGCGTCAATCCTTTCATAACGTTTCGTTTCGATGGTAGATTCTGTCACGGAAAAAAGGACGAATCATTACCAGCTGGCAATTATTTCATCTTTGATAGCGTAGGATATTTAGTATCTAATCTTTAGTTCCTTTTATAGCGATAATCCCAGAAAAATTCGAATACGCTGTAATATTAAAGTTTAAATATTATACCTAATACAGCTGGTAATATTTATCTCTTATAAAAAGTACAAAGTGTCTATAGAAAGCTTACGTAAAAAATTACAAACCACTACACGTCTATGAAGTTTTGACGATAAAAAACAATTATTTCCTGAATTACACAGTCAAACTGCGAAGCATCGTGAAGAGGAGGTTCACGCTTGCTAATTTCGCTATGAGCAAAGTCTAGGGGATGCATAGAAGGAAAGGTAGAAAAAAGATCGTTCGCGCGTGAAGGGAATATTGCGTGTAGTGGAAGGCAAAAGCCTTTCCATATCAATAATCGCCAGAGGTGCATCGAGAACCGGCGACACTGTTAACGGAATCTGATGTGGTCGGGCTGGGTCGATAAAACGAGGAAGCAGCAACGATCCCAGGAATCTCGTTCTCGTGTCAGTTCTATTTTTTCCTTCTCTGCGAGAAGAGCTTCCGTTTTCTCGCTCGACTGCTGGCCAGGATCGAGTTCCTCGAACGACCATTCGACGCTATTCAGACACCGATGATTCCCTCCGACGAGTGACAGAACAGCGATCCGATAGGAATGCTGAAAGCGAAGAAAGAACCAGGGGAATGCACTTTCGTTCCACAAAGCCAGGAATTTCAATGTACGACAGCTCGTTCCAAACACTTTCTCGACGCGGCCAATGAAATACCAGGAATTTTTACCAGCCACGTGTAATTAATAGAAGTATCCCAGCAATGGATCGTACGAGGGATGATAAGGAAGTCAAGTTACCTCGGTGGTATATAGTTCATTGTATACTAGGAAAATTTAGTTTTTCCATGTGTATTCGTGTATCATTCTGTTGCATTGATCGCACAAGGCTGTATAGTGTTACTGGTGGATTACACAACTTGCGTGCGATTCAACTTTTACGAATGAAACACGTGTTTCTGGCAGAAATTCATAGAAATTCAGGCAATTTATCCATCGTGGGAGTACAAGATTTTTGGTTGCTACAGCTGTACGATTTCCTGTTCGAGAAGATAAAATCTTTAAACTCGTGCGGTTTCTTGGCCACCATATATTTTACTGGTCTCCTTATTTAACATGTCTTATTCAACATGTCTTATTCTTCTTTTTTTAAGATAGGTAGAAATATTTAAAACTTCCCAAGTCTTTTTCCCTTGAAGCAAGGTAAGGAGGGCAGTATAAAGAAACCTCATTTTCTCACGAGACCTCGAACTGCACAATTAGAAACTAAATCACTTACGTATCCTCCACGAATATCTTCTTATGTAAAGCGCCCGAGACTAACTCAATTTGCTCCGTGGTGTCGAGTTCCGTACAGTTTGACTTTGACGATTTAATCGAAGAAAACCGAGCAACGTCGACAAGCCTTTTCAAGAAATCGTGGAACAACAATCTAGAATCTAGAGAATGGAAGAACAGGAAGCAGAACGGGTTGTACCTGGAATATCTTCCGTGGAAGGCGTATAAACTCTATAAAAGTCTCGAGCAACGTTCGATGTCCCGGAGCAACGAAAGAAACCATAGAATGGACGAGAAGCAAGAAGATACAAGGAAACAGCGAAAATAGAACTAATGAAGTTCAAAAATATCTTCGAGAGTTATTTGGTAGATAATATAACGTCGTTTTTATTTCCTTAGAGGCGATTGCTATTTTTTTATGACATTATAAGAAAATTTAACGCGCGTTTTATGTGTCTCCTGGCGCGGTTCGAATGTTCGCGTTTCCTTAATCGATTAAAGCACGAGAGATACCATGAAAAATATTACCAGTGTATACGAGATAACTAGCCGTTTGATAAGACTGAATCCTGAAACTATGCTAAGCAGATGATAGTTTAATTTGTTTCAGATTACTTATCGCTTTATTGAGAAACTCTTTAAAATCTGAATTTCCATCTTCTGTATCTTCAATTAGCCTCTAAGAACTAAATTAACCGTGTTCTTTAAAAGCTTCTACTACAGTTACACACAAATGTATCATATTATGTATTCAATCTATTTCAAATACATATGTAATATTTTGCATAAAATTATACGCCAATGAAAAAAAAAATTCGTGATCTACGTTCAACGAATATTTTGTACTTTACTCCACAGTTGTGAACTCATCGTTTGAAGATAAAACATAATCTATATCGAACGATTATATATATCTTAAAAACTGAATACGAAATATTTAGTTAATTTAAAATAATTTATTGGATACATACTTTTCAAACCGATCGTACATATATCTTTCCTAAAATTCTTTTCAGAGCTAAGCCCTTTTATAAATCCCTGCTATAGTAAATTATGTTGACACGATACATCGTATTATCAGAATATATGTATAGTCGGTGCTTTTCTTTTATCCAGATTCCGGCAATTCCCATTCCACAAAGGAGCACCCATTTATCGCTGCAGCTATCGCTAAGTATCTCAAGACAAGTGAGACATCAACTGGTGGGCCGTTCTAAATTTATCATCAAACTCCTAAAATTACACCTCTTGGTCTTCCTATATATTACGCCTCCAAAATAGCACGTGCCGCTACCTGACCCTCATAATAGCGGAAGATTTAACTGGAAATTATTGTCCCCGGGAGCGGATAGGCGAAAACGGGATTGGAAACGCTCCATAATGGAGCACCTGTTAACCGATCCGTAGATGCTGCTAGATTAAACCTGAAAATCCAATTCCCCGCCGGTACGATCCACCCTATTCTATCTTCTAACCATTTCCATAGCCATAGTGATACTTCCTTATTGAACGTAAGACACGTGCGACGCATTCTTCGGCTCGAGTTCCTTTCAAAACGTATCCTCCGGCATGGGATCACGACTAGAACCGCGAAGAATCGTTCCTTCGAGGTGTATACCTGCGAGAGAGAGTCTCTGATACTTAACACCTACACGCGCGGTTGGTTGCAGGAAAGAATGCGGCGAATCGCGACGCGGTGGCTCGACCGACCACCGATTCGATCTCACGGCCAGGGAGAAGAGCGCGCGCGATGAATCGATTCGCGAGCCAGTAAGACGTGGAAACAATGGACAGAAGCGAGAAACAAAGAGGCGAAGAGAAAGAGACTGTGTGGTCGGTTCGAAGTAAAAGGAATCGAAAGGAATACCATCGTTCGGGAGAAAGAAGAAGAGAATATGTATAGGGGCTGAACTTAAAGCAACCAGCCGCGTCCGAAACATCCGCTGCCTGTTTTTTTTCCCTTATTTCCATCCCCGCCCCCTCCATTTGTCTCAAGCATCCTCCCTTTTGCTTTCTTTTCTTCTCTCTTACCCTCGTCGGTAAGAGAGGCCTTCCTGCCGCAGGACCTAATGCGAGCCCCATTCAGCCATCACGTGGAGAAAAACGAGGCACAGGACTTTCGAAAGTCTAGCTTCACCTTAGCCACCAGCTGAAACCAGCTTTATTCCGACCAATCACGATCAACAAAAGCCATTTATACTTCTCTTTGAATCGTCGAATTATACCGAATCGCGGATGCTGTGACGATCTTAGCCTCGAATCGAGTCTAATATAACTGGCAAAAAAAGAAACTCCGAGCAAACGTACGTTGTCTCATCGTCGGATTGCGTAACAACCGGGATGTTAATCGAGTCGTTCATGATAAAGTAAGATCGGCAAGAGGCAGCGTAATTGACTCGATTTGCCCGGTTCTCTACTGGCTCGGCGAGATGCCGACGAAAATAAAGATCGATGGCGGCGATTACGGAATAAAAGATGAGAGTAAAAGCTCGCGAATTACGTCAGTCGGTTCGCCTTTATGGCGGAAGGGCACGTGAAACGTAATTGCAAGGCCACGAAATTTGTGCGCTGCCCCAAACCTCCATTCCCAGATCGTTAATTCCGCGCTAGCACTAACCCTGTCATTACGTATCTTCGGCAGTAAACTTTGATTACATGTTTCGTGCAAACGGAGGGAGAAGAAATTCGGAGGGAAAAAAAGCTTGACAGAGGGGTGAGGGAGTGGGGCAAAGCCGAAAACGGCGTTACCACCGATAATTGGACGCGTATGGCGGTGTATACTCCGCGTAAACGACCCTTTTTTCCCCCGCCAAATTTTCGAAGCATTAGGCCCGGCTTCAAGTACTCTGCGGAGCATGTACGCGACGCGCCACGTACCGAGCATTATATAATGATCCCTCGTAATAATCGAAGAAGGAAAAAATCGATGAACGTTGCACATGCTCTGAAATTTTTGACAACGATTACGAAACGAAAGCCGCGTGTAATGTTTCCATTTACAATTAACTTTATTTAATTTTATCACACAACGTGGTAAATCGTTCCCAAATTTGCTAAGAGTGAAACTATGGCGAGATCGTTGACTAAATTCTCGAGAATAAGGTAGTCGACTAATGTGGTAGTGTTCTCGTGCTTCATATGATGCAACAAAATTTGCCTTATGTTCAACGGTATTTCATTTGCAAACGGAGTATCTGTAAATTCTAATTATTATTTCAAATATTTGAGATCTGTTCGTGTTTAAGGAGACATTAATGTTTATAGAATTCACTTATGCGAGAAACCATAGATTTGTCAGCGTGTTTTTGAAGAACGACCAACTAAACGATAAACGAATTCATTTTTCTTGAAATTATTCTTTTCAGTGGATTGGGTCTCATTTACAAAAACATGATAATATATTTATTTCGATAATTAATAATTGATTATGATATCGTGTAAAGTTCATTAACTGTGAACTAACTACCTATTTGTTTAAATTCCCACGTTTCTTTGGGTGTCGATTCCGTGACACTCAAATATGATTGTTTTAACTCCAAACACATTTTACTTCGCAAAATTTTCACCTTATGTAAATTACACATTGATAACCTTGCACCTGGGTGCAGTTCCGTTTAGTAGTTTACACGGTACGGTGCCTTCCGTTGAATTTTAACGAGCTGCGTAATTCCAGTTATACAAATATTATTCTCTCGAGACGGACGGCGTAATGACTGACGGAATCATTAAACATCGTTCGAGTAAACAGCCGTCGACGTGGAAGAGCGCGAACGTGGCACGCATCGAGCGCGTTAACCCGAGCCAAGGAAATGATCGTGGCTCTTTTTATTGCGTAATCGCGGTACTGGACAGGAAGGGCGTAAAACAGGACTGGTTAATTTTCGCGTTGAGTAATGCAACGATGCCTGGCTTCTTTTTTCACGCGTCAAACGGTTACCGTTAAACTTACGCTCGTCAATCTCACTTAATAGGCCCTGGTCATTAATCTGGCTACGTTCACGTGTACAGCATACAGCGTACAGGTAACCGGTCGCAAATGCGCGAACCGCGATTTTTAAGAAAATCAGTGCCTATCAACTAATCACTTTCGTCGATTAATTAACAGTGGCACAGCTGATCGTCGAGCCTGATGATCCAACAACCGTTACCATAACTTCGTCTAATAAATTAACTATTACCGATCATGGGAACGTTTCGTAACCGACCATGGTACCTCGATCGTAAAATTTCACCCTCATTTCATGGATGGATTCCCTTTCTCTCTGTGCGGTCGCCGTTCCTCGTTCGTGTAATCGAATTAGTTCCTTCGCGATTTTTCTAGCAGTTACCTTAGTGATCGTTCACTGATCTGATACTCAAAATCACGTCGCTCCGTGCTCTCACGATAATCCAATAACGCGAAAAAATCATTTAAAGTCGTTCTTCGTGTTCTGGTAAAATGTAATGGGAGTACTTGCTTTTTTTCTATTGTATGATATGTTCGCGAAGATGTAAAGATAAAGGAATAGAAATTCTTCGTATTCCTCATATTGTATATATTTCATGCGGTTTTCCAGTCTCGTCTATTCGAACTTCGAGCACTCAGGATGTAATTAAGTTGTAAAAAAATGAAGTTGAAGTTACGATTGAAACCAAATTCTCTAACTACAATTCGTAGTATGAATGTACTACGATGCGATACTATAAAGCAGAGAGTTAACTCCTCTAAATCATTCTACACAATTCACTCAAGTGTTATGATCACTATGCACCAGAACGAATGCAAGTGAATCAACACACAACGCATATCGTTCACAGCAGGCGCAACATTCATTCCACTAACCTCAAATATCCGCAGCGATTGCCTCTAGGACAATCAATTATTTTGAGGAGTACTTCTGGCGTGGCTCCCTTTATTCGTCTCTTCGTTCTCCCCTAAAAGAGAGAGTGTGCCGCCCTCCCGCATGAAACGTCCCAATTGCAAGTGGCTCTCGCGGAAACAAAACGAAAGAAACGTGATTTACCGATGTCGGGAGCGGGATCGACGGATAGAGAGACAGGCGAATGCTGGTCACGTGCGAAACCGTCGTAAATCGACGAAAAAATTTTCTCCAACGATGCATCAGGGACCAGACGTTTAATAAGAGGCAGGTATATACGAGACGTTCGGAAAATTGAATGGAAACCTTGAATAAGGGTATACAGCACATTTTGAACAAATTTGAATTATAGCGATGAACAAAGAAATGTTTCAAATCGGTACTCTATCGTGTGAATAATTTTTCTCCTAAATAATTTCTACCATATTAGTGAGAGTAACCTATTCTAGGCTATATACATATGTATTACATTTAATAATTAATCTTGTCAAATATAATTTGTGAAATTACGATGTGATTTCGTACGACTTATCTCTTCAATTTTGTTCTGTCTGGTAGTCTGTAACAGTAAAGTATCGTTCTACCATACTGACGATACACTCCCTGACGATTGTTTTAGTATACACAGATTGCAGATATTTCATCCGGTAGGCGTGTAATGTTGAACACAAGAAGCTGTGTCTGCAATTTACAGAACAGTGTACCGAGAAGGTGTCCGAAATTTACGAAACAGCGCAATTTAAAAACCACTTCCTCCCGAAATATACCAAATTAGACCCCCTTATTCGTAGTTTCCATTCAATTCCTGGAGAAATTTTAACCTCCAACGATACGTTAAATTTTACGATAGCCCGACTTCCTCGCGAGATATTATTTCACCGGGCTGGGCGTGTTAAGTGCGGCGAGCGCGGATCGCGTTTATTCCTTTTTAGGTATTTACGATGTTCCACAGCGGAATAATGAAAAGGATACCGGGCACAGTCGATTATGCGCAAAAGTAACTGCATAGCGGTAAGTGAAAAGGAAGAAGCCGATTGGCGACTACCGACGCCGCTTGAATGTATAATTTCCATTCCCAATGGAAACGTGCATATTCTCTCTGTACTGTGGAAATATTACCACGCAAGCTTTATAGGAATGTAATTTACTCGTTTGAAGCATTTTGAATCAAACATCGTGAAATAACTTGATCTTTCCTAATCATTAGTTGCATCGTTGTGAAAAAGTCGTTCAAAGAATAAAATGCCATAAAATACGATCGGTTAAAGAGATATGTGAACCGTAGAACGACACCTGGTTTCCATATTGGAGCGTGTGTGTCGATGACAGAAATTTATCGATCAATCGTTAACAGTCGTGAAAGATATCCTCTGGGGGATTCATTACACGCCCCCCAACGATGATAACGGCAACGTGCACTGCGATTTAAATGCGTGCATACATGGCAAACACCCCAATGGAGACGCGTGCTGCGTTCAATGGACATTCAGGAACAATCCATTTAACCCTTATTAGGTCAGTGTCAATGGCCAAGATTGAAACGCCAGCGAAACGGGTTTCGCCGCTGGTATAACACGAGCAGCGCGTTTTCAACGCGATTTCGAAACCGCGGTTGCATAATGCATAACAAGTGAAAAGGAATTGTCGTAGCGTCTCGTAACGTAGCATCAAATTATCGATGTTTTATACCGTAACGAGAATGAAATTTTAATCGATTCGGTGCAAACTCGAGATGTGTTTTAAGAAGAGGACAGTCCTTCAGTGACAACGTTATTCAATTTTTAATATTGCACAACGATCTAACGTGCGTTGTAGTCATTTTCTAGGGAAAAGTTAATAAAACAAATACTTTTTTCATTCTTTTCATCGCGGAAGATAAGAATCTTAGAAATCAGAGTTACAGAGTTAACTTTCCATTTTATTTTCATACTAGTAAAAACAAATCGCAGTCATCTCAAATGCTATGGTATAATTACAAGTGGAATTAAACGGGCATAAATAGCCCGCCTTTTCATCCTCTACAATTCTCTGTACTTCTCCTTTTTTCTACGTTTTATTACAGAGATTGTTGTTTGCTGTTGCCCAAATGAACTCCGGACTCATATACGCTATACATATACGCAAGGAGCTTCGTGATCCGATGGAGAGATCTCACGACCGAGAAGCTTTGTTTGCGGCGCGAAATTTTGCTCAGACACACTTCAGAGTATCCCATGATCTCTCGGCTCTTCAAATATTCATGAGTGAACCAGCCGAACGAGCATATCCGATGCACTCCGAACGCATCCCAGACTCCAGTTCTTCCCTCCCATCCGTGCCGGCTCTTTGACCTCAGCACCATTCTGCATAACGGTGCATCGGCCTGGACGTTTGCCTATTATGTCACTATATTCGCTAAAGGATGCTGTGTACCGTAACTATAGCCTGGATAGAAGTTTCTTGAATTTTCCGAATCCGCGCACGATCGCCACCTTTACGGCATAAAACGGAATTCTATACAAGACGAAGAAAGAAATAAACCGTGCCTGGTTTCAGAAACTTTGACTTATTGTATAGGATAAAATTATACAATACGTGCCACCATTGCTTTATGCGTACAGATAGGGATGCGCTGTTGTAAACGGTATGTTCAAATATCTTAATCATCGGTGGAATTATTTGTTTAAAAAAGATACGGTATTGTATCGATTAGAGTAAGTATAGGTATTAAGTACTTCTGCCGCAAAAAGATGATGTATATTTTTTATAATACATTTATATTTTTGAGAAATATTTTATGTTTATTATCGTTTCTTCATAAATACATAAAATTACGAGGAGTAATAACAATTATTAATATTATCTGATAGAAACGATAAAAAATTACTACAAAATCATTTTATTGATGTTCCTTTAACAGCACGAGTATTATATAGTTCTAGCCTATGCAATAACGGACAGATTCATCATAAGGATGTACCCATAGTATTTACGGCCTATCAAACTTCATACTGAATTCCTACCGCTTCTCATGTTTCCTCTTAATGCACTTGCAAGTATACACACAGCTATTTCGTGATTTATATTCGAAATAAAATTTAATGCTGAACCGAGCATGTACGACTATATTATTGACAGATTCATCGATACCAACCCCTATTCGAGGGGTGAAACCGATTACCATAAGAAAATCACTGTCAAGTTCACGGGCAACCCATATTGTTTCGCTTTTTTGGGGTTGCTTGCCTACTATCCTAATAGCTTCATTTAAATTTCCATGTTAATATTCAATCTGCTTTCTTTTTGCTTTTTTTTAGTTTGAAGCTGTGAGTTTGCTCTCTACTGTCTACCCCCCTGTTTACTAAAAATATTCTACAAGTATCTAATAATAAAAAGGCTATAGATAAATATATAACAATTAATTATGAACAATAAATAGAACTTTACAAAGGCGGGGACATATCTAACCAAATTCTTGGACAATGCAGCTAAAGAATAGCAACATCTGGCTTAAATTATATTCAACTTCGAAAGCAGAGATAATCCTTGCTACTATATAATTTTTTTATCGCTCAAAGGTAGCAGGGATCGCAGCCTCAACCTGTTATTTGCGATTCGTTTCGTACCGAAAGACTCCTCTACTTGCAACTTCATGCTGTTTCGGAGCATACACTCCCCGGTTTACTTTACACTAATTGGCAGTAATCACTGCTTGACTCCGGTTCATGGGAAAGAGGGAAGTACTGCCACGAGACGTCTAAGGTGTCCAATTTCTCTCAAAGACATGACTTCGTAACCTTCACTCTTCTCAAACCTCGAGTGTATGTACTTAACGTCTGTCAAGAAATTCCTGGCGCAATCGCTCACACGATACGCAAGACGTTGAATCACAGACATCTAACGTCCTATTTGAATATGTATCTGTTGATTAATCCTTACTAATCCAACAAGCGTATAATTAAATTCCAATCTTTATATTTTAAACTTTTATACAATTTTCAATGTAAAGATATTCAAAGAATGGGATACGAAGGGAACAGTTCCACTCTCCAGTAGTAGTTTCCAATAAACATTTACACTTTTGAATATGGAACTCCTACCTCTTTCCTTATCCAATAAATCCATCGGCAAGGAAAACTGGAAAATTCATTGACAATGGAAACAAAGACATCACAGGGTAAAACAATCGAAAACGAATCGTGAATATCCAGTCAGACGATCGCAAACACCTGCTCGCTTCCAATAATTTCGCTTTCCAATCGAAGGGTCTGCTGCAATAAGATGGTATTTTCACTTTCCGGTAATTTGAGTAAGTCGACGAGAAGCAAAGTCAAACCATTTTTTTTCAAGCATGCTACAGATTTGTAGTCAACTAACATTCGAGGTAATAAACTTGTATATTTTTATGTGAAGCCATCTTCTGATAAACGCTATTTAGATACTGTCTCTTTATTGGTGCAAATCTTTTAGTAGGTAAAAGAAATGCACGAATGGATACCAGTATATCCAGTTGCCTGCGCAGTAGTTAAACTGACAATACCAATCACCGGTCTTATCAAGTTTCGAACGAAGGAAACGCGTTCCTCATCATGCTAATAGCCAGAGAAAAGAAACTGAGCGTGTTCGTCGGTTGACTCTGTCCGAGAAAAAGAATTGACGACGGGGAGAACGATTCCGAGAATCAAAGGGTAAGATCACTCGCCACTAAAGGCCGTTTACAGCCTCGAGAGGGACTCCTCTCGCTCTTTCGACTCCCTTGAACCAGGAAGGTAAGTGAAAAGAAATAGAAGAATTAGAACCATAGAAATCGTTAAAACGTGCATGCTCGCGTTACTCGCATGTCTCGTCGTCTCTCTCCTTCATCGAGGTATTCCCTTCCCCGATACTTTCTCGTTTCGACGGCGTGTACACAGATCGTTTGCACACGCATCGTATGCTGCTATTTATGCCTATGTCTACTTATGTACGAAGCAGTCAGCACGTACGTGCCGAGCACGTAATATATCGCGTGTCCCAATCGAACTCCGCCACCCTAAAACTTCTCTCTCTTTCTATTCTCGATTCTCCTTTCCTATACAAATGGAAGCGAGGGTCTCTCAACAAATAGACCTGCCGCGTCGCCTGGAAATGGTTGTAGCCTGTGCGAGCAAACACGTACGACCGTTTCGAAGATCGTGTTATTTTTACGCCCATCGCTGTTCCTTTTCTCCGCCGTTCTTTTGGTAAATATACGAGAAACCTGTGGTTAAATGAGTCTTCAAATGGCTTATATCGAATGTTTGCTCGTTGTATCGGCACATGCCAATTATTCGACCTACTCTAATGAATTCTAGTGGGCATAAGAGGTTTTACGATGTATCGAAAATCGTAGTGCAAGAGGAAAGTGGTTAGTTTCTCGGGTAATATAAAAAACACGTCAAAAATATGGAATGATAGTTTATAGGATTTATACGTAGCTTCGTTTTCGATGCCTATAGAAGTCTTTAATTTGAAAATTTATTGAACGCGCGTACTTGACTAATTCCTGGTTGAATACGAATACATGATCGACGGGAGCTTATGCTAATTCTATATTCTATTATACGTGAAAATAAATCGGAAGTACACAGTAAAATCTTTTCATTTGAAACTTGCTTCTCAAGAAAATCAAATTTGAAAATTTAAGTATGCGTGTACCAGGCTAATTCTCGATGAAACCTGTTTAAATTCGATTTGAAGTTTCACATAAAAAAGAAGAAACTCTACATATTATGATCACCTAACGTTAACCACAAATGACTTGGATACACGATTATGATTTTCATATTTTAAGAATCTAAATAGATTTAAGGATATCGTCGTGAGTTTTTCGGATTGGAAGGTCATAAAGTTTGAAAGGCAAACGAGAGAATAAGTCGATCTTACTTTTTGGTTATTCTACCTCAGACGCAAAGGTAACAATCTTATTTTATAGTGTGGAACAGCCGATCAACGCTATCTCCTGATAATTGCACGTTCGATTCAAGTGTATCCTGCTCGTGATCGGCGATCGACCAGATCGATCCAAGTAGAACAAGTAATTACAAACAGAGTGGACAAACGCCGCCTCGTTTGTTGCCAACGTTAACGGCTCACCGATTCCCACCTTCAACCGCAATCATCCATTCCCGTTTCTTTCTCCAATCAATTACCAGAGCGGCAACTATTCTTCTCGGAATGGTAGCCTTCGAATCGATTCAGTTGACTAAGCAGGCTGGTTAAGCGCAATTAAGAAAATCATCGCGGGAACAAGAGAATCCGCGTAAGAGCAAGAGGAACGAAGAGGAAACGAGAATGGAGCCGAAGAACCTATTCTCGATGTAATGATCTATGATGAAATAAACCGTACATCTTAACACTATGAAGATACACTAATCGTGTACTAATCGTTAGTGTATAATCTGTTGTATACGACTTTCTCAGAAGCCAATTAATTCTCTTAATTTCATCGCGCAAGTACACGATTAAAATTCATTTCTCAAGGAACAATTTACAAGAGTCAAGAAACAGGTTATTTTCATAAGCGAATTCATTGGAAGAAGATTACCTAAATGGTAAATCTGAAACACAGCGTTCGTATCACCATCGTTTGTACTTTTCGATTTATGGAGTTGATCAGTGTGACTTCTGAAAGGTACATATATTATCATTCATAGGTATTCAGATACTTTTTTAGACTTGTAGTAATAGTGTCTATATGCGTGTTATCAAAATGTACAACCTAGTGTATTTAATAACTAGAAGCAGCATTCACTAGCTTCTTATGGGGATAAAAGGCCACAAATTTAAAGCCTAATGCATAATAAAGCCCATTATTAAAAAATAAAAAATTAGACATATAATGTTAACAGTCTTGGTATCAATTTAGAGGAATCTTTTTTTTATTTAGCGCACTAGTTCAACGATTAACTTGACTACCCTGAAAATAATAAAGAGATTTTCAAATAGCAAAACAGTTTCATAATAATTACTACGCAGATATTGCTACTGAATAACACTGTTATGGATGCAAATCAGTGATACAATTAGCACTGTGTTGCAATTTTGCAAGGTTAACGCTATGCTATTTGACATACTTATTAGATATCTAATAACATATGCATGCAGGTATAAAGATTGCGAGATTTCCATCTTACAGTTCTCATCATTGAAACGTAATCAGCACTAGATCTTATATTTCTAACGATACAACGTGTAACACATGTTAGCGAGTGATTCTATTATTGGAAACATGAATCCATCAAATCTTATAGAGTTAATAATTCATATTCATATTGAAAGAGCGCATGTAAAATACGCAAAAAGCTTCGCTACAATAATTACTCCGTAAGAACATTGCAGGTATTGAAGATTCAGCAATGAAAATCCAATTTACAGCATACGTGTTAAACACGTTCGATCGTATACGCGTGTGCCACCTTTTCTTTCTTTTGCTTCGTTTTTTTTTCTTTCCCCTCTACTAGAACAGAGTCCTGCCAGTCTCTTTCACCCCCTATGGTCGGTGACTAACACACAAAGCAGACGGTGCCCTTACCGTAAATCGCCGGCACACAGAAGAGAAACAAGGAGCACACGGTGTGTGGTGAGCTCGTGCTCGTATACGTGTGTATACGTGTTTTACTGCGTGGGCGACCCCTCCGAATCGCGTATCGAGTGCCGACGAACTAACAGAAAAAGTGCACAGTGCACTTACACCTTCAAGACGAGCCTTAAATTACGATACACTTATGAAAATTTAACTACCCCATTTTCAACTCGTAACGAGTTTCGATCGAACGCCTGGAATTTCCACCGGCAAGTCAATTACACCATACTATAGATGCTCATTGGAGCGCGAGTTATATAGTTTGCAAATGGATATTCAGAAACGTTCAGTACTCGTTCTCTGCTACTGAAGTATAAACGTTACGTTGATTTAATCAGCTACAACTTAATCGATGCAAAATCATATTTTTATAAGCATAACTAGAAAAACTAAACCTACGTTTGTCCCATCCTTCAAATGTCATAATGGATACTTTACTTTCAGTATCCTGTATATTTTTGCATATCATACATTTTATGCGTTTAAATATCCTATAAATACATAAACAGCATCATGTCTGGTAATGATCATAGACCAAACTGTTGAATACTTACTTCTGCATATTTTGATAAAAAGCTCTGGAAAGATGAATGAAACAGTAAGCAACGAGGTTAGAGTGAACATTATTACTTAACAGATATCTCTGATGAGAAAGATACGCAAAGGTCCTAGTGAAGTGAAATCATATTATACCAACAACGGGCGTATTTCAGCGAATCTCTGATTTAGCCTGCTAAAATCGTCCTGCGAATTTTTTCAGAAATATGGTACGTCAAACTGGGGCATAACGCACTCAACGCACCCACTATTTTCCAGTCCAATCAATCCCTGTGTCGCTATCAATATTCGTGACTGCCTCGTCCTGCGCGATGACGATAATCCCGTCGTAAAAATGATTTACGCGTCCTGTGTAATTTCCCTATCCTTCTATCAAATGTATCGCCATAAAGGAAGGATACTTAACGATTAATGCAGATCACTGCAGGACCTTCGTGCTTCTACTCTGCTTCCATGAAGTCAATAATTTATTACGATGGGCTTTGGCTCGAGCCAGAGTCAATATTGACCGAGCTGGGATAGAGGCTACGGCGCCGTTCTTCGTGGCCTACAACAAATTCAATCGAAAAGAGACTATCCTTAAATATTTGCTGCTGCTTTCTCCAGTTCGCTTCTCTCGGTTGCCGGATAAAGTCGAAAAAGAAAGGGTAAGAGAAAAAATGAAGAAGGAGGGTGGAAAGAGCCTTTCGAAACGCGACCGGACGAGCCAATCAATATATATTTCGATGATCAAACAGGAGCAAAGATAGACCATTGTTACGACGTTAAAACTGATCGGGGAAATCCAAGAGAAGACCCCAAGATTTATGACGCTACCCGGCCATTATGGATTTTCGATATTTCCTGCTCGACAGGAGAAAACTACTCCTCCCTCGACCGTCCGCCACTGAATGAACTTCGAGTTAATTCTTTGACAACGCGTCACAAAGCACGTTCGTGGTTTAGGCCCCAAAAATTCCACGCGATATCCTGTCCGATCGAAATACGTGGAAAGAAGAGTCGAAACGCGTATCTTATCGAGACACGAACGTGGTCGAAGGAAATTTGGAAGATCGAGACAGGAAGTGGCTCGATTCGTCGTTTCCTCGAACAACGGGAATCACTTGCTACGTCTAGCGAAAACGTTCCACGTTATTCTGGAACATTTTTGCCCACAATACGTAAAGAAAACTTAAGACTTGAATTACCAAATATTCGTAATCGAAAAAAAAAAGAATGTGTACAAGTGATGTTTCATAGGAATAAACCGAAGAACTAGTAGATATCTATATTTGAAAGAGAAAGCTTATCAAACGAATCTTACCTTGCGATCGAGCACATGCTGCGACGGTATTTCTTTTTGAATGAAATGCAGGTCAAGCACAAGCTCCTTTATATTGGGCCTGGATCGTCAAGTTCTCTTGTGAATGTTGAAGCACCATTAATACCCGAACCAAACCAAACGAGCGCGCGACAACGACTGAGTGGAGGCAGCAGGAGCACGAGTTAAGAGTAGTACGAAGAGTGTCGGTAACCACCGAAGACGCCCGAAGTCGCATTCGAAAAGCCGATTCTTGTCAACTCGCGACCCTACCGTTTTCAACCCTTTCGTTTTATCCCTAATTAAGATTGGTAAACACAGGTCTCCGGTGACTTTTGACTTTTGTAGATGCGTCGTCGCGTACATACCGCTACCTTGCGCGCAAACACGACGAAAGTGTCAGATCCCTGCAGCGTTTTACAAAAATATTATCTGAAGAATTTAAAGATATTCGTGCGTAGGCGTGGTAGAATTATGTACTTTGATGACAATTAAATAAAAGCTAAGGTGATGTTGAGATGATCGACTATCAGAAATTTTGAGAATGTAGAACTGTCTATGTGTCATATTTGAAATAAAAATTGTCTAATCGAAAATTCTGACTATCAGAAGTTGCAAAACTACTGCCAGCTGAATGTAGAATGAAAGTAGAAATTAGAATATTATTCAAAGGTAAGCCTGATGTCTTTAAAGCAAACAAGCTTTAAAAACGTCTGCACCGCGCTAATGAGAAACATAATTATTCAAATACAAAGCGTGTAACTTGAAAAAAGAAACTTATAACATTCTTATCTTTAATTGGAAAATCTCACAGATTTCATAAAATTAGGGATCTCGAAGATATTACGATCGTGAATTAAGATATTGTTCCAATTAAATCTTCCGAGTAAATGAGTTTAAGAGTCTTTCCTCCAACTCGCTAGAAACTAATACTAATGATTGCTGAAATAAGAGAAAGTAAAATTGAAGATTTGTTATTGCCCTTAACGCATAAAGGAGAAAAAAATATGGGTACTTATGCATCTCTAAACTTGTTGCGACTGGGGTACACCATCGAGGAAGCTAAGAATGTCCGTCTGTATTAACCGATGCAGCGGTACGCGATATAGTTTGTAACATATGAAAGGAGGGCCGATCGTTTCCCACAGAGCGTGTTCGCATCAGGCAGCACACTGGTTCTGCATGCCCGTGTGCATTCGCGACGGAGTCGAGGATGCCATTGCACTCGTAAAACATGAATTATACGTACGACACAACATTCAATGATGTCTTTATTGCGACCGATGCCGTCTACACAACGAGTATATATCCCTTCTAACAACGGTGTGTTTAAATCGACGAGATATCTCAAATTCCAGCACACGTGTTAACATAAAGACCGATATTTCTAGCGCGTTTCCTTTCAAAAATATCTCTCAACGTGCGTTACCAGAAACCACGATAACATGTCTATGCTAACACGCTTCCCTTTGAGTATACAGTGAAACGAATCACTCTTCCTCGAAACGGTATCTGTTGACGTAAGTCATTTTCATAAACGTAGAACAACGTACTTCCCTCGGTTCTTCGTGCATGGCTTACGATAAAAAACTACTTGAACAGATGTCGATGGCGAAGAACGCTCACCTCATGCATACTGATAGGTCCTGCGACACTTTGAATCGTCCCGAAATCTGTATTGTATATGTGGCGACCAATTCTAATCACTTCGGATACGATTCGAAGCTTAAAACTCTTGGAAGTCTTGATAAGTCTTGAGAAGTCTTGAGTTCTTGAAATATTGAAAGCTTGCGAAGTATTGAAGGTCTTCAAAGTCTTGAACATCTTGAAACTCTCAAGAGTTTCGATAGGTTTCGAAAGCTCGATGAGTTCTGAATATATTACAAGCTTCTTGCCCACTTCTGTTCGAACAGTACTTTTGACGTAAAATATTAAAGAAAATCCGGAAGCTTTGAGTTATTACCATGCATACATTCATTTCAAGACGATCAACATTTTTGAGACTATCAAAATTTTAAAGAATCGAGATCTTATCAGAACTTCCAAGAGTTTTAAGCTTCGAGTCACGTTCGAAATGATTCGAACTTTTGGCCATATTATTATTATTATGATTACTATCAACGAGGTAAACAAAGATTTGATGCGGAGAAAAATAGATTACACATTAATATTTACAAAATGAAGAAAAGAGAAAGAGAAATATATACACGGAGATTCGAAAGTAGCGATGAAATAAATACAATAAAAACTGAAGTATATGTTCTAAGAAGTGCTTCAAGGACAATTTGAATTATCCAAAAAGATCGATATCATAATGTACTTATATAATGACTTATAAATAAATAATAAAATAATGGCATAATGACTTAACAAAGTGGACAATTCCATTAATGGATTTAAAATAGCCACAAGTACAATATGCACAAGGGAGTAATTTCTCAACGACCTAGGAGGTACGTAAAGAGACAACAATCGAATGATGGCGGAACAAGATATAAGACCTTTGGCTACCTTACTTACGAACACGATATCAGGAAATTTTCTTCTATTACTCCATGTCGGAAGATTAAGATTATTTAACACTACGTGGTATTTGTGAGTGCCGAAAGGCATAACGTGATGATGTCCGCTATGTCTGGCAGCGAGTTTTAAGAATTCATACTGAACACTCTCAATCTAATTGATGTGGATATACCCATACAGATACATGGACAGATGCGAAGCGATTCGAACTGTTTCGGATTTCATTATTATTCATGCATCAGGGAATCGGTAAAAGTACGGGACAAAAAACGCAAGCAGGAACTTTTCAGGGTAGACGGAAATTTAATTAAAGTTTAACTAGCTAAAAAACGAGTACAATTTATACTTTTTCAACGAATGAATCCGTAGGGATGCTGATCGACCGCAGATCCAATCACCACGTATCGAATATCGTTCCTTTTTCAAGGCGTTACCCGAACGAGTATTTGAGCGACGAATTCCATCGAGTTCGATCAAACGACCTCTTCTGATCAAACGCTCTCTTTCATAGCATCTTTCGAAGCAAAGGGAAACCTATTGATTCCTTAATCGCTTGCTCAAGCTGTTGTAAAATTTAATGTTGCTCAGCGTCGAGGACCAACTGCGCTGCAGCCAACGAAGCAATTAAACTTCAGCGACGAACAGGAAGCAAGCACCATACATACGACCATATCTTTTATGCAAACACAACCTTTATGTGTAAATCCAATTTTTCCACGCGCCATATGTTGTAGGCGGTTTACGTAATCCTAGGATAGGAAGAGATACGAAAACGGGGCCACATGGTTGGAACCGAGATGGCGAGGTTAGACACATTCTTCAAGATTATCTGTGAAGGAAAAACAGTTACGATAGCCGTTTTCATTGTGAAAATATTCACAATGAAGAATGGGAATCTGTAGAGAATGGCGATCGAACGCGTTTCTTTTACCCTCGAAATCTCGGAACAGAGAGAAGGAAGAAAAAAAATGGTACAGTGGCTCACGAAGGTATTTGGATACTTATTGAGATATTTTGTGAGTGCGTTATATGAAACATTTTGAAATTCCATTAGCAATAAGACGCGATTATATTGAAACGAATTGGAAAATGCATACAGATAAAAGTTATACGAAATTACAAGAGCTTTATGCAAATAGATGATAAATTCATGACGTTCTGTTAAAAATTTTTCAAGTATTTAAAAAAAGGCGTAAAAACACATTTAATTCCACGATCAAAAGAAGAGACATTTCGGATGTGAAACTGGTTGGAAAATATTGAATTTACAAATTACTCTTCTATAAAAGACAAGAAATGTGACTCATTATGTCTTCCATTCATGGCCTTTAAATGTTTTCTGACTCCTACATACATTTCCAAATTACTCTCAGATTAGATCAACATAATTACAATAGTCGTGTCTTGTTACGGTATTCATGAAATTTCAAAAAGTTTCGTCTAATCTAAGCTAAGGAGTCGAATAGTGCCATTGTATATAAGAATAGGAGGGTCGTGCGAGGCCTTTTGAACCTATGAAATATTTAGCATTTCTCGATGTGGCGGGCAGTAAATAATTTTGTAGCCGAGTCAGGACCAATGGTCCCTTTTTCTTTTTCTCCAAGGCACGTGCATAAGATATGCATCACGTGGCGGTTTTGCTCGCTTTTCTCGCGCGCCATGCACGAATTCGAGAAGAGCCTTCGCTCTTTTCGATCGTAAATAAGCGAACGCTTTCTATTCCCCTTTTTTAAACCGCGATGCATTCGACTACATGCCACGAGCTCTCTGCCCGACCTTTCCCCATTCCCAGTACACCCTTGTCGCCTTTTTCCCCCTCTTGTAGACTGACCAGTCGCTCCATGGTGCTTTCTTAACGCGTCATAAAAACGAGACAACGTACTCTACGGACTTGTCGTCTTTTTGTTTCGAGAATATCTGCGCGACACGTGCTACGCCAACCGCGGAGAAACACTCATTAACATTCGTGCTACTATGATTTCTCTCTTTCTTCCACACTTTCACTCCTCGTGCGATTCGTTACGATACAGATGAAAAGAAATTAACTGATAGGTCGAATAAATCAGACGAACACGACAGAAAAGAATCGAGAAAGTCTTCTGTATAACCAAATCGTAAAGAAACCCTGTGTCTCGTTCCTTCGAGGTTATATCTTCTTAGATAATCGCATTCTACATCGCATTCCGAGATAAAATTACGATTCTTTAATATCTATCACGATTCTGGATCAGGAGTATTCTCATTAATTGCGGTCAGCAGTACACTGCGTTTGCGACGTGAAAATAAAGTAACCCCCTTTTATCGATGTAGCTGCCATTAAAACGATTGCAACGCGTACCAATCTAATTCCGTTAAAACGCTTCTGCTACGTGTTTTCCCCGGCTTAATCTCGTAACCATGACTTCGCGTCTCCCTTGCAAAGCTTGGCTATTGAGAATCTTTCTCTCGAACCAATGGTAATTTGTAGAAGAAAACGATGACGTGTCCATAAACAAGGAAAAATCAACGTTTAGGACATTTTATCGATGACTATAATCCGATTAATGGGATAAATTCGTCGAGTCGTTGCAGGAAAATATGTTCCATAAATCTGAAGTAAAATCAGCGACAGGGATCTCCGAGCATCGTCGAAAGAAATTCACCATGTCGAATAACCTGTACGTATCACCATGTTTGATCGGCAAATTTCAAAAGTGAGTTACAGGACTCGTATATAAATCAAAATATGTCAAACGCGATAAAGAATTTCAAATTAACCGCGTCGAATTACCGTGATCACGAGTAAGACGGCGGAAGTCGGAGAAAATTACTGTAATTAACCCATCAAGCGTCAACCCTTTTCTCCTTATACATATAATTCCATAGATTTTAATCGCTTTCAGTGTATTTAATCAAAAGGTATTTTTAAAATACCTAATATGAAAGAATCCTCATCTGGAGGTCGTGATCGATGATACAAAATTTACATTTTCTTCTTACCGCTTCCTGGCATTAATAGCGGCACAAATGAACCAGTTCATTCTGTACTTGTTGCACAAATTAATTTTATAGGATTACGTATAGCTCTTTTATTATTAGGCTGGTGTATATGAAACGTCGTTTTTTAGAATAAAAGTTTAACATCCCGTAGTTGCTTCGATAACGATCCAAATAAATCCAAGTAAATTCCGCATGAATCAATGCATTTTTCTAACGGTGAACTAGTTTCGTTACTTCAGATTTATAAGAGATATTAGCTGTAAGATTCTAACATTAGAAAATTCCCGAAATGGAGCTATTACGGTTTCTTTTAAAACAATTTCTGCATTAGAAAATAATTAGGTGAAATAGAGAAAGACTTTAATCTTCCCAACATACTAAATTTACGCTTCCAACATCTTGCACGCCATTTTCTTCACAAATCTCATAACAATCTCAAAAATATTCTGATTATTACAAGTACAGTTACATTTTAATCGCAAATTTCCCCAATACTGAATATACGTGATTTATAATAAATTTCTTCCTCCTTGATGCGATTGATAATTACTGCGTTGATAGATTAAAAGTAAATGGATAAGTTTGGCTCATCATGTTCAAACGTGAAAGAAACACGTATCACGTGCACCAATGTAATATGTAAAATTGTATATTCTTATCTGAGAATTCAGATATGATTGATGAAGAAGCGAATAAAGTTAGCTTATTCAAATTACAAGTTCTCACAAAACATAAAATATCATTCATTAAACGTGTCTGACACGACGTACAAAAAGTTTTATCCATTTCTGAGAATAAAAATTTTTAAGACGCTGATCCTATAAATTGTTGCCTTTCAACCTAAACCGCTATCAATGCCAAGAATCGTTATAATCCTTCAAATGGAAACCACAGCTAATGGATTAGCGTGTCGAATTAAACCTCAACATCGAGTTTCTTGGTCATCGTTACTCCATTCCGATTCATCCCAGGTTACATATAAATCCGGCTGCATATTGGCAGGAAATTGTAAAGTTTCATTATACTGGCTACATAGGCGACGTCCGTAATTCGAGTTCCAATGAATAATTCATGCAATTCGACGCGATTGTCGCCGAAACGGTTAACGCGACTCTTGCAAAGTTCTTTTCCTGTGTTCGGCCGACGTTCTCTCTATTCACTGTAATTTCTCGCAAATTGCTTGTCACGATGAATTAACCGATACCACTCGGTTTGCGCGCGTTTTACCGACGTAACGGAAATAAATGTTCCGTAACGGTACGTATGTCAATCGTGGATGATCAAACGGTAGCACTGGATTAAAAGGTTCGTTTCATACTTCGTGGCTTCGTACTTTTCAGCTCATTTGTGCCACACGTCCTGTTTTCTTCTGACGTTCTTATCCACAAAGTTAATTATAGGAGCAGCGAAATTATTCTACATGAACAAGTAGCTTCTATATTGGACGATGTGCTTTCACGGTAATCGTCAATTAATGGCCCTCCACCGTCACGGTTTTTACTTAAACTATATCGTGCAAAATAATCGCAGAAACTTTGGCTCGCGGTTTTGAAGTAGCGTAATCGATGTTTCGAAAACTCGTTTCCCCAGCTTATCCTTTTTTATCGCGTCGTTCGAGTAACTTCTTGCAGTTAGTCCAGATTTATTAAAATGTCAAGCCGTGTAATTTCGAGTATAAGTGGGTTAAACGCGACCCCCGTAAACGATTCGAGCAAAGTAACAGGCACTCAACGAACGTAACGACGAACAAACGAGTCCGTGGAGAACACGCATCCACGCATCCGGCGTAACGACACCGTTGTTACTTTTACACGCAATCATTATCGTTCCAAGGTCTCAAGGAAGGAAGCAAAAGTCCAACTTCTCGAAAAGCTCGACCAATGCCGCAGACAAGGAATTAGCGAAGAACAACAAAGCTGCTAAAGATACTAGATTAACCACGAACCTTCCTGACGATGCTGCGGTGCACTTTGGAAACTTTTATGGTATCCAAAAGAAATCGAACAAACCACGAGCTGGCAGAGTGAGAAGTCTTTTGGATTCTACCAGTCCATCATCCACTAGCTATAAACCAACGCCGAGACTAGAATTCACCAGGCAGATGGTTCAAAAGTAAGTGAACGAGGAAACACGATGAAATTTAGTGAGACCAAATTAAATTCTCGAGAGGTGACATCGATTCACATTCGACTGTCGTGATAATATTGGGAAAGTTTGAAACAAACCCGAAAATGTTCGTAGAAGATACGTATTTAATGCAAGTATGTACTTTACAAAAATTTAGTACTTAGAAAGTACTTAGACAGTCCATTGCTCGTTATTTTAATATGCCTCAACATTCAATGGCATCATCTTTGCCTTTGTTATATGTTCAAGATGAGTATTCATACTGTATGTTAATTTCTTACTAAATATATGTTTGCAATTAATATCTTACTACTTCTATATACATTGTCAACTTGGTTTCAAGTTTGATCAATATTAGCACGACAATCGTGCCTCGTTATAATGCTAATGAAATCTCAAAATATTTTATCTAACACATACAATATGTACGTAACAATTTTCTATAATAGAATAAGTAGGAAAGTACATAAATATATTTGTGTGCCGCTATGTATTCAGTTAAGACACGAGAAAATTGTATTGCGATTAATTCCCAGACTGGAACGAACAGCTGGCACGAAGGAATACGCGCGACAAGTGTCAGCCTTATTGGAGGAGACAGTCGAACCGGCGCATTTCAAGCTACATTCATTGCCGACCGAGAATTCGATTCCGGATGGAAGATACAATCCCACGGGATTCCCGCTCTGGTACAAGGAACCTTATAAAATGCCGTTAGTATTCCTCCAGTTGGTTACGTCATTCCATCTATTTCGTTACCGGTGGGATTGCACGCATTACCAGAAAATAGGATAGACTCTGAACCACTATAATGAGTTTCTTTCTCCGTTGAAAATGAGTAACGCGAGACACTAAATGGGAGGGACGATATCCAATATAATAGGATCGAAAAAGAAATTCTGGAAGGCTTGGATCGATACTGTCTTCTACTACTCTAATACTCTAATACTACTAATGAACTTGAATTTTTAGGTTCGCCTCGGACGAGGTTTACAAACTTCTCGAGGAGAGGTTGAATAACGCCGAGGAAGGGAAGGCGAGAGATATTTTCAAAGAGGATTCTTCTGAGAGAAGTTCATTGGAAGAATGGAGCGAAGACGAAGAAGCAGGATATGGAGAAAATTTCCAAGACGATGCAGCGATAAGCATTCTAACGAGAGAAAGATCTTCGATGAATTTACTGTCTAATGGATCGTCTTCTGTAACAGAAGCGAAAGACACGGACTCCAAGGAAAGCAATCAAATACTTCTCGATAAGAAACCAAGCAAATTAGTCTCGTTCCAACAACGCTGAACTGTAAAGTGGTGTTGCTCGTGAGTACGTGAAAAATAAAAAGAAATTCTGAATATAAATAGAAACATGAATTTCCTGTATATTAACTAGCGCAACCAAGACGTAAAGTAGAATTCTCAGGCGATGCAATAGTCCAAGAACTCGTAACAATGTTCGCTCGTTACCAGTATTCAGTCTTTTTAGACAGAAATAGACTAATTAGCATTTCGCTATTAATGATTCTACCGTTATCACAAGGTCTAAAGCGCGATGGGGAATATGTCTAGAAATTCATTTCCAACGCTAATTAGAAGCCTTGATTATTACTCGGTTGCGTACTTTGTAATTATGGGCTAGCAGATTGGTGTGAATCTAACGCTGTTATGAATTCATTAATTAATGATGGGGATCTTGCGAAAGGACGAGAAATGTACTAGGTGACGAATTACCGGATACTCTACGTGCTTTACTTCCGTCTATTCCGATCTTCTCAATTCTAACATTTTCTTTTTTACGTATTATCGTGATATAATAGTAATAAAAATGAACATTCGCAGAATACTTTTCAATAACCTCTTAAAGGAATATCCATCAAAATTACCGCTTTGTCAAAACGAATTAAAAGAAACAAGAATAGAGAAAAAGGTATGGGAACGTTTAACGGTGAAGAATTATAGTTGATATAAAAAATAATACAATACGGTATCATAAGGATAACGAATGATTCGACGTGGTTTCCCGTTTACTAAAAGAGGGTAGCATAACTCGAGCGGAGTGTTCGCATTGTTTTCGGTTCAGTGGAATTGCAAGAGGGCGCAGGATGGGGTTGGCATTTATCGATTATTCCGCCTACTAAGCCAAAGACGCTTTTCATGTACCTTTAACGTGATCGAAAATTAGATTTTCGTATCAAAGAGCATTTTGTGGAGGATAAGGAAGTAAAGCTGATCAATCATACTTCGATGAATTAAAAGGATAAAGAAACAAGAAAGAAGAACTTTCGAGCAGTTCTAAGAGGAAAACGTGATTTGTGTTTCTTTCTATGATTCAAATAGCCTGTCTTACAAGAGTAGTAGTATATACATTGGTTTATTTCTTCGTGAAACTGTACAGAATGGTCCACAGCGAATCGGAGACTTACATTAAATAAGTCACTTAACCATTGAGGCCATCAATTTGCTCAAGTATCGTATAACTGGACGCATCGGATTAACTTACACCTGTGAAAAAAGGACATAGTCTGGTGAATATTATACGCAGTTCGCGGTTTAGCGACACGAAAATTCATAGATCCGTTCATAATCCAATGGAATCGGGCGAATGGCAGTTTGTATATCCGAGGGACTGAATTCTGTTGCGTTTAGAATAAATTGCTATACAAAGCTTCAATTAAAAATCTATCCGTTCCTTCTATTGTTCCCTTGCAGAAAATGTACGAGCAACCACTCCCATAAAGAGAAAAATTGCACCACTGCCCACTATCACGAGAAACTCGTTATCCTTGTACCTCTCCCGATTCTTGAACATAATCCAAGGCTACTGAAGTACAGTAAAATATATTCATCAATTTTTGATAGATAATAATACACGTTTCTCTGTATTTCTCTGTACTCCACGTAGTATGAATGTTTTTTTTTTTTATTTTTTATTTTCTATTTTTAGAGCTTGACAAGGTTAGCTCCCATCAGATTGATACTTTCTAGGCCTTCCCTAGGTCTTCTTCCATGAGTAATACATTTCCAGGGGTCGATTGACGCGCCAGAATTTGTCGTTCACCTGTCTTAACGTTTGAGATCCACTTAAAACCACTAACTGACCAGGCGATGGTGCTATGTATATGCAAAAATTCAATAGCCTATCCGATTCTGATAATTCTGTATCCAGATCCAATGTTAGCCGCATGGCCAGGTACTTGCTCAGATGATCCACTATAAAAATTAATAGGGATTATTTCTTCATCTTCTCTGGATAGCCTTCTTAGATCCGTACGATTTTTTCGAATATTCACCTGTCGCGTTCGCCGTCGTCTTGATGTACCGAATGCTATTTTCCTTCAAAGCTTTTATGAGTGAATTATCTCCGGCCATTTCCGTAGGATGTGGTTTGAAGACGAGTTCGATTTCATTAAGCATTAAAGGCTCGCTCGGACCTTCACCCTCTGTGTCTACCATGGAATCACCACCACCGGTTTCAGCTTCTGCACTAGATGAGTCGTTCTCGGAATTTTGTAAACTTTTCTGTCGTTTCGGAGGTTTGGGAATTTGATTTGCTGGATTCGGTGATGGCGTGGTGGAATTTCTGGATGTTGTACCTGCAAATTGGCGATTTTACTCACTACAGGCCCATCTATTCAGTCTATCCAAGCAGATACAGTAAAGCTATTACAAGCTACGTGCGACTAGAATTTTTTAAATTACCTCCACTACTATTATTTAAAGGTCCTGTTGTACTTTGAGACGAGTCACTTTGATTCGCAGCATTTGTAGCGTTTGGTGTTGCTGGGGCACTTGCATTTTGTGAATTGTTATAAGATGTCGCGTTGCTAGCATTCTCTGACTCGTTAGCATTCTTCCTAGACCTCTGAGAACGATTTTGGCTTTGTAATTTGATCCCCTCTGTAATAGAATTTACCAGTGCAGCCTGAGAATGCGACTTGTTCAGTTTTGCCAGTACCCTTTCTTGGTGTGCCTCGTACTCATCACGACTGGGATATATCTTAGAAATCAATAGATCGAAGTTAGGATCTGGTCTGAGAGACCTCTTGGATACCAATTTTTTCCTGCATGTTGGACATTCCTATAAACAGAATTTCACATCTTGTATATTTCCCAAAACCAACCTAATCTCTACCAGTAATTTAACTCACTAATAGCCATCTCAAAATGATAAAATCAGAATCACTGTCACAAAGGCCAATAAACAAAACAAATCAACTTCATTCAACATTCGAAACTAATAACTTATGAACTATCTTAGAGAATGAAGGATAAACACAACTTTCTGCATTATCAAATAAAACAGAAATCTAAATTCAATAATCAACAGAACATTCTACTTTTCTAACTAATATCATCGAAATAAAGACACAAACATTACACACAATATGAAACGTTATTCACGGTGCAGTTCAAAAACCATCGAATTTGACAGAAATAGATTGAAAATACGATCGCAATCTACTCTTCGTTAAAAAATTACTTCAACACTTGACTGCATAATTGATCTAAGACTACATATAAAAAGATAGAGTAGTATTTACATAAAAGCGTAATATATAGGGAAAAAGGAACAGTGACGTGATATTGACCAAGTACTAACATCAATTTTTTAGTGAAACAAGAAGTATCTAGATACTCTTCGTCTCGAGAGTAATCATATATTTAATAGTTATCGTCAGAACGATTCCGGAACATACACGTACCTTATTACCGCTTCTAAGTGCCGTAATAATACAATCGGAACAGAAACGATGTAGGCACTCCTTGGTAGTCATAGTCTTTTTAAGCATATCCAGACAAATTGGGCACATAAGCTCACTGTGCAAACTTCGTGGACTAACCGCGATTTCTGTATTATCAGTAATGGCATCCTGAGGCGTACGATGAAGCTCATACAACGATAATTCCCAAGTTTTGTTCAGGCCGACTTGCTCCGCGGAAGCCATCTTGACTACATACTAGCCATCAGCTGAAAAGCCTGTACACACCACATATAGCCGCCTGAATTTTACTAACGCCATCTTATGGCATCCCTGTGAAGTTTTAAACGCGATTCCGGACAGTAAGTTAAAAAAGCGGGCGACTACGAAAAAAGTTGTCTATGGTGCTTTTCCTCGTTTCCTTTTCCTGGGTTTCTTTCTTTTGTTTTATCCGTACATGGCATCCTGTAATTAGCATAATAAATAGATTCAGTCACAGTGGATACAGTGAGAGGTAATTGAACACAGGACACAAGATGAAGAAATTAAAAGATTTAGAAAGGAAACGCTGCTACAGTGGCATATAAAATTTTCTGATCAGAGAGATTTCTCACTTTATATTTTAAAAATGATATTCTTTTATTATTATTAAAAAGAATTTTAAGTGATGTTATACAATCATTTAACAGTGCTTGTGTATTATACTATTTTCTTAATCATACTCTTATACCCAAACATTATTTAAAATTCTTTTAGATATCATCTTTCGAATATAAAGTTAAAAATGTATTCTGATCGGAAATCTTGGCATGCCATTACATATGAATCTATAATCTCAGAAATAGAAGGATGAAAGAATGGATTAAAAAGACATAAAATCCTTGACAAAAAAAGGCAGTCCAGCAAACCACTGTGGGAAATTAATATAGATTTAACCACAGACAAGGTACGTTTAACGAGATCATTAAAATGAAGGTCGATAAAGTGGGTTCCTGTTATTAAGCGGCGGGCGCATTCAAAGATGTTTAATAATCCGCGATATAAGTTGATAAACTAATCGGTGCAGACACTTGTCGTGCTTTATAAATAACACTGGTCGACTCGATACCGTCTTTGCAACTGCAATTAACACTCGAACGAAAGTACGATCGTATGATCGTGGCGAATGAAGGAAGCGAAGAAAATGCAGGCATAGAGGGCGGGAAGGCGCATAAGCGTAGGCAAAATATGTTTCCTCGTTATAAATAATATAACGGTATATAATACCGTCTAAGATGGGCGTAGCTCGGCCATCGCCGCATACGCGTTGGATACATCTTTCTAAGCGAACGAGTACAGAGGTGCAATCGCGCATCGATCTAACATGGCAAACTAGACCGACGAGACCCGAACTCCTTTTTTCCCTGACCTTAACTGTAGATAACCGTAATTGCGCCTGTCGGTGCTTATTGGGAAGACGTGTTTTATCACCTTTCTTCGACGATACGATCGGCGTCTTCAATCACTAGACCGAGTGCTATCCATCTTTTGCTACTGCTCGTCTCGACGGGCAAAAGAAAAATACTACGGAAAATATGCATATGTATACGACTTATGTCAAATTATATCATTAAACTTCTTATTAATACCAGTACAGTTTCGATGCAAAACAGGCAAGTTAAAGAGTATATCGTAAGATAACGAGAAATCCATCGACAGATTTCTGAAGTGATTTATAGGTATATGCAAGGAGCATTAAGAACGTTTATATAGAACTTGAAAAATTAGCTGTCTCTATCCTCGTGATAGTTCAACGAACCTAGATATTTAAAACCATCAACATGCTGATGGCCTTTCGTATGTACCTCGACGACGTAAGGTGTGTTCGTTCGTAAAAATTGGACTAAACATATTTTAATGTATGCGAAATTTATAGGTCAGTCGGCGAAGGTAATACGGGGCGACACCTTGTTCCACTTAACGGTGATCCTGCTCCGTCAACTTTTTAACTCGATTTAATTCTTTGCCTTTGGCGAAGGACGACGCATTAACCGTTCACCGTGTTCTCTTTCTCTCTGTCGTCCGATTGAAAAAAATCTAGGTTGAACGACGTGCTGGAAAATTGATATTTCCGATACTCTGTAATTCCATAATACTTTTCAACTGATATTAGGAATTTTATTGAATGAAAACTATCGATTTATTCTAGTTTCGATGGTCGGAGCGTGACGACAAAGAATTACAGCGAACAAGAGACAGGCTATTAGAAAACTATATAAAAACGGCCAGATTGCTACATTGACATGCTTTCTAGCGGACAATCTTTCTCTCGCGAAGCTTACGTAATTCCCAGCCACGATCTCCCCGTGTACTGCCTACATAGCGATGCCAAACCACGGTCACACGGGTATTATAGATATTATAGTACGGTTTACGTATCCTTTTTGTACATGCGCTTCTTCTCATGGAATCGTATCTTCATTTTACGTAAGCTCGCGGGGAACGCCCATCGGGCTAAGTCTTCCACTGTAATTTTCGAACAATATCTTTTTATGGTGCCGATTCACTATGCTTCCGGTACAAAACCTTGTAATCTTTGGATTCCTATTCACGATATTCATCACGTGATAATTTTGAAAACGTTCGAGGTAAATCGCGTGTAAGAAGCTCCGCGCAGACTCTCCAAATGGACCACGTTGAAACGTTTTATAATCGATCGTTCCGAAGCGATCGACGTGAAAGGCTATCGATCCCATCGGCGAACGTTACAAAACGACCAACAACGCGATCTTCTTCGCGCGCGTTTTAATACAGAAGCGATCTGTGCTCGATGATTCGATGGTAAAAGCTTTCATTTAGTTTCAGTTAATGCTCCGATGATCCGTTTGCATGACTGCGATCTGCTACTGTACCAGCATGATAATTGCAAGATAAAACAAAAAAAGTAGAATGGAACGTAAAAGTCAGATCGATATAGAACCAAGGAAATTTAATAGATTAACCGATCTCATTCCAATAACCTATGGCGATATATTTGTATGCAACTATACTATATTGTATGGAACTTCGATATAGAAAAGTATATCGATGAATGCTCCAATGGCTTCGTAATATGACAACGATTCGCTATTGGGCCATTATAATAATCACATCTTACAATAGAACTCTATTTATCTGAACTTTCACTGGTAGAATTCACTCATCCGAGCATAATAATATTAACTCTAATTACACATGTGTAGCACACGTATAAACTGTTTGTTTCCTGACAAAGTCAAATTTCTACTGTATAGTTCTGCTGTAGAGGATCTGTTGCTGTTATTCCGAGCATTCGAAAGCAAAAGCTTCGATTTAGTTTCGGTGAATGCTCCAACGATTCGTTCGTTCGCCGGACAACGATTTGCTACTGTAAGACGGTAATAATTATTATTTCCTTCTCGACTTCCTTGTTCCCTACATTGCGCAAGCATCCGGAAGGAGCAGTGTTCTTGCCGCTTGATACATGGTTACAAGTATCCGTTCAGCCCAGGTCAAGCGTGAATCTGACCCAGAAGAATCACCGTACACGTTGGATCCATCCTGACCCATGGATTAACCAGCAGCCATGTTTTACGCTTCCTACGAGACGATCTCTCGCAACCGGAAAGGTCACTACCTCGCGTGAAAGGATCGAGCTTTCATTCACGACACGATTACGCAAAGGTTACGATCAGTTATCAAATGAAAATGAAGTTTTAGCTTGGGGGACATAGTTTGCGCGACTCTGATACGAAGAATCAATAAGCTGGTTCTGTCTTTACACTATTTCGATTTGATCTAACACGATTAAAACGGCGTTCCCTTAAAAACTTCTATTTGAATTTCACTCATATTCGAGGCGTTACGTTTTCACGTATTTTTCGGTATGCCTACTTTTCTTAGATCTGTACTCTGACTTTACTTTATGTTTCTTCCCTGGAATTTAACGACCGGCTGTCAAGACCGTTTTTTTTTTTTTATTTTATCCTCTACTTCATAGGAGAATTGTATAAGAGAGCCATTCGGAATAAAGGGAACATCGAGTGCCTGTAATTTTCTTCAATGTATTAAATTATAGGGAATTCTTAATTTCAGTCTTTCGTTTGACGTTTGAAATTGCCACTTAACCGTGACTTAAAAGTGAAATCTCTTACAGGCAATTGTCTTTATAAATTTATGAAACAAAAAAACCTGCTCAAATAAATGATCGCAGTATAGCAGGCTTTAAACATAGAATTCACTCTACAATAAAAAAGCCATATAATCATATAAATCTTACGTTCTATTGTATACGATCAAGCAACCAAACAAATTAAATACGTACGGAGGAAATCAGTATAGCAGGTTCTAAAGAACATAAAGTTTATTTTACGATTAAAAAAATTGCCTACAGTCGTATAAATCTGACGGCGCATTGTATACAATTGTAATAGCGGAGAAGCCTTGAAATTTTTAGATTATTCCTAAGTGGATCATATAAATAATCAAGAGCTCCGGTTCCACCTTGTTAACAATGTAACAGAGTTGAAAAATGCGACCACTTGAATCTATAATTACGATCACACATCTGCAGCAATGAATGGAAAAACGATGAACGATAACGTATAGAAGAAGACAAAGAATCAGAGTCGCAATGCGACTTTACGAGCCAAATCGCTGCGACGTGCGATAATAATTGCAAGACCCATCTCATTAGTACGTTCATAGCGTTTCCTTGTTCCCGACATTGCACAAGAAGCCGGAAGTAGCTACGGTTTCTTTTCACCGAATGATACACGAGTGCAATCGCTTATCTTGTGCACGGAACACGGACTGATCTGTTTTGGTTAGAGATTCACAACGTTCTATTCAATCTGGAAATACATTACTGTCCATAAGTATTTCGATACTTTCAAATTACTGCATTGTAACAACTTACGAAAGCATTCAAATACTTGTAGAAACCTCTTTTATCAATATGTATATGTGTGTCTGAAATTTCATGTGTATTTTGAAATTTCACTGGCATTGTAATAAGGCTGAAGATTATATCGGTAAAGTTTAAAACAAATCTGAAGATGTACGCGAAAGTTATGAGATACTTGGTACAAGTATATATATTTCATAGAGACTATAAAAACGTTTAAACAGTTAATATGCATTAATTTTGTATTAATAGTATGTTAGAAGTAAATATCCTGTAATTTCTATATATATTTTCGTTTCTCATTATAGCGTTAAGGAAACTTTAAAATGTTTTATATAACATATACTTATACCTATACTTATAAAATACTTATAAAATACTTATGAACGATAATGTACAAGTAGACCATTTTACGTTTTCGGTGTTAGGATTGCACGGTAAAATATGGTGTTTAAGCCGAAAACCTGTTGGTCCCGCTACGAGATTTACACGGGTTATTAGTACTCGTCAAATAGAAAACTCGATCTACCGTCACTAACACCGCGGATATTACTTTATATTTATATACATAGATTGTGTCGATCTTATAATCTTCGATTGCATAACACGGCAGTGCAATTACCGTAAATTATTAGGTTCCCGGGAATCTTCGATTAAGGAAGATCGCATGAATCCAACTAGATTAGCGCGAAATTGAAGAATCAATTTTTGATCGAAGTCAAAATGGCATCAAGGTTGAGCATAAGGTTGAAGGCAAAATGCCATAAGATTAAAAGATGAAGTTATTAAAATATTCAGTGATAAAGAAGAAACACTTGCCGAGAAAGATTAAACGATATATTATCGCCCTTTCACGTTCGATATAGTGAATCGGAAAGATTGATGAATCTTAATGACTAACAAGTGACAGTCTCTGCAAACAATAATAAATCGCTTAGTGAAAATAACGTTTTTTCTTCGGGGTTTTCCTGCTTCGTTGATTAAAGGGGTCTTTCTCGCGTGTCTGTTACAGTGCAGACCCATTTTCAGTCGTGAAAACCACGCTTCTTGCCAATTCTATCCCGCACCGGTACTTGATTACCTTTCATTAGAAAATCACAGTAAAATCAACACGACCTGGGTACTAACGGATTTCATCTTCGGTGAAAACTAACAAACGCGGTAACATTCATTTTTTTTTCTTTTTGTTTTTTTTTTTTTTTTGTACATTCACTTCGAGGATGGTCAGGATAATCTCTCGCATATTAAAACGAACCGAATCTATCCGATTCACTCGCAGGATGCGAATTACGCAGCGAGGAAGTATCTATTTTGCGAGCCGTCTTATTAATGTTCCGAGGATGTTTCGCGATGAAGAAGACTCGTTTGGAATTTCACCTTTTACCTCGACGTTCCAGCGCGATTCAGACGATGCCTGTAAATCGAGAGAACCGCGATCGACGCCGGCTTCCCCTTCGAATAAACATTCTTCGACAAACCAACGAACAATTTACTTTCACCCTTAATCCAACCACCAGGTTCGAAATCAGTTTCCTATTACACGCCCATCGCGTTCCTTTTCCCCAATGAAAATTACAAACTCATGAACACTGAAAAAATCACACGGCAATTTACTCGATCGTTTATCTCGATCTTATCAGGCTTGTCGATCTTCAGTAAGATCTACAGAAATTTCTATCAGTTGCTTCTCATTTCTTCTGTTAATGATCTAGCAGTGAAATAATGTGCAGAAATTGCTCAAACGCAATATTGTAGATACTTTACAGAAGCTCGTTACATCAATCAGAGATATGCAAAAAATTGCATGAATAAGTAAGAGTCGAGGTAACTTATCTATGAGTCTTCCAATTTCTTTAAACATGTAATTGCACAATTATGGTGGTAAGAGAAATAGTGACGAAAGAAATATTAAATAAATTCCTGGAATCCTCTGTCGTAGACAGATGTTAAAAAACGAGATTCAATAACATACAGGCTTCTATCAGCTTTAACTTTCATACAACAAAAAACTATTTTACATTCCGAAAGTAGGAAATGTGACACGGCAAACAATGTCCAGAGTTCAACTTGACGTAACATTGCAAGTGATTCATATTTCTGTATCGAATTAAGTTTTAATGCAGAAGAAATACGTTTTATGGATATACTAAAATAGGAAAGAAAGATACAAGACATCCAAAGTTCACATTGCCGTAGAACTACAAAGGATTAATAGATTTACCAATAGATCTGTCAATTAATAATAGATTTACCAATGTAATTTCAATAACCTGCAAAGATATATTCGTATCAAATTAAACTTCGATACAAAAGAATAAATCTTATACGTTGGAAATAAAAGAATAAAAAATTCAGATCAAAGTAGAACCACGGTAGAACCACGAAAGGTTGATAGATTAACCAATTTCGTTCCAATAATCTACGTTGACATAATTGTGTCGAATTAAGCTTCGACACAGAAAAGTATACATTTCTCATATGTTAAACGAATAAAAAAAAGCATAAAGTTCAGATCTACGCAAAACAGCGCAAGGTTAATAGATTCATCAATATCGTTTCAATAATCTACATCGACGTATTTGTAATCAATTAAACTTCAGTATAAAAAAGTACATATATCTTGTATCTAAAAAGGAAAAAAGAATAAGTCGAAAGATGAAACTCAGTCGACCGTAAAGCCATAAAAAATTAATAGATTGAACAATTTCGTTCAAATAACCTACATTGCCATACGTACTTTTGTATGGAATTAAGTTTCAGTATAAAAGACTACATACGTGTACATCTCATATATGAGAAAAAAAAAGATGCAACGAAATGTAAAGTTCAGATGTACGTAGAATCACGAAAGATTAACAAGTTAATTTCGTTTTAATGACCGAATAACTGTCGAAAGTAGGAAGAGCGGAACGAAATGTAAAGTTCAGATCAACGTACGACCATGAAGGGTTAATAGATCGAGGAAGCTGACCCAGTGAATCGATGCCTTGTTTACGCGTATTCGATGCGACCTACAGGGCACTGGTGCGACGTAGGTCGTGGCTTGACCCACACGCGGTTCGTGAATTCTCTTGGACGTCGGTGGCGACCGCGAGGCGGGATGTAGAGGAGCTTCGTTGGAGAGAGGCGATGCTCACACGTGCACCTCGGGGCATTCACGAGTTGGCAGTCGGCTGTTGAAACCCGCCCGGTGAATGCCTCTGCAGCCTCTCGTGCAAAGATTTTTACCGACCTTTCGATACATACCTATGGGGTTCGCGTACACGCGCCAATTTCCAACCTACGTCAGAAAATATATAATTAGCGAACGCCCGCTGCTTCGAGAAAGGAGGAACACGATTGAAAACCAAGTGTGTGGTAAACGTCGGCGGCAGTGACGCGTGACACAGACGTCGAAGAAAGTGAAATGTGATTCTCCAGTGGACAGGAAGTTATAAGACGGATTCGGCCATTCGACAAGTTTCACTCGATTTTAGAGCTAACGTTTTTTACGTTTAACAGAGACGCGCGTTCCAGAGAAATTCAGTGCAATTAAACCGGCGACACGCATCGGCGAGGACCTCGTACGAGACCGTTCGAGCGATCGAAATGCGTAGATTATGGTTCAACTAGACGGTTTGTGACGACTCGTTGTATTGGTAAATATTACGATACAAATAGCATCGGCAGATATTGCCGTATTTATACCATGAGACTTGATTTATTATGAATCGGATTCACGTGTAAGAAGAATGTCTGATCTATTTACTAAAGAGACAGAATCATTAGCGATCTCGGTCGTTTGAGAGAAAACAAGTCGAACAGTACTACGGATAACAGTTCTAAGAAAGAAAGAAAGAAAGAAAGAAAGGCGTAAGAAATCGATTGCCTTAAACGGAGGAAAAATGCTCCCTGCGTCGGAATGAGCTCGTAATGCAGCGTAATAACGGTTTCAACGATTTTTCGCGTGTCAGTGGATCACTAGGTTTTCTAGCCATACCGTCTGGCTGGGTTTTTGCAAAAGTTCACAGAGGTTCCGCTCGTCGCGTCATTCGTCATTCATCGATTAATCAATTCCTCTTTTAACACTTGGTGCGAACAGTGTTTACTTTCTTCGGACAAATTGATTCGTCCAACTGTTCATTAGATTCTTATCGCTGTAAATCGGCATGGAACGATAAGACTTCTCGATTCGTTCCGCGTGGTACGTGTGCAATCGTGAATCGTTCGAAATTTCCATCGGGACGCCGTTATATCGATTTGAAAGAAATTTGCACGACGAAAGGTCTAATGTGCCACTGGATAAGATGAATGGCTGTGGACGTTCGCGACAGGACGCGTTTCGAAGCAACTCGTTCTTTTCCATCCGAGTGCGCCAACGGGGGCCGTACATGATGGCAATACACGAGCAACAAGTATGGGAATCGTCGAGCCACCGGCTACTGTGACACTAATGACGTTAACGACACGAAGATAATATGTCGCGTGAATCGTAGCAAGGACGTGTGTACCGGTATCAGTAAAGAGACTATAATTGTACCCGTAGAGCGAATTACTCTAATTAATGGAGGCGTAATTAAGCAAAAATTAAGTTTCAACCGAGCACGATCCGAGGGTGCACGTGTAAGTGCATCGATGACATTATGCAATCAAGGTACTGTTCGTATATCACCCGATAGAAACGTACAAATAACGACATAGAAATCGCTTAAACGATCACGTGTTAAAGTCGTGGGGATAATTTATGGATTTGCATGTCGAGATATGTTAATAAAGTTACGAGGACGTGCTTTTAACGCTTCCGCCGATGGAGAAAGAAGGGTAGACACACGCAGCTAATTTATAAATGAACCCTTCGAGGGGTCAGCCAAGCCTGTAATTACGCAAGTACGAACGCACGCTGGCGGAGGCAAAGACAATGCAGGAGATAGCGTGATATCGGTGAGACATCGCGCGAGAAAAAGTCCTCATTGTCCAAGGAATGTGGGCGTATCGCGCAAGATATCTGATCGATAAGGAGAAAAATCTTGCGAGCAAAGAGGATTACAAAAAGCACTCTGTACGCGGTGCATATCGTTAATGTATCTCGTAGCGTTAAAACGAATTAAACTAAGGAAATAAAAGTGAATGGAACTGTAAATGAATGAAATAAGGAGAATGGAAGAAACTCTATAAAGATATGAAATAAGAAGAAACTAGAAACAAGTGCTTTCTTACCTTACTTCGTATGATCGCAAATTGTGAAAGTTTACTTTTATCGAAATTTCAAACCTTCCTTGAGAACTGATTAAAGCAATAAAAGTCAAGATAAATAAAGAATTACACGTCGCAAAATACTGACAACTGATAAAATGGGGAACACAAGATCGCAGCCTTGCCAACGAAGCAAGTCGCTTTACCTATTCTACCTTATCCATAGAACATGGAGTATTGTAACTGATCATCGAAAGGAACATGGTCGCGCCGATGATGCCGATCGAGAATCTGATTTATCATCGAGGTGCAGCGGATGCAACACGTGTGATTATGGACAAGACAGTCTTACTTTCGACAGGTAAGTCAGTTTTCTATTATATCACGGATAATGAAGGAAAGTAAGGAACTGTATATAAATGCAAGGGAGGTATTTAACGAATTGTTTAGTGATTTATAGAAGAATATGACAACATTACTTAGAATTACAATTAAACCTTATTATCAGATTCTGTATAATATACAGTAATAAAAGGAGCTGAAAAAGAAATGACTCTAAAAGCCAGAAGGGCCATCAAAGTATCCACTCAATACAATCCCCGGAAACAAACCGTGAGTGGAATATTTATTCTATTCCGCAAATTTTAATTTACTATATGTAATTATGAAATAGAAAATTCTCAAAATCAAATCGCGACGAGTGCTTCATCATATTTGCAATATTAACTAATTCACTATTGGCAAAAAAAGAAAGAGAAAGAAGAAGAAAAGAATATTTCCGTGTAAATTATTTGCGCAACACTAATATCTATTAATCTATGCACTCAGATTTAAATGTTCGCAACACTAATAACGGTCCAGCGCAGCCATATAAGAGGCTACTGGTGAAATTGCATCTGATGATGCAGGAGCAGGAACATGCTTCCAGTGGGAGGAGATTGGGCATAATAAGCGCAACGCTACTTTCAAAAACTCGATCATTCATCGACGCAACTCTAACTAGAAAACTAATTAAAACAATCGCGACAATAGAAAAGGATAAATTCTGATACGTATAAATTCTTTAGGAAGTTCTAAAAGTTCATAATAAAAATTGCAAAAGACAATCGCGATATCGTAATTCGCAACTCTAAAACAGACGCGATTATCATTTTATCGCAACTCTAATTCAACCCGTAATTAATCTCTCGCGACACTAATAAGAAAAACCGCGATCTACCCAATGTGACGATGGACCGACATATACATCAGCCAAGAAAGAAAAGAAAGAATTACTACTACTACTACTACAAATACTAAAAGCGTGCATAGTGACAAAGTAGTAACGAGAATGACTTTCCATGCTCTGGATGATCCAGAGGATGGAGAGCCATTGGTAGTTGCCCTCTTGAACGGCAGTTTGCCAGGCCTCTTCGGCTCATAGCCTCTTCTTTCTTCGGGCGCAATGCCCGCTGGAACTTAAATCTAGGCTCGAGTCTTTCTAATCGCAAAATAAAAAATAACTTATAAAGGTAAAATAAAAAGATAAATCGCGGATGCTATTCCCAGCGCACATGGACGACCAACGATCATAGCGACCGCTGTCCGTTCGCATGTGCAAGCTCGAGCAATAAACGTTCGTTTCGGAACCCATTCGCGACCACGACCGCGATATTCGAAAAATCGATAGGCAAGGCTCAAGACAAATGGTATGCTCCATTCGTGATGCCAGCTTCACCGTCAATTTTTCAAATCAAATTTCCTGAAACAGGTTGGACACGCGAAAACGCGCCTACCCGACGAAAGACTGTGCCAACCTGCCCGGCCCTACCTACTTATAGTTAACACTCATACCAGAAAATATGCTACCTATCCTACCCGGAAACCTTTATTTAAACCTGAAAAAATGGCAAAACAAGCACACCAACACATTCACTCCACGGTTCTCACACATAACCCGGGCGCAAAGGCCTATACTAGAGAGACGCCCCGGGACGCCTCCGACACCCGAGTTTGGCATACAACTTTCACACTCTAAAGTACGTACCATTTCTCTGAAATCGACTGACGATGGCTAGCGACCATTGCGTAAAAATATTCTGTATATTTCAACTTTAATTATCCAAATATATTTAAATTTCAATTTTAATTAAATACCCATAATCGTATATAATCATGTATATGTATATCATCTAAAGAAATAATTTGACTGGAATAGGTTGTATTTTACTCAATGTAATTATCATTAGTTTAATACTGAGATTAGTAATATTAATATTTACATCCACTATACCTATTTACTAACAATGTTATTTCCAATGGTAATTGGATTCATATTTCCGAATCCATAACTATTTCAAGATTATAATAAATAGCAGAAACGACGCAATTCCACAGCCTAACCACACACACACAGTGGAAAATACGTCGTGCACGATACGCTAACGCAACGTCAGTCGCTGAAAAAATTGTTAAGCTTATAGACTACTCATCATGCCCATTGCCTTCCTCCCACCCAAGAAGCACCTGGGCACGTGAGTGAGATTCTGACAATGAACATGGAAGGGGTTAAACCTGAAAATCCTATGCTAAAAATATGATTAGCCTATCTATTATATTTTCTGTCTAACGGGCTAATATTCTTTGATTTTGCAATCTAATTTCATTTCAAATTTTAATAATTCTATACTGCATTTTACTTTATTATTTTAATGAACAATTAAACTATTAAGCTAGAATGAAGGAAATTAATGAAGAATACAGATATTTATTAAATATAAACTAAGATTCAAAGCAAGTAATATTTATATCAATGAATAACAATGGATTCTAAATGAACTTTATTACTTAAAATATCCTCAGGCGATATCTTTATCAAAACACATCTTTGAAAACACAAAAAAACGTTCACAACTTGTTTTGATTCTGATATCAGCCTGCCGCGAAATGTTTTCTTGCACGTGAAATTTGATAACATCCGTCATAACGGACAGACAGAGTTATACTTTAACATATACTTTCATATTTCATATTCCGAATTTTACTGAAATTATACTGTGTATACTCAAATGATAAAACTGCTCTATACCATAAATAATGGTATAATTATAAGAATAAAGGTATAAATATAAGAATAAAGTAAAACATTAAAATAAACATCATTTATAGTCTTCATCAGCATTATAATAACTTTAATCATACTTGAATTTCCATATTAACGAAGTCTGAGGGTATCAGACTTCTTCACTACAAAATACTTTGATTTTATAAATAATTATAATGAATATATTGTGAAATTTTCAATCATATGCATATATATATACTAATTATATCTCATAACATTATATTACTTATACAAAATACTTTATATTGCAGTATGTAAATATCATACTTATATATATTATATATATTAGCATCAACATTTAAAAACGCGGTGTGCAAGAAAACCTATCCTAAACTAATAAATAAAATATAGACAAAAAATGTTATTACTCACGGGTATAAATACCCGCGATCACTATGCTCGTCAAAAATTCTACGTATACAACCAATCACCCGTGTCGATTCGGATCATTCATCCTTCGACATGATTGAATGACCGGAGGAACACAAATACATGCGACTCACGGTTAGATGTGAAGAATATTGCCTTCGATGATGTTCTGATCCAGTTTGTCATCAAGCCATTATCAAATTGGAATCATCGAATTCAATGGAAGAAAACTGTAACAAAGCATAGAATATTTTAATTTACTCGTAATGACGGTGTTAATTACTTTAAAAGTTTGAAATGATAAAAGACTAATTTCTACTAAATAAATATTTTTTCTAATAATATTCAATTTAGGAATGAAAAATTTACAAGTTTTCAAATTTTTAATCAAATTTTATTTTTTAATTAATAATAATTATCATGAAATATAAAAAATCGACTTAAATAAAATATAAAATAAGTAGTTACTTACATTTTTGGCTTTTGAAACACCACTAGGTATTTTCCAGGCAACAGGAAGAAGGGGAAGAAGTGGCATACCTTTAACAAAATATGAATTATTATAATTTATTTTTAGAAATACTTAAATTGTTGTTAAGTTGTAAAAAAAATTTCACAAATAAAATATGAAACTCTATGAAGACTTAACTTTAATAGCAAAAGAAATTAAAATTCTAATATAAAAATTTAAAACCAGATTTTAGTATTTAATTAATAATAATTACAGCGAAATACAAAGAATAAAAATAATAAAATACAATGTGCAAAGATTCTTACATGTATAAATTTAAAACACAGCTACATCCTTCCCAAAGAAGAGAAAAAAAGATGGAAATTATGAAAAACCTGTAACAAAACATGTTAAATATTGTAAGATGTTCTTGAAAACGTACTTGTTATTGTTAGAAAACTTAAAACAATGAAAAACAAAACTCTATTCAAACGTCAAATTTTAATAATAAAAAGATTTGAAATTCTAATAAAGTTTAATTACTATATAAAAAGTGGAACTTTAACACAACAACGACAGGCAGAAATTGAGTCTCTACCAATTTCTGAACGATATCAAACATTCTTATTGTATATTTCAATAGCAAAATTTTAAGATTTTAGTTCGATAAATAAATTAAAATGCAGTGTACGAAAAACTTACATTCTTGAACTCCAGGAAAGGCTTTATCCTCTTGCGAGACCTGCGACTCTACTAACGAAAACGAATGTGTAACAAAAAAAAAAAAAAGAATAATAGACTATTGACGCGTCCGTTTCAGTCAAATGACAATCGGCGAACACACTGACTTTAATTTCGCGTCTGATTATTATAATTAAATTTAATGAAAGTTGTTATGTTCGAAGTCAATATTAAATGTGATTTAACGCAGGAAGCACTGACTCTACCAACCGCATTGCGCTCGGTCACAAAAATATTCTGAAAGAAAAACTATATAAGAGGTAAAGGATAGGGAGTCGAGTGTTTGTTTACGAAAATACTGCTTTTTTTAGAAGAGAACGAAAATATGCATATAAATATCATACCAAGAATACGAAAGAAAATATATCGTTAGTTTATTTAAAATATTTTTCAAAGCATTTTTTATTATTGTCAAATATGTGTATATATATGAATATTCCATAACAAGATTGATTTGTGAAAATTACCCGCCAAATTGAATGTCTGCCATTGCAGCTTCAAATACTTTTTGCATTACGTGACTTCCTTCTAATGCAACATGGCGCACTTTTTCTGACCGTTAAACAAAGCTACGCAATACAAAAAAAACGCGATGCGCAGAACCTGTTCAAACTTGTCTGTGATAGCGTAGTTTCTCGAATTTAATAGAATTTATTTAAAATGACGAAATTAATAGTCAATATTATATTACGGACAATTTACGAAGAATGAAACAAAATTTAAAAGTTATTTGAATTTCTTACTCAAATGAGACAAAATCGATAAAAACTATGTCATATTTATGTTAAATAATCTTTTCAATTTCTTCGGAAACATAATTTAATATATTCGAAAGAAAAATGTAATTTCTTTAATCTTGCATTTTTCATCTTAGTATTCTTAATTAACCGTAAATTTAGAATTTGTTATATTAGATATTAATTATGTTAATATCACAAAATATTTATAATAAATGGAATTAATCGCATAGTGAATAAATATTACCAATTACTTAACTAAAAAAGGGAAACAAACATATAAATACGTTTGCCTTCCTTAAAATAAATGAAATATTACCTCATTTCAACGAAAAGTTATCAAATTTATCGTTAATCACCATGGCGTCCTTTTGACTTCCATCCCGTCCTTTCGAATTTCGCAGCATCTCTCTAATAGTTTTAAGCTTCCTTCGGAATCAAACAATTGCAATCTGCGCAAAAAAAGAACAAAATATTAATACAAATGTATAAAAAGAGAAAATTACTTGTAAATGGAACAATAATCAAAGTCAAATTGTCTTTCGAAAACACATTAGACGAGCTACCGGCAAATGGGGCAACCAAAAAAAATGATAAAAAGAAAAGAAGGTAACTAAATAATAGATTATAATGAAGTATTAAAGAAAAACGTACAATTAAGTGAAAATAACGATAGCGTGAATTTGAAGGTAGAAAAATGTCTATAAAAGTATTAAAGATATTTGTCGCGTAGTGACACGAATAAATGTACGTCTAATCTCTCTAATTGTCCATGCTTAACTGACTCCAGTACCGCGATTTATTCCGTGAATTTCGGCTGGCAAGGAGTGGGAGAGGGGGAAGGTCGCTAGTTAGATGCGTATGCACGAATAGGATTCGTCAAATTCCTGAAAAACCTATGCTCAAGGATATGTTTTCAACAATAAACATATTATGTCTCAAAAGTAAAAAGAAGAAAATAATATGTTAGATTGAACACTGAGATGCACGTAGAAACTATAGAAAGTAAACATAAATGATCTAGTATCTTTTCGACGAACATAAATGAATCTGAGAAGCTGATTAATAGATAGAAAGCTGAAGAAAGATAATTTTTAATTCAAAATAAAATAATATCTGGGCCGAAGGAACTGTGATTAACTTATATTTTGTACATACATATGTATACAGACGAGCCTACATATACATATTTATTATTCCCTTATTGATATTTCATTCGTATGAAAATTTTTTATTAATTATTTGTTACTCATAAATTATTATGAATTATTAATGCTATTGTTAATCTGACGATTATAATCAATCATTCGTATAAATGTTATAAGTGCTAAATGTTTTAAGACTTTTTCATATGTTATTCGTATGACAACTTTCATCAATTATGTGTATGTTCTTTATACCTGCTGTTATTATTCATAAATGTTTTAAGATATTGAAAATTCTTTTATCATCACTTTTTATTACTTTCGATCGAGATAGAACGAAATAAAATGTGATTCTAATGTGAAGTAAGGTTATAATATTGACAAGTAAGATTAAAATAAAATCCTACTAACCTTTTTAGAAACTTTTATTGTATACATTATACAAAACATTTTGAAATCTCACTAGCATTGTAACGAGATACGACTATCGCAATTAATAATCAGTGATTGGTAAAATTTGAAACAGATCTGATAACGTATATAAAAATTACAAGATGTTTATTGAAAACACTACACTTCGCAAAAATCATCACGTATTTAAACAGTTAATTATTTAGTACATTAATGAACTATGATATACACACACCAATTATGAGATCATCTTTGGCACTAATTTTACATTTAAAACTAATGTTCACGTTGTGTACTATTTTTTCACTAAGTATACGTTTTGCAGTAAATGTCTTGTATGTTTTCAAGTTGATTCCAGGTTTTACTATTACCATCACGATTGTTGTGTCTCATTACAGTGCCAACGAATTTTCAAGAAGTTTCATACAATGAACATAATATATTCTATATTCATACAAAAATTCCTATAGTAAGTTCGAATACTTTCATGTATCATTGTATCTCGTTCAATCACAGTTCAATGTACGAAAAAAAGATAAAATGGAAAGCAAAAACAAAAGAGGAAAAGGAAAAGAAAGATAAGAAAAGAATTATTAGGGATGTGAAAGAAATATAATGACAGGAACAGGAGAGGAAGAATGAATTCAACAGGTACAAAAAGGAAAAGAAAGATGAAAGGAGACAAAATGAGGAAAGAGATGAAATAAAGAGACAAAAGAAAGGGGAAGTAAATTACATACACATAATTATATCATTAATCATAATTAATAGTTAATCATGTACACGTAAATTAATATATACAGTTTGATATGCAAAGTTTCGTATGTCACATGTTTTGCTGAACTTCCTTACCATCTAAGTGTCAGTCCCAACGTTACCGATTCAAGAATAGATAAGATTGCAATATTTAGAGTGAGTAGAATTGAAACTAGATTGCAGTATAACACTACAAACAAGATATAGAACAAGATACCTTATATGTAATCGTAAGCAAAATCTATAGTTTCGTACTTCTGTAATGCTTATTCACTGCACTTAAGTACAGTACATATCTTGTCTGTAGTGCCACTTCATTTATAATACAGTGATGGACATCTTAACATTCGTCGACTTAATCGCACGACTATAATTGATATTTGAATATTATAGTAGCGTCTCTTTCATCGATCAAAATTACGTAATTCTCACCTACGTATTTCTGTTCCCGCCAAATCAAAGTCGTGGTAACATCCGCCACCTTGTGGCCATATTCAGTATTAAACTAATGCATTCGCTAATTCGAAGATCAAGTTAAAAATTCGTTTCTTTCGAACGTTCATCTGATTATTCAGAGATTCCTACTTCGTCATCGTTTTCCAGCGTTTAATATGTTGTAAGTACAACAATAATACACAATAAAGGTATAAAGCTATTTCAAAAGATGTTCTTTCAATTCGATATCTATAATAGCTCGATATTCATACTTTTTCAAATTTTACGATCGCCATCTTTTTATATTCTCAAGTAAACATCACAGAATGAGAATAAATGTGATCGAAAGCGACGTTAAAAATCAGTTTAATACAGCAGTTAGTTCTTGTTCGTGAATTGAGTCTCTGCGATAACACTCGTGCAACCGTTGCAATCGTTTTACGTCCGTGACGAAGATTACCTATTCGAAAAGCTAGATCCATCATTCAGTGTCTGTTTCGTGCTTATTTTACATGCATATATGGTAAGAAAACGACTGAATATCGACCACATACTCTTCACGTTTGTCCTTTCTGCCCCTCTACGTGACGCATCACAGGATAAACTGAAACCTGGCTTACATTACGAACAGGTGGAGGCGCCGGTGTCAGTAAACCTCCGGTCGTCTTAAAGAGCGGATCGCGTCAACGAATGTCTCTTCCCTCACGAGACCCCGGTGAACGAAAGTCGTGCCAGTTGCATTCGATTTCAACAATGAAAATTAATTTTCATCTGCAGCGTGCTAGTTCGTGAATAAATTTTATTTCACGTGCACTTCGAACCATGCATCGGGAAGGTTGAACGTGGATCACGTGTGACTCATAGGAAATTCAGGTAACCTCTTTGCATTCTGCATTTTGTATTTTTATTGAATCCGATTCTGTGCGATAATCGAAAGGTAGACCATCGTGGAAATTTTGGAAATTGGACGTGGTGAAATGTCTGTGAGGACAGGTTTGCTTAGAAACTTTGATTTAAAAATTAGTTGTTATGTTTGATACATAGTAGCGATAAGACATGTTATCGAAGATGTCTTGATGCACGCGAACATAGGACGTTAATGTCCTTTATTTTTCGACCATTTCCCGAAGATGACGACGACAGGATCTCGTTTGAACTTCCTCGCTTCGTCCCTTTAAGGAAACGCCGGTTCTGGATCTCTCCGACTCTGACGATCCTTCTAATGCATTTTCGACCGTGAAAAAAACCTTAACGAGTCGTGCAATTTCATTCACACACGGTCGACTGTAAAAAGGAAACACGCAAACCACTACGAATCAGGCAACTAGTCTTTACACACATACGCACACCTGACGAAGAGCTGCTGCTGCTAATAAACCAGCGCACGAGAACGCGTCTATGTTCACCGTGAAAAAGACCGATGATCGTTAGTTTTGTGCCAATTACGGCAATTATAAAATACCGCGTCTTTTTTCTTAATGCAAAATCACTCGGCACGTTTTCTCGCGAATGATTACACCGACGTTATTATATTCTACTCTTTGTTGCATACACAATCATGAAACATGCTGGAATACTATTGTTCTCCTGAATGAAAACCCTTGCACGGCGGAACAAGTCTATTCGAAAAACAAGCCGTGGAATCGGGACTATTATTCTTTCACCATCTATTCGCGATGAATAATAATTATGAAACGTGTCCGTGGGACAATGGAAACTTGGGCAAATCGACGAAAGAGAATTACGAGTCTCGAGGCGAGGCCTTAAACGCGGCTAAATTCCTGGCTCCGATTCAATTAACGCTGTCGCGGTATCTTTGTGGCGATTACTTTCTTTGTTAGCCGTGGATCGGTGCCTAATAACTCAGGGTACGGCTGTTACATAACCGCGTGGGTGTGCACATGCAGAAGTCGTGCGAACCACTAACGCGAACTCGAGTAATTATTTAGGCAGGGAGAAATTAATGATACGGGAGTAGTCAGGCATAATAAATTAGGCGTTTCTTACGTGATCGTTCTCCTCCTTGCGGCACAGGGCGGAGAACATTCACCTCTCAATGTTCACCAATCAATCACGTCACGGTGAAAGAATCGTGTCACGGACATTTCATGTACGAATCGATCCTCCTAATAGATATCTTATCTTAACGAAAACAAATTGTCTAGACGGAAAAAAAGAAACAGATACTCGTGTTTCACTAGCAACATTATGAGATTCTGTAACTTTGATATAGCGAGTAGCAACCTGGAAATGATCAGGATACACGTGTACGGTTCAACATCCTTTTCCACGTGGAATAAAGTGACCGATAATGAGAACGACTGCCATTCCGGGTTTAAGTAAATCAGCCGCTCGATGTCCATCCTGGATACATAACGGTGCTTGGATTTCGTGCCCATAGATTCTCCGTTTCAACGTAATGATTTTATTGGCCGGCATACGCACCAATTTACGTAAATACGCACCGACCACTTTTTCTCCTCCGTGCTCGTGCAGCTGTAGTTTCACGGACCACGAGGAGGACTCCTTTGACGGTCACTCGTTAAACGTAACTTGTAACTTGGTACCAATTTACGATGTACGGAGCGATTTAATGCCCTCGGATACTAATAAACAGATTCTACCACCAACATACGTTATGCCGAGCTAATCATAAAACGTACAGTTTCCATCAAGCCACGTCTTTCGTGTAGCAGAACGATCGATAAAAGAGGGAAGCTTGTAAAATAGAGCAAATGGAATTTAAATCCCGGAAAAGGGTTGAAACTAGAAACTCGTCCGATCGGTCCTATTCTATATTTATTTAACATATGTTAATACGTAGATCAGGTCGGGGTTGCAAACTGTTACACTGTTGCCAATGAATGAATGTTAATCGTCCCCTTTGTAATTACAGATACAGGAACGGAAGATAGCTATCATACGGATTAAACGATCGTAGAAAGTGGTAACGAGAGTATCTTATTTGCGGAGAGACGTATCACATCTCTAATTGCTATCTTCTTTATCCGACAGAGTGAAATTGAAATATGAATATTAAAATTCATGGTATACATTCCTTCGAGTGTTATTAGAGATTGAAAGTACAAATCGTTTCAACACGCTGATCGTACGAATACACTTTTCACGATACTCGATGCTAATAAGTAAAAGATAAACGAGTAATGAATATTTTGGAAACGTCGGATTGTTTCCATGAGAACTTCCGCTACACCGTATGTTAGCACCGTATATTACCAGTGTAATATTAATGGAGATAGGCTGAAGAAACACGATTCTTTTACCACATCGGAGAGAATAAGTTGCTCGTTAATTCCTACGGACGTTAGCCAAAGCAAAACGTAAAGAAATACAGCGATGCTCTTCCAATTTTAATGAGAACGATAAGACAAGTTCAAAACACGTTTTACTTTTAATTGCATGCAGTCGCATTGATTAAATTTCTGGTATACGAACGGTTGCACACACACGCACGTATATCTGGGGAATCGCGCTTAGAAAAAAGTACGAGCGCGCTGATTCAGATCGGAGGTGATAGGACAAATACGAACTTTAATCAAAGCGACTAAACAAGTTCCACTAAAAGCACTTGTAAAAAAAAACCAAGAGAAAGAAACCACTCTATTAAAATACTGCTCTACGCACAACGCAATCGAGATCTAGGAATGTAAATTACTCGAGTCGAGTTAATGAACACGCATCAATTATATTTATAATAATCCGGATATGAAATAACGGGTGTAACGATGATAAATTTCTGTATATGATTCCGAGGCAAGATTACAATCAGTTTTCTGGGGTACTTGAACTTTACGCATTCGCACGGCCGTTAAATTGTCGGTAATTAAATCTAGGGGAATTTTTAATTTTTATCGAACTTTCTAAAATGTACTCATTTGTATTATCAAACACTTGCATCCTCATCAGATGCGGTTGCATAAATTTCCGTTTTTCAAGCGTGTCTCTTTAAATTGATAGTTTCCTCGCATTCCGCGTTGGAAAGTAGTTCAGGGACATCTCGGCGCTAGCGAGCGTATTTCAGCTTGTTTAATTCTCGGCTTGTTTAACTATCTGAAACGGTATCATTCGACGAGTCCGATCACTTTCCCGTAACATCAAGAAATTACCGATTAAATTGTTAGAAACTAATATGGTACGTGCGCACGCGATGATACGCCAAACAAATGCGACTGTCGTTCATCCTTGGGAGATTGGCCGAGCAGTAAGACTAAAAATTAAAATATATAGACCGTGACGATTGGAGAAGCCGGCCGGCACGCGACAATTTCTTTCTCTATTCTTTGCCACGGCGGCCGCGTAAAAGTTTCACCATGGTGCTCTTCTTCGAGGAAAGTTAATAAGAAAGTTCCTTCTCGTTAATTGCCGCGACAAAACGCGTTCGCCTCGGCTCTTAAACGCGGCTGTGCCATTCGAATGGCACGTCTCACTTCGTGTCCCTTGCCGTTAACACGATGAATGATCGACCGGCTAAAATGACTGAAATCGTAAATCGATCTGTCCGAGGATGATTGAAAATGGTAATCGGTAACGTTTTTCCGGGCGTAATCAGTTGACGTGATAAATGGTGAGATATTTATTATCGTGAAAGCGCCTCTCATTGATCCAACGTGGTACATTTCTTTTTCCTCTTCCTCTTCTTCCTGTTCATGCACGTCGTCTTATTCTCTTTTCTTCTTCCGTTGCTAGTAGCAGCAGGTACTGGCGTATCTGCAACAAGTTCCCAGATGATCTAAACGTTGAAAATATAGAAGATACGGTAACCATAAATTAGTCGATTGACTGAAAGAAATGTGAGAAACGCGGCGATTTACGCGTAAACTTACCTGCTACGAGCACAATACAACGATACCACTATTATCGTCGTCATCGCCGTAATCATTATCGTGATTATCATCCGTTAATTACCGGCGTCCAATTACCTGCCACATCTTTACATTTTTTTTCTCTCACCCAGGGACGCTTATTTTCGATTCCGTTCACCGTTACCGTTTCAAGCTAGAGCAGCCTCAGATCCATTATTAAACATACGCGAACTATTTATTTCCGTATTTCCACCCACACTGCGATATATCACCGAGAAACAGGGACAGTCGGATTAATTAGATGAAAGTCGCGAACAAAACCGACTTTCCATCGCGACGTCTGTCCGTCAACTGGAAACATTTAATTAACCGGAATTATTTTAACGACTCTTAATTGTCTTCTATGCAGATCTGCGATGTTTAACCGACGTGCGTCCGCTCGAGTGATTCATTAACTACATCGGTGAAGCATTTTCTTCGTTGATGGATTAAGTAGTCTCTTATACATACTACTCTATCCAAGTAATTCTAGTCACGTTGCTCAAGAGGAAAGAAAATATCGAACGAGCCTGTCACGGTTCTAAACGATTCTTCGAGCTTCCCTTCTCAGTTTTTCCACGCGAAACAATGTCGATAGACGTGAAAATAGAGCGTGTAATCGCTATGAATGTTAGAAAGAGCAGCGTCCTAAATGTGTACGTTGTTGCTGGTTGAACGAATAATCAAAGTATCTGGTTTTTGCTGCATCAATGTAAAATGTAAGCGGATCGACGCCATGGACCACGGTAGAGGTTCTCCGTTTTTACGAGACGTTATTTATCCAGCGGCTTCCGGAAGCATTTGAGAGGATTCTCAAGGCGAAAGAAACGGACGATGATCGGTTTGCTGTAACAGAGCAAACGGTCTGCGAACGGTCCATTAAATCGTCCCGCGAACGATCGGAAACCGGCAACGAGGTAATGATCCGTTCACGCCAGCTAGTTGCTACTGTACCAACGATTCATTGTAGAAGCTGTTACGCTACAATGACAACCAGATTAGTTTCGTTTATCATTCGCTTACGCTTTAGATTCGGCACTTTTTAGTAATGAAAAATTATACTTTGCCATATTTTGTCAGAGATCGATCGATGTCCGATCAATCTTCCAACGACTTTTTCTCCTGCGATTCAAAGTATGAAATACTCTGAGATTCTGATGGCTCGAGCTTCGGATAGTTATCTTTCCTCTGACAACTATTTCTTCCACTGCATCTTCCGAGAGCAGGATCTTCTCTATAACGAAATACCTATAAATCACGCTAGGCTACCTTTTCACGCGATCACGGTGCGTATATGTCGTTTCCTAGTGGTCCATGTAAACACGTCACGTAGTTAAGAGCACGTGTAGCAATGCCGTGGCCCTCGTTCTGCATGGGAAATGAGGCTGGCGTGCCTGAATTTCAGCCGATCGAACGTGAATTTCTGCGAGCGCGCACGACTTCCTCTCGCGCATTCCATGCCCGTTACACACGGCGACTCGGCATTCCAACCACGGAGTTCCTAAAGCCTCGTTCACAGTGTGCATAGGTTGGCCAAGCTGTGCACAGTCGATGTAGCCGTGACTTCGCGTTCCTTTGTCTGTTGGCCAGAACAAAGACACACTCGCGCCGGCGGAAGTGTCGATTTTGTACGCGAAATCGTTTCCCCTTGTCCCAGGGAAACGTTCTCACGACCCGCCGCGATTCGTTACGCCACGACAAATGCAGTCATTTGATGTTCTCCAGTCTTATTGTCAGACTTGGAAACTAGCCAAGAAAGTAGCTACGTATTAGAGTTTTAGTGTCTGAGGCTAACGAACGATAAAATGTTGTTGGGATTTTGTATGACACTGAAGGAATATCGTGATTTAATAGCTAAAGCGGCAATAGATAAAGCGACATTGAGCCGAGTAACGTGAAATTATTATGATCTTCGACAGCGACACTCTATCTCAATGTTACGTAATGAATTAGAAATCGTTTTCGCGAATGTTAAGTGAACAGATATTTTTCAGTGGGGGCGTTAAAATCAATGATTTTCTCTATGCATTTGCCTCTAACTGATAGAAAATTAGAACGTGGAAGTTATGAAATGTTCTCAGTTAAGACCATTCCATTTTTCAAGTATACGTAAGAGAAGATATATAGCATTTACTTACGAGCCAATGATACTGTTCTTTATTTCAAGGGACGGGTTTTTTAACGAAACTTTAAACCTCGAAAATTAATTACCAACGTGACCTCCTATTTATCAACATCGCCCCGCGTAAAAGCAACGAAAATATATCAAAAGGCATCATACCTAATCGTTATATCCATCTATGATCTCTGTCACGCAGAGTCAAGAACTTCTTTAAAATTTTCAACGAACTTCTCGACTCACGTCTTCTCTCAGATTTCTTCCATGCAAGCAAGTATAATCGCGCAAGAAGCGCGAGCCGTGGACAGGTCGCCGCGGGAACAAACGTTCGCCGCGGCAAAACGCAAGGAATCGAAGCACGTAACGGTGCAACAGCGATACGAAACCCGGGGAACGTTTTATAAGGTGCTGTAAATTAGATTTCTCTTGGTCCCGAGTGTCAAACGTCACTTTAGGTTCGTACTGTTCTTATTTGTTCTTCTCTTTTTCGATCTTCTTCCGTTCGCCAGACGACACAGTGGTGCACGTGTGCCCGTGTAAAGGATACAGTTATGCGTTTCACGGCGAGAGGGAAAGATGGGACCTCGGCAGACGAAGGATCCGTTTTATAACTAGAGATTCATAACGGCACACGACCTCACAATGGACACTAGCTGCCAGGCAACGACGCGACGGGCCCAATGGCTCAGTCCGATCGAGCGATGTCTCTCGCCAACCACCACTTACTTGCCGAACCGTTCTACTAACGTCGTGGAAACACTGACACGCGAGGGGATTCAACTATTCTTTTTTAATTTTTCTCTTCGATGGTAATGACATTTTCTAGACAGGAGATTTTGCATTAATCTCTTCAATACGAGCTACGTATCGCTGCATATTGTTAAGAGCCAATCAACAAGGGGCCAATGTGGTATCAACGGTTTTGAATGGCATAGGATTGAGTTACTTTTTCCGTTCTTTTTCTTATCGATATGTTTTACTCTGAAGTTTTTGTATTAATCAATTATCATAGAAGTGAATGTTGCATGGAAGATTTTGTATGCCTAGGGATTGAGTTATTTTCTTCGTCTTTTCTTACTAAAAATTATACATTTTTTTACTCTGAGGGTTTTTCTTTAATCTCCTCGATATGAGTTGCCTTTAATGCTACGTATTGAAGACCGAATAAGGATTAACGTCGAAATGGTTTTCGTCTTTTCTAGGGTTTCAACTAGACTGCCAAGCTTTGTATAAAATCGAAAGCATCGGCGGATAGACGCGGATAGGCGAACACGCGTGTGCGTATCTAAACCTGGTAGCGGGAAACGTGTATTTCAGACCGGTTTCTTGGAAATCGACGCAAAATATACATAAGGATGTTCAATGGATATTGAAAGAATTTAGCGTCGATATACCCTGTTTGAGAATTATTTGGACAATAAAAGGAACTAATAAGAGTTAAAATAATTATGAAAACAGCGTGTGTGCATTAAATATACACACGCGTCATTATTCAGCTAATTGCATAACTGGTTGAGATAACCGGATAATAATAATTAATGGCATCGATAATAATTATTAATGATAATACATACAGATATCTAGTATATTATATATTTGAACAGACGCTACGGAAAGTATTTGTACAACATTGTAAATATTTATTATAGCGTTTACATACTAATTAATTAGATCAAAGTATATTAAATTTAGTAATACTTTCATATGATTACAGACATTTGATCCTATAAAGATAAAATGTAGAATCTCGTAGAAAACGGTTCGTTAGAAAATAAGAGTATTCGCAAATAATATTTGTAATCGCTGTATGTATCGATTGCTAGAGAAATTGCATTATCGATCACAGAAATGGACGAAAACACGTTGTGCAAACACTGAATAGAAGATTCCATTGGATAGAAATAACACGAGGAGCAGTGCCATTTTCTTCGCGTTCACCGACATCGGTAAAAACATCGCGTCGTTGAAATAGAATTTAATTGACGTTAATGAATGATACGCGATACGAAAAAGATATGAAACGTTACACATATACAGGAGGAACGTGAAGATTTCACTTAGGAGCCGAGTCTCGTATTTATTAGTTCCTTCTTAAGGCGAGGAATCGCGAGGACAACGACGAACGCGTTGCGCACTGCTGGTTCGTCACAAAAGTAAAACGACCACTTCCCCTTTCGGAGCTGCAAGTTGTCTTGCAAATCGTCCTGGCGTAAAACGAAGCGTCGGTTCGTCGTTTCACCGCGGGGAAAAAATAATTATCCATGTGGTCGATATCTTTTTGTGGAAAACAGATACGGCCTTCCGTTAGAAACTGCCATGAAACGCGATCGGAGACACACGACAGGGTAGAAAGCACTAGTTTCACGCATCTTAATGGGTTAATAACGATAATCCCTCTATTGGACCATCCTCCTTGATCGACGATATCTTTGAAAAGAAAAAAGAAAAATAGTAACGCCTTCCGCCTGGCGATTCCAGTGGAAAGCATTTCGGCCCCTCGGGTAGAAAGTGGCGTGTTCGTGTGGAAAGAAGCGACGACCAATGGGCGTATCTCGTCTCTTGGTCGAGCATTAATGACTTCAATTTCCTGTGGATACAACGGCTAGCATCAGGACACGAATCATTCACGTCGCGAACGGATTACAGTCTACCAGTTCTAGGAAAACGATGGAAAATAGTTTTCAAGATCGTCAGAGGTTTCAGATCGTTCGAGTAGACATCGATACGCTTTATTCTGCTCGGTAATTCCTTCCATCGGTATTTACATGTATTCGTGTAATTCTTTTATCGACAGTGTTCTATGGGTATTGAAACATGCGTGTGAAAGCAATTTTTCGAAATTCGAAGAATTAATCGACTAGTCGGATGAACATTCTATTGAAATTTCTGGCAGAGTTCGTGTCTGGAAATCGACTTAATTGGCAACCAGCAACCGGTCACGCTACGGATACAATTCATTCAAATGTTATTCAGCTTTTTGAGCGTGACTGGGGCTGGAACGCGAACAACCCACTTAAGGAGCGCTGTATAATATTTGGCCAGCCACGATCTCACGTGGCCAAATCACAATTGTAAATCAAGCCTTAGACAATGCCCAGACACTTTACGGGCCGAGATTTTACCACGAAATTTTACAGGAAACACTCGAACAACGAGCTTGATTCTATTAGACTTCTCTCATTTGCGAAATTACAGTTATAAATTACGGTCTAATTTTTAACGCTATCGAATTATTAAACGCGTCTTGTCGGCACGTAAGTGAGATCATTGACATGGTTATTTGCACGCTTTTACTGCGCTTATGATTCATAGCACACGTTAGATTTGTATTGCCAACGAGACACACCCTCGACCAGTTGTCTTCTATTACAGACTTTTATCACGATGTCTTCTATATCTCTGCTCACAGACCGTTGCAAACACTAAACACAATCTTCCCATTTAGAATTTCTTTCGACATTTTTCTTCGAAACGTAACACCGAGGTTGGATATTTGCGTGTCCAGTTCAGGGTTAACGGACTAAAAATATTTAAAAGCAGGCACGGCCGGGTATTTTTGAATGTATAATTTATCGGGACGAGGGCAGCGTTTACGCGGATTCATCGTTGACTCGTTGATATTACCATGGTAAAAATGCAGTTAGCGCACGGTCTCTATGTTTAGACGATCCACGGTCTAGCCTTAGCGGAGTCGTAATTCTTCTCTTGTCTTTGTTGCACGTAGACGAACAACGTATCATTTCCCGTTGCGCAGACTCTCGCTCGTCATGTTTAATGCGATAACAGCTAACAATCAGCCGGGTCTACGCACGCGCGTATGAAAATCACCGACGAGGAAAGTGTTACCTTCCCGGTCCAGCTACAATCGTGTCTCAAGTGGCGGAATTTCGTTCGAACCAACTTCCAGTTCAACAAAAAATCAAAGAAAAAAACATACAAGATGTATAAACTGGACAATGCATCGTTAATTATAGACGGGAGAAATTTTGGAAAGCGAGGAACGCCTCTGTTATTTTCAGTTTCACAAGCTGTGACGATAAATTCAGTAGACACGGCCGTGACTGGTCAGACACGCTCGAATCTGGAACGCAAAAATCTTGTCGCGCTTCAGACATCGTTACAAGCAGCGATACCAGCATCGATCGAATATCTCGATCGACATTCGCCAAGGTAATTTCGCTGTTCGTGCGCACTTTCGATTCCATCCGGAATAGATAATCCCCGTTGAAGTTGCTCGAAACTTTTCCTTGGGAAAACAAGAAGAAAATCATGAGAAATAAACACATAGTTGCGCTACTTTTCTTCGTAGTTTCCAACGTGATCCCCGAGGAGGTCCGACTTGCTTGCTTATAATCGTCAACTATGTGTTTACGGTCGTCATTTTCAGTTGGCCGAGCGAGTATTTACCGGACGATATTCAAATAATCTCGATCATTGCTCGCTCGAGCGAGTCGAAGCCAATGAGATGACCAGCGAGATCCAATCTCACATTTATTATCCTGAACCGCGGCGGCGGCGGCGGCGGCGGCGGTAGCTTCTCTTCTCTTTCGTTTCCACCCATCGTCCTTTACCTCTGCTTTCTTTTCTCTCGTTTTTTCAATTCTTTGCCTCGTGTCTCGACCACGGTAGCGAGTCGCGGAATACTGTAATCAATACAACCATCCGAGATCCTGGTGCACGCGTCCTGGAACATCCTTCGCGCTCATTCCGTATCGAGGTCATCGAGAGAATTTTTTCCCACCAAGCTCGTCGTCACGCGTGACAGCCTCGCGAAAAGCGGTCATCGGAGGACTCTCGGCAACATATTGTTTGCAATAAACGTTTTATTGAGACATACGGCCGTCCGAGTTTAGAATATCAACATCGGGACATCGAGACGCGATTGTTTCTTAGGAATTTTATGAAATTATAGAGATTAGGTTCCAAAGAAGATCGAAGCGAGAAAGGTATTTAGAATGCCAGTGCGATCGAAGCGCGTTTATATGACGTTTAGGTTCTAAAGGAATTTGGAATTTTGTAGATTAGATTCTAAAGAAATATGGAATTGAGAAAGGTATCTGGAATATTTGAAACGCAATTCCTCTGAAATTTTATGGAATTTCAGAGCTTAGATTCTAAAGGAAGGTAGAATTAGGAAAAGACGAACGCGCTACCTATTCTTATGAGATAATATTTGCTCGTTTGTGTATTGGACAGACGGGCTGCGAACTTTTAGAAAGTGGAAATTACGGATAGACGCGCAAACCGGTGGTTAAATGCAGCTACCGCGAGATCTAAATTTGCAGATAGCGGGAATTAAAAAATGGCGAACAATTACCAGAGCTGCAATGCGAGCATTATGTTATGACCAGAAAAAATGGCTAGGTTAATCGTAGATTAGCCTTTTATGCCAAAGAGAGTAGTTGCCGGGCTAATTATCATCAGCTAAGGATCTTGTTCTTTTCTTACCGAGCGGCGAACACTTCTACGCGCCATTTTCGTATCCCCGGAGAATGTAACTCCCGTAGTTGTATTTACAGTTTACTTAATTTCAGCAATTACAGTGTTCCAAGTAACGAACGTTTCGTTTCTGTTCCTTGACGGAAAAGTCTCACGTACCCCCGATTCTTCGACTCATATTACGACTTCTTTTTAAAACGGTAATTATTCCCCGTGTTCTTTCCCAGTTTTCACTCGCTATTTTTCGTTCTTTCTTTACAATCGATCCTCTGGTCACAGTCCCGTTAAAAGCGATACAAAAACGCCAGCGGACCGCATCATTCAACGTAGTCACGTTTCATAACCTCGAAGAGTGTTCGAATGCCCCGTGACTAGGATTATATCACGGTTTCAATACCGAAACCGATCTTGAGCGTTTAAACATCGTTCTTCAGACATCGTGACTGCGATAGGAACGGATTCCCGGGTATTTCGACACATCCTTCTTGGTTATTAACGCCACATTAGCATTCAATGGGGTCCATTAATTGACTGCGAATTGCCTCTCACGAAGATTGTCTATGGTCGGAAGAAAAAAAAAAAGAAAATAGAGGAAAGAGGAAGATGTGTTACGCAACACGGTATACTTATACGTGGTCTGTTTTACGTTAGACAAACTTGCAGAGCACCTTTGAAAATATCCAACAATGTTTTTCCAACAGGGAATTCGTCGGGAATGCGAATTGACTTCTTTCTCGGTCGCTGGAAGATCAGCTATGGAAGATCGACTATACTTCCGGGCGTCGGTTAGCATTCCACCGTCTAGAGGAGAATCGTGGTGCCATACGGAAAAAATTTCTCTGGACTCTCTCGTGTAGTCCGCTAATGGTCGTCAAGATCGACGATCCGAAGTCTCGATCGACGTGATTTTTCCGGAGGATTCGAAGCGGATAAAGGTAACCGCATCGAGTCGTGGCGCCTCTTTTGCCGATCGCGCGCGGCCTCCTCCAGCATTCTCTCTCTTCATCCTTCCTGGCCCGAGATAACCGATACCTCGAGCAAACAGCCGACGGGAAGCATTACGAGTACCGTGATGCTTACAATGTGCTCGGCTCTATGGATTCAACTGTACTTCCCCAGTTCGTGCGACCTTCGTCGTAATAGCCCGAGGAAACACCGTGCGCCGAATGGATTTCATTTCGCCAAGTAATTGCGAGGGAGAACTACTTCTTGTACGGACCACTCCTTTATCTTATTTCTCTCCAGAGAAATATTGACTGATAAAACAAATCAATTACCCACGCGTAAACATTGAAAGAATATAGATGGAATTATTACATTCCCGGATCGTGATTTCCAGGAACTCGTTTAAAGTAGAATCGAGCAGCTTTCTGTCTCCAAAGAATATAGACGGAGTTATTACTTTTTTAAATTGTAGTCGACAGGAATTTTTATTTTAAGTAGAACAGAGGAGCTTTTTGGAATTAAGAAAGATGGTGAATTGAGTAAATTCTGTCGAATGTTCTAATTCTGATCTTTGTGCTCGTAAGAAACTTTGCTCTTTTTATATTTAGGGAACGGAGAAAAATTTCACGATGATTCGAGTATTTAATTAGAGAATAGAATTGAGTACTAACATTGATGCCGATATGTGACTAAAATATTGTTCAAGTAGTGGAACTACTAAGTGAGAGAAAATGAAAGAACTCGGCAAATCAAGGGTGTAGAATTCCTAGAAAAAGGAGAGACAAGAAACGAAGAGAGGCATAATCGAGAACGTATCAGATTGAGTGTTTTATCTGGATGATCGGAGTACAATCGATTCGGAAAGAAACGTATACCATCATAAAGACAGAACTTTACGTAGGAAAGGAAGAAATTCCATGTTCTCGCATATCCCGCTAATGGCCTGCTCGAAGATCAACGACGCTGGATCGACGATCGGTGGATTTTTCGCGGTGCAGATCCACGGCAAAAGCCAACGAGGACACCGACTCGAACGAGTCATGGCGCCTCCTCGAGAATTGCATTACCTATTCACGGGCGGAACGTGCGCTCTCGCATGGTGCACGCGACCATCATCCTCTCGTGTACACGGCGAGCCAGCCATGGCGTTGTGGCCGACGAGTCTTCGCAATAACGGGCCGATCCAGTCGGTGTTCGCAATTTTCGAGGAATTAAAATGCTAGGAATGCCTGCTGGAAGGAACGCTGCGGTGCAAATTGCACCACGGCGACATTTTAAGCGGTCGGACAATTACCAGGAACGTTTCCTTCCCCGGACAGTTTATTTTATCGACGTTGCTGAAACGAGAGGAAAAAGTCTGACAAAGTGCAGAGTCTCTCTAACGAAGGGTCATTATAAATCAGGCTGCATCATCGGTTAAATCAATCGCGTTTTACTGTTACGCGCGAAAGAAACACTCGCACATCGGCGATGATTCGATTGTTGCAACTGTTCCACGTCGCCGACCCGATTTCCAAGCCTGCGTTCCAGAAACACGTTCGCCTCATCAGGGACACACCGCTGGCTCGCTAAAGTAGAATCGGTTGATATCACCGATGAACTTGGCCCTGTTCGAGCTACGTGCCATTGAACCTCTCTGTGTGCACCATGGCGAATCGTCTCGCAATTTCGTGTCGCCATGATTCGCTACTTTCTCCAATTTTCTTACGTCGCCGCGCCGGGGAATACCCGGCGGAAAGCTGGAATTCCTTAAAGGACACCGTGACTGCGTAGCAAGCGCACAGAGAAGCTGACTCGCGCAAGCGAGAAGCGTGCAAAAGTGCGTGCGTATGCGTGTCTAACCGCTCGCGCGCGGGTCAATGCCTCGGCTGTCCTCCTCGAGTAAGTATCTATCTACTCCGTAGCTACCTCGGCTACTACGTTATGCTCGTACACCACCGCTCAAGATCGCCGAGCTGACGAGCACGCGTTCGCAACCGCGCGTTCCGTATGCACGGGGCTGACGTTTCCGCGAGGCGGCCCCCTTTGACACGCGAAGAATCGCCCGTGACCGTACGGAGCCCCGGTGAAACAACGTTTTTCAAGATTAATGGTGATGAGCACGGCCGGATTGGATCCGCCGCGATTCGTTGACAGCACTTGCTGCTGACGCTGCACAGCCTCTGGAAATCAAATCTGCGATTCGCCAGGACGGCACTTGTAACCTGCAGGAATTTTTATTAGATCTCGAAGCTGCATCTTCGTATGACTTTGATGTTTCTTTGATCATTCGTTGAGAGTGAAAGACACGCTAAAGTAAAGATTAGGTCGTTTCATCTAATCTTTCGAATTATTGCGACTACAGTGAAATTGGCTTTTCAACGCACGAATTCTTCTTTGGTTTACCAGAAGAAAATAACTTTATAAGCGAACAGAAATTAGAGCAGGAAGGTTGTCGATCTTTGGTATTCGGATCGTAAAAGGAACGGCTGAATGTTATTTAATGAAAGTAATAAAGACTGCCGCGCGATTAATTTGATTTAGACAGGTTCATCGTCTACGGAGTTTTCTTCTGATCGATTGACGGTACGGAATCTGAAATTATCCTCGGCGATGGTTGCCGATTGTGAAGGTAAATCTCGGTATTTTACTCCCTGTCAATTAATTCGAGAAATAAATTAATCCTGTTTAACACGTAACAGGAATCGAGGACCGCACCATAAACTGTTGATAATGAAAGCAATCGTAGAATCGCATATCCTAACCACTTCCAAGTTTGGTGAACTCGTATTTTCCGCTGATATACCCTGGATATCCTCCTGTTCACAATTATAGTTACGCGGTTATTACGTTAACACGTGTACAACGACAGGTCGGCGAATATGGCGCGAGCGCAGGATTCAATTAAGCGTCGTGCGATTTAATTGGTGTTTCGCGATAATTATCGCGCATTAAAATATTAAACCAGAGATTGTTAATTCTCTTAAGATGCTCTATATAGCGGCGCGATAAACCTGGCTAAGGAAAGGGACGAAGAAACTGCGAGTTTAAAGAGTTTTAAGCACACGACGCTGCTATCGTTAAAGAACACGTTTTATTACTTATTGCACAAGAATGGTTTCGATCTCGAAAAACAAATATATATATGTAACTAATTCAATGATCTAATCTTCATCCGAAGCATCTCTCTAAAATAGTCGTAAACATAATGTTATAAATTTTTATTATGAAGATCAACTTTTCACTCGATGCAGAACCACGACGAATACGGGCATAATCAATACACCTACAATATGTAATATATTCAGACAATGCATTTGACAGCAAAGTCGTGCGTCCGACACACGCTGAAGCTGTTAAGAAAGCGTTTAACAATTTCAGAAACGCGACAAACGTTCGCACCGATGATCCAACCACTGAAAACCAATTTCAACCGGCCGGATTATAAGTATTATAATACTTCCAAGTCATTATCATTGATAGCCATACTTATGGATGAAATTACCTGAATCGGCACGATTTCAGGCAACCCATAAGGTCAGGACGATCTCTCGACTAACATCACCAGGATATTTCTGATCCAGCATGATGAAGAAGGAGTAGCAACCGGCCCGCTTTCGATCACTCGATACACGATCGTACACCGCTTCGTGACCGTGCCACACACACATACAAATACACAGAAGATCGTGACTCCTATTATTATCGTGGCTAACCCACAAAACGAAGCATCCGCGCGGTCTGTGTCCCTGTATCGCGCACCTTTTCCAAGCGGAATCGCGTTGCATTACGTCGCACCCGACCGTGAAACGACGATCCACGCTTTCGTCCAGGTAAAAGATTATCTGAATAACAGGCTGCGCGTGTTAGATGTTATCGCCACTCTGGGCCCGACCATAAATACTTCAATCTATTAAATTTCAACCACCGACGATTAACCAGCCCGCGATCAATAGCTCCGACGAGTTTATTTTCGGAGAAAATTCTAGGGTGTCCAAGGTTTGTTGCTTCATCGTGTCGAAAGAGAGACGTTTACGTTGAAATTAGTATGTTCGTACTGCTTGAGCGCAACAAGTAACGTCCGTGGTGACTGACAAAGAGGCATATTTTGGTCGTTCGATTTTTACCGTTCACCTGTCGACACGAGGGCCCATTATCGATGATTATTCGCTCGTACGTTGCAACGCTGTCGCGCAGCGATGTGACGACGAATCGAAGAGATTCGGTTGATATGATATTACAGTATATAGAGACAGTAACCGGTGGGACATTTATTTTTCATACTTATATAGAGATTATCCCTAAGTAAGTACCTTACGGAGCTGTGACACCGATCCTCGAAGGAGACACGCGTCTGACCGCTTATATCTGATGGATTCGACACGGTGTCACAGATAAACACGCGTATTGAACGAAAGTTTTACATCTACGAACAAAATCACATTGCGTTACATTACAAAGAGCAAAGATAGTACTTGTGCTGTTCCAGTGTCAAATTCCCAATTATACGTAGTACGAATCTAAATTTTACGTAACAGTTGTACTAAATGCAGAACGTGTGATTCGTATGTTTGAGATATTCTCCATACAGTACGATCTTAGTAATATTTGATCAGAGGATAGAACCCAGGAGATTCTTGCATATCTCAGAAAATGGTTAATTTATCAATTAAAAATTTCATTATGACCTTGTAATCTACGAGTTCCATCTGAATATTTCCGTGAAAAGGAGCCTTGCTACTTAACAAACACAGGTTAGATGAATATTGAATGGTTAAAGCTACCAACATAGAAGGTTGATTAGCAAACTCAAGGGACGCGTGACAGTGTATTAGGCTAATTCGCAAGCTACCCTCCGGAACAACATGATTATTCCATGGCAACGTCGTGTACGATTTAATGCAAGTCTAATCAGCTCGTGAACCCTTAATGAGGTGCGAAAGCCATTAATTAACAATAATTGTTATTGTAAATTCGTTAGGCTAATTGGCACTGCTTAAGCGAGTTGCTCGTTCAGGACGGATGGATCGGACCGGGATAGATAAGAATTCCTCGTAATGGCCGGGACGACTTCCTATAATAAATTGCATCGGCGGCAGCCGTGAACCGTGTAATCCGGCATGATCTAGCGGAACTGAAGTTTAGGCCGGACGCGATACGAGTGTGATTGAAACGACGAAGCCTCTGCATGCCTTCGTCTCCGTCGCGGCGGAACGAATGAGCGAGGTACCGTTTAAGAATTCCGCAAATAAGATTCTCTCGAGTCGTTCCATATAACGCATGGCACACCTGATACAGAATATCAATTGCCAATTAACCGTAACGTTGACGAAAAGGATAGCTTATCTCTTTCAGGGTTGCACTGGAATATTGTTAAGAAAATGTGCAACGAATCGAATGAAGAAGGAAAGGAACAAAAGCGATTGTAACAAACTGGTTTTGTATTTCACGCTTCGCAGATTTTTATTTGATCGAAGTTTCACTCTCGCGAATCTGTGATTCGATCCATATAATTTAATGTACTCGGTAAATGACTAATTGTTCCAATATAAGGAATTATATCTCTTGCATCGAAGATTTTATTTCAATGCAAATTTAATCTCCTTCTAATTTCCAAATTATTTCGGATACCAATTTTTAATAATTCCAAACGCTTTATTTCGTATGGAAGGCAAACGATTAAAATGAGCAATTCAAACCATCTTAAAGATCATTAATCCCTTCCTCGTGTTGCTCGTACCAAGATCTGCCTGTCTCGGGATAGACTTAAAAACGAAGATATCTATCTTGACATAGGTCTAAAAATAAAATTCGTTCTTTTTATGTGTTTCAGCGAGACGGACATGGCTCCGAACGCGGAGGAGGAGTTGCTGGTGGTAAAGCCGTGGGGCCCACAACCGGAAAAGGTATGTCAGTGTGTCTTGAATCGAAAGGATTAGCCTGACGAAGACGAAGATCTAATCGTTTAACCTGGACGATGATACGACGCATATTAGAATATGAACAGGATGCTTTTGATTAACGTTATCGATTTATCGTTCAACGTTCGGTCAGTAAATACAGTACCTATAAGTAGGTAGGCGTATATTTCGCTTGTCGGTCGTTTTGTGTTTACGACGCTGTGAGAACTGGCGTTCGATAAACGACCCAGAAATGTGTTAAAGGAAGGAAATTATGAGTCGTTAAGCCCGTGGAAACAGCTTGTTTTCTATCATAATCCGTGCACTTCCAATCTATTTGTCGTAACCAGTAAGTGCAAATAGCTATATTATGCATACATTGAGGTTCCTGTACACTATTTTTCGCTACAATTATGGATCAACTAAAGGGAGAAGATGTACGATCGGGGAAATCGACGAGAAAGAAAGATTACCGAACTTAATCGGATTTAATTTTGTTTCCAATAGATCCTCTTGCGTTGATGTTCAAAAGTATTTCCTTCTTCGAATTTGTATCTCTCCCGTTTGCATCTCTTGAAACATGGAATGCTGATTTATAATGCGAATGCGATTTCCGTTCAAAATAAATGGAACAATCTACTAGGCGAACAGTTTCATAAATATAAACGTTCGCGTAGTTTCGCTGATGAATGGCGGGCATCGCATACCATCCAGCCTGCTCGTTTATAAAACGCGGTTTTGTCAAGCTGTCGTCCTGTCAACCGTTTGATTATTAGCGCTCGCCTCCGAATCGTCGGGCCGATCATTCACTTTATACTTAGCCGAGCCACGCTTTTAATACCCAGGCATGCATTAACATGCGCCAACCTCGGATGCATTGAATTCTGCAGTTCGTAATGGCTCCGCCGGCATTTATACGCGTCGTGAAACTGCGAGGGAGGTAATAAGTCACGGATAATATGATTAATATCGAGGAGAGGCCACGGTGCATCGCGTTAACCCCTTCGAGGTGCACATATTTACACTCAAGTTAAATCCTTATTTTTGTGCCCCGTACAAATGCGTGGCACGTGATTAACGAAGATAATCCAAGGCGATGCGACTTTTTTTTATCTTTCAAGAAATCTACGGCGAAGAGAGGGAAGGTTGCGTAAAAAAGTATCTTATTCCCGAGACGTGTTCCATTCGTGTTACGACTGACTCCTGACCTTAATTATCGAGAGACCTCGTTGTCTCTCTTTTCTTAATATTGCAAAAAAAGAAATAACGTGGTGCCGCTAATGAGAGATTTACGTCATCACAATAGGATGATTAACGAGACGAGTCGAGCGTTCCTCGCCTAGACACCCATTGGAAACTGTACTCGAATGTTCGTGAAAGTCGCGACTTTTACCAACGTTCGAAGTCTTCACTCTAATTGAGAAAAACGCGGTGCATACGCGCCAGTTTGAAATTGGATCAAGTATAAAGGAGATTCTCTGTTCACGAACTTTGCCGTTCTCCATTCTCTACGAGCGACGAATTTCTTTCCTTCTCCTCGAAATAGTGGATTACTACCGAGTAAACGACACGAACGCATTGACAAGCGAGTACTCATCGAGCACTTACGTGAATCAGGAAAGCGTGACGTCCTCGTGCAGGTATGTAGGTTATGTACGTGAGTTTGTTTTGTTTCGCATGAATCCTTCTAAGGCCATCAAGTATTCAGAGTAACCTACCGCTCTTTTTCGTCGAGATATCTAATTACTCGCATAATTGCTACGCTTACGAGTAAACCCTTTCCTACCCTAACGATCTCCTTCTCGTGAGATCCCGTTTCGTGTTCATCCGGACGAAAAAAACATGAGCCATGATTGATCTATGCACACCTCTACTCAATCATGATCGTCGTTAGACGATTTACGTGCATGTCCGCGCGGCATCGCGCATCCCGGAAAGGAACTCTAATTACTTTATCGTTTTTCAAAGGATACATCGTTACCAGCGAGCCCCGTATTCATCAAACGATGATGGTCCATCGGCGTCCTCCGTCGATTTCAGTAACGAACGAGCGTATGATTGATCGCGACCGTCGACGACCTGGAACATCGTCTATTACGTCTAAATAAATTCTGTATTCCAGGTGCAGCTCGAAATCTTCCGCGGAAAGAGGGTCGTTGGATCATTAGGATGCGGCTCTGCTTCATTTTTCGCGGGCAAATGGCGGCTAACCACGAGATAGAAACTCGGTTTCACGTTTAAAACCGGCCAATTAACCGCGCGTAGAAAACCACAATCGAGCAAGCGGTTTTGTTCGGTGTTAAATAGTATTCGTATCCCTAGATCGTCGTTTAGGAAGCGGCTGAGTCGACCTTCGAAGCAAATCGGTCGATGAATCGTACCTGAGTTCTCGATTCTGTGCTACTGGACCGAAATACGTCCGAAGGCGTGCGATGAAGCAACTTAGGAAGGGAATACGGGTTTTAATTATCTTAGAGGCGTAATTTAGAAGCGGCTCTAGGCACTTGTGGTGACTCCGTGAGTCAGAGGCGGTAAATTAATTTCCACGATCGATCCCGCATTTCAACGAGGGATCGGTCCCCACGGCTGCGTAACCTATGGGCCACGAGGCGATAATCACTATAATCTTATCGATTTATGGTTTGAAGCGCTGTGAAATTAACTTCAACCCGGCTTCCACTCCCTCGCATGAATATTTCATTCGTGGCGGCTATAATTTCCACGATTCCTCGATTCCCTCTCTGTACAAATAGAAACATTATTCGATATTCGATCTTCCGCGCTCGTATTTTCTGCTTGGAAACGTTTATCGTTACTTCGTTACTACGTTATTGCGAAAGCGATGGTAGTTCAATCACCGGCGTTTAATTACGGCGAATGTTTGTACGACGCTCGATGAAATAAAACACGGCGAGCTCGTAAAAGGATAAAGCGGACTCGAGGCTACTGTCTTTGTTCAATTATGCTGGCTTTCGCCCCGATACAGAGCCAGACGGACGAGCAATTATGTCTAAAGCCTTGCGATTTTCTTTGCAGGAGCGATTAAGACCACCTACGTACAACGCCGAGGACTACGCGATCGCCCTCAGACGATGGGGAAGGCGTCCATTAGGAAGCGTTCAAGACTCGCATGGTACCCTGCCGTCGACAACCAGTTCGAGTTCCGGTTACGCTTCCGGAAGCGGCGAGATGACCTTGAGACAATTCACTTCGGTCAGCGAGCTTCTGAACAAGCTCAGAGCTGACCTGAGGCTAGCGTTTCCAAGGTTGGTAGACATATATTACCTGCTCGACTTAATTGTTTATTAACGAACAATTCTTTCCCCACTTTCTTCCACTATGTTATCTACGTATACAGAGATACTATTTGAACTATACTTGTTGCAATGAAGCTTCAACTATGTTCTAATTGAAGTAGAATTTTGTTTATATAAACTTCATTTATCTGAACTCTTATTGTATCAACGAAAAATCATACATATGGGCAGGGAATCAATCAACTTCTATCATGTGAACTTTAGTTATGTACATGATCTGCTCGATGTTCTATGGGTTCATATGCTTCAATGAATAACACTAAATCAAAGGCCGCAAAATATTTAGAATTGACACGGAGGGAAGGAGAGGAGTATTTTAGTAAAAGTTCAACATTCTGCCACGACGATCAATCTCCTTTTCTTGAAAAATTCCAACACAACTGTACAGTTCTACAGTTTCTTGGAATTCCATAACAGTTACTAAATCTTCGCCGACTTCCTAAATTAATCAGACGCCTAATTATAATTGCAAATTGAGCGAAATTTAAACAGTTATTCTACTTTGCGTATCTGAAAGTTGCTTTCGTGCTCTCGTGAAAATGCCAGGACGTTTACAATTAATAACAACGTTGTTAATTATCAGGCATAGTTATTAAGCTCACGGAACTTTTTCCTGACACGATAGCTCGTCGAAGAGATTCATTTGGGAATCGTTGTTGCGAGTCGAGTGCAGGCGCGAAAAACTTCACTTTCGAACGATGGCGCACGACATGACACCCGGAAGCACGTGCGCTTGATTGTCCGTGAACAATTAGAATAAACGTTCGTACGGCTGGATTTACGCTCTCTCGCTGGAACTAACGACAAGAACACCACGAAAATACTTGGTACTAATTGAACAGGAAGGACGGCTCGAACGGGGCCGGATTTACAGTTACTTTTTATACGTATTTTTAAGAGAAGCGTTTCGATGTGGCTGAGTCCCCCTTCCCCGAAACTCGTAAAAATTCCTTCCCGATTTGGCTGCCGATTAGCCGACGGTCGTTAAACTTTTCTCCTTAAGAAGCAAAATAAACCTCGATCACGCACTTTCATGGAATCGCTCATATCCGAATTAAACGCTTAACTGTGTTGTATGCAATTAGTCACGATTAAATAAAATATTTATACTGTGTTGATTTTTACCAACATTGCGCTACAGTCGATTAAAATAAAGATACATAATGTAAGAGAAAAAACTGCGTTTTATCTATATACTTCGCTCAAATTTATTCGAATGTTCAAAAATTCCTGTGAAAAATTACAGATTGATCGCTTTGACCATCTTGGTAATTTCTGCGTTAACGAATTAAGTATCTGCGTCTAATGAATTAAATATCTCTACTTCCTGGAAATTTGCACGCGCGAAAGATGATTTTCCTTTTTGCGTTTCTTACGTTTGTCTCGACTGTTAACTACCTTCGATAGCCGTATTTCATTTCGTCCGAAGATTGAATTAACCATGTGCGTGGACGAGCCGCGAAAACCATCCATCCGTCATTTCTCATCTCTGTGTAAATCATTAAAGAAAAAGTTATTCGCTCGGTTTCCTGTGATGTGGTAGCTTTTTGCGATATTACCTCGCCGCGGATAGGAGCAACAAAGAAACGGGTTTCCTCCGTGTTTCTAAGACAACACGGTGATCACAGCAGGATTAACGCGAATCAAGCTCCTCCTGGTATCGCGTTCAACGAAGGGCTAAATGATAGTCTCGTCCCCGTTAGGCGCCAACGTGATTAAAGATCGGACGTAAATGCTAAGATTTGTTCATGAACGTCGGTGGCTCATGCTATACCTCGGCGCAAGATCGACGATGTTTGTCTCGAAGTGCCCGAAGCGTGTACGTTGCTATTCATTCATAGCGCGTGTAATCACAGCCGCTAGACACGCGTCTGTAATTGGCTGCATCGATAGTCTCAAAGCTTCGCCGTTTTTGATTGCCATCAGAAAGCAAATACAACGAGTCCTACTTCCTTCGAAAATAAAGTTTAACGCTGCAATTACGGGGCGAAGCATTAAACTTCCTGCCAAAGAAATCAAAGCGAAAGACGGTAAAAAGACACGTAACGAAAGGTAACGAACCTTGTACTTTATCGAAATTCATTGAAATCTTTAAAAATGCGCCGTTGTAACATCTATAAATTGTAACGAAGCTACAACACGTAACGAAAGGTAACGAACCTTGTACTGTATTGAAATTCATTGAAATCTTTAAAAATGCGCCGTTGTAACATCTATAAATTGTAACGAAGTTACAACTCTGGTTACTATTGTCGTTAGAGAAGCGTGGATTGACAAATTTAAAAGACGTAGATTAATTAGATTTAATTCTGTGCCTATTAACGAGGTTGTATAGCGAAGATAAATCATAGAAATTTTGTTTCTCAATCGTCGTACCGTTACATCACTGCCTAGTCGAAATTCCTAATACGTAATGGGAGTAATAAATGACCTCAAGCTGCGACGTCGCGAGTCTCACATAGAACAACTAGCAAGGAAACACGCGAACGCTGTCGTTGCTTCATTCAGCCGTCGTTCCATCCTGACAGTGTATAATTTATTAACTGTTGTACTTTTATTATAAATTTCTGTCTTTCACAAATTATTAAATTAACAAGTCAATCAAAAGCTACCTATACATCTACCATAGTACCGTCATCTCTATGGAGTAGAAGGCGAGCGAAGTTAATAGAAGACTTAACAAAACCACTGATTTTTCCACGATCTGTATCAGTTCGCAAGATAGAAGATTCAGTAAAGCGATAGGTACACCATATCTCGTCTAGTGTTACAATTTCAATGCTCTCTTCCTTATCTAGATTCGTATCAGATTGAGCGAGATTGGATCACACTCGCGTAGCACTGGTCAATCCATTAGCGCCAGCTTTTCATTCGCGACTTTATTTTTCGTGGGCAGAATTCAATCTCGACTGGCTTCCGGCTTCGTAGTTTATGTTCTAGACCACCCATTAATCGCTGAACTTGGATCGAACGAGATTACGAATAATCCAAGGGACGTATTATAGTTTAGGTGGCGGAGAAACGTGGCAGGAAAAGGCGAAAACGCAGGAATCGTCCAGGCAATATTCTCGAACTAATTCTTGTCCGATCGACGTGCTCGTTTACCCTTATTAAGCGCAATTTCACCGTGTGCATCGCCGCACAATTTCCAGCCAACGGATATTCGAAGCGGCGCGGCAAGAAGCGTTGTGCATAGATGAGAATGATTCTAATCACAACCCGACGAGTGTAAAAGGACAGAGAGGCAAGAATGCCAGACGCGTCCAGGAGCCCTCGTAAAAAGGATGCGCGAAGGATAACATCGAATCTCCTTTTCCTTGCGTTTAACCACGCGACTGCGGCAATTTGCGAGCGCTGCCCTGCAGCCGTTCTAAAATTAAAGTTACCACATACTGCGTGTGATCATTTTATCGTGTTACACTTTTTTTTTTTTTGGAAAACAGCGAACTATCCTGTGATATTATGCACTATAGAAGAATTTAGCGAAGTTTTTCCAAGTTAACGTATCTCTCTATCCTACAAAGAATATTCTTTCCTTGTTTGACTGTAAATATTCGATCTGCTTTGTAGAGATTTAGGTATTGGTTTGAGCGGAGGTTTGAGCGAATGTTATAAGTTAGATTGTTCTCGGTACTACGTTATCTGCCAAAGAGATTGAAAACTTTTCGCAGTAAGACACGGAAGAGATATCCTTTGCAGAGTATTAACGGCTCAAATTTCGGAGGATGTTTTCACCCCTTAAACTTAAGTTAGCACAGCTAAGAAAATATACGTATCTACCATTCTTGGCTCTTCCCCAAACCTACAAAATTTCATCCAGATCGGACCTAGACCTTTGACAATGTCTCCTTGTAAGAAGAGAAAGGATGGTTTTCCAAGTGCTGATCCAGTACGATCTATGTCTTCGATCCTAAGACACGGTGACTTCTCATTGAAGATAAGAAAGAAGACTTTATCTCGAGCCAGATATTCCAACATTTTCTCCTAGTCTCGTCTAAAGAGAAATCTCGAGTCTCGCGGGTAACTTCGTCGACAAGCTCGACAACCTGTTACGCGAATTCCCGAATCAAACTTGGTGTGACAATTTTCACCGGTTTGTCCTGTCACCGATCCGTGGACACGCGTGATCGCGGATGTTACACGAACGGTACCATACCTCAACGGCCATATGGACGACGCGAGCGTGTCCCACATTCGCTGGATGACTTATAATATGGTCAAGCTTCTTACCGCAGAGGCGAGCAGATAACCCGTAATGTAAGTAGCGGCCACGGATAAACGAATGCCGATATTACGGATAACTGTACAGCGGCTGGGTTGCCGTGCTCAATGCGCAAATCGATCTGGATGAGGCGCATCCTCGATTTCCAAGATCGAACCTTCGTATCATTTGTCGGGATCTTATTAGACCGTTTAACAGACGTTTTTACCGTGATCCCAGGTTGCCCGCCGACGACTCGGCTGGCGGAATCGATTTATTTTGAAACCGATCGTAATAATTGGCCGTCAAGATCGATTACGTTATCGGCCAGGTTATCTTTCTTTTCTACTTCGTTACAAGGCTAAACGTACGTGTTATCTGGGGCGAAGAAACGGACACACGATGTTAAGAATCATCTACAGCGAAGGAACAACCTTCGTTTTTGTAATATCGGCGTGAAATTCGTAGAATGTTCACGGTTCTCGGGATAACCGTATCGAAAATGTAAGAATTTACAGAATATCCGTAATCTCGGTAATAGTCGGTCTTTGGATTTGGGTTAACGAACAGTTGGAATTTTTCCACGTTCTTGTTCAAATCCACGGGTTAGATAAGTCGGAGGATTCTATTCCGTGCTATGCCGGAATAATTGACTTTGTAATCATTGGTACGAAACTAATGGCAAGCAGTCGAATGGAATTTTTGCTTTCCATCCGCCAAGTTTTCCATTGCCGCAACGTACTTTCATCGAGAACGGTCTCTTATCTTTATCGTTGTGGGATCAGCAGGGTTTAAGGATTCGCGTGTGCCTTGAAACGGGCCGTCAATGAAACAAACGTGTTATTAGAGTGTACGTATACTCGGCGGAGCGAGAAAGAAAGAAAAGAATTGCCGGGGCATAACGAGTTATTATCACCTATTAACTGTTGAGACCGGGCGTTTAATTAGACGTTCGCATTGCTCTAATTAAATAAGAGCTTTGCGATTTGAAACAAATTGTTCGAGATAACCAGTGCACCCTGAGCACGAGACGTCTTTTTTCTCTTGTGAAACGCTGATATCGGAAACTTTAAAAGAGAATTCTTCATCATTCTACAAAGGCTCGCGTGTCTTGGCTCTTACTATGCGAATCAGGCTTCGTTTTCATTGATATTCCGCGTCGTCGGTTTCTTTCGTCAATCATTACTCGTTTAAAGGACCTGCCTTTCGGATAGCGGTCACTGAAAGGATTCCTTGGTCCATTCATAAAACCGAACTTCTTTGTATTCACGGAACGAATCTTTTCACTAGAATGAAGGATACTGTGCGCTGAATTTCGTATTTGCCAAATATTCACGAAACCGGTTCGTCAGAATGTTACCACATTAATAAACAAATCCCCCCTACCGATTTGTCTAAATTTTTAATTTATTTATCTACGTTTGTTTACTTACATCCAGGATTTCTTTATTCGCATTGCAGATTAATTTTTCTATTTTCTGGGATGCATATCTGTACGCTGAATTGTTTGTTTGCATCCCGGCTTTGTTTATTTACATCTCAAATTTGCTCATTTGGAAACTCAGTGTCGATTGCAAAAATATCTTACAGATCATCGATAAAGTACTACAGCCTTTTACATTTTTCTTACAGAATGTTAGAAAGCGATGATACTTGGACGAACTCCTAGATCATTATTTAAAGATTATGCAAAGAAGCGTTTGCATTTTATGATAAGGCCTAATGAAGGGTGTCTCGTATTAACGTTCGAGATTACAGTTCGCTTAGAAGCACATAATTATCTCGTCAGAAAAAGAAAAAGGGTTCGTAAAATTTATACAGTACGTTTCTTATAAACCAGCCTGGTTCTCCCCCTGTTTTTCTTCTTCTTCTTCCACGTGGGGGAATATCAACCGCGTCGAAGAAGCCTCGACCGGCCACCGAACCCACGATACCCCACGATGCTTCCGTTTCACGTAACAGAGAATGCGTAACTGCTTCCTACTTAATGGAAACCAAGGAAGTCTTATTTTTTCGCGCGATATCAAATCCCGTTTCTTCGTATTTCAACAAAGGAACAATCATTCACTTTCTTAACCCAAATTTCGCTTTTCTTTGAACAGCAATCATCGATGAAATAATTAAATTTCGCATAGATGTGACGAAGTAAGTATTTTGACACAGTGAAGGCGAAACGAATCGCGATTTATGTCGCGCGAAATAACTTTTATATTTACAACAATCGTGACTTCGATTTAATTGCAGCAGTGCGTTTAGTTAATATCTGGGTGACAAGAGATATTTATCTTTTAAAACATGCACGCGTAATCCTCTTAAACGTTTTATATTCCATTCGTCCCTTTATTTACGACGTAACACCATGCATGCTAATAGACGATAATTTATTACGACAGAAACGTGATGCCTTTATCGTCGGTGCTACTGTAGGTGCCTACAGGAATAGGAATTATATGTACATACATATTTCGTAATTTACCTCCTTCGTGCGGTTTATCCATATTGTCAGCACATATTTTCGTAAAATATATACGTAATGTAGTACCTCGATGTATAGCTTCTCTAAATTAGCCTCCGTTATATAAGACGTTATCTTTCATCGGTTATTGTCTTTCGAGTAACAATAAAAACGATAGCAGATGTAGCTTCCTAAGTGAAATTAACTTCCTCGATTTGTTCGTCGATCCTTTCCGATGTAATAAAAAAAAAAAAGGACACAGTAAAAAGAAGATGCGGAGCGTGAATTACGCAACGTAGGCACAGGCCAAAAATATCGCGCGAAAGAGAAACGTCCCAAGTTACGGTGGCTTTCGTTTTCTTTTGCTCTTGTGTCGTCCATTGCCTTAAATTTTAGGGTGTGCCCACACACCAGGTAATAAGAAACACTTGGTATTCATGCGGCGTCCGCCGAAGGCATTCTTACGTACACCGTGGTCTGCATAATGCGGGATGTAATATAATGCACCCATTGCTGGCCAAAAGTTCGCATGACGTCTTCACGGAAAGCGTGTTTTCGATAGCGAAGTCGTTCTCCTTGGAACGAATTCCTCTTTGTCCCGCTAGTCTTTCTTTTTTCCACCTCGCGCGAAACTCTTTCCGATCGCCTATGAATACATTATCTCGGAATAAAAGCTCACTCTTAGAATCGTAGAGCTGCGAGTACCTGCAAGATAAACCGCAATTCTCGCGTGAATCTAAACGAAGGAAACGAACATCGAAGACTATCATCGATGTCTTTCATCCGTCTCGAACTTTATGGACAGCGGTGGAAAGTATCGTGAAATTTATACTGATATCGGTTTAACAACGTTGCATAGGGTGGTCTGCGGTCACGTTTCGCTTCTTACGTATCTTTTACCGTCACTCTCGTTCACGCACGAGCTTTCATTTTCTCCAGTATCCAAATGGGGGCCTTGGTGTATTTTTAAGACGAGCCCAACAAAGGCTATCCACGGTGTTCGCGCCGTAGAATCGTAATGCCGCGGTGTATTTCGCGCACGTACACTAGTACGCTTACACACGTGCGTACCACGATATCCCCGCACGGTATGCATAATACGACGGCTAACATAATGCATCTATTGTTGGACGAGAGAACTCTCTCTTTCTCACTCTTGTTTACCCTAAGGTAAATTGGCGACGATCGCATATACATAGGCGGTTACATAGAAAACGTTTTAATACTCATTTGCATGCATTCAACCGGCGTACATGGCGCTTATATACGGTGTTTATAGAATCACCGTCTAGACGAGGACGTCTCCTCATCTTGAATAGTCTGGTTTTTTTCTTTTTAGAAGCCCGTAGGTGCGAGCTACAGAATGATTTACGACTGTTTGTCCAATCATCGGGAAAAAATTTGGAACACGGGGTAACGTTCTGGACGCGGAATTCCTCCAGGAATAATTACCTTTGTTAGTCCTCCGATGAAGGAAAACACGTGTTTTCATTATTTCGTAGAGAATGCGGCGTGCGACGGAATTTTAAGAACATGTTTCCGTGGGTGAATAACGAAGCTGTTATTCGTATACGAACTATCTTCTAAGCTGTTATTCGTGCATCAGCTGCTGAATAATCTATCAGTTACTAATATTAGGGAATTTTCAAGTTACGAACCAGTTGAATTCAAGATCTACTTTTTACAATTTCGAGTCAAGTAAAATGATCAAATGGTATGCAATTTTTTAAATCTTCACATCATTTCCAGGGCAAAAATGCAGCATTGTCGTGCTTTATAAACGACGTTACATACGCATTATGCTTATGCAACAGAAATACTTATCTCGATGAGGCAATGGAATTGAACTTTAACCAGAAATTTCTGACAATTTGCACTGACATACGCAACCGTGACGAATACGTAATTGACGTAATTTCTGTCTCGTTGGTCGAAAAAAGGTGTGAGTCGATGTCGTCCATTTATCGTTCGCACCTATCTTTTTGTCTTCCCGTATTTTGGCCAGTCACGAATAACGGAACGCGCGATATTGTCGACATTATGAAGGATTAATCAGCTGTTTTGCTTGTTATCCGTGAACGTGCGAAATTTAGTATACCACTAATTATGTAAATCTGGATAATCCCCTCGTTTTTTAACCAATGTCTTAAAGAACGAAGATTTTACCGCAGTTTACAAAGTTCTCGCGAAATATAACGCGATTGCGTAATAACTGAACCGTGTAGAAAGTGACAAAAGTGTTCTTGGCAAGGAAATTCTCACGACTCGGAAGAGGTAGTCTGCAACAAGGTGTATAAAGCTGATGGAATGGCCGGTGCACCATGTTACACGCGTCTCAGCTGTATAATTAAGGAAATTAACGTGACACGATCAGAGATAGCTCTCGTCCATTAAGCAGATCCCACTCGTACTGGAAAAGATCCCATACAACTGAAAGAAGAAACGCAATCGGTATATAGTCTCGAAACGAACTTTCTTCGTGGATACGTCATACTTTGACAGTCGTAATATCTATTTCCTTGGCTTTGCACCTGTCTACCTTAAGGCCATCACACGTATACTTACCGGTTGAATGTGGTCGTACAGGGAAACCATCGTGTTGTTCCTCTTCTTGGTCGAACGATCGATGAATCCGATATGTGGTAAAGTGATATCTTAACAAGAATTCTAGACGAACGATAATCGAGTATAAAGTACTAATAATGACACTGGTCGATACTCGAAGCTACGCTAAAGTCGATCATCCGTGCCTTTACATGCGATAAGCGACGAAAATTTATTAAAAAAAAAAGAAAAAGAAAGGAACCACGTCGAAGAAAGAAATGTCATATAATTATTTAAGAGATTAACGGATTCCTTTTCATACAGCCTGTATCTGGGAATTTATGTTTAATAATAATGTTAGAATAAGTTGAAAAGCGTGTAATTTAATTGAAGTATATTTTCTCGTCCACCTCCTCGTATTTATTACATTAATAGTTATCGGGTTCTTGCGCCGTCACTCTGATAATCGTTCCGTTGACAACCTCGAAGGAACTTGCTTAATAGCGCGCTTATAAAACCGGATTGGTTTTTCTCTTAATCGTAAGGTCCCATAATTATGTAATTATACCTTTTTTCACCTTGCCTACGGTTCAATGGCTGTTACAGTAGCCACCACAACATACCGAGGTTCAACATTAAAGCATCAAGTAGCGGGATTGATTGATGCAGTGACACTCAGCTCAGTGACACACTGTGTTCTATCTTTTTAAATAAATACCCGCGTTAACACCTGACCGATTTATGTTGATTTATTTATCAACTCATTAATTATATGCTTAACGTTATAGAAATTGGATAATGCGACGTCCGCGATGATTAGTGCGCATCACGCGAGCGAGAATCACGCAACGGTGTCGAAGAGATATTTAGAGTTACGAGAATTAGAAGAAGAAACGCATACATACGAAAAGACAGAATTGAGATAACAGAAAATAATCCCAATTCCTGGAATAAGGATTCTAGGACTATAAGAAACATATGCTAGTAGTCTGAGGACTTGATAGAGTGGAGTTGAACCGCAACACTGTAGAAAACGTGACATGATATCCGCAAGCTATATTGCATATATACACGTAACTGCACACGATAGATACTGAACACATGCGTGTGTTCAAGGTAAATGTGTTCATACCGTTACTTCCGGTCTCCGGTACCATAGATGTATTAGGATATGCAATCAACGATGTATCACTTTGTAGTACATGTACCGCTTTCCGTGCCATAGAACTTCATTTAGAATGTCTTACTAACGATTCTAGCTTTATCAAAGATCGCTAAAATAACGAAGAAAGTATCTAACGTCTCAAATAATTCTGCTTGTACTTAACAAATAAAATATCACGCTTACGAATGAATTATATCGTCGATTGAAAGAAATAATTATGTTTCAGCTTCGTTCAGGAATTCGCTTCACCGCCAGCTGATGGGATAACTTTGTTACTTGAGACACTTCGCGGTGTTCAGTTGGCCCAAAGCTCACCACCGTCTTCCAGTCACACGGGTCCAAGAGTGGGTACCAGAAGAGCTGCACTGGACGAGTTGGGTTGCGTCGAATGTCTGGCTGCCTGCACCGAACGATGCACCGACGCACCGAGGCTCCTAGTGCAAGCCCAACCCGGTCTTCTTGCTCTGGCAGTTTGTCTGACTAGTAGCTTGAACCGGTCCCGAGTCCTAGCTCTCCAGGTAACAATCGTCACTTCCGTTCCAAGCACCGCGGTACTGTTAATCAAAAACGAATTCAGTTGGAGTCGTACGTGTGGTATATTTCACATATCGCGTACTTCTCTCAGAACATAATTCTTGCATATCTTCCTATCATCTCACAATACATGTATCTTATATCAACGTCACATAACGTTAACAAGTGTTAACAGTTCGAAAGTTGGACACTTTATTTATTTGAACCGATTTGTTTGCCGCAATTTTCGCTTAGGTTTGATCTCGGAGTCAAGTATACATATGTATATAGATAATAATTATATCTTTAGTTTTCGCCGAGTGCTTTATCGCGTGCCTTTATCGTGCGCTTTTATCGCCTTCTGACCGTTTAGCGAATAGATTCGCGTGCAATCTCCTCTAAAACGTACTACTAACCAGCGCAATAAAGTTGGCATCCGAGCTGTGACGGAATGCGCGATTAACAGAAGAGGAAAAATAAAAAGCGAACCCAATGGGGATAGAGTGGGTCAGGCTTCTGGCACTTGGCAAGATGATCGTCTCTTATGTACTATATCTGACCCATTCAGATAATCGTAAACGCGCGTATCCAGCAAACTCGGTCCACTTGACGGCTGGGGCCCCGTTATTTCGAGAGTGTACGCCGTCGAGAACCAGTTTTTATCGTCTATCCAAACGTTATTCGGCCGGCTTCATTTGCAACCTCATACACGCCCCTATACTCTCCGCTACTTTTTATTTCCTCCACCGTCCGAGGAAGTGCACCTTGCCAAGCATCGCGGTTACGATCAGATGTTGACTAACCGAACTGGATAATTACTTCCACAGCACGTGATCACAGAGTTACGGCACAGCGAGAATATAATGAGAATAAAGAGATCGTTATCCCGTCGGTGAGGAACTGTCGACGGGATTCAGCTGCCGACCAATGCTACGAAAACTCGCGATTCTTATTTTCCATCATACGTAACTATTAATTACGTGCTGGTTCTAATTTCATTCTCACAAGAAATTTAGTTTGCGCAACTCTCGATCGCGATAGACGAGGGGAACGAGCTGCTGTTTAAGCGGCAGGCTCAAGAATTTATTACAAGTTTCTCTAAGATTGTTTGCTTCTTCCAGTTACTGACAAAGGTCTGTCAGACACCGGGTGGTCACGCAGTGGTCTCGGAAGCTGTATCTACTCTTAGGCTGAAATATGGCGAGGGTGGAAGATTCCGTTTCCTCGCTGGAGCTCTCCTGGCTCCCAGAGCAGCGATTGCACTGAGAGTCGCAGGAGTTTCATTCCTGAACGCCTTCCTAAAATCTGCATCGCGGACGCAAACCAGATTGTACATTCAGGTAACGTATATCGATCGAAAACTGATAGTTCCTTAGGGAATTTCTACGATTAGGAATTAGAAATTGTACTCGAGAATCTTTGACGATATTTTCACGATTTCCATGACGAATAACCGGTTGGTCTGTTCGTCATTAGGCTGAAGCCTGCGAAGCTGGACTGGAGCCGCAGGTCCTTCAAGAATGGCTGAAAGAATTGGACGGCAGGGAGGAGGACGCTTTGAACGATCTTCTACATAAGGAAGTTCAGAAATGGTCGCACAACTGCGTGGACGTGGACGCCCTACAGCGACGAGTTGTACGTGCCGAGGAAACTTGTAGGATTCTCAGTAAAAAAGTTTCGGCTCTGCAGACGCAACTTCAGCAAATGCAATTGGAGAAGTTGAACAATTACAACCTGGAGGATCGTGAGAAGATGACAGTGCTTGGTACGAAACAGTCGCCGAAAATGTCCTCGAACGCCGAGGACGAAGGCATCAGCTCGTCAGAGAGATCGAGTAGTCCAGAGAATACGAAACACCAGTCGCGATCCAATCATCAGAAAGTCAGCGCGTCTCCGGACAACGATCAGGAAACGACGATAGACGACGTGATCGAGGAACTGAGGATTATCGTGAAGGACGCGGAGCAAGAGATCGGTGACAAGAACCACGAACAGAATCGGATAGATCATGGGGATCAGGACTTTTATAACGAGAATTCTTCCAAAACGAAGTTACATAGAACTAATTCGAAGGTTTCGTTAAATAATTCCGAAACGTACGTTTACGAAAAAGTCTTGAAGAGAGATCATCAAACGGACACGAAGATTTTGAAGTCTAACACCGGTTCTAACGTGTCCCAAAGCGTGATCAAAGGTGAACAGGTGACTTACTTTGGTAATGATCGGGATTACAGTACAGATTCCAGTGGTGGCAGGAGATTGAACGGTGAAACACGCAGAGTTTCGAAATCTTCCGTGGAAGGAAGCGTGAAGATCGTTGTAAAGGGACCTGACGTGGAAGAAGCAATCGTTCCGACTATTCTACATCCCCAACCGCCTAGAAAATCACCGCCTTGTTTGTCGGCCATCATGGCAGTGAGGCACTGTGACTTTATCGACCAGGAAGAGGCGTTCAATTCTCACGATGAAGATATCGAAGACGAAACACTGGGTGATGGTAGCGATTCCCTTCTCAGTGCCTCTCGGCTGAAATATAATGGCAAGAATCAAGCGTACGAGGAACAAATCAAAAACACCGAGGTCGATCATTTCCAAAAGCAGTGCAACCGGAAAGAAACAGAAAATACCAGTGATCGTAAGATGAAGAAAAGCTTCGACGATCTCCGGTGTTTCAGTGAAAACGAAATAAAAGAGAAAAAAACGATCAGGAACTACGAGACATCGTGCAATACGAAGAACAAAACGACGAACGAGACGAAATCGAGTAATAGACAAACAGACGGAATTTCCCACAGACATAGTTCGAAATATAGAAGCGAGGTAGAAAAGAGGAAACTTCTTCGTAGATCTGCGAGTCACGATTATCTCGAATCGACTGCTTCCAGCCCACGATCGAAAAGATCCAGTAAAAGTAGAGTGGAGAATCACATTAGAAAGTTTGAGAGCCTGAACTCTTTCGACGAGCATCGAAGTCTCCAGAGTTACGGAAGACCCGGCAGCTCGGAGAATTTAAGCAAACAGGAGCAGTTTTTCGGAGAAGGAAACTCGAGAAGTAGGATGCGCAGGTCAGAGTCGTTCCATCACGTATCTCATATCGCTAGAAAGGATCAGTGCTCGTCACAAGGAGGAAGTGACAGTGGATTATTCTATGTTACGGACTTCAACCTTGAACCTCTGGTAACGCGGAGACCCAGATCCATCGAGGCTCCAAAATCTCCCAATCTACTAACCAAATCTTTGGATAGGATCGACGAAGGTCTAGACTCGATGATCGATATTGTAATCATGGAGGAGAAAACTCAATGGAGTTCTAGTAAATATCAATCCAAGACGAAAAAGTGTCGAGAAGAAAGGGCACTTGTTAGATCGAAGTCAAGTAGATTAGAAGACTCGAAAAGTTGCTTCGAACTGACATCCAAAGGCAGGAAGGAAGAATCGAAGAGTAAACATCTAAAAAGCGATGAATTTTATTCCGGGCATGTGAGCAATAAGCAATTAAGAAGTGACGAGCTGTACGAGGAACAGAGAAATCGAGAATGGAACGAGCTTAATTCTTCCAGGAAAAACGAATTAGATCTTGACTGTACTCCAATGATACTGATGAAGAATGGCGTGAGACATAATTCATTCTGTCAGAATGAGAATATTGGTAACAGGTTCTTGAATAAATCGATGGATTCCGGAATTTTCGCTGGACGAACTTACGATACATTTGGATTAGGGAAAAATCGGTTTAATGCTGGGAAATATTCGGGAAATCAACAGATGAAAGAAAGTCCAATTGGAAGAAGAAACACTACTTCCTCTGCAGGTGGAAATCGTGGAAAAGTCACTGATGTTGTTTCAGGGCTTTATTAAAACTATTTGAGTGTATTCAAATTTCCTGATTCTGCTCATATGCTCACAGAAGATATTGTATTATAGATTGGAATATATTCTTGTACAGATTTGAGAGAGTTATCAAGAAGCTTTAAGCGATTTTTGCTTAATATTTCATAAACGTTTCATATTTCTTTTCTCACACTCGTTACACGACGGCATCGAAATTAAAACGTAATATCGTTGTTTGTAATATTTATCTTAATTTTCAATTCAGCCAACACGCGACTCCAATGTTGCTACGTATTATTGGCCAATTGACAATCTAATTTATATTGTAATTAATACTGTTGATAAATCTGGTAAACATGTACGTTTCAGTATGAAAATAAGTATTTTGGTGATGGAGCGATTACACGATTTTAGTAGACGGTGTGCAATATATTCTTTCTTTCAAATAAGTATGTATCTTTGTAATTAATTAATTGCGTTAAAGAAAAGACTGTAATTTATAAACGTTTACATAGGAGTGTACAAATTATAACACATAAATATTTACACAATATATTATTTATTTCTTATTGGTATAACAAGTGTAAAAAGGGCAGAGATATAACATACTTCATTTATGTATCGTCAACATGAAATCGTCAAACATTTCATTTTCTGTAATTTAATTTAATAATACTGAAAATTATCCAACAACGTCCTGCGATGTGTATGCCACTACTCTAATGAAGTGCAAAAGTAAAATGCTTATTTAATCAATTTGAATTTCACTTCTTAAAAAGAGTTGAAAGCAAAGTTTAGAAAGTTGAAAATATTCTTTACTATTTAACTAGCTGTAGCATGTAACAATGTAGTTGTAACTTCATTAAGCTCATGGCATGAACGACTACTTCGGTGAATGATTTCAGGACTACTTAACATTAATGGTTCGTGCGACTTATCTCGTGTTATTTCCAACAGTTGTTGCGATGTTTTTTCTAAAAATAGAAAACAATTAAAAAATATAAATTTTCGTCCGATCATCTTATCTATATTAAGGTGGATATATTTATATTACCCTGGTGCATCGATAATAAGTACGACAATTCATCCTGGGTAGAAATATATTGGAAATCTTCTCCACAAGCTCCTTTAAGTACAGCAATAACATCCGATCGTGGATTGTAAAAATATAGACCTTGTTTTCGATTGTTAAATTCATTTATCAATGTTGCTATTCCCTGTAATCAAAACTTATTACTATAGGTACCAGTTTATTACTTTACTATATAAAATCCTATTACTAAATTACTTACTTTTGCAGCAGTAAAATCAGCTCCTAAGATATATCTGCAGTCAACTACAACTGGAACTTGACAAGAACCTTGCTTTATACCGGCATTACCAACTGACTTTTTAATGAAGTCTACAGCTGGAAAATAAAGACTATTCCCTGGTGTTACTAAGAGATAGTCGGCCCCAGAGTTAGTCTAAAATGTACACAATTCATATACATTTAGAAATACATGATTATATAATTTTACTAAACGGTTTTTCATTTGTTACTAACTTTACACTTATCAACATGTATTGTAGGACGTGCAGAAGGATACAATAAGAACATAAGATTTGTGCCCACACCTAATAAGATTCCATACTCGACACCAATAATTAAGCAGAATAAGAAGGTAACAAACATTGGAATCAGATCTTTTTTGCTACTTCTCCATATGAGTTTTACAACTTGATATTCAATCATATATATTACTGCACATATAATAACTGCCGATAAGGAAGCTAGACAAATAATATTAATTTAGAGATATTAATACATAAAACATGAATAAAATAAGAAAAATGGCATTACCCTTTGGTATAAAGTAGAAGTAAGGAGTAAGTAGGCTGAGAGCTAGCAATATTAATATTCCAGTGTATAAACCACCCATTGGTGTTTTTACACCACTAGCATGATTCACTGCAGATCTACTGAAGGACCCAGTAACTGGCATTGCACTTGCGCAAGATCCAAGAACATTACAAATTCCTAAAGTAATTAGCTCTTGAGTGGCATCTACTTTACCACCATTTGCAAAAGCCTTTGCTATTGCTACATTCCCAAGGACACCAATTATAGGTACTAATGCTATAGATGCACCAAGTTCTGAACACATTTCAGTGAAACTTAAAGTCTCATTTTTTACTTGTGTAGAAAAAGGAGGCAATCCAAAAGATGGAAGACCAGATCTTACAGGACCAGTAAGGATGAATGGAGAACCATATTTAGTAGAATTTAATTTATAAGCAATGGTAGAACAGATTATAACAATGACAGCATTTCTAGCTGTTGATAATAACCATATCATTTTTATCAGTATCCTTTGATATTTAGTTGGTTTCTCGTTATTTGAACATAACTTGATGTCTTTCATTTTCTAAACAATAAAGACACCTTAATTTTCTCCTATAATTATTTAAATAATGTAACTAATAAATACTTACCCTAAATAATAACAGAATAGTAATACAAGAGAAACTCATCCCAGTATCCCACCAACTAATCTGATGAATGTGTTGTAACACTTTTGTTAAAGTATCTAAAAACCCTTGAGAGGAGATTTTTAATCCTAGAAGTCCCTTTAGCTGAGAAACAACAATTATAACAGATGTTGCAGAAGTAAAACCAACTGTGACTGGTATTGATATAAAATCTATAAGTACTCCTGGAAAACATTTTGCAGTTTAAAGTAAATATCAAATAATATTATACTGTACAAATATTTAATAATATAATGTAATTACCTAGCCGTAAGAAAGCCATCAGTATTTGTAAGCAACCACACAAAAATGCTAACAATACTGCAAAATCCACATTTCTACCTTGGACATATTCATGAGTCATCAATGCCATAAGAGCTGTGGGTCCAATTGTGATATCCTTGCATGAACCAAATACTATATATACCATAGCTCCCATAAATGCAGAATAAAGACCATACTATAAAACACACACACATATATTTTGTTATTTTAAAAGTAACGAAATTAAAAAATAAATTAATTGTAAATTTTTGTTCAAAGAATAATTATTTACCTGAGGTTCTAAGCCGGCTAAAGTGGCATAAGCAAGACCTTGCGGCATAACAGTGAGCCCGACGGTAATGCCAGCGATAGCATCGTTCAAAAATTTTTCGGAATTATAATTTGGTAACCATGCCGTAATAGGTATACGTTTTTTAACAAATTTATTTAATTGACCGCCTTTTGAATGCCATTGTTTTTTGTCTATTGCATCGAGAGCCATTGTAAATTATGTACCTTTATAAAAGATAGCCGGTTAATCTAGACACTAAACAGAATAATTAATTTTCTAATAATAATAGTAATCTTTACTTGAATGTCCAAAAAATAAATTATTTCGAATTATTTTTCAAATATACTCTTCAAATTCACAAAATTCTTACTGGTAGAAGCTGGGATTTTCACCGAAGCGCAGCTTCTTACGCTCACTAATGCTTTTCAAATGATTGTTGAGTTAGCATGAATTGTAATATCATAAAGCAATAGAAATACCTGTTTAGAACGTATTTAAATTATCGGTATTTTCATTTCACGATTTAACGAGGAACTGAAAGAAATCGAAGGCCTTTTGGTTGCTTATATACCCAGCCAGACAGTGCAAAATTTATCTCACGTTACCGAAGGAAAAATCTCGGCTAGCCTTCGTACTTTTTGCACCAATCGCCAACAATACTAATTCTTATTCGATGTAAAGTAAGAATATACGTATATTGATAATTTCAACGTTAAAGCAATTCCAAGTGCGATAATATAAATTCTCCGAAAAAACAGATTTATCTGTATCCATATAGAGATTTTGTTTTGTAAAAATTTAACGACAAAAATAATGATTAAATAAATGATAAATCAAATGTAGAAAAAAAAAATAACATGCCCTACTTTTTGAAAATAGAAGATATTATTTTCTGTTTTTTGTCAATATTTTAAAATATAGCGAAACAATGATATCATTGTTAGCAATCGCACCATTATCATAATTATTCAACAATATTATACATGCGATACATATTTATCAACGATAACAACATATCTACAAAATGGCATTATTTTAATTTCACCGGTTTGTAAGGTTACAGTAACTATAGATGCTTTTTTTGCAATTTTACGTATCATTGACCACTTCTTCTATTCCGATACAATATATCACAACATTCTTCTGATACCATTTAACTCCACCGACTTAATTAAAGGGCCATAGCTACTTGACCCTTTTCATTAACACAATCGGACACGCGTTAAAAAAGTATATAAACGCGGTCATACGAATTTAATTTTTATATCTGTTTGTTATATCAATATGAACTTTAAACATTATATAATTACAAACATTATATGAAAAGGAAATACATACCAATTATGTAGTACAGTGAATAAGATAACATACTTCTGTCGAATGCAACTGTTACAGGGCACACCGTTAATTATTATAAATTATTATATTTGTATGTGTCATTTTCTTGATAGAGATATTGATTGCCTATGAAACTGAGTATAACCTATTACAGGCTGTGAGTTAACACGATATCATAATTTTTACAACTTTATAACAAATTTACGTACAAATGGCAAATACATATGTACTACTTTCCCTACGACCACGACAAGATCGTATACGCGCCGAACACGATCTTATATAAACTGAGCCTGAGAATCGGCATTTCGATTGTTGGGGATGGTTCAGAGAGAAAGTGCAGTTCGCATATTTATCAATAGAGGGACTGCATTTCTACTGCAGTCGGTAATTTAGGGAGAACAAGTTAGGCTTGTCGTTTCATCGAGTGACAACCAATAAATTTCTAGTGTTTCGAAACGTCCTTCGAGGGGGGCATTATTTGAATTTCGAAAGCTTATTACGATTCTAAAATAACAAATTTTTCACATATACGATAATTATTATTAAGATAATCGAATGTCGTAGTACCGAAAAAATATGTACAATGAAAGGGCTATATAAACGAGACTTTTTTCTTATTCACTTTGAAAATTTTTCTTTCGTTTGCATTTACGCATCCTCCTGTCCATCAGTATTATGGCGTCCTTTACTGTGGTCGGTTGTTCCTCCTAATCTCTGTAAATTAAGTGGAAGAAAAACTTACGCTGCTAAAGTTTCTGGTTTAATGCTTTGGTTGCCGTCAGAAGATTAATTATACGGTAACCGGATAATTATCATTATCGTAGATGTAACCATCACATTATTTCCAAGTTTAACATTTAGATTGATGTCGTACTTATTCGATTTCAATTGCGTCGTAATTGTATTTATTGTAATTGTTTTTGATGTTCACGTTAATTATGTATAACATGCGTTTGATATAAATTCATTGACCAAAGTGATTGTAATTTTTATCGTGCTTTTTGTATGTCGTCCGTAGGATAATTTCAGAATTTTTATGTGAAGTAACATATATCGAACGATTATTTTTTTGTTGTTTATTACTTCAAATTTGCTACTGATCTTAGCTCATTTAGCGAATATAATTTGTGTCAGTAGGACATGCGGGAAGGTATCGCCCATTGGCGATTCATTAGAGGTATAACGTGTTTAACTATTTACTCTACATATATTTTATTTTTAATATTTTGCATCGTCCCATTATTTTGTTTCACAATATTATTGATTGTGACTACCTACGTTCAATATTGAGATCGTACCTGTTATTCATATATCATTTACAATCTTATGAGCATGTATTCCTTTAATCTGAATTCTGAATAAAATAATGTATTATTTTTTTGTCAAGAATTATATTTTGTTTTTGTACCTAAATTTGTAATAGGTAGAATGGATTCCACTGATACAGATTTAGAAAAGAAATTTCATACAGAGCAGATGGCCTTAATCGGCAAGATGCATAATATGCAGTGGCTAAAAAGTAATTCTCAGTTATCAGGCCAGTACGTTTATATCTATTTTATATATTTTGGTTTATTTAGGTTTTCTTTATTTCTATATCATTTCATATTATTACTTTAATGGTTATTAGTATACCTTTTATTGTAAAAACTTTAATAAAATATATTTAAACAAGTGGGATGTTTTCTATTAATGTTACATTTAATTATACCGTTGAGTGCTATTGTGATGTCCTTTGTTATGCAATTAAAATTATAACCTTGTAAGCAAGTGATATTAATCAATAGTAAAATCTTTTACATCTAAAGAAAACATAAAATATTAGGAAATTATTCATAACCGTATTTCCTAATGTTCTGTATTCATCTTTTATATTATAGCATAAAGGCACTTCCAGATGGAAGAGAAACAGTAAATAATACACTCAAAAGTAAAGTAAATGAAGGAACACAAGAAAAAACTGAAGTTGTCTCAACTAACACTCTTTCAAACAGTCCTGAATTAAATAAGATTGATTCTATTTTAAATAAAGATATTAATGAAAACAATAATACTCTAAGCAAAGATACGTCTCAATCACCTTTAGAAATTGTTGATTTTTCTCAAAAAGATATGGAGACTGTTTGGAACAAAGATGTTAATGTAACTAATACACTATTTCCAAATTCACAATCGTTGGTAATGCAAAGATTGGATGAACAGGAGGTGATCAATACGTCTTTGACAGAGGATATTGTTACAGTTCAATTAGAGCAATTTAGACTTAACGAAGAGGAAAATAATAAATCTGACAAATTACATAATGAAGCTGATAGCAAATGGTATGTAACAGATTAATTCAAGAACTTATTTTCTTTATTGTGAATTTCTCTATGTTGTATCTGTATTATTTATGTAATCAGGGATAATAGTCAGCATAATATATCTAACTTACCAAAGTCAGACAGTGATGTGGATAATCAAGTAAACTCAAAGCAGTGTCATGATAACAACAATAACAATGAAAAATCTAAAAGTCAGTCACCATTGGACACAAAGACAAGTATACAAAAGACAACTCAAAAAATTAATACTAAAAGATTGAATGATCAAAAGATTAAAAAACAATCAGGTGGGAATGAAATTTCTTAAACTGACTAGAATATCATTGTAAGGAATTTGCAGTAAAAAAATGTCTTCTGCTTGCAGGCTCTTTGAAAGAATCTTGGACTCCTTCGAAACAGACTTCTAAATCTAAAGATGACTTACTAAATTTATGTAATGATAATATAACTTCAACTTCTGTGGATTCAAAAAAGGTAGCTGTAGGGACAAATCCTAAGCTTAATGATAAATATAGCAAAGTCAATAGTTACAATAAAAATTTAATCGTGGGTAAAGGAGCACGAGTGAAGGAGCAACAGTTTTTTAAACAACATTTTTCTACATTTAATGATAGTGGTAATAAAAGCCGATCCATAGAGGGATTAGATGAGAAAAGTAAATCTGTTGCAACAAAATTAAAACTAAGTAAAAATGAATCAGACAAAAAAAATAATGAAATAGATGACATAAAAAAATGTCATAAGATTCATGTAACGCGTACTCAATCATATAATGTCCACTATAATAGAAATAAATCTTTAATAAAGTCACAGCAACGATATTCAAAAAATGCAACTAAGCCAGAAGAAAATAGTTATATTAATAATTCATCTGGCTTTAATAACAGTATTAACGTGTCTAATTCAGCTGAGAACGTATCAAGAAAGAAGTGTGAAACTCAACAACCTTTAGTAAATAAACAAATTAGCAGTATACAGTCCAATCAGAATGTTTCTGGAAAAGGTACAAAGAATTCAAGTATTACAGAATGCAATATAAATGAAAGAAGTTTAATAAAGACAAATTCAGTACCAAACAAACGAAGTTACTCAAATTTAACTAATGCGAAGAACAACAATGAAAGAAATATTAAAGATGATCAAGCATACAATCAGAAATTTAAGAAAGATTCTAATATTTATAGGCGATCTTCCGGTATATTTCAGACGTTTATCAAGGATGTAAATGGGAAAATGAAAACAGATGATCATAAAAGGAATATTACAGATAATAACTTGACAAAAGATTATAGAGTAAATCGTATTAATTCAGCAGATACAAAGATGCGTTCTCAATCTGAAGGCTCAAAGATAACTGTATACTCACATAAGACAAGTAACGGTGCTAGTAATATAAAGACTGATGCATTAGATTCACCTGCTATAAATAATGTACAGTCTATAAAATCATTAAATTGTTTTCCAAGTAGTACCAAAGATTGCACAAGTATATATACGTCATGTCATACACCACAAGAATCACAGATTTCACAGGCTTCTTGTAATGAAACTGAAGTACAATTTGTGAAGACTGAACAAGAAGATACTAGTAATAATAATAGCAATAATAAAACAAGTACTAGTAATTCAGAGACGAAATCAGTTAAATTTTTAGATAACGTTCAGGAATTTAATATGGCACATCATTCTGTAACATCATATTCTGATAATTCTATGCATCAAAGCAAGCCTCCAGCAAATTCATTTTATTCTGATTTACAAAATACACCACATACAAATAATGCTCAACAAATTGAAAACCACCAAAATGTACAAAATAGGAGTTATTTCGATAATAATAATGCTCAATATAATAATACAACCAGCAGCAGTCAAAATAACGAACGAGATTTACATCTTATGGATTTAGTACATCAAAAACCAGAACAAACATCGCATATGTCACCACAAAGCATATTGCCACAGAATAATTCTAATCCACCTATCGCTATGGGAAATGGGTTGCCCTATCAGAATATGCCTGCTGTCTATCTAAATCATTATAATAATGCACAAACTGTACCAAGAAAAACAGCTGACAGTACAATCATCCCTCAAAATATATTAATTCCAAGTACCTCTTCTTACAGTATAGAAAACCAAAACATGTTGCAAACCGACCCTTCTAATATTCTAATGCATAATACTCAAACGTCAGTTCTACCACCATCAGGTTTTCATAATCATCCTATAACTACACAGCATAATCAGTGGAATTTGCCTCTCCCAGATATGTTTCTTTTTGGGAACGTGATAAATCCCGCCCATTCTTTGAACATCCCAATTCAGAATTCCAGACACATGTGCAACGCGGATTTCAACAACATTCAACAAACGAGTTACTTGCAACATCCGTTATTTTACGTTCCCCCAATGTGTATGCAAAGCTGGAATCCAATGATGCAGTATCCAGCACGATTATTCCAAAATCCACCATACAGCAATTGCACCACATTTTCAAATCAAGCATTACCACCGAACAATTTGACGGATTCTATGAATTGTTCTGTATCGACGTCCGTGCAGAGCAACTTGTATAAACATTTCCAGCCGATACAACCTCTGGAAAATGCTCCGAGCTTTTCTGTCCCTGTAAAACTTGACAATTATATGCAAAGTTGTAAAACGAACAGTGTCAGAATGAAGGCTAATACTGTGGATGTTCACATGAGAGCTAGTCAATATCGAGCATCTGTGCCAAATGAGTATCAAAATTGTTCTCAAGATAGTCAGCTGATGGTACCGTTCTCATACGCAGTTACAATGGATCCTATTGCGAAGAATGGTCCGTCGAATATGCACATGCAGGTGAATCAGAAATACGAGCCACGCGCTTTTAATTCTACCAGTTATCAAAGAATTCCAGAGACCTGCTCTACGTACCACACTAATCAGGACTCTAACAACAGGAAGGATGACGTATCGAAAAATAATTCCGAATGTATACCACCTATGGTATCACCAAAAGAATGTATGTATTACGGAATTAATTATTCGCGGAAGACTGACACTATGCAAAATTCATCCATACAGTCGGATATAAAATCCGCAACTTACAACATGCATGCTGTTAACGCGCAGCATTACATCCCTCATTTTCAAAAGAATACGACTTACCATGCATCTTCAAAAGAGCTTTCAACCAGGCTAAACACGGGACGTAACATGCGCAAAACAATGGATCAGTAAGCCTAGAAAAACAGTGAACAGTACCATGCATATACACTTATTTCTTGTTTTCGATAGATAATTACAGTTATGCGGTACAAAAAAGGCGGTTGCACATTTACCTTACGATTTTTCATCTGTTTGTATCATCGTTATCTTTATATATGTATATGTATGTACATGTATGTATATCGTACAAGTCAGTTTTTTAATTAATCTAGATATAATATCACATACATCGTATTAGATGTCACGCACTATTAGAAGATAGTTTTCAAAGTTGAGAAGCTTTAAAAAGAAGTTTATATGATACTGCCATTTGTTGGAAATATTACGCGATAGTTCATCTTGTTTCCTAACGTAACAGTGTGAAAGTAGCAAATCTATTTTCTAGATTTCCTTCAGATATTTATATCCACCATGATTATTAGACATTGATGTTACTCGTTACTTGGATTCTATGTACTTTTAAAACAATAATCAAGCGCTTGTTACAAGACGTCTCACGTCGTGTAATTGGCGCGATACACGATGTGTAATTAGATGCAAATTTGCAAAATATTTTTTAAGTTCCTACTATCGAAAGTATTATGACGATTTAGGGTTTAGTTCGCATTACAAATATTTCCTTTCTTTCCTTTTCTTCTTGAATTCGATTCCTTAGTAGGTACATGTGATATCGTTACGATGATAATTTATGCTCTAATTGGTTACAGTGTTAAATAATTTCGTTTTTACGACCTAATATCGGCAAATAATTTTGTTTACTTCATTGTTTCATTCTGTGTTATTTGGAGGCAAAGAGTTTTATAATATATATATATTTTTGTTTAAATATTGCTTATATTGTTAAGAAATATCATATAGTTTATTTTTCGAGGACTTACAAGTTTTTACAAAATAAAACGTAAACTTGCCATATTTGGTAGATGTTATATATATATATATATATATATATAAATATATTATAATCCCTTGACATATTCTGATATGCATTTATAACCACAGTATTATTCTTTCATCTGTATTATGAAATGCACGTGTCAATAGAATCTCTTTGAAATAGATAAAATAAAGTAATTTCTGATGAATTATATCATTGCTGGTCGATTCGTATATCTTTATAAAAAGTTAAAAAAAACTTGTGAATTATCATACGGTTCATATATACATCATAAACATGCGTTAATGTTCATTGCGATTTTATACGATATCGTTGATAGTCTTACAATTCAATTTCAATATTATATTATATATATATATATTAAAAAAACAAAAAAGGAACAAAAAAAGAGGAGCCTGTAGAAATTCCAAATATTTTGTTGAAGATTCAATTTTCTCTATTTAATTTTCATGCCTTAAATTTAGAGTTCGTTTCAAAGCTTCGTACTCGTTAGTTCACTTCTCGTGGCACTGATAGTTATCCCATTCGACATATCTATTACCTCTGCACCAATTTCTTTAGCTACTTTGGTCGTGCTCAATTCTTTCAAAATAGCTACGAGCTCGGCATCGGTATTGACCACATCGATCGTTTCTTTGGAGAGCGATTGGATACTTTGTACGATTTCCTTGGAAGGTCGTAGCATTATCAAGAAGTGATTCTGTTCCTTAAAGTCTCTCACTACCATATTTAATCCCTGTAAATGTTACAAATCGAGGAATTTGAACAAATTAACGAATTGTGTTCAAATCTGTCCTAGATCTTACATCTTTGAGCGATTGTTGAGCAATCGAGTTATATCTTTCCTCCATTATCATCGTAATATAAAAATCTCTGCTATTTTCTCTGTAAACGCGATAAAGAAAAAAGAAAAAAATATCTTTTTGTAACAAGGATGTGAAAGAAACGGGAGAAGGAGGCTCGAAGAAGTAAAATCCAGGCCAAATTCGTAATCCGCTATTTCAGATAATTGCACGTACATGCGCCGCAGTGAAATCAATTTTATCGATGTGCTTGCAATCTAGTACGACGATTTTCGTGTTCTTGAAGTTTTTCAGTAATTTATGATGATCATTAGCTAAGTTCTCTAACAGATATATCCTCAGGTAATCCACCGCTGGGAACAGCAACCCGGCGCTGGGACGCACGAGGATGTAATTTAACGTAGGAGTCTGCGGTGAGAAAGAAAATAAAATGGAGATATTTTTAAAACAATAGCGATCTCTTTATCAAGTCTTTGTCTATCATTGTTATGTACTTACATTTCTGTATTCGATATATATTGTCGGCCTGGCGTTGAAATAAATTAATATTGCCAGATCAATTGCCACTCCTATTAAAATTCCCAATTCAACACCGGCGAATAAACATGCGAAGAATGTTGTGAAAGTCGGGATCAGATCTCGTTCTGGAATCACATTTCCGAATTAGTATATTTTGAAATGGCTTATGACAATATTCATACATTTATCAACATTCTCCGAATGACTTTGATATAGCTCTGTAAGCTTTCATCCCATTGTAAGTTACAATTCTACTAATTTCATTTATTATTATTATTTTATATTAAGTTTGACTGATTTTTTTTTACTCACTGCTGCATTTCCAAATAGGTCGTATCATTTTCACCTCGACCATGAATATCACCGCACAAACTATCACGGAACTTAAGGTCGCTCTTGGAATGTAATAAAAGTACGGTGTGAATAAGCTCAGAGCAAGAATGACTAGAATACCTATAATGGATACCACCTAATTTGCATCAAATATTCGCGAACGTTTATAATCGCGAACGTTTCATAGTTACCTGTGTAGATACCGCCCAAGGGCGTCCTTACACCGGAAGCATCGTTCACGGCGCTTCTGGAAAACGAACCAGTGACCGGCATGGAATGGAAAAATGATCCAACAACGTTGCACAGACCCAAAGTTAACATCTCCTGAGTAGCATCGAGCGACTTTCCTCGTGCTTTTGTTAAAAATATAATTAGCGTTTCGAAGAGCGTCGAGAGCTATCGGAAAATGAAATATCGCTTGGAAACTTACAAAACGCCTTCGCGATGGCAACATTCCCAATAATCGAGATCAAAGGAACGATTATGATACCGGTACCTAAATTTTTGCACATATCGAGGAAAGTTACGGTTTGATTTCCAACGTTTACCGAGAAAGGTGGTGGAGTAACGGAGGGTAGTCCGGCCTCGACGTGACCTGTAAGAATGAAAGGTGCTCCACCGCGATTTTCGAAGACGTACGACGCCACGGCGCATAGAATTACGACGAGGGCGTTTCTACCAGTTCCAAGGAACCAGATCAGTTTGCTTAAAATTTTATTCGAGACCTTGGCATCTTTGAGTATCTGGAACGAGAAGGAAATAAAAAGGAGTTGTATGAGTATGTACGACTGGCTCGTTTTTCTCGTTGATTTTCTGTCTTCTTTTTTTCTTTTTTACGTATTCACAGCGCACACGAACTCGTTTTGCTAGCGAATAGAGTCCATGGTGAATTACCTTCAAGGTTAATAGAATTAGAATGCAGCAGCAAGACAAGATCAGGTCAGGGATTCTGGTCCGGTGGATGTTGTTAACCAATTCCCGCCAAATCTCGATGAAACTTTCCCCGTGTATCTTCAAGCCTAGTAAACTCTTGATTTGACTGCAGGCGATAATTAGACTGGCGGCTGACGTGAATCCCGATACGACAGGCATGGAAACAAACTCCACCAGAAATCCCAGTCGAAGGATTCCGAGAACTATCGTAACGCTTCCTGACAAGAAACACAGGAGGATAGCGTACTCGGGAATACCTCTGGAATACCATAAGAGCAGAAATATTAAACGTTCGAACACAAACGAACCGTGATTGCCAAAGCTACAGAAATAATTTGGGATCTCGCGTTTCCGGGATCAAAGGACAAGAGCCAAGTGAAAGGCTATTCGTCAAAAGTTCCAAGTATTTTTAAACGTGATTCGTATGATAAAAGAAGGCACAACATTATTAAAGTAGGTGGATCTGAAGACTAAGGCTGAAAGGAAGTCGAAGTAAGATAACTGCATTTCAAAGGATAACAGCATCTTTTCAGTCGCTATTATATTATATGATGGCTCCAATTGTCTGCTATGATATACGCAAATTCAACCATTGTGTTAGTCAATTGAGATGGTTCATTCATAGGCTTGAATCTTAAATTAAGTCTAAAGGAATAATGTTTTCGCGAGATGCGTGGACAGCTTACCTCGCGTACGTGTATGTTAGCAAAGAGATCAACGCAGTTGGGCCAATATTAACTTCTCGGCAGGTACCAAAAATTATGTAAACGAAACTGCCAGCAAACGCGCTGTAAAGACCATATTGCGGCGTCAGACCTGCCAATCCAGCGTACGCGATCGCCTGAAATTATATCAAGTTTGTTCGAATCGGATCGGTTATGGAATCATGAAATAGACATCGCGAAACTTTGATAAGACTTTAATTCACGACGATAAGATCATGATCTTTGGAAAATACCTGTGGTATCAGGGTCAGGCCCACCGTGAAACCCGCAACCAGATCACCCAATGCATCCTTTGTTCTGTACAGGGGTAGCCAATTCAGAACAGGAATTCTGTTCTTCAATAACTTTTCGAAACTGAATCCAGTCATGTCACTAAAATTTTCTTCACCTCAGTCAGTCTTTCTTTGACCTGAACCAAACAATTTCAGCACATTTTAACTTGGAATCCTGAAAACACGATGCACTCCGGTGACTCGATTTGAATGGCAGACCACGGCGAAGGAAGAACTTTGATTTTGAGCTTCAATCGACTCTCCGTCGTACTCCATCGGCGTGTCTTCTTGCTATGCGAGCTGCATCGTCTCATTAATTGAACGCGTACCCCCTTTCCATTCAACGTCGACGAAATGAGCCGGCAATTAACGGATCTTCGAGTGACAATTAGTAAGTATAGCAAACGGTTTGACGTGCAAGGACACGATTTACAATCACCTGACCGGTGCTCACGTGAGAACGTTTAAACGTTAAGCACGTGATTCACCAATTTCTTCAGTTACCACGAATGTGCCACCTTAGTATTTTACTGCGCTGTTCACCATGTTCTTTCATTTCAGTTTCACTTTTCTCTGTCACTGACAACGCATAAGTGGTTCGCCATAAAATGCGAAAAAAAAAAAAGAAAATGGATGTCGATGGATGGAACGTTTCTTGGACAGAAGGAACCTACCGATTGATGTGTCGTCTTGTACCTGTTCTATACACTGATTGAATCTCCAGCTGTTTCACACGTGCCTGATTCTCCCACCATTGTGGTCTGGAACTGCTGATACGTCCGTCAGAATTCGAACGCATGCGTCGATCCTTCTCTAAATGGTCACTGGGTTTGGCAAACGCAGATTGTCGCTAATTTACCTAACAAATGTTGGGCGTTTTTTCCATCGCCCTATATCCGGATTTTCAGCATTCTTTTGAGCTTCCCGTTGGTTGTTCTCCATTCGGATAACCATCTGCTCTTCTCTTTATTTTTTGAACTATAGCCCTTTTTGCGCACATCCTGTATTTTATATAATTCATACTTATATTCAAATGCGATCATTTACATCTGGTCATTTAACATATTCGCAGATTTATTTGATTTTATCAAGAGATATTATGTAAGTATCATATGGAGATCCTTTCATACGGGCCATCAATAGTATTTTGTTGTAAGTAGCTGTAAGATGTAAAATTGCAACGATGCAGCATCGCTAGTCTCCATCGAATATTATATTTCTAACAGTTACTAAGTTCTACACTTGTTTGTGTTGCCTATAATTTTATACTTTATTTGTATAGATTTATAATTTACTTACTTACTTATATATTAAGATTTATAATATATTATATTTTTGTTGTATTTTTAACGTATAGGATCGCAACGAAATAGCATTTCTAATTTACACCTGGTCTCACGCGATAATAAAATACAAAAAAAAGATATACAAGAACCACGATTCGTCGCAAACGATGGTGATTACGGCACTCCAATTATTGCAGCGTAATACGACGGTAGCTTATCCTTCGGTAAGAAACATCGTTACGTCAATCGGAAATAAACATAAAATTGTTACAAGAAACTATCGTCGAGCCATCGTGAACATCCGATTGTTCCAGCACGGAATTCCTTCCGCGCATTATCGCGGAATGTGTCAGTGGACATTGTCAATCGACAACAGATACGTTCCGCTACACTTTTGCACGAACCTTTTCTTCTGGTTTTTCACTGGAGTCTTTTTTACCGGCGAGTTTCTTGTCCCGAGAGAATGGTTGAAATTCTTATCATCGAGCGCGACACATCGTATGCATGCCTGTAATTACAAGGACGTTGCGTGGTCTTGAACGACGTTGTGTTTTGCATGTTAACGCGGCGAGTATAACGATGAATTCACGAAAGTAAAGCAGAAATTATTAATGTTTTATGGGAAAACATAGCACGAAACTTTTTAACTTTTAGATTTATTTCTATAGTACCAAAGTCAAAACGTAACGCAACAAACAATTTTAATATATATAATGTTGATCGATTATATTATTCTTAAAAATTGAAACAACGATTGAACGATAATTTGTTTTATCGAAAAAGGTGTTTAAAAATGTTCATGAAACAGTACGAAGCTTAAATAAATAAGTGAATAAATAAAATATATTCGTGGGCTAATGTTGGTATAAAGTTTATATAAATAAATAAATAGAAAACGTTCAAAAACGAGTGTTAGCTCGAAGTTTAAATAAATAAGAATGAATCGAATGTATGTTATTTCTGATGCTTGTAAACGAGTATCTCGAAATAGCAGAAGAATTTATACATGGTAATTACAACAACTAATATTTACGTCATGGCGAAGGAAATAATTTTGTCTACACTTGTGAATATTACGAAATTGCAGTCTCACATTAGAATATGTTTGAAAGACGCATACTCGTGTTGAGACAGCTTGAACAAAACTACTTTTAGCTGTAGGCAATAAATTAATTGTCATTGGACAATTGGAAAGGAAAAAGACAGGAAAAATTATGGATTATGTTCTTAGTATTGTATTCGACAACTGGATGCATATCGATCTGAACATAGAAATAAATTGCCTGGTTGTTAATGTTTACTATCATATTTATTACGATGAAACTTCCAATTTTGTTTTATTATTGAATAAGAAATAGTTGGAACAAATATAAAATGTGTTCGTTCCAAAGACAAAAATCTGGATTTATTTATTTATATAATTATTTATTTACATTATATTATTAATTATTTATTTATATAATATTTGGATATCTTAAAAAATATCATAAAATACGTACACAGCTGCTAATGACCGAAATTTGAATTTAAAATTATCCAAGATATTTGCGAACAGTATGAATTGAGATCATATTTAAAATTGGGTAAAATATTTAAGTTGCGACTTATTGAATTTGATCAGTTTGATTTCGCTTTTAAATTAAAGCCGTAATTATTATAATTTTATTTTTACAACCTCTTTAGTACACGTTCGCAAGAATCGTGGTAAAAGTGTAGAAAATATTTTATCACTCGAGTTAACGCTGTTTCCAAGACGTCAAATAATCACATTATACGTCATATTATTGTTTCATTATATGTTTTGAAAATTCCACAGTTTTTATTTCTCTGTCTCGCTAATTTTCATATCAGTCTACTTGCTTGCCCATTGCTTCAGACTATGTTTATATTTTCCTTTATTTGCAGGAAAACTCGCACGCTCTAAAATTATCTGTGCTCCGTCATAGCTTAAACATGTAAATGAAAGTAATTGTTCAAATTACTAGTGTAATTAATTTTATTTTCATAGCCTGTTCGTCGAAAGTCCACGAAGATCCTGGTAAAAATACAAAAATTGTAAAAGTAGAGAATTTGTAACATATTTGATCATCTGAATGGATGGATTAGTACAAATTGAAATGTCATGTTTTCATGGCATTTTCCACTCTTTAATCAGGGACATTCCTGGAAATAATCGAGGCTCCCGATTGCAAATTACTGGCTGACAAGAAAGAGAGCGATCTAGGGTTGTCTAAGATTAGAGAGATCCTTCGTACCTGTAAGTCAAATTTACATTTTAATTTTCAAAGTATAATATTTCTTCTTCGTCTATTTCGTTTTGTTCTTTTGTTTTGTACGAATCATAATTCTAACATCTTTTCCGATCGTTTGTCTCTTTTTTAGAAGAGAAAGGAGCAAAATATTTTTTGAAAAATGAGGACGATGCGTTCTTTTCGATCGGGAATATATTAATAGAAAGTAACAATACATCTAACAGATCACTAACAAAATAAAGGCATCGATGAAAGACGTGATGCAGCGTGTAAGGCGCATTTTTCTCAAGAAGTTCAAGAACAGAAAATGAATAAAAGTTAGCATTCTTGTCTCTCACTATACTTTATGTATTATTTATATTATATTTATTACTATATTTTATAGCGATGAAGTAAAAATTCAATGGAAAGACTTTCGTCCCCCATATTTAAAATTAACATTACTTAAAAGATAAAATCGGTCACTTTGATAGAATAATAATACATAAATGTAACTTACAGAATAATAAATCTGAAATATATGTACGAGTTAAAAGTGACTCAGCCTTCGCTGTACATAACACCGCTTCTAGTTCAGATATTTAAGGACGCTTCCCAACTTGCTAAATTAATTCTAGATGAGCGATGTGAATTTTGCTAACAAAGTACAATTACTATAATCCTCAAATATTCCTTTGGAAGGAAGGTGGAAAATCTACAATGGAATTTTTGCATGGATTATTTTGGACTATAAGCTTATTGGTGGTAGGAAGGCTTCTTAGGCTTATAAACATACAAAGATATTAACGTGATAAATAATTAGAAGAGATAAAAACAAAGATATCCTGAACATGGGATGAGCATAAGAAAAAATTCTGACTAGGAATCTAAAATTTTGCATCTAATAAAACGTGCAGGACATTTGTGCGTAACAGTAATATTATTGAATTTAAAATCAATCCTGCACTGAAATCTCTCGATGATAATGTAAGTTAAGTGAAATTAATATTATTATCTCAATTAATTATCTTATTAATGATATATTATTTATTTAATGAACTTTTTGATGAATTATAAAATTTTGTATAGAAATAAGTGTCGAGAAAATGCAGTATCGGGGTATTTATAAAACATAATACGTACCTGAGTTATTTGCGCCCTGGTGGCAGAAATAGGAATTAAAATTTTAAATCACATCATTTCGCGCGCTGTCATGTTGAAAGGTGGCAGCATGAATAGCAACTGCAGAGAATTCGTGAAAAATATGAAAATTTAACGTATATCGACATGTCAGTGCTTCAAAATGGTAAGAATCTTCTAATCTGAATTGTTCTAAATTCAAAGTTATTAACATATTGCGGACCACGAATCCTCGTGTTTATTCTAATGGTGGAAGTCGATCACGAAAATTCTAGTATTTTCGTCGTTGTCAATTAGACAGAATCGATTCAACTATACTTTGGGTATATTTAGTAGCAAAACGACTGGTCTGCAATATGTTAATATACAATTTGCAGTGTTTTATGGTATTTTTATGTGAATAGGTGGATATCGAAATAAATTTCAAGAAAATTCGAATGATACCCGGATACTGATAGAATATAACACGTTCCTGAGCCTGGATACGTAACAAGCGCGCGGTATCGTATTTTGAGTAAAATATTATGCAGAAAGATTTTAAAAGTTATCATTGTCTTTTTGATGTGTAAAAGATAGTAGTTAAGTGCAGAAGTGTTACGATAAACAATTATATTATTAGACATATTCATATTACAATTGTAAGATATCATCGCCTGTATATTATGCATAATTTCATAGTAAAATTAATATGTAATAAAATGTAGTAGAATAGCTAGGAAGGATGCATTTGAGTCTTATTTATAATTAATAGTTAGTAGCATTTAATCAAGATCTTAGTATTTCATTGGATATTTACATTCTTTGTAAATATCATGTACTTGTACATTTCATATTTATTTTCTATATTACATTCTTTAACTGTTAGCTATTCTACAATTCTCTTGACACTGTATGAAACAGTATGTCTCGCATAGATCCATATGATTAGTTTAAAATTTTATTTTAAGATTAGTTTCCCGCGTCGATTTTCCTTAAATCTTCTTTTATTGTGTGTTTTGTATAACGATCTAAAAGTTGAATATTTTCCAAACGCATATTAAGAGGACGATTTGTTTATTTATTAATGTTTCAAGTACAGTTTAAATGCTTGTTCATAAGAGTAAGATAGATGGTGTCGTGGATCCTTCCATTCTCCTCCATTTGCAGTACCTTTACATGATGAAACCTGGGCAATCGTATTATTTGATATACAATTACTAATATATAATTATAAAACAAGCTTGTTGGTTGCGATCGCGATTGTAGTTTTGGTCACCGTAGACGCAAAGTCCCATTTATTGTCACGTCAAATCCGCCATTAATCAATATTTCCATTACGGATAATGACAGCTTTAGAAGAACATTTTCGAATGAATAAAGAGAGAAAAATCAGTCCATCAATCTTATCTTTATAAAATTTTTAATACTGTCTCTTCATTACTAACTCGTCATTACCAAACCGTTTCAGATATAATATGCAAAAGATATGAATATTATTAAAATAAGACTATGAGGAGATTATGTGATGGAAAATGAGTTATTGTCTTCTTTACTATTATCTTTATCACTAATTACCTAATTTTTTTCAGATAGAACCACGTTAATCGATCTTAGTAAAGGATATCTGCCACTTGTTGGATCTAGAGAGTCTTGCAAAGATGCGCATTTTCCACTGAAGTCATCGGTATCGATGCTCCAAACCATTACACCAGCCAAATTTAAGTTCATCGCATATTCGATCTAAAAATTTTGGAAAAACATTATAGAGGTAACGCATGTAGTACTATCATTTATTATCATCATTTGTAATGGATATTAATCAACCTTTTCTTTTAAACTCTTGGGGTTATCATATACTATAACGAATTCCTCGTCAACGATGTAAGGTGTAGCGCTACTATTATCCCAGCCACGTACCCAAGAACTTCCATAATCCACTAATTCTTCACAAATCTGGAATTATACATGTTCCAATTATTTTATAAAAAAGAAATAGATAATGTATCCAATTAGTTTAACAAAAGTAAAACTTACTTCATTGTATCCCATAAAACCATCTTGGAGAGTGTAAGGCCCCTGAAACCCGTTTCCGACGATCGTTCGATTCATTGGACTTTCTTCAGGAGAATTTAATGTGTTCATCAATACAAAAGTTCTGCCATACGAAGGCAAGCCTAATACTAGTTTATCTGCTGCTGCACCTCTACTTAAGTAATAATTGAGTGTATCCACCTAAACAAAAATTTCATTCTATATGTATTTCATCAACGGTACTCGATACTCATTGTAGTCTATCCAAATGCATTACCACATCCAGATTATCTCCAGCTCTTAATGGTGAATTCGGCAGCACTTTTCTATCCCATGATCCATGATAATCGTAGGCCATTACATGCATATAGTCGAGATATTTGGAAAGTTCGGGAATATCGTATCCAGCATCGATGACGTTTGGACCAACACCTAAAGCTGCTGTTAATAGATAGTTCGACTCTTGGAATGCTTCTTTCAATTCCTATTAGAACAAAGAACACGATTAATTTCTGGCTCAGGCAAAACTATAGTTTCGATAAAATTACTTTGCGCTACGTTATTTACCTTCAGAAGCCTGACAAAATTTAATTTGTCTAGTACACTACCACCGCGTGATCCAGGATACTCCCAACTTATGTCCAAACCAGTAAAATTGTATGCCCTGTAAATTAAAGATTATCGTACAAATCTGCAATGTATAAATATTAAACTGTCTTAATGTTTGATTCCTTACTTAAGGAAGTCTACTACACTCTTAACGAACGCAGATCTTCGTACAGGCAATGAAACAAGATCAGAGTATTTTGTACTACCCTCGTTATATCCTCCAATTGATAGTAGAATGTTTAAATGTGGATACTGTTCACGAAGTGCGGTCATTTTTTTGTAATGCTCTGGAATATTACATAGAACGAAAATGTCATTTATATATGTAGGTAAACCTTTAATCGTGTCGAGTAATTTGCAATATGTATTTACCTTTGGTAACATCTAAGTAAGGATCGAGGCTCTTAATGGCCCATGTCGTGCTGTCCAGCCCGGCGAATGTATATATAAGGTGTGTGCAAAGTTGTGGTTCAATATCAGGAATATCAAACTTTCCATTACTACGTCTGTAAATGGCCCAGGAAGCGACATAACAAGTTACTACCTTATTATGCTTAGGTCCTGATTGAGCTTGATAGAAAAAGAAACATAGCTTTAATATAAAGTTTATTTCAACTTTTTTTCGCAAAACATTTATTCCTATGTATATATGTATAATAGATTATCTTTCGAACGATGTTCGGAACTTGTTATTTACTTTTCATTGATAGAATACGATTATTATTTATCTAATGTAAATATATATGAGAAACATTAAATCATCGAGGTAACTTTCTAATAAGTCATTAATTATATGGTACTATCTTTGGTTATTTATATGTCTTTGAGCAATGAAGTGAAACAAAGGTTTCATCGAAATGTCAGGTTTCCATTGTATAAGCTATCAAACAAAATGTCAAACTTATTCTCAATTTCCCTTCTTGTTGCATAGTGTATCATCATATAATAGGAAGGTAATCTACATCCGGATCATATATAAAATCTTTAATCTCTATATTAGTATAATCTCTGTTAAAGATTTTATATAAGATCCATTTATAGAGATTATATATAGACATTCTTTATACATAAAGATTTTATACATATCCATATAAATCTATATATGTATATAATCGAATAAAATCTAATCTAATCGAATGAAAATAGATATATAATTTTTATATCTATACATACATCTCTGTAGATAGAAAATTTGATAAAAATAGTAGCTTCGCTGACAAACTGCTATCTTATTTTATTTTATCAAGCAAATGCAGAATAATAGTTTTAAGATATAAATTATGGCGTTGGCTTTTTTTTATTGAGAAAATGTTATATGAAATACCGCGATACCTTAGCTATCTATCTTTGATATCGTAGAATGAATGGTAGTCGACATTTAATGCCCCGAAAGGCGAATTGCAATTTTCTGACTTGAAATAATAATGCATAACTTCGAGATGAATGTATGAAATATAAAAACTGAAGCGCTATTTTGTAAAGGAAAATCGTTATATATGTTGGATTTTACATCCCGTCAATTTTATCTATGGTTTCTTACAATTTTCCCATCATCCTGCACAACTTTTTCCAGTATATATACGGTGTATATAGCGGGTGGCCGGTTCTAGTTTTCAAGTTATACATAAAAGTATGTTTGACATGATACAATGAATCTGTCGATGTATTACCTCCTCATAAATTTTAATAGAATTCTTTTAAATATTTTTATAGTGGTGTACGAACAATGAAAAAATTAATGAAATAATAATAAAAATTTGGGTAACACCGATAATAGTGTAACTACATCACATACACCATAATTTGGACACACACACGCATAAGCAGGCAATGGTCACAATATCTCATTTATAATTTTGTATAAAATATAGAAACAAAGTACATATATGATATCAAGCATACTTTTGTGTATAATCCGCAAACTAAAACCGACCACACTATATATGTATAGGAAAAAGATGTTAAGAATGTTGACCTTGACAACATATTTCTAGTTCTAGGTCTAGGAGTAACTATCCGGCAACTTCACCGATTATACTTTTGTAATATCATAGGACCTATAGAGCGATGCCTTATTAGAATTTTAGATATCTGAAGGAATATAAATTTGTCATTTTCCCACTATCCTTCTTTGGATATAAATATGTACTCTTTGAAATTTATGTTATGCGTTGTCGTATTAATGCTAAAGAAATTATTTTAATTTAATAGGTACTCACCTAGGATACCATTGCTACTGAGGAGCAATATTGCAAGTAGAGACAGGAACACGCACACCTTCATTATTGAGAACAAATAAATTCGGTTTATACCGAATTATTGTTCTGGTAGATAGCTTTCACTTGACCACAGTGTCCTCGGAGAAAAAAAGCAGTCGCGCGTGCGACTTGCAAAATGGTGCAGGTAGGATGTTTGTGTAGTAAACGCCTAATACGTACCTGTGCGTATTCCATATATATATATATACTAAATTTCCGGATAGATATTAGGATAGATATCAGGATATATATCGGGATAAATATCAAAAAAATAGGAAACAAGCAGATTTAATTGAAAAACAATTTCCGCCAAAGATAGTCATTCCCAGAAGTAAAAGAAACATTGGAAAGCATTTTATACTTTTACAATAATTCAGATATCTAACTTACTTAGATTACAGTACGATAATACTTAGCGATTTGTTTAATTGGTTTCAAACAAAAATGTAATTTCATATTACTAAAACATAAAATGTGCATTTGCTTATCTTTTATATTTTCATTTTTGTAAGTAATGATTTTAACAAAAAGTGTTTCATATAAAAGTTAGATGTTTGGAGCGGGATATAATTTGATTATTTTATTTTTTTGTAGGAGGATGCGTAGAGGATATGAAGCCCAATTTTGTTTTTCTTTCTTTTCGAATATTCTTTATATATCTGGTGATATACCAACTTTTTATCTTGCATATTTAAAGAATTATAGCGGAAAATACCTTACACAAAGACAGCTTCTGCTTTGAATTATTTTATTAGATGTGCAAAGAGTTGTCCAATCGTTTCCAAAAATGTATCTATTCTTATGATAACTTTTTGAACATAGCTGCGTTAAGGAAATAACTCCTTGAACGTGTAATAAAATCATTTTCAAAGCAGAATATATTTCTTTTGATAAATCTATGGTGTATATGATCATACATAAATTTAGTGTATTTTACAACTCTGTTCTACTTTCTAGCATAAGATTATATCAAGGTATTCTTTTAGTTCAATTATTAATTTATTTACTTATATTATTTTATTTAATAATTTTTCGAGGTCGGTATTTCAGAATGTGACACCATTGACTAAGAGTAGGATTGCTGTGTACTCGTCTATATTTCTGTACCGAGCCAGTGATTTCTGTTACTTCGAGTTTCTAATTGGAACCGATAGATGGCAACACACATCTAGAAAGGGATCGTACTACTGTGCGACAAGGACAGATATAGTGGTCGCAGACAAAGGGCGCGACGAATAGAAGTATAGAGTTTAATTATGATAGCATTTCGAGACACATGAATCGAAGAAATTTTCATTCGTAAAAGATATTAGTTAAGGGGATCTATTTGTGAATTGTTTGTAATTGTATCTGTTGAAATGGACTGACTTTCTTCCTTTCTATTTTATATCATTATATGCAATCATTCAGCTTCCAGTCTTCTTAACCTAGAACACATTAATTTTACTTTAATAAAAAAAAGGACGGTTTCTGTGCACTCAGATTTTCTGTAAATACATAGATATCCATAGACTACAAGTTGTACAGTAAACGTTGTACAAATCCGTAATCTGTAGAATCGCGATTGATTCGCAAACCAATAATAATTATTACTTGTATCGCGTCCATTGAGTAGAAATCTCCTTCGAAATATGGTCAATTCCATTCCAAGGAAATACAAATTCCTTCTTTTCTGGCCTTTCTTATTTGTTCGGTTAACAACGACTCTCGTAGATCCGAATCAGAAGGAACCTCTTTACGACCACACGAGGTCGAAATTCAAGAATTGTTCGCTGTTCATTGAAAGTGGCATGGCTTAACGAGCGAAAGAAAGAAGAAAAATACGTGTTGCGTGGTAATGACAAATGCTGATTCATCGTAAAGGGCAAATCTCTGGCACTCGTTTTGTTTTATGTTACGTCACGCAGATCCGCCGATTTTACGTAATTTTTTCACGAGCATTCGGACGTGCAGAATAAAAGCTTGCTTCCGGTACCATCGCGCTTAAGACAGACAGCGAAATCATTCTCGCTGTCCACCTGTCCATCAGAATGGAAGAGCTATAAATAACCGAAATAAAGAGACTTAATCGTGCAATACTTTGGTATGGTTGATTCATCTAGAATTGCGAATTTGCTGCAACTATGTGGAATTTGTTTACTGGGAGATGGTACTGTTGGAAATACGCGAAATAATCGCAAGATTTTATAGATATTTATGTATTTATAGGAAATTTAAGAGCATTCATAAAGATATGAATTTGTATAAAATCCACAGTCTAAAAATGTTCATACAACAAAAATCTCACACTTTGTCTCGGTACTATTTCTCCACAAGTGTATTAGTCCTCTAAAAATCTGCAATCTAATGATTAATAATCATTAATAATGATTAATAATAATAATAATGAATTATAAATTGCGAACGTATTCTTCATTTCTATTTTGTTTCATGAAATAATTTCGCTAATAGTTCAATGACATAGTGCGTTCTTGCAGGGATTCCCCGCCTGCAAGGTCGTCGAAGTTCAGAGAATTGCATTTGCTTCCCGCATCTTGGAATCTGCGCATGGTAATATTCTTAACGGAACACGTGGCTGTTAAAAAAGCAACTCGTGAAGCGTGTCGGAGTCAAGGAACAGCCAAAAACGGCTTGCAAAAGAAGAGGAAAAAACCGAAGCTTTTATCAGCTCCAGATCGGTGTCCATGAACCCTCGAGTGCTGTTTCTTGTGAAAAAGAAACCTGTTGTTCTTGCCTGGATTCTTGGCCCTTTATTCTTCTTCCTTCTTTACTATTTTTTTTTTTTAATCTTTTAAGACTGCTCTTGTATCTCACGTACGCCGTTTTCCTTTTGCAGTCTTTATTTACTTTTGAAACTTCCTCGTGTTGCGGTACTCCACTGCGCTCTCTCATCGAAATCAGAAAGTAAGTGCCAGGCTATGGGGATTTCCAAACTCGAATGGGAAATTATGATGCAGTGCGCGTTATTAAATACGAACGTGAACGTTTCAGAAGCCACGTCGATCGGCAACTGAAAATGAAGAAAAACGCTGTTATGAACGTTGTTCTTCTAAGTTCGCCCTGTAATTCTACTGTTATTTCCTTGTAACAAGTATATCATCTATCTTTTGAAAATTGAAAACACAAATTGTATTATTTGCGTAAAGGAATTGAGACATTTTCAAAAAGAGTTTCGACCAGTTTGCTTTCTGAATAGTTGATACACGTAACAGCATGGAAATTAAGAAAAAGGATGGGCGACGATCGCGTGTGCCATTTGCATATATTTCCAGAGTAACGATATTACACTGTCTCGTGTTGCAGTTTCGAAAAAAGAATCTTAAAAAGTGATAACTAATTAATTTCTAGATGAAAAAAACACGCATTCGGTTTGTACTAACCAATTTTCTTTTCTTTCAGGGAGACCATGCATCGATTCGAAAGAAGGAAAAATACAAAGTATTCTTTGGAAATTTTTCACTGTGGAAACAATTAAAGAGATTGACTATATGCAGTAAACAATTGAGAAAGAAGAAGATTAGATTGTACCCAGACGAAATTATCAACGACAAAATTTACAATGCAAGGTATTTAAGGTATTTACTTTAGCTATTGCAACTTTAATGTCGAAGCGAGAGCAACGCGAAAGGAATTGCGCAATTGTAAGTGGAGAAGAAATCGTGGCCGGGAAGTCGAGGACGCTATGGAGATCCAATGGAACAGCATTTAGCGGAGACATTACAGCGTGTTTCGTTATTTTTCAAGGAGCCAAAGTCGTCGATCCTCCGCTTCTTTATTTATCTCTCTCTTTCGCTGTTCATGTTTCTCTCATGGAAACGATGCTTGAACCACGTTTTACGTTGGTTAACGACCCTTTCGCGCCAGCGAATAAATTCCAGCTGCCCACGTAAGCTACTATATTTATTGAGTATCTCGAATGAACGGTGAAGCGAGAGGTAAAGCTGCCGAAGATCAAGTTCAAGAGCGACAGATCGATCGTTGGTCTTTTAGAGAATGATAGGAGTTTCTGGAGGCAGGTTTTCTGGGTCAAGGCCTTTGTCAAAAATTTGAATACGCCTAATTTCAGTGTCCTTTATCTTCGATCTATATGCTCCCAACGTGGCTACCTACTGTAGCTCGTAAACGATTTATCGAATCTTTACCACATCGTTCCTTTCCTCGTCGGACGTGTAATTAGCCGGCGTTTTATTGGATTGTTTTGACGCGATCAAGATGACATAAACAATGTCGAGTGAGCTACCGTCTTGAGCAAACGTCTTGTTGAATTAAGAAATTTCAGAAAAATACGGAGAAGTTTTTCGGTTGGATCAGAGAGGCCGAATCGTATGGAATTTGTCAGCGTTATGAAGTGTCCTCGAATTTATGAAGAATATCGGATGACACGGGACTTAGTAATGAAATCCGGCACTGTGAGGAAATAACTGGATATAAGACTCGTGCAGAGGAGGACGAAATCAACGGTTAACTGTATCTCCATCGTAAAATTGGCGCCGCGATCCGGACGATTCGAGCTTAAGATTTGGTGAATTTCCTTATTGGTTCGTGGAGGCCTTGTGACTAACAGTAGGGTTGTTTAACATCGAGAAAAGGTGGCCAAACGGGACCTTCGATGAAGTTAAATGTACGGTTTACTTAGATATAGTATAAAGAGGTGATGACGTATTCATCTTCAGGATGTACGCAAGATATTGATTTTACTATTGATTCTACTTTGACTCTAGTTATCACAGGACTAATCATGTTTTCTCGATGGTATTTCACTATGCCTGCAAAAAATTTTTGTACCAAATCTATCTTCACATTGTAAAAAGTTACGTACATTTCGAATTCGCTCTTTTTTCTTATGTAAATAAAAAATAATTCTGCCTTCGGTTCTGCCCTGAAGAAATGAACTGGAACGTTCACGAAACGTCAGAACAACGCGCAGCATATTTCATTTCCTTGTCTTATAAATTCGAGATATGTACATTTTTAAATAACAAAGAAATAGATTTCGTACAAAGATTATTTGTTAACATAATAAAGATCGAAACCTAAAGAACCACAAATATGTGATCCAAACATCGTGATAGTTTGAAATCTAAAAACGGAAATTAATGACTCTGGCTCTTCAAGTGCCATAGTTATTTTTACAGATACGGAAATTAAATTTCGTTCTGAAGATTTGAAAATGTCACACTCTGATATCGCATAATTGTGAAAACAGAAGCTTCTGTATGTAAATCACGTCGCTTTGAAACAAGTATACCGACGATCCACAAGTATATTTTCAATTTTAATAAGTACGTTGCATTACATTATTTGATAAAATCCGATCATCCAACCAAACACCGTATTAATAATGTTGCAGATAATCAACTGAGTCACGATACGATTAGGTAGCCTCAAGCAATCGAATTAAAAAGGAAGGTGCTATCAGCGAGTTATCGAGTGTCTACGGTTAGATTCCACACCTAGCAAGGTGTAAGGTGTCTTTGCATCCTATCGAAAAAATTCAGTCGACCGTTGCAACGCTCGAGGAGCGATATTTCCGAGACAAGAATCCCGTAGTAACGTTACGCGAGCGAGGAAATCGGTACAAGGGAACGTGTAGTCGGATAATTTACACACTTCTGTACATTTCTTTATTGCCTTGCAGTATTACCCCTCTATACCGTTAACAGCACGTTTTTCCACGACAAATCGTGCAACCGTTCGTCATTGCTATTCTCTACGACACCTCTCACAAATAAGAACGTTAACACCGTTTATTTGATCGTAATTCTGTCACTGATTTATTCTACCGCGTTCTTTCAGCTATTTTCCGCAATCTGTATTATACATGTAACATCAGTTGTATCTTTTCAACGTTGAAAGTTATCTCTAGCTTGAACAAAATGCGTAAAAATTGTTATCGGTATGCTATCGGTATGTTAACACATTGTCTACTGTTGTTTACGGGATGCTGTGAAGCAAATTTTACCGCAGTTCCCGCATATTTTGGAGAAATATGTCGGTGCTTACAAAATGTGAAACGTTGAGTCACACATTTCCCGTTGATAATATATCAAATATCTTCTTAATTCATTACAGATCCTTTTTGATTGATAAAATTAGAACGAGATTAAATATGAAAATTCGAGGATCGCAGCAGAGCTAATTTTTGCTAGATTCACGATAATAAGTCGTATTTTACGAGTATATTACGCGTTGCTTCACGGGTCGATTAGCGTGAATTCGTCGGAATCACTATAATTTCGTGTAATTTAACGTAGCAAGTGCAACACCCGTGGCTACGAACCTCGACTTAAATTCCGGTGAAGTTTTAAGGGAACGATGTGTACGTTGTTGATAACAATATCAGTTTCTACACGACACAAGTCGAATTTACACACCTGTATCTTTTTATGCTTGACAAGCAGTCAGGATACGTCAGCTCTTTACCGTTAGTATTTTTCGGCGAGGCAAACCTTGGAAAAGATTTATCGGGCGAAGCTGAGAAAACGATCTTGTATACAAGAAACGATTACTAGGACACCGCATAGACCGCCTTGTCGAGAAGAATAATGAAACACGGAGGAATATGCGTGTAAATATTCGACGATTATACTTACATGTGTCCAAGATAACAATTTTGTGTATAAACAAGATTAAAGTAGCGGACAGCAATGATATACGAGCGGACCATTGATCGTTCTATCATTCGTAGTAACTAGAAGTTTCGATTATTAGTAATTAAATGGGTAGATCTCGATCTACGTGTTCGACGTGTTAATTACAAGAAAAAGACGACTGAACGTTACCGAATGGAGATAAAGAATTGGAAGTTTCATGTAATAGAAATTAAACGGGTTACTACGTTAGATCTCGATCTACATATTCGATGTCTTAATTATTGCGTAGGAAAAATGACTGGATGTTGTTGAAAGCAGATAAGAATTAAAATTAGATTGATTAGGTAGAATGTTAGACATTAGATTACACATTCGGCGTGTTAATTATTATAAGGAAGAAACGACAGGGTAATAATTGAAGTTAAGGAAGAAGTACTTCTCGTGTGAATTCCATATTAGTCAAGTATCCAATTAAGCAGCAAAGATTAATCCCGATACCGTGACATTTTCTTCCCTGTAACTTTGATGCGAGTAATCAGGGGCTTCGATATTCCGCATGCTGATATTCAGTCAACGGGGTTCCTTCGGACGTCACTGTTCGGATGTTTAAGTATGCAGATTCGTGCTCGAACTCCTTAAATCGTTGCACCGCGTTTCGTCTGTCACCAGACTCCATAATCGTAAATTACTCGGCTACAAAATTACACGTCTAAATGTTAATTTACAGTTAAAGACATCACATTACTGTCTCTTTTATTCCATTTTTATCGTAAATCAAATTTTAGGATAATTCATTCGTCTTTAAGTTTCTTAACTTCTTAATTTTATTGATTTCTTATTGTAAGATCTTGAAGTAGATGTTCAATTATTATGAAGTCAGGGGTAATTATTAAACACCGTATATGTACGTAATTAGGAATATAAAATTAAAACTGATTATGACCGGCTCCAGAGGAAAATTAATGACCCTGTTTTCGGATACACCTCCATGTTCGACACAGCGAACATTATTAATCGCTGCCTATAAGTTTGGGAGAATACCGTTAGTTTATTCAGGAAATCAAAATACGGAAAGTTATGATAAAAAGCTACTTACTGCAACTCTCTTCCTGTCGCCTCTGCAGGTGTTTTCCTTCATAATTAATGCATGGCACAGAATCCTAGCAACAATACATGAAAATCCAAAATATGAGTTAATATAGATACAAGTTGAAATATCGAGAAACTTCATAGGCAAGAAAATGTTTTAGACGAAGCATTTTCATAGAATTCCAGAAATATTAAGTTTTTTTTTTTTTTTAGTCACTTTATGCGACTCGAAAAATATCGAAGGAAAAATCCGAAGAAAATATAACGACATAAAATTCATTTATCGACAACGATACGGTGTTTGATACAGAATCTTTCGATAGAATGTTGCATAAAAGAAAAGAAAAGGGTGAACAAGTATCTACAGGCAAGCGTTTATTATTCGTAGCGAAACGAACGATCCTTTTGGACGATGACTCGACACGACCCAAAACCTGGTCTCGTGCCCGTTATATTAATCAGATGTATCAGCAACAGCCGATATTTCTGTTATTGGTGTTTTTGAACAGGAACATTTCTCGACTGCGGTATACTACCGATGCTTCTTCGACGATTCTTTAACGACGCGCAGAAGCATAAGAGATAGGAAACGCAAAATTTTCCGTAGAATTTGAAATGTATGCAAAATGATCATATGACTTACGTCATATAGATTAATCTCAGCCTCATCCGTGAAATACCAAAGAGCTATGATCAATAATTTCGATCACGGAATCTAGCTACTTTCTGGGTCAAGGATAACCTTCCACGCGAAACAATGTACGTATGTACAGTTTCACACCTAGGCTCGATGTAGTAACTTGTTTCTTACGAAAAAGAATTTTGTTTCCATTTAAAAGAACAATTTCTGTCTCCATTGATATCGCATCTAGACAATGCTTGGTAAGACTTTAAAATAATCTTGCTGCAATTTTTAATAAAAATTTAATTAGCATTCTGTATTTTATGCGACAGAACTCTCACGAATAGTGCTCATCGCGCGAGATATAGAATTTAAATTAAAATTAAGTAACCTAAATCGGTAGAGGATTAACGCTATTTATAATCCTAGTTCGTTATTCCCTACACGATGTTATTCGTAATAAATTAGAACAGTCAAGGATGCACGTAATCGATTTCCAATACGATCTGAGATGACGCACTTGCAAGGTGCAAGTACTTACATCCGTTGGAATTTTATCGATGTTAATGATACACGCGTCAGGCAATGATTCGATCGACCTCCGTTCTCGGTGAAATTCAATGAAAATTGTTAACAGATAATGAAACAGTATTGGCATAAAAACAGGTGAAAATGTTAATACTATGAAACCACATATCCAACTGTGATATTTCAATACAGACGACGTCTAAGAATATCCGACCACGCTTCTTCTGCCACGTTTGGTCTCCTTTGAAGCAGGAACGAGCTAGTGGAAATCGAAAGAATTCAAGGATATCTGAAATCGCGAAGATTCTTGCAACGCTATTCAGACGGCTCGTTGACCCGATTAAAGATGTGGGATTAAATAGCCTGGGTAATAACGAAAAGGGAACCGCCGAGGAACAAGTACAATAGAATAACGAAGATAAAAGGAATAACGAGGCCACTGATAACAGTTCTTCGTGTCAGCTCATGGAAATTTACAATTTATTTAAAAGAAAACAATTTATCATTGCGAAATTGTCGTGCGTGCGTATTAAACCCCGGACAGGACACGTTCCGATAAATATGTCACCCGTTTCTGCTATTAATTTGTCATTGTTTATCAGTGTTTCGAGAATTTTCTACAATTCTATATTTTAGCCTTTCAAACGACTCGTTTCGAAGAAAAATATCCGATTAAATCTTTGATTCTAGCCTTAGGCTCGATCAAGTAACCGATCATCTAGATTACAAAGATACGCGCTACAAAATTACGTTTCGTGTTATTCGGTCGAACTCTGTATGTAACAGCCTACTGCGCTTAATAAAGTTGCCTTCGCGTCGCTAAAGAATGTTATCAAGTTTATTTATAGTTCCGAGCGAAGAATCGATTGGTAGAAATTTGAAAAGAGAAAAAAACAAACCTTCGATCGACGATACGCGCGTATTCCAGCATAGAATATCGTCATAGCGATGACGAAAAGGAGGACGACGATCGGGTCTCGAGTTACCCGTTGATCAGGGAAGAACCGCGATCGCGCCTCTGATTCTGCCGCGTAAAAATGTTGAGAATGTTGAATGAATCTTTCAAGAAGGATGCCTCGGTGTGCGCGGAATAAATGAATAAAAGAACTGCGCGACCCGAAGAATCGACTGGTGACACTTTTACCTATAGTACTCTCAAACGCGTGTCCTTGTGTACGTTCATTTTTCTGCCGGTTTGTTCAGGGCCCGTTAGCAGACGCGGAGGATCTTCGTTTAGATTTTCCTCGCCGATAGCTCGCCGTTTGTCATAGGAGGATATAAATTATTAGTACGATCATCCGCGTAATTAATAGAATAATCGATAGATGATGGCAATGGACGCGGCGCGTTACTCATGAAGATGTAATTATCGATAGTTAATATGTAATTGTATGATCCGTGCAATTCTGTGTGAACTGCTTAGGCTACGAGATAAAAGTCGAAACACGTCTCTGCGGCAATTCTGTTTGCTGTATCGTAAAATATAATTTATTATAAAGTTTTGTTGGTTTCAGCGACTTTTAGGTTTACGAACGTTTACGGAGGAACCGTTAGCTTAGAAGGTAGACTCTTTCTCGGATGGACATCCGTCCGGTGTACAATGAAGCAAAAAGTTGGGAAAACAATTTACATAAGCCCTTGCCTTCTTCGGTGCGTGAAATGCGAATGATTGCATTCATGCGAAGCGGTCATTCGAGGTTCAAGTTCCTCTTAAACGCTCCTCGACCTAAATTCTTTTCTATCTGGACATCGACTTTTCATAATCTCAAAATTAACGTCGAAGTTTTCTACGGTTTCAACGAGCTTTCGTTCCTCTGCAACTTCTTTTTCATGCCGACACAAAGGCTCGTCTAATTAAAAGTTACGACAATCATGTATTTCCAAGGAAATTCACGTGATCTGTTTAGAATTTAGATCAGATGAGCGATGTGTATACCCACGGGACTTTCAGGAAACCCATTAACGCGAAAGAATTGATTTCTTCCCACAAATCTCCTAACGATTAATTCTAACGACTGCCTTTTCATCGTGAAAAATAAGATCGCGAATAAGATCTTTGAGCCTACAATTTCCGCCATCGATCATTTATTATAGCGCTTGTTAATGTATTAGCTTTGCTCTTTCCATATGTCCTAAGATAAGTTCTTACGCCTCTACTATCAACCCTGTAATTCACAGCCTTTATGCGCATATATGTTTGCAAATATCTTTCATTCGTTATCTTACAGCTCTATTAGAGTTCTACGTTAATTCATCATGTTATCAATGAACTGTTACTTTACTTCCCTGGCATCATCAATAATTATTGTTTGGAAACGTTGGTCGATAGCTATCGATGGCCTCGACTTCAACGGCTGGCTGACCGTCCGTTTCCTCTTCCTCTAACCTGGTAATTATTCGCGTTTCTAACTCGTAGAATAGATTCGTGGTTGGGTAAAAGGTTTTTGTTCCCAACACTCGCCGCTTCCTTTTCAGACATTCAACCAGGATCCCGTGACCAATCCTCTTTTTTTCCTCTTGTCTCTTTTTCAACTCTACTCTTGCTTCTTTCCCAGATCTCGCGAACGTGTGTCCCATTACGCGGAGATAATCCATCGGAACGTTGACCCATAGCACTCAATGTATTCTTGCCACCCTGTAGACGAGTGCAGCGGACCCAAAAAGTATACCTGATCGGCAAATCGTGTCGCCTGGACGTTATAACGCCCGAATGCTCGCACCCTGCCATTTGCATATCATGTCCAGTCATTAAGGTAGCAAATTAGGGAGCCGAAAAAATTATTACCGATTTCTGTCTGATTCACGAGCGCATTCATCCACGTGTTGCTCGTTTTCGAGCCCTTAAAAGTTTCTCCTGATACTTTAAGTGTGTGTAAATCTCTTCGTCACGCTTAAAGTTCGAGTTGAGATATTACAATTTCCTGGTTGTTTCGCGCACTTCGAATCGTTGATAGAAATAGCTTATTAACATGTTCGTTACTTATAGGATCTTATAAACATTGCAACATGCTATCACGATTTTCTCTTGTTGATTGATATTTTTTAACTATATTTTGATAAATAAATCTCAAATTAAACGTAGTTTTTCCATCACAGAGTTCTGAATACGTAGGTTTTCAAATTTCAACATAAATTCACCGCTCGAATTTCAATTGAAATCACGTGCATACATATGGTAGAAATGTAGTACTTTCGTTTACTGATCGAAATTTCTCAACTGTATCCTAACAAATAATTTTTATATTATATCTTTACTTCTTTTATTGCAGGGTTTTAGATATGTGGATTTCAAAATTTCAAGAATTTTAATTCGCTGCTCATATCTAAATTGGTATCACGATATTGCGCATCGTAAAATATGTAGAATCCGAAACGTACACAGCGCGAGATGTTAAGGAGCTAAACAGATTATTTTACGCCTTAACGGTTTCGTGTTATACGTTCTCAGCTAACAGTCTCGACTACTGAAGTATAGTCTTATACATACGGTAAGTATATTTACTCGAATATATTTGCCTATTACGCTCTACTTACTTTGGAACTTCGTAACGTTGTATCTCTTCCTTATTTCTTTCGATGTCACTTTCAATTTTGCTCCGCTTGTAAGCGACATTTATTTAGTTTTTTCAGAAGTAAGTGAAATTAAATTAATTGAACGTATCATCCTCGATAGTTATTAATCTGTCGTACGATCCTCTTTGGAGCGTCTTTAAAAGACGTGTGCAAGTCATTATCTGTTCACGGCTGCTTCCCTTGGACGTTATTCGCCTTCGAGAAGTATATCGCATCCTGATTCCCCTTAATTCGAGGAAATTGATAAAGCTCGCTCTCTGCCTTAAACCTCGCATTAAACCGCCGCGTTTTCACCCTGCGATCTGGGCTAATAAATAATCGGCCCCCGTAATGAATTTGAACGAGCAACCTCCACTTAAACATACCTTTGACGCGGGCCCTGTGGTTTTTCGTCTTACCCAGAAAGGCTTTCGAACCTCATCCGGTTACATCGCGATTAAACGATATTTCCAAGCAGCACGATGCTTGATTCACAAGTGTTGCTGCACGAAAATTAACAAAACCAAGAAAAGCAAAAAGTTCTCTAGATCTTGGACTCTCACGATGATTAGATGAAGTGTAACTCTTCGAGTTTCAATCGTGTTGTTAGTATAGTATAAAATTCTATTTATCTGGCCTTATCAAAGGACACACAGTTTATACCGTTGGACTTCATAATAGAAGTTTACCAACTTTCTTCTTTATCTATTATCTTCGCATAATAGAAGCTAATGTTCAGATACAGTGACGGATAAAAAAGAGCTTAAAATTGATGTACTACTTTAGTTACTTTTGTGCAAATGTTCTTATCACACGTATCCTATGTATATTACGTGTACCGTTAGATTCGCGGTTTCTGTGGTACAAATCCATTTTGTAAAATTATGATGTACCTTCTTATTTCGGTACACTTTCTTTCTTCCCTCACTGTATGTCGAATGACATCAGCAAAAATTCAGTTCATCCAACCGGAAAAATATTAAATGAGATTTCCAATCCATTCCATATCCGTTCGGATAAACGGAGTTCCACTGTGCGTTGCGTTTTATCCCGACGTTTCGTAAATTTTCCAGTCCATTTTTCCAGGGTGAACTTTCCAGGAAAAAACAGACTTTTTCGCAAATATGTCAAAATCTGTCTCGACGCAAACAACGCGAGTAAATTTGTCCATTTCTTCCAAGCTCGTTCATCCGCGAGCAACGAATCAAAATAAACGTAGCGATCCGCGTCGAATTAAATCGAATGACCGAAGAGATTCCTAAAGAAAAGAAGCGCGTTTATCCTCCGCGTTTGAATATATTTTTCCAACTAATACAGCGGAGGGCTTTCTCGTCGGAGACATTAATTGCGCCGATTGTACGCGCGTACGTGCGAAGGAACCTGAATTACGGGGTCTCTGAACGCGAAAACGTGTGCGTCGGAGGTGCGCGCTGGAATGGGAAGAGAAGAGAAAGAAAAGAAGCGCAAAGAGATGCAAAGAGGCGGTTGGTTATTTATAGGTTGCGCCCGGTTTCGAAGGCTTCCAAGCAAGGGTTCCCTCTCGTTTGCGCTCCCTATCCGGCCGGTGCCGGAGAAAAGACAAAAAGGAAACGCAAGGAGGATTCATGGGCGATCTTTATTATTCCTCGTCATTATTCGTCCGATGCTCGGGCACGGTAAGGTGGTAACAGGTGCAGCACCCTGTTCACTTTCTCGCCTGGCGCCTCTGCTGCCTCTCCGGTCTTCTGAATCGTGCCCGCCATCGTCTTCTTTTCCTCTTTGCAGCAGAAGGAACGTGGAGTCGAGCAAAAGTGAAAGAAAGCTTAACGAACAAATAAACGGGGCGGTATGGTATTTTTATCGGGGTTTAATACGGTGGAATAAAAATAGAAACGTTGTCGGCTAAGTGAATCGATAAGCAAGAAAATTGAACGAGTCGGATGCAACGGTTAGAATGGAAATTCCAACAAAGACTGGTCGGCTGTCTCTAAATAGAGATTACAAACCCCGTCTCGGTGAGTTCTATCCCTTTCTGATGGAAAAATCTGCAAGACAGGAGAATCGAGTTAGTCGTTCGTAGCGGAATAATTCATGGATCAGGCCTGGTACACGGGGCCCGGTCCAAGGAGCCGCACTTCCGCGCTTTATTCCGCTGCTCGTTAATTCACAGACTTTTCCGTGGAATGAATCGCCTCCTCCCTTACTGGAATCCAACGTAAAACGACAGCTATAATCGCTCGGACACAGTCGCGCAGATTTTTCCTTTCGAACATTTATGGTTACAGAGACCTGAAATACGGTCCATTGTACTTCCTTTCGCTGCGATCGTATATTTTCTGTATGCACGCTGATGCACCGACCCTCTGTGTCTGCCCATTGCAACCGTATTCTACTACCTAGTTTTCTACTCGTGTTTCCACGCCGCAGGCCATTCTGTTCTTCGCTCGCTCCTTTAACACGCTGATACAATTAACAGCTAACTCCTACGGAATCGTTTGCATTCGAATAGGCCAGCATCCTCAAAGAACTTCGTTCTCTATCGATCGACAAACGTTCGCTCCGTGAAATACGTGGCAAAATTAACGTGCCTCGCGATCTTTGAAAACATTCCGTTACCTAATTCCGTTATGAAAACCATTAAAAAAAGAAAGTTACTGCCTCGAAAATCCACGCGAGTCCTCTTCCAAACATTTCATATTTCTCAATATCTATCCATCGAATTAAATGACCAGGTAATAAAACTGAGAGCAGATTAAAGTTACGCGTACGTCTCTCGCACGCAATCCCATAATCGCATATTACCAGGAGACGTTTACAGCAGCCCTGTTGCTTCAAAATAACAACGACGCGAGGAACGAGGATCTTCAGTTAAGGGTTCCGTTTACCACAGTACATTTATTATGTTATACTGTTACCACCAAGCGGCAGAAACCTATGTTATACTGCGCGTTGGTCCCTCGAGGTTTCTCTAACCAGTAAGTTCAATGCTTCTATCGTTTCTCCACCGACAAGGCGTTGTTGTCCACGAGCATCCTTGCACGGTGGAAGGAAAAAGAAGGAAACGGCGAATGCACGGCGAAATTCCCACGGGCCGCTTCGTTATTCCGGAATTCGCGTGGAACGAACACGCGAGAACAATCGCTGATAATTGCTGATAATCGACGGCCCCTGACCCAGCCGAGCAAACGCGACGGAATGCAAGCCTTTTCACCGAAAATTGCGATCGATACGTCCTTCTCTTTCTTCCTTTCTTTCTTCGTTCTATCTTCCCTTCCGGCTTCTCGTCGCCTAGCAATTTTATCTACGGATTCAGAGTTCGACGAACTGCTCGTTAAGAAGCGTTGACCCTTCTCCTGAAACCTATAATTTGGATAACAATCGGTGAGGTAATAAACCACGCGTTGCACTGGAAGACCGAGCCGGAGATGTTTAGAATATGTGTTTTGTTAAGCAATAATGGTTCAGTGAATTTCATATCGCGCGCGTTTGAAAAAGTCAAGCTTTTTATCGCGAAGATTGAATATTCGGGTGTTGAGCTGGTTTCTTCGTATTTCTTCGAAACCAGAGAGATCGACTAGGGTCTAGTAGGCACTTCTATTTAATTAAGGTTTCTAAGGTAGTACGAAAAAATCTTAGATTGAACTAATTGACTTTGGAGTTGGATCATTTCAAATTCGATATTTTCAATATTTCAATATTCTTGCGACTATTTTAATCGCTCCGAATGGTTTATTATGTTTGGTCTTCAGACTAATTATATCATTGGCTGGTTCCAGAATCTCGTGGATTTATTAAATATTTGGGAAAGATCTTCCCTTTTTGATCGGGTCGTATTAACGTATCACGCAATATCAAAATCAGGAAACCAACCGGCGAACTTATCAAATTTTTATTTCGTTGTCTTTGTACTTATGATTGTCTTCCACATGTTTAGGTATTTTTTTTATCTTGTCGTTGTGGAATTTTTCATTTTATCGAAGCATTCTTCTCCTCGACTCTGATTCTAGATATCATTCTTTCTTCATTAACTAATTTTATAAAGATCTAAACGTACTATTAAAATCCAAAACAGCTATGAAAACGATCTCTGTTGCGGGTGTCTCAATTTATTGCTAGTACAAACTACATAATGCGTGAAATATACTTTCTCCGACATCATATTTACCGATTAAATCTTCAAGAATAACTAATGCTCCTAGCAGCGTCGCGCCGTCCTCCTAAGTTCATATTTCAGCTGAAAATGAATGTACATTGCAACTCTCCGCAATTCCTTAAAATCCTCGAATAAATTTGCACGAACAGGTTATGACGAAACGCTAACATAATATTACCGAAGACTAACAAACGTGATTGCATCGGATCTGATCTGATTACGAAGAATTTCGGCGAAAAAGGCTTTTCACGTGATGTATCTTCGTCAAAAACAAGAAAATTATTTACGTCTCGTCGTATATAAGAATTTTTCATTGTTATCAGCCGACTATCTGACATTGACAAATTAAATATTGTTCTCGTCTCGACGATCTGCAGGTGATCACGGGCGCAAAACGACGATCTGTAGGACAATGTTCGGCAGGGACCGTCTTCTTCTTCTTATTTTTTTCTTTTATCCTCAGATCGTATGCCGATCGAGATATTAATAGCGGAACCTGTTGCCGGGCGGTCATGTGTAAAAGTAACGTGCATGTGCTATAACGTAGAAAGAAGAGGAACATCGCCGTCGTGCAAACCCAGCAAGGACGTACGAGCGTGATTTGCAACGATCAGACAGACTCTGCTTCTTGTCGTCATTGATTTATAACCAGATTCCGTTTCACGTCGCTTATCATTGTAAACGCGGTTTACCTGCGAAAAGTGTGCTAATTCTAGAACCGTTAAGAATAAGAACACGGCAGTTGGGATCTTCCAAGATTACAGGTTTATGTCCTGTTTATGCAAAATCATTCCAAAATCTTTGAAAGTAAACAGAATAATCATAGTTATATTAAACGTTATGTTAAGTTTGTCATTGATTGAGAGTATTTATTTACTTTATTTACTCTTTGGTATACAATCTAATTACAAGCTGTCAGTTATATACCTTAGGTAACATATATGCTAGGTAACAATGCAATGTTGTATACCTTACGTGTGAAATTTTTTAGATTTTTTAGGTTTTGATCAGGGGCTGTCAGAAAGTTACTCCGCCGATTCGTAAAATTTGTTCGCGTTCGTAATTGAGCCGGTGATTATGAAAGTGGTCCGAGTTAAGAATGTAAAAACGATGAGTTTATCGTTCATTCCGCGTCGCGTCTATTTACATTGTAATAATCCGAAATCATCTTGACAAATTAGTAAAAATTGAACCGTTGGATTAAGTTGGTTGTTGTGTCGTTAAATAGAATTTAGTTCGTGCGTCAAACGGAACGAGAAATATATGACATACGCCACTGTCATAATCACCTGCACAATTATGCGTTTAATACCATTAAATTGGCCAGAATTCGTGCAGCATGTTTCTTGATACAATAGGAATGCCAGCTTATTAATGATGCTGACGTATTTAGGCTAAAGTGATATGAAATTTCAATATGATGCCATTAAACTTTATGCGCTAACAATAAACCAAACGCGATACGTCTTATCATATTTATCATATTTCCACGTTTGGACCTGCAACTTGCTAGTTTCGGCGAAAATAGAATTAGTTCGCGGAAACGCATGCTGAAGATAATTTGTTTACTTTTGTAAGAATACTTGCCTGACAAGGATTGAGAATACTTTCGTGAAATGTTTTAATTGAAGTATCCTCAAGGAATCTCCACTCACTAGACGTAATATATAACATCGAGCAAAACCTGTTCTGTAGGATTGTACAAAGATCGATACAATAGAGACCATTGACTGTTTGCTGCTCCAGGATAAACCAACGCCTCATTATATTCGTATGATTTGCGATAGAAACTATTATCTGCTTATGTGTGTTTTTTTCGAACGAATACTACAGGATTACAATTTCTTTATGATCTACAACTGCCAAAGGAAATCCATTCTCATTTGTTATTTCATTTTACAAATTCTACAAATTTATATAACTTTTGTACGAACTGCGGCTGCTGAAAAAATATTCGCCTCGGTTCAATCACATCTTCATTCGTCATGCAATCTACAAATTTAAATTGATCTTGAAAGTATTAGTCGCTACTATAAACGTTTCTCTTGCATGGGCCAAATGGACAGAAGCAAAGAATTTCTCTAGACCTGATAGATACTGTGATAACAGTTGACTTTAAGACGATCTTTTCAATACACGTATAGAAATATACACAGAAATTAGATACAAATATGTAGATAACAAGGAAGATAATCGTCTAATTATTTGAAGGAAATGTATGTAAATATACGAAAAACAACTGTCAAAAAAAAATTCTTTTTCTATCAATCATACCTTCATTCGGATAACTGGCAGATACCGGTGATAAAGATTAACTTCAAAACAATTACTACAAAATTATTAAGTTGTCCAAAAGGAATTAGAAAAATATATACAAGGATTAGATGTAGAAACGAAGAAAAAGATGGCAAGGAGAACAATTTTCAAATTATTTTAAGCGATGTACAACCGCTCTGTGAACTACAGTTATGAAAGGGAAATTAGCCTCCTGTCAGTCAGATGATCATTTAAATTCCGACGATCGTTCATAGATCATGAAAACTCAGAACGGAAAGCGATCTAACATAGAAACGAGCGAATTTGGTCGAAGGCGCGATCCGGTGCTCGATTCGGTATTTGCTTCGTGTAATGTGTAACAGCATTGAACGTGTAACGATCGGAACACGGTTTGTGCCCCCTTCCACCTGGACGAAGCCACGATTCCTTCTTGTGTACACTCGCAGCCACGCATACGTACGCACGTGCGGAGGGTACCGACTTACGTAGACGTTGAGCACACACGTGGAAGCCAATTGGAGAGCCAAGACTTGGCCAAGTCTTTATAAGTAGGAGCCATCCGCGTCCTCAGGACTTACTCCCTCTCGAGAACGTGCCACGATCGGCAACCGATTTCCAGAATAGTTCCTGAAAACACGCCGGGCTCGCGTCGCTTACGAGCATCTTGCGGTTCACGCAAGATCGTGGCTGTCTTTAACGTAACTTGAGGAAATCTCGACGTTTTGGAAATCGGAAGGCAATAGCGAGATGAGGAGGACCCGTACGAATTAAAAGGGAAGTCATCGTTGATCCTACGCAAAAAGGTGAGTAAGTTGATCCTTTCCGGGCCCATCGGAACCTTGCAAACGCCCACGAAAATTTACGACTCGATTTTAGAAGACCATTATGTCGAGATATGTCGTGACGTGAGTGATCTATTTCGGACCTGCTGAAAGTGTTACGTTGACAGTGAGTTCTACGGTGTTTTCTGTTTCCCGGCGACAAGATAATTTCTCGGCAAACAGAAACGTTTTCGCCAAAACCTTGTTGTCTTCCTGTTTCTCGAGTGAACTTACGGATTTACGAGTGTAAACCTTACGACGTGATTGTGTTCAAAATACTAGTCGATACTCGACTCGTCGTTGGAAAACAGATTAGCTGTCTCGATTTTTTGCCACGAATTTGAATCATAGATCTGTGAATAGATTTCGTACGCGTCTTTCGAATTACGATACATTCGATAACCGACGTTAGTTTCTCGTCGTTTGCTCGTTCGCGCATTTAGCTATTTTTTTCTTTCTTTTTTTTTTTTTTTTTTGAAGTGTCGTAATAATTTTGTATCGATGACGTCAAAATTTATTAGGATCAATGCAGTGCACCATACGTTCTAACATCGAGTCCTTGCATATATCATTGTTAAACTTCGACGCGCTGTTTAATTAATACGCGGCTTTCAATTCGATGAAAGGAAGGTAGATGAAGACATCGACTTCTGAACGGACGTAGCAACGCATTAACACGTTGCTCGGTAACGTGATCTTGTAATTATATTTGAGCAATCTTTTTGGTTACCAAATGCTACTCCGTAATGACGTCATTTATATCGACCGTAATGCATTTTACGAATGGCTTCATGAATAAATTAGAGTAACAGTGTGAATAGTAAGCTTATCATTTTTGCTTCTTAGAAACTGTGAATCTATAAATGCTCTTTTATAAGAGAAATATATTTACATTTTTCGGAATTCGAAATAATTATCTCTCCGATGTTCATCGTCAATATCGATGATTTATTATTATTTTCCGACCGTGTTGATTCAGAAATTATTGTTCTTTCCGGATCTTGAACTCTCTGTAATACGTGGTTGGATTTCAAAATCAAAATACTCCTTGTACTACTATGTTTAATATCGTTTTCTACATACAGTCACTATATTGATGTAAGAGATTAGAGCAACTGCAGTACAGGTTTTAATAAATTAAAACCGATGCGAATACGATGTTGAATATGCACTTTACCGGCTGCTATTGTGTTCGCAGTTGTTTTCCACTACAGCGCAAATAAAATGATAAACCATACGGTATTTTATCAAGGGAAACATCGACAGTATAAGATAGCTCGATCTGAAATACGTTTGTAGCCTATATTTCTATCAACGATTTCACTATTCTCCGATGTCATTATTATCTAGATCGTTTCGATTTTCTGCGAAAATATCACAAGACTGTCCTTTCCATATTTTAACATCGAAACTTATGCAAAATCTTTCAGCTCCCAAACTTGTTCTCACGCACTTGTTAGATGATGATAATTAGTTTGAGAATATTTATGCACTTAACATTAAAAAATGCAAAAATGCGTATAATGCGCAATAATATACAGACATGCAAATTTTGCATCTATTACTATATGTAGATGAAACAAAGATATACTTAGCTTCTTTTTAGAGTCTTTGTAAAAAATACGAATCCGCATAAATATCCGCAGGCTAATTATAATATTTTAGTTTCCTGCCTCTCTTATCAGATCTTCGCACTTGGTTTAATAAATAAAAGAATTCTTTAATGTTTTGAGAAATAGCACTGTGCGCTGGAAACGGAAAATTAAACAGGAAATTGCTATTTACGGAAACGGGAGTTTAAACTAAAGAAATTTGTCGACGATAAAAGCGATATAAAATGAAAACAAAAACACGTTGATCGTTTAAAATGATTGAAAGATCGTCGTAGATTAGAATCACAGATTTCTTTCCTAATAATCGCACGCTCGTTAGAAATCGTCGAAAATCGGCATCGTGCGCTTTATACAATCGCTAGAGTCACGTAACTGTTTTACCGGGTTAGCTGACACGATTTACAAAGTTACAACGTGTCGAGTGAACGAACGTGTGCTGGCCGAAAATTCTCAGCTCGATTAACGATTCTCATCGCATCGGTTAGCCGAAAATCGCGAGCTGTTTTTGGATCGGCCATGCATTCCGCTTAACCAGTTGGGAACCGATTCGTCGATCTTGGCATTGAATCATTCGTACGGATACCACACTACGATGCAACTTGCAGCCTGTCCCCGACATTGCTTCGTCATGGTCCTCGCGTACCCGTAAATGGAGCGTTTTAGCAAGGCTGCCAAAAAATATTTTTGGACCTAGAGTAATCGGCTAAGAGCTATTGAATATAGATAAGAAGGAAGCGATTAATACGACGTGTGCTTCGTAAGATAATCATCGAGTGCATATTACGAAGGTTACGCGCGTTCTTGAATTTTCAGCTTGAATTATCCCTTTCGCTATTAAGATTTCTATATATATATATATATACGTAACGTGGCTACAAAACGCATTCACGTTCTTCTTTATCTTTTGAATGAAACATTTTTCTGCCAGATTTTACATTTCCTTTTCGCGTACGATACAAAGTCTGGGACAAAGTTAAGCGAACATATGGTGGAAGTACATAGACATCGGTGAAGTTTAATCGAAATAGTATCAACATTATGTACTTAAAGATTTATTTATTGTATATCCTTACGATACATAGATTATTTTGGAAAATAATTCTAATTAATCTTTTTATCCTTATTTCAAACAAGCTGTATTTAACGAAACTTCATTGATACGTATTTCCTCCACCTGTCATTTGTTTTCGTTTCTGACTGTATATTTTATATTCGTTGTCATAAGTCTATTCTGCTATTTACGGATGATAAATGGAGTAAAATTTGAGGTGTTTGCATAGTAGGAAGTTCAAACAATTCAAAAGTCAGACGATCAAGAAGATTTAATCAAAGTATTCCGTCGTATTAATTGACAGTTCTCGATAATAGTGTTACGATCTCATAAATTCTTAAACTTCTTTTTCCAATCCCCTACACCATGGCATTACACCATAACAAGTTATACAAGTCGTAACGTAAACATTCGCGCGCATATTCACCTTTGTGCAAAGAAAAATTGCTTCGAATATCAAAAATACTTGCAGCTCGAAAAGTTCCGCAGCGAGAGGGTTAAAAAGCGTCGGCGAATTTCGCTTTCGTGTACCTGTCGTCACTCGTGTTCCTTCAATTGATCATGATATTATATGGGGTACGTAACTCTGAACAGAATACAGAGTCGCAAGGTGCAATAAGTAAAATGCATTATGCACAAGATACGGATGCACGCGATGCTTTTTCACTCGCTTTAACGAGCCATTCTTCCCGGGTTCGCGATAAAAACTGGGTATCCGCGAAGGACATTCCACCAGACACGGTTCACGAGCCGGAGAGTGGAGTTTTTCTCGCGTCGACGAGTTTATTTCATTGTCAGGTGCAACGAGAGGCCGATTAAAAATGAATCGCGACGCCAAGAAAGCTGGAGCGCGTTATTTCGCTCGTTGCTTAATCGACGAATCGCTTAAGGCTTTCGCAGTTCCCTTTCTCGTCCAACTTGCTACATCCGTATAAATTTCAAGATAGAATGTCGTACGCGATGCGATAAAATGACAAAAGTGATTAAAAAGCATGATTTCTCGTAACAAGGAATCTGTGGCGGCATATTTTCCATTATTAACGAGACTTAAACGATCGGAGATTTAATTGAATCACGACCTTGAAAGATTCCAGAATTCCGATTAAAAGCCGATTTTCCATCGACGAAAGAAAAATCCCGCGCAATGACTCACGCTATTATTCAATGATGTTCTCCTTGTAAAGAACGAATCTATTCAACGCTGCCACTGCTGTGGCACCGGCTGCAATTACGATTATACTAAACGATCTCCTCGAGAACGCCGCTGTTTTCAATGTCCTTTAATTAACCTGAATAGTAACCGACACCTGCCACGTTGTATAACTATTATTCAGAATAGAGGAATCGCCATTAATAAATTCTCAGGAAAGTGGGAAACATCGATAGCGTGGAGAGAACACCGACAACGATATCAACAACAGATTCATGCTTCGAGGAAGGAAATTCAATTAGTTTTACATTGAACTACTTTATGCAACAAATCGTTTAAGGATAGCTGTTATTTATTAATAGTTCCAAACAAGGGCCATGTTTTATGATCGACGTTCTCTCTCTCTCTCTCTCTATCTATCTATCTCATTGATTCACTCGGCTGTAATTACGCTCTATTTACGTCGACGTTAATATCTCGACGGGATTTCTCATTTTCTCGGTGGACAGGCATCCGCGGAGCCTTGAACCTCGGTGAGGCCCGCATGGGATGCATGATAAATGTACGGTTAGCGTTGGAAGGTGGATTGCGGTCGCAAATAAGGGAGATAATGAAAAAATGAAGAGGACGGTGTAAGCGGCTCGTGTGGGAAGGCTTGCACGTGCAATTTACAAGTATCCCTTTAATTGCGAGCCGCCGTGGATACGATTACCTTCGGCAACAGACGCGTTTGCCGTGGCCAGTTTGAAAGGTGTTTTGTTTTTCGCGCGTCGCAAGTCACCGATGCTGAATACCGTTGATCGGCTTTCGTTCGTTTCGACGAGTATAAGAAAGAAGAGTCTCTGCTTCCGTTTGATATCGTTATCGTTGATTAGAAAAGAATCTTCATCCATTCTTCCGTGTCTCTCGCGAAAACACCCATTTCATTGGAAAGTGGAGAAGCTGGTTGAGTACAAAGTGGTCGTTTCGGGTCAAACTCGTCGAGGCGATAAATCTCGTTGAATATAAGAAGCGTCTTTGCTTTCAATCGATTTTCTTTGAAACTCAATCGTCTTTCGTGGAAATAAATTAATCGAATAATAGAGAACTCGGTTAAGTAGAATGTTCTATCCGTTCTATGTCAGACTCATCAGGCTGATAATGGAAAAAAATGGAATCTCTGTTTTCAGTTGTTATCGTTACGATGAATAGAAATGAAGCTCGATCGATCTTTCATGTCTTTTGTGAAAATAGATTCGTTTAAAACAGGATAGTTCGGCTAAGTAGAATATGATCGTCGCAGGTCAGACTTAGATCGATAAAGAAGAATCTCTACTTCCAATCGTTGTCGTTACGATAATTATAAAGGAATTTCGATCGACTTTCTATTTCGTTCGTAGAAGTAGGTTGGTTGAACTGTGAAAAGTTCGGTTAGGTGGAATGTGATCATTCCAGGCCAGATATATTAGACTGAGAAATTCGATGGTACGACCGTCAGGTTCTCAAAACGAGTGCCATGATTTAATCACCACTCTGATTCTAACGCCATTGTGCATCGACGAGGATGTGAAAGAGAGGGAAATCGTGGAATTGGTGGGAGAAGAGACGACCTTGCGACTTTCCATGGCAAGGCTGCACTTATTGCAGCGAGGATACCATAATAACAGTCTAGGTTCACTGCACCGGCTCGCATCGGTGCTGCTTCTTCGTCAGGATCCGTTCTATCCTCTTAATAGCTTCTCTATTATTTATCCGCGTTCCTTCGGCCGTTTACAAACTGGTTCTATGAAATATACAGCGAGCGACAGCTTCTTCGCTTTCGTACACTTAGAATTCCACGCGCTTGTCGTTCTTTTTTCCTTTTTTTATCTCCCGTACACGTGTTTTCTTTTCGATCTTTTATCGAACTTTCCTCTCTATCGAACGGCAAACTGGATGGTTGCGACAAACGGTGCAATTCCACGCCAAGAATTTCGCTTTCGAACTACGGCATTTATAGCTTCGAAGAAGAGATTGGTCGTCGGTTTCCGTTCAGATCAAGAACTGGTTCGATCAAACTGGTCATCCCAACGTCTTCAAGGACTTCGTTCTTACATCTTACGATCTTCTAGAACTTACGGATACCGATCCGTTTCAACGAATATCCAGTTTGATCCACGGTAAAATTCCACGAAACACCTTTGCTCTCTGCAATGATTACTATCAGCGATATACGTTTATTCGATTGGACATAAAGGACGACAGAGGACGGCTTTCTACATCTCGTCTCGGTCAATTAGTAATTTTCCCTCGATTTTTCTAATTCTCACGCGCGAATTATCCGTAAGGATGACGATACGACTAACGTCGATGTACACGTCGATTTCTTGAATTGCGAGCCGCGATTTATTAGACAATTGACTTTAATTCGAGGTCGTGCGTTTCGAGCACGTAATTACGTATCTGCGTTTTCTGCCGCTATTAGCGTCCGTGATTTTTACCAGGAAATTGGCACGCCATGTTCACGTTGCAAATATATTTTCTTCGTCGAAAGAAAGCAACGAGAAAGGGAAGAGAGTGGCAATCAATGAAATCGAAATTACACGAGAGATTGCGTCAAGTGTCGTCTTCGTGTTCGACGATTTTCTTATTTATTCAAGTACACTCGTGCTTACATTTTTTTAAACTCACTCGAGAAAGCATCGATTAGATCGTTACCTCGATGGTTGGAATTCGAAATGTTTTAGCTTCCGGGTGCCTTTGGCCCGTGAAACCGTTAAATCACAGGCCCGGCGAGAAGATGTACTATTAATGATACGTTTCGAGTTGTTTGCCTCTTCGCGAAAGGTACCTCTTAGGTTATTTCAAAGTGTCCATCAAAAGAGCTACACGAAATTCCTATGAATATTCAAAAATCGTTCTCGAAAGGCAGAACCCCGAATTAGCTTTCATAAGATGCACGTATGCAGTCTATAATTCGGCAACCTTGCAATTTTTGTAACTAAAATGTACTTTGAAAGCCAAGTTAATTGGTCCACAGAATACTTGGAGATGCAGCTCGTCCTTGAAACGTTTCGAGTCTTCTTCGAGCTCTCTTATTCCACTTACAACCAACAACAGCAGGTGGCAGAGTGGCTGGAAACGTTTTATAAATAAGTCGTGCAACTTCTTAATGACCTGTCGTTATCTTACGCTTCTTTACGCAGTTGCGTAGTTTCGACTTAACTGTTTATTTATGCAGTTACACGTGTGTTTGCATATTGGCAACCCAAATAGCTATTAGTTGCTGTCGATGCATTGTTAACGAGAAACCATTAATCCAGTTATAAATTACCGAATGACAACGCGTCAAACGTTTTGCTTATTTAACAATTATTAGTTTGTTTTGCAAGGTTTCCCGAGTTTAGAAGTTGATAAGGCAAGTCAAATTGATTTGTAACAAAGTTCTATGATGTATAATATGTGTGATAGATATATAGTGTACTACATCGACCGCTATGAAACTGGAGTCACATCATTTTTTAAACCGCGTATCTTTCTCGTCAGAAGTCTCTTTATTTTAGTTAATAATGCCTAGACTGTGACTATTTATGCAAATTTATCGTTTTACGAAGTCAAGCAAGGAATATGGATATTTTTATATATTCTTTTACCCTTTAATTTCCCGCAAGCGCTTAAAGATTTACAATCTACGGATCCAAATAGGAAAAGATGTTACATAAACATAGATCGTTTAAGACGTGATAAAGGAGATATGACAAGAAAATGAAATACGAGGGAAACGGTAAAGAGCTTGCGATTAGGTTATCGCGATACAATATAGAAACGGATCAGCGATATTTATGTCGGTCTACAGCTAACTGCGGAAGTAGTAAACAAAGTGCGTATCTGCGTAAACAGTCGCGGCATTTCGCTAGATAGTCGAGCAACTTACCGATGGTATTGGCAGATATTAGCTTTAAGATCATTGACAACATCAAATAGTAACATCTACGTTACATCGCAATAATCGCAAGTTCTTCGCCGTTCCCTTTGTAGTTCGTGTTTTTCGCGTAAATCTTTTCTGTAACATCTTAAACCACCTATGTTTATACAACATTTTTCTCTCATTTAGATCCGTAAAACATATCAAAAAAGATTAGACCGTTAAAATCTAAGACATGCTGTATAAGTAGCGTAAACTTAACAATTGCAACGTACCATATTATAAATTGAAATAATTGTCTCGACGCAACGTACGCATCGATAGCAGCAAATGTGTCAGTTCGATGGATTCTATGTTCCGCAACCATACGATTCTTCGTCGCCAAACCGCAACGACCGATCGGGAAACTTTCTTCGAAAGATGTAATTGCTTCGATCACGGGAACGTTCAAAAAGTTTCAGACGAATTCTTCTTCGTCGATTCTGGAGCATTTGGTCTTCCGATGAAGTTGCTTGAAATGCGGCTCTCGAAACGTAATCCTTCTGTTTTTCGCGCGACTCTCGAGGGATTGGGAACATCGTCTATACGGGATGCGACCAATTCGTATTCAAAGCACGGATCTCGTGCAAACGGGGCCTGAACCCTCGCCGCACGAAATGTTTCATTCAACGAGGAAAGGTTCTTCGCCCAAATCGCACGGGCCATTTGCGGTAAATCGAATGGCAAGTGGATCACCGACGACACAAATCCGCGACCTACTCGTTTCACTTGGATATCTTAAAATATCGTATTCATAAAATCGTCGTCTCGGCTGCATCGAAATTTCCCCTTAAAATTCATCGTTTCATTATATAATACTATCTGTTTCGTTGATCGAAGTTGCCAGTCGTTGGAAGAGAGATCGTTTAATAAAATGGAGAATTGTTCATTATCATAGAAATAGATAGATATTATCATAGAAAATCATAGAAAATATATAATCCTTGCATCGTGTAGGGATACTTATGCAAATTCGGCCTTTTTTATCAAGATGGCTAAAGAGAGATCTATTTCGGTTACTAAACTTTACTTCATAACGAGTATTATACTTTGAATATCTTACACAATTTTGAATATTATGTGCATTCTATAGGTTTCTCCGTGTGCATGTAAATTTCACACAAATGCATAAACATCCCCGGCCTTTGATATCTTTGACAGTTGAAATACACGACAAATTCTCCAAATTTTATTTTACGCTAAGGTAATTGACCCAAATTTACGCTTCCGGGGCGTGTCGTTTAACTCGACAGAGTTAATTAATAGCGCGCGATTTATCATAGTGTGATAAACGGCTTCCATGTGACACAACATCTCACAAACCAGTTCCTATTTCGGTTCAACCGAGTGCGCTCCAATGTCACGATCACCAACACTGACATTGACGCTGTCGACGTTATGTCACCGCACTCTCTCCTCTTCTCCCATTCCACAGTGAACATGGAGAAGCCGCATTCTCAAGTTATGTCACTTGCAGTTCATGCAATCCTCTTCCCACTCTAACCAACGAGGAGAAAGGACAACAGAGCGGCGTGCCGTGCGTGGTCTGGTTAGATTTACCTTTTCGACGCATAGCTTTCTCCCCTTCTACGACTCTTACTTGCTCCAACACCTTCGTCCAAAACTTTCAGCCCGTCAGAATTTATCGTTCCTCCTTTCGACGACTACGTACTCGGTAGTACGCGGCGCATCTCGACCAGCCGTAGGTCGCGTACGATGCAATTCGTTATTCTGTTATGCAGGATCGCTGCGAGTGGTATTTATGGCACTGGATCCAGTGCGCCTTGCTTCATCCGGCGAGTGTTGCACGTTGCGTATAGGTGCAGGTCCTACAGGGGCAGCAGAAACGAATAAATAGCCAGGATGATTAACGACGCGAAACTTTCAAGACCTAATCGCTGACGTTGAACCTCGAAGTGATTTATCTTGATTCAAATATCGATCCTTCCGTCTACAGATAACCGACCGAAGGATTGGAATATATACAGTGTCTGGCGAAAATATTCGCACACTTGCTATAGAGAAATACGGGTTTCTTATGAAATTCGCAAGTGATCATTTTTTTATGATAAAGTCCTCAAATATCTTCGTAAGCCACTGTATATTCTCCACGGAGGGATTGCAAAGCGCATAGACCTCTGTCAGAATGCATTATTCCATAAATTTATCTAGTCGTAAGTTTAAAACGATGGGACTCGGTGTAAGTTGACAGTTTCTTCGGTTTATCGCGATGTAAAGGAGAGGAAGTCGGTTACCTACGGCTTAGTGGAAAGAAAGCAACCTACAGCTTGATTCGCAATCTACACCTACACGCGAGAATCGTATATATTTCACAGGCGGAGCTGCGTCGTCAGCGAACGTTGTCGATCGTCTGACAGGTTATCGATACGTTTAAAAATCATAGACAAAGTGCTTCGCTCCTTGTTGATTCTATCAAAGAAATTTTATTACGATAGACACGTTGTATGAATGGTTTTCGAGACGAACGTAAAATGCTGCCAGATTTTTCGTTTGTTAGAGCTTGATAGAGTAGAAAGAACAATGGCGGGCAAAAGGAAGTTCAAAATTCATAATTGCGTATAATAACTACATTACATTTAATTGTTCTTGACAGTTACTACAAGTGTTTTTTCTAAAATTATAGCGTCCGTTTTGTACCCTTTATCCTGCAAACTTCCTTCTGTCCTCGACTGTATACAAACACCTGCAGAAATCCATTATAAATATATTATGCGCGTTATACGAAAAGTAATGTTTTTCTCATTATCGCTTTATTTTACTTTTTACGTTCGTATTATTGCATTTTCAATTATATTTATATCAAGTTTCCTATTTTATTATATTTATTATTATTATATATTTTCTACGTTTTTATAATATCTTACGATTTACACTTGGATTTCGAGTACTGTTACATGATAAACAATTCGAAAGACTGCTAGCTAACAGCAGTAATCAATGCAACGGCTGCATGGAAAGAATTGGTCGCGATAGGGAATTAAGGAATTTGCGATGCAGATCATAGTACGGCACAGCCAAGAAGACACAAGGTTCATTCACTTCTCGTCTTCCTTATTCTATTCACGATGGACGCTGATTTACGGTCTCGGTAAAAAAAAGCTATCGCGTCAAATCATTAAAGGCGCGTCGGAAATCAACGTTAACGTAACTGTACAAGCGAATTCACGATGGGTAGGGTATTGAAATTGTTGTTGTAGCACGTGGATTTTTGTCGAAGAGTGGAACGATGAAATAAATCGAGGTCGAAATGAGAATCGTTTGATCCTGAGCCATCGATGATGCTTGAATTATTCCAGCCAAGGTCAAGGGACAGTTAGAATCCTTTCGGTCGGGGAAGATTGGACGTGTGCCAAACAGTACGTAACTGTTCGACTGCTTATCTTTGCCGGTTTATGCGAAATTTTCAATCGAGGAAATCCACGCCTCTCGCCCTACAAAACGAAGTAGACTACGTCATGTTCGGCTATCCCGTTAAAACTATGGAGATTTAAACGCCACTGGATTTAAATTTATGAACGCCGTTGATTCTTCGCTAGGAAATCGACAAAATTAACATCGGTTTCTAACAATTTTATTGATATGAATTATTTCATTTTCAGACACGGTGAACCGAAAACATGTGGGCAAGTCTACATACGTTAGGCGTTTTGATAGCGCTGATCTCGCCGACGTTAGCTGATATTGGTAAGATCCTTTTCATTGATTCGAAATTTGAACTTTAAACTAGTTTGTAGTATTCACGGTTCGCAGTCGAAGTTGGCATGAATGGTTCGAAGGACCTTTTAGGAGATGCACGAACTATGTATTTTCTTGACAAGCCCATTTACAGCGCGGCTCACGGACGCGTGATACGCTTACCGATTCCATGGTGCATTGCCATCATTTTTATTTCTCCGTCATCTCAGTCAGCAACGTTGTTGTCCGCTGTGTCTTCAAACTGGTTTCGCGCGAGACGCGTGGCCTTGACTGCATCGAAGGAAACTTACTTAAAGAACTTTACTAATGTAAAATTCTTTATGTCTACGTATCGCGAATTCAGACTCGAATATTCCACATTCCAATGTTAATTTTTTTCACAAAAGAAACGTAAAAAGTATCAAACGATCGAGTAAAATTTTCTTTGAATTTACAAAACCTATTTTCTGCCTATTATTATTTATAATCATTTCTATTATTTTAGCAAAAGCTCTGCCCTCGATACATCTGCCCTTGCCACATCTACCGAATGGTTTCATGTGCATTGAAGTAGGATATCATGCCGATCCTAGCGACTGTAGAAGATTCTACCGATGTGTCGATTGGGGATTCGGAAAACCGCTGCAGATCTTTCAATTCGAGTGCGGTGTTGGAACAGTATTCTCGATGCGCAGGGGTAACATCTGCACTCTCCCCAACGACAGCGACCGCCCAGAGTGTGGTGGAAATATCATAAACAACAATAATTCGACTACGACATCTCCGACTACAACAGGGACATGGGCGACCAATGGAACTGTTACAAACGATATACTGCGAACAACTTCGAAGACTACTACCACAAGTTTATCAACAAGTAGTAACCAATTTTCTGCAACAAGTGGAAAACCAGAAAATGATCAAGGTCGAGGACGATGCGTTCAAGAAGGATATTTTGCTGATTTGAATAACTGTAGAAAATTTTATAGATGCGTTGAAGAAGGTTCTGGAAACTTTGTAAAGTATGAATTTGAATGTGGAGTTGGTACGGTCTGGGATCCAGATATACATGGATGTAATCATCCTTGGGCTGTATCACGAGAAGACTGCAAGGAAGGATCAGGAACAGCCGCTACTGGTAGTGGCGATAATGATGGACAATGGACAAGCGGAACAGGCAGCCCTGGACAACCTGGAGACGCTACTAGTCAAACAGGAAAACCAGGTCAGCCGGGAGAAACTACTGGACAACCTGTTTCTCCCGGTACTGCGGCAACACCTGGTACTCCTGGCACTCCGGGGACACCTGGTACGTCGGGCACTCCGGGAACACCTGGCACCCCTGACACTTCTGGCAGTCTAGGATCTACTACAACTTCCAGCACTTCAGGTACACCTGGCGTCTCGGGAACTCCTGTTACACCTGGCACCTCTGGAACTCCTGGTATACCTGGCACCCCTGGAACTCCTGTTACACCTGGCACTTCAGGAGCTCCTGGTAAACCTGGCATACCTGGGAGCGTAGGCACCCCTATCACTCCAGGAAGTTCTGGTGCCCCAGGCACATCTAGCACACCGGGCACATCTGGCACACCGGGCACATCTGGCACACCGGGCACATCTGGCACACCGGGTACATCTGGCACAGCGAGCACATCTGGCACACCCGGTAAACCTGGCACACCCGGCATATCCGGAAACCCAGGCACTTCTAGCGTTCCAGCAAGTCCTGGGGCCCCACACACTCCTGGCTCAACCGGCACACCTGGTACTCCTGCCACACCTGGCATTCCAGGAAGTCCTGGTGCCCCAGGCACTCCCGGCTCACCCGGCACACCTGGTACACCCGGCATACCTGGAAACTCAGGCACTCCAAGCATTCCAGGTAGTCCTGGTGCCCCAGACACTCCCGACTCAACCGGCACACCTGGTACTCCTGCCACACCTGGCATTCCAGGAAGTCCTGGTGCCCCAGGCACTCCCGGCTCACCCGGCATACCCGGCACATCTGGCACAGCGAGCACATCTGGCACACCCGGTAAACCTGGCACACCCGGCACACCTGGTACTCCTGGCACACCTGGTACTCCTGGCACAGCTGGTACTCCTGGCACACCTGGTACTCCTGGCACACCTGGTACACCCGGCATACCTGGAAACTCAGGCACTCCAAGCAGTCCAGGTAGTCCTGGTGCCCCAGACACTCCCGGCGCAACCGGCACACCTGGTACTCCTGCCACACCTGGCGTTCCAGGAAGTCCTGGTGCCCCAGGTACTCCTGGCTCACCCGGCATAACTGGTACTCCTGGTACACCTGGTACACCCGGCATACCTGGAAACTCAGGCACTCCAAGCAGTCCAGGTAGTCCTGCTGCCCCAGACACTCCCGGCGCAACCGGCACACCTGGTACTCCTGCCACACCTGGCATTCCAGGAAGTCCTGGTGCCCCAGGCACTCCCGGCTCACCCGGCACACCTGGTACACCCGGCATACCTGGAAACTCAGGCACTCCAAGCATTCCAGGTAGTCCTGGTGCCCCAGACACTCCCGACTCAACCGGCACACCTGGTACTCCTGCCACACCTGGCATTCCAGGAAGTCCTGGTGCCCCAGGCACTCCCGGCTCACCCGGCATACCCGGCACATCTGGCACAGCGAGCACATCTGGCACACCCGGTAAACCTGGCACACCCGGCACACCTGGTACTCCTGGCACACCTGGTACTCCTGGCACACCTGGTACACCCGGCATACCTGGAAACTCAGGCACTCCAAGCAGTCCAAGTAGTCCTGGTGCCCCAGACACTCCCGGCGCAACCGGCACACCTGGTACTCCTGCCACACCTGGCGTTCCAGGAAGTCCTGGTGCCCCAGGTACTCCTGGCTCACCCGGCATAACTGGTACTCCTGGCACACCTGGTACACCCGGCATACCTGGAAACTCAGGCACTCCAAGCAGTCCAGGTAGTCCTGCTGCCCCAGACACTCCCGGCGCAACCGGCACACCTGGTACTCCTGCCACACCTGGCGTTCCAGAAAGTCCTGGTGCCCCAAGCACTCCCGGCTCACCCGGCACACCTGGCACACCTGGCACACCTGGCACACCCGGCACACCTGGCACACCCGGCATATCCGGAAACCCAGGCACTTCTAGCGTTCCAGCAAGTCCTGGTGCCCCAGACACTCCCGGCTCAACCGGCACACCTGGTACTCTTGCCACACCTGGCATTTCAGGAAGTCCCGGTGCACCAGGCACTCCTGGCTCACCTGGCACATCTGGTACTTCTGGCACACCTGGTACACCCGACATACCTGGAAACTCAGGCACTCCAAGCATTCCAAGTAGTCCTGCTGCCCCAGACACTCCCGGCGCAACCGGCACACCTGGTATTCCTGCCACACCTGGCGTTCCAGGAAGTCCTGGTGCCCCAGGCACTACCGGCTCACCCGGCACACCCGGCACACCTGGCACACCCGGTACACCTGGCACACCCGGCACACCTGGCACACCCGGCATATCCGGAAACTCAGGCACTTCTAGCGTTCCAGCAAGTCCTGGTGCCCCAGACTCTCCCGGCTCAACCGGCTCACCTGGTACTCCTGCCACACCTGGCATTTCAGGAAGTCCCGGTGCACCAGGCACTCCTGGCTCACCTGGCACATCTGGTACTTCTGGCACACCTGGTACACCCGGCATGCCTGGAATCTCAGGCACTCCAAGCGTTCCAGGTAGTCCTACTGCCCCAGACACTCCCGGCGCAACCGGCACACCTGGTACTCCTGCCACACCTGGCGTTCCAGGAAGTCCTGGTGCCCCAGGCACTACCGGCTCACCCGGCACACCCGGCACACCTGGCACACCCGGTACACCTGGCACACCCGGCACACCTGGCACACCCGGCATATCCGGAAACTCAGGCACTTCTAGCGTTCCAGCAAGTCCTGGTGCCCCAGACTCTCCCGGCTCAACCGGCACACCTGATACTCCAGCCACACCTGGCATTTCAGGAAGTCCCGGTGCACCAGGCACTCCTGGCTCACCCGGCACATCTGATACTTCTGGCACACCTGGTACACCCGGCATACCTGGAATCTCAGGCATTCCAAGCATTTCAGGTCTTCCTGTTGTCCCAGGCACTCCTGGCTTACCCGGCACACCTGATACTCCTGGTACATCTGGAACATCGGACATCACAGGTACTGCGGCCACTAACGGTACCCCCGGTACACCAGCATGGCTTGGCTCATCCAGCACATCTGCATGGTCTGGCTCATCCGGACAACCTAGCACCTCAGGAACACCCGTATACCTTGGAAATCCTACCACTCCCGAAATTACTAGTACGACATCCCCACCTAGCATAACAGAAGCACCCAACACTCTCGGCACTCCAAGCACGCCAAGTAATTACGAAACTCCCCAAACACCAGCAACACCAAGTAGTGGAAATGGAACAAACACTACAACTGACACTCCTAGTGAATCTGACACTTCAGACACTCCTGGCTCTTCTAGTGAACCCGACACTGCAGACACTCCACACACTTATAATGAACCAGATAATTCAGGTTCCTTCGGTACACCTAGTAAATCCGAGACTGCAAGTACTTCTAGTGAACACGATATTCCAGACACATCTGGTGTATCTGTAAATGAATCCGGTACTGCAATCACATCCAGTTCTCCCGAAACTTCTGTTACACAAACGACATCCGGTAGTGACGGCGAACCTCTTCGTACGCCTGGTACACCCAGTAAACCTCCAACTCCCAGGACACCAAGTAATCCCGAAAGTCCTGAAAGATCAGTGACACCCTATAGTGAAATTGGATCCCCTCCTACACCCAATATACACAGTAAACCCCCAACTCCCAGGACGCCACGTCATCTCAAAACTACTGGAAAACTGACGACACGTAGTAGTAAAACTATACCTCCTCCTACACTCACTATGGCCAGTAAAGCTCACAGGACACCAAGTCATCTCAAATCTCCCGAAACACTAGCGACATCGAGTAGGGAAACTACACCTCCTCCCACACCCAGTATGGCCAGTAAGCCTCCAACTCTCAGGAGGTCAAGTCCTTTCAAAACTCCTGAAACACCAGCGACACGCAGTAATGAAACTACATCTCCTCCCACACCTGATATGGCCAGTAAACCTCCAACTCCCAGAACTCCAGGTCATCTCGAAACTACTGGGTCAACGGTACCCACTAGGAAAACTACACCTCCTCCCACACCCACTATGGCCAGTAAACCTCCAACGCCCAGGGCACCAAGTCATTTCAAAACTCCTGGAACACCAGCGACACTGAGTTGTGAAACTGCACCTCCTTCCACATCGTGTATAGCCAGTAAACCTCCAACTCCCAGGACGCCAAGTCATCTCACGGCTACTGAAAAGCCGACGACACGCAGCAGTAAAACTATACCTCCTCCTACACCCACTACGGCCAGTAAACCTCCAACTCCCAGGACACCAAGTCATCTCAAATCTCCCGAAACACCAGCGACACCGAGTAGTGAAACTGCACCTCCTCAAACACCTGATATGGAAAGTAAATCTCCAACTCCCAGGACGCCAAGTCATCTCAAATCTCCCGAAACACCTGCGACACCGAGTAGTGAAACTGCACCTCCTCAAACACCTGATATGGAAAGTAAACCTCCAACTCCCAGGACGCCAAGTCATCTCACGGCTACTGAAAAGCCGACGACACGCAGCAGTAAAACTATACCTCCTCCTACACCCGCTACGGCCAGTAAACCTCCAACTCCCAGGACACCAAGTTATCTCAAATCTCCCGAAACACCAGCGACACCGAGTAGTGATACAGCACCTCCTCGAACACCTGATATGGAAAGTAAACCTCCAACTCCCAGGACGCCAAGTCATCTCACGGCTACTGAAAAGCCGACGACACGCAGCAGTAAAACTATACCTCCTCCTACACCCGCTACGGCCACTAAACCTCCAACTCCCAGGACACCAGGTTATCTCAAATCTCCCGAAACACCAGCGACACCGAGTAGTGATACAGCACCTCCTCGAACACCTGATATGGAAAGTAAACCTCCAACTCCCAGGACGCCAAGTCATCTCTCTTCACGGCTACTGAAAAGCCGACGACACGCAGCAGTAAAACTATACCTCCTCCTACACCCAAGCATGGCCAGTAAACCTCCAACTCCCAGGACACCAGGTTATCTCAAATCTCCCGAACACCAGCGACACCGAGTAGTGATACAGCACCTCCTCGAATTCGATATGGAAAGTAAACCTCCTCAACCCCCAGGACGCCAAGTCATCTCACGGTTACTGAAAAGCCGACGACACGCAGCAGTAAAAACTATACCTCCTACACCCGCTACGGCCAGTAAACCTCCAACTCCCAGGACACCAGGTTATCTCAAATCTCCCGAAACACCAGCGACACCGAGTAGTGATACAGCACCTCCTCGAACACCTGATATGGAAAGTAAACCTCCAACTCCCAGGACGCCAAGTCATCTCACGGCTACTGAAAAGCCGACGACACGCAGCAGTAAAACTATACCTCCTCCTACACCCGCTACGGCCAGTAAACCTCCAACTCCCAGAGCACCAAGTCATCTCAAATCTCCCGAAACACCAGCGACACCGAGTAGTGAAACTGCACCTCCTCGAACACCTGATATGGAAAGTAAACCTCCAACTCCCAGGACGCCAAGTCATCTCACGGCTACTGAAAAGCCGACGACACACAGCAGTAAAACTATACCTCCTCCTACACCCGCTACGGCCAGTAAACCTCCAACTCCCAGGACACCAAGTCATCTCAAATCTCCCGAAACACCAGCGACACCGAGTAGTGAAACTGCACCTCCTCAAACACCTGATATGGAAAGTAAACCTCCAACTCCCAGGACGCCAAGTCATCTCACGGCTACTGAAAAGCCGACGACACGCAGCAGTAAAACTATACCTCCTCCTACACCCGCTACGGCCAGTAAACCTCCAACTCCCAGAGCACCAAGTCATCTCAAATCTCCCGAAACACCAGCGACACCGAGTAGTGAAACTGCACCTCCTCGAACACCTGATATGGAAAGTAAACCTCCAACTCCCAGGACGCCAAGTCATCTCACGGCTACTGAAAAGCCGACGACACGCAGTAGTAAAACTATACCTCCTCCTACACCCGCTACGGCCAGTAAACCTCCAACTCCCAGGACACCAAGTCATCTCACGGCTACTGAAAAGCCGACGACACGCAGCAGTAAAACTATACCTCCTCCTACACCCACTATGGCCAGTAAACCTCCAACTCCCAGGACGCCAAGTCATCTCACGGCTACTGAAAAGCCGACGACACGCAGCAGTAAAACTATACCTCCTCCTACCCCTGCTATGGCCAGTAAGCCTCCAACTCTCAGGAGGTCAAGTCGTCTCAAAACTCCTGGAACACCAGCGACACTGAGTTGTGAAACTGCACCTCCTTCCACATCGTGTATAGCCAGTAAACCTCCAACTCCCAGGACGCCAAGTCATCTCACGGCTACTGAAAAGCCGACGACACGCAGTAGTAAAACTATACCTCCTCCTACACCCGCTACGGCCAGTAAACCTCCAACTCCCAGGACACCAAGTCATCTCACGGCTACTGGAAAGCCGACGACACGCAGTAGTAAAATACCTCCTCCTACACCCGCTACGGCCAGTAAACCTCCAACTCCCAGGACGCCAAGTCATCTCAAAACTACTGAAAAACCGACGACACGCAGTAGTAAAACTATACCACCTCCTACCCCTGCTATGGCCAGTAAGCCTCCAACTCTCAGGAGGTCAAGTCGTCTCAAAACTCCTGGAACACCAGCGACACTGAGTTGTGATACTGCACCTCCTTCCACATCGTGTATAGCCAGTAAACCTCCAACTCCCAGGACGCCAAGTCATCTCAAATCTACTGAAAAACCGACGACACGCAGTAGTAAAACTATACCTCCTGCTACTCCCACTATGGCCAGTAAACCTCCAACTCCCAGGACGCCAAGTCATCTCAAAACTACTGAAAAACCGACGACACGCAGTAGTAAAACTATACCACCTCCTACCCCTGCTATGGCCAGTAAGCCTCCAACTCTCAGGAGGTCAAGTCGTCTCAAAACTCCTGGAACACCAGCGACACTGAGTTGTGAAACTGCACCTCCTTCCACATCGTGTATAACCAGTAAACCTCCAACTCCCAGGACGCTAAGTCATCTCAAAGTTACTGAAAAACCGACGACACGCAGTAGTAAATCTATACCTCCTCCTACACCCGCTATGGCCAGTAAACCTCCAACTCCCAGAACGCCAAGTCATCTCAACACTACTGACACAGCAACGACGCCCAGTAGTGAAACTGGTCCTCCACCTACATCCGGTATGGCCAGTAAATCTTCAACTGCCAAGACGGGAAGTCATCTCAAAACTCCTGAAGCACCCTCGACATCCAGTAGTGAATCGATATCTCCTTCTACACCCGGTATGCGCAGTGAACCTCCAACTCCTTGATCTCCAAGAAATCAGATAGCTACTGAGGCACCAACGACACCCAGTAGTGAAATTGGACCTACTTCTACTCCCGCTATGGCCAGTAAGCCTCCAACTCTCTGGACGCCAAGTCATCTCAATATTCCTGAAACACCTTCGACACCCAGTAGTAAAATTGGACCTCCTCTTACACACAGTAGGCCCAGTAAACCTCTAACTCCGAGGACGCCAGGTTATCTGAACACTTCTGAAACACCAGCGACTCCCAGTAGTGAAACTGGATCACCTCCTACACCCAGAATGCCCAGTATTCCTCCAACTCCCTGGACACCAGATATTCCCGAAACTCCTGAAACACCAATGACACGCAACAGTGAAATTGGACCTTTTCGGACACCTGGTATACCTAATGATCCCGCAACTCCCGGCGCATCTCCCACACCTAGTGAACCTGCTAGTCCCTACAAATACGATACTCTACTCACACTCGGTATTTCCGTAACTCCGAAAACACAAACGACAGCCAGTAGTGAATCTGAAACTCCCCGCTCACCTGGTATTCCTAGTGAGCCTGATACTCCAGGCTCCTCTGGGAGTCCTTGTGGACCTGAAACGCCTGCTACACCTGGCTCTACTAACATGCCTGCTGCGCTTTGCATTCCGTGTTAATCAGCATCTCCCAGTAATCTTAGCACTGCTAGTTCATCTGAATCTTCAGGTACATCTGGAATAACTATTGAACCTTGTAATACTATCACTGGGAATCCTGGTACTTCTGGCACTCCTGGCACTCCCGCTGAAACAGCTACTCCTAACGCTTCTGGCTCTACTTCCGGTATTCTAAACGTTATCTGGTTTCATTTGTATAAATATCAACGATGACAAGTTACTGATTATTTATATATTCCGCAGGAACTTCTGGTTCTACAAATACGTCAGGCATTTGTACACACGATGGGTTCTTTCCAGACCCTGGAGACTGTCGAAAATTCTATCGCTGTGTCGGCAGTGGTTCCACGTTTATCAAATACGAGTTCCAGTGCGGTACAGGAACTGCTTGGGATTCTGCTATTCAGAGCTGTAATCACGATTATCTCGTTCCTGGTTGTAAAGGGGCGACGATATCGACTAGTTTGCCAGACACTACAGTACCAGATTCATCTTCTAATGAAGTCACCAGTACAACTGATTCCAGCACACCAGATTATACTACGAAGAAGCCTAATAACGCCGTAGTTTGTGATAAGGCAGGATTCTATCCGGATCCAACACGCTGTGACAAATTCTATCGTTGCGTTGACAATGGAAATGGCTTCAACGTGTATCATTTCGACTGCGCACCTGGAACCATATGGGATCCTAGCATCGACACGTGCAACTATACCGAGTCCGTGTATCCACCAAGAAATTGCACGATGCCTCCGTCAAGTTCATCTACTAGTACAGAACAAACATCAAGTAGTACAAGCACTGGATATACTGCAACCATAAACGATTCGATTACTTCATCTACAGCACCGACAGAAACCAGCACAGCTGCATCTCAATCGATTACAGAATCTACTTCTGGAGATATTACCGAAACCACGACTAAAGTATCTGCTCAGCCAACAATAACCGATTCGTCTACTTCATCTACGGCACCGACAGAAACTGACACAGCTGCATCTCAATCGAGTACAGAATCTACTTCTGGAGATATTACGGAAACCACGACTAAAGTATCTGCTCAGCCAACAATAACAGATTCGACTACTTCATCTACAGCACCGACAGGAACTAGCACAGCTGCATCTCAATCGAATACAGAGTCTACTTCGGAAGGCACTACAGTGACTGCGACTGTAGCATCTACTCAGCCCACGTCTGAATTGGGTACGGAAACTACTTCTGAGGCCACTACTACGAAGAAGCCTAATAACGCCGTAGTTTGTGATAAGGCAGGATTCTATCCGGATCCAACACGCTGTGACAAATTCTATCGTTGCGTTGACAATGGAAATGGCTTCAACGTGTATCATTTCGACTGCGCACCTGGAACCATATGGGATCCTAGCATCGACACGTGCAACTATACCGAGTCCGTGTATCCACCAAGAAATTGCACGATGCCTCCGTCAAGTTCATCTACTAGTACAGAACAAACATCAAGTAGTACAAGCACTGGATATACTGCAACCATAAACGATTCGATTACTTCATCTACAGCACCGACAGAAACCAGCACAGCTGCATCTCAATCGATTACAGAATCTACTTCTGGAGATATTACCGAAACCACGACTAAAGTATCTGCTCAGCCAACAATAACCGATTCGTCTACTTCATCTACGGCACCGACAGAAACTGACACAGCTGCATCTCAATCGAGTACAGAATCTACTTCTGGAGATATTACGGAAACCACGACTAAAGTATCTGCTCAGCCAACAATAACAGATTCGACTACTTCATCTACAGCACCGACAGGAACTAGCACAGCTGCATCTCAATCGAATACAGAGTCTACTTCGGAAGGCACTACAGTGACTGCGACTGTAGCATCTACTCAGCCCACGTCTGAATTGGGTACGGAAACTACTTCTGAGGCCACTACGAAGAAGCCTAATAACGCCACAGTTTGCGATAGGCCAGGATTCTATCCGGACCCAGCACTGTGTAACAAATTCTATCGTTGCGTTGACAATGGAAACGGCTTCAGCGTGTTTTATTTCAACTGCGGACCTGGAACCATATGGGATCCTAGCATCGACACGTGCAACCATCCCGAGTCCGTGTATCCTCCAAGAAATTGCACGATGCCTCCGTCAGGTTCATCTACTAGTACAGAACAAACATCAAGTAGTACAAGCACTGGATATACTGCAACCATAAACGATTCGATTACTTCATCTACAGCACCGACAGAAACCAGCACAGCTGCATCTCAATCGATTACAGAATCTACTTCTGGAGATATTACCGAAACCACGACTAAAGTATCTACTCAGCCAACAATAACCGCTTCGACTACTTCATCTATAGCGCCGACAGAAACTGGCACAGCCTCATCTCAATCGATTACAGGATCTGCTTCTCAAGGTGCTACAGTGACTGAGACTGTAGCATCTACTCAGCCTACGTCTGTATCGAGTACGGAAACTACATCAGGGGCAACTACGAAGAAGCCTAATAACGCCATAGTTTGCGATAGGCCAGGTTTCTATCCGGACCCAACGCGGTGTGACAAATACTATCGTTGCGATGACAATGGAAACGGCTTCAGCGTGTTTTATTTCAACTGCGGACCTGGAACCATATGGGATCCTAGCATCGACACGTGCAACCATCCCGAGTCCGTGTATCCTCCAAGAAATTGCACGATGCCTCCGTCAGGTTCATCTACTAGTACAGAACAAACATCAAGTAGTACAAGCACTGGATATACTGCAACCATAAACGATTCGATTACTTCATCTACAGCATCGACAGAAACCAGCACAGCTGCATCTCAATCGATTACAGAATCTACATCTGGAGATATTACCGAAACCACGACTAAAGTATCTGCTCAGCCAACAATAACCGATTCGTCTACTTCATCTGCGGCACCGACAGAAACTGACACAGCTGCATCTCAATCGAATACAGAGTCTACTTCGGAAGGCACTACAGTGACTGCGACTGTAGCATCTACTCAGCCCACGTCTGAATTGAGTACGGAAACTACTTCTGAGGCAACTACGAAGAAGCCTAATAACGTCACAGTTTGCGATAGGCCAGGTTTCTATCCGGACCCAGCACTGTGTAACAAATTCTATCGTTGCGTTGACAATGGAAACGGCTTCAGCGTGTTTTATTTCAACTGCGGACCTGGAACCATATGGGATCCTAGCATCGACACGTGCAACCATCCCGAGTCCGTGTATCCTCCAAGAAATTGCACGATGCCTCCGTCAGGTTCATCTACTAGTACAGAACAAACATCAAGTAGTACAAACACTGGATATACTGCAACCATAAACGATTGGAGTACTTCATCTACAGCACCGACAGAAACTGGCACAGCTGCATCTCAATCGAGTACAGAATCTACTTCTGGAGATATTACGGAAACCACGACTAAAGCATCTACTCAGCCAACAATAACCGCTTCGACTACTTCATCTATAGCGCCGACAGAAACTGGCACAGCCTCATCTCAATCGATTACAGGATCTGCTTCTCAAGGTGCTACAGTGACTGAGACTGTAGCATCTACTCAGCCTACGTCTGTATCGAGTACGGAAACTACATCAGGGGCAACTACGAAGAAGCCTAATAACGCCATAGTTTGCGATAGGCCAGGTTTCTATCCGGACCCAACGCGGTGTGACAAATACTATCGTTGCGATGACAATGGAAACGGCTTCAGCGTGTTTTATTTCAACTGCGGACCTGGAACCATATGGGATCCTAGCATCGACACGTGCAACCATCCCGAGTCCGTGTATCCTCCAAGAAATTGCACGATGCCTCCGTCAGGTTCATCTACTAGTACAGAACAAACATCAAGTAGTACAAGCACTGGATATACTGCAACCATAAACGATTCGATTACTTCATCTACAGCATCGACAGAAACCAGCACAGCTGCATCTCAATCGATTACAGAATCTACATCTGGAGATATTACCGAAACCACGACTAAAGTATCTGCTCAGCCAACAATAACCGATTCGTCTACTTCATCTGCGGCACCGACAGAAACTGACACAGCTGCATCTCAATCGAATACAGAGTCTACTTCGGAAGGCACTACAGTGACTGCGACTGTAGCATCTACTCAGCCCACGTCTGAATTGAGTACGGAAACTACTTCTGAGGCAACTACGAAGAAGCCTAATAACGTCACAGTTTGCGATAGGCCAGGTTTCTATCCGGACCCAGCACTGTGTAACAAATTCTATCGTTGCGTTGACAATGGAAACGGCTTCAGCGTGTTTTATTTCAACTGCGGACCTGGAACCATATGGGATCCTAGCATCGACACGTGCAACCATCCCGAGTCCGTGTATCCTCCAAGAAATTGCACGATGCCTCCGTCAGGTTCATCTACTAGTACAGAACAAACATCAAGTAGTACAAGCACTGGATATACTGCAACCATAAACGATTGGAGTACTTCATCTACAGCACCGACAGAAACTGGCACAGCTGCATCTCAATCGATTACAGAATCTACATCTGGAGATATTACCGAAACCACGACTAAAGTATCTGCTCAGCCAACAATAACCGATTCGTCTACTTCATCTGCGGCACCGACAGAAACTGACACAGCTGCATCTCAATCGAATACAGAGTCTACTTCGGAAGGCACTACAGTGACTGCGACTGTAGCATCTACTCAGCCTACGTCTGTATCGAGTACGGAAACTACATCAGGGGCAACTACGAAGAAGCCTAATAACGCCATAGTTTGCGATAGGCCAGGTTTCTATCCGGACCCAACGCGGTGTGACAAATACTATCGTTGCGATGACAATGGAAACGGCTTCAGCGTGTTTTATTTCAACTGCGGACCTGGAACCATATGGGATCCTAGCATCGACACGTGCAACCATCCCGAGTCCGTGTATCCTCCAAGAAATTGCACGATGCCTCCGTCAGGTTCATCTACTAGTACAGAACAAACATCAAGTAGTACAAGCACTGGATATACTGCAACCATAAACGATTCGATTACTTCATCTACAGCATCGACAGAAACCAGCACAGCTGCATCTCAATCGATTACAGAATCTACATCTGGAGATATTACCGAAACCACGACTAAAGTATCTGCTCAGCCAACAATAACCGATTCGTCTACTTCATCTGCGGCACCGACAGAAACTGACACAGCTGCATCTCAATCGAATACAGAGTCTACTTCGGAAGGCACTACAGTGACTGCGACTGTAACATCTACTCAGCCCACGTCTGAATTGAGTACGGAAACTACTTCTGAGGCAACTACGAAGAAGCCTAATAACGCCACAGTTTGCGATAGGCCAGGTTTCTATCCGGACCCAGCACTGTGTAACAAATTCTATCGTTGCGTTGACAATGGAAACGGCTTCAGCGTGTTTTATTTCAACTGCGGACCTGGAACCATATGGGATCCTAGCATCGACACGTGCAACCATCCCGAGTCCGTGTATCCTCCAAGAAATTGCACGATGCCTCCGTCAGGTTCATCTACTAGTACAGAACAAACATCAAGTAGTACAAGCACTGGATATACTGCAACCATAAACGATTCGATTACTTCATCTACAGCACCGACAGAAACCAGCACAGCTGCATCTCAATCGACTACAGAATCTACTTCTGGGCCAACTACGAAAAAGCCTAATAACGTCACAGTTTGTGATAGGCCAGGTTACTATCCGGACCCAATACGGTGTGACAAATTCTATCGTTGCGATGACAATGGAAACGGCTTCAGCGTGTTTTATTTCAACTGCGGACCTGGTACCATATGGGATCCTAGCATCAACACGTGCAATTATGCCGATGCCGTGTATCCTCCAAGAAATTGCACGATGCCTCCGTTAGGTTCATCTATTAGTACAGAACAGGCATCAGGTAGTGCAAGCACTGGATATACTGCAACAATAACCGATTCGACTACTTCATCTACAGCGCCGACAGAAACTGGCACAGTTGCATCTCAATCGAGTACAGAATCGACTTCTGGGGCAACTACGAAAAAGCCTAATAACGTCACAGTTTGTGATAGGCCAGGTTACTATCCGGACCCAATACGGTGTGACAAATTCTATGAGTGTATTGACAATGGAAACGACTTCGACGTGAAATATTATGATTGTGCATACGGAACCATATTTGATCCTAGCATCAATAGATGCAATGTTCCGGAGTCAGTGCATTCTCCAAGAAATTGCACGATGTCTACTACTACGGAAGGATCATCGACGTTTGAAACGACTACAGGATCAACGAGTGGGGGAAGCACCGATAGTAGTACAGCATCCAGCTCAGGACAGACTACCGAAACAGCGGCATCAACTACAGGATCGACTACCGATGCTTCTATCCCAACGCCTTGTCCAATTGGAAATTTAACCGATGAACAAATAGTACTAGTCTGCCCAACTGGTTTCCGAAGACATCCGAAATATTGCAACCTATTTTATCAATGTACTATGGAAAACAATGTGGACATCAAAGTACTGGTACTGAGTTGCCCAGAGGGATTGATCTTCGACGATCAAAAGTTACAGTGTTTGCCTGAAGACAAAACCGACCAACATTGCAAGGGTACCAAAGCTTCTGCACGATTTTACAGAAGATTAGAGGAGAGTTCTGTGTCTCCTGTAAGTATTTGATTTTAAATTTTTACTTGTACCTTTTTTAAAGCATATCTGAGTATTTTCTTTTAAATATCTATTTGATTTCAGATCAAAGCATCGAGCGAGGTACTATGTCCAGGAGCGGGACACTATCCTTACAAACAAGGCTGCAGTAGCGTGTTCTATAATTGCAAACAGAATTCCACGGACAATCTTCAAGGTTATTTGTATAAATGTCCAGAGAACTTCTTGTACTGGTCAGTTTCGAGGAGATGCGAGCGTGCAACACAATTACCATTGTGCACGATATTTGGGCATAAAGATAAAGAGAATTGGGAGGGAAGATGGGAGATTCCAATAGAAGAGTCTAATCTGTCTGCCCGAAGTCTGTTTGTCTAAATTTTCATAAAAAGCTATTAGTGGTTCGAATGGACAGCGTAAACTCTCAGGACAATTTCTGCTCGTATTTTCTATTAGATCTATTTAAAGGTCGTAACTTTTACTTATTAAAATATGAGTAAATTACCTTTGCAACATGGCTGCGGAAGATCTCATAAAGAAACATTCAGATCTTCAACAGTCATCTTGCCGTAATTAATAACTCTATATCGATTCATGTGCAAAAAGTAATTCTTAACTATTTTTCGAGAATATAATAGGTATTTTCCTATGATTTTCCGTAGCGAGATCGTAAAATCATTGGAAAACCTTCGCGAGTGTTGGGGTTTTCGGTTGAGGGATTTATATGCAATATTCGACTGTATTCAGTAATTTATAATATTTATTTATAGAGTCGAACATTTTCTTGCGACTACGTGCCACGATTTATATAATTTTATGTTAATGTAACCATAATAAATCAAAATTGACGATAATAAAATTAATATCCATAGGTGAATATAATAATTAAAGATTAGAATTTTGAGTACGGCGAAATATAAAATATAGAATGTTTGGCGTTTAATAAATTTATCCGACGAATTTAATAGTGCTCAAACTTTTCACTGTGAAAGTATATTTACAACCTCAGGACCATGTTCTGAATACAGTACAAAAAACAATAAGCTTGGGAAGATAATTTTGTATATAATTACGTGTTAATTATTCTAATTACTGCTTCCTTTATATGAAACATCATTCATTGCGTTTAATTTCTTCTTTCAATTGCGATGAGATATCGAGTATCGTTAAGGTACCCTTTGTAAAAAAAAAGGGAGCATTGCGTTTAACACGTTTATTTAGACGTAAAATATCCCTAATGTAGTCATTGAATGAGTACAAGTATTGTGTGTGTTTGTGTTAGATTCTTCTGAAAATTGTTATTAATGAATAATAATAATGAATAATAAATAATGAATTTTCACATAAAATAAAGAAGTGCAAAATTCTACAGATCTCTCATATCTATCCCGTCATATTTCCTGGTTGTGAAAGAAGGTTAAAACTCAGTTAAAAATAACTTATAGCGATATTTGTTTTTCTAGAACACTGCTGAAAATAAATCATTTAAAAAATTAAGTCGATTGTCTAGCACCATTCGATTACACTGGCCGATTGTAATTTACTTTGTGTGTGCGTACGTATGACGTGACTGTGACTCATATAAGTCATATACTCATACTTTACTATATTACAGCCAGTCGAACAGCAGAGCCGTGGATGAGTAGGTGGTTGTTAAATTGAATTAATTGTTATCTATACAAAAGTATTCAGGAAGATCTAAGCGTCTAAGAAAAATTGCAAATAACAATCACTCTTAACAGAGCAAAATGTTTCGCAGTTCGCTTAATTTTGACAAATTATTAGGTACGTTTTTGTCGCTTATATCAGATGAACAAGATGTCCGACTGTCGAATTATATTTTGAATTTTTTTTATAGATAAAGCAACGAATCCTTATCAACTTGAACCTGACTGGGTAGCAGTACTTCAAATATGTGATTTAATACGTCAAGGGGATGTGCAGTAAGCGAATATTATTATTTAGTCCGAAGTTAACCTTACTATTTCTTAACCATGATGAAACAATGACATTCTCAATTTACTGTGCATATGCAATTATTTTTCACATATTTTTCATATTTTGTAAAAGTGAATACTGTTTTAACTTTTTCTTATTTATTGTTTCATATTGTATCATAATGGCAGAAATAGCATTGTGCCATTTAAGTATAGTTAATAATGAAATCAAGTTTTAATTTTTTTATGTGTACAGACCTAAAGCAGTACTTGCAGCCATCAAAAAGAGAACAACAAATATAAATCCACATGTAGCTTTGTATGCTCTATTGGTGAGGAAAAATACGACTAACTGTCTGAGTAAATATTTTATTTTTGGAATTATCAGTTGCACTCTAAAAATATTATTCCTTGTATAGGTTTTAGAATCTTGTGTCAAAAATTGTGGTACGCTTATACATGATGAAATTGGTACTAAGCAATTCATGGAACAACTTAAAGAATTAGTAAAGACAACGACTTATGATAATGTTAAACTTAAAGCTTTAGAATTGATTCAAGCCTGGGCACATGCCTTTCGAAATTGTCCTAAATATAGAGCAGTGCAAGTATGTTTAATAAATGTGTTTTAATTATGCTTTATTTTAAATAATATAAAATGTTAATATTAATGGAACATGTGCATATCAGGATACACTTAATATTATGAAAGCTGAAGGATATAAATTTCCCACTTTAAAAGAAAGTGATGCTATGTTTATTGCTGACACTGCCCCAGCATGGGCAGATGGAGATGTGTGTCATCGTTGTCGCGTATCATTTAGTATGGTACAAAGAAAACATCACTGCAGAGCATGTGGTCAAGTATTTTGTAGTCAATGTTCGAGTAAAGTATCCACATTGCCTAAATTTGGAATTGAAAAGGAAGTTAGAGTGTGCGAAGCATGCTATGAAAAAGTTAATAAGTATGTATTAAATTTATTTTTATGTTACACTTTTATTATTTTATCTATATTTTTAATTCATTCATTTATTTCCACAGACCATCCACTGCTCAAATTAAAGAGGGAGATTTACCTGCTGAATATCTCAACAGCTCTTTAGCTCAACAACAACAAGTATATAACTATATAAAAAAGTTAGAAATTAGAAAGTATACATATATCGTAACATACAATATCCCATATTAATAGGTACCTCCCAGGAAAACAGCAGCAGAACTACAAGAAGAAGAAGAACTTAATCTTGCCATAGCCTTAAGTCAGAGTGAAGCAGAACATCAAGAAAAAGAAAAAAAACGGGGAAGTCGTACAACAAAAGTAAACCCATCCAGCACACGCGTTGCGAGAGCATCTTCTCCACCACCATCACCTGTTAGTTTTAAATAGCACAAAACTTTAATAGAAAAGTACTATGATTTCAATTTTTCAGCAAGAAGAGACGGAGGTTGATCCTGAGCTTGCAAAGTACTTGAATCGTAAACGTTGGGAATTAAGACAAAGTGCATTAGAAGAACATAGTTCTAGAGCAGATGTTACCAGTCCTTCTGCTCCTAATATAAGTAGCCCAATGCCACAAAAAGTTATAATTGTTAAACAACAGAACGGAGAAGTTGATACTCAAATGGAAGAATTTGTTAATGCTTTACGATCTCAAGTTGAAATTTTTGTTAATAGAATGAAAAGCAATTCGTCAAGAGGCAGATCAATTGCTAATGATAGTTCTGTACAAACTTTGTTTTTAAATATTACTGCTATGCATTCAAGGTTTGTTTTAAAAGATATTTTTTATGTACATAATATGATATAAAATTCGATGATACAATAAACGAATTCTTTCAGATTATTGAGATATATTCAAGAACAAGACGATAGTAGAGTATACTACGAAGGTCTTCAAGATAAATTAACACAAATGAAAGATGCTAGAGCTGCCTTGGACGCTTTGCGGGAAGAACATAGAGAAAAATTACGAAGACAAGCGGAAGAAGCTGAGAGGCAAAGACAGATGTTGATGGCTCAAAAATTGGCGATTATGAGGAAGAAAAAACAAGAATATTTACAATACCAACGTCAACTTGCTTTACAAAAAATCCAGGAACAAGAAAGAGAAATGCAAATGAGACAAGAACAACAAAAGCAACAGTATATAATGGGTGAGTTTAAATAAATAACGCACAAAATCGTAAAATGATTTTTATTTTATTAAATATATTTTAGGTGGCTATCAAGCTGTCTCTGGTTTTATTGGACCATCTCAAGGTTCACCTGTGCGGCACGTCCAGTATGAAACACCAGGAACTAACTACAACCCTATGTCACCAACAAATCAAGGATTTATATATGGACAACCTACTATGAAACAATATCCTATGCAAAGTTACAATATGCCACCTCATGTAATGGGGCCAATAGCTAATCAAGACCAACAGCCAACCGATGCTGTTCAGGGGCATGAAGGAATGGGCCGAATTTCTGTTTCTGGCCCAGGAATGGTTAGTACAACTCCAAATTATATTTAAACGTATACACTTCTTTTTTCGGTACTTCTATTGAGTTCCTTAAATAGTTCAAAACATTTTGAATCATATATTTTATTTAATTATTTTCTACATTTCTTTTGAAGATGTCTCAAATTACAAATCCCATACCGCAACTTCAGCAGGCAGGTGGACATCAAATGGGACCGCCATCACAAGGTCCTCCACCAAGTCATATAACGCAAACGCAGCCGACACCGGTACATTTGCCACCGCAACAGGGTGCTCCACAAATCACACAATCAGGACCACCAACTCAGATGAGTATACCTCAGGTACCTCAGAGTCATATGGGTCCTTCACCTGCACAAATAGGACCTGGAGCTCATGGCCCCCCTGGACAAGTTGTTGGTTTGCCACCACAAATGGGACCTCAGCAACCGTCTACGATGTCAGGTCCTCAAGGACCCTCGATGCAGTCTCATGTTTCAAATACACCTATTTCATCTCAAGGAACAGGAACTATCCAAGTACCTCCTGGAACTACGATTGGAACGATGTTAACATCGAATCCGCCGATGCAAGGTCCTCAGGGAGCTAGTGTGCCGACAATGCAAGGTATGGCCCAGGCCCCGGTATCTCAAGGACAACAATTACAGTATCAGCCACCAAATTCTCTACCAGCTGCATCAAATGAATCCACACAAGTGAAAAAAGATGCGAAGCTGGAAACAGCAGAACTAATTTCCTTTGATTGAAAAAATTATGTGTGCATACAAGATAACTCATAATAAGAAGTGCATTTAAGGTAATCATTTTGCATACCAATTTTGATCTTAAATTGACATTGACTGTTTCAATTTGATGATAAAATTTTTTACGCTGTTTATTGAATTGGCAAAAATATAAATTTTTGAAACTATTATTGATAATTCTAAAAATACTGATTTAAACTTTGCAATTTATCAGTGAATAATGATATTTTACAGTATATTAGGAAAAAATGGTTATATCATTATTGGTATTTATTTTAAGTTATAGAAATTCTCAACAATATATACACAAATCAAATATATATCTTTCTTTGCATAATTTTTAAATATATATCTGATAAAAGGTTATAATACTTAAATAGCAAAGGCATACATTTCATGTATATGTATCTAAATGTAATGTATGTACAAAATATTTATATGTTACATAGCATAAAAGTGAAGAAAACTAATTTCATCTATACCTGACCTTTTGCTGGATATATTGTATATGATCTTATTTTTTTACAAGTTTAATTTTAAAATATTTTTTTCCTTGTGAAAATCAAAAAGAAAGTATTACGATCCACGAGATTTAAAAAAATGTTACATATAGTAAAATCCTTTATTATATCAATCAAACATCTTTTATCTTCGTTCAATATTGCATTTACATTCTTATTTTTTCTCTTTTCTTTGCTAATTTCTGAAAGAATTTTCGTGTGACCTATATTTTTTTAGAAATTTGTTTTCGCAATCATATTGTCTCCACTTGACCCTTTCTGCGTGGTTTCACTTCTTGCGGACAGGTGAACGATGTCTCTTCCGAATGTTTTCTGATCATAGTTGATGGCTCGCCATTAGCTGAACAAGTAGAAATTTGACTGTCTTTCTTTTCTTGACATATATGTGATATATTCAATCCATTAGAAGTTAAGGATGCTTTTCGAATTCGCATATCTTCTAAAGGAATTTCTTCGCTTCGTGGTCTTGGCATTTTCGGTGAATTATCCCGAGATCGTAATCCATTTTCGTGACTTTTTTCATTTGACACAGTATCACCGCGTTTCGGAGTTGACGACGAAAGACCGGGGGTAGGTCTTGCAGCATTTTCTCTACGCATTTGTGCTGCGAATCCAGGAACTTTATTTACGGTGAACATTGGACGCGGCAGATGTTCTTTTGGTCTCTGAGCACGTCCTACTAATCCTGAAATTAAAATGTTATTTAGTTCTTATAATTCTTTTAAGTCTCATCAAACTAATTTAGTATTGCAATATATTTTACGTTCGTGTCGAAAACCACGTAGTGCATAATTTGGTGGTGTCGTGGCGTGAGGTATACTTGTAGGAATATCGAGTAGTCTTGCAATTTGATTCATTTTCTTCTGTCGTGCTTTTATTCTTCCTTTTGTTAGCCTTTAATTAAAAGCAAATTTACTGAATCACGTTCTGATAATAAATATTAATTACACCATACAAGTTTACCTTTGTTTCGCGGCCATACATCTTATATGATCATCGAAAATGAATTTTGTTGATAACAATGGAACACGATTGCCAGTACTACTGCTTAAAGGTTTATAGATTGTCAAGTGTAGACATCTAGAATCATCTTTGTCACCTGCAACTTCGATATCTTGCAGAAACCCTACCAATTTTGCCACTCCCCAACCTAGTTTACTAGTATCAGGTTCAACAAGAATTAGTTGCACAATGTCGATAACTAGAAAACGACGGATTTTCTGACCATCTTTCCACACAACTGTACATGCGATTAAATCGCTATTATCTATATAAAAAAATAATCAGGATTTAGTATTTATAAATTTCTGAATATTTAATTTAGAATTTGCTAAAACAAAATGACTTTTACTTAAATCAAGAACATTGTCAACTTGAATACAGTTGATCGGATTTGTTAGTGGTAACTGTGTTTCTACTTCCATATTAAGGGTCAGTGATAGATCTCTTATTAAAAAGAATACTCGTATGGCGCGTCGTGCTCTTTCAACCTGTGCAAACATTATTTTTGTTTCTTATTAATAGGTTTCACAGTTTGCATTACATTAACAATATGTATTATCAAATAAAAGACTTTATCTCCAAAAAATATTTACATCTCCACATGGTAGTCTTTTAGTAAATTCGATACCCGTCATTGGAGTTCCCGTTGGCGGTAATAGAATATTACTGTCCATCATTAACCATTCAACATTCAAAGGTCGTTTCTGGATTTCGCTATATTCATCTTCAAACATATCTAAGAATATGTCTTCGCTCTGAAAATAGAATTAACTAATTTTTTTACAATCTGTAATATTTAAAATAGAAAGAGACAAATATAACACACCTTATAAAAATTCTTTAATAGCGATGTGCTCTGTTCTTTGGCTGCTTCAATTGCTGCCAAATGTGAATCTTTTAACATACTTTGACCTTCTGACATTACTAATTGTATTAACAATTTAATTGTCAATTCCAAAGTAACAAGTCTCACCTTAGCATCTGACAAAAATATTGTTCGTAAAAACGTAGATTATTATTTTGGAAATTAGAGAAGATATTCTGGAAAATGACTCACTTGTTTGACAACTTAATGTTATGATATGAATCAGTCTATCTATTAAAATTTCATTATATAAACCTGTAGTTGAATTTCGTGAATTGCATAAAATTGGATCCAAAGTTTTACGATCTATGCCCTTGAAAATGAATTTTATTAGAACAGTACTTTAGAATTTTATTAGATACAATAATTTGAAAATAGTTTTCTTACCTGATTATTAGCTAAAGCATAAAGTAAACACAACGCGAATAGAGCGGCATAATCGTTTTCTGTGCAAAATAAGGAATTTAAAATAGTTTCTAAGAATGGCTTATTTGATAATGATTCAGTTACATTTTTTTGAGTTTGAGGTGTTAAAGGAGTTTCTAATGCTAATCTTTGCTCCTTTTCTTCATCAGTAACATTTAAATGTTTGATTTCTTCCAAATCTTCAGCTGGAATATTTACGTCTAGTTGTTGTGGACTTATAAGTACTGATACACCTCCTGTTGAAGCAGTATCGAATGATGTACTAGCATGATTTGTTTCTGAAACATCTTCACTTCCATTTTTCACATTATCCTTTTCTTCTTTCAAATTACTTTCTTCTTCACAAAGTTCATCTGATACTGTCAAGGATTCACTTAAATTTTCTAAAGACTTCTCTAAACTTTCTCTCGGTGGTGAAAAAGCAATTGGCTTATCCAATGAAATATCACCATACATTTCAAGTACTTTACTTGCACCTGTTTGTATTGTTTTTAAATCTGACAGCAGCATTACTGCTGCTAGTGTATGTACAAGAGGACCATGAGAAACTATTAGAAATACTTGAGAAAGTAAAAATAAGGCTACAACAATGCTCACGTGTTTTCTTTCTTCCTATTAATCACAAATACAAATTACTACTATATCAAGTGATTATAGACTTATTAATTGGAAACATACCTGATTTTGGCACAGAAGATTTTTGTGTCTCATAAGTGAGTAAACATATAGTGGAACTAATAATTTATGAAGCAAGTGTTCTGATAAAACTTTATTTAAATCAGATATATTTAAACAAAGAATGTCATTTAAATAATGCAAATGATCTAAGTGTTCTGCTACTAAATCTGATAATCTGTTTTGACTTTGATGACTGAAACACACATATATTATGAAACATCCTCTGAATATGATAATTTAAATTATATTTGAAAATGACTTACTCAGCATCATTTCTAACACAAGTGTCAAGCTCTATAATGTGATTACCAATAAACCATACAAGATTGCTGAAATAGGGTGCAGCAGTGCGATCTCTTATAAATGCTAGCATGGAGGCATCTTCTACTCGATATACATTTAAAGTTAAAGTTCGCACTGCTATACGAACCATTCCTTCGGAGTGATTAAAAAATTTAATTGCCTCCGTATACAATGGAAAATCATTGGTGTGCTGATAAAAAAATCAAATTAAAACACATCCTCTTTTATGTGCTAAGTGCAGAATTTAAATAATGATGATGACAATGAAGATGAAATAATGACCACAGTAAAAAGCACATCATGAATAGATTAAATTATATGTATAATTAAATTAAAAAAAAATATATTAAAGGCAGCTACTATTAAAATTAATGAGCATGAGATTAGCAAAAGTGAAATAATAGACACAGAGGATTATCACGTGTACCTCGTTTACCTCATTATAAAAAAAGTGAATGGTATGTGCATTTAACTTCAAGCTTAAAGTCTTTAAAAAGCTGATGTAATATGCCATCACTTCCTCGTCGCTAAAGTCAAATTTGTGCACTATTATACTGTTTACATGATTATTACTAAGTAAATAATCTGGAAATAAATATTTGAATTGGAACTTTGCTAGAAGAGAGATCAATTAAAATTATAATATATAGTTTTGATAATAAACTTACATAAAGATGTCTCATTACGTATATTTTCAAATAATATATTTAAGGTCTGTAATAACTGAACACATACATAGCTTCCACATTTTTGTTTCATTATACGTAGGAAAAATGAAAGCATGTTCTTTTCCAAAAAGAAACTAGTAAAGAATATAGATAGTTATTGTTTATTATACATGAAAAGGAAAAAAGTTAAATAGCATCTACTTTACTAATGCTTACTCAAATACACTGCTATCATTTTGGTCACCCCATATTAAAATTTCAGCTATAGAACGAAGAGTTTCTACCAACAAACCCCTATTATTTTCTGACACAGTTTGATTTTTTGATAGTACATGATACAAGTACCTATATATAACAATGAATAAAATTTAGACAAAGTACAAATTTAAATATACATATACATACTTAAGATGCTCTAAAGAATGAGGATTTTTGGGTTTCCAAAGCCCTCCTCCAAACCAGCTCCGACTTCGAAACATTTTTTAGTAATACAACTGCATTCGGGTGGTGTCTTGCATTAAATTCATATTCCTTTTGTTTCTTTTTGTCACTTTTTTGTTTGATTAAAGTATTATCACCGACATTTGTTTATGTAATTAAAATTATAATCGTGTAAGGCTTATTTAAATATAAATTAAATCTTCATAAACGTTAAAAAGATTGTCGAAATAGCAATAAAATTTAACACATTGTTCAGGTTAGAGTTATTTTTCCATTATACATTTTAATTCTCTTCATCTAATTATCAACTATTATATTTCTATATAAAATGCATTTACATTATTGTACATCTTCCCAATTGCACAACAAACAAATTATCGAAATAATGTCAGTCACGTACGTTCAATTTTACACGACGCAAAACGAAGACTACCCTCCATTACTGAACAGTCAATGGAACTGTACGTTAGGTTAGTTAATGTCGTTTGTTATTATTATTTATAATTTTGTTAAATACTAAAAAAACGTGTTTGTTATATAAGGAAAAAAGTAGAATCTTTTTAACATTTCATTAAGTTTTGTATAAATTATATGAATATAAACGAACGAAGGTTATGATAAAGTAAGAAAATTTCAACATGATTTCATAATAAAGTGTGTTGACAAAGAGAAAAATATATATTGATATTGAGTCATCTGTAAATATTATAAGCTTGTATGATTCATAATAATGAGAGTTTTGGAATTATATAGTGGTATTGGTGGAATGCATTATGCTCTTCAAGGTAACCTATTATACTGCTATTATACTGCTATTTGTTAGTTATATTGTTTAACAAAATTTAACCTCTACTTTCTATCAAGTTGTTTATTACAAAAACGATATTATGTCTTAAATAAAATATATTAAATAAAATATATCTACAAAAAATTTTATTTTCAGAAAGTGGTATTAACGGAGATGTTGTTGCAGCAGTTGATATAAATACTGTTGCAAACAGTATATACAGATATAATTTTCCAAATGTATTACTTATGAATTGTAATATTCAATCACTTTCTGCAAAACTGATAAATGACTTAAATATAGATACTATATTAATGAGTCCTCCATGTCAACCTTACACAAGAGTTGGACTTCAGAGAGATATATCGGATAATAGATCATCTTCGTTACTTCATGTTCTTTCATTGATTCCACAATTGAGAACATTAAAGCATATATTGCTTGAAAATGTAAAAGGATTTGAAAAGTCTGAAATGAGAAATGCAGTATTAAAATGTATGAATATGTCTGGATTCAATTATAAGGAACTAATTCTAAGTCCTTGTCAATTTGGTATTCCAAATACCAGATATAGATATTATTTATTGGCTAAAAGGAAGGATTCTGAATTTTGTTTTGACCACTGTATATTAAATTTTAATCTACCAGAAGCTGTTTTAAAGGCCTTACCAAGAAGTAAACATAATTTATTATTAGAAGGTGCTAAAACAGATAAGAAGTGCTACAAATTAGAAAATATTTTAGAAAATGTTGAAAAGTCACAGTATTTAATTCCTAGAAAGTTGTTACAAAAGAGAGCTTGGTTGTTTGATATAAGAACATCTCAAAGCGATGGTTCTTGTTGTTTTACAAAAGCTTATAGTCATTATGCAGAAGGAACAGGTTCTGTATATTCTCCATATACCGAAGAAACAATCCAACAGATATTTTTAGAAGCAAATAAGTATGGCAAGCAATCATTAGAAGCATCAGAAGTTTTACAAAAATTAATGTTAAGATATTTTACACCTAAAGAAGTGTCTAGATTAATGTGTTTTCCTGAAGAATTTAAATTTCCAGAACATATAACATGTAAACAAAGATACAGACTTTTGGGAAATTCAATTAATGTGTATGTAGTTAGTAGATTAATATTTTTATTATATACTGAGAAAAAAATTACATGACATTCGCAGAAATATATTTTATATATATTTTTAATAAAAAAAATGTTTTATATTCCAAAACGAAGTTACAAATTTCTAACAGAAAAAATACAAAGAAATAAGTATAATAGGTAAATGAAGTCTCTATAATAACATATTTAGTTTTTGATATAAATACAGATCGTTCATGACCATCTAAGTCCTAAGTGATTACAAATGTTAGCATTTACATAATTTTTGTACTTTAGTCATTTACAATCATTCATAGTAGTATAATCATTGTTAACCAAGTATCATTGCAATCATTGCTTTTGATTAATATGAAGCTCACATTTCTCTTAATTCTTAATACATACTTAGAAGTGCTAGTAATTCAGTTTTTTGCATTGTGTAATTTTGGTACAGAATCGTTCAATACCCAGTAATGTTATTGCTTTTATGCTCAATAGAAAACTCTAGTATGTTTAAAATATTTTATATAGTTTCTAGTTCAGGTGGAATGTGAATCTTCTTTTCTATTGCAAATTTTTTTAGTGCTTGATATTTAGAGTGCCAAGATTCTATTTCTTCTCTCATATGATTATTGTCCTCCTGCATAGCTTCCATATCACGATATTCCTGTGTCTTTTCTGACTCTAACTCATCTTTTTGTTCAATTCGTTTGATACGACAACTGGCTGCATATCCTCTGTTTTTTAATGTGCGTCTACGTTGTTTCATACGAACTATTTCTTCTCGTGATAATCCACGCAATTTCAGCTGCCTGTTTAAATCCCTAACTGATATTGTCACTAGTTCATCGTCACTAATGTCTAAACAAGGACCAGGTGATAGTGGATCCTATACAAAAATTGATCATAATTTTTCATCAATTTCATTTTATGATAAATAGATACATATTTACTATATGTTATGTAGAATTATATAACATGTAAATATGAAAACAAATATTTTTTTAGATATTTCATAACATCATAAATTATTTAGAAATTACATATTTCGTCTTGTTTTCTTATGAATAATCATGAAAAGGCATTTATTTACGTACTGAAAAATTAGCTGTAATTATCTTTTCGAGAGAATTATAACTGACAATCTGCTTTCTTCTATGTCATATTAATGGACTTTAAAAACATATGATGCACTGATTAAAGGAGATCGTGCATTATACAGAGGGGCAACGTACCATCTTTATAGATCGTTTTCCATCCATGGATTTATTTCTCAACTGATTCTTTCAAGTTTCTGCGTCGAGAAACCACCAAAGTTTTGATTTTACTCTAGCTTTCACGCTTTGAAGAAAAATTCGCTTAGTCATCGTAGAATCTGATGCTGGTCAGTTCACCATTCAATTGATGATAGGTATCTTTCTAAAAACATGAACTTTGTCCATGAAAGATCTTTTATAGATTTCTAACAAGTACATCAACATTTTATTGAAAAAGAATATAGATCTGTATATTCTTTATATCATAAAAAGTTTGAGAACGATATTTGATTTCGAAAGAATTAAATATTATGTCTATCTTTTAAACTCTATAGATGGCGTATCATGATACTAAATAGGATATGTTTTCACTTTAGTTGACTTAATTCTCAATAGAGGGCTACCAAATTATATATTTTCTCGATAGTTGTTGCATGAATAGAGTTTCCTACATATTAGAGAATTTAAATGCATTTTGTTGAAACGGATTTACGAGTGGCGAAGATCGCTGCTAAGGCCAAATCTTCACCGTTGAAACCTAACCCCAATCTAGTTTTTACGTTCTTTTAAGAACTCTGTTGCATTTAGTCATTGTGATGTTATATATCACAATGAGGAAGAAAATTTGTAATTTTCTATGTTCTTCTGGTTTTCTCGCCCGGTCCCAGATGAAAAAATGCTCGTCTTCATTAAGATGAGAAAGGGTATTCTCGGTAAGTCCGTTTCTTTTTCTGGTATTTTACAAGGTAACCTGATTTTTTTAATTGTTATTAAGTAAACTGCAGATATTTATGCATAGATTTCACATAACGTGAAAAAGTATATAAAATATCCAAAGTATAGAGCTTTCAATAATATTTGATAGATAAACAATTTTCTACAGAGGTTGTACATTTTTTTAGTTTATATTCTTAAAAATATGAATTTGCATAAAAATACGTAGTCTAATTATCTTTTTATTAACAAAATTTTATCTATAAAATCATAATTCTTGCTTTAAGAATGGAACATAGCTTAAACTTTGTATAAAAAATGCATAGTTTTATTGGAATTTGTATCGATTATTGAAATTATTTCTATGTTGGTTTTTGTCTCGTTGAATTTTATTTTGTGTATAGTAGATGCTTGTAACTATTAAATTAAACATTAAATGTTCACGTAGTACTTCCGGTGTTTCAATACTGTAGGTGGCGTTCTAACAACGCGTTCTTCGAATGTATTCTCTTAATACGACATTAATTCCTTTTACTTTCTTCGGTATTTATGGTTATTCAATTAATACAGTGTTAATGGAAAGTGAAATATATGCAGTGTTCTTCTTAGACACATAAATGTGTCACGTAAGGAAGTAAAAATAGCGATTCAATTTCAAATATTATTGGCGCCATCCATGAATTCTTGCACGCTGGTTAGGATAACAAATAAAGTAAGTTTTCATTAAATAAACATAAACGAATATACAGCCCTCGTTACTGTATAATGAAAAATAAACGAAAGATCGGCAGTTTTGCAAATGTGAACGTAATAATGTGTATTTATAAAACGAATAGGGAGAATTGGAATGGAAAGGTCAGTTATCGAATGTGTATAAAGAGCAGAGTGATAGATTAATTTAGCTCGATGCAAATGTTTAATGCAATTAGTGTTTCATTCTATAGGAGTCTATTTTAAGCTATTGAATCAAGATCCTATGCAATTTATGCATGTATTTGTATGTTTGTATGTGTGAAATACATTATAAAACATACAAACACATGCATAAATTGCATATATATATATACACACACACACACACGTCTATCATGACTTTTTTTATCGAGTAGTATAGGTTAAAAATTTAATAAAACAAAATTACGAATACTTAGATTAAGATTCGTTTGAGAATGATTTGCCACGTTTTCAGAGAGTTCTATATGTATTTATTAATTACTAAATAATTTTTTACTAAATAATTCATTAATTGGTGAATAATACTAAAATTACTACAGTACATTAATTACTAAATAATACAATAAAATAGAAAATTTAATAAATACAACGAACACGTGTGTAAAATAGAATATTCTTATGGAGCATACATTACATTTTTAATAAAAATTTTTTATTATTCAAGGAAGAGAGGGTGTCAGTGCTGCAGTAATGCTTACTAACTTGTTTTTCTGTTCCAGATCCGGAGAATGGCTATTATCTTTTAGCAGTAATTCAATAGCTGAGAAAATGACAGGACTGGAGGAAGATGATAGGACGAGGAGGGCGACGCTACGAAGGATGGGCCGTAAGAAAGAAAATATTTATCACGTGAAAATACAGATGAGCTGTCGCTAAAGAAATATATCTATAGATTTATAGATTTTATGATAAGCGGAATTGCAAGGCTTATTATACCCCTTGATATCGTCATGTTCTACTTTAATTAATATAAATCGGAAAATTCTTAAATCAGTCACGTTCTTAAATTGATCGTTATTCGCGTTAGGTTAATATCTTTTACGTTTTCCATAAATGTAGACCAGTTTAGACCTTCTTATGATTCAACGACTTGTCGCATTGCGGCTGATTCAATGTCTAGGCATTTCGCTTCGTTCCCGAAATCATTTGCAACTGCAGCGATTGACTCGCGGCTCATAAATGCTTCGTTATCGCGAACAGGGCAGAGGTATGTATAATTTTCTTGATAGGGTTTGGGAAAGATGCCAGCGTAATGGACAAAGAAATCCGTGTCTAGGGAGATTAATGAAAGATGGCATAAGATATAAACTAGGGAACATCAGATTGAGTAAAGAGGGAAGATATACTCTGGAAAGGAATTTTATTTTTACGAAGATTTATCATCCTATTGTTCAAAAGCATTTGTGATTATTATAATAGAAGGTAAGGTATAATATAAGGTAAACGAATAATTCGAAAAATTCTGGAATATTGCTTTCAGATATTGGGAATATTATCGGGAAATTTCGTGTTGCATTCGCGATAGAACAAGGAGTGATGTATTTGATGCGCCGATGAGTCAACAGTTTGACTAATACTAGTCTGGTGGGTGTACAGAAATCCTCTCGGATCTGCGGGCTTTGATCGTCATGCGTTTCTAAATTTAATTGGCACGGTACATCGATTTCTATTCAGTACTGTTGACATAACCGTAAGTCTCGCTGGTATAAATTGATAGATGTAGTTTCGACTTGGTATCAAACGTCTTTCATAACATTGCAGTTTGTTTAAACGGGAACGTTATTCTCAGAGCTTTAACTTGCAATTTGACTTACTGTTGTGCCATCGATTCATTATAGCCGTTAAAAATCCACATAGTTTGTAAAACAAGCTTTCTAATTTCCATATAGAGTTGTTTGGTCATCGGTACAATGAATAATTCTGTCCACACGAGATAATAAATAGATAACAGAAACGACTACTTCGATTACTATCTAAATTAATGCTATTAATCCGTGAGGTCATGGTGTAGCATTAAACAGCTTATTCGTCGCTGGTCGAAGTTCATTAGCATATACCAGATATTCCGCACAGTATCTTGATCTGCGTGGCACGCTGTCACCGTTAATCCTTTACAATCATATTCGATTTGTCTCTGTATCATGATATCCTTCCTCAGCTATCAGTTTCTCGCAGGCCTTATGATCTTTTGCTTTTCTATACAATTTTCATAAATTCTATTTTCGATCCTGTAAAAACTACCATCAATTAGAATAGTGTAGATTATACACTTGTCGCAATAGAGTAAGATTCATCAGTATCCAAAACAACAGTAAAATTAAAATGGGATTGAAATGCCCTATCTGTTATTTTGCAACATCGAAGAAAACCGAAGTTTTATCATTTTATTTTTATCATCTCTGTTTTTCTTCGAATTTCAAATATTTTGTAATTATTCTACTAGGTCGTCCGAAAAGTTTCTTTCGTTTTATAAGGAAATAATGGATACACAACATTTTTCGTTTCATATTATTTTATTGAATTACGTATGATCCATTTTGTTCTATCAAGATAAAGATCACAACGTTCGACAGATTAGGTTTCATGTTTGTATAAAGATGCATCGTTGTAAAAGACGGGTCTGTAAAAGAAAGACACTTTTCGGACAACCTAATATAACGAATCAGATAAAGCATATACGATTATTACACGTGATTATGCAGACAGCTGATTTATTACTAACGTAACAATTAATTAAACAACAGTCGTGTCTCATTGAAACGCTAATGAAATTTCAATATATTTTATGTAACACATACAATATAAAGCTTTGTGTGTTAGATATTCAAATACTTCCGTGAGCCACTACGCCTTTTAAACTTAAAAAAGGATACTTACGTAAGATTTTACATTTTATCTAAGAGGAACAGGCTCTTGATCGTCCTTAAAGCATCTTTAGAGCAAAGACGACATACGGAGTTTCTATACTAAATATTCGAATACTTTCATCGAGTCACAGTATCCTGAAAAATGGAAAAAAAAGCCAGAACATTTTAACTAACGGGGGAGCAGTAAGCCTGATCGGTTTGAGCGTTTTCAAAGCAAAGAGGATTCTCTAAAGTAGACGAAAGTTTTAGATGGCTCGTCGAGTTTACACGTTCCTTATCGTCTTGATCGTCGTCATCCTCGTCGTCGTCGTCGTCGTCGACACACCAGGCGTCGTGTCGTTTCGACGTCCTCGGACGTCCTCGGACTTGTTCGGGCGTCGCGCCGATGTTCCGTCGCGACGCTGCTGACAGTCGGTGGCCGAGCATCGCGACGCGCGCATCGTACAAGCGTGCTAAAATTTTCATTCGTGACACGCGACCTGCCTTTTTTTCTTTCACAAAAGAAACAGAACGCGAGAACCTAACCGCCGTCTCGATCGTGATAACGCGTTTCCGCGCGGCCGTTTTCGTTTCCCTCGCCCGATCGTCGACGACCGGGAACTACGTGGGACGCAGGGAACACGCTTAGCCGCAACTCGAAACTGCAGAAAATGCACAACACCTGCTGTCTGTCACGCGGACAACACTGATGGTCTGTATCGTAAACGTGCGTGATAAGAAAAAATGATTCTCTCTCGAGAGTGTCATCGCGAGAACAACGTACAAACGCTGCAACCCCTTAGATCGAGCTTGGATCGAGAGGGTGATTTCATTCGAAGCGTCTAAGGGGTGGAAATTGCGGGAATACGAGGTTGACGAAGGGAATACCGTGTTTCTTTATAAAAATAGTCGTTAAAGTGCTCGGGGATTTTCTATCTACGCAAACAGAATAATTTATAACCGCAAAGATGACGCTTGGGGGAAGATCCTTCTTCGTACTCGTTTTATTCTTTTCTTTTTTCCCATAAAATTAATTGCCTCTTTTCACTCGTTTTTGGTAACGCAATTTAGAGACCCTCGTGGATAATAAACGGACTTACAAGCGCATGCACAGCTATCTCGAATGACCGGTTTAAATTAGCAGGGGTGAAATATTTCGCTTCGAAATTCGGATAATTCGAGCAGCAGGAAGCGTCCAGTGACGCAGACGTATAGCTTTCATTGATGTTTCCGAATTAGGTATTAAACAGCTCTGTGTTTGAAGATTCCGATTGATTCACTTTAACGAACAACGTACCTTCTGTTCTCTGTCCATGTTTATGTTTGCGTTTTGTTCTTGCCGATATTAAATTGAATGGAGCGCGTGAACGACAGAAAACAGCGTGGTGCAGCTCGCAAAGAAAATTAATTGGCCTCGGCAGCATCTTTCGGTTCTTGGAACTTTACAAATCGCCATCTCTTCTGAATCGCCTCGCGTTTCGTGCTTTTTTCTCACTCAAAGTGTCCGTTTTTCCAGTAGCGAGGGAAATCGTTCGTACGCGTCGCAGCAGCGCGCTTGTTTATCTCTGTCGAAATGTTTTTACGCGAACGTCCTTGGAAATATAGTAATTCCCTGTCAATCCGATGTTCATTGATGAGAACGTTGTAGGTTCCATCTTGCGCAAGTTTTCACGTGTTATTACGCCTCGGATTTCCTCGAAGCTTTTCTTGTCAACCTGCTCGTCGCGTCGATTCTCGCCGAGAAAGCAATATCGCACATTTACGTACAACGAAGGCAAGCTAGTGCACGATGTTTCTCGCAAGGATCGCCCACATATTGTAATTTTAATAGCTATTTCAGCGTTATGTCGTTTGCCTGATAATTCGAATGAAAACAATGCAACGTTGGAACACCATCGAAGATAGTCTAACAATAAACACAAGTCGTCGACGTTTTGTTTCCCTGTTTGAACAGACCCGTACGTTTTCGTTTATTTGGATATATACCCAATCAATTAATTTGCAAAGCTAACGAATCATTATACCGCATTTAACTGTATTCAACAGCGACATTATCAATTATCTTTCTCTATTAAAAATTGGAACTTTTGGTTTGCCATTCCGTAAAATAAATCTGGATCATTTAAATCTGGACCTCTCTCTTAAGACATTCCCCCCCTCCCCCCCTCTCTCGTTATGTTCGTTGATTCGTCTAATTGTACCTTGTTCTCGTAATTAGTTCTTTCAACATCGTTAGCGCTATTTTTCGAAATTCATCTTGTTACGGTTCCCTCGTTTTATCCTCTCGTTTTTTCTCTTCTGGTCGATGTGTTTTATTTATGTGCTGTATTTTATTACCGAGATAGTCGTAACAATTTGCAATGACGATTAAATGCGTTTTAGCGAAAGATTATTATAGACGATAAATTATATGTATGTCAAGTTGAAAGAATTTTCCTAAACTATACCACGTTCAATTTCAAACACATTTATTCCTTTATTATGATGCCAATTGTTCTTTTGACTAAATGCCTCTTGTTTCCTATTTATCTCCGGTTACAAGTTCGCTGATGTTTTATTTACGATTGTTCCTGAACTTTCACCAATATACATTCGTCGGAAGCAAAACATTTTTACGATGCCTCTCGTTGATTTCGTTCAAGTTGCGCGTTGACTCACGGTATTCTCTTCTTTTTTCCCCTGTTCCCTGGATCCGTTTCAATCGTCAGACCGTATACCCTCATCCCCGATAATTGCAGAAATCTCGTTAATTCTAAAAACGTCTCTCTCTTCACGGTTCTTTAGCAGCGACTGTATTAAGCTGCCGATCTCCGAGCTTTCTCTGTTTGTGATTGTTAATTAAATTTGGTTTCACGATAGCCTACTTTTAGAACTTTCTAATCGTTCAGTGCGTTGAAAGGGTATAAATCCTCATTTTTTAGTTGTTCATCTGCATGTTGAAAAGTTGCTTTCTGCTCATAACATTTTTTTTAATTTATTCTTAATCAAATTTCATTCCTCAGTGACCTGCTTTTATAATTTTTTAATCATTTAGGGCCAGTTAAAAATTCACGTATCTTTTTCTTACGATTGTTAATCAATTTCTCTGGTTGTAGAATATTCTAATCGCGCAGTGTGTGTTAAAAGCGCGTGAATTTCAATCTTCCAGTTGCTTATTCTCACGTTAAAGAGCTTCCTTCCTTTGCAGCTGTTTTTCAGTTTCACGATTTTTCCACCTTCGGGATTTTCTAATCGTCTAGTTCTAACGCTGATGATTTTAAAACGACGAATTTCGACTTTTGGCTTGCTCGTTTCTATATTAGAAAGTTTCTTTTCCTTCTTTAACGATCTTTAATCAAACTTAGCTTCATAATATCTCTGCCCTTACAATTTCCCAATGCGTGGAAAGTGGGAAATTTCAATCCTCCAGTTGCTCATCCTTCTAATTCTAACATTGAGAAATTTCTTATCTTCGATTGCTGGTTAAATTGTTAATCAAACTTAGCTTCATAATATCTCTGCCCTTACAATTTCCCAGTGCGTGGAAAGTGGGAAATTTCAATCCTCCAGTTGCTCATCCTTCCAATTCTAACACTGAGAAATTTCTTATCTTCGATTGCTGGTTAAATTGTTAATCAAACTTAGCTTCATAATATCTCTGCCCTTACAATTTCCCAATGCGTGGAAAGTGGGAAATTTCAATCCTCCAGTTGCTCATCCTTCCAATTCTAACACTGAGAAATTTCTTATCTTCGATTGCTGGTTAAATTGTTAATCAAACTTAGCTTCATAATATCTCTGCCCTTACAATTTCCCAATGCGTGGAAAGTGGGAAATTTCAATCCTCCAGTTGCTCATCCTTCCAATTCTAACACTGAGAAATTTCTTATCTTCGATTGCTGGTTAAATTGTTAATCAAACTTAGCTTCATAATATCTCTGCCCTTACAATTTCCCAATGCGTGGAAAGTGGGAAATTTCAATCCTCCAGTTGCTCATCCTTCCAATTTTAACACTGAGAAATTTCTTATCTTCGATTGTTGGTTAAGTTGTTAATCAAATTTGCGGCGAAGGCGCGTTAAATTGTGAAATATATTGGCTTGTTCGATGAAAGAAATTTCGTTATGTAAGTGTGATCTGTACAATACTTGAACTTGCTGCCGAGCCAAATGCGCCTTAACCGTGAAATTCGTTAGTGGGTGTCCTTTCCATCTGCGTTTCCAGTTTGGCCGCGCCTTCGCGATAATCCGCCAAACGTACCCACTTTATTGCTCTCGATATCGATAGAAATCGCACGCCAGACGGGCTAATGGAGTCCTTGAAATCGAACGTCCTTGTTTCGTCGTCAGTTTAGGTTGGCAAATATTCTCGGCCGGGTTTGTGGTGCGAAAAATTCGACAAATCGTAGATCTGGACTTGTTTACGAGAGCGACGATAACGTCCCGATAGAAAGAAATTTGCGATCGGTGTCGTTTCGTGACAGCGTCGCCTGCGCCAATCTGTGCTTGGCTTCGTGTTTTTTTAAAATAAAGTAACAAAAGAATTGGACAAAGGAATTAATGGATCCTTGCTTAGGTCTTTGGTCATGCTGTTAATGATTTTTCTGACATCTACGTCACCTTTCAAAATAAAACGACCATTGCTTCGTTTTATAGCATTCTCCGGTATTTCGTTGAAAATAATGTACGAAACTATCGGTGAAAAGTATCAGCGCTGGAACCACGAATGTTTAACAAATGGATGAAATAAATTCGAGGCACGTTCTGTCGGATTAGAATCAGAAATTCGCGACAACCGTGGATTCGGGCTAGGACACCGATCGTTACCCGTAGACAAAGGTAAACGTTATCGGCCAATATGTAAAATAGCGCGCGTGGAGGTGAGAAACACCATTTAAGGGATGTTATCTTCGTGAATGATATTTCCTATGGGACAACAAATTTCTGCCTCTCCGTAAAATCCTGATGTTATAGGTAACTTCGTATATTCTAATTATACAGATCTAATTGTTTTCTAGGTGATCAAGATTCGATAAAGGGAAAGTTAAACAAATCTGAACCTCATTTTTTTTTTTTACTAAATATAGTCTCTTTTAAAATATTTTGAAAATATATTTTCAAACGCGGATATCTCGCGGCCAGTGTGAACAAATGTTCAGTTCGAGTACAAATCTGTTTTATGTATCGTCAATGGTAATTTACTCTTAACGTAAGTCGAAAAGGATCGAAGTATCTATCATCTCGTCTTTTCTAAAATATATTTAGAACACGCGAATACAAATATGTCTCCAGTAGTACATAATTCTTATAGCAAGTCCAAAGGAATCTATCAATTGCTACTCTTTCCTAAAAAAATATATATATAATTTTCAAAAAACATAGTGTAACTAAATACGTTAATTAACACGAATTATTTTGCGATTTACGCGAATAAACATTGCATCGACGAACGTGAACCTGTTTTATCTTTTCTCGGTAATTAATGAGAATTTATCGTCGTTGGAAATTATTCTTCCACACGTTTGTCCGCGTACGTATCACCTCGTTTCGGTCTTCGCTTAAAATCTCGCGATAAATTCCATTGGAAAAGCAGACCGAGGCAAAGAATCCTTCTTCGTGGTATCGGTAATCCTGGTTCAAGGCCGAGACGTTGCAACGATTGCCAGCAATTTATCGGTTGGCTGCGCTATTGTCTTTCCCCCCGTGGAGATCTTTCGATCCCTCTGGAGGATCGTTTCGACCGCGACCGCGCTCGAGAGCATTTTAATTTCGCTCGTTCGGAATTCTGAACAATTTCTCCGCTTCTTGACGACCGTATCTGGATAATCGCAGTGTCGGTGTGCCGATCGATAGTCGCTAGATGGCTGAAAATTCGAGGGAACGGGCGAGGCCTCGGCAATTTTATTCGAGTCGTCGTCGGAGAACGCGAAAGTCAGCGATTTCACGATCAAACCGACGGCGAGGGTTGAACGTTTCCGCGAGAGGAATAATGCAGAACGACGAGGTCGGGGTCGGTTAAAGATTTCGTTGTTGCGATTAATTGAAGTCTGGCACGAGCCTGCCGTAAAGCTCCTTTGGCGCCACGATTTCTGTAGCGCAGCGAATAATACCGTGCGAATTACGCTTGCAGCGGGTTTATTGTGACGATGGATTGCAGAATTTAGTGAAATTTATCGTTCTGCGTGGCAAGTAAATCACAAGACAATGAACTCGAGATCGAAGGCTATTTTTTAATTTTTCCCAGGGTCAAGTGGTCAAGTGGTGGTGAATATATTTCGTTGATTAGTAGAATTTCAATGGGAAATTTAAATATTTTTTCTGTCTGCGAATTTTTCTGTCGACATTTTGCGCGTGTATCGGAAAAGTGTTACAGTTGGAAGCAATTCAGTTTTTTGTTAGAACATGAAAATCGTCGAAAGGGTTCGAGGAGTAGAAGTGGAAAATTAGAAAAATAATATTTGATCCTTGTTTCGTAGAATCTGTCCTTTTGTTAAGGTTCATAAGCTTTTTATAAGCTTCCAAATATTTACAAGTACTGGTTTTTTTGAAAAATTTGTTACTTGAGTTGTGTTATTTATAAAATACATGCGAGATATGTGTATTTATTTATGTTTCAATAATTTGTCGCAAATTTGTTCAAAGACAAAAGATAATAAAAATTGGCCGTGGTGAGAAAAAGAATCTTCTCTGCGATTCCAGACATTTGATATAAGAAAATCAAAAAGATTCTGAATTCAGAACTTGGGAGAGAGATAAGTAGGTAATTAAAAAATTATATCCAAAATAGTGGAAAGTATATCCAAAATTTGGATACAATTTTTGAGATATTATAGAATCCAATTAAAAAAAAAAAGTAATTTATAGTTCTTTATATCGGTAAGCATTTTGTTTATTAAATTTTGAGACATTAGACACAGAGATTTGCACATATATTTTTAGATCTGTTTTCTCCCAGGAAATACAGAAACAGAGAATTTGATTTTTTCAGATACGGCAGAATGCTCCCTTAAATATCTTTAGAGATTAATTTTTAATTTGCAATAGGATACCACCCAAAATATTAAGAAAGATTAACTTTCAAAAATTTACAAAATATCTCCCCAAATATTTATAGACCTTAATTTTTAAAGATTTACGATAGAGAATATTGTCGAATATTTATAGAGGTTAAGTTTTAATTCACAGCAGAATGCTTCTCTGAATATTTATAGAGATTAATTTTCAATTTGTAGTAGAATTCTGCCCTATGTATTAACAGGGATTAATGTTCAAAAATTCACAATAGAACATCTCCTCAAATATTCGTAGATACCGATTTTTACAAATTTACAATAAAGTTCTCCCTTAAATATTTATAGATATTTTTAATTTACAGTAGAATGCTTCCCTAACGTACTCACAGTAGGGTAGGGTACTCCCTTTTAAATATTTCTCCAAATTTACTTTAATTATCATCGTCCTTTTGTGATTTTTAATTATTTACAAGTACGGGAAGATATCTCGTTATCTCAGTGGCTACCTCTCGTTCTTTATTGTTTCCGTGTCACGGCCCATTGCTGTAAATTTTTCAATAGCCACCTGTCAGCGGAATATGAAACAGCCTGTCAAACAAAGAACGTCGTCACTACTGTTTGGCAATGTGCCAGAAGTTCGTTGAAAAGCTGCTTTCCTTATCTCTGGTTCTCTGTTGCCTTTGTAAAAACTGGCCGAGAGCATCGAGTAGAAATGCGTCTACTACATATCATCGTTGCCACCACGCAGGTAAACGATGATCGAGTTTCCACGAAGATTTCTCTTCCGACTCCAGAGGAAATGGAATCTTCCGCTTCTATGGCTTTCGTGGATGATAGTATGGAAATGAAAAATATGAAAAATTACATGAGAACGTAATATTTCTGTCCGCATGCGTGGAATTGTCGTAATGCAGTAATACCAGAGCTACTTATGATTAAAGCTTGTTCCAAAGGAGTTAAAACGAAAAAAAATACGAATAGACTAAATTCATATACTTTGAAGAAAAATTATTTAAACGTCTAAAAATGCAACGTTTTAAATCCATTAAATCACCGTGGACAATTAAATAAATTAAAGCGAGTGCTACAATAAGCAGCTCTTCCCTCTCCAACTCGAAATTAAATCACTTTTTCAAATGCGCTATAAATTCGTAGTTAACTAATCCTCGTGATAATAAACTTTTGCACTTTTCAATACGAGATCTATATCTTTCTTTCTCTTCCGGAAAATACAATTTAAGCATTGCTTTCTTATTCGCCAAATTGTCATTTTCATTCGAACTATTCTGGTAGTTCTAGTGTTAATAAATGCAAAAGTTCTACGTCTTATGTTTCTCGCGCATTAACATAAATTTTTGTATAATTCATCGATTCGTCGATCTATTTCCATCAATATATCAAATTATTTTATTAGTATCTTATCGCGCAGGTTCCTGGAAATTCAACTATTACTCTGTGTATCAGTGATTCTTTTCAATTACGAGTTTCCAGTATTGGGATTCAGAGACAGTGGCATTAAATCGTTTTCCCATCTACAATACGATCAATTTTCGTCGAAAGGACCTCGGTTTAGATGTCGTGCAGTGCGTAGTACTTGGGAAACACAGTGATCTCTCTTGAATTCGGTTAGGGGAGAAAAGCAAAGCGGCTTGTCGGAACTTCCCCAAAGCCTGGCCAAATAGATTCCAAAGTGGCTTTGATCGGTGCTAAAATCTAAAAGGAGTATGGTTCTCATTGTTTTTCACTAGAAAAGATTATACTATTAACATGTTCACTGTTACACGAATTTGATATATTTTGTGCTGGGAGTCGCAATCAGTTGAAATACTCCACACCATAATATCTTATTTTTGTGAATTATACGAAACTTTTTGAAATTTCTTTACCACTACCTGATGAGACACGACTGTCGTGATTGTAATAGTAAAATTTGAAATCAATCCGAAGATCTACGTATATATAGTAATTAGACTGACAAGACATTTATCGGAAATATACGGTGGAAAATTAGTATACAGCATGAGTAATAGCCTTGAACGTACAATTAATGCTAAACATTTTCTCACTGTGTATTGTGGTTTATCAACTAAAGCGAGGAGTTGTTTGCCCAAGTACTTTGATGGTCTTTAGGAAGTGTATGCTTCTTATAAATATCTTGTGGTTTCTAGATACATTTTGAAACACCTTTCAAATTTTACCAATGTAATGTCGATAGTCGTGTCTCGTTACGGTACTAATGAAATTTTGGAAATGCTTCGTATAATATGCACGTAGAAATTTTCTAGCGTTTCTTCACGAAATTCATCTTACCTTAATGTTGTAGAAAATTTAGAAAAACGCAGCTCACCGAAGTGATCGGGGGTTAAAAGGCTCATCGATTGATTTTTCCTTAAAACCTCTAATAAAAGCCATAGCGATTGCCTCTAATTTGACGATAAAACTAGAACTATTCCTCCCCTGAAAGCAATCGGAAGACTTTGTTCTGGCGGTCGAAGGACAAGTTACCTAAAGTGGAACATGCTAAATTCGATGATCGTTTGGCTCAATAACGAGGAATTCTTGGTAAAGTAGGTTAGTTTAGAAAGCGCGGCCCCACTTGGAAATAAAGTGGATACTGATCGAACGCGAAAATCGAGGATAGTGGACTATGCACATGTGAAATGGAACAACGTGGCATTGCACAATGATACTTTATGCGGCGAATGTCCGTCTTAGTGGCTGAATTAGAATATTCCCTGAAATCTTACGAATGAAAATCTCAGTAATTTCTATTCATGGAAATGCTATTCAACGATTAACTGCCGCCAGAAAGTTCGTAACTCAGTTTGATGTCGTTCTGCCATGAACATACGATCGTCGTCATAGTTGTCCAAGTGTAACAGCGATGAAATTGGTATATTAGCTTGGATGTTTTGTCATTTAGAATCCATAAATTCCGCAGGTCGTAGTCAGATGATTGAGATGTACCAATGTTTTAATCTTCGAAACATGATTCATAAGAAGTCGTATGGTACTGCTGGGTTTCTGCTGTCGAGAATTTAACCAGTTAGCTGTTGCTAACTTGTTTGAAAACTTTGAAAATTACGTAGCTAAAATGCGTCGCAATTTAAGCGACAATTTATTAATAAATTTTGTAAGCGATGACGAATATACTCGTCAAACGCAGAGTATGTGTTACTGTTTTAAAATGGGATTAAGTTGTAACGAAACGACTGTTTTACTTTTTAATTTTATTACTGACAGGGCTCGTTATAACACAAAATATTGCCATTTATTCGTGACGAGTATATTCGTCAGAAACAACAATCTGGTTAATCGATAAATTGTTTCATAGCAATGTTGCTTGTTGTGCAATTTTGGATGTCGTTCGATAGAAAAACTCATTTCTATATCGTTTTACACGATCGTCGTTGTGCAAGATAACTGCGATGAAATTGGCATTTGTATTAGGATGAAAGTTTTGTCATTTGCAACTTTGTTTCGAGATTCCATGAATTTTATACATTATGGGTAATTGAGATGGTAACCTTCGCAACACGATTCGCAAAAGGTCGAACAGTATCGCTGGATTTCTGCTATTAAAAATTTAATCGATAAATTGTTCTATAGTAGTTTCGTGTTATGCAGTCTTGGATGTCGTCAAATGTAAAAATTTAATTTAATATCGTTTACACAATCGTCGTTAAAATTATGCAAGGCAACTGCGATGAAATTTCTATATTAAATCGATGGTTTTGTCATTTATAGCTTCATTTCGAGATACCATAAATTTCATAAATTATAGGCAATTAAGATGAATGTATGTTTTAATTGTCGAAACATAATTTCTATAGCCAATATCCATATAGGATAACTAATGATATATATTGGATGTATTATTTGCTATTTAAAATTTAATCGATGGATCGTTCTATGATAATTCTCACTGTTGCGAAATTTTAGATAGCAAATAGAAAAATTTGTAATTTAAGACAGCTTTCAAAATCTCTTTTAAATAGGCAGCCAGTTAGTTTAAACCTTGATAATACTTTTTAACACGGAAACCATTTAAAATTGAGAATCAAGCGGTCGAAACGCTAGAAGAATATTTCCATAACAAAAATGAAAAATTTAGCGACGATTGCAAGTAGACCGCAGATTTTTATGCAGTTTCATGCTTCTATTAACTTAAAACTAAAGAAATCGAACCTACATAAAGATCTATTTCTTCTATTACATATTATACCAAATATTTTCAAATATTTTTTATATTTCTACACCTCTAAATTTTCCATAATAATAAAAATCCTGAACTATAAGTAACGAGAAAACATTATATCGAAGGCTAATTAACAGAAATTTTATTTCATACAATTTATTTCGTTCCTTCGAAAGAATAATGCCTTCCAACGAGCCAGTTATGTTGTCGATGAAAAAGAGCAAACTCCTCATTTGTTCTCTGTTCATCGGCAATCTTCGATGTTCCACACGTAAAAAGGAAGGTCGTCTTCCCCTGCCCCCGTCGTTACACGGTTCTCATTAAGGTGTTGTTTCTTCAGGCGCTTTCCGCTCTTTTCAACTTAACTAAAAACCTTGGCGAACCTTTCGAGGCGGCTCGTAGTGTCAAATGTTGCAATCGACAATTTTAACGAGGCCGGCGGAAAATTAGCCGGTTTTCGACGTGGCTGGAACTATATGAAGGCGGGTCGCGACGAAGTAAGGCGTTCGGATCAAAGGCGAGAGGCGGAGTATACCAGTTGGAAAGTCACGATGGCAATTTTTCACGGACGACGCGACGCGTCGCAAGCATCGCAGATCTGTTTGGACGTCCGATAGTTTGGGCTACAAAGCGGACAGGGGATCGGCTCGAAAGTTTGGGATTAATCCGCAGAGGAATATGTATCCGGTTTGCGACATTGGCTTCGATCCAACTTGCTGCGATAAAAACGAACGATTGTGCAACCTATCCTTCCGCTCCACCTTGTATCTCGCCTCGTGCTTTATATTCGTCTGATAAGAGACAACCAGGCCGTTGTCGTAAATAAAAGATGAAATCCTCCGGATACGAATGCGTGTTCCAACGTTATTTTTGCAAAAGGAATTGTTGCCGCTAGCGCGGTTTCCTCTCATCACCGCGGCCGCCTTTACGCGTTTACTTTTACTACTGAAAGTAAGTAGTAAAACCTGTGATTCAGGCTGAGGAATTTTTTGTCGTTCTTGGTAATATCAATCTGTGATACTTTGAAGCGAGACAAAGGTGTATACGAATGTACGTATACGTAGCTTTTATGAATCGTGTGTCAGATATCATGTGTGTTATGTAAAACATTTTGATATTACCGATCCGATTATCCGGCGATTATATTTGTAGATTTTGCAACGAATCTGAGATTGTACGTGGTTGTTCATATAGCAAAGATGCAAGGATATATTTTACCGATGTTACAAACGTATTTAAAGGGTTAGGAGAATCGGTATGGTGTAAGTCGCTGCTATTTCCCATAAAACAGAGCGTTCTGTATTTATTGTTGTAAAGTATTCGCGATATTTTTTCGGATAATGAAATGATATTCTTAGCAGTCGAAACGCGTGATTGGAAGCAAACTCTCAAAACCTTCACTCTCGTCATTATGATTTTTAGATTGTCTATTATCCATTGCGTTAAGAAACCAAGATATTCAGTGGAAGGCATCTTTGGTACTTGTTACAAGCTTAAGGTAGCTGTTCATGCTGTATACTAATTTGTTTACTCGATTTTATTCGTACGATTACAGTAAGTATGTTGTAATCTACATATATACAATTAATTGGATTGGTTTGAAATTTGTCAAACATAATCGTGAAAATCATGTCTCAATAGAGAAATTTTCCATAACGTGATCAAATAAATGTTTCGTAACTTGTATATACATTTCCGGATTTGAAATCTGTTCAACATCGTAACAGCGTGTCCGAGTACAATGCCAATGAAATTTTAAAAAGCTTTCGCATAACGCGCATAGTATCGTCGTGGATTTATCTGTAGCCGAGGTTTCCTTTACAATCTACAATCTGTTCGTAGACTCGTCTCGTGTGTGGCAGCGTTGCAGTCATTGATTAAAGAGCACCAGCTCTGTGTGACCAAGGACAGAGATCGATTTCACGAGTGTTTCACGATTCTCTCTTACTCTCTTCACCTTAGCACACGTTTCATGTGCACCTTCGATCCATAAAACTTTACGAGCCACCTAAAAATAGATAAAACGAGTTAACTGCGGGAAATGAAGCCGTCCGTGTCGCGTTTTGAATCGCCAGATACGATCACTCGTATAAGTTTAACGAGTCGCATTCGATATCGTCGCCACTAAAAACTTTTCCTCTCCTTCTGTCTTTCTCGTTATTTCCATACACGAGTTTCGCAACGACGATTTCCTACCGCGATTTCTAATAACGGCAGATGTTTCAAATCCGCGTCTCGTCGTATTTCACACGTCACTGCGACGCTTTTACAGCGCGGCACGCGTGTAATTTTGATTCATGGCATGTTAATGGAGAGGCGAAGAGGGTGAAAAGTGAAGTTTCTGAGATTGCTCGGCAGCTGCAGCCTGCTCGAACGTACACGGCCACGCTGAATTCGTTGAACGCACGCTTTGCTTAACAGTGCCGAAAGGGCAGATGCAAGCAAAGTGATCAGAAGAGTAACAAACACTATCTCGTTGCTCGAAACCGTTTGAACTTTCAAAAATTGCAATTTTCCAACGAGAGTTACTCGCTTCCAAAAATTTCCCTTGCAAATGATAATAACTTATTTCGCGAAACAATTTCGAAGCCGCGTTGCAGTAGCAGTTTTTCCAATTTATCGTAGCGTTACGGATGGTGGAATTTACCTTTGAATTAGTAAATTGCAAGCTCGCCTTTCATATCCAGATTGTAAATGTTCGTGTAAATTTATACCTTTATGAACGAAGGTTTCTTTCATCTGCCAAATAAAATGTTAAACAATTTTGATAAAAATAGGATTAAAAAAATGAAAATGTAAATAAAATAAATAAAAATGTAAATTTAAGTAAAATATTTAAAAAATAAAATATTTAAATCTTTGCACCTTAAAGTTTTCCATAAATTCATAAATATCTGCACTTATATCTACTTATTTCGTCGATTCGAACTGTATGTAATGCAAGGTTATCAGCGCTATTGTCATTTTTCTAGCACAGATAGACCAGGTAGACGTCATCGTTATAGCAAACTCGATTGATTAATAATTAATTAGCGCGCATATCTCTTTCCTGGGTTACCTTCGATTAAAATTCTTATTAACGAACTCGTTGAAAGCGCTTAACAAGAGCATATTGCGATCTATTTCGGTCCTGCTTGGCACGCAACTTTAAGTCGCGAATTATGGATCTGTGTAACGTTCGTCGGCGAACTGCAAGGTAAAAATTTCTTCATTAAAGGCAAGATAAAACGTGACAAGATGCTAATTATAATATCGACCCCGCATGCACTAATTCAATTAAGGCGAATCGCAAAACAAAGCTTGGGATATCGCGTTTAATCTTGCTGATAGTTTCGTTCATAAATTTATTTGCGTATAAAACGTCTCGTTAAAAAGTTTAATTAAAGTTTGATAGCGCGTCGCAAAAATATTTGTATAATCAGGAATTGTTTGGACTATCGTTCTTTGTGAAAACAACAGATGAGCTATGATATAATTTTAATTAAACACGCTTGATATTGTTAATGTGTAGCATCTTCCTTCTACACCACAGTCTTTCGTTTTAATAAATATTTGTAGTTGTGTAGTTAAAGTTTCGTGTTAACAAGTACCAATTCACGTTTAATTAGCTCAAGTAAGAAATACCAATTTATGTTTAATTAGTTCGAGTAACAAGTGCCAGTTTGTGTTTGATTTTAGTGGAAGTAACTTCGATTTTGTTTGAAACTTCAAGTTATATCATATCCTTGTCGTCGAGTTAACAAAGTAGGATAAAAGTAACGGCAGATGAAGTTTTAGAATTATCCAAATTACAGGATAATTAACGTAACTGATCTCGGACAGAATATCGTGGAAATGTTTTTCATAAAAATAGCAATTTGTCGTAGTAGTTTCTCATAGAAATTTTTATAGATTTACAATTCGCATATCTTTCCTGGTTCAAATGATTTTTCTCTCGCGTTATCAATTTTTCCATATCCTTTATTATGTATGTGTATTTTATCATCTGTATAGCTAGAGTGTGAAAATTTATCAAGTATACTTGAGCGCGGCTAATTAGCCGTGGTCTAATTAGCGAGGCCAAGTGGAAAAAAATAATCGGTAGCATATTATTCTACGTGTGAAAATAAATGAACGTGGAATAAAATCTGTTCATAAAGCGTTTTGATTTCGTGAAAAGAAAATTCGAAAATTTCTCATACGCGTGTGCAAAACCGATTATTAACTCAACGTGAACGAACTCAATTTTCTTGAAAATGCAGCCTCAAGTGGAAAAATTTCACTCTTCGTTTTCCACTTATTTTCGCACGTGAAATAATCACCTTCTGATTGCTTATTCCTGCCTAGTCGCTAACTAGCCAAATTCACATACAGTAGAGCCTCCTTTATCCGAACTAATAGGCAGACAAAATTGTTCGGATAATAGAATTTTCGGATAATAGAACAATCGCTTTTCCCATGTGAAATTTCATTTCTTCAAATACAAATTAACATTAATTGATAGATTCTTTCAATATTTACGGACCCCATATCTTCTTGCCTGCTATTATTTTTTTATTTATAACTATTATTAATTATGTTATTGTTTCGATAGTTAGAACGCTAACAGTTTCGTATTAAATTCTAATCATCGAAATTCACTTGATCGAATAAGAGAAAGAATACGCTGCATACGAACTGTAATAAAATATGTACATATTTTACAAACGTATCTTTTAAGGAGAACATACGACATTCGAATATTAGGGTGTTAGGATAATGATGGGTGTTTGCATAAACAAGTGTTGTACCGTATATCAAAGAAATTTCCAAAGTCAACTTCCTGGAGAACTAAACCTCGAACGATATAATTTTATCCTATATTTCTTTCTTTTTTTTCACAAGGAATCACTTGCCACCCGCTTGACATATCATTCGGCCACACCCTGTGTAATATTTTTCGGTCATCTTACGAATTTCGTACTTCAAACGTCGCTAGCTCTGTTGTTAAATTTTATCCTCCAACGACGATACTTCACATTCATTAATCAGTCAGTTGTTTTTGACGAGTATACTCGTCACGAAGAAATGACAATATTTTGTGTTATGACGAGTATACTCGTCATGCCGTTTAAATGGCAATTTAATAATTGCAGTAATAAAATAAAATAACAAAACAGCCATACCATTACAACTTAATTGTAACAGCCACGCGTACTCTGTGTTTGACGAGTATACTCGTCATCGTTTGCTTTTCGCGACACGTTGTAGACACACGCTTTTCAAAGAGATCGCAACAGCTAACTGGTTAATAATACAAAGTCCGAACTACCGACATTTCTTTCCCTCGACGGTTACTTTTTATTTCTGTGTATTGGAACTTGGTCGCGAATCTCCGATCTAGACGATGAAATTTCTCAGAAACAAGCCGATGTCCGCCGGCCGTCTCGTATGGAATGTTACGGCGTATGTTGCCTCTTGCGGCCAGGAGCTCTGTCCTGCGAGGATTCCATTAATTTCGGTCGAGGTTACCGATAAGACTCGTCCTGAATAGTTTCCAGGAATCGCGACGTCCGAGGATGCGGTGCAATCTCCTGACAGAATTCGGCCTGCCACGCGAAATTCCCTGAATGATTTGCCACCGATTAATCAGACTCGCCGTGCAACGATTCGATTATTTAAGTAATTTGAGCCTCGCGTTGCTCCCTATCGCGTTCGCGTTTACGGATCGATCGATCAAAGCGACGACGTTAATTGAGGTGCACGACCATCGCGTTTAACGCGAATGAATGGGGAAAAGGGCTCGTCAGATAGAATTGTGAATACATTATATGGCATAGGAAGTTTTACGTACAGTTTCCTTTCAAATAAATAGCTTAAAGTGCTTTAAAGAATTAAAAAGCGAATTATTAAACATTTTTATTATATATTATTATTATTATTACTACTATTATTATTATTATTATTATTATTATTATTATATATGAAGGGGCGATAAATTTAATTTCGACAATGAGGATATATTTCGATTTCGAAAATATTTCAAGTCGCACGGTTTTTCTTTTTTAGAAATAGGAGAGTTCAGTGATAATAGATATTCAGTAATAACTAATATAAAAGTATATTTAAATAATAGAAAATACACTGGGTGATAATATTAATTTTGACTTTATTTGTACCTTTAAATTTTGGCTTTAACAATTTTATTTTTAAATGTTTTAATAGTTTCAATATCTACTTTGTTTACCATTGACAGCTTTCGTCATGCAAATATTAAATTTATAAAAAGGGCGTGTGAAGACCACGAAGAAAGAATACGATGACTAGTTGGCATAAAAATTGGTCAATTCGTCAGATATTTTTTAAGAGACTTACCTCTTCAGACTTGGCAGGTTTTCTTCATTTTCAATTACGTTATATTACAATTATTTCATTTAATCGCGAAGCGACATTAAAATTCGAAAATCAAGAAAAATGGACTTAGCATGTTTTTCTCCTTCGATTTTCATATACAACGAAGAGCTTATGTCAGTCGATGATTTAACGATTCTTAGGAAATTTGTCGGAGAACGATCTCAGCTACCTGACAGTTAATTAAGTCCTTCATTATTCCACAGATTGTGATAGCTCTTGTTTAAAATGGTTTTGTTTGAGACAAAAGACAGAGATTTAACGGATGGTTGACTTTCTTAGACAATTATACTTCTTCGTTTCGTTCGACTCAATTATGGTTAAGCCGTGTTAGAGGTAACCGGATTTCAAACTTTATTAATTTTCACGCAAATTTGACTCTACGAAGCAAAAACGATCAGAGTCAGCTAATTCTCACGATCTGGCAGAATTTCCAGAGGCGAACAAAATTCGAAGTTCTCTGTCTTCTTACCTCCATTTGCTACGAATCCTCTCGTTGGGCCATTGGGAACTGGCTCGAGTTCGTAGAATATGGCAGATTCGCATTAGGCTGTTGCATGTGAAACGTAGTTTTTTAAAAGTCAAACTCTAGTAATTTCCATATCGTTCGATACACTTTGCCGGGAAATAATTTGTTGATTTGTTATTAATTGTTAAATTTATTGTTAAAGTTATTAATTGTTAAATTAAAAAATTCTTACAATGTCACCGATTCTTCGTTTGTATCTTCTTATGGAATGATTAATTAGATATTAAAAGTTTGTCGCGATAGAAGAGAGGACATCTTCAACTTTCTCCAAATGGTAAATTTATATTTCCAGTCAATACAAATTGAAACTGGTAGAGAAAAGTGACGATGTCCCAAACACTGTTCTTTTTACTTTGTCATTTACTATTATTTATGCCATCTTCTTACAATAAATAAACTTATGGAAATCAGTCATTCGTTTGGCGAGAATCGAACGTTAGTCGCGCGCGCGTAGTGAAATTGAAAAATTAACAGACGCTACAAAAGTTAATCGGTTCGATTTCTGGATAATTCACGTAAGAAAATCGTTAGAATATTTTGACCATTCAAAATTTCCTGACACTGAATATACTCGGTTTATAGAATATATTAAACTAAATTTCTATACCTAAAATCGGAAGTTATATTTTGTCAAGAAGGAAGTTCATTTTCCAGTCGATTCTTGCAACAACAACTTTGCAAGTTAAGAAGATTCTGCTGGAAATTTATCGGAAGGAGTTTGAGTGTCGCGAACGGCAGGAAATGTGCTGATACGAAAGGCCAGAACATCGCCGGTCGTCTCGAATCCCCGACTTTCCAGATTATCATAATACCACGTATGTATTTTTCACGATCAGCCTAATGTTTCTATCTAATTCTTTCAGAAGCGCGAAGCTCGCGCGTCAGATGTGTAACACTGTGACAAGTAAATCCTCGTAAATCAATCCTCTGTTTACACCAGTTCCTCGCTGTTAATCCTCGGCTCGAAAAGCCGGAAACGAAGCCACGGTAACGTCACTATGATGAATGTTGACCAAACTTCTCCAAATCTGCACCTTTATTTGGTTCACGGATTCCATCACGAAAAGGCAATTAAATCACTAGACAGGACTCGCGGTTTGCTCGAGAGAATCCTCTCTTCTAGGGTCTTCCATTTCGAGAAAGTACCGCCATTCAAAGGAAACTTGGAGTTTGCACATTTTCAAATGTCTCAATTGCAGCTCGTCTGTAAGTTCAGTTTGTTTTAGCATCCACTTTCGTCGTTATACGAAGATCCTTTCTTTCTTTTTATTAGTTATTCGTTCATGATCTTAGAAACTTTTGTCAATGTCGGTAACAGGATTTCGTTACAGTCGACTTTTAAATGCTACACGTGGAACATCTCAATTGTAGTTCTTCCATAAGTTCAGTCTGTTTTAGAATATCATTTTTATCGTTATACGGAGGTTCTGTTCCTTCGTTTGCGTTGGCAAGCTAATCGTTCATCTCCAACTTGAGAATTAATGCCAGCTTTAATGGTAGTTTCGTTACAATTAATTTTCAAATATTAGATTCGAAACATTTGAATTACAGTTCTTCTATATCGATGTACGAGTTTTGTTCAGAATATTTTACCTCCATTTTTATTTTATACCAAAATACTTCTCTTCCTTTTTTGTATTAGTAAGTTACTCGTTTACGATCTTCTAAAATCTATGCCACTTGTATCGTAGCCAGTTTTATTGTATTCTGTTTTTAAATATTAAACTGGAAAAGTCTCTATCGCAGTTGGTACACAAAGTCGAATTATTTTAAACTTTTATCGTGACAAGTAAATTCTTGATGTTCCATGCTAGCGAATCACTCGTTTACGATGTTGAAAATTTATCACAAATAGCTTTTAAATATTCTTCGTGAATTTTCCAGAGGAATACTCGTCACTTACATAGTTTTTTCATGAAAAAAAAAAAAACGTAGCTTTGCTATATTAAAAAATCTTAATATCTGACGAATATCAGAAAACTGCAATCTCACGGTTCCCCCAGTCGCTTTCTTTAGAATCGTTATTCTTCATTAAGCGTCTTCCTCGTGTGCTTCATAGCTTCACGAGGTTCACTTCCACGAGTCGGCAGTTCGCAAATTTACATACACCATAGTTCACAAGTATCCAGCTGCTTTCTTTGATTTGCAGTCGCGACGAATAAATACTATTAAATGTGTCTCGATTAAATTGCAAATTTATTACTAAAATCGATATTTGTCAGTTACTTTCTAATCGATAAATTGAAATTGTAGAAATTAAATTATACAATATCAGTTAATAGCGTATAATAATTAATTGGACTATCAGTTTACCTGACGGGATTTAGATATCGCTGCTTGAATTAATCACGTTGCTCTTTCGATTATTTAGTCTAATTTAGAAGTTTTCTTATCTTCGCGTTAAATGTAGCTCCGATACAGAGGACTTTTCAAGCAGATAATAAAACAGCCTACGAGTGCCATTTTCGTTCTTCCATATTACCTTTATCCCATCGTCATAATTTTATCGGAGAGCAACAAAAAATAACAAAGTGCGGACGTTTATTCACAATAATGTAATAAAATAGTAAAGTCGATAATAATACGATCAAACGATAAAAAATTACGAGAAATCTGAACATGCGAAAATATTCAAAATACGAAAAATGAAATGACCGTTTTAATATTTAAACGAACGAAGCAAACTTTTATTCAGATTTTCTTTTCGCATTGTGATCTATAAATAATTCTTTTTAATTGTTTGCATAGAAATATAAATTTGCATAAAGACCCACGCGATGTACATTAATATGAAAAAATAAGAAATAAGAATTAGCTTTTCGAATATCTCCTACAATCAATGGAAAGCTCGTACCGTTTTTCCGACCAAACCGAGGGACGTGTTTTCTCCTTTGTATGCATATTGTTCCTAATTAGCGTACGCAACATTCCTTTCGATAATTTTTCCCCATCTATGTAATAACTTCGTTATTAACCATCGGCGTGGAATTGCTTAATCTTCCGAGAGAAGGGGACGTTTCAATTCGTTTCTCCAGTCTTCCAGAGAAGACAAGTTCTTATCGTTGGAGTAGTTTCGTAACGAGCGGAATAAATGGTAGTCCGAGCGTGCAATATCGGGTGAATATGGCAGATGCGGTAGAACGTCCCAACCAAGTTGCACCAATTTTTGTCGTGTAACGACTGGCACGTGTGGTCTTTCGTTGTCTTGTTGGTGAACCACGTTTGAACTCGTGCCAGGCCAACGAGGAGCAAGTACTTTCGAAAACGCTTGTTTTACGCTCTACAGTTGGTTGTTAATTAATCAACGATATCAGGTTAGAGCAATTAAATTGAGCGTAAGGAGCCATTGTTTAAACTCAGTTCCATTTGGCTGCAAAAGGACGGGACGAACTTTCTGTCCAACCAAATATAATATATCGAATCGTTGTTCTTAGATCGGATTTTTACAGCTCATTAACCTGCTACATCAAGTCCTTTATCATCCACAGCGTTGAAATATTAAAGTCATTCTCTTAAACGGGCAAATGTAACTGGAAATGTCGGTCGAGCACGCAATAAACTATTAAGTATGAAGCGGCTAGATGTATCGGACCGGATCGATAGGAAATACCTAGTCGTCGGGTGGAAAAGCGATTCAGGAAATGCTTATTATTCACCCTGCTTCGGGTCTCGTTTTTAGCTTCGTGTCAACGTCCCGACGTTTTATTTTCGCTCGACATATCGCCGGGCAAAATTGCACGCCAAAGAAAACAGTCGGCAGACTCACGTGTATTTTTAACGAGACCGAATAACGAGGGACGTAGACAGTCTGTTTGAAAAGTAACGAGATTGCCGATAATTAATTTAAACACCGATCGGTTAGACTGTGAATTTTGATGCGTTTCTGGGAAAATGGTGCAACAGAGGATACACGTAATATGCAAAAATACGGTGGCGCGATAAAAAGAAGTTCATAAAATAAGGAGTATAAAAAGACAGCGTGATTTTACAAAATGAGTTTATGTTTAATAACAACGACGAATAAATATAATATAAATATGTGTAACACGGAATAAATGACCGTTATTAGTACGGTAAAAAATCGTTGGTACAAAAGTTAGCAAAATTCACATCGTGTCAATATTTCATTTTCTCTTATCTGTATGTAAAATACTCAAAACAGTGAACTTATTAGAATATTTAGCAGATAAAAGAAATTCTTGCTCGGTTTGCATTTCTGTAGTACAGTGGTTAGGAAAATATGAATTTGCATAAAAATATCCAGGCTGTATTAATTATATTTGTAGAAACATTGTTCGTTTTATTCCTCAAATATTGATGCAATCCTAGGAACGATTAGTTAGTAAAGAAGTAGAAATTCTACAAATTTCTGTGAAAGTAGATAGGGTTGTTCGTGGTGAGGCACAGGAGCAGATGTGATTAGTTCTATTACGTTACACTGTTATTTCCTCTTAAAATAAATTAGTTACAACGTTGGCAAATGCTCAAATAAAAACCAGTAAATGAACAGAGTTGTGAAAATTTGCTTTTCGAATCGTTTCGAGTATTTTTATCATCTATATATTTATCTACATATATGCTTGCGATGTCTTTGCTACGATTTTTTTATTCGAGCGTTCGAGCCTCGAAAATGGACAATAATTACAGAAAACCGCAATCAGATAAACATGGCGAATGAGCGTGCATTTCTGTTCGCTTTTCGGCCAAATATTCACGTACACAATCGTGCCAGGATGAGCAAATGCATTACCATGCAACAGAAGCCAGCTGTACTAAGATATTATCAGCCTAATCGTTATCACTTGTATGGCATATACGTCCATGAAATATCAGCATTTGTACGTGCAAACAAATTGTACGTTCAAAAACGATAAGAAAATGTTAGTATCCGAATATGTGGAAAAATAAGTCTGAGAAGGATGATAAAAATTGCCACATACCGTTTGCATGATTTAAAAATTATGAAATAAAAAAGATATAAATAAAATTATAAAAATTAAAAAAAATATATATATATATGTGTCACTATTTTTCGGACAAGCTGTACAGTCAGATTTCAAAGATTTCAAAGCGTCGACGGAAAGTTAACTCGTAGTACGCACGAGTGCTCGATGAAGAGATACGCAAAGAGAATTCGCTGAAGAGAAATGTAAAGAGAATTCGTTTAAGAGGATTCATGCAAATTTCTTGAGCTTCTACGATGTGTAGAGACACATATAGAGAAGTATCGCGACAAGTGAAATTCGTGGAACGTTAAGCTAACTTGCCGCGTGTTGCGTGGGTGCATTGTTCTTTTCTAATTCAACGTGTTCATCGTCTCTCGGTTCCATCGAAATAATCGTTCTCCTTCGTAGACAATGACGAGCTTCAACGTCGTCATCGTTCTGCAAGTAGAAGTTATAAATTGTTTCGCTACCGACCGATCGTCGTCATTGCGGAAAATGTTTTACTGGCATTACCCGCGTCCTGACTTAGTGTCCTTTTATATCTTCATATTCTCTCATGAAGCTCGGCGAATATTTTCCTCGCCACGGTCACCGGCGAGGTTCATTTTGACACCGCACATCGCAAAATAGCGGCGATTTGGGACGAACGATTTAGTAGACTGGGAAAGTCTCGAGACTTGAGGTTGCAGCTTACAGCAGCTTACATCGCAAATCTCTGAAGCGCGTTAAAAAAAGAATCGAGAGAACAGGAGAAAAAATGGGATAGACGTAGGAAATTTTATATTATTCATATATTGGTCTACAGTTATGTTGGCATTATTAAAAGTATTAACCATATTGTTGAAATATTGATCAATATTATTCGAAAAGTATGCAGGGACAAGAGGGCAGAAATAAAGAAACGAACAGGACAAGTGTGGAAAATTAATTGTATTATTAGAATATTGATTCATATTATTCGTAAAATTTTCACAAGCTTTTAGGAAGACTTTTGAGGATAAGCGTAGAAAATTGTATATTGTCAATATGTACGTTGACATAAATCACTGGTTCCCTTTGTGATATCGAAATTGTCAATAAATTTAATTAAAATTCGTAAAGGTTTCAATATTTTCAATAGGCGAGCGGGGAAAAGGAAAAAATAAACAAAGCATCTGTAGAAATTTTTATATTATCACTATATTGACTGTTGTAGGTCGCATGCATATGCAAGTATGTTTACGTGATGCCAGAATTATTAATAATATTAATTACACTTTCTGTTATCAGTGTCACATACATACGACGCTTTATAATTAATTTACAGAGTATAGTTTGGTTTTAATCTATCATAATTTTAATGTACCTTTCAATATACATATTTAATATATTATAATGCGAGCGTTTTAATATACATGAAATTTTCAACGCCGTCAATGCTGTACATGAACAATTTTATTTTTAATGAGACGAGTATGTTGATAATACAATGCATCATGTTGGAATGAGCGATAATATTCCGATGCTGCGCCAATCAACATGTAAATTAGTAACTGATAATTACATTTCTCTACTTTTGGTGAAAAGATTAGATTATACGATGCTTTACTCATCAATAATATTGATAAATTTCTATAGAAAACAATTCAATTCCCAAAGCATAAAATTCTCTGTTTCATACAATACCCAACACACGTATCTTCTATGTAATAACATCCACACATTTTCCCTCTCTTATTTCACGTATTTTACTCGTATGGAACAAGTTATACAGACACACATCCTCTGAAAATATTTGATCATGTTGAAAATTCTAGATGATCACGCGTGACTCCGCGCATCTCTAACACTCGACACTTAGTATGTGATGTTCCAAATGTTCTCCATTCAAATATTTCAAATGTTCCAAGTGGATAATATTACAAATGGAAAATATTCCAAATGGAAAGAATTCGAAAATTCCCTCTATGAGGATTATTAACATTTTGAAACTTTCAAAAATTTCATTTTTTCATCAACTGTTGGTTCGTTAATTTCTGAATGAACTCATTACAGTTTTCTCTTTTAGTATTACAGGAGTGTTACTACTACAATAAATGTTCCTGCTAAAGATCCTAATTGCTCTTTAGTTCGCTGTAAACATATTCCAAATATCGCAAAATTTCCTGTCTCTACACGACGACCATTAACATTTCTAAAACTTATGCTTTCACCAATTGTTCGATGAATAATTCTACACGAACTCGCTTCTTCTAGCCTGCTGTTATTATAATTGATCTTCCTGTTGTTTGTGACAACAAATCGCAATTGCTTTTTATTTCGTCGTAAGCGCCGAAACACGCGTTATTACGTTCCCGCGGCCCAAGTAGAAATTGTCCGGGTCGTGTTTTCCCCGAAACGCTAAGCACCGAGAAGCTAATACCTTTTTCCTTTGACTTCTTGACACAATGACAGAGAAACTGTTTCCGCAGGGAAGTCGCACGAGGTCGATACGTTTCCACGACTCCGTAACGAATGTGTTGTATCTGAAAGCACTCTGCACTTCAAAGTGGCTACGAAAATGCCGGAGTCAACAGATCTTCCTGTTCTCGTATTGAAACAGCAACGTTGAACGTCAGCTGGTTCCCCGCGACGAAAGTAAACTCCTTCTTTTCTCTGCCAGCGATTTTACCTGTGAGATTGACTTTTTAACGATCTGTTTGTTCGGGTTTTCTGAGATGAGAAATAATGAGATTCTGTGATGGTAAGTTTCTTTTGAATTCAAGTCCCTTTTTTTATTTTTATTGCCATTCAATATCCACGATCTTTGATTACTTTTTTCAGCTCTCACGTTTCGTAAAAGGGTTCAAATTTAATACAGCGATAATCAATCAAATTTATTCCTGCGCAATAATCCACAAACTAATAATGTCTGTGAACTGGCAAGTTACAAATTACAGATTATGGACATCCACTGTACACGTTCTTCATTTAGGCCGAACAGGATAATCAGTGAACTTGCAATTTGTACAATCTATTTGTGGAACTTCCTTTATTCTATTATTACCAATGTGTCGGTGTTGTACAAAAGAATTTCTAGTAGACTTGTAAAATTCCGCTAATTATATTAACTGAATTATAGAAAATATCCAGGTATGTACTTTCCTTTTGTTGAATCTTGCAATTAGGTACACGTTCTCTTGGAGATTTCCAACATTCTGATGGTCACGAATACGAGTACGCGATACGCGAAACTATTCATCGCAATATTTAGAAGATGAAACAATCCATTTTTCTTTGCTTACGTTAACGAAAGTACGAGTTTGCATAAACGTTGGCGATCTAGTCATAAAATTTCTTACGGCCTCTGTATCTTACGGAACTTTGTTGCATTTATCGTCTATACATCTTTCAACAGTGTCGCATAAATTCGTTTTAATCGTCACGTAGCATCAAAACTATAAAACCAGCAAAGATAAATTTATTGTATTTCATCGGAAATTTCATCGTTTATAAAAATAAGAACGAAGAAACATTGGTAACAAGAAAAGTTCGAAACTTTTCATCCAGTTGTAAGGGGAGGCTTCGCGGAGAAAAATCGAAAAGATAAGATTGCTCTTTCGAGAACGGTGGGAAATAATTTTTGTCGTGCTCGCCTCCCTCGACAAGCGACAATTAAATTGCACCCAGTTGATATAAACGTTTTTCGACCGAGAACTGGTGCAGCAAAGTGCATCCATTATTGAAAAGTGATGCCAACTGAATGCAATGGTTGCATGAACATCGTAAAGTTTGCCGCGATCAAAGGATCGATAGACACCACGCCTATTCTCTCGGTACACAATAGGAAAGGTCATGGTTTATCTCGGCCACGCTAATTAGCGAACCGAACATTTGCTTATGTTACAGCCGATCGTTTCGAACGATAATTCACCAACTTTACGGCTAAGCCTAAAACTTTGCCAGAATTTCGTTCGGCACGAGATCTTTCCACGAAACAGTTTGCTACAGAAACTTTGCCCATTGGTTCAGCTCTTTTTCTAGGAAATTACCGCGATAGCTAAATTAGGTATTTCGTTGGTTCCGAGAACTGGGCCTCGGAATTGGCCATATATCGAGATACATATTCTATATTCTCCAGTTTAATCCATTTTAATTCCTCGAAATGTTACATCGGCTAGAAAGTGTATTTTCACACGCTCTTAGGTTCGTTAATTTTCGTCTGTACCTTTCATTTTCGTAGCGTGAAATTTTCGTAATCGCATTTTTCGACTGCAGATTATTCGTGCGTATTCATATCTTTGAAAAAGTAGGAAATTTCTGTAGAATATTCTGTTCTACCTGCCAGATATTAGAGAAAAAAAGCATTGTACGCCGGACATTTCGTATATTTTTTCTCATATCACGAGCAGTCTGTGCGATCTTGTACTTTCGAACTTCCTACAAATACGTAAAAATCAGCACTCTAGTCGTGCCATTAAATGATACGAAGTTTGTTATAGTCGAGTCTAATTAATCAGTAGGTAAATGCAATAATAAATGCAAATGGTGTGCAAATACTTTCCCCAGCCTTTCTATATGTCAAGCACGAGGATCCACGCTTTTCAGGATCGTGATCTTTTATAATTTATTATTATCCTTTTTCCTTGCCATCTTCAAACATCTACGTTTACTCAACTTTTGCAAACATACTTGGAATATCTTGCCCTTGATTTTCGTATTTACTCTCGTTGATCGTTATTGAGGAGAATCCTCTCCCACGCGAGACACACCGTGAAAAATTGCGCTTGTTAATACGCTTTCGAGCGAGGAGGAAAGTGCGAGCGTAAAACTTTAACGCGAGAAGCGGAACTGCGTTGGAAACCTTTCACGGTGGTATTACTTCGAAAACGGTGGATTAATAAGAGCTTAAAAAGAAGTTCTCCTTGAGGGCTTGTGGTGAAACGACCAGCTCTCCCTCTCCCCCCCCCCTCTCTCTCTTTCTCACGCTCTCTGCTCGCAAAGTGAAAGAGGGAATTTCAAAGGCTTTAGCAGTCAGAAATTAAGTAAGAAACGCGGTGTTATTTGTACACTGCGATGAAATATTAGTTCTCCGAATATTTCCACCTCTGTACACTCTATATTTAACAGGACGCTCATTCTGTCAACTCGATTTCAATTAATTTCTTGCCCTTCTTTGGCAATCCAGCGGCTTGTTTTCCTCGATGAATCAATCAATTTATCGTATCGAGGCTGGTGCACAAGCAAAATCCTGATGTATATAAATTCCCTAGGGGAGTTTGGGCTCATCGAGATGCAAAATTGGACCACGCACGCGAGTTAATTACAGTAACTCGACACAAGGCGTCGTTATCGTTTGGTATTTTACAGGGAAATGGATCTAATAGCGTATCCTCTCGCCGTTCGAAACTGATAATTTCCTTGGAAATTCACCGCGACTGTTTCAAAAGAGGGTACGTATTATCCAGCAGATGATCGTGCCTCGTAAACTAATTTTCAGGCGCGACTTAACTCGATTAATCCCACGGAGAAAAAATATTGTAGACAGACATGGCAAAAATACAGAGGAAATTTAATCATCCTCGGGCAAATTAAAGATAACGAGCTGATAAAGTTGTTGAGCAAGATATACGAAACATACCATTTGCTTGCGTTTAATTCATTAAATATTGGACGCCTTTATCGTAGAATTCTTGCTCGTTATTAATTCATTGCTCATTGCAGCGGTTTCTGAATTAAAGAACATATATTTCAAAATATTTCCCCCCCCTCTCTCTCTCTCTGTATAAATTTGTAATTATTAATATTTTAAAGCAGCGGAGCGTAATTGGAGCAAAAAAGTAGAAGCAAGTCGTTTAGCGGATAAAGAGAAGATGGTTGTTAGGTGCTCAAGTTGCGATAAAACGAGACACGAAGCTGCATGAATAAAGATGTAAGGGATTAAAGTTGGAATGTTAGTTTAGGACGGATATTCGATGAAGTTGGAGAGTTATAGGTTGGTATATGTAGATGTTCATATAACCAGCGAGAATCAAAGTATATTGCGCGAGGTAAATGAACGAGGCTCGCGATTCCACAAATTCGTATGCAGTGGCCGATCTGTTTCCAGCGTCGAGAGACTTTTTCGCGTTTTAAAGAGCAAACAACGGATTGCAAATACTTCGAATCTACTGCCGGAAGCGTTTTTCCATTTTAATCTCGCGCGGCTATGTCGTGTTGTCTCGAGCTTTATTTTCGTCGGTATTTATCATTGCCATGGATTTTGCGAGAGAAAATAATTTCTGCCCCGAAAAAAGGAGGATCGTTCGATCCAATAAAATTAACGAAGGACAAAGACGGTTCATCGCTAATTTTAGAATTCTTGCGCACCAGTCGAGTTATGTGGACGCGATGCACGGTATTGGGTCACATTAATCACTGTTCTTCTATCGATCGGCAGCTCGATAAAATTCATCTTCGATGCTTCGATCGACTTTCCTCCCGACTGAACTGCAAAGAATTCCAGGACGAGGCTCGAAGCAAGAATTAACGGAGTATTAAAGCGACGTAAGCGAAAAGTCGAGAAGTTTGAGTTAATCCTGTTCATCAACCGTGGAAAGCGTTATCCGTTTAATCTCTTAAAGTTGTAATTTCACTTTCTGTCGGTATGTCGCCACAGCTTTGAAAAATATGTTAAATTTTTTTACGACACTTGCAGGAAATTTGTTAAACGTCATATCTAGTCATATTAAAATACGATAATACGATAGAAAAATAGAAAAGATAACAAAAATTAATAACAGAAAGCAACTTAATAAACAGGAGTGATTCACAGTTTCATACGACGTTCAGTTTTACCCGTTTTGCATAAATCGAGTAGATATTTCTGGGACATGTTTGATCAGGTCTTTGCCAAAATCTTGTGTGCTTCTTTCATATTCTATAGTTTTAAGTATCCTGCTGTTTTCACACATTTCTAATACACGATACTCGATCACGAGTTATAAATATTGTAGATTTCTGTTTGAGTAAAAGAAAAATCCAACTGAAAATGTTACAACAACTGTGTTAACGTCAGAATTACTCGAGTGGATAAAACGATCGGTTTATAAGTTTTCATAGAAATTTGACAAATTTGCTATACCACGTTTCTGTATATTTGAGTGATTTTTGTTCACACGTACAGATAAAATTTTGTTTCTTCCTTTGTATTGTATATATTTGTTTTCCTTCGCATTTCTTCTTCTGATTTCTTTCGATAGAAATGTCATACTTCACTCGTCAATGGCTTCAACGTTAGCGTTCCCAAGAATTTCACTTCCAGAAACTGTTCGATGATCTACTTGCACAGTAATTAATGTCATATAAATTACTATCATGATTCAGCTCGCTGCCATAAATCTCAATTGCGCCTTATTCCATCGCCACATAAGCTATAACATACACGTTATTACGTTCATCTGCAGCCGAAGTGCGGATTATCCGGGTCATGTTTCCTCGAAAGCTAAGCAATTTCGAGATGCGATAGCTTTTTACTTCGCCTTCTTGATGCAACCGATAGAAATAACGTTTCCTAAAACCAAAAAGAGACTGCACGATCTAGCGCACGTAACACGTGAAAAATGTAATTTCATTGCATTACGATACATTGCACATAACACGTCCAATATGTAATTTCATTGTATTGCGATACGTTGCACAACAACACATCCAAAATATAGTTTCACCGCATTACGATACATCGCACGTAACACACAATAAAATATAGTTTCGTAAATAGAGTGCAGACATCTATGAAAATTTATATCGTTATGAATACAATGATAATAATAATTAAAAAAAATGGAATCTAAAGAGAAATTGATTTTACGTACTAAATATAACAAGCAAACCTAATAAGATTTTTACTTCTATAGGAAGTTTAGAGTCGCGAGGACGCATAGGATGCACGCGATTTGCGAAACTATGTAACATATGCAGAGTAGAGTGCTTGTTATGATATCTAATAAACAAAACAAATCGCTATTTGATTACGCATATCGATAAAAATCCGCAGCCCTAATCATAACAAATATTACATTTTCTGTGTTCCATATATACTTTCACGCGTTATGTGCATTCTGCGCATATTCGAACTTCCAAGTTTTGATGAAAAATTCATAAAAATCATATCCGTAAAAGAAAAAGAAGAAAAAGGGAAAACGCCAATTATCAATTTCATTCGCACATGGAACTCAATTTCGAGTAATTTAACGCACACTAAAGGCGAACGCGCGTTTCGGTAAAGCCGCGTTTCCTTTGATTTCGTATTCGAAACTTCGCAGTAATTTGTAGCAGTTTGATCGAAGCTCGATAATAACTGGAACGAGCTCGTCTGATCGAGGTCAATCACTCCTCCTACCTTTTACGTTTCTTTTCACATGGATGGGAAGTTTCGTCTCTAGGAATAGTTGGAATTAGTTACAATTTACACGAAGGCTATCTGCTGGGACAGCTTGCACAAAGCGAGAGCTTCGTTACGCTGCAACTTGTACTATTCGTCGGATACTAATTAATAAAGGAGACAAGTCCAAGCTGTTCCGTTGTTACGGACATCCGTGACTCTTCGTTTCCAACGTCATCGGCTTCCACTCTAACTAATATTTGATACTGTACATCTCTCTCATAATGTCGACGATTCCGTAAAATATTGCTCATTCCGTGCTTTATACTCGTCGTTGCACGATATTTCTTTCATCGTACACTGTAATATTTGCATATCCTTTGAACATTCTTCGTAATCTGTAATATTCGTAATTCGTCAAGGCTGTCGTTCGACCTAGAAGAATAAAAGAATATTGCGAAACTTCTCCAAGATCGATCTCCGTTTCTTTGAACTATGTAAATACCAATTACTCGAGTGTTCGGGCTTAAAGCGGTTCAGAGATACCCACGGTTCTACGGGCCTTCGAGTTTCTTTCAAGGATTCGCCTTATGAAGGGTAATCTCACCTTTCGTCGAACAGATCAGGGTTACGGGACTTTTTCAACAAAGAACACTAGTAAAAACTTGAATTCTATAACCGAGCTCTCGAACGACATTCGTCGTAATCGAAACTTTCTACCGCGATACGTGCAGCTGCGAACAAATTTCTCTCAACTTCTTTAATATGCCAGCGTTTCGAACAACGTTCCAGATTTTTCGTATAAACGTTGCACGCACGGGACGAAAACTTTCAGTGTGGGCGTCGTCTAATTTGATTAAGCTATTTAGATTTTCGCTAGCATTTTGGCTGATGTTTGGTCAAGTTTGACAGTTTCGATTACGGTTCTTTCAACAATGCGCGGATTTTTTTCACCCGTTTCTGTTCCAGCGCAGCGCACAGCGTAAATAAAATCGCCAGTTCTCCTGAAGGCAAACGAAACGATAATTAAATATACCGGACGAATCCGTGGCGATCTAAAGATCGATGATTCGAACGAGCGCTGATTTTACCAAGCGAAAGAAAGTTTTTTTTTTTCCATTGAGAATTAGTTTTTGGAAAAAAGATTCGTTCGTTTACTCTGCTTGAATAAACCAGTTATATTTGTCGATGGAAAATATCCCGGACGTTGAGGGCAATACGCGCGTGTGTGTGTGTGTTTCGATACAGAAATTACTCCGCTTCCTTTCTCTTCCGGTTATTAATTTTCATCTTCCTGGAAATTTGACGTTTTGGGTTAGATCTTTTTGTAATTTTCCAATATTTGCGAGCGATATGTATTGTCAAATGGAAGAAAAAAGAAAAAGGAAGTTTGGATCAGAACGATAGCGATTAAAATTCCTTACGAATAACAGAAATATGAACTGTAAAAGGAATATTGCGTGTTCCGATGCAAATATTATTTTACATCGTTTCGATATTCACGTTCGTGGAAATTCATCAGCAACGAATAAAGTTTCCTCTCGAAATGTTCGCGGAGGAGAATGGATAATGTTAAATAGAACAACGATGGTACAGAACGATGTTAATTAGCATTTCTTTCTTTTTTGCCGATCTTATTGATCTCTGAAGCGTACCTTCTTCGTCTTCGTAATGTAGTACACGTTTAACCGTACGTGTTAGTTACGCCACGCTAACTTACTTCTCTCGGCTGTGTCGTTCAATTTACTGTTGCATCCCATACGATACTGTTGAACTAACACAGAACTTTGCTACACATTGTGCATCCTTTGTGAGTAGAAACTAATGGAAATCAAGTGGAGGAGAAGTCTCTCAAACGTTGCAATCAGGTACCTAAAATTTCACCAGGGATTTTTAACTGTTTAGCATTCTACGTCGTTTTTGGAAGCTTCTGTGTGCGGAATGTGAGAGTTGCGTGACTCAACACATCCGCAACCTGAGTCGTTTACGCGGCGAGTGATGAAATTTCACTCGTGAAATCTACCAAGCGAATTCCCATTTGTCCTGAAAAATCTGTAAAAAAAAAATGTTGCTTTTACAACGTGTAATAGAGGCTTGAGAAAGTATCGGAGAGACTTTGCAGATTTTTTGAAAGCGAAAGAATTGTGAAAATGACATGGAAAATAAAGAAAGAATTAATCAACGACGACTTTGCCATTGCCGATTAATCCGTGAAAGTCAATTTTATCGTAATTATCTCTCAAATCGTAAAATTATTCTGTAACTTCGTCAGTGTGTATTAATCTTATTTTAGTCAGAAAGTCAATATTATCGTAATTCTGTGATTAAGTTGTTTCACGAATTTTCTAAAGTCTTGGGATAAAACAATTGTTATATTCGACGTGGCGTTTTCTGCCCATACCACTGGAAAATAACGAAGCATGTTGTCCCTTTAAGAAAACCAGGCACGTCAGCCTCGTCGTGTTTGCAAATAGGATTTTTCAGGAATAAAACAAACTGCCTGGCCGGCTGGTCAGTTGCGTGTCGTATAGTCGGATGCATAATGCACTGGATGGCGGGCAGAAGTAACGCGACTGCTAATTCCACTCTAAGAAAATGAATTTTTCATTGCTCTATCAGCCTTCGGACGATCAATGGTCATCGTTGTTTACAATCGGCTTTTTCTTTCTCGTTTATTAATTAATTAGAAAATGGGGCCGATTATAGAACATGAGAAATCGAAGGTTGACGTTCCAGCCAAAAATAAATGGGGGAGATAAGAGGCAGAGAAGGAGGAAAGAAATGCATTCGAGAAACGATTCGTGGAAATTACATGTTGCGGAACATGCAAAATTGAAATGACCGACGATCGAATTAATTACAAACGAGAGATTGGAAGACGAAATGAGGGAAGTTTGGGAGTCAGGAAGCGAGTCCTTAGAGTTGCGTGTAGATAATAAACAGGGAGAAATTGAAGATCGACGTTAAAGAATAAATGGGCAGAACGATGGAAAGGAAGAAAATATGAACGTACGAAATTGAGGGACGATTCGTGGAAATGTTGTGTTGTGCAACGTGCAAGATTGAAGATCGACGATCGAATCAAAGATAAATGAAAGAAAGAGAAAGAAAAGGAGGAAAGTTATGGAATCAGGAAGTAATTTCTTAGAGTTGCATGTGATAAAGTATGAAAAGTTGGAGATCGTCGCCAGAGAATAAGTGGACAGAACGATAGAAGGAAAGAAGATATGGGGGAGGATTTCGGATTTCAGGGGCGAACCATGGAAAATACGTGTCGTGGAACATGCAAAGTCGAAGATTGACGATCGAATCAAGGATAAACGAAAGAAAGGGGAGAAGAAAGGGAGAAAGTTGTGGAATCAGGAAGTTGTTATTTAGAGTTGCATGTAGATAATAAGGTATGAGAAATTGGAGACTGGTACTAAAGAGTAAATAGGCGGAACGATAGAAGGGAAGAAGATGATAGAGGATGCTTATGGAATTGGCGGATGATTCATGGAAAGTACGTGTCGTAGAACATGCAAATTTCAGGATTGACGATCGAAGCATAGGTAAACGAAAGGAACGAAGAAAGCTGGAAGTAAACTCGGGGAGTAAATTCTCAGATTTGCATGTGATAAACCATGAAGAATTAAAGGTTGACGCGCGCGTTATGGATGAATGAAAGAAAGAAAAAGACACAAACAGGGAGAACTTTTGCAATCGAAGGATAACTTTGGAGAATTTGATATTATAAAATATTGAAGACTAAAACTTGCATTTATTTTTATTGATATTTATTTATTTACTAGTATGAAAATTAAGAATAAATAGAAGACGTCAGAAGCAAGAGAAGGGAAAGTCAGTTGGAATGAAGGGATGATTAAGTAGAAATTAAATATCTGAAATGAAGAATAAGTGGCAAAAATGGTGGAAAGAAAAGAAAGTGAGAAAAGTTTGTAGAATCGTGGGATGATTCTGGGGAATTTTCAGCCGTCCTAGTTTGACCCATGAACCAGGCTTTTGGTGGTAAAAGATTTTACACGAGATCTGGATGGAAGCTTCCATACACACACACACACACACATAGAAACAGTGGATTGACACAAGACGAAAATGTACAGGGGAACGGTGAACGCATAGCTCGAATGAGATCTCGATAGGAAAGGCGAATGGCATCGTTGGGAAGAATATCCGGGTTCAAATCCCGAAGTAGATCTCCAAATGCCTCTATCTCTATCTTGCAGCCTCCAAACGAGAATAGTTCCATTAGCGTGAGAACCTAACACTTCGCCTTTACGCCGCTTTATTTTTATCGAAGATAAGAATGTAAGGAACGTTGAACCTCGCAACTAGTTTCTCAACCGAATCTTGAATTCAACGTAAGGACGAATTAAGAGGATTATAATCCGGTCTATATTTTAATCAAATTTAATCCAATTCTCAAAGTGATACGTAACAGTATCATTGAACGTTAACGTAGAAGATCGTTGAAAAACAAGTATCAAGCGATTTACATATCGTTTAATTGAAGTATAAAAAACATGTATAAGAACAAGCATGAAAAGAGGTTGAAAATATCGAAGCTAGATTATGGCAAACTATGAGCACGATAGAAGATCTTATCACGCGATAAGGAGAAACATTTCGATTTACTTAGTCCTTTATTAAACCGTTGGCTGCTGCGACTTCTTTGTAAAGTGTGTACTTAAAACGTATCGCAGAAGGTAAACGATGACGAGTATACTCGTTAAACACAGAATATGTATGGCTGTTATAATATAGAATCAAGTTGTAACGAAACGACTGTTCTTTAATTTTATTACTGCAATTACTAACTTGTGACTTAAACAGCAAATTGTAACTACTTTTTACGCACGTCAAGTATATTGGTTAAAAAACAAAATATTGTCATCTCTTCGTGACGAGTATACTCGTCAGAAACAGCTAAGCTGGTTAAAATCAGCGAAGAAAAAAGAACTAGAAAAGAAAACGGAGGATAGAATATTAGCCAATAATAGGTAATCATTTCTCCTGGCATTTCACATAACAACGTTCGGGAATCAAGCAAGCAAACTCGATTAACGAAGGATTTCGCAACGTAAGAGAACGTCAATAGTTGGAATATTTCGCAGTGTATACAGGTGATAACAGCTCTTGTCGCGGTATTTCGGTTTCCCATCGTGGAGATCGTTTGGAATCGGCCACGCGATCTAAACGACCCTCGTCGATCGATAATCCGATCGATCCACTAACAAGCCTGCCGCGAACAAATCCTCGTGGCATATTGCTTTGGTGATCCATCTATTTCCTGGAATTAACGCAGTCGACCGTGCCCCTTTAATTCCATTACCATAGAAGCTGCAGATTCTTCGCTAGTTACATCGCCAGATTGTCACACCCACGTTAATACGTTCAACGAAATAACCTCCGATCTTGACTAGTGTACGTCGAATGGCCGTTACTTGCGAAAAAAATCTACCAATCTCTTGTAGATTGATCCGACCGGTTTATTTCTCTTTTTCGAATCTGTTCCGAAGAAGCGTCTTCTTCCTTTTTGCTATAACTAGGACCAAAGACGGTGAAATCCAAATTCTAGAATTTATAGTTAAAAGAATAATTGTATAACGAAGGATAATTATTGTTCTAAGATTGAATTTAAGTGTTCATTATTCGCTACTTATCGCCTAATTATCTAGTCAGTAGTTTGTGATATTAGTTAAAAGAATGTTAGTAAAAGTATTTGTAAAAGGACGTTAAAGACGTACAAAGGAGATATGTTAGTCAAACGATATTTAAAGATTACGCTGGAACGTTTTTGTTTAAAATTTACATCCACGAACGGAATTATACTTAATTAGCTGAGAAAGAAGTTGTAAAAACAATTTTTTACATACTAATGCTTTTAATTGCACCGACTAAAATAAAAGCCTTGGTAAACAACATGCCCGCGAAATATCATACACATGACAGTTTTATTTATTTCTTTATGCGAGTAAGAATATTTACACTGTTAATATTTAACGTTAGAAGCGAGAACTAGCTTTGCTCGGCACTGGATGACTTTCTCCTCTAGCTGTAAGAGGCCGGAAGTGATTTCAGCCTGAATGGGGAAAGAGGAGGAAACGGTCAAGGGTGGAGGATATGCTAAAAGCGTCTCGGCGTTCATTTCGCGCGTCTCGTTTATATTCGAGCGGAATGGACGAAAATTGATCGGCGGCCGTGCAGCGTAAATCACACGTGCCACGGTTTTAATAATAAATCAGCATCATTTTTGCCAACGGTGCCGCGTCTCATCGACATTGTTTTACGCGTCGAATGTTTTATATTCGGTTCGTATTGTATAAAATGACAAGCGTTTCTCGCGAGGGGCCATTTGCACAGACCCGTCAGCGAAAATATATCGTGGTCGGTAAAGCCATAAATAACATTTCGGCAGTAAAAAGCCTCTTGGTAAACGTTGATGACCTAAAACCCTGATACCAAGCTGAGAATCCAACTTCCGTTATTTACGATTTCACAGGATAATGGCCGCTAGACTTTGCACTTTTATGTGTTTTATGGATGAATTTTAAAAACGTTTAAGTACATAGGACGCGTATATTATGCAAATGAAACGGGGATCTCTGCGCGGACCCGGCTGTTTTACTCGTGTTCGTAAAAATGTGAATTTACGTAAATCCCCTTTCGATCCTAAAGTCCAGCGATCGTAATCTAAAATAACGTTTCACATCGGATAAAGTTGCGCTCGTAACGAATGCAAGTTTTTTGATTATTTTCTTCCAAATACTGTTGCGTCCATCGCCGTTCAATCTGACGAACAGTGGATTTTTTCAGGCGAGAAATCTATTCTTCTTATGGCAGACAAGCTGAACAGAGAGTATTGTCTTCGAGCCAAGGTTTACGCTAGGTTTACGAACCGTTATCGGTGTTCACGGTTGATAGAGGGATTAATCGACGTCTGCAAGGGGAGGATTTAAAGACCTGATCGAACTAGGATGCGGAGAAACCGGATCACTTTGCTGATCCGTCACGACAATTGTTCTGCTGGTAATGCGTTAAACTGGTGCATATAAAATGCCGTATATTTCGGTAAAACGCTTTAAACACGCGTATGGATCCTTTGGAATATCGTGTATGCGTGTATAATTAACTCTCAATGATCATACCTAATATATTTACGTAGAATATTCAATTGAATTTTGTATTCCGTATATCACGCGACAGAGATTATTAGTGGTCGTCACCGCTAAATACAGAGTACAAATTTAATTAAACATCCTGACCTAAAGCGTTACGGTCATCTATGATATAACGATATCAGTGGAGGGTTAAAATAATTCTCGTATAATTCCGTGTACTCTTATAATTTTTTAGTTTCAGTCATTAGCTAAAAAATTCTTTGAATACTTCGTTTATAATCTTATTATTCTAATCCAATTTGATCGTTACAAAAGATTGTCCCAGTGTTTGGAAGAGCGAAGAAACGATAAGAGTTTCGTGTTGTAATCCATAATTTTCCTATTTCAATTCGTTTTGACTGTTATTATCTTCGCTCGGTACGAAGCTTCTATTAATTTTTGTTCATGTTTGTTTATCGTCTTTACTTTTCCTATTTGCGTTCGAGATATCATCTCTCTTATTGTTTACAGTTAAGTCTCGCATGGAACGTCGTCGTTGTTCTTTCTCATGACTTGTCCTCCGATAGAAAATTATCGATCTTGCATTCCACGAACCGATTATCCTACGCACGCTCTTTCAATTATTCAATTCATACTCTCGATACATTTTTGAAAGTCTCTTTACGAGTCACAAATAATCCATGACTACAAAGCACGAAATTTTAACCATTTTATTTCCATGTTTCTTCATGACGTACGACTGGCGCAGCTTCTAACGATCGAGCAACGGGCAAAATTTATGGTATGGTTTCCTCGTGTTAATTTGAAAGTTTAAAAAAGCGACGTTTCGTACGCGCCACCGTAATATTTCGCTAGACGGTGTATTCCTGCTAATTAAGAGAAACACGGCGATGAAATTTTGTACAACGACGAAACGCCAGAATACGTGTAATTCGTTTGAACGTTTCATTAAAATACAACAGGCACCCAGCCGGCGAGACATGTAATGCGGTTGACGTGAAAACGAATAAATGGAAATGAGTTTGATCCGGGCTTGGTCGGGAAACCGCGTAATTACTTTCTCACTTCAAAAAATATTTTCCCAACACTTCGAAAACGCTTCTTTTCGCCGTGTGTTCAATTCAGATACGTTTTGTCATTTCTCTTAAAATTCGACCGCTTTGTGTCTTTTTCCGATTCACTTTGTTCCTTTTTCTTTTTTTCGCAACGCGATGCAATGGAAAAACATTGCAGTTGGAAAACTCTTTGTGAATTTCCGATATATTTTCCACGATAATTCTGGCTATATTTTATTAAAAGTTTCACCGAAATAATTAAAGGAACGCCCTGAGAATTGTTTCCCTGTTTAGGCATCAATGTTTCCGAACTGAGAACATTTCCTTCAGGTTTTGTTTGCGTAAAGATCGCGGGGCAACGACGGAACACGGTAGTTTCAAAGTTTAAACATTCCTTGTGAATGTATATTGTCTACGTTAATCCCTGGTGCGTTCTATTAAAAGTTTATCAGAAGTGATTCGAGGAAATTGTTGATAATTAAACCGTTCACAGATCAAATTGATTACGTAACTGCGCTTACTGAAATTTTTCGAATTTCGGTAGCGTGTCGCGAAAAATAAACAACGACGAGTATGCTCGTGAAACACAGCTGTTATAATATAGAATGATGTAACGAAATGACATTTCATTTTTTCATTTTTTTATTTTATTACTAACAGGGCTCGTCGTGATACAAAATATTGCCATTTCTTCGTGACGAGTATACTCGTCAGAAACAATTAACTAACTTGGAAGAAATCATTATTTAAAAGAACATTTTCGCGTTCACATCGAAGATTAGGTAATGTTTGCATAATGATCGCGAGCCATAGCGTGCTCTAAAGTGATTTCGATAAAACGGAGCGGCGCGTGATTAGCAGGTGAGCTGTGAACCATGGCGCGATCATGATTAGAAGACAAACGGAACGAGTTAATACGAAGGATCGTGGATTAAAGTAACGAGGAGGATCTATTTCATTTCCTTCTATTCGTTCGTTTACTTTGTAAAAGTGAAAAGAATATAAGCGAAGGAAATGGCGATATTATTTCCTCTCAGACTTAGTATCATCTTGAAATAACGTAAACGTTAACTGTAGCTGCTATTACCACGATATCTTAATTTTAAAGAGGAGCGATTGCTTCGATGGTTTAAATTCTTGGAATTGAACCCGTGAAATTGGCAGAATAACGATAGGCTCGACAAATCGACCTCTTTCTTTCTTTCGTTGCTAATTGTCTCGCGGATGGATAATCCTTGACGACTATTAAAAGAAGGATTCTCTGATTTTGGGCAGGTGTTGGGAGGACTAGGACGCAGGATGTCGAGCGGCGACAAGGCTTCACCGGGCCTGACCATCGATCGCGCCGCTTTTCTGCTTTTGCGGGTGAAGAAAGCCTTCAAGAAGAAGAAGCAACAGCGAAAGGAGAAAAGGCGAGTGCTTTATTTTCATTTCGTCTATGGCTTTCTAATTGTTTCAGCAAAATATTATGATCCGAGAACGGGAACGTGCGAACAAGACGACAGCGCGTGATTGGAGAATTAAATTTTTCAATAAGAGAAAGGAAAAAGCGAGGAAGCTCGCAGTATTCTTCTTGAAAATTTGAAAGAAATTTCGTTAGAACGAGATAATGGATTATAAGATGAAAGTAAGGATAGCAAATTAATTTAGACGATTGCATAAAATTCGGGACTGTAAAAATTTTATGAAAACATTCGATAGAACGAACAAGAAGGGAGAAGTAAAAATGCAAATTATTCAACTTGATATTCATAATTGGAAATTCTCTTCCAGATACGAGATATTTTGATTAAAAAAAAAAAGGAAAACTAGGAATCACGAGAGAAAAGTTAAAAAGCCAAATTTAATTCAATCTACCGTACAAAAATTTCCCAGGTATTTCGCAAGGAACGAGAGATCGCGGGAAATAAAACGGCGCGTTTTTTAATTTAATCGACCACGTAAAGTTCTCTCTTGAATTTTCGGAGAAATTTCGATAAAAGGAAAGAGGAGCCATCGGGAGAAGAAACTGAAACAAAGCGCAACATCCAGTTTAATCGATCCTCCGCAACCCTCTAACGTCCGGTTCCGTTTTATTACACGTTCTTTCTGTAATAGTCCGTCTCTGGACGAAAATCAATTCGAGTTCGGCCAGTTTCCGGAAAAGCTGTTCTTGCCTCGAGAATTATTTATGAGACAATTCGCTTTGTCTCGTCGCAGTTGTACACCGGAGTTACCTGCTGGTACGGCCGTACCGAAGAAGTTACCATGAAAAGCTGAATCACATTGGCGGCGTGGCAAAATGGTGGTGGAGAATCGTGTGGGCGGTGAAATGGGGTGTCGTTTTCTTGAAAGTTGGATGATACCGCGTAGGGAAGTAGCGGACGAAGCGAAGGAAAGTTTCGCGGTAACCGGCGGCTAGTTAGCCGAGGAGATTTTGCCTTGTTGTTTTTTTATCTTTTTTTTTTCGCGAAGAAATGCTGTCCAATGGAACGTAAAATAATACGCGGATTCACTAAGTTTGAAGAGTTTCGAACGAAACGGTAAAGAAACGAAACGAAACGAAATCTTCTCGGCATGTAGATATCCAGGGTTTCCTGCCTGATACATATTAAAAAACCTATTGGTTTATAATAAGAGATTGTAATAAATTTTATTTAGTATTTATTTTGTATCGGAAATTAGGTTTAAATATTTATTCGGCTTTTAAAATTTACTGTTTACCTAGTGTTTTGTTTAGTATTTATTTGATATTAATTATTAGGTTTAGCGTTACTATTATTCTTCTTAGAAGTTTCATATACCGCTCAGAAACTTTTTACGATACAATATTTCTTCTTTTATTTTACAATATTTATCGTACTAATTAGGTTTAGTGTTCTATTCGGTATATCACGTTATAAAGTATTTTACGAAATAACAAATCTATAATAAAACAGAAATAAAGTTAGAAAAGTATAGATCGAGCGATTGTGCAGAACTATATAGCAACGAAACGCGTTCGTTCGTTCGTTACGTGCAAAAGTCTGCTGTTGCTTTCATCGATGAGCGTAATAGCGAATCGTTATCCGGTAATTGATCAGAGTAGCGAAGTTCTCGAAAACGTCCCTTGGCGAGAGGTTTGCATAAGGGTGCAATATGTTCGTTTCAATTATCTCGTGCTTATCGACTGTCAAAGGGAACTACGTAGTCGTCAACTAATTCCCAACTACTCTCGATAGGAAATCTTAATGAGCTTGTAAACTCGCATGACTCCCTAATTCGCCGTAAGCCGTTCATCCTTGCGTTAGTATTTTTGCACCATGTTCCGTCAAGATTTATAAGGACGACGATTCATCCGTCAAAATCATCAGACGCTTTCCAAAATTCTGTTTTGCCTATTACTTTGGTTATCGATTATTTTTATTTCATACGGGTGACGATTCGTACGTTAAAAGTCTTCACACGCTTTCTAAAATTACATTTACGCTGTTACTTCGACCGTGGATTATTTTTATTTCACAGTGGTCCATTTAAAATTCTTCAGACAATTTACAAAACTGTATTTTAACCATTGCTTTAAACGTTGATTATCCGTATCTTTGCTCCAGTACAAAATAGAATATTCTTCTGGCATTTTCCTCATACATATTATCCTGTTCGTGCGTGTGGCTTATACGTACGTACATGTATGTATACATATGTGTTCTATGGTGCATTCTGCTTTGTATGTAGTGTATAGCTCATGAAATTCTGACGCCGCTTTAATTAAGTAAATTAGATACAGTTAGGTGTCAGGTGATCTGTGTAAATTTCAGTATCAGACGTATGCTAGAATTTTGCTCGATGAATAATCGTGGAGCGCTGCTTGTGCGGATGACAAGATAGAAGATATAGTATTTGCTGCGCGCGCTGTCGAATGCTCTCTACATTCTTGGCTTCTGTCTTACACCGTACCGGGTTATCTAATCCCATAGGGATAACTCGGTAGTACAGATTTGATTACACGCTGTTAAAGCCCGACGCGTTGCTCTGAAAATTAGCGATTGCTGTGTGCGTTCGTTACAAGACGCTTGATCACAGAGCGAGTGATACTTTAACAAGAAGCTGCTCGTTTTTGAAACGAGGTTCGGCCAAATTTTGGGTTCCATTATTCACGCCGCTAACTCGCCGAATTCTCGCCCCCTTCTATAAAATTACCAAACAGTAGAGGCTCTTCGAAAGCCTGACATTTTCTGTTTGTTCGTGATATTAATAATTCTTGGTCGCAGCATTCTGAATATTCATGAACCGGGTCTACAGACGTGCGCGCAAAGACTTGGCAAACATTTCGCGTCTCTGCTGTAATTCGAGGGCCATTCTGTCCAGGAACTTTACTTTAATTAAATGAATACGCACGATCGCGTAGCTTGCTCGCGTTTGAATACGAATAGGAAAAACCGCATAAATCGACCTAGTTTCTTGCTATTTCCTTTATTTTCCGGTTCCCTGTGAAGATCGAAACGCAACGCGATTCCTACGCGAAGTTGCAGAATTTAGTTTATCATTCGTCGATGAAAATGGCTCTGATGGAAAGACAATTTACTCATTTTGATAGCGAATATCACAGTAATATTCGTAGTTCAGGTATTTTTTAATCAATCGTATACCTGATATTTTGATATTCTTTTCGCGCGCCGAGTAAATCAAATTGGCGAGAGAATTTCGTGTTTTTATGAAATATTGCGAAGGATTGAAACTCGTCGCAGAAGCAACGATAAACTGTTTCCACGCTTCTCTTTCTATCCTCGAATTCACTTTACTTTTCAATGACGAATATCAGGAAAAAATTCATAGTCTTGATGTTCGAAGTAATTTGTACCTGTTGTTCTCACAATTTTTACAATTAACGTGTTACAGCATTATGTACTAAATGGATAGCGAATCTTCTAAACCTTCGTGAAAAATTCGAGAAAACGGACTGATTCGGCATTGGGCGTAAAAAATGACAGCGAAAAACGATTAGCGGATGTCTTTTTCTGTCGCATTTAATTTATTGATCACTTCGACGATGAATGTTAGGGTACAGTAACTAACGTGATCGTTACAATTAACAACAAACGTTGATTCTACACGTCGAACGAATGGCATAATCGGTTGGAAATTTTGCGAAAGTTTGCCCGATAATTGAAGTAACCTGAAGCGGCATGGTTAGTCTGCGGTTCTCAGTCAAACATGCAAATGTACGTTAGCTACGGAGAGTAGCAACGTCGGCTTTGTACCTTCGTGCTAATCTAAACTTCGAAATTTAATCAGCATCAGGTACCAACGAACCGTTTCAATCGGTTGCCAAGCTTTTGCTGTTAGATTCGCTCGAAAATTCCACGCTCTCCCACGTCGATTCGCGTTCGATGTAAGTGGCTGTCGTGAATTTTGATAACCACGGACATTTTAGATCGAGGCGCACCGATGTAATCGCACCGCGTGCTATGGCAGACGCGATTCTGAAATTGGCACATCGGATGGAAAATATGTTAAGCGAACTGATGATATAGATCGAATATTCGCATCTCCCAAGTCGAAAGTTGACGCTGTCGCTGTTCCCAAATGAAGATATAAATATGTATGTCGGGTATCGTAGTTAATCGACACAGGTTTCGTAGAATTAGTAGCAGCAATTTTGGTCAGGTTTTATAACAATCATTTTCCTTCTGTTAATTTTTATATATTTCTAATTGGAAGTTTAAGTTCTTCATTATCTCGCAGTGAAAGTTTAAGTCCTGTCCGAGTGCATGTTAAATCGACAGAGGTTTCGTAGAATTAGTAGCAGCAATTCTGGTCAGGTTTTATAACAATCATTTTCCTTCTGTTAATTTTTATATATTTCTAATTGAATGTTTTAGTTTTTGATTATCTTGCAGTAAAAGTTTAAATCCTGTCCGAGTGCATGTTAAATCGACGGAGGTTTCGTAGAATTAGTAGCAGCAATTTTGGTCAGGTTTTATAACAATCATTTTCCTTCTGTTAATTTTTATATATTTCTAATTGCAAGTTTGAGTTCTTCATTATCTCGCAGTGAAAGTTTAAGTCCTGTCCGAGTGCATGTTAAATCGACAGAGGTTTTGTAGAATTAGTAGCAGCAATTCTGGTTAGATTTGATAGGAGTCATTTACGTTCTGATAATATTTATGTCTTTCTAATTGAATGTTTTAGTTTTTGATTATCTTGCAGTAAAAGTTTAAATCCTGTCCGAGTGCATGTTAAATCGACAGAGGTTTTGTAGAATTAGTAGCAGCAATTCTGGTTAGGTTTTATAAAAATCATTTTCCTTCTGTTAATTTTTATATATTTCTAATTGGAAGTTTGAGTACTTCATTATCTCGCAGTGAAAGTTTAAGTCCTGTCCGAGTGCATGTTAAATCGACAGAGGTTTTGTAGAATTAGTAGCAGCAATTCTGGTTAGGTTTTATAAAAATCATTTTCCTTCTGTTAATTTTTATATATTTCTAATTGGAAGTTTGAGTACTTCATTATCTCGCAGTGAAAGTTTAAGTCCTGTCCGAGTGCATGTTAAATCGACAGAGGTTTTGTAGAATTAGTAGCAGCAATTCTGGTTAGGTTTTATAACAATCATTTTCCTTCTGTTAATTTTTATATATTTCTAATTGAAGTTTGAGTTTTCATTATCTCGCAGTGAAAGTTTAAGTCCTGTCCGAGTGCATGTTAAATCGACAGAGGTTTTGTAGAATTAGTAGCAGCAATTCTGGTTAGGTTTTATAAAAATCATTTTCCTTCTGTTAATTTTTATATATTTCTAATTGGAAGTTTGAGTACTTCATTATCTCGCAGTGAAAGTTTAAGTCCTGTCCGAGTGCATGTTAAATCGACAGAGGTTTCGTAGAATTAGTAGCAGCAATTCTGGTCAGGTTTTATAACAATCATTTTCCTTCTGTTAATTTTTATATATTTCTAATTGAATGTTTTAGTTTTTGATTATCTTGCAGTAAAAGTTTAAATCCTGTCCGAGTGCATGTTAAATTGGCAGAGGTTTTGTAGAATTAGTAGCAGCAATTCTGGTTAGATTTGATAGGAGTCATTTTCATTCTGTTAATTCTCATATCCTTCTAATTGGAAGTTTTAGTTCTTGATTATCTTGCAGTAAAAGCTTAAATCCTGTCGTGTCCTTATAAGCTTAAATCTCGAGTTTCCATTAAAAATGTCCATTATCTTTCTAACCAAACTTGGAACTTTTATTCTTGTACCATAAATCTTTATTTCTGCTGATAATGATGAAACTGGTATACGTCTAAACTTTAAAGAAGTTGCATTTTTAATTCATTTTATATTACATCAATCTACATTACAACATTTAATATGCAAGAATTTTTGCGTGAAAAATATCTGACTTAGAAATCATTTTCACAGTCACTGGAACACATGGGCTCTCGTGTACCTTTATACTACAAGTATAAATCTTAATATAAAATCCAGTATAATTTTACACCAAAGGTATATATCAGAGTATCAAGTTGAAGAAGATTTGCTAGAATTAGAACGGGTGCAGGATGCAGCCGTGCAATAAATTGTTGGGAAATTCTATCGTAATTCGTACAGAGTTTCCACCACTTTCAAGAGAACCGTACAAAGGCTTCAAGGAAAAGATCTCGTGATATTTACCAAGAAACTTTCCTTGTCTGCAAGCTACTGCACTTCTTTTATTAGCTTTGCATCAACTAGGATGTACTCCGCTGAATACTGATGCAAACCAGAGAAAATTCTCAGAATTTCCATATATAAAAAATCGTTCTGGTTTTTCTCTTAATTTACATTTATCTTTAACTCTAACAAGTGACGGAATTTAACTAACTGTTCACTGTAATTGTAATGGAAAAAAGCAGTTGTAGCCATTTCGTTCGCAATGGAGGAACATTCGTCCACCTCTCTACTGGGAAAGAAAACATGGAAATTCCGTGACGCGCATATCCACGTCGCTACTTTATTCCCATCCTCTCTAAACGACGTCATGGCCCCGATTACTAATTAACCCGAATAGCGATCGTCTCCTCGCAGTTCCGCAAGCACTTTGTCAGATGAGGAAAAAAGAGAGTGTTAAGTAAATTATAGTCTGGTCGTCTTCGTTGGAATTTCGACGTGATTCTTCGTCTGTCGTTAATGCATTTAATCGAAGGAAAGTCGGTACCAGACTTGGAAGGACTAATTCGCGCTATCGCAGGATGAAACCGTACGATTTTTTATACAGCTCTTATTTTTTAATCCATAGAGGAGTAATACTATTTAATATACCGGGATCGTCCAGAAAGTAATACTCGTTTAAAAGATCGTGCAACTTCGTTCGTGTGTCGAGATAAATTATGCCAAATTTCGCGTTTAGATAATTAATATCGTTGAAGCTTCATTCGTTTAAAATGACGGTGCGAATTGAAAATCTCGCCGATGACAAAGCGAGATCTTTCGTCCTTTTACGCTTTTCGTATGCCGAAAACGTTCGTCCAAAAGGGATTCATCGTCGAATTACGGGAATTTACGATAACAAGATTATGGCTGGCATCATTTGTAAGACGATGGATACGGGAATTGAATAATCTGGCCGAGAAACTCGTATTTGATCGTAATCTTTCTGGTCGCTCATTCCTCGTTCCGCAGGACCCGAACAAACGTGTCCGCGATTTCATTAGCAGCGATCGATTCGGATTGCTGGATTTTTTCTTCTTTGGAAAACTGCAAGAGTTCTTGGGTGGATAACACTTCGCGGGAAACGACGATTTAAAATTGAAACGATTTGTGAAACGATGGTCGTGCGAACTCGCGGCTCAAGTCTATGTGAAAGGTAGACAGAAACTCGTTTCGCGTTACGATAAGCGGTCAAATAGAGGCGTTGGTTTTATTGGAAAATATCTGGCTATATACATAGGAAGCTACAAACAAAGAAATCCCTTTAAAATGTATTTCTATTGTTGTTACGTCAAAACGAATATTACTTTCTGCACGACCCTCGTATAAAGGAAAACAAATTTTTAGTCCCCTTAACGAGAAACAAGTTAGTTTTACTGTTACGAGATCTTCTGTTTTCGCAATCTATTGAAAACATACAAATCTTTCTGATAATCTTATTTACTTTTATCAAGACACACGAATAATTACACGTACTTATTTATTTTCGACATATTGTTGCTTTAATCCCAACGTATTTAGAAACATACGGTAGTTGTTAGTTTATCCGAACCAGTCGGATAAAATATTTCGGATAACCGATAAGTTCGGATAATAGAGGCCGGCTTGCTACCCCTATCGGTTGCTGCTACGAGTTTCGATAAAAGAAAGACGCTGGGATATCCGAGGCTGAACGAACACTTGAACATAAATTGCATTAAATTACATGTCAGCTTAGAAAACAAACACACACTGATCTTTTTAAAATAGTGTCGTATATAACAGTGCCATTAATAATGGCAAATCGTTAACAAAACGTTCTTACATCGTCGTATTAATTATAAAATACATTAAACGTAAATCCTTAGAAATAGAGAGAATTCGTCACGTATTCGTACGAACCCTAAAAATCTTACAAACATAAAAAAATCTTACAAACAAAAAACCTTATACAGTATAATTTATCTTTTTGATGACACAATTTTCATTCGTTAGACGAAACACACGAGCACGTACGATTCCTGCATACGCGTTCGTATAATTAAAAATCGTATCATTGTTGTAACTTCTAAACGTGTAACTCGGTTATTACCAGTTCAAATAATTATCAGTAAAAATCATTTCGCATAAACGAAACTCCACCGTGCAAATAGTCAGTAGAAATGACTGTCGTAGATATTCGTGGAAGACTTTTACTACAGCTGATGACATATCCTGCACACGTTTCAGCATATTTGAATTTTTCATAGCAATAAGAACGTTCATAGTTTAGATATTCTGAATCCGATATCGGCAATCTGACCTCCATGTGAAAACCAATGTACGTACGCGTGGTTAACCATTAAAAATGATGGAAAAATGAAAACGTAAGGTATAAGTTCGCGTTATCTCGAAACCAGAAACGATATTATTATTACTTGCCGATACGATCATTCGCGAGGTGTGTAATTCCCAAGTCGATTTCTCGATCGGAAAGCCGATTACGAATTCCGCGAAGTGCCATCACGTAAATGGTTTGTCGTATTCGTAAAATTCGATGTTTCTCGATAATAGAACGTTATTCTGTGATTCTCCGTGTTCTTTATAAATGGGAAGTTCAAGTTAACAAGAGGGCAGACCCTGAACTCTGAAGCAGAGTTGGCCATAATTCGAGTTGTTTTGAATAAATGCTCGACCGAGATATTCGTAGCTATTATCTGTTAAATTTTCTGATTTAACGTTCGAGGAGTAAGACGATCGCGAAAAATGGATATTACGACCGTTGGACGACGAAGAATATATTTTTCATCGTCGATACGATACAAAGTAAAATACATTTTTAGAATAAATTCCGATTCCAATAAGTGTCTCTTAGGCGGATAATTCTTTGCTCGAGTACATTCCTAACTGATTGCATATTTATTCGTTAGAGCCGAGCGAAATTCCGTCAAGGAGTAAGAACGAGGATTTTTACTCTGTTACGCGAATAAAAATTTGCCTAACGCGGCTCTGGAGGATATGAAATCAGGCGAAGAATAACGCGGGAAAGAATGGCTCTGCGCTGGTGCGTGAAAACCGCTGACTGTCGGTCGAAGATGCGCGATTCGAAATATTCAGAGCCATTCGTTTCCAATAATTCCGAACGATATTGTTCAAAATCTATGGCAGCGTGGTTTATGATAACCGGATACGCGATTTAATACCGTGAAAATTTCGGCTCAATCATCACGTTTTACACGATGTGTGTGTATGCTCGTTTCGTTTGACTCGTGGATCGCCTTTATCTGAAACTAGAGCGACCATGCGAGAGAATTTCTTGGGATAGTTTCATTCGAAGGGAGCGACTCGCCGCGATTCATGAAATTGGAAATAAGCTCGGCTTTGCTGTGCACGACGAACCTGTTTCGCGTCTGTCACGGTTTACCCCTGGCAAATAAAAAACTATTCTCGAGTATCGATTCTACAGGTCTGTGTTCTCTCCGATGAATAGGATTGGAGAAAATAGACAGCAGTTTTGGGACGAATGTTAAGAGTCTTTTTCACTCGCACGAGGGTAGTTTTCGGTATTTACGGATTTTCACGGTCGTATCACGCCAGACTAATCCGAGTCCTGCTTATTTTTCCTTTTTTCTCGGAAGGGTAGACAAATATTGGTATTCCAATATTTATAGTACATATGAAAAAAGAAAGTACTTTCATATAGTGTAAAAATGTCATTTTTATAAAAAGGATACATAAGCGAAGGGGAGAGGAAAAAAGGGAGGAGAAAAGATAGGAAAGCAGGATAGGCAGAGATAGGAATGAAGAAAGAAGAAAAAGAGAGTGGAAGAATTCGCATGATATATATATTCGCTATGTAAGTCTACTAATTTTTATAAAAAGTGAAAAAAAAGAAGAGAAAAGAGCGAAAATGAAGATTCAAGGTAGAAAGGAAAAGGAAGGGGGGGGGGGGAGAAAGGATAAGAAAAAGCAGAGGTGAATCGGGATGAGTAAAAGAAAGGAAAGGAATGGGAGAAAGAAATGAAGCAAAGGGGAGCGAAAAAAAGTGACGGAAAAGAAGAAAAGAGCAGGGGGGAGGGAAGGGAAAACATTAGTACTCACCTTTGTTCCTGTTAATTCCAGGGTTCGAGCAGAAATTACAAGAGAAGATGTTGCATCAAAGCTTGTAATAGTACATAATGTATATATTGCCCGGACATTTACAAAATTTCTATCTAGTGAAACATTAAAAATTTAAACTAGTTCGTTCGATTATGGTATAAAAATAATTAAATCTCAAAAAGAAAGGAAATAATTGAATCGACTACGAAGGGGCATTAGGTTGATGTATATATACGAGGTGTCCCAGAATTGATAGTAAACCGAGGAGCCGATGAATCTATATGGAAAGAGATTTTTTTGAAGAGAAAGCTGACTTTGCAAATTAGATTGCTATGTAAATTTGGCTCATTATCGACTATGTGTGAGGTACGAGTAAATTATTCGGCGCGTGAAAACGAATAAAAAATTAACGAAGTAGTCTATGAAAAAAATCTTACTCTACATTTTTCACGTATTTTCAATCGTAGGATAATTTGCTATTAATTGTACGCTTCTATCTAAATTAGGCAAATTCCATCACACTTGACAAATTTTCGAATTTCTCGATCTTCTCGAAAACCAAGCATCACGCGCAGAACAATTTTGTTTCTTTTCTCGCGTGGAATCACCATCTTGTCGGTACCGGGACACCCTGTATATCTTAATATCGAAGAAAATGGACTCTGATTATTCCGATCGTTAAATAAAGATCCCATATTTTGAAAGTATAATACGTTTGTTTTTCGTTTGATAAGGATAATGCAAGCCTGTCTCGGGAAATATCCGATTTCGATTATGCTTTCCATGAGAATGGGAAATCGATTTTTCAGATTTGCATCAGCTTGAAAGCGAACCGAAAATTTTGTTCGATGTCTGCTTCTCGCTTCTCTGACAGGTGTCACGAAAATTTTTTCATACCGAATACTTGCAATTTATTCGATCTTGTGTCAGGCTTTTCGTGTTTTAATCTAATACTTTTGATAGCTTCGTATACATATATACATACATGAACGTAGACACACGTCAGTTCGAATTTCTCCTGCCACTCGATCTTCGGTAAAGTTTTGCTCACATTCATGGAAAAGGCATAGTTTTATCGTGCTTCTTCGCTAAAAGTTTTCAATCTTTTTCATCCTTCCATTTCGCAAGATTAATCGACGATTGCGTAAGATTATACGTCCCGCGAGAATTAAATAAATAATTTAATAAAAGAAAACGTACGCATAATGATCCAACGTTCGTTGCTAATTGTGTAAGTTACTTTATTCCCGAGTTAGACGAGAGAAATTCGTTAGCATTTATCCTGTACGATTATTTAACTCCAACGAGCCGGACAAATTAAATCGAAAGTTGCCCGAGGCAAATAGAAATTGATGATATTTATGACGCGGATTTCTCTCCCATTGAATAAATGCGGAATACATTTTTGACCTATTTATTTTACTTTACCGGAATGAAACTTTAATTTACGAACGCGGCACGCCAATGCTAATTCATAAATATTGTTTGTACGCTCGCCGTAGGATTAGATTATTCCATAGGTAACATCGTCGTTTATTTCGCCTGTTTGAATTTCCAAGATAACATCGAAATGAATTAAATTTACGGCTAATAATTGCAAATTGCTATAGAATCATTTTAATAGATCAATGAAGATTAATATAAAAACTGTTGATGAAAGTCAGTCACGTGAAAGATATTCGATGAAATGTTTAAAGTTAATTGGGAATTATTGTTCACCGTATTTTCCGAGCACTGACAGATTTTCGTTTATTTCGAGGCTAAAAAGAATAGAAAAGTTAGCAAGCTGAAATTTAAAAAGCTATAAAGAATTTAATAGAAAATTCAACGCGATAGCAAATCGCTCATCGAAACTGCAACACAAAAGTCAACCCCGTGAAAGTGGTCACTGAATTTTCCATCGAGAGCACTAATCATTTTTGCGATTGAAAAATGGTAGAAAAAGGCGAAAAATAATTTGAAAAAGAAGGACAGATAATACATTATCTATGAATGAATCTACTAAACGTTCTAGGTTTCTCAATTTTTTGATCTTTTTAACGTACGTGTGTGGACACAACGTTACTTATGGAATGATTTGACATTTTCTTCTCGTCTCGGTGTCGCTTTTAGAAAAGGTCGATACCTTACGAAGGATCGATACAGGAGCAAATCGAGCACGTTGTCTCGTCGGAAAAGAAACACGAAAAGAGGAAAAAAGAACGACTGGTACAAAGACTCGGTTGAATTGGTTCGTGGCCTTTACCTTCCAGCAGAGCTTCCTCATTTTTCACAAGAAGGCGAAACTGCTGCGGATGCTGGAGATAATACAAAGACGTTTCGTATAATGGTTTTCGTCAAACGTTAGATGTTTGTCCCAGCGAACGTCGGAAAATAAAACCCGCAAAGCATATCCGAACGTGATATTCGCGGCGCAGTTCATCCTGCTATTCTTTCGCAATTTTCTCGAAACCAAGACGCGTACACCAAAAGTGCAGTGTAACGAATTTTACAATTTTTTATTTCGTCCAGCATTCGTACATTTTCACCGTGTTCCCACCAAGAAAGAAACCTTATATTCTTGTTCGTGTTCCTGGGTTCTCTCAAGTTTCATCGAAAACGAAACAAAGTTAGAAATTCCACGCGCTGCGTATATTTTTTATTCCTTCTTCAAATCCACAGCACTGCGTAAAGAAATCGTATTCGTAATTCGACACGCGTTTAAAAGCGAAGCAAGCTCCAACTTCGGTTCTTATTCCTTCTTTGACATTCCTTCGTACTTCACGAAGAAACTTCATATATTTTTTAGTGGCGACGTTAAATTCTTTCCGTTGCACGGATGCAGTCGATTCGCGGCAGCCGTGAGCTTTTTCCTCGCCGCGCGAAAGTCTCATTACTGCCATAATATTTCGTGATGTGACAATGGCGCGACGTTCGCTGTACATTGTTAATGCCGCGTGATTATTTTTAACGCAGCGTATTTCTGAAAGACGCGTCCCCCTTAGAGGAAATGGCAAAAAATGAATTGCCGGCTGCTCGGTTCGCTCCGCTTTTTCTCGAGATTACCGGCGAGACGGTCTAACCCTAATCGTCGTTGTCGCAGGATCGTCAGTGTCGCAGGACAGCGGAAAAAAGTCTATTCGAAGCTCGTGATTACCCTCGTCCCCTCACAGAAAAATCAAAATCTCAGTTTTTATTTTTGGGTTCGTTAAACTCGCAATTTCCCATGAATTCGTTCTCTTTCTCTCTTTCGTGTTTCTTTCCTTCTCTTTTTTCCCTCGTCGAAATTTCATCGGGTCATTGTGCGGGAAACGAAGTTGATGGAGCGTAGTTACTTCAGGCAAGAAAGATTCTTTCGGAGTTCCTATCTTCTCGGACAATGAGACTCCCGATAGAGATAAAGATTCTGATTGATGATCTCAGTCTGTGTCGTGTATCAGCGAGACCCGCGCCATTCTTTCAACTCTGCCAGCCGAGTTGAATTTATTTTCTCACAATTATTCTTAACCTTTACACCGGCTTCTCGCTTTCTGTAAATTGCTTTCTTTTCTCTTTTTTTCTCTCACTGGTATCGTCGAGAACGTAACAGCAAGCGAGAGATCACGTCGCGTCTCGTGATGGATCTCGAATGATCTTTCAAGCTTGCAAGAATTTGTATCGTGTACATCGAGTAATGCTTTTCTCCAATGATTCGACAAATTTGAGTACCTGCAAACGCGAAAAATAAACGATTGTTAAGCGATCCTTTATCGATGTTTCGCACTACGCTGTTGTAACTTTATTTGAGAATTCTGCGGCTATACCGAGTGTTGTTTTTTTAGAAATTTTATCTTAATTCTATTCTATGTTATGTATTATGTTCCACTTAAAATTCTATCGGATTCTGCATATTTATGTATTAGGATTCCAACGTCCCTTGTCTCCTCTTTCATTGTGCTCTTCACTCGTTTTATCCCCGGTAGTAGACGCTTGCGTAAAAACTAAACGGATTCTGACAGAGTGCTTGTTGTCGAAATATGGAAAAATAAAGCAGAAAAATTTGACGCAGAAATTCCATGAAATATTTAACGAGCGTAGATTGTCTAGAATTCTATAATTATAATTCGTCAATGCATTAACGAGTGACAAATTTCGATAATTTCATTTGACTGTCGGATATTCAAATGACAGAGGAGCAGAAAAGTTTATCCCCCCAAAATACCAAATATTCCGATCGTGTCATAAATTATGCAGCGAAAGCTCCAATAAAACAAAAATCGACGGTGGATGTCAAATTCCTCATATTTTCGTAGATTATACTCTCTCTCCTCGGAAAGCTCCGAATATATCGGTCAAACATCTTTTTTTAAGTCGATCAAAATAAGTGCTTTGGTGATATATCGTGGAAATATTTTTCACGGATCTTTAGATTGAAAAATCTTGAATGAAATTCTTCAATAAATTCCGGAAGACCGCGGTATCTCCCCTATATCTGGTATCTTGAAGATAATCTTAAAGCAGAGAAAGAGGGAGAGGGAGAAAGTAAGCCTATTACAGGCGATTCGAAATCGTTTCGTATCTTGAAGCTGCTTAAGCGTCTCTTGCCTCGTTGACTTTAGCTTCTGTCGTTCAACTCTGCCAAGAAATTTTCCAGATTCTATATGTTTTCCTTAATTCGTTACTCTGAGAGTAGAATACATCAACATAGTGATTCCTCGATAGTAGGCACTGGACTTACAACGAATTACGATAGAGTATAAGAATTGTTCGAAAAATAGAAAATACTTTTTTCTTTTTAACTTTCACACTTTCACGATGTTGCATAGTTGAGATATCAGCACTTAAGGATACGTTAAAAAGTTCCTGTTCAAGTAATTCCTGATACAGAAGTTTCTGCTGTTTCAAATTTCTTCTCTTATACAAACAGAGAGAATTAAAGCCTGTGGTGTTCGTGACTTTTATGTTAATTTTGGTACTTTTGTGGGAAGCTTATTTTATGAAAAATATTCACGTTGGGATATACAAATACCATTGTTATATTATTATAATTACCATTATTGTATTATTATATTATATATATTAGGTTATCCGAGGAGTTCCTTTCGTTTTATAAGGAAATAATAGACGCACAATATTTTTTTTTTTTGGTTTCATATTATTAATATACAATTGTTACAAACTCAGTGCCGGGTTTAATTCATTTTTGCAAAAATATGACAATGTCACTGCATGCACCAAACCACAGATACATACAGCCATAGATATATCTGGTTCTTATCGTGGTTTTAATTCACGTGTGTGTATTCTCCATTCTGTAAACTTATTTCTTCATACCGAAAATGTTAACCTAGAAGTATAAAATTCACTCGATTTTAATTAAAATTTAATTAATTAAAACTGTGTTTGAGAAGAAAGTGATTTCCTCCAACGCATCTGCAGAAAATCTTTGATGAAAAACGCGTCTCCGATCGACATTACATTAAATTAAATTCTACTAACAACTGAGATATTTATGCAGCACAGAGAATTTCGTCGCAGAAATATATAGATTTACGAGTGAAAGGTTCAACAATAATACGTTGCCCTTTGTTCCGATATTTCGTGAACATTTCAGTTCGCTTCTTGCGCCTGAGTTTCGGAGTTTGCCCTGAAGAAGCGCACGCTTGAAATGTCGTGAAACGTCGAAGCGAAGCGCGACGTATTACACATTACACGTACTATTACAACAATACAACGTGTTATTATTAAGAACACGATCGAAAGCCAGAGAACCGGAAATATTTCTCCTTCGCCTGACGAACGTAGAATAGAAAAACTTCTCGTGAATTATTTATACAATTAGTCAACAAGACGAATATTATGTTGGATCGAGGCTACGCCCAAGGTTCGAATAGAGTTGTTATATACCTTCGCGTATGAGTTGATGCAAGCAATTACGGAGCGGTGAAGTTACGTGGACGAATTTGCTGCGAACAGCTGGGGGGCGTGTTATGCAAACTAACCAACTATTTACCGAAGAAATAAACAATCAAGAAGACGACCGTTTCACAAAATTACGTGTATTTCGAACGATAACTTGGTTACTTCGTGTATTTTATTCGTCCGTCTATTTCGCCTCGATTATTGAATTTTATTACGTTTCCTCGTTCTTCCTTGCACGACTCATGATTGCGTTTCGATCGTTGAAAAGCAAATATACTTAACTAGTCGTTTCGTATTATACGACAGCCTAATTAACTTCGCGAGATAATTATTCCAGATCTCTTTTCTTTTTTCTTTTTTTTTCTTTTTTTTTTTTTTCTTTTTTTTTTTTTGGAAGGAGCAAGCATTGATTAAGTTCCGAGGATTGCGTTTATTCGTCCTGTATTTCGCTTCGTCGAGTGGTCGATCGCGACTTGGATTGCGCCTGTGGAACCTTATAAGCGAGTAACGAGGAAAAAATTCCTATCGATCGGATAAATTGACGTGGCGCGTTATAGTGGTAATGAAACGTTTTGCCTTCGGCTGATTGGGGCGAACAATTTCCCCGTTTCCAACATCGCGTTGCTCTTTCTTTTTCTTTCTTCCTTTACTTTCGTTCCACCCGGAGAAACCTTCTTCTATGGAAAATCCGAGTTATGCGATGTAGATTCTACGTGGACGAAAATCTATCGCAGCAACGTCACGTCCAATTGAAGATGAATAGGAAATAAAAGTAAAAGGATGATTCACGAATGCTCGTGAAAATATTGCAGGCAACGTTTGCGGATATTTCTTACGAATATTTTATGCGTGTTATATGAAACGTTTGGAGATTTCATTAAATCTGTAGCGAGATTCGACTTACATTAATAATTTTCGTCGGATGTACTGGACCATAGAATTGGTAAAAATAGAAAAAGACTATAATAAACACTAAAGAAAAATGGTTAACTCGTTTAATAAATAGTAATAAATAATTTTCGACGTATTAATCTGGAGAAAAGAGTATTGGAAAAATATTGAACTTTCATAAAAAATTGCCATTTTAGTTTTTTTAACAGCAATTTATAAAGTGTCCGAATATTTTTGAGGTACGAAAATTTATACTTCGCTATACTGCAAAATATCTTCGTTATTTTTTTTTGTATTTACTTTAAATATAGAACGTAAAAGTCAATGTTACGTTTGTGCCCGAATATTTTCGAGATCAACAACTGTATTGTGGTTATTTTTCTTACCGTATATGCGATATACTATCTTTTTACTCTACGTATGATCGCAATAAATTCCCTGTACTAACTTCTATGTACATTTTCAGATTGCTTTTAAATTTTCTCAATATAACGATGACAGTCGTGTTTCATTACAACTTTCATCTTTAACATACAAATTTCCTACAACAAGCGTTCAAATACTTTCCCAAACCACCGTACGTATCAACTACAACAAAATGCCAATATTTGCCGTGTGTTTCATCGACAAGAATTTGAAATTCAACATCGAGTTGAACAAACATTTGGTGCGAACGATTTGCTATACTTGCCGAGTAACGAGACAATAGGAAGAAGAGCTCGGTCGATCGGTAATTTCCATGAATATTCATCGTTTCAATGGTATTTGTTTTCCCATGGATAATAAATTACACCATCAGCTTGGATTATTCGACCATGGACAAGGGATATTAAACGCGTCGGACGAATGAAATATAAACAACTCCTCTTTCCTTCGTTAAAGAGATTCATCCCCTTCTCGTTGCTTTCCAGCGGACGAGAAAGTTGGAAGCTTGCTAGGCGTGATGTCGCAATTAAAGTAATTAGTAATTAGCAGAATTACCGCTCAGACACGCTGGCACAATTGGTCAGGTTAACTAGAACGGTTCAGGTGTTTGAGAAGAAGGTGGAAACTACTTGTAGAAATTTCCGACTATTTTCTGTAACGTTTTCTTCTAAAGTTTCGTGATGAATGACGCCCGATCTAGAACAATATATCAGAGATTACAATGATACATCGTAGCAACAACTTACAACGCGTCTAACGAGTCTCGCAGAAGTTCGACAACGCGTTAATACGAATTCTCTGCAAACACTGTACTTACTCTGTTTGTCGTCTCTCTTTTTGTACGCGCACAACTTCCTTCGCGAATATCGACACAGCTGCTGTTTTAATGGGGAACGTGATCGTATTAAATCATCGTGGAAACGGACAATCGAGCACAGAATTTCGCGTTTATGCAAAATTCTGTCAGAAATAAACGAGTACAGATTACGGGAAAATAATGAATTAACTACGCTTCTTCATTCGGATCCCATCGAAGAGACGTTTTGTGATTTACAGTCATTGAGAAACCAATCTATATTCCTAAATTTAATTCGTAGTAAAGTTGATCGAAGCAGTGATCAAAGAATGCGGCGAACGTAGGTGAAAGGGACATTCTATTATATTTCGTTGTATACGTCGTTGATAAGATTTTTATATTATTAAGTGAAGCACATATTCGGTATTTCTGTATTTTTTCCTAAATCTAGGGTTCCAAACAAGATAATAAATGAAATTTTATTTCGGATAGAACTAATAAGATTCTTATTTTATACGTGAACATGTGAATTTCTATATTCTTAAGGTACCGTTGCAAGCGAGATTATGTCATATTTCTAAAAAATTACACTAACTTTGCGATCGTATTTCTGGTTAATCCTTCCTTCAATTTTTGACGAATAGGGAATGTATGTAAATATATATACAGCCCGTGATTCATCTATGTCTGAATATATCGAACCTCTCGATGGATCTCGTAATTGACCTTTCGCAACCCTCCGCTTGTCACATCCCTTAAAACCACGTCGTAAAAATACCATCACTTATTTTTACCGCGTTAAATCCTCTTTAATTCTTAAGGTAGGCGCGAAGTTGAGTGCAACTATCGTTAACCAGTAAAATGTGTCGCAAGAAGTAAACGATGACGAGTATACTCGTGAAAAACAGCTAACTGGTTAAGAACGAATCATTGTGACGTGGATAATCCTGCTGTTCATTCTTCTTATTTCGAACGAGCGATTCGAGCGTGTAAGAGTTGAACGCGAAACAGACGCAATAATTGAAAATCCTAGGAATCACTTTAGCCGCTAAAACATAACAATTGTTCATGTCCACTACGGAATCCTTTTGCAGCTCAATGGACAATTAATTTCGTTGAATTAATTTAACACGCCACTTATCGTAAGATACATTTTACACCATCGAATTAACGACCTCTGGTTGGTTAATTTAGTCGAACAGGTGGAATCAGGCGTTTCGTGTGGGAGTGTCGGTTAATGAACACCATCTGTTTCATGGAACTTTGCTTGGAGGCCATTTTCTACGATGCTGTGGTTGCCGCCGGTTGCATTTACGTATACGTGCCTTGGTGGCAAATGGTCGATAGTATGGCACATGTAGGCGCCTCGTGATACGCGTGTGTTCATCTACGTGTCTCGTTTAGTCACCCTCTCGACGTACGTAAATGTGGAAGATGTCGCGCTCGGTTGAATCTCCGGGGATGGACGACGTTCGACGTGTCGTTAAATCCATTTCCCAGTCTTTTCTCGCCGGCCAAGGACTCGCGTAATTTAGGTGCACGTCCTGTCGCTCGTTTGATCATATGAACTACGATGACACACGCGGCGATTATTGGCTGTTATTCGACGTACGTACAGGGTCCAGTCGAGTAACGCGTGAAAGAGGAGACGACGCGACTCCTTCTGGAAAAATAAGAAAATAATATAGAACAGAATTTTCTCATTTTCAGCTTGGTTCTCGAGAAAATCGAGTTTGAAAATTTATGCCTGTTGCAATTCCATTGACGCTGCCATTATTATGATTACAATGGATAGTATTTTGAACGATTCTGAAAATGTCTATAGAAGGGATTTCTATTTAGTGAAAATATACAATTTTACGCATACAATGTGTCGATATTGTTTCAAGAGGAAAGCACAGCGCTTTTGTACATTTTCCATCAAACACACGGAAACGTACAACTTTCTCGATGATAAGAGATAATATAATATATTCAGGCCCCATGGCACGTTGTTCGCATTTCAGCTACATTCGACTATCCGTTGGCGATCATCGCGACAATGGATGATCGAGAGATCAATAGAGCGATAATTTTCTCCAGCCCCATAAATTTTCGAGGCCGGGATACGTAGCACAAAGGAACGGCCGTGTAGTTTCGATTGTGACAAACAATAAGAATATACGTAAAAAGTTTGCACGACGACGTGATCGATGGGCAAACGGAGCGATAAAGAAATTTTATCGTTTGACTTTCGTGCTACTTTGGAAGAAAGGCCACTAAGAATCGCCACAAATTCCTTTTCATAGCAATCTTTCTATAATAGCGCTACTTCATCAAACTGTTTTATCGCATGCTTCTTCGACGTGGCCGATAAATCACGGCTGCTCGCGTAACTTACGATTTCGAAATTTTCCTACCGCATAGAGAAGAAAGTCTGGACGCCGTAAATAGTGTCGTAGACGTCATAAAAAATATTCCAAAGATAAGACGAAAATAAGAATATCGATATGTAACCTTGCAGAAGCTTCTCGCTGAGTTTTAAGGGAAAAGAAATGATTTTATGCAGTGGAAGTAGACAAGGTTGTTCGTAGTCAGACGCGAGAGTAGATACGGTCCTCTCTGTTGACTTTTTCCACTATATTTCTCCTCGTTTAGGCACAAGTCTGTTATTAGAAAATTCATTAAGCGCTAACATTTCTCGTATCACTTTAATCTCCGTGTACTACTCCTCTGTGCTTGCACGATTTTTTAAACGATTATCGTAAAGCCGATCTTATAATCGCGTAATACAAACTATATGTTAATTTAAGTTACACACGTGGGCTTCCTCGCTTTTGTTCGCTCGATTAACGATACAAATAGAAATAGAAACATTCGTGGTAACGTTTCTCTAATTATTTCGAACAGCTGTTTCAATTGATATAAAAAAAATCTTGTTAATTTTAAAAGACATCAAATATTTTTGCAAAAGTTAAGTCAGCCGTCGTTGCTCCTAATTACGAACAAAATTTTCCATGTACGCGTAAGCGTAATCTTACAACGACACAAATAACTGATACACGATGCATTTACACGAACATTTCAAACAGTACGAATCTCCTAACTTTTCAAACAGATTATCTGAAAGAAGAGCGCTGCTAGCCTCAACGAAAGCTTCCAAGCTAATTTGCTTTGACGCTGAAAGCTCGTTCACGCGAGTGGACGACCCGTTTCCTCTTTTTCTCGGCGAGTAGATGATCCGTGAAACGTCTGAACGACACCGTTGCGACAATATGTCCGGATGTCGTCGATTTTTCAAAGAGATAACCAGCAAATCGAGCGCGATCTCCTCCGTCGATTTAAATGCATTTGTACACAGATGCACGTGTATCGGCCGATATTCCGCGTCACTTGCCTCTTCGCTGCTTCTCCCCGATATTTCCTTGGCGCTGGAGAAATTACCATTTCCATGAGATCCCTATCGCTCTCGAATCGAATCACGCTTTCGGATAAGCGAACCTTCTTTAGAATGTTCCGATTAAATTCCTTTTTCTACGGTGTTGCTCTCGAGGAACGACAAAACGTAGAAACTGTGAAATTTCACATAGACTTGGCCGAACAGTAAGACGATCGCGATCGTTGATTAACACGTTCATTGCTGACCGGATTTCCATTGCCTACGCAGCGTTAGAAAAGTATTGGAAAGACGCTTAACTGCAACGTTTGGCAAGGAACGTAGGAACTTGATCGCGTTCCTTAAAAGAGGAAGTATTTTTATTGCAAGTTTAAGCTACGTTTTTGTGATTAACTTCGATCTGATCGAACTTAGAAATTGAGAATGGAACAAAAATTGCAAGGGAATTTTTATTGGCACGTGTACGTGATTTCTCATTCCGATTCTGTGTTGAACGTGTTAAAATATCACAGCTACCATACATTTCGTTCGTTGAAACGGTCGAGGCGTACGGATGAGCGAAATATGCAGATTGAAACGTAGAAATTCGAGAATCGTAAACAGGATTAAATATGGAATATAGAACGTCGTATTTACCGAGAAATGAAGAAACAGTTGATAGACCTTTTGCCATTCGATGACATTTTAGCGCATTTATGTGACATTTTAGTTCGACAAAATTTATCTTTGCACGGAGAGCGTAGACATTTTTGAAGGTGATCGGTAAATGTACGTGAAACTGAAGTTTGAAATTACACTAAAACAAAGAGGTGTGCCTGAATTGCAAATTACCAATGCACATAATTAGAACGTAATTTGATGAGATATACAGTGTACATAGTAGGTTTACAAACACGGATTATCAGTATTTACAATCAATTTCCATGACAGGTGTAACGAAGGGTCAGTTAACAATAAAGCTTCGTGTTGGATGTTTCATATTAAGTGCTGACAAATAATTTTCATATAAATCTGAATACGTATTGAAATCGATATGTAAACTGTATACAAATTATTATGAATAAAACGAATTAATCGTTGCATCACTTTGTTGAAAAATAAATACGATAACTGCTATTAGCTTTAAATTTAATCAGCTTACTCTGTTCTTAATCTCAAAAGTAGCAGATGAATCACGTTCGTATCATAAACCTGGCATAATCTCGATTAATCTTTTACATAATTATATTTATAATTAATTGGAATAGATTTGTATGATAGTGAAAATATGTGATATTTTTCTCGTACTCGTCTTTTCATTAACGCAATGTTGCATACAGAGGTTAAAGGAATATACGGTCACCTAATTTCCATTTAGAAAAGAATGATGATTCGTTCTATCGCGTCTCGAAGCTTCTTAACTGCATGGCTTCCCTTTTCGAATACGTTAGAGAGTGTCGGACGACACCAGGAAATGGAGAAAATGACAGTTCCATTTTCTCCGTCGACTGAATGGCAAAAGCTTGATGCTCTGTCCTGCAGCGTTTAATGGAGTATTATCGTACCCCATTAAATATAGTATTCATCTGATAGACATCACATTTTTAACTGACCACAGAATGCGCATTACATATTTTATTTATTTCTTAAATATATATATTCACATTAACCCAGATATTAAAGAGATATGATTCTCTATTTGAATTTTCAATCAAATGTACAATACGTACGTATTAATCAGATTATTGTAGCGCAAACACATGCTGTTTATACATTCGTTATTCCAAATAGGAAAATCATGCTAAATGTGAATAATACAACTAAAATTCGCAAAGTAGATACATTATATTACAGTCACTATTTTGGGAGAATGATCTACATATTTAGATTAATTAAAATATTAATTCGGGGGGAAAAAGGACAAGGATAATAATAGTTATTAATAACAATGCTAATGGCTAAGAAATTATTAATTTCGCTGTGAACGTAAAATTATTACGAATCGTGTATTTAAAATAACTACAAAAGCTCTAAATTCGAGATCGCAGATCTAATCTCCAACATCATGGACATTTAAAATCGCAGACCATATTCGACATCCTGGACATTCAGACAATGAGGTCATCGATCTCATTCAGGATTATAGATCTATTATCCAACATCGTGGACACTCGACATCATCGATTTCGTTCAAGATTGTCGATCTATTCTCCAACATCGTGGAAACTGAAGATCATTGACCTCGTTCAAATATTCTGATTTATTTTTTAACATCATGGAGGTACAAGATCGTGGTCCTCCTTCAACATTATTGATCTATTCTCCAATATCATGGACATCCAAGGTCATTGATCTCATTCCAGATCCTAGATCTATTTTTCAGCATCGTGGACATTCAGACAATGAGATCATTGACCTCATTCGAGATTATAGATATATTCTCCAACATCGTGGTCATTGAAGATCATTGACCTCGTTCAAATATCCTTATTTATTTTTCAACATCATGGAGATACAAGATCGTGGTCCTCCTTCAACATTATTGATCTATTCTCCAATATCATGGACATCCAAGGTCATTGATCTCATTCCAGATCCTAGATCTATTTCTCAGCATCGTGAACATTCAGACAATGAGATCATCGACCTCGTTCAAATATCCTGATTTATTTTTCAACATCATGGAGATACAAGATCGTGGTCCTCCTTCAACATCATTGATCTATTCTCCAATATCATGGACATTCAAGGTCATTGATCTCATTCCAGATCCTAGATCTATTTTTCAGCATCGTGGACATCCAGACAATGAGATCATCGACCTCGTTCAAAATTGTCGATCTATTCTGCAACATCATGGATTTATTTTTCAATATCATGGAGATGCTATATCGTGGCCCTCCTTCAACATTATAGGTCTATTCTCCATCATGGATATTTCAGGCCATTGACCTCATTCCAGATCGTAGATCTATTTTTCAACACCATAGGCACATATTTAGGATTTCATGGAAAGAGAATTTTATTTAAGACTTGTGGATTCGTTCACAGATCGTACACGAGTCGTTGTACCATTCTCAGATCACACACAGGTCACGGATTCGCCTGCAAACCAACTAAAGATAGCCGAATCATGCTTGGATCGTTCTGAGGTTAACGACTTGAAATCCTAGTTCCATCTTCGCGTGTTCTAAGTCCGTAGGTCCAATCTAAAACAGTCTACCAGGGCTTGACCATGATCTAAGTATGTCTTAACCTGTGTAAGGTCGAGTACCTCGACTTTGTGACGACCTACGGGCGGTTCTATGACCTTTAGACGAACTATGGCAGTGACACATAATCTGTAGAACTTTGGAGGGATCAGAGGGTGAAGTCGACGACCATGGAGTGGTCAAACGGAGAGCCTCGACCTCAAGGCGAGCCATGCATAAGTCTATGATATTACAGTCCACTGGCGAGTTCCTTGTCCTCTTAGCTATTCGAGAGTAAGTCAATGATATGAAGGCCATTCAAGAGTGAAATTTATGATATTAAAGTTGGACATCAATGTCGGCACTTTATTGCCAGACTGCGCATTTTCATGCAGTTTTTTTCCTGATAAATTGAAAGGTGGAAAAAATCAGTGTGCGCGTAATATACGAAAATATGAAAAAGATATTCAAAGTTGGATATAATCGCCGCAATTTTTAGTCGACGAAACAAATTTCTATGCAGATTCTGCTCGTGAAAATATGAAATTGAATAAAAACCTGCAGTCTATTTGTTGCTGTTTTACATGAATTTTTTAATCACTGGGTAACGTTCACTGTGAGGTGAAATTTTTATATAGAGCCACGCTACGAGGCAGGAATTATCATAACGAACAGCATAATAATCTCTTTCTCTTTTAATATAAACGAATTAATGTTCGAAATTTTTTAACATCTCGACTTTAAATTAATAAGCCAACGGGCGAATTAGCCTTTTATCACTGTGCATGCAGTGGTGAACTAAAGAAAGTGTAATATCGGTGTGTATGAATATTAGCATCATAATTTTCTGCTAGATATCCTTTTTATACCTTTTAGAATTTAAAATTCATTTATTTTGAAAGTCGTGTAGGTCCACTTTCCTCTGCTCTGCGATGTCGAGGTGAAAAAGTTCCAATAAGCTCTACTTAGTTTCTACGCTACGTCTCTACGTATTTAACTAGATGTAAATTCATTATACAAATAGTTTTCTTCAGGATCAGCTAGATCAATATCTTTTTCCAGACTCACGAATGGACGTAAACCATCTTCGAAATAAGCGAACCATATCTATTCGTCGCTCCTGTTGAATAAAATTACCATACTTCTCGTACTCTTCGCTTTTAAACTTTTATTCTTCTTTTATCTGTGACTATACGCGATACGTACGAGATTACGGAACATCAATAAGTTAAAGTTCCATCTTAGAGTTTAATGGATCACGTTACGTAAATGTACTTCAAAGCGCAAGAAAGAGACAACGACGTTATGTTCATTGCGCAAGTTCGTCGTTATAATTCGCGAATTATAATGCCAGACATAAAACGTCTGCAATTACGAGTACAAACGGCTTGTTTCTCGCGTAATAACGAACAATTTAACGTTTACAACGTTACGAATTAACTGGATGTTTCGGCCGGAAGCTTTCAGGATTTTCAGCAACAAAGCTGAAGGTCCAGTTCTCGTGAACTTTATGAAGCGAGGAAATCCTCAGCTTCGATGTCGTACATATGACTTACGACTTTGGGAAAGCCGCAGGGTAATCTGTGGTGAGATTTGCTCGCTCTGCGTCTCACGATCGCCTTAAAAGCCTGAACGAGCCGAATGTAGGCCAGTTCTTTGATCGAAAGCACGAAGGGATAGAAGATTTCTTGCAAGCTCTTTCGTTTGAGTGGAAAATCTGGACGTAAAGGTGGGTCTATTCTTTGCTCATAAAAAACTGAGAACGATGGTAATCAGATTTAGAGCGACTTACACTCTGTCGTTGATAGAAAACTACACAAAAATCGAGAACTCGACATTGATTTCAAAATCTTGTTATTTCGCGTTTCTTTCATTCTCTGATTTGACAAATCTTTTGACACGAAGAATATTCGCGCATGACATTTGACACGAGTTTTAACGAGTTTCTCTCCGAGGAACGATCGCTATGTCGACGCTATATGAAATTCAGAACGATGAAATCAAATTAAGTTTGGTTTAAAAACGAAGGTGAAGTTTTTAACTCGACTACTTTCCTTTACGCAAACAGCGAAGGCGTCGCGTTTTTTCATGCGAATAACTTTTCCAACTTTTTGCAGCGTCGGTACTCCATCACAATATATTTTTCGCGTGAATTACGCCTGCTACCTCGTTACTCACGTTGCATAATGATGCCGCTTGTTTATGGCTGGCGGCCTTCAATTTGGCGCAATATCAATAAAACACTGTGATACGATTAAGAGGATTTACGTAACGTTGGCGTAATTGTCGCGGTTACATTTTCGATAGTCTTTCGACTTTCAGTTGCCAAAATGACCAAAGCTAAACTGTTCTACGAACGACGGGACGCGCGATTAATAATCAAGCGAACAACGTCGACATTTGCCAACTGCAAGGCCGGTTTAGCTTCTACGTAATTTCATTGTCATAAAATTCGCGTCCGTCGATGTCGGTCTAACACGCTGTTAAAATTAATTACTTTCGATGCTGAAACAGTTGCAGGCTACGATGTAACGACTGCATCCTTAAACTTGTATCGATTAAATTAAAATGGAAACAACAGGTTTTATCGAAGATCTGCTTGTCAAAAATGAGTTTATAAAATTTGCATGGAAATCTTCTCAAGCATAAATGAAAGATTATTTTTCTCGAAGCTGTTGATTCGGTTCGGCGTTGCTTCTCAATGAAACTTCTCTGCTTTCGACTTCTTCGAATTTTCCGCTGCTACTCGTACCGGATCGTATCACTGAAAAAGTTCGATACTTTCAGCGGAGCTTAATATTTTCAAAGCCGGTGGAAATTTTGCGTAGCGAAGTCACGTGCATGAAAATATACTCCTGTTCTTGGAGACTTGATTTAACAAGCTAAACGTTACTTTAGAATCCTGCAGTATCACAAACGTTATAAATATCCTAATAATTCAAAATAGAAATTTCTTCTTAAAGTAAAATATGAGACAAGTCCAATTAATCTTCCATAGAGTGAAATTTAATAAATATAACTCGTAAAATGAGATTGAAATTTTCTATTCAGATATATTTCTATCTATAATTTGATAAAATACGCTTAACGTGATCGGTGAAAATTATGACGTTCACTGTCAGCTTCGTTTGCAAGGAGCCTTGAAAATAAAATTGTCGTGGTGGTTAAGGGTTAAACGTTAATTTCAACGTGATCGGTGGAAAACGTGTCATTCGTTATCCTCGCGTGTAGGGAATAATACGGACGAAGCTACATTCGCTTCAGCAAAGCGAATAAAACCATAGTGCGTTCTGTCTAATACACTCGGTATAAAAATTCCTGCACTTTTATCAAAATTCCAATCGTAGCCACGAGAGGTTAAACTACAGGAAGAATTCTTTCATCTGGAAACATCGCATTCCAAAAGCTGCGTCTGATGGACAAATAACCACGCGTGTAATCTACTCGTATCCATAGGTGTTCACGGCTCTCGAATTTCTCGTGTAAATAAAATTCGCTGCAAGCTCTGTTCGAGAAGCAGGACGGGTCGAAAATATTCGGTCGTCAATCAATTTGATAGGTGGACAAGTCTCGGGTGATTTGTCAAACGCGTCGGTTTGGACCGCGGTTAGAACCGGATTACATTCTAATCGTTCGATTCGCGGATTACACTAAAATTCCATTTATTTAAACTTGCCAGCGGATGAACATTTGTGTGATTAAAGCTCATATAACAGGACTCGATAGTTTTCCCAGCTGTCTATTGTTTTTCGTTCGTATAATCGGAGATACAGATTCGTTCGGATACAGAGGCGAATAAAAGAAAATTGCAAATGGACACGCTGCGAATTTTAGTTTTGCGCTGGAATTTCACCGTATCGATTATATATTGCGTGGTATACAGTGGCTGCAAAAACACCATTGTATTTATCATGGTATTCGCGTATACTAATTAATTATACGTTTGTATACACAACGAGGAATTTGTTATCATTTAGTGATGCATTTTCGGTGAAAATGAAACGTAGAAACCAGGATGAAGGACGTTTCATTGGAAAATCAGGACATGTGCGATGTAGCCACCGTATATTAAATTTATTCGTAGCTTTTGTTAAACACAGAGTCAACTTTGTAAAATAACGCCGCTTTTCATCTCGCCAACTTTCTTTTGTCCACCGTCGTCAACGAATTCGATCGACAAGAGTTGGGTTAATCGGCTATTAACTAAAATCTCGCTTCGATAAATAGCGCTCTAGCGTAATGAGAATCGTGGAAATCTGGGCCATTGCTCGCATCTTTTACTTTATTTCGTTTCATTCTTTTCCACCTATATTCACCGTTGTAACTGTCCCGACCAAGTGTATCCGCGAGATTCGTGACCGTGTTATACACCCAACTTGCTGACGACCCAGTTTTCGCTTTTGTACACGCTTCGTCACCTTCCCCGCGTTAATAAAGTCTGGCAACCGGCGCGCAACTTACCGAGACTCTCCTTTGTCCGTAGACAGCTCGGAATCCGAGATGAGGATCGAAGGATCAATTAAGGGACGAGCTGACGCGGAACTTGCCTCAGGGTGACTCGAGGTTGAAGGTTCTCGCGATCTATCTCCAGAAGCCATTAATTGTTTGTACGAGCTTGTTGTACGCGCGATATTCCCCTCCATTCCTTTCTTTCTCTTCTTTTCTTTCTTTCTTTTCTTTTTTTTTTTTTCGCAAGGGGAAACGTAGGTTCCTGCGAAAGGATAATCACATCCTCACGTGTGGATACGGACGTCGACCATTATTCGTTGATCGATACCGTCGATAAATGATTTTAGGGCAAGGTTAGGCGATACGATCTTTCTTATCGTAACTGGGAGTTAGATTTTAGGTTGGAATTTTTTACGCAAGTTATTTGTATTATTTACTCAGTGGCACGTGTGAATGATTTAGTGGAAAATCGCCTACACACGAGAATTTTTTGTAGCCACTTGAGTTAGAATGGGTGAAATTCGAAGTCTTTAATAAATGGCATGTAGCACGAATGATTTATTGTATGGTCGTTCGTGCTAAGTTTTTTACTATCATTTCGGTTACAGTCGATAAGATCTAGATTTGAATAATACGGAATGAGCGAAGGCCGTACGAGGCAAATATGACGAATCCATTTTAATTAGTCCATTCGATTTCGTTAGTTTTCTAAATATGACAAATCCGTTGTATCCATTTTTATTAGTTTTCTGATGCCATTCGCTGGTTAAGAGATAGTGATATTTCAATATGGAATTTGAAGAAGCGAATAACTTGATAGATTCGGAAATAGCTGGATCGCACGGTGAAAATAGGTGACAAATGCACAGTGCTTCGTACGAAACGAATAATTTGTCCGCGTAATTAATGTTACCAGTATTTTTTAATTTGATATAGAGTTGACGATATATTAAATCACATACATTCTTCCTCGGGAAATTGTGAATTTTCGTGTTTTTCATTTTCGATCCTGAAATAATAAATTTTGTTACTAACGATAAAGGGGGAGAAATTATCGTTCCGAGGTTTGACAACAAGGCTCGGTAATATTCGCAAAAATAAAAATTCTCCGTCGATAATATATTTCATTACAATTTTTTCAATGGTATTCAATACTACTCAATAATATTTTTCAAGCCGGGCCACAATCCGATATCCCTGTAGAATTTCCAGCTAATCTAGTTTAAACCGGGGAATCTAAAAGGAGAGTAGAAAAGCTACGCCAGCTGAAGCGAACCGAACAAAGTACATACGCAAGTCTCGTGGTTCTCGATGGATTTTTCTCAAATAGGATAAAATTGAGGGGGTCGTTGGATTTCTTCGCGTACCATCGACGACTTCGCATTTCGTTTTTCCTTTGCAATGCTCATTCGTTGTGTCACTTTACTCCCGCTCAAAGTTTCTTCTTCGCCGGCAGATAGGACAAATCTAATTTGACCGCGAGAAAGTGCAACATAAAATGCGAAAATATCAGCCGAGGATTTTCCAACGTAAACCCCTTACGAAAACCAGCAAGCTTTTTTTACTTCGAACGAAGATCGCTGACGTCACGAAACGCTAGCAGACGTTTAAACAGATATTTGTAACACCGGCGCTTTGCATACGCGTCGAATGTACGTCTCAATCCATCGACGTTGCAGTCTCGTGCGACAGCGTTTCTTTCTAAGAAACACGACGATTCTCGCGTGGAGAATGGATCGAGGCTTTTTTCATTGGTAATTCTAGTTTGTCGTTAATTTTACTGTAAACTTTAAGATTAATTATAGATTAGACACATTTACGTTGGATTTCCTGGAAAATACTTCAGACGCTTCTAAACCAATGGATCTCGATATTTCTACCAACGTCGCGTTTCGACTGGCAGCGTTGTTTTCACAGACACGCGGGCATTCTCGTGTCCAAAAGGAACACCGAATTCGAGCTTTAGTTTCATAATAGAAATATCCAAGTAAAATCGTTATTTTCACGGCTAATTCCAAGATTAATCGCACGTAGATTAGGAAGATTTACGCGAAGTTCTGCGAAATGGCTCAAATGCTTGCAAACAAATGGACCTCGAAATTTCTACTGACATCGAAGTTTTGTCTAACTCAGCGTTGCTTTCCGTGAAACTCGGCAACCCTCGTGTCGAAAATAGATTCGAGCTTCGCGTTTGATAATAAAAGCATCCAATTTTAGACTCGTTATTTTTACAGGAAATTTCAAGTCTAATTATAGATTAGAAACATTTATGTCGAGTTCTGTAAAAAGATTCAAATGTTTCCAAACAAACGAATCGCGAAATTTCTACTGACGTTGCAGTTTCGTTCCGACAGCGTCGTTTGCCGACAAACTCGGCGATTCTCGTGCCGAGAATGGATCGAAGCTTTACTTCGACAAATAATTGTTATTTTCACGATACATTTTTAAATCCGTCCTACTTTAACAACATTTATGTAAAATTTTGTAAAAAAGCTTCTTTTCTCAATAATTACTCTCGATAATCGCTTTTCACTTACCAGCCTTAATTTCATACTGAAAGTATCAAATTTTAGAATCAGTAAGTTCTAAAATTGATCATACCGAGGCGGGACGTTGGCGTAAATTTTTTCCAAAATCTTCGAACGCATCCAAACGAACGAATCTGCTTCTTTCTCGTGCGATATTTACCACAATGTTGCAAAAAAAAAAAAAAAAAAAAAAGAAAAAAAGAAAACTGTCACGTAATTCAGGTTTCCTCAAATTACACCTAAATTAAACCTGATCTCCCCTAACTATCCAATATACCTGAAATTCCCTACATTCCGAGAAATGTATCGCAGCTTATACTTCTTCGGTCGCAATATTGTTTATCTCTAAAGTCTGACGAGAGATCCGATTAGTTCAGTGATTCTCGCAGAGAAATCATAACCGTCCCGAATTACGATCTTCCTGAGGCGACTGCGAAAGCTTGCGTTGCTATAGCTTCGATCAACTCCGATCGAAGTTTGTGTCCGAGCCTGGAGCATTTTAGGGGCTCTAGTCGGCTTCGAAAGTATGATCCTTCGGGCGTAACTGTACGTCCTCCCACTCTCGTTGTCTTTTTCCTCTTTTCCCCTTTTTATCTGCTTGCCGCGCCTCGAGCGCCCGTGTAATGGCGAAATTGCGAGACACAAGCGGAAACGGTCCACCCTTTGCTAACACCTCGTTCGTGGAAAACTTCGAATCGACGAGAAAAAACCGGTGCGTACGTGAGATCGGTTCAACACGTCCACACGAGTATCGTGATAGCTGCGTACCCGTGCGAAAAATGTCGCCATTCGTTTTAACGTTTCGTCCGTTGCCTTCGTACGAATATTTGACGAGATACGCGAAATGAGTTTCACGAGAATCGTCGTGGGAACGCTTCCATTCCATCTACATCGCCGTGTTGATCAGGTAGCTTTTTCGACGAGTATACTCGTCGGGAAGAAAAGACGATATTTTGAGTTATGACGAGTACACTCGTCATGCGTAAAAAGAGTAAAACACTTATTTCATTACAACTTAATTTTATATTGTAACAGTCAGGTATATTCTGTGCGTTGACGAGTATACTCGTCGTCGCTTACTTCTTGCCACGCTCTGTATATACGCAATTTTCAAAGAGGTCGTAACTATAATAGAGACAAGATAAAAATGGTTCGTCTACGGTGTGCTCGTTTTACGTGGAAACTCGTATACATGTCGAAAATACGTATTTATTTTCCCATTTTCCTATCATACGTGTTGAGGTTCTTAGATGTATAAACAGAGAGACGCGCGGATAAATCGTAAGGTAGAAAATATATTTTAATACAGAAAGTACAAGTAGGAATATAATTTGAGCTGGTGCGGATCCGCACGCTAGCAGCGTTACCCTATAACTGAAAACCCCGAAGACAACGTCGCCTGTCCCAGTCTTTTGTCTATACGTTGTCGATGGCTTCAGTGCTTGAGAAAACTAAAAAGACCAGATGTAGAGTTTTCTTGGAAGTGGCGGCCACTTCAACAATACGCGTTGAAATTAGAATGTAACAGCTTATATTTCGGATGTATGCGAACTCGATGTCTGCTCGTTAAATATTAAAAATCATTTTTGTCGAAAGCAACTTTTCACTAGACACGCCCATTTCAGTTTTCACGCGACAGATTTAAATTGTATTCGGTATCTGACTGATTTAAGAAACTGATCGAAGAAACGATAGAAAAATTTTGCCTCAAGGTGAATAACTTCTATGGAAAATGATATTTTTCATTTTATTCCTAATGATATGTAACCTGGATACACGTCTTTTTATCGGACGAGTGTCGATCGTCCTCAGTTTGTTAGAATATCTGTACGTCTGTACGTATTATATCATAGTGAGTGCACTTTTATATTCAACTACAGTGAAGGCTCCATTTACTGGAACGAAATGCTAGTCATAGTGGCCGATCGACTGAACCTTTGCTGATTGAATTCACTTACCTGAACGCGAGTTCCTATTACGCAAACGAAAAATAATACGCGAAAAGAATCTCTATTATACGAACTTTGATCATTATATAAATAGTTTGTCCTCCGGTAGCTATGCGGATAAATAAATTTCTACCATCGTCTGGATGTGTTGTGATAGTTAATAAAAGCGTGCCGTATTGTTAATTGGGCAAAGATTTCCAATAACTTCGAAAGAACGTTTCTACGTTTCTCGTGGCAGATGCTGTCCCTGTTTCGCTACGAGTTTTTCTTATGTAACAGATTGTGACGTAAGGAATAGGTCGTATTCTTTCTCAGAGCGTATAGAGAGATTGTCGAAGGTTTCTGATTCTTATGCGATCTACATTCTACGTCATATTGGTTTTGGTAATACGTGGATCCTAAGTAAGTGGATTGCGAATTTTCATTATCCTTATGGGAAATTTGATAACGTAAAAATGCGCAGGATACAAATAATTTACAAAATTGTACAAAATATCCAGAGTATACAACAATAGTCTGTGTAAAACAATTTTCTATCTGGCTTCCTTTATTCTCTTTATTGTATTCGTAGAAATCCGAATTTGGTCAAATTGTGATAACATTGATTTATATTTTATTTGCAAAATGAAATTGTCTTTTACGAGCGGTTTCCGTTAGAGGGAAAATTATGTTACTACACTGTGCTTTTATCTTGATGAGCACTTCGTTTAAAACGAGCAAATATTCGTTATTAGAAAGTTAAACTACCTACACTTGCTAACTGCAAGTATCTAATTTATAGACGAGACTACATATATGATCCACTTATTTGCATCTTATATGCTAACTTCGATATACCCTTTAAGTTGCGGACGTTACCGACAACTCGGCAGATTCCTAATTATATCGATATTTTACAAACTAACATTCACGCTTATTAACTGCTTCGATTAAATGTTTAAAATTCCATCGGAAATCTAGCTTGATAAATATTGTCTTTAAAATTAGGAAATATCCAATGATTTATAAAGACGAGTGAGTTGACAACGAGTACGTGTATGTAACAAACGTGGCTCGGATTGTATCATAAACTACATGGCGAAGTAAATAGCCTACAGCTGTTGTATCGGCGATGGTCTTTAAGGACCAAGTACAAAAGATCGATAGTTCGTGCTACAGTATCAGTTGCAAGCGAAGGAGAATCCTAAAAATATGATAAAAGGAAGAAAAGAATAAAATATGGAAGGGAGATAGGAGATGAAACGAATATGGATAACGAGATAAAGATTTCGACGCGCGGTGGAAAATAAGAAATTTTCCACGTAAACTCTGATTGTCCCAAATTCCGTCACAACGCGTCTCACACACGAGAATCATAAATTATAGTTCACGCTGGATAGAAATTTGATTTTTCCAAATTTGATCAAAACACGCGGCTAGTCGACACGCGACAATTGTACAAATCAGAAATACGTTTCTCATTCGGAGTACAGGCCCTTGACACGCTTTGTCTCGTCTATCCGATTCTCGGTTGTAACACAACGATTTTCTGCTACGTTCCTGGAAAAGTGTCGCGACGAATGTAGGCCAGTGCTAAAGAGACGTTAAAGCGTCGCGTGGTGGTTGTGCGATCTTCGAAGGCAAAAAAGATTCGTTGACCTCGCGGTGTCAGGAAAATCGTCGTGGAAATAAGGCCAAGAAAAGAGTCGTAGAAATTAGAGCGAAGAGCGGCGAAACAACCGACTGTGTCTAGTAAAAAGTAAATAAAATGTTGAAGGCAGATGGTGATAGTCGTGTGACATAATGAAAGGAGAACTTACTACGAGACATAAGAAGATTCTTGCCGCCTTCGGAAACTTTTACGTCACGTTGCGCAACCGAGATCCTCCTGACGCGGTACACACCACTTTTTTGCAGTAATAAAAATGAATAGCACCGGCGAGAGCGCGCTTTTCCTTCCCTTTCGCCTTCGAAACGAAAATGAATGACACCTACTGGTCACTTCTGCTGTGGAAGCCCACGCGAAGCGATAATTATTATTTGCGAGAGCAAGTTAACTTTTCGTAGGTTTCTCTGACCAATGAAACTGCTTTTCGTCCGAATGACGACGATCCAAGGGCTGCAATTCCGCATATGAGAAGAGCGTTCCAAGGTAATCTGATCGTTAGCTGGCCTTTTATTTTTCGTTGGAAATATTCAGCTTGCTTTCGACGACGCGATATCGTTTCTTCTGTGTCTGCGATATGAACCGAACGTGTTTGTCAAATTTTTGTATTGTCGCCAGCTGGTGGCCAACCATTTTCAAAAATATTGGATGGTGTGTAAAATGTGTAATAAAAATATTATATTAGGATTGCATTACGTAGGAGTAATACGTAGAACGATAATACGCTGTTGCATGATCGATAATTAATGTTCAAAGAACGATAGTTCTTATAAGGATAGTGTTTAAAATGCACATAATCAAAATTTCAAAATATGACAAAATTGTACGTTCGTATCTATCAGTGTTACATTTTTGTATTATCGTTAGCCACTTTTCAAAAGATGGCCCTCCATTTCGAGAAATATTGGGTAGCGTGTAAAGCGTGTGTAATAAAAGTCAGAAACTATTTTTCAGTCGCCTGTTGAAAGGATAATATACACGAATAACGAATAAAATTATTCCAAGCGTATAACAAGTGTTAAACAAACGAGCGATGAAAAATTGCTGCCTGGGAAGATATATCTACCGGCAATAAGAATAGGAAATTACAAACTACATTATTCTGCGCTCGATTTTCCTCTATAAATCACGAATATTCGGAGAAATTCCGCAAGTTTGAGCAATAACGCGCCCGACAAAATTATAATTCAGCATTTTAAACTTACAAATTCATCGGCATTCGAATTTTACTATTCCTCGCTTATCTCCTGTATTCGATACGATCGTGATTAACCGTAAACGTAAATCCGCAATTACTCTTGGCGTATGCTCTTGCTAGAATTCCCTGTCATTAGACGAATTTGTCATAGTTGTTTAGGATAGTTGGAAACACGAGTTCCGCGAAGCCGAGAGAATTGGTCAGTGGTTTGAATAGCTCCGCGGAAAATTTATCGTCGAGGATCAAACGAGTACAAGGTCGCGGACGTGAATTTACGACTATCTCGTTGAAGAAAATCGCTGAAAAATGATGACGTCGGTACACGACGCTTCGACGGTTCTGAATAAATAGCGACGAGACCAGAGATCTTTTCTATACGCTTGTTTCAAGAGCGACTTATGCCATTCCTATTTTAAAGTCACCAACGATATCATTCATTCTGTCCGCAACTAAAACATCGAGTTCTTTCGTTCATCTCTGTTTTTACTTGTCTTACTCCTTTTATTTTATTTTACGTCCTCCTGTTGTGCATCAGATTTCCAGTATTCGATTCGTTTCGTCGCTTGTACGCGATGAATCGAATTTAACGACGCCAGTAGACTATTTATTTCCTTCCTGAAGAAATAACATCCTTACCTTTGTACCCGAGTACTTTATTTTCCATCGTTCACGTCGATTTCTTTCTCGAATATCCCTGCCATGTTCTCCAACGTTCCTACCTTTGTGTTCGAATATTTCATTACGCCTCGTCCACGTTCGTTCCTCTCGCGATTTCGTAATCAGAATATCGACGTAATCCGGCGATTGTCGACAGGTTCGATAGACGAGTAAAAATCGTCCCACGTGCAACATGGACGTGGACACGCCAGATAAACTGAAAAAAAGAAAAGAAGAAAACGACCAGAGGATACGCCGAGCGTACGATTTCGCAGCTTTTATCTGTACAGTTTACGAGACTCGTTTAACTTCCGTTTTGCTGTTTGCTTCGTTCTGAAATAATATCGACTTCGAAATAACGCTTCCAAAAAGAAAAATAAAGGAAAAAGGAGACACAGTGTGGTTCGGTTGGGAAACAAAACCGCGTTTAAATCTGTCACACTGTTTCGTAATGGATCGGTCGAGACCTGAGAGAAGTGTCCGCTGCTTGTTCTCTTTAACCTTTTCTTCGTAATTTTTAACTGTCGTTAGGCAACGGGAACACGTATGCTCGTTTGTCCATAGACGTTGATTAATTACGCATTTCATAGTAAATTAACTAGTGACACATCCCTGGCAGAAAAATTGTAGAGAACACTGCAAGCGTGAAAATTGAAAAGTTTTGATTTTTTATTTGGGAATATTTTACGTACCAATGAGAATGTCATAGTATAGAATTTAAGTAGAATTTCCATTTCTACGTACAGTTGTTAAAAATGCTAGGAAATGCTGTCACAACGTTGCCTCTATAGAGAAGAGTGTAAGTTCCAGTAAACGTTAGTCAATTGTTTCTTGGCTTTTCTGTCTGTGCCATCTGTTTAAACGAATGGAACATCGAGTTTCCTTGAGCTATAGCTAAGAGATGAAACATACAGATTTTTCTGCGGACACACTTTTCCCTTTCATGAATTTAGACTACATTAATGCATGAGTTTCCTTGTCCCCCTGAAAAACTCGTCTCTTGACACCTACAACGTTCTCCTCTCTTCAGTTTTGCATCAGAAGCGTTTTTGCATCATTTTGCTTACGTTGCGTGCTCGATCTCGTAGATCATTGGGATAAAGTAAAGAAATTTCTATCATCGCGCGGTGCATATCAGCTGAGAACGAAGTCTGACCAGTAACGTATGATTCTACTGGACAGCAGTTCTGCTCGTTTACAAACATTCGCACTTGCTCTGATGTTCTGCGTTTGTAGGATCGCTGTTGCGACGAATTCTCGAAATCACGCGTGTAGTCTGCTTGTGTATAGCGCAAAATGTTATTTTAAGGTCCTCTTTTCTCGTTCGGGCTTTTATCGTAAGTCAAGGAAGCTTTCACGCTGAAGTGTTGCTGGAGGACATTTCGTAGAGATTCTACGGTATATTTTGCAAAGTAACCGGAAGTAACGTTTCTTTAGAAACGTTCTTTTGTCGTCAAAATGTAAAAAAAAAAAAAATCGGCGAAAATACAATATGGACACCAAAATACTTTCAATCATTTAATGTTCACATCTCTTTCGGTCTAAAATAATAAATAAACGTTTCTGTACTTTTGTATGATAATGTATACTGCTTAATATTATTATTGGATATTATTAATATTACGTTAATATTACATATTATTGCGCATCATTATATTTATATTAATAGGCAAATTATATCCAACGAAGGCCTCCTAACAAAATTGATCCTCAAGCTTTTCGACGTTTGAGACAGTAATGCGTTCTATTTATCAAGCAATGTTAATCACAGTCCCTTTACTATACATAAATATAGATACATCAACAGTAATTATATGGTGCAACGAATATTTCGTTTAAAGAAATCTCTTTCATTTTTCTTTTTTTTTTTTTTTTTTTCTAAGCATTTAGAACCTCACATCGACGTACATGGAAATTATGTGATATTTAAACTAAAGCTTGTAAACTAAGTTAATAGTGTTGCTCTGGATTGTATGATGAATTACAGTCTTCCAAAAAGCTTAGAACACGTGAACAAACCGATACGATTGATGCAGCGATTATATAGACATATATAGTGAGATTTACAAGTTGAACCGCGTTCTCATGATCACATTTCGACCGAGCGATGATACCTATGCGAGAGAATGACGCAGCTAAGTTGTAATGGTTGGCTCTGCAACAATTTATAGTGACGTTAAGTTCTCATGAAATCCCTTTGTGGCCACGCCATGACAGTAATTTATCACTGTTGCAACTTTGCAAGTAAAATATTCCATTGGCGAGACCTTGCTACTTTACGATGCCTTGTGAACTTGCGGATTTTCAGAAATCTTCCATCAGGTCCGCGCAAGGGACAGAGGATATTTCGTTTATGGCTTTTCCGGCAGGTAGTTTAACCAAACTGCCGACGTCCTCGTTGCTTAGAATTCCGATGTGTGACGGCAGCCAGAAAAATGTTACGATTCTCTTGGGATCTTTCGTTGAAAGAAAATATTGCAACGTTTTCTTTATTTTAAGAATATAAAAATTTGATTTGATATCTACATTGCTAATTCCGATGAGTTTGCAGGGTGCTTAGGGAGCTGGGAAAAATAAAAATGTCCGTGTTAACGCTGAAATAGAAGAATAAGGATTGCATGAAAAAAGAAATGAGATTTATTAAACGGAAACTAAATATGCCAGAGCAACGATTCTTAATCGAATGACCCGGAGATCTTCCGAAGGCCGCGATGACTTGATAGTACGAGGTTCACGCATGTAAGTCATTAACGACTCTCAAACTTCTAGAGAGGAATTATTTAATACGAATAAATAAATAAATATTCGAATAATAGCTTCCTCTCTCGAAGTTCGAAAGTTGTTAATGAGTAATCAATGAGTGCTTTAAATATAGATATTTGAGGCACATCACTGGATTGGCATTTTGAAATTTTAAAGTAAGTCTTGTGGGTCCGCAACGACAAAAATTGTTTGCCCTTCGATTGTCACGTCTGTCTCAGGAATCTCGGTTGTCACACTCGTGTCACGACTCTCGATTGTCACGCTTGTTACACGAATTCCGGTTGTCATGCTGGTTCAGTCAGACTTTGTTTCAATTTTCAAGTAGCTGCTGTTCAAAAAATAGCAGCGATGTTGAGTCGAAAAAATTTTGCGATACAGTTTGAATATCCTAGAATACGTTTTGAGAAAAAAAAAAACAGTTGAATAAACAAAGTGACATCACTCTCCCAAAAAAATCTTTTCAACTGGGAGTTTCGGTTAAAAAAACGTTTTTACAAAAGAATGCCATATTTTTTTATGTTTTGACATTTCTCGCTAAAAATATAAAATGATGCTTCTAAAATGCGATGCTCCAAGGGAAAAAATAGTTTCTTAGCGCACATTTCAAAACAGCTATTTGTTTGATATATCGAAGACAAGCAGTTTTCTGAATAATAAAAATTACCTACAGTCGCGTGAAAAAAATCAATTTCTTCGTACACGCAGCTAGGAAAATTTCGTATTTTTATTACGTACATAGATTTAGGTATACAAAAGTATACGATAATGATTTCAGTCAATTACTGTACAGTCGATGCACAATCGAGTCGCCCAGAGGATCTCAAATGTGGAAACACGGATGGAGCTTTCATTTCGACGATGCTTTTCTCACGACAGGGAAATATCATCGGCAGGGCAGAAGAGAAAGACGCTATATAAAATTCGCGTTTCCTCAAAGCGAGCTACTCCTTGCTTTCCCCTGTGCATCTTAGAAGAAAGGAAGCACAGCAAAAGAGGGAAGAAAGCAACGAGCTACGCCACACGGAAAATAAAAGTCTGACTATCCGTGGAAGGAGGAACTTGCCTCGGTTGCTTCAATACGCTCGTTTCCGACGGAGCAAACATACAGCTCTACGCGTCGCATTCGGCCTGGAAATACGCGCGCGCGCGCGCGGCTGCAAATGTTTCTACGTAAAAATGTGTACTTACATCCGCGAGCTTATCTGACTTGCAAGACTTTCCCTTCCGTGCTTCCGGCTGATCTGCATATCGCGCGAGAGATCTTCGTGCAAATACCCCTCACCCTCTCTGCCCCTCCGACCAGCTAATACGAATGTTGCATTTGTTATGTGATAGGGGCCACTTGCTCGTCCCTCGGATATCTGCAGAACCGTTTTGAACGTAAGAAGTTGCTAGGATCGCCGTTCGCGGAGAACTTGGAAATTCAGTGGATAGCAGGATCTATGTTATACGGAGTAATGGGGGGTGAGAAAAGCGCTGGGATAAGGGAATTTTTGCATAATACGACGACGCGTGTTTGATATTCAGTTATGCATGCACTACTTACACCTATTTGGAGGCGTGATTTTTATGCAAATCCAGGCTACAAAATTAGTGGACAATTATAGTGGCTACGAGAGTTGAAATTTTAGACCGCAGATTCGAATCTTCTTAGGGGTGGGAACTTCATTTTCCCGAGCCTTTGTAGATTAGAATCAAATGGTAGAATCAAAATGTGGTCTCTAGTATATTAAAAATAATTCTTCTCACATTTGAAGCAAGAATATGTTTGGTAGATAGTTTTATTTGACATGACGTCTATTTTTCATAGCTGCTTTTCTTCTCGTGAAATAATTCGCACGAATTTAGACGGAAGGTTTGATACTGAAAGGATGAAGTAAAAATTGCGACAAGCTTTGAATTTGATCCTTTCCAAACGTTTGCAACTTTTCCAACGCTTGCGCTAAGTACACGATTATTAGAAATTTTCTATTTAGAATGATATCCCTTTCTACATTTTCTTCTCGCGAAATATCCGCGCGAATTTAAATGGAAAGTTTGATACTGAAAGGACGAAGTAAAAATCGGGATCATCTTCGAATTTGATACTTTTCAAACATCGAACACTTGCGATAAGAATATGTTTGTTAGACGATTGTTTAATCAGAATGCTACCAATTTCTATTTCTTTTTCTTTTTTCTCGTGAAATAATTCCTGTAGATCGATCTGAAGTTTAGTGTCAGATAAATCGAGATAATCGTAGAGTTTGATCCTTCTCAGTGATGAAATCGACGTAGACAGTGGGCAACGTATCTAGAAGACGAGTGAAATGCACACGATTAAGAGGGGTAAGTGGATGGCGAATTCTGGGAACGTTCCTCGTGTAACATCTTCGAGGGATAATCTGTGTTATCGATTCTATGGCTCTACCGCGAGGATCCTTGAAGAACGTGGAAAATCAGGAGGCAAACAGATCAACTTTCAAGAAAGAAGGGTGCAGATCAGTTTTCACTGTAAAGAAAAAAGAATGGTGATTTACGACCATTCTAGAAGTCGTTTAAAAACACTTAATCCATTTTTAACAGCGAGAAACTTTCACAATTTCTATAACAAAATATTATCTAACTTCTCGACAGAGTTTTTAACTCTCCTTATATTTCAACAAGGAGCACCGATTTCCACGATAAATTTTACATTTCACGTTATAATACATTTGAAATAAATCGAAGTCTACTAGACAGTCGAAAATTATAAAACAACCATCGAAATCAATTATTATTATTTTTTTTTTTTATCGAATTATTGAACTCGGTCGAGGATATTCATGCAAATTCACATTTGACGGAATAAAAAGTAACGAAGCTTTACCTTTTACTTCTATATATCGCAACGAGTACTTGACTTTCGATATCTGCTATATTTTTTGCCTAAGTTTTTCTGCATTTACGTTTACGTAAATCAACGTAATCTGTTTATAATAGTAGAAAAGAATCTATGTCTGCTGTATATATCGAACAATAACTAGTCGGAATGCTTCAAAAATAGACAAACTGAACGAAAAGAGAACCGTTTCGCTGTGTACGGTATCGCGTAATAAAATCACGAAGTCGGGAAAGTGAAAATCACTGTCCATTCACCGGTGAAATGGAAAATTATTAACTGTTAAACTAAACGTTAAATTAAATTAATGTGTCAAATTAAAAACGTTAGAGACGCTCCGTTACGTGAAACGTTCGAGCAAGACTGAATTTTTCATGCAAAGATAAACGAACACATTTATCTCGTCAATATGCTTTTTGGATTTGTTCCAAGGAGCGGTGACAAGCAGTGAAAAATATAATACAAATGTAACGAAGATTTGTTGGAAATCAGACTTCCTCGATTTATTATCTAGCGGTGTTAACGTTCCGTTTGTATTTCCACGTAGCTTTCCATGCACAGCATGGTAGCGTGAAACTTTCCACAAACAAAATGGAACAGAATGGAAAATTTTAAGAAGCGTCGGCACAGCGTACTCGCTTTCCCCGTTAATTAAGACGCTTCCAGTTAATAGCGGGTTACTCTCCGCAGCGTGTTAGCAAAATGATAAAAGTACAAAAGCGGAACGATGAAAATTGTAAAATTTGCGAAACTTGGGACGACGAATATCGCCAAGTTAGGAAATCGAGACGATAAACGTCGTAAGATTGCAAAAGCGATAGAATAAAAATCGTGGAACCGCGGTACTAAACGATTTTTCGGCGAAATAGAGCAAAATGAGAAAGAACCGTGGTAAAGACAATAGCCAAGGGGAACGAACAGCAGAAAATTAGAAAACAAAAGAGTCTACCCAAAAGGAAGAAAAAACGAAAAAAAAAAAAAAGAAAGAAGTGCGTCTCGTTAACGAGGATACGAAAAAGAGAAAAATAACGATTGGATCGGATACGGTAGAACAGACACGAGTAAAAAGAACGCGGAATTTTCTTTCTGTTTGTCTAATGGATTTTTCTCGTCGCGTTTCTTCGGTGGTCAGGCTGATTGAAAACATGAAATGCGCTGGTCTGAAATTCCGGCATGAAAATTGCGCCGAGCGCGACCACGGAGATTTGCCCTGGTTCGCGTGCAATAAATTCGTTTTATAGACACACCGATTGCTTTCTTTCTCGCCATTCGTTCTTCCCTGTTTCAACCGCGGTGACGGTTTAGTTTACAACAAAGCGGTTTAAGGTTATTGAAAAAAGCGAGGTCGCTACACTGTTCTTTGCTCTAGTGCAGCTTGAATTAATGGAATACATTTGGGTACATTTGAAAGTAAAACGGCTATTGAAACTGTCGCTTGTGCTTCTAATTCGCGTTTTTTAATCTTATAAAGCAAGGATTACACGGGATAAATGTTTATCTGACGTTAGACCAAAAGAAAGGGGAGAAAGATGTATTAAGACAGGAATAGTAAGCAGACCGTGGACGTTCATGCGCATTTATAGGGAATTTAAAAGTACAAAAATGCACGGGGTGCTTCGACGTGGTAACGTGGCTTTGAAGGCTTTGGAATTTCCAACTAGATCGTATCAAAGAGTTAGCCAGATTGCCTGCGATATTAGTTTATGTGTTTTTGGCTTGAGGTCGAGTAGTTAAAATACACTTTCTATGTCGAGCTTCCCACTTCGTGTCGATTTTCAAAAAAGAAAAAATGTATTTTCTTAGTCGCACCACTTTGTTGCGAGTTGATAAAAATTACAAACTACTCGTTGTCAATATTTGACGAGCGAAATCAATTTCTGTCCCTCGTCTATCTGCTTAGTTACGGTCGTAAAATTATGAAATTGCATGAAAATTCGCGAGTTTCTTAATAACAAGCGATAATCGAAATGGAACAGATAGAAGAAGACGCGATGGTGGACGTGTCCTTTTTTTTTTTAAAGAGCCGCGTATTTTTACGAAGTTCCGCCTGAAATATTGACAGCATGACAGGGTTCTATGAAAGAAGACTCTGGCTACAAGCTAGAAAATCGATAGTCGCTATTTATACAGCCGGAAAGATTATTGATCGCGGCTGGAAGACAACCGATTCTACTCTTATCTAAAAGATCGTTCTGGCTGATCACACACGCACCACGACTACTTACAGCAAACAACGTGCTCGCGCATGTCAGCTTTACGCTTGATCTCATTCACTGTCTAGCCAGTGTTTCGCCACTCTTTTTTCATCGCGGCTCCTTCCGACCTTCACGTTGACATTTGTCTCGTGTATTTATTAATTCTAAAAATAAGAGACGGCAGTGGCATATTTCTGCAAAAAAAAAAAAAAATGTGGTTCGTAAACGATCGCACATTCTATATATAAGAAAAAGAAACGAAAATTTGAAATTCTATCTAGAAATAACTGTAATATGACATCTGTGTATGCCAATGTCAAAATTTTTTATCGAATGGACTATCTCCAAAAAAATAAAAAGCACAAGCTTTCATTCTCTCTGCTTTTTTTGTTCATTGGAAAAGAAATTTGAAACAGCAGAAATTTCAGACTTTTTAACGTATCTTTAAGTGTTAATATCTCGAGTATGTAGAATTAGCTACATTGGTATTTCATGTACCGAGCCACGAGATGACGTTTCCTCAGCACTTAGGTTCGCGCAAAATGAATTTGAATTTTTAAGGCCCGAAAGCGTAACAATAGGAGCGGGAAATTGCAGTTGGAATTACAATTAGGTTTTAACGAATCGCAGCGACGTGAGTGTAAGTCCGAGCAACTTGAGGATTTCGTGTTTTCGAATTCTCAAATGAGATTTACGACGAGATTTACCGAGGCAAAGGAACTGACAAGTCGACAAAAGCCAAAGTCGATCAGTTTGCTTGTAAGAAGCTGGATTATCGGTTGCGGTCAATGGAAGAGTAAAAGTAAACGCGATTCTTACGCCTGTCTGACCAGTTTCGTGCCAAGACCACTTAGCGATGTTTCCATTTGTTTCTCATTCATTTCCATTGTTTGTATTCGATGCACGATAAGTAAGAATGTAGGAAGAAAAGGGCGAGGATGAAAAATGAAGAAAGAACTCGGCTAATTAGCAGCTACTTTTCAATGAAACGCACGAGGATAGGCTCGAAAATTGGCAAATTTACGATGGTTCTAAAATCTGCAAGTAGCAAAGTGCATGGCTGGCGCGACAGCATGAAAAATCGTGACCTAATTCGGCTGTTACGAGAAGATCGATGCATTAAGGGCGCATTTGACCAAGTGTCGGCCACCAGAATGCTGGAAACTCGACGAGGACGTGTCGTAACGTTTGGTAATCCGCTGTTTCATAAGCTCAAACGAGCATGAAAAGATCCAAACGCGTTGTCAGCCGGTGGAACACGACCATGATCGATAACAATGCGATTCCGCGGGCGAAAATTCCCGGTAGAATAGCCGATTTGCCATGAATCTCCTTTTTTCTTTTTTTTTCTCTCTCTCTCTCTCTCTCTCTCTCTCTCCCAATTAGCATGTCTCGTAATGGGGAGCTCCTGAAGCGGAAAATAATGTCGCCTGAAAACTGTAAACGTAAAATACGGGTGAATTTCTGGCGTAGCGAAAAAAATACGCTGACGCGAAACACGTCGCGGGAGAACCGGCCTCTCATTTCGCCCGTAAATTTCCTGTTCGTCTCGAACGTCCCATTTATTCGAGTTTTAACATTTACATAACTTTGACATTTCCGCGATTATGCAAAGATCTTCTGATTTATTCCCGACCGAGTTGCAACTCGATTCTTTATATTTCAAATGGATTTATTAACGACCAAAACGTGGAATTTGCACTGGATAATTCCAAAATGAAAAATTTGCGACGAACGAAAACTGCATAGCGCAAGAGGAAAACACCTTCGATTTTACTAAATGTATTTGTGAAGATTATATTTTACTCGCGTTGTCTACTCTGGTAGCTTCAAATATCTGACAGATAATTTCTCGCAGAAAATACTGCAGCGTGAAAATAAAAGAACTTTCATTTTTTATTGGAAAACGTTCTATCGACACCAACGAGAATATCGTGGCATAAAACAAAAATGCAATTTCTTTCCTAAATAATTATCGATAACGCCAGGAGATAAAATATCATAAAAGTATAAATACCAATAAACATTAGTCAATTGTTTCTTCGCTTTTGTCTGTGGTATCTATCCAAACGAATGGAACATTGAGTTTTCTTTACGACTAAGCTACAGACTTTTCTACAAATCCACTTTCCTTTTCCACGAATTTTCAGAATTTTCACCGGATCGATACATATTTCCTTTTTCTCCTGAAAAAACTTGTTTCTCGCCACATACAGTGTTTTCTGCTTACACGCCCTACGTTCTTATTATTTTATCGGTCGTTTTGAAATCGAACGATTTGGACAGGATCCAAGTGCATTTTCAGTGGCGTTCAAGTCGGACCTGTAGATACAGCTTTGTAAAATTATGCGCCAATAAATTCATTGCTATCGCAATTAGCGTCCACGTATCGACGATCATTATTATTATTAATTATTAATAATAACAAGGAATATTAGGAATAACGATTCGTTCAGGCAAGATGAATCTGTCATTGACGTTATCGTACCTACGAAAAAGCAATTTTTCTACGCCACCCTAATTCTATCATCGCCCGAGGGGAGGGGCTGTGTAAATCAAAACCGAGCCGACTAACCGCGCAATTCGGTCGAAACGAAAATTAAAAAATTCCAATTCCACCCACAAAACTATCCCGCGTGTACAGGGGAATTCAAACAGCAATAATAGGTAAATTGCAGGTGAATTGAAATAGGCAAATAGGAATTCAATATCGACGATGGTCGAGTTATATCCTGCGAATTATTCACCGGTAACCAGCCATCTCTGGCCAAGTATTGATGGTACGCGTAGCATTTTCCTCGTAAACCATTGGATCAGGTTTTGCAGAATTTCGGCGGTGCGTTTATTAGGGCGAACGCCAGCCAGCCCGCCGATCATTTCGATCAGTATTTATCGTTCGTATGCAAAGCTTTCGCAGCGTGTGCTCTACTTGGCGCGGACATCACGCCGTGAAATTTACGACGTTGTCGAGTATAATGGATGCCAGAAAGTTCGGTTCACGCGTGTACCGTGTGTATCACGGCAAACGGAACATTCTAATTTCAGAAACTTGGGCGTCCGCGACGTTGCAAACGCTAATCGTTAAAACCGCAGATTTCGCGCTAAATTGCTTTCCCGCTCGAGCTAATTCGTCTTTCAATTAGACGAAAATCAAACTACGAATGGCTGTTGTGCATGGTTTTGTCGTATACGTTTGCCGACATATACGCGCCTAACGTAAATGGATAAATCTGCTTGTTTTTAAGACGTTTTCTGAATCATTTGTTTTCCAAGTTATTCCTTTTTTAGCATCGAAAGTCATCGACTACGATGTATGTTATTAATTTTGAAAATGATGCGAGTCATTCAAGCATTTAAAAGACACATTTTCGAACAGGTTACTCGTAACATCGTACGATGGTGTAAATATGATATATTGAATATATTGAATGATGATATAAATTTCCACGTTGCAAGATCATATGTTTCACGAAATATTTTTCCCATTATGGGAAAAATAATTTTTCATACGCTCGAACGTGAACGTTTAATTATCTGGAAACGAAATATTTACACCACCGTACGAACTATCAATCAACCTGACTTTTCTTCCTATTTTCTCATTACTCGACAAATGGAAAATCGTTTCTACAAATTTTTGTTCGACTTCGCGCGTTCAATTTGATATTTAACTCGGAGAAACGTTTGGTAAATTTCGTTACTCTTTTGTTGCGCGTTGCGTTAGCACGTACAGTGACTCGGTAAGGTGTTTGTATATCTACCACGGAAAATTTGTATATTTGTATAATACGCGTTGTATAAAGTATTTGGATATTTTGTTAGCTGCGAGACGCGATTATCGCGGTTATATTGGTAAAATGTCAGATTAACGCAATTTCAGGAGAACCTTTATAGCAAATGTGTATTTAATAAAAAGCCAGTCAATAAAAAGTCACGCGATTACTATGTTAAGTATAACAAAGTGCATCGGCTCTTAAAAATCAATTTATTCTCGGAGACAGGGTGAAAAAGTAAAGATGATTTTTCCCCTCGAAAATGTTGCAAATTCAAACGACTATAAAGAGTTTAAAAAACTTCCTCCCCGTTCCATTTACGAGTTCCAACACGGAACGCCCCTTTTTACAAAGACCCCTAAAAAATTGACGTCCGATTTTCTGTCGCTGTTTTATCGCACCGTCGACGAGAAATGTGCGATAAAAATAAATAAAAAGCAAACGTTGCATCGGATGTATCTCATTTTTACTACTCTCGTAATTTTCTCGCTCGTGTATACGTATTCTCGTACTTCATCATAACTTTATTCACGATCGACAAAGCTGTCTGAATGCTTAAAAGAATAGACCGTTGATTTTTGTGCGTTTATGACAAATTTGGGAGCACGAAAATCCACAGAACGCGTATAACGTGTAAAATGAATATTATTATATGATATTTTATTATTATCTTGTATATTAATTGATCATTATATAACAGTATGTAAAATGTATCTAATATACAGATATAAAAATATACAGGATGAGATGGCAATCGTAGTGCAATTACATAAAGATTTCTCTCGCCTGAAAATTCGTTTTCGAGAGAATCGACATTGACGATTCGACAGGTACACTTTAATTTCGTTAATTTCGGACTGAACGAAAATAAATGATGGACAGAGATTGATACATGCAAAAGTACATTTCGAGATAAATGACAAATGTAGAATACAATTTTTCTCTAATTCTCTTTATTTTCGAGAAAAATAAATTTGAAAATAATGTACTTACGCATCGGACCAGTTCCTAATTGAACACGTTTGAACCGTATTTTCTTGAAAACGACGTCTTACACGAACAAATTTTATTTCCCATTTCTCACTTATTTTCAAACATATAAAAACCTGCTGTTAAATCGTTCGTTCGTATGTAATCGGCACTTGGCCAAGTCAAAGTACGAAACTTAAAGTTAAAGACTTCGCAAATTTCTCAACTCGATCTTCTCAGAAACGAAGTCACGTGAAAAAAAAATCTCATTCCACATTCTCGACTTGTCTCCTCGCGTACAGTCACCTTCTGCCCGCTTGTACTGTGATTACCGCTCCACCCTGTATATGAGAACGACGAGAAGGCCAGAGTATAGGGAGAGGGAGGGAAGCGGAGACAGCCAAGGATTAATCTCGTAGATAAGTGTGGAAACGTCGAGGGGGAAACCGGTACTGAAGGACGAGAAAGGGAAATGTCCTTTGTAAAATAGAAATAGGTACATTAAAACGTTTATTAGACGATTGCTGTGGGATTGAGACTGGCGTACTGGGCGAGCGGAAATATAATGGAAGACGGGAGAAATGAGGCGCGCTGGTAAATTGATTAAGATCCATAGAAGGAAGGAAAGCGTAAAAATATGAGGGATAATTTAAGTCAAATGTAAACGTGTGATGTCGTCAAGCTTATTGTAGTATATATATATATATATATATATATATATATATACGTATTACCATGTAGATTCAATTTCCTTAGTTTTTTCTTCTACAATATATATAGGTACTGTATCGTACAATTGTAGTGTACATTACAGTTGTATATTGTACTTTGTATTGCACATTACAGTTGTATATTGTATATTGTATTGTACATTACGATTGTACATTGTATATTGTATTGCACATTACAATTGTATATTGTACATTGTATTGCACATTACCATTGTACATTGTATTTTGTATTGCACATTACAGTTGTTTATTGTATATTGTATTGTACATTACAGTTGTATATTGTACATTGTATTGCACATTACAGTTGTATATTGTACATTGTATTGCACATCACAGTTGTATATTGTATATTGTATTGCACATCACAGTTGTATATTGTATATTGTATTGCACATTACAGTTGTATATTGTACATTGTATTGTACATTACAGTTGTATATTGTATATTGTATTGTGCATTACGATTGTACATTGTATATTGTATTGCACATTACAGTTGTATATTATACATTGCATTGTACATTACATTACATTACATTGTATTGTATATTGTATTGTACAATATATATATTGTACAAGAAAAAAACTAAGCAAATCGAATATACATATATTTTAGAATAGAATATATATAGTAGAAGAAGAAAATTGAGGAAATTGAATCTACATAGTAATTTATTTCGCCTGGTTACAGTATCTACATATATTTTTATTTACACACAGGGCGAGTCTCCGAATATGACGACTTAACACAACTCGTAAGTTATTCGTTGTAGAAAAAAATGTTTCGAACAAAAGTTAGATGGTATCTAGGGGAACATATACAGTGCTCTAATCTGTTTTTATCACCTTACTTTTTTAGCAAGATATTAGGGTCAACTTCAGTTCTTAGGAAGTTAGGGGAAGTCTAATACTTTCTTTCAAATTCGGATAGATGTATATAATAGTGAAAGTGAGACACTCGTTGTAATTTTTAGTAGGCGAAACAAATTACCATGTAAATTCCATTTCCTCGGTTTTCTTCGTAGAAAATAAAGTCAACCGGATACCTTACAAACGATAGTATTTGAGAACCGGTGGAGAATATCGAGGATTTCCGCGAATACTGTGCTGCGAATTGCGTTCGCATAAATCGTGAATCGAAACGAAAGTTGCGCACGTCAACAGCGAACGGTGCCACAATATGCATAAAACGATCTTGGAAACTGAGATATCCATGGCCAGTTGCACAGTTTCCTCACGTTCCAGGCTGAGTTGAACGGACGTAAATCTAGTTTCCATGCACGCGAATCCTTTGGTCACGAAGAGATCCAGCAGAGAAGTTTCAATGGAAAAACGTTGCCACTCGATGTTCGACCCACTCGATGAAAATCGATAAGTTCGATGCATCGCTGGTCCAATTGCGTTTCTACATTCTCGCTTCAAGAGTCGTTTATTCGCTGAAGCGAATTTTCGCCAAATAGTTTGTCTACAGCGTGGACGATGAGAGAGAAGACACGGTGTCCCAGATTTTTCTCATCCATTCGAAGCCCCAAAAGAAATTCCTCCTCAGGTATATGGCTTGACACAATTGGTTTTTACGTAAAATTCTCGCGTTATAAATTTACCATTCCTCGAAATTCACGGGCTTAATTAAACGTTAATTATAGAAGACGTAAATTTGGAAATGAAATTTTTAAAAAATACAGTATATATGGAGAACGCGTTGCAATATCTAGTTGATAAAGTAGAGATTTGGTGTTGAGTTTGCGTTCTCTTAAATTCCTTCCGCGTCCAACTCTGTGGTAATTAAAGGAAGAACGTTGTTCGACCATAGATGAAGAGGTTTCGTTTCTGTTAACTTTTTATGGGTGTAATGAAACGAAATGAAAAGTTCAGAGTGAACAGTTTAATTACGAAAACAATTATTTTATTTCTGCTGTCGGATACAAAAACATATAGTATATATACATACGTTATATACACGTGTTCATACGTATGTATATATACGTTGTAAATATTTATTCTCTATGAAAAATTAGAAGCGTATGTACATAAACATTATATATTTACAGTTTTAATGTTACTTATAATTTTGATATATAGACTACATACATACATAGAAAATACGTATTAATAAACAGAGACGTATGATTACGTTCAAGGAGCGAAATTTATGGCATTGTATAACATACTTCTTCCCTGTGTTGTGCTGTTAAAAGATTAAAAAGACAATTTTTGGTAAATCGATATAAAATTATACGGCTTACGTGTTAAACCACGATTGTTTATAAAATACGCTTATAATACTTTCACATTAAATCAAGTCACGAAATCTTTCTATCCAAGGATTTTACATCTTTCCCCAATTATTGCTTTTTTTTATGGTTCTATTCGCACGTCCTATTTCGATTGCAACTTTTTCAAAAAAAAAAAAAAAAAAAAAAAGAAGGAAAAAACTTCAAACGACCTACCACATAAAGATTTAACATTTTTTCTATCTGCATCCACGGAATACCCTGACCAAAAGTTCATTTTTATTTTCTCTCACAACTCGCGACGGATCGCAAACCATCGGATAGGGACGATCCCTCTCGAATCGAAATGAAATTTCGGAGCTTCGCACAGACACACGATATCGAAATTTCGTGTAACATTCGTCTTGCAGCATGTGGTGGAAGGATTTACGGGGGGAAACTACCAACGTGACTTTACGCGAAACGCATTCGTACAAAGGATAATAAAAACCGTAAGTTTGCAATTTCCACGAACTCGTAAACGCTACCGATGAAAGCTGCGAATGATCGCCGGTGAAACGGCAAGACAGAAATTGCGGTTTAATAACTCGCTACTCTTAGAGTTTCAACTGGAATGGCTCGTTAAAAATTAGTAAAATTAGTAGGTTACGCTGCGGGCGATTTTTTACAGTGACGAAAGTAGAAGTTTAATGCCATGTCGGAGTTTCCTCGGGGCTTTTCAAAGTTTAAGATGGTCGAGTATACTAGATATTTATCTACAAGCTTTCGTCTCTTTGCGCTATAGCCGATCTGATAAACTAGACGATACTGTCGCGTTCGATTTGCCTATTTCGAGCAAACGTAGTCGACCGTGGAATATTCAAATCTACTGGTAAACCATTCCTCGAATAGTCGATCTGAATAGAAATATTATTTGTACGTTGGTTCGTATTTTAGCGTCGATTTTACTCTTCTATTCGTATTTTATTCTCGTTTGAATCTGTGTTTCGATTTTGCACGTTTGCCGGTCTGCTGTCTCGTGTTGTCAGCTCTGCCAACAATAAGTGGAATTATAAAACAATTTCAGAGACGATCAGCACGCAAAGATTTATTTTCCCGACAACAGGACATACAGATATGCTTTCTCAGATAGAAATTTCTATATAATTATTATTACAATAAAATTCAGATAGAAAATACAGATAGGAAAATATTATATTATAGACGCTGGTGTCTTAAAGTGATTAGTTTAAAAAGTACAATATTTCGTAGAAAGGGGCTAGACAGAAAGAAAGAGGCGGATAAGAGATAGAGATAAAAGGACGCGAATCGCTATCGTTGCGTAATAATATTCTTCTTATCTGTCGCGTGGCAAATATGTTAATTTAATCAAAATTTCATTTCATCGAAATTGATATTCTCCGCGAATCAATTTCTAGCTCTACGGATATCCGGAGGATACTATCGCTTTCAAACAATTCGTCGACGATAAACTGGCCGCGATAAGCCTCTCGAACGATCAGTATGATTTTTATCTATTTCGAATTTTCACGCGAAAATGCCATTGCGAACACGGATAACTGTTATCCATGCGATAACAAATTTTTTCACACGGAACCCACCAAATATCTATTTGGTAGGATAAAATTCCCGCTCCTCTTTCATCCATTCTACCTCGCTACGTTCCATCGTGGTATCGCGAACGCTGAAGAAGATTTATATTGGCGGCAAAACGCCACATCTTACGTACCTTTACGCGGCCAGTTTCTTTATAGATGGTTTAATAACGCTAGCAGCCGATTTATCGGAAGAAATTGCACGAAGGAAACGTAGTAACCCCATCGTGCGTCGAGAACATCGTGTCGACATTAAACGTATCGCGAGAAAAGGGAAGAGAATGCCCAGCAATAAGCTCCACCGGAGAAGAAACGAATTTCCTTCGGCTGATGTTGGGAGCCTGAGGGTGAAGTTCGTTGCCAGCCATTTGTGCAACATCTAAACAAGTGGTTCGATCTCGATGTCCATTGTTTCGTAGCGTACAGACAGTGTTCTTACAAAGCGTGGGTTGTACAGCGAAATTCATGTTGGTCCGAAAGATTCATTTCGTTCCCACGCAACAAATTCCACGATCATCTCGTCCCTTTGTGCGTCGCCTGATCTATTTCCTGCATAATTTCCCTGTTACCGAGAGACACACTCGTAAAACGCTTCCTACGCGATTATTCAACAATTTCAACACTTTCGTTCGTATTGACGCATACGTTTCGTCATTCGAATTATTCAATTTGTTTCGTATCTGTCGGCCAGTCCGTTGACGCAATCGCGTTGCGTTTCTTTCTTTTCTTTTTTTTTTTTTTCTTGTTTTCTCGGAAAATGGAAAGGGCAGCGAGTTGTACGCGGGAATAAATGTTAGGAATTAAAATGCAGATATTTCTGAAGAAGGGAAGAAAGTTAGAGAATCGTGGATGCAGCGATGTTCAGTAGCGCTTTTAAAAATCTTCTTGATTATTCTATGAACCTAGTCGTCCTTGCGTCAGTCCCAGGATCCTTACAGGAATAGTTTCATAAAGGAGAAAAAGACGAGATTTTGAAAAATCAAGTCGTGAGAGAAATTCTCAAACTTTCTTTATTTTCAGACACCTTGTATCGATGTAGATCGACGTCTGATCAACTTGTAATTAAAATCTAGCGAATATTAATTCTCCAACTCTCGATGATCTTTGGGTTACCATCTGTTTCACCAATTTTTCACACTTTTTCGGCGAAAGTTTTTTGAAAGCAAAACTTACTGCGTGTCTCTGGATTTATTTGTAAAATAGCATTTTACAAATTACCATCATTCTATTTTTTATCGAGAAATAGAAGACTGAATATAAAGTATAGTGAATTGAAAGAAACGTTTGGCAATTGTTAAAAACAACGCTGCAGAAGAGGCGGCGCGTATCGACCGCAGAACGTAACATAAGGAGATTCAATTGCGTCTTCGACGTCGCGACGCCGTTTTACGACCATATTTCAGACTCGCCAGGCTCGAATAGTTTGACAGAACTTCGCTTAACTCCGCATTGATGATCCCCGAAAGGAGTGAAAAGGATGGTAGAAAACTGTTTCACGACATGGACTGAATCTGCACTCTAGAAATTCTGAGAATTACATTAGGCGTCCCTAACGAGGAAGTAACGAACAGAGTGAAATTTCAGAGCACTATAGCTGCATCTTCGAGGACTTTCTTCTTCAAGGATTCTCGCGATAGAAAAATTCAATTGGTGTAGTAGTTGGCCGTGAAGAGAAAAAAAGAGACGTCTGTCCTTTTATAATTCCATGCCGGAAATTCTATTTAATTCTTCTCGACATTCTCTACGGTCTTCTTTAATGACTTTTAAGTGGAATGTCGAGATTTAGTTCGAAGAAGTTTTTCTTAAGGTGATGAGAAATTTTGTTTCCCTCATTTTTCCTTTTTTTTTTTTTTTTTTTTTTTTATTACAATATCCATGTTCTTTGGTAGTCATCGATTTTCATTAATGTCTCGGTGTTTACGGCATCCTTTAAAAGTCATTAAAGTGGAATGTCGACATTCAGCAGGAGGAAGCTTCTTCTTAAGGTGGTGAAAGATTTTCTTCCCTCTTTTCCGTAATTACGATATCGGTACCCTTCGATGATTTTCAAGCGCAATGATCAGGTTTCAATTGAATAATGCTTTTTCTCAGGGTGGTGGAATATTTTGTTTTCTTTCTTTTTGAATCGTAATATCGTTGTTCTTTAATGGCTATCGGTATTCATTAATAACGGTGTGTTGCGATATTCTTTGATGACTTTTAAAGTGCAATGAGAGATTCAGCTCGAACAAGTTTTCCCTCGATGTGCTGAGAAATTTTGTCTTCTTTATTTAATTACGATTTCGATGTTCTTCGATAATGTTCTTTCAAGCTGTCACGATTTAGTTCGCAGAAACTTTTCCTCAAGGTGGTCTCTTTCTTTAATTTAAATTTTACGCGGTACAGATTATATTATCATTCGGAATCTTGAAATAAATTACGATGCAAAAGAGAAGACGCGGTATCAAAGAAAGGAAGCTTAGAGAAAAACGATACGAGCGAAATTCTAGGAAAACGAAGCTAAAGACAATAACACAAGTGTCGAAGAACAGTTGCGAGCCACACTTTTCAGGTTTCTGTCAGTTCATTTATTCAGACGTCTGGAGCATAAACTGTGGTGTTTATCCATAACGTTCAGTGCCTTTTACTCGGTTTCACACTTCAACCAAAGTACTTGCAACAAAGTAGACGTCGTCGCCGTTTCCAGTAGACGGCGGCAACATAAACAGATAATCTTCTGTAATGAAAAGAACAGCGAAATAGTAAAGGAACATTGTGAAGGAATCTCAGTTATGGCAAGAAAGACATCGTAAGGATGATAATGTGGGAAATTGAGGAATTATTCTCAGAGAGAGAAACTTTTATTTTATCTCGAAAATAATTTTGCGTATTATGAATCGATTACAGAATGCAAAGTTAATAGTAAAAATTTGCTACTTTTACTTTGGTCTCGATATGTGTCAAGATGCGTGTAATTTTATGGGGAACTTAGTGAAGAAGATTAAGTCTACAAAATATTAAAAAATGGCAACTAATGGTAATGGTAAAAGATGGTAAAATAAAACTATGGGAAATAAAATAGTAGTAACACGGAGATGGCAGGAACTGCGAAACCTCGAGTGCATTCGATGCTTCACGCCGATGGTAAAACGGTCGTGAAACGATTTGAGTGCATGGGCCTTTATCTTCGAGAAATTACGTGCTCGGTGCAGCAATTTCTAAATTTAGTTTTAAATGTTTTTATCGCAATTTATCAAATTTTCGCAGGATTATAACGAAATAAAAGTAGTAAAAAATTGGCCAAAATAAATTGTAAAAATTGAATATTGAAAATAAAATAACATAATACTAATATCAAGAGAATTCAACTTTTCGCAGGATTATAACGAAGTAAAAGTAGTAAAAAATTGGCCAAAATAAATTGTAAAAATTGAATATTAAAAACAAAATAACATAATGCCAATATCAAGAGAATTTATAAATCAAAATATAAAAAAGACTTGGAAATTTCTCGAAGGCTCATGCATTCGAATATGTTTGAGATGCTGTCTCAGGCTCATCAATCTAAAGTGTCGAATGCACATACTCATTCGAAATTTCCCAGTTCTTGTCATCCTCTTTGCAACTAGAAGAGTTTCATCCTTCAAATATTATAACAAGAACTTTACCTTGAATATTATGCATATATATATATTTATATATTTGCATATCGTGTACACACTCTGTACATTTCCATATCAAATTCTCTATGAATGCATAAAAGTGTACAGTGTAGTTTCGACATTGCACTGTATCGCCCGTAAGAGTAAAACGAGCGTGTTTTTTGCCAGAAGATAAAGAAATTCCATGACGAACGTGGCCTGGCCAAAATCCCGGAAAAACCAATCAGCTCGGAGAAACGATTCGGTTCATAACCAGCAAACGATTTCACCACTTCGCTATCTGAAGAATCGTGCAGGAAATATCGAGTCGTTTGATCCAAGTTACTCGCGCAACGTTTACGTCGAAATAGCTGGCGGATTTGTTTGTTCCTGGCCCTTAAATTTCGATTCGATCGTCGAAGTCGAACAAGGAAATTTTATTTTCACGGAACAGCGGGATAGTTGGCTGCGACGTGCAGTAAAGGTATTCGCAGATTTTATTTCGACGATCGTGACACGTACGTACGTACAGCAGGAGCAAACGTTCGCAGCTTGATCCGGTGGGTACTCGAACGAAGATATTTCACGTGAGTTATCGTTCCGCCGTAAAATAAACTCGCGAGAGATCTTTCGTCAGGATCCAACGTTTTCGTTTATAGATCGTGACAGAAGAATCGTAATACGTACAGTTGGCTAGAAAAGTAGCTATTCCAGGTATTCAGCCAACTCGTATATTTTATGCAGCGTTGTACATGTATGTAGCGGCTCGTAAAAGTATTTCAGCAGCTGTAGAAACTTTTCATGAATATGTTGTGTGCGTTGCACGAAACGCGAATATTGCACGATACAAAGTTTGCGAAGATAATTAAAACAGTCGTGTTTGGTTAATGATGAAATTTCAAGAATACTTTACCTAACAAGGTATGATATTATTATTCGTGTAATATTTTATACGACACAAGTGGGATTATAACTGTCGGTGCTAATTGAAAGAAAGGTGAATTAGAGTAAAAAGAACGTTAGACGAGTGCTAATGAAATTTCCGAAATATTTTATAGAACACGTACGATGAATTCAAAGTTTATACGCTGGTTTATGGTTTTATGGCGTTATCAAATATTTATCAAATATTTATAGGTACCCCTTATCGAAATGCTATGTGTTTCGCGGAAAACATTTTGAAATTTTATTGCCACCGTAATGAGACACGATTATCATGATTACCATACGCAGATATTCGCAGGTTACATGTTTTTATATTTATTTATTAATATTATAAATATTACAATTAAAGTATATTGACATTTATTTATTTTAATGAATATCATATAATAAATAAACATAATAATATCTATTTTAATAAATACTTGTCATTCCGTTATATAGTGATGATTCTTAAATAAATATTTCTTATTTCGCTATACAGCGATGATGCAATAATCAGGAAACGGGAACGTTGCAAATTATATTTTAACACGTTCATTGGTACTGAAATTTCATTTTACCTCCCTGAGAGGAAAATTGAATTTCCTCTTCAAATATTATTGCGTCTACGTAGTTTCATTAAAAATCATTATTTGGAGTGAATCGCTGTCAAATACCGATGAACAGCAATATCAAATTAACAATACAGCGACGTTGCAATAATATTAAACGCAAGGAAAACTCGATAGTTACTTCACAAGTATTATCGTAAAACAGAACATGTTAACTGAGTATGAAATACTCAGCAAGGACACACTCAGGATATTTAGGATATTTTACCGAACGATTATACGTTCTGCTATCTGAGAATAACAAAAGAATGTTACTTCGAACGAAGAAGATATTTCTCCCGATTATTTTTGACACATGAAACGAAGGAACCTGTCTAAAGGGAATTCGCAGCTTTTCCTATTATCTGATATTAACGCGAATTTCGCGGTCTAATTGCGTCGTTAGTAGTCGCGTTACTCGAGCAACTCGTGCGACATTTTAATGAGAAAAGGCAGCAAACAAACGCTCTGCTGGCTTTTGTGAACCCTCTTCCAGATACTCGTACCGTTGATTAAAAATGTTCACTTGCTGCAAGCCTTTTTCACGTGCTCCACGTTTCTCTAATTCCGTTCGAGTCCGTCGTATTAATCCGCCTATTAATCCACGTATTAATCCAGGAACGACCAAAAGATTAATCGCCGAGTTTTATCGAGCATCCACGCTCACGTCGACGTGTTAATTACATTTAATTATGTACGTGGCGTTAGTTCGTATTTCAAACGAACTCGACCGTGAATGTTCTCGTTACGAAGTACGATTCTCTCGCCAGATACCGAAACGACTCTGATAAAACTATTCTCCGCATAGTGGATTTCTGTTGCAGAGAAATTTATAATTCGATTATTCCGCAGAGAAACTTGTAATTCCGTAATTAAACAATCGTCGGAATTTTTTTGCACCCGTTTGATATCGCGTGAGATCGTTCGATATCCCTAGAAATATCATTGCTGATACTGGCGTTATACCATTGAAACAATAGCTTTTTTGCTGTGAGTGTTAAAAAAGAAGCAATTGGAAATTGGATAGCGACTGTACTTCAATTTAACTGGAACTGTACGCGTCAGTTCGACCCCGAACGTAACGTTATGTGTTTGAACTTTGCAACACTCACACTCGTGGATTGATGCGGACGGTAAATTGTACTGAACAAGTCTGACCAAAAGGCAAGAAAAATGTAGACTTGGTATTGCATAGAGAATTCTTATATTGCGGTTCTTCCTCAAATAGATCAAATAGCATTATCCCAGTCAGAGTGATAACAGAGATAAATGCGTAGACGTTTCAAAACGAGGTAAAAATTTTTGCCATTCATATCGGGGAATATTTAAAATAATATGAAAATAATATTAATATTATTAAAATAATGAAAGTGATAAATAAGTCTAATAATAATAATAAGACTAATTAATAATATTAAAATAATGAAACTTATGTAGAAAATGTTTATATTATAATTCTTCCTCGAGTAGTTCTACCTTGGCCGAATAATAGTAGAAACAATTACGTAAAAATCACGCTGTTGAAATATAACTAAATGTGCACCGGTATATTTTTTTGAGATCTCTAATTAAAATTTAATAATTCTTTATCGTAAAAGTCGCTTAAGAATGACTTGAAAGCGTTCGAATATAAATACCTCTTTAACTATCACTCAAATAAATCTTGTCCCAGATAATAACGCAGATAGTAAAACTTTCAAAACAGGACAAGATTTTTGAAATTCGTATTGCGTTAGAAAATTGTTATACGTATTGTAATTCTTTCTCAAATAACCCTATCTCATTCCAAGTAATAATAGAGAAGAATTATATTGTATTTCCTTGAAAATAACCTTGAAAAATATTCTGAACAATTTTAAGTAACCTGCTCAATAATAATTTAATAATTCCTTATACCAACAATTAAAATTTCTCTCGTTCTATTCTCTCGCAGCACGATCGAACCTAACAAATTTTAAGTTTCTCTGTAACTTGGTAATTCCTTATCCTGAAAGTCGCCTAACAGCAACGCCTCCCAATAAAAATATCCCTATAACAATGATTTAAATGACTGGACCTTGCGCTAAACGCAATAATAGAAACAATTACGCAAAAATTCCGTGAAAATTCCGTCGGAATTGCCTCGTGTTCCCTCGAAACACGACCAAACCTAACAAATTTCAAGTTTCTCTATAACTTGGTAATTGATTATCCTGAAAGTCGCTTAAAAGTGACGCCTGCAAATAGGAATATTCCTTTAACGGTGACTGAAAGCTTCTCAGGCAGCATTTTCCCGGAGAAAAACTTGCGGGATGTAACAGGATTAAATATCAGCGGATATCTCGTTAAAGGTGTAGCAGGGTTGCTCCGACGACCACAACGATTAGACGACAGACAGCTTGCCGCAATTTCAGGGTCCTTTGGCCTTGGAACAGGACGTTCGACACGATGCGGTTCCTTCGTCCGAGGCAGAATCCTCTTACCGGAGGTACAATACCACTTTGCATCGGTCTTCGCCACCCATCGACGAGTTTCCAACGGAAGCGTGAAAGCGACGTGTCCCGAAGCGGAAAAAACGCGAGTTGAATCGAAACGCGTCGATGCAGAAGGCCGCTAGGCGAAATGAATACCGAAACGAGATACACGCCTGTGTGCCTCTCCCTCTTCTTGCTTTCTCTCCGCTTCTCGATCTCGCCTCTTTTCATTCCCTGACGTTTATTGTTTCGGTTTGAACGAATTTCCACGCGCTTGGAACATGGCACGGACGATTTGTGAAATTGCCGGGAAACGCGAAAAATGTTTTATCCGGCTACGAAAATTTGTCTCTCGCGTGTTCCGTGGCTTTTAGTCTTTCGGTGTTTTTAAAAAAATGTGATGATTATTGCGGGAGCAGGGGCAGATAAAATTAAAATCCACTCACTCAGGCAGATATTCGTACCGTTTTTAGTTATTCAGTTAGAAATGATATTCTTGTCGTTGGAAGAAAAATGAAGTTATTTTTGTTTCGACATCTTTCAATTTAACATATCCAGCCATTGTTTTCTTCAAGTCTCTGTAATATATATTTATTTACAAACTAAGGAATATCGAGAACTTGGAATATCTCGATATAAATTGGAAACTAAAAACGTTCTAGATAGAATGGTGTTAAATAGAAAGCAGGAAGAGAGCTTTGGAAGCACACGACGTTCCACTCTTGAATTTCATATCTTGAAAATTGTTTCAATTATTATTAAAAAAAAAAAGCTATTACTGAGACAAAAATAAGATTTCTAAAAATATCCAAGAACGAATATCAACAAAATTGTAGATAGAAAAGATAGATGGAAAAATTGATCTAAGAGTAATTATGACTAGGTATAACGATAGGATGTTCCAGAAGGTTGATAACTATATCGTACAGCAAATATCGTTGACACGTGTTAGGATGTGTAGGGTGAGACAGGGCATTTAGCTGTATTTGTAAGAAGGGAAAGTCTGATGGCAATATAGAACAGAGTCACAAATTAGCAAACTCCAGACACCCTGACCTTCCCTAATCCTGGACACACACCAGCCAAGTACACACTGTCACTTTTGCCCCTCTTTAAACATTCTGAGATTTCGATAGACAAGATTCCCAGTTAATTAACTAATACCAAAAATCCATTTTCCAGATTCACAACATTCGTGGACTTCACCAGAGGCTCTCTGTGATGTCCTATCAAATTTTTCTACATATTTATCGTACATTTTTCCACGTATCTTTTATTTTATTTTCTCTTCGTTTCTCTTTCTTTTTCGAACAATTTCTGTATTTTAGATTGGACATTTTCACGACGATCAGATATTTGTAGCTCCTCGTGTTTCGATCGTGCGCTTTGTACCGATGCTTCTCGCGATTGTACGATAATTAATTACGATTATTATACGCATGCTACCATAGTTTCACAGTTTTTTGGTGTACTGACGGATAGAAGTGCAGGGGATTTAAATTGGGTGAACAAGGCGACCACGTCACAGCTCCACCATGTCCAATCCATCTTCCGAAAAACGATGTGTTTAAATACAGTGGATTTCGATTATTCGCGACACGTCGGGATTAGCATTCTTTGACCCAATTACGTGAAATGTCTCTTACGTAAATGTAGTAGCTAAAATTACGCAGAACAAACAAACTATAGCTTATGCTAGCAGTTATGCATAGTTCATTTAAGTATCTCTAGATCAAATTAGAGACAAATGTCGAATACGTATATAGACATTCTTCATGGAAAACTATTCTCATTATTTGTCAGTAATCATCGGTATCGTCAAATGATATTGTATATAGAGCAAACAGACTGTAGCTTGAAAAAGCAATGAAACGTCCATTTAAATATTTTTAGATCAAATTAGAGACAAATGTCTAACATTTATTTAGATATTCTTCATGGAGAACCATTTTCATTATTTGTCAGTAATCATCGGTATCGTCAAATGATATTGTATATAGAGCAAACAGACTGTAGCTTGAAAAAGCAATGAAACGTCCATTTAAATATTTTTAGATCAAATTAGAGACAAATGTCTAACATTTATTTAGATATTCTTCATGGAGAACTATTTTCATTATTTGTCAGTAATCATCGGTATCGTCAAATGATATTGTATATAGAACAAACAGACTGTAGCTTGAATAAGCAATGAAACGTCCATTTAAATATTTTTAGATCAAATTAGAGACAAATGTTTAATGTGTATTTAGACATTCTTCGTGCCACGATATTCTCATTTTTTCTCAGCAACCGTCGATATCGTTCAACGATATTACAATTAAAAGAAAAAAGTTATAGCTTAAGTGAACAAGGAAGAGTTCATTTAAATATTTCTAGATCAAATTAGAGACAAATATCTAACATGTACACAGACATTTCTCATATGGAACGATTTTCATTCTTTGTCGATAGTCATCGATATCATTAAACGATATTGCGCAAAGAAGACAAACTATAGCTTAAACGAGCATTCTTTTAAATATTTTCAGATTAAATTAGAGCCAAATATCTAACATCTCTTAATTGTCTTAGAACCAACTAAACCAAAACGTACGACATGTCAGGAGAAAATAAGTGAACATCGAAGATTGAATTTATATAAAAATCACGCTTTTGTACCTTCGAACGAAAGCGGAGTGCGAAACACAAGCAATGCGACTACGAAAGAAGAAAAAAAATGATAAGACTCTGATTGGTTGTTTCTAACAGACTCAATACATAATCATACAGATAAACATGTATTTTATTTAAGACAAAAGTGTCACGTTACGAGTAACATCAGTGCGTGACAACGAGTGACGAAGGAAAAGCGAATCCTCTTATCCCTGTGGTGTCCTGCTTCCTATTTTCTCTACAGCACTGCGGTCCTCTGTCCTAAATAAACGGCACGCTATCGCAATTAAGAGAAGGAAATTAGAGCTATTTGTTCGATTAGATTCTGTTTTTTGAACTTTGTCCCAAATAAACGACTGTCCGGGATTAACCGATGGCTCAAACCAGCGAAGTACACTGTACCCCTATTGTCTTACAAACTCGAAGTAGAAAACGTCTCACGAATTCCAAAAGAATAGATTTTCCAGCCATCTGAAGATTTCTTTTATTTCGTTTCGACGAGTGCTATATTTTACTTCCAAAGTTGATCCTTGGCATTTAAAGACACCCTGTATATCCTCTGCATATCGTTAAAACCGCCAAATTTTCTGAATTTACGAGTCGGGGATTTTTCCTCCTTTGCATATTCCACTTACTCTTCGTTAACAAAGGGAAATTTTCAATTTGGTATAACAAAGGGATTATATGGCGGCAACGAAGAGATAACAACGGGACGAGCTTGCCGAGCGTAAGCTCAGAGATAACAAGGCGATCAAACCGTGGAAAATGTCTTATCGACACAGTGGCTCGCGTCTTCGTGAACGTACCTTCAACACGGAAATGGGTCACATTCCGCATTCAATCAAAAGTTTCAATTATTAACACGGGCAACTCATTAACCTCGCCACCTGTGACGCCTTACCTTTAAACATTGCAGATATTTGCTTCGTTAGGGAGCTGCACTGCTAACGCTGCGAATATAATCCCGTTCACTTTTCTTCTTTTTAACACGAACTCGAATAGATCTACAACTGAAGTCGGTCGAAAATGTTCACGTGCTAGTCTATATAACTTTTTGAGAGAAATTCAGAGAAAGGAAATTACCGAGAAAAAGGAAATATGCATTTTGTCGAAGAATCCTGTGTCCACTCGCGTATCAGCGTGAAATCATCTCGAATTTTCCGAGACACGGAGCACTTAACTGGCGGCACTTTTCCAACAAAATTATATCAGAAATTACGATCTTTGGTCTTTGATTATGACCATACTGAAGAAATTGTAGACTATAATCGAACATACGTAACGTTAGAAATCTACATTTTTGGCGATTCTATGGAGACAAGGGGAAAGATTTTACTCGAAAGATCAATTAAACGGATCTTTAACACAATCTTAAGTCCGTTCTTCTTCTACGATTTCATGAAGCTATGACAGATGCTCGTGAAATGGCATTTTATATTCTATCGTTCTGATATATAACAATAATAAACCGATGTAGCAATAAATAAGAAATTTTACTTTGTTAGATCGTGTACGTTTGCTATGGCGTGACAAGCCGAACGATGTAGAAATCCTTTCTTAGGAAAGTTATTTCTTCGTTTAATGTAGATTCGAGGGAAGCGCGTCTGTATTTCAGATTGAACTCCTGAAAGTCTGACAAAACGAAAGAAAAGAATATGCACCGAGCAAATAGTTGCTATGTCATTCTGCCATTTGTATTACAATCTACGTCCACTGCAGTGATTTATCCTCGGTATTGTGAATAATTTTTGCTGTCACGTGCTACACGCACGCCGCTCATTTCTCGTAATAATCCGACGATGTACGTAGCAAATTTAACATGAAAAATGTTACGGTAGCCGTAGTTCCTGTTACGATATTTCAGAGTTCAAGGATGTAGTATGTAGACTTTTGTGAGTGACTCTACCCGCCAGACGTAGCTGTGAAAAATGAACTATTCCTGAGGAAGACGTGAACCCTTGAGATCGTATCTTCCATGCCGAGGGTCGGCGCTTTAAATCGTCGTTGCTGGAGACACAAAAACAATGGCTATCTTGAAAAATGGTCGGAATAAACGCGAGCAAGGTGCTCGAGAAACTTGCTCGAAGAAAAAAAGAAGATGTAAAATTTTCCTTGGACAGATGGGAAATCCGTGGGTGAAACGTGTTTTTGAAAAAACCTGGAATTGTATCGACGGAAATACCGTTTCGCGGACGTGTTTTTCACGCGGATTGTTATAAAAGCTGAAAGGATCCCATGGAAACGTGACTGGCTTTCTTTTAAAAACGCGATACGCTTAAACGACTAAAAATCCCGCTCCGTTAGTTTCGCAAAAATTTATTTCACTGTCACGGCTATCAAGACAGCCGCTGATTCCGTACGAAAATACGAAACGCGAAACGGTTGATCTAGATTATCAAGAAAACGATCTTTCCTATTCACAGAGGACGACATCGTTTGAAAATATTTCACTTTAATATCTCGATTCCGCAATATACGTTGTACGCTTTCTGTACGTGGGACATTTCGACAATGCTCGATACCTTCGCTACCACCTTCGCCACAACGACGCGACCAGCAGCACGAAGCTTCAAATAAACTACAGCAACGTCTCAACGAAATAGGATATTGGCTGGAAACGTGGACGATCGAAATCAATGCTACGGAATCCATACACTTTCAACGGTAAAAGGACGAACGTATCCTTCGGTAAAATTAAATAACGACGTACCACCGGAAACAGGAAACGCTGAAATATCTCGCAGCATACTTGCGAGAGAGATTTTCCAAGTTTTAATAACTGATAAGTAATAAAAATAATAAGTGACAATAACTAGATTTTGATGAAATTCATGGAATGAAATTTAACGTATTTTTTATCGGTGATCATCCATATTTTGAGGGGTGAAAGCAGCCCTCGAAGCGAGGGATAAAAAACGTATCTTTCTCAGTATGTCGAAGACACTTAGAAAGATGATTTGTTTTTAAGCGGCAAACTTGCTACGTAGGTCTGTTCCTTTAAAAGTTACGATAGAAGATTGAATTTGTTTCTTTTTCTTCATTTTTTGTGTAAAATCTAATTTTTCTAATTTTATTCGTTTAAACTACGAACCAATGTGAAGTAGGTGGATGCTGTAAAATTTCCTATACCGTAAATCTCTTTTATTAAAACACATTGTATTTATAAATAATTATTTATTAAGCATTTAACCGCGGAATTTAGTTTCAGAAGTCTCTCATTGGGTTAGTGCGTAGATAAATACAAGCGACGACGAGTATACACGGTAAACGCTCCGAGATACAGCTTTCGTTCGACGTGTATACTCGTTAAACACAGTTGACTGTTTAATATATCGTAGAGAAGATATAGTGGAAACTATATATCTTTTTAACGAAAGAGCAGAACAATTAGACGAAAGATGTAGGGAACTTTGTGGCGGTTGATTGATTGGCAAAAAATCACAGATGGCTGGCAAACTAGAACAAACTGCTGATGTATAGAACTGTTCTCGAACCGATATGGACGTATGCTTGCCAATTATGGGGCGTTCTAGCCTCCGACTCCAATACAAAATCAATAGACAGATGGCAAAATAAAAAGTTGAGAGGCTTTTTGAACGAAGATTGGTACATCCCGTACAAACAAACAAATAAAGAAACCAGTATCAGCCACTGTAACAGAAAAGATTGCCAGACACAGCAGGTTGCATAAACAACGGCTACAGAATCACTGCAGCGATCTGGCCACGAAATTACTGTACGTTAGAGAAGAATACGAAAGATCAGAGAGACATCACTTTTTACATCCACCGTACGGATTTAACGACATAAGCAAAATAACATCACAGTGATACACCGCTGGGTGAACTCACATTCGTGTCGATTTAAGTTATCACAATCTGTGCTGATTATTATTATTGTGCGGTAGATTGCAGACACGCGGACTGCAATGAAAAAAGAAAAACAGTTGGATAAAATATCTCGAATTTTCAGGAATTTTCTCCAAACGGTTACCTTGATAGGGTTGTCTTCCTTTTTTCTAAGAAGAAATCTATAGTAACCTTGGCAGATTCCTATTTTACGGGGAAAGAGAGGAAACTTTTACATTTAATATTTTTATTGCCAGACTTCGTCGTAAGAAGATGTTTAATAATAAAAGAAAAAGAAGTTCTTTTAGCTTCGCAATGAAGTGAAGTTTCATAAAGCAGAGAATGGAAAATTGTACGACGCAAAGTGGATTTGTTTAATTTTCTTAATTTTTTTTTAATTTCTGGTAATTGTTATCGATAAAGTAAAAACCAGTTAAGACATATATATAGACATGTATATAATCGATTAAAAAAGTTCAGTGTTCGATATATTGGATGTTACTCATATTCAAGAAATAAAGCTTCGTCAAGAAAAATCAGTCGCGTTCCAAGTAGAAAGATTATCAATTTCTATAAAGAAATTAACATGTTGAACAGGATTTTTCTGCGAAGTCATATTTTCGAGAATATAACTGAAAACGTAGAATCTCGGTAGAAAATTGTTTTACCTACCAGCTATTAAAAAAAACACCGTACCTTGGACATTTTATATATCTTTTTATCATTTTATATATCACGTGCATTCTGTGCAATTTTGCACCTCCAAATTTTCCATAAATGCGTAAGAGAATAAATAAGTGCTCTATAAATGTCTATCGTATAGATATTAATACGATTATAATACAAATAAGAACAATAACGATAATAATAAAAACCAGAAAAGTATGGGGAAATTCCATAGGAACATGAGATCGTCAACGTGATTTAAAGTTACGTGCTTAGGAAGCTTGTAGCTGACAGGGAAACCTATCGAGTTGATGTCCTTTAAGTTTGGAAAACGTCTACGCGGATTCGTGTTTTCGACTCAAGACGCGGTTCACCAAGGCATTGGCCGCTGGTTTTTCGTCCAACAGTCGAAAACACCCCTTAAAGTGGAAATTCTGAGAGCTTTCAGGAGAAGTTTCGCGGCAACTCTAGAAAGTTGAATTTACTTTCCGTTAAACGATTCTGAAAATTAATCGGACGATGTTGAGAGTGGCTAGAAACTTGTATACGCGTTTGCTTTAAAAACGAGGTTTCTCCGCTGTAATCCCACGATAATCGTCGTTCTCGTCGTATAACTTTGATCTCGAAGTAAATTCTCCTGACAGCCCCCAAGTGTCTCGGGATACTCGTAAATTTCCTGTGGAAAACAATTCCCCCGCATTTTTTCTCTTTTCCCTCTGTACAGTAACTCGTGAAAATATCTGAAAACCTTTGGAAAATATTCGTGAATGTATTACGTGTGTTACACAAAACTTGCTTTTTATGTGACCCATGACTTTTCGAGACTGGAATATTTGAAAATTTGTAGCAAAGGTGTCTGTGGAGTAAGAACAACGAGAAGAAATTTTCCGGGAGAAGCGATCTGTGGAGTAAGAACAACGAGAAGAAATTTTCCGGGAGAAGCGATCTGTGGTACAACATATAAATGGAAATTGATAGAAAAAAGACTTTTTGTTTCGTTTGCAATAGAAATTGATAATCGTCGGATTTTTATTTAACACTGTCTATATATTTCAATCTGGAAGTGATTAATAATTTTAATAATCTGTGGCTTAAAGAGAAAATTTATTTTCGCTCAAAAATTAATGAATTTTCTAAAGGAAAGACATGTACGCGTATGATGAATAGCACAACGTAATGTACTTTTATCCTCGTCTCATATAGCACTGACGCGTTTCAACATATAACAAATTCCTCCATACATTTGTTACTTTTGAAACTTGTAGAACAATTTTCTGGCCGCGTAAATTAAGATCGTGAATTGTATTTTAATTAAAAAAAAAAAAAAAAGCATCGCGCAAATTAAGAAACCAATGTACATATAACATATATATATATATTGAATTTGGTTGAAAAATATCACGCGTTTCAACATATAACAAGTTCCTCCATACATTTGTTACTTTTGAAACTTGTAGAACAATTTTCTGGCCGCGTAAATTAAGATCGTGAATTGTATTTTAATTAAAAAAAAAAAAAGAAAGCGTCTTGCAAATTAAGAAATCAATGTATATATAACATATATATATATATTGAATTTGGTTGAAAAATATCACGCGTTTCAACGTATAACAAGTTCCTCCATACATTTGTTACTTTTGAAACTTGTAGAACAATTTTCTGGCCGCGTAAATTAAGATCGTGAATTGTATTTTAATTAAAAAAAAAAAAAAAAGAAAGCGTCTTGCAAATTAAGAAACCAATGTATATATAACATATATATGGTATATAGAATTTGGTTAAAAAATATCGCCTTCGTACGCAACTTACTACGGTATTATTATTTTATTTAATCAATCATACAACGTTCATTGTTGTGTAATCGTACCAATGTTTTCAAAAATTTCTTATATTACCCTTAGCAAGATGAAAACAAAATTAGTGTAACCGCGACACCTGTTGTTGTCATGGTCGTCCTTATGTAATGCGCCACAACTGTTCGGGTTCGTCGTTATAACGCTCGTCTCGTTATTGTCGTCTCGATCGTCGAGCGATTCAGACGTAAACGCGTATAGTTTGTATATGACGATTGAAATCACGCGACGCATTTATCTTCCAAAGTACGACGGACGTAATATTCGAGTCTTTATTCAGTCAGAAGAATTAATATAAAATTGAATGGAAGAATCGGTTGAAATATAGAGAAGGAAAGGATCATCTCACGTGTATTATGAAAAATTCGACACTGAAGGTAAGTCGTTAAATGGACATCTATTCGAATAAAAAGAATCGATAACATACAGCAGTAAAACTGGAAGAATAAGTTTAGCTATAGAGGGAGAAAAATCTATCCTACGTGTGCTATTTTAAGCATAAAGTTCGTGAATTTCTTTTACGATTTAGTTCTTATCTTGGATTTGTTTGATCTCCAATATATCGAAAAGGGTTATTTAAATATAAATAAAAGGTATAAGTAAAAATATGTTTAGAGAAAGGAAAAATATATTTAGAAAGCATTGCAAACGATTTTTAGTTTATACTTTTAATTTTGCATTGCAAGTGAACCTAAATCTAATCTAAAATTAATTGTAGAAACGCAAATCAAGCGATGGAAGGTAAACAGGAAATAGTTAGAAAAGAAGTTCGACTTAATGTTTGTGTAAAATAAATTGAAATAACGAAAGACAACGAATAAAGAATGAAATTTATAAATGGAACTTGGTAGTCGCCTTATCAATATCGGTATTTAGTTCGTTGCTTTTACTCGATAGCTTTTCAATTTCCGTATCAACTTTAGGTTTACATTTGATTTTAATGTATAATATCAATGTGAGATAAAAGAAAAAATGCTTAAGATCGTTCGCCACGATTTTTTAAATATTTTACCGATATCGACGCTTGCTCTCACACTGAACGAATGTCTAAATAAAAATGACATAAAAATTTAGATGCAATTTTAATATGAACCTAAAACAGCTACTTAGTGTTATTTGCTATAGCTTTTTAAATAACCCTGCTCGATTCATCGAAATTGAAAAAAGAAACGTATATACCAACCAAATTGAATACTAATACTAATTGAATACTAATTTACAATTATCACAAAAACGAACCGGTATAAAAAATTAAATCCAAGCAAACCGCTCGCGATACTTTCACGTCGCCAAAGTCAGCGACGAAAATTAGTTTCATAGCGATTTCGTCCAATTTTCCGATGTCGAAGACCGACTGTAAATGGGCAAGGTGGAACGATCTCCTTTCCAGAATTGATTTCCCAACGTTTTCTAATGCTCTTCTTCGTCCGCTTAATAAATTTCTGTTCAATCGTTGAAACACAAGGAACCCCATTGTTAAGCTAGTTCGTTGCTTTCGTACGCATCGGCGTAATTATCGGGGCCAGGCGGGGGGGAGGATGATAAAAGGAAGTCGTTGGTTTGCAGAGGAGACAAAGTGGTCGACCGGTAGATGAACTTCCTGCGAGCTAGGATCCGTAATCCTGATCTCGTGTCACCCGGCTTCCTTCGTTCGTTCCAAGGGTTACGTCAGGTCGTTGCCACTGAGCCTTTTTCTCGAATTACCGTAGTCCTAGCACGTAAAAAGTCTCTACGCTTCAGCTTGATTTTTCTCTTCTTCGCTATAGATCAGTTTTCCAAAAGCTTGGAAAGGCAAGTAGAGAGCTGGGAATCTCCGAAATAGGATGAAAATAATTATTAACTTGTTTACAGTGTGAGAAATTTAGAAAAAACGATTTAGAAAATTAGAATTTCTTTATATGCCGTACTCATGGTTTTGCTATGGTGGTTACACGCGTTGTTGGACACAATGGCGCTGGGAATACGTGGTCGGACAAAGAGAAAGTGGAATTTGAGAGCGTAGTTTGGTCGAAGTGAGTGAAAGATGTTGTAAAATGTATGTAGATGTGGAGGATAAGTGGCGGACAAAAGGAAGCATAAATTTTAGTGGTACAAAAGATATTATAATTTTAAGAATTACAATCGTTTTTACACTGCAACAGTGAATAGACATGATACACATTGTACTGTAAAATAGGTGACTATCGGCAATGTGATGAGAAATTACTGAATAACAAAATATGAAGAAATATGAGAATAACAAAAGTTGTTGATATATGAACATACACGAAATCCAATATCTAACAACTTGAAACTTTCTTTCGTCTGCTATTGTATTGCGAGGTTAATGCATGGATTATTCCTTGAATTGTAGAGATTGAACTCTATTTCGTTATGTTCCATTGTACTCTTATCGTATAGTGTACGTAATTATAACTTTGTATCGCTGTCGAAACTGCCTCCTACGTCTCTTCACGCTTGCAGAAATTGTACGATAAAAATTCGTACATATTAAAACAATAACGAATAACAAACAACTAATAATTCAATTTGCAGAAATTATGATAAAAATAATTAAAAGAAAATAACTGGAGAGAAAAATAACTAAAGGACATTAAAGTTTCCAAGTGAGATGAACAAGTAATAGCAAACTACTAATAACTTAATTTCGGAATATGGTAAAAATAACGTTTCGAAGAAACGTCGACGTTAATAATAATAGCTAAATGATATTAAAATCTTCAAGTGGGATAAACACACGTAATAACTGGAAGGTTATAGTTTAATTTCCAACTATGATGGAAATAATATCCCGCAGAATCGTCGAACCTGATATATATTCCGACTGGCATAAGCAAGTAATAATTCGCTTTGCAAACATGGCAAAAATAATATTTCGCCCAAAACGTCGCAATTAATAACGACCAAATAATATTCCAAATTTCAAAATTACGATCTTATTGACATTATTAATGTTTCATCACTCCATTTCCATATTCAAATTCCACGAAACATGCTGGCAGAAAGTTTGCTTACCACACGTGTCACATAAAAAAATATCGCGAGATCGCGGAAACGCTACAACGATATCGTCTGTTTGTTTTCAGCATCCCCACGGTAGAATGCAAAACGGAAAGCAGAGGCGCGCGAGGTCCTGGAGGACGTCCAGCACCCCTCTTGCGTTCCAGAACTTTGCCAGCTATAGTCGCGCCTGGTTTGAGCATCCTTCAAGCACAGATCGATGCCCGTTACAACGGTATGTTAATTAAATAATTATCGATTGATTAAGCACGCTTTTTACTTGGCTTCCTATTGGCGCTATTTACCGCTTAAAGAATACAACGCTTTGCTAATGATTACAGCAGCGTCAGCGGGTTTATCGGTTCCGGAGAGTGGAAGTTCGACGAAACGTGGCAGTACCGTTTCCCATTGCACCAAGCTACTAACACCGAGGATATCGTTCACAGACGACACGATAGGTAAAATATCGAGGGTTTATTCAAAACGAGGTGATCGATCGTCTTACCGCTTGATATCCCTAATCCGTGGAATTGCATTCGTTGCAATAGTAAAAATCTTCTTTAGGAAAATTCGCTACTTGGAATACATTAGTACGTTATCGTGCACTTGCTTTTGTGCTCTTCGATTTCTTTTCATTTCTATTCCTGTACTCTAGTCCTCCTTACAAAGAGCTATCGTCAAATTTGTCATAAATCGATATTCCGATAATCGATCGTTCCATTAATCGGTATTATGGTAATCCAAATTCTACTATATACGAGCTTACTACGATGCCTTGTACGTTGAACGCGGTACGTTTCCATGTAGATCTAACGGTGGCAAGTCGGCGGAAAAATAACGTAAATTCCCTATCGTTATCTCGTAATCATCTTCATATTCCCTCTTTTCCACCAGAATCCTTCCCCTCTTTCTTTATCTATTCGTAAATCTTCCGTAAATTGATCGTTCTGCTAATCGGCGTTCCGATGATGAAGATTGTACCACAGGAGTTTCGAGAGTTTTCTATCGTATAAATCTAATCGATGAGATCGAATTTGTTAATTTTAAATCCATAAAATTGAATACAAATAAATTGTATCGCGATATATATTTATTTAATGTCTTAATTTACCTAGCGTGCGTTATCTAATGATAACGAGTCAGCCTAAAATACGGTAAATTTCCTACCGGCGTCTTGCAACGCGAACTATTTTCATTCCTTCTCCCTTTCTAGAAACTCTGTTTCTCCTTATCCCCGAAATTTAGCATAGATCGTTCCACTAATCGGTGCTCCGATAATCGAAATCCCAGCGTAACAGTCTCAAGGGTCTTCCATCATAAAAGGGATCAATAGCCACTTGGCTGATACCATCGAGTCAACTAGAAATATCATAAATTCCATGCTGATATCTCGTAATCAGTTTTCTTATTCACACCTTTCCCTTTTTCTCTTTTTATAAAAATCCCTCTACACCCTTTCTCTTTATTTATTCGCAGAACGTCGCGTCTCGGACTCCGGACCAACGCGAGAATCCTCAAAGGAACACTCGACGAGAAGCGGCAGGCTGAGTACCTCCAGCATCGGCGGTTCTCAACCTTTGACCAGATTGGCGAGGCTCTTGAACCAGAGGCCAAGCTTCACTCCGAGCGATGAAATTCCACGAAGGCTCTCCTGGGAAAGGTATGTCACGAAATCGGCCATCGTCAAATTCTTAAAATACAGGACGTCGCTGCGGGGTCTCGAGAAAGGGAGGAGCAGGAGGAGGATGAGGAGAAAGAAGAGGAAGAAACCAGAAAAAAAAAAGAAAAAAGAAATTGGTCCGAGACCATTGCCGCAGAACGGACAGCTTCGACTACTCCGGAAGTGTCCTTCGACGAACTTTTATCGGAACGAGACCTGTTTCGCAACAAATTACCTACGAGTTATTACTTTTCGCAACATCGAAGTTGCTACGCAGACACTGCATCGCTTTTACCGGATGGTTCGTCGGCCAGCGGAGGATTCCTAGTTCCAAGGTCCTGAGTTTCCACCGAATCGGCACTGATAAATTCACCGGTTACGTTCAACTCCGCTTTTGCAATATCGAATGATTGATTCACGTTAATTTAGCGAGACAGTAGAGTTAGTAGTTGGTTTTGTGGAATTACAGCGGACGATAATATGGGAAACGATAGTGGCGTAATGATATTGTTGGTGCAGTATGGCGTTTCAGTCGTTTGAAATATCGTACGTTTAATCGAGATAATTTAAATATTATTCTGCGCTCTTTACGGATGACTGACCCACCGGTTCTGCAAGTTTCGAATCTTCGAATTGCAGTTATCGTGGCTCTTTTGTTCGAACGGTCTATACATTGAAAGGTGGAACAGTGGATATGGTCTCTGAAATTCTTCCAATGGCAAAGTTATATTTCCAATGTAGTTTTCAACGCAATATTTTCAACCTAACGTTTCTTTCGAAATGGAAGGCCTGCACGAAAATCAAACGAATATTCTAATTATACGCCATGTCTGACATGTCTTTTATATTATTTTCTTAACGACAAATACGCGTGATTTATAACAAGTTTCTTCTTCATCGATGCGACGAATAATTGAACCGTTCAGGAGCCGATCGACTCCACAAACTCGAGCGCTGTAGACGCTACATCTTAAATTTACCTTGGATAATTATGATTTACTATAAACGATTATAATCATATGAAATCTATGATTTATGTAATTTTCTCGCGGTAAATGGATTCACGGAAATAAATAATTCGTTGCTGACGATTGAACGATAATCGCGTGCTTATCAAATAAAACGAAATGTACAAAAAGTGGAACCGATCAGTTTGTCTCGCGAGATCGACGACAGAAAACTTCGTAGCTAATAGGAAGCTTCGTAAAACCAATATCACACGCGCGTAACATAACACCAGCGCAAAGAGCACTCATGGCTGAAAGCGTTAATTAAAATGAGTAACGGCATCTCTCGTAGCGTGCAAGTAAATGAAGGAAAAAAAAATGATCCGGCCAAGTCCCTATTCCGGCTAAACGAGCTCATCCGAAACTTAACTTGGGGCATCTCTCGCTTTTATTCTGTTGGAAATTGCCCGTATCTTTCGACAAATCATTGTTATCTCTCATCGAAGAGAAAACGGGCTAGTTCGAGCCTCTAAAGAAAAGCCATCCCCAAACGAGACAATAGCTTTTCCCCGAGAAACGACCCAGTAAAATTACATGGCCGACGTCGAGTCACCCTCGTGCTCCCTTAACAAAGTAGCGTTATCCCCGTGAAACGCATCGACGTGCCCTCCAACGATCGATAGACATTATTTTAAAATCCGTGGATACATAGAGTTCGTGAATAGCACGGCGATGAAAACAAGAACAGAGATCTATCGCGTGACAGGTGACGGAAAAACATGCAGGTTCATACAGAACGGAACGTACGAGGGAGAAAAAGGGACGTACAGTAGCTGATGGAAGTATTTCAACGCTTATGAAAATGTTTTGTGAACACGTTATACAGAACGTTGTGAAATTTCATTAATATTATAATGAGACAGAATTTAATTAACGTTATAACCACCGTCGTGATCGTATTGATTAAATTTGAAACGATTCGGAAAATGTATATAGAAATTACGAGGTATTTAGTGCAAATGCATTGTAATGTAAGTAAATTAAAGCATTTAAACAGTTATCATTCGATTTATAATTCTGTTTAAAAGCAGTTATAAGTCAATTATAATTCTATTATTCTAATATTGCTATTTAATTCTATTATTATCTAATCGAAGTATAACGATTGTTGTATTGATAAACTTCGATATTTCCAATGCTATTATTTCCAATGTTTAACTATAAGTTGTATTCCTGTTGTAAAATCAATTTTCTACTCGATGTATGATCGCGATAGGCGCAACTGTCTTCTAACTTTCATATGTCGAAATGCTTTCAAATTTGTCTAACATATTCGTGGCAGCAGTGTCTCGTTAGAATGTCAATGACAGTTTAGAATTCTTTCTATAACGCATACAATGCATTCATAAAAATTCTCCACGTTAAGTGTTTCAAATACTTGCACTCATAAATATCTTGTGACTTCTACGTACATTTCCGAATTGCTTTCAAATTTGGCCAATATAATCACGATGACAGAATTAGAATGTTAATGAAATTTGAAAACGTTTCGTATAACGCGTACGATATATTTACGAAAATTTTCCACGATAAATGGATCAAATTCGCTTTCAAATTTTGCCAACATAATCGCAATAGTCCTGCTTCGTTAAGAGCTAATGAAGTTTAAAAAAGGCTCCATGTAAAACACGTAAATATATTTAGACAAATTTGCCACGATAAGTGGTTGGAATATTTTCGCAAGACACTGTATGTAAGCTTTGCTCGCGCGGAACAATCCGCCAGGGTGTAGAAGTTTAATTTGCAAATGGATGCGACCCGGTTTTCCACGAACCTAGACGGCCAGCTCGGGGAAACAAAACATGCAACGCGATATTGCCGCGAATTCGAAAGCTTATGGACAAGAAGAATACTTAGCCGTGCATCGTCGGTTTTAAGCTGTCGACTAACCGCGATTCGGATAAATTTGATATTCCATCGATTGTTCCGCTGTGATCCAGCGGAATAAAGTTTTTCGCATATTGAACTTTTCTTTTTGTTTGATTTTTTGGGCTACAAGGAATTTGCAGTTTCCTTTTCCTTTTTTACGAAACTTTATTAGTATATTTTACAAGTATCGGATTAGAGTGTTTTATTATAGATAGATCGCTGGAAGTTCTATTAAAAAGTCGGAATAAAAATGATACGAAGGGAGCTTGGGGTTATTATAATAGAAGACAGAAATAAATTATAACAATCAATGTAATGATCAGGTATTAATAATAGCGAGCCTGTCAATACGAGATTGACAGTGATTAAAAATTGAATTTATTATTGTCTGAAGTTGAATTTTGATTATATCAGTTTACAACAAATATTGTTTTTACCACTTTGCCTGAAAAATATCAGGATTTTTTCATCTTTTTAAATTATCGCGCAAACATTATTTATCAAACGTTATTGCTCTTAAAGTTCTATTTAAACATATCTATAAATACCAATATTGTATTAGTTTCATATTAATATTCCATAAAAATAGTAAAATGTAAACTAATGTCTAGTATGGTAAACTATTATGATTAGTTTATTTACAGTAAATGGATTAAACAGATGTCGATTAAACAGTAAACGATGGTTATTTAACATGAACTAATCACAACAACGTGTTATAATTAAGTCAACTAGATAATTAATTAGCAACTCTCGTCACCACGGATTTAACTCTCAACAACGCTAACAACACTGTCTCGACAACGCAATCCGCACTCTCTGGCTTCTCAACTCATACGGCTGTTAATTCGTTTATGTCCCTTAGCAACCCCTTGTCTTTTGTCTTAGCCTCGTATCTTTTGTCTTAGCCCCACCACGCACATACTCGGCAACCGCTTGTTTATAATTCGCACGACACGCCCCAAGCCCCTCGTCCACGACACTACAAATGTATCGTCAATCATGTTCTTTCTTAAACAAACTGTGTAGATTAATTCTTGTTTGATCAAAGTTCACTCTACTCGTATGAGAATCCATACGATTTCCTTCTTCTTCTAAAACGCAGAATACACGAAGAATACGCGTTGATGAAGTCTCGCGAGGAAAAGTGTGCAGCATCTTGTGTGTTTTAGTTTAAAAAATTATTTCATTTCTCTTGAAACTAGCAAGGCTTTATTTCCTCGTTTCGACGTTAATTAAAAAATAATTGTACATCGAGGAGAAGTTATTAGTACGTTTCTCGCCATTTATATCTTTACAGCATTTATTGTGAAAAGGTAATTTATCATCGAACAAAGAAAGATATAAAAGAACATAATAGCAGCTAATCAGGCCTTCCCTGCCGTGTCTGACCACGAACAACTTCTTCCACTTGCGTTTCGTTCCTCCTTTTCTACGATTTGTTACATCGTACTCTACCCCCCGACAGATAGACGCCGATAATTAACACCTTATCAGGCTATTATCGTGAAGTTTTTACGAACTTTTCTAAAATATCTTCTTGTCTCTACGTTCTTTATGTCTCCTATATATCTTCTATATATTCTTTGGTCTTTTATTTCTCGAAGGAGTAATATATTTAATCTTAAAGCCGCATCGACCTGCATAGAGGAAATATAGTCGAATCTAACTCGTCCGAGTAGGTGGTTTTTTATCACAGTTAACGTTATCTTCTCTTGTGTCTGACCTTTTCTTGGCCATCAAGTCTGAAACCTTATCCCCGAGCCAAGAGGCAAAGCAATTATCTAGTCTCTGCTGGCGTTGAAAATTATTTATAGTTGGCAAGTTTCCTCGGAACAACGAGATGCAACGAAATTCATGTTGTTCGATCAGATATCAAAGGAATAAATCACAACGGCGGAGTTGTAGCTCGTGCAACGATTCGCGCAATGTTCTCAATTAAATCATCGAACAATATCACTTGCAAATCGTATGCCAAATTCGCTCGAAGCATTTGTAATTTGGTTTCGTCTTGCAATTCATTTCTCGAAGAGTTGGCGAGGAGGAGAACAACTGCTGTTAAATTTCTCGAAGCGAGATTCGTTCCATTGTTCTATTTGATCAGTTTTAAAAAAAGTTCTGTCATATCGTTTATCGAGTAAAACGATCTTCCTATTCTTATTAGCAAAGCGATTATTTTGAAATATCCTGATGGTTATTTCTTTTTTTCATCGTACGTTTTTTTTTTTTTGTACTTTACAAAATATAGTTCAAGCGAGGATGCATCGTTCACTATATCGAGATTGATATGTTTTCTTGCAAAACGATCGTCGGTTCTTTAACTCGGTGATTCGATTGGATATAGTTTCTCTGCGACGATGTGATTCAGATCGACACGACGATTGTACGATACAACGAACGTTTTGTCGAGAAATATTTACGAATCTATTGGATAAGAATTAAAGAGACTGGAACATCCTTTTTCTCCTCTGCAACAAGAAGAATACGACGAACGTGGCTTTAGACGAAACTTCAATCACGTTATTTAACATTTTGAACAGAATAATATTCGGCGAGTTCACTTCGTTGAAAATCCAATTCATTAAGCCATCGAAAAAAGTAGGAATCAACTAGTCAAACCGAGAAAACGCGGTTTCTCTGCAGTCTGATTGGCTAACGAGCCACTTAATGCGCTCATTACACGTATGCGTGGCACGAAGGTCAGTAAATTGGCGTAAATCATAGCTGTGCCACAACTAACCGATGTTTTTCCTGCGTAGTGACGAGGATTCAGGCAAACTTCTGAACTCGAAATGCCACCGACTGTGGGTAATTTCAAGTCATCGCCGCGTAATTTGCGTGGGTAAATTGTAGACGTGTAGAGAGAGAGAGAAAAGAGAGAGAGAGACTTCGCTGGATTTCCAGCAACGAGCATCGAAAAAAGACCGGTGCACATGGCCTTCCAGTAGGAAAATAAAAGTGAAAGACAATTTCGAGATTTAATGGTTCAAGGATCTCTCTGCAATTTTCTCTAGTTTTTCCACGCTTCTCGATGTTTTCCCCATCCGTGTAATCTGCTTTCCTTCTAAACTACAAGTGATTCAGAGGACAGAGAAATTGAACGCGAAAACGAGCGTCCTTTATTTTATAATTGAAGATACAAGGCAGAAAGCGGTGGTCTTGACAGCGGCAACAGAAAATTCAGTTGTCGCTTTCTCGAAAAAACCAGCTCGACGACGGTGTGAAGTAGGAAAAAAAAAAGAAGGAAAAAGAAACAAAGAAAAAAGAGGAAATAAAGAAACGGAAGCGAAAAGGGGGCCAACGCGTCCGCCTCTGGCGGCTTTGTTTGTTTTATTTAAGTCGACAAGCTGAGAATATAACGAAGACAAAGTTTGGCGAGGATAAATTGGAAGCTTGTAATTTAGAGGTGCGACTTGGTCAAATATCGCACGTAGCGGATCTGCTTTTTTTCCTTGAAAGAACGAAGATTAAAAACGGAGGATATCGCAGTTTTCTTTCGCGAATCACAAACGTCTGAATTAATTAGTACCGGGTAACGACGTAGTCAAAGTAGCTACCTTCTTTTAATCACTCGGTTCTTGCTCGTAAAAGAGAGGAATATTAAAAAGTTTGCTCGCTTCTCTACTTTGTTTCTTTTTTTCTTTCTTTTTTTGTTACTACAGATGGAAGAGGGACGGTGTAATTTACGCTTCGAATGCTGAATTCAATTTTACTCGACACAATGATACTCGTTTTACGTCGTTATCGGACTTTGATGTAACGATGAAAGAATGACGAAATATTGTACATTTTACGTCCAGCCAAACAAAAGAATAAGCTTAAAATTACACGTTTCCTCAATCAAAGGTTCTCTTATTTAACAATGATTATTCCAACATATTGGCACATTATTTTGTTTAATCGTACGATGAATTTCCTCGAAACACGCGCGTTACCAGCAACGAACGTATGAAATTTCTAATCGACGATCACGTGAATTGCCGCGTTATTTTTGTCGGCGTACCTGTGCTTTGCAAAATGGATTCGTAGAAGGATCGGTGCTTCTGTGCATCGATGTCGGGGAAAATTCGTAGTTCCAAGAATACCTTTCAAAGGGGCAGAAAACAAAGAAGCTTTTTACAAGGGATAATCAAAAGCTTTTTACCTGTACAACTTTATGGCCGTTCCCCGTGCGCCTCGTATATTCTCTATTTTCGTAGCGAGCATAATATTTCAGCAGCGGTTGAGTGCTGCTCGCGGAAACGTGCAATTGCCACGATTCCCAAAGATCAGGCAGCTCGCGTTCGAGGCAGAATTCTCAGGAGGTGGTGAAAAATGCGAACGAAACGTCGCGTCTGCCGGGAGAGGTAACTCGCCAGCGCAAGGAATTCAAATCAGTTTCCTTAGGTTATTAACGTTACTTATCTTTCCTCGTCCCCCCTCGTTTGCACGCTCAGAGACGAATAAAACGAGGGAAAAAGCCGGCGAATCGTCGAGACGAAGAAATAGAGGAAGCTCGTGTTTGCATATACCGAGATGAATAAACGTCCACGGAGAACTGTTTTCTTGCGGATCTTTCGTTGACGGACAAGAAGAAATCTCGTACTATTATTGCGACGGACGTCGCACGATGTTTTGTGTAAAACGATGTTTTGTGTGTTTTTTTAGTAAATTGCAGATTTTAATGATTTACGCACGTTGGAAATGCACCAGACTAGTCAAAATGGCAAAATCGCTGTAGCAATTATTGAAGATACACATAGAGATTCTTAGATTCTAGAGATTGGCGAAATTAACGTTGAGTTTTATTCGGACACTAATTTTTCGTTGTGATATATTAAGTTGTCGGAAAAGTTTCTTTCGTTCTAGAAGGAAATAATAGACGTACAACTTTCCAATAGAACAAAATGGATCGTACGTAATTCGATGAAATAGTATAAAAGGAACACGTTGCGCGTCTATTATTTCTTTATGAATTGAAAAAATTTTTTATATTATATAAAATATAATAATATACAGGGTGGTTGGTAACTGGTGGTACAAGCGGAAAGGGAGTGATTCTACGCGAAAAAAGAAGTCGAAAATATAGAATACAAATTTTTTTTAATTTTTTTTTTAATTTTTCGAGCGAAATTCAAGTCGATTTTCTCGAAAACAAAGCCTCAAACGAAACATTTTTATTCTACATTTTCGACTTCTTTTTTCGCGTAGAATGGCCCCCTTTCCGCTTGTACCACCAGTTACCAATCACCCTGTATATTATAATTATTCCTTCTAAAAAGTAGGATCTTAATTTTGTATTTTAATGAAAATAGTGACGCTGATCGTCTACTAACGATACCTATGCATATTCCCTGATGTTCCTTTGGGAAAAGTTTCTGTTGTAAAATTCAGGCACAGTAACAATTTCTCAAAGTATATATGGCAACGTATCCATTAATCATCTCACTAATCATCATAATATGTACATTTAGGCACGCAATGAAATTCTGAACAGAAGCGTATTTAGGACAATTAGAAAGCTGTTAATGTAATACGAAAGAAAAAAAAAATTAAAAAAAAGAAAAGAAAAATAATAGAAGATACGTAGAAATTTCTTTAACGACTAGAATACAAAGGAAACTGTTTCGCAGGTAATTGGAACAGCGTGAAACGATCATTTTCATTCGAAGATCGTCTTTTTCCTTTCGAAGTTTGCTAGTTTTCACGTAAGTGCATAATTTCGAGAGTAATTAGACGTATGTCGGATATGGCTGTACTAAAAGCGAGGTCGAATTAGGGGGGGGGGGGCGAAGATAATGTCGTAGAAGTGATTTTATCAGCTTTAATGCATGCAACGTTGAAGCGGGGGCTGGTAAATGTCGAGAAGTTAACTCTGCCGGGAGTATAAAATAAAAAGGAAGAAAATAACAGGAAGGAGACTGTACGCTGATTGGGCGGAATTAATATTATCGACGTGATGCAGTTCTGAATAAACACGATTAAAGTTCTCCCGTTGCGGTAGCAACGTGTCGTAATATGGACCTAATAGCGCGTGCCAAAGGTTAGAATACAATGGCACAGGGGTGGTTTTAAACGATCGAGCCATAGGGTGAAGATTAAGTGCACAAGTCCTCTCAGGAAACTTCGTAAATTTAATATATCGGTCCCCGGAATGGCGTGTAAACCGGTTTATCGATAATCTCGCGTAGTACAGGATTATTAATTCGATCGTCGATGACAGATTTTACGTAATCAACACACTCTTCGTGGTGCGCGTGAAATCGCAAGACAACTTTCTAGTCATGGACTATCGAGTCATGGACCGTGCAACATACGTACAGTGGCAAAGAAAAGAAAGTTCGTAAAATCAGACGTATAAAAGTATACTGTAATTTTACAAAATGGACTTATATTTAACAAAAACCATGGAGAAATATAAATGAGTATCATAGAATAGAATAGAATAGATGTTACGAGTATGATGGAAAATTGTTAGTACATATATATATAATTGTACATTATTCTCATAGCCAATTATAGTAAGCGATATTTCTTAATGCAATATTTAGCATATATTTCACATATAAGAAGTTTCTATCATCGTCGAAATCACTTTCGTGAATCGTTATAATTACTCCATTAACTGTGTACCAAATTTAGCCGAAAATTCTATCTGATCAACAGACGAGACTGCAGCGCAACGAGCTCCTGCCTCCCAAGAAGCAGCTCGATCGACAGTGTGGCAGAATGGAGCATTGCCGGAGGGGTGGGAACTGTCAGTGCCAGCAATGCTGTCAACGCGGGAAGCAGCTATGGGCTTTTCGCTGATCAACCACCACCAAGAAGGAGTCCCAGCCCCCTGTTAGGTTCAAGAAGTGACAGACTCAGCCTCGTCTCACCGAACATCGGCAGGAGGGTGAAAGGTCACCGGGCAGTGTTAGGTGAGTGTCATACTTTTGCCACTGGTTCGGCGTTTCTTTCCCTTTTCTTTCTTTTTTTTTTTTTGTTTTTTCTTTTTTTTCTTTTTTGTTACTGAACCAAATCGAACATGAAATTGATCTATCACGTCTGGATATTGAAAGAGGTGGGATCGAAGTTCCATTTCTACCCTTTGAAGATTTATTCTAGGAGAATGGTGTTTCTTAGCGAGAATCTTTCCATAAATTTCGTCGCGCCAAGCATGGAGTACATTGTCGATAAATATTACGAAATGTATTGGTAAAAAGGATTTTGTTCTCTTTCTCTATTTTCCTTCCAGAAAATAGCGAACGCTATTCTGTGGAGATCTTACGCTTTTAGGTTTCTTTCCTTTGATTGATAGTTGGATTATATTCTATCATATTTTACTTCCACGTAGGTACATGTTAATTGCCACTTATATGGAGGCGCGTGGGAAATTCGAAATTCCATTTTCAAGATTCATTACAGTAGAGTGGTATTTCTACGTGAGAATCTTCCCATAAATTTTCAAATGCGAAGCGTGGGACGTAGAAGGTGGAAGTAGACATAAGTAGTCCATAAATATTACCAAACGTATCGGTGAACAAGAATTGTGTTTCTCTTCCTACTTCTCCGTCTCTTTATCCATACAAGAAAATTATGCAATCGGTGAAAGGTTATTCTTTAGATATTTTATAATTTTATCCTGCGCGCAGGGCTTTCGAAGAGACCCTTTTTCGTTTGATCGATAACTTGATTGCTTTTAATTACATTTCTACGTCCACGTACATGTTAATTGCCGTTTAAATCGCAGCGCTGAATGATCGAATCGTTGATCCGTTGCTACATGCACTTTGATATCCGACGTCAGCGTGAAACGTCAATTGGGAAGATAGAACGTCGTAGCTAACAACGTTAGTTGAAAAGTTCGAATGCCTTTCGCATTATAGTTCCAGAGAAGTTACGTAGTAAGTTATATTCTTCGTTGATTGTTCGAGAAGTTCGATTAACTTGCTCAATTATTTCAATTAGTCGAGCTTTGGCGACATCTAATTAGTAGACGGCGGCAAATATTTTAATGGAAATAGCAAACTATGAAATTGATCGTCCGATTACTTCTTGCTATCATTGTTATTTAATGGAAGTTTAAGAACAATATTTCCATTGTTCCACGGTAATTAAAATCAACAATTGTAAATGAAAACACAAAAGAGAAATTAATTCCATATAGCGCAATTTTCTCTTTTTAATTAAATATATATTTTTGCCATAGCTTTGAATATTTTTAAATTATGTAAATTTACAAAGAGCGCAGCAAATGTTGTTACATTCGTATAAAATCTATGTAATCAACTATCCTTCGTCAGTATCACATCCTTATGCAGTGTCTTGGTTAATTATCCTATTCCTCTATTATATCTTTCATGAGAAATATTATTTACGTGTATTTTTATATTCTCAAACAATTTTTAGAATATTCCTTTAGATGTAGACGTTAGTGAAAAGTGAATGAACTTATGTCTCGATCGATACTTTCTTCTAGCCACCGAATAACGCAAAAGTCAGGAAATCGTTTATTCGTAGAAGATCCGTACAAGCGTTGGAAATACGTTTGCGAGCAACTGCAAGATCACAAGGGCTTAAGAAACAATCGGCGATGCAATAATTGTACAGCTTCTGATATTTGTACTTACATGTTGGTCAAGCAGAGCGTGGTTATGACAGTTCAATTTTACTATAGTTTCACAGACGACTCCGTCCTCGAGGAGCAATTTCGCGATGAGTAGTTTCCCGCCGCTGGGAAATGCCGCTAGTTCGAAACGAAACTGCAGAAACGCCAGGCTATTATTTCGTTTCGTGAATTTCGCATCGACGCTCCACTTGTTCCTACTTCGCCTAATCGTCTCGAGTACACTAATGAATGCATTTATTACGACGAACGTGAAAGTTAAATTTCGCCCGGCTCACTTTGGCTGCGACAAGTTTTCCAAAAAAAGCAATTGATCTTGTTTAAACGAACGAGAAGACCAGTTCGATGTCGTTCCTACAAAAGAAACCATTTACGTGAATCTGTATGGGCATTTCGAAAATTTCTTTTAAATCTTTGGAAACATAATTGAAAAATATTCCACTGAATATTGTTTAATCAAGAAAATACTGCGGCTTGTCTTACTACAGGAGGAAAGATACGATGTATACTACTACATTGTAAATTACATACCTTAAAGATAGATTAAGACACATTACAGCAGTGATTCATCTTTTACGAGTTTTGGAGGTGAAAAGTCCAAAAGAAGGAAAAATTCGTAGGTTTCAAAAGAGTGGTGATCTAAAGGATTAACGTCTCAGGAGAATAAAAAGAATCCATAAAAACTACTTATCCAAAGATTAGGTGGATAATACTGGTAAATAGCCAAGTTACAAATTCGACCGGTCACTTATAAAATCTACAGCCACTATTTTATTTATTTTATCACCAAACATCTGAAAAAGAAAGAAAATATACAAGAAAATGGAAGGAAATTTATTAATAACGCAATTATCCAAAATAGCTCCGCTACTATACTACGACGGTATATACATATCTAAATAACTAAGTATCATAATCAACTCTTCCGACCACGATATCTATAATTCTACACATTGTACAACAATAATTTTTATACCACGTCGCTTATCAATATCCTTCTAATCGTCGCAACTTTCTCATCCATCGTAACCGGAGACCAACATTAGATACGCCCCTGAACCTCGTCTCGTCTCGACCAATCGTTAGGCCCGTTTAGTAGCAACTCGAGGATGTGTGAAGAAGAAACCGGTTATCCCCACCACTGGTGGCAAGAAGGGAGCAACGCTCCCACTAAGAAAGGTGCACGAGCCTCGTGAATTTCGTGACATCCGGGGGGCCTTTCACGTGTTCTCGGCTATTGTGGCACGTAACACGAGATTCCGACGTTAGTGCGCGCCTCCGACTACCTGGCTAGCGTTTAACCTGCGAGGTTCTTTACTAAACGACTTGGAACCTGTGATCGCCTCCACTCGAGTCGCTTTTGTGAATTTTCTGCACGGCACGTGACACACGACTTCTAACAAGTGTAACGGTGTACGATTATCGTCGGGATTCTAACTGGACATCGGGCATGTAAACAATAAAGTGAAAGTGAAGGAAGCGTCTTCATGTTGGTGTTTAAACGTAGTATAGAAGTTGATGATCCGAATAATCTTCTAGAGAGTTGAATTGAGTGATACCGAATACTCGAGGATATATTGTGAATATTAAAGGTACATTTGAGAATTAATAGCTTCGTTTGGAAAAGGGAACATCGTCCAGCTCTTTGTTTTAGATCGTAATTAGAATTTGGGTGACTCCTTTTGAGACTGTTCGAGTTGAATTCGAAGAAGAGGACTTTGTTTTAAACTTTCAGTAGAATTTGAGAAACATCTTTCCAGGCCGTTTGACTTAACTATTCAATTTGGAGGAGAAGATACCGATCGAGGTTCTTGTTAAATGTTTTAAACTTTCACTAAAATTTTAGAAGCTTCCTTCGAGACTGTTGATTGTTCGACTTTGCCTTCCGATTAATAGTAAGAAATTGCTTCTGAAACAACAATCTGTGATAGGTTCAGTGTTCATTTCATTTATATAAAAGAATGTTTGGCGTTATGTTTCCGGTAGTTTATGATAAATGCAGACCACAGGAGTCTTCGCCGGACGATGTGGCATACCTGAATGGTCAGCCATCGTCTCGGCCAATCGTCTTTCACGCTTTGTTTACGTCCTCGTGCCTGGCCACGCGGTTGGCTACTCTGAGTCGCTTGTCTAAAGAGGCTCTCAGTCCACGATTGTTCGAGTGGTCGGTTGTTTCTCCGTGAAAATCCAAGAAATATCTTAACGACAGTGATTCATCGACTACATCGTGTCATCGATAATCAGGTCTTATAGGTTAGAGTTAAGTAATTACAATAAAGTTCACAAGTTCTTTGGTTGAACTTGGTCTAAATTTAAAGCGGCGTTACCCATGGTGCAGTGCGTGGTGTCGAAATCTCGAAAAATGCGAAGAAAATATCGCATTTCTTGGATAACTTCGAACTATCTGAAAACATGTTTTTGTTAGAGAACTTACCGAGAATGGTGAAGAATAATGGGACAACAGTAGAGTTAATAGGAAGCATCCGATTGAACGTCCATCCTCTGACCAGGACTTTCTGGTAATTCGAGCGACCTTTGGTAACGTGATCGCTTTTAGAAAACACGATAGTTCCTTACAACGACACGAGGAACCAGACTTCGCGGTCGTGTAACCTGCACGCTGTCGAGAGTTAGTAAGTCGACACTTTACACCTTACTTCAGTTTCGCGCACTTATCACCGGTTAAAACGCCGCCACCGCGTCTTTCATATCCACGAGAGCAATTTTCGTTTTCATAAAGATTAGAATACTCTTTCGTAAAATCTGTATTCTTTTTCCGAAATCGTATATCTATATATACATACATCTCATTTAACCTAAAATGAAAAATTCCAAGATTCTGGCGTTTCGTGATTCGATATATCGAGCGTATCATTTTAAGCACGACTTTCGATAAAGGACTATTAGAATTCGTCTCGTTTAACCTAGAATAAAAAGAAGATGTAGGATTCTGATGTTTTGTGATTGTGATATAGCAATTGAAAAATTTACTGTAATTCGTGGTAAAGGATTTGAAATTCCTTTGAGACTTTGTCATCTCGTCTAACCTAAGAGTTTTGTGATGCGATATATCGAGTATAGAATTTGAATCACGACCTTCGGAACGGACTATTGGGACTCCTTCAAATGGAAAGAAGATACAAGATTCTAACGCTTTGTGACTCAATATTTGAATAAAATATTATTATGATAATATGTGATACGGGATATTAAATTCCTTTGGAACCTCCTCGTCTCATCTAACCTAAGATTTTTGTGATTTGAAATATTGAGTGAGAAATTTTTATTATAATTTGTGATAAATTTTAGATTCCTTTGGGATTAATAAAATCTATATTCTTTCTTAAATCCTATATATGTATACATGAGCTTAATTTCACCTAAAACAGAAAGAAGATCCAAGATTCTAACGTTCTGTGATTCAACGTATCGAGTGAATAATTTTCACTTCAACTTTTAATAAAGGATTCCAAATTGCTTCGGGACTCGTCTCGTTTCACTTAACCTAAAACAAGTAAGAGCTCCAAGATTCTAACCCTTTGTGATTCGATATACCCAGTGAAAGATGTTCGTTTCAGCATTCGATAAACGACTCCAAATTGCATTGGGATTGAATTGAATTGAAGTTAGATGATCAGAAGGTGCAAAGGATCGGAATAGCCATTAAGCTAATTACGTCAGCACGGTCTGATGGACTGGCGTGGGAAGTCAGTCGTGCTAATGTTGTCATAGCTTCTAGAGGACATATACGTATGAAGCTCTAAAAGGAACGCTGTAAAATTCTCTAGAACGTGTAATAAATAAGTGGTGGATATTAAGAAGAAGGCGTTGGCCGTGTGCGGAGGGTGATCATTTCTTTAAGTTTACATCCGTGAAATAAAGTGGCGTGCCAGGATGCGGTCGAAGAAAAAACAATATCGTTTCGCGAGATATCGAGAGCGTCCCCTGGACAGAGACGCGACGAAAATGAACAGAGCAAAGCTTTGAGGGACACACGGTGCAAAAGGTGGAGGACCTTGCCGCATCCCGCAGTGAGAAGAGCAAACCGGTTTCTGCATTTGGTGCAACGACGCGTCCGCCTCGTTTTACCCGGCGAGAGTTTTCGGCAAGAAATTTTCACGTAACCCGTGCTACCGTTACTTTTCTAATTCCCTCTCGTTGGAAACTGTCACGTCTGGCTTTCACTCTTCATGGAAACGTGTCGTAGCCGTGGCTGGATGAAAACTTAGGGTATGTTTCTCTGCATTTCTTTCTTTCCACCATTTCTTTTTTTCAAGGACAACACAGGTGCATCTCTATCTATCGTTTTTTAAAGGTTATGCTATTTCCAGCTTTCTTCGGTAGCTATGATTTCATGATTTTTATGAAATTAATGTTGGAAACACCAATTACTATTCCCCTTTTCTATTTTTATTGAAAGTGAATAGCTGATAATGTGTTTCGTTGTACGTATTTTAACTAGAGGAAGATTCTGTAGAAAATGAATGTGATGGATTAAAATACAATGGAGGTGTCTGCCATTGTTGGAAAAAGCGAATACGATACAAATATTATTATGATGAAATATTTTACTGAGTAATAATAACTTTATATAAGTTCATGTATATTCATATTTTTACAAATAAGATAATGGGATTTGAGCAGAAATTTACTTCAGCTAGTAGATGTTGTGTATTTATGAAAAATACATGAAAATTAGCATAACACAACAAAATATACAAAATAGAACATTATATATTTATATAAGGTTATTAATGAGAACAATAAAACCTTGTAATATTTGGTGCATAATAAAAACCTAGATTTAATTATGTTGATAAAAATACGAATTTGCATTGACATTCGCAATTTAATTAAACGAGGTGTACATATTATACTTTGCATATTTTATATATTTTTCCATGTAGTAAGCTTTTAAATTCCATAAATACATAAATATTCACGGTTGACCTATCATCTATAATTCTAGATGTTCCATTTTCGTGACATTAGTTTAAAAAACCAGTTTCTGATCATAGAAGTCGAAGAAAGCGATCCACTGTACGAATCGAGTGAAAGTACGCGATGGATCGAATACAAATTGCTATTTCGACGTTATTAATCGAATATGAATTATGAATATTAATAAAGTCCCGCTAAAGTGCAGTCGATACGACAAACGTTTCTTCTTCGCTTGTTCCCCGCGCGAGAGATAGCGTAATCAGAGCATGCGAAATAAAAATATTTGACGTGGAACAGAAAGATGAAACTTTATTTTTGCACCAACGTCGCTCTGGGCAACGATTAGGGTTCAAATTGAGATTCAAAGGATGATATCCACGGAATCTTTTCACTTTCTCATTCTTCTTCTTTCGCCACTTTGTTCTAAATCATACTGACGTTGGTGTATCTTCCTCCGTGTGTTCTAGAGTATTTTCATTTTATTCCATTCTTCGATCACTAATCCACCAAAAACTGATAGTAGAACGCTGGTATTGGGGACAATGGAGTGATTCGAACGTCCATTGTATCGTATCGCATGGCATAACGCGGCAATTATTATACGTTCAATTAAAAAACGTAATCGTAAAGTGGCATCGTAGCAAACAGAGAATTTTATACGAAAGCTAGAATGTTATTTCGTTCTTCTGTTATTAATCCATCAAAAGCTAATTGTAAAACGTTCGTACTGGAAACAATGCGATCGTGGAAACGTGTATTGTAACGTATTGCGCTATACACTGCAACGATTATTATACTTTTAATTGGAAAACTCAATCGTAAGCATCGTAGCAAACAGGGAATTTTATACGAAAGCAGCAACTTGTATTTTTATGAGGATGAAATTCCAACATCGTTTGCTTCAAACGTATCCTCTTTCAACACGTTAAATGAATTCTCCGAGAAACTTAAAAACGCGCAAAGATGAAAAGGCTTCAAAAGAATCTCTGCTGCTTCGATATCGAAAAATGCTTTGGAAGCTTATATTTATTTCTTGTTCACTGTGTCGACGGAATTAAAAAAGATCGATCGATGTAATACGAATCAAAGTGATTTTCTTTAGAGAATCGCGGATGTGGAAAAAACACGAAGGCGTAACAGCTTCTGTCCGTTAAAACGTCCAAGTGTTACTGTAAATGCGTTATCTCCCGTACCGGAAGCGGACATGCTGTACCGTACAGAATCTTATTTTCTGTGCACGCGATCATGTGTGGGAGTGTGGGAATGGGTTCTCGTTCGGCGAATACGCGAGAAACGAAAAGAGATCAGGGTCAGTCTGTTCGTTGAAGTATACGACGCGAAACGGCCAGCGGAAATCTACTCTTTTATTGACCGCTCGAACAATTTTTCATTTGTAAACGTTTGTCCCGAGTGCCTATTTCCTTGATTCTTTACGTACGCTATGCTGATTGAAAGGAAATTTGATGGAATTTGCGTACGAATAAAAATTCATAAATGTCTGTCTCCTTAACAATGTAAATGAGAAACAATAAAGTAAAATTAAAGATTCTTCCTGTTGAAACATAATTTTTGGTTCCGAAAAACTTCGCCGAAAACGAGCACTAGAGTTTACTGTGCATAAGGGGAATTTCATAAACGTCTGTAAGCTTCTTTTCGAAATACAACTTTTGGCTGTGAGAAGCTACGCTGCAAAGTATTGTCATATGAGAAAACGATCTCCTCCTTTTATTATTTCGTTAAGCGTGGAATTACGATTAGGGAAAGAAGATTGATAATAGAACTATGAGAGAACGATTGATTCATAGTTTCTCGTAGAAACTTCCTTGCTTCACATTACGTTTTTGGCGGATTTAAATGATCGTTCGCAGAGTACGAAGTTCTGCGCTGTTTCCTCATGCAGTGAATATTTGCATTCTCATGCATCTTCCATTTTAATTTCTCTGATATAAATCACGATAATAAGTAGCTTCAGTCTTCAATTCGTCAAGTTCTGTTGTCGTAAGCAGATGCAATTTCTGATAAAGAAAAAACAAATATTAATTGTACGAGTATCGTGGCGTATAAACTACGACGAAGAACGCAATTCGCAATATTCCCGTATTTCTCTAATTTCCTGCGTCTCGCACAGTTTTCCTTCTCGCGATATTCATCAAGAGTTTTGCCTCTGCCTGTTACAATTAACGAGATATACCTAGAAAGATAAATAAGCAGCAGCGAACTTCTGTTGATGTGGGCCGATGCTATCTGTTAGCATGAAATTTTCAGTAGTACAATACGCCGCGTAACAAACTTCGATCCATTACTTAATTTGAAATTCCGGATAAAACGTGGTGCACGTTTCCCCTCGTTGAGGAACAAAAACAGATCCAAGCGTGAAGTGCACATCGTTTGCAAAAACACGATTGCTTTCTTGATAGTCACATGACACTGCGATAAAAACGTGCAGCAACTGACGCGTTATCTCGGCAATTGTGGCCTGGTGCCTGCGGAACAATCACGAGGCGATTTCTACGCAACGATTTTACGACTGCAACCGAGAGAATATTCCCGGAGAATACGGTTTGCTTTCCTCTTTATGTGTATACACAGTTTACAGTTTGGCATATATAGCGTGGCATCGTGAGTCGTGATATATTTCCACATCGATAGATTCACGCTGCAGTGATCCGTCATCTTTAACGATAGTTAACACGAAGCTATTTCTACCAAAATCAGTGAAAATGACTGGTCTTTGAAAAATACGTATTAATAGAATATTTTTATATTTATTGATTTATTACTTTCTTGCAGAAGGAATTGCTATGTAGTACGTTTTTGGTATTATTAATTCATCTGGGACCATGATCCCTAAACGAGGATTGACACATTTATAAAATTGTAGAACCGGTCATTTTTACTGGTGTGGTATTGCTAGTATTAGCATCTAGCGATCGATCCGGAATTTTCCTGGTAACTGATAGCATCATATCGAATGATACGCAGTAAAAATTTTAAAAACGTGTGGGAGGTTGTGCAAAACGAGAAAACTGGATAAACAGATTGCAGGATCCTTTTACACTTTGACTTTTTACCAGTCATTTTGACCTTGATACAAAATTATTTTCAGTTTGAATACGTAAAAAACAAAATAAAATTCATTTTATTATTCTTTTAGTTATCGTTGCGAAAGTCATTACATCACTGCGGAAAAAAATATAACACGAAATAGGAATTTTAAAATAAAATTGTAATATCAGCCAATTTGACTGGTGTGGTAGTTCTAGTGTTAAGTTTCCAGGCACACACATCGTAGAATCCTAGAATACCGTAGGAATTTCGTGAACGTGTTTTGTTTTGAAGATATCTTGCAACCCAATGTATCGTCTTACCGAGCTCCCTTTTTTTATCACCGAGATCTCTCTTTTAACGTTCATGCTGCGAGTCCTTTTTTTCCCTCACAATGCCCCACCGTTGGAAGTTGCCTCTTCTTGCGTGACACTTGCAGTTACCCGAATTTCTGTCTCACTGTGCCTCGATCTTCCTCTTTTTTTTGCCGCAGTTGTCTTTTTTTAGCTTTGCGTGGTTTTCTCCTCGCAATTGAAATTTCTGGTTTTTACGTCTCTGCATTAGCTTTTTAATTGATGCGATCTCCCTCGGAAAGGTCACGTTTTCTTCCAGGATCAACACGTTCACTGTCACGCTGGTCGTTCTGCGTTACGAAATATTTAACAAGCACCGAAATAAGATAAATTTCGTGGACTAAGAAATTGCGAACAACGTGAACGATTTGGATGACATCGTGGGGAAGAAAATAAGCAAACGCGATAGAATATTCTGCGATAATTAAATGTTTCGCTGTACTATATTTCATTATATCGTGGCTGCCAGGGCAAAGTATATGAAATTCGCATGGCAGTTTACGTGCTACGAAACCTGCCCCCGTGTTGGAAAGACTAAGCAGACTGTTGGCTGAAATTGTTCTGGTTAGGTAGAAATTAATTATTAGCGGCGACACGGTAGGATATATCCTAGGAGGTTATTGTCAAAGGAAAGTCCCTGCGGTGATAAATTATTCCTCGCTAATAATACGAGCAGGACATTGTACGCGGAAGTGAAATCCCCAGAAACGTCCACGTCAGTCCGCTATTCACCAGCGACAATTTTGGAGAAAGTGACCAGTAACAGCCATTGACTGGCCACGGGCTGGAGTCTGTCCACGTCTGATAACGAGTCGTAGTTGATAGTTTTGAAATAGTTTTTGAACATTTTAATAATCGTAGAAGAATCGAGAGGATAGGAATTGAACTCGAGTGTCGTTTATCTTTTCGCGAGTCTTTCTTCTTTTTCTCCTTATCCGTTTAAGTACGAGTACATTTTCTTCGTTTCCAGCCAAATGGAAGAAGAATAGAAAGAAAGAAAAAGAACGGGCAAATGGGAAAAGTAAAATACAGCGGTACTTAAAGGGTTCAATAAAATATATTTATTACGATATCGAGGTATATAAGTTGCAGTATGTTATTGCAAACTTTACTTCATTTTACCTGTAATTAATACTGAGAATAAAAATTTCAGTCGTTCAATGTTTATGGCGCTTTAAAGCGTCTCCCAAGAAATTTTGTGTCAGAAGAGTAAAATTGGAAACCTCGTACATTAGGAAACTAAGATTTTAAATTCCGTGCATCATCTGAATCTCTCCGGTTCGTAACCGTATCCGCGGTGGCCTAATTGCGGTACAACGATGGGATATCACGCGGGTAAATGGTTCGATATATTATTTATGGATCCTGAGGAAACCCAATTGCGTACTCTCTCTCCGTAATCTTTTATCTCCTGTACGATGCAAATTTTGCATCAAATTACCCGCGTACGTTGGTAGTTTGAAACTATCCGTTACGAGAACATTACTGTTCACCCTTCTTCCTGTCACAGACTTGAAGAAAAACAGTCCGGAAAAGGGCGGCACCTGTATTACAGGTATCGACATACCGGGTGCTCGAAAAATAAATATTTCACCCTATATTTTTTGCGCTACTATTTTATTTAATTTTAGTAGGATCTCTTTTTTAAATGTATTCAGTAACGTAAATTTCACCCTATATTTTTTGGCGCTACTATTTTATTTAATTTTAGTAGGATTTCTTTTTTAAATTTATTCAGTAATGTAAATTTCACCCTATATTTTTTGGCGCTACTATTTTACTTAATTTTAGTAGGATTTCTTTTTTAAATTTATTCAGTAATGTAAATATGTAACAGAATACAGGAAGTTTGAGGCTTCCTGGAAAATAATAAGGAATGATCTTTGAAGAGTGATTTTTTCTATTTAATTAGAAATAGAATTAATACGACATATAATAAGATGTACTACAGTACAGAATACAGAGAGATTTAATTTAATTGAGAATATAGTAGAAAATAAATTGCATACTAACTTTGGTGCGTCATGAAGTGCGCAATAAAATATTCAGAATATTGGAGGTCCATTAAGAATTTGTAAAAACGATATTCATCATATTTGAATTACAAATTTTAAAAAGGAATTGCAAACTAATTTCTCCCATTAATATTACTAATTTCGCTTTACGACCGAGTTTCTATCTCATTCATAGCCCCATTAGATAATTTGTTACACCGAAAACCACCCTCTGACAGATTTTACCACGAATATTCGTATTTGAGGATAAATTCTGTTTTCGTGTAATTCCATGTTTGCTGCCTCGTTTACAGAAATTCCGATTGGTCCTGGCTTTCCGCGAACGATCTAACTTCAACGACGGATAAAGGAAAGCTCGATATCGACACGCATGAATTTCAATATCTTTCGTACCAACAATTTTTCCTCATACTACTAACAATCACCTATACTATGATTTATATTATACTGAACCATTGCTATTATTAGATACAAATCCATTTCGTAAAATTATCCTATTTTTCCGTATTTCTTATTTTACAAACTTTCTTCTGTTCGCCATTGTACTATCGGAAAACTTGGAAATTCCCGATCGTTACAGACTCGAAGTTTCGAAAAAAAAAGAAAAAAGAAAACTAAAGAGAAAAACACTGGAATAGCTGACGTAGATAAGTAGCAGGTACACCATAGAGACCTTACGCGTTTATTCGTGATAGCCAAAACGAATGATCATCGTAGATCCTTCTATCCCTGATCGTACAGCTCCCAAAGGATGCTGGAAGTTTTTAACAACTTTCGACTGTTGTTATCTCTAAGATAAACTGAAGACCGGGTAAGTTCGTTGGAAGGTTGGAAATTTTTCCCAGATCACCCTGTAGATGGTGAACCGAAAAGCAGGTGGCCTTGAGGCTTCGCTCTTTTATTCGCTTTTCGACGATCATCCAATTTGTTTGTCAGCCTAGTAGCGTAGATTATCTACGAGTTCGCTAATTTCTGTTCGTCTTTTCATCAACTTCGCCACGGAGAAAATTCTACGACTTTTATAACCTGAAATCTTCGTTATCGGGATAAGTTGGATTCCGCTTAATCCCATAAATCTTTGTTGGATCAACGCCAGAGCTACCCGAGTCGTCAAACTGATGGATTTCGGGTTTTCTTCTTTTTTTTTTTTTTTTTTTTGTAATTATTGCAAACATACGGATATTTTTGTCAAAATTAATATCGATTTTTATTTAATTAAATTACTACATATTTAGATAAATTAGTATAGATAAATTTATTTTGATTACTGTCATTTGGATTATATTAATTGACCGATAGTTTTAGCGTTAATTTTAAGCTAATCTCGAGTAGCTTTAGGATTGTTATAGTTGTACGATCTACTTTCATAGAATATCTTTAACGTTATAACGTAGATCGAGGACGATGGAATTATTTATTGAATTAATTCAAGAACATTCAATGAGGATTTTCTCCGTTATTTTTGCAAGTAGGTAGCTTTGGATATTTTCGCATATCTTTAATGGGGCTGTAGTAGTTGAAATATTCATTAGTTCGTATAACATTTTCCAAGTCGAATAATTTTATATATTTTACGAGTAAAGCAACGTCGCTGGTAATACAATTATTTATTGAACTCTTTCCAGAATCTTCAATGAGAATTTTACGGCTGGAATATTCAATATTTCGTGTAACATTCTGGGTATTAAATATTTTTGGATATTTTACAATTAAAGTAAATCGACGTTGATGAAACTGTTCGTGGAATTAACTCTGCTGCTTCTAATGACAATTTTACCCAATATTTTTCCAGTTGCATAATTTTACACATTCCAAAGAGGAAACAAAATTTCATCGACAATTTGACGAGACACGTGTATTGTACGATTTTTCTTCCGCTCTTTTCGTATTTCCAATGAGGTGTACGGCCCTGAGCCTAACGAAATTCGAACTCACCTGCCCCGATGTCATGCCCAGATGCCCAACAGTACTATGCATCTGTTGCAAGCCTTCCTTTCAGTCGGTGTCCTTCCCTGCTGTCGTAAGGACCTATCTTCCGGTGCAGTACTCGCGTTACTCTTTTCACGACCAAGGTCCAGTCGATAGCCCCGAGAGATCTTCTTCTCAGTGATTTCAACGAGCGTGAACTTGGAAAAGTCATAGCTGCACGGTGAAATCGCAAGTAGAAAGTGAACGTTGAATTAACACCGAAGATCATGAGGAATTGAAATATCGGAGAAACTTGAAATACAGAAAGGACAAAGGATATATTGTAAATTGGTAGGTGAGTGAAAGTATTAGAAATTTCTCGCTTCTCGATTGATATCATAGACAAATTGCTTTGAATGTTATGTAATTTTGGAATATTACGTGGGACTGGAATTATATCAGTAATTAAATTATCAATTGGATTTGATTAAATAGTTAGAATTAAAGCTAATAAGATATTACATGGAATTTTAGATCGTCATTTGTAGATTTAGAACATTTGAATTGTGTGAATAGTATTATATAGAGTGGTCCTAAATTACGTAGCTTTAGGGTACTTTTAGAGCGATATGCTTCTGTGTGTATAACACAGAATGAATCAAATTTCCGAATTAATAAAATGAATCAATGAAATGACCAGCAATCACTATCGGTAGATAGTGAACTTTTATGCATTTGTGAGAAATTTACAAATACTTGGTATAATACTGGTAAAATACTTCAGCAGGTGAAACAATTTTCTGCTTAACTTTCTACTTTCCTAATTGTGTCTTCAAACCTCTGAATTTGCATGAAAATTCGCCGTGTAATTTTCAGTAATAATAAAGGAAATAAAATTTGTTAAATCACGAGTCGTCAGTTTCGAATTCGTAAAATTGTCAAATTACAAAAATGAAAAAAACGAAGTCTATAATCTATAAATAGAAAATTTACTAATATTACAAGACGGTATTGACGTAAAAAATTGATGCGTTAAATTCATGAAGCCCTTCGATGGTTGGAGAAGGAACGAACGTTAAACAAATAAAGTGTAAAAGAATGACGGGGATATTTGTGAGATATGGACATGGAATGTCATAAGAGGAGAACGACAGCGGAGAATTCTGTCCGTGAAGGACCTTATTGTGCCGAGTATAGCGTAGCATGATAATAACCACATAATGTGCGTGAATCAAGACTGCAGTCGCATGAAGATGCATTACGTGGCTCTTCGCTGCGTCATTGCGAAGGTGATGTATTCTTCGAAATGTTCATTATCAATCGATAATTTACATTTTGATGGAGAAATAATTGTTCCATATTATTTCCAATCGAAAACCGCTAGCGAAGTGGCGAAATTTTTAACATAAAATTGGACAATGTGATCTGTTACGATTCTTTCATATTTTTCTAATGTCAGCCGAATGAATTTTTTAGAGACACGAGATTGCGTGGAAGACCGCTAGCGAAGTGGCGAAATTTTCAACATGAAATTTGACAATGTGATCTGTTACGATTCTTTCATATTTTTCTAATGTCAGCCGAATGAATTTTTTAGAGACACGAGATTGCGTGGAAGACCGCTAGCGAAGTGGCGAAATTTTCAACATGAAATTGGACAATGTGATCTGTTACGATTCTTTCATATTTTTCTAATGTCAGCCGAATGAATTTTTTAGAGAAACGAGACTGCGTGGAAATAATATCTAAAATCACATTTACCATTATGCATACGTATAAACGATTCTATCATATTTTTCTAAGCCGGAGAAATATTTTTAACAATGGCAAAATCGAAATCCTTTCAAATTTAGGTAAAAGGTGATGCATATTAATCGTCGTAGCTTTCAAGGGATAGAAATTTTTCGACAATAGAAAATAGAAAACCGTGGGGGACGATTCTGTCGGAACATCTGATACAAGATTTCAGCAAGAGACGATCGATAGAAATTCCATCATATGGTTCGAAACCGAAGAAACTTCTTAGCTTTTTAGAAAGATATCAGTGTAACGCGAGGAACGCATATACGAATTATTAATCTGGTCTTTCGTGTTTAATCCACGTGCAATCGTTTCTGCGCTCGTATGTTTCGTTAATATTACAGCTAGCTACGTTAGACCATAAAAGACATACTAATATCGATATCGTAAATCTTGCCGCACCGTTAGCGAAATCTTGCAGCGCAGAAACGATTAGACAGGGCTTAAGCCCGAAAGCCTCGATTAACAATTCCAATAATCCGGGCGGCTTCAAAATCACAGTATTCTGAAAAGTGTCGCTTTTAGCCAGATTATCGTACAAAATATTACACAACACAGCAATTGTCCTGACTCGTTTTAACGATGAAATTTTCAAAGAGGAAGGAGAGAAGGTACGTAACAGATACTCGTGCAGAATCGCATGCGCTAAATTCGCTTGATGTACGACGTATTTTGTAATCGACAACTCGGAAACGAATAACCGCAGAAGCTTTATCGACCAGGCCACGTGTGGACACACCTACGTTTAATAACGAATGCAGATCGCTTCTCTGATGCTCGCTGCCATGTAGTTTCTATTGTAGAATCCTCTTGCATCATGGTACTCGTGTTATTATATTTGACAAGATACTTGGTAGACGTTTGCTTGTGTAATACTAACGAGATTGCTTAATAGACAAAGGAAATTTTACGAGTTGCGGAGCAAACAAAAATGGAGCAATTTCATAGGTAAATCTTGTAAATTGTCACTCGTTTTGGTAATAAGGGAAAGGACATCTTACGAGTAAATGTGATAAACAGCAACTCGTTGGAGAAATTTTATGGAGAATTTTTAGAAAATACAACTTGTTGGTAATATAGCGAATGAAACTTTGTAGAAGTAAATTTTGCAAATTCTAACTGGTCGGTGATGAGGCAAAGAAAATCTTGCGAGCAAATTTAGCAAACGACAATTTGTTGGTAGTAAAAGAACGAAAATTTCAGGAATATCTTTGGGGAAGTACGACTTGTTGGTAATAATGGAAACGAAAGTAGCAAGGAATTTGATAAATTACAAGTTAACTGACGATTCAATGAAAAATTGTACAATCGTAAAGAGGAAGTTTAGAATTTCTAACTTGTAACTTTTGTCAATTTACCAATGTTATTAGTTACATGATATCTTGACATATCTAGAGCGTTTCTCAAAACATTTCTTCGAAGATTCGGACAAAATGTGCAGCCTAAATGCAAATCTTCCAAATCGAAGAATCGATAAATCGTCCATTGGTAGATCTAATTTTTACCTTATGGCAAAACAAAGTCGAAAATTCCGATATTGTAACGTAGAGTGATTGCAAAAAGTATTCCAACACCATTGGTATTTGTTAATGTACTAATTACGTTAACTGTTATGTTATCAACGCGCACTAATTAATCAGGCCCAAGTATTATTGAAAAAATTAATTTATATTTTACGTTATACCACGGAATTAAAATGTAGAATCCGATAAAAAAACGAAGCTTCTCACTGGAAAATAAAGGCTATGTAATTAATATAAATAAATGCTATCGTTTTAATAAATTAAAAATTACAAGCACTCGTACTCGATAAATGTTACAAATAATGTTACAAGCCGTTGTAAGGATCGGATATAATGAATCTTAAAATTACATATCGCGTCGCTAGTTTATTTTCACGATTGTGCATCGATTGTAAAGGCTGCTTTTGACAGATGAACCAACGTCAATTCAAACAGCAGATCTAATACACGTGTTTCGATAGACGAGCGTGATATGTGACGCATGAAATCGGTGCACACGGAAATATATACGCAGCATACAATCGTCTGATATGCGGTTCGTGGCCTGTAGTGTGTTAACGCACGACGGTTCGATCACGATTTTACGTAAATCTACATCGGCAATATGAATCTAGCGAATTTACGGAAGCGGCAAACGCGAAATCCATTCGAGAGAATAAATCCAATCCCGCCAAGGGAAATGAACAGTCTCTCATTTCCGATTTTTCTCTCACAGAAACTTGTAAAATGTGTTTTACACGCGCCACTGTTTTTATCTCGTCGAAGTTTTGATCCGCGGGGAAACGACCGACTCGTTCATGTTCGTCTCCTTCTTTCCAAGGAAAAAGAACGGGTGCAGCGTTCTTAATTTCGATCATCGATACGTTACGATAATCTTCTTTCATCAAATTTCTCAATTACTACGAATGTGTATCCTTGCGATTATAGTTGCCTGGCGAAAGTATCCCAATGCGTATAGAAATTCCTTATGAATATGTTACGCGCGTTACGTAAAACATTTGGAAATTTAATGCTGCAAAGAGACACGGCTATTGAATTGATTATGTTAATGAAACGTATGTGCGAATATTACAATGAAATGTACCGTACGAACGAGATTTTTTGATGTTTTGCACAACGCACGAATTATCGCCGTACCGGTGCAGCAATTGAAGCAGAGGTCAAGAATGACGGTTGTTTCAAACATTTTATTTAATGGAAAGGGTCATGGAGTAACAATTGGTTTTTATTTAAATGGAAGCCAGTGGTCGATAAGTGTGATAGAAATTCCTCGAAGAATTAAATCAAGGAATGTTAATTGTTAATCGTTCTCGTTACGAATAATCGTTATGAATGATTAAAATTTCGTTTGGCTACCGGCAGCCGCTATCGATGAGGGAAATTTAATTTTCTGATTAGCAGTAGCCGATATAAATGACCGGGAATTTGTTTGATAACCATTATCGACGTGAAAAATATTTTCTAGTTACATTCGGCTATTGTCGATTGTTAGCGACATTATAGATAGAACGGAGTTAAATAAATTGAATAAATATACCGTTTCATATGATAAGAGTAGAGACATAATGCAGAGCTTCGATTCGATAAAAGAAAATTTTCAATCCTTCGAGTCGTGCCGCCATTGACGCCAAGCAGCGGTATAATAATTATACAGAGTCTTATGAAATGATTTTAATTTGATTTTAATAAAATGATTTTAAATTGAAGGAAAATGAAAAGAAAAAAAAATATATATGTACGAACTATGATAATTTCCTGCGTATTTCTATGTTTCAAAATCGTTGTTATATTTTGTGAAAATTATTTGTCTGGAAATGTTAATATTTGGTACAATTAATTTAAATTAATATTTAACGTAATATTAAGAATTAGGTTTTATGATGATTATAAGCTATAACTTTTCAAGTTTCCTTTACAGCATCGAACCTTAATCATCTACGAGTATCTGCGAATAATTTCACGATCCACTGTATATTCCGTAAAAGTAATTAGAAAATCATAGATTTGCATAAAAAACTTGTTTCACGTGAAATTTTTATTGCCTGTATAATCTTTTTTCTGATGAATATTCTCGTTAAGCGTATCCTTTGATATTTCAGCGAGGCAAGTGCTTTACGTGTAGCCTGCGTTATTTCGATAATTCTTTAATTTTTTTCTGTACCGATAGCTCGTAAGAATATTTCAAAATTCAACCGCACGTTGCATATTTCACGCTGACAATATTAACGCTTCGAGGAGCTTGCCTCTAACTGCATCATGCACAACGCTGGCTATGCCAGTGTAAGTATAAATTGGAATATAAACTACCTTTTGTAGTGCAAAAAATGCATTATCCTCTTCTGTCGTTCATCTTTCTCTCCCTTGCGTATTCTTCGTCGATTTATTTTCACTTTTTCCTTTTATCTCGAGGGAATTCCGTCTTTCTTCCTCGGTTTTTTTTCTTCTTTTTTCCTCTTATTTTCGCAAAATTTCTCGGCGACATCTCATTTATCTCTCGACCGCGATATTATCTGTTTAGAATTCGTGAAATAAAGTCGATCTCGTTGGAAAGAAAATTGAGAAAATTTTGGCGCCAATATTAAGATTTGAAATTCTTTTTAACATGAAGATTCACAAATTTTCCAATTTTTCACTTTTCTTTGGATTAAACGAAGTCCCTTAAAAAAGTCCTTGGAAAAATTTCAGCAAAATAAAATTCGTATAGTAGTTTCCATTTTAGAGGTCCGCCGATGTAGGTGCGTGTCTCGTGACTCAGAGCTACTCACGTACTGTATCACGTTCCGCTATATTTTTCTTTGCTGTACGGTCCGTGTCTTTGATCTATTTCTCGTTGTAACTACTCTAATTGCAACGGTTTCTCTAAATTGGCAGAAACATACTACGAACACGTTTCATCTATAACATTATATGTATGTACAGTTTCCCCTCTGCAACAATATAGAAACATAGAACGTGTATTACGTGGTTTCACTTTTTAATTAACGATCATCTAGCTTTTCTAGTTGTCGGTGTACTTGCAGAGCTTGCATTAATGATGCATTAAAACTTCGCAAGTTCTAATTGCGCCTTATAATTAAAGATACTTTGAAAAATTGCGTTAAATCGATTAAGAAAAGATTGTTAATTAACTCGAAAAATTGCATTAAACGGACTTCAAAAGATCTACCGGGCTTCTACAACCGGCGATCAAAGTTACTTTGAAAAATTGCATTAAATCGATTTTAAAAAGTTGCATTAATCTTTCACAATTTATCATTGAAATTACTTTGAGAAATCGCATTGAATAGACTTTTAAAAATGTGCTAGATTTATAATTAATATTATACCACTCGCAATTAAAAAGTTCATTGGAAAAATTGCACGAAATCAACGTAAAGGAAAAGTTTGCTTTGAGGAAAATCACACAGTGACTATAAAAGGTATTGACATACGCCGTTATTTTCCAGTGAAGCGTTGTTTTATCACGTTCTTCGTCTCATTTCGATGATGATGAACTTCTGTAGTCGTACAAAACGGTGTGCCAATATTAAGTGTAACTGGTGTATAAAACCGACTTTCTAATTTTGTGAAAATGTGAAAGCAGAAACGAATTTTTAATATTCCACACTATTTCAAGTCAAGTACATAATCCAATTATAATATCTTTATTGCAATGCAATTACAACACCTTTGCTATAATCCAGTTATAACACTAACGCTATAATCCTATCGGTCGTATGAGAATTATAAATTACAATACTCTGAAGAAATTATAGAAAATCGAACTCGATCGATCTTGTATATCATTCATCGGTAGTTTAATTGAAGCTTCATGTCGTCTGAGTTCGTCGTATGTTAAAATGCGATCGTAATGATGAATGAAATCGGGTCCGGTGAATTTTTCATTAAAATATCAGAGAAAACAATTTCGGGATTTATCCGCGGTTTTATTGGTCGTCGTTGAGTGATTCTACGGTGTCGTTTGTCTCACATTCGTTTAACGAGTCCTCTTGAGACCTGTCAGTTGGCATACAGCAAGTTCGTTCTTCACCAGACAATTCCCGCTTCTATCGCTACGAATTTATTAAATCCAGTTCTATACGTCCGTCCTCCATCCCCTTATTTTCGTTCGAATATTGAAATACACGTGGAAAATAGTTTCCTAGGAAATTAGGCAGCCCGCTTACGCGTGCATTCAGGTCAACTAATTACAGCTTGTCTTACCCACGCTGTGGTTTGTCTTCTTAATGAGAAACTCGAGAGAACAGACCATTACGGCGATCGATTGGGTTTTGTTTTTCTCTTTAATTCGAATTTATTTGCCTCGAACATTTCTTGAAATATTCCCCAATGGGGTCGTGTATTTGCCTATACGCGTAAGTACGGAAAATTAATTGTGCGTCAAATTATAATAGATTCGGATTTTCGAGTAATTCTTTGGCTGAAAGGTGGAAAAGTGCAATTGGATTTTCGTGTACAGAAATATTTTTCAAGCTTCCCGCATTTTAAGATACGTAGATATGGAAGTTAAGCTCCTATTAAATTAGATTTGGATCTGATTCTCTGTTCGAAAAGTGGAGAAAATGGAATTGCATTTTCGAGTATGAAAATACTTCTCAAGGTTCTTATGTTTGGAAATACAAAGATATTACAAAAAAAAAATGATTGTCCGTTAAATTGCATTTGGACTTTCACGCTATTTTTCATTCAAAAAAGAAGAAAAAAAAAGATGGAAGGTGGAATTGAATTTACAGGTATGAGATTATTTTTTAAAGTTCGCGTATTGAAACGTGGATAAGGTGTTGGATCGTAAATAGAAGTTTGCTTTTTCGATTATAATCAGCACGGAGATTCATTCACGGTTGTACATTCTCTTTCCTGTGAACAAAACCGTGCATTGTTCATACACCATTCGAAGGAGTGGAAATTAAATTCTCATTGAACAATGCACGCTTTTCCTTGACGAGTTTCACCGAACGAAACGACTAACTACTTTCCCTAATCCTGAGCTTTTCTTTCATAATAGTGTTCATGTCTTTTGTTGTAAGCTTGTTCGCTTTGCATTTAAATGGATTAATTCAGCAATAGGAATCCCTTGTAACTACAATTCCAATATAACTCCAGCGTCTTAGAAGCGGATTAGAAATAGCAATACAGGTACTGCAACGAGAGATGTATCAGTGTCAATTATATCTTCATTATCTAATCTCCATCTTAATGATCTATATCTATAATTATTTAAATGCATATCAACCTTTGTCGTCAATTAAATTCTTAAAATCTGTTTGACTGAATGTCTGAGCCTGGAGAACGTTCTGTGAGCTAAGTTTTTCCATCGGCGAACATAATTCCTGATAACTAGATAACGAATTTCCCTGGAAATTCATATTTTTTCAGCGTATGATTAATAAAGTAGAAAATTGTTTTACCTACCAAGTATTATAGGGAGCATTATACTTTGAATATTTTCTACATTTTTTTCACATCATGTGCATTCTATGCAATTTTGCATTTTAAAATTTTCACGGATGCATAGAAAACCTCGGTCTACCGACAATCGCTCGTTTTTTCCAATTTCATTCTTTACATAAAAAGGGTAAAAATAAATTTATCATAATTCTATAACAAAATAATAAAAAAATAAAATTTTCTAAAATATGATAAAGGAATGCGTTTACGTGATCTGTAGAAATCTGTATCTGCATTCCACGTTATGTTTGCATAAATATAAAGCATAACTATTAGCATGCAAGAGTGGCATTTTAAAATGTCTGAGAAATGCAATCGGCTTATGCCACGCGCTCGCCGGAAACGTGCTTCTTTTGTACATATCTGCCTTTGTGGCTACCCTCGTATACCTGTTCGTGATCCAACACTCTGCATAAACTGCACCAGTCACGGTATCATGCTCTTCTGACTACCTGCTTTTCACGAGTTCACCGGAAAAGTTACCTGAATTCAAAAAGTTACGTACCCACTGAAAAAAAAAAATATATATATATATATATACGAGGTGGTTGGTAACTGGTGGTACAAGCGGAAAGGGGGTGATTCTACGCGAAAAAAGAAGTCGAAAATATAGAATAACAATTTTTCGTTTGAGGCTCTGTCTTCGAGAAAATCGCCTTTGAATTTTCGCTCGGTACGCGTGCACTTTATCACGTCTCGTTATAACGGATCTCACTGTAGATCGTTGTCTCGATGGAAAAATGAAAAAAAAATTTTTTTATTCTATATTTTCGACTTCTTTTTTCGCGTAGAATCACCCCTTTTCGCTTGTACCACCAGTTACCACCCTGTATATATATGGAAACAATTTGGAAGGGTTGATGCGATCATCTCACGAAGATGTATATTTTATTATCCTATCAAGATCAAATGGATTTTGCGACAACTCGCGTGTGTTAGTTTTTAGTTGGTTTTTGCATATGTTAAGAGTGGAATTTGAAGTTAGTTATCGGAAATTAAATTTGTTGATACAAAACGTTAGAGATATCTCGCAGAATAAAACACAGATGTTCGATCAGCTGGGAAAATCTGTCTTCAAATATTGACACGGGCAACATCGCAGGTTCTAGAAATTGAGATTTTTGTTGTAGATGACGCGTCGTTGTTATTTAACAATATGCGTAACACATAAAGACCCGCAGCTTGGCTATTACGCGCCCTTACGTTAATTATATTCACATTAAAATGCAGCCACGTATGACTGTACAACAAAATAATTTTTATTTCTTCGATAGATCCACGTGAAACTTCTACAATATCAACAATGAACATTGTACTTGGTATATTTGTGCTCTATACATTTCTGAATTATTATATTTTCCGTAAATGCGTAACGATCCCTTGGCTTGATATATTAAAAACATACATATTTTCGCAGTACTATAATTAGTATTATACTTTGAATATTCTATACGCAGAATGCAGCCGAATAACGTGCGCAAGCAGGAACAGCGATTCCTTATGAAAAAATAAGAAAGGAATATGGAATGACATTTTTTCATATATCGTTTCGTTTTTTTGAGAAAATCGAGTGTAAAAATTTATCGAGTATATCTGAACATAGCTAATTCCGAATTGGACAATAATAAATAATTGATAGGACAGATACAATTATTCTGTAAAAATAAATCGAAGACGTAGAGTAAAATTATCCCGCAAAACGCTTTGCTTCTGAGAAAAATAAATTTGAAAATTTACCATAAGCGTATACTAGGCCAATTGTTATCTAAACAGGCCCAGACTCCATTTTCTTGAAAATGAAGCCTTAAACGTAAATTTTATTCGCCATCTTTTACTTATTTTCGCTATATATATATATATATACTATATTTAGAATATTTATTATATTATATTTAGAATAAATTACTGACTGATCCTACCCAGTCGGTAATTAGCCAAGTTCAATTATACCTTGCAAATTTTCAAGCTCGGTTTCCTCGACAACGGAGCGTCGTGCCGCATGAAAAAAATTTCATTATGTATCTTCTTATCTTTTCGTAAGGAAACACGTCGGTACCCGCTTATAAATATTATTCGACTGCACTCTATATTTTTGCACGTTTGTATTCGTTCTATGAATTAATGTCGCTTTATATTTCCATGAAAGTATAAAATTCCACAGCCTAATTATTACACGCTCTTATAATAAATACATCCACGTTGAAACGCAGCCATATGCGTATAATCACATACAACAAACATTTTTATTTCTCCCAAAATTTATCGCAATAATTAAATTTTCATAACGAAAGAAATCGCTCGGATGTCCAAGCTTCATTGATAAAAAGGCAGACTGTAGAAGGGTACGGTCAAAACGAAGTGCTGGAACGATGGGGGCGTCCGGTATGGTGGGGGCTAGACGGCAGCTGTTTGCTCGACCGCCGAGGGTCGCGTTCCATGTGTACCCGCCAGTAATGCCACATCGTTGTCGCCGGCTCTGCAACGAGTATCGTGTGTTTATCCATGAAACTCGTGTCGAGAAACGTTCGTGAAAAATGTGACGTTTAGCCTCTGTGAAAGTGTGTTCGTTAGTGTGTGCCTTGGAATGAATCGGAGAAAACTACGACTGAGAAAAGGAAGAAAATAAAATGGAGAAAACATAACCACCCGGTAACGACAAGAAACATCGAACATGAAGAGGTTGGAGGAAGAAATTGTTGATCAGTGTTGTGAGAACTGGTTACGCGGTTGAGGCACGTTGGTCGACGACTTGTAAGGAGATTCCGAGTTGGCGGTGAAACGTGGTGAATTGAGAAACAGAATGAAAAGTGCGTGGAAGGTGACAGGTTAAGTTTCGAACAGGGGACGCTTGCCTCCAAACGGCACTGCTCGGTCGGTAACGCGCGAGAAATCGATTGTTTGCTTAAAGAGTAAACGTTCAAATAGCATATCGCAGATTCTTTTATCTATAGTTAAAAAATTAATTGATAACGAGTTACCTTGTATTTATTTTTCAAGAGATGACGAATTGAATTTAGTATAAGGTTGTCAAGAAGATACAGGTTATGTAAATTTTTTTACGAACGATAATGGCGACGTAATTGCTAAGCAAACTTGATCGTCACTTAATTAGTCATTTCATAAATGTGGACTGCATAATGTTCATGTGCAGGTCGTTAAAGTGAATTAACCTAGTTAGAGAGGTATAAGGTGTCGATCTACAATTGGGATCGTCACCGTGTCACAGAGTGTACACAAATATCACGTGTCACGAGTGTAACATCCAAAATACAGGTAATCTATTACGCTGACAGGCGTATCTGGTATCGAGACAGTCATTTTTGCCACGACAAGTATTGGAATTTAATATTTATCGTCAGATCAATCGATACGTCAGTCAAATATTTTTTCCTCGTACATATTGTCGCTCGATCTACCTTTTCAATTGGAACGATTAATATATTATCAAATTTTTCTATAAGAAAGAAAATTATTTTTATCGTATTCTTCGTACTTAACCTATTATTATTTGAAACGATTAAAGTAACATCTGAAGAGACTTTTCTAGAAGAAAGAAAATTATTTTTATAATATTTTATTAACTTGCATTTGCGAAATAAGGTTGAGAATGAGATTTTCGAATATATGCGAAGTGTGCAACCGCGTTATGGCAGAAAATGGCTGTCGTCAGACAAGAGTACATAGTTCCTTTTCCTTCTTGGGAAACACGATGAACGCTATCTCAACTCGAATGGTCGACTTGCTCTCGATGGTATTCGAGAACGGTAGTGAACGGACGCACGTGCGTCCTTGCGAGGTAAACTTCTATGCATGGAAGGTTGCATAACCATAAGTCGATTCGTTCATGGACATTTTCCCACCAATTTTAGGTATTTTCTTTCGCTTTTCTTCACATTTCTCTTGATATCCCAAAGACATTGCCTTTTCTCTTTCGACTATCTCATATATAGAATTTTCGAAAAACGTATTAAACGTTGCTTCCTTGGAGAAAAACATTTTAACTTGATCAAGATTAATTCAACATACATATATGTATATGTATATATTTATTTTCCTTTAATTGAACACTTTAATTAAATAATAGCAACGAAGCTTAAATATTAAAGATATGATATTTTGTAAGACCAGAGAAAGATCATTATTTTTTAATATTTTTCCGAGGAAAATAATGCATACGTACATAGTATGTGGTCATTGAGCGTTAAGTTTAACTGTTCGTAAGCATGTTATTTACTATAACGTTAAGCTTAACGCCCACTGGTCTGGTCGTTCGTGTTAGTAACGCGTTGTGCAGCAACGTTAGTAAATGGTTAAGGTTAAGCGCGTACGTTATATTTCTTAGAATCAAAATTAAAAATGATTACGTATCTTTTCCTGGCTTTAATGCCCGCCCAGCAGCGATTGAGTCACTGTTTATTTTATGTTATAATAATGAAGCGAAGGGCTGACTATAATATGACAGCAAAATCCACTTAAACAATAAATTCGTTATCAAAATCATGTACATATATTGTTTGATGGAATAATAACACTTAAATGTAACTTAGAAAGTAATAAACGTGAAACAACTACATGAGTCAGAATTGATCCAGCCTTCGCCGAGGGTTAATATTTTAGCTTCATCTCTATCGTATGATCTCACGGCAGTTTGCCTTCTTCTCGTTATTATGATTCACCAAACGACGAGTTAAAAATTATTATCATGAAAAATTATTATCATGAAAAATTAGAGGGACGTTACTTACAATAGCACGTCTCGACAATATTCATCGTAGGTGTGAGTCTTGTATCCTCGTAATCTTATATTTTTATGGACACAAAGAAATAGTAAAACAGATAGATTTGTAAATATTACGACTTATATAAATTGTTCAAGTTGCCAAAATCGTATTTGGTTGTTAATTTCGCATTGTAATGTAATAATTAGATTGCAGATATTTACGCGTATTTTTATTAACAGGAAGAAATGGAATATATCAAAGAATACTAATTGAAATACTAAAGAAATAAAATATTAAAAATTTCCAATTAGAACGCTAAGGTAATAGAGGCTACATAGAGATTTGTTTTTTTTATTATAAATCTTCTAAATATTATAAATTATATATGTACGTTGTATAACGGATACCTGACTTGCAACGTTTTGTACATTTTTAAGTATTACGCGTATTCACAGTCTAGTGGTATCTTGATGTTCATCGTGTTGCTATGTTTTTGTAACACGTCGTTCGAATTCATTAAGTATGCGTCTTGAGTCAGTTGGAAGAGCTTGACGAGCGGAAGGAGGCGTTCGTCTGGTGTCAAAGAACCGTAGTTTCACGCGGCAAAGGAAGTAGATTGCAGTTTATCGTAGACGGTGTTCCGATAAGGGAGAACGCCTCAAAAGGATCCATTGTTAACGTTTTCATCTGTCCAAGGCCGTTCTACGTTTTAATTGCCCTAATTCTCGCGTATCGTGCGCTTTATTAGAGAATTTTTTTTTATTTTACTTTATCTCAGCCCACTAGTCCGGTATTCTTTTTTTTAGCGATTTGTTCGTTTCTATAGATTCAATGAATTACGCGTTCTATTTGGGAATTTCATAATAACCGAGAAATGATCCGCTGAAAACAGGGTTCTACTTCACTTTATCGAAATCTATCAGCGGTGCAAATATCCTACAACACACATCACTGAGTATATTTAATTTTGATAGAATATTGGATTTTTGAATAAACAACTTGAATTTATAAACACGATTCATTCACTCCACAAGAAAGTACGTATTGTTCGTAGAAAATCATTAGTTTCTCGTTAACTTAACGTGTAAAATAAATATAATACCATACATAAATACAATATAAAATCAAATAGGTGCACGTATACGATATATGAACAATATATGTAAATATTGAAAGGATTAGTTCAATTTTCAACATCGATAACAACTTTTGTCTTAATCTGTCCGCGGCGAGGATCCAAGAATTATCGTAAAAAATTGTTATTTCCTCACCTGACGTTTCCCTATTAGTACTTTCCTTAACGATTCATTAATTTCACGGTCGATGGCTTGCTGGTGGCACGCGGTTCGTTACGGAACAACGCTATATTAACAATGCCAGAGTACAGTAACTTCAGAGAAAATGGATTGTAATTTATCGACGAGATATAACGAGCACGACGCGATAAAAGAGGACAGATGCTTTAATTACTCTTTGTCAGGGTCAGGAGAGTTTCCAGGCTTCCTTTCCTTTGATATCGTATTTTTCGTCGAAATCGGTATTCGTATTCCTTTTGCGAGATTAACAAAGAGGACACGTGGTCGTTCGATTCCTAACCCGGCACATCGAACCAAACGTGGCTTATAAAAGGCCCCGTTAGCCGCAAATCGTTTTTTCAGGATTTCTGCTTCGGTGACAGCGCGTCGACGCTTGTGCAGAGATAAAACAGTGGCTTGGATGCCCGTTTATTACTCTGTCTTTTGTATCCTTTGCCCTCGTTGCCCTTTCTCCTGGTTTCCCGCGCCTGGATCCCCAGGAACAATGTTCGTTGCCTCTGATCGCTCTCGAATCGAGGTTCACACATTCGCATCCGATTTTCGCTTGCCACAATCTTGTACATTAACGAAGATTTTTCATACAGCACTTGTCTCTATACTATTGTACTTTGCATAAATTTTTATACTTCTATACTTCTGTATTTATACTTGTATAATTTGTAAAACAAAATTCTAATTAATAATAGCAAAATAAATAATAATAGTAATAATAAAACGATAAATCTTGTTATAAATTAGAATTAGAAATATAAAAAAATACATATTACGTTATATTACATTATTCGTAAGTATTAGGCATTCAAAGCTTATGATTTCGTGGAAGTCACAATATTAGTTGAGATCAGACATTGTAAGTGCCATAAGACAAATTTTAAAAGCTATTAACTTAATTATATTATGTTAACATAAAACGTGAAACATTTTTTTTGATTATCGGCAATCCTCGTCGGTTTTTATTAATTTCAGGTTACTTATGAATAACCATTATCGATGACGGAAATTTCATTTTGGTCATCGAATGTTCATTTGGTATCGAGGGGAAGTGGGATCGAGCGGCGCGGAAAATCACGACTCGGCCATAAAATGATTTTTCTCCTGTCTTTTCTGTTATTCCCTTCAGCACGTTCCAAAGGGTGATTAATCCAGCTCCATCGAACAAGAAAACGCGAAGCAATTTTCCGTAATGTAATCCACTTTCGTTGCTTGGAGCTCTTAATGGTGGCGAAAAAGTTGCTTCGACAGGGAAGTAGTAAAAGTTCTAATTTCATTCGACTGCCGAGGAAAGTAATATCCTCGGATTGAAGCCCATCCGATGGAATCGGCGTCTCGATGCGGCAAAGCCACTTCTCTCTATCGAGAAGGAAAAGAAAAAAAAAAAAAAGAGATCTCTTGTTAACATTGTTACCGCGGCACGGGTTGCTCTGCTGCGTTTTCTAGTTAAATGAGACTCGAAATAGGCTTCTATAATATCGAGAGAATTCGAAAGGCAATATAAATGGCGAACGTGTATCTCGTTAGATGGTAGAGCCTCTTCGTCTTTTAACGTCGTTGGAAATCTGAGCGTGGAATTACGACGATACGATCTTTCGTAGTAACAATCGTGAGACAGTAATCACGAAGAAGAAAGGGGAAACGGAAGCGTTATTAGTGGCCATTAGCACAATAGACGTTAAAACGAGAGGAAGTTACTGATATGTATCCTCTTCATCTCTCTATTGTTTCTTCTACCCCTTCTACTATTCTATATCCAGATACATATTTTCTCGATGAAGAAATTGATGTACTCTCTCGCTTGTTAACCACGATAATTGCCACTCGGAAAAATTAGGTATTCGAAAGAAATATCGATAGTTTCTCTTTCTTCGATAGTCTCAAGCTCTGAAGCCGATAGTAATTGCCATTTGAAGGAATTGCCGGCAGATAATATTGCTTGCTTTTCTTTTTTAAATATTCGAAGCTCTGAAGTCGATAATCGCGGCTCGCAGAAATTAATCAAACATAATATCGCGTGTTTTGTTTTTTTTTTTTTTTTTGCTTTTTTTAATGTTTCAAATTCTAGAGCCGATAATTTACCGTTTGAAGGATTCAATGAAAGATTATTTTGCTTGCTCTCGTCTTTATCATATTTGAAGTTCGAAAGTGGAGGATTTCGTCGTTTGAAGGAATCATTGAGAGATAATATTGCTTGTTGTAGAGTTTGTAATATCTTAAGTTGCAAAGTCGATAATTGCTGCCGTTTGATTTCTCCAGTTTCTTAGAGCGTCGACGGAATCTTGGACAAATCAATCCTCCCCTGACAATTTACTTACCTCTGGCTTTAATTATCCCATTATCATCTCGACGAACCGTAATTACCTCGTTAACTTCTAACGAACTCCAATCTGTATCGCAAGAGAGCGATTTTATTCCTCTCGATCGATCCGAGTACGTCGAAGCTGCTCGTGTTTCTGCAGTCCAGTTGGTTGCAAAACATACAGTCTCTTACATAAGCCTACGTACATTCTTCAATTCTGAAATAATTATAACAACGATGATTAGATTGTGTTGAGAAATCGTATCAAATTTTATGTTGATTGAATTTATATTTAAATTTACTTATATATATACGACTTACATATTCAAATAAGTTACACAATTCATTAAAAAAGTAGACTTATTATTACATTAATATCTTTAGAACCCAAATATGGAATTTTATTAAATTTACATTGTATAGGAAAATGATATACGTAAAGAAGTATACACGAAAACATGTATAAAAAATACAAATTTATATTCCGCTGCACAGGTATCAAAAACGACCTACAATTTACGATTTTTCCGGCATCTACTATGTCCTTTTCTATAAATCAAATACGTAAAATTCAATAAGCGTACACAGACCTGTGTGTCCGACTGCACATTCTTTTACGCTGTGTGCTTATCAACATTTCAAAATTAACAATTCGACCATCTGCCAGCCTCCAATCGTCCGTCTGTCGAGTTTATCTAATCATCGACGTGCTTATAATATCATTTCCGTCAGTTCTGTTTAATTTGCACTTACCTCGGCTCGTTCCTACAACGATTTTCATATCCATCGATTTTTCTTTTTACGTATTATTTTATTGGTTTTAGCATCTACGTCTTTTTTCTCTCGTGACACCGTTTACTTTTCGATAAGGGTCGACCAGTCGATTTTCACTGCGCATATATCTGCAAGGAATTTCTATTTGGCGTTCAAATCACAAGTTTCGTCGACAACAATGGTCATTCTATCGAACCCAGCCGATTGATCTCAAAGAGAATATTCGGATGAGATCGATGCTCAGATCGATCTCTATTCTTCATTGCAATGGTGAGATGCGTCTTCTTCGTGAAGCTTGCAAAACCACTTATTTCACTTTCATCTTCTAGCCTAATTGTATTCGTCGACAAACCATCCACTTGTCCGATTTCCAGGTTTCCTCGAAGTTTACGGGCAAAGTTCGCTAGCCAGTTGCTTCGTTCAGTACACAAATGCTTTTGTTCGTTTCCAGTCGCATATCGGTGAATGAAGCGCGTGTTTCATGCATTACTGTCATTACTACCTAATGACAAAGTCCGTAATCATTTAGTTGCCGACCCAATACAAGAGCCGCAATATGTAACTGCTCAAGATGCGGTCGCAGAAAGGTCTAGAAATTGCCCAGTCATGTTCGTAAGTTACTGGAGGCGAGTAAAAGCAGGAAGCGTTAAAACTTATCCGAGATTGAGAATTTGCAGAGATTCGGTATCAGTATTAATTTTAATTCTAAGAGTATCGGAATAACAGCTTCACGAATTGTTTATAGATTGTCGATAATTTGAGTAAGATACTCAGAATGCCCGAAACTTTTGGGAATTAGAAATTTTCTATATATATATAATATATACATTTAGTTTGTATATAAATATTCTATAATATTTATTTATTTATTCCATAATATAGTTCATAATAATCGAAGCAATAGATGCAGGAACGCTTGTAGATTTAAATTGTTTATACATCGAGCGTGAATAGTAGAACTTCTCAAAATTAAAATATTTTACAGATTTTCCATGAAGATTGATTCTAGGGCTATGACGCATAATAATTGAAGCAACAGAATATTTGTGCCTTGTCAATAACTTGTGAGATACTCAGGCTGCCTAAAACTTCTGGAAGTTAGAAATTTTCTACGGATTCGTTGTTTGTATTAATTCTAATAGCATCGAAGTTTAAAGCTTATCTACATATTTCTATAATATTTATTTATTTATTCCATAATATGTTTCATAATAATCGAAGCAATAGATGCAGGAACGCTTGTAGATTTAAATTGTTTACAATACACCGAGTGCGGATCGTAAAACTTCTCAAAATTAAAATATTTTACAGATTTTCCAGGAAGATTGATTCTAGGGCTATGAAAGTTTGACACGTTTATGCTATAGCTATGACCCATAATAATTGAAGCAATTATTGCAACAGATGCAAGAATATTTGTGCATTGTCAATAATTTGTGAGATACTCGGGAAGCTTGAAACTTGTGAAAACTAGGAAATTCCGAGAGATTTGTTTTCTGTACTAATTCCATGGCTGACGAAGCTTAACCAGATATCTGTTTCCATGATGAAAGTTACAGTAACGAATGCAGGAATATTTGCGGATTATCAATAATTTCTAGACTAAGTACAGATCTCGAAACTTTCCCAATTGAAACAAATTTGTACAGATTCGTCATCGGCATTAATCCCAAAGCTATCTAACGTTAACAGAACATCTATCTCTATGGTAGAAGTTGAAAAGTAACTCGTCAGTCATTTGTTAGTTTCCCGTGACTAATCGCAAAAGCGTAATAGGAGGTTTAAAAGTATTCAGCGTCCTCGTACAGCCAGTTTAGAAATTCGTTTCCAACGCTTCTCTATATTTCGCAAAATTCTAATTCATATTCTAAAGCAGTTACAAACATCCACTCAAATTGTGTACAGAAGTTTGCGAACGACTTTAGAAAATACTTGTAGTCTGATTTAATCTTCTCCGATGCTTCAGTAAATCTGAAATCAATTATCAAAATCACTTTGCATATCCCTCGGTCAAGAATTCCAAACAATTTCAAGAAACACTCGTGCCATAAATTCGCTGCCTTCCGATGCTTCTCTAATCGAATCCTAAATCCAACCAATAAATATCGCGCGTATTCTCTCGCCAGGAAACAGTTCCAGAGGCAATCAATCTATTCGATAGAAACATTAAGATCGCGTTATATCGATTAGAAGTAAATCAGAAGATCGGTGACGTTGGACAATCAAATCTCCGTTTATCCACTTCCTCGATGCTTGCTCTAACCATTTCGATTTACTCTTTTGGCCACTCTCGATGCAATGCCCTCGATCTTGGCGATCCAATGGCCAGCTACGGACGCCGGCAATAAGTTTGATTGGGCTAACAAATTGTCACGCTCGTCTCGAGGAGGAAGAGTCGACGTTCAGTCCACTTCTTCGTAATGGGTAATTGTGGTTGGCGCACTGGAATCGACCGGGTGCGTGTCCTAAGTAAATAATAAAATCGTTTCGCTACGGGCATACGTCAGTCTGTCGTGTGACACGCATTCGTTCGGACTCGCTCGTGTTGGTCGCAACGAGCGTCTGTCGATTTGAAATTCGTCCGCGATAGCGTTCAAACTTTTCTCATTTTCTTCCTCGTTCGTTCGGATAGAGTTATCAAAGTCAGAAGAATATTTCAGTCAGACTGACTATTATGTACATGTCATCTGTCGTGTGAACGCGTGAAATTCGATTACAAGAAGCAAAAGTTGAACCATCTACATCTGCAAAGAGATTATGTAACTCGTTATTAACACCGGCGTGATAAACTGTGAAATAAACGTATCGCGTACTTACGTTGAAAGCTCAACATCGCAGATCATGGTTATCTACGAGGACGTAATTTCTACTCGTCAAAATGAAAGTCCGCGAGGCTAACGTCGATATTCTCAGTTGCAACTGACGTAATTCTGTGGCGCGTGTATATTACTTTATTTCCACGAGTTAATTTGTTTCTTTCGTCAGTTGTTACACGATAGAAGATCAAACAACCCTACGAGAGGATCGTTCCAATTGTTTCATCGTTTTTCATTGTTTTAATAACACTGGTTCGTACTATACAAGTTTGATTATTTCGTGCATAGTTCAAGATCGTGCTTCAAGGTATTAAAATTCGGCTAACTCGGATAACTCTTATCTTATCATGTTTCTAGAAATTACGGTTGTTCGTTTGACGTGGAATATGAATTTTCCCGGTGTAGCCGCGTTTTGTGAGTAATCTAACCGTTTAGCAAGCCCAGGGACTTGTTCCAAATGGAACTAGAGAACGGTAGAATTGAGTAGGATTTCGATTTAAAATGCGGTCCACGTTATTGCTCTTACGATTGCATTAGTTTCTTCTACTCTTCTTATTTCTTTCTCCTTTTTTTTCTTTTTCTTTTCTTGTCTTCTCGGGAGACTATTGATTTTTACTTTTTATTTGTTCGCGCGAGTGACGACGATTCCACGTATCGATGTTTTTAATGTCGTCATAAAGAGAGCTATTAACCTTGATGAGAAACGAAGTATATTTATAGGCTGTAATCCAAATGGACGCTTATTTCTCGCCGCAACAAATATATTTCGCGATACCTGACATTTGTCGTAAATTTTTCTTTCGACACTTTCGGTCGTTCGTAGGAAATGTTCATCGTGTTTGCCCGACCAAAAAAAGAACAGTCTGTGTTTTATCTACCGGAATATCGTCAGCGTTTGAGGTTACCGTGAGAATGTGACATTTCAGCTTACTTAAACCAAAGAAGAAAGAAGTCTTTCCCTGCCAAAGAAAATCAAACGTAACATGAGTCTCTATCGAAGGATATATTTAGTCAAACATTGTGCATATTCAACGAAATTGTCAACGAGGATAGTCACGAGTTATGAAGAAACCGAATGTGATATCATACGTAATACACTGTGCGTGATCGCACAGGTTAAGTTGTCTGAGATCGAGAAAAACCAAGTGAAACTTTCCGAACATTAAAATAAATCAGCCGCAAACATCGAAGGATCCTCCAGATGAAATTTCGCAAATTATCCGCGTCCAGTCCCAAAATGGAATTGCTCTCGAGGCGATCGTCGAGCGACAGGATGTCGACCTTGAAGCGGTCGAGATCCTTTCGTGCATCGATAAAGCTCATGTCGAAGCTGCGAAACCACGCGAGTCTTCGTTTAAACTCTGGCTTCGATCTTTCCCCGGTACCACTGCGAGACACGAAGAAACGCCGAAACCAAACGTCCCTCGTAGAAGAGACCACGTGGCCAACCAAAAGCCCCGAAATTCCTCCAAACGATTCGTCGAAAGACTCGTCGAAAGACTCTGACAAGTCCCTCAACAGTCTCTCGACGTCTCCTAGCTTGGGACATTCGATTTCCTCGAGCGAGCTGGAGTCTCGTAAAATCACCAGGGACCTGAAGAGCAAGTTGTGCCTTACGGACAGAATAATGGGCAAAAGTCGCAAGGAGCAGGAGAAATCATCGAAGAGGAACAACGACGCCTCGTCCCCGAGAGTAACTCATATATTTCGTTGGAAGAGCAACGAGGAGACTTCGTCCGTGTCGAACGGAGAGAAAGAGAAGAGAAACCTTCTCTGTGGTAGCCAGTTGTCCTATGAGAATCCTACTTTCCGGCTGGACAGTTCCTTGGACTCGTCCTTTTCCAGTTTCGTGTTCGAACCTGAGCATTCTGATCACGTCGAAACGAAGGAAGAACGCCCCATCGAGAAGTCGTATCAGGATACTGGGTTAACGATAGTCGTAGATCCCGCCAGACCAACGGAAGATGAAACGAGGAAATCCGCCGAGGACAAAACCGTGTTCGACATGGAGGCGAATTTCGAGTGCAATAAGAACAATCGTCCCGTGTTCACTGTAACGAAAGCTAGGAGCTTGTCGGTGAACGACGTGATTTTACAAGACGAAGAGGCGGTGAGGAGTAGTTTGGCGTTGAACACGGTCGATGGGACGACGTTGTTCGACTGGCAAGCGGATGACCGCGGGATCGAGGCGACGGAAAAAGGGCGGAAGGATGGCGAAAAAGTTCGAAAGACTTCGGTTTGCTCATCCAAGTCCTGCAGGATCAGGACGGTGGATAATATCGCGAATTTTTGGACCAATGCTCGTGGTGGAAGCTTTCGTAGCAAGGTGACGGTGGGCAGGAAGAAGTCGATGAAAGACTCGAGGGATGCCGAGTCCATGGATAGGATTCTTGTCACGACCACTTCTGGATCAAGTATGGGCTATCAGCTTTTTTGAGAATTTGTCGAATTTCTTCCGCTAAATTGGCTCATATCTTAGAGAGCATTTAGAAGAGAATTTTTTTCTACCATACGAAGTTTTAATATAATATTTTACATTAACGATTATTATATATTACTGTAATTAATGTAGATAGTCAGATTAATATATGATACTTGATATCGTATACTCGAGACACGTGTCTCCTTCGAATTCTTTAAATAAACTGGATCAATCCTTTCGGTCTGATCATATGTTATGAGAAACAGGGAATAAATAGGAATATTTTAGCGGAGAGTTATAATCAATACGATATTACGATTAATATAGACAGACGGATTGCATAATTTCACATACACATTCAGTGAATAAACCTTCTTCGAATTCTTTAGGCAAATTGAATTATTTAGCTGAAGTGTCTGTTGATAAATCACAATGCCTACACAGGACACTCTATGATAGAATTATTGAGAGCAGGAATGGACTAAGCCACACTTTCTCTGAATTTCTGCCAATCTATGATTCGCATGAATTTATTCCAAAGAAGCGGAGGAATTCGTTTTTCTAAATAAAACCAACTAACGTACCAAAGTGAATCGTTGCACACCTATCTATTTTTAACAGCGAATTACTTTATTTTTTGAATATTGCTGTTAGTCCACTTTTACTCTCAATATAAGATACGTTACTGCAATATCGTATTTATTAGGTCGATAAATATATTACGAAACAAGAGTAATTTTATCGATTTTCCACGTATATAGCGAAGTCAAGGGGAAGAGATTTCCTTGCAGACCGCTTATTGCAATTTATTTTTCTTTTCTAATTGCTTCATTTGACACTGCAGACGGGAGAGAGGAGAAGAGAGCGAGGACGCGCGAATTCTTCAAAGGAATTTTAATTAGACGAAAATTACGCAATACGTAATAAGAAAGAATGAAATATTCTAGTTTTCGCGAAGAACACTCTTCTCCTCTGTGTTTATCTTTGTACAAGAATGTTGAATTAACTATATGTATATACTGCGTTAACACGAATAGAAACGAAATTCTGCTCTCCTTCGGATTATGAGACGGTTGGTCTGCACAGTCGAGTTACAGTCGTCAGGATTTTGTTATCCATTGGGTTAGCAACTAAGTGATAACGGATTTTGTCATTACATGGTAATGACACTTAGTTGTCAATCCAAATCCTTTTTTGCGTCCATCGTCGTCCAGTCGTGTGCTTATTTATTTATCTCTGCACGCGGAAAGACTTTCCTTGCAATTTTTTCCTCTGGCGGATTGTCTTTATCCAGTTGCTTTGATTTGTGTTCACGCAGAGCTGTACTCTTTGCAAGGGATGGAGTTCCTGGAAGGTTTCGGCAAGAAAAAACAACAGCCAAATCAACAATCGAACAATATTTCGTCGGTGCACATCAATCCCCTAACGGCACAGTCTCTCAACATACACCTGCATGGTATCTTTGATTTTTTTTCTTCTTTATTTGCCATTCATTTCTTTAAGAAGTTCCTATTTTTTAAACATTTACAGCGATGAAGAAAAGTACTAGCATAAGTTAACTTGGAAGATTCTATAGTAATTAAAGTCATATGTATTCCGTTTCTAATTAATTTCGTAATGTAATTTTGAAAGCTGAGTTTTCAAAGACTGAGAGCTAATATTATGATTTCGCTTGTCTTCAGAAGCAATTGTACGTAGATCTTTTATTTTTGAAGAACTGAAACTGTAAGAATTTTCTATGTCAACTTTGATATTATTTTGACATTACACTTTTCGTCCTGTGTGTGTTTCTAAACAATTCCAGTGTCGATTTTACAAGAGAAATCTCACGTTTCGTCGAGAACAATTATTATTAATTTGTACTACACGTCTGTTTAACGTCTAATGAATTATGATGTACTTGAACTTCAACCTCCGAAGTGATATTTGATAAACAAATTAGATAAAGAATCGTACGTTTCATAGATTTATACGGAACTGTACATGTCCATACTTTTGTTCATCACTGTACAATTTCTTTTTTTTGGTCAATTTTTATTCATTTATTTCTTAGAGTTCTCATCTATAGTATCTTCTTCGTTATTTTAATACATTTGATGTTTCTTACTTCGAAATGAATTAATAAGATACAACGAGCGTTTACCGGTTCGTTAAGGAACAATAAAAATTTCCAACGTTTTTTCCACGAGGAAAATTACTGTTTCCCTATGAACGGTGGTTTCAATTTATTCCTCGTTTTGATTTTTCCAGCCCTCTTCGCAGCCGTGGAGCATGGCCATCTCGACAAAGCCAGAACGATTTTGGAGTCGACAGACGTGGATGTGAACAGGTGAGTTTCCGAATATTTTTCCGGCTTTTGATAGAATTTCATTTCGCCTCGAGTTGGAACATTTTCACGGTTCGTTTGGAAACGTTTTAATAATACATGCTTCACGTGCAATGAAGAATATACATTTCGAATGAAATTCTCACGCACAAGCGGAAAAACAAAAATGTAACACTTCGCAAATGGGAAAAATGTTGGCGATATAACGCGCTGGTTCGATGACTGAGGCAAAGAACCGGCCAACGATGGCACTCCACGTGATTCTGATATAGGTTAATTGCAACTGTTAATTAATTTCGCCGGCAGCCCCAGAAAACAAGCCAATTAACATAGGATTGGACGATGGATCCTCTGAAACACGCACCCGATTCCTATTCCCAAAGTTTATCGATTTTTTAAAGCCATTGTAGTTACCTGATAATTATTCTCTTTTGTAATTATTTATATCGTCTTAATCGTGGTTGATCATGTGGACAATTAATTAGAAACCTTTATAATCGTTATTTGACCTGTGAATTATCTATGAAAATTAGTACTGTTATGAGCATAATTGAGGAAAATGAGTTATATTACGACGAGTGTTCTAATTTAAACATTTTACATATTTTTGCATATTACGCCTGCGTTTCTCAATTTTTAAATTTTCCGTAAACGAATAGAAACTAGCGTTGTTAAAAGCTGATAAAGACGAATCAGTTTCAAGTAGGTCGGTTTTAGTCCTTGCAAATGTAGATACAGATTGTAATCTATTTTTAACAGAAATGAAATAATATGTAAAAATATATGTGAAAATATTTTTATGAATATATTTTTGTAAACGTAACTAAAAAAAATAGAATATAGGGAGAGATTTATTTCGTACTTCAAATATTTTGTTGATTTTCGTAGACCTACTATTATGTTCATTTTTAGATTTTCCATAAATGAAAAAGAAATTCGCCAATTAATTATATCTACTAGCAAAAGTGATGACTTTAATTTGCCTTCTCTAGTGGTACACGATAAATTTTGAAGTAACACGTCCTATTAGATTTTCAGTTAAAATTGAAGACTATTATTTCGATGTAACTATAGATATTTTATTTTTCACAAATCATATCGCCAGAAGAGTAACAAGGAAATTTTCATTGATTTTCACATGGCTGATCCGTTCGATTATTCGTGGAAATTATGGAACGAGAGAAATTCAGCGGAAAAATATTCAGGTCTGTTTCCCGAGACCTAACTTCTTTTCCTATCCTCGATAACAATTTACGATACAGGAAATGTATGGTCGATTCCATGTGGAAAAACGTATCCTGCCGGGAGCGAAAGATATCGTTCTCCTCGGATCGCAGTTAAGAATTTACGAGGAAAATTCGAGCTGCCCTATTTATGCCCTTTTTTTCGAAAAACAAAAACCTCTCTTTAATTCTCGCTGCTGTAGCGTGGCGAAAGCTCGATTCGTTCAAGATAAAAAGCGCGCGTTCCTGGCCCAAATGTTACTTTCTCGTGATAGCAATTTTTCGATCAATTCGATCGAAACATCTTCTGTTGAAATTATTTTTTATATTATAAATTTATTATACTTACAAAGTATATTAATATTAGCTTCTCCTTTTAATTTATTTATTTAGAGCTTCGTCCATCTCTCAGGATTATTAGCGCCTTATATTATGCAATATGAATATAAATATATATATATTTATATTTTTTAAATTAGTTAGAAGAGCTTTGTGTCTTTTTGAGAAACTGTAAGACACGTTTTAATACTTCCGTCCTGTTTAAGATCGGTTTATAGTTGCCTGGAATGTTACGTTGTTCCCTTTCGTTTTGAAATTTCAAGCACCCAATTAATAAGCGTTTTACAGTGATTCTTTTTTTTATCGCAAATGTTACGCCTTCCTTCTTTTGCGATTAAGCAAAAGTGGGTGAGCTTGTTCGACCTATTCTCAGTCTTTTATGGATATCGATTGATATTTGCTGTCCAACGAATTTGCAGGTCTATTTTTGGAAAATATCATCTCGGACTGAATGGACGTCTATCGTCGTGTTTTCGTTTTCCCATGTCGAGTTCCGCAGTGATTCGATTTTATTTTCGATGATCGCTTTCATGTCATTGTGATATATTAGTTGTGACGTCGAATTGAATGCAAAGTCGGACTTGATCTGTCGCAACCGTGTTCTCAGTTTTGCAGTTTTACTTGCGAAAGTGTGCAACGTGTTACGTAACTTGGAAGAAAGGTAGAGGGTGCAGAGAAGGGAGAGAAAAGGAGGAATAAAAAGAATAATGGAATAAAAGCGTAGATTTTTCTGAATTTATTAATATTTATTTTTATTTATATTCCGTATTTGAGAATTTAAAAGAGAATTTAAAATTGATACGCTATGAATTTTAGTAACTTTCGTGCTAACAATTTCATATTATCATATTTGTGACGATCACCTACTCTATGATATACACGCGTGTTCGCTGTTTTCATTAAATTTTATATCCATTTCGTAAGATTATAGTGTCTGTTTATGCTTCCTATTTTATAAACTTTCTTTTGTTTGCCAAATTATATGTTTCACGAATCAAGCATTTAATATCATCAAGTAAGGTACACACCTTTACCGCACCTATCAATTATCCTTTTACATTTCATCCATAAAATTCACCTGTATTATATCAAACTGACTTCATCTATATTTCTTTGTAATTCTTTTTTTTTTTATCCTCTCTCACAAACTACGTCAAGCAACAGTCTCTTATATTAAACCTACACGACGATGCCTTAACCAGACTGCGAATTTTTATGCATTTATAGGAAATTTGAAAGTGCAAAATTGCACTTTGCAAAATTGCGAGAATGCACGTAATACACAACAAATGTGTAAAATATCCAAAGCACAGTGTTTGTCCATAATTCTCGGTAGGTAAAACAATTTCCCATCGAAATTCAACATTTTTACTTATATTCGCAAAGATACGAACGCGCATAAAAATCTGCGGTCTAACTATAACAAAGTATAATATATAACGAAGAAACTTGACTTTTTCCATCAAATTTTACTTTTTTACGTAAAATTCCCCTACTTGGCGAACCGCTAGACACGACGAAGACAATGTGAACATCTACGAGCAGTTGCTACCATAAATCACGATTCCTCGTAAAATTCTATTCGACTAAAATTCATTGGCACATCGATACACGGTTTGTTAGCCTATCGGTGGATCTTGATATAAGCAGAACGGGACAAAGTCGAGGCACGAGACAGTAAATTCCAATTTGCTTGGTGCCTTGTAGTACGTTAGCTCGCGTTAATTAGCGTTCGATGCAACGTCCGTTTGTCTAGGACCCAGACAAACCCTTCGTACGCATTTCGACACGTTACACGGTCCCTACATTGTAATCGTATCGATCCGTAACATAAGGCTCGTTAGATATGTTGCAATCCCCGACGATAATTAGATTTAGTCGAGTAAATGGACACCATAGACGCAGATATTCCACAGCGAGCATGCTGTGCGCGCTAATAACTATTCATCCGATATGTAATCTACTTAAGTCGAAAGTTACTTGGATGCAACGTTCCGTTGTCATACGTAACGCGTGTTAATTGTTTTTCCGCCCTTTATTGCACAGCGTGTCGCAGAATTGGTATAATTGCAAATTGAAATTTCATCGTAGATTTTTATAGAATTTTATGGAAATTTAATATAGTGATACTCTGAAGTACCTGTTATTCAAAGAACAATCCGGAGAGAACAAACTGGAGTTTGAAACTTCTTCCTTGACACGTACTTTCGCAAGAAAAATAGTCCGAACGAAAAAGGATGAAACTTTGGTGATCCCTCGAACGAACAGATCACTGTTCACATTTTTACCAAATTTAGTATTTTAAATTCTAATCAGTCGACATCGATTATACTTGAGTCATCTAAGCTTCAACATCTTATCGATATTGAACTTCGCGTCATTAGTCTTTGATATATTATTTGATAAAAGATCGTATTTCATTTTCACGTAAAAAAATAGATAGAATTACTTTCCTGACGAGTGGTAAAATTAATGTATGTGCCATTGTTGGCTTCAAGCCTACAAAGTTTCATCCAAATTTCATTCAAATCAGAGCTTTCACGTAAGAACCGATAATACAAAAATATTTTCGAATGTTACATTTTTTAACACCGGTAAATTGCTTCAAGTACCATACTTAGAAATCGTTCATTACGAAATTTGGCAAATTGCAGAGAAAATTACTTAGCTCGATTCGAATATCCTTCTGATCTCATCTTACCAACCTGTTTATCGGTTAGCTGTTTGTCACGAGTATACTCGCTATGAGGAAATGACAATATTTTGTGTTATGACGAGTACACTCGTCGTGCTTAAAAGATACTTACAATTCGCTGTTTAAATTTCAACTCGATAATTGCAGTAAATTGTAGTGACGAAGTTAAAAAAATAAAAGAATCGTTTCGTTACAACATAATTCTATATTACATAACAGTCATAGATACTCTATGTTCGACGAGTATACTCGTCATTGCTCGCTTTTTGCGACATATTTCAGCTACACAATTTTCAAAGAGGTCGCGACAGCTAACTGGTTATAAAGTAATGTGAAAGATGAATCGATCGCGAAAATGATCGAACGCAACGAGTGGAATACGAAATGACAAACACGCATCGAACTTTCGATGCGTAATCGAATGATCGCGATCCGCGAGTTTGCGCGACGTTTGCATTGCAATCGGTGTACACGCGTCGTAATCGTCGCTGAATGTCCATTCGCTGCCACGATAATCCGTTTATCCACTTCTTCTCTCTTTGTCCCAGTTTACTAATGGCAGTTCGCGAAAGCACGTTTATCCCGGAACGAAATTGATGCCGATTACCTCACGGAAATAGGCGTAACCGTTTATTTTCCGTTCGAACGCGGGCACATGGTATCCGCTGGAATTTTCCATGGATTTTGCGATTTATTTAATCTATGCGTGCACACGACTACGATCACACGATGGAAATTCGTGTATTTTTCGTATTAGACTCTTTTTGCTACTTTCTTTTTTTCATTCAAAGGAAATCTCATCGATGAATCGTTAGATATGATAAATTATGTTAACGTGATTTCTGCAATGATCTGGCGTTAAATGGCAATTAATATTTTCTCAGCAGTAACGTCGGTGTGAATTGAATTCTTTCAGCGTGAACAGCGACGGCCTGTCACCCCTGGATGTTGCGGTGCTCAGCAACAATAGGCCGCTTGCAAAAATGCTGGTCGCGTTCGGCGCACAGGAGGGTAACCAGTGTAAGTACACAGGAATTCAATTGGAAATTTCGTTTGTTACGTTTATCCAGTTCTCGATCGGCGCGAAAATTCCTTTAACACCCTTTAACTCTCAGTCTTCAACAGCGTTGTATTCTACGAAGTATGGTTTAACGATAACATTGCCATTGCTTAGTTTAGTTTAATTTAATTTCAAATTGTATATTTTTTCTTCTTTTTTTTTTATTTGGATGAATTTTACGAGTAAATTTTTCTGGCGTGGTACTATGTCGTGTTTAATAAGTGTTTATCGTGTGTTTGATTCTAGTTGAATCTAGTGCTTAAATCTAAAGGGTAATGCCAAGGACGTGTCAAGAAATTGAGTAACTAGTGGGTTTTGATGGTTATTAACTCTTATGTTATATCTATTACCGAATTTGGATATTTCTTCTTTGAATGTGGGTGTCTTGAGGTCCCGATATATTGTTTCGTTGGTAGCATATCAAGGTGCATCTATCAAGGATCTTAGAGTTTTCGATTGGAATCGTTGAAGAATTTCTATGTTGGAATTACTTGTTGTTCCCCATAGTTGGATTCCATGGGTCCAAACAGGTTTTAATATGGCCTCATATAGCATTATTTTACTTTACGTGCTTAAGTTGGAACGTCTGCCAACGAGCCAGTAGAATTTTTTTAATAAATTGTATATTTATCGTTATTTCCTTCGCTCGTCTAACTCTACGTAAATTCTTCTATCATCTGATCGATCGGTTTCTCAATTTTTGTTAATATAAGAATTTGCAAGAACGAAGATTTATTTATTTACGAAGTTTATTTTATTAAATTCTCGCCTCACTTGGCTACAAAAGTACATAATATTTACTACGTGTTAATATCGTTCAAGCTTTATTTCATTTGGTTATCATTAGACTATGAACATTTTTTAATTGAACGTTTTATCGTGAAATTGTATTACGTGAAACTGTTTCAGGTTCCAGCAAAGGAGAATCGAAAAAGGGAATCTGTAATTCAGTAATAAATTTTATAATGCAATAATATAATTATCTCTTCTTGTAACGAAAGTTTTGCTCGGTTATGAGAAAGAGAGAGAAAGTTTTTGATCTTTAAAGGCCATCACACGCTGAAGTTTTTCTCTTAGGTTTTCCATCTGATGTTTCTTATCAGTATCATCTAGTAATAGTGAAACACTTAATTCCACTTCTTAATTTTTAATCTAAAAAAGATGTAACGAGACGAACTCTCTGGCTCGTGATAGCCTTTAAGGGTTGGGAACTTCTCCTCTTATAGTTGATGATAGCTTCTCGCATGATAGCCTTTAAGGATTAAAAACTTCTGCTCTCATAACCGAGCGGTGCTCCTGTTATACGCGAGATAGGAATTATAAACTTCATAAGTAAAGGACTTAGAAATTTTCTTCGTCGATTCCTTCGTCCATGGGGGAAAGATCGGGGCAGAGGGTAAAAATGTGCAGAAAATGAGAAACTTCGCAAAGATTCTTCAAAAATTTACAGCGTTTGCGGAGTAGTTTGTTTTGTTCAATCAAATCGATGTTTCAGACCGTTTCGGTGTGGAAAAGCAGGTAAATTGAACACCTCTCGATAGGTGGCCTCTGTTTCGGAAAACAATTGCTTGCGAATTTCTCGTTTGTATGGTCAGAGTAAAAAAAAAAGTACAGAGAAGTTTGATGAATGGCACGAAACCCCAAAATCTTTTTATTTTCCACCCTCGAGATAATTTGTTGGTAGCTTCAGTTGGTTCACGGCTACAGGGAACACGATCCGAAAAATATATAGTTCAATGTGAAAGTTTACTCGTGTACGTGGCGAACGACCAAATTCGAAAAGATTGCACGATGGATTCATAGTGACCTAAAAGTTGGAGAGGAATTAAAGGGAGAGAAAAAAAAACGTAGCGATTTTTAGTGATGAAAAAAAAGAGAGGGAGAGGAATAGCCGAACAGGATAGAATTCCTATTAGTATTGCGCAGTCTGTAATAAAAATGCAGTCGAACTTTATTGCGTTTCGACCGCGATGGAACAAAAAATATAACGAGAATTCGAGGCTTGTGAAAAGGAGCGAAGAAACTTTCCACCGAGCCTTTCTCCTCATCTGCCAATTTACAAGTGTAATCGCAAGCGTAGAATCTCGCTCCGCTGATAATTAAACTCTACAACCTTTCCTCTCTTCTTTCGCTTTTCGACGAAAATTAATGTGATATCGCCCTTACGATACCGCTTTTCCATTTTAATCTAATCTTCCAGAATAATCTCCGAAATACTCGTACAATCGGTTACTATCTGATCGTCTATTGTATCGTGACAAAGATGTTACTTTCAATAATATGTTTGGTATTCAATTTTGTATGAATTGCGAAAACGATAGATAACGCTTCATTAGACCTGTCAAAAGGAAGAGACAAAAAGATAGAAATAAAAATTTCAATTAAAATTTGAAATATTGCAACAAGCGCGTTAGCTCTCGAAATATGTGTGCTTTCAAGTTCTCTATTAATTAAATTGAAACATATGTACAGAGAAGCGATACAATTATTTATTGTTAGTCATATGAAAAGGCAGAGGCGACGAGATGCAAGATAAAATTTCAATTAAAATTTGAAATATTACAACAGATATATTAGCTTCGGCAATATCTCCATGTTTCAAATATTTTATTAATTAAATTGAAACATGTGTTGAAAAAGATCGAAGAAGTACTCTTTATTAGTGGTATTGAAAAGAGGAGATAAAGGGATGATTAAAATAATTTCAATAACACGTTTGGTATTCAATTTTGTATGAATTGTGAAAATAATAGATACACTTCATTAGACCTGTTAAAAGGGAGGGACAAAAAGATACTAATTAAATTATGAAATATTGCAGCAAGCGCGTTAGCTCCAAAAATACGTCTGCTTTCAAATTTTCTATTAATTAAACTGAAACATAGGTTCAAAGAAATAATATAATTCATTAGACGTAAGAAAAGCAAGAGGTGACGTGATACAAAATAAAATTTCAATTAATGTGAACTCTAACAATGTCTTTGGTTTGAAATTTTCTGTTAATTAAATTGAAACATATGCTAGTAGACACATTAAAAGAAAGAGGCGCCAAGATACAAGATAAAATTTCAATGAAAATTTAAAATATCGTAACAAATATATTGGCTTGAGCAACATTTCTGGCCTCGATATACATACACATGTTAAAGTATGCGTACATCGAATTTTCTACCCGTGTTCGTTTACTCTTTGTTATTCCTTAATTTCTAGCGTAACTCACTCTCGCCAAAGTTAATATTCGCCGATTAAAGTTTCAATTGAAACGGTTAAGCGAATCTGATGTATTTATGCAAGACGAGTAATCTTCCTTACGAGAGCGAAATTACTTTTATAATGGAATTCCATCGGTTTACGCCACGTTTTACACGTTCTACAATGTAATACTCGTTTGTTTACTTCGGAGATTTTAATGATGTAACGCTGTTACCAATCTGATTTATGCTGGCATTAAAGTCTCTTGAATTAAAATCTCCACTTTTCTCGGACGATTCTGCTTTATTTAAAGTGAAAGCGTGATGTAATCTTCAACGAAAAAAAATCAAGATTTTTTTTTATTATATAATGTGAAATGTCGTCTTGGTTTCTTCCTAACAGTTTTATTAATTTAACTCCGATTCTTTAGACCAATTTCTTCTATCTTCTGCTCTTAAAAATCAAAAATTTGCCTTTGCTCTTTCTCGAACATTTATCAATCGAAACCTACGCTTTAGAAAACACTTTCGAATACACTTGACCTCTTGAAAGTTAAACATCTGTCTTCGCTTTTTCTCAAAAGATTTGTATTACTCGAAATGTGTAAATAATACTTTGGAAAAACTTCTGCGAGTGCACTTAATCTCCTACAAAAATGATAAACTTGTCGTGGTTTTTCCCCAAATTTCTAAACTTAAATTTAATTCGTTCGAAACATTTCTTTCAATTATTTCTTCGCATTTCGTCATTTAGAAACTAGAGACTCGTTTCTCCTGGTTCTTTTATCTTGATCTTCGTCTCGTTAGTTTAGAACAAATTTTTTAGAGAATTCTTTTTCAATAGAAATAGCCATACTGTAACAAGCTCAGTTTATGAATGAGGGGAAATAAAAATTATCTCGTCATCGATATCTTAATCTCTCGTTACTGTCAGAAACCACATGGAAAGTTGTAAAATGACACGATCAGAGATAAAGTCCCTTGGCAGAAAGTGAAAATCGATATCCGATGTGGACACAATTGTGGCTAAACGATCGCGACGTAACCGTCTGTCCCGGATGCAAACCACCGCAGATTTTACATTCATAAACACCGGGTACGAGTTGAATCGGCTCAATTAGCCGGATGATTTTTGCACTATTCTCCGCTCACAAACCACGTTGATTCGTGCAATTGACTCCATTACGCGTTTCCTCGATAGTCCACTCTTGAATTTCGTCTACCAACCTTTTTTATTTCTCCTTTTTTTTTCTCTTTCGTAATTTTTCCACCGGTCTACGGAGAGTTAAATTGTTTCCTAACAAAGTCCATTCGTGACGTTTGAAAAATTGGCCTTCTCTGCCAGAAATTTTTTATTTTTTTATTATGATTCTCGTTTTGTTTCGTAATTTGCGAAATTGTGAGTTCGTGAAATTCGAAGATGCAAATAAGGAATTTTTATGTTCACTCTTTTTTTTTTCTTTTTTTTAAAAATATCAGTTGATGTAAGCATAGTGGGATGGATGATTATGTAAAGAAATCTTATAAAGTTTTAGTATCAAACGAGAGATTCTCTTGGTTCTGGTTTTATAAAATTGTCTTTCATAAATTATAAAAGCCTGTCTTGGTGCTCTTCTGAATTTCGATTTAATTCTCCAGAGACGTTTCTACAGTGACACTTAAACTGTCAAAAATTGAAAACTTATCTTTCATTTCTCTGCAATTTTCTTTGGTCTTTCTCGAACTTCCTTTGATATTGAACTTTCACAAGGAATCTTTTTGATTCTGTTTGCGCAGTCAAATCTCCAGAGTCCCTGGGCAGTCACTTGGCTTCGTTGCTGTTGGAGGCTGAACACAGAGTTCAAGAACTCGGCGGCAGTACTTCCGGCAGCGGTGGGACTACCCTCCTGGAACCACCAAGCAGTCATAGATCAAGTTTTTCGTCGCAGCACAACAATCTCACGGGATGCGGCGGTAGCGCGGAGGACAAGCAACTCGCTTTGTGGGAAAGAAGAGCTAGAGCGCTTAGAAAAATGTTGCTTGGATTCGATCAAGCGAGTAAGTCATACACAAGTATCATTTTGATTTTATATTTTTTAACGCGACTAAAAAAAAAAAAAAAAAAAAAAAAAGAAAAGAAAAGAAAAACAGAATTTAAGTAAAAATTTGCTTTACCTGCTAAATATTATAAGAATTACTCTACTTTAGATATTTTAGATACTTTTGTAAATTGTATGCATTCTGTAAGATTTGTACACAATTAAACTTTCCAAAAATGCATAAACAGTAACGGCTAATACGAGAGTAGAAAATTTTTAAATAAAATTGACAATACTAATCTATTTCAGGGCCACCAGACATGCCATTTTTGGTCGCAGTGGACGTCACAGGAACAAATTCTGTAACAGTGAGGTTTCAAGAACCAGATTCCCATGATTCTCCAATCTGCACAAAATTTAAAGTCCAATGGAGTATCAAAGAAGATTTCTCGGTGATCTGTGGCGAGAGAGAGGTGCTAGATATGAAACAAAGGGAATGCAGGATTGACGATCTGATTCAGGGACAGAAGTATTATTTTCGAGCAGCTGCTGGCAATTTGAAGGGCTACAGCAGGTTCAGGAACTCGACTCCCGCCCACGTAACACCTAGCAGTACGATCATTTTTTTTATTTTTTTTCTATAGAGTGCATTGCGAATGAAGGGCGTATGCAGAAGGCTATTTTTGTTAATTTCCTGACCTTTATGCCACTCGGCTGAAAAATAGTATCTCAGAATGAAATGAAATAATCTAATAGATTCAAAGATATAAATCTTAGTATAAGTTTCTTATAAGAAACGAATATGTTTAATTGTTATGTTAGTTTAATCGATATTAGTCTGCATAAATAATGTTCAATATCGATATTTTTTAAATGTTCAGGAAAGAAAGAAAAATACATATTTGCTCTGCAAATGTTGAATTTTAAAACTGTCCTTCTATAAAAGGTAGGACATGTAACTTGTCACGTGTCTTTTACATATAAAACATCGAGTAACACAGCTGGAAAGTACAGAACGAAATCGATCTCGAATCTGATCCATATTTAGCTCGCGCCTAGATTTCGCTCGATTGCATTCGAATCCAGTTAAATTTAGAATTTGCATTGCACACGTACCGGTCGTTTGGTTTATCGGAGTTTTTAAAACTCGAAGTGAAGACACGTAACTATTGTTCCAGGCTGGAGAGACATCGATGGCAGAGTGCCAAGGTTTGCCGGCCGATTGGAGCAGCTGAATACTTTATTCACGGATATCAGGCGCCCAGAGTACACTCAAGAAACGCCGGCCGTGCAGAGGCGTAATCACAAGAAGAAGACAACGATAAAACAGCTCTTTTCGGCCACCAGCAAGTTTCAGAAGAATCTGAGACGCGGCGTTTTTCTCGCCTGTTTACTCTATCACGAAGATAAAATATTGGTAACGAACGAGGATTTCTTACCTGTGATCGAAGTCGACGAGACTTACCCTAGCTGTATTTATAACGACTTCCATTGGCTGATGAAAGTGGGCTGCACTTGGGACGATGTTAAAATTCTCCGTCAAAATATGGAGAAAAGTCACAGCAGTTCAACGAATCACTTCAGGATAAAGCTTTTACAGGCTGCTGCACAAATGCAGGTTTGTTTCCTATTATATAAAATTATTAAACATTTGTTAAAGATTAAAATGAATTACAGACTGATGAGTAATTTTTGGTCATTGGTTCTTATAGGCAGCGCTGTGTATACAAGACATTGGTCAGTTGTACCATAAACCCATTAGAGACGTTCAAGGCACCCTGGTTTTCTCCACAGTGAATTACATAAAATCCCCGAAGTTGATCTCAGTGTTGAATAGCAGATGGTTGCCACTCAGCAAAGTCACGAAGAAAGTCATTATTCACGAAGATAGTAACGTAGCGGATATTTTAATAGCCAGTATACAGGAACAGATGACTTACCACCAAGTTAGCAGTATCAAGCTTTCAAAGGGGCTTTATCTTGGTTATCTGAAGATGCAGAGTAGCGTCGATCTTATACAAGTCGTGGTACCCGCAAAAGCACCTAATGTTTTGCCTCATTGTAAGATCCGTGATAACCCACACGTCTCTGCGTAAGTATTGAGTCGACGAAAATAGTATCTTCATACGTATCATTGCGGATTTATTAATCATTGTTATTTATATTTCCATAGCGAGGAGTGGGATTATCTGAAAAGGATAACTCGCATTCACGCATCAGACGCGTCAGTCAAAGACTGTGAAGAGAAAGAAAACGTAACAAACGAAGCCCAAGGTACAGAACAGCAGAAATTGTTCGTCGACCTGGTCGCTGCTACAGCAAGGCGATTGTTCAATTATATGGAAATCAGTCCTGAAGACTCTTTGCTCCATCGACTTTACGACGCCGAAGTTATCGATCTGACTCACGATGTGTCCTTTCTGATCGCTGTGCCTCCTGCAGAAACCGCCTGTTGCGTGCCTGGAACCAGAGAAATCCTTCTTCAACGTGGTGATCTTCTCTCGTTGCCCATCCAAGTATTCGAGATGGTTCACTTAAATACCTATCAGAAGGATGTGATCAACAGATATTCAAGACTAAGTTGCATTCTTGAACTCGACACGGCGCAAGCTCAGTACAACCACAGAGAAGCCTTCAGTTCTCTGGAGTTAAGCGTGGCGAAGGATAAGTTGGCCAGGCTGCAAGATCTGCAGACTCAAGTAAACACCGTGTGGAAAGGAGCCAGGTGGCTCATAGACGTGATCACGTTCGCTAGAGATCGCGGTTCTTCGCAGCAGAGCGTAAGTTGAACTGACCAATCCTGTGATCTGTGTAAAATTATTTAAAATCCAAGTATATCGCATTAGACAACTCTATAATTCATAACTACAGGGTTCGTCACAAACAGTTGGAATTTCAATGAAGCACCTGCTCAGCCTCGACCGAAACAGAAGCAACAGCAACAGCCTAAAGAGAAGTTTACTCCAATTACCGCCACGCGATCCGAAGCTGGTGAAATCTAGTCCAGGTCGAGGCAGCTGGCCAGGACCTAACATGTCCAATTCTTCCTCAAATCTGCTCACAACGGAGTTCAGTAAAAGCGAACAACAATTGCCCAGTGGCCAGTATATTCGCAAGGGCAGCAACACTTCAAATGTGTCGGCCGGCTCAGAGCCTGCAAAGTCTACGGTACCCATGAGCAGCCCCAGCAATCTAAGTAACGCGACCAGCGCTGGCAGCAACAATCATCTGGTACCATTACAGAACACCAGGTTACCGCCTTCCAAATCCGAGGACACTCTGATCCTAACGAAATACAAACACAGTCCCAGAAATAGGTCAGCTACGATCACATCCGCATCGGCCAGCACCAGTCCTTTACTCAGCATAAAACCTATGATCTATGGTGGCTCGCTCCTAAGCGTGTCAACAGCCATGACAAACACGACGAGTCTGTTAAGTGTCAGCAACACCAATTCCGACAGTTTGCATTCGCTAAGTAGCGACGAGTATTCGACGCCTAACTCGAGTGTCTGCATAAAGAGTGGACATACGAAGAGCAAATCGACCAAGCCCACTGCTAGCGTCGCGGCCACGGCCACTGGTTCCTTGGAAAGTCAACTGGAGGAGGAGAAAGACGAAGCAACGTTAATGCCTGCTCCTCTGCCGGGCATTCTTCAGGTAATATTTGTCAAGTTCCAAGTATCAATTTTTCAAGTAGAAGTTAGAATTTACATGGAGGAAGAGTCAATATATAATGAAATAACAGGATTGGGATCCTGTGTAGTTAAATATTATGACAGAAATCACCACGGAAGATTATTCTTTTCTGAAAAGAATCGTGTTCGTCTTATTGTTAGTTACAACATGATCGTTGCTTCATTCTCAAGATTCACGGGGGATTACAATTACGAACAACGATCGTAATAATCTTGGGAGCAGCTAGTACAATTTGTCACGGTTGTTTCCCATTAGCCAAGGAATTATTCCTTGCGCAAGCTTCCTTAAAGTAACACTTATTCCAATTCTAAACCGCAAAAGCTTATTATTACCTATTGGGAAACTACTCATTGAGTTTAAATAATATTTTTCCTTGTAGGGAACACAAGTCTAACCTGATTGTAGTTAAAAACAGCTCACTTGGTCTTCTAGTGCAGACCGATGTAGCAGACATATGAGTAAGCCGTCACACACCGCTAAGTTTCAGTGCTTGTCTCGCTCAGATGCGCTTTCCAGATTACGCTTTTCGTGTATTATCGATCTAGCAGAGCATGAAATTTCGTCCGAGCTTTCAACTTAACGTAACACGATTGTTTCCATGTTAATCTAGGTATAATTTTTCTAACGATAAATAAAAATCTTTGATCTGAATGCGTGCTGCATATCTCTTTATCTATGTCATTTTAAATCGTTACTACCATTAGGTAAGCAATCTTTTTCTTCTTTTTTTTTTCTCTCTTTCAAATGTTTTGAACACTAACGTTTACCTAATTTACTATTCGTCGTTAACAACAGCCAGATGCATCGAGCAACGTGCTGTCACTGCGCTGCCACCTAAATGTCATTGCATATGCTGATTTTACAGCAGACAATTTGTATCTGTACAGTCTATAAATTACCTAACGGCATCGTCTGACCATAGACCCGGTATTTTTGCAGGTTTACGCGGCCTATGAAACCGGCCTGGCTTCCGGAACCAGTCTCAAGTTACACGTTACTCCGAGGACCACGGCCAGAGAAGTTGTGAATCTAGTTGTGAAGCAGCTGAACATGGCGGTAGTGTTAAAGGGTCAAGAAGGGCCCATTTACACGGCTGACGAGCTGCCGAATTTTTGCTTGGTGGCTGTGATCGGTGCCAGAGAGCGTTGCTTGAGAGATGACTTCAAGTTGTTGCAGCTTCAGAATCCTTGGAAAAAGGGCAGGTTGTACGTGAGGCAGAAACAAGATGTCCTTGCAGCCCTTGAGCACAGCAGCAAGCACACCGCGTATTTATAGCATAAGTAACGAAAGGGAAGATGACAGAAACAGATTGTGATTAGATAGAAAGTACGTCGAGAAAGGGAAAAAGATAATTCCTGTCGCGGCTCACGATGTCTACCAATGTAAGAAACGCTGCGTCTCATTAATAATTGGCGATAGAAGCCAAAGATCATTTAGTATAATGCGTTCTGTGTCTCGTAGTAATTCGAGATTAAATAGACGTTATAGACATTTTTTTGTTTCTCCACTGTATTTTTCTTGTTCGTTTTAATACAGAATAAATGACGTAGATTCCCAGTCGTCTCACGAGACGCAGAATGCATTAAGATGTACATAAAATAAACGCTTGGCTACATGAGAAATTTTCAATTGTATCTCTCGAGGCTCTAACTAAATTACACGTAATTAAGTAGGGAAGTGAAAGGGAAGAACGACGATCGTCTGAAAGGATGAGAATTTAAAATTGCGTTTAGGCGAACCGGAGTACATTCCAAACGAGTTTTCGATCCGACTGCTGTAATTTTGCGCTGATGGACTAGATAGCGTTCCAAGGGAATGGATAATACTCAAGGTATATTATACTGTTATATTTTAGGTACCGATCTCAGTGTTTTACTCGATATACACGCGTCACCGGTTATAAACGAGTCACATGCTTAAGAAATCTCATTGTTGTCCCAATTGTATTCGACGTGTCCAAGCTACGCGCAAGATACATCTTTTCTTATTCTTATTCCCAACTTTCTTTATCTTCCAAAAGATTACCCAATTTCGATAAGAAATCTTGGACACGTAGAATGAACTGAGAGCACGAACTTTTCGAGATAGAAGAAGTTTTATATTTATATTTTTAAATCCACCTAATCACCCAAGGATTTATTTCAGCAAGTAGTTCTGCTTGACTGAGCCTTTGTCACCAGGTTCAGGAGAAATACGATCCTCGAAACGATTTCTTCTCTATGAATCGGTTTCTTCGATCTGTTAACATTGCATTGTTTTACTACGAAATGATTTCTATCCATTAATTTTTTCTTGTTTGCAAATAACGAGAACAATGAAAGCGCCCTGAACATTCAAAGAGAATCAGACACTCAAAGTTCTTGGAAGATTGCGACTAGAGCAGATTACTATTACGCATTAAAATATAGTAGAAGAAACGTGATCCAGATAAAAGAGGCTTATAGACTGTTGCGTAGAAATAAAAGAAAGAGTATTACTATGGCTATTAAGATTTTTATTCTCGTCAAGACCGCAGTTATTTTATTACATTATAATTGTGTTCGCTGTTCTTCGTGTTCTTCAAACTTATTTTCTGTTTTAGAGTATTTCCTGTTTGTAGAATTTTTATATCATCGAACGAACATTGTCGTTTGCTTCTTTATTGCTACTTCGCCGGAGAAGAAGAGCGTGTCGAGATCGATTTCGAGCTGTTGACGATCTTGTTAGAATTCCAGGCACTCGAGGACTTCCTAATAAGCGACCTAGACGACGCGTTGGTGATAAATATGGTGCAGAGTGGAAAATGTAAAAAATACACCCTAATCATACGATACCGCTGTCCGACACTTCGTGTAGTATACAATATTTTAAGATTCTAAGGCGATACGTCTTCTTAAATTTCTGTCAATGATTGAATTTTAAAACTACGACTTGAGTATTCTACAAGAAATGTTATAAATCTCTCAATTTTCGTTATATGATAATTAGTGTAAGAAAAGTTGACATCGCTATTGGAAATCCGTCCTTTATCTTTCGTAAACGAAACTTGAAAATTCGATTCGCTTCGGGTTCAAACAATAAAACAGTGGTATCGTGCGTCGAGGGGCCACCTAAGTTTAAACGAAAATATACAATGCAGATATTTTTTTATCGAGAAAATAAAAGAATGGTAGCGAGTTGGAGGAAGGGATGAAAAAGAGATTTTTACTATATTTTACCAGAATGCGTACTCGTTCGACGAGGAACGCGAACGGTACGCATTTCCAACGGAAATACGGAAATCTGTCTGTGTGTCGATATCAACAGATGTGACTAACCAAGAGGAAGAGGTGCGTGATGAAGAATGGCAGTAGGCAAAGAATGGTGGGAAAAAGATCTTAACAAAACGCTAGAAAATTTATTAGCTCTACCTGAGTATTTATCGATGTTGAGTGTAAAATAATCATTAGCAGTTAAGTGTTACTGTGGGAGGAAAACGAATTTTAAGACTCGAGAAGCCCTGGTTTTCCTCTCAGACAGCAGTTCCAAAAAAATAAAACAAAGAAATAAAAAAAAAAACGCAAGATGAAAGAACTACTTGTAAATATTCAAAGAAATCTATGTATGTATAAAATATAAATGAAAATTATCGAAGAAATTGAAGTCGATTATTTTTCACCAAATCGGGCTCTTATTTTAGAGGAGCTATTTCAACTACAGTAACCTGGACAGCAACGATTTCAAATCCACAAAATGGAACACTAAGAGAAGTCGATGGAAATTATGGCCCAGCTCGAAATAATTTTGGGAATAGGTCGAGTAAATTGTATTTACGTTTCTGTTGCCCTTGGTAAAATTCATTCGATTACGTTAGAGCTCGTATATTTTATTTCATTAGCCAGAGCGAGTCGTAACTCTCGAGGTGAGGCAAAATGAACCCGGACCCTCACGACCGACAGTCCCGCTGACCCACTTCCGTCTTGTTTCTCGTCTCATCTTGCTTTGCCACCTACTCCTTATTTATCCCCCACCTGGTGTAATTGTGCACTCTGGTCTTCCGGCTAGTTCCCAAGAGATCTGTGGTAATGAAAAACTGCCAGGGCATCGCCTCCGAGGAACGGTGCCCCCTCGTAGGTCAGGCAACTTATTCTCAACAGCCGGCATCGATATCCTGGCATTTTAATAACTGTCAGTGCGGTGACTACGATAAATTTGCATACAGATGTAACGAAGGTAATTTAGAAAATTATCAACGAATATCGGGACTTGGATATTCAAACACTAAACTCACACTAACTTTAACACGATCGCTGTACAAACACAAACTAGCATCTCCGTTATTGAACTGCTGTCAATTAAAACTTGCCAGAGTCAGATATTTTGATATCTGCGATCCGCTTGCAGATATAGCACTCTTGTATTGCAAGATCGATTGAAGAGAGACAGAAGTCTGAGAGATGAACGTCGCCACGATTAATCACAGTCGCAATCCAATTGCACGCTAGACAGCGACTACTAGGTGACTGAAATCACAGGGGAAGATTGTGAACGATCTGGCTGCGAATTAGATGAAACTTTCTACGCTTGAAGAACACCCAAAAATATTGTAGGCGCGTATTTGTTTCACTCAGACCCTCGTCCTAATCTCCGCTCAAACTTCCATCAAAATCTTTGTCCTAAGCTTAAGTCGTGGATTGGGCGAAGGTTTGGGTATAGGTTTTGGTATAGGTTTTGGTACAAGTTTGGATCGTGACTTGAGTGGAGATTAGGATGGAGCTTTGGTGGACAGAAATTCTTATCTACAATGTTCGGCTGCTCGCCAGGCCTACAAAGTTCCATCCGAATGGGAACCGGACCGTTCACGACCTGTCCTTCTCAGTACCGTATGCACGCTCTACCGGAGAAGTTCACTGTTGGAGTTCGCATAATCGCATCAACAATACAGCGTTATTTGCTCTGAGTTAATGCCTTTATTCACTATGTTCCTTGCGCCATCGCGATAGACAAACATCTTCAAAAGACTCGTCAAATATTTTGGGACAATTTTTTGAAACATCAAGATGAATCTCATTCTGGAATAATGGACACTTTATTCATCATAAGTATAGTAAATAACAATTTTTAAGAGTATCAAACTTTCAAGGTTTACTGAAAATTCATCAAGCACAGTTCATTAATTTGATCGAATAACGATCGTCGAAGAAATGTGAGCTGAAAATATTGGAATAAAATAGCGAAGGAGTAGGATAAATGTTACAAGGGTGTAAAATTTGGAAGTTACGTCGCTGCAATGGCCGTAAATTTGCTTTTGTGGGTGCATATACAGTTAATAGTCATTGTCAGCAGGACAGAACCGCACGAGGAGATTGGTTGACCCGCAGTCCGGATTCGCCCTCGGCTGACCCCGTTGTTAACTGACCCACTGACGATATTGATAGCGGGATACCACGGTGCTCGGTTAGCATCGGTCTCTCGCGTTCGTTCTTCGCGTTACTCTATCCCTGAAACGGCGTTGAAAAAATGCCTGTTAATTTCCATCCGCCTGCAAAGCCAACTAAAGTCATTCCAAAAATTATACATTATAGTTCAACTAATTATACATTCTATATCTGTCTGCGTATAATACAATCGTTCGAAATTGTCAATTCACGAGTCAGATGCAACGTAGAAAAGCAACTTCAAGAATCGAAAATTCCTATATAATTTTCAACGTGGTTTGATAATTATATATTCGAATCGAAGCATAATTATAATTATCTGTATATTTGGATTATTTGAATATTTGATATCCTCAAATTGAAAATGAGATATGAACGAGCCGCGGAAATATTACACGCCTCGCTTGGAAAGCACAAACTTTTTCGGAATATCCGATAACACGTTTAAAACGCCAACTGGTACAGGACAATCCTCACCCTTCCACCGTGAAATTTGTTTTCGATGAAACCACGCGTCCAATACGGTACGAAAGTTGGCAAATGCAGCCCAGTTTCCTAACAATCTCGCATCGCCTCTAATAACGACATCAGGATGCCGTAAACGCGATCCTCCTTGACGAATATGCAGCGCTCGGCGCATCTGTGATCTCTGTGTTCGCACGTCTTTCGATCGATGGATTACGACACGCCGCATTGTGCTTAGAAGTGCTCCCGAGGCTGTCACGAGAATCAGATTGCCGTAATAATTTGATTGATATTCGCTCTCCTTCGCAGAAAACGCTCGAGAAGATGGAGATAGAGCAGCCAGTCGGTGGGTTGGCTCGGCTTCTTGCGCAGCGTGGAACACCGAAAGCCGAGAAAATGCAAATACGTGGCAGGAGTAAGACAATTTTCCAAGTTAGGAGATTTAGGAATTGTGGGAAATGAAATTTATGGAAAGTTAATTGGTTAACGACAACGATAATGTGCAAGCTTTGGCCTGGCAGAGATAGGAAATTTCTAACAATAAAAATCAGAACGTGTCGAGGAGGAAAAGGTTTATCAGTTTAGAAAGAGAGAAGAAAGAGTCTCCTTATTTGTAAAAAGAGTTCAGTCTTGATTAAATCACGACAGTTTAAAAATCGTGCAAACTGAAGATTCTTGAAACTTGGAATACCATAAAATTATAGATTTTAGAAGAAAGTAAATTAATTATGATTAGTTCATGAAGATTAACATTGCATTCTTTTGTTTATTAGAAAACAGTCCATCGGGACGCCTGTTTTAATTGCTTTAATGAATTTAATTTTCGTTTCAACGCGCTGTCCATCGCTTCAGTTGCTTGCCCGAGTAATTTTATCGAAGCGCGCGAAAGCTAAAATTGCGCCAGTTGTATCGATATCACTGAAATAATTGAACCTACGCATTATACACGACGATAGCTCTGACTTTCTACGTTACTCGATCGAAGCTAACAGAAGCTAAAATGCGACAATTAGTAGAATCGCGAGAAGAGAGATTGGATCGACGCACCATATGCGTCAGTAGCAACGAATACGTTAAAGTCAAAAGATTAAGAAGGCGAGAGAGAAAATTTTGGAAATAAACGGTGTCGTGGATGTTGGGATACGACGAGGTATAATACGACGGACGATGTTAATAAGAAACAGTAGGTCAACTTGTGTAGAACGAGGCTAGAAGCTCCTGGCAAATCCGGTGTCAATGAGATCGATTCACCCGGCATCGTCGCTCCAGTTATTGACAGGGAACTGGACCGTCTAGTTCTTTCTCGACGACGCTTCTTGCATCCACTGCAACAACGTGGACTACGAACAGAGGATGTGTAACAATTCGTTCTGGAAAGGATATCCAGTTGCCTGGATCTCGAAGCCGGGTTATACTTCGCCGAACACTTCAGATTTTTTGTTACCAGCTAAGGAGTGGTGCTTGGAACACTTACATTTTTAACGTGTTTTTTCTACTTCCGTAACTAACCGATGATTTAACTTCTTACGGCTAAAAGAATCTCCGACAGTTTGTACCAATATGTTGGATCGAAGTATATATTTCGATTCGAAGAACGTAATTTATTGTACATAAATCATAGCACATAGATTACGTAGTTATATACGTATTTTATCGAAGGCCATTTCAGCCTCTCGGAAGACAAATTCATTAACTTTACTCCGTCAATTTTTTCCTTTCATCGCACAGCTATATGATTAATATTCGATTCTCAAGGAAGAAGGAAATTTATTTCATTTTATCTATAGTAATCACCTCGTCTTTTGGCTTAGGATGGCTCCCGGCCTCGTGTCATAAATGCGTAATATTTCGTCTAATATTCTAAGAAAGAAATATATACAAACCAAACAATCGTTTTTACAAAATACGTATGTTTAACGTAGCTGTATATATATCGTCAAATAGCAACGCTATGCATCAAAGGGTTAATAGGATCTCTCCAACTTGAGGGTTGAATTTAGAAATCATTCAACGCTTCTAAGCAATTTTATTTTCCTGTACACCTACTCTATGCTCCTCATTCTCGTATTCTATGCTTCGAGTTCAATTATTCAATTCTCCAATATATTTGTATTTGATTGTGATTCAATAATCACAGCGGAACGTTTGTTCTTATGCTGTTGGAAATACAAAAACCAGCATCGCTAAAGGACAACTTGAGCGAGGCCAGCACAAAGAACCACTTCGAGTTCTTAAGGGGAAACAGATCTACTAAGAGTAGTATAACAGACTCTATAGTCGATACAACTACGAATATAATTAAAGACAATTTTCCAAGAATGAGAAGGATGTGGATGAAAGGAAAAATATAGAGATTGGGTAGTGGGATGGGCCCTAAGATTGGCAAAGGGCCTGATTTTACACGGATCTTTCAGGCTCCCGCGCACGTGTGCCAACTATATTGCGAAAGACTTATACGGGGCACAAGGTCCAGCCATTCGCCGGTCGAATTTTTACCGATCGAAGGTTAGGTTTCGCAGTTGGGTCTGCGTACCGATCTGTGGCCCCTGTAAGCCCTCTCTCTCCTTCACCAATGTCCCCGTATCACGTCAGTACAGTCAGTTCTGCTATCACGCTACTTCTCCTTGAACAATCCTGCCTTCGTCTGTCCTGCTTTCTTCCTTTTTTTTTTTCTTTTTTTAATTTCGTCGTCTCTTGAGTTCTCCTGTCTCTCGTAAGTCGTAGGATTCGCTTTTTTAATTATGGAAATTGACGACGTCCAGTACAATGCATAGACCTACATAACGTGGAATAACTGAGAAAAACTATAAAAATGAAACCTCTCTACGGACATAATTCTTAATCTCATATTCAAGATCCCGTATAAAGATTGCCTGTCCGTATATTCCCATCATAACTTTAATAGCATAATCTCCGTGGATAATGCTAATAATATGGTTCGCAGGCTTTTAACAACCGCGATCACCTCAATCTCTACAAAACCCAAGAAAATAAGACGTTGATTAACAGAGGCAGAGGAGAACCATCCGAACAAAGACGCGCTGTCTCAGCTCCACGAACAAAGAGGAATTTCGTGAACCTACACTGGCTCACGAAGATATCTGTATGCGTTATACAATATGTTACACATATATTTTACGTGTTACATAACATTTTGAAATTCCGTTATCGCCGTATGTGTTACACGAGTAGTTCTGCAACTTCATTAACGCTATAATGAGACGCAACAGTCGTGATTATATCGGTCAAATTTGAAACCAATCTGAAATTGTATATGGAAGCTGCAAGACGTTTATTGCGAAGATATATTTACGATAGTAAAAAATTAATACGCGGCATGAATAGTCATCATCAGCTAAACTGATTATTTACCTTAAAGATATATGTAGTAAAACTTAATATACGCCAAGCATGTATAGCCATATGAAACATAATATGTGTCAAGCGTGATTCCATCTCTGTAATTACCTCAGTAGTCTTGTAATTTCCACACGTAAGACCTCAGTAAGTTTCGTGTCAAACTTTACCAACGCGGTACGTACAACTCGAGTCTCGTCAGAGAGCCAGTGAAATTTGAAAACGTTCCGTACAACTCACAAAATGCGTTCGTAGAAGGTGTAATGCACACTTTCGTGAACCCACGTACGAGAAGACAAAAAGATAGAGCAAGAAGAATACAGAATAACGACAGCGTTCTGTAGAATGGAGCAAGAATCCTGCATTGTTCGAAGAGGCTGGAAGACGACGGAGAAGCTCTTATCAGAGCAATTCGTGCGGCGTGTGGTGTTATCAGGAACGACTGTACCTGAGGATCGTGAGTCAGAACAAGGCAAAAGCGGCTCAGAGTGGAGGCCACTTCTCCGGGTTGTCCCCTCCTGGCGGGGACACGTCGCGTTCTCGGAGGACAACGACGACGACGAAGGAGAGATCGCCAGTCAAGACCCCGGCGAAGAAGAAAAGAGAGACGAGTGCGGCCGTGGCGAGGCTTACCACGAGGCCGTCGCGAGCGATCAGTTCGGTGGACGTGCAGAACCGGCACGGACGTCGTCGCCGATTGTGAACCGGCAGTGAGCTACCATAGAGTACCACGGATAGAGAGCATTAGCCGGAGGATGCCTCTTCCCTTCACTGGATAACGTCACCCGATTCCTCGTGTACGTTTTCAATTCGACCTACACTGCCGGCCATAAATATTAGGACAGCCGCTTTATCGAAAAGTTCCAATAAATTTTACTCGGAACTCTTAACACTCTTCGGGTAAAATTACGCGAACAAAATGCCAGATTTATAATCACAGCGCGGCTTTTTACGCAAACTCCAATCTTTCAGAGTATAATTAAAAAAGTACAGACTCGGTAGAAAATTGTGTTACACATCAAATATCGCGTAGGAAGTTGTATACTTTTGATGTTTTACTCGACGTGCCCCATGTAGTTTTGTTTGTCTAGTTTCGAGTTTCCTGCGAATACGTGAAAATTTTGAGTAACCCGGTATATTCGGAGTAACTGGAAAACAAATACTATCAGATGTCCTAATACTTTTGGTCGGCACTGTGTGTATTTTCATAGCTTTTTATTACCGAGTCCTTGGCTATTGTGAGTTCTTTTTTGTTTGTTCATTGAGTTTCGTTCCGGTTGTTTTTTCTTCTTTTTTCTTTCTGGTTTGTTTTATTTGTTGGTGAACGTGTGGTCGAGGTGGAGGCTCAGATTGCGTTGAGGATGGTTTTTTTTTGCTAGACTTTAGAAGGTATCAAATTTGAACGGCGACCGGGGGGAATAGCGCCAGTCGGGATTGTAAGGCAGTGGGTTAAAAGACCGGATGTAACTGTTCGCGACTTCGTGCTGCAGAGATCGCTTTTAGTTTTATTTCTCTGTCTTTCGATGTTTAGTTCAGTCAGCAATGTTCTTACAGGGTTTGTGGATTTTTTAGAAGCATTAAGTGATACAGTGAATTAATTTTATTTTTCTACAAGCTGTTAAATGAACGCAGCATTTTTTTTATCGTATCGCTTTAAAATTCTTCTCTCAAAATGTTAAGGGTAGTCGACTGCCGCGAAAACAATTTTTGAAGATGTTTTTAGTCTTCCATTTAACACCTTCGCTACTCTAATGGAACGAAACATTTGCTATAAATCATATTCTGTTTCTTGTACTTTTTTTACAAAATATTCAGTGATATAACACGGTATATCTTTATTATATTTTTATATTATTATACATATTTAATAATCTCGGTAATCTCTAATAAATAGATACGGTTCCGAGATTCTTTTACTATTTTCTACCAATCGTTCATTTATTTCGTAGCTGAAAATTAAACGAGAATAGATAAAGAAATAGCTACAACCATTTCAGACAATTCAACCGGGATTATATGGTTGTTTATACACGTAAAATACATTCTTGTTGAAACACTATGCGTTCTCTGAGTCTTCTTTGCAATTTGCCACATATTACGAACATATTACTTATACAGGGTGTAACAGAACATGTACGACCCTTTGCGGCAGCTTATTGTGCACGCAAAAACAATGAAAAAGGAAACGTATGTTGTACGTGTTTTTGTTTACGATATACGACGAATTTTCTGTTTTAATTTCCTTTGTCCAATTTCCTTTACAGAACATTCGGTTGCACTCTGAAGAGTTGCCAATGTCGTTTACCAAATTTATTAAGAAGCTTGTTCTATTCTGAACGCTAGTATTTCAACATTTTCGATACATGTTGCATATCCTTACACGATAAATTCATCGTATTTCATAAACCAAAACAGATAAAGAATACTGTTTTACATTGTTTTTTGGTGTACAGTCAGCTGCCGAAGTGGGTCCCATATATTCTGTCACACCTTGTATAACGAACACACATTACGAAAACGAAATGTTCCCATTTGTACGCTGGCGAACGTGTTAAAGGAGTCTCGTACGTCTTATTATTAATTGCGAACGACTATGAAAATTAGATTCTCTTGTTTAGTGTCCTCCGCTAATTTTTCCTGGAAAACGGCCCCTCGTTCGGGAAGACAAATTCACCGAGCGTGGAAAAATTCCTGAACGTTACTTTCGCGTTTTTTTACTTCATTATTTTTTTCCTTATTCCACGAAACGGAGCAGTTTAGAAAATCGAGGAATATCGTCGCATTAAGAACGAATTCTTCTTGCTTCGCATCGTAAAATTCGCTTTAACGATCGCGCCAGGGAAGTTACCGGGGTCTCGCCTTTTTCCGGTAAGGTCATCGGTAGGAAAGCTCGCCTTATACTGCCATTAGTATAATTAACCCAGATTTTCCCGGATTTATGGTGAACGGCGTGCGGGTCAGAGCCGTGCTCACTGTATTGTAGTGCCTCGTCCACTTCGTTGTTTCTTCACTTCTTCGGTCGAAGAAGGAGCAGCATTTCTGTCGGTTGGCATAGCGAAAAATATAGCAAATTAGCCGGTGAAAAACGATGATGTAAAAAAAGAAGAGCTGGGTTTTGTACTTACAGCCTGAGATCGATAGTCGATTTTCTTCATTTTCATGTATCGCGAATTAGAAGCTAAATATAAGAAACTAAGGAATGAAAGAGGTGGAAATGAAAGAAAATTTTAAACCTAGGATCTAAGGTTGATAAACGATTTTCCTAAATTTATAATAACTATTGAATTAATATTAACGCAACTGTGAGTGGAAAAATAGATTCTGTTGTCTCTGTTCATTCTTTGAATCGGAGAAGAAATACGATTTTTCGTGGTTGGAGTCGAAATAGAAGATCAAAAAGTAATTGTGAGAAATTTAAATTCTGAGTTTACGATGATTTAGAAGACTCGTCAGTTTCAGGGCAGTAAATAGAAATCATTACGATTGAAATGTGCGAATTAGAGAATTAAGGAACGAAAAAGAAGCGCAATATTAAATTTAGAGACTGCCATGACGGATTTATTTTTGCCATTTCTCAAAACTACTAAACGTAAAATTAGACGCTAATAATATTCCTTCAACTACTGATAAAACCAGTCGAGCAATTAGAGAAAGATCGCGGGGTATCGGTTAGTAATAACGAGACATTGTACAATATTAATTCGCGTTCTTCTCGGGTAATTACCATGGAACGCGTCGACGTATTGATTGATTGCATTCGGTGGACGAAGGAGCAAACAGGGAAGTCGAGTGTGAATATTTAAGTATCATCCGAGTTGATAATTTCAATCAGCCTTCGACTGTGTTTAAAATAGGAAACGTTAATTATTATTTATGACCGTGGCGAATGAGTAATAACTTTGCATTCTCATCGAAGGTAGTAAATGATGGAAAGAAAAGTTATAAGGTCAAGATTAGAGTATTCGAAAATTAAGAGATATAATATAAGAATAAATGTTGTACAATTTTGTATTTAAACCTGATTATAATTATCTAGAAACTGGAAATTAATAGAAAATAAAATTAATTAGAAATGAAAATATCGAAACATTGAGAAAGTTAAGAATTAAAGTTATAAAATTGCATTTCAAGTTTTTCCTAAAATCAAGTATACGAAATTACAACATGAAAAAATCGAATGGTTAAGAATTGAAGCTATCAAATTTCCATTTCAAATTTCCCTAAAATTAATCATATCGATGTAAGATCAGAACATCGGAAGAATTTGCTGAGATGGAAAATTGAAAGGTTAGAGAATGAAAACTATAAACGTTGTTTGTTTCAAATTTTATTAAAATTAATTATATAAAATTTGTAATAAAACGATGAGTTTCGTTGGCTATTGCAACGATTGTAGGGTGTACTTTCGTTCAGGAGAGACATTCGCATTTAACACGAACGGGTATTCAGGAAGCCAGAATGTCGGAGGGCTGTACGAGTTGCAGGGGTGCGAATTATGCAGGCACCACGCTGCAGTTAAGCTCGGCTTCCGGTGGCGGGTCCGGAAGCGGCTCCTCCGGATCAGGAAGCTCCTGCACAACTACAAGAAGAGTACAGGTACGCGCCAAGGTGCTGTACGGCTCTGGCAAGGCGATCGCCAGCTTGCAAGCTCAAGAGAAAGCCGCCAGGCACTGATAAGGTTCGTATCACTTAATTTTCAAAGCAACAATAATATAAATCAATCATTAGACGAATTTTTTACATGTAATCCATCCACTTTCCAAACAATTCTAACTCGTTCTGTCAACATTTCCATTATTATTTTATGATATTTAGTGCATTAAAATCATGAAAACGTCACATTCAACATGATTAGTTGCTATGTTCTGGAAATGGAATATTGACACATGTATATGCATATGACAGCTGTACAAGAAAGAAATATTTTCTTAATGGAAATTTGATTTTCATGAACAAAAATTAAATATATTATTTCTACCGTTTATTCGATGGGATAAAAAATATATTTTTTCTAATGAAGAATGCAGTAACGTGAAGATAGAGATTCCGGTGATGAATCTATTTTCTAAACATTTTCTAAACTCACGAAGAAAAATTCAATATAAGAAATCAACTGTTTATATATCGAGATAAAGTATTATGTTTTCGATTAGGATGGAGGAAACGTAAAGGTAAAGATTCAGAAGATCAAGAGAATGATATTGTTTATCAAGACGATAGAAAATATCTTGAACGACGATAAGCAAAGATTTCAAATCATCCGCTGATCCTATCATCTTAGAAAGAACAGAGCAGAAACCTCGAGCGATGTTAAAAAGAATATCTGAGAAACAACAACAAAGTAACACAGACTCTCCGCCCTTAATCTTACTTATCTTAACAAAACCCATCTTCCATTACCATCGATCAACCACCAACACCCGCTAATACCGCTCAACATCATTCATCAACTATTATCGATCTCGCCTTGGTTCCGACAAATCTTCATTAAAATTCCCTGTCAGCCAATCGAACGTACGAAAGAACCAATCATATCGCGAGGAAAGATTAAAGACCATGCATATAGTACAAGCCACGAATTACCATAGTATCGATCTCCTCTGCAAACGGCTGTCCTAACTGGAATCGGGCACGACGTCTCCTCGAGGCGTTAATCCGAGTCGGATTCGATGCTTCTCTCTTTTCGTTTCATTTCTACTCGGACAGCTATCGTTATGGTGTAAATACACGGAGGAGAGAGAGAGAGAGAGAGAGAGAGAGAAAGAGGATTCACGATCTGCCGGCAGTATATCGCGAAACATTCGATCGAAATCAAAGAGGTGAGGCCCGGAGGGCAGCCTGAGTAACAGTAAAAATCCAAGAAAAAGGTGCACGACCGGCCGATCTGGTAAAAAGAGTAAAAAGCCGGTCAATCGGCCTCCACGAGGCTTAGTACTTGGTGAACCGTCCTCGAGAAGGCCACGTATCACGAAGGACACCTCCTGCGCGCCAGTTCGATCCACGGGGAAGGGTTGAAGCGTGATCTAGGTCGAAGTGCACCCTCACAGGGATCCTTCTTCTTGACATGAATCCTACAGCTTTGTGAGTTTCTGGATTTTTATCTGGATATCTGAATCTTCCAGTCTCGTTAATCGATCGATCGTTCAGCAAATTCGCTAGTTCTAAGTCTTCTCAATATGAATTCTCTCACTCTGTCAATTTCTGCATCTCAGTCTGTCTCAATAATTTTAGATCATTCTATGACTAGTTTTAAATCTTCTTTATATGTATCCTTCCACTTTGGGAGTTTCTAAATTTTTGTTCGGATATTTAAAATTTTCTATCTGATTAATTGACATTGTTTAATGAATTCCTGATATTCGTCCTTCCACTTTCTGAGTTTCTGTACCTTTGTACCTCATTAATTCATCGTTGCGTAGTTAATTCCGTTTACGAACCACTGTTTTTTGGTTTGTAAAGAAGTATTGCTGTAGTGTATTTTCAGAGTATTTTTATAGAGGAAACGTAATACTTTAAAATTAGGAATAATTTAAAACAAATATGTACGTTCGTTATTCAACTAATTGATGGTCTATTACAGCAACGTAATAAAGTAGTAAAAGGATTAAGTGGATTTTTAGAATCGTCACTTTCCCAATTAGGATCTTATGATATTTCTATATTTTCATTCCCTTGCAACTAATTTGATATCCTAATTTTCATCATGGAAATATTTCGTTCACAATCTTTTGCTAAAATTCTGGTTCGTTTAGGTGTATTTCCCATTTAAACGTCTATGTTCCTTATCCTTGTTAATTCAACAAATTTTCTGTACATCCTTTCCTACATCCAGTAAACAAGGAAAACATGTTATGATTTTATGTTCTTCAGCATCTTACAATCTGTGGTCCCGTTACATCTCTCCGCATTCCAAATAAAGATTTGTGTTACTTGGTCATAGTACCTGGAATTTCGCCTCGTCGTTATTCACCATTGAATTAATTCCCATCAATACTACGTACTACTTACTCAGTAGTTCTTATACTTTAGCGTCGATTACATCTTGTCGTATATTTCCGTCATTTCCAGTTCTAAGTTTTACGCCCCAGTTGCTCAATACTCTCCTCATCGTCTAATGTTGATTATCCTCCACTTTCTAATTTCCTTTTTATTCATAAACACAGACATATTTTATTTTCATCTCAACCGTTCGGGAATACTTTTTACATTTTCCTTCTATAAACGTAAATACTTCATTTTCGTCGCATTTACTATAATTTTTTATTGTAATTCGATTAAATAGATATTTCAGTTTCGTTTAAACTATGATTACATACTATCGGCTTTACGCATTGCAGTCATCGTATTAGCATTACAATCAACAAGTAGAAGACTATTATGATTTCTGTAATATCAAATATCAATCTTCTCATCGAACTCTAATAGAGTAGCTCCAACTCCGATAAACTCTTCGTATTGCAAAATCAAATCGTCACTTTCGATTCCATCGATGCCATCGACTGTCAAGCGAAGTTACAAACTCGCCAAGGTATTCTACACACAGACAAATCTCTGCTCGTCCACGAAGAAAGTTCGTTTCTCGCTTGTTTACCATTCTGTATTCACTCGTATTCTCGCCGAGTAATTGACTAGAAAAATTCTGCTAACGGTTATTTGCATATTACGAATGCGTACGTACGCATCGGTGATCGATGATCCAGTTCGATTTCACCGTGACGAGAATGACGAGGCCGTTTAGAACAGAACGGGCAACCGGTATCGTCGATCGGGAGTCGATCGGTCTACCGCGATCAGTGCAATTAAATGCGGCTAACGCGATGGAATGCAAATGCGGTGGCTGCACGTGCTGCAACGAACGGCATTCAAACGCGTGCCAGAAACACAACCATTCACGTTCTGCTCTTTTGTGCGATTTATCCCGTGAGAAAGTTAATGTCACGGCCGAGAAAATGCGAAACTGAACATCACGTCGTCGTGGAACGTTTTGTGGCAATTGCAATGGAAGATCGTAGATAAAAGAGCGAAACATATTCATACGGAAGCTTCTTCATTTTCGCGTAAAAGTTTCCAATCTCGCCTAGTGAAATTCCTGAAATTTTATTCAGGGATTCACGTCGTGGCGCATGAATTCCATTCGAAGATTACCGAAAGGATGAAAAAGATTTTCAACGGTTCGCGAAAGTACACTTTTACAAACTTTCCGTGTCCAAATTGTATGAAACATTTTGAAATCTCGCGAGACACGTATATTGTGGTTATATTGCTAAAATTTGCTAAATTTACACGAGATGATTATTGGAAGCATACACGGATCACAGACAATTGTTTACTGTGCTAATAAGTCAGAATATGTAGCCAGACCATCTTTGGCACTAATTGCATGATCAATCCTCGGTAGGCTAATCGTGAGATTGATACGACAGATACGTGTAAAATCTAATTCTAAATATTTTGAAGTTCATTTGGTAATTAAATCAGTAAATGAGGATTTCCTGTGGACAACATTGTAAGCGGAAAAATGTTCAAACGTTGTTTTCTTTATCGTGTAATGTCCTACTGCTAATGTTAATGCTAATGCTGTCCTAATACTAATGGGAACACTGTAGTACAGAATTTAAAAGCTGTCTCCGTTTGTAAATAATTGCTAATAGTGTTAAAATGTGATAATCGCCGATATGTCCAACATCGCTTATCCACGTAAGACAATGTACGTGTCATTAAGCGATAGATATGCTCGAACACATGCACGTTAAATATCACCGATTTTATAATAATTTTTACTCGGGAACGTTCTAAAATATACTTTTGTGATAAAAGTAAAAAGAACATGTTGAAAAAATGTGTTTTTTATACGAGGTATAAATAGGTAAAAATAAATAGGTAATAAATAAATAAATAAATACGAGGTATAAATAAATAGGTAAATGGCACATTTAGTTTTCTCGGAATTTTCACTATGTTTAGCAAAAAAAAGGATAGTTTTGGATAGACTGAAGTAGGATTAGATGGGAAAATAGATTGAAATAGAAGATAAAAAATTTCGTGACGAATTTGCATTATCGTACGCTTCAGATCAAATAATATAAATATATAAATATATAAATAATCAGATAATAATATAATATAATCAGATAAATAATAATAATTAAGGCAAATGAATTTTGAAAATAATTTTAAGTCGCAGAAACTTCTTCTCTATCTTTAAAAATTGGATATTTCGTACTCGCAATGTTGTCTGCGACACGTCTTTAATTATACAGTTTATATGTATATACTGTAAATATAACTATATATTATATTTTGTATCTTAGTACAATTAAAGACTTTTCATGTACTTCTCGCAAAAATTCGTTGCAGCATAGATTTGAAGTTACTGTATAAGGCTAAGATTATTCGTGTTGCATACTAACTTTCCACTAAGTATACGTTTGCGATAGATCTCTTGTAACCTGTATACACGTGTCCTCATTGCTTCGCAATTTTACTATCGAAGAACCAGGACATTTTGTTGCCAACGAGATTTCAAAAAGTTGTAATATCACGAAGCAAATGGTTCTTCGAATATCATTCAGGGGTCGAATTTCAATTGAATTTTACCTTCCAGCGTCCTCCTCGTCCTTCTTTCCTCCGGTTTGTCGAAGTCAGCGACGAACCATGAGACTCTGCGATCATCTTCCGCGAAAGTATCTTCGACTCTTCGACCAACAAACGAATCCACGTTCGACGACCGATCCAATCGAGACGATGATAATTCCGAGGCGATAGAAACTTTATTTATTCCCGAGAATCTGAGTCAATACGAACAGATTCTGCTCTACGTGCGAGAATTATTTCAAGGAGTGGAACAATCTGCCGATTTGTACGATCAAGAAGTTCCGGCGAGTCTTGAGAGAAACGTAACTGATAGTACGAGCGACGAGGATCGATTTTCGAAGCTGGAAGAGCGAGTCCGAGAGTGGAATTCGCCATCAGACAGAGAAGAGGACGAGGAAAAGTATCCGCAGAGAAATCCCGAGGGAGGAGTTTCATTGGGAACGACCGTGCAGGATAATAGAATGGATGACGTAATTTCGACAGAAAGAAATAACTATGACGCTGGCTACAAAGGGAAAACCGAGCCCGACGAGGAAGACTTGTTGGAGGCGGCTAATTTTGGGCTCGATGCCATGAAGGATCTGTATACTGTTAAGGAACCGAAGCTTTACTCGATGGGTGAGATTTTTCATAGTTCTTGAACAATCGCTTTTCCATTTGAAAAGGCATAATTCTTGCACGAGATTTTAAAAAGATTCGACAATAATTGGGAAGATTTTTCGAGAGTGCAAGAGAGATAGTTTATTCATGAAATTTATGGAAATTAGGAATGTTAGAGATAATTGGACGAATTGTTGGTATTAAATATTGTTAGAAAGAAAATTATTGATTTGAATATTAACTATTACTGAAAGTTTTAGTTATATTCATTTTTATTATATATATACAATATACAGTTAATATATATATACAATATTATTTACATAATATATATTGTTTTAGTTATATGCGTTTTATTATTATATATATATACAATATGCAGTTAATATATAATATTTTCAATATATAGTTGAACAAAATAATGGAAACAACTCTTATATGTCTTTATCATGTACATGTATGTATATCCCTTTATGTTATGTATAAGTATATGACGTATAAGAAGTGTCTCCATTATTTGTCCAACCTCTGTATAATAATTAAAACACAATTATTAATTTAAATAATAGAGGTCGTTGCAAAATGTTCCAAACTCTACTTTCACATTTACTCTTATGTTTCTCATACGATTCTCACAATTTCTTCATCTATGCCCATGAACCATCTATCTTGAAAAAATTTGCAGGAAAACTGAAACACGCTGTATAAATGTCAGTTCCAATAAAATCGCCATATAAACACAAATCAAACCCACAAACTATACAAACAACGATCGACAACATCTAATTGCCTAATTACAAGGTACAAAATTGATCTTTAAATACAACTTGAACAGGTCTTTACCTGGACTCGGACAATCCTGCGAGGCACGTGGCAGTTTTTAACGAACAAACAGAAGAAGCAAGGTTCCTCGCCAAGTACGGATACGCGGTTCTTCAGGGCACCACGTTGTTCAGAAGAAAGTAAGAACACCGTCTTTTACATCTTGCCTTCCGCAACTTTGCACTCTTATTTAATCTCGAAATTTCGACGACTCGTTTGCTCAAGATTCCCAAATACTCCGGCAGACTCGCTTCTGTCTCGTCGCAGTCAAAGCAATCCACTTCAACGTGGCTGCCCAAACAGAGGAGTTCCCAACTGTCCGGCGGCCAGTTTGAGATACAGAACGTCTGATGGAAGCTGCAATAACCTGCATCATCTATGGTGGGGCTCCGCCATGTCCACTATGCAAAGGTAATTCACTAAATGAAAATCACGGGAGTAATAGTAGTAAAAAGAAGTAGGAACGTTATAAATTATATCCTTTCGTGTTTCATAGACGAGCAATCTTAAAATACAATGATACAAAATTGATTGGCTATTATACGTTACTGTATCAATCTATTTTACATCGTTGTATTTTAGGATTGTTCTTCTATAAGACATGAAATATACAGGGTGGTTGGTAACTGGTGGTACAAGCGGAAATTCTACGCGAAAAAAGAAGTCGAAAATATAGAATAAAAATTTTTCGTTTGAGGTTTTGTTTTCGAGAAAATCGACTTTGAATTTTCGCTCGGTACGCGTGCGGCACGTTATAACGGATCTCACTGTAGATCGTTGTCTCGATGGAAAAATTAAAAAAAAAAAATTTTTATTCTATATTTTCGACTTCTTTTTGTATAACGTACCACATCCCTATTTCTCTTTTTATATTATTATTTGGAATATATATATAGTGTATATACTATTGGCAGTTTTATATCTATATCTAATACAAAATAATATAAAATTGTCAATTATATCACTCATCATACGTACAGATTATTGTATAATTGCACAGATATATCATTGTACAGATTATATATTATTATACAAAATTGTTTGGTAATTTATGTTATATTCATTAGTAATTTATATTAATTTCTCTCTTCTTACTTGATGTTTGTCACTTTCCTGGACGTTTCGAAGATGCCATTGGCTTGTCACGAAATTTCATAAGTTTATCGACTATTTCTAAAAGAGTTGCATCTTCATCGCAATTAGCGATATTCTCTTCTGGCTGTAAACTAGTACAAAAATTAGGGAATGAAGAAAATTGGGTCTGCGAATATCGTGTTTCCTGCCTGTGGTATATAAATGCAGTGACTTTAATTGAACGAATAATCTAAGCTTCAGGATTAATTTGACTAGGGAAAGATAATGAATTTGATGGATGTTCGTCAGGTTCCTGCCTTCGGTTTACGATGATGGCATTCAGAGTATCAGGAAATCGGTGACAGGAAGACCACTTCCTAGCGCAAGACTAGTGACCACGGTGATTCACGAGGACAAAGATGTCCCCTTGGAAGCTGTTACTCACATGCTCATGCAGTGGGGACAGTTTGTCGATCATGATTTAACAGGTGGGAATTTTCAGCAATTTTTGACAATGATAGTTCCGTACGATTAATTATAATTACGTTTCCACAAGACTTCCTTAAAAAGTTCTACAATTTTACCTAATAAAATTCGTGCAAATCAAAGAATGATAAGGACTTGAAACTTGAGAGGAAACCAAATACATAAATTTAACGTTCCATTTTTCCAATGTGACTTTATTTAAAACGTTTTAGGAAATTAATTTGAGAATCTATTTAAATCAAAAAACGATAATCAGCGAACATTCAGAAGGAAACTAGAACTCTGTCGATTGAAACGTAATTATAGATTTCTATAAATTTAATATCTGATTTTCCTAGTCAGAATTACTAAACAATATTGGAACCATCAAGATAGAAATTTTCTCATTTCATGTGCTCCCTTTAGCCACCGGGCAAGGCAGAGGATTTAATGGCTCTATACCACAATGTTGTCTGAAATTCGGATCCGGTTTCCAACCACCGGAATTCATGGTACATAATTGCACTTATAACTCGATCCTCCACCGCTCATTAATTGATTTTTCTAAGAGTAAAATATATCTCCACAGCATCCAGAATGTTTGCCAATATCAGTAAGCAAACACGATAATTTCTTCGGTCCTCTGGATGTTAAATGTTTAGAGTTCGTTCGAAGCGGCTCAGCACCGAAAGAAGATTGTGAATTTGGCCCTAGAGAGCAATTATCACAGGTGACAAGTTATCTAGATGCTTCTGTGGTATACAGCAACAGCGCCTTTCAAACAGACTCCTTACGATTATTTCGGAATGGTGAGACTTTATTATAAATTTAATTTATCTAAAAATTCACTCAAGAACGATACTTTATATATATATTTTTTTTTCCTTTTATATTTTATATTATAAAATTTGGAAGAAGCCTAAGGCACCCAAAGCGAATTAAAATTTTAAAAGAGGACCAGTGTTGTGTATTTTTAATTATATTTAATTAATTGATTTAATAATTCGTTTCCTTAAATTCACAGGTACAATGTTTCTCGCCCTTTTTTCCTTTTTTTTTTTTTAAATCAAGCAACGAAAGTGAATTAAAACTTTGAAGAAGATCAAAATAAGTTTAATGTTAGGCTTGTTCAATTAGTATTCGTAGAAAATAATTTCATCCCGTTCATTTTGAAAATTTTTATTTATATCAATTTTAAAAATACCCAATAAGAATAAGTTTCTTAACTTCGATTAATATGTAATATTTTTATATGTAATATTATGTTCACAGGTTTATTGCAATATGGGAGGATTCAGTCGCAGAGACCGGTGCTACCTAAACTCGATGCCGATCTCTGTAGACGCGGATCATTATCCACGAATTGCTTCAAAGCTGGCGATGGTCGTCTCGGCGAGCAACCTGCCCTCACGTCTCTTCACGTAGCGTTTTTAAGGCTTCACAATAGAATCGCGACGAAACTTGCCGCGTTGAATGCTCATTGGAGCGACGAGAAACTATTTCAAGAATCCCGGAGAATCGTCGCGTCCATTGTCCAGCACATCACCTACAGAGAATTCCTGCCTATTGTTCTTGGTAAATTGAACGTTCAAATGGAAATCGAATTACTCGAACGATCCTGGTTCTTCTGATATCTATAACACTACGACGATTGGCTAACTCCGCCAAGAATTAACATCGAAATATAGTTTTGTTATTTTCGAAGAAAATTTTCTAATGTTATTTATGCATCGTCAAATAATAAATCCATAAGAGAACTCTTCACAATGATAGTTGTGACGAGGATTCTCTTCGTGATTAAAATGTCCTATTTATCGTTTGATAGTTTCAATGTTAATCGGCTATTATCGAATATAAGGAACTTGATCGGTTAGTTATTATCGGATATCAGAATTGAGCATAGTTGAAAAAGGATGTAGAGATAGAAGTAACGGTGATCGAAACATTCCAGGTCAAGACGTGATGAAAATATTCGACCTCGAACTCTTAAAGAAAGGCTATTACGAAGGTTACGACCCAACAGTGAAACCAACTGTCGCGAATGCGTTTTCTACGGCTGCCTATCGCTTTGGTCACTCTCTGGTTCAACAGAGCTTCGTCCGATTTAACAGCGATCATCAGCCAATTTTCAACAGTCAGTATTCTATCTTGGAAAATCTTCTATCAAGAAATACAATGTACAAGGAATTTCCTAATTAAAATATAAAAATTGCTACATTAGAATGCTAGAAAATCACGATATAACATAAAGTACCAAAAGTTTCATAATTTCTTCAATTTACAGATGTTTCCATCCACAACGAGTTCATGAATCCAGCAAACCTGGAAACAGCCGGCTCAGTGGATCGTCTTCTTCTTGGTCTGATCAATCAAAACGCCCAAAGAAGAGACGAGCATATAAGCGAAGAGTTAACCAACCATCTGTTTCAAACTCCAAGATTTCCCTTTGGAATGGATCTAGCTTCGATCAACATCCAACGAGGCAGAGATCATGGAATTCCCCCATATGTACGATGGCGAGAGCCCTGTGCTCTATCGCCGATAAAAAACTTTGACGATTTAGAGAGAGTTATGCCACCATCCACGGCTAGAAAGTTCAAATTAGTCTACTCGTCTGTCGAAGATATTGATTTATTCACTGGAGGACTTGCAGAGAAATCAGTGAAGAGCGGTTTAGTTGGACCCACGTTTGCTTGTATAATTGGCCAGCAGTTTAATAATATACGTAGAGGAGACAGATTCTGGTATGAGAATTCAAAGCAGGAAGGCAGTTTCACACCTGGACAGCTCCAACAAATCAGGAGAGTCACTCTAGCTCAAGTTCTTTGCTCAACTATGGATAGTATAGAGACTATACAACCATTTGTGTTCTTGACACAGGATACTCTGAAGAATCAACGTAGGCCTTGCAACGATTCTATTATTGGACAATTGAATTTAGAATCATGGGCAGAGAGAGGTCCAAAATTTAGAAGAGAAGGTATCATTGATAAAATAAAGAAGTACGCTTCAGTCAGTGCAACCACTTCAAAATCTACAGATTTATACTCTCATAACTTAAACCCTGCAAAAACAAGCGTTCAACAGCAGAACAGGATTGTCGTGAAGAAGCCTTTTGGTCCTGCAGATAATCTAACCATAGTTGTACAAAATAATGCAATTAATTCGCCTGTCTTTGTGAATGATGCTATCTATGGGTCCAATATAAAAGTGAATCCCTCGTTGGTCCAGGAAGTACAACAGAGACCAGTTTCTGAAGGATCTATGCCTATTCCAACTTATCTTCCAGCAAAACCTGTGATAATAGCGCATCCTCTAGGAAATCCTGCTTACCCTTATGTTCCATATGCTTTCAATGATCCCAATAATCCTAACCCTTTGAGCCAAGGATATAGACCTAGCTACTCTAGCGATGTTGTGTTTGATAGTTTCCCTGGAACCAGTCCAAGACCAACTTTGTACACTTATTATACCAACTTCCAAAAATTGACTACTCAGAAACCTTCTCAAGATGTGGATGCTTATATTACAAATTATAAAACTCAGGACCATGGATCTAAACCAAGCTCGTGGACTAATTTACAATATCAGAGTCAACCATCGTCCAAACCAGTTTACAGTTCTACTCAGAGACCTCAAGATGTGGACGCATATATTACAAATTATAAACCTCAGGACCATGGATCTAAACCAAGCTCATGGCCTAATTCACAATATCAGAGTCAATCATCGTCCAAACCAGTTTACAGTTCTACTCAGAGACCTCAAGATGTGGACGCATATATTACAAATTATAAACCTCAGGACCATGGATCTAAACCAAGCTCATGGCCTAATTCACAATATCAGAGTCAATCATCGTCCAAACCAGTTTACAGTTCTACTCAGAGACCTCAAGATGTGGACGCATATATTACAAATTATAAACCTCAGGACCATGGATCTAAACCAAGCTCGTGGCCTAATTCACAGTATCAAAGTCAACCATCGTCCAAACCAGTTTACAGTTCTACTCAGAGACCTCAAGATGTGGACGCACATGTTGCTAATTATAAGCCACATGATCATGGACCTGAATTGAATTCGTGGCCTAATTCACAGTATCAGAGTCAACCATCGGCCAAGCCTGTTTATGATTCGCCGGAGCACAATAATCAAGGACATGGAATCAATATTTGGCAGAAATTGCAATATAAGCCTGTGGTTTTGGTCGGTCAAACAGATTCTGGTAATTTACAGAGCTATGCACAAACTTCGAACCACCCACAGAGTTATCTAAAAGATTCTGAAGATACGTACATCAAACCTGCAAATAGCCAACATGATTACGTAAAAGATTTCGAAAATAGGTATACCACGTGGTCTACCATCTCTTCTGATAAGAAGACTGAGGATACAGTAGTAAATGATCCGCACTATAGACCTTATCAAGAACCAAATAGGAAGCCAATACAGAGTAGTTATGGATCAAGTTATCAAATTGATTTCCCTGGCAGACCTACCGCAAGCTTAAACGACAAAGGAACCACCGTCCATCCTAACGCTTTCTATTTAAGTTCCTCTGCAAGACCAATTTCGAATAACGAATATAATAAAGAGTTCAGTAGCTGGCCTGCCAGTCAGAACGATTATGATATAGCGACTCACTCGACTCCTGTTTACAGACCAGCGCAGCATGTTAGCGATTATCAGACGAGTAAACCCGAGAACTCTTATCAGAATGTGCAACCTAAACCGTCGAAAATTCACAGCGTGACGATTATCACGGCGAGTCAAAGCGGAAACGAGGTCGACAGACTCGAGAATCGAGTTACCAGTGAAGTTCCAAGACCGTTGAATACCCAAATAGCCAACGACAGAGCGAAAAGGCCTGGGCAGTATTATTACGAGAAGAACGTGCTACATCGGTATCCGGATAAGATGGAGGATCAGCCAACGTATAACGCTGAACAGAGACATAAATCAACGAGCGACGAGGTGTCGATCGATGATACTCTTATCGTGGCTTCCGTGAGGAATCAGCTTATCGATGGAAATGGCAACAATACAGACGTAAAGACAATGAGTCAGACGAGAAATGAATCGTCCGATAGCACAACAAGCGATGATGTGGATTACGGTCTCGGCGATGCTTTCTCAGAAGAGACTGAAATTCCGCCAAGCTACAGGTATACATTTTATTGTCTTTGCGTATGTTGTCTTCCTATTACGATAACGGCTATTTACAGTCGACAAAATGCTCGCAAAATTCTCTCTATTGTCACCGCTTCGTAAGATTCTTATCTTAATCGGTGTAGATAGAAGATAACGAACATTTATTGTAGGTGCTTGCGCGTGTGATTTTACAAGGTTTTCTCATTTCCCTGTTCCCTTTTTGATAGAGCAATGTAACACAGTTTCAATTTTTCGTACTTTGGAAACGTTTCGTTCTTGGATCATCAAATGGGTTTCGAAATTGCAGTTCGAGTTTCTTACCAATTTTTCAGATACTCCGGCATATGAACAAGGTCTCTTCTCGATGCATCGAGGTGATCGATAGAATAGTGCGAAGTAATTGAATCTCTGTAATCTTATCTTTATCTTTATAATACTTCGTTCAAAATTACAGTCCGGAATTTCTTGGAATTTTGAAGATTTTATGAAATACGAACGAAACTTCTCTTCGACGTAATTCAACGATTTATCGAAGCGTTGGTTCATAAAATTAGAAGAACACGATTTACATTTTTCTCGTGATTTCAGAACGAGTCATTGGCTGAACCCACATGAGGACACCAGCCTACCGTCAGCTCTGGAAATGCCAAAAATCCCGTCAGACAAAACCAGCGCCGCCAAGGAACTACCAAAACCTATGAAGCTGAGAAATTACGCCGCGTAACAATAAGTCCTCTTCCTATCTTCATTTTTACATTCGCTGAACGGTCGTTCCACTTGGTTCGCCACTGCGTAATTCTCGCGAATTAGAGAACGTGTAATTAATTTAATTCTAGACGTAGATCGTTCGCAACGTTAGTATTTATTGTTCTTTTAGAATGATCTTCACTGCGTGAAATGATCGATGGCTTTTAATTTAGCTTGTAAGTGCCGGCATTCAATCCATTGAGGATCAACATTTCATTTATAATTTCGTATTTTAGTCAATTCCAACAAGAAAGTTGTAAAACTCTATTGAATCCGTATTGTGGATCCTCAAAAATATTCTATAAATTTGCAGAAAAACTTTCTTGCTACTATCTCCTCTTCCACTTAAAAACGTTGTATCTCATTCTAAATGTTACGATATTAATTCATCTCATCTCAATTTTATACAGTTTGATTTGACGATACAATTGGACTATTTTGCAGCACTATGATGAACTAGCTTCTTTTCTCTGAATTATAGAAGTTCATTTCGTGTCTATAATTTATGGCGGGCTTGTGTAATATTATTCTATAATATTTGTTATTCTAACATATTTTTTGTATCTTGATGAAACGACGATAGTTTTATCTTTTAATTTAGATTACTACACTGTTTATCCTTAATGGGTTAATGATCATTAGACGTTGATAGTCGCGCGAGACGCGCGTTATTTATGTAGAGGAATAATACACACGACGAGGGAGTATTGCACAATGATTGCATGCGCTTAGAACGTTTCTCAAGGGTCGGATGGAATGTGTAGCCTAGTTTTATGCCAATTTTAAACCGTCTCAATGCGCCGCCTGGAACTACTCCGGACTATTTTCAGATGCAGTTCCCGTGTCACTGCGTTTCATATGCCGCCTCTCTACACCAGTAATTTTAATTACACCTTTAGCAACCTCCCTATGTTTCATCCTAACGAACCGTTCTTTAGAGTAACGAAGCATTCTCTTCGAATAGTATCGGTCGACACCGCCGTCGTTTCTCAATTAACACCGGTATAGTATTATGAAATTATGGTACTTGATCAGCGTCGATTTAATAAGCGAATCGAATTAGCCTACATTCGTCTTCTTCTTTTCGATTGTAAAACACGCTTAAATTGTAGATGATGATTATTAAATTCGATCAAAACGTTATTTTCCTCCACGTTCAACTGTGACAGTCATTGGAAATTGAACATCGATCGATCAATGGTACGGCTAAACACAGTGGGTTTCAGATCTTTGGTTTTTCATATATTCGTTAAAATATACAAACAATTTCGTTAAAACGCTTTTTTTCTTTAATTCGAACCGATAGCCGCTAGAGCGATGGATTTCACTTTTCCTCTCTTTTTTTTTTTGGTTTTTATATTAGTCCAAAGTGGCGAGTGATTTTGACGAAAGTTCAGTTCGAATAGATCGCCGTTGGAACTACGAAACTCGTTAAAATAGTGGATTTTAAACCTTCTAGTTTCTATATGAATGGAAACACGAAAGTGCTTTTAACAATTGCCTACACGGTAGAATCTCGATTACGAGAACTAATAGTGACGCATACTGATGGAATAACAGCGTTCTTTAGGTAATTGAATGACTTTGTTCTCGTACGATTTTAGATATTGAAAACGTTTCTAACAAGGAATCATCCGCAATTTTGACGTTGTTCGAAGTAAAATTAAATCGTTCGATTAAATCACGATTTGATAATCAAAATCCATTTTACATTTATTATCATCGTGTCTTAATTTCAATCATTCATGTATTACAGGAGCAGATTCACCAGTCATCTATTGCATATTTAGGTACAAATCAGAAATTTAGTATTAAATTTAATTTAATCGAAGCTTTCTGCAGATCCGAAGGAATTTCATGGTTGTTCGTTAGAGATAGAAGTTTCAGGAAACTGGCGGCAAATAAAGCTCACCAGCTACGTTACTCCCGAAGAGTAGAGCCGGTGTTTCGCATCTCGAAGAAAATTCGGTCTTTAACATGCCATTAAATGAAACGTCGAAGGCTGCCTCAATGGCTATTCAACTTGTAAGCCCCGCTTGGAAAGTTCTTACTTTGAACAGTCTGGTACTCACTGCTATAAATTATAAACCTTCCTGGAAGATACATTCCATACTTTTACTGAATCTTAGCGGAGTGCAAAGTTGGAATTTCCTTCGTCGATGGGGAAACAAAAAATCAATATTTTCTGATTCCACAACGTGCACATGAAATATTGCAGATTCCTGAAGTAACCGTTAACAAAAGAGTCAATGGGTTTATAATATTAATATCGACGATCAAGACGTTTTCTTCGAAAAGAATAGATTGGTACGTTGCATGGAAGAATTCCAATTTTTACAAAATTCGGAATTTTTCGTTCTGACTGGTATAAAATCAAATATTCTAACGATTAATTCTAAACTAAATATTCTCAGTATTCTAAACTTCAGTTTCCGTAATAAACAGGTATAGTAAATATTCTAAACTTTGATTCCCATAAAATTGAAAATTTTTAATTTCAATTCTCACAAAATTAAATATTGCGAATTGCAGTTCCCACAAAGTTAAAAATTTTATATTCTAATTGTATAAAATTAAATATTCTAAATTCCAAAAGATTCTAAGATTGAATAAGACAAATAGTAGAGCATAAATACATAAAACAAAAGAATATATTCTCATCTCGATAAAAATTTCTTTCCTCTTCCAAGAATAAGTGGCGATCCTGGTCGTATATTGCGGAAAAACAGATGCTCGATCTAAGTGATCGCTAGGCGGTGGTTTTCGGGTCATCAGAGAGCAGAGGCAACAGTCGATCGAAATGCAGTTTTCGATGTCACGACCTGGATCCGCTGTTTCTGCGGTTTGCTACGTGTTAACCGGGCTCGATGATGAGAAGCGATAGAAACTCGGAGTTTGGCCAAACCAGTTCGTCCGAAGCGACTCGTTTCAATCGTTCGCGCTGTACTTTATTGCAACACCGTTACGATATGCAATAAAACGTCACTCTTTATACTCGGTAACAATAAAAAGGTCTGCATAAAAATTGAAATAACATTTCCAGCAATCGTTTCACGCGACAAATGGCTTGCTTAAAAGCAGTTGTTACCGGACTCGATTTGCCAATTCCGCGAGACTTTCTTCTTAATTACAGGGAATGACCTTTTCCACGACTTCTTTCCCTTTTCTTTATTTCTCTTTTTTGGTTGTTCGATCAAACTAGTCCACAAAAGTGGATCTCTTCGTGAAAGCTTGGCCAGACTGGTATGGATTGGCACCAATGAAAACAGCCAATTGCAGCTATACCCGTTTCCAACATTCTGCTTCTTCGACATCTCATGGAAAATCTTTTTTTTTTTTCGATAAATGCAGAACGTGAAATTCCGGTTTAATATAGGTTACATACACTGGCAGATATAAATAAGTATTAGGTCACTTATCAGTATGTATTACGAATTGAATATTTTTCACTGCTTTCATTTTCTAGTTATTTTATTATAAATGTGTCATTCTATTCGCACTACGTGCGAAATACTAGATAAAATAAAATTTATTAGAAAAATACTTGTAAAGTATAAAAATGCAACGAGTATGTGTTCTAATATTTGTGATAAGCAGTGTATACCGATCATATTAAAGATTAGAATCTATGGAGCAAAGTGATTCTAAATATCAGCTAACGATATTCAATCCAAATATGAAATCTACAGATCATAAACGTGTCAACGATGCTTATCAGCGACTCGAAATTGAACGTCTTTAATTGCCATGATAACTTTTCGTAACACTTTGTGCCAACTGGTTTCTGCACGAAACAAATTCGCGGTGCTTATCTTTTAAGTGGATTATCGAACGATTATACAACAAGTTAAATTATTCGAAGGCAAATTGAATAGATTGATCACTTATCAAACACGGAAAAATATTCAGGAAATTCAGACTGAATTAGTCGACAAGAATTATAAAATTGTGTAATATTTATTTTACGTCACAGAATATGTATTTAAAATTACTGGAATGGAAAAAGATGGTTCACGAAGTGAAAGAAATTTTTTGAAATTAATTTCATATTAATTATGAATTTATTTTGCTGAATACAAGATGTTTCGGTGCAGTGTCAACACAAGATTCTTTTAAGTAAAGCTCTTCTGGAAAGTTGCATCAAGTCAATTAAATGACGTAAGAAACATCATTGCATCTTTCGCCACGATTCTCACGTTAATTTGCCGTTGCTCCTCCTTTTGTCTTTGCAATTACCGCAGAAAAACAATCCTTCTATCATGCCCATGACACTACAATTAATTAAAACACAATCTTTCGCGCTTCAGGAACAAGGACGCGTGTTTCAAACTTGCGGGAAAAGTCACGCCCTCTGATTGGTCCGTTCTCCAGACTATCGAGCCTCCACCAATCGCGTGAGACCGCGAAAATCAATCCTTATAACCGGTAAAAGAACCTCTATCACGTTACTCCAGAATTTAAAAATACTCAAATGGCATTCTTCAAATTACATTTAACATTATATCAATAAGAACAATGCCAAAGTAGGTTACAAATCTAAATTAATTCGCAGAACATCATACACTCCTTTTCAACAGTAAAATCTGAAAACAAGTATTCCTTATAAAATATTCTTTATACATAATTATTATGCAGAAAGCGATACAAAGTTACCGATGAAAAAAAGTATAAAGAAGATACAGAAAATTCGCGAGAGTGAACAGTAATAGTTGGGAACATAAAATATTTATTATCTATAATTATTATACAAAAAGCAATAGAAGGTAGGCGATAAAAATATATAAAGGAAATAAAAAAATGCGCGAGGATGCGTTAACAGTAAAAGCTAAGAACAAATGGATCAAGCATGTCAAAGGAACTTTTTATTACAGGAAAAAAGACATCAAATATTCCTTACAAAACACTCATTATACATATTTATTACATAGAAATTACTACACAAGACTACAATTATTACAATACGAAATCATCGATAAAGAGAGTACATAAATATAAAAAAGGTAAAGAAAATACGCCACGGGTCGTTGAACGATAGGAACGAGCGGACACGAACTACGTACGAAGCTTTGCTTCGGCTCGAGTGTGGCGGAGGAGTGGGGATGGTTCGGTTCCGCGTGCCTGCGAGACGAGCCGAGGCATCAGTTCGTAGCGACGCGTCCCTGGCGCAAGTCGCTGTCATGTTTTTCGTACTGTTCGGTGGTTTTCGGCCGAGTGCCGTGGTGCATTATGGATTCGCGGTTTTCGGTCTGCTCTCTGTTCTTCTGGTGTCGTGTCCAGTTAACTGCCAGGAGACACTGACCAATCGGATGCGGGTGATCAGCGAGGATCTGGACCGGCAGCTGAACGGGATCATGGCATCGCAGGGTATCAACTATACGAGAACGAACACGACCGGGCTGCTCTACAACGCCACCACGTATTTCAACCCCAAGGGCATGGGCCAGCTGTACAACGTGACCAACATGTTCATCGACTTCGTGCAAAGCAAGCAAGCCTATCCCGAGGGTGAGTGATAACATCGTTGGAGAATTTTGTTGCAATGGTTTATATGGTTTTATAGGTTATAGGTTATAGGGCTAGGGACAGGTTTTACGCGGCTTTGGTTACGCCCTGTACCGCGCGCTCGAAAATGGCCGGCTGCTTGTTGGTAAACAGATCGCTGTCAGAAAAAATATTACAATTGTGTAATTCCATGCTAGATGAAATTAAATTGGATTCATTCTCGAGATCTGTCGAGATTTTAAGGATAATTCGATATAGGTTTGGGTATATTATAACGTGGAAGGTTGTTAGTGGATTTTTGTGCTTAAGTACACCGTGGATAGGGTATAGAATACACTGCTGGGTAATATTGTAAGTTTATTTAGTTTTATGGAGATTTGTGTGATTTATAAATAAAGGTAGATATGAATTGTTTTGTGCAACTCGATTTACGTATTGCACCTTATTTTGAATATATTGCTGCATCTTTAAATTGCTATAACATAAAACTACTTGCAAATAACGGCAATTAATTGTACGTACAAATAGTACAAAACGTACTTTATTTCGTAGCGTATATTTTCCGAATTTTTATGCGATGAGTTGTTGAACGAAAAAGAACAAATAGCTGCAGCAATAAATGTATAAAAATTCGTAGCCTAGCTATAATACACACAGGCATGTAATACAAAACTCAGTTTCAAAGTATAGTCCTAGCAATAAATCATTGAAAACGCTAAAAATTACATCGAACGTATAATCCTATCTTGCAGTGTAAACGCGTAATTTCTTTTGAAAACACAAGTGTACTCCGAAAAGACATTTTTCTTCTGGTTGAGTTTATGTTGTTATGAGAGATTCCGAGATTGCTTTTACAAGAGAGGAACATCCTGTGATCTTCTGTTATCAATAAGCTCATTCACTCCAGTTATATTTATCACCAAGGATTTTATAGACCCCTGTATTTACGTGTTTGACCGATGAGAAGCTATATTCTCCGAAAAGTGAAAGGAAAACACGGTCGTATTATTATTATTATTATTGTCTCTGTTACTCAAATATTATTGGATTTCTCGGAGCACATATTTTTGAGATTCTTGTTAATCGATTCATTCCATTACATTCATTACATTGTACGCATGCATTTCCATTATTTTCTCTGTTACTACAAGATTCTTGTATTCTTAACGTTCCCGACAATCGATTTATTCCATTGTACTCCGAAAAATCTTAAAAAATCCAATAAGTACGTTCTTTAACCGAACAATTTTACCTCAATTTTCATCGATTATTATAACTTTCCAGGAATGAAATAACATGTTATATCTCGATGAGAAAAATAAGTCAAGAATACTTAAACAAACACAATGTATCATCTAACACAACGTTAGGCTTCAAGAAATTTCAAAAGCCGAAATTCCGAAATTCCAGAAACGATACAATGCGTTCGTCAACTCGACAGTTTTTCCTCAATTTTCATCGCGACGATATCAATCTCTACCTGTTTCGCCTTTCGATTGATCTCGAATTGGCCAGAAAAATTCCGTCCTTTTTTTTTTCACAACTCGTCGGCGTTTCCATCGGATCCGACATTTCAGGAATTCCCACGCGAAACACAGCGTCGATCGTTGGGGAAAAAAAGGCGATAACTTGCTGAACTATCCGGATCAACGACCCTTTCGTCGCGTTTAACGTAGTAGGAACAGAGGGCCCGCGCATCTATATCAATTCTAGCAGGAAGTTGATAGCGAGCGTTCGTCATCGTCCAACCGACCTGACATCGTGTCGTCTACCATACTCGTTTCACCTCTTTCCGCCTCTTCTTTGCCAGTAATGCATTACTTCACCTCTTCCTCCCTCCCTTCCTTCCTTCCTTCCTGCTATCGTTCTTCATCCAATTCTGAAGAGCATTGACAATCGAAGGAGCTTCGTCGGTGATCTATTTATTTGCCAGCGGTCTCAGTGGCTCTCAATCTCTTACTCCATTTGGCTAAAAGAAGCCAAGGAAACGTGTATCGATTAACACACGCTTCGTGGTTGCTGATGAGACAGCGTTTCCTTGTAGGAACTTTAAATCTCAGAACTTTCGGTTAGCGCGACCATTGCCATGAATTCTGTGTAATCTGATTAAGATATATTTTAATACACTATTATATATAGGTATATTAATTGATATGCGTTATACTTAAAATATATTGCTATATTAATACACTATTATACTGTATACTACTATATAAGTATGTTAATATATTCTAAGTATAACGTGCAACGTATTGTATTATTTATTATATTGTTACATATTATTGTGTATGTATTGTAATATTTAAGTACTATCAAGTATATTGTTTAGAATTATTTATTTTGCCTTTTTGTATGGTATATATTATTTATTATTGAGTATACTATCAAGTATATTAATATTGTATTAGTATTAGTATTAATATGAAATCGACTATAGTATTTAATTGTAGAATAATATACTGCACCTGCACACTTTATCTTTGACAATGTTTGTTCTATATTCGCTATGGATTTTTACAAATTTTTATGTTTTCATCAACGTGACTGAAGAATTTTGAATGCAAATGGGTTTCATGTACTAAATATTATTGTAAATACTCTATTACGTACAGATTGCCATTAAGAATAATTCTATCTGAAATAATTCTCGTTACCCATTGGTCTTATCGAAGAACTTTTCAAGCGCGAGTGCAATGAAACGTCGAATATAGAGAAAATATTTGAAAAATTCATGTCGCAAAAGTTTCACAAGATATTGCATGCGCAATAAATGCTGCGATTGCTGAATGAGTCGATAGAACTACTTACATGTATATCTACAAACTACTTCAATATCGATAAGATTTGCGTGAACAGTAAACGATCGAACGATCAATGAAAGGGACAAAAATGGTAGTTGATTCGAAAGAAATTGTTGTCGTGGACTGCCAAGCGGAAAATCGGCTTCTTACAAGAATTCATGCGAAAACGATCCGAGCGTGGATCCGCTCTCGTAATTTCGAACCATTCGAGCAACGAATTGCGGCGTCGTATGTTCGCATACTTTGTACTCACGTAGGGAAACACGCGTCTCTTTTGGCAAATAGAAAGTCGATTAATCGACAAATCAATTTTTTAATTAAATTAAATCGATTAATTGCTATCTGTACAATGATACGTTGTAGATAAGGTGGAATTACAGCTTATCTAATGTGATAGAGAATCGCGGGAAAATATTAACATAACCATATATATATGTAGCTTGAAATAATGAGACTACGTAAATACATTTATCTTCTCGTTTGTTCGTTCTATTCTAGAATTTTTTTATACAGTCGTTATCGTAATTAATCTTTTGTGTCGTGGATTTCTATGCGTTCGTATAGGAAACTTAACATACACAGAATGCGCACGATTTGCCAAAATGTACAAAATATCCGAAATATAGCACTCTGTATAATTTTTGATGGATAAAACGATCTTCTACCTAAGCTTCGTTTCTTCGATTATTCTTATAAAAATATGAATTTCGCATAAAGAGTCATCGATATCCACCTTCTTCTTATATTTATAATATCCACAAAAGTATGAATTTCTCGACTATTTATAAATGTGAAAAATATGAATTTCGCATAAATATGCACACTGTACTAATTATATTAGTCAAAAGTCGATATCCACCTTCTTCTTATATTTACTGTATCCACAAAAATATGAATTTCTCGAGTGTTTATAAATAGGAAAGATGTGCATGTTCATTGGATTCATAAAAATATGAATTTCGCATAAATATGCACACTGTACTAATTATATTAGTCAAAAGTCGATATCCATCTTCTTCTTATATTTACTGTATCCACAAAAATATGAATTTCTCGAGTGTTTATAAATAGGAAAGATGTGCATGTTCATTAGATTCATAAAAATATGGATTTTCCATACATATGCACACTGTACTAATTATATTAGTCAAAAGTTGATATCCACCTTCTTCTTATATTTAAAATATCCACAAAAGTATGAATTTCTCGAGTGTTTATAAACATGAAAGATATGAATGTTCATTGGATTCATAAAAATATGGATTTTGTATAAATATGGCAGAGTCCGATAATTATATTAACGTAGAGTCGGCAGCGACAGATGGAACTGAGAAGTTTTATTAGGCTCTCGGAGTTGCTTCTATTACTTCCGTGGTACGAACAATTGCGTCTTATTAGCAGTTATTGTTTTATGAGGCGAGCAAGCGTCGTTTCGCTTCGTTTCTTTTTCCTTTGTGTCTTCTTCGTGTTATATACGACTTCGCGTCTTGTGTTAGATCTGAACGCCTGCTAAAGTGTTACATACTGCGTTATAGATAACGATCGAATCTCGGAAGATGGTATGAATCGGTCGTTTATCACGCAGCGGTGTAGCAATGTTGCTTCCAGATTGTGCAAAATGATCATTAAGATCTGTATATCGATTGTTCGAGGTTGCGTTTCTTGATAACAGTTGGCGTGAATAAGAGAACGACGCTATCGATAAAGTGATCGACTTGAGAAAATTGCGACAACCTCGATCATTTGTGTGTCACATTATGTATATGGATGATAATAGAGTCTATCTGTGTTCTCTTTTCTTGTTTCAATAACGTGTAATATTCTGTACGTTCATCGATATGAACTCATATATGAAAACTAAGTTTTTAGTAAGAAAATTAATATGTAATAGAAAAATCCGAGTTGTTTCTGGCCGCTAAAATATATAGATATTATTTTGCAATATCATTCTTTTTGTATATTTTCCCCTTCTTATGCAAAAGATGCCATTGTTTCATTTTTCCACTTGTGAGACTTCTAATTGATATTGTATGTTTCAATTGATAGACATCAAGATATGTACATAATTATAGAGATTAGATCACAAGTCACAAAGAAAGACTTGGTAATATCTTTCTTTCTTATACATTTCCCTCCTTATGGAAATGATGCAGTTGTTTCACTTTTCCATTTGCGAGGCTTTTAATTGATGTTACAATTGTATGTTTTAATTGATAAATATCGAAACATATACATTATTATAAATATTAAATATTCTCGATGTTAGACATTCAGAAGGATTTGGTAATATTTCTCATACTTCTTCGTTCTTGTGGAAAAGTGCACTTGTTCCACTTTTTCGCTGACTGCGCCGCCTCTAATTGATATTATTTAAATCGTCTGAATGAAATTAGAAAGCCGTGGCATTACATCAAACAGAAATCGAGAAGTTTAAGGTTAGGCTCGAGTTATCTCAAGAGTAAAAATTCCAGGAGATTTATATCTACCTTATTAACGTGATTCCCCCCCCCCCCTCTCCCTCTGAACGCTTGAATTAATTATCTAAATTGTTTGGATGAAATAGAAAACTAACTTACACGATATTACATAAAGCAGAACCTAGAACGCTCAAAGTTAGAGTCGAACTATTTTAAGAGTAAAAATTTCAGCAAGTTTATTTGATCCATTTTTACATCGGAGAATTTAATAACAACTTTGACAAGACTACATTTTTTTCTCTTTCTTTTTCATCTTTATCTTTGGAATTTGAACATGATTATACTTTTTTTTATCAGAAATTAATACACAGTTCTGAAAGAATTTCCAGTGCCTGTAACTCTATCATCGGGACGCCGTAAAATCCATGAAAAAGTTGATCAAATTTAATACCTTTCTCGCGTCCCATTGACGCTCCGCTTTCTCGCTCGATTTTATTAGCGTTTTCCACGAAGAATCGTTACGTAGTGGCTATTGAATTCGAACGATCGTTCTGAATGGCGACAGTACACGCGTTATCGATCCAGCTTCTCGCACAAAAGCATCGTCAATCTGGTGTTTCCTGTACGGGCGAAGAGCTCACGTGGCATTCGAACGATGACGACGGTCTGACAGTGAATTTTCCGTCACGCTCGATATTCTCCAATCAAAAAAAGAAAAAAAAAAAAAGACTAAATTTTGTAATATCAGAAAAACCTCGGTTCTCTTGCGTAATAATTTACCAACTAAATGGCCTGCAAATTATTTGTCTCTGTGATAAAACATTCTCGTACTCTAACGAATGCCGTACACCTATTTTTCTGTCGGACTTTCAGCTCTGTTTTTAGTTCTCTATCGAACTTCGAGTTTCTGAAAAAACGCAGCGCCGCTTTTGAAAATAACATTCAATTGTTTATAGTATATTGTTGTAAATTCCATTGATTTGGAAAACAGGATTCGGTTATTTTTACTCTCTGCTCCGAGGCGAATAGCGCCCATTGTAAATTTCTAGAGAACAAACTTTGGAAATCTGGAACAAAAATTGACAAATTATTATTATTATTATTATTCACGGGTATATAACGCGCTCTGGTATACAATTCGGTTACAAGTCGTCTGCGCGTGACAATACTCTATTAATATTATACCCGTTGGAAGATTATGAGCACAAATGCGTTTCGAACGACATGATTTATTGGCGTTGCTATAAACTACGATTTCTTCCGTGTAACGTAAAAAGACGATTTTAGCTTAAGAAGAGACGGTACTTCGGGGCACATGATCGTGCTATTTAGTATTTTTTACGTGCCATCAGAGTAGGTCAGGCGTAATCCAGCTACGCGATCAAACAGCTGTAAATTTAACTGATCTTTACACGCAATAAGAACAAAGTTAGACGACTTTTGAACGAGGAAGCCACTTACGAGCCACCCTGTACTTTTCTCAAAATTGGGCAAGCGTGTTAACGACAGGGAAGAAAGCGCGATTGCGCGTAAAATGATTGAAGGAACACGGCGAGGTCAATTCGAAGATCGGCATCGTAGAAGAATCAGCTTTTCCGAAGGAAATTCCATGGAAACGCGGGAATATCTGGCTTGAGATTTGGCAAGGCAGTAAATTTCTATTTCTCGACGCATAGCGAAAGCGGATCGAAGCTCCGTCACGTCGGCAAATAAATCACGCCGACAACTTTTAATTCCGGTCCCGTTGCGAATTTTCAAACGAACCGGCCACACTTCTTTCATCTTTGCTTAATTGAAATCTGCTGCTGGACAAACGGCTGGAAAAACGCGAGGAATTTCATCAGATGGCTTATCGGAGATACATCGCAAGCGATCGAGATTCTAAATTAAAATTCGAACAAGGAGAAACTAATAAATAAAAAGGAAGATTGCAGTAATTAAAAGAGAAGATCGAAGCATCGCAATTTAATTCTTCTTTCGTTCTCTACACTTTGGATGCTTGCATCCCTTTTTTTCGCTCTTCACGCCGGCTTTAATTTATTCTTCGATTCTTAATGCCGTACTTTTCTCTTTTCTTGGCGTCCCTTCGTAGGTCTTTTCGTTGTTGCAATCCTCTTTTCTATTCTTCCTGATATCAAAACATCAGTTTTTGTTCGTCAAAATTCTATTTCTCGGTACACCACCGTCGTTCTCTTTGATATTTTTCCACTGCTCTTCCTGTCGCTGGCGTATTTTCCTTTTCTTAAATACGCTCTCAGATGTGCACTATCCGCTGCATTAAAATGAGTTTTCACGTTAAAACAAACATCCATATTTAAAAGAAAAATTCACTATTCATTAAGATATTATAATTACTACGGGTATAATTTTATACAAATTTATTCAAATGTCATGCAGATCTAATCTTTCGTCTAATTATAATTGAAACAGTGGAAGCTGAATAAAAGTTCGTTTGATTTTCTAAATAATGTAATAAGATGTTTGTACGCTTTGTATCGCTGCTTCGAATCGACAACGGCCTAACTTAAAACATGCTAATTTTAGACGAAAGGCTTTCTAAAATTTATATTTTTCTTTAAATATTAAAAACAGGCCTTGTTAGTACAACTGTCCTTTGACGCACAACCGATGGATATAAACGTACCGTTTGACACGATAAAAATAGAAACATAATGTGGAACTCGCACTCAATGAAAGCAAATTGGTCATTTTTTATTTTTTTTTTTTTTTTTTTTTTATAGATTTGTCACTGTCAATGCCAAGCAGCGATATATTTTTGCATATTGCAGATTTCTCTCTAGATCTTTCTACGCGATGACCGAAACGATTATGTTTGGACTAGACTATTTAATTTGGAGATTTTTAATGTCAATTTGTTGTTCATATTTCATGGAACAACAATAATTTCTGTTCAGTAATACAAAGTAACGTGACGTATTTTGAATTGATTATTCTGCTCACTTATAATCCATCTGTACACCAGCTGACGATTAAATTTCCCATAAACGCGTGATCATCAGTGTATAGTTAGAACATTACGATAATTCTCAGCGAACGATGATTCTCTCGCGAAACTAAAAATTCGATAATCTCAAAAGTATTATAATACCGTAATAATTATTCATAAATCACACTTTGTTTAATCTACACATCGTACGATAATCATTCGTTGCCGGACCTCGAATGACGTTTGAAACGAAATATGCATAATCTTAGTACGCATCCGACAGCCACGAAGAGACAATGCGATACGGTTGCACCGAAAAACAGAGTTTGCTTAGCAAACAAATTTCAACGGCAGACACTTGCCAGTCGCTCGTTTACTTATCGCGATAAGATTGGTGGAAAAGGTTTGGCGAGAATCGCGTGTGCTGCTAATCGTAGAAAGTAACTGATGATAATGGAAGAAAATAGCCGATAATACTACGTGCTTCAGCTTAAAAGTTTCCTATCGGTACAGTAGCTTTTTATCTTTCAAGACGATATTAAAATATTTAGTTCCCCGTTTATTTTATTCTTTTTTTCTAATTAGTTTCTAAAGTTCTTTTGTTGTGTTTCTTTTTAGTTAACGTGTCCTGTTTGTACAGCAGTTTTTTTATTTTCAAAACGACATCGAAATGATGTAAGGAAGGCGAAACAGTCCAACGAGAAGAGAATATTTTACATCGAATAAATAGGCACGAGGATGGAGTAAAGAAACGAAGAACATGAGATTTCTCGGATTCTCGATTTTCCTAAAATCGTAGATAGAACATTTCCACGAAGAAAAAGAAAATATCTGTGGCCATTGTATATTCAGATATTTCAAGTTTCTCGCGTTTCTCATTTTTTACACGGCTAAGAAATCGTAGCTAAATATTCTATATTGAACAAAGACGCGCAAAGATGAAGTAAAAAAATGAAAAACCGCGAGGGTTCTCGGATCTTGGACTTTTTTTAAAATTGTAAATAGGACGTTTCGACTGAGAAAGGCGAAATAGTCTAATGAAAAGCAAATAGTCTAAACTGTCTGTTTCGTCGGACAAAAATCTGAATAATACATGCGTGTTAAGAGAAAGCTGGCAAGTTGATATGCTGATAGGGCGCTATATACATACGTACGCTACACACGTAGTTTCTGGAAGTTTGCTTATCTCTCTGTGCCTCTTGTGCAGCAGAACGCATTAATCTGGTTTACTCAGTGAATCACTCGGGAAGTTTCGTAAGAAAGTGAGTATCTTCAGCATCCAACGTGATCCATTTCTCTCGATACATGATCGTGGATCACACTGTCTTTCTTCTCGTATAAACCGAAGATCGTAATGAACTTTTGTCGTGGACACTTTTTTAATTGTCGTTCGTATCGAAGGAAACATATTGTTGATCGTATGTAACGATATCGTACTATAGTGATACGTATTATAAATGGAGGACTATGAATCAGAAAGCTGATTTCGCAACACTGTTCCTTAAAAGTATGTAAGTCGCTATCTGAATAGATAGACGAAGTGCGACATTTCCTGAACGATAGTGAAGATACAGAGCAGAAAATTTAAAAAGTCACTCTCCTTTATCGTGATCGAGGTACTGAAAAGTTTCCAGAGAATTGTACTATCTGGATTAAAGATTCGAATAATATAAAAGGTAAAGATACCATTTGTTGTATGAAAGAGAAAATTAAAAGAAAATGTCAAATAGATAAAAGTACATTTATTTGAATAGAGGGAAAGCAACGGTGAAGAACTGTGGGTGATCAGAAAATATAGAGCACTTAGAAACACATTAGTTACAAATAGATTGGCACGATAAAAATTCATGAGAATATGAAACAAAAAGACATAGCCATATCGAGGACATTGATAAATACAAGGATGCAATATCGTGCAATAACTTAATCTAAACTTCAGCCGATGATTTATTGTGGCGTAAGTTAAAGGCAATTGCACTTGATGATTTACCGTGGTATAATTGATTCAAGGTGATGCCACAAGATATTTTATTCGAGACTCTATGATTGCGTTCACGTTTAAAGATAGTTCGTAGACAAATTGCAGGAACTCGGAATGTAAATTGTAGAATCTCGGTCGTCTAATCCTTTCGCTGCGGAATATGTGTGTATTTTATTATTATTTCGTGCGGTTATGTAAAACCCGATCGATTTAAGCTGCGTCCCAGTTGAATATTTAATTAACACAGTGGAAAACAATAGCAACTCGTCGTTAGCACGTTGACCTCGTTTGCATCTACAATGATAACGTTATATCATGATCTACCTTAATATCTGTACAGGTAAATATATGGAGGACAGAGGAAGAGATAATAATTTTTTATTTCTCAGTTTACCAGACAGGTAATATTGGAAAATATTTACCAATGTCTGAGGAAAAGCAATGTACACATTACGCGACTACGTTTTTTTTTTACTATTGTACGTGAATTAAGTCTCTTATTGTGTTCAATTATATTCCATATGATGCGATCGTATCGTCAGATTGATATAACCTTGTTGTATTGTACCTGATCGAAACCTGGTCTTTTTTTAGCTTTAATCGACGTGAATGAATTTGTCAGTAGATTTAGGTTGAAAATAGAGGCAATCGTAATTGTATATAAACATTTAGAAACATTATAAGGGCGTTAAACGATGTCTCATCTTCATTTTGAAAGTGACATACAATTCAGAAACGCTAGCTTTCCATAAAATGCAGAGGAGCATTTTTCAATTTAATAATTAGATTGCAAATATTTATGCAAGCTAATGTTTTTGTAAACGCTGTTCACAAAACGAAGCTAAACAGAATTTTGTTTCAGTATGTCTATTATTAAATTAATATTATATCTGTTACTATTATATTAAACAACATTAAATTAATATTTAAGGGTATCTGACATAAAATTTCTGCTTACATTGACAGTCTAATTATTGTATTAATATTCCATTATAATTATAAATATCAGTATAATACGTTAATATTTAATACATATCTAAACTAAATTTCTGCTTTGCCTCTATTTAGAAATATTGATATTAGAATTTACAAATACATTAACATTTATAATACGCATGTAAACTAAATTTTCGTTTTACCTTCACTTACGAAATATCAACATATTTTACATATTTGTATCATTTTACATATGGTATCTTGCATACACAACTATGAAATAGCAGTTGAAATAATAAAAAAATTGCAACACCATAAAGAGTTAAACATGGAATTTTCCACAAATCTCGTACAGTTAATAGTTGAAAATGACACGGCTACGCTTTTAATTAGACACAGGATATTTTACTGGCTACACAGTCGTTAAGCAAAATTTAATCTCGTTCAGGCTGGCGACTCGGTAATTAGTGAATTTCAGGCAGACGTTAAAAGTTCACGGGACGAATTCAGCGTCGCTTGGGAAGATGAAAGGGAGTAACGAACGTTAATTCCGAATGACAAAGTGTTGGCGAAAAGAACGTGGAAAAAGTACGACGAATTTGATTCTTCGTACGGCAAATCGAATTTTTTTCGACGTTGCAACATTTCCGTCCGTGGAAATCGCTTATCAAAAGGATTTCTGGCGCGATCCAAGGCTCCTCTCTGCTTACAAACAACATCAATCAAAAGGCTGATGTCCCCGTGACATAAAATCGGCGGTTCAAGGCTATTTATGCGAACTACACGCGTTAATTTTTTATACCTGTCAATTTAATATCCGACTTTGGAAATTTCCTCTTGTTCTTTCGCAAGAACAAACGTCTATAATTTCTATCATTTTTCTAACGTACATTTAAGGATATAAAGTTCAGATATTCGAATTTTTCGTAGAGTTGCGGCGATAGGCGAAGAAATTTATATGTCGAACTCTTTCCATAGAATTGATACGAGTTTTGTAATAAAGAGAACCAAACCATAGAACCAAATTCCAGAACTGGCCCAACCAGGAAACGAAAACAAATAGGAATTCTGAGTGAATTTATTCGAAAGTTCTTTGCATATAAAGTGCAGGAAATCTAAAGCTTCGTCCGTACGTAGCTTTGTCTCTCTGTGTTTCGAATCTTCTGCATTCACAGAGCGAGTGATCTGGCGATAGCATCCAGTTCGCAGCAATTGCAGAACGATGGTTCTTCAGAACGCGGTCACTGCGCCGACTTCTGTAAGGACACATTTCTATTTGGTGGTAAACGAAAGTTCGTGGTGACAAAAAAAGTCCATCGGGGACAAATAGACCTCATGATGGATTTTCCTATTAGGCGGTATGGGACAACAGTGTCCAATAGCAATTTTGATCGAATGGCCATAATGTCGTTTCCTATTTAGCGGTACGAGACTACCGTAACTCCGTACTCATTTCGACATACGTTTCATATTGCACTTTCATGTTGGGAAGATTTATGAAGTATATTGCAACATAATGAATCGTACGATGTTTATTTCAATCTGCGCTTATTTCAGTTCCATAATAAATAAGTAATTATACAATATAATAATATAATGTATAATAAAAACATAAAAATATAAAGTGGTCATCTTTGATAACGAGGAGTGTTGTTCTATTTTTAACGCCATAAATAAGCCCCGTACCATAAATCGTCACATTTTTGCCACTGCGGGACAAATGACCCGTAGGATTTTTCTTTATATTATGCCACTTTACCATGCAAACACGCGATTAACATTCCTTTCGTTGAGAAATATTTGATTTAATTGAGATCTTTGCTGTTGATAAACGTTCGCGAACTGAGATTCCGTAGAATCATTTCGTAGCCATGAAAATTTTTCGTACAAACATTCTCGATGGATTTTTGTTTTATATGGAAACGCGATGGCTATCGTTGCTAGTTAATATGGGAACATATACACCGTTTTGACGATACGTAAATACTTCTTGCGATTCTTACGCAGCTCTGACCACGTTCCCCGCGTTAAAAATCACCCAGCCAGAACTTATATATTTATACTCGCACGAATGAAACAAAACTCGTTTGTTAGCCGAGAAAGAAACACGACCACGTAAAAAAAGCACGGATTTAACGAACGTTGAGAAAAATGGATATTTTTGCTCGCTCTGTTCCTCGGCTGAAGTTGAGAGAAAATACTACAATGCAAGTCTTGGTTTTTGCTATTTTATTTCCTTTAAAAGACAAAGCGTAACACTTTTTTTTTAAGACTTTGTAATATTTCTAGGAATTCTACGAAAATTAACGTTTTTATTATTTTATTGCATAATCGCGTTTTATTAATTTTGCGAGAATTCCGTTTAACACACCCAGTAATTTTTAATTAGTATCTTCCGGTCCGTTATAAATGATCCAAAAAATATATTGTTGGAAAAATTGCTGCTTATGAAATTCGAACAGTATCACAATCTTCTGAATCTTTTTTTTTTTTTAATCTACCCAGAAAACTCGAAAAGTATCAAACAATGAAAACAATTGAAGATTCAATCGAAAATTATAGATGACACAGTTGGAGAATTATAATTATTATTATAGTCATTACTGTGAGTGCCTTTTTTTTGTCGTGCTACAAATTCTACTTTTATTGCAACTGCGATAATTTCAAATCCTAAGATTTCGGAGATAAGCATAAGAGCAAACAAGATACCAATTATGGTCTTTAATGTATCTTCCTTCTTAAGAAAAAAACAAAATATAATTCCTTTTTACAACTTCCTAATATTTTTAAGACTTCCATATAAAAATTAATATTTTTATAATTATTGCCAGTAATCAAAGAAAGGAAAGTATTGTCATTTTTTTATTTCGACGTGCTACAGATTCTTTCCACTGCAATTGCAACAACTGCAAATCGTAAATTTCAGAGATACGCGCAAGCTCAAAGATATTTTCTTGTCTCATTTCAAGTATCATCATACCGTTTTGCCAGCTTCTATTAAATATTCCTTGACAGATTTTTTAACATTCGTAGCTCTTCTCAACAACTCTAAATGTTCCAATTGAAAATTCGTCTTTTCAGAACGAGGCGCAATCAGAGAAAAAGACAAACGAAAAGTATGAAAAGAAATGACCTGAATGTATGCGAAGAGTATTAAGAAAGGATTTTATTTTTCTTAATTTTCGAGTACACAATTTCGATCTTTTACGATCGTAATAACAGCAGATTGGAAATTTCACTGGCCAGCAGAACAAGAAACGTTCGACAGGATTTCATGGCAATTTGTCGTTGAAGGAAAGTTCGTTTGAGCGCTTTGCGCGGCGTCGAATTCAATTCCAGCGTCGTCTGGCTCATTAACGTCCCTCTTTGTCGCCACTGTCTCGCTTCGTTACTTTCGGTCCTTCCACTCCTGTTGCACTTTGCTACGGAATACGGCCGATGAAATTGTCATTGTCGTGTCACGAATCTCGTGAAAACGACGTCTAGCCCTTTACATCGATCTCTGTTTGAACGATATCATCCCATCGCCAAGTTTATAGCTTCCTATGGTTCCAATTATTTGCTAATAGTGGATGGTCGATCGTTGGAGTTGTATTGCTAAAGAGAAGAAGAGAAGTACACAGCGATTTTAATTATAACGATTAAATCAATATCATAAATTACATTAATAATAAATTGAGTCGTAATTCATTTATATCTTGTTAAACGTAATAAAATCTATTTTATCTTATTCTTCTAACAAAAAATTCAGGCAGGCGTAGCTTTACATTCTTCGAGTAATTTTTATAACATTTTTCGAAATTCATACGCTGATGAAAGATGAACTTCAAGATGATATTTATATACCAATATTATAATTATTATACTTACATATATGTACAAATATTTGTATAATAATTTACAATTAATTTGTATAATAATTACATATTATAAAGCTAAGGGGATGGAATTAGAACCATTTTTTTTAACAACTATAAAAGGCATCCTTTTACATGAACACTTTTTACCCTATTTGCATGAACTTTTGTAAACCATCGGCTTCAAACCTTCGTTACTAAGTTGTCGAGGTAATTGTACAAACTTTTTCCGATTAGTTAACATTAGATAAATGTTAAAAAAGCTCTCGGGCTACAAAATTTGCACACCATACCCTATATTCGATTCTTTTACACGGCACGCAACAGCGTATACATCCGAATTTTTCACCGAGATTTGTCTTTCAGCAGCGTACGTCGTCCATAAAAATACCTCGACCTTATCCTCCAGGTAATAACAGGACGAAGTAACGCGAAAGAAATCGGTTTACAACAGGTAGCGTAATACCTGTATTCGTTCCTTCAGTAAAAACACCATCGATCCGTTCTATTTTCGTTTACCGCATCCCCTATCGGTGTCACGTATCAAGTGCACTCGTGTGCACGCTATACAAAAATTAATGAACGTGACACTTGGCGTACGTGCCGGTGGAAAAATACAGCGAATTGTGCGTGTCTCGATAACCAACCCTACGTCGATATGTAGTTCGATAGCGTACACGTATCGAATTCAACGAAATAAAATATCGCTTATCATTGGATGATATATTACGTACAAAAGGAAAAATCTATCGTAACGGAACGACAGCTAATAATTCATTCGCAGTAGCTTTAAATGATTTGAATGAAAATTGAAATATTTTTTCGGAGAGGTTCTAGCAATTCACTCGTCATATTTCAAATTAATTTAGTTGTTGTCGAATAGATTCTAAGGTTAGATTCATCGAATCTGTTAATAACACGATACAGTGATAACAAAATCCTCGAGGATAGGGAATAGGAAATTTGCAAAATTTGGAATATTTCTTTTTATATGTAACCTTAATTTTGTACCTTTTTGGTGTTTATAGTGGCGGCTGCTAAGCAGGGAAAATTTATTGTATTACTTACCACTAGCAATTTGGTGTATAATTATTACTCGAAATAAGAATATATTAGAAAAGTGAGATTTTGCATTCTGCATATCACAGAATGACAATTTAATGTCCTATATATTTATAGTGCCTTGAAGCACAGCAGCTTTCAAATTCGAGAAATAAAATTTGAAATTCTATATATTGCAACGTTAGAACCTCAAATCCTACATACAAGAAAAGTGCAATTTCCAATTCCACATATCAAAAACTTAAAATCTAAAATTATATAATATACAGCAAAAAAAAAGAAAAAATTGAAAAATAAATCTTTTCTCTATTTATATGGACGTCTGATTTCTGTAAAAGCGTCCCTTTCAGTATTCGTTGGATTGTAATTCCTTCAGGATCGGACATTTCATATATCACAGGCAAATACTAACATAGCCATCCAGTACATTTCGCCAAAAAATTCTGGTATCGACATACGAAACGTCTACCAGGAAATTTCTTTCACGGATGCTGGCGGAAATTTAGTCGAGGTGGAGAGACCGTTCCCATCTTCTCCGTCTGGAAACCAGTGCACAACATGTGTCTTGCAGGTGCATACAAGCAAACGAGACACTCTACACACATTGCAGCGTGTCTGTCATGCACTTGGCTCTTCTCTCCTCACTGCACTCGACTGCAGTTTGCGCGGTCCCTGTTTGAATATCCGAGGTTCAACGTGCCTCTTGATCGCCGATTAAGCGACATGAGGCGGAAAAGCTTCGTCTATACAGTCTGTAGTGTCTATAACACGTGCTGTGAAATTTTCTTCAAGCCAGAGCTCGAATTTCATCTCGAATTTTTTGACTCGAGCAACGATTGGGTGGTTTTCAAAGGGTAGTTTTCGTTTGAGCAATCGACATCAATTAAGAAACGTTGCTTCACGCAACATTTCAGTTTCAAGTCTCTTTCCCAGGTTCTTTCGTTCCTATCATTTATTTTATCATTTAGAAATTTTAGAATCTATAATTTGCAGATTCGCAAATTTTAGGATTTTTAAATCCTCAGACTTGCGAATTTTAGAATCTTTTAATTTTCAGATTTACGAAATTCAGGATCTTTCAATTTTCAGATTTTCGAAACTTGGGATTTTTTAATTTCCAAGTTTCTATATTTTGGAATTTGTTAACTTTCAGATTTGCAAATTTTCGAATTTTTTAATTGCCAGATTTCCAAATTTCCCAATCTCACATGTTAAACCTACCTAAATTTTCGGACTTGCAAATCTTTTACCGTGCATTAATATTGAAACGCGCGTAAGAGGCAAAAATCTTTTTCTAGAATATCCGTAGCGTACGCCACGAAATTTTCTTTCAGTCAGAATCTCGTCGAATTTTATTCCCCAGTTCCTTGGCTTGGGAAAAAATTCCTAAGGGGTTGTTTCATTTCGTGGTTCGATGTCTTACTTTCTATGTGTATAAGAGTCTAGGACTTGATTCCATCGCGCGTGCGTGGATTTTTGCGTAGTTTTCAAGAATACGGTTCCACTGAGTTCAGGCAGACAAGTGAAATTATACAATGGAACGACGATTCAACAGAGTTCTGATGCAATTATTTTTCCTCGACTTTTTTTATAGTAATTTCACGGAATAGTAGTTTTAAACTTACCTTAAAATTACGCAATCTAACTTGAACTCTTTTGGTCTTGTATTATTATCCAACATATTTTAAACATATATAACCACAAGAAAATAGTTATACACGTAATTTAACCAGAAGCCTCAACAATTTTTCTTTATCAAAACCGTTCAAGCAATGGCGTGTAACAATAACTGACAGTAGAAACAAAAGATTGCTTTGAAAGCTACGAAAACGAACGAACCAACGAATATACAATATGCAATGGCTGCACAAGATATTTGTACGTACATACTCTTATTTTCCAATGAAGCGATTTTCTTTTTTTGTCACATTCCACATTTCTTTTCTCGTTTGCATCATACGAGTTGTACAGTGGTCGTATAATGAATTCTAATATAAATTCATCCCGTTTTTATTATTCATTACTAACGTTATTTTTTATTAATTTTTTACTAGTTTTACTAGTTAGTTTTTGATTAATTTTTTATTAGTTTTTATTCATTTATTACTAATACATATAGCAATACATATGAATAAAAAGAGGACGGACGTACGTTGCAACTGGATATAAAAATTGTATAATTATATTACATGAAAGTACTACCGAATAATATATCAAACATAATACGCTCGAACTTAGTTAATTATTAATAAGCGCTGCAATAAATATAACGATGAACAAATGTTTGCTGTGGCCACTATAAATCTTCGTACCATCTCGATGCAACGTAATCGATATCGTGCGAGTCGTCGGGAAGAAAAATCGAGCGGCGTAAAAAAATAGCAGCCGATTAAATATGTAAGTTAGCAAAGTAAGCGACCGAATAAATGGATAAGTGTCCTAAGAAAAATACCGGCAATAAAGACAATAGTCTTAATAAAGAGAGTCGGAGAGTGCCTGATCGTTCCAGTTCTCCCCAGTGGCAAGCATCGTGTGCAGCTGTCGAGAAGAGAAAAAGGGGGAAAAAAGAAAGAGCAAAAGAGAAAAAGACCCGCACAGAGACTTTACATACTACTTATTTAATGAATGTGAGAATACGTGAGTCAGTGTCGGCGACTAACTAGGGTGTAGACGCACAATCACACGCACCACGCACATGGAGGCTGGCTGTGCGTAGCCGTGTGTAACAATATAACATACACACGAGGGCGGAAAAGATTCGAGCGAGAAACGATTCGAGGGAGAGAGAGAGAGAGAGAGAATGTCAGAGCTGCTCGAAAGGCTCGATGCGAGCCGACGAATGTTGTTTCCCTTCGTGTGACTCACGCGAGTACACGCGAGTGCACGCGTACGACCGCGTAAAATTCAATAATAAAGCGGGCAAACTTTGACCAGTGTGTTTGCCACGGGGTGACAATACGGGGGCGAGTTGTGCGTAGAATGCGGTGCAATTGTAACAGGATTAATTTCTTTTACGAGAGAGATATGAGTTTCGGATAAGGGAAGCGCAATTATAATTGACTAATAATAAACTAAACTATTAATTAGTAAGATTCATTTATTTTAGGAAAGTTGTATGGTTTATGGATAGGGGAGATTCTATAGCTTGTGGCTAAAGAAAGTCCAGTTGGAATAGGATTAAGTTATTTAAGGGAAATTTCAGAGAGTTTTTGGACGAGGGAAGTGCAATTGTAATAGGATTAATTTATCTAAGGAAAATTGTATGGTTCATGGATAGGCCAGGTTCTATAGCTTGTAGCTAAGCAAGGTGCAATTGTAATAAGATTAAATTATTTAAGGGAAATTTCAGAGAGTTTTTGGATAAGGGAGGTACAATTACAATGAGATTAATTTTACTCAGAGAAAAATACGAGCGTTTATTGGCACTGAAGAGTTGGATAGAAATCCGACAAGATTTTAATATGTGAAACGTTCAGAAGTTAAACTCATTAGCTTCGCTTTTTATGAAGCTTCAAATTTTATTACACAGACAGAGTATAATCAATATTCCATTAGATTGTAAACGCGAATAAATCAAATTCACACATATGAAAGACGAAATTCTCAGTTTTAAGGCGACATATAAAATGATGTAAAAAGACGCGAAGATACTCGTAGCTATTGATTCAAACAGAAATAGATAGAATCTGATTCACCTCAAAAAATAAACTTATTTTCTTCTCCAGCATATCAGAAAGCAGCATATATGCATGTATAGTAGCAACACCGTTCCAAATGGCCACTTTGCTGGTGAATCACCATATTTGCCCCTTACGTACATTCTTTGTAGTTCCTCAACCAGGCTCATCCACTCAGTTCCCTATTGACTCGTTTCTCATCTATGAATTCACATTCCAATTCCTTTCTCCAGGCGGACATTCGTGAAATCCACTCGGTTCTTCACGCCTTATCTTTTCACATTTCTGTTTAATCCGACCTTCTCTCCGGTTTTTTCGCGATTTTTCGTGGCACAATAACGCGCGTTTCACTCCGCGCCGACGGCCATTGTTTTTATCGTGTCATTTCCGCCGCGCTCGCGCTTTTTTCCACCCCTTTCCATGTCTTCTTTCGCGTTTTTCTTTCCCGTCTACGTCCGTCTGCCTCGTTTTTTTTCCGCATGGAAAATAGAAATTTCGGTGAATGCGCCACCAGGGAGGGGGGGCGGGGGTAACATCCGGTTTAGGGGATGCCGTCGACGTTGGCCCACGTTTTTACGTCCTACCATAAATACGACGCATCGCTCGAAACCACGCTAAGATAAAACACGAGAAATTGCAACTACGACGGAAAGTTTTATGGCGAAAAATAGAAATTTACGGTTACCTTCTTCCTACGAAATTGTTCTCCTTTGAAATTTTAATGCTTTGATACGCTATACCACATAAATGACGCGTTTTTAAAATTCACGCGTTATGCAAATTTGGACAGGTCCAGTTGCATTTTTTTTTTTTATCGAATCAATTCTATTTTTAATTTTACGATCTCTCGGATGAGAAAGAGTACATTGATATTGTTTGAAGAAAACTTTGGAACGGAATTAATTTTATCTTAAATACTACCGTGCTGTTGAGCTTGTAAAACTTGTACGAGGGACATGAAATCGTAAGATGTAGGAAAACATAGTCGATTGAACATCTGTCAAGGAAAGCAATTAGGCTAGCACTTTTTAGAAAATTGCTTTTTGTAAAATTTCTTCTCCATAACTCATTCCTTCGTCAATTCGAGCAAGGTATCTACCAAACCCTTCTTTAAACTTATCTTCCTTTTCCTCCAACGTCCTCTTTATCTTTGGAACAAATCTTCTCATCCGACATATCCATTATTTCTTTTCGAATATTTAATACTACAGAATCGAAAAGGAAAATATTCTTCTTCGATAATTATTTTCTATCTTCGATTTTATATTAATTCAATTTATTCATCGTATTAATTCAATATATTCGAATTTATATTAATCCGCTTGCTGTACAATACAATACAGTCTGAAGCTATTAATTATTTTGGAGTCCCTGAGCTATGTCAAACTTGAAAGAGTTTAGCCTGTCTAAGTCAATGTTCGTCAAACCGATAGGGAAATTAATAATTAACATCTACGTTTAGATATCCTCAGACTAATCTGTCGGAATCTGAGATCCACTTAGACGAATATTTAAAATCAACCTCGTGTGTAACAATCGAAATAAGCACGATGCGATGGCCAGTCGAAAATTGCCTTGAAAAATTCGATAGTAAATGTACTTCCACAGTCTCGTTAGAGGATTCAGTCATTTTTCACGGATTCTGGAAAACTCTAAAAACAAGAATCCTCCAGTACACTTCAGAATAGGCGTGGAATATTCGAACGATTATACCTGTTGATTCAACAAACATCGTCTTTTTTTAGTAGCCAAGCTGAAGTTCGTATCATTGTAGTCTTTGCGTACTAACAAACGTATTTTACGTAATTCCGATGATCGTTCAGTAATCTTTCCGACGAACACTTTTAAACAGCATTCATCGATTAGGCTCCACGTTTCTAGCGTCATTGTAGCAGATAAATCAACGTGATCAATGCAGTTGTCGTTTCATTTCAAAGTAAATTGTAAACTCGATAAGCAATGGAAATTGACGTACGTCCTTCTTCTCTTTTAATAAATCGGAAAATTCACACTTGCTTTTTCCAAATGGATAATAAAGAAAGGAATTTGACGTACGTTCTGAGAATTAATAGAAGAGATTAGCACTGTGAAAGAGCGGTTTCTGACGCGACTGTACCGATCGTTTAAACCCGTCCATCACCCTTCATGCTTTCCTTCGTTCTCGCAGCTAGTTCTGCACGGAGAAAAAGTCTGGAGGATGATCTCTTTGAAAGAAAGAAGGGCTGCCGATTATTTCAACGTGCGCGAATGTGGATCCGGCAACTGGAGAAAAGGGAGGCAAGCGTGAAAGCGTGCGCGTCGAGCTTTTCTCTCAGTGCAGGGTTCAAGTTTGTTTGAAGAACCTTGGATTTCTGGGTGGCGCGAGCTCCGCTTTTCATCCCCTTTTCGACAGTTAAAAAAAACAAAGAAAGAAAAAGAAGATGGAAGAAAAGAGGAAAGGAGTGAAAGAAAACGTCACGACATTCGACGTCTCTCTTTCAATTCGTTCATTGATTCGAAGTAAGAAAAGAAGAAGATGAACGAAGGTTTCGGTAGATGAAACACTATCCACTTGGATTTTCCGTTAGGATTACAATGGATCAAAGTGTTTGATGGCTTATCATAAGAAGACTTTCACGCGTAGATCGTGTGCGTTGTAGAAAACATTTAGAAACTTTATTTAACCTGTGCTGAGACGTTGATTATATTGGCGAAATTTGAAATGCATATACGACTTGCCAGTGTACTACAAAATCGGTGGACTCTATTGTATTTAGTACAACTTTTACAGATTAAGTAATTAGATCCAAGTGTATTATAAATTTGTGGTATATTATGATTACAAAAATTTGATTGATTATGAAACTAAACTGTAGAACTTGGTAAAAAAGAAACACTTCATTGGATGTACATATGCCAATGAGTTAATAATTTCTGTAGCCAGTGTATTTGTTAAGAAAGATAGTGTATAGCTATGTTAAACATATAATAAGACGAAGCCACAGAATATTCAGTCTTCTTAATATAATAAATAGTCGAGTGCTTAAACACTTTGCGATTTCTGCTTATTAAATATATACTTAAATATATACTAAATATCTTTGCAGCTTCTATGTACATCTTCAGGTTTGCTTCGTGAAATTTCAAAATGTTTCGTATGAGACACACGACATATTCATCAAATGTCTCTACAAATATTTCGACATGTTCGTAATCAACTGTATAATTCGTTTCTTCCTTGTGAAGTTTGTAGCCAACAGGGTGGCAGAAGTTAATAATTCCAGGGTTAAGTCTCACAGAGGCGAATTCGTTAGCGTGGAAAGGTGTTTTTGAAAAAGTTTAGCATCCCTCGCCGGCTCATCCTCTTTGCCCTTTCTTCTCGCGCGCAAACGGAGAATTCCATGGAGCGGAAGGCTCGAGGACATTCCCTTTTCAAAGCAGAAAAGCTTCGGATTACTTGAGCATGCACGGATCCAACCTGCTAAATCGGCAAGAAAAAGATTTATGCCGCTGCACGCCTACGTGTACTTCTTCACTTGTTGACTCGCGCTGTTTTATTCGATATCTAACGAAGATTTAATACCAGGCTTGGAATAACCTTCTCCGAGCGTATCTTTAAACTGAACGTGAGTTACTATAGCTGGAAGATTTATGGAATTTTAATTGCTCAGATTATTCATATGTTTTCGAATACTGAATATAAAAAGTGTAACTATGGCAGTGCTTGCTTATGGCAACGTGTTAAAGAACGTTAATAAATAAAAATCTGTCTCAAGCTCGGCGTGGTTTGGCTGAAAAGTAACTGACACGCTTAATTATTGTAGCGAGAAGATTTATGGAATTTTCATTATCCGGATTATTCATGTATTTTCGAATACTGAAGATGAAAAGTGTTAATGATGCTTCGTCTTAGAGAACGTTAACAATGATAAAGGAAAATCTGCTTCGAGGTTAATGTAGTTCGTCCTCGGCATAACTGATATGCTTGGTTTAAACAGAAACTCATCTGAAAATCAGACAGTCGTCAATTGTAGTAAAAGTGCATTTACAAATGAATAAGCCAAGTTTTTCAATGGAACTCAACATTTATTTCAAGAGAAAATACAGTAAATTGTTCGATCGAGATGTTAGTTGCTTTGTCTATGCGAAGGTTTAAGGGAGATTCTCGTGTAACAACAATAGAAGCAAGTGATTTTCCCGAATTTTCTTAGACTAATTACCAGCGTTATATGGGACTAGATCTGTCTGGGATGCAAATATAGTCTTAAAATACGAATGTAATATTTTTTAATCTAAAAAAAAAGGAAAGATTTCTAAAAATCACTTGATTTTGTTATGTTGTCACACTACAATCTTGCCCTAAAATTGCAGAAAGCAAGGGCGGATATCTCGACGAAACAAGTCGCGATATTTTTTAAAAATAAACTTTCAGTCTCGCTGGGAAGTTTGAATTATTCATTCGTACGCTTAATATAGCGCACAAAAATACAAGAAGCAGAGTACGGCCGGTAATGAACAACTCTGTTGTAACTTGATGTAATAACGAACGTGTTGAATATAAAATTAGAGTATAATTTGAGCACCTTTAAAAAGTATAACGGTACAGGTTAATAGTCTGAGAAAAATGTAAGGAACGAGATAAGAACGTTAATGGTCTTGCAAGAGTATCGTAAAACTGCCTAATTGAGATCCTGTATCTACGAACGGTTTCATCGAGTTCCTCGCACTAAAATTACCCGTTGCAAGACATAAAATTGTGTTTCGCTATCCGAATGGAATCCTCAGGATTTTGTAGCTCGAATAACTACCTCCTACGCTTATCTCTATGCAAGGACACGCTGAACCTTCATCCCGCCAGAGACGAGGGGTACGTATTAATTTCCTGCCATTGTGCGCATGAAGAGCATGGAAAAGGATAGACGAGACGTGAATGCAAAACGTCGTGAATAAGTGAAAAGACGGATTCATCGGCAACGTCCGACGAATACTCGAAATAAACGTCGTTGGTTGTTCGAGTCCAAAACAGTTTGCTCCCTTGTTTATCAAGAGCACGTAAATTAATTAAATGTGCGTTACGTTACCTCGTCTGTGGAAAATTATATCTTTCCAACGTTAAGAAACGTATCTTCGTATTGCGACGAAATACGAAAACAGTTTTGACAGTCTAGAAAATACGAAAGATTTTTAAAGAAACGTTATAAAATTCTTTTTGCTTGCTAAGACGAGAGCTAAATGGAAACGTAGGAATTCGAAGATTCTAGGATTTAATCGAGAAATAAAATTTTAAATAATTATTGTTAACGCAGAAATGGGTTGATAATATCGCGGCTTAAGAAAGCTCCGAGTATGCTCGTTTCAAGGTTAATTCGTTATCAATCTCGGAATGGTATCGCGAAAATTATTCAACGTTAAAATCGTCGAATTCGTCTCGAGGAAAGATTCTTTCGAATAACTGTCAGACCGAAACTTGGCAACTCGATGCGAAGAGAGACTAGAAAATGGAATTCGTTACGCTTCGTTTGGTCGATCTTGAGGAACTTTTTAACGACGTTCTTTTGCTATTCGCAGCCACTTAGTTTACTTTCGTAGATTGTCCGATAGCCACGTTATCAGGAGAAAGGTTTCGGTCGAAAGGAATTTCTATCGGTATCGGTCCAAAGTAATTAACGAAAGGATAAATGACAGACGAGCTGACGAAACGTTTCTTGCTAAAAGGAAAGATAAATAGATGGCAGAAAATCATAAGCAACGTGGAATATTATATCGAAGATGAATAACAAGAAAATTCGATTATGAAACGATTAATTCCGCTGAAAAAGAAGAGAAAAGCAAAAAAGAACATGAATAAATGGAAGAAGACTGTAATTAACATAGAATATTACATGAAAGACTAATAAGTAGGAAAGTCGGTTATAAAACAACTACTAATTCCTTTGCTTCTAAAAAACAAAGAAGAAACACGAAGAGATGAAAGATAAATGAGAGAAGATTGTAAGTAACATCGAAAACAAAAAAGTAAAAACAAAAGAGACACGTGAATAGATGGGAGAAGATGATAACGAGCAACAAATATATCGATGACCAATTACCAGGGAACTCGATTATGAAACAACTAATTCCTTTCGAAAGAAAAAGAGAACAAGAAAGAGACAAGGATAGATGAAAGCTGTTATAAATAGATAAACGGAAGATACATAAGAGGAAATCATAAGAAGCAACAAATATTACGTCCACGATGATTTACCGGGGAACTCGATTATGAAATATTAACGTGTTTCAGAAGAAGAAGAAACAGGGGTAGATAAATGAAGATTGTAAGTAACAATGAATACTATATCGAGGATCAGTAACCAGAAAAAATTGTTTATAAAACAATTAGTTCTCTTCCCTCCAAAAAATAAATATACATACATACATACATACATACGTAAATAAATACATGTTGAATTGAGATATCTTCCTTCTATTCCGAAGTCGGTATAAAAAAGACATCAACACTTTGCGACCAACCCAATAAATAAATACTACACCACCGAGATAGAATAACTCGCAAGCATTCCTTTCTCGACTAGCGGCAACCAACGCCAATTCACGCAGCATGCCGCACAGTCATCGATTAATTCAGCTGTCGAGAAACTAGATCAGAGAACGATGTGTTAAACACTCGTTGAATTCAATCGTTCGTCTAATCGTTTGGCCGATTGCAGCTCGCAAAGAGCCGATTCGGCCGCAAGTTATAAACACCTCGCCAAAAGGAGTAAAAGAAACGAGACGAGGAGACACTGTATTCGCTGGCCAAGGCTCCTTGGATTATAATTGCTCGTGAACCTTATACGGGGCGTGTTGCGATCGGAATCCGGTTCGAAGAGAGCCGACGAAGAGCCTGGTTCTAGTTTTTTACGAGGATTTACGTGCGCCGCATTCTCATTCGAGATCAAGTTCTGCTGAAGCGGCGGATACCAGGTCGTTCTGTCGTAAAACCATGAGGAGGGTGGGCCACCCTTCTTCTCCTTCTTCGCGAGAACGACTACCCATAAATTTGTCCGGCATTGTTCTCGCCGTTTCGAGAAAACTTCGCTCCAGGAACTTCTCGCCGCAATTTATGATCTCTCCTTCACCGTCGATAAGCTTTTCCAGACATGCTCCAACGTCCAGACCAACGATCTTCTTCTTCTTCCTCTTCTTCTTCTTCTTCTTCTTCTTCTTCTTTCTCTTCGTCTGTTTCTTCGTTTTTCCTTTCTGGCTCGCTTTTTTGCGCTTTTCGGTTTGGTGCAATTGATACCAAAGTCGTGGAAGTTGTGTAACACGTTGGAAGTTGGATCCTTCTGTTACAGTTTTTGCTCCAGTTTTATCGTTGTGGTTTATTCGCTTCTGTGTTTGGACAAGATGGCTGTGATGATGGAGTAGTAAAACAAGACGCGCGTAAATATGGAAAAATATATAGAATATTCAGACTATAGCGCTTTCTGCGATACTTGTTAGGTAAAACAATTTTTTAAAATGATACGAATCCGCATAAAAGTGTTCTGTCTAATTATAATTCCCCACTTTGCTTCCATTGTCTATTGGTGATTAACTATGCCAATTTTAAGCGTAACATTATACAACTCGACTTTCAAAACTAAAATAAATTAACTGAACTAACATAGAACGTTGAATATTTATCGCTCGATCAATAATCTTAGATCTATTTTTCCCATAAGTCAAACAGAGAAGCGAATTCATTGACATAAAAAAAAACAAATTGGAGTTGGAGTGAAAGAATTATCGTTTACCCAATTGAAGGACTAAAATCAAACTTTTCAACGCGAGATATCACATCTCTTATTCATAAAAGCAGAGGAACATGGAATTTTTCCGGAGATCGTGTTCGAATTATTTAAAAGTAGAGAAGAATGGCCGCCTAAAAGGGAGTCATTCCACTTGAATAGAAGAGGTTCATTATAATTAACGACTTTCATACACCGGTTACTGTACTGTGGCCTTGCCCGACATCAAGTAACCGTGTCAGCTATTTATAACGGGAAAGAATTATAATTATTGTTCCTCCTCAGTTATGAATCACAAGTGTGTTCTGTTCCTTGATGAATTTATTGTTCTACGAAGATTTGCCACCTAAGACAATTTTACAACGCATCTTATCGCGACGCACTAATGAATTTATTGCGCCGCGCAGCTTCGTCATCTATGACAATTTTTACAATAAGGAAAGAAAACGAAGAAGAACTGGATGAAAGGAGGATGTTAAAAATAGGCGGTAAAAATTGGCGAAAAATAGAAAACTTCCTTTACTGCGTGATTCTACACACACACACACACACACACTAGAGAGTAAAAAAGTGCAATTGTCATTTTTCCTGGAAACGTTGAGAAAGTTATAAAGAATGTAGTTTAAGATAAAAGCACGACCATACTTGTAAGCTCATTTAGTTGCAATTTTTCCGCCATGTTCTCCGGTTAATTAACTAGAAACTCATATTGAGTATTATTTGCAGAGATCGTTGCACGCTGGTTTGATAATCCCGAAAATCATCGGAACACGGCAATTCTTTCGTGATACAATGATTATAATCTAAGCAATTAGAAATCAGTAATTACTTATTCTACGAGTAATAAATAAACGTTAGAGCAAACTATCTTGCTATCTAATGTTAACATAAAGGAACCACAAGTTAATGTTAGGATTTTGATATTATAGAGCGAAAGAATGGAAAATTTGAATTTCGTTGTACGGATTTTTCACGAAGTTGGAATGTGTAAAGGATGCGTAAATGTTTGTTTCCACGGTCGTCAATCCCAATTCGACGAGAGAGCTAATTTTGCATACCGATCGAGAGCACGTTTGCTAATTAAATGCACAATTTATCAGGGCACATGATAACGCTTGGTTAAAACCCCACGATAGCAACAATCTCGTTTGACGTAGCAAGAAATTGCTTTGAACAGTGTAAACAGTGGTCGTACGATTTCTGGGAATACGATCAATGGACACGTACATGCACGTTAATGTATGGTAGAGCGCGATAGAAACGCGTTTGAACGGTATTTCTGAGTTATCACTAACTTTGGAACCATTCAAACGCTCTGAATTGAAAATTATTGGAAAAGTCAATTTGAAAAATTCCTACAATTTTAATTGAAAAGAATTACTTACGCTTCTGCGATTATATTTACACGATAAATTAAGAATTGAAGATTTCTTCTAGACTATACTGTAAGTGCAAAAATTAAAAGATGTTGCGTTTTTATCGTATAATGTCGTACACGCTAATGGGAACACTGTAGTATAGAATTTAACCCCATAACCTAGGATTTACGTTCGAGAATTTTGGGCCGAAAACGTTAACAAGCTATTATACAGGGTGGTTGGTAACTGTTGGTACAAGCGGAAAGGGGGTGATTCTACGCGAAAAAAGAAGTCGAAAATATAGAATAAAAATTTTTCGTTTGAAGCTTTGTTTTCGAGAAAATCGACTTTGAATTTTCGCTCGGTACGCGTGCACTTTATCACGTCTCGTTATAACGAATCTCACTGTAGATAGTTGTCTCGATGGAAAAATTAAAAAAAAAAATTCGACTTCTTTTTTCGCGTAGAATCACCCCCTTTCCGGCTTGTACTACCAGTTACCAACCACCCTGTATATTATATTATATATTATATATTATATATTATATATTATATTATATATTATATATTATATATTATATATTATATATTATATATTATATATTATATATTATATATATTATATATTATATATTATATATTATATATTATATATTATATATTATATATTATATATTATATATTATATATTATATATTATATATATATTATATTATATATATTATATATTATATTTGGGCTATGGGCTGTGCCCATAATATTTACGTTTGGTCCGATCATCTGCTGCGGGCTATGCCCGTAATATTTACGTTTGGTCCGATCATCTACTACGGGCTATGCCCGTAGTTGTAGGTTAAGGAGTTAAGACCTGTTTCCATTTAGAAATAATTACTAACAGCGTTGAAAGCAGATGCCATGAAAACTACACAATGGCAAAGTACGTATTATCTTGCTTTAAGTTGAACTTACTTAGCTCGTAAATTAGAAAATCTGTGAAACAACAAGTATGTAAATAATTGCTAATTGTAAGTGACCGAGGAAGGTTTAACTATAATTGACTATTGACTAAACTTATATAGCATTGTTAGGGTCAATCGTTGGCGATTACTGCGTGATTAATATTTATGTTGCACGTGCAAATACGTTTCATTCGGTTGCCATGCATATTATGGTAGTTGCTGCGTGTATGCACGTGGCAGGAATTCTTTCGCACGTGCCTCGAATAAATTGCTTTCCTTGAATTTCGTGGAAACCCGGAAGAAACGGAAACGAATCGCACATCCGCCATGACGTAAGAGATTTAGTGCTAATCGCACTTGCAGAAAAGATATTTCTACCGAATCAGGTTATCGGATGACGTTGGACTCGTGTACATCTACAGCAAGTCACAGTTATCTAATTAACTTTTTGGATAATCGAGAATGTATGGGATTAGTATGAAATAGGAAATGTATGTAAGTAAGCGAAATTAAAAATGTATGAAACAGTATGAAGAAGGAAATAGTATACGAGATAGTATGGTGAAATAATAGGAGGTAAAAAATGTGCGAAAAAATAAAACAATAAAAACTCTGAAACAGTAAAATCGTAGAACAAAACTGGAAAAATTGTAACTTACAGTTACGAGAAAGTAGGTTATGATAATTCTTCGTACGTTCTCACGCTACAAGATTATCGGTACATTTTATAAAACTTATCACCAGACTGCGGATTTTTAGACGCATTCATATCGTTGAAAATATAATTAAAAAGATAGGACCTCGATGGAAAATTGGTTTGCCTACCAACTATTATACAAAGCACCGTACTTTATACGTCGTATATATTTTTCCGTATTTATATGCGTTTTCGTTTACTATGATCGCGCAATTTCGCACTTGCAAATACTCTATAAATGCATCACGATCTAGTTATCACGCTGATAAAACATCTGATAAGATATCCTTCCGCCTCAATAACTTCGGCAAATTCTTTCGATGATTGTCGAAAAAATGATCGCGACACGTAACTTATTTTTTCGTAGATGGTCCACCATAAATTTCCGCGTTTCTTTTATAGTCTTCTTGTCACGCGGTCTTAACTATTTTTCAACAAAAAGTTTTATCTTTGCCTTGTCTCTTCCAACAAACTTTTTGCAAATAATTCTACGGTCCACTACATAGAACAGTCGTTTTTTGCAAAAACACGAAACTCTCGTTCCATCAGGATAGCAAGCGAGTTGTACGAGATTCTGAAGTCGCAAAGTATCATCGTTGCTATACTGCAGCACGAATCGAGGAAAATCGCGATTTTATCTCGGCGCTCGCGGTTTTCGTTTCCAAGTGTTTGCGAACATTTATGCCTCGGTGGCAAGAACAACACCGTTTTAACTGCTGGTGCAGGTGCTGCGATCGGTGAAAAGCGTTGCAGCTGGCACGTTGCCCCCGAAGAACGACGATTGCCAACGTAAGATCGTAATTGCCATCTGAAAAGGTTACTCTCGTCGACACGTTTTCGGAAATCGATTCGCGGAAAACAAACGCGCTCGAAACTCGAAACTTTCGCAATATATCGCGCGATCGACGAATTTTTATCGAATTCACCAGGAGAGTTGCAGGCAATTAGCAACTTTTTTTTTAACGAATTCACCAGGAGAACTCCAGGCAATTAACAACTTTTTTCACGCTCGACTTTTCAACTGTACTTCGTACAGAAATTTCATTTTTACGGTTCATTCGTAATTTTTGTTTTTCAACGGAGGTCGGTTGCTTCGGCGTTTCCCTCTCTCTGTTTTTTTTTTTTTTTTTTTTTTTATCAAAGGAGGTACGGAGCTTTCCTCGTTTGATAACCGACGATGAATTTTTCCCATTTCCTCTTCCTCTCTTCCGTCGTGAAACGCATCGGAAATCCCGACCCGCTGCGAACCCATAACGGTCAGGAATTCCAACTTAAATTTTCCGCAGTTTAATACCTCGCTTTTATTCGAACGATCCTGTCTCGGTGACCCTACGTGTCAAAAGTTTTTCAGCGATAGATATCATTCTAGTGCGCCAATTACCAAGCTGTGACTTCTTCTTCCTTTGAAATTCGCAGATTATTTTGCAATGAATTCGGCATAACGTCGTCTATCGAAGTAGATCGATCGGAGCGTGGGTCGTCGACTAGCTTGGAATTTTTCAAATCATTTTTTTTTTTCGCTTTACGAAGAACTGCCGCTTGGTAATCCTTGTGAATATTTTTTACGCCAGTTACCACCGTTACACCTCTGCGGAACTCGTAGAGCATGACACGACGCGAATGAGTCCTTTTCCCATTTATTTTCAAAATTCTTTCTGATACGAAAACTATAATATAAAAATATAACGTAAAAACTGTCAGAATGCGAAAATCTGCCGCCGAAATGACAATCGAATGTCGCTCTTCTTATGCGCTACGAAGTTTACGCGTGCATCAACAGGTGTGACCCACAGACAAATAATTTTCACGATGTACGATATTCTTTTACCATTTTTTACCATTTTTACTTTTACCATTTCACATTACTCGACTAACTTGCTAACGAGTAGCTTTAGTTTCTACAATTGTTGGCACGTTATTGTCGTAGCACGATGCTTGGCGCGAGCGTAGCTCCCGAAAAATCCAGACGACGCGACACAATTTCGCGAACACGCGACCGCGAAACTTTCGGGAAGCGAATGGCAGGCGACGAAATTGTGGATCGCCGTTCTCATGAACTTTTTCTTCGGCCACACGCACCAGATCATCGTTGACCACAGAGTAGACGGTTGGTCGCCTCGCCGATTTTCACGATCGTTATTAACGTTTCTACGCCGTCTTTTGATCATTGAATCACTCGTCGCGTGACGTTCTTCGCAAAGTTGATGATGTATGTCCGCCTGTTTTACATTTCTCGTTTTCGAGAGACGGTTAACAGGGCGCGTTTCACAGGCGTTAAAAAACGAACAAACACCAGTAAACGCGTCTGATTGTTTCAAATTGACATTTGTGGATTTTCAGTGAATAAAAGAACTGCGCGTAATATTTGTTGACACAACTCACTTTATGGAAACGACTCGCATATCGATATGCGTCTAGGAAAGGAACAATTCCGATAGAAAAAATTGAAGAGCATTTGTTGTAGGAAAAATGTTGCAAATATGAAGAAGTTTTCCAGGAGGAAAAGGTGACTCGTGTATCGATGTAGAACAGATTAACGAAAAAGAAAAATGTATCTGTAGAAAAGTCCGCATGTGCCACCTATTAACTGTAAAGAAAACTCAATGGTTTTTATTCCTTTAGATAAATAGCGTAGATAAAAGCCAAGAAACAGTTGTCTAATGTTTATTGGCAATTATTTTTTTATGATTGGATGTTTATGACACCTAGCATTATTAATAACTATTTAGAAAGGGAAATTGCACGTAAATTCTATATTGTAGTATTCTCATTAGCACGTGGAACATTTTCCAATAAAAAATCGAAATTCTTGAATTTCAACATTTAGCCAGTTTTCTTCAAGCTCCCTTCGATCGTGCGTCTTTAATCGATTAGGTCGAAGAAAATGGAAATAATAAGCTGAACCATTACGTTTCTCAAAGTACTGTCGCTCAATATGTACAAGTTTCCCTGTATATTACAATTACATTCGATTAATTGATGATATTTGATCGAAAAAATGATTTTCTTCTCTTTAATACGTTTTTACATACAAACCATTCTTCTTACTTTTCTTCCCTTCTTTTATATTTACATATTTTTTGGCACCTACTTCAATTTGAAGCTCGAAAGAGGCCACGCTAGAAACTTGCTCGAGAAAAGAAGCACTCTTCTTCAAATATTTGCACGAAGCATCGGGAATTTCTCTGACATGGTTGACGATCGTAGAAGGAGCAAAAGAGAATTCTGCCTGCTACTACCGTAAACCGCATCTCGGTCAAAGCTGAAAGTCCATCAACCTCGAGGCTGTCTCTGCAAGGGGCCTCTCGAATACGACGATATATTTTTTCTCTTTATTTTTTTTCCCCCCTCTTTCCTTTTCTTGAGCGCGGGCCAACTCCCGAATGAGCCGAGAGAAGTCCGAATTAACACCCGGCTAGCAATTAAAGCGACCGACATTCCCCGATGCACGAGTCACGAAGAGGTAGCAGTTCTTCATGTAGTAGAAGAAACTCACGCTACCGACACAAACGACGAATAATGAGACCGACCGTACGAGAGTCGAAATTTAATATAACGACACGGTGCATTGACTCGAGGGATACTTGGAATATTTTAAGAAAAAGATATCACTGGATAATTAAGGTAGTAGGTTACTTATAAAGGTATTAATATTGCGGAGGATATCATGGAAATTAAGTACGAATGGAGATTTTGTTCGTGAATACCTGGAATATTTGAAGAAAAATATATCTTGCGATAATTAAGACAGTAGGAGGCTACGTATGAATGACATTAAAATGCATAACGTAATTCGGGATGGAATGAAAATTGACGTGAATAGGGTTTTCTTCGTGAATATTTAAAAGATTTAAAGATCGACGTTGGTAGCTGGTGGTAATGAAATTTGTTAAACGATAGGGAAAATATTTATGGAATAAAAATGGATAATCGGAGTCATTGTATGAAAGTCGAAGCTTAATGCAGCGACGCGATGGTTCTTTGACACGAGGAATATTTGAAATATTTTAACAAAAGGGTACCTCGCGATAATCAAGACGTGAGGTTACTTGGAATGGTATTAATAGTGTAATCTGGGGATATAATGAAAATTGATGGGATTTTGTTGGAATAGTTGGAATATTTGAAGACAGAAATATGTGTGCTGATATTCAGAGTATTAGATTTTCTATAAAATATGCCGATAATATGAACGTTCGAAGGTTGGTGATAAGAAATGGTGTCAATGGAATTTTGTAGATGATAGGAAAAATATTTATTTGGAAAAGTGAAATAATGGGGCTGAGGATGCGATACCTCTAAGAATTTAATATAATGGTAGAGCGTTAATACGAAGAATATTTAGAATATTTCAAAAGAAAAAATATCGATTAAGCATTAAGGTGATTAATGTTCAAAATCGGTAGTAATGGCATTAGATAGATAATGGAAAAGCTGTTTAAAAAAGAAACAATAAGATCGATTATGTTATTCAGATCGAAACTTGATAAAACGATGGTGCATCGACACGAAGAATATTTTCGAAAAATAATCATTTCTAGATGGATTTGTCCGGAATTTAGTACGAAGACAGTAAATTTCATGAATAGAATAGACGTAAAGTTAGAACAAGAAATATCCTCAACGTGAAAAATCGTCGGGTTAATACGATATTGCTGAGCATAAAAACCATGAAAGAAAGATAATCTTCTTAGAATTTTGCAGGCCATGAAAATCATGAAAGCAAAATAATCTTTTCGAAGTCACCGGTTTAATACAGTTTCGCAGAACATCAGAACCATGAACAAGAAACAATCTTGCTGGCATCGCGGGGCTAATAGAATTTTACAGGCCATCAAAATCATGGAAGGAAAACAATCTTTTCGAAATTACCGGGCTAATACAATTTTGCATATCATCAGAGCCATGAAGGAAAAATAATCTTTTCGAAATGGGTAAGGATAATAGAATTTTGCGGATCATTAAAACCATGAAAGAGAAATAATCTCTTTAGAATCGTAGAGTTAATACAATTTTGCAGATCATTAAAAACATAAACGAGAAATAATTTTCCTAGCATCGTAGGGTTAATAGAATTTTCCGAGTGACTAAAAACACGAACGGAAGAGAAGCTTCCTGACATCGTAGGATTGATAGGACTTCGCAGATCATCAAATTCATGAAAAAAAAGTTTCTTTACAATCGTAAGGTTAATACAATTTTGCAGATCATTAAAAACATAAACGAGAAATAATATTCCTAGCATCGTATGTTTAATAGAATTTTCCGAGTGACTAAAAACACGAGCAGAAGATAAGCTTCCTGACATCGTAGGGTCGACAGGACTTTGCAGATCATCAAATTCACGAAAGAGAAATAATTTTTGTTATATTCGTAGGGTTAATAGAATTTGAAGGATCATTAAAAACACGAACAGCAAAATAATCTTCCTGGCATCGCGGAGTAAATACAACTTTGCGGAGCATTGAAAACACGAACGAAGAATAATCCTTTTGAAATAATAATATTTGTCACGAGGATGTTACCGCAGCGAGTATCGCAGTCACCGCGTTCCTATGCATACGCAACTCTGGTATAATGATGCCTGGAACGAGGCGCAACGTGACCGTAGCAGTTACCAGCTACGATTACAGCACGAAATTAACTTTCCACTCGGGACATTGGTCGTTAAAGTAATTAGGAACATGAGAAAGACAACCTACCACTAATCCACGAAACGCATACGAAATTCGTTCTTTCTTGTTCTGTTTTCCTATTCACGCGTCTATACGTCGCTGTTTACTTACTGTGCCTGTCCATAGCGAATCCTATCACACGTCTTATTTCTGAAACGTTCGAAGGAACAATTTATGAGAGAAGAAGCTCTCGGGAAGTTTCTCTCGCAGAGATTAGATTTGCAGCAGTTTTATCTTCTTCAAATAACTTCTACGAATCGCTCGATCAGTATTGTGTATCTACGCGCGCAGCTTGGAATCGCAACGTTGCAGATGCTCGCGAGCTTCTTGCTCTTTTCTATCATTCTAAAGCCATTTAGTCTTCTCGTTATTGTATCTGGACCGTAAGAAAAATTCTTTTATCGCAGACCGGTAAAAGAAATATTAAAGCCATTTATTTTCTTCGTTATTAACCTTCCGCTGGCAATATGGTTTTTCACTAACGCGCTGCGTATAACGGTTCTCTCATTCCGTGACCCGATTTCTTATTGTTTTCGGCTATAAAAAAGCTTGGAAAAAAATACACGCACGCTTATTACACTCCTTAATTTATTATACGAGCGATACTTTAGCCAGATGTTTAAGTTTTCCAGCAATACAAATAAAGGTTTTATTAATTAATCTCGAAAAATCTGAGAAAGAGTTCAGTGCCATTAGGTACAAATTCTTCGAATTTTCCAATAAATTATGCACCATTCATGAAACTGGTTTGTTAACGACCGTTCGAAATTATCAACGTAGCAGCCTTGCGTTCTTATCTCTCGCAAGTGGGCCTATCACGGAACGAACAAGTCAGCTCTGTGCAAGTAACGCTGGAACAGCGAACCAATTAGCTCGGTCTATTGTTTAACATGCAACTGTTTAATACGAAGAAAGGGGAAGATTCGCTTCATTAAATTGTTGCGAGATGAAAACGGCTCTTCGAGATCAACGAAACTACAGACAATGCATTTGGCACGCTGACTGTCTCATTTCTGGAACGTCACCGAAACTTGCAACCGTGTTACAGGTTGCTGCGGAACTTTCTTTTCTCAACCTTTCCTCTCGTCCTTTCAGCAACTGTACTTTTGCGAAAGTATTTTACGTTTCAAGTTTTCTTAGGAAAGATGATCTTTACAAAAACATTTTCGCACAGACTTATAGGTCTCAAGACACGGTGTAACGTTTATTTCAGCCAGCTTTTGATATCTTTTGTCGTTTACGATATATAAACACTCGCGTAAAAGGGCCGACTCGGATAAAAGGGTCGATTTATCCCTTGAAGTAAAGAACTGGCACGTACAAATTACGGCTACGCTCTTAGGTAGGTCTAACGAATATGTATTAGTATTGTTTCATCAATAATCGGTGTTCACCGGGATTCGCTTGTTAAAGAAGAGACTATTTTTTATCGCGTTTCATATCTTTTTTTCTTTTATGGACTATCTGCTGCGTGGTATTTTATCCATAGAACACACTGACAAAATTCATAAATATTAAAATGGACACTCTGTATATTTACGATAATTAGAAGCGTTCAAATCCTCGCGGACTTACGAGCGTAGGGAGCAACACCATCGCTTCTTTTTTTCTCTCATTTTCTCCTCTTTAGTCGCTCGCGTTATGGTTCCTTTTGTGCCTGGTTGAATGCAGCCGTGCACTGCCGCCTCCACGACAAAGGAACGGGCCACTCAGAACGTCATAAATATTGAAATCGAAAGGAGTCGAAGAGTTTGTTGGCCGCCCCGCGATCAACCCGCCTCCTCTTACGATCTACTCTCGTTTAGACCGCTGATATACAATCGGTTAATATTCATTACAGCATTACGCTGACGCGAAAATTTCGTCGTTCGTTGGCTTCATCGTCGAGCTCTTAGCCTGTGTATTTTGCAAGATCGATATGAAAAGCAAATTTCGAAACGTGTAGCCAAGTTTCGACATCGCAGATATTTCTTGCGAGTTTTTAATTCTGAATTACGATCGGCTTATGTTTGTTTTGCTTACTAATTATTCGCTAAGAATATTATAAAGCTAAAGGAGTATAGAAAGTAAGGAAATTGAGCCATTTAAAAGTTACATTAAACCGAATTCCGACATTGGAAAGTTGGAATTAGCGAGAACGTAATAAGTATTGCTTTTTAACATATATAACATATGAAATTTATATTTTATATTCATTTTCGTCTATGTCACTTTTTCCGACGAACGAATTTATAGAAACACGTTGTCTGTTTCTTGGAGAATCGAATATTTATTGGATATCTAGATAATACAATTGAGAAATTTACAAAAAGTGCACCTGACTAGCTTGAATTTCGAATTTCCGAAAACTTCAATTGCCAGCTTTATTGAATTATCAATTCATAGCGTTTCATAGAAATTTTCTACATTTTTAATGTTTCACTTTTCGGAAATTTTATTGACTTTTTTATAAAATGCGTGGTTGAAGATTCAATCTTTCTTCGTATTATTACGTTTATTTTCCACGTTTTATGTCGATTCGGTCCATTGTATTAATAATAATCAATACAATTTGACGAACCAATGTTCATTTAACATATCAAGAATTCAAAGAAGAATTGAAGGCTCGGTAGAATTCCAACACAATTTACAATTTCTTTGTCTACAAACAGCACTGTATTATTTTCAGTTCAGCAATTGGGAACGAGCATAATCGAGCAGTTAGGAAGATTAATCGCGTAACGAGTTGACCCGCGCGTGAGTCGGCGGCGCAGTTGCAATTTTCCCCGCGTGTACGATCGATCCTTTCCACGAGCACAGAATTCCTCCCTCCGGCGACGCAGGATTTTCGAGGACGCTCTTGTTCTATACGCGTTCCATCTACCCTTCCATTGCCAGTGCTCGATTTTTATTTCCTACTCTCTTTTTGTCTCTCCTTCTCATACGGTTTCAGCTTTTTTTTTAATACGCGACCCGTGCGCGTGCCCGGTGCTCGTGCACGAGCCGAGGTCGTTAATTTCTCGAGTGGTGCCGTTAGGATCCTGCAGAAGCCCGCTACTCGTAGTGTTGGACTGATACCGCGTTCATACCTATCGATAATACCTTACGGATCTCGTATTTATATCGTATCGTATGAAAAACGTGGATCAATTTACTATTTGAATAATTAGCATAGGAAAACTTTAATGCACATATCGTGTATTGTATAGGAAGTAATTTTAAATTTCGTTATCACCTTGAAACCTCATTAAAATCGCAGTGAAATGGAATTTTCATTATTATATCGGTAAAAATTGGAAGCGATAGATAGCATAGAACATTTTTATGTACATATTGTACGTGTTATGCAGAGTATTTTGAAATTTCACTAACGCTATGTATTATGCGAAACATTTTGAAATTTCATTGGCATTATAATGTCATGATTATATTGGCAAAGTTTGCAAGCAATTTGGAAATGTATAGAAAGATTGCAAGATGTAGTACGTTACAAACGTATAAGATAAATGAATAAAAGGTATTCGAACGCCTATAGAAATCATTTATGAATGTATCATGTGTTTTGTACGAGACATTTGGAAATTTCATTCGCATCATAGTGCAATACGGTCGTTGTGATAATATTGATAAAATTTGAAACCAATCCGAAGATGTATGTAGAAGTTATAGGATACATATTGCATGCATGTACAAGGCACTTAATAAAAATCATAAAATAAATGAATGAAAAGTATTATGACACTCACAGAAATCTCTTATGAATATGTCATATATGAGTGTGATACGAAACATTTTGAAATTGCACTGTCATTACAACGAGACTCGACAATCATGATTAACATTGATAAATCTCAAATTAAATAAAACAATGTATACTCCGTAATCTCCAAAATCAATAATGTATTTAAAACAGTCAATTATCCATATATACGTTAGCAGTAAATATTTCATATCTTCTATATATATATATTTTCATATTTGTTTCAAGCTTTATAAACAGCGTAATCATGATCGCTCGAGTGTATACCATTGCGATGATAGTGAATTTTGAAAATGTTTTACATAACACATACAACACATACACAAAAGTCTTCTATAACAAAGTGTCCAAATACTTTCGTGAGTCACTGTAGCATATCAAATTGTTTGAGTATCATCAATTCAGTCCCATCACTAGGTACACGAGTCGCTGATTCATCCGTGCTCTCGCAGGTGATCTCATCGTCTTCTTTCATCGTCGAGTCCACTGAACCGGTGTTTGTTCGTCTCCCTCCATTTTTTTTCTCCCTGGTCTGTTCCCTTTCGTTTTGTCTAGGTGTTAGGGGAACCCCCAGCTTCCGGTAGAATAACGTTCTCGCAACTCTGGCTGCGGTTTTGTTCCACGAAGGAGAGATACTTTCTGTCCTGTGTTTTGCGGACTTCTCGGTTACTTTCATTCCGCGCGTAGGTTTTCTCATCTGGTCTCGATGTCGTAACCTATGGAAATTATCGTTCATCTGGATATAAGTCGCAGTCTTTTGCGACGTCCGATATCTGATAGTTTCCTCTGGTCGTTGCAGATTTCAGCCAATCTTTTTGGAAATTCTTTTTAAGTAATTTTTCATATTTAATGTGACCGATAGATAGAAGCGCGATTAATTTTGTAAGAGAGATGGAAACGAGAGATTTTCCACGTTTCGATTTTCGAACCAAATTTAATTTTTGTAGTGTTCAAGTTTTAGTAAGCAAGTTGCGACTTTTTCATGCAAACTTCGAAGAGATCGAGAAAGTAAGAGAAAAATGGTAACTGGAACTTTAAATAAGCAATATGCAAAGTGAAATAAAGAATATATAAACGAAAAATTTTCAGGATTTCGAATATTAGGCTGTCTCATAAATTTTTACTTTGTTCTCTAACTTTTTTCTCTGACTTCGTTCTTATTTTTACCAAACCTTAGTATTTGTTAGTTACCCACTTTCGTAGTTACCAAGTTTTAACGAGCGAGTGTAATTTTCTAATGCGAACTTCAAAGAGATTGAGAAAGTAAGGGTAGAATAGAAACCTTGAATAAAGAACATACATGCACATATACGTGGATCTGTATGTTTCGTGAATTTCAATAAAAAGAAGAAGGAAGCAACTATGGCAACTGAATATATTAATTTAAAGTCATCGATGCAAGAAATCGTTCTAAAATTTTCGTTTCAAAAACAAAAAAAAAAAAGGGCCACGAAGATTTTGTAAATTAGAAACAGAAGCTTTGCATTTCTCAGGAAACGGAAATTTATTTTTCCATATATAACGTCACAACTTCATATTTTCTCATAAATATTATATCATAAACATGTTATTATGAATAAAACATGTCATTATTCTCTCTATTCTGCATCATGTTCAACTTTTTCCTTATAATTTTTAGTAATATATAACACTGCCCGTTATCACTCACTATGCCAGTACTAATTTGAATTAAAATTTCCTGAGTTTTACAATAATTATAGAAAATTGAGGTGTACAGCGAACTTTTCATTTTTACAGTCTAATAAACTGTAAAAGTTCGTAGTACCTCGATTTCTTGTAACTACTGTGAAGCACGAGAAATTTTTATTTGAATTAATACTGACATAGTCAGCGATAAAAAGTGCACATAGGAGCATACGAAAAAGAGTTAAATTCAAAATTTGATATTGTGAAACACAACTGCCCTAAATGAGCAATAATAGAAAACGAAAGAGAAAATGTTTTGCTGCAATTCCAATTTTCTTTTTTTTTTTTTTTTTTTGTTGAGTTAAAAAACGATTCAGTTCTTTATTCTTTCATCCTTTCAAACATTATTTATTTCTAACTCACAAGACACAGTACGATATTCCTTCCAGATTATCTTTTTCCTTAAATACACGTCATTCCAATGAAACTTGTCGAGGTTGAAATCAGTCCCGTTACTTCTCGTCGTTACATCCTTGATCCACGTTTCTCTTACTAATCGCGTTAAATATTACGTCTGTCTCGATCTACGAAACTTCCATACAAAAAGAATTCCGAAAGGAAATCAAATATCTACATCGTTACTTGTATGACTCACTGTATCAGCTTCTCAGAAGTTGAAACGATTCAACGCCACTTTTGATCACTTTCGCGATTTCATCGAGCACCAACGTGATTAACGTTCGATTTTCAGGAAATAAGTGACTCGCTCTTTTGTTCATCGACAAACAAACAGAGAAAAGAGAAGCACACGGTATCAGTAATAGTAAATTCGGAGACAAATTTTGAAAGATAGAAATTGTAAAGTGTGATCGCTTTTCTCCGTTTTCCAGTTTTGAATTTGACCAGTTGCTTCGTTGCCTCTGAATGATTTACCTACGTAACAGCATGAATGAAAAAGCACACGTAATCTGTTTGCCGGGCAAAACTTTCGAATATATGCTCGATGATTGGCGTTGCATGTTTATTTCTTGCATTATGTTGCATTCGTATCTCGTTACATTCATCGATAAATACGAGTCTATGGCGCATTGTGCAAGCAGCGGAGCCGCGTGGGAAGCGTTAATGACTTTCTAAGCGCTTACATATTCCTAGACGAAGGACAGTGGTGGACGGCCGCGATTACCGGAATGGCCTCGCGGTGATTTTACCTCGTTCCAACCGGAGAAAGCCGTATTCCACTATTAGGCCTCGTTCCGAGACTCTGACTTATAACCGCGTTACGTGTTAGGTACCGTAATATCGCCTGCCCTTCCTATCTGCATAACTGCCTCCCTAAATTATTCGCCTTTCCACGTGTAAGACCATTTTTCATTCCTTATTTGGACGTTAGAAGGAGAATGGTTAGGTGGAATTCGCGATGTACGCATTGCGGTCGCGCAAATTGCAAAATTTTTATCCTCGAGCTGTCGAATTCGCAAACACTTGAATTTTCAAGCTGTCAGATTTTTAAATCTCCAAACGTTTAAATCTTATCGTAGAATCGTGCGGTTTGCAAAGTTTCGGAATTTGAGATTTCCTGACTCCCAAGTCGTCTGATTAAGAACTTTCGAACCTTCCGAATCTTAAAATATCCAAAATTCCAAGCTTTCGAATCTACGAAACCTCGAGGTTTCGCGTTTACAAGCTGCGAAATGTCGAGCTTTCAAAACCTACAATTTTTCAAGAACTGCGGATCTCCTTAAAACGCGTCATCTTCGGAATATCTGAGATTGCTTTTCCATCACCTCGCCGTTCAGAATCTGCATAAATCTAATATCAACTGCCATTTGAAGTTCTATAAATACGCAAAGTTATATTCGATCGAACGTTTGTGATTCTATAGATACACGCATTTACGTTGGAAGGTAGCGAGAAATCATGTCTCTGAAATACGTAGACACGTTGTATTTCGTTATCGCATAAGAGAATGGTAAAAGAATGCTTTTCCACATGGTCTGCTAGATGACAGATAACATTAGACAATTCTAAACTTGGATTTATCGTCTTACAGCGTTATGCAATACTTGTAGCACTTCACCTGGAGCTTTATTGGCTTCCTTGATACAAGTACACCCCTTTTTTCCTATATGTATCACGCTTCCCTGATCGTGTAACAGAAAACCATTGCCTTTGTCTCGTTCTCCAATTCAATCTCTTTATATCCACGATTAAAAAAAGAAACGCTAAAAATAATTAATTACAAGAAAGAATAGAATCCTGAGTTTATAGCTTCCTTTCTTTACTTTTTTCCGTTGTTTTTCTTTTCATTTAAACTTGCCACAACTCACCGACTACTCGAACGTTCCTCCACGTCCTAGGATCACGTTTCCTTTTCGGACAATATACCGGAAGCTTGGACCAGACCTCTTCGTAACATGTCAGTCTCGCCTCAAACCTTGCCGTGTATTCAACAACCGAAACAACGTGGAATTTCGAACATCGTCAGCTAACACATTTACTTTATCTACAAAATGATAGAAATTTATTGACAGAATGTGAGAAACTAATTTGCTTCTTATCATTTCATTAAGAAGGCAATCGTTCGTCTTTTTTTAACTATTTTTTATTACCTTTTAAGTTTATTTAAAAAATCATTAGAATTTCGCAATTTGTTTGATGCTCAAAATTTGCCAAAGAAGTTGGACCAGGCTAGCGTTATGAAACGAATTAATTTTTTCAAACCTGTTCGAGCGACCGAAAGAGCTTTCGTCGTCTAAGAATGTTTGCAAATATTTAATCCATCCTTTTTGGTAAATTTTAATCTAAGCTATGTTGAGAAGAATTATACTTTTGAAAAAAAGTGTAAAAATGTTTCGTAAAAAAGTATTGCTGTCTCTCGTAGATTGAGAACCACTGTATTTCGATTTCTGCTACGAATTATTGCAACATCTTCACATTTCCACGATTGTTTAAAATACTCGAAACGAAAGTTCGGGAGAAAGATTGCAGTTCTAACAAAAAATGATGAATTGCAAATGTATCGATTGTTCCACTAATTATCTCCGATTTCTCATCTTCTCCATTTGTTCACGCCTTCCCTAAAAGCGTACATCTTAAAGCTTCCTTTCGATTTATTCGACATTCATCGATCGATAATGTCGCTTAATCGCGAGTCGCGAGAAGAATAATTTGCAAGAAATTAAGCGGCGATTTACTTTAATCGCAACGTCGATAAAGATTTCTCCTAACGACTCGAGCACCCGTTTGCACGTTGAATAGTCTTGTTTCACAAACGAAGGCGCGCCGCGGAAAAACAAAACGAAAAGGGGGCGAAAGCTGCGTGACAAGACTAGAAGCGGAAGTGTCTTGGGGTTTTTAGTCAGGGAGGAAAGCGCGAACCACTTTGTCCTCGAAAATAATGAGATGTGTGTCTAGCGGACCTTGGAAAAACGAAGCAAAGGGAAAAGAACGACGCGAACTCGAGTTACAAATCATGTGGATCCTCTTCAATGGACTTTTTTCTTCACTGCCGTCCCTCGTAATTTATCACAAAGGTATTTCGTTACCCTGGTATATCGAATTTCTTGTCTGTAAATGAAAAACGCTATCGTTAAATGAAAAAGTAATTGAAGCAGCAATTTTTATATCACCAGACTTGTTTTTTATTTAGTTTCTGGATTAAGTACACAGTGACTGAAAAAAGTGTTGGAACACTTGTAGAAACATTTTACAAATATACCAAGTGCGTTTTATGGTACATTTTGAAATTATACTGGGAGACTCGAGTAACATGATTATCTTGGTACAGTTTAAAACAAATCGGAAAGTTTATAAAATGTATGAAGGTATATAAAGGTTTCGCGGGAATGTCAAATTCTGAGTTTAACATTTTTTTTATATGCTCCTGCGTGTGCTCTTTATCACTGATGAAATTTTCTGATTTTCTATTGAAAATTACAATTCATAAAATTACAAATTAATAAACGTAATATTCAGTGGAATCACGTTTAACATTCATTATATGTTCTAGATAACTATTCATGCTGTATTTTCATTTTTTATTACATATATTAGTAATATTTGTCTATTAAAAATTTCATAATTTTTATATACATTTTCAGATTCGTTTCATATTATACCAACATAATCATAACAAGTGTATTTCGTTATGATGCTGATGAAACTTGAAAATGTTTAGTATAAGAGACATGATATATTCATAAAGGTCTACATGCCATAATACTTTTTATTCCTTTATTTTACGTGTTTTTTTTTATTTTATTTTCGCAACATAATCACGACAGTGCTAGTGAGATTCAAAATGTTTCTCACAGCACATATACGTGTAATATGAACATAAAAGTTTCCTATGGTAAGTGTTCAAATACTTTCGATAGCCGGTGTATAATTCTTTGTAAGTTTGCGATGAGCTAATAAATCGATAACATCGCGTATCAACGAGCAACCAAGTGGAAATATTCGATGAAAATACATGCTGTACCAATATTTACCGTACTGAAAGTTAATGGATTTCTTCATTACAGTAATAGCGATCGCCTCCTTTGGGATTACAGGAAAGAAGGTTCGGATAATAACGTGAAAAGCGACTCGGTTGGGCGGATTTAAAACCGTTTCCCCTTGTTTTTCGTTGCTTCTTTAATACACTGTGAAACAGCCTTGACTCTTAATTGTACTGGAAACCTTCATACCTCAATCGTTTTCTTGGTACGGTAGAACTTCAGCTACCAAAACATAGATTAATACAACAGTGTGTTATCTTTTTCTATTTCATCGAAAATCTTTCTTTCAAAACTGCTCGTGCCATGATCTTAGAATAGAATTTCCAACGATATTTGAAAAAAGGATACGCGTGGACGACCAAACATACCATGGACTTTATTTTAAACTATCAATTTTTGTAAATTATTACGTTTCAGATATTAAGCTACTCGGATAAGCTCCACAGTATCAATGTTCGTAAAATATCAATTTCATCTAACACTGAAATATCAATTTAACAAAATTAAGTTGAAAATAAACGAATTCATTCGAAATCCAGGTTATTATCTATCAATGTTTATTATTTAAACAGCGCGCGTTAAGATTAGCTCGCAGAATTTTATGCAAATTATGTTTCAGAACGTAATTAAGAAAATAGAACCTAGATGGAAAATCGTTTTACATACAATTCCTCGCTCTAGTTATAATTAATTTAATCTACTTGCGTTGATTTTAAGATAAAAAGTAAATATTCAAGATAAGAAGTTTCGCTTTCGAAACTTTCGTCAAGATAAAGAAGATAAGTTGATTATTAAAATGCGAGGAATACTTTGATTAGATATTTGAATTAGATTTCTTAATTAGATTATCTTCGTCGTTTACGTGTTCAAGCGTTTCATCAGAAAGCTGATCTTCCGCTAACGTTGCTGGTTAGTCCTCGTGCATCGTTGTGAACCGGAAATCGACTGAGCACGGAGGTCGAGGTTTTCTCGTGTTACAAAGCCATGGTTACGGCATCGTGTAATGGTATTAAGTACACGAGAAATGACAAATAAAAATTATCAACCACAAACAATCGAACATTTTTCCGATTTCTCAAACAAAAATATCAAATTCAAACGTTAATATATTTCATCATTACCAGATTTGGAGTTGTCGAAATAAATATTTTTTTAGTAGTATAATTGTAAAACGAATTCATCGTTTATTATAGAAATCTTAATTGTGTAATTTTAACCTTATTCGTCATTATCTTAATTTATAAATATCCTTCGTACACATAATTAGTATTTGATTGATATAAAATCGATAATCTATCGTTATTGAAGGAGAGCAAATTCTTGTTTATCGCAAGAATTTCATTTCGCTAATTTTAATCTTCCTCGTTGTTTTTCCAATATAAAAATATCCCACGTGTATATAATTGGCAAATGATTAATATAAAAATCTATTGTAGTGAATAATAAAGAAGATGGGTCAAAGAACTGCGGTTGGAAAATCCTTTGAATAATTAAGGAAGGGCATTACAGTCAGGTGAACGCTCGTTGCACCGGTGCAACAGACTCACTGTCGTCCAGGGTTTCGATCGATTTCCCAGTCATTGACCTCCACCGTGATTATGCTAATACCCTATCGTAGGTTCCTATCGTGATCTTTTATAACATCTACATTACCAACCATAAGCATGAAAACAAAAAACAATTTAATCTTTTTCCACAGCTTTTATCTTCTGGTTATTATTTTGCAATTTTTCAAATGTTTTTCTAGTTATTATTATAAATCAAGTGTTTCAAAAGTATCATAGCTCGGTGTAACTGAGCTGTCTATTAGAATTTTCTGTTTTTCCTTTGTTTTCCCTTTTTTCTTCGTGTTTCTCTTTATTTCGAAATAATCAACGAAGGAAACATTTGTACAAATTTACGGCAAATAGTATTTTTCTTTTATCTTCGTTTCTTCTTAATTCGCTGAGTTTAAGATGTTTCGATAAATTAAAAATTTTATGCGAAGTGGATTTCGTCGAAGCAAGCGTCTTCTGGTGGAAACTGGACTTCCTTTAAATTCACTCTGCTTCCTTTCGCCAGTGAAGAGGATTTCAATGCGGTTTTGCTTAACAGATTACACAGGAGCCTTCGAGAGACGTACTAATTTATCAAACAGCTCGGCTTTTTCGAAAGTTGGTGGATAGCGGACAGCAAAAGTATGAAAAGGATCCACAGGCGATACAAATGTCCACTATCTTGGAAGTTACGGCGATACCGGTAACACAGCCAAAACACGCGAAGGGAAAAGTAGCTAAAACGTGTCGTGAATAAACACCGCTTTCGTACAACTTTTCCTTTAGGAAAAGGAAGGATGAGAAATATTAAAGGAATCCATTCTTTATGTCTTAAGAGATGAATTTTGGTATTTCTATCTCGCGAATCGTGTAGAAAAGGAAGTATTTGTGGAGGAACGTAGAAAAATAGACTTCAGAAGTGGATGTGCAATGTTGCCCATAAACAAAGCTGAGTCAAGACACTTACTCGTTACATTTGTTTGAAAACTGGAAGGAATTTTATTTTATTTTATGTTTTAGATCATACAGGTACATTGTTACAAATAACAGACATGCATTTCAAAAGTGATACTATTCAAAGAATTTTTTTAGAAATATTGAGGAACTATTTGGTAATGTGCAAAAAATTATTTGCTGAATATATAATGTTAGGAAATAAAGGAATAAATCCTGGAAAACAAATATTAGTTGTGTAATTTTTCATTTAGATTTTTAAAAAACCTATCACAAGATGTATTTGTTTCAGTGAAATTTTCTTTACAAAAAATCTTGTATTTATCGATAGATATTAAACTCTGCTCGGGGCATAAATGTTTTAAATTTTATAATTTCACACATTTTTTAAATATTTATCAAAATACCTTATCAAGATTTTATCAAGATTTATCAAGATCCTTATCAAAATACCATGAACTCTATTTAGGAATTAACAAAGAAAAAAGAGGATACTAATTGCTGTAAGTTTCTTAATGTTTAAAAATGCGTTCATTTATGATGGTTTTACACGTCGCAAACTTTCAACGGAAACACACATCGTCGACTATTCCCCCAGGAACGATTGCAAGAACAAGCACTTCCCTGCGTTCCCCTGATACAAACTCGCATATAAAAGCGTTAACGACGCTCTTACTGCTCGCGCTATTATCACTCACTATCACTGACTAGCTCTCTGTCCCACAATTCGTAGAATTGGTTCGCACTGACCTCCACTAAATTGCCCTGTTCACCACTGAATCTCTTTTCCGTCAGACGTTGAAACAATCTAACCGAGGTTTTTCAATTTTCGTAGATGAAAATCATCGTGAAAAATACGTATAAAAGACGTATGGATAATTTAACCAAAAGAATTATTCAACCAGGAAAAAGCGAACACGTAGTAACAGTGGTTGCAAGCTTTCATTCCAACATTTGTTCGCTAAATAGGATTAACAGAACCGTAAAAAATTAATCAAAAGTTTGTCGCAAAATATCTACAGCGGTGTGAACAATTTTTCGCAACTTCTCTTTACGTTACGACAGATAAAGAAATAAAAAGACATTTGCATACGTTCAGGGCTTTTTCATGTACGATTATGTTAATTATCATGTATGATATATCATCATAGAAAATACTATTCCTCGGTAACTTTGAGCTTCTCGACATCATTAACAGGATGTGAAAAAATTTTCAGAAATAATTCGATTGGTGGATATATTGGTAGACAGCTCACAATTGGTTCTATTTGGCCTTTGATGCAGGATAATTCTCTACCATACAGTGGAAGTAGAAAGCAGATCATTCTCATTGTTATTGTTGAGAAAATACAAAGTATAGCTAACATGAGGAAAAACAGAAAAAATACGAATATTAGTGTTCGCATTTTAATGACTTCTCATCGATAAAAAGGCAGAACACTGCAATCACTACTATGTATATTTCTCTAGCTATGGTAACACGAAGAGAAGTATACTTTTTTGCATCGCTGTAGGGATTTTAGGAAAAAATTTTGTTTAATCTTTTACGGCCCGGTTAATTTTATTTAGCGTTTAAATATTGGAATGGAAGCTCGCAACGAGTGTAACTGTGTTTATTTTTTTCCAGTTGAATAATTCTTTTGGATAAATTTCCCCGATTGGATGCACCGCAGTGGAAAATATTTCGTTGCGACCGATTAAGCTTCGAGTTCGACTCTGTAAATTAAAATCAACTAGCCGCAGAATGAAAAAATGGATGAACTGCTGCTCGAGCCACGAATTACGTGGCTCGTTTCGATCTGACAAAATGCCCCACTTTTCAAGATATTTAAACATTACCCTCCTGTATCGATATTGTTACTATATCGCAGGGATAATATTTCTTCGAATAAAATACCAAATTTTTTATTCCCACAGTGCATCACGCGTGCAAATAATACAGAGCTGTAGCTGTTTTTTTTATTTTTAATTTCATCGCAAATAAAATATATAAAATGTTAGATACGAGTATTATTAACGTTTTACTAGGCTGCCGAGTTTTATATAAATTCATATTTTTGCGAATACAGTGTCCATACGAGCGTATGAATAATACAGGAAATTCAATTTAACATAGTAACATATAAATATTATAAAATATAGATAATAATAGTATGATATAATATAATAATATCGTTTTAATTGACATGATACTTTAAGCATATCCGTCGTCGTTGTTAGGGACATGTTACACGGCGAATTATTGCCTTTCATATCTGAATCAAAAAGATAATTTTTCAACAAGACAATGCTCCTATTCATCTAGCTGCCACGATAAATATGTAGTTTCAAGATTTCGGAATAAAACCACTACCATGGTCAGCATTAAGTCCTAATCTGAGCCCAAACGAGAATCCGTGGGGAATTCTAGCAAAAAATGCTTCACGGATCGAGAGAAGCCAGCTACAGAAAATATCGTTGAATCTAAAAAAAGGATAAAATCCGTGTGGGCGGATATTCAACACGAAGCTTCACATAAGTTTGTGTATAGTATACCTGACAGATGTAATCAAAAGTAAAGGAAAATCCAAGAATCTATTTTTCAGAGGAAATTTAATTTTTTCCACACTTTGAAAGAGGAACATTCTTGTTCCTTGTATCTTCGGTTTTGTTCTATAATATGAAATTGCATAAACCATTTCGTCAACTTTTGTTTCAATATTACGAAAAATCTAAAATATACAAATATAATGATATAAAAATCTAAGAATAGAGTTGAGTTTATATTTATTCGCTATGTGTGTGTGTGTGTGTGTGTGTGTGTTGTACGTAATATTTTACAATATTAATTTCGTTGGTCGGAAATAGAAAAAGTGAAACGAAGATTTATATTTGGTATGGAGATTCGAGGTAATCGGCTAGTAAAACGCCAGGAACAATTCGTATGCAAAAGGAACCCTTATCAATACGTCGGTACTAGTTTCTAAACGTAGTGCATCGCAAAGTTACTGGTGCAAGCTGCCGCTTGGCATATCGAGGAATCACGCGAATTCATGTGCACCGGTGGATTTATTGCGGTCGTAGTCTCCGCAAAAGCTGCATGAAACGGTTTAACCTGACCATGCCGTGCATTCGATTCTAACAGTACATGTCGTTCAAGGCGACATGTCGTAGTAACTGGACGATTGCATTCGTGACAGATTATCTTTCTTATTTTTACGAATGCAACTGGAGAAATGAAAATAAAAATAGAGATTTATTTCACTCAGTGAACATATCATAATGACCGCTTTATTTGGAATATTTTATATGTTTTTATGTAATAATATGCATTCTCTTCATATGTGCAGCCTCAAGTTTCCTGTAATTACATAAACATTCGCCAAGATGCTTGTCAATTGTGTCGTGGAAAATTTTCTTCCTATTCCTCGTCTTTCTTCAAAATTTGAAAATATTTCAAACTCGCAGAAACACATTTCTAGAATATCCACTTGCGGAATCTTTTCACGAATTTACTGTATTTACTTATATGAAACATTTTTAAATTTCGCTAGCATCGTAACGAGATGCGACTATCGTGATTATATATCGATAGTATTTGAAACCAATCTGAAAATATACGGACAAATACACAAGATATGAAATGCTAAATCGAATAGATAAAAAATAGTAAAATAAAGCTACATTCCACAAAATTCACAAGTTTCCCCTTTCCTTCGAAATTGATTTTTTAAAGACAAGCTTAGAGAAACAAGCTTAGAGACAGATTTTTTATTAACAAAAGCTAAGCTTCTAGGGATACATGGATTTCTTTCGAACGGTTATACTAATCGTTTGACGAATGCGTGTTGCGCAGGATAACCTTGACGGTCATGTGTGTCCTGTAGAATGTCTACCGCATGGCGCATCGGAAAATCAATGCAGCGGTCCACGGGTCTTAATCCATCGCCGACCGGTCATCGACGTTTGATCCATTTTTCCCAGGAGTAACTAGGAAATAAATTTCCCTCCCTCCGTTCTCATTACGTTCACCCTTCGACCTGGCAACCCTTCCTGACCTACGTCCTACATCCGACCGTGTCCTCGTTTTCTCCGTTGTTCTCGCCCTAAAAAGCGGTATCGGGGTTGCAGATGGAAAATATGCTCTTTAATGTCTGTTCTCCGCTGCTCCTCCTGCTCCTCTTCTCTTCCCTTTCACCGATTGTTCGCTCCTTCCGTGCTTCACCTTTTCTGTTTTTTTTCTTCGTCAATGACGCGCTATTTTTAAAAAAATAATTTTAAGTATATAACCGGGTGTCCTATTTAACTCTGCCATGCCTGATTACTCTGTTATTTGAGATGATAGAAAAAATATATTTGCGACAGAAATCGTACGGTATCGAAAGGGCATACCGTGCCTTTTTTCTTTTTTTAATCTCGCTATGATCTTAAAATATCCTGTACAGGTGACATTTAAAAATTTTTTATTACATATTCTTGTAGCTGACATTCAGCCTTTTTCGAAACAAATTCGTGTCTTCTACCTTATCCACTATCGACATATAAATTTTAAGATTCTCTGTTAAAGTCATCAGTCTTTGAAATTCTAAACTTTTAAATAATTAGAAATAACAACTTTTAAAATATTTTTAATCGTTAAGTAACAATAACTCTACTTGTTACTCTCCGTACTTCAATTTTCCTTCCCTAAAAATATTTATACAGAATACCAAGAACAAATTTCCAGCTGGGTTTCCATTTTTCCAACTGTATTTATAAAAATAAGGAATTGCAGAAATGAATACTCGGTCTAATGATCTTCTTTATAAAAAATTATTATATATGATGTTTTGAAACAAATTAATGGATATTTAGCTCTACCAGCGTGACAATGATCTTCCTTTGTTGCAGGAATGTTCACTGTTGTGGATGGTGTACCAACGTTCCAGTATTCTTTGGCCCAATGGAAAATAATCGCGACACATTACGGTGGATTGGCTGGCCTAACGTTCGTTGGACTTCTCCTGGCTGCGATTTTACCCTGCGTAGGCTTGTTCTTCTGTTGCTGCAGGTGTGCTGGTCATTGTGGCGCCAGAAGTCAACCCTTTGACAAGAAACACGATCATTGTAGGAAAGTGATGCTGAGCATGGTGCTCATTGCGGTCGCTACTATTATTCTGTAAGTACTTCCTTTTCTTACGATTTATTTTAATCAGACTATATATTCAGAAAAAGTTTCTACACATAAAAATATTCAAGATATAGTCTTCACGATACTTAATGGATGAAATAAACCTTAGTAAAAATATGGATTTCCACGAATATCCACGATTTAATTTCAATTACTTCCCATTTTCAAATAATATCGCATTACACGGTAACAAACATTAAATAAGTTAAATGGATTTTCGATAATGAGAATTACTCTCGAGTTTTCAGTTAATCATTGACCCAAATAAATAGTCGAACGATATTTCCTCTCATTAATCCCTCTCCAATTTACAAATTTAAAATAAACTGATATATATACTTATTTCCTTTTATATTTGGCCAATATGCATTTCAAAGGAATGTTCAAAGGAATATCCGTATCAATAAATAATGTATCGACAAAAAGATAAATACATCCAATCAAGAGTAATGGAAGCGAACCCAATCGAGAGAGCTTTCCAATTTGTTTATTCCCTCGATAAAAGACAACACGACGAAGCCACGGTTCGATGTAACTTTCAGGTTTGGCGTGGTTTGCGCCTTTGTAACAAACGAGTACATGCAGGATGGGACCAAGGAGTTTCCTAACAATGTGAAAATCAGCCTGAAAGACGTGAAGCTGTATCTGAGCAACACAAAGGAGGCGATCGATAATCTTCTCAAGACTAATTTCGATGAGCTGGAAATTAATCTGAACAACATCCTTCAGGCCAGCGGTAGAATCGTCACTGAACAACTCGCTGAATACTCCCACGCGGTCTCGTTGACTAATCTAAGCGACATTGTCGCTGGCCTGGAGTCCATTAAAGAGGATCTGAAGATCATGCAGACCATCACCCGCGATCTAAGGACCAACGCTAGTCAACTGGACATCGGTACGGATTCCTCTGATATCATAGATATTAGAGAAATCTCAATAAAGAATTCTATTGTTGATATTTAATTTTTTGTAGTATTCTAGGAAATTCGTGTTGGAAATTTCATTTATATGTTTTTGGTGCCAGAGATCTTCTCGATTTTTAATGACCTTGCCGTTCTAGGGAACTATTACTCGAGATATTGTTTATTTTCTTGATGTGAGAAGTTTCCTCGATTCTTATCTGAATAATGACTTTTCAGAAATTTTTATTCAAAAATTGTAATCTTGATACCGGACGTTTTTTTTTATCTTTATCTAATCGTTGGAATATCGATAATATCCCGAGTACTTCAATTACAATCGTACAATCCTATTTATAAATATTAAAATATCTGTTGACCTCGTTTAAAACATGATGATTGATCCAAATTGTATTTGTACAAGATAACGAATTTAAATTGGAATTGTAAGAATTGAAGATGAACGAAATAGCCAAGTTTATAATCATTTGCAACGTGCGTTTAAATAACAATATATAAAATATGATAGATTATACAAATTCTAAATATTTCAATACTTCCCGGGTAATTTATTCGGATCATATGAAATTCTATACAATCTAAACTTCCAAATGAATCGACAATTCTCAAAGATTTTAATAATTTCCTATTAATATGGTCAGATCTGCCCTTGTTTCCCTATAAGCGTTTCAATACTTAACAAAGGTGTGAATATTTTAATAGAACGATATCTTAGCAAACTTTGTATTCGTTCCAGTTGTACGAGGTGTTAAAAACAATCTCCTTCACACGCTCGCGGCTTGCAAGACGCAAAATTGCAAACAGGTGCTGCATGATTACAAAGTGAATCAAATGTCGGTTCAAGTGGAGTTCGACAAGGTATTCTCCGCTTTTGTTGCATCTGTTCGTCAATCGTTATTGTTCGTCATGCATCTAATTTTCTTTTTCCTTTACATGCATACAGTACATGGACCGATACTTCCCGAAGGTATGATGATTATTATAAAATCCACTATTACTCGTTCGGTTTATTCACATTAAACCGCGATAGAAGTTGTGACATCATTTCTGCATCAATTCGATAGTAATACACTACTTTCTTTTGTCTTTTACTTTCTAATTTATTTATTTACCTATTTATTTATTTATCTTTTGTCTCACTGATACTGTAACTTTATACAAGAAGGAAAATGAATCTTAATAAACCTGTCCGATTTGCTTGTGTTTCTGTACTAATCAAGTAGTAGACCAATGGAAATTAGACAATCATTTTTCTGTTTTCATATAATAATAATTTTAGTAAAAGTAAAACTGAGCGATGTTACTATACATTTAGCGGTCTAGCAGACGTAGTTTGTTTTCTTAATCTTATGGATGTCCAGCCATTGGTTTACGAATAGAATTATTGTGTAAACTTATCTGATTCCATGCTTACCACCAAATAGCTTCAGTCTGTAAGTCATAAGCTAAAGCATGATCAACTTTCGATTATGTGTAAACGTTCGATATGTGTATCGTTAATTGACAACCTCTGTTAAGTGTGTGACGTCTAGAATGATTTCGAATTATTGTCCTTACTTTAAACCTAGCCACGAGGAAAGGAGACTTACATTTTTTAGAAACAACTCATATTTAATTAAGCGTGTAACACACACGGAAAATGTCTAGAAGGAATGAAACGTTTCCTATTTTGCACTGAGTTTTCTCTTACTACGTTTTTCTGAATTGAAACCTGTCGAACACATCTTAAACGTACTTTGTTTCCAGCTGAGCACTTTATGCATTCCGTCAGTCTGCTACAAAGAGCTTTTAAGAGACTTGATACATTTCAATGCACTTTTCAGTTACACACTCTCTTTCTCTCTTTCTCTGTTTCTCTCTCTTTTTCTCTAACATACCGTTAACATTAACATACCTGGGGATTGGCCATTTAAATAGACACAAGCATGACACTCTCCATATCGATACTCTGACTGTTCTACAATGTTCTCATTTAATGTGTCATCTCAGGCGTAATCGTTCTTTTTCCGATAGATACGAACAATCTTATTTTTATTTTGATCATTTATATCGAACGATCGTACATGATTTTTTCCAGTTGCCAAACGTCACATCCGCTTTGAACAACATCACGATGCTGATGAAAGGCAACATCGTGTCGGAAGTGAGCCAGGGCAAAGAGTCGTTCTTGAAGATTCAGAAAGACATTCAACACGCTGTGAACCAGACCATTCCTGTCGTGAGCGCGAGCATTAGAAGAGTCAGCGTACATATGGATGCTTTGGCGAAGAATATGACAGTGCTCCTTGATAGGATAGGTGTTGAGATAAACGAGGACATGAAGGGTGTAGATCATGCATGGAAGCACGTGGATCAGTATATACCGTACAGGTGAGAAACAATGAAAAACATTTTATTTGTATTGTACATTTCGTCCGAATCGTTTCTGCCCTCCTCGAATATTTGCATATTTCTGTTCTATTTTGTTCGAGTATTTGAACATTTCTATTATATCTTATCCCAATATCTGAATATTTCTCTCTGAAAAATACTCAAATATTCCGTATAGATTATTTGTCCCCCCCCCCTCTCTCTCTCTCTCTTTCTAACATGTGTATTTTTTCCAGATACTATCTTGGTCTTGGAATATCAGGAATTCTACTAACAGTTTTAATGTGTCTGACTTTCGGTCTCTTCTGTGGCATTTGCGGAAAGCGACCTGATGGATATGGGGACGATTGCTGTAACAAAGGATCTGGGGCACGATTTCTTATGATGTAAGCTTTTAAAAACGTTGCTAAAATTGTTGTATCATTTGGTGATTCGAGATATCGGTAACATTTTGCGGAATTTTTCCAGGGCTGTTTGGATAATTTTCCTCTTAACGAGCGTTCTAATGGTGATAACCGTAGCACACATGGTCATTGGTGTTCTTGTTCAAAGAGCTGTATGTGAACCTTTGAAGAATCCGCAGGATAATAGGATGTTCGCCCTAGTTGATGAAATTGTGCAAATCAAAAAGAAGCTGTATCCACAGAATCCTAATGCTGACGTGAATATGAGCTACATAATCACGTAAGTGTATAGTAAAAAATTATTAAAAAATTATGAAGATTATAAAAGATTATCTACGATCGAAGATGCTTATTAACCGCTATTTGCATTTCCCCGTCTCTCACATTATCAAAGATAAAAAACAGTTCCATTGTTTCTTCATGACAGACACTGCCATCGAAACGAAACATTGTACAATGTACTGAAGGTAGGCAACATCTTCGACATAGGCTCGTTACGCGAATACGCCGGCCGTTACGACATCAACAACACAATCCAACAATTACGACGCAAAATCAGTCTCTCACCTGGTGTGGTGATCCTCACGGATAGTGCAAAGTCGAAATTAAACGATCTTGCGCAAAGTGGTCTCAGTGACATCAAGTTCTATCAGTATGTGGAGATCCTCGCTGATAATATCACGAACATCAACCTGGAACATCTAGCGAAACAACTATTGGATGTGTCAGCTGAATTGCCCAAGGGGCAAGAGGACATTCGTGTCAGTTTGGAGAAAAACGCAATGGATCTGGCATATTATCATGACCAGTTGGTGAAACCCATGGGAATGCTTAGCGAACAGTTGGTTACAAAGGCTGTGACACTCGAGGAGAAGATAAAGTTTAACCACAGTTCGATGGCAGAAGCTATTCATAATCTGGTTAACGAAGTGACGAAGGCGCAGCAGTTTTTAAATAAAGACGGGCCAGAATACGTGCAACAAGTAGGTTTTAAATATCTCTTCGTCAATTATAATTGCTAACAATATTTGGAAAGACATTAAAGTTGACGGATATCCGCGAAAAAATATGGAAGAATATCATTCAGCTTTAGAATAAGCTCATGGAAAGAGAAAGTATTGAAGCATTTTTCATTAAAAGATGGATAGACTTCTAAATTTATAATCACATATTGTCCATCATCAAATACTAAAGTTTTTTACTTTGTTAAAAGTAGACATCTTAAGAATCTTAAGCATTTTCAGAATAATCACAGTGATAGTGTAGGAAATGAAAGTACACAGTATAACTGAACAATTATTTATTTTTATCTTTTAAGTTACAATCAAATGTAGGAAATATTTCAGAATATTTAGATAGTAATTTCAAAGTAACTGCGTCACAATTCGCTTTTTTTTATTATAGCTGGCAACCAAATTTGGAAACGCTTTCCTTCGTCAAGTTGACGACTTCCTCGAGCTAGTTATCCATCACGCGCTGATGGACGTAGGAAGATGTGCTCCAGTCTCCAACGCGTATAATGCAACGCTAGTCGCAGGATGCAACCGGGTTCTAGATCCATTCGTAAGCAATTGATCAACTTTCTTCTGTATATAATCATTCTTATAAATTGCAAAAATTACAATGTATCATACTTCTACTCGTAATCCACAGAATGGTTTCTGGGTGAGTGTGGGCTGGTGTCTAATTCTCTTCATCCCAACCATAGTACTTTGCGTGAAACTGAGCGCGCTGTACCAAAAATCGGATCCCTATCCAGGACCTCTAGTCGAAGCGTAAGTTTCTCTCATTCTATATCGTTCAAACCCAATTGATAGATTCAACGCTATTAAATGTTTCCAAAATATAATTAGATATCCGGTGCATGACGATTTTAAATTCCCAAACTGTCCTTTGTTGTGAGATCGGGATTATTTCATATCATTCGTTAAATCGAAAAGGAACAGAAGAAATTGCAGTTCGTTCAAAAATTTAGTTTAGGGATAACCAATTGGCTTGATTATTCCGAAGAAATATTAGGAAAATTAGAAACAACAATACATCCACTTGAAAACAATCGCTTCTATGATTTTCTTCGCTAATTTCTGGCCAGCAGATTCTGAGCACCCTCTATGTAGAAAGTGTTGACAGCCTTCTGTCTCAGTCTGGTAGTTAATCGAGCTTCCATATTATCCTCAGCATGCACATATTCGCGCTTGCGATATCTTTCTTATCGATATTTTCTACTCGGCATGAATCATCCTATCACTTTGTTTAGCGAGTCTCAAAATTGCATCGCCAATTCTCAAATCGATGAACGCGTTATTCCTTGTAAGCTCACCGCCTTTATTCTCAATTCTATCTCGGTGTGCCGTGAGCTATCAACTAATCGTTTTCTGATTTTTGTCGCGTTTATCGTACATGTCTTCTTTTCGCAAGAACGTATCACGAAAGAGGAGAATAATAATGTTTGGCTCGAAAACTCTGTCCTTCGTGAAAATTATTCGATCGTCCGATATCTTCAATATATTTCTAAATTTATTGTTCTATATTTTTCTGACTAATTACCTACATAAAAAAGTCTAGATTTACCTTGCAAATTAACTAAATACATAAAAAGTTTGAAGTTTATGGATTCTTAGGCCGATAATTTCAATTTATACGTCGAAGAGCTAAGAATCGCTGTGATGTACTTAAGTGAGTCCATCTGCATTTATTATTATAAAAAATTATATATATTTTGTCGAAAATTATATATATTTTGTTTGAAAACATATCGAGTAATTGTTAGACTAATGGGATAATATTTTCAAAATTTGAAATACATAACTAAGTACGAATTCTCAAAATCTTGACTTGCACCTTACATCACTATGATTTTCAGCCCGCGCACTTCCATGTTAATTTGTAAATTTATATAAGACGATCGAATTTTCTTCATTGTACCAATGCAGTAGTTCATATTAAATTAAAAGTAGCTGTCTAATGTGTGGAATGGTTGTTGGAATCTAACCGCTAACACGCTCCGTTCCAGTGAATATTTGTATGACGCGTACGCAGACAGGGATAACATACCCCTTACTCAGTAAGTATACAACAAGAACAGCCAAGTTGCTCGCATGTTGAATTATGTTGATCGTATAGCACGTGAATCCTTCATTAACGCTGTGAACACAATATATTTGTTCATTTCACGTTCCACTACTCTTCACTCCCCAACTTAAGATATTTCGCGATCAGAAAGACACAGTGTACCGGGGGAAATCGTGTAGTGATTTGATTGATTAGAACGATTTTACCCTTTGTCTGCATGATTAGTTCTAACACGACGAGCACTCTAGCTAACGTATTGTGGAATCAGAATTACTTCCTTGAAGAAACTAATTGTAGAGGGAAAAGGAAAATTTAGAACCTTTCTAAAAAACGGTTCTATATATATGTGATAAATATATATATTTCAAATGATCTTTCTACTCAATTACTATCTATTTAAAATTTTTCAAGGGTCATTATAATTATTAATTTAAACGTTGCTAATGTTAAAACGTTAGAACTGAAACTTGTAATACAATTTACTCAATTCGTTATTCCCTCTTGTGGATCCTTTTTCCAGAAAGTTTCTCAATTGTTAAAACAACAAAATTCTGTGATCTATACGCAGTATGACACTAAATGCAGATCCCACAATATCGTTTCAATTACATAGGTATAAAATCTTTAAAATATATAGTTAATCATCTGCTACTTGAACTTTGATACCTTCTCGACTTTCTTGTATCACATGTATTATATTACGTAATATGTAAACTGAACATGTTTGTGCATTTATAGGAAAATTAACAGATGTAGAAATACACAGATTACTTATGACATGCAAAAATACATATATAGAATATCCAGAGTACGAATATATGAAATATTCAGAAAGATACAACATTCAAAGTACATTAGATATTATAAATATACACATAAAACTTATCCAAAGGATATCAAAGGTATCCTCTGCTTAACTTCTATCTTTACAATTGCATTCACAAATGAAATTTGCATATAAGCATGTACATTATTAAGCATGTACAAACATTGAAGTATATACAATTTGCATATACATCTGCAGTCTACTAAACAAACATGTAAGTCAGTGATTCAACATTTTATCATCCCTAATATATTATGTGAATCAGTCAAGAAGGTGTTAAACATTTAATGTATCTTAATATACTAACGCTCTCGCGTTTTTCGGAGCTTTTAACTAGTCGTGTGAAAGATGGAATTTTTCTTTCTTACACACAAACACATACGCACACACACACGCGCATACATACATACACACAGGAACACATGTACGAGTTTAGTGGCGTGGCAGCTAGCCCTTTGTCTCGTGTACCAAAGCTACTTAGGAGATTAATGATACACGTAACACGCAGAAACAGCTTAGCAAAATAGTACACTCTCTAACTCGCATGACGAGTGCCCCGGAGACCCGTGATTTATTCTACTGAAACGTTCATTTTCCTTGCAGTGTTCACGACAAGAAATACGTGTCACACAGCAGAGACCCTTACGCAAAGTACGAAAGCTACGATGGTCCAGCAGGTGGATACAGCGAACGAGAGAGAGTCCCGGAAGCGCATCAGAGCACGTCCCACTATCATCATTATTCCAGATACTCTGACGTAGCGCCGAAGTAAGTGTTGGAACAAGTCACTTCGGATCTGTCGGTCGTAAACTTCTTGAAGCGAGAGCATTATTCCTCCTTCGTGAGATAAAGCACCTCGAAAGAAATTATATTGAGAGATAGCTTGGCTGAATCATAGCGTCGTTTTGGGAACACACTGAATGTGTGATTTATTTCTTTATCGTATGAGGATCACAGCAGGAAAGCGTGATAAGTATATTTTTGTTGGTTTTTTAATTTTATCCGTTAAGTTCAACGACGCGAGTCTTCTAAAAATAAGCGATGAATTAGCAGAATTTCATGGAAGCCAAACACACGTTTATTAAGTCAAAAAATATTTCTGTCCATTTTCTGATTTTACCTGGTAGGTTCAAGCATGCAAAGCTTTTTAAAAATAGCTGGTAAATTGGCCGAATTCGTTAGAGTTCTTTAGAGAGACGCTGTGTTCCAAAACGAAGTTCAGTCTACGGCTTTATCAGGGAATATTTCGAAGACAGGCGCTTGTTTGAAAGAATAGTGCTGCCGCTTTAAGGTTCTCTTTTTCTATTCATTTCGGATCGTCATCTTGCATTATTTGAATGAAGATGGAATGGAAAAGAAAATAAAAGTCTGTTAGTGTTGTCCATATCTAGCGAAGCGAAGAATGCGTTCTTGGGGGTTGTCAGAAACCTCTAGGGGTTGTTTCTCGCGAGTATCGCGAGCTACCACGCTCTTGAACGATTCTAGATTCAATAGGTGTCTTTTTGTTTGAGATCGACGATTTTCTCCTTTCATTTCTCCGGTTCACTAGTTCATCTCTGGTTTATTTTACAGTTCCACCCCCACGTGGCGAAGCCACGAACATACCGCCCCCTCCAAAACAGAACCTCACAATAAAGTCTTTAGCATATCCGTAGAAACGCAGTAAGTCTTGCAAAACATCCAATTTGGACCGAGCAAAAATCTTAAACACAGCTTTCTGTGACACGTTACGCAATTTTCTTCTTATTTTACTTACAAACTTATTGTTCTCTCGGTTCCTGTATCTCGGCGCCTGATCTCTCACCATCACCGATCTTTCATTTATCTCTCTTTCTTTCGTTTCCTTTTTCTCGTTTCCCTACATCGGTGAGCAGGGTTCCCACTCATCGCGCGAAATTCTTTTTCTCACCTTTTTTGTTTTCACCGATTCTTCCGAACCGCTCGATTTAACTCGAGGATGGGATCAAGCTCTCTGTATAGAAACTCGCACGATACTTGTTCAGGTCAGTGGCGATATTTCAAATTTCAACAGTCCCAATGTAGTTGTTTGTAAGTACTTGTCGAGCCACGTACGACTCGAATTGTATATTCCCTATTTCTCTCCCTACTTGTAAATCGAAACGGACAAAGAAAACATTTTACCGATGTCCCGTCTCTTGTACTTTGTATGATAACCTAATTATAGATAAAGTATCTCGTCTTTTCCCGCATCGTATTTCTCTACCACCAACCATCGAAGATGTATGAATTGCATGATCTACCTTGTACAGTATTTATCATTGATGAATCGAACATCTTGAAAGGGTCAAGTAGCTTCATATGAATGTAAAAAATTGAGTATTTAAAATCACTTAGAATCACTTGGAATTATCCAGTTTAGAAATTATTAGAAGTATCTACTTGATTCATTCAATAACTCTGGTAAATTAAAATAAACGAATAAAATAAATTTTATTCATCCATTTATGTTGCTATAAATTTTACTTTTATCGAATAAAATATATCGTTCACTCTTGTTGAGTATTTGTAAAGGGTTCGAGCGTATCTTGTTAGATTCAGCGCGGTCCGATCCATATCATAAATAATGATACTGTTATCGAAATGAAAAAAAAAAAAAAAGAAAGAAGGACAGAAACCTATAAAAGTATCGTTGTGAGGTGCAGAATGTTGTTGACACCATGCAAGTTATTCTTGATCCCGTCCATACATCTCATGCAACCCCGTTGGTCACGCTTTTTTTCCCGGTTATTTCCAGGTGAGTGGGAACCTTGCGGGGGGGCAACTTCTCGCGTCTCTCGATACGCCTCTGCACGTAAGTCGCAAGACAGATTGTTATCAATTGTGTCTCCGTACTTCTCGTTTTCCTTAGTTCGTTCTTTTTGTTCAACTTGTTTGCGTCGCAAGCAAATAGCTTCGCTAGAGCTTTTGCAGGAATAAATAAAGAAAAAAAAAAAAAAGAAATTGTGTCAGGTTGTTGGTGATCGTGATGATCGAATAAAGTGACTCGCGTGGTATCAGTGTTATACCTACACCGCCATTGCCACAATCAGTCCAATCGTGTTCGATAAAACATACGTATACAAGGATTTTTAAACGAGCATGCGTAAAAGTATTATTACGAATTCGAGTCACTTTTCTTTTCTTTATTTCACAGGAGAATCACGGTATATAAAATTTACTTTGATTTCGCTTCAGCAGCTTCGTCATTCGTTTGTTCGCTAAGGCATACGTACGCTATGGCAAAAGATAACTCTCTTCGAGAATATCTTTTATTTTTCCTTTTTTTTTTTTGTGCTCGTTATTCGACACGTTTGACGAAGAATAGAGAGTAAGCTACATTATTCAAATTTCTCCTGCGTGGTTTTGCTGATCGAAGAGGTATTTTTTCAGAAATTGTGACTTCCCTAATGGTGGTCCTCCTGGATACCAACCAGCTGCTGCTGCCGCTCCTCCTCCGCTTAGCACGGAATACGAGCGACCGCCTCCCTATTATTATTATCCTGGGCCAGGGTGAGTTGTGCTGCAGTTTTTAGTACTTCAATATTCACAGACGTGCGTTTCAAATAATCCATACTAATTGGTACGCCATGAATGTTCATGCAGATTCATAATTTTCTGAACATGACTAAAGAAATCGAGTCTAGATAGAAATTTACAAACACGCACTTTACTTTGGATATATATGAAGGCCACAGGTAAAGAATATGATCAATCGCATTTCCTGTCTTCTATGAAAGCGCAATTTTAAAATTCAATATATGTTGTGAACCAATAAAAACTACCTTCCCTCTTGACTTTGGCATTATATGTATTTTTATCATCTTCCTAAACATTTAGAAAAATGAATCTATCATATTTTTCCTGTGTGGTCTTCACATATTTTTACGTACTATGTGTATTGCGTGCATGTTTTCTATATGCGTTTGAGTACTTCGAATCGCTGTATATCGTATTAGTCACTCGCATAATGACAGAAAGCAAAATTTATGATATACTCGATATTAAATTTATATTAAATCGACATCAATGTAAGAATGCTAAACCTTCTACTAAGAAAGTGTATAAAAGATGCTTTCCTAATGATTTTCAGGGACACAAATTAGGAAACAAGTGCCGTGGCATGCACAAAAGTAGCGCTGAGTAGCGTGGCTACCCACAGTCTCACCCGCAGTTACAAAAGGACACTCAAAAAGAAAGAGAAATCCGGATGCAAGCGAGACTATGTCTAATTTGTAGCGTTCCTGTTTGAGCGTGCCACGGACCGTGCGAACGGCGAAATCAATTAAAGACCAAGTTTGATACACAGACTGAGGTAGGCTAAATGGATCCTTCGGCGAGCCGCAAGTAGTGTGATCAATGTGTGCGATTCGTTTCGTTTAGTATTATTTTTTAGACATCGTGCGTATCACGAGAAAAACGTTACATTATATCCAATACTACTCTTTTTTTCTTTTTGCCGTCTGCAGTTTCTCTCTTTTTTGTTTTGATAGCGCTTGGACGTTTTTTTCCTACCTTCTTTCTCGTTTTCTTTTTTTATTTCATTACTCGCTTTATCTTTGTATTATTATTATTTTTTTCTTTTTTTTTTTATTACGAGACGAACTGTAATGAAGCGATGATTTTCATCGTATGTGCTGTGTTAATCGTTGGACAATCGATTTCTAACACGACTGATTATATATCGTTTACCACCGTTCTTTTTGTTTTTTTCTGCGATATTTCTTCCATCAAATGCCATCGTGACCAAGGTCTTTTCTACTATTATCATCGATCCGCCTTCGAGATTCGCGCGTGTTGTGTCACACGCCGAAATTAATCCTTAACTCTCGAAAGCGCATCGATTATTATACGTTTTATCGTTGCTTGAGAGGAATCCTGAAACTCTGCAAGGAAATTTTTCTGTGAAACCCTTAGTTCACCTCGGATGTTCAGTTCCTAATTATAAATACACAGGATTGAAATCATCGTCTGCATTAACCAGTATTAATATTAAAAAAAAAAAACGTTCATTATCGTGCCTCCCTTGTTGACCCACTGGCGTACGCTTCTCTTTCACTGAACAATCTCTCTTCGTTCAGAAATTAGCGAACGTGTATATAACATTCAGCCGCTTGTGTCTTATGAATTTTCACCGTCTTTTACGTGAACTGCCTACCAAGGAACAACAACTAAGTACACAGAATGACTATGATGACAAATGGCCCTGCGCCAACACGTGGATGAGCCGTCGTATAAAAAGGAACACGTGCGATCGATTCGAGCATGAGTCACTTATTTCTACGTTTATTATAATTAATCATATTATTATATAAAATTATGAAGATATCATAAGTTCGATTAACTAATTTCTCCAAAGCAAGCACAAGTTAGAGTATATTGCACGAGATATTACTGTACTCGACGACTTCCAAACTGTATTAGATCATTTGCAGCAAGGAGCGTACATGGAGATTCGTTCATGAAATTCTGTTCGACTCTGAACGACACACTGCCCACTTGAACGAGTCGCGTTCAACAAGAAACTTCACGTAGAACATCGAATCCTCGGGTTACATCGATCGCACACTTTCCTTGTAACGAAATATTCGCGAAGATTTCTCGCAATCTCGAGCACTTAACAACGCCATATTTAAATGCCAAACGACACTCTTTAAAACGTGGACCGTGGATATCGAACGTATACGCTGCTGGTTCGAATTCTACGGCCCGCGTGTCCTCGATCTTGCTGGATCGTTCGTAGATATAAGAAAATTCCGGAACCAACTTCCTCTTGGTCACACGCCGGAACCGCTCGTTCCACGATGACGGAAGTTAGTTTCATTGCAAGATCACCGCTGCAAAATACTCTATGTACATGGTTCTTAAGTAGACGTTTTTTCTTACTATTAACTTTACCGTGTAATTTACCGATCTAAGCTCCTAGACATTTCCACGTCGCATAGAGAGGTTGTACGCGTGTTCATTCATGTGTCTACGCGACGACGAAATGTCTTGACGAACATATGCAACATCCGTACAGTACTTCGATCGTGAAGGATGAACCTTTCTTCGTGGAAGTTGTCACTCCCATTTTAGAGAAGCTCGTTCTTCTACTCTGTAAGTTAGAGGCTGCTTAGGGGACGGTGAAACCTCCCGCCAAATGAAAGTCTTTTTGAAAGCTCTGTAGTACGATTAGAATAATTAACTCTTTGCAGTTCAGTAATCTCTAGACTACAGATATTTATACATTTATGAGATATTCGAAGATATCCGGAATTTGGAATTTAAAAATGTTCGGAATGCATGTTCATAGTCTGTAGAGATACACAGAATATCGAAAGGCTTCCATTGCGACTAAAATTTCTTCCTCAGAACTCGTCAACGCGAAAACTGAGAACTACACGTGACGCCATCAGCGCGGCGTCATCAGTGGTCAACGTGTCGACACTTGTCACGTGAAACGAGCCTCTCTGCTCGTTTCTCCAATCGTATTCGCAAACTCAAGAAATCTGCGGTAAATATCTACAGTCTAGTGGTTACGTTTCATCTAGGAATATAAGTAAAGCGACAAATGCGACAAACATCTAGTTTTTAAAAACCGTGAATCAATGTACAAGCTCAATCTGTAAACGACTGCAAAGGGCTAAGCGGAAGTTAAGCGTTTGAAATTTCGAATTTAGATACTTTAGGAATTGAAATACCCATTGGTACAAGCTCATAAGAATAGAATAGAAGAGTCTGAGGTGAATTTGTACCAATCGGTGTGCGGAGTCTCTTGTTCGTAGGTCGATGATTTCGACGATAAGTTTCTAAGTGTTTCTCACCACTTTAGAATCCAATGAATTACTGTACCGCAAATGGGAGGCATCAGGATGTTGCATTATCCGTAGAGAACCTGTTTCACATAGTCGTTGCTATTGCGTGCAGCGAGTTTTAACGTTAACATTATACGGTAGATTACGCCGCCCATGCGACGGTCTTTGGTTCGGCCGTTAGCAGATTGCCAAAAAGAAAAAAAAAGAAGAAAAAGAAATATGAAAAAAAAACGCAAAAAAAAGAACAAAAGGATACTTTCCTCGTACGTTGTATGAAGGCGTGAGAAAGTGGGAGCACAAAATCTTAGAATCTTTTAAAGAAAATAAAAACAGCGTAGATAAGAGAAGAGAGAGTAAGTGAGGATCGCGTGAAAGGTAGATCCATACCTCTGTATGATTGTCGTATAAAAATAGGGAGAAAGAGGAACGAGAGAAGGAAGCTGGCGTGAGGAGAACACGATTTTTCCCGCTCTATCATTAACTGTATTAACATACACATTTAGCATAGTGGAAAGTAAGCTACGTTTTTAGCGTAATATCGACGGAAACACAGATATCATCGTTGTTGTATGTATGGGAAATTGAGGAACCGTGATGTCCTTTTCCTTCCTCCTTTTTTTTTTCATTGTCTAAGAATGTTAAAGAAACACGTAATAATCGATTGCTGTGTGTGGACACGCAAGACTATTTTATCCGGTTGACTATATTAACCATGTCTCGTAACGAAAAATAAACAGAGTCGCATGAAAACGAGCCCGGAGAACGAGTGCCGTGTGTAGAGATTCGTGTCAATCGGTCGCGAATCATTGAAAATGATAAATTACGATTGTCGCGTGCCGTCGAAAGGCACCGCGGAAACCAATTTTTCTGGTGCTATTTTTATATGGGATACGTAGCGACGATTTCATGTCGGGCACTCCTTCTCTACATTTTTCTGAACGTGTCGTATAAAATATGACATGGGGACTTTGAACCGTTGTGAAGAAGGAACACTCTTTTTACCGCCTTCTAGAAACCACGGGACATAAATTGAGAGTTTTCTATCATTCTTGCGGTCAGTTTACCTTTCGATAATCTACGTTCTCATTTTTGTTGGATCGTGTCTGTTATTACAAAATTTCAGCAATATCTTAGGAATATTTAGAAATGTCTGCCTCTTATTCATAGTAGTCGAATTTATACGGTACAATATTTTTGTAGAAATTTATTCCAGAACAATATTTTTTAGAAATTTATTCCAGGCTAATATTTTTTAGAAATTTACCCCTAACATTTGGTACAGTTCTAGTAATAATAAAAATAATGTGTATATTTTCGATAGTAAGTTCGTATGCATTGCATTAATAACATAATCCTGTTGAATCACACACTGCTGCAAAATCGCAAATAGTGAATGGAAATCTTTAAATTTAATTCAAAGATTTAACAAAAGTTGTCTCATTAATTTATAGATTTCTTACATGATTTTAAATGAATTTATGTCATTCAAATAGCAATATACGAGCTTTAAACTCATTAAACACTAGTGAATTATTGCCTTCTATACAACTAAAATTTATTACAATTAATATAGACTAAAATAATTAATTTTCTATACTTTGATTTGTTTCAACATATCAAAATATATTAAAAAAATTAATTATTTTAGCTTACGATTTCGATTTCGAGCATATATCGTCTGCATCAAGCCTAAATATTTCGATAGAAGAATAAAGATCGATTTAATAAATACGTAGTTCTCTAAGTAGTATGAGAATTTAAATGACAGATACGGCTTACACTTGAAGACGTAGATTATCATCAGGTGATATACGCGTTTGAAATGATTTATTATATAATTAAAGATATTTATACTTTGAAAAGGTATCGTTCAAGAGTTTCCTTGCATTTTCTTATCTGCTCAATATCTTCGAAACGCCCATAACGTTGAGACATGGGTGTTCTTTTTCGTTTCTTTTGCTGAACTTCAGCAGCCATTCCATCGGAATTGTTTCATAGAAAACCACGTAAGGAATCAAAGATATTGTTGGATTCTCCGTGACTCTCTAAAAAACGTATTCCGTTCCGAAGAATGTCGAATCTTTGATCGGAGATGTGCAAGTATGCGTATGTGGTGTATGCCATCAACTATGGTGTTTTTACGATTCACCGATTGTGTTTGTTAAAATTAATTATTATTATTATTATTACTATTACAATGATTATTATTATTATTATTATATTATAAAATGAGTGTATCACAGTTTAAATATATCTATTTTATATTAAATCATCAACACCGTGGTATCTTTTGCCTGTGGTCTTGAATTAGCATATACATAGTTTACACAGGCATATTACAAGATGCATTAACATTCCATAGCTGTTCAACGTGTTTCAGATAAGGCTTAACGTTTCAGGCTTAACGATAACGATCAGTCACTGTCCACTCGATTCCTATCATCAACAATTAATTCTGTTATCTTTACCCCATTTACGCATCACTCGAATGATCTGTTCCACTTGTGAGTTCGAGGTATTCTTCAAAACCTGTACGACCTCAGGTAAGAGCTCTCTAAAAATGACATTAAAAAGGAATTATATATTTGCAAAATAACGAGATGCTTTTTTATGGAAAAAAAATGATTCTTCAAAGTAAGAGCGCTCACTTTGGTTGCCTTTCAGCTACAATATATTGAAAAGTGCCGCAACAAGCACCACGTTTCCCTTCCCAATTTTCTGGACTTGGATCCATTCGTTCCAACATGTCGAACGCTTTTGCCGCATACCAAAATTCACCGACTTTGTAACAATCATTCGCGATCAATTGAAGCAAATTAAACGACTCCGTCGTCGTGTCCATTTTTAGATACAAGTCCCAGGCTAACTGAGGTTTCTTGTTCATTATGTCTAAATCAGAATAAGAAAGAATAATATAGAAATAATCGACTCGATTTTCATTGAGGAATTAAAGAAGGATTGAACAATTAAAGCAGACTTTTTGTTATAAATGAGACATCAAGAGCAAAAGTGTAAATGACTAATCTTTCCTAAATATGAACTTCTCCTGTTAGTCTGACTTAAGAATTTGCACTAGTCATACAAAACGAAGCCAGTCGTTGCACTAAGTATTTTGTACTCGTGTCTAATTTAGGTAATGAATTACTTAATTTGCCAAATATCGAAGTTCACTTTTGCTATCAATACCTCAAGTACGATATAATTTGCCTTCACCAAAGTGGAATTATTATCTATGCCTTGAGTACGACTCGATATTACGTACAAGGCAAGGTATTAAGATTAAACATTATTTCTCGATCACTCACAGCAGTGCGCCAATAGGCTGATATAAATGTAATCATTCTTGTATTTCTCATTTCTTATGTTTAAAAACGCCTCTTCCGCCTCTTTGAAATAACCCGCCGCGGCCTGTGCCTGAGCGTAATTGAAGTTGAAGTTGTCTTCGTTGGAGAAGTAAGTTTTTATCGAATTCAAATACACCAGGACTTCCTCGAACTGACGATAGAGGAAGAAACAGGAGGCCATGCATTGTCTGCCAGGTATGGTATCGCATTCTGACGCCGAAGAGCCCACTAATTGAAAGTATTGTTGCGCCGTCTTTACGTTATCGCGCTAAAAACAATTTTCATAATTAGCTCACATAGTTTGCATTTTAGTTGCCGCAGAAACTTACGGAATTCGTTTCCTGACCCATTACCGCGTTGACTATCCCTTTCAAGATGTACTCCTGTGGGACAGCTGGTTCAAGATCTTTGATTAATTCGAACGCTTCTTGCACGTTGTCTTGTCTCAAGTAATAAATTACCAGATTCAGTCTGGCTTCCGGTATAACGTCCACTAAATTCGGCAAAATTTGCAACGCACCTTCTCCGCCCTTAAATACCTAAGATAAATTAATTCTTTTACGTATGTATTAATTATAAATTTATTTTACTCGAATCCATAAAGATGTCCACGATTTGGAAAAATTCTGTGATGTTACGTACGATTGTATTGTGATGTATAAAATGGTTCGAATATTTTCTAACGTTACGTACGACTGTGTTGTGACGTATGAGATCGTGACTGAAGCTGAGAGAGTTGGACATCTTATCTATCAGCTGCTTCATCTCATTTTGCGCGGCGTTACCATTGTACAGGCGGAAATGATTGCAGGCTTTTAAGTTTATGGCGATCGCACTATCAGGATACTTTTGTAAATAAACCTGAAGAACTTCTTGCGCCACATCATAGTAATCCAATTTGTAGTAGCACAAGGCAACGTATACATTTAACGCGAAGTAATCTCTGTAAAAGGAACATGGTCGAGTAAAGCTTTCGAAGATAAATCGTATAGAATTGTCTTCGGTTAGAAAGAATTATTCATATTATGGGAATAACAGGAAAAGGATGGAGGAAGTGGGTACCTGGAACTTCTTAACTCTCTGATCAAATGCACATCGGAACTTTTATCGCCTAGATTTTCGTTAATGCTACATATACTCGAATCGTCACTATCAAAGTCCCTAAAGATAATTTTAATTTGAAATATCGATATTCCAATTACTTATCAAATAGAATAAAGACAGTTGGATAACAACCTGTTCTCCAGTAGGATCTTTTTATAAACATCGATAGCCTCTTGATAATGAGCCCGTAAGTAATGAATAGAAGCCAAACTAAGTTGATCTTCGATCATATCCTCCAACATATGATGGTATTCCATCAATTTAGCTTCATTTCCCATCTTGTGCGCTAAGTGAAACAACAATCTGTTCTTCAATTTACTGTGTGGAGCATCTTCGAGAATTTGTTGAGACTCAGGGTACATGCCAAGGTAGAAATAACAACATGCTAAGTTCGTCGACGTATCCGCCGGTGCTTGATCTTTCCTTTTTAAATTCTCGTAAATTTTTGATGCACGTTTGTAGTCTCCTAAGTGAAAAGCGCAGTAGCCCATCCATAATTCGGAATTTACAGTAGTTTCTGAGGTATTGTTAAACTCCAAAAGTGTCAAAGCGCCGGTGTAATCGCGCTTTTCCAAAAATTCCTCTAATTTTGGTGTTCTTTTGTCTGATGCGGACTTTCTCACTCCTTCGGAAGCAGCTGGCTTCGCTCTTGATAGTATCTGTTACGAGTATTCAGTGTGAAAAAAGTTAAAATACTTTCGTTGTAGGAAAATTTATAGAGTGAATAAAATATAAATAGTGTAAAGGGTTGAATGTGTATATGAAAGTGATTTTTAAAACACTGACGAATAATATATTTTAAAAAGAAAAAAGAAAATACGATGCACGATGCAATGTTTACCATTTTTAGTCACCGTTGCTAATAGATACGGAAATTTATTGATTACCATATGGTTGTAAAAGCGAATACAGACGCTTTGTTTAGATATAAATCTCTTTTTTGCACAAAAAACTAATTTACTAGATAAAATGAAATTTTTATGTTACAAAAATTGTAATTGCGTAATTTAAAAATTTGAAACTAAAATTTTTAATTCTTTTACCTACAGGTGTCAGTTCAGTGGCGATAGAATTCCCGAACTTTTACTTAACAGTTAATGGTTCCTTTATTTTTAGAAATGTATTCATACAAAAACAGATAAATTTTGCAACTCAAAATGTTTGCATTATCGTCAAACTTAAATGCATGATTACTAAAAAATAAATATTTTATATCTATGAGATGTATGAACGAAATAGAAAAATTTTTGATCTTTAGTGTGTATGAATTTGAATGGACTGCATTTTAGACAAGAAAAATTGGTAGTTGAAAAAATTCTCGTTTGACTGGAACCACGTCAAATTGATAGAAAACAAAAATTGTCAGAACGCGACCGACTGTCGTGGAGGTTACATCGCCGGTGGTGTTTGCGTATTTCTTTTCGTAATGTTGGAAGGTGTCAAACATGTTTTATTAGTGCTTTCTGGTAAAGGTGGTGTTGGAAAATCAACAATCAGCACACAATTGGCACTTGCGCTCAAAGAGTCGGGTTTTCGAGTAAGTTTGAAAAATTTTTTGAATTGTAGGTTAGATTGCTTACATATCAAAAATTTTATAGGTTGGTTTGTTAGACGTTGATCTCTGCGGACCTAGTGTGCCTTATCTGTTGAATTTGGAAGGCAGAGATGTTCATCAATCATCCGATGGGTATTAAATATAATTACCATTTATTATTATAAAAATTGGAAAATTTTTTGTAAATTTTTTAAAAAGATTGTTACGTATTTTCTTCGTGTTTGAATATATTTTTCACAAAATATTATTATCTACTTATGTTATTGTTATTTTATTACATAGATGGATACCAGTATTTGCAGATAAAGAGCAAAAACTGGCTGTCATGTCGATAGGATTTTTATTAAAAAATCAAGATGAGAGTATTGTTTGGAGAGGTCCAAAAAAAACTGGAATGATTAAACAATTTTTGACTGATGTTGTTTGGCAAGATATTGATTATTTAATTATTGATACACCACCAGGAACTTCGGATGAACATATTACAGTGATGGAAAACTTAAGGTAAGATTTCTTACTTACTTAAGTATTAGTGAGATAGTTAAATACTTAAATGTTATGTGTCATATTAATTGTGAAAAGAATTTCAAAAATATTCCATAGATTTGTAATACTCCTGTCATGTGCTTTTGGACTCTCACATGTGACTATGATTAATCATCATGTGACATTCAAATGAAGTGTATTTCTTGTTAGATAAGCATTAGTCATGAGATTGATAAGCTTATACACACACTCTGTTTGAATGCATGTTAATGAGGATATAACATATAATGATGTATCAGAATGAGAATTAATTATATTCTGCTTTTTGTGCTTTCAGAAATGTGAAATGCGATGGTGCACTGATAGTAACCACCCCACAAGCAGTTGCAGTAGATGATGTTTTACGAGAAATAACATTTTGTAGGAAAACTGGAATCCATATATTTGGGATTATTGAAAATATGAGTGGCTTTGTCTGTCCATCATGTTCAGTTAGTATAAACTATTGTCATACATTATAAAAGCAAGTTTTTTATTTCAATTTACAAGGAATGCTAATTCTAGGAATGTACAAATATATTTTCCGCGGGTGGAGGAATAGCTCTTTCAAAAATGGTGAATGTTCCATTCTTAGCAAAAGTGCCTATAGATCCACAAGTTGGGAAATTAGCAGCAACTGGCCAAAGTGTTCTGGTAACATTACCTGATAGCCAGGTAGCGCAAGTATTCCGAAAACTAGTCGAAGAACTTACTCAGAGCAAGGAGGCATGAAAAATTTGATCTCGTATGCACGGCATTCCCAGTGAAATACAGTACTTGCTCGTGATGACAAAATTAAGTTTGGCCCTCTGCAAACTATCGCATTTTTTATTTCCTATTAAGACTAAATAAGGTAAATTGATTTGAAGACAAGAACACTTAAGTTTTGATGAAAAATATAATTTCATGACATTATAATAGATATACGAAAATGTAAAATATCTGCATTACATACAAATAATATATAGGATCGCAAGGGGTTCATTTAATTGCATTTTGTACAAAAGAGGTAAAGTGAACATGTATAAATATAACGATTTTTATATGGCAGCATTTATAGGAAATATAAAGAGTTTCTTGCACATTGCAAAGGATATACATATATGTACATGTAATCCTGTATCATTGTTAATGGGAACAAGTAAATACACTTTAAAGCTTTTGTACAAAAATGTGAATAGATTAATGTACTATTATATAATGTATATACATCGAAATTTGTGCATCGCTCTATTTACTTATCTTTTTTTTAAAGTCGGTGTTACTCAATTATTTACGGTTTTTAACTGTTGTATACATATTCGAAAATAAAAAAATATATTTTTCCCCTAGTCTGATGTTTATTACGAAGTTATTCGTTTTATGTAAGCTGTCCAAAGTTCTTCCTTGTATTTTAATGTGGCAGCCAATTTATCTTCCGCTTCGGTAATACCTCTACCCACTACAGCTAAGTCAGCTCCAGAATTAACAACAGATTCTGGAGTGTTGTATTGCTGTCCCAAGTCATCGGAACTTTTCAATATTTTTACACCAGGTGTCAATTGAATAAGTCCCGGACTCGAGAAAATATCCGATTGACAAACAACTCCAACTACTATATCCGAATTTTGCGCAATATTTATAGCATTCTGCACATATTCACCAATCGTCAGTGCTCCTTTGGAGGACATTTCTGCTAAGATAAATAGACCACGAGGTTCGCTTATGTTTTTTAAACTATTTTTGAAGCCATCTATGATACTTTGACCTGCGATCGCGTGCACCGTAACGACATCTGCCCATTGGGCAATCTTGTAAATCCCTTTTTCATACTGTAAACATACAGTATTGCCGATATCAGCAAATTTTCTATCCTCCATCAATAAAAAGTCATGCTTTTTAGCTAATTCTTTTAAACGCTTGATGAAATTATCACTAAAATCTTCTAATATATCTACATGAGTTTTTAACAACACTATATGTGGTCCTACTAAATCAGCCAACTCTATAACAGCATCTGCTTTAGTTAGATCTGCTGCTAAACATATAGTGGATTGCTTTGATTCCATTAGATTAAATAACTTAGAACCAATTGCATTTTTGCACCTACTGGCACGAATATGAAATGGCATCATCAATCGTGTGTCTGAAATTTTTTAAGGTGAAGTACTCAAATTATTTAATACTTAAAATATATTAAATATCTTTTTACCTGGAGAAATGATTGGTGCTTGGGATATTAATAAGTAATCAGTCACATCTTTAACAATTTTGGGAGAAATTTTATTAGCTTTCAAGAGGTATGTCATCAGTTTTGTGGTTGTATAGAGACTCCTCATCAAAATACCATGACTCTCTATATTTTTTTTACCATTTTGTTCTCTGTCAATTACCACAAAAGCTTCTGTTACTTTTAGACCTTCCCTTCTTAAGATATCTGCTGTCTCTAAAATACTGCTACCACTTGTAACTACATCCTCGATAATTACACAACTATCTCCTGGCTTAAAATTCCCTTCTATAATTTTCTTTGTACCATATGTCTTTGCTTCCTTTCTCTTAATTAACATGGGCACATTAGAATCTATAGAAATCAATGTTGCTAATGGTAAAGCTGCATAAGGAACACCACAAATTCGTGCTACGTTTGGACATTCTTCTACAAATAGCAATAACATTCTAGCCAAACGAGTCTGCAGATAGCAAATGTAAATATAACAAATATAAATTATTACATTTAGATGCATACAAATAATTGTAATTACTATAACAATAGTACTTACCATTATTAGATTAGATTATTAGATTAGAACTTACCATTATTTTTGGATGAGAGACTAATACTCTTAAATCAAAGTATATTGGTGTTTTTAGACCAACTTTGGTCACAAATTCTCCAAACTTAAACGCTCCTATATCAAAAAGATTTATAGCCAATTGTTCTAATTCAATATCCATGTTATTATGAGTTCTGTTATTAGTTATTCAACTAATCTTGGGGAAAAACAGGATAACACGAGATTATTTAGTAATTAAGGTTAATCATATAACTTAATGTTATAGAACTTTTTAGTTTGTATTTTATTTCTAATGTATTTCTAATTTCGCTTAATATAAAAATAAATTCAAAAGGCGTACAGAATAATTACGTTTAATATAAAATAGTAATCTCGTGATTCGTAATTATCACGTTCTCACTTTACTTCACGATATGCGTATCAACAAATGAACAAACAATATTTGGTACTGGTATTAAATAATTTTCTGGAAATCCAAACTTTAACGCGCGCGGATTTGATGTTAATCTTATTTTTTCAAAATAAATTATTTCAAATTAATTATTATTCAAAATAAAATATTTATAAAATATTGTCTCAAAAATAAGTAAAATGTAGGGATTTTTTGTCATTTATAGCGGTCGCGGAAACTTTGGGATTTTAAGAGAGGTAAAATGACTTAAGAGAAACCGTTTACGATGTAGTGAATTTTTAGATTAACTAATTGCCGGTATGAGTTGCTTTAATAGTAATCGATGCATCGTAAACCCTATCATGTTGGTCTAAATCTTCAAGTAAGTCGGTGAAAGTAAGTCTCATTCTGTTAATTTTGTCTATTTGAATCGTGAAAGTATTTAATCAGTTTCTTAAACTAAAGGTCCCTTATTCTGTCATACAAAAAATTCTATCCTGTTCAATTAAATGAAAAATATTTTAAAAGAATATAAAATTGTTCAAATAATGAACAAATGATTAGAATAAAGGAATTAAACATTAATAAAAAATCAAGCACATATTAATAATATCTTTTTTATTTTCGTTATTCAATATTGCTGTTGTTATAAGAGAAAACTCGGTTTTTGTCAAGCCGATTGAATATGGTAAAAATACATTATCGTACTATGTGCGATAATATCCAAAATTGAATGTTTCTTGAATGTTTCCCCTGTTTTATTTGTTACCCCAACCCCAAAGGCCTTTAACAAATCCTGTAAGACCAGCTTGACCTCCTTTTTTAGTTTGGTTACCAAGTTTCTCACTCAGATCAGGGAATTCAACCATATTGAAGGCTAAATCAAAGAACAGTGGTTTGCAGGAGATAGGTTGCATAGATGGTGGCAATTTGTAAACATTAGGTTGTTTTGTAAGAAGCGCACTATCTTCTCTGTACTCGTGTAAACGTTCATGCAGCGGTTTCTTTGTTTTTGTATATTTATTAACACCAGATTCCTCTTCTTGTCCATCTTCTAGAACGCTATGTGCATGTGCTGTATACTTGGCACCTTCTATAGAAATTTCTAGCTTTTCAAGAGCTTCTTTCAATGATTCCGGAAGTATTTTACCATATTCTAGCGCATCTTTTGCATGTTGTGTAGATCTTTGATACAGGGTCATGGCTTCTCTCCATCTGTGAAGATTTGCTAGTGATTGTGCCATGTAATAACATTTAAAAGCTCTGTATCCCTTTGTTTTAGCTTCTTGCTCGCGCACAAACTCTTCATCATCCTGTAGCTGTGATATTTCAACAAGATTGTGAAGTGCTGCCTCATATAACCGCACGATATCTTGTGGTTTTGTTTTAGCAGATTCTGCTGCTGCATTGATCAATGCTAAGTTTCTTTCTAGTGTACGAGACAGTCTGATGTATTGCAAATATGTAATTAAATGCTGTGGAGGAGATAGCTTGTCATTGTCCTTATTTTTTAGCTCATTTTTGAATAAGTCTCTTACAGCTGAAATAGCATCTTTGCAATCTATCAAGTGCGCTTCCAGTAAATCAATCTTAGCTTGATTCGTAGCTGCTTTCTCCAATGTCTGGTTTAGTCTAGAATCGGCGATTAGAAGACCAGCTGCTCTTGGTGGAACTACACCGCAGGACTGGCCCCGCCAGGTCACTTCTTCGGCGTTTATTTGTTTCTCTCGAGTTTGAGCTATCAATGAATCTAAACTAGCTAACAACTCGCCACTTAGTTGTCCTCTCATTTGCATTAAATCATCTATAGCAGTGGTATCTCCTATGTTATAGGCACAGTATCTAAGACTGGGAGCAAGCTCCTCGACGCGAGCATTGTACATTACTTGCTCAGATTCTGGTAGTGCAGATGCCAACTTCCCATATACCACCTGAGCCTTTTTCAGATTCTCCATTGCTTTCTTCCATAGTTGCAATTCAAAGTGTAGGGACCCATGTATCCATGCTACATATGCTTGAGCTTCTAATTTTGTCCTTGCATCGCAATTGACACTCTGAAAAGTATATTTACCATTGAGAAATCAATCTGTTTTAACATAGGAAAATTTAAGTTACCTCTATCAGTTCTTGCAACTGTAAAGAATATGTAGCAGCTTTCCTCAGTCTTGATATCAGGTGAAACTTCTTTCTTGGCTCTGTATTAGACTCTTGACGCAATTGCATAGCATAACTCCAAGCACGTTCAGCCATCATTAGGGGAACTTGTAAAAATTTATCATCTGTAACCATCATAGCTGTTATGTCTCTTCTCTTAAAGTGACGCTTGTCTCCTTGTGGGACTTTTAGAACTTTTCTAAGGCGTCTCAGCCTTCTTGAGCAATATCCACGGTATCGTTGATAGTCACCATGCCTCAACCCATGTTGTTGCTGTGCTTCTTTTATTATTTTTAGAACTATTCAATCATTAAGTAACAACATATAATTCACGGATGATATATAAATGTAGTAATTGCTACATCATGCTTCATTAACACAAATATGTCAAAAAGAAATCAATAATATAATAAACATAAATAAAGACAATCTGTATATGGAAAAAAGATAACTTTTACAGCTTTTTATTTGTAAATTTATGAAAGTTATTATTTTAATGTAATTCGTAACAATGACATATATTCGCAAGTAAAAAAGACAGGAAATGACAAATATAGGTTAGGAAATAACATATGGCGTTGACAGAACTACTTTTGTGAATAAAAAGCTTTTTGGAAAGGATACTTTCCATCGAATACGTCTTCTGCTCCGTCGGTGTCGTGTCATCGTTTATTTGATTTTTCTTAAACGAATCACTACTTTTTTCTTCGACGACCATCGTATAACCACGTACCCAATTTTCACCAAGTTTTTCAACCGCAAATTCAACAATCACAAAATAACTATAGCTGTTGCTTGGTAGAAATGGTACAATTCACATCTGAACATTATTTTATCCGGCGGCGATTTCGAATCTATGGCAATATAATAATAATGAATATAAATTAACCAAATATGAAATTATATATATTTAATATTATGAAACTTTTATTTTTATTATTACTATTGTAATATCGTAGAATAGATTTGAATTGGAGATCGATTGAAAATAGAAAAAACCGTGTACGTCGTCCTTCTGTGGTTCGTTTACATTTAAGAGCGCCTATGTGACTAAAGTCACCTAGTTCTTACAGAGATATGAGAAAAACAAGAAACAACGTTAGAGCAGAAGGACGGTTTCGTGTTTCAAGGGCGGATGACCGAGAGGTCAGAGTATGCGAGTCGAAAAGCGAGTGTGTTGCGAGAGTCAGAGCTAATTGAGTCGTTGAAGAGTAGAGTCGTTAGAGGTTTCGAGTTGTCGAAGAGTAGAGTCGTTAGAGGTTTCGAGTCGTCGAAGAGTAGAGTCCTGAGAATTGATAGAGTTGTTAGAGAGAGAGAGTGTGTGTGTTAGATTCGTTGTGACGAGAGTGATCAAATAACTGTAAAGTTATTTGATATAGATACGAGTATTGCATTTAGTTTCCGTTAAATAAATATCGTTCTCTGTCCAATTTATATCTGTATATTCAGTTTAATATTAATAAATTGTAAGTAATCGAAAAAAATTTCTATCCTTATTTTTCGATATTACACTATTGTTATTATTTTTGTAATAATTAAAATATATTAGTAACTGTAATTATTCTTCGCATTATCTTACACTATTAATATTTTATACCATTCTTGTTGTATAACCGGCATTTCTGTTTGTAACAGGTAAAATATTGGAAAGTCAGTACATCCCAGAGCATCACAGAGAATAATTATAGGACGACTGCTGATAGGACTAAAAATTTCTTCAACCCGCAAACACTACTTTCAAGCGTGACATAGTTCTCAGTAAAAGAAATGTAAATATTATATTATATTCTTTATATCATATTGCATATCTGTATGTAACAACTTATTATATACACAATATATACGTTATTATACAATAATATACACATTTAAAGGAGTTATACATCCAATACAGCATAGCTTACAAATAACACATACTACTACACTATAAAAATAAACATAATGTAAATCACTGCGTATTTTCTGAATTTCATTGAATAATACAATACGTCAAAGAGAATTTTACTGTCTCGTCATTTACCCTCGACTGTTATCGTATCCAATCTCCCTCTCTTTCTGTTGTCATTTCTGCAGCCAATTCTCATAGAACACTGCCCTACCTGTTTGTATAGCTGCTCGCATCCTCAATCTTTGTCGCACACAGTCTCTGTCTCTTTCTAGCGCCCATTGAATAATCCATTCATGCTGTTTATTACCGTCGTCTTTGTTCAATGCTGTGTACGTACGTGTATATTATATCCCTGTCCTTGTTGCACACTCATGCCTTCGTCGTCCCACTTGCAGCTAGCGTCTGTCCTTGTCACACACTGATGCTATCCTTGTCTACGAACGTCTATTGTGTCGCCATCTACTATCCGTTGCACCAACTTAGGGTTTCGACATCTCCCACCAGATGGCGAAAAACATACTGGTATATACCTGTCCTTGTCGCACACTGGTGCTCTCCTTGTCTAAGGATGATCTACGTGCTGTCATCTAACAAGAGCGGTAGGAACTGCAACTTGGTATACCCGATAATAGATGACAGCACATGGATTGTTCGTAGACAAGGAGAGCACCAGTGTGCGACAAGGACAGGTATATACCAGTATGTTTTTCGCCATCTGGCGGGAGATGTCGAAATCCTAAGTTGGTGCAACGGATAGTAGATGGCGACACAATAGACGTTCGTAGACAAGGATAGCATCAGTGTGTGACAAGGACAGACGCTAGCTGCAAGTGGGACGACGAAGGCATGAGTGTGCAACAAGGACAGGGATATACACGTATGTTCATAGGATTGGACAAAGACGGCGGTATTATACAGCAAGGAAGAATTATTCAATGGGCGCTAGAAAGAGACAGAGACTGTGTGCGACAAGGATAGACGATGCGAGCGGTCATACAAATAGGTAGGGCAGTGTTCTGTGAGAATTGGCTGCACGGATGACAGTAGAAAGAGAGGGGGATAGTGCTCAATAAGGATAGACAATGCAGAGGGCCATAGAAATAGATGGCGACAGCTATGTTCCAGGAGAATGGGCTGCATGAGCGTCAATAGAAAGAGACATTGATTGTGTTTGACAAAGATAGACGATACGGGCGGCAACAGAAAGAGATAGGTAAAGTGTATAACAAGGACAAACGTCCGGAGTATAGTTTCTCTGTTTAATTAAGCTGATTTTTATAATTATCCTTGGTCATTTCTCGCTATTTCCGAATCTTTCGTATTGTTTAGAAAATTTATTTGTTTATTTATTCGATGGTTATTTCCATCGATGATGTGAACATGAACGAAACTTTTCTAGTCCCTCGTATATGTATTTGTGAAGATGGCGAAGAAGAAGAAGGATTGGATGCGATAATAATCGAGGGTAAGTGACTGTAAAATTCTCTTCGACGTATTGATTCATTCAATGAAATTCAGAAAATATGCAATAATTTACGTTACGTTTAATTTTATAGCTTAGTAGTATGTGTTACTTATAACCTTTGCCACATTACACGTGTAACTCCTTTAAATGTGTACATTATTTAATAGTAACGTATATATTGTGTATATGACAAGTTATTACATACATATGAGCAATGTGATATAAAGAATATAATATAAAATTTACAGTAGCATTACTGAGAACTATGTCACGCTACTAATACTACCAACATATTCTTCATTATAAACCATTTAATTCTACCTTATGACCTTTCTTTTTATTTATGGTATAACTATTTTAAAAACATAGCTAGACGCAGCTGCATGATCACGCGATGTATATAAAAGTATTTTCTAAGGGATACTTGCACGAGAACGTGTCCATTCGAAGAAGAAACATCGTTTGCTTTCTGCCAGTGCTTGCTGATTATGTAAACGACGCGTTAGAATGCATTCCATCCAAATGTTCGACATTCCTGTGGAAACTGCACCTTTCAAATGTTTCGTGCGCTGCTGCGTACAATCCTTACGATCTTTCAGATCCTTTTTTAATATATCGTCCTTTTAGACGATCATCGTTGCCTGCAAGAAATTAGCATTTTCTTTCTGTGAAAAGGAAATGGAATCCGCGTGAAATTACGTAAAAATGTAATTTTCACCATAAAAAGCGAAAGTATTGTTAGATTATAACGAGTATCATAATCGTTGTTGAATTAGTTAAGTTTAAAATACCTGATTGTATTTTGTATCTAACATTTTTTTGATTTTGATTTTCAATAGAACGAAATTGAATAGAAGTTTCAAAAATTAAACAATTTAACCCAAAATTACTATGGTTCCCATGGTGTAAGGGGCAAGAGGAACCAGAGCGCTGGGAAACATAAAGGAAAAGTTTTATCTTTAAGGGAACTTCGGAGAGGAATAAAGATTGACAGAAATTGTAATTTAGAGTTGGTGAGGAATTCTGGATTTTTTATCGTTCGTTTTATCGGTAAATTTAATTTTGTTAACGTTCGAGACTCTGGGAGGAAGTAAAACTTGACAGGGGCTATAATTTATAGTTAGAAGAAATATTTATTCGAGATATAATTGATAGATTTAGTTAAACTTTGTTGAGATTTCATTGTCAAGAGATTCAAACACTCTATGGTAAGGTTTAGTGAACTAATTGGAGAATATTTAAAAGGGGAGAAATTTTCTCATTTAATTTAATAAATTTGTTAATTCATAAAACATTACAGTTTTTAAAAGGGGAACCTAAAAGATTGTAAAATAATTTTACAAAGATTTCTGATTTTTCCAATATCGTACATAATATAATATTTGCGTGGAAAAGATTTAAACGATACGCCATTTTGCAAAAAGAGGCAGATGGAAATAAAGTTCTTTTAAGCGTTTTACGAATTTGAATTTGATATTTTTCCTTTGACTTCTGATTCCAAACTAGAACTGTATTACCCACTTTTATAACGTGTACATTAATGGTTAATGAGGGACTTGATATCTCGCTGCTCCTATTTCTTTCCATCTACGAAATAATATATCGTCCATCTAAAGTTTTGATCAGAAGTTACTTTCAGCTGCTGTTTGACATTTTATTCTGACACGACAATGACTTTTCAAGTTTTAGAAAAGACGAAGAAAAATTCGACACTTCAGCTGTATGTATGTGTGTGTGTGTGTATTATTTTTAGAGTAACATCAACATTTTTCGATTTTTGGATAAAAAACATTTCTATACGTGAACAATGACAAATTTATTATTTTCACTGGTACTTTCTGGTATTTAATTAACATTCGAAAGAATGAATTTATTAAAACAACAACAGAACACCATATCACTATTTTGTACCTTTCCGAGGAAAATAATTTATGCACACTGCTTGTCACGAGTACTAGAACATCTACTAGTCGCACGCACTTGCTGACGAATTAGAATAAATTGTATTTTATTTAGCATTTTACATTGTAAACCGCGCATGATGCGTTTAAAATAATTAGAAAATAAAATCCGAGAAAACCGTACGATATATACCAAATATCATAGCGTATTGTAATGCTCGTAATCGACAGTGTACGCACTGAATATCGAAAGATTTATACTCGTGAAAATATTCTATACATCTTGGAATATTTATTCACAATGATTAATGTCTTTTAAAATTATTCTGAAATTGAAGAAAAACTAATCATACGCCCGTATACGTCAATATACCTCAAGAGGTTCAGGTAAAAGAATTCGATAAAACCATGAAAATGTATGCTTTGTTACGATATTGGAACTTCAACGTTTTACTATATGATATTTCAATTTCCAGAACGTCAAGAGGAAAGAACGAAGAATTTAATTAAAAATATTATCCATGTAACATACCGTAGAATATTATCTATATCGAATATTCAATATCAAATATTTTGGAAAAATTGTTAACTGTACGGTATCGATGGACGAAACTCGATGGGATGGATCTAAAGGGTAGATTAGTAGTAGAGGTTCGTTCTACCGGAAGTTATTATTTGCAAGGCGTCGCGAGATCTCAATGATCCTCCCTGGAGATGAAAGTTTGCTGGATTTTCGAAAGACTAACGGGAGAGGTGTGTTCCGCCCGAGTATTCCTCAATTTTCGAAAAGTTTTCGGCGCCGTGCTGCGTGGAAATTCGCCAGCTTGCTGCCTGCAGCGAGGACAAACCTGAAACACCTCGAAATCGTGGCGAAATCATTCCAACGAATTGCTGGAACGTTAACATAAACGCCGTGTGTCTTTGAACGAAATCGCGCAAGTTTGTTTCCTCGTGACTCGACGTCTGATCAGCGCCTGACCTTATCTACTTAACTTTATACTAAGTAGCTACTTGCAATTGAACGAAAACTGGAATTGTAAGCTTAGTCGAAAGTGAAGACTTGCATGACCGTATTTCTTGCAAAAAATAGAGCAAATACAGTACTTGTATTTATTTAGAGGATTTTCTTATAAATTTGATTAAGCTAAACAAAACATTTACGACTAGTAAAATGTTTGAATATGAAAGCAGACTATTCCTAATTGAAGTGAAACTGGAATAGGTGATGACAGCGAAGAATTGACTGATTGTACTTTTTATACAAGTAAAGCAAATAGAATACTTGAATTTATCTAGAGGATTTTCTTATGAATTTAATTAAGCTAAATTTTGGATATTTGAATATTCAATAAGAGGGGAACAAATTATTTTTTAAACGAAATGCTAGATTATTCTGGAATAGGATTTTCTGATAGTAAACAAGATTTCTGTTTAGTTACTAGCGTGGGATATCAATATGGTAACGTCTTCATAAATGATTTGATGTATTTGAATATGCAAAGTTCGAATGTGGTAGATCAATCGATCACGGTAATCAGATTGAAGGGAAAGCTGTTTGGAATAGGAATTTGCGAAGAACAAAATGTTTCTAAAGCCGTAAGTATATTTTCTTTCTATCGAGTTGAGATTCTCAAGCTGAACTTTCAACATTCTTCTTTGGAAATTCCCCGTCTCGATTCAAGTTTAAAATATTATATTATTCCAGTTATTATTGTTAATATTATAGAATAATTTTATTAACATTATATATGATTTATTGCAGTATCATAGAATAATTTAATGTTCACGTTTCAAATGCTTCATTATGTTAGCTGTCATTATTGATGTTATAGAATGTTTTAATATTCAGACGTTATTAATAATATTTAATATTCTATTATTTATCATTTGGAACAACTATATCTCCTAAATGTTATTGGTTCCAAAAATATGAAATATTCTATTATTTAGTAATTATTTAATATTATTTGGTAAGTAGATAGAACAATATTCTACCGAAGTTTTACTCGTTTAATCATGTCTTCAATGATATGAACTTGTATAAAAGTTCGCAGTCCAATCATTATTATACTATTACAGTATTGTAGGATACTTTAATATTTCTTTAATATCTCATTTCAAAACTAGTTGAAAAATCGTGAAGTATCGTTCGATACAATTACATCTCTGTATCGTAGACATTGTTGACTCCAAGGGTATGAAATGAAATAGTAGTTAGTTATCCAGGGGCGACTTTTCTTCCCTCGGACAAATAAAAATCTATATCAGAGTGTAAAAAAGAGAGAAGGAAGAAAGCAGAAAGTTTGTTGGACTAACATTTCTCCCAGTGAGAAGAAAGTTGAGAACGTCGTCGAAGATCACAAAGGGACGAACATTAAGGGGTTGATTTATGGGGAGCAGCGAAAAACTCACGGTCCAATGCGCCCTGATAAACATTATCCACGTTTCTCTTCGATTCTTTTTTCTCTTTTTTCTTCGATTTCTTCTTCGTCTGCAACCTCTTGCCCTGAGGATTCAATTTGTAGTTTAACAAATTTCAAAATTTCCTGATTAATTTCGAGAGAGTGATGATACCAGGTTAACGTGGATATAATTGAACTTTCGAAAAATTGAGTTTATTATGCGGGGAATATTAAACGACGTGTCAAAATAACCGATTTATGATTGGAATGCTTATTAAAAAGAAAAAAAGAAAAAAAACACTGTGCCAAAAAATTTTTCAAGAGGAAAAGAAAACTTATGCATTAATGTAGTGTAAATTTAGGAAAAAAATTAATAATACAGTGTTTTCTACAAGCATTGTTCAATTCTTCACAGAAATTTTATAGATTTATATTTATACACCTTGCTATCCTTCTATATATGTATTCAATATTTTCCTGTACCATTATCTATCCCGAATTTAACAATTTCTTCTTAATTATTAACGTATCTTAATTATTTATTAACATATCCTACACGTTGTAACCAATATCACTGTACAATTATTCTTCATGTATCTTCAATTTTAATCTCTTTTTACTCGAGTTTTCACACTATCGATCCTTGATGATTTATAGTCTTGAAAAAAAAATTCCAATTGGGAAAAATTGGAATGGAATGAAAATTAATTTGGAAATACAATAATATAATATAACGATATAACTGTGTACTTTTAGAACAACAGAAAGCAAGATTTATTCATCGAATAAATATTATATTTGAATATTATATTTGAGTATTTCTGTCTTTATCAGAAGAACGATTAGAGAATCGTCGAGTTGAACGATATAGAGATATCTACATTCGTCTAGATGGGAAGTTCGAGCTGTCAGGAAACAGACGTTCTGGCCAGGACGTTTAACGTCATAGGCAAAGCCGAGATTGCGTAATTAACAGGATATATCCTTCCCAATCCAGCCCTATGTCGGTGGCAAGGGGTTCCACGTCTTGCAAAGGGGGATTGAGATCGTGTTACGGTCCTGTCGGTTACAGGAACCACTTGCTAAAGCCGCCTAAGACGACTACCAAGATTGATTGGAATCCCGAGTTCCACACGAGCTCCTTTGGCCACAGAATCGATTGTTTTTGAATTGTAATCCCTTTGATACCCTGCCAGTGCAGTTGCTGCAGATTTGATAAGGTGGCTTCCAAGTTAAACGAAAGAAACTGGTACAAACGACCAATTATCATACGTAACGTTTTATATATTAGTCGCCTGTAAGTGGAGTTTTCTTTGCTTACGACGACATGAAATTATGATACAAATTATGGTTTACTCTTATTGTTGTTGTAACGTGAGGAATAGTAATTGTAATGAATATAATGATATAATATGATACAATGATAATGATAAGATATGTGTGTTAATTAAGTACAGAAAATGGAATTTGAGAAATATTGTAGATATATGCTTACTTATGAATATACGAATATTAATGTTGAATATCGAAAGAATAAACGGATGACTTAATTTCACAAGCTCCTTTTTCGCGAGAACACAGCGAGTTCCAAGATGTGTTTACAACTCTAGTTGTAAGCAAATATTTTCATGCTAAAGATTGCATTAAATATTACGTATATCGACAACTGATCGTCGAAATATTCTTTCAGCATTTACAAAATGTCTTGTAACTTCCATGAATGTAAACGTTTTTAAATATATCGTTATGATTATCGTTATGATTATTATTACGATTATCGCGTTTCATTGCAATTAGAACGAAGTTTGAAGGAGTTTTGTATGACATAAATAAAATATGCATAAAAGCTCTCTATAAAAATATGTTCCAATACATTCGTCAGCTACTCTACGTAATTATAAAGTTAAAACGAACAGAGAATAGCGAATTTCTATATTAAATGCGTCATTAAATTTTGTTACCTAATTCTTTGAAGGTCCACAGGCTCCTCCAAATATTTTCGAACTCTCTGGAAATATTTTCAAACCCTACAACAGCGTCGTTTCCTCGTCTTACCATTGAACGAAGTAAAACTTCCGACACGATTATCTAATAATCCGTTCTCGTAAATGCATCTTGATTAAAAGCACGGACAGCGTAAGAAATGGAAAGTTTCGAATGGATGCAGTTCTACTCGCGCGGTTTTATTGATCTTCCGCGAAAATTCGCCGTTTACCTTTGCACGTGAAGGCGGAAACTTCGTTCGTGGAGGGCGAACTTTCGTAGGAATAAGGGTAGCAGCATTGTGAATAAAGTGCCAGCTTCCTAGAACTTACACGAGTCGACCTGTATCGCCACGTGGAACGATCTCGAGGAGAATACTCGCAGAAAAATAATATTTCCAGCGAAGATCATCGTCGTAAAGAAAGTTCCATCGGAGATATCTTCATGGATGGGTTGATTCACGCCATAGAAATCGACGGAAGTGACATTATCTTTTTATTGTACTTGGACTTTGGTCGATTATGATTTACAAGTTTTCTTCATTCTTGATGAAAAATCGATAGCATGACAATTGATAAAATGATTTTTGTATCTTTTGCTACTTGAAGATTGGTCTATGGTGATTCACAAGTCTTCTTCGTTGTTAACGGGTAAATCGAAGGCGTAATTAAATTATTATACTTAAAAAATAAGAAGGTTAAACATTAATAAGACGATAAAGTAAATAATTTTTGAGAAAATGATAATTCGACGAGCAAACGCTGTTCTTCAAATTTTTAATTTCTGCAAAAAATGAAGAAAAATGAAGTAAATTCGATTCCTAGATCGCGGATATTTATGCAAATTCATATTTTTATGTAGATAGTTAAAAAAAAAAGAAACTTAGTTAGAAAATTGTTTTAACTGGTGTATATTGTATGTATACGTCGAGGTAGCGAAATCATTTAACAAATTACACTTTGTAGCTCAATTTTTAATTATTTTCTTGAAGACTACATCTCTCTTGTTCTGTTTATTATTATTATTACTTACTTTCTTAATCTTTAGATTATTTTGCACAGATTACTTATCACTTTAGATTATTTCCACAATTTTTTAGATCGACCAAAAGTTATTAAGAATATCTTGTACCAATTTCCTCAAACGTCGCTTCCCATTTTTTCTGACAACTTCCACAAGTGTTTCGTTTCGTGTCATCATTTTTAATTGCTCTATTTAATATCGTGCCGCTCGTTCCACAAACTATTTTTGCGGCTTAGTTTAAATTAGTCACACTGCCAAGTATCTTTTGTCCTTGAAAATCTCTCTGGAAATATTCGTGAACGTTTTACGTTCCTTCGTCGTCAATGAAGAAGAAATTGAAACCGATTGGTCGATGAGTTTTGTGAAAAGAGGGACTGAAAATTCGATGGAGAGTCGAGTCATGGTGTAGCACGAAAACAAAACGTTTCAGAGAACGTGGTTAATAATGGAGGCTGCCAGGCCGGATAGCCTGGAAACTCTTAAATTCTGGCTCACGACGTAATTAAAAGACCTCCTGAATCTTTCAGATTCGCTTAATGAAACTCCGGGAAAAATTGATTTTTACCCGGTTGCTTTGTTTTCCTTTCATTACCGGTGTCTCTTTCCCGAACGATGGAATATCGGTTAATGCACTTTAATCTGAAATCCAATAATTCGAATACTGCTAATACGTAGAAAATCGCCGAGTTAACGGAAAAATGATCAGGCGTTTCTTCCTTTTAATTTCAACGATCTTTCGTATCTATCGTAGTAAAAATTGTAATAGCGTAAGTACGCTGTTATTTAAAAATTTATATAGACACTTTGGATGGTTTGTAGTAGCAATATATGGACATTGATAGAATATATAATGTATGAATATATAAACGGATTGCATAAATATATAAAAGATATAAATTGAGCAATCGATAGATGGATACACTACTTGTTAAATTTAAATTTTAATGATTCAATTAATTAAGGTATCTCGTTAAAGTTCCGTAAATATTAAGCTTCGTTAGGATTTTCCTACATATTGATGATTGAATTATAAAGTTGAAAGATTAATGACTATTATTTATAAATGTGGAACAAGTATCTTCTTTATCGTATCTGTACCTTAGAGACCCAGATAGTCTGGGAATGAAGAAACTTCACAGAATTTTATTATAAATTTTGTTGGAAAATTGTTCCGTAATTTGTTTAACTTTCACAAATGGCAGTATTTCAACGGTTAAAATCAATATTATTGCGTTATAATATAATAATAAAATAAGAATACATCATTTTACCAACAGATAATTCTTACTTATGATTCTGTTGTTAAATTGCTAATAAACATAAGCAAGTGCCCAGGTACTTTTAGTAGTATACTTAAAGGAAAGTACTTGAATTTATAATATCTTCCTGCCGAGAATTCTGTACTTCTTCTAAGCGTGATGAAGAGCGAGGAAGTCATAGTTTGATCGGTAACGTTGTTAAAACGGCAAGTTCAACATGATATTTAAGGTCCTGGACAGAAGTTTCGGAACTTTCCAGGACATTATAATATTAAATTGTGCATAATTAATATCGGAAAACTTTTTATATTTATCTTAGTTTGTTTAAGACGAAGTTTAATCTGCAGAGTTACCAAAAGTGGGTAGAAATGAAATTGTATCAAGCACATATTTTGTTAATAGACTGCGGATTTTTATGCATTTATGGAATATTTCATGATGCGGAAATTGTACAGAATGCAATATGTAATAAAAATATATAAAATACCTGAAGCACATTTAGGTTCCATTTTTTATCGATATTCACAAAAATATGAATTTCCATAAAAATTTCGAATGAAGGATTTTGTGTTTATAGCAATGAGAGAAAAATTGCAAGTTTAAAAATGGTCTAATGATACTCGGATAAAATTTTAATAATTACGTCAAATTCTTCGTCAAAATTCTTTCAATGAAAGTTATGTAGAAGATCCACAGTACGAATTACTACTTGAAACGAAGGAAGGAAGTAACGAGGAGGGGATTTCCATGGTTCTGAAGACTGATGCTAATGAAAATACATCGAGGGTTAGTTCAACAGAGCTTTTTTTCTTTTCCTCATAGCCCAAGAAAGAAAGAAAAAAAATAAACACTTACAAGTTACAGGTGCACTTTGGGAACATTCACAGTAGTACATGCGTACGAAAAGCACACTTTAAAAAAGGCTGCTTCCACGCACACGCATAGCGTTCGCCACGGATAAAACACACTCTCTCTTCACGCAATTTTCTGTTCGCAGGTGAAAACTGGATTCTCGTAAAAAAGTCCGACGCTAGATCGCCGAGCAGGAATTGCGTTGTGTCATCGCGAGGAACTGTGGCTCAGAAAATCGTTCGTCTCGTCCAGGTAAACGACAAACTCAGCGATAAATCGTCAACCCTTGGACCTCATCGTTGAGCGAATGATCCACGAATCCTAAGGAAACCAATTTCTCAGCCGACCGAAATAACACGTCCGTCGACATGAGCGATGAAAACGCAGATTTTGTAAAATATCCACGGCCCTGACAAAAGCGATATCGATTTCCTTCCTTAATCTTATATACACAGAAAGCAGAGCGTTTTTATTTTTTGATCTTAACTCTCTTTCACGTGCGTCGCTTATAATACATACACTATGTACAACCTCTTTGTACAAGTTTCTCTCAAATAAAAATAGAAGGATAGAATAAAAGAAAGTAACATTATTCTGCATTAGAAGACAACAAGAGTAACAATTTCGTAAAAATCTACCAAATCAAATCGAAGCACAATATTTGATAATTAACGTTGATCGATAAACAACAAAGTATCTTGTCAAAGATAAGATTCACTTGACAAGAAGCGTCTTCCAAAACCATAAAATATATCGTCTTCGATCTTGCTATCGTTCGATTGTTCACTAATCGTTTCTTTCCTTTTTCTTTGTTTTTACACATGTCCTCTTTACAATAAACTACACTCTATCAGCGTTAAAAATTTCTTAGCTAGTTCTTTTTTTCTTATTCGTATCTGTTAATAAGAAGTTTCTTTTTCACTGGCACACGAAACGGCTAGGACCCAGTGTCTTCGGTTTTCTCGTGGACGACTTGACTCGAGTCTTCGCGATTCACACAGTCTCTTATCGCTTGGAGAATCACACGCACCCTCCTGTCCAGGGCTGCGAAATGGGGTTCCCATAGAACTGGCGCCACGGGATCCTTCGCCATGCTTCTTCGCAACGCTTCGCTCAAGGGGTCTGGCCCGTTGTGAAATCTGAGAAACAAAAAGAAAGGAATGTTTCAATTTCTGGCGATAAAAGGATTTAGTTCTCTCCTCTTATTCCTCGTTGATATGAACTCCTATGTTACAATGAAAACATTCAAGCACGTGTTACAGCCAGACTGTGGATGTTTAGGCAAACAAACAACATGTGGATGTTTATATCTTTCTGCCGAAATAATTAAAAAATAAAATCTACATAGAGATTTGTTTCATCTATTCAATAAATATTACTTTCTCGTTTTTGAGTTTATTTAAATGATAACAGTTTAATGATAATCACGATGTTCGAATATTTTAGTGAGCTAATGTATATTAACGAACAATGAAGCATTATTATTAATCGCCAACTTCTGCTCTAATTTCTCTTCTATAATCGTTCACTACCTTTCTGTTGAATTTTCAGTTCCACGTTTATCATACTTTTATCATAATGAATTTTATCATTTTAATAAACCGCATTACTTATCGGATCGTTTCACATTAATAGAAATTTGTTATTTATATAAGATTTCATTATACTAAAACACAGATTCCATTAAGTATGATAATATAATTTCATAAATATAGAACTCTAAACTCTATTTGATAATTTAATTTTAATACGAAGTATGAAGAATAGAATTTAGAAGGAACGGTATTAGATCGTAACATGAAATATTCAACTTCGAACGAACCGTGCTTCACTAAATCCCAAAAAAGGATTCTAGAAAGTAAAAAATAATTCTAGAATACGCAAAAGAAAAGGGCTTAAAATTATATATGAAGCAAAGAATTCTTTGTTTTATCTACAGAAAGATAACGAATTCTTTGGCCTAGAAGGAAAAAAAGAGAAAGAAGCATTTAGAAAATACATAAACGACCTAATAGAAATGGATTGCCAACGCAAGAGTTAAATAATACACGATAAATTGCAACGTTGCGGAGCAAAGACCCAGAGCAAATTTGAAAACCCTTACGGGACTACCTTAACGCTCTAGGTCTCAAACTGCTTAAAATAAAATCCCAAAGATAAATCTTTTCTCTCTGGACGGAGGTGGTAGAATATTTGAACAATTCGTTCATGGTCTGTCGCCGAAATTCTCTTTCAAAAGACCACGCCACTGTTCTCTCCCTTCCTCTCTCAAGAAAGACCCGGTTGATCCTCGGTTTTCAATATTCACGGGGAATCAAAGTAATTCGATCGTTTTTAATAAACATGCAAATCCACGGACGTAGAAGTCGTCGGAACTCGAAAGATTAAAAACGTGACCCCTTCCTCTCTCCTTCTTTCGTCTCGTCACTGTCTGGCACATTGATCAGCGTGCTCGAGCGTGAGGCGGCAGAAATTTTTCAATAAAAATGCAAATGCCCGTAATTAGAAGTTGGTTCGGCGGTAAGACACGTATCTTACTATCTATCATCGAGAGAACTTCCCACCTTCGTTTTGCCGCGACACCTTCTCTCTTTTTCTTTCTTCCTATCTTTTCCTTCCTGTCCCATGTTGGAAAAATTATTTTTCCGGTTTGAAATTTTCCACATTGCTGGAACCATCCTGCGAGATTTCGAGACGCGGTCCGATAATAGAGGATCTGGCTCTTCCTTGCGGAACAGGCAATGAATAAAGTATCGACTAAGCAAACGGCTCGTAGATGATACTTATGGCGTATGTACAGGGTGAACTATTTGATTTTCAGGCTTCTTCAGCAGGAATGTCTCGGATTAGATACATTTTTGCGGTGTTTGATCGATGATCTTTCGTGGATCTTTCGAAATCTTTCGAGACTTGTTTTCTTCTAACTCTCATTCGTTCCTCGTGTCAATCTGACTCGCTTTTCCGATAAAAGATCGTATTATTCGGCTACATTTATAGAACAATTTTCCTGAAACTTATTGGCTCTGACGTGCGAATGAAGCGTCATATTTCTAAAGGAGAGTCAGTGTGAATGTATGTGAAAGACAAAGAGTAAAATTAGTTATTGATCTTTTCATTTTATTGATGTGTTACCACTGTGTCGATTTGACACAACAACAAATATACATTTTGATTTCTTTGAGGAATGAAATTACATTATTAATATTCTTACGCGTGTTCACGATTTTGTTGATACTGTTTTTTATTTTTAATTGTTTTTAATTTCTTCTAAGTGGTCGCCATCGAAGAGAATGTGTTTCATTGCAAGATTTTGGTTACATAGGGTACATCCAGCTACAGATTCTTTTGAAAGTAGATAAGTCGAGTAGATAAGTAGATAAGAATCTGGTGTGGCTAATTATCGCACGTGTAATAACCACTTGGTCTCGTTTGTTCGGGAAACTGGTGTCCGGTTTGTATTTATATTTATACCCTTCTGCGTTTCCTCTACGTTTTGCTGCTGTGAGAGTTCGTAGTATAATCGAGCTTCTCTGAAATAGTCGAGAGTATTTTTATCTCTGTATCTATTTAATCTTCAGCACTACTAGAAATATCAAATGATTTGTCAATAGCATCTGATTGCAGCAGTTGCAGAACTGGTTCTGATTCCTTCGACAGATATTCATGGCTAGTTCTTCAATGTCTAAGTCTGTATCTTATCAAAATTATTCTCTCTTACCTGTTTATGTAGAGAATGGAGATTTTTTGGTACAAGTTTTGTATCATATTGTGGAACTTGGGTCGGTTGGTCGAGTTCTATATCCCACTTTATTCTTCTCTTTCATTGTTGTGGATCGACCTAAAAACGTCTTAAAGTCTTTTTTTCTTCAGCCTTCTTATCGACTTCTCCGTGTCATTAAATTTTAATGTTAGATAGTAGAATTTTTTTCACACTTGGAGATTGAATTATCGACGATTTACAGAAAAGCGAAGAGAAGCACAAGTAAAGAAAATGTTGGGTGATTACATATGATCGATTGATATAATGGTTTTCCAACGGGACACCCCGTATATGTGGGTTTGTGTGTATACTTAAGGGCATATTCTGGAAGAAGCACGCGGATAAAAGTATTTTTCTGGCTGGCTACTTCTCGATGTCACAGGGGAACGTAGAAAAGCACGCTGCTCTTCGCCGAGAGAAGGATAAAGACTTGATCGAACAGCTTTTATACCATTTGAACGATTATGGTCTTCGAGGGTATTGATGATCCTGAACGACAGATCCTTTTAATATTTACCGAATCGAAACTCCAACAGAATCCCATCTTCTGAAACTTTAACATATACTTTTTAAACAATTTTTTAAAATACAATTACATTATAATTCACACTTTCACTGCTATTCAGTTATTGCAATAATTTTGCTTTGAAACAGCTATTGTATTGTTGGTTTTATTTACTACTACAACATTATGTAGTGATAACTATTCGGTATTGTTATTCACTGATTTGATTGATTGATTATTATTATTATATAATTGGATTGAATATTAAATAGTATTGGATTAGTCTAAAAATTGGAAACTTTTGATATTTGGTGAGATTAAGGAAAAGTAAAAAGATTCTGGAAAGAAAATTCGTAAAGCTATTCGATATATACATATACCGTAGTATATCTGCACATACTGTTTAATAAAAATTTTTTTTAAACCAATAGAAATGAATAACCTTCAGTTTTTTTTAATTTCTCTATGAAGGTAACTTTTCAAGGTAACTTAATAATTATTAATGAAGCTAGGAGATAGCAATGCTATTTTTAATCAAAGAAACATAGAATGAAAAATAATGAACGTAACGATATATGTAAGAGTGTATCGCTTCTGGGGACGGAAAATTAGATTTCAATAGTAGTGAAAGTGTCAAACGATTAAATTTTATCTTTCTCAAACCATTTACAAGCGAAAGAAAAAATGGTGTACTTATACTACTATAAAAGCTGTTTCGTTTTTTCTTCGCCTACATTGTTATTACAGCGCATAAAAAGGTAATAGAGAAATCCTATGCTCGATAATATGAGAAGAAATTACGAACACGATCCTCGACAAACTGTTATTCCAGCTAATCAAACATCATGTTACGTTATAAATGCAACGATTTCGTGAAATATATTTGATAAGAAGGATACAGTATAGCCCTATATGTGTTTCGTATTAACGCAGGTTGGAATAGTTGAATGGGAACTAAATGAAAACGAAATCATAATGAAAGAGAAGTAACCATGACTGACACGATGAAGTAGCTGCAATGAAGTACCCACAGGATGCAATTATCCTATGATATCAGGTTTAATGGACAACGTGTGGGCTTCTTCAATGCGTCTTGAACGACCAGCACAATTTCATTCAAGAAGATACTCTCTGTTAGCTATGTTCTACGATAATAAGCAACTAGATCAAACTAATACGAAATTAACGATACTCTGGGTTCGATTTGCTCGTATTATTACACGATTATTAAGAGAAAAATAGTTAACATAATTACTAGTCTACGTGAAGATGAAAAGTCACGAGACATACAAAATACTGTAGCCACGCGAAGAGTAAAAAGCAAAATACGATGATTCACTTTCACGAATAGAAACATTCTGTGTGTCTTGTTTCTAGTAGGTTTGTTAAGTTATTTTCAGAAGTGAAATATTCGAGACACGCGTGCTAGTAAATACACCAAAACCCAAATCAAACCCAAAGAAACATCAAAGAATCTAATAGTTGAAATTATCTTGACATTTTCACTGTTTTCATAAAGAATTCAACAAACGGATTCCGAGCGGCAGCATATATACATAATAGCTCAAGATGAACAGCTGAGCGAAAACGAGAAGGATAACTGGAGGCCGTAAAGGTTTAAAGAAATCAGCGAATCCTGGGAACCGAGATCCAGATTACCGCGTGGAATTCAATCTGCGAAACGAGTTATCTCGATTTTTATCGAGACAGTGGCAGGTGTCGTGCTTGTAGAGAAACACGCGTGCCGGAGATTCTGGCGAAGAAGATATCGGCTACCGGTTTCGACCTAGCGGACACGTAACGACGGCCTAAGCAGCGTGTCGGACAGATCGATAATCGTTTGCTGTTATCGTGCATCGGTCATTTGGTGCACGTACATCTACACGTACGCTCGCGGACACACACAAAAATCCAGGTACACATTCGTGGAGATGTGTGCACGCGTGTGTAGCTACGCGTGTCGACGAAATCCGCTCTCGTTGAATTTATCGCGGCCGTAAAAAGCCTGGTCCCCGTGAATTCGCATCAAAGCGGAGATTCACGAGCGATGCTGGCGACGGCCAATTCTGGTAAAACGTTTCACTCCGAAATCCGCCTTATCCAGCCCCCCGGGGCCACGGCTCGTAAAGTTTCCCCAGCGTTTCCCTTTTTCGAAATCCGCCGAGAGGCCATCCAGAGAGGGGAAGGGAGCCCCGCTCTGAATTGTAAATTCGACCCAGATCGATCCTCTACGCTCTCGCGACACCAGCCCTCGATACGATCGTACCCACAGCGTCGAATTAGAGCCACGTCCAGATCCACGATCTTGCCTTCGTTCTATCTCCTGTTCCCTGTGGCATTGTGTCGATTGGAGAAATTAATAGGAGATCGGATAGACTGATTTATGGGTGGAGATGTGCAGGCGAAAATCGAAATATTTGATGGATTTGTTAGAAAGAGTAGAGGTTTCTGTCTATACAGTGGCTAAGGCCAGTATTTTTACCATCCTTGTGTTTATTATAGCGATTATACTATCAATAATTAGTACACGCTGGTAAAATCGAGATACATATTGTTATTATAAATTTTCTTCTTCGTCTTCTTTTACGTTTCAAGCAGCATCTATATTGTGGTCATTAGCGACGATGTTTGAGTTGTGTGAGTTAGATTTTGTTGAACATATTGATTTCCTTAAGGTAGCTTATTGTATTTCTTATATAGTCTCGTGATGTTAGAGCTTTGTCTGGTTTCGTGTTGTATTTTTGTCTTTGGTGCTTTGTTCTTCTACACTCATAATTAAGTGATTAATGGTTGGTCTTGACAAGGGGATAGTGTGGTGGAACTGTTTTTTTGATTAACTATTCGTGCGTTACTTTTGAGCATCCGGTACGCCAGGCCAGTACATTGCTTCTATTCGTATCGTTGAATGGAATTTTGTTGCTAGAAATGTTATACTACGTTGTAAACCGTTGCTCCTTCGGTTAAAGTTCAGATTTTCTCCCATCCTTCTTTTATTGCTGTTTTTGTTATTTTCATAATATATGCACACACACCCACACATATACACACGTATATATATTATAAATAGGAGTATATAAAACTTCAAGTATTCTACTTATGAGGAGGAATGTCAAGCAAATCCTACAAAACAATAGAGTTTCCCTACGTAAAGAACGTGTTCGCAATAAAACGAATTTGATACAATAATAGGAACTGGAGCGAAATTATCCGAATCCAAGTTACGGAAGAATTTCTATAATACTGAAAGAACTTACTTTAAAAGGGTGCTTAGAGTTGTTTGTCTGATCATGCAGCACTGTAAGATGGGGGCCAAGATAGAGATCTCATCATGGAAAGCTCTGCCAAAACCTCTACCGTGATCCAAGTGCAAGGGGAACGTGTTGTTGCCGAAAATCTTGAACGTCTCGTAATGGTGTCTGTCCATGTTTCCCATAAGGAAGTCTAAGACGGCCATGTCCATTAGATCCAGCAGCCTGCGACCCTCGTGATATGGTGGAATTTCTTTTACCAGGGAACAGTAATCGGAATCTGAAAGCATACAAAAATAAAATATTACTAAGTTTTAAGTTGTATTTATTTTACAGAATATTAAAATGGTACTATAGCGTGGGAGGTTGGTATTAAACGAAGATTCAACTAAACTTAATGAAAATCAATTATAACTTAAGAGTATTTCAAACTATCGCTTTTCATCGTGAAATTTTAATGTTTGATGGATATATATATATATTATGTAACCAGGTTATACATGGGTTATGAGAGCTACGGAACTTTTACATTTTTAAAGCTTCAGACTATCAAATATTCAGCGATCCGCTCGATAATATACCCTTAACGATAGTAGTTTCTTTAAAGCTCTAGGTTTCAATTTATAGCTTAGTATTTAATTAATATATAATTAATTATTGATAGCAAGAACTACTTTGAAACAAATGCTGCAGTAAATATTGTATAAAATATACGTATAGAGTGACTCGGGAATCCATTTGAATACTTACAGAAAAATATAAATACTTACAATAAAACATTTCGAAATTATCACTGTAAGCATCACACGTTTGTTACGATCATACTTCTCGAATTTCAGACCAATACGAACATGTATCCTCTATTTTTATGAGATTTCTATTTGTAAAGCAATTTGTTCAAAATGAAAAAATTAAAACAACTGGACTCGTCATGTTCTTTCCATGTGCATTTCGAAGTCTGTAAAACGAAGTCTATAAAAAGTTATCGTTAGAAGCAGAGAACTCACCACCTTAAACCAGTTTTTGTTTTATCTCGGTACAACACCTGGTTCCCGAGATATCGCCGTGCGAAGCAAGTATAATTTTTAATAATTCGATATCCCTGTCTCTGTCGCACTCACACGCCGACCTACCGCAATCCAGATATCGGTGCAGCGAACAGTGAATGATGCTGATTTAGCGTTTTTTCACTGCTACTATTAAATCGTTACGTACACAATCCTTCGAAAAAAGTAGGTCACGGCGATTTCCACGAATTTTGACCGTCATGCATCTTATCGCTGAACTATCGACTCGCGATATCCCGGGAACCATTGAACGTATGTATCGACTTCAAACAAAGTGCATTATAAAAAGAGCGTGCTCTGCTATGTACCGAGTATACCCAGTGGAAAATTGGTTGGATATTCCGGATGGATTTTGCAACCGGTTAAGACGGAGGGATGTCATGATTTTGATCGAAAAACAATAAATGTAAAATTGTTTTAGAAAATAGACTATTTTAAATTGATAATGAAATTATAATTTATATTAAGACGTCTTGAGCTAGTCACGAAAAATTATCTATGTTTATTTGTGCACAACCGTGTATACATGTATATAAAATTATTCAGAAAATAACACTAAACTGACGTAGCTAATATTCAGGAAACTACACTAATAATTGGTGACTAGCATTTAACCTTAGGAAAGAACTGACGTTTAGATGAAAGAAGCGGTTGCGCCAGTAAAACTTCAGAAAAAGATGTAATAACAAACATGACGTAAAATCGTGGTCGTAGTAAAATGCACAAAACTCGTCGTAAATATGAAGAAAAACATTGCCGAACTATACCAGCGACAGATTATAGATTTTGAAATAACGTAGAACTACATCGCCGGCAACCAGCCAAAAACTTATAAATGACGTAGAACTACGTCAGTGGCAACCAGTTATAGATTTTGAAGTGACGTAGAACTACATCGCTAGCAACTACGGTGGCGAACAAAAGAATGTTTATAAAATAAGAAATATAAAGACAACATAATTTTGTGAATTAAAACGATGAATATATGTGATATATATATCATAGAATAAATGACTGTTATCAATATTGAAAAATATTTTGGTGAGTATGTGGAAAAGGATACACCTCACCGGTTTCGATAATCTTGAAATATATTGCCAAGGTCAACATACTTAAATTAAAAAAAACTTCAATACAATTTATGTTACGACTATACTTCACTCTGGAGTAGGTGGGCGCGTTTTTATATAGTCCAACCTAAACTTAACTCATTGACGAGAAATACGACTATTTTTAATATCGTATAAATAAAAAAGAAGAAACGAACGTGCTATAGATTAGGCCAAAGTGATATACTTTTTAATGAGTCTATTGCTATATGAAACGTTGCACTATGTCTTCGCCTGCCTATTCGTCACTTACATACAAATAATAATTAGAGTCAGCAGATATATACACATCGCTATTTGGCACCTATACCGGTACAACTTAAAAAATGTAAACCTTAGAGGAGGGTTTTTTTTCTTTTTTAGACAAATACACAAATTGCATGAATTGAAATAAATAAAACTAAATTTTTTACAAAGAAATCTACGTGAGTCATCTCAATGACATTACAAGACCGACACTTGTAGCGTCACAAAACAACTGAAGATGAGTCAGTGTCGCTGTAAAACCAAGATCAGGTTGATAGCGACATAAGTAATAATTTTCCCTTCTAACGCAAAATTGAGGGAGTTATACCGTTTCATATGATAAAAGCAGAAACATAATGTAGGCTTTCTTTTTGATAAAAGAAAATATGAAATTTGTCAAGTTGTTCCATTATCGTTGTCAAGCAGCGACATGTCCTCCACACGTAACCTAATGACAAAAGTATATTTGCTAACATATACAAATAATAATAAGTCAAGTAGTAATCCAATTTACAATACAGTTGGAAAATGGCAATTGCAAAATGGAAACAAAAATTAATTCATGACGATCGGATACTAATCTGACGCAACCTACAACTCGTTGATTTATCATTTTTTATTTATATTAAAGATAATTAGCATCAGTGAGTTAAATTTAAGTTGAGCTATATATATATAGGGATGATATAACCTTGACGTATTTCAAGCTCATTGAAATCAGCCAAGTGTGCTCTTTTCTACATAATTACAGCAATCGTTGATACAGAAAATTATTAAAATGCACATCGCATCAGTTTTCATCTTTCTTTTGTTGCTACTTAAGGATGACGTAGAACATCCAACCGCTTGTGAATGTGTTAATAAACTAGATTCGAGGGAAGAAAAATCTCACCGTGCTCCCACTGCGCCTTCTTCCTCTTGTGATAACTCCTGCGCCATGGATGTCGCCAGGCCTTCCTCGCAACGAAAGATTTATCCGGCAAGAACGCGGCGAAGCTCCCTTCAAGGGTGTCCGGATTTCCGCAAATCGCGTGCGCCGTATCGCAGTAATAACTGCACTTGCCGTGGAAGCAGATATTACCGGCGGGGCTGACGAAGAACGTCTTCAGCAGCTCGCCGTCGGCGATCTGATAAATCTCTGTCGTTAGGTTCAACGTTCTACCGGTGACTGGCATCGCCCTTCGGAATCCCAGTAGTCTGCAACAGCGAATCGTTCGATGAGGGCAAACTTTTCCACGCTCGTTCCTCTTGGATCCAAGAAAATATACCGATAACGTTGATTAATCGGAGATCTTGTTTTTCATAGATCGTCTTTTTCCTTTCTTTTTTTCTAATAAAATTTCGATCGAATACTTGGTTACCTGTCCAGATGAAACGCTGCGATCTCTGCTGTGTGTCTCTCGAAGTCCGTGAAGTAGAAGTGATTTGGTAAAGTTTGCTGTTCTCGTGGAAACCTGGTACATTAATGAGAAAAAAAGAGATAATATTGAATTGTTAATGATTCAGAGGAGTTGGAATAAATAAAACTTTGGTATTCTCTTGCTACGAATTTAGGTGGTTTTTCATACGGATAGGACGCATTAAGAATTATAACGATGTAAATCGAGGTTGGGAAAAATTAGAATTTTCACAAATATCGTCGCTTTGGTGGCGTAGTTAATTAAGGTATAATTAGATTGCGGATGTTTATGCATTTATGGAAAATTTAAATATGCAAAAATAACCAGAATGCATGTGACATTCAAGTAAAATGCGTAAAATATTCAAAGTAAAGTAATCGTTATAATTTTAACGGGCGAATCAAATTCCTATTTAGTTTCCACTCCTTTATATAGTTTATAAAATTACGAATTTGCATAAATTGACACGGTTCCATAATTTGAACAAATATGATGAAAAAGAGTAATCTGACTTATACCACTGTGATTTTCAATTAGCCACAAGCTTTTCTGAAAAATTATTGCAATGCTATTTACACTTCAATTTGTTTGAAACATTGGAATAATAAATAAACGGCAACAAAGAAATTTGATTAATACATTCAATTTCAATCGCAAATGAGAGAAACGTGCAAATTATTTGTAAATTTTCGTAGAATACAAGATTCAGGTGTATCTGAGTCAAATCAAGAAACGAACGTTGATCTAGAATAACGTAGAACGTATTATCCGATGGAAATGTTTTTCGCGATTTTCCACCTCGATCGTGGGACTCGTGGGAAATTCCTTGTTTTCTCGGAAATATTTTCCGGTTCAAGGGCATCGTCGAGACCCAATGAGAATGCACGAGCCTCTCTCCACGTGGAAAAAGAAAAAAAAAAAAAGAAAAGAAAATACACGGAAGAGAAAGTAATTTCCACTTTCGCGACAATGTCAAAACACTCGCGAAGAAATCTTCCCATAATTGAACACGACAATCTTACTCTATCATCTTCATTTTTCATTTTCACTTTCTCGAGGGAATAACTCACGCTTTATTACCACGTTCTGAATTTCATTCAATCGAAATTTCGTAATTGATTCAAACCGAGATTCAGATAAGAGAGGAATTTTCATCTCGGTTCTACGATCGTTCTCGTTGCCTGAAAAATATTTTGCTCGTTCAAGGCCGTAGCACGTACAGCTACGCGACAGTTTCGAGATGTCGGAATCCAGAAGCAAGCGATTTCTCGAGAAAACATAACCCTACAGAGAAAGAGAAGAAGAAACGGTTTTCTCTTCGTTTTCTCCCGTCCCTCTACCTCGTTTCCGGTTCTATCGTGAAAGTCGACGGCGATAAATAAAAAAAAACCGTCTCCGGGGAATCCTTCTCGTACGTGTGCACCTTTCCTTACGAAATATGGCGCTAGAACAAGAAACCCAGAATTCCGTGGATCTACTGACGTTGAGCGAGTACGTGCTACGCAGGCTCTATAAGAATGTAAATAATGGGACAAAACTTTCAGAAAGAGAGTGTTTGATTTTAAATGTTTATGAATTAATTCTAAACGATGGTATCAGTGGGTTACAGATAACCGTCATAGTACATATATAGGGTTTTTCCGAAACCATGATACGAGCGGTCGGATGGTGATTCTACGTGTAAAAATACATCGAAGAGAAGAGTAACAGCTTTTTCGTTCAAGGCTTCGTTTTCGAGAAAAATGGGTTTGCAAACTCGTCAGCTACCCGTATCATGTATTGACTGATAGTGTTGAATTACGAAATTTTTGTTTCTGCTCGTGTCAATATTACTAATCATGGGCAATGTCACAATTCGTTAATTGGTTTACATTACATTATATTACATGATAACAATACGGTGGTCATGAATAGTATTGGCATAATATCTATTATCGTATTATATTATAATATTTATTATTCTTAAAGAAATTCTGGTTTAGAGTGCCATTTTTAGGAATTTTATTGAATTTTTTCCATAGAAACCACGATATTTCTACTAGTAAACTTTTGCATACACATGTTTGATAATGTTTGAAGGACATTCATCTTTCTTCTTAAACGAAAATGATCGAACTATTTTAAGCGAAAAACTTACGCGAGTTATGTAAACGTCATTACGCGGAGTTCTTTCAAAAAGAAAATCTCTTACTAGTGTCTGGCACGATTCTGATTATTCTACTTATCTGAAAGGGAAAAATAGAAATACGTCTATGGTATGAACGTACACTTGACTCTCAGCAATTAACTATCTCTACTCTAATTAGGTTATGAAATAAAAAAATGTTTCTGTCCGCGTATTAACAGGATTATAAAAATATTCCTAATTTCTTGTATTTCGTGGTCGAGGATGAAAACACGAGTAATTTGAAATAAAACTATCTTTAATCTCGATACTTAGCAAACTTTTTGCATATTGCGATCCAATATCCAAACTTTTACCAACTTTGAATCAAAATTCCAGTGAGAATACTGAAATACTTTCGCTTCTCATTAACCCGATTCGAACTTCGTTTTATCAGTGCCTGGCGCAAATAATTCCTACTAACCATTCAGCAGACTCCTAATCAAAATGATTTTTTAGTTTCCCATTTTTTAATTACGAACCGAATAATCGTATTACCATCTCGTTTGATGTAATGGTATCCAGTAACTACGAAACTATGTAATTAGCAAAGGCTGTGAGGTTGATGATAACGGTAGAAAAATTTCGAACCAAAATTTTTCAATTAAATACAAGTACGTTATATTTCACGTCTCTGTGGATTGTTTATCGGCGAATAAGAGATGAAAATCAAATGAAAATAGCAAACAAGTTTTCGCTTAATATCTAATAATAAAATGTGGATCTTTATGCAAATTTATATTTTCATGGTAAGATAAAATGAAGAAAAGAAGCCTAAATTGTGATTTATACTTAGAGGTAGTAAGTGTTATTTCGTTAGAAAATTGATCATCAACTTTTATTTCCTCTAGTAACTTTTTTTTAATACATTGAATCCAATTCCCCCCCAAATTCCATGTCAAATAATTTCCCAGGAAATTACATACATTTTTATGCACTCGTGACGAATGTAAAGGTGTAAGCGAAACAAAGTACTATGCAGGTTCCCTTCATAAAGACACGCAATTGTATAAAAGTCCGTCGTCTACGTTATGAATTTTATCAAAATTGATAATTGCGCTCGAGGATGTTTCTCATAAGATAAAAAGAATCGTCAAATTTCTGCGGAATATCGACTACGGAAAGAACGAAACAAGGAGAAGAACGCTGGGCGGAACTTTTCCAAGCAGGCTGGGCTAATTAATACGACGGTCGTGCGGTAATTAGCCCGTAATTTGCATCCGATTAAAAGTTAACTGGCATCGCGAGGCTGCCAGCCAACCCTTGCTGTCTGACCTTCCGACTTCGCGGCATAATTCTGTTTACCAAAGGCTCCTTCCTTCTCCTTAGCGAAGCGAAATTTTCTACCGGCTGGCAGCAACGAGGTGCGCGGGAAAGATAACCAGTATTTCGTTGGAATAATTGCGCGGAATAAGACCGGGGTCACGGCTATTTTATATTCAAATGAACCGGTTCGTACGCGATTTATTCCGGGGCAAATATTAATTGCATCGTCCACTGTTGAGGACCTACAGATTTATAGGTCAGATTAGAGGAATTGCTTTTCTTACAGGCCGTCTCGAAAATCTGGGATATACGAGCTTCGGTTTTTCTTCTTGCCTCGTTTCATACCGCAAATTGATTAAAACCCTGCTACGATTCTCGAATATCTATGTGACGAGTACGCTCTCATTTTAACGAACAAAAAGAACAATGTTCTAAGACGTTTGATAAAAGATTGGAACGAAGAGTCGTCGTGTAAAACTACATTTTTTAATTAACCTTTAATAAGACTTCTTTCATATTTTCTCCGGATTGAATGTATTTTTCAGTGTTAGAAAAAAATGAAAGTGACCGAAAGAATTTAGTTGAACTTCTGTGATGAGTCTACTTTTATGTCAATATTCTTGACAAGTAAACTTCCTGTTATATTATTTATTTATCGTAATGAAGTATTTTATATTACGAAATAAGACGAAATAAAATGATTGTTAGAATTTTTAAATGGGGTATTACCATACGTACTTTTATATATTAATGGTTGTTTTTTTTTTTATTATCGTATTTAAAGAAGCATAAAAATGAATCATATTTGCTTGAATTATTTCTTCATTTTTTTCTATGTTTTTTTAATACATAGTACAGAGTTCGATTATTGAAATTTTTCGAGTTTGAGGTTTTGAACCTGTATATATTTTGCGTGTATTCCCCTACAATTTTTCGTGCACGAGCAACTTTATACGAGTCACGTATACGTATACACGAGTGCTCGAGATTTTTGTGAAGCTCGTAAAACCAGTTCCATTGAAATTTGCTATATCGTGAATGGTCAAACGCTAATTGCGGCTAAAACTAATGATGTAGGTCGATGGTAATTATTGCTGGTCGATTAGTCGACCGAGTGGTGGAAAGCGAATAAAAAACATCCGACCTACGACCAGCAACTTCTTTTCCTCGGTTGGTTAAACTAAACATGCAAAGCGTGAACAATGATTTAGTTCAATTATCGAAGTATAGAGAATGCTTTCTAGCTGACTCATGCTTTTCAAAGACATTTATTAATATCATTCGCGGTTCTTTTGACGAGATAAAGTTTAGAAAAGTTGGCCGAAGTGCAACGAGGAAGATTATCGAAATTTGTTAGTAAAATGCGAAAAAAAGAGAGGTGTTTTTAATAATGGAGTACACGGGATTCAGACGCTAAAGTTTCGCGGCAAATTTAATAACGCGAACTTCGCTAGCCGCAGGAAGGTGGATAAGAAGGAAACTTGTGTTTCTCGCAAACCATATAACCAGCAATTTTATTTTTAATAATCGCTTTAGAAATTGTTGAGGAATAAACAGACATTTAAAGAATGTAAGATGTATGGAAATTGAAAAATAGAAAAGATATAAGATTTTTATGCATGTCCAAAATATTTCATTTTTAGAAACACATGTTTCAATAAATTCTAAAAAGAATGCCTTTATACATCGGTGTACATACGAACGTTAAAAGATTGAAATCATATGTGGAAGAGAAGCTTCTCAGTTTTAATTATTTTATAATCAACATTGTACTTTGATGAGCTTTAATTCATTAAATGATGAAACTGGCGGTAATTTAAGCGCGTTATATTTTCTTCGCAAAAACATGGAAAGAAATAAGCTTCTTAGAAGCATGACGCAAAAAGACATTTCAATCTAACATACAATTACATATTTACAAGCAAACAGAATGGTTCAGAAAACCTGCTAAATACTCCAATATTTCTTCATCCCTACAAATCAGCGTTTCTTCCTCTCCAAAGATCAAATACAATTTTCCATTTACAAATATAAATATGTTAATTAGAAAAAAAAAATAAAAAATAGAAGAGAAATATAAGAAAGTGGCACAACCTAATACACCAGCCACCTCAATCTACATCTATTTGTTCTTTATCGTTCGAAATCATCGTCTTTTCTGCAAAAATAAAATTCGCAAATATAAAAATGTTTATGGAAAAGAAAGAAAATATGAGAAAGCAGTATTACTTAATACATCAGTCACCTCAATCTTTAGGTATTCCTACTTGATCCCCTGAAATCACTGCCTTTTCTCCAAAAATGAAGTATAATTTTATGTACATCCATGAATATAAAAATATTTATTAAAAAAGGGAAAAAAAGAAATATAAAAAAATAGTACGACCTAATACACTAGCCACCTCAATATCCCTACCATGACCACGTCAATCTTCATCTATCCCTTATTTATCCCCCGAAATCGCCATCTTCTCTTCAAAAATAAAATCCACAGATATAAAAAAAAAGTATATATATATATATACACGTAAAGGGAATATAGAAAAGTAGTACAACCTAATACACTAACCACTTGAATCTCCATCTACTTCTTCTCCATCTTCCGAAATCGCCGTCTCTCCTCCAAAAATGGAAATAAAAGTCGAATCTGGCAGCTCGAACGAAATCGAAAATCACCGTTCAGATTCAACGAGTAGTTGTTCATCTGCCCGAAAATCCAAAGCTCGCAATCAAAGAGCCTTGAAGCGGGCGTCGAATAAAAAGAAACCGAGCGAAGAAATAATTTCGCGAGAAGGAACGTCGTCGTGAAAAATTGTCCATTCAATGAATCTCTCTTCGTTCGAGAGTGGAAAAGGAAAAAAAAAAAAAGAAAAGGGAAGGAACACGAAGAGCGAAAGAGAAAGTCAGAACTGGTTCGTTTCGTGAGGAGAGAAAGAGGTGTCCTCTTTAAACGTATAACGAGAGCTTATTGCGGGATTGGTGGCGCTGCAGACGCTGGCAATTTTGTGGAATTCCAGCTTTCTTCCTCCTCCCACCCATTGACACCCAAACGATTCCAGCCCTTTTCGTAGCGTGTCAGAGGATGGTCCAAGTCCGGAAACTTTCCCTGAAACTTATTGCCGAACTTATTACCGGAGTTTAAGCCGGCCTTGGCCACTTATCGTGGAATCTTCGGCCGACCGGAAGTTTAAAGGGCCAAGTGTGTGCACGGAAATGGTTGGAGGAGGTCGAACCCCCGGGAAGAGACAAGAGGGATAAAAAGGAGTCGCAATAAGCGTCCCGACGAGCCTCACTTGTCTCGAATTTTCTCTCCACTTCGGGATATTACGTTTTCTCTTGCTTTATTCTTTCGCTCCTTTCCCCGGTTCTTCCGGTTCCGGAACACGGCGATGGGTATTTGCCGCGAGTAACGAGGGGCTGACGAAAATTATCGTGAAAAATCGCGCGAAATTAAAACGCAGTGGATACACAAAGAAAGAGAACCGATAATTGGAGAATTAACCCTTTACGATCGTATTTATTGGATGGAATTAACTTTCATTGAACGAATTCCAATTACATGATCTCGGATGCGATGTATTGAATTTATTAATTTTCTTCTTTGAAGTTTAGATACATTTAATATAATTGTATCTCTCTTTGTTTCCGTTTTATACTGAAAATTGTATCTTATACTCTTCTATCGTGTGACATGTTTCAGAGTTTTCAAGGCGTCTTTCAGTCTACAATTCTATTTCATTGTCACTCGTTTATTATTTGTTAGATGTGATTTATTGGATGGAATTAACTTTCATTGAACGAATTCTAATTATATGATCTTGGATGCTATGTACTGAGTTTATTAATTTTCTTCTTTGAAGTTTAGATGTATTTAATATAATTGTATCTCCCTTTGGTTCCGTTTTATACTGAAAATTGTATCTTATACTCTTCTATCGTGTGACATGTTTCAGAGGTTCAAGGCGTCTTTCAATCTGCAATTCTATTTCATTGTCACTCGTAGATAAGTATGTTCTATATAGCTCTCGCTTCTTTAGTTGTGTAATTATGTTGATAAAAATATAAATTTGTACCGTAATGATTAGTCACTCTGATAATTCCAGTTCTTGAAGTTTACACATTTTTTTCGTTGGAAAATAAATGTAACGCAAACGAAAATTGGATGACGATATATCAATTTGGATGATGTTTCAAGAAAACATTTCATAAATATATCATACATAGAGCATGATAGAATATAAAATTGCTTATGTACGGAACATAAAAATGTCAAAAACGCTATGAATTTTTCGAACAGTTAAAAAAATTTCTTAAAAACCTCGATACTTCGGTCTTGTCTGTCGTTTCACTTGTAGCAGTCAGTTATCTCTGGCGAGCATAAATAGTAGTCGTAATTAAGCAGTAAGAAGAGCAAAATCAGGCTTCTCAGAGTTGCGAACGAGGGTGCAATGGGCTCGAAGATAGGGCGAGGAAAGTTTGGTATTTCGAGGTCGCAGCCAGAGCGAAATTACTTCTGCAGTTTGTTCGCGACGTAGCTTTTCGTCGCAATCCCACGAGGCTGGATTCGAAATACACCTCGATAAGAACGAGAAATTAACGCGAGAAACATCGGTCCTCCGCAACTTCCTGTCGACGCAATTGACCCGTATAAGTTAAGAACAGCTCGTATCCGGTCTGGCAACGTGCACAATTTATTCGAGAGGAAACAAAGCAGCAATATCTTTTACGATTGAGATCTACGACGATAATAGACAATTAAATCTATTCTCAGACAGGATAATTAACTCTGCCATTCAATTTCGTTCAGGATTTATGATTTATGACGATTACGGTGATTTACGATTAATAAGAGAGTGCCTTCTTTTTACTGCAAAAGGTGATTTAAAGAATCTCAATTCTTCGCCACTTAATTTTCATAATCTTCCTAATCTTATTGTTATCATCAATTTCGATATTTGTAAAATAATCATCGAAGAAAGAATTTTCTATGTTGGAACTAATTTTCTGTTATTTTGAGTAGAAAAAAATACTTGTGTATATCGTTCTCGAGTCCAAATGTAGAGAGCAATTTAATTTATAGATTTGTTAATTTATACCGACGAAAACAGGACGAATTTATTTTGCAATCAAATATTTCCGATCAAATATTTTCCGAAATCCCGCTGTACACAGATTTAGAGTCTTCTATAGTAAAGTGATCAATTCTGTTAAATAAATTCATTAACAAACTAGTAAACCCATAAATGTAATTACTTGGAGCATAGAAAAAGGACAAATTATTTTACTTGTCGTTATATTCTAGCTGCAAACAAAATACTGCTGACATAGAAATTTTGTTTTCGAAATATAAAAAAGAAAAGAATAAAATTTACAATTCGTTTCTTAGATTTATAACTCATTTTTCATAAGTATCATAACTTTAGTGAAACGAGAGGGAAAATGGGCGAGTAGGAGGTTGAAACTGCGTACAATAAAAAAGAAAAAAAAAAAAAACGAAAAGAATGAACGTGTCTAAAATGTTTTGCGACCCTCGATGCTCGTTTCCTCCAGTCTGCTTAAGCTGGGAAGTGTTCTTAGGTTGAAAGACAATGGGAGGATGTGACGTATCGCGTTTTCTGGAGGGAAAAAAGGGAGAGTGGGCAATGATAATTGAGTGGAAGAGAGGCAAGGACAGTTGGAGTGGCTCTCGCACGGCACGAGGCACTTGGCCCTCCACTTATGTAATTGTGCTCGTAATCCCATCCACGTAACTTTGTCAACCACGTGGCAAGAAAAACCGCAGGCCTCGTTCCTTTCTCTTACTCTTCTTCTGTTCGCATTTAGCTGACGAATCTTTCTCCTTTTCAAGAAGGAAAGCGTAGGAAGACCTGAGAATAATTTCGTAATAGCTGGCTGGCTAATAGCTTTTTCTTGTAAAATGCTTGAAGCAAATCAAATTTGTTATTTGAGTCACCGAGAAGAGAAACTGATCGATTTCATAATCCTTAAAACTTCCTCAGTAACAGTGGAAAGATACGATTAATTTAGCGCGGATATTTATGGAAATTTATATTTTTATAAATGGAACTAATGAAATGGAATTTAGGTTGAAATTTGTTTCGTGCATTAGACACTGAGTATTATAATGAATATTCTATTCTGGAAATTTTCTATAATTTTGCATATTATATGATTTCTATGGCATTTTTATATCTTTAAATTCTCTGTAAATGCATAAGAATCCTCAGGTCAATAGATAGTATTTAATTTTACAAAAATCAACGTAGTAACTTCAACGGAGTTGTTCAGTTTGGCTGCTGTGTGTCTTAATTATGATAATTGTATAATATATATATTAGTACAGCATCCATAATATATTCATAAGATGTATCTTCAAGTTTAAATGCTTTCACGAGCTTGTGTATCTTCAAACTGACGCGACTGTAAAGCTGGCATGCTGTTCGTATGCAACAGGCTCAAGATTGAGGATACAACCAACTATGTTTATTGAGTTTGAGATTTATACATATACTTCCGTAGTAATTCAAAGTAAAAGGTGGAATATTATTGCTTGAAAAATATTGCAAATATATATAAAACTTCTATAGGCACATTGTAATATTCAAAGTAAAAGCTGGAATATCATTGCTTGAAAAATACTGCGACTATTTGTAAGAATTCCGTAATAATTACAATATTCAAAGTAAGAGCTCGAATATTATTGCTTGAAAAATGCTGCAAATGCAGCAATTACGTCCCTCTTCACGCAACAAATTGGATTACAAGTTTGATATATTTTCAGCATTGCAACAGCAAGACGTCCCTACTGCAACAACTTATAAGTTCTTAGGACTCAACTTCAGAGGATTAAACGGTGTATAACTCGTACTTGGAGCGCTCTCGCAAGTTTAGTGATCAAATAAATTGTTAATCCTCGGAACTAACATCCGATTCGGACGGAATTAAATGCTTTCGCTCGATTTTATCTCGTCGAAGACGCGTTTCGCGGATTCGATTCTCGTCGAAATAATCCTTAGTAAATCGTGTCCTAAGGAACTCTCTCTACCTCTCTCTCTCTCTCGCTTATCTTCATTCTCCAAGTTTCGAGCATTCATTCGTTAGACTAAGCAGCGCATCCCACCTATTCGTATATCAAACGTGACTCACATGCCTGCTGGAGATAAGCGGACAGCTTTCAAGAAACTCTCAGTTTTAGTCTTCGACCAATTACGTAAATATATGAAGAAAATTTGAGAAAAGTAAGAAAATGAAAAAATGAGAAAAACGAGGATAGTATTCGAAGTATACTTTGTTCTAAGTAACTTCATCGTCTTTTTTGTTAATATATATTAAGAAAAATTTTAGATAGTAAAAGCAGCCTTTTTGCGATCATGTCATTACATTTTACTTGATGAAAATAATTCAGTCGGATTTTATTTAAAAGAAGTTCTAATTTATTTACTCGGAGTATTCTAAATACTAAACCGGAAATTATCCTAAAATTTGTTAAATGTCTATGTCGATACTTTCCTCATGTATCAAATGTTAAAGCAAATGTTGCTTTGTGGAAGATCAGAAACGAAGATTGCATTATTCCTGGTTAACGTTCTATGTAAGATTGACCTCTTCTTGGAAAGATTTAAATCCATTCGACTTACCTCATAGGCTTGAAGAGAGCCTGCATGTTCGAATAATTTATTTGGAGTTTCAGTTGCGTGCCGCCCTCTTTTTGAACTGCGAACAAAAAGGGAAAATACAAAGTCAGAATGGAATCAAACTATTTACTCTCTAGTCTCGCGGAAAGATATCCGATTATTGGATCGAGGTACATGAATCTCCGACTCGATTTCCTCGAGCTGAACCGGAGCAATCGAGATTTTCGATTCAATTGGTCTTAGTGCGATTAAGTCGCGTTTAATTGCGCTCTCGTCGTATACCGATACGGGGAAATAATCAACAGACACCTCTACGCAGCGTTAATCGAAATTCTCCGTTCTAAGTTAAAGTGAAGACTAAATCTCATTATAATTCCAATCATTTTGTTCCCTTACTAAGCATATGAAATTTTATTTCCTTTAGCTGTACAGATATCTAAAACATCTACAAAAAATCTAATAGGTAATTTCCCCAGTTTAGATCATAGTTTTTTAATCTGATTTAAAAATATACTCAAGGTGTTTTATAGATTTGTACAAGCTAAAAACTAAATCCAAATTACGGACAAGAGAAACTGATACTAAAAGAAACCAAACTGGAAAAAAATGAAAGATGCACAGTTTAAAAATACATTCAAAATGTTCTACAAATTATACAAATTAAAATTAAATTTTATCCATCGAAAAGAAAACGTTAATAATTCAAAGTAGAAATTAACAAAATAAGATAAGGATCCAAAGCAGAAAAGGAGCGAAAAAAATATTTCTCTGTCAAAGATAGTATTAAAATGCCATGTGGAGCATGCAGATAGGGTAAATTTATTTTAATCCAAAGTTCCTGGATGATATAATTTCGCGAGTTTTTATGACAGAAGAAAAAACGATGCGTCCCGCAAAGCTCGAGCAAGTTGAACGGGAAAAATTTCTTGGCAGAGACGTACGGAATGTAATATCGATCGTGCGTCGTCCACTGTGTCAATTTCATAAATGATATATGCCTAATTTAGGTGCCAGCCGTCTGGGTTACCCGCGGTCAATTTATCATACAGGACAATTAATCGTCTGCCTGCCGTCGCGTAGCTGGAATTATTGACTCGAACTACTTAGATCCTGGGTGCTCGAAGCTTAAACCGCCACTTACTCGGTAAAAACTAATTTACTCCTATTTTTTTTTCAATTAACTAAACCGCCCTATGATTCCGGCATTTTCTTCGAACATTCATTTTATTTATGATGAAGTGAAAGTGCTAAGAAAATGACTATTGCTATTCGTTTTATAAAAATAGTTTACTCTTAAGGTTATATAAATTATCAGATAGATGCTTCATCTTTGGAAATTTGTTAGAAGCTTCGAAAATTTTTCCTGTCGTTCAACTGAGATTTGTTCCATACTTAAGTTAAGAATGATAGACTGGAAACTTAACTATCGTTAATTCTCACATTTCTTTTTATTTTATAAAAGAAACAAATTAACGTTCCCTCTTTTCTATATCGAGTTATCAAATGCTTTATCAGTCATTACTTACGTCAGGTGTGTTAACCATGTTGCAATTTCTTCCCACTGGTATCCATATTAAATAATGAAATGGTTGAAAGGACAAGTAAAAAACGTGACGTGTATCTAGGTAATTAAAATTGGCATTGAAACTTGAAAAACGACGTTGCGCAACGAAAGAAACGAGAAACCTCTGTTGCATAGCTCATTACCATTGTTACGCGATTAAAAGTCACGACTTCGCGGAACATTTCGGTCACTGGTTTCTCGGAAGCGTTTCAATTTGTGTCAGATGTTGCTTTACACACCGGATACCCATCGATTTTCGAACTTGATTGTGTGAGCTGGTTTTACCTTGAACTCGAATAAAGTTCAAAGGTCGCGAAGAGGGAAAAAGAGGAAAGTTCGGAAAAGCTGGCGTAAGGAAAACTCTGGGTGTTTATCGACTGCTACTACCTCATCGATGAGTCAGATAAACGTTTGATAAGAAGTCTCTTAAATTGTTTTCCAATAAATGAACGAATTTCTGGATATTTTCTGATGACGTTAAAGATTTGATACATTTGAAACGTCTTGATTGTTTAATTCACGAAAATTTGCTTCTTGATTGACGCTGTTTTTTCTCAAAAACAAACGATTCAATTAAAATGCTGAATTAAATGTCTTTGAAACGCATGGCCAGGCAAAAAAACTTTGATTAATATCAAGAATTGTCAGGTTAAAAATTCAAGGAGTCCTGAACATTTCAATACGTTAACCAGTTAGCTGTCGCGATCTCTTTAAAAAGTGAGTGCCTAAAATGTATCGCATTCTTCACACTATATACAAATTTTTCATAATAATTATTTATATATTTTTATCAGTTCTTTTTACTTCTTCTTAATCTCCAACTATTCAAAACATCATAAAATTTACAAATATATTTTAGTTTTCACTAAAATTGCAATTTTACGCACGACGAGTATACTTGTTATAACACAGAATATTGTCATTTCTTCATGACGAATATACTCGTGAAAAACTGCTAACTGATTAATTTACCAAAATTTCATTCCTCGGTTTGTGCTATCTTCGTGGAAAACCATCAGCAGCTATTGAAATTCTGATAGTCTTCGACTACTATCGAATAGAAGATCCGATAAATTCCGAATATTTCGATCTATTAATTTACTGAAATTCTCCAACAATGTTTGTATTTAATTACCATATTGTATTAAATTGACACTATCTGTTTTAGAAAAATAAACGATAGGAAATTAGAAACGATAAGTTTTTGAGGACCGTGACCTGATAATACCACAGCTCAGTTTTCATCGTATCGAGTGACGAAATTCACTCTGAAGTAATTTAATTATTGTCTAGGAAGTTGGATGGGGCTGCTTTGTTACCAAGATACCGGAGCACCGTCTTTGTCCTGTTCTCCCTTCTGATCGCCGATCTCATTTCCTTCACGCCAGCCCGATACCGCTTAATAATTGCATCTCCGTCGACCAGCCACTGGTTGCCGTTGATTTAACTTCCTCCTGCTACCTCTGCATCGTGATTTGTTCAACAAACTATCGCATCGACTGTATACTATCAAAATTACATCGACCCACTCGGCTTCGGTACGCGAAACTTCTCAGTTTGTTAGAAATCTTGCGACCCGGTTTCTCTACGAGATGTTTGAAAAGTCCACTTCGATCTTTGATTAAATTTTCTTTCACCCTTTCGCCACCACGCGTCACGCATATACGTGACGAGTTCTAAAAGCCGCTCGAACTATCTGCTTATCATTTTTTATCATTTTCAAGATGTTGAAAATTCGCAGAGAAAAGAGAATGAAGACGTTTTCTCTTTTACGATTGTTGATATATCTTATGGTTTCTATTGATTTTGAATTTTATTATTGAAAACTATTAAAGATGTTACGTTTTATGGTTTACGTTAATCCGTGATTTTATTGCTGGGAATTATTTGGGTCGCTATGGCTATATGCAAATTCAAAGGAAATTTTCTGCAAGAATACGAATATCAAAATATTCTACAGTCTATTTTATAGTTATTAATAATATGTCGGCGCTTGCGGTCAAATTATTCGCGAGAATTGTACAACTTGCGAATGAGTATTAAATAAATAATTAAAAATGCCAATCATTAACTGTATATGAAAATATACTAATAATTTTATTAAAAATTGTTCATTTCCTATGCATCAATCGTCAAATGCAAATCAATGCTCGTCGATGTCGAATCCATTTAATGACGAAACAACAGGAAAAAGTAAAAAAAGAGAAGCACGACAAATTTCATGGATTCCATTCCAGTTCGAAAAGGAACAAAAGGTAAATCAAAAGCCTCCAACAATTGCCATTCGATTCGCCACTGAAAGAATGTAAAACGAAGAAGAAAGAAATAGAAATGTAAGTGGTACACGTATGGTGAATAAAAATAATCGAGCAAGAGTGGACATAATGATCGAAGCGGAAATTGAGCGTGCGACATAGTGCCAGATCTAATTTTAAAACGTTACGCTCCGAAAGTCTGTGAGAGCTGATCTTCCTCCATTCCTCTCTCTCTCTCTCTCTCTCTCCTCTCCTGTCTGTCTATTCTGCTCTTTCCGTAGGATCGGACGATCGCGCGGCATTGTTAGTCAATGAACCGCGTAGTAGCAATTACTAAGCACAAAGCCACGGCCACAATAACACCGGTTAATTGTCTGGCTTCATGGGCCGGAGAGAAATTAATTCCAACAGAGAAGATTATTGCGCCACCGTTTCCAGATTAATTTTATGCCGGCTCGTCTAATTCCCTTCTCTCCCCGATCTCCACCCTTCCCTCCCTCCTCCCAGCTCGTTTCATTTGTTGCGTCGGCTTCGTTAGCTCCCTGGCTCGCGACGATGGAACGAACGGCGATGGGAACACGCGTTTCACTGTCTGTCACGGTTTTGTTGTCCACCGAATGGACGATTATCCCTTCATCGAATGGCCCATTATCCTCTATCGAAAAATGGATATTACAAAGATAATTAGCCAATTCGATACCGTGCGAGATCTCTTTTCACGGTTCATTTTTGTCTAAATTACTTTTGTTTGACTTCTTGGATACTTAATTTATGAAAAATGGCACGTTCTTCGACGACGAAGGAAATTACTAGTCTACTACAGATGGTGGAAAATCATGAGTAACGAGGGATACAGAGATTAATTAGCCAAAATTTGTATCATATATATAAGGCAACCGATAGTTTCTTATTAAGAAACAAACGCGATATCAATTTTCTGAGCAAATTAACCATTTACTTAAAGATCAATTAAAGGCAATTTCTGTTATAATATAGAATATTTGACTTCTTCCTTTCGAGAATCTAAAAATGGCAAAATATTTTGATCAAGCTAATGATTTATCTGAAGATTAATTAACAACAATTTCAAAAGATAATTCCTTTTTTCAAAGTAACAAAGGAATATTTATTGAAGATTAATTAAGAAGAATTCCTGTTTTACGGCAAAGGCAATTGGCTTTTTTCTGTCAAGAAATAAAAACAACAGAATTTTCTGATCAATGTAAGAGATTAATTGATAGGAATTTCTGCTATATTGTTGAACACACCTGATTTTTTTCCTCTCGAAAAATAAAAGCGACAGCACTTTCTCATCAACTTCATGATTTATTTAAAGGTTAATTAACAGATATTTCCGTCGTAACATAAAACACTTGACCTTTTCCCCTCGAACAATAAAAACGACAGAACTTTTTAATCGAGCTAATGATTTGCTTAAAGATTAATTAATACCAATCTCTGTTATATACATAAAGGTTGTGTTTTTCTGCAAAGTAACAAGGCATATTATATGAGAACTCAATTAATAGAAATTTCCATTATATATAAAACGGTAGAATTTACCGATCAAGGTAATAATTTAGCCAAATCTTTTCCCTCTTTGTACATTTTTCCGCGGAACGTTGTATCGACTGAGAAAAGAATGGAGGAAGGAAGACGTCGATTTATTTCGAGCCACGTAAAATTTAATAAACGTCCACGTACGGGCTCCGCTGGCTTACCATCTATTATTTTGCCGTAGGAAAAATTCCGGGCACGATTTGCGTGCACTGTCGCTCGAAAATTTATATTACAGTATGTTCGATCGCGTAGCATTACTCGGATGTTCGGGAATTTCGATTATCATGCGCTGCATTGGCTTGGAACGAAGGTCTGACCAGTGGCGTCTGATTCTACTGAGCATCGCAATTCTGTTCGTTTACGAAGAATTTCATAAATCTACCCGGCTGGTAATAAACGTAAATTGGCAATAGATCTATTTGCCTTAGAAAATTAATTTACAATCTTCGATTTCATTCGTTTCAAATACATTACGATAGAATTGCATTTAACCTGAGACCATCGAAGAACGAACAATTCATAGAAGTTCGCCGATTCTCTCTACTGTTTATGATTTTTCCTTCGTATAATAACAAATTACGTTTAAACACGTAAATTCAATTAGCAGGACTTTATCGTCCCAAAAAATTAAAAAAGTTACTGACAGGTTTAAAATGCATCATCGATATCTCGCAAATACGAATTTTGTTAAAAGAGGGAAACATTTGGAAAACAAAGATACTCACCAACGTGAACGATAGGCTTCGTCGCGATTTCGTGCAACAATTGGTCCACGTACTTCGAGTTCTGCGGATATAGTTCTGTCCTGGAAATTTGTAGGTGAAATTTCTCCAGCGTCGAACTGTTCTTCCTAAAACAAACAAGAAACGCTACGTCAGTCTATGATCTAAGAATCACACGTACATCGAGCAAACCTTAAAAAAGAAGCAAAACAGAGTACTTGATAATATTCAATGATATCGTACCATCAGTCAGTAACATGGAACTACTAATATTCAAGAATTCGAAAGAAAATCAGTTACAAGATCTGTGCTATCTTGAGAAACATCTTCATCAGAGATTTATCAAACTAGAAGAGCTAACAGAGACGATTAATAACGAAATTATTATAGCATGAAATTCGGTAGAATCGACTGAGAAGTGATACTAAATTTTTGGCCGATGGTGTAAGTTCAGAGATGCTGAATGTCTGGGTTACATGTGTGACGGTTCAAAAAACGCAATTCGTGGCCTTTTAAAATGCATGGGACATTGTCGACACGAGCCTGACCCCTCGTTTCACGCTGGATCTAAGGGCTCCCCGCCTGTCTGATAGGCTATCCCATAGCGAGGAAGGTGTTTCCCATGGCGGTACGTGAACACCGTTAAGGCGTGCTTCTTGGCTTATCTCCGGCTGGAAGGGTTTAGTCGCGTATGCGTGACACGTGTCCACGATAACGTACATTTCCCTGTTACTTCTTCAGTCCACTAAAATGTCATCTTTTTGCTCCCTTTGTCGCTGTCTGTCTTTTCTTTCTTGTATTAGCTTAGGTTTAGAATATCCGCGGTAAAATTGAAGAAAAATGTGTAACACGTACATTATCTCAAGAGAATTTTTGACAGCTGTAGAGGAACATCGATTTCTGTTAAACTTATTATTTTCAGGGATATCTGCAGGTCGTTAAAGTATCCAATGTTTCGCAATTGAAGGCTTCGTAAAAGTCAGGATAAATGACAGTAAATTATTTCCAGCGAATGGCATTGGACATACGTGTTAAGATAAAAAATTTATTGGATGGCCTTCGTTGATATTCGAAGCTCGATACTATCATATCGAAAAATGGAACTTCGTGGTAAATAGATTTAATGTGATAGATAGGATTTATTCATTTACGGGAGATTTGATGGCGAAATATATAGAATGCTTACGGTATGTAAAAATGTATAAAACATAAAAATTAAAACGTTCGGTATAATATACGACGAACGAAACTAATCACTATCCAGGATAAATTTCTACAAAAATTTGCCACCCAGTATATTTTTCTTTTACCTTTTTCATTTAGTACCCAACTAAAATTAAAACTCATCGTTCGATTCGATTATGTCTTGACCACCTCAGTAAACTACGAAACACGCTACAAACTTTCCAAACGACCCAATAATTTCAGTTCGACTATGCTTCAACCACATTTCCACTCGATTCTTTATCCTTTTGATAGATCCATAGATTGAATCTTTACGGCGGGCAATTTTTCACTCCTTATTCGTCTAGTTGACAGTTTATAGGTAAGTGTTGCTTTAAAGAATTTCTTTTGTCCTGTGGTTTGTAAAAGAGGGTCGAAACGGAAAAGAGAAAGCTTGTTTCACGATGGTTGATCTACTGTTTCAGCGGAAAGTCTTCATCCTTGTTCTCTTCCTTTTTCCGGAAAGGAAGTCGCAGAATGGCTGAGCCACTGCTTGCCGACTTGCATACTGATCGTTCGACGACGCGTCGCGCTCAATCTTTTGAATTATCTGGAGAATCAAAGGAATGGCTGAACTTGCTGTAGATGCTGTTCTCGACTTATTCTTACAGAGCTGTAGCGATTCGTACCTTTTTCCTTGTAACGTCTGTAGATTTTTTATTCACCATAGGTTCTTCGTTCGTTTCATTGGTCAAAAAATTGAAAAAATCAAGCTATAAAAATAACGAATTGCAAAAATTACTTATTTTTTCATGTATACTGACTCACGGGGCGACGATAGTGGCATAGGACAAAGTAGAATAAGATAGGACAAACTAGCAATAAGAAGTAGAGGAATAAGTGTCATAGTGTACACGAAAAATAGTATTGTGGTATTGTGTACAAATTATGCACGGTAGTAAGGCTGATAGGTGGTAGCCATTCGAATCTGAAAGGCAAAAATTAAATAAAATATACACTGATTTGTCAAATGATTGAAACACTTGTGAATATTATTTATGAATATATTATAAGTGTCATACATTTTGAAATTATATATTGTACATGCTGTGTATACATCATTCGTGTATATATTGAGCCAATATATTTTTTATTCTAATATATATAAATATATACATAATTTTAAAAATGTATGATACACATAGTATATTCATAAATAACGTTTACAAGTTTCATTACAAACAATTCATTAATTTTAAAGTTTGAGAAAATTCATAAACAGAAAAATAAACAGAATTTTATTACGATTTTATCGCAAACAGAAGAGTAGTAAGTATTAAATAAATCATTTCGGACGAAGTTTTGTGAAAGATGCTGCAATATGCGTTTTAATAATGGCACATCCGATCTGTTTAGTTTAGTTCATTTTATTAACAGATAGGTAAAGTAAAATTTACAGACGATATAATAATTTTCGTTAATATCTTAGTCACGCCGAAGAATCAGGCCACGAAAGTTCCATCTCGTCGCAAGTCCGATGAAGTTAGCTGCGATATTGAAATCAGCCCGAATGAACACGATTTACGTCGAAAACACCTGACAGCCTAAACTTTCCCAACTCGGAAGTGGAAATCTCAATCAGTCTTTTTCCCGTGTTTGCGGAATGGTAAGGAAGAATTACCATAAAAACTCCAACAATCACAGCTAACCACAATCTTGACCAACTTCGTACAAATAGTCTTTAAAAACCCTGTGATTATCATCTTGGACTCTTCCATTCAAATGGTGTAATATTCTCATCTAAATGTCCCAACAATTATATTCGATATTAACCTTCCACTTGTAATATGGGTTGCCGAGTTCCAGGCGAAATTTTCATTGTTTAATCTCTCCGAAACGAAGATGTCGGAGGTATTTATTTTTATTGCAAAAGGGTTTAAGCATTTGTGCAAAGTACGGCTTATATAGTATAGTAAATTATGGACTACGACAAGTACGTCGGAATTTTTTCAGGTTCTTTTAAAGACCGAAAATAAGAAGAAATCAGAGCCAAGGAATGAAAGATCCAGGATGACGATCGGGTTAGTGAAAAACGATATTCCCCGAGAGTTAAGAAGATTTATGATGAAAAATATCAACTAAATTATTTATAACGTTAAAACGAATAATACGGATTTGTAATATTAAAATGTATAATGCGGACATATAATATAAAAACATGGTGAAAGATATAAAATAAAGCTTCCTTAATGCCGTTTCCATCTAGAAGCTCCAATTTTCTATGTAATTTATACCAAATTTCTTCCTCCTTGATCCGTTAGATAATCGATGATAAAACAAAATTCGGGGACGGATATCGACCACTAAAAGTTGAAACGCTGGGAAAAGCAACAATTCGTATGCAAACTTAATATTTAAACGCAGCCACGTTTCCGTTTGACATTAAATTCGATGGTTGCTGGTGCAATTACTATAAAACACTCGAAGGCCGAGTCGGTCGGGGCCAATGAGGGCGAAAAATATTTCCGGAATTCCATACATAACAACTATTCAGACGTTCGCCTCGTAAATTTTATAGGAATCCGGTGCGGCAATAACGAGCTTCAGGGACGCTCGTAAAAGTTGCTTTTTCCTGAAAACTTTATCAGCCATCACGGTCGGCCTCGGCGCGCGATCTATTAAAATTAATCAGCACACTAATTGTCACCTTAATCATCCTGCGTCTTCCCCTCTCTACCCATTTCCCCTGTGTGCCATTATTGCGACTGAGTTACGCAACGCGTCTCGTTTTTTCCCCTGTGGAACTTTCCCAACCAGACAATGCGGAATTCATTTATTCATAACAACGTATCTGGGTCTCCGAAACGACGAAAGATTATGTTACAGTGATGATGGTAAGTTGACCTGGTTTTTCGAGTCGATCAACAGAGAATAATTATTTTTCCAATCGCTTATTGTTCACTGTGATTTATAAGAGAATTAAGTATCTCGGTGTGTTGTGTATGTGTGTGTGTATGATTGTGCAGTGATTCGTGAAAGTATTTGAATATTCGAGCTGCTGAACTAATTGACTTTGCCTTTTATTAATTTCACTGTATAAGTGGACGACTAATATTCGGTTTTCGAGAAATGAATAATTTAACTTCGTAAGATCATTCGTCCAATACGACCGATAAACAACGATCGATTTTAAGCTAAATTGAGAAACAATAATGTTCGTAGAATCGTCACTTTCCTGTATTTCACAATTTACGAAGTTGACATCATTTTTTACATTTTCTGGAATATTTCCAGACTTTATTAGTAACGAGATTCGTTATATCGCCGGATGGATGTTTGCGAATTCAGGGAAAATTTTTAATATACAGAAGACGCACGAAGAAAATGCACATAATGGACAAAAAATATGCCAAACACCAGTAAAAATAATGTGAATTTCCATAATTACAAAGACTAGAATGGGAAACGTTCGTAAAGATAGGAAATTTGCATAAATATCCGCAATATAAGCGTAATAATCGTGTCTTATTACATCCTTATGAAAGTTTCGCATGGCGCGATGAAAGTTCCCACAAGTTTCGGAATACTTTCGCGGGTCGCTGTAGTTATGTTTTCTCGATATTAATGCAAACCATGAAAAGGAGAGCGAGGCGAGGCTTTTGCAAGACAAAGTCGATTTAAGTGAGGTCAATGTATCTCAAGAACCTTCTTGGCGAATCGACTTTATAGAAGGAATCCTAACAAGGGCGTGGATATCACGACACCTTAATTAACCAACTTCAGAGATGTTTGAAGGTGCTTTGAATTAATTGCCTCAGTCCTTCGTGTATACCATATCTATAGACGAGAGTCAGACTAAATCAAGTCTCTCTTCTTTTCGAAATTGAGTCATTATACATTATATAATGTATATGTTCTGTCGCAAAAATAATCAAGAAAAACTGTTAGGTGCGTTCAATATCATGCAACAAAAACAAATTCTGTAATTCTTTTGTTTTTTTTGTAATTTGTTGATTATAACGCTGTATCTAATGATCTAGCCGCCATAAAAACTTCACATAATGATAACGAAGGATGTATTTCTATGTGACAAAAATTTCGTATCGATGTCACCACTGATTTCTTCAAGTCTTGAAAAGATCGTTTTTTTTTGCGATAAACTGTGTGTATATCATCTTACTTTACGTTTTTTCGTGTACTTTATCAGAATAAGAAAGGGAATAGGACTGTCTGTCTAGAAGGATCTAACCAATTCAAGGAACAGATTGTGTTAGAAAATTGCTTTTTAAAAGCTCGTTTGGTGAAGACAATTTTCATCCCTGGTGAAGTCGTTGTCCAAAGAAATTCCAGTTGAAGGTTGTGCTGTATTTAGGAGGCGACGAAGCTTTAAACTGCGCTATAGTGTCTACTTTCGCACATAAGCTATATGAATATGTGGAGTACATTTCAGTGTAATTTATAAAATATTAAAAAAAAAGAAAGCATATTACCGAACAAAATATACATATTTCCTTATTTTTTCATCCCTTCCTTTATTTGTCCTCCATTCTCTCTTTTCCTCTTTTTCTAATTTCCCTCTCTCTTGTTGCATCCCTTAATCCCCTCCATCATCTCCTTTTCTATTTTCTCTTTCCATGACTTGCCTTCTCTTCAAGAAGAAAATAGTTTTAGATTTTTGATATACGTAGGTAAATGAAATGTATTATTTACAAGGTGTATTTTACATAATAAATGCGTAAATATCACTTTATGGTGGAAAGCTCTGTTAAAAAATAAGAAAAAAGAAATGTTTGGTTCAATCTGTCTCCCGGATGCAGATATCTAACCGACACTATCTTGATTACGCTATCTCGAAGGCGGAGGAGTACTTCCGATCAATTTCAATTATCTTATTCCTTCTGTAAATATCAACCACGACAACAATCATAAAATGTCTTAAAAGCAACTTTTCTTTACACCATTCTTTTACACCGTCGTTTATAAAGAAAATTAATTTCACGAATCTCCAAAGAAATACGAATCTCGTCTTGAGTGTCCAAATACAAGTAAATATCGTGTAATTTCTATAAGGAGAATTTCACACAATATAATCGTCACAATCGTGTCTCGTTATTGCGTCAATGAAATTTCAAAACATTTCATGCAACACGTACGGCATGAACATGCAAGATTTTTATGGCGTTCGAATACTTTCAACGACGGATGCATATTCTTTCGTTTCAGAAAAAAGCACGGACAGCCTTTCGACCGTAGAAGAAGAAGATTGATGAACAGATCGGTATATACTTTGGACGGTTGGTCACAGTGATCACGAAACGACCTCTGCCATGCTAATCTCCATTGTCCACTGCACCATTAATTCCAAGGACCGTCGTGTGCTGTTTTATAAATAACGTCAACCACGAACAACATATTAATGTGGTTATGATTCACTTCGATAATGTCATCTCTCGCTAACGTTCCAGAAAACGGAAGAAAAGTCTTCGTGTTATATCAGTGGCTAACGAAAGTATTCGAGCAGACCTCTAAAACAGAATAATTTCTTTAACGTTGGATCAAACGTGATCGCGAAGAAAATAGACCCACTTGAGCTTATAATGAAAATTAAAGAAATATATTTCGTGACTCCGATCAATCGCAACTTTTACAAAACTTTTTCGACGCATCATCCAGTAAACTAATCGATCTAGCTTCTTAAAAAAACTCGAGTCTTTTGGCCCGATATTAAAAAAGTTATTCCGTTTTATAGGACGTTGAAATGCTTTCGTGAGTCACTGTACATATACGGTGACTAATTTCCTTCCATGGAAATTCGTCATCGTCGCTGCGATTCTCTTTTTGCTTCCGTGCATAATTCTTTTCGCGATGAAACCGACGACGTAGTAAGATACGGAAGCAATTTGGCTTTGCATACGCTAATTAACGTAATCTTGCGAACTGCAGCTGGCGTGTGAGAACGATACATTAGACTTCTATGAGCACGTCATTTTATCGCGTGGTTTGTAGAAACCCTATGAACGTTCTTTCATGATCCTTGACAAGGGAAATGGTTATCGTTCTCCATGAAAGCGTTCTACAAGATGAAACACGAAGAAAGAAGAGAAATTAATTTTATAACGTTTTTAAGTATCTTAACTCTTCAGTCACTGCGGATTAGGTTACGATGCAGTACAGGAGACCCTGTTTATTTTTATATCTATTGATATTAAACAACAGCAAATGAATATAAAAGCATCTAGCATTGTTATTTTTTGAACAACTTGATACGTATTAATATTCAATTTTGCAATTCCTATTTATACGTAACACTATACATTTTTCATTTCATCTAAAAAATTTAAATTATATTTTCTAGGGAATTCTCCAATTTTCTAAGAGTCCAGATTTGTTCATTTATATTCCTACCAATACGAAACAACAGCAAATAGATATAGAATCTTGTGGAATTTTTACTTTTCCAATAACTTGATATAAGTTGATATTAAATCTTGCAATTTTCGTTATATATAACACAATACATTTTCCATTTTATCTACAGAATTTAAATTCTTTCTAAATTCTAAACTTAGATAGTTCAGATTTGTTTATTTATATCTCGCTCATACAGAACAACAGCAAATGGATATAAAACCTTCTGGAATTTCTGTTCTTCGAATAACTTGATCTACATTGATATTAAATTTTGCACATTCCGTTTATACGCAGCACCATAAATTTTCTATCTTACGTTGCACAGGCTAATCCAACAATCCAACTTCTAGTAAACGATCTAAAGAAATACGTATCGTGTGCAAACATACTCATCGAGTAGAGAAAATGACTACGAGGGTAGAAAATGTGTCGAGACGTGTATCTGGATTTTTGCTCGTTTTCTTCTTTCGAAATCTGCGTATACTCGACTACGTTGTTCCACATAATGCGTGTGCCTCCATTCCGCGTAGATGCGTTTAATATGCATGTTGCTGTACGTATACTCCCGAGGATTAAACTCTGTGCCAGGTCAAAGCATCGAATTACCTACGTAACTACACGGTGATCTCTTCACCGTGGCGTCAAAACTCAACATAATTCAACACTTGTGTTCGTCCTAACAACTTTCAGAGTTTTTACCAAGTTTAAGAGACAATCGTACGAGTTGGAGAAGAAATTTTAATCTGTACTCTTCTTTGCTAATTCCTACGAAAGTAGATGTAAATCACATTTCCAATTACTTTCTCGTGCAAGGATTGTCGTCGAACAGGATCAATCTTAATAGAAACAAAAAATTCTTCGATCTTTAACTTGTTTGTATTTCCTTATATTACTAAAAGTATGGTAGTTTAGTCGAGAAGTTTATAGATCTACGGTGATTTACACAAATATTTGAATATGTATCATGAACGTATTTCATAAATATATTATGCGTTGTTTAAGAAATTAAACAAAAATTCGTTAGCAATTCATTATCATCTCTATTAGATCGTCCCTAAAGTTTCTTTCGTTCTATAAGAAAATAAATGCACAATATTTCCTGCTTTATCCATTTTGTTCTATTACCACAAAATTATTACTACATTTTGTAGTAATAGAACAAAATGGATAATACACAATTCAATGAAATAATATAAAACAAAAAATTTGCGAAAGAAACTTTTGAAAGGCGACCTAACACATCCGTAAGATTACTTGTCACGAAGAACTGGCATAAATAATCGTAGCTTTGCAACTAAACTTCCACAGATAAATAATTTAATTCGCAACAGTACTACATCTATTCTCCTAATCTATATTAATCGATCAGCACGTTCTGAGCTTTTACATTCGATTGTTATTATCTAGCAATAAGAAACCAGAAAACATTCAGACTCATAAATTATCAACAACGATCGAGTATGCGGCACAGCTTGTAATTACTAAACTCCGATGCTCCGTGAATATGCTGAGCTGATTCGTTATTTATAAGAATCACGTTAATTCGTTTGCGTTCCCCTTTATAGATTCAGACCGCGATGCCGCGAGATACGTCAAGCCGGCAGCTACGTGTATTTTAGTCGCGGGTAATTTCGTGGGAAACGCAGGACGGACGAGGGATCATCTTAACATTCTCCGGAGATAACCGCTTGCCTGGATTCTGTTTCCAATTATCCCCTAGGCGATCCTCGCGTCTAGACGAGGCTTTAATTCATAATACGATTGGACGGAGTCTCTCGCGACGGATTGGAATCATTCTGAAGGACGTTCATGGCGTCTTTGGTAATCGGATATCAGCACAAAGATGAACGCGGGGTCCGCATCGATTCGTTAGGGGGATTAATTTTAATATCCTTGAAACTACTGTCCTCTACGCGTGCAGGCAAAGGAGACCAATGCCGCTCGTTTATACGTAGTATGGAATTGTCTAATTTTATAATTAATTTAATCATCGTGTATGACGAAATGTTTACTGTGTTTCTTACAATTCGTCTTTTCTTTCGATAAAGAAACTACGCTTGCTTTGGATAGATAGCTAAGAATTTTCTACCACTTTGAGATATGGCTAGATGGTTCTTACGAAGAGTTTTGAGAAAAAGAACTTTCATGGCAGACGTAACATAAAAATGACGTAGTATACGCGTTCGATAGTCATCGAAAGACTGCGGATTTGTACGTACTTATAGAAAATTTCGAGCTGCGAAAATGTACAGGATGTGGGAAATATGCAAAAAATAAATAAAACATCCAAAGTATGCAAGAATCAGTTTTTTGTCTAAATTAAAATCGCAAAAAAACATGAACGCGCGTAAATATCAGCGGATCTGCACTCGTGAGATATACTCACATTCACCGATGCTCATTTGCGCATGTAAATACAGCTTCAAAACGACAATAAATGTCACTGCATAAAATTCGCCACCGAAAAACGTATAAATCCTATAAATTTTTCAAGCGAACTGTGTATTTATAATTCCTCTAAAAAAACAAAAAAGAAGAATAAAAAAATAAAAAAATAAAAAACTACAAAGCAATCGTATCGAAAGTTTCGTGTTAATTATTTCCTGTTAACCCAGTAAACCAATTTCCAATGGAGCGGATATACACGCGGGAAAATGAAAATAGAAAAAAAAGGCTACGTGTGGCGCAGGCATTGGTCGGTGATGATTTTTGGCGAGGGGGTGTGAAAATCGATAGGGGAGAACCGACGGCCACTGCACATATTGGCCAACCGGCAATTGATGAGATCGTTAAAGTAGGCACACCGTGCATATCTAGTTGGGGTTTCATACAATTCGTGCAAGTGTACACGAGCCTCTGTACGTGTACCTGGTCGCGCGCTTCTGTGTGCACAGGTCAGAATGCACACAGTCTACCTCAATATGCAGTGATCACTAATGCAATTTCATGGCGCATGCACGTGCAGTAACGAAGGCTTAGGTCACGCTTTCATATACACTGACTGATTACGTCTTGCCTGTCTACGTGCAGCCGTGTAACTAGGCTGTCCGAGTGTCGTTTTATGAAAACGATTCCGCGCGGAATCGAACTAGTATCCAGCCTGTTCGTCGTATTAATTAACTTTCTTGTTTAGTTTCGTCGGACACTGCGGTCCGAGCTCTTCTCCGACTTCTATGAATTATTTTTAGGCAAGAACGTTAGCTGTCGCTAAGGTTATACCGGTCTATTTCAAAATTATATCGATCTATGAAATTATGCTAGGCGACAACATCGCACGTGACGCGTCGCGACGCGTAACGTTTAATTCGCAACTTTCTTCCCGGTTGATTTTCAGCATCGAATTTCAGTGTTTGACGTTGAGAGTTCGAAGTTTATAAAGTACGATGTGAGCATATAAAAAGGTGAAAGTGAAAAGTACTTCTGACGATATAAATAAAATTTTCTTCTTTTTATACGTTTCAAGTATCTCACATGTTTTGTTTACCCAAATAAAACGCTATGCTATCCATCATAGTATTTTATTCTGCGCAATGATAATGTCAATTTAGGAATAAATGTAGAAATTCATGTTTCACATCTGATGAAAGAGTTATGAAAACAAACGTGCGAATCTGTAGTTCGCCACCGAATGAAGGAACTGAGATATTTATAGTATTCACAATAAAACATATTCTGTCTAAATCATAGAAACAGTTTACGTATCTCTGATTTATTTACTCGGCCTAGTTAGTTAACATATCACATCTACTGTTCTTTTCTTTTTTTTTTCATTTTTCAAAATACGTTAAAACATTTGAAATTCGCCCTATTCCTTACCTTTCAAGCAAAGTTACGTTACGCAGGACTGTTACGAAATAACTAAAATTATTTCACACTAAACGAAAACGACAAAACAAAAACAGTTAGGAACAACCTAATTATCATTTTATTCTCATGGGAGAGGAAAAAAAAGGGAAGGAGTGTTGCATCGATACTTAACTGAAATATGCAAATGAAGCGGAGCAGCTTGGTTTCCCTGGTAATATCCGTAGGTTACTAGAAACGAAACGGACGTCTTTTTTCTTTGGACGGATGTTCTTGCGAACAGGACAGGCCGCGAAATTCACACAAGAGGAACGGGACAAGAGACAAAAATTGGGAAACTTCCCGGAAGCTTCGGTTTCTCTCCACTGGTCTGGAAAAAGTTCCTAACGACAGCCTGCACTTTTATCGGAGTAAATAATTATCGGTTGCCTGTTCGACTCGCTCGCTCCCTGTATATTTTTCTCTTAAAATGAAAAGAGAAATTCAGCAATCGAAGCCTGCCGGTGTAAAAACAATCAACGTTGAACGAAGTCGCTCGTTATCGACGATTGGATGATGGATGACGTCGAGATGTTCAGAATAGCAAAACAGTGATACGTTTTGTTTAGAAGAAATCCAACGGAAGAGTCTCTTGATCTTTGCTCTCTGTTTGCCGGCATCTTATCTCGAGAAATTTATAAAACTGGCAATTAACCTTAATCGAGTTAGCCTTGACTGATGAATCTTATCCACGGACTGACGTTTCTCGACGTAAGGTATGAAAAAGAAGCGACGTCACGTGAAACCAAACTAGCACCGAGATGTACAATAAACATCATTGCCAAGATTCCCGAAGCTAAACAGAATTAATTGAATCTTGAATATTTGAAACGCCATATTAAAGCAAACTATTGCTAATAAAATTGCATGGACGTCATACATTATCTTTGATTTAAATGACGTCGAGTGGAGTTTTAAAATTCATTCTCCGAACTAACTAATTTCGATCGTACAAGACTTCAAAATTTCTTTCTTTCTTTTATCCGATCCATTCTCAATTTCCTCTAGCGACAGATATTACTGAACAATGGAACAAACATCGTCAAACTTCATTCCCTAAAATATAATCTAATATTCAAATTTCATACCGAAATTCTATTCTGAAACTAAACAAAACCAACTCCATATACTAAAACAAATCAAATTCAAATGACGATGAAAATTGATTATCATGTTACATAATCAATCCTTAGACATAGTCAAGCTTCGTTCCTTCTGTAATTCCATTCCTCCATCATTCTATGTAATAAAACATTCAAGCTTACGTAAAACCAATTGAAATTTAAACTGCCTTGTCTCTAAGTTAATCAACTGCAACGATAAGAAAATTTCACAATTCATTATCGTTTCCTGTACGATAATAATTAATTCTCAACGTATTCTAAGATCCCTCATATAGGTCGAACTTCGCCCCCTAAAATAATCCATTTTGATGATAAAAAATCAGTGATACGCTTCGATATATAAGCATTCGAGCGAATATATAGGCGTCTGAAACTCGAACTCCAGTTCCTAAGCTAATCCATTTCACTGATAAAGAATCGATAATACACTCTCCGTTCTCCGCGCGCTGAAAGAATCTGTCTACAACGAAATAAAAAAAAAAGCAGGAGAACACGATCAAACTTATTGGCTATAAGTGAATTATCAAGTGAGCGAAGAGAGTCGATTGCTTCTCCTTTGAGACGTATGATCCTGGATCCAGGCAAACGAGCCCGGCCTGATTAGGTGGATTGTCTGATTAGTCTGTTTCCCAACGAAAGGAGAAGGGGTTAGCCGGAAGTCAAGGAACAATCGCGAGTCTTCCGGTGTGGCTGGCTGCCAGCGTGTACGCGAACAAGCCAAACTGCAAACCGAATCTTCCGCCGTTAGATTGAGTTCGGAAACACGCGCGCCAGTCGAACTAATCTCGCCCCATCCTTAGACAGGTTGCCACTTGCGAAGCATCCCCTTTCTCAGCCGTGTCTGTAACTCCATCAGGGACTAGGATTTAAGCTTCGTTCGCATGTACGAGCGATCGCTAGCCAGCAGATTCGAAATCCACAGGCTGGACGTACGCTGAATTTCTCCGAATCCCCGGTCTTGAGATGAATCTTCAATGAAGATGGATCCCATTTCCGCTTCTATGAACTGACAAGTGTTATCGAATGGACGACGCTTTTGGTTTCTTAGAGTTCACAGGTAACGTCGATGATTTTCAAGCAAGTTTCACGGTACTGGCAAGGTTTCAACGATGCTGATGGAGTAGTTGAAGATCGTTTGAGACGCGAAACGTTTGCGAGGAATAATTGGAGTTATTCGATGTTCCTTGGATCGAAAATTTCCAATCTCTTTCTCTGTTTTAGCTACCGTGTATTTCCTCGTGCTTCTTTGGTCGTTTTTGTTGGTTTTTAATTAGAAAATGTCAGGAATAATTCTCTTCATTTGGATCGATTTTTGACGACGCAAGTTTAAGCTGTTACTTTTCTAACTTTGGGGGGTCAGAGATTGAACAACGAAGAGAAACCAAGAAAACTGTCGGCTCAGATCCATTGAAACTGAAGACGCTGAATGCAACCGAGAATGATAACCAATTCCAGTTTCGTGATTACAGATATTTCAAGTCGTGCAATTAGATAGTTACACTCTGAACCTGCCAGTCTCGTAATTGCTCGTATAATGAACCTGTATGCATCAAGAACCATACTGGCAATTACGATAATTACGACTTACGCGAAACTCTGATTTCGCAATGAAGTAAATTTTGCATGACACCGTACAAAGAGACTAACAAACAAAAAGAGAAGAACGTGATACGGACGCGAACAAAACGCGAATAATCTAATCTCAAACCGTACGCATCGCAGATGCAGGTGTTGCAAAGTGACGCAACCCAAACAAGTGTCTCAGAAAGATCGAAGAGATTACAGAAAGATTAGGGAAAGCTGGCAAAAAGACGAGAACTCTAGGAAACGATAATCGAATATTGTTCTTGGAATCTTTCGATTCTTATTCCTTCTATCTTCGGAGAAATCTTTAGAGATAGTAACTTTTGTCAGACATACACAGCATTGAATTATTTTTGCTTGTGACGCTTTTGAAGCGCGCGATACAACGAAGGCCGCAGGTATTCCGGTCTCTACCGGAATCTTAAAAAGAGAAATTGGAGAAACTATAAAGCACGGAGGGTAGCTAATGGGCAGCGGCACTTACCACTGAATTTTTTAGAGTGGCTTATCCACGTGCTGTTGAAGAACAAAGAAGGCGTGAAGCCAGCACGAGGAGGAGGAAGCCAGGGGAAAGGGAAGCGACGGGTTGTGAGAGAGCGGAGAGCCACGAAGGTGGCGTTCATTTGTTATTCATAGGGTCGCCATAGCGCTGGCACGTCGTCGAACAGGTTTCGAACACGTTCGCCAAGAGGACCACGAAGCCCGCAAACTCATCCGACAACTTCAATTACACAGATCTCTTCTGATCGCGAGCCGTCAGCTTTCGAATATATGTATTTCGGATATTCCATAATTGAAAAGTTTTCTCGAAAAAAGAAGAAGTTTCGTAAGAATGCAGAATGCGGAATTAAGTAAATTAAAAGAGCTTTTATGTCTCATACTGTACGTGTTATATGGAGAGTTGATTTTTGACGAATTTGAGAAGACGAAAAATTTACGTATACTTCAACGTGGACTTTCGATTTGCGAACAATTTAAATATTAAAACGTTCATTTGTCTTAATCGATTGAAATTTTATTAATAGGTGGAACTGCGTGGTCATTTATTTCGATAGCGATGTAAGTTCATTTCCTGTAATCTGCATCCGGTTCAGTCGAATGATCGATAATGAGAAGCAAATGACAACGAACGTAATTCTAACCTTTGTACCCGACAATATTGCGCGTGCGGATGTGAACAAGTTGTTTAAATACGATCCAGTAATATACTCGTAAATTATTATTATTATTATTATTATTGCTATCAAGTTAAATTGTTATAGTTAAATATAATTATCATTACGTTTAATGTATTATTAAATTAATAATAGTCTTACATTTATATCGGATCGTATCAAAGTGCAAATCTAAGATTGCAGAAAGATTCGAAGAAATATCACATGTTGTCGTTATCTTATTTTCTTTTCTCCATGAATAACCTCGTATCAACAATCGGTATCTGATGACGATACACGTATATATGTTGTAGTCTGATATTATAATATTTATTTAATTTCACTCTATTTATTTTCAAATACCCTACAAGATATTTCCAAAGAGAAATAATAGATTAAAGCATAAAATATAGATTTAAATAATTTAACCAATTGTACAGTCCACTAACTTTAAAAGTAGCGTAAGTTCATTCACAGTCCTGAAAAAGGATAATGGCCTAGTTAATTTTCCAAGTAGCTATTTGTGCAATGAACTCGCTTGTACTCAAACAAATAGAGACGTGGACAAACTAAGTAGACCGTATCAGGATTTTTCAATCGATGGAAACGCGAACACTTGGATATTTCAAAACAGAGAAAAATACGCTTTCACCACTTTCAAAATGAATGATCCATATAAAATATTCCGGAAGTTCATTAGATGGATAACGAGAGACCACTGTCATGATTATATTGGTCAAAGCTGAAACCAATTTGAGAATGTATATAGAAATTGCAAGATACTGTAAATCTATATTTAATTCATAAAAATCAATATTAAATTCTGGAGAAGACCCATAAATCTTTTCGCAGAGTCTTCCACGACGTTCTCTTTTCCTTCCAAACGAAGGAGACCATAGAGAGTAGCTTCCCTTCGCGAAAATGAAATGCTAACACAGTTTTAATAATAACACAGGCCCGTGTGGCAAGGATAACGGTCCTCGCGCAAAGAAGCTAGATTAACCAATTAAAAATTGAACTGCCAATTGAATTCAGCCTCTTTCGCGTTTATCGTGCGAAACACGCGGTATCGTGTATCACAGGCTAATTATCGATCAATTGGAACGAAACGACAATCGAAAGGTCGGTTAATTACTTTGTTTAAAGGTGCGTCGATCAACGGAATCGTGCAGTTACCGCGCGTTAAAACCCGACATTTATCACATCGAACGTGAAATTACGATAGATAAGAACAATAATTATCGATAACCGCGAATGTGTCGATAGGGTAGAAACTCCATTAATACGTCTCTGCCTGCACGTAATTACGCAATATCGAAAATCCAGCGAAACTATAACCGTATAATGCCTCGAAATTAACGTGATCTAACGAAATTACGGGTAATGTAATATTCGATTAATGAGTGACGTATATATACCACGAACTGTTTAAGATGAGAATGGAGAGAACGATGCACAATCTAAGCCACGGCTAACAAACGATGAATTAAATACCAAGCGAAATTAGTAGTTGGAACGAATCAATATTTACTAAATTAATACGAACGAAGAGAGGCAGGTTCATTAATTAGCGAGCAATTGCCCGGTGTGCTTCTCAAAAGCATATCGCTGGGCCAATAGAATGATTCGTCCGCCAAAACTACACTCGAATCACCACATACGAGTTACGATGATAGAAACTATGAATCCGCAGGTCGTGCATAATGAGAGAGGAACCTCTAAGAACAACTATCGTGATTATATCAGCGAAATTTGGAACAAATTCTAAAATATATATGGCAGTCATCGTGAATGCATTTACCGTTTAATCGCAAAATTTTCGTTCGTTTAATTACTAAATTATATATAGAAAAAGTCATAGTGGAACATATTCAATTTTAATGATCCGAGGAATCGATAACTTTGAAGAATATTTCTTCTCGACGAAAATTGATGTCTAAGAATATTCGAAAAAGATATGTCTCTATCGTTAACAGATTGCGGATGTTGTCGTGTGAATACAATTAAAAAGAAATGGAATCCAAACACGGATGCTTCATCCCCTAAATACTCTAAAAAGTATTATACTTTAGATATTTCATGTGTATCATATGCATTTTTGCATCCTTAAATATCTCGTAAATGCATAAACATTCGCAGTCTCATCATTAGTAGAAAAGTGCTTGCAAAAAACACTACGAGTGAAACAAGTTTCTCATGAGGAAAAGGAATCTTATGCGTGCACTTGGCTCACATTCACAAAAAGGGAAAGTGTATCCGTAGGAAAACCTGAGCGTGCCACTTGTTTGTTAGTTGTAAAGAAAACTCAACGTTCCATTCGTTGAGATAAATGGCACAGACAGAAGTCAAGAAACAATTAACTAACGTTTATTAGAATTTATATTCTTCTCTATGGAGGCGACACTGTGACACCATCTTCTAACATTATTAAGTAACTATTTCGCAAGAAGAATTACACTTAAACTTTAGTATTCTCATTGGCGTGCAGAATATTTTTCAATGAAAGATGAGAATTTTTCAATTTTGTCATTTTCGGTGCTATTTACAAGCACTCTTTAACGAATATGTTCCACGAGTCAACTTAAATCAATTTGTTAGAACCCCATCTAAATCTAATTAAACCCAACCTAAGCATCTCCAGTACATTTTGAACGTTAAGTAAATTAAATAGAAATTGAATGAATTAATTAGCGAATAACTTATCCGATGCACTTGTGGAAAATACATCGCTAGACTACTAGAACGATTCCTTGACCAGAACTACTCTCGAAACACCACAGACGAAACATGACGATGTAAATTATAAATCAGTCGGCCGTACATTAAGCAGGGACCTTAAGAAGGCTGCATCGACCTCTTGAAATCGTTCTCCTACGTCTCGACGGCTTCTCAAAGGCGCCATGGCACCGTACATACGAAATGAGCTCCAACCCTTCAAAATGCGCGTGCACACGACCGGAAGTTAACCCTTCGAGAAATAAGCCATCGAGGTCGGGCCATTATCAATCTCTGATTTTCTTTTTTAGAACTTCTCCGTTTCCCAACGTTGGACGTTCATGGTACAATAAAAGATCAGTAGAAGGCGGAATTCAGAGAAAATTTTTGGATCGTAAAATTTCATGGTCGGTATTAGACTGCGAGATGTTTTCTACAGAGTTCAAGAATTTGGAAAAAACGCACCTTGAAATTTGCCTATTTTACAACGCTGAAAATTCTTCGATATCAAAAAGTTGAGGTACTTCAGTAGAATTAATAATGAAACTAGCAGATAATTTAATATAGTAGTCACAGTTAGAAAATTGATTCGTAATTTCTTATGAATAATTCATCTTCCATTTTACATGTCTTTGATGTAAGTCATCAATTGTAATATACTTGTCTTTAAATCTTAAGCAAGTCTCAATCTCCACGAATAAATTAAAACAACCTGTCTGACCACTAAATTTCAGATATCCATAGGAATCAACGAAAGATAAAAATAAAATCTAAACATAGATTTCCTGTTCGAAATATTAAAAAGAATATTATGCAGAATATTATTTCGTACACATTTGCATGCTGCTTACACTCTGTACAATCGTGTACCCTTAAATTTTCCACAAATGCATAATTATCCGCATTCTGATCATAAAGAATATACTATACTTTAGACGCAACATATATATTTGCATATTATACACGTTGCAGTTATTCTTGCACACATTTCAATTCCCCATAAACGCGTAAATGCCCTTAGCATGCTAATCATCAACGCATGCCAGCGTTCCAGCAGATTCCACAACCTGTTAAACCAGGTCAAGGAATCGGATAAACGTACGTACAGTCGGAGCCTGTGTCTCTAACCATAAAACAAAACATCGACGTTTAACACCTGTCGAACATCTGCCGCTACGAGCGACAAATTTTAACGGTGACACGGGTCGTACAGATTTTATTAGAAGGCTGGCCGACCGTCTGTTGAATCGAGTTAAAGTTAGCATGGGAACGAGCGGAGATAAGCCATTGGGAAGGACGCGGCGCGTGGATGTCGGCATTCCCTGGCAAGATTTATCGTTCGAACAAAACGGAGACAAAGACGTCGTCGGGCGGAGGCCACGTATTTTACGGGACATCAGCAATTCTCCTGGGCAAATATGCCTGGTTGTTTGTTTTAGAGGCGGTTCGCCGCGATTCAACGAGCGCCCGCGCGACGTACACGCTTCGTCCTCGCTTCTCTTCGAGTCTTCGCGAACGAAGGCGTGATCCACGAATTCTAACGAGGCTGTGTGTGCAAATTTATGCGCCTCGAGTGCACCGTGCGTTCCAAAGTTCCGCTCGAACCTCGACATCCTCTCTCTCTCTCTCTCTCTCTCTCGTCATGGTCGTTAGACATCTAACAGAGAACCTTCGAAAAGCTCCACTCGGTTGCTATACGCACATTAGCTTGTTCGAATGTTTGGAACATGGGTTTTAAATAAAATGAATATAATTGTGGGAGAGAAGATTTGGACAATTTGCGGACGCAAGTATCCGAGCAGGTGAGATGTTTTTCAGGTTTGCAGGTAAAGCGCGCGTGAGCTTCCGAGAAAGAGAAGAAATGCTTCACAAGGGCAACGAATTTGTATTTTGGTTTGCACGAGTTAATTAAAATGAGGGGATAATGTATGGAATATTTGAATACAAATTATGAATTTATTAATTCAATTCAGAATCTTCTATATATGCCTCAAATATACTATAAAATCTGAATAAACTAATCGATATAATCTGATTGTTATACATATTCATTAAGTGTAGTATAAAATATGAATAAATTTATTAATTCAATTCAGATCTCGTTATATATGCCTCAAATATGCTATACAATCTGAATAAACTAATCAATATTTTTGATTAAAAAAATGCAAACTGATATAACTTTGATAATATGACTACTAACGAAAACATTAAAAAGTATATGGAGTAATAGTTAATATAACGGGGAAACGAGTATTTATCCACGTAATTAGCAAAATATCATTCAAATCTTCAGAAACACACTATTCAAAATGTACACAATTCCTATTATAAGTGTTAGGCATTTATCATTTTGATCGCCCTGATACATCTAGTGTTGATCTAAAATTGATATAAAAATACAATAAAACATACCCGATAAGGGAGGACTACAGGGGTTGAACAAAATATGCAAACACCTCTTGTACATAAGAGGTGCTTCCACTATTCTTACCATTCCTTTGTATGTATAGAAAATAGATAATAAGACAGAATAATAAAACGTGTCAGGGGATTGGAGTATCAAATTGACGACACGACAGGAAGAAGATTTTTTAAAGAAATCAGATACAATTATAGTGGAGGAGGTTTGAAGAGTTTGAGGAGTTCGGATTGCAAGGAAAGGGAATGAGAATGTGACTCGAAGAACCTCACGGCGAGTTCTGGGATACCCTACAGATTCGTGAAGCAGTTTAGGAAATCCCGAAGGATTCGTGAACTAGTAGTTAGGAAGTCTCGCTAGATTCCTGAATCGATTTCAGAATTCCTCTGGGATATGTGAATCGTGTAAGAAGGGAAAAATCTGTGGACCAATTTAAGAAGTTTGCAACGACAGATATGTCGTAGCTTAATAAGTAACCTTGCTTTCGCTTAATTATCCGGTTAATTAATTTTCTTCGATATTCTTTGATTTATATATGATTGATCTGTCCCCGATAAAATAAAGTAACGAGACCTTGTATCTATTAGAATTTTTATAGGCTACATTTAAAAAAAAATCGCGCTGATGACGACATTTCTGTTATTCCTTGAATCATTGTTCTATGTCCCTCCTTTAGAGAACCTTCAATTAATCGATTACATTCATTTAAATGCGTTCAATCGTACAAGAATTAGCTAAATTACTTTTTCATTCCAGAAATATTCTTTGCAGCTAAAAATAATAGAAAGCACATCTCGACAAGGTAACAAGATTATTTTCGATGGCCACACTAAAAACGTTGAAGGGAGGAAGTCGACAGTGAGAAGTTGTCTTTATTATTTAGGGGATTTGTATTCTTTGTAAGGCGACGTATGTCACGGAATCGAATTTGCACAAAAGGGAGAGACGTTCTCACCTCTTCGCATTGATATTCCCGTACCGATAATATTTCCCTCTGATGCAGTCCAGATCTGGTAAGTGCACAATATGCATTATGCATGCCCTACTGATATCGTCGTATACACTGGGACGATGGTCTACGATCGTCCTGCATCGACCATCTAAATCATTCATTCTGCCAGCTATTTTCACATCTTTTCGCAGTGACTACTGTGCTGTTAGAAAAATAAAAATAAAACGGCGCATGATTTAAATCGATATTTGATGACAGATATAGAAATATGACAATTTTTCAGCTTGTCCAAATTATAAATGAAAACTAGTGCTTAATTCTGGCGGATATAGCGACACAATTATCGTATTATTTCTATTTCCAGTGAACATATCGGTGTAATGTCAGTTTGAATATCAGATTTTAAATATAAATGAGCAGAAATATGCTTCGATTGTCAAAAATCTAAAGTGCAAAACACAAATAACGAAATTTTGTTCAATGTGGACTCAATGAAGATAGTCTTTCGTTCGATCTAGAAAATTTCTTGCTGATCGATATAGCTTTGTTTGGTCCCGTTAATATAAAGAATAAAAAGAAAACGTGAACCAATTCCTACTATTGTATACCAGTAGCTAAAGTACTGGTAAATTCACACGCTACTTTGGTCAACCCGATTTTACAACACTCCTGTCAACGACACTTGTCTCTGACATGCCAAACAATACCTAGCTTTTATCTACAAATCGAAATAACCAGTTGAACATGATAAAGAAGAACACGAAGTCACGTTTCCTAGCTTTTACAGAGAAACAGGTTTAACGATTCACTACGCTTTTAATCAACCTCGTATTACCAAAATTCCGTCTGTATATTTGATTTTGCAACTGAACACATGATTTCTCGTCCCATTCGAAATCTTCGAACTCCCATTCGAGTTCAAACATTTTTTATCTTATAAAATACAAGTATTTTTGACTTCCATAAAATTTGCTCGATTTACCAACTATTTTTCATAAACCTCCATTTTTCGACCTGACAGATAATTTACACTTTCATTTGATTACCTATACTTATTATTGTATTGTTATATCGTGTTACATTGTATCACTATATTTATTTTATTTACACTAAAATTCTCCCGTTCAATCGTAAAATGACATTAAAAAACCAGGAAATGAAAAAGATCTGCCAATCATATTTTTCTTCCGTAGCTTTTAATCGATGAAATCTTGTCTAAAAAGAACCTTCGAAACTCTTAAACAAGTCGACGGAGAACACTTGTTGCGAGAAAGCGAATGAACAACTGGAAAATAAAAGGAAGAGGCGGATTTATTTCTCCGAGGTTTGATCCTATCAAATTCGTCGGATAGTTAATCCACCAGAGAGGGATGAAATTCCGAAAAGGCGCTCAGCCTACAATTTCTTTCATCACGATGAACAGACGAAATACAAAAGTGGCATTTTCACTTTGCCATTGAATAGAGTTCCTTTGGCAAGCGCCTCCTCATGCATATGGATCAGCCATTCATCATATTTTGACGGAGAACGTTCCCACTCTCGCGCTTCTATCCGGTATTAACACGGAATAATTATGTCTGGTTCGTCTGCTGGAAATCAATCGATGAAGTGTCGATTTTATGCAACGGGTCGAGTAATAATCTCGCGCTGCTTTTTTATTCAAAGTTGCTCGATTGATCACGGCCGATCTCACCGTGTAACAGTGTTTGTTCTAAAGTTCCAGTCTAAAGTTTATGCTTACGGATCAGAATATTTTCGATTGGTTGAATACATTCTTCCCTCCTTTCTCTTTCTTTTTCCTTTTTTTTTTTTTTTTTTTGCGAACACTTTTGTAACCAAATTTTGTCCTAAAAATGAGGTTTCTTCCGCAAGAATTTTCATAAAGATGCATATTTCTGAAAATTCCTATGTACGTGCTTCCGTAGCTTTTATCACGTAGAGAATGGAAATTTTTGGTTCTTTTCTAAGTCACGCCAGTTCTGAAAAGTGCGCATCGTCAGATAGAGTGTTCGCTCCAACGCCGTCATCTTGTTGAAAAAGAAATAAATAAATAAATAAAATAAAATTTGTTCTTCACTTATCGATAGTAATGGAACGAGTGTCATCAAACAGATTTTCTATCGTGTTTGTTATTTAAAAAAGGTGTGACTTTCACGCGTTTGAGATATCGTGCCTTCATAATCGTGTTCTTCGTCAACTGATAGAAAGGTCTCCTTTTTATCTGAAGATCACGTGATGATAAAATCACTCTCGTAAGATTGTTTTGTTGTTCCGTAGTTTTTATCTGCTGCAAGGAAATTATGCAGTGGTCTCTTATCTGATAAAGAACGAAATTGTTCGAACCTCTTATCTCGTTTCGCTGCTCTTGATGATTGTGATACACGTGCCGCGAGATTGTATTTTTAGAAAATTGCTGTGAAATTCTGCGAATGTACAACGCTTTCAATTAATTCTCAGCTTGTTCGTAATCTCAAGGAAAGATTAAAAATCTTCGAGGCGGAAATGTTAATCCTCGAGATCGAGATATCTACCGTGTTCTTTTATATGTTTCAAGTATCAATTACGATTTTAAAATATTTTACAAATCAATTATACGCTTGAAGTGAGATAATTATTGCACTATATTTCGCAATATTTAATTTATTTATCGTAACTTGGCGTGTAAAAGGATTATAAAAAACATCAGATAAATGTTATAAATTCCTTCTCTGTTATTTTCTGTCATAAAAATTGACAATTTCAAAGCGTGTTATTATATTCGAAAAAATCATACGTTCAACGATGGATAATTAAAATTCGGAAAGTTTCGTCAGTCGTAAAAATTACGTATATTAAAAAGCGAGCAATAATGAATCGTGTATAAAATCCGTGAAACACGTTATCATGGTCTTATTATCAATTACACACGAAATTATCAGGGCAACACGTTACATAAATTTATTATGAATATGCATGCGATCCGACGTAACTTCTCTTCATCACTGATCAATGCAAATTGGATACCACGAATTAAGCGCAAGATGACAGGATGGCGAGATTGCAACAACCGCAGGGCGATCCAATGTCGTATACGCCATAGGATACGGTCCCATTCCCAACACTTCCTCCCATCTTTCCCATTCTCCAAAATAATAAATCGAGAAAATCATATAGATTTATAGAATCAGAGAAATCCCTTGAATCTAGTACGATTCCAAACACGTATGTGCCTTGTGAAATAATTTTTTACTTTAAATGATAATTTTATAATAGAAGCATCTTCTAATTACTGTCAAGCTTGCAAAAAATCTTTTCTAAAAGTAATTGCACGTGGTTTGTCTACGACGATAAATTTTTCGAGTTTGAATAACATTTTCAAGTAACAAATGATTTATTTCCATGGGTTTGTGTATCGCAAAGGGATGTTATAAATTATAGTAAATTGCAAAGTGAATTTTATAAAATGATAGTTACAAATTACACAAGCGTGTTTAAATAATTTTCTCTAATTTACGCTATTTTTTTCCATTTTTTTCCACTCTTCTCTATTTTCCAATTTTGCAGTTGAAACTAAAGCGAGACAACAATTGACGTTAATGTGAAAATTTCTGCAACGATGAAATTTTTCGCAGATGGCAACAATTTGATGACACTCCCTTCCGAGCGAAAATTTGATTTCAAACCCTGATCAAAATTTTAAATATACATTTCTTTTGTTCGCGCTTGCGTTTCAAGCGTTTATGATTGATGCAACTGCGACGTGATTAAATTCATTATCGAGGGAAATAAATTTTAAGAACGTTGAACGCGAAACTGTTTAACGAGTCGGTGATTTCCATCGAAATCGCGATTAATCGAGTCGTTCGACGGTTTGGAAACGTTAAGTGTCTAGAGGCTTGGAGCTAGAAATTGATTTCTGCGTCGACGAACCGGAGACACGGAATTTAGCGAATAAGCTGCTCCACCGGAGAGAAAAAGGACGCAATTTCGACTGTTCTTCTGTGACGCTGCGAATCGATTACTCGAAGAACAAGGCGCACTTTTCTTCCAACGAAAGGGTGAAGTCTCGGCAAAAGGAACGCGTGGAATTTCAATTTCCAGGGCCCACCTATTGATAAATGCCCTCTCCATTAATTGTTTTGTTGAGTTTAACCCTTTAAACTTCACGCTACATTAGCGATTCATTTATTCTAGCCGTCAGGTTAGCGATTTGTATTATCCTTTAACCTTTAAACCTTTGTATGTATGCATTTTCTACTAATTAGTATTCTAGATTTATTGTCAAAATAAAATGATTTTATTATTATTTAGATTTTTTTACAGATTATATTGTATAATAAAATTTTGAGAATTTGAACGTCGAGACATATTTAAATTTTTGAGCTATATGTATTATTCGTTTTTTAGCTTCATACATAATTAGGTTACGATTACTTTCTGCCATGACTTGAAAAAATATAACGAATTTATTTACTATATTGGCGAGAAGATCCATTAGTATAATACGCAAGGAGAAAGATAGTAAGCAAGTAAACGAGTAATCAATTAATTACAACTTAATAGCTAAGATTATTTCTGGCTAGTACGTAATTAACAAAAAGTGACTAAGGAAGCATTTGAATAGAATTTAAATACGCAGGATTACTAACTAATGAAATAATAACGAAAACAATGAATTTTTCCTAACGATAAACGAGCCGTTTAAAAGGCATATTAATCAATTTCGTAAATCGAAAAGCAGGAAAAGACGATGATATTCTAAGCACCACTTTTTGAAATTCACCTTAAATCGCGACAAATTATAGAAATAAATAATTTTAAAATGAACAAAAACCGACATAAATGAAGTACGTAAGAAGGACGATGAGTAATAGCAGCGAACAACTGGTTTACATCGTTTTAACTCTCAACCAGTTGAATATTTCTAGTATTTATCGCGAGATTTCCGCTAAGAAAAAAGAAGAGAATGAAACTTCAATCCAGAATCAATTTAATTTAGTAATGTAACCTTAAGATAAGAAGAAGCTGTGAATCTACTCTAGAAGCTTATAAGATCACAATTTTCCAAGATTTCTGCATCGATTCAATAACGTACTCGATTCAATCTGTCGATGCATCCATTTTACTCGCCTCAAGGAAAAGCGAGGGATAAGGAAAGTGAAATTTCTTGATATTTTTTGTTGGCTGGCGAAGGAGCCAATCGCAATCGAATTTATCGAAAAATGAGTCGATTTGCTTGTGTAAAGTGATTACCATAAACGTTCTATGGTGGTTACGGAAAGCCTCGAGAGTTATAGAGAACGTGTCGTCCGTTGCTCCAACTTCCGCCAGCCACAATATTCACCAACCTCTGTAAACATCTGTCGGCTCTTTGTAACTCGGTTTAATCGGAAACTCGTTTAACTGGCGGCCAATTTTTTCTTCTTGAAATACCGTGGACGCTTCGAATATAATTATTCAACTTTGCTTGTCGACCAACGCTTCTCTTCCAAGCTGAAAATGCAAATATTAAGCTCTTCCAGGCTCGGAGTTATTGGCTGTTTCCAGTGAAATTTGTAACATTCAACGCATTCTATTTTCGCCAGGTGGTCCACCTTTCACGTTATTTCGTTGCATTTTTCGTGACTTATATCGTTGATTTAATAGAAAAATGACCGAGTTGAAAAGAGAAAAAAGAAATAAACCTCTTTAGCAGTTTCCTACAATTTGGCAACCATCTTCGAGTCGAAAATAGTTAACATAATCTTGTCAATTATCTGTGTTAATGCTACAACGATCGATTATCACGATATATTACAAGATCAATCTCGTTGTCATCGCTGTTACGTTAAATTCATTTTCACGAACAGAGAACAAGTTTTATGAGCTATGACGTTCTTCCTACTAAGTAGTGTAAGTAATTTATTAGCATAAGCAATTAAGTAATATAGTAGCTTTTTTACAACTTGGCTAAAATTTCGGGGTCGAGGGTGCTTAATATAGCCTTGTTAATTATCATTTACTTTGTTAATATTTAATTATCGTATATTTATATATGTTAATTATCAATTTCATTATCTAAACTATGACATTCCACCTGTTAAATAATATAATTTTGTGAAATGCCAGATTGATGGAGGCAAATACTACTTGTTCATTGATTTTCAGTGGTCGTTCAGTTTTAGTTAAGCTAAGTAGTGCAATTTAATTGGATGATTATGATGCTCCTATTGTGGGAGATTAATAGACAAATACCATTTGTTCGTTGATTTGCAGTGGTCGTTCACTTTTAGTTAAGCTAAGTAGCGTAATTTCGTCGAACGATTATTTAGTATAGTAAATTACTAGAAAAAAACTATTTGTTCATTGATTTTTGATGGCCGTCCACCCTTCATGCTACTTTATTACGTTCTTCGCGATTCACATTGTCAGTTTGCTATATAGGTGAGCGACACGATTAAGAAAAGTGAAATTCTCTTTTTCTCCGGTGAACCAGTTTGAAATAGAAAATCAGGAAATTAACTTCTTCTCGTATGCTATTCAAATGCTATCTGATACACGTAATTATCCGATATTTCCATTATATTTAATCGCTGTGCTAGAAATATCCAGTTCGCTGCCTGAACACAATAAAATCTACATTTTGAAAAGCCTCTGCACGAATAAAGACGCATCGAGGGCCAGCTGTCAACGAGTTTTATACGACTGTCGAATAGTTGATGTCGTCGGGTAACGCGTTAATTAGGAATTAATTGAGCCCCGGCCAATTATCGATCCAGCGTATTTCCGGTGTCGCGAATATTCTAATATTTATGCAATTATTCAATGTAACAACGCGGCACACTTGTCAAGTTCTCGATTTCCGCGACACTTTACACCGAAACGATTCAGTCCTCGATCGTGTTCCCTCGTTAATTGCCCAATTAATTAAGCGTTATTGACGCGTGCAAATGTACGTGCAAACACGACACACAACTCGTGCATAATCTTTGCTCTACTTAACGGCCAAGCGGTTTACACAGATTTACACGCGAGACCTTCGATAACGTTCTACGAAATATTTTCCACCGGTTGATTAATTCCTCGTTCGTTACTATAGAAAATTTATATGCTAAAATATTCCGGCGATATTTTATTAGCCAGCCGGTGTTCTTCAAACTATCCATCTATAACGATAACAAGTTTCTACGTTATCATGCTGCAAGCTTCTGTTTCTGGGAACAAAATCATTGTAAATGCGCGAATTATGGAAAATTGGAAAACTCCTATCGTTGATTTATAGCTTAAGTCGATTTTTAGAATATAGACATATGACTATGAATTCGACGTAACGATCGTAATAATTAATTCGATATAATGTGACACGATTTGAAAGTTACATAAGTTATCGTTTCGATATCTATTAAATTTTACTTTTATCTCTGTATTACTATGCTATTTTATTCCGCTCGGTATGTTACGTTATATTAGTGCAGGTCAATTTATTTACAAGTATATCGCGTGGCTTTGTGTACTTACGGAACATTTAAATTACCATGGATCTACCAGATTTATGATATTTATATTGTACAAACATATCGTTAGAATATTTAGAGATCTGAATTTCTATTTTAAAATTGCAATAGAAGTGTACGTAAAAAATGAACAGGTAATTTTCTAATGATAATCTAATAGGCGAGGTGCATTTAGAAAAATTACTAGCTGTTAGATTTTTATTCAAGAAGGAATGCAACGATCAATTATAATTCTATTGTTGTAAGAGAATAATTCTTGAACTAAAATTCTGGTTACAAATATGTGCGAACGTAATACGTAGCTGTTGTCGGAATAATAAAAGCAAAATTAATTCGCTTATTTCAAGGATAGCTGATAAAACACTGAATCAACGTAACGGTTGAATTTCACGCATTTACAGCCGGGGAGTACAGTTTGAATTCGATTAATTAACGACGCGCGACATCGTACCGGTTACAGTATTTATTGATTTTCCGCAAAATTTGCAATTAACCGACTCCCTTCCCCGCTTTACAGAAATTAATTTAACCGCAAGATAAAATTACTCTTCGATTATTCGCTGTACATGTATGTAAGCCAACGACAGAACCTGCCAATTTGAACAAAACGAACCGATAACAGATTTGATTAATTAATATATCGTAATGACAGCGCGTCGTTAGTAATAAAATATATTTCGATAAAAAATGTATTTGTAATCAGAATTACTCGCAACACGTAATGCATAAATCGCATTTATTTCATTTTGAAATTCAAATGAAAAATTATGGAACACGTTGTTATTTATAATTTTCTACTATTTTTAAGTACTTTCGTTAAGAGTTTCGAAAATTTGTACTGCGTGTTGTTGTTGTCTGTTTAGCTAAGTTGCTAACGTAAATTCTCATTGTAGATTGCCATTGCAAATTGTCAATATAATTTGTCGATATAAATTGTGAATGTATAAATCGTCATCATATAACATATTGCCAATATAAATTATCCATATAAATCGTGAATGTATAGGTGGTTATTGTAAATTCTCAATAAAAATTGTCAGTGTAAATTGTCAATGTAAATTATGAATATGCAAATTGCTACTGTAAATTGTCGATATAAATTGCCAATATGTAAACTGTTATCGTAGATTCTCAATAAAAATTGTGAATATAAATTGTCAATATACCTAGGTTGTCATCGCACACTGTCAATATAAATTGTGAACGTAAATTGTCGATATACCATATGTTGTAAATGTAAATTGTCAATATATACTGTCAATGTGAATCGTCGATATAAATTGTGAATACGTAAGTCGTCAATAGAAATTGTGAATCTGTGAATTGTCAGTACAAATTGTCAATCAAAAATTGTGAATGTAAATTGCCAATATACCTATGTTATGTCAATGTAAACTGACAATATAAACTGTGAATGTAAATCGTCGATAATGTGAACAATGTAAATTGTCAACAATGTGATCAATGCAAAATGTCAATAATGTGGTCAATGTAAATTGCCAACGTATATTGTCAGTGTAAATTAACCGTATACGTTGACGATACAAGTTATCGATATATATAACATTCTATCGAAACTGGCCGATAGAAACCAAAAACATGCGGACGATTGTCCCTATTGTTAGTGAAACTAATAAACTTCACGAATTCGTAAATAAGTCAAACTGGCGCGAACCTTGCCACCTGCAGGAACGTAATTTGTCAGTCCAACAACCTAATTGAAATATTTATCCCGAAAACTCCGCACAACTAAGTAACTTTCCCTCGATATTCACCCCAAATGCTTTGAACCAAATAAATTTTTCCACTCGGACCTCCCGCCGATACTCTCGTTTCCATTTAATTTCCAACATACTTCGATCGATATTGTATTTCCGGAAATATTTCAAGCGTAATTAGAGAGCCTTGCGCTCACTTTCCTCTTTGAATCCGCGTTGTCCTAATTCTCGCGGTGTATATAGAGCGTCGTTGCGGGTTCCGTGGCTCTTTTGAAAAAGTTTTTGCGCTTCTTTCAAGAGGTCGTTTCGAGTCAATAGGCCATCCGACTTGAGGATTCGGCCAGGCCAGCACTGGAGGAGCCGTGCAGAGGACAGAGACGGGGACGAGGAACGGAATGGTTCAAATATTTGACCAAAGGGTGACCACATCGAGAGAGCGTAGATGGCTATCTTTAAAATTCAGTGCTCCTGTCGGTGTAACGGGTGTGTTCAGAAGTTCCCGCCATTTTCTGCTGGCCTCTGTCCACGAGAATGGAATTTCGGAGGTAAAAGCTAGTCGAAGATGCTCGGTGAAACCGACAGATGTCGAGATAACTATTGGAAAAGTTTCAAGATGGAGAAACTTGTCGAAAAATTCAGCTGGGTACAGAACAATTCTCGTATCGATGTGAATCCTGACTATCGAGGGAGATTACGCTATACGCTCCAGTTCAAAGTGTATTTCATCCTATTTATTAGAGTGTACAGTGTTAGATACACGTAACGATTAATCGTAGGCAACCTGCAGCGTTTATGCCTGAAACTCGAAATTTCCCTCGTAAATTTCTTTGAAGCGAATCTTCATTGCTGCGAAGGAACGTTCGAAACGTTTGACTCGAAGTTTCTTCGTCTAGCGTTTGTGAAGACTTGGATAGGTATTTCAAAATTTTGTTAGAATATTTTGATATTCTAAAATGGTACAAAAAATGGCGGATATCAACGATATAGTTTGGCTGTGCAAGGAACGAAGAAATATGTTAAAACATTTGTTACGTTTGCCGAAGAACTCTGACAAATTTTATACTTCACCATTTCCAAGATGATAAAATCCAATAACATCCTCATGTAAACCTAAACAAAAACGTAGCATGGAATAAAATAAACTATATACTGTATGTTAAAGATAATAATAAAATAAAAATAATTATGCTATAAATAATAATAGTAATTTGACGTCGTATTCATCATCTCTATTTTCTTTCTCTGCGTTTCTTTTTTTAATGAAAAGCATGTTCAATTTTCCCACGTTCTCCGATCGAGATCGTTAAAAATGATGTTTTACGCAATTATGCATAACCAGATGAGAAAACGATAGCCAAGAATGACTGAGGTAAACGAACGTGGGAAAGAAATAAACTATACTTCAATACGACTACTGTTACTTGGTAAAATGTAATATTCGTTCTGTCTGTTGAAACAATTAATATTATGAAAATTAACGAGGATCGGAGTATACGAAGTATTATCCAGGAAATGATTATTCCATCGTATAATAAATACGTGAAGCAACGCGAGACGCGCCTGATCCTTTGATAATATTATAATAATCGGTTCAAGTGTAACAAGCGATCCCATGTTAATAAGAATGATTAACATATCGTGAAAGATCAGTTCTCACAGAGTTCAGCACGAGTCAAGGGCTATTTATCAAATGCTGAAAGAAATGAAATCCCTGTTACGTTCTCTGCAACCGAATTGTATCGTCCAATTGTTGAAAGGTTTCTGAACTGCGAGGAAGACGTAGAAAAAGTTGTTGATCGAATGTTTCGTTTCAATTTTACGTCGAAGATTTTCCGCAAACATTAAAAATGTTCGTATTTATCGAAACGAGAATGAGATTAGAATATAAACATTCGACAACTGCGACGGTTTTAAAATACGCTTTTAAAATAGAAATCTAAAACAGCCGGAACACACGAGATATATTGAGATGAATGTTCATTGCGAAATAAATCGAGCGTCGTTGGAAAATATGTTGGAAAAATAGGACGACTCTTGAAGGTACAAACTGGTTAAAAAAGTGTTTAAGAAAGAGTGGTCCCGACGAAGAGAAGTTTGATCAAGACTAAGAAGTTTTGGCAGCAAGTAGCATAGTCGATGTGCTAACTTCACGGAGAACTTTGCTGTGTGCCTCTTACCCTTTCTTCAAGGCCGTCATGGTCGCTGTTTACTAGGGTTGCTATTGTCGAGGTGAACGAACTCGTAAGTTCGTGTAAACAAATCAATTCCGCAGTAAAAATTACCTATTTGACTGACTATTTTCTCGTTCTTCCCTTCTTCTTCTTCGTGATTGATCAAAGTTTCTGTTCTTTTTTATTTCTCATTTCTAAAGTTGCAATAACATACGGGAATAACTAGCGATCATACTTATTTACATGGAATTGACATACATATAGTGACACATAAATAGGGAAAGTCCGTGCGTCAAATTCAATTTGGTTTGTAATCATTGCTCGAAATAAAATTTTGGAAGCTTCTCTATGTTTATAGTTGGAGCAGAAAAAGAAAATGTATTTTTAAATCTTATGCTATAGAAAAAAGATAGAAATGCTGTTACATTAGATCAAATTAAATCTGTCGGAATTAAGTAAAATAGTCAATCTTCTCTTGGAACAAAAATAAATAAACAAAAAAAAAGTTAAATACAGTGAATATTCCTTATTCACTTTACCAAAAAATATCCGAATGTTTCTATTTCTACGCTCCAAGTACCCATCGATCATAAAGCCAGCACATGAATAACGAATGAGTATAAATAAGAAATGTACGTGTATTTATACAAGATTTTCACAAAACACTTGACTCTCGATCCACTTGATACGTTATAATGAAAATACAAATAAAAAAAAAAAAATCGGAGAAACGTCAGGGAGCTTTAGCAAACGAGACTACGCGCTCGTTAACAATGGAAAAGAGCATAAAGCGTGAACGAGAAACGTTATGGAATCGCGACGAGGCGTGAAAGATGCGTCGTGACGCGTTTAACACGAGTCGAGAGGCGAAGAACTCGGAAAGGAAATCCATTCATGAGTCTGATTCCAGCGCCACTGACATCGTAACTCTCTTGCTCATCCTTTTCCTGTTATTTCAACCCTAACTCGCTCCAATACCATCCGTCAATGGATCTTGTCCCTTTTTACTCTGTTTCGTCCTTACACAGAAGCCTTTGCCTATTGAGTCTTCTGCGACAGTGCAAGGAAGACACACGAGAAGAATTCGTTCAAAATTTCTTGAAATCGTCAAAGAACAACGACGCGCGTATACATCGAACAGACGACAATGATACAAAACCGATATTTGCTTCAAAACACGATATATTTATACTCTATACATATAACACTCAATTTAATTGGTCTAATTTGGTATTGTTCGATTAGTTAACGGTCAACCGTAGAGCGTGAAAGGAACATTTTTGCAAGTACTTGTTTCTCGTTGGCCTGGCACAAACTCAAACGTGATTCACCAAGACAACGTAAGAGAATCACGTGTCAAAAATTGGTGCAACTTGTATGTTCTGCCCCATCTACCGTATTCACTCGATCTTGCACGCTCAGGCTATCGCGTATTTCGCTCGTTACGAAACCTCAACAGTAAGAACTTGTGTTCTTTGGAACACCGGGAGAACGAATTGGTTTCTTTTTCTCGCAAGACCGAGCAATTTCACGCCGAAGGAACAACCAAGTTATGACGAACGCGGCGAAAAGTCATTGGCGAAAGCGGCGGTACGTAGATTGAAAACGATATACGTAAAGGAGAAAACATCTTTCAGTTTGACCGTAAAAACAGAACGAAGGTCTCCGTTCAAACCAATTCTAATTGTAACTTGTTAGAAAAAAAAAAAAAAAAGAAAATCAAGTTTGGTCCGATTTTAAAAAAGTTACTCTGTTTCAAAGGGCGCGTGTGCGTTCAGTCTTGCTCGTCGCCGTAAATGTTGAAGCGTGCGGTTGAAACACTACGGTGACCCGTAAAAATAGAATGGACGAACGAGATCGTAGCGAACGTAACAAGCAATTATAATTAATATGCCCCCGACAGGAAATCACCCCTGGCATTTTGCAGCCACCTTACGTGGTCGTTCGTGTGTGTGTTCGCGTTTGTTTGCTCGGCTATGGGACGTGTTCGAGGGGAAATCAATATGCGAGGCGATGTGTGTGCGCACGTGTTTGACAAACGCGCGATTTTCCTCAATTCTGCATCACGCGATTGTTCGTAATGATTTATTCGACCAAGAGCACCGAAGAGGACTAAGTTCTGGGTTAGGTTTCGTGTATGGAAGAATGTGAACGATTTGCTCATGTTGAAACCTTCAGCTGGATTACCGTATCGGCTCTCGAAATGCAAAACCAAACGAGAAATTGCAACATCTGAACTTGCAATTTCTTTTCAAATTTTTCGGGTACATGCGGTTCGTGCACGTGTGTGTGTTTAAATTTTCTTTAATTCGAAAGATACGGTGAACATCTATTTTGGCGAATACATTATCCTATTTGGTAGAATCTTTTTCTGATTTTAATAATACTTTTGGAAAAGACGCTGCTAATGGACCGTGCCATTCATCTATCGACTGTCAAAATCATCATCTATCAAATAACAGCGAAGAACGGAGTAAGTAAAGATTTAGTATAATCCAGAATAACAAGATTTATCCGAAAATAGTAGTCGTGACGTTATTCGTTAAGAGCGCGTTGAAATCAAAAATACGGTGCTTGGATGAAATTTAATCGAATGAAAATCAACGTTGAACTTACTTCTGAGTAAATTTGTACTAAGAAAATTTGACACGTTACATGATACGACTGAGTCTAGGAATCTTTAAATCTTATTTTGAAATTTGTATTTACTGAAAGATAATTCGCCAAGAACGGATATTCGAATAATGGAATAAGTGGGCAGTTTAAAGAACGATTTTTGTGGTTAACGAGATAGCAAGGAAAGGGGGCGAAAGGGAACGTGACGAGACAAAAATCGCGGCGTTTTATCACTGGCGCCCTGTCACTACGATTTCCATTAGTTTTTTCCGCGCTGATTAACAGCAAGTGCATGGCAACGTGAAACTCGAGAAAGGGGTAATTAAAAGGCGACTGGGTAAATTATAACTTTCGATTACGAATGGATTTTCAATTTCGCGCCGGTGACTACCGTGTGAACGCGGAATTTCCAACTTGAAAATTAGTTTGCAGTCGCGTAGTTGCAAACGCTTTAGCAAATAGGTCAACGTAAATAAAGCCTTTAGGACAATTCATTACATATCGCAGACTAACGCTGATAACGAAAATGTTTCATGTTTACCCGATGTTTCTCGCTTATACTTTGGCCTAACTTTTCCTCCTTTTCCTACGAATCGTTAAATTTGAATTTTCTAATTGTATATAATATTCCCACGAAAAATACCGTGTTATCCTCATCTACGCACAAGTTGTACAAATCTTATCAACTGAATTTTTCTGATATTTTTAAATAAATCATATTTCAAATTTCTTTGACTTCTTAATTATCATTTCTATCTTTACTTTTTCGACAATGAACCTATTTATCGTTATATATAGCTGAAGCTAATGTACAATAGCTTTGGCTCAGGATAGTAGTATCTAAACTTATAAGGAGAAACTGTTCGAAATTATTCGTTGTATGATTGCAAAGAGAATAATGAAAAATTCTCAACGCTTCTTCCTCTTCTCCTATGCTCTATGTCCACATTTATCTCATTAGCGATCGTTTGGTTCGTGCTAATTAGATTTTCTTGAACACATATTGACTCCTTTCAGGTAGCTTATCGTATTTCTAATGAGGTCTTGCTATGTTAGCAGGTTTGTCTGGTTTTATGTGATATTTCTCTATTTGGAGTTCTATTCTTCTAAACAATCTAACGAAACTAAATTTTATAGAAGAAATATTTGTATGAGATTTAATGTCATCAAGTTTTATACGAACCACGCTACAACTAGATCTTGAAGATACATATCTCACAGAATCTGCGTGAATGAAGAATCTGAAGAGTTGAGATAGACATCACACGTGTAACTTAACTTAACGTTCTCGACTTCGTTAATACAGTTTCACAGACGTTAAAGGTCTTATCTTTTTACTTGCTTCTTATTTCGCCCGGTATTTTCAACATTAGCACATTGAAATTTTCTGAATGTGCCTTGTCACTCATCAAGCATCGCTTATCTACGCGTCCGTATCTCAGCATCGTTCCTATCCATTTACGGTAGTCAAATAAATTCCTACAAGGAAACGAATCATGAAAAGGAAAGGCACGTGCTTGTATAAATCAACATCAACGAGTAGAGAGATGCTTTTTATAATTAGTTTCATGACACGACGTTATCAAACTTTACATTTTCCCCTTGAAAATCAGATTGAAACGTATCAAAAGGATAGCTAGAAAGAAATTCCGAGACTTCCCGACTTTAATCTGCTACTTTGACAATTAATACAGCGTTAACGCTAGAATTACCAAAGGTCAAAGCAGCTTCGGTTAAAACGATCAATTTGTAATTTTTTATACAAATTTCAAAGATTTATCCGGAATTTTCCTGATAATTGACACCGTCATAATAACAAAATTTTGAAAACGTGTGGAAAGTTGTACAAAACGAGGAAACTGACGAATTCGGGTTTGGTAAACAGAATGTAAAACCATTTTACACATTGACAAGTACCAGTCATTTTGACTGGTATTGGTATAAATAGCCATGATACAAGATTATTTTGATTTTGAATAAATTAAAAAGAAAAAATAAAATTTTTATTTCTTTAGTTATCGCTGCAAAAGTCATTACATCATTGCGGACGAAAAATGTAACACGAAGTAGGAATTTTAAAATAAAATTGTAAAACCAGTCGTTCTGACTGTGTGGTAGTTCTAGTTTTAAAACTTATTTTTCCTCATTATGTACTTACATATATATTTCTTTTAAGTTCTATATACTTTTTTGTATAACTTCCGTTTCAATTTCTTTTTTAATACAAATTCTACAGTTTAGTCATCGGTGGATCTAGTGTTAATAAAGATCGTTTACTATACAGAGAACCCGCGATAAAGAAAGAAAAGAATAAAAGAGAAAGAAAAAAGATTTTCGCGTGTTTACTCTTACACGATCGGCTCGTCCATTTTCCGTGGCCAAGTTCCCGCGGAAAGGTGAGGCGGAAAAATGGTGGAGATGGCTCTTTTTATAGGAGCCACCGTAAATCGATGAACAAAAACAAAATTTCAAGGGAATTCAGTACTTCAAAAGGAGGACTTTGCCGAAGCTACCGGAGTCAGAGCTGCGTAAAGAGAAAACAAGAAAAGTGGAAAGGAAATCTGGGCCGCTGTCGAACTTTGTTTTTTAATACAGTCTTTGGCGATTGGTTTAATTAAAAGCTAGCTGAGGACAGCTTTCAAACGAGTTTATAAAATTGTATATGTCATTTTCAGGATAAAGTGGATTCGTATTTTTCAATCGGTAGACTTCCCAAGTTCGGTGAACAAATAAATATTCAGAGAATATATTTTCCAACGCGCGTGAAGTTCGTACGCTTTCCGAGCGTCGACATTTTTCAAATTGCCCCGACAAATTTCGTTCGAGCTCGCAAAATTGATTGTCGACCTCTCTAACTTGGTCATCAATCACCTCGATCAAGAAATAAATATTCACTGGAGGATAATAAAATTTTGTTAAACGTGTATTACACGCTACTTTTATAAGCCTAAATATTCTGAAGCTTCGATCATCAAAGATTCCAATCTCATAGTTCTTGTTACTACCATTATTTTATGGATTATTATACTGCGGATTTTTATGCATTTCTACGGGACATTTGAAAGCAGAAAATTGCGAAGAAAAATATACGAAATGTCCAAAATACAGCGCCTTTTACAATATTCGGTAGGTAGAAGAACTATCTTCCACAGAGGTTCTGTTTTTTTAAACTATATTTAAATTATACCGAGTGACTCGTGGACGATCGACTGCCAGGTGATTTTACGCGTAAAAATGAGTCGAAAAGAAAGAATACAATTTTTTCGTGACGTTTTGTTACGGAGAAAATCAGTTTTCAAAGTATGACGAGTATATGTAAAGTTAGCTAATTTCGTATAAACTTAACAAAAGCAAATAATTGACGAGAGGTTAAACTACGCGTGAAGATAAATAAAAAATGTAGAATAAAATCTCTTCACAAGATGCTTTGTTTTCGAGAAAAGTAAATTTAAAAGTATATCATGTCCGTGAACTGGTAGTTCTGAACTGAACGTGTTCAAACTTTATTTTCTTGAAAATGAGCGCTTATAAGGAAAAATTTTATTTCGTGTTTGTGACTTATTTCCTTGTATAATAACCTCCTGCCGATACCTAAACGCATAGCTAGCCTGTATTTGACCAAGTTTAAGTGTACTTGGCAAGTGTTCAAACTCGATTTTCTTGAAAACAAGGCCTCGAACGAGAAAATTTTATTCTTCCTTTCCAAGCCATTTTTACACGTACAATCACCTCCCGGTCGATCGTGCACGAGCCACGGGACACTCCGTATATTTTAACTGACTGAAGCGGTTCGTAGATTTCTAATAAACGAAACAAGCGTATCAAAAACTTAAAAATTGCGAAACTTCAATGAGAAAGAACTCGGTTTCTATGTTATTACTACTATAAAATTACGCATTCTGATCAATCGAATAGAATTGGTAAATTTATAACGAAAAAGATAAGCCTGAAACCTGCGTCAAGGTAAATCTTGCCAGAAAATACCGTCAGCTTTATCTACAAGATACATTCTACTCCAAGATAGTCTTCAACCCCTAGACAGCATGATGTAACGTCAAGCATCGCTCAAGACGAACTTTACCAATACGAACTTTCTCAAAAAGGATGCGTCTTGCAGACGTAGCTAAACAAAGTCTAGACTACGTGGCGACAGCTTCGGGACAAGTTAAACTTCGTAAAAATAAAATTCAATGGTTACTTAAATCTAGATTCGTTCGTACGAACTGATATTCAGCTGTGCGCCTATAAATCGCAAGACAGTAGTTGCCAATTTTGAACGTAAACTCTAAGCTTGTCAAGTATATTATTGGAATTTGGAAATGGAATTTAAATAGAAACGTGTCTCATTCCTTAAATGTTGTGGCACGAATGATTTACTCGAGATATCGTGTACTATTACGTACTTTCGCGTTATTACGTATTTTTTCATATTTAAACCTTCGATAAATTTGCATAAACGTTCGCAGTCTACTTATGTCAGATTCGTCTTAAAAATTACGAAATACATTTATTCCGATTTTTAAGTTTAATGTAGTGTATATGTTAAATGCTCATGAAATATTGATACTCAATATCTAGACTATATGGATGTTTATGCAAATTTATACGTGTATGAATTATGAATACAATTAAGAAGATAGAATCTCGGCAGAAATATCCTTCGCTCGCTGGATATTGTTAACAGCATCGTAGTTTGAAGACTCAAAAACGCACAGAATACACCTAATCAAATATGTTAATATATGTTTGAGAAATTTAAACCAAAAAATATTCAAATATTCAAATATCGTCGATCATAAACGCATATACACCCGCAGTCCATTATAACCGATATAAAACGACAATAAATCAGCTGATATCATTAACACGACAACATACAAGAGTATACATCTCTCATCTTTCACAAACTTTCGTACGCTGTATACAATGCGATACTCGCTTGAAACAAATCACTTAATCATCACTATGCAAGATGAATAAACCTTTCTACAAAGATGAACATGCTATGATGGCTGTTCTGATAGCAGGCTAATCCCCATGAATGTATCACTGGTGACCAAATATCATTGAAAATGCCTTTCGAAGCGTGTAGCACGCAGAGAATCGTGCAATGGAAAACCCAGGCAATTTCAGAAGCCCGTCTAATTGCGGATGTGTTGGCAGACGCGTACGAATAACTAATCAGTACAAATGTCACCGGTTGTGTGCACTGGCTGCATGTACACACGTTCGCAGTTCCGCAAAGCGCGCCTTGTGTGTGCCATTGCAACGACGAATATGCCCAGCACGTGCAACTTAACGTCGCCTGTAACGAGGACACCATCGAATCTGTTCGACCGCTCACGGTTTACTGCTTCCCCTTGTCCCTGACCATGCTGTTTCCGTTCAAATACCGCCAGCTTATTACCCGTCCATCCCTACGCAACCAACTGGGTCACACAACTGAAATAATCAAATCTCCTCCAAGAATTTGCGTAAAATCTAATGAAAACGATCGACGATTTGTAGATAATTTTTTGATGACATTGTTGGAGATTCCGTTCGAGTTTTTATCGTAGTTTCGAATAGGCGAAAGTCGTTGGGATGATATTTTAGATCGGAGAAGAAATATAATTGACAAAGGATTCAATAAAAATTTGATGATTTTTAGGAGATTCGAATTCCTAAGAATTTGATTGAAATTTAGCGTTTGATGTTTCCCCGGAAATATTTTAAGGGGATGTGCAACCCTAGTCTAAAAAAAAGAAAAAAATAGTGTAAATTTAGCATTTTTTTTCAACTACAAATATTTTGTAAAGGATCAAGAATTTTATGGCGAACTTTAAACAACATCTAAGCTCTGTGTCTGTATTTTTTTTATCAGATAAAATTAGAAAATGACCAAATGCTACGACATTTTCTGACTTCATATCCAGCGGAACCTTGTTTTTGCTCGTAGCCAGCGGTACATGTGACTGGATTGTACAAAGTAAAAAGTCTGTGTGCAAACTTATACAAAAATAGATTATCTTTGATACAGCGTATGATTTTTCAATAATTTTGAAAAATAAGAAAATGGCAGCTTATTAAGGACGATAGTTTATTTCTTCGGTGGAAAAGTTCAACTTTGAAGATTTATAAAAATTCAACGGATTACGACATTACAAAAATTGCACGTTGCATTGTAGATAACGCTATGCAGAATAATGCGTGAAAGTTTCAAGTTAATCGGATGAGGAGTTTCGGAGATCTAGCGGGTGCAAGGTCGAAAACTATAATTTCGAGAAAAACGCGCCAAAGTTTTAAGTAGATCTTTCCCGGAAATAAAAGATTAAAGAAATAGAAGACACTGGCATTCAGCATTATTTTTTAGAATTATAAAATACCCTTTCGCCACGATATTCTACGCATATCAGGCTTGAAACAAACACAAGAAAGAATTTCGATTTTCTGAAGCCGACGTAATTGCACAGCCTCCTAAATTGGGCAAATATATGTAAAACCAATTTGCTGGCTTTTAGAAGGTTCGAAGTTCCCGGGACTTCGATTACAATTTTAAATTGTAAACAATTCAAATTTTAAAGTTTAAAGTTTTTTGCGAAAAAGTACAATGAAATTTCGAAAGTAAAAAATACAATGAAATTTTTAGCAGACTTTAAATGCCCCAAAATCCGATTCAAGCTTATTGCGAGATATCTCGTACTATATAATATTCGCGATGTTCAGACTCAAGATTAATTCGCAATCAACAACTGGCGATGTTACATTGTAAAGAAACGATATTAACGAAGAGGTGCGTGGGAAATGGGAAGAAAAAAGCGGTACTCGAACGTTTATCAAAACGATGCATCGTGTGTATGGTCGGTGGAGCACGTCTCTCATTAAACGTATCTCAGCAACACAGTGTAATTAGAAGGGCGGTATATTTACGACGACCAGCCGGAAGACGCGGCTTAATTTGATCATGGAAAACAAATCCGCGCCTACCGTGAAATGCTATGCATCCGATGGAAATGTAATCTTGCGAGCTGTCCGCGTAATTAAAATACTTCTACCCAATGGGCCTCGAGTTTCGTGAACGAAACACTGCCGAGAAATGTTATTCGTTTGGATGTTTGATAAAGCTTTATCGTACACGATGTTTAAGCTTTATAGAAAATAAAGCCAAGACGGTATCAAGTATCGGAATTCTTCGTAGATATGATAACACACGGAACGTTTGTGCAAACCTTCTATGGATATTTTTGTACGACGCATTTGAAATTTAATTAGCGGTGTGTCGAGGCCCCATAAAACTACCATGATCGTACTGGTTAAATCTGAAACGAATTTGAAAATATATAAAAAGGTACAAGTCGTGTATTGCAAATATATACATAGATATATTTCGCAGAGATTATCAGAGGACTTAAACAGTTAATAATTTGTAATATCAGTAACGCGATATATAACGAAGCTATAGTGGTTTATCGATTGTTATATGTTCAATGATAGGATACCAATTTTTTACTGAATATATATTTGCCATATTTATATTGGCTAAAAATCTGATCAATTTTATTATATCGATAATGAGAGTGTCAAATGTTTTATATAATGCACATAACACACACGTAAAACGTGTCCTTCGATATCCGCGCAGTAAGAAATCAGAAATTTGCTAGCAATATTTTTTTAGTCTTTTCTTCTTTTTTTCCTACGAAAATTGGACGTTAGACAGTCGAAGCACGGCGGACTTCCATTTATCGAGACGAAATTTTACCTAGTTAGCGCATGGTTGAGTAAATTCCTGACGATTGAATCCACTTATCCGAACGCGAGCTTCTATTATTTGAACGAATAATAAGAAGAAGAAATATTCCAGCAACTGGATCTCACGTGAAAACACCAAGCATCCAATGGAATTCGCAAAAACTACCGCACTTGGAGTCGTATCTTGGCTAGATTCCATTTACAGGCAGTGGTTAAAAATTAACCAAATAAACAACTAAGAAGCGCGCGCATTTTTCCAACACCGCGGAACAGGTTTCTGCCGGTGAGGCCAGAGAAACGATGACAAATCGGAAATTTATGTAACGAAGGCAACATCCGCCACGCGACATCCTGCCTGTCTGGTCTATTATATCTGTTTGATCGGCGAGACTTGCTCCTCTATAGTCTTACGCAATCGATTGTTCGACAGACCAGCCATTAGCACATTTTTCTTGTGTTCGTTGTCAACCTCGTTCCGCTCGATATGAAAACAGATACTGTTGAACCGGAGATGGAAAAAATTTGGCTTTCGACTGGTTTGAAGAGTAACGCAAAGAGTACCGTGGAAAAATCTTGAACTTTTAAAGACACTCGATATCCTTCAAAATACTGTCTCTAGAAAATATAAATTGACTAGATCGGTTGGTTTATTATATTTCTAATTATATTTTTAATTACGTTTACCGATTCTATGTTACAAATTACTGGATGCTTTCCTATAAATTATTCGATCTTGCTATGAAAATTATCCGAATTTAATATGAATCGTGTATTTCTCATTTTAACGTCTATCATATAGAGATGTTAACCGGTGACAAAGTAATTGTATAAAAAATCACTATTCTCTATATTTTGAATTTTCTATGGGCGCACAAATGTCCACAGTGACCTAATCATTACGAAAAATTGTATACTCGTATTTGAAAGGGTTTTCTAAAACTATACTCGACAACCACTGCGTTATTAATGATCGCAGAAATAAAGAAAAAGTCAAATAGCTTTATCGGACTATAAGCGTCAATCAGTCCGTAGATATTTTTGTCCCGACTGCGTTTAATTTTCATGCTTATCCAGTCGAATTTCGTATTCGAATTTCCAGTATTCGTATTTTAAGCATGTTCTTGCCTATTCTTAATCCGTCTTATCTTCGTCGATATATTTAAAAAATAATCGCGGCGTATAATTTCTCGAGAGACTATTAAATACAATTTTAAACGACGATACTATTGGATTCTTGGAAGAGCTGGTTCCATCTTCATTACGAACATTTATCAAGTAAAGAAACGTTCGAATACACGCGCGTAAACAAGCTGCTGTCGTTAAACGGACATTAAAGAGAATTAAGGAGAAACATGGAAATTCATCGATGAAACATATCTCTCATATATCTGAGAAAGAATCGTAGCTGAAACGTACACTTTCTGTCTCTATGCGCTGAATATATTTAGAATATTTTCGAATATTTTAATATATTTTAGAATATTTATATTCATGTCCTAACTTCTATAATATTGACAAGGAATTAAATTTTCATCGTATTATTATATATAAAAACTATTCGAATTTTAATCACCCTAAGAAGCATGATTTTCATCGTATTATTATATATAAAAACTATTCGAATTTTAATCACCCTAAGAAGCATGCAAAAACTATTTGAATATTAATTACCCTAGAGAACAGTGAAAATCTATTTGAAGAAATACATTCGCAAAAAAGAAAAAAAGAGGAGAAAGATGAGAAATTTTTCACGAGAAGAACTGCTGAAATTATAGATGACGAACGGTCTAATTCTACTTGAATCTTTCTTAACTTTCGTCACGAATTGTTCGAACTGGATACATGTTAAAAAGTGCAGGTTTACCTTGCACCTAGACGTTAAGACGAAGGAACTTTTCCAAGTTCTCATATTCAGGAAGATCCATGGAACGCGTTTCGAATTTATTTAAATTTATTCATTCGAGGAAATTATTCGCGCAACTGTTCGCACCCGTGAAACTTCATTTTACGATAATATGCATGCGAATTTCGGAACAAAGGAACCTTTGACCGGCATTTACGCGTCGTTGAACGGACGAAACATTTCTTTGTGAACGATAGAGAGGAAAGAAAAAATATACGAAAAAATATATTCGAATGCGAGCGTATGTGCGTGAAGTTGGACGGTAAAAGGCAGGTAGAAAAAAAAGATAGAAAGAGAGAAAGAGAGTAACTGATGCATCAAGTTTTGAACGCGAAATGTTTTCGCAGCATCCAACGAGCTCGTAGCCGCAGAAACGCGATATTGCCTTTTAGCTGACGATAGGTCTTTCTGGAGAACCGGAAAAGTTTATCTCTGATACGCGGTTACTATATTTGTCTGCAAGTATTGCATTAACAAGCGATTGCGCCACTGTTTTTAACTTGCACGAAAAAACCAAGATTCTATCGAAGTAGAATATTCTTTCTACTTACGAAATTCGATGAACTTATTTTTCTTCGTTTATTATATTATGCGTGTTATGTAAAACACTTCGAAATGTCGTTGGTACTGTAACGAGACCTGATTATCAGGATTACATCGGCGAAGTTTGAAACCAATCTGAACATGCGTATAGAAATTTTATTGGAAATAAAGATATATTTAGGAAATTGAAAGAAAAAAGAGACCACCAGCCTATAATCCTTTTCCCAGAAAGCTTTCGATTCTCTTTTAAAACGAAGAGCATAGAGGAGTAAATCTGGGATTATTAACTTCCGTTACACTGCTAACTAGAAGAGATCTCAAAAGAAGGAAATAATTTATAATATTAAAATATATTATTATTATACAAATATTATTATATTATATATTATATAAATAAATTATTATATATTTAAAATATTCCAACATTTGTAGAAATTTTTTATGAATATGTTATGTGTCTTCTATTAAACATTTTCGAATTTCATTACTACTATCCTGACGTTAGGTCGTAATTAGACTATGCTATATTATTATAGATTATATATTATACTAAAACGAGTATTATATACTGTAATTAAGATTGGTGAAACTTGAAACCAATCTGAAAATACGTATACAAAATTACAAGACGTTCCACAGAAATTACAAAGTGTTTAGACAGTTAATTAATCGCTATATCGATAGTTATCACATTTAAGTTAATTTGAAATGAATTTAAGATGAAATTAAAATATATCGTGACAGGATAATCACCGAAAAATATTCCATCGCAAGCTCATGTGGTTGTCGTACGATACTACTGATTGAAGTATCCTAAAATTAGTTACTTAAATTAGTTATAGTAGAAACCAGCTGCAGAGAACGGAAAAGCAACGCAAGCATGAAATTGTCAAATAACAAAGAATAAATAAAAAGCTTGGACTTACGTCAGACGGAAGAATAAAGACGCTCGAGAGAAAGGTAACAAATTATTCAGCAAACTGTATTCCCAAACAGCCCCGCTCGACTATAAACGATTCTCAATCCAGCCATAACATTCCTATTTCCCGTGCAAATACGCTTTATTCCTCCCACATAAACAACGAGAACCACGAGCAGCCATTTCATAGTTGTTCCGTCTCGTATCTACAAGCGCGCGCGTGCACAATTTTCTCCCATGTTAATTTCAAATTTGGGTACTCGTCTAGAAAAAAAGAAAAAGAAAAGACAACGAAAGGGACGTAGAAATATTTCAAAGCATCTGCGAATTTTACTTTCTCCCTCGAGCGAGGAATTCGCGTGGAATTGCGTGCCATAAATTTGTCGAATGCCAAAATGGATGCCGCCGTGTCAGAAAACAATCGAATTCACAGGGAGCCGAGGGGAGAAGGAAAGAAAATGGTGTCACGGTTATTGGGTCGTTTCATAACGCGCGGCAGTATGTGGGCAAACTTATTCCTCACCGATAAGACCGCGTTCTCAACACAGACGACAGCTTTCGTTCATGCCAAAACAAAGGGAAACTGACAGACGCTCGGCCATCTAAGAGGAAGGTAAAGTGGATTCTTCGGAGCTTTTGTTCCAGTCCAAGTATCGTCAATAGTTGTTCCACGTGGCGGACTAGCCATCGATAATGCGGTAGCCTTCGCGATGTGGTCGAATAAAATTGGTTCAGAAACAATGCTGCGTCAACCACATTCTTATCTCGTAATTAAGAACGAGCCAAACCAGTACGATCACTGTAACTGCACTCTGTCCATAAATCATCTTAATGGCGGTAACATTTTTCAATAGAAAATTAAACTTGGTCTTTGGAAACGAGATTGAAACGTGCTGAATCAAAGATGTTAATTTGCATCATCAGTTGTGATACTGTGAGCTACTGGCTTAGTTCTGTACGTACACTGTGCCCTATTAATTTAAGTTTAGGTTAATTCTACTGTATCGTAGCGTATACCATACAGGTCCAAAATGTATGGATAGTACTATTTGAGTTTGCAACTTGACTTGTTGCATTTTACGCTATTTTATATTATTTTGTTTATCGCTAATGGTCGTAAAAGATGCTTGACGCAGTCGTAAATAAGATACATAATAATACAGTTGCGTCAACATTTCGTTTGTAATTACTTTTTTTGATTTTATGACACAATAGTTGTATTCTCGAATTCTATTCGATGCATATTTTAATTACGGGGAGGAATTTTAAGAATGTCTTCGATATTTTCCTCGAAAATTTATTCCTTTTTCCATCTAGCGATCTTACGATCTTATGAAGAAATCGAAGTATTTTACATCACTGTGATAACCTATTTTTTCCCCAGATACAACTTCCAGTTTTACTAGCGAAAAGAATCTCCTCGTAGCAAGAACAGAAATAACAGTTCTTTGAACAACACTCGCCACCTTTAATCACGAAACAAATTCGATTTTATTTGGAAGGGAGCTGGGGAGAGGATCAAGGTCCCAAAGGTGGGAAACCAGACGCTGGATGGCTCGTGAAAAGAGCGTTGATCGTCGAGATGGGATAGCCGAACAAAAGTTTTTCGTGAGTGGAATCGATTGTAAAAACACTGGTCCCGGTTGCGCAAATGATCGCGCGAATAAAAGGGAGAAAGGGAGAAAGGAAAAAAAAGGAAAAGGGAGAAAAGAAAACGCGGTCAAGACCGATCGATCCTGCCAGATTAATTACAATGCAAATTGATTGCCGCTACTTTTTCGCCGGAAGCAAATTGATTTTCCGTTAATTAAATGTCGCCGTTCGACCCGATCCTAATTAGGATTCTCTCTTCGTCAGTCGGTACTACAAACCGAGATGTGTCCTTCCATCTCTCTTGCCCTCGAGCGATTCGATTCAAGAGCGTCTCTCTAGAAGAGAGATCTGCAAAGCTTTCAAACAGCTTTTCCTCTCCCGAGCCAGAAGAAGCCACGAGAAGCAGAAGAGCAAGACGGACGAAGAAACCGGAAAGAAGACGACGACCAAGTAAAAAGCAAAAAGAAAGAGGTAAGGAATCAGAAGAAGAGGAAGAAGGATAGAAATAAGAAAGAGGAACGTAACGGTGAATGGAAAGCAGAGAGAAATCCAGCTTTCCGCACGAAGGACGAGCCTCGTCGAATAATCGATGGACCTGGAGGATCGGTTCGACCGCACTGGTGGCTTTTTCCACCGTGGAACGAGTCGCAGGTCGGATGTAACGGAGAAACCGAAAGTGCAAGAAAGAGGAAATATATATATATATATAGTTTTTAGTAGCGTGCCGGAGAAGGAGAGACAAGGATAAAGCTAGGCTGAGAGACGTTGCTGTTCCGCCCTGGAAAACAGAGGTGCATTTCTCCCGAGGAAAAGCCATTTTCTCGCCTCGCGCCGCTTGTTTACCTCGGCTCATTTATAATTTCCACTGCACGCTGGCTGCCTCTTGTTTACGACGTCTCAACGAATTCTCCAGCCGAGTCGACGATTCCACCCCGTTCACCGCGTCGGGATACAGCCAGTTCGATTCGAAACTTCCGTCGACCCCCAGTTGTTAACTTCGCTTACCAGACTCTCGATTAGCCAGTTGAGAGACAGACTCGCTGTTACTTTGTACAAGTGCAAGTGCAAGTGGAGCGTGCTGCGGCTCGGACGCGCCAGATAAATTTTGTTTTGACAGAGACACGCACGTGCGTTGGAATGCGTCGAATTGTGCAGAGCTTTTTGTTTTTTATTTACGCTTTACGAGATTTCAGAGAGATGAAGCTTTTAGGTCTCGTATATGCGTATGTAGAGTGGAGCTGGGGCATTTTGATTCGACGCTTCTGCACCAGTTAACCGTATAGTTGCGTACTATGTAATAGTTGAAACTTTCGAATGAATAGCATTAATAATGCACTGTAAAGTCGAACATAAATTATAATCGCTTTTTTATTTGATACTTAACTCGAATCTACATTTAAGCCAAATGTAATCTCAACTTGATCGCAAAAAATTAACGAGAAGTCTCGTTTATCGATTAGCGAGAGAATTTCTCTGAATTTCAGCCAATTTCTTGAATTTCTTATCCGAAAGGAATTCGATCCCCTCCTTCCTTAAGAAATTCCTCTTTTTCCTTCAAATTTACCGCGCGACACTAATTGAGCTACTCAAAAGCCGAAGATTAAAAGAGACCCAAGACGCCCAACGCTGAACAATATGAAAACCCTGAAAAGAGATTTTCGAGGTTTAACGTCGAAGCAGAAAACCTTGCTTGACTCTTTCAAAAGCAAATCTTTATTGAACAGTTGGGAAAAGTTGTGTTATATATTTGCAAGTACTAAAATTGGCCTGACTGAAATTGATTTGATTTTATTAACTTTGCCATAAATATAAAAGTTCATGGTTAAGAAGCGACCCACTTACAGATACCTACAGGGTGTCTTCGAAAGCATGGTACAAACGGTTGGATGATGATTCTATATGCAAAAATAAATTGAAAAAGAAGAATAACATTTTTTCGATTAATGCTTGGTTTCTGAGAAAACTAAATTTGGAAATCAGTCGGGTGTCCGTGCACTAAATGTAAGTTTCGAGGTATCCGTGGTTTCTAAACAATATAACTAAAGTACTAAAGTTCTAAAGAAAAATAGAGTAATATCCTTCTTCGTGAAACCATTCCAAATACAGACACGTTCACACACACACACAAAATCATATCAACACACACAAAAAAGAAGTCGGCTATCTCGAAACTCACAATCAGAACGCGCGCACCCGACGGATCTTCAAACTTATTTTTCTCGAAAACGATACCTTAAACGAAAAAATGTTATTCTTCTTTTTCGACTTATTTTTACATATAGAATCGCTATGCGGCCGCTCGTACCATGATTTCTGAGACAGTCTGTACGCGAAACAAATCTCCACGTAGGGTTCATCTCTTCAATAGCGCTCATAAAAATGTAATTTACGTAAACCTGTCCACATTCTATCTATTATTTATATATCTTCTATCAGTTTCTTAATAACTCGTTAGAATACAACGTTGTATACGAAATACAGAACGTCAAAGGTTCAATATCGTGTCAAAGCAATCGATAGTTACTTCGGATCCCTTTATTCCTGGAAAGTTATCGGTGAAACAGAGTGGTGACAACCACCGCGTGAAAATCACGGAACAAGTAACATCCGTCCGGAAGTGGAAGACGCGTACCGTCGAAATGGATCCGTTCTAGTTTCGAGTGTCGCGATTTTACCGTGACAAAGCGGCGTTCTGTTCGTTAGCAATGGCAATTATTCGACGAGAAAGGAAGCGACCTAACGACAACGAGCGAAAACGCCTTCAAACAACAAAGCCTCCATCTACGGCTTGAAACCCTTCTACCTTTCCAAATTCAACGAGATTTGATGCTGTTTTCTACTAAGAGAATCGCTTGCCCCTCTACCTTTTGGTGTTCTACTTTCTCATGTAGATTTATCTGAATATTAACAACGTGACGGAGTAAGAGTTTTGGCAAAGTTTCGAATCTTCAGGAGAAAATTATCTTGTACTCTGTTTGGAATTACGATCTAACACATTCGTGCCCGGTAATTGTAGCGAAATCTGAAAGGATGAAACCGCAAGGTAATTGAGACAGGGACTAAAATTTTGAAATTTTAATTTCAAGCGCTATACGTTTCATTTCTTTGAAATACAATGGCTGACGGAAGAAAGTTTGAAAATGATACGCCACGAATTTTAATAACTTCTGTACTTACATTTTTTTACCATGTTGGTGATATCTATTCTATAGTATATATTGCGTTTATCCATCACTCCCACTATATACATATGTTCATAAAATAAAAAGAAAATAAAAGAAAATGAAAAGGATATTTTGAACAAATATATTGATTTCATACAAGTTATTTAGAGACAAACAGGATTGGTACTTACAATGCTTGCAAATTCAGTTTTCTCAACAACTAAGGGATGGGACATACATACAGGCTTCTCTACAAATACTATTTCGTTGCTCAGGAATTTTCACGATACTAGTTCGAAAAAATAGAAAGCTTTCTGAGATCTTACATTTGAGATCGTACGATAATCGAAAGAAATCAAATTTGGAAAATAGTCTTAAGTCACACAAGTCCTTTCTCTCTGCTAAAAAAATGTCTCCAATTGTACTGCATAGACTTACTTCAGTTATGAGAATGCAATAATAACACGTCGATTTTATCAGAATATTCTGCAATTAAATCGCATCCTATTAAAAAGGAAACGAGCATTTGGATACTTCTCGTAAAAAGACGTGGAAGAAAGAGGGGGGAAAATATATCGTAAAGGTTGCAGAGAGCATCCGTGAGCATCCAGACTCGTGGCCTCGTGTTTTTCTCCTTTTGCTCGTTTTTCTTTGCATCACGCATGCAACCTGTACATTCTCCACGGCAGCCAACATTGCAGGATATTTTTCACGTTGGCCAGATCCGACGATTTAAAAGGCAATCCTGGCGACTCGAGGTCGAAAGGCCGAGTTGACGAAAATTAATCGAACATAGCTCTCTGCGACTCACGGAATCCTGATTTCTAGTGGTTTGCCCCGTCGAGAATCGAAACAAACGTTCGAGAGATTGGAACACTTGTCGTTTGGGGACTCGCGGGAGACCCGGCTTTCCCAACCAGCTGGTTTTCGTCGGTGTACTCTGTAACTGACTGAGATATTAGGCCAACCACCGCTCCAACTCGTTCGTTTTTCGGCAGATTGATTTTTCGCGAACAATTTTCCACTCTGTTGTCTCTGGTATCGACAAGATTGTTGGATTTAAGATAGATACACATGGCTCGCGAAAGTACACGAACGCTTGGACATATGCACGTTATACGGAACATTTTGGAATTTCATCGACACTGTCGTGGGACTCGGTGTAAAGAGACACGAAGACTGGAATTCGGTGGACTACCTTTTTAATTAAATATTTTCCTTCTTTTTAATTCGACGAAGTAGAATGACCAGAATCGTAGTAGTCATGAGACTTTTAACCAGCTAACCTCTTTGAAAAGTCTGTACCTAAAATGTGTCGCTATAAGCAAGCGATGACGAGTATACTCGTCACCATACAGTACGTGTGGTTGTTGTAATATAGAATCAAGTTGTAATGAAATGACTGTTTTATTTTCTAATCTTATAACTGCAATTTACTGCAAATTGTAACTACTTTTTACGTATGACGAGTATACTCGTCAAAAACAACTAACTGGTTAAGAACCATGTCGATTTTGATGATTTCACCTCAAAAAGAGTTTGTCAACGTTACTGACATGGAGGAATAAATGTGTCAAATTCCAATGAAAAATATCGTGTAGATTCTTAGCAAAAGATTCTAAATGGAACCTAAAATAACACACTTGAATATTTTATAAATCAGAAAACCGAAACATCTGAAACTTGATATTTTGATGGATTTGATAATCCTATAATCTGCGAATAAAATTACGATAGTTAATGAAGTCTCCTTTAAAATATACCAAGAGCTTCAAATATATATGAATTTCTTCTATCTAGGAAGACATTTTAAACGAATATTTGCAAAAAGTTCTCGATACGTTAAGAAAATATAAAGAGTACAGTTATTACAAAGATGCATAGAGTTTCATCGTGTTCCATATATCATTTGTATTATTTACGCGACTAAGCAGGTTTCTCCACACTATGTTCAATATTTTCATCGATTTGAACGCCTATGATACATTTCCAGCGTCTATCACAAAATTTCTTTACTCCATTTCCTCTCGCTTTCTTACTTTCACATCTATCTGCGTCTTTACTGTCCGCGATTCTTCTGGGAAACGAACGATATAGGACAGAAAGTTACTTTCGAAAGCTCTACATTTCCGCGTGTTGCTGTCACTGGGTGTAAATAACGTACGAGGTTTTGTTCACTAGACACCATTTTCCTCGACCGATTCGAGATCCAGTTCGTTCGAACAACCGGTATTTCTAGTTCATCCGGAAATTCATTGGTATCGATTTGATCTCTGTTTCGATGATTACATAATTTCTCAATGATGTAATCTTTTAACGTTTTTTTTCAAAAATCATAAGCTGACGTTAAATTTGATAGATCCGTTCGATAAAACTACGCCGAGAGTATAATTTCGAGTTAATATAAATACGATGTGATTTAAAGTTTCTTAGAAACTAAGAATATAGTTAGAAAAAAGAAAAAATAGGTAGTTCATAATTTTTTATTAAAATTTGATACACCCTTACGACGATGCATTTTTAAAAATTCGAACGACCTTTGGTAAAAGATACGAAGGAAGGCTTGCTTTTCAGATTACGTATTTTTCTTGGTTGTATAATTCACTGTTAATTTAAATAGAAGCTTTATGTGTACTTCAATCGCGTTGTATGGTTGGTCGTATAAGCTTCTGTTAATTTCACGCTGTTCTACCGTTAAAGATTCTATTCACAAGAGGTCGGAACTGTCTGTAACGAAGATATCACACGGTAATTGCACGCTATTCGCGTACCTCAGCTGGAGCCACATAAACACCTGTCGTGCACCAATGCGTAGGGAATCACCACGGGAATAGCAAACGCTCCATACCAAAGAGAAATTGTTCACGATCTTGCGACGAGGTGGTCGATTAGCTTCATCGATCGCGGCAATTCCCCTTTCGTTCAAATTTATGATACACCGCGGTATATATGCTGCTCGCCATAATGGTCGCCATAATTATTCAGGCATTTCTACTAATCTTAGGAAAAACTGTTTCGAACGTGAGAAAGCGACTAATTGTCAGTTCCCAGGTGGAAACAAATCGCGATAATGAAAATGCCAGAAGATTTCTCGTTTATCAGAAACTTCAAAGTCCTATGTAATTTTCTGCGATAACTTTTCAAAGAAATGAGCCTAAAGCGTATGTGAGTCGCATGCATTCGTTCTACGCTGGTCGGACAATAGCAATGTACAGGGTGAACCACGAATCGTGATCGGTAGAGATGACTCTGTTATTAGCAGTCCGATGGAAAATGTTCGTATGAGGATAGCACGCTTTCCAGAGAGCTTCAACGTAATTATAGCAAATTTTTTGTCGACTCTTTCTTTTCTCGTGACTTTTCAAGGTAACCTTGAATTTTTTGCAAATGAACCTATCATCTCTTTACACTTGTCTGTTAGACGATTTTAGTCGGCGAAAAGATTGCTATAATCGCGTTAAGGCTCTCTAGAAACCACGTTGTACTTTATAAAAACATTTTCCATCCGACTGATAATAGACGGATTTGTCGCTTGTACTAAATTGACAGGTCAAAACAGCACATTTATTATAACCATGCGAACATCGTTCGAGCAAGAGGTCGACTCTGCGACAAATACGATCACTGCGTGCATTCACGTAGAAAATACAATCAGATACTACGTAGTATCAGTTTGTTTTACGCGTTAATTTCGAAAGTTCCAATGGTTCTGTTTCATACGTTAACTGGAAAAGTAATTATATTTCAGGCTGACCTTTCAAGACGTTAACCGAGCACAGACTGGAAGCTCGTTTAGACGAACCCATTGATCTAGCCGAGCAACGAGTAGCCACTTACTACGAAATAGTTTAGCGCGCAGGAAATGTACCTACAGTTACCGTAAAATCAACTAGAACAGTTTAGTTACAGATTTGATTAACTGATACTGAGTGGTGCAGCAAGTTCTAACGTCCGCGCCACTCCGCGCACAGTAAGTTACCAGATGGCTCGTCACTCCGCTAAAATCGTTGCATGTGCGTCTGCACGAACCTCGACTTCCGTTCCAATCGCTTTATCGTCCAATTAGCGGAAAAACCCAGAAAAATATCGGCCACCGTTACAACGAACACCCTGTATATCCATTGCGTCCGCCACACGAGCAAGCATTCGTACACGCGAACGCCTACCAAACTACGGCATCGCGAATGTACACATTATTACCGGTGCATTTACATGTGTATAATAGCGTGCAGCGCGCGCATACATTCGCCCGATCGTCTGTGTGTACACGCGCGGGCAAACATGCATAATAGCGCATTATTGGGGCCGAGTTAACTCGTGTGTCGTATCGATTCATCGACAGGAACTTTCGAGCCGGGTCCAAACATCGGTGACTTCAGGAGCGTACGACGCAACAAAGGGTCTCTGCGAGTCTACAGGCCGAAGATGACAAAGGTGGCCGAGCCAAGGTGAGCCGGATGTTTGCTCGGAAATAATTCATCGTCCGCAACTCGGTCGAGTCCGCCAGGCCTGAATTCAGGTGACAGGAAGTAACCTCCGTGCGCACCGTCAGTCCGCTCTCTCCCTCTCTTTCTCTCTCTTATCAGCCGCTGATAATTTCAATGGGTTCCTCGGCGGAGGCAATGAATTTGGCAAACGCTTGGGAATAATTTTTGTTAAGGGGATTAAAAAATATTCTGCAAAGTCTACGAGTTGGCTCTTAATTATTCGCGGATTTTCAGGCAGAATTTACGTTGATTTTCTGAACATATAGTTAAAGCTGGATTATCGAAACTGTAGAATCAACAACTGGAGAGGTAAAATGCGAGAATATTCGATTTTGAGAGGGATAGGGAGTGATTTATTGCTAATGGATCTTTTTATTTCTTTGTTTCACTCGCAGGGTGATAATTCACTTGCAGAGTTCCTTGGTTTAGGCGATAATGATTCATAAGGGGAATTATAGAGTATTCCGTTTCTGAACGTAGTTGGTAATGCATCCATGAATCTTATTCCTTTTTTCTCCTTTTTTTCTTTCGTTCAGTTATGGTGATTCGCTGGTAATTTTAACGCGTTAGTAGATTCTTCCATTACACTCGATGGAATCTATAGAACACTGATTTTTAAAACCGGTTAACGAGTGAAACCTATGATACAGGTGATGTATAAAATAATGTATAAAATCTATAATAAATCGCAAAATAATTCATAGATTTTTAGGTGAACCTCTGAATCAACCAAACGGAGAGTTGAGAAAGAATGTTCTCTCGATAAAAAGCATTTCGCCGCATTCATCACGCAGCACAATCGTAACTGCAGCGTTTTAGTAAGAATCGATTAAAAAGATTAAAGAACATTCGATTATAGAATTTCAACAATTATTCGTTCGTTTGATAAAAAATTCCACGTACTCCATTCGCGATAAAGCCAGTTCGTCCTCGAACATATACGACGTGTGCAGAAAAAGATCACTTCTATTACACGATTTCACCCTCGCAACGCGATTCACTCGTCGGAATCATCCTCGAACAGCATATGCAAAAATAGAGCAATCCTGTTACACGATTTTCACCCTCACGACGTATCTCGATGTAACCCTCTGCCCCCGAAATTAGCGCAAACTGGTCGAAACCTTCAAATATTAACAAACCCCCTGTACCTCCTGTGAAACTACATCAAGGGGAGAAGATGTTAGGATCTCATCCGGAATTCTCTACCCCTAAAATTGCCGCATAGTCGTCGAGATCATTTTCGAACAGCGTATGCAAAAGAAAAATAAGAAAGAACAACCCTACTACACGAGTTCTCCCTCGCCGCGTAACTCAACTAAAATTAGCCCTAAGATTAGCAAACATTCGTGGAAACTGTTGGAATATTAACCAACCACCCGTATCTCCTCTGACACCACATTAAGAGGGGAGCAGGTTAGAATATTATTCGGTATTCTCTGGCCCTAAAATTACCACGAATTATCTCGTAGAAATCATGGTGGAAAATCTCACAGCGTGTGCGAAAAAAGAACAATCATGTGATGCGTGATTTCACTCTGTCAGACGTAACTCGACGTAACCCTCTGGCCCAGGAATTAGCAAACACTCGTCGAAACCTTGGAATATTAACCAAGCCCTGTATCTCTGTGTATTTGGAATTACACTAAGAGCAGAGGATGTTGGAAAATCATCGGGTATTCTAGGTACGCGCCTAAGCGAAACACCTGTCACGAAAGAGGGAAACTTGAGAAGCAGCTTCGTCTTCGAGGTAAGCACCGTAGGAAGACCACAACTCTCTTATTCGAGGCACACATTCGACGCCAGGACGAAGCTTCGAGAGAACGATTGCACGTCGAACGTTCAACCCGGGGTCTTGAATAAGTATTCAAGCAGCACGAAGTGTATCTGTCGCTTAGTGTATCGCCGTTGGTTCCCGTGTAAACGATCCGGTTCGTGTATATGCACAGTAATGCACACACGTAACCTATTCAGAAGCGAAGTAACCTCCGAACAGCAGACATTGTCGACGCTTCTGCGCCCGCGAAACAATGCTTTATTCCCTAGACACCCTAGGGTCACTAGAGCTGTCTATCGAGGCAAGGAAGCTTACAGCGTGCAACCAGGGAAACGTTCTCTGTTCCTTGTTTTCCTCGTCCAGAACTGTGATAATACGCGGCGGAGACTACGTACTCCCCGTACAAGTTTTTCCTCAGATCGATCCTAGACCAGCAAATGCAATGAAAAATGCAGTCTGACTCCGTGGCGACGCACCCTATTCCTGCTTTGTTCTCAGCTTTTTTTCTTTCTTTCTTTTTTTATTACTCCGGATCGGTGAATATTTGATACGAGTTTTCTTTCTTTTTGCCTCGAAATAAGAAAAAAAGGAGAAAATTTCGTACGATCGCTATTAAAGAGATTTCACCGAGGCGGTTCTTTGTTGTGGGAATCTTTTTCAAAAATAGTACTACATCGGTATTCATTGGTTTTTCGTTAATAATAATTATAGATAGATCGTATTAATAGAAGTTATATTTCATTGATATACATTTGGTAGATTGTTATAAGAATTGCTAAGAAGGAAAGAAAATGTAAAGATACGTACGCCTGCAGCTACAAAGAAATGGGATAAATAAGATATTCCTCGATTAGATAGATTTTATGTGAGAATAGTAAATGCCTCGTGTGCTCTTTTTAGGAAACGCGAACGAATTTACTACGTAATTAAGAATATTTGCAGTCGAATTTCGAGGATCGAGTTCTGATTTTCAATCCAAGAGGAAAATTTCTTTTCGCCAATCGTTAATAATAGAAACTATGCTTTCGAAGTTTAGAGTTTCGGAGCTGTGCATTGAACTCGTTGAATCCATGACTGTCGATAAAAAAGCTCTGAAATAGTTCCAAAGTCAGAGAGAGAAGTGAACGAAAAAAAAAAAAAAAAAAAGAAAGGGAATAATCGATACTTGCTAAATTAACGGGAAAGAAACGTCGATTGGCTACGCGTGCATTGTTCGTGGCAATTAGTCGCCCTTCTCGCTGGGGCGAGTTAGGTCTCGATGAGAAAAGAAACATCGAGGGGGTAGAAAGAAAGAAGAGAAAATCCACGTGCGGGTAAACGCTCGTGTTTCAATCGATAGGATTGGCCAGTCACTAACAGACTAAAACATAACCGTGTAAATTAATTTGGATTTAATTAACACTGCAGGAAATCGATATTTAAAATTAATTAGCAAATTGTCGACCCGATAAGAGAGGGTATCGAACTGGGATTTTATTATGTTTATACAGCGTACAATGAGTGGTAAAAATATTAAATAGCATAATGCATAAGCAATTGTAATTTTCAGGAAAAATTAACATTTTGGATATCCTAACCGTTAAATGTATAATATTGCCGTTTAGTGATACACATTGCCTACGAAAAATACGATATTTGCACACGTTCCTATTTTTCAATCTATTTATTACGTTCTACGTTTCATTTTTACGATAGCAATGTTTTAATCATGTGAAAGTGCTCTTACGATATGAAATTTAACTTAATTAACTTGATTAATATTAGCATATAAATTCTACGATACATACAACGGTGTGCAAATTTTGCATATCGACGATAATACGTTCGAACGTACGATCATATACCTAACGAGTAGTTAAGTAATAAAACACCGATACGATCGAACAGACGTACTATTCATCTACTAATAAACTGTGTTCTACTTTGTACCGTTCTGGGAAATTTTATGCATCAAAGAGTTCAAATGAATTACGAAACTGTCGTTTCGACAAGAAAAAAAAAAATATAGAAAAGCGAATTTGCAAGTCAAGTGCCACCACGTGTATATGCACGTGTACGTCGATCCTTGTCGAATGGATTTGAGCGATGAAAATATTTAATAGAACACACCCGTCCGTACACAGAATCATGAATCACGCGGATTCCTTCTATCACCGGTATAATTACGTTTGCCGTTGGACAACCTGCTTGCACGAGAGAGCACGTTCTGTATATGTGTAGAAGCACAATGCACAAGCATGTACCAAGTGCATTCTAACGCGATATACCAACGTGACTGATATTTGCTTGTCAGACAATAAAATCGCTTAAGCAGAATGGATTAGCGTTCGAAGAAGTCAACAGGAACGATTTAGGCTTAGATTAAGCAATCTTCATTCACCAAGGTCGACTACGATATTTCGCTTCGATCGAAGCCGTAAAATATGAGAAACATCGATTTGTGCTTCGTTTCGTGCAACGTGAGAGTCTCAAGGTCGACAATGAGACTTGCACGATTAAAGTAATTAATTTACGAAGTGTATAAATAGAAGAAATTTTATTTCCGCCCCCCCCCGTTGTATTATGTATTTTTTATTTAAGATAAATGGATATCGTAATTAAAAAATGAAATTAACATTTATCGATCGTGCGAATGTGAAACAAATTAAATTATACTGTGCGCTTTATGTAATAAGTTACAACGTCTCCAAGGTTTCGTTAGAATTCTATTTTGTTAAAGTTTATGATAAAAATTAGCAACAAGTCTACAACTAATAAACGAGGGAGTATTTTTCATTTTGTGATATTAAGCAGGAAGGATATGAAAAATAAAAGAGCAACTAATTTAATCGTCGATGTAATCAAAATTAATTAAAGCGGCAAGAAGAAAAATTCGATTCCTCTAAATCGTGAACGATGAAGTTCAGTTAGTGGACTGCTATTTTTACAGATTTTTGAGAAATTTAAACGCGAGAAAATAATCCCAAACACATAAAATAATCAAATTACGTGTACCATTTGCTATGAGATGCAATAGGTAAAACAAATCTCTCTGCTCTGTCTCTACCTTTTCAATCCTCTTTACAAAAGTACGAATTTTCAGAAACAATTCCGTAATCTACTTTCCTCAGTTAAAACATAGGTCCGAAGTTGCGTAACCTCAATCCTCGTTCATCAATTCGGTTCTACGTATTATTTCGCCGGATAACGAGAACGAGACTGGAGGTCGAGGAGGGAACAACATGATCCAGATATCACCAGTCGCGCCTCTTATCAGTCTATTACGACAGTAATAACGTTCTTGATTTCACCGACATACAGATCGAAGCCAACACTACCAACCTACCGACGAACACATCCGCAAATCAGACTCACACGATGCAAACTAACAAACAATCTGTTCAAAAAAATCTCTCGTATGAACAATTTCTACGTTTCGAGGGTTCACGGGAAAAAGATGGAATAATGTCTATTTATTCTTTTACCATTGAAATGCGTTACACATTGCTTAGAATTGCAAATAAACATCGAACATGACGCGGAATAAAATGAAGAATAAAACGCTCTATTTTGATATAATATCTATGAGAAAATATGAAGATACGACACAGACACTGGAAAGTCAATTTTCGTTTTCTTCCCCTATTTTCCTCATCCCTATTTTCGGCCATCTTTCCATTGGAAACCTGGTTCGATGTTGGAACGACGATTTTGGTTATTTTAAGCGATTCCACTAATTGCTTTTCTCCCCGGTGCTTTCTATTCGATAGGGAGGAAACTTTTCCAACGAGGAAACTAAAAAAAGTAGAAAAAGAATGAAAGAGAGAAAAAAAGAGAAAAAGAAGACCATCGAGTTTCTGTTTGAAGTTCCGTGGAAAATCGGTTTAGGAGATTTCAACGAGGACCGAGCAGGTGCGAGATTTAAACTTGCTACTTTCGACGGTATTTCGGTTAATTAGGTGTCGCGTTGGAAATTCCGCTTTATCTTACGGACGTCGTATACACTTTTACAGGATGGAAAATTTTCACCAGTCGTCTCACCTCTGTTATTATCAACGTCGATAAGGATTTCATCGCTGGTGGAAATAACAAAACTCTCAAAGTCGTCTGGGAAAACGCCTGTCAACTAAAAATGTATCTGCAATTCAACGTTCGATAACGCTTCGTCATATTATCTTTGATACCCTCTTTTTCTTTTGATGATCTGCTTTCCATGCGATTGTTTGGAATTACGTTCATTAAGAATACGTCGATCTACTTTTTATGTTCGACGTTCCCTTCGATAATTTGTTTGCTCGTGATTGACACGAATTGATAAACCTTCGGTTTGTTTCGGTCGCGTTAAAATTACAGTGACCTAGTTTGTCAATAAGTCATTTGTTTTCAGATACTAAACGCTAATTACGTATTCGAGTAATGAAATAGTGCTTCACAAGAAATGGACTATTATAGCTATTATTAATTAACCTTGATGTTCTCTTCGCTACTATGTTATTTTCGTATCCCTCTGGATATCTTTTATTATTTTCTTTTATTATTTTATCCGAATGGAGCACAAATGGAGTACACAAAAAATAGTAAAATGGCATTGAATGCTAAAATCAAATATTTCCAAACTATTTATATCTCGATAATATCTACTGAAACATTAGCATCCATTTCAGGTCATACAAACCCAAGGACGACAGGATTAAAAAATATAATATTTCAATGAGAAAAGAAAGACTCACTTTGGACTGATTTTCTTCATCTCCCCAATCGTAGGATTGTACGTATGGTCTTCTCCACTGATCCTAGCTACTCCTTCGTAAACACTAACACCATAACCTTTCTCCACGAGGTCCACCAAATCCCGGAAATTATCATGCACCTCTGTCTTCTCGGTCCTCGACTCCCTACCTACGTTCTCACCATCCTTTCCACTATTCTGCGTCGTGCCGGACATATCACCACTGGTCTGCTCTTTACTTGCATTCGTTCGTTGCAAATATCTCCTGCGAAAGTTATAAATCGTACCGGTATTCGGGTCGTCTCCGACCCGAACACGCCCATGGCTGGGTACTAAATGATGTCCACTATATCCAAGATCCATCTGCAGATCCATCACCAATAGAATAGTGAACAATATCGCGAAGGCACTCAGGCCTAGCATCAGTTTGTCCCGGATGCGAATCATCCTGATTGTGAATTTCATCTTCCAGTCGTTCCAATCTGGAACTTTGCAGCCAGATCCGATGACTTTCTTCTTCTTCGCCGATCTTCCCTGACCTTTGCTCTCGTTATTTTTACCACGATCAGCTGTGATCACCGAAGCAGACTTCAGGGCCCCTTGGTTGTCATCTCTTGCGTCAGATTCTAAGTCACCGAGGTTCACGCGAATTGTCACGATGCCTGAGTCACCCAGAGCATCGTTCACCGAGGTAGACTCTATCCTGAGGTCAGAAATGACACGTGAGCCGTGCGTTGGCTCGCAGACAGGCGTCGAAGGGTGACGAGTCGCGTTCTCGTCCAGCCTGTTCGCGACTAGCCGCTGTTTACTTTGTTCTTCCGCAGGCTCGCCGTCTCGCAGCTCCTCCTCGTCCCCACCGCTGCCCGCGAAATTCGCAAGTTTGCATTTTACGAGCGACGTGAGCCGCGCGTGCACTTCGTCGCCTTGTATTCGTGACTTCCTTGCCGGAACGTGGTTATCGCCTGACCCGTGCGTGCTATCACGCCTCGACGAGAGCCTCGGCGACCTCTGAACCTGCCAGTCGTCCGGCGGTGGCGATCGTTTCGCTTTCCACGACGTCCACTCTACCTTGTCCCGCCACTCCAGCGACCTTGACTGCCCGCTACTCGACTTTCCGCGATTGCAAATGGGTCTGACGAATCTTCTATGAGCGATAGGCGAGCAGTCTACCGTCACGGTGTCTATGGAGACTTTGGAGATGGGGAATCCCACGTGGAACTTACGGTGAACCTGCTCTATAGCGTGGACGAGGCTCTCTTCGCTCCAGGATCTTCGTTGGCCTGATTGCAACGCCTCCAGAAGCTTCGTGGATTTTTCTAGACGTCTTCTAATGAGAACACGTTGCTCCAAAAGTCGGAGGTTGTTCTCCGTTCGAATCAGATCCTCCACGTCTTCTACCGAGACGCTTTTAGACGAATCTTCGTTCTCGACAAAGTATGTCGAGGAGATTTTAGTTGTTGATTCGTTCAACGAGTGATTGGTTCTTTCAGTCTGAGGCTCCTTGTGAACCAGCAGAAAGTCATCCTCTATGAGCTCAGCGCTTGGGCACACGACAGAAACGTGAATATTATTAGGTTGCTCAGGATCGATACCCGTGGAAGACTGTTTATTGGTAAAATCGGGCTCCAGAAGTCTCTGTTTGGACTTCTTTCTACGGACTGGTGCCACTGGTCTCTCTTCGTCCGTAGACTGAAACTTTTTTCGTAGAAGAGGACTCTTTTGAATATTCCTGACCAATCTCTCGCACCCTTCGGTAATATTATCCTTCGAGCTTCTTACCAATCTTCTGAGGAAAGAATCGCTCTTGTGTAGCTTGGAGCGTGCTTGTGCCTCCTCCTCAACGTCCTTGGAGCAAGGAGCGTCTAGACGTTCTTTCTCTTCGCTGGATTTCCTTTTTACCCTGAAGGTATCAGGATTTTCTTCGGATTTCCTCGACTTTTCTCTGAAAGTGAACTTGAACTTAGGCCTGTCGAAGTTGCGCGACGATTGCACGCGGTCGCTCAAGCTCTGCTTGATCTTACCGACGTTTCGTCGTGCCCTGAACCGCGAATCCTCATCCCTGATCGAAGAGGAATCGACTTCGACGACGCTGGAGGTTCGAGCTCCTCGCGACCTTGACCCGCTATCTTCGAATGTCTGGCGGCTTGAACGTGTCGTCTCCTCTGTGGAACCACTTTCGGGACATCTCCTCTCGTCCAGAGTTTCCCTCGGTCGCGAGACGCACCGGAAGCTTGGAATTTCGAGCGCGAATCGCGAGATTTGACCGAGGTTCCGCGAACGTCGACGTTTTGGCGAGAGTCTTCTTATCTAAGTCACTAATACACTGGTTGGCTGAGACTCGAGATGTTTGTTGAGTGTTTCACGGGTTCTGGAATGTTTCAGACGTCGGCCTGGATACTGTCAGCCTTTGGACTCCACTGCGCCGCGTTCTGGAAAATAAACAAGGCGGGGATGTTAGGTCGCTGACCAGATGCGAATCTCAGAGGGTGATGCATCGGTCAAAACAATCGCAGCATCGTTTTCTGGATTAGTTTCAATCTTACGCACGCTTCTTGCGTTCGTACGATTTTTTTAAATTCTTGTTTTAAACTAAGCTATTGTCGTAATTGAGGTGTCGATTTATCGCGTCGTTTGATTGGTACGAAGAAATTATTTATAGTAGTATCACGTCCTCTGATTGTTTTCAGCAGTGTGTATTGAATTTGTTCGTATGAAACGTTGGCTTTTATTCAAATATTATATACCGACTCAAAGTAAATTTTGCCCAATCTGATGTACTTATTTTCCTAATGGTAAACTTTTGTCTCGTTATTATAGATTTCTAAGAATTTTCTAAGAATATTGTCGGGAGTTGTTAGTACATTAAACGAAATCTGAATGGAATAATAATTGTTTTTAATCTGCTTCGGAATAAAGAATATTGTTTTTCCAATAAGATGAAGATGGAGAGCGTTTACACTCTATTAAATTACTTGGTTCCAAAGTACTGCTTCCTTTTATGCACGACTATAAATCTTGATATTTGCACTTTGTCATGCAAATTTAATGGATCCGACTCGTTTGAACAATATTCTCCGTTTGGTTTATAGTAACATATGAACAAATGTTCGATCAAACATGGTAATACGAAACCAACTAAAAGTAATTACATCTCAGGGCTAGGATAGTGTTATCCCGCTTATGAATGTTTCAATCTTCTAATAGAGAAATAATAACTGTCTTGTATATTCTCCTAACACACTGAATTATTTTGAGTTGCGATTTTTAAAATACGCGAATAACAATCGTGGATTCCGATAATCTATCAAACGTCCATTTTAATAGGTGCAACTATATACATTAAAATTGTCCTAATGTTTTTCTAACACTGCAATGAATTTTTTCCATGCAATCGCGAATGCCACTAATCAAATTTTGGTATAAGAAGATGTGCTTAAAATAGACAAGAAATCTGTTTATCAAGGGATCTATGTAACTCCAATTATCACGCCGACTACTGCAAGCGCAATGAAACCCGTATAGCCTACATAAAACTTGAAAGCTAACAAAGAACAAAAAAGAAAGAAAAGAAAAAGTACGATCCTTCGTGCAATTGCTCAAAAGAAATCACTGCGAAACATCGGAGAACAACCTCGGCGATCATCAACCCCCGGCGACCATTCCGATCGTTTAAAAATAAATCACCGCTCTATGGTATAATAATAGCTTGGCAGTGCGCAATGCTTTTTATCGAATTTCCTGTGCAGGTGCATACACACGAGAAATTCACTGGGTCAAGGTAGGGCCTTTAAGGGGATGCTCCGAGGTGTAGGTGGCCGTAGCAGGCTGAAAGAGGAAAGATATCAACTGCGAAATAGAGTGACGGTAATGGCATGTTTCGTGTTGCGAGAGTGGCCATTACAGTTATCGCAAAAGTCGCGTCATAAAGCCGTTGTGGTGGGAGGCTAGCTTAAGGGGGAAAGAGAGAGAGAGAGAGACAGAGAGAGAGAGAGATATCGTAAAGGTTCGTTCCTTTCCTGTCTTTTATATCGCGGAAGCATCGTTGCACCGAACCGCATAATTTAATATCGCGCATCGACCTGACTGCATTAAGTTCAATAACCGGAAAAGGAAGGCTGGCCCCCATCGAATATTCGTGTCGAGGGGTGGTTAACCCTAGGAACCACATTCGATGGATATTCCTTGGTTTCTAAATTGATCCTTCAGGCGATTACACAGGGTGTTCGATCAAGAAAGATGTAATTGACGCGAAATTCGTTATTAAGCAATTAAGTTCGTATCTAAGTGCTCGCAGACAGGCAAGAAAGGGGAGAATTTAAGTCTCAAACGAGAGGAAGAAGTGCCGGTACCAAATTTGAGACGGCAAATTTAGAAATTCATGGGATCTAGGTAAAGTGCTAGTTGAAGAACTTTTGAAGAAGGAAAAAAGAAAGAAGAGGAAAGAAAAATTTCATCTATTACGAGTTCCATGATAAATTGATACTTTACACGATTAGAAGAGAAATTTGAGACAAGAAGTTGTAATTAATAGCAAGTTTGGTATTAAGCGTTTGCCTTCGTACCCTAAGAGAGATTAAAGTTTCTGGAAACTTGGAAATTTTGATGACTTGCCATGTACAACGGGGCACGAAAGAAAGTTTAAAATTCATACCTGTGTATAATAACTACGTTATATATTAATACTAACTTTGTTATACTAAACATCTTTTACCATATCGCTGAGTCACGTACGTTATATCTATTCATAATTTATCTTATCGATTATAATTCTTTTCTAAAATTATAGCGCCGCTCGTCCTTTAAATTTTCCTTTATTAAATCATCTTCTACCAACAAACGTAAACGCAACACAATGTAAAGTACCGATTAAAATACCCGCGAGAAACAGAAAAATCTCATCCATTACAAATTCCACACAACGATGCTCCGAACTGTTCATTTCCCTAAAATATATTGTCCTAACGCTCACGCAAACGCATTATCGTGAATCGTCCACAGATAAAATGGAAAATTGGTGCTCGAACAGCAACTTAGCTACAGAACTATCACGTTTTCTTTGAAACTGCTCGTGTTAATGTCCGGAGAAAGGAGATTGCCGGCCAAAGATTTATCGTCTATCTGTGCTTCCTCGAAACGATTGGAAAACGGTGTCGTTTCTTTCGAATCTTCGATCTGAATAGCCTCTTGCATCCGTAAGAACGAAACGTAGGGAAAACGTCCTGCAGTAATTCTTTGCTCGGTCGATGCAGCTGGCGAATCAATGCGCCATTGAAATTCCGCGTGTCCTTGCGCGATAATAAAGATAGCCGAACCCATTGACGTTTCTATCGGGGTGAAAGAGCGCCTCCATAAAACCTGACCCCCTGTAACACGCCACGTGCCCTCGTTGCTTTTAGTTGTGCATGTACAATCGCAAATAAAACTGCTCGATATTCTGTTCTATCTACTTTGTACATCCTTGCGGAGGATTTTTAATACATAAAATTTTTCTTCTTTTTTTTTCTTTTTTAGGGCGCACCTACGTCAATCCTTTATCTGTAGGGAAATATAGGTCCATTTCGTGTACGTCTATCAACCTCTCGATTAATCTTGGAAAATACTTTCGTTACGTTTCACAGCGATTTTCACAACGCTGATCGTATTGTACGATATGTTTCGGAAAATTAGCCGACAGAGATTGGAAGATCGAAATATACGTTTAACTTGGATTGAAGGAAACGCGAGATTATTTGGAAGGAAGTCAGGAAAGAGTTGTCTTCGACTGACGATACTTTGTCTAACGTCTGCTTTATAAAGTGACAGAGTGTGTTGTCGCATAGCGTTACTATTCTCTGTTAGACGAGACGTCTTTAACATCTCTGTTAGACGATGGAGCAGCATTTGTGCAAACAAACTGGCGCGCCGCAAATCATGTCATCTTATAAACAGACTTCACGAATCCGCGCCACTGTTTGTTACTTGCGAGCGACGCAAGAAGAAGAAGAAAATTAACGGCGTTAGAATGTGTTCGAATTTCGGAAACTGTTCCAACGACGCGAATAGTTGTAGTTTCTAATCGAATGCTTTCTAATTATGCCCTGGAATATCGGGTTTACCGCGGGACCGTGTATTCGGCTTAATAATCGAAATTTTTAATTAGAAGGAAGCACGCGAGCCTTTAACGCTATCGCAGGAAATCGGCGCCGACTGGCAATTAGCCGGTGTATTTATATTCGGGAAAGGCACACGTGCGACCATCTGAAATCGGAAGAATCTCATTCCTCGATAACACGCCATTGGAATTGCATTTTTCTTAATTCCGGTCATACGTTTCTCTGTTTTGCGAATAAAGAGACATATCGTTGCCTTTGAAGAGGCGCGCTAAAATGTTTGTAAAAAATATTTATAGAGTAAAATATATTTGTCCCTCGCGTAATTGAAACAACGTTACTCGCAAAATTATATAAAAGCTACCAGTACTGACAAGTCGCCCCGGATAACGGTAGAAGTACCGTAAATGAATTTCGTAAATTATAAGTTGATTATCTCGTTCGACGTAAAATTAAAATATTAAATAAATTTTAAAAACCTGTAACCCGTCGCTTGGCAATTTGCTAATTCGATTAGTTAATATTCCCTTCCCAATAATATAAGAATCTTAAATATAATAAATCGCCTGTATCTCGAAACGCTACAAATGTACAAAAGCTTGCAAGTTTTTATTTCGCGGTTATTAAGCGATAATTACAAACCGAACAAACTTGAACAAAGATTTTCCTTTATTATTTTTATGATTTCTTGTTATTTCGCCGTACTCTGTATATAATAAGCTCGCAGCTATGTATCTTAAGTGACAGATACTCACTCGTATTTAAACAGACACAAAAAACGAACGTACTTTGATTAATTTCGCGATACTACACAAAGGAGAGTTTTCTATCAAGTCGGGATGCAGACAAACGAAAGATAGGGAAAATACGTAAGAATTTTCGCGCGGAACGAGGTAACTGCAGGTCGCTAAGCTTGAAAACGAATTCGCGGCCGTTTTGTTTGCTCGAAATAGAATCTGCTCGTGATTGTTGCCAGCAGTAACACTCGAAACATCCGCGTTTATTATTCGTCCGGCGTCTGATGGAAAATAAAAAGTACATCTCGAGATTCTCTGACATTATCCATGGGTCCTGCGAGGGAAAACTGCAATTCGCCCTGGGGGTGTGACAACTTCCTTCGAGGCACAGAGCCTCGTGAAAGTTTCGAGAATGGATGGAACAGCGTCTTTTTACTTAGAACTTTGCCTTGCTGTTGTTCCTTCCAAGTTCCTGGGACAATGACTCGATCGTCTGTCGAGACGTTCGTGGCCGAATATCGTTCGATTATAAAATTGAAGCTTGCTATTTTGAGCGCCAACTTTCGGACTCGAACAATTTATGTAAATTTATGAATACCGTAAATAATTGTAAGCTGAAGCCAGTTTATTAGGATCTTCATGATATTGAAAGGAAAATTGAGAAAATCGTTCGTGTAATTTGATATTTCAACGTAAAGCAAAACTGAAGATACAAGCGAAGAGGAATTTCCTTCTTTCCAAAGTCTGGACAAAATTAAATTTCCTCTTAAAATTGTGTTTCTGAATAGAAACGAATATAACGGGAAACGGGAAAGAATATAAACTCAATGTTAATTTTCTTATCTTCCCAATCAATGTTTAGTAGATTTTTGATTGCTTCTGTTAGTCCGTTATGTATATTATCCTCTAATTTATTTAAAGTTTTGCCGAATGAGACGACAATTCGTTTATATATCGTTATTTGATATGTGTTACATCGTTAAATGTATGTTAGATCGTTGACGATCAAGAGGATAAAATAAAGAATTGCAAGATTTCAGTGTTACACGATGCACTATGCTTCTATTTCCAACAATGTTATTTCCAGGTCACGTAAACATACTCTTCCCGCAAACGTGATAGAATAATATCGTAGCAAAGATTAGCCATCAGACGTGCTAAATTCGTTCCTCGTGGCGCTCACTTTCCTAATAAATTACCCTCGTATTAATAAAGATACGTATTTTTCGCTATGTTCATAGGGAAGTTATCTATTTTCTCCATCGTACAATTATAATTTATACATAGAAAAACACAGCCCTACCTATCAAAGTATGTTAAATCTCTCGTAATCATAACCTCAAGAAAGAACGAATGAGATTTATACGAAGTGTAGAGTTTAGGCTATACGTCTTCGTCATTTTGAAAATCAGAGCAACCTGCTGAAGCAATAAACGTTACCAAGCGGCACGTCGATCCGAAAACGCGTGGAAATTCATATTCTGCAAACGATTGGATTACGTTAAACTCCTTCATCTTCTTGGTCTATATCTTCTTGAAAATTAGATCGGCTTGTTGAAAAAATAAACATATCTGCCAAGCGCGTTAGCGGTAGACACGACTCGATATTATACAGAACAACGGCGGCAATTTAAATCGTCAGCTCGTCATTTTTCATGCAGGACGATTAACTCAACTTTTGCTGGTCAAAGTCGTTTATCTGAACGCGAGCCTCTATTACGTATTCGTGATAATAGAATAACACGTAGCAGGGAAAATTGATGAACCTGTGTTACAATAAGGAACTCTAATTGTACAGGTGGTCCGTAGCTGGTGCTACAATCGAGTGCAAGATGAGAAGACAAGTTGAAAATGCTGAAGCTTCGTTTATGAGAAAATCCAGTTTGAAAATGTATCGAGTATGCTCGAATTTAGCCAAGTAGCGACCAGATGTGAGCAGGCGATTGTTATAAATACGAAAATGCGTGAAACATGTGAAATGAAATTTTTCATTTAAACAGTAAACTGTTCGTCCGTTGACAAACTCAGACAAATGAAGCTCTGCGTATGGTGTTCTATATAAAATTGCTATTTTTTAGTAAATTTTCTGATTTAAGCGGGCAATGAAAGAGACTAACAGTTATAGGCGTGAAAATTCGCACGCGTCCACGGAGAAATGAAAAATAAATGACGAAAAGCATGGCGAAGGGGATAGACGTTGGCGCGATAGGTCTCATGAAATATTGAAGGGTGAAAAAATTATGACGACAGCTTAGAGTCGGACGAGTGTTCCCTGGTGACCCTGGAAGCTTGACGAGGAAGAGGAATATGTAAAATGGGGGATGCAACGGGCCAACGAGAGCCACTAGGGTGGCAGCAATAGCAACAACGGAGTTCTATAGGTGCTCGAAACTACGCTCATGGATCATTTAAATATTGCACGGCGAATGACTAAATAAAGTAGAAGGTCGAGCGTATGCTCGGAATCTCGAATCAGTTTCCCTCTTTCTTTTGCTTTACGTAGGAATGACCGAAAAGTCCATCCCAATTTTATCAAAATGCCTCACGTTTCGCTAGTCATAAACGTGCTTCGATCTTCGCTGTATGACCCCTCTGTTTATTGGGAATTACAAGAACCGAGAATTATAAGATGCTCCCCATTTTGTTCTTCTTTTAGTAGACGAGGGGTCAAAAAAAAAAAAAAATGGAAAAAACCGAGCAATTGTGAATTTTAATCAAGTTCTCTATCTTGAAACTTTTTTCTTTCGTTCGTTCGTTCGTTGGTAAAAAGGAAACGGAGAAAAGTAAGGGAAACGTCAAGTTCCTACGCTGTGAATTTTAACACGATATGTCATCGTTTTTTTCTAACAAATTGCTGTATAGAACTGTAAGAAACGGGACGATGATCTGTAGATCGAAATCGTCTTGCGTTTAATTCTTTCGTTGGTAGAAGGAGCAAAGAAAGATTCGAATAATCGTGCATGGAATTACAAGAATTGGCACGATGATCTTTATATTGAAATCTCCTTTCGTTTAATCCTGCGGTTGGTAGAAGAAGTAAAGAGAAATTCGAATAATCGTGTTCAGAATTACAAGAAGAATCGAGACGATCATCTCTATATCGAAATCTGTGCAATTTTTCCGTTGGCGAAAGGAGCACAGAGAATTCGAGTAAACGTGGCAAAGTTGAAAGTTTTAATAAAATTTAGCTCGTTACATTTTATGGATTATTACGCAGAATTACAACAATTGCTATGGCGATTCTTACGTAAACTTTTTCTTTCGTTCTTTCGTTGCTGAAAAGAGAAAAGCGATGAGGAAACTTCGTGTCCGGAGAAGCGAAGGAAACGTAGAATTTCAATAATTCCTGCATCGTGAATTTTAAGAAAATTTTGCTCTTTCCTTCGCTAGAAGATTAACAAGCTGCGATTAATAACCGTGTCCGAGAAAAATTAAAGGAATTGCGACGACGAAAATTTTCCTCGGTGCAATTGTTTTTTTTTTTCCTGGAGCAAGCGGAACGAAATTCAAATAATCCGTGCAGTACGGATTTTCAGCAAGATTTTCGTAATTTTTGACCAAATCCCCGTGTCAAAGCAAAAATTCAGGGAACGATAAAAGGACGAATGACGAGCAAACGAGTGCACTTTGTATATTATCAAAGTTGTTCCACCAGTTTCGCCGCTCATTAGCGACTAATCGTTTCTTTCATTTCACGCATTCATTGATCGCCCCTTTTGCTCAAACTTCCGTTCTCCGTGTCACACTCTGATTGAGACATCTAAACGAATGGAATGCAGTTAAAATGGAAATTACATTTCAGCCTGGTCGTAAAACGTGCTTCGTTTTGCCTGTAATTCATGCACGATAAAAATCCTTTGTTCCAGTCTCGATAAAAAGTAATTCGAATTTTAGCGTGGTTCGCGCTAAAGGCGGCGTGAAATTTTATGAGTCGGCAGCTAGACTCCTGAAAAATCTCGTACAAGGCAGATTAAAAAGCCGAGAATTTAAGCACGAAGATTTATTTCGCCGCTGTGTAATCGATCCTATTCTCTGATACCTACAATCGTCCACGAAAATTGTTTTATTGAAATAAAATGCAACGGAATATTAACATAACGTTTGCGTGTTCTATGTCAAGATTTAAGAATTCTTTTATCATTGCTTTGCGTGTTAAGAAATAAGTTTCGCTGTTACACGACGTCTCGTGTACGCTTTATTGAAATAAAAATTACCCTAACTAATTTCTATTCGAATAGAAATTATCCTTTTCGATGAAGTAAAGATTAAGCATATAATATTAAAATTCCAAATACATTTGTCTCGTAATATTAAAATCGTGTAATTCGTTTAACAAAAGTGGCTGCCTCAAACGTCTTTAGCAGGTAATAAAAAATTTATTTCTCCCTGGCAAAATGTACGGAACGCTCCTCCTCCTCAATTTTCCATTTGATTTTATACACAAACGAGAAAATACTTATGGAGATGACTGTATGTGTAATTCAACTCGAACTGAATCAACAACAAACGATACAATGGACCCAGAAAATCTAATCGAGATTTCGTTAACGAGCCGTGCCATACATTATTTTACTTAAAAAACAAAAAGAAAAAGAAAAAAGAAGGAACACTGACGAAAAATCCACTAACAAGAAGAAAGATTAAGCGTTCTCCACACGTTGTACACGTCCTGGTTACTCGATTCTATTCAAGGAATGGAAGATGCATTTCGTTGAAACCGCGGACGAGGTCGCTTTAAAAATACGTCGCATCAGGAACCTTTTTATAATACGGTTGTAAAAGGCAAAAATGAAATCGCGTTCCTTTTTCCGCCCCGCGGATTCTCACTTTTCCTTCACCTGCTTTTTCCATTTTCTTTTCGCTGCTTTCTCTTTATACACACAGGCCGCTTAAAAGCCTCAATTAATTGCAATCCGTTCTCGCGAAACGAGACCTTACACCACGCGCCGGAAGAATGGCACGTTAAAAAGCTCTATGGACGTTAAAACACCTCTCTCTCTCTCTCTCTCTCTTTCTCTCCTTTCGTTCTCCATTGCCCTACTACCCCCACTTTTAGCAACGGAATTATTAAAGGCGATTACGACAAAGAAAACGAGATCAAAGCGATCGTCTGCGATGTCAGAAATAATTAGAAAATTCCCTGGCAACCCGAGATCCAAACAGGCATTCGTATTTCCTATCGATCGTCGAAAACCTGCTGAGAGAAATACTCGAAAAGCTTCGCGAAACCAGTTAGCTGTTGCCACTTTTTTGTGGAGCGTGTAAAATGTGTCGCAAAAAGTAAGCGATGACGAGTATACTCGTCATAACGCAGTGTTCCCATTTCTTCATGACGAGTACACTCGTCAAAAACAGGTAGCTGATTAATCGTACGACCTATAAACAGGTCGACGATGTTCGTGGAGATTCATGTTTTTGTGACGAAAGGAAATAAAATCGGAATAGAGAGGTGAGGAAAGAAAATATTCAAATGGCGATTATCCAATTAATCGCGCGTAGTAGTATTAGAAATTGTGATAACGGCGCAGCTATTTCTTTGAGGAATTAAGCTAAGAAAATTTATAGATTATACAACGTTATGATATATCTATAGTATGGAAGTACGAAAGTATAACATAGTATGAAAGTAGCACGACAGCTTCTAATGAAACTACGAATACGATTAGCGAAATAAGACTTGAACAAAGATTCCACCCTTTTGAGAACCTTTTCACAGCTTCAATGTTCAATATGTGAATGAACATTCGGTCGATCGAAATATTAATCGCAGCTTGCAATGGATAACGAAAAGAATATACTGCATGATCATAGAATGGAAGAAATTCTAAGAAAAAAGAAAGAAATAAAAGTAATTAAGAAAAATACGCCTTCTTTGTGTATGTAATTCATTTACATAAAAGAAAAGGAAAACAATCAGCGGAAATTAATTTTCCAAAGAATGAGAATGACACTGGAACATAGGAGAACTAATACTTGGAATTTTTTCGCACTTCTGCAAGCAAACTATTCACCCCTGAACTATCCAACCCCTAAAACTGAGCCACGTTAAGCTCGCTAATTAATTGCCGGCCGTTCTCACGCGTGTGCCAGCCGAGTTTACATTGGCCCCACGGGCGCCTCATCTCTAATTATCAACTCAATTAATAACTCGATCTTTACGCTTATGAATGGGAATTTTCTTAGACGCCGCGGTACCATTCGACACTGACTGGAGAATCCATATTATCGCCACAAGCTTTAATTCTGGCCGAACAACTTCGGCGCACCTAATTAACGACATAATTAACGATCCATCCAACGTCCCTTTTTCACTCGGACTACGCTCTACTAACATTTCTCAAAGAGAGACGTAATTAGAGATGCACAGAGACAAAACTCGCGCAAAGATGTCCCGTAAATGGGTTTAAACATTCCGCGGAAACAAAAAGAGAAAGTAAATCGAGCATAAAGATCTTTTCTATTATCGTTGCTTTTATTTCGACGAAATTTAGCATCTTAAGGAATAGAAGATTCGCTCACTATTTACTGTTCGTAGTAAACATAGTCATCGAGCGAGCGAGGGATCGGATAACTCGAGGATGACGAGGACAAGACTTTCTCGAAAATTATTTTTATTTTATGTTTCCTTATTTCTGTATCCGACTCGAATGCACACAACATCGTCGACTTTTTTATATTTGCAGCAATTATTACGTTAACATGCTTTGGAAATTATTCCACTGTTATGATAATTGAGTTTCGAATTTATATATTCGTGTGATCTATATTATGTTCTACGATAGTTTAAGTATCGTCTTGTTGGCATGACTAGGATTCGAAGATAGATTTATGTTGAAGTTCTATCTAGAGAAATTTATTGTTACACTTTGAATTGGAGCAACGTGAGTTGGAATTAAGAAAACGGCGCTAATTTTTATGTGAACAACTATCGATATAGGTATGCTGTAAGCATAAATTTACATAACATCAGAGGAACTGTGTGTTGCCAGATGCCAGAAAACGAACCTGTTTGTAATACGTAGTGCAATGTACGTGGTCCAGTGAACAATAAATTTATATTAATTTTATTACATCATTACATTAACTTCTATACTATATATTGTATTTTGCAACTAAACCCTCTTCGAGATAAAAAAAAAATACGGAAAAATGAGATTTGAATATGTAAATTATATTCTATAATTTATTCGCTCCTACACTGACACGTATATTTTTATTATTATCATAAAAAATGAATCACGTTTCTATCATTTAGAAAAATCATGCATTGATTATCCCAGTTGTTCTCGCATCTATATTATATCTATAGTAAATATTATATAATCTAATAAATTCTATAACATATATAATATAATCTATAACAACATAATAATTTACTATATCCATATTATAATCTAAATTGGATGTTACATTCCAACAAATATAATTAAAAAATAGCTAGCTTCTTAATATCTGATTTCATTATGCATAATAATACAATTTTACCATCTTTCGTGCATTCCACGCTCTTTGTAAATAAAGTGCCGAAGAATTAAAGATACACAAACGTGAAGAAGAAGAAGAAGAAGAAGAAGAGAAGAGAACAGAAGGATTAAACAATTATTTTAAGTAGCCTGACGGTCACCCAGTATATTCTACTTATCGTAATCAACGACTTTTTCCTGGTTCCAGGCAATTACCAACGACACAATCATTCTCGTATCAAATATCTTTGTCGGTCGCATCGCGGCAATTAACCTCCTTGTCGATTATAATTAAGCATCCATCTTGTTCCGCTCAAATTCCACACGTATACATACATATATCGTAATCAGCGTGTCTGGTCACAGAGAAGCACACTTTTGTTCAATTAATTAGCCGCGAACCACATATTAAAGGATCGACATGGTCGGCAAACGAAGCCAGATTGGCTGAATGTATCGCAGATGAATCGTGAATGGTGAATTAACGAGGGAATGTGTTCTCGCTGCCATTCCTCGGAATAGTAATATTTTTGTGTATCTTAGCGAGAGAGCAATTTTCAATTTGTAAAATTACTGAAACCCCGTCGTTGCGTCCCCCTGCCTCGACCAACATTTTTATCAAAAAAAAAAAAAAAAAGAAAAAATGTTAGGAACGTGATATTAAAAATCCCAGTAGCAATAGGATTAAAAAAATATCAAGAGGTGAAAAGGTTGGAAAATATCAGACCAACAGTATCGGGCTCCTCTTTCACTGATTAAATTAAAATTAAATCGTCTTAAATTAAGATCAAAGACAAGGGTTCAACGATGAAGAAATTTCAAGAATAAAAAAGTATTCGAGGTAAGATATTAGAAATTGATAAGAGGATTTTTATTGAATTACCTCGTAAGTTCTGCAAGCATTGTACAGGTTAATTGGTATCTAAGAGAGGTGCAAGCTTCAAGGAGATTTCCAGTGCGGTGAAAGAATGGCAGCCAAAAGATCAAACGTAGAATATCTGCGAATTTCGCGAAGCAGAAGATAAAGCAGCAGCGACGACTAGGAGTTTTATGTGTGGTAAGATACATTTACCAACGACACGATCGTTCAAGATTCATTCGCGAGCTCTGTGTGCAAACACGTAAAGCGACGATGGTTTTCGAAAGCTTTTTACATGGAGAATTTTCATCGAACTTTACACCTCGGAGATTCTTCATGTTGTGAATGGAAAAATCCCTAAAATTTCCTAATAAGAAGGGAAAACACGACGTTGATGAATCCATAAAGCTTCTCTGTAATCTCCTGATAAAATTTTAGTTACGAGGAGAGATTGAACGTTCTAAGATAGAAAATAATTAAATAAAGATAATTACCAAAAAGAAAAAAAAATTGACGAAAATACAGAACGAACAAAGAATCGATTTCTGTTGTCTCTAATCAAAATGGAACACTCATTGAATTTCACGTGAAATTTGCCGCACGACTGGCGAAAATGGAAATATCGCGCGATTTTTAGCGACCGTAACGAGACTATCAACGTAATTTCACTGGGTCGTAAAGCGTACAGCAACAACGTGAAAATTGTCTCGAGACGAATTCTCGCGTATCGTCGACGCGAAAGCGACGCATGCTGGATAAAACGTCGCATAAAAATGCAACATCTTTAAGGAAATTTCGATTCGCTTACCGAGGATGCGCGATTTCTTTGACATCGTCTTGGAAACGTTCAACGTCGTCCAAACGAGCTACTTTTATATTTAATGGTCCAAATGCTTCAAGGATCAATGATTCCTGAACGCGATATTTTTTTCGATCAATTCACGATCTTCGATTCTATTTCTTAACGTTGCGGCTACGAAAGATAATTTCGAGCATTTAATACCTTCTTTACGTAATAATTTCTCAATATCGTACGGCAATTATTTCTTCCACGTAAATTGTACAGTTTGATGAAATTTGAAGAATTTGAAGTATTTGTTATAGTTTCGGTAAACTATTGCTTGGTTCATGAATGGATTAAGGGAACTGGTAGATTATAAAGAGACAAAGAAAATCATTTCTGGGTGTAAATTTGTTAAACTGTCAACGGTGCAGTTGGGGAATTTCTTTACATCGAAAATTAAATTTCGTTATAAAATGGATTAACTATGCGTAAACCTCTGTTTCATTCTTTCTCATAAAACTTTTTATATAGCGATCCCTAACAGATTAGGCGATTAAAAAATAATGGCCACGTGAGGGAAAAACGAAACCATCGTTCACTAACTTTTAAACAATTTTCTCTCCATCGTCAAACTGTACTTTTAAAGAAACCGTAAAAAATAGCCCATAAAATACTACACGAGAATGTATAAGGAAGTCGTATACTAGATCTATTCAGTGCTATTAATACGATATTCATTGTCAGTCAAAATTTAATTAAAAGTGATTTACAGCTTTAATTAAAAGCAGCCCGCGTACTGTGTGTTCCCTGGAGCAACTTACACGCAAATTATAATATCATTGTACAATTTGTCACAGAGTAACGATTTTACCTAAAAAACGAGGAAACCAAAAGATACATACATGTTTGGTAAATAGAACAAGTGACACGACGAAAGAGCATTCATCGCAAAATTAAAGTTGGTGAAACCGAGCGTCGGGTGAAACTGTTTCAAAGTTACGTTTTGTTGCGTGCAATTGCAAATACAATTTTCTGTTCCAACAAATTTACACGGTGCTTATTCTCTCCCTCTCTCGTTATCTCTCTCTCTCTCTCTCGCTCTCCTGTTTCTCCGCGGTAAAATTTTTGATTAAACGTCATCCACATCCCCTTTTCGTGACAAAGGCCTTCCAAGAGAAAGACGTACGCGTTTCGGCCAAATGTTATCTAGCCAACATCTCCATTCGATTAAGCTTTCGTTGATTGGTGGTAATCTTATTCAGTCGCGAATTCAATTTGATTATCCGATTTCGCTAAATTAGCGACTCGGTGGAAAACCGAGCCGGCAGACTGAATCGTAGCTCGGACTTGCTACCGATTCAATTTCACCCACGTCTCTCGCGTAATATTCCCCGCGTACAGAAATATTTTGCAATTCGGTTACAAAGTTCGAGACTGCGCGATTTTAATTAAAACCACCGCGAAATAAACTCGCCGGGGAAAAAAATTACGCCCTCGAAAATATTGCGCTCGAGCACAGATTTCAGGGCAATTTCCGATTTCAATGGTGTCTATGATTTCGTGGATACAGGGCAGAAGTACATATGCGGAGATAATTGTACGCGACGATCGTCGTTCTTTGGTAGACCGACGAGGAAACAGATGTTTGTTGGCCACATTTTCGAAGAAACGTAGCGTTAATCGAACTTCCTCTATGCCGTACGCCGATGAGTAATTTTCTACAACGCGAAACTGTTAGGGAAGTGATACATTTACACTGTACATGAGAGTGTGTGTGTAAGGGTCAGAGGGCGTCAAGGTCTTAGTGGAGACAAAAGACTGTTGCCAGATGTTAGAAGAATCTAGGATAGTCGGTTGGCGACAAGCGTGCGTGCAAGACGTTCTTCAGAGTGTAATATAGATGTATAACTGTTGTGTGGGAAATATAGTCAATTATTTGTATTCCCAAATCCTCGAATTTCCTTAACAGAAACTTTACGTACGTATTTTACTTTCCTTTTTTCTGTCGCGAATTCCAGTCGACGTTCCACGTCCGAACAAGCATCGCTACGTACATTAGGAAAAGTATGTCTCATTCGCCATGGAATAAGAATATTACTAGAAGCGTACGTTCTTTAAATTTTCCTCGGAATTGACGATTAAAAGCCGGAAGAAAATATTCAGAAAGAGGATATGATAGGTTCGCCTTACAAGACTCTACAGCAAGTATTATTTTAAGTCGAGTTATATTTTATTAATCTGTTAATTTATGCTAAGTAAATACTTTACTACGAAATAGCTGACAGAAGTACATGCACTGATAGATTCGCAGATATAAGGCTTTTGCGAATAGATGGCGAATGCAGAATATTTCGCGAGAAATAAGAAGCGTATAGATTAAAAACGTTACTATTGAGATATGTATAATTTTATGTGCTAAACTAGGATAGCTTCGTAGTAGTGATACTTGTATGTGAATATCAGTGTGTGGAAGTATGTGTATGCGCGGCGTCTCGAAAACGAAGGAATGTAAACTGTTCGTTTAACAGTCTGTTAAAAGTGCAAGTGTGCATCGATGAATATCTTTGAAATCGTTTATCAAATAAATATATAACTATTCTAATATAAATCCTAAGTGTAAATTTAGTGTTCCTATACCATTATTTCGGCAATTAAGATCCAAAATTCTCAACAGTTACTGATGTTACTCGGATATTCGAAAGAGCAAACGTTCAAAGCCAAGTGCGAATATGATTTTCACGTGAAATTGGTTCGCAACGTATCGAAGTTTAAATTCCCTTCGTAAAACACGTTGGTCTTCCATTATTTAGCATTTTCGCCAGATAAGTTCACTTCTCGATATAATTCATCAGCTTTTTAAAAAATCGAATATCAACGACAATTAGACGGAAGAAGAAAAACGATCGGAAAGGAGAACACGAATTTTGTGAACGGTGTGCGTTAGAATTGATTCTTATGGGGGTGGACGAGGCATATTTTGGTTGTCGTGGGCAGCTTTTCACCGGACCGTTCTACCGATGTTATTTATATTTATTGGACATTTACGAGAGGCTCCTCCGCACGAGCGTGGTCCGCCGCAGGCGGATTCGCTTCACGTCACAAACGTTCTCATTTTCAAACGGTGTACTTGTCAACCTGCTATTAGCGTGCCGAGTATTCTTGGCACCGGTCCTCCCGTTCCCATCCGAAAATAATTCCGAAGACGATGCGGAAAGCCACGCAACGCGCATTAAACACCGATCATCGTGTCCGATCTTGGCATTCGAACGCGATATGATCGAGTGTCCTCACGAATGTCTCTCTCGTTTTATAGACACACTATTTACATATCGATAGGTACAATTTTAAAAGTATTCGGATATTCTGCTGTATTTATTTTTATTTATTTACCTGTATTCTTAGACTTTGTTAAAAAAAAAAAAAAAAAAAAACAATATTCATTTTATGGATTTAAAATTTGATCGATTCAGTTTAGAGAAGAAGACAGGTAGAAACGTTGCACGAGACATTTGTAATAATTTCCTTGCTAAATCTTGTCCATTTAGCAATCAGCAATGATGATTATATCACGAAGCTACTGTATTCTTAAACTTCGTTAAAAAACAATATTCACTTTGCGGATTTAAAATTTAATCAATTTAATGTAAAGGAAAGGAGAAAACATTAAACGAGACGTTTGTAATAATTTTCTTATTAAATCTTCTGAATTTACAAATTCAAAGGCGAATTATTATATCCAATACTACGTAACCAATGGGAACAAAGAAGTTAGTACGAACAATATCAAATACTATAGCAATGATGACAACCTAACAAAAGTCTTGCTTATTTTCGTCTTCTCCTTATTAAAATAAGAAATACATTAAAAATCAAATGTTAGAAAAACAAGTATGTTATTCCTACCTTTTTGGATTTCGTTTTACCATTGAAATAAATAATCCAGTCAGCATTTGGTTTACATACACAGTAATTTTTATCGTTGTTTATTCGCTTTAACGCTTCGATCAGACTCTTCTCGCTCCATCGAACAATCGAGCCATAAGTTTATCGAACGAAAAAAAAAAGAAAAAAAGAAAAGAAAGAGGACGAGAAACGTTCTGAACGATCGACATAGCAAAATCGATTTTTATTCTTAAAGAGCAGCAGTTTGATAAGTTTCCGATCGTATCGTGCAAATATTCGCAATTAGATCCGTTAATTTCAATGTTACATATCGTTTTCATCTGCCGCGTACGAGAACAGTTTCGGTAATACCACACTCTGTTTTGATGCAGGGAAAATTCCAGAAAATTCATATTTATGATCAAGATAACGAGGAGATTGCGGACGAAATGCAAATTGGACGGCGGTTGAAAACAATGAAACCGGGCGAACATTATTAATCGAGGAGTAAAACATTTCTAACGTGCGTGAAATTCGATCGGATCGACATCATTATACCGGACTACATTAATTAAACGTCCGTTAACGCACAATGTTTATGATTGTTAATGTGCCGCGCCATGTATCAAATTATGCCATGCGAACGGATGTTCTATCACAATTCAACGAGAAACGAAATGGAACCAGGAGGCTGATTGACGCGAACACCGAGGTCGACTCCATTAACCAACCCCTCTACAATTTACGCATTCTAATAAACTTTTCTATCCATGACTCGTCCCACGATCAAACCAGTAAATAATTTAACAATTAAAAATTTACTATTACGAGTTGTAATTTTGCAAAGAATTCGCAGTCTAAAAATGTATAATTTATAGAATAAATAATTTAGCTGTTAAGAGCCTCGGGTTAGAGGCTGGAAGTTTGACTCGCGTTAAGAAAAATGTCCAACTTATAGAATAAGTAATTTAACTATTAAGAGTCTTGGCTTACAAGTTGGAAGTCTATAACTCGCATTAATGCGTAATTTATGGAATAAGTAATTTAGTTATTAAAACTCTTGCGTTACAAGTTGGAAATCTAATTTTCGTTAGGAAAATTGCACGATTTACAGCGGCAGTGTGTTTATTTCAGCTTCTTAGCCTAGAAATTCGACTTGGTTGCAGAATATACACATTGCCATTAATTGCTGAATCTGTGTTACATGATTGCTTCTTTCGTTTCTATTCTAAAACTGTCTTAAGTCTGCTATAAGGCATTTCTGTTCCTCGAAACTAACTTTAACTATTTCATTGGCTACCGTTTACACTTCGCACTTTCCACAGGCCCCTTTGCTCAAATCGCCCCTCCGTCTCTTCTCTCCTTTACGTCTTTCCTATCTTCTCTAGCCATTCGACTGCTTCCGTCTCAGCTAGTATTTCTTCCACTTTCAGGTTTGTTCTATCAACTTCTTTGCGTACCTTCCAAGTGTTTCAAATGTCCCACCGCTGCTTTTATAAAATAAGCACGTTTTTTCCTCTTTACTCACTGGAAAACTACACGCGTAGTTTGCCACCTTGCTCTTGCCAGTAGCTTCTACCCTGTCTCTTCAAGTATTTTGGTAAACTTTCTTCACTCTCGGGTATCTCCCATCGTATTCAGATCCTTATATTCCGCTCCACTGTTTCTGTCTTTGTACGCCTTCTTTCCCCTTTCTCAGAGTCTCCTCTGCTTCCATCCCCCTGTCCCATAATCGCTCTACTCCTTCTTGGCTCTTTAAAGTGTTTCAACATTTCCTTAAGTCTTTCGCCATCTCCTATCCCGGCTGCTCTTTCTTTTAGACGTTAATGTGCAATTTATGGAACAAGAAATTTAGCTATTAGGAATTTGCATTCAGAAAAACGCTGTCAATTCACAGAATAAATAATTTAGCTATTAGAAGTCCCAGGTTAGAATCTGATAGTCTAACTTCCATTAGGAGAAGCGTACAAAGATGTGAAAAAGTGTACAAGTTCCAGAACAAATAATTTAGCCATTAAGAAAGTAGAAGTTTGTATTTGTGGAATGAAAAATCTAGTTATTAATGGTTATTATCGAGGGTTAAAAGTTGTACGATTTGCATTAAGAAGAATGTGCTCTAAGAGATCTTATCAACGCGTCAAATCGCAGAATCAAGCTTTGTGTTGTATAATTAATTTCTTCAGCTACACATACATGTACACTTGTATAACAATATTGAAATACTGAAAAGAACAAAGTGTCGCCCATATAATTCACGAAAGAAATTATCCATATTCTCGAAACTACGGAATTGTAACTGTGCAAAATTTTTAGGAAGAGTTACGAATTGGTATTAGTGTTGATTAATACAGAAGTAGAAATAATTGAAAACCACAAAAATGTTTTAAATAGTCAAGTCTTGAATTCCTACAAAAAATTCACTGCGGCTCGACCATCTCATATGATGCGATATTTCTCGGTTAATAAACGCCAGATAAAATAATTCAGAGATCCGTTATGGCTGTATAAAATTTCTATAACCGATCGCAAATTCGCTCTAAAAAATCCATAAAATATCTATAAAAGATTACCCACTTATCAAATTATCTAGAAGTAGAAATAATTGAAAACCACAAAAATGTTTTAAATTGTCAAGTCTTAAATTCTTACAAAAAATTCACTGCGGCTCGACCATCTCATATGATGCGATATTTCTCGGTTAATAAACGCCAGATAAAATAATTCAGAGATCCGTTATGGTTGTATAAAATTTCTATAACCGATCGCAAATTCGCTCTAAAAAATCTATAAAATATCTATAAAAGATTATCCATTTATCAAATTAATACAGAAGTAGAAATAATTGAAAACCACAAAAATGTTTTAAATAGTCAAGTCTTGAATTCCTACAAAAAATTCACTGCGGCTCGACCATCTCATATGATGCGATATTTCTCGGTTAATAAACGCCAGATAAAATAATTCAGAGATCCGTTATGGCTGTATAAAATTTCTATAACCGATCGCAAATTCGCTCTAAAAAATCCATAAAATATCTATAAAAGATTACCCACTTATCAAATTATCTAGAAGTAGAAATAATTGAAAACCACAAAAATGTTTTAAATTGTCAAGTCTTAAATTCTTACAAAAAATTCACTGCGGCTCGACCATCTCATATGATGCGATATTTCTCGGTTAATAAACGCCAGATAAAATAATTCAGAGATCCGTTATGGTTGTATAAAATTTCTATAACCGATCGCAAATTCGCTCTAAAAAATCTATAAAATATCTATAAAAGATTATCCATTTATCAAATTACCCGATTTACACCGATACGGTAAATGTTAGAGTCAACGCAATCCTAATGCATCTTTCTTCCGTAGCACGTTCGAACGAGACAGCTATGGAAATCGGCAGCGACCTATATAGATAAAAATCGACAGCGGTCGCAACCCTGATGAAAGTGGACTAAGCAGTTCTTATAAATATTTAACTGTGCAGATAAAACAAGATGCGTCTCTGTTTGCGCGTGTTGCAGCCAACGAAAGCGTCGATAAAGCTTTTATTACACACGATAGAGACAGGCAACGGCCGTTTACAGTTGCCGACAGCTGTAATTAACCTTCGACGAGACTCCCATCGGCGAGAACTTTCGAGGCACGATAAACACGCTCGTTAACTTGTCCAGGAATACGTGTCGTCTTTGAACATCTCGTTAACAAGAAACGTACAACTGGCGCGGCTGAAAACTGCTTCCTATTTTCTGGCGTTTCGGCGACGCTGATTAAACGCCACCGGATCAAAGAGAACTCTGGATCGTCTCCGCTGCGATCGATCGAATCGATCTAGGAATGCGGGTATACTTAGCAACAAGTATGGTAGTTCGCGTGAATCTTGCTTGAAACATGATATCGTTGGACTAAATGGCGTATCATATAACAAATTAGAGGACACCCTGAGGTTATTCTTGCGCGAATGTCCTTTTTAGTTGAAAATCTGATTCGTCGAGATAAAATTATGTGCAATAGAGGAACTGTTATACCGTGGTGGATTGTGTTTCAGTTCTTTAGAGGATTCTATGATTCTTCTTTTTCATAGTCTTTCTTGTATTTCGTTGCAAATTCTGCGCTCCTTCTATGTCATAATTATACGGTTAAAATGTAGAATAGAGTAGAACAAAGAGAATAGGTGTAAATGTTCGACTGTGGATGAAAGCAGTGTCCGTGAAAGAAGTCGATCGGCAAATCGACGCGTTTCAAGCTCCGATCACTCGCACTTTAAACGATAATACGCAAACCATGTCACGTAATACCAAGTTTCATAGTACTACGCAAAGTATAATATTACTGAATATTACGTTACATAACATAATACAAGAAGGTACTGTGCAGCGACAGCGTAATAATCCAAAATATACTGCTGCACGATCTAGCAACATAGCACACTGTACTTTATTTTAGAAAAAATTCCACTTACCGCATTCCTATCAACATTCTAAACACGCGAATGAGATTTCAATAGATGAAACGATTAGGTGAAAGTAAATGTAGATTATCTTCTTATTAATCTTATAATTAGGATTTGGAGAAAACATAAAAAATGATCTATAGTCTCTACTGATTGAAAAATTCAAATTAAGGTCAATCGTATCCACTCATATTCAATGTAATTGTATCTATCCCTTTCGATTGTACCTACACGTTATAAATTTAATGCGCACTAATGGCATATTAATGTCCAATCAATGACAACTTTCTTTGGTTTGATACATTTTTAATAAAAAAGTTTCGTAGGTAATAGAAAATTCTAAACTGATCATAAACTTATTATAAAATCCATATTCCCAACTAGATGTCTCTTAAAATCGCAATTCATGAATTCTGGACTACGAATTCTTAACTCTGAACTCTGAACTCCAAACTCTCAATTCTGAATATCCAACTTTAAACTGTAAACTCTGCATTCGAAACTTTGAAATCTGAATTCTGAATTTTAAACTGTAAACTGTAAACCCAGAACCCTGAACCCTGAACCCTAAATCCTAAATTGCGAGTTTCAAATTTGTTTAATGGAAAATAATTACCAGAGCGCCAAACTTTCAAGCAATATTAAGTACGAAGAAAGTGAAAAGAAAATCGATGGAAAAGAAGAAGACGGAAAGAAGAACTTACAACATAGATACACGAGTTGCCTTTTCTCTACGTTGCGCTTCCGATTTAATTTTAGCCCATGCGACTGCTATAATAAACGCTCTATCCACCGCCTCTAAATATATCGTTGGTGTTTTCGTTTCGCGGCCACCTTGCCCTGTAATCGTAACAAAACAACCGAGTAATGCATGCATTAATTATTCACTGGTCAATCGAGCTCGTGTATATGCGCCAGTTTCTCGGTTTAGTCGACTAGAGCAAAGTTGTTCAGGTAGTCGTGGAAAGTTTCGCCGAGTTTCCAGTCCAGTCGATTAAACTGTGTCAATAAATTGTCACATGCGACCTGAAACGGCGATACTTAATGTTCGGAAAACACGCGAGCAACGGCGACATACTTTTCAAGATACTAACACAGCAAAATGGACCAAGTTTCTAAAAACATGGTATATCGGGCAAGCTACTTGTCCTCAAGTCGTTTCAGATCGACAAAGTTGATCATAAGTGGATATCTAATGAAAAATTGACGAAAGAAAAAGCTTCGCGTGTTCGTCGCTGATTAAAATTTCGAATCGCTTTTTAGTTATATCCAAATAAAATCTGTTCTTAATTACGTCGATAATTCGAAGTCGATGTCACGGGTATTATAATACAATTTGTCTAGTTTGATTTTAAAGAACACGGAATCTTAAGTGGAATTCCTTGGAAATTCTCGAATTTTTAAAATTCTAAATTTTTGCTCGATAAAATATGCTTATCGAGAGATTCCTCGACTGATTCTAATAATGTAAAATTTAGAATTAACAGATAATAAAAGAATAATTCTACATGTACCTAAATATTGCAAGATAAAACATCAGTCGAATTCACGTAACTCGATTGATTCGAAGTTCAACTGTTCGTCGATGACTACGTACAACGGTCGATTTTCTCGAGAATTTTCAAGATTAAATTTGCAGATTGAAGAGTGAATTTTACAGAAGAGGATTCCAAGAGATAACGAAAATTTCGGGTATCAATTAATGTAGAGCTCGAACCTTTTCCACAGGGGAAATATTCTTCAAGGGAATAACGTATTTAAACAGTTGTCAGGACGTTCCCTGTGATTTTCCTCGTGTTCGATTCTTCTTTTTCTTCTTTTTCCTCGAACTCCCAAAATAAAAGGGAAAAGTTTAGCAAGAAATCGTGGACAACGGCGCGAATCGCGCACTGACGTCAGCCACGTTTCGCGGTCACTTGCATCTTAAACCGAGTGAATTTCACTGTCTAAAATTGTTCCGTGCCCTCGTGTATGATCGTTCTGACGCAAGTGACACAAGCAAGTGCCAAATCGCGTTCGAATGGCACGCGTGACCATTTTACCACTTCGAACGAACCCGCCAAATTTTCGATTCGTTGCTGAACGAAACATCGCTACAAATTATGAAAGAAAGCTTTTCAAAATTTTCAGAAGCGAAATTTCTCTTTGGTAGGTGGTTCGTGTTACGTTTACACGATGCTTCCTTTGCCGCTCTTATCCTTTCTTCCAATGCGTCACATTTAACACTAAGCTTACCAGTAGCAAAATTTAATTTAAAACAGTACATTCACTGTCATTTCTTTCGTTCGTCCAACTTCATGTAAATTCTTAGACGAAGAAAAATGTGATATAAGAATTTGCACAAAGTTAGACGAAATAACAACGAATGCACAATTTTAAATTAAATTTTGCAAGCGATCGCTTAACCGGCTGTGATAAAACGATTAGTGTTAAAACGTTCTTCTTTATTCACCACTGTACATAATTTACGAAGCTCTTGTTTCCGATATTTATTAACAAAAACCTATTAAAATTTTCGTTCGATAGACGTTGCAAAACTTTCGCTCAACCGTATATTTGTTCAGTGACTTTATGGAACATAATTTCATTTCACAAAATTACGATACGTTCCCCTTCGTGCTCGTTTCTTTTTCAACTTTCTTTTACCGCCCGCCATATATCAAACATAATTTACGAGCCTTTTATGGCTAACATTTATTAACAAAGGTCTGGTAAAATTTCCTCTTAATACATGTGTTGTAAGATTACTCTATATTCTATATCTGTTTTATACATCATATATCCATTGCTTCGATCAAACGTAATTCCGTTTCACCGAACTACAATGTCTTTTTATACTCCTTACCCTTCAAACTTTCTTTTATTTCCCACCGTGTATTAAACGTAATTTACGAGCCATTCGTTCTTGGCATTTATTACCAAAAATCTGTTGAAACTCAACAGAAACACGTCGTAAATGAAAAAGCTGTACATCACAAAGAGAAGCGTTTCTAGAGTCACGTGGGAAGTTCGACGCGCAGAGAAAAAGAGAGAGAGAGAGAAAGAGAGTAATTAAACGGGGCATCAACTGTTGCTTCGCTTTTCAGCCAACTTTTCATCGCATCGGTTCAAAGTGCATCCCGACGAACCAGAGCATTTACCTTCTCTCTCTCTCTCTCTCATGTTTCTCTCGATAGTTTCATACGTGTGAGCGTATACACGTAATCGAGTATTGCTGGTGGAATCACGATGATGTGGACGTCGTTTGTAAAGTGCACCTACAGTGGTGCTTCCTACAGATAATTGACGATAACGCAGATACATCGTTATTTTTAGAACAGGAGCGATTACAACAGTTCGTCCTTCACGACCTAACCCAAAGTTCTCCATTAGACGATATTGCTTTTTAACCGTATCGATTTGGCATAATTCAAGGCCGACCTACCGGGGGACTACGCCTTCCGCTCGATAATAACGATTTTTCTAGAGTTTCGAAGGAGTTGTGGCGTGGCATAGTTGCAACGAAATTTCGAACCCTCGCCGCGTCAACCTGTTTCTTTCGCGTTCGAAAATAACGCTACGCTTTGTACCGCTTCGTAACAGGGGACGCGTGTATTCGCGTATGTAACGCAACCTAGTCGAATTACTTGGCAGAAATTTCATAACGATCCTAATTTAGGATGTTCGACGACGTTGTAGGGCTTTTTCTGGATTTTCTTGCAAATTTTTTAATACAGTTTTAATCGAGAACGTTCGAACGCGTTACACGAATGTTCGAAACATTTTTACGTAAAGAATTTCAACAGAATTTTATCGCGATTGAAACACAGAATTTTATTACAATCTGAATGTAGAATGTCTGACAACGTTACACGAATTTCTTCAGATTTTTCTGCGAAAGCTGTTGTTCGCTAAAAAATACGTGGAACGCGAAAGATTCGCAGGCTCGCTTTAAGGCTGCCATAAATACGTTTTACGCAGTGACGTTCAACTTTGCTCGCTAGTTCAGTCACTTGCTACATTTTTCCATCTGCTCGATATTTCGTTTACGCTAGGTTTCCTTTCTTTTTGATAAATCATGCTGTTTCCATGACGGTGTACGCTATGGCAATGCATCGGAGACCTTTCGCCAAACAGCTGACGTAGCATTAATTCAGTAAGTCGCGAATGCAAATCAACCTTTCCCATGAATTATAAAACATAATCGATAATTTCAACCGACGATAAATGGTCCCACTGATACATTATACAGGTTGACGCGATTATAAATAATCAGTTAAAAAAAAGAAATATATAACACGTATTGATGAAAGCGATACGATACGTAACAGAAACATTTGGATATTTTGATTCGCAGAAATTTCGCGAGAACACGATGCGTCGGTGGGTAAATTTCGTGATAAAGAGCGCGCTGTATGCAAAAGATAGTGGCACAAGCTACACTTGATTCGAGCTCGGCGGAAACTCACTGCGAAGCATGCCCTTGCACAATCGAATTAATGACAGGAAGCAATGATACAATTACTCTGCAGCCACTTATTAAACAGAGGCTTGGCTGCGTTCAGCTGTGATTGCCCGAGAACCAAGAGAATCCAGTGAAATCTCGCCGTCTCGTGTCGCCGTGAATTAGTTTAGCAAGATCAGCGTGCTCTGATTCCAGCAACTTTTTCTGCTGAGACTCGTTACGCGTAACTAACGGAGGATTAAAACGGTTGGCTTGTGAAAAACTAAGCAAATAAATAATTAAATATATAAATAAATAGGTAGATACCTGGTTGGAAGGAAAAGGAAAAGCGCAAGACTAATGAGAAAAACTCGACGAAATTTTACGTGAAACGAGAATATCGTAAGAAACTCTCAAGAATTATGCAAGGAATTTTTATTTCCTGTAGAAAGAAAACATTTAAGTGGTAATTACTGACAATTGCGGTGGAATCAGTCGTAATTGCGCCAGACAAGGTACAAGAGACTGTTATACAATAAATTTCTTCACGGAATGCAGTTAAAAAGGTTGATAAATTATCGTTGGATATAGAAAATGGATAAAAGGAATTGGAAACTCGCGTATAACGATGTTTGGCTTCGTATGTGAAATGTGTACATTACAATCATAATATGAAAGACAAAGTAGGATAAAGCGATAGGTCCATGTCTATGCCATTCATACTATTAGACAATTAAACAAAAATATCTAATCTGTTGGAGTTTGAAAGACAAGTTATGCTAGCAGTAGATTAACGAATGACTACAAATGACTGTATTTCCGTCGCTGTCAACTGTTTTCAAGGATAGCAGATTCAGCTATCTCCGTCCCTGAATACAAGATTCGACAACACACTGTCCCAAGAGAAACGTATACCAATATTTAACCATATCCAGTCTGCGGCTATTTCTGTAGAATACCAAAAGATATGGTTTCGTAGAATAAAATTCTCCGATAATTTGAAATCCATGTAAAATCGATATTGCCATCGAAGCGTGCAATATTTTATAATTGACATAGCGAAATAGCGTAACAAGGCCGCGTATTGTATTCAAGTTTTTCCTCAAGATATTAACAAACCTTTTGCTCGCCGAAACAGAAAGCAGCGAGATTCAGCCATGAAAACTGATGCATCGCAGCACAGAATTAAATCCATCGAAGTTCAAAGTCGCCACCGAAGCGTGCGATATTTTACAACTAACATAGCGAAATAGCGTAACAATACGGTCAATTGTGTTAAGAGCTTTTCCTCCAGATACTAAGATACTTTTTCTTTTTGTTTGCCGAAACAAGAGCGAGATACAGCCATGAAGAATCGCGGCAGAATTAAATCTCGTCGAAGTTCAAAGTCGCCATCGAAGCGTGCGATATTCTACGTTAACACAGCCAGACAGCAAGTAACGATGCCGCGTATTAAAGTCTTCTCCTAAGATATTAAAACGCTCCTTTCATTGTGCCGAGGCGAGAGTGAAATTCGTCCGTGGAAATTGGAGGATCGCGATGGAACCGAGTCCAATCGAATGAAAATTCAGAGTCGCGATCGGAGCGTGCAACGTTTCGAAAATTCTCCGGGATATTGAGAGAGACACGGCGAGATAGTGTCGCGATACAGCGTTACCACTGTCACCGGAAGAGGGAAACGAGGGAAACGAGAGAAACCTGGAGCAATCGAGGGGTGGTCCGAGTGACATTAAAGGGTGTCGCGAGTCCTAAATTGCAGGCCGGCTGGCTATGTTCGCCCTGTTCCAGCAAGATAGGGACTCGTTTTGCGTTCGCCGGCAACAGATACAAATTTTCTCCACTTAATTCCATCGGCCGTAGAAGTCTAATTGCGCCGGCGACAAGCTGGAAAAGAGTGTCGTTTAAACGTGGGCCCCCGTGGAAAAACCGACGCCCTCTGTAACTGCATCCGCCGTAAAATTCCCGTGAATCTTCGTTCTGCAACCGGAAAAACGCCGGAAGACGTCGTTGCCCGAAGATGAATCTACCGTCGAATAAATCTCGTCGTGCGAGTTATACGAAGAGGACGAGGATCGATGCTGCCTGGTGACAATTAATCCATTAAATCCGAGGATTATCGAACTGCTACGAGAAAGAAGTAATTAACGCTGCAGATAATCGAGGAGAGCGTTTTTGGATCTTTCGATTCGTTCGTACACATTTGCTCGATATGTTGGACGCGACGTTGAATATGCAGTTTTACGCTCGCTTCGATTATTTTAGCTTTTGCCGGTATTTACGCGGGCAGGTTGGTGAAACAGGCGGAGATATTTTTAGTTAATATCTGCAGTAGCAGTTAGAACGTTTTAACAGCTAGAAATTTGCTAAAAGGCAAGACGAAGGTACGGCGGCTGTTTAAATCATTCCCACTTTTAGTCCTGAAATACTGAAATCTGTAACAGCAAAAGTAGGTACTAATGCCTTTCCTTACTTGACTTTAACTTTTCTCGTTCCTTTCTACCTTCTTCTTTCCCTCTTCTCCGTGGTCTTTTCCTTTTTATTCTTCCCCTCTTATTTTTCCCCTCTTCCTCCTTCTCTTTCTTTCTTTCATTCGTTCTTTTCCCTTCCCAACTTTCCCATTTCTTTCTTCCGTTGTACCATTCCTCCTCGATTCCCTTACTATCCCCTCTGTTCCTTTCTATTTCGTTCTATTTCGTTCCAATTCGTTCCTTGCATCGTGGTAAATTTTCCATAAACTTTGTATGCCCTGTATCGCACACCGATACAACTTTTGTTCCACAAGGTTCATAATTGGTCGGAGCATTAGACGAATAATGAAAATTTACTTGTCGAGGTTTTCACGAGGTTTTTCGAGAGTAGCGTTCGTGTTTACGGGTTTCTTGTAGATCTACGATAACTTGATAACGATGTGCTTGCGTCGTCGACGAGAAGATAAAACTCATGCAAATTGCCTAACGCGCCGACGAAATTCGCTCGTGTAACGCGAATTTTACAGCCGCGTTCCGCAGCGTTCACGCTGAAATTCCGAGAAAAATGCACTACAATTCCCCGAACACGGATTTTCCAAGAATTCATTCAGCCAGACATTAAACATGCATCATGCAAATGCAATCCTCGCTCTTCGTATTTCCATCTTTATTTTCGTTTTATTTTTTCCTCTTTTTCTTTTTTATCAATTGCATCGCGATTAGATTCGTTTCCCTTCATTTTCGCGCGAATTATTTGCGAAATATCATTCGTACGAATAATCACCCCGTTGTTTTGGCAAAATAATTCTCCACTGTCTACGCGTGAAAAATGGAAAGGGCGTTTTCAAAGTACTACATCAGAAAATTAAAATTAACATCTACTAATATATTGAAACATTTCAAGGTCTCCGTATCTTTCATCCTTTCAGCGAAATTATGCTATACAGACTGTTACGAAATAACGACTAACGATAGCATACTAATAATAAGAGCATGCCGATCCTAAGAATTCGGACAATTTGTCGCGTTCCCTTCGAGTTATCTCGTTACAAATCTCATAATTCGTTGGTATCGTAACAAGGCAGATCGCTAAGTGAAAGAAAAATTCCTAAAATTTGTTACAGCTTTGCGATAATCGTAACGAGTTGGCTCGCAGTAATTGCAACGAGTAGGCGTCGCTGATGCTATACCGGTGGTCGGCGATGTACAAACTGTAATACTATGAATCTTAGTGCCTCGAAGCGTAATGCCAAGGAGCATCGTACAACGGGACAGAGCACAGAACTGCGAAGCACAGTGCCATAAACCATAAAACGCATAGAGCATTATAAATCACGAAGCCACAGTAAATATCGGAATTCGCAATTCCTATATCCACCGAATCAACGCTCGGCCATTCTAAATATCACCAGACGTAAATTACGAACACAGTGAAATAAATCAGCTTCTATTCGTTGGTGCAACGAGATTACCACTTTCTCAACCGCCCACGCCACCAAACGTAATCGCCCGGTAAGCCTGTGCCAAGCAACTGCACAGGTAGACGAGCTACGCTTTACGTAAGACGTTAATTACACCGCCTTCTAACTTCGCCCTTTAATTAAAACGCGTAACACAACCAGCAGAACTGGTCTTCGATTTTTCGAGCAACCGAACCTTTTCACTTCCTCCCCGGTTCTAGTTGGAGAAAGACGAAGAACCAGCTTTCGGATCGCTACAGGCTACGACGGTGTGTTCTGTCTCGTTTCCCTTCTGGAACAACCTGTCGGCGTGCGTGCCGCGCGATCTTTTAAAACCAACGTCCACGGGACGCGAGTATCGGTGAAGGTGCACGCGCGCGTGTATAACTCGGTTTTCCTTAATAAACCGCAGCGACGCGACGCCGCGCCGCGAGAAACGTGAGAACGTCGAGAGCGACGATTCAAGGAGAGAATTTATTATTCGACGCGTTGCATACTGCACCGGCGGTGAATTCTCCGGTGACTACAAGAAATTTACAAACGAAGCTTCAGCCAACCGCGTCTCGATGCAATGGAAAACCTGACTACGCCTCGGTTATCGTATTTTCCTTTCCGACTGTGTATGTATTATATATGGCAGAGATCAAGTTATTATTTTGCTTTTTCTTCTCCTTTCGGTAACCATTAAAGGAGGATTGAAAAGAGCCTCTGTTGTTCTTGTTTCTGGTGACTTTCCGCGATCGAGCGTAGCTCGTTCTTCGTGGTCCTTTGGCCAAGCTTCACAATAGCGAAGTGTTTATTCCTCTATAGATATTTCTACGCAAGAAAGATTTAGCGCTACCGCAATGCGTACAGGCGATCTTTACGCTCCAAGCTCGCGCACATTCGTTGTAAATATATCTACGACCAAACCACTAACCAGGATTGCTTTCCCACGCGTTTCGATTTTGTCGCAAACTTCCTATCGCTCCAACGAAACTACCGGTCGTCAAGATGTTAATACAAGGGTCTGTCAAAGTGTCATTTTTCCATCTAGAATCTCGTCAATTCTGCGAGAGATTCTCAGAAAAACGCCCATCGGGGCCAAAGTATTCATCTTCGACGTATCAAAGTCGACTGCACAACTGGCGATAGCAAAGAACGAACGATAAAAGAAGGAATGATGGAAGAGCGACATTTTTCACGGGCGAAACAAGGGGCAGAGTACGGAGATGATTTTCATTTATCCTTGATTCTCTGGCCGGGGAGCGGGAAAAAAGCGTGCGAAGAGGATGAAGAAACAGGCACGAGCTGTTCGCTAATCCCTTAAGAGCGTAGCGAACGAAGGGCCGAAGAGCCCGGAGGTAGCGGAAAAAAGGCGCGATACAATCCCATCGGGAGCGGGTTTCATTGAAATGCCGAGGAGTTTGCAAGAAAAACAGCATCTGGGTTAAATTCCCGAGGATCTTTCGGCTCCAGTCAGCTTTTCCGGCACGGCTGATAGAATTCCCCTTGCGAGCCCGTGAAACAACAGAAGCGGAAGGCTGTGAGGAGCCGAGAGAGCCAACGACGTCGACGAGTTTCTTCTAGCTGTCGGCGACGTCGCAACGACGAACCAGCCTGACTTTCGGCGCCCGCGGGAAATAACGCCGTGGACCGAGCTGCAAATATGCGCATCACAGCCGTGAGATTCCCGAAAGAAGAATTGGACGACTGCTGTTAGACCAGCGATAGGAATTTTTAGGGAAAGACGAGAAGGCAAGAATCACGAAGAAGTTTGATTCTTTGAATACTACAGTCGGTCGCAAAGATATTCGTACACGGAATAACATTTTAAGAATTGGACTTGTGCTACTTTTGGGACAAACTGGAGGAATCAGTTGGCGAACATGACGTGTGATGGAAATTTGGTGAAAATTGAAATTGGTAGAAACGACGATGGAAGTCGTAGAAAGATACAAAACCTTCTTATCTGGGTTTCTAATGAAAATTTTGAAAACACATTTTATATAATGTGAATAATATATTATACACTACAGAAATATAGCCAAAGAAAAATTACCAAAGTAAAAGGACAATACTGGCCAAAAGAAGAATACTGGCAAGATTCAGATGTGGAAACGAGACCAAAGCAAGGGAATACTGGAAAGAAGAGGGAGAAAAAAGATGCAAAAGAAGGAAAGAAGAAGAACTGAGACATGTAATAGAAGAATGTGAAATAACGGCAGGACCAAAGGACATAGGAGAAACGCTAAATGAGACTGGAGAAGGTTTAACAGAACTGGAAGCAGTAATAGAGAAGAGAAGGGCAAACGACAGGAAGGATGCACAGCAAGGAGGCTAAAGACCAAAGTTACAATAGGTTTTAGTCATTAGTTAGACTATTAGTTAGACTATTAGTTAGTCATTATTAGTTAGTCATAGAGTGGAAAAGAGGTAGACATATAAGAAGAGAAATAGACATAAGAGATGTAAGCCGACAGGCACGGACTAAGCAATAATAAATAAATAATATAATATATCAATACGATATAATTAATTTATTAATCATATATATAAAATTCCCAAATTTTACAACTTTTTCGAAAAATAACGAAGACAACTCCTAGACGAACAAGGAAGGTCAAGCTGCTGGAACTTTGATTCTTTGCTAGAGCTGAAACGTAACGGAAAAGCGTGTTTAAATGCCGGACAGGTTCATTCATTTTCCCGTAAAGGAAGACAAAGCGACGACGAATGACGTTACGAATTAATCGTAACGCCATTTGACGCGGCCAAAAGAAACATGACAGTTACAGTGTAGTTAATCGAATAAAAAGTTGCCCCTGTTCACGATCCAGTACCAATGGGAAAAAATTTCACGGGACGTCTCTCGTAACGGGCAGATACTGTCGAAGGAGAAGTCATTACACGGTACGTGACTGCGTAACAAATAGACCGAGGATACGCAAATCTCTCGGATCTGCATCCTTGAATTCTGAGAAAAGTCGAACTCTACGGATAGCTGACGGTCATAAAGCGTGACTCGATCAAAGACGAGACGGGAAAACGTAATGTCGAAGAGGCACGGAAGTCCGCTGCTAAATACCGGCAACGACTAATTAACCAGCTCGAAAGCCGTGACGCGCGTTCGCTTGACGCGCGAAAAATGAAATTTTCAGCGTTTCGAGCTTCCACGCCAACTATACTTTCACAGATTTCTATAGAAATATTGAGAAGAGGCTAAATGAAAAATGTTACAAAGGATATACGTTTGAATCGTCGTAGCCTGCACTGTGACGCAAGCCGGGAAATTTTATTAATTTCTGTGTCTACTCCCAGCGAATAACATTCTTATTATAAATAGCCTTTCAATTTCTTTATCGTTCCACTTTTATTCATTTCTATCTTCGCTGATTCGCAACGGCGTATCGAATATTCGTTATAGCTTCGTTATAAATATAACGCCTTCGCTGTTTCTCACAGTTAAAATTATCATGGCGCAACCTGGGAAATTTGAATAATTTCTATCGCCACTGATAAGAAACGATACAAGTTTCGAGAGTTTCCTTCCTGCTGTATGTGGAATATTCCACGTAGTTTCTTATTTCTCTTACAAATTACAATTTTTTTAGCGTATTTAATTACTTTACGGCAATAATCTATGATTCTTTGATATAAAATCGAACGCACATAGTATGCTATGATAGAATCAATATGCGATGTATTCACGTCATGTCTGAAGGTTCGAGTATGTTTAGAAATTCAACTATGAGAAAAATACCATTAAATGTTGAAGTTATATGAAATAGAATATAACATAATTATCTTTTTTTTTTTTTGACATTGCAATATTATGAATTGACATATTGAAGTTCATATGAAACTCATATGGAATGTATCAGATGTTATGAACTACTTATTATCAATTCAATTATATCATAGAATAAACAAAATACCTGTCTCCTTTCATGCGTGACTTTTAAATAGTTCGTGTCGATCTGTATTCACAATCTCGAAACCTTGTAACATAATTTATGTAAAATACCGAAGTATAACATTCCATAAAATGAACTCTAACCAAGAATTTATGCTATGTCAATCGAACAACTTTTCATCTTGAAATAGCGGGATGTAAATTATATTTTTGATAATTATATTCTTGATTTGCAGATCAAGATTACGAAGAAAAGCATTTATATCCTGCATTAGTAAAGCAATTTTAAAATTCAATGTCTCTTCAATCGATTATTTAATAACGAGAATCTGCTTTTAGGATCTGTTTTGGTTTGCAAATGATATATTTTTACCACAAGTTTTTTAAATATTTAACGAACATCGATCAATCATCAGTTCTATTGTTCCGCTGAATTTTGAAAAAGTAGACACGAGAAAAGAGGATAATACGAGATGTGAGTTGGAGAAAATTGAGTCTTACTGGATGGAAGTCAGAGTTACGGATATATAACTAATTCTGTTACTCCCATAAAAACCTGTAATTCAACATTCCTACACATTTTTCACCATTTGCATATGCCATTAAAAAATTACACAACGATGAAAAGAAAAAGGGGGAAGAAGGAAAGGAAATACGAGTTTGATAAAATTCAGTTTCAATGGAATAAATCAGAGTTATTTCCACGTATTATTTCTTCCTATCATTTTCGCAAAAACCTGTTTGTAACTCAACGTTCCAACGCAACGAATCGTCTTCCATCGTTTGTATGTCCTGTTAAAAGATTAGTACAACGATAAAAGAAAGGAAGAAACAAAATATCGGTTTAATAAACTCAACTAAACAGTTTGTAACTCAACGATCCTACGGAATGAATCATTTCTCACCATTTTCGTCCTATTGCCAAACGATGTAGAACAACAGACAGGAAGAAAAAGAAAAGAAATGGAAGAAACGAAATGTGTGCCACATGAAAATGACTATGCGCAGCTGTCATAAACGCGTGCTACGTTGATCGAAACAAGGGATGCCATTGAGGCGTCGTCGACTGACAAAGCTCGAAGGTTGGATGCATTCTGTGTGCAGGCCTGAAAATTATGCGTTCTTATGCAGAGGCACGTGCATCGTGGATTATGCAAGACGAGTATATAGCCTCGTGCCGATCGCTGTTTAAAATGCCAGCCGCGAACGAGCCGGGTTACCTTCGCCGCTCTTGATCACGATCAAAATAAAGAGAAGCCGCGCGAAAGCCTGCCACAGACGACACTTCTGCGGTGTCATTAAATTTTCATAGAATAATTCCCAGATCTCTGTGACCAATCTACAACATCTTTTCCATTCACTTTTCGTTCTGCCTTTTATTTTTCATTACGAAGGTTCGCGGTTCTATCGTTGGCGATACTCGTGGCTCTCAGAAGCCAAGTTCGGTGTCAACTATGGTGTTTGACGAACCCTTTAACCAGTTACCTGTTTTTGACGAGTAAACTCGTCAGGAAGAAATGACAATGTTTTGTGTTGCGACGAGTGTACTCGTCGTCGCTTACTTCTGGCGACACATTTTACGTGCACACTTTTCGAAGAGGTCGCAACCGGTCAATTTCATTGCAAAAGTACAGAACGATATCTGCACGATGAGACTAGCACAGAGATATTTGTGTCTCTCAGAAGCTAAATTAATATCAAATCCGCTTTTTTTTAACGAAATTAAATTTCATTCCGAACTGTAAGAACTGTCGTCTTTATATACATTTCTATGCTATCGTTTTTAATATACAACTATCGTTCTTATTATTATATGGAAACTCAGACACACGTAATCCGCAGGTGGCATCTTCATTGACGCCACTATTCACGTGCTATCAATTCTAACTGTTATGTTAATCAGCCAAATGTCGGCTCAGACAAATCGCAAGGATATTGTATGTAAAATGAAAAAAATACAGGATCACGATTAATGATCCATTTTGAAGAAAACAGTTATTTACTTTAATTTCAGTTCATTTATCATACAGCGACATTAATTGTACGGTAAACGTAAAAAATAGTGTATCATCATTACTTTGCTGGACGTTTTAATTTATAATGTAGATTACCACCAATCTTTAACACGATGATTACCACGCAATATTTTATATATATTCGCGTGGAAGGTGCGACAGATTGAAATGCGATATACATCATGGCGTTAAAGTTTCACAAAATATTGCCTTGTATTTGCGCACCTTTTTCCATCTAAATCATCGACACCGTTGAAAATCGTTTACGTTCACGAAGTTTATCTTTCTTAATTATTTTACAAAAGCTGACAGTCAACGTGTTAATATCCCTTCTGGAAACTCGTTAAACCTATCGATAACACAAAAAGATAAATCGGAAGAGATAAAAACTAACACGTTCTGTGTCATAGAAGAATAAAGATTTAATAATTTTAGCAAAGCTTTCGACGCTTCTAATGGGAGTTTTATCCACGATAATCATGGTAAGCTGATTAGCGAGCCATGCATCGCATGTAAATTGCAAACACTCATAACCGAACGAATCTGCATAAATTACTTTAGTCGTGGTTTATCGTCAAACTAAAGCACTCTATCCACTTTACCGTAGCATCGTTTCACCGTGGTCGACTGTTCGTCTCGGAAACAGCTCTGGCTATTGTCTTTCCTTTCCAACAAACGAATAAACCGATAGATAACTCTTCGCCGTGGTGGTATTCAATTTCGACGGAGGAAGCGCGCTCGCTCGTTAGCCGATGGAGGGAAAGAAAAAGAGAAAAAAAAGCGACGAAGGAAACGAGCAACGTTTGGTCGAGGTGAAAACCGTAGAAACGTGCAAACACGCGGCCACGACGTGAGAGAACGGCCGAAGAAGCATCGACAAGTTAGACAGCAACGTGGAAAAAATATCCGAATGATGGAAAAGCTATAAGCCTTCGCTGGCGAAACTGCCAACCAAACGAAAACCGATGCTTGTTTGCGTCATTGAGTTCGCAGTCGATACTACGTTCCAACCAATCACGTGTATGGACGTTCTAGTCGCTTTAAAAAGAAGACTTTAAGCAGATTTTCGAATTAAGTATATTTTCGCTCGATTCTCACCCGTCGTTCCTTTTCCGTCAAACTTTTAAGCGTCGAACACGAGGTAAGAGTAGGCAAGTGGATTCGGTGGTACGCGATCAGACCTCCAGTTAGACGAATGGATGGACGATGAATAGACGGATGAATATTATTTATACGCTGCGAGCAAAAGTAAATTCTCAATGATCGTTTTCTGTCGAAGCTCTCGCGTAAAAGGTGAAATAATAGAAAGTAGATTCAGCGGTACGTAATCAGACGTCTGGTTGAAATAATGCCTAGTAGATCAGGTAGTATGTGGTCAGACTTCTGGTTGAAATAATGGGAAAGTAAATCCTGTAGTTGTATGTAAGCAGAATTCCAGTTAGACGAATGAATAGACGGTTAATAAACAAATAAAAGCATACGTCAAATAATGGGGAAGTAGATTCAGTGGTATGTGATCGGACTTCTGGTTGAGAGGATAGGAAAGTAGATACAGTGCTATGTGGACAGACTCTGGGACAGATAAATAATCGATCGATAGGTTGCAAAACTGTATACCAAATATTACTTGGTTCGTTGATTTAGCTGTAAACAAAATGAGAAATATATACGGCGACTCTCGTAAATATTTGAAAGTCGCCCGATATTGTCCACGCACGCGATTCTTTATTGAAGCAACGAACGTTACTTTTGTTGTATCAAGGATTGCAACTAGATTCATCCTGGAATGTAAATTATTCAAACGACGCCTGCCGACTTTTAAAACCGTTTGAATAATCATGAGCGGTAATGTATGTGCGTAAGACACATGATTGGCATAATTTACATTACTCAATTCGAGTAACGAAATAACGTTTGGTGAGGAATGTTTCAAGCTGAACAAAAGAAAAAATATAATTCAGTATAATTAATTTTCTCGTAAATAGATCCTTGGATTTTTAATAAAATCGTATATATATAACTATATACCTAAATTGATACCAGTTCGTTTTCTATAGAAGATCACTAGCATCCACAACTTTCTTGGCAAAAAGAAGATTTGGTAGACCATTTGGAAAATGAAAGAAAACTGATATATTTCCAAACACGAGTGACAAGAGAAGACCGTATTATATTTTTCGACGTGGCTCGATACTTTCGTTAAATTGAAAAAAATTCTTGTAATCAATATCGTTGAACAAAGAACGAACAAAAGAAAAAAAGTGTACCGATTGCTTTCTAACTAATTGATTTTCTGCTTCTAAAACGAAGATATGGCTGATAAACCACGCACCGGTTAAAACAGAATCGAATAGGACAGAGTCTATCCTAGATCTCAAAGATAAAAGCAACGTGAAAATACTTTGTGTATCTGCTACATCGTTGTCGTTGCTTTACAACAAATTTGTTGATTTCTACGTTCAATGGAGATTTCTACGTTCAATGGAGATTCCTCGAGAACATCCTCTAGCAAATTGATGGAAAATGTCCGGCTGATTGATGAATCAGGTCGCACACGCGTGTGGAGTTGTCGGAACGACACCCAACCAGAACTTGTTAAATGGCAAATGCTGATAAACTAACAAACTGTAGCCGGTTGATTAATGAATTTACAGCTACATTTGTGTATGTACCAATGTACAGTTATGGAAGAGATACGATGCTGTCATAGATTCGATCAGTCCGTGAAACATTTATTAATCACTGTTCCGTTTTAAGTGACTTCACTCTCTTTTTGTCGTTCGACTACGAGCTTGTATCTCCTTTTTTTTTCAGCCTCGAAAATATATCGGAAGCCGAAAAATTAGCCATAAAAACATCGTGAATCATCGTCCGGCTGATCACTCGTAATCGTTCGAAGCTACGAACATTAAACTGCTGGTGAACTTTCAGGAATCTGGTTCCAATTTATTACGCAACGTAATTTATAAATAGACTAATAGAAATATATGAGAAATTTAAATGTCCAGGAACGTATGGGAATACGCGTAACATATCGAAATATCCAACATATCTGCGGAAGGAAAACTGCAGAATTGCGCGACAGAATGCACGTAATACGAAGAACAATTGCTTTTCTATTTTTATATTAACACTTGATCGGTGAAACGCGATTTTCTGCCTTTTCGATCGTATTATATCCTGGTATCTCTTCGATTAATTCTCTGTTCCTTCGTTTGTATTCGGAAAAATCTGAATTCGCATAAAGACCCGCAGCCTACTAATAAACTCTGACGCAATGGTAATAACAAAGCACATAGTTTCTCTTCAAACGACTTTGTCGTAATTGTGGTTTATTTTATCGAAACAACTAGAGGATTCGTTTCTCTGGACTAATTGGAAACCGTCGGTTTAAAACGTAGAAATTAATCGAGTCTACGATGAACGAAAGGTTTCATTCTTAAGTCGTTGCAACTTTCGATCAGAGACGAGCCGAGAAAGTCTATCGTTTCCCGTTATTGCGGTTTCCAGATGGAATTATATCTACGAATGTTGCCGATCTACGACAGAAATCGAAGAAAGTGGTTCGTCTGTCCGCAACCATTTGCTTTATGATCTCTTTCTCGAACAAAAAACGACCCTTGCAATATTCCACCGAAACTGAAAGCGTAAACAGGCTCGCGATGGTCTTCCAACATTTTTCACAAAAGTTTTCGACATCTTGTAGGAAATGCGAATTAAATTAATGGCATTTTTGCGAATTAAAGAATGAATGATGAGAATGTGAATTAAAGGCAGAACCTGTTCTTGAGCCGAAAAATCGACGATACAATTCGCGAGATGGAAAGAAGAAATGGAACGTTTCATAAGCCGTGTTGCGACGCTAAGTATCGCGCGATTCGATTAAACGGCTGATTCAAGTGAATGAAGTTTCCATTTGGTCGCGTTTAAATTAGTTGGATTAAATTTGGTAGGCCAGGTTCGATAATTTTACGATTAATTTTATTTTCAGCCAGGTAATGTTTAATTCTCTGTTTGACCCGAAAGTGGTCACGATTTTAACTCGACACGCGCCATCCCATCCGATTTGAAATGTGAAATTTCAATCCACGACAGATTCAATTCTCGATTCTAATATCTGATTCAAGTTTTGTATATTTGGTCGAATATCGAATTTGCATCCTATCTGCGATCCTACGATTTTGATTCAAATAGGAATTACAAGAAAAAATCTGTTAATTTTAACATAGAATTAGAACGAGAGATCAGGCAATGTGAAAAAGATGTTTCGCGTTTTTAAACGATAGCAACACTAAATAAATATTTTTAACAGATTCACGTCCCTACGAAGAAAGTTTAACGAATTCTACGATAAACAGAAACCTGTTTCATCTGTTAAATATCGTAACTAATACTTTGTAACATATATTCTTGCATTTTTATTATACTTTCTCACTGCCAAATTTCCCACAAATATATATAAACACCCTCAAATCATCGATAAGTATTTCTACATATTTTCCTCGAATTAGAAAAAGAAAACTGTTTAATGAGAAGAAAAAGAAAAGTACAGCCAGTGCTAATAGCAACGTAGGAAACGTGGTTGAGTTAATTAAAACCTCGTAATTATCTGAATCTTGTGAAACGACCTTAAATTATGCGCGTCAAAGGTATCCACGCCGGACAGCATTCTCTTTAATCGTTTCGTTTTTCCACCGATGAAACTTTATTTTTCCGTGGCAAAAAGGTTACGGAACAAGCGCATGCGGTTAATCGAGAAATAAAATGGCGAAATGGTAAAAGTCAAAATCGACTTACCCTTGGTGGCTCTTGGATTGCTCCAAGTCGACCGGTAGACCTTCTCCATGATTACTTTCGTGGCGTTATTTCATGACGTTAATAACACGTTAATGCGGCTCTCACTTCAACACTCGGTTAATCTCCACACTCTGTTAGTAGGGAATCATCTCCACTCGGCAATTAGTCTTTTTTCCCTTCTTTTCCATCTGAAAAATTTCAACAGTCCCTATGAGGATGAGCAAGTTTTGGGCGTACGCGTATTCTCATCGGAATCGCCGATTAAAATATATTTCGCAGCGGTACTTTCGAACTTTGGATTGCGACTGTCGTCGTTAAGTTATCAACCTTAAATTTGTGATTAAAATCCACTTGTCTTACCGACGCTGCGTATTGATATATTGCAAACACAAAGGAGAAAGATTTAAATCGAAAAGGATAATATTCTGTTCGAAATAATTGATCTCGCGCTGCTATTTTGCAATTTTTCGAATTAGCTACTCTCGCGTTAAATTTCTCTGCTTCTTTTTACTTCAGCCGGATATTTTAATTTAATACTTAAAATCTAACTTTGTAATTTTGATATTATAAATTTGCAAAATTTAATATTGTAATTTAATATTTGGAATTTAATTCAAGACCCAAGGAGATCTCGAAGCAAGATATTTCAATCAAAAATGAGAAATCGCTGCGATATAATTGACCTCACACGGCTATTTTGCAAATTTTTTAATTACCACTCTCGCGCAAAATTTGTAATTCTCGGCTTCTTTTAACTTTACCGTGATATTTTTAAATTGTAATTTAATATTTGAAACTTAACATTTCCTAAAAATATTTAGAAAATCCCGAAAACGTCTCGAAGCAACATACTGAAACCGAAAATGAGAAATCATCGGTTTGCACCGCTATTTTGAAATTGTTAATTATCACTCTCACTTTAAATTCTCTAAATTGAAATTCCGACTAACTCGTGTTCGTCTCGTTCATACTGTTTTAAAATTGTATTCGCACGAACCAGTTAACTGCGTTTGACGAGTATACGCGTGAAAGAAAAACTTTGCTTCGTCGCATACTCGCTCGTACTTAGCTACGCGCTCCATGACCTAACCCCATGATAGATTTCCAAAACTAAATTCCGCGGTTAACCGGTTAAGCTCGACGAAATTTTCTGTTCGGCGAAAGATCCGCTCGACTTTCGACCAGCTACGAGCACCTTTGCGGAGCGTTCACAACGCAATTTACTCTGTTTACTGCCTCCACTAATTGCGCCATTTTCATCCGATAGGCATATTCACGACTGGACCAAACGAACTTAAAAGGATCGAGGTTCCGGGAGATCGATGAAATACGCAGAAACGAAACTGGTCGGCGGGATTAATCGAGCAATCGTCGCTGTGAAAAATAGGCCGTGCAACAGCGGCGAATTAAAATGGAAACGCGGCTGAAACTTGCACGATAACGCGAAATCGATCGATTTTTCCCAGTAGCCGGTGGAAAAAAATCGACGGAATAAATGAACAAAGGTGAAAAATCGGCAGTCTCGACCGCTTCGCGAGCGCTTTTTACGGATACAAAACGATTGCCATCGATCACTAAACGATTCGCTACGTCTTTCGAATAAAAACAGCGGTAAAAGACTGCTGTTTGCCATACTCGTTCGAAAGAAGAAGCGTAGATGAAAGTTCCGTGAACAAATGACTTTTACACGCTTTGGGATGTGAATTTTTTAAATGAAATATTAGCGAAGCATGGAAGTAAAATATTTGTCTACGACAGAGGGATCGAAACGATGACGAATGTAACGCAGCAACTTGTAACTAAATTTAAATCTCTAAAACGAAGATACTTAAATGTAAATTTATGCTAGATACAAGTATTCTACTAACAGCGATACGAATACTAATTTATCTATCGTAAATGATAGTCAACGAGTGACTTTTCTAAACGTTCTGTACGTGAGCGGTTAGTCATCCTCCAGACCTTTGCTTCTTCTCTTTCTACGTCGTTCCTTGCTACGAATTTATGTACAAAACAACGAAATACGAGATGTAATTGAAACCTCGTTGCTTAATCTGTATGTAATTATTTCAGTGAAGATGCTCTGGACGAAGGTCGAACGAATAATTTGACGGGAACAAAACCTACTTATTCGCATGCTCGTCGGTATATATATGTATTATACACACACACACACACTCACATATATATATTGATTTTTGTGATAAATCTCCCAACTCGCAATCCAATCTAGAATAAGTCTCTTCTAAAGAATTTTAGGATAATATTAGACGTAAATTTTCCATGGACTAGCACCACCGTAAAAGTTATACGAGTTGCGAATCGCAAATTACAAATACTAAGAAATTCCTCTGTATAACGGTAATAAATCTAGCCGCGGAAAAAGAAAGAAAAAGAACAAAGTTGCGGAAGGAAAGTTTACAAATTACAATTATTCGATATATTAGTTGTGAAATTGTAAAAACTTCGTGCGAAAGAAACAAGTCTATAACGTGTCGACTATCACGGTGGTTATCGGCGAGCCGTGATGACCATAAACCTGTAAATCATTCAGAATAACTAAAGTAAGACAAATTTCATGGATTAAAAACTTCCAACGATATGAATCATTTAGACGACATTGTCAGAAAATCGTGCGCAAATACAACGTGATATTTCGGCGAAGATTAAATATCACGCGTAGTATGTTTCAATATGTTGCAGCTACCAGGTCAAAATATAGAAAATTCGCGTGGCAGTGAACGCGATAGCCCGAAATTTATCGCTCGTCGATTCGTTGCTACTGTTAATTGGTAAATTATCGTGCAAGGGGGACCGATTTTTTTCCTAACTCGAAACCTAAATCTGGAATTTCGTTCAAACAGAGACAACGAGGTGAACTATTTTCAATTAGCGCTAGGTAAATCGAGGTTGTCGATAACAAAGTTAAACAGCACAGGGGAAAACGAGGATTCTCATAAGGAACAGAAATATGGCCGTAGATAAACAGGTGCAAAAGATAAGTAGCGAATGAAGAAACGAGCTTCTGCAACGTTTATTGCCACGATACATATCCAGAAACGCATTAACCGGCAACGTATTTTTCCGAATATTGCACGAAAGAAGATTATCCGTGTCCTTTGTCGCTAACCACCTAGAAATATTACAGTGGGAACACAAACGATTCGAGCTGCCGTGATAAAGAATGATTACGCTGTACGTATTAGCTCGTATATATTCTGGCCACTATTTCAACGATCCTCGTGGTTTACCTCGCTATTTACACGATCACAGCCTTTGGCGAACATTTTGTTCGTTTCTTTCGATTAATTTCACAGGAAATAATCTCGCTTTAGAAATGCATCGTTAGACAGAAACACGAGGAGACGATCTATAATTTACTGCTTTTCTTCGGTTCCTTTAGCGCCACTTTCATCCTCCTAATATCATGGAAATATATAAGACGATTCGTCTTACAGGACTGCATAATATTGCAGAAATTACGAAATCGACTCATAATTTACAGCGTGCGTTGAAAAATCGTACGATGTCTATCTTTTCTGGGAAAGTTATTTTCTTTTTTTTTCTTTTTTGCAAATAGCTTCATAGGAAGATTCAACTGATTAGATACGCCGATAGAAAGTACATCTACGAATTTAATACACTAAATTTTATGTTAATTATTAGTTAATTATTAACTAAACTTTTATTTCACGTTAATGGTTCGATGTATAAATTCACGCCATTGTTCGTAAACGTTTTGAAATTGTATTTTTCCAAATTAAAGGTAGTTCAGTCGTAACTGGAAATCCGATTTTCTCGAAATTCCATTCGATATTTTTCAATTCATTTGTTCGCACAGAACCATCAACCTCTCGATTACAGAATCATTGCAATGATACTCGACTATCGCTATTTTCGTTGATGAAACTTGAAACAAATATAGAAATGTATATAAAAGGCACAAGATATTTATTATTTATTGCAAACGTATATATCGATTAAAAACATGATGTAATTGGAACAAAATGATATATGATATGCAGTTGTAAATCGTGCGCGAGAAGGTCCAGAAGACGTTGATCAAGAAAATAAATATGCCGTTCCAATTGATAACACGGAGTAGCTGATAAGTATGGATGTAAAGTGGTTTAAGCTACGGTATCAATTCTAAAAAGCGATCTTGAAAACGTTTACGTTATGCACAGATACTTACATAAGTACGGGTCTTTATGAGACACACGACAGATGGAACGTACACTGATCGACAACTACAATTACAATTGTTGCATAAACTTTGAGTCCTGCGTCATCTCTGTTGAAGTGGATCCCACTTCCAGAAAAACTTCACACCTTTTCTAAAGTATAGTTTTCTTAGCCCTCGAAGCCATTGAGTATTGTTTAGCATTAAATCAATTTGAAGAATCTCTTAGCCTCATAGTTTTTTTTTCTAGGAACATGCCTTGCATAGATGATACAACGAGGTACAGACAGGTCAGTTTTCGTAACTGTATAAATACCCATAGACCTATGGCTTTGAGACTAGCGTGCGGATCTGCACTAGCATACACATTGTACTTATACTTAAACTTGCTTAAGTATATTTTCTATTATACATTCACCCACGCATTTCCTCTCTTTCTATTACGAGATAAAACCTTAATAGTTTCTCACCTCGGCAATTCGAAATCAAAAGTAAAAAAATTCTACTGGCTCATTGGCAGACGCTCCAACTTAAACACGCAGAGTAAAATAATTCTATACAAAGCCATATTCCCATTAGTTGCCCAATTACTTGACACGATGGACCAGATCCGCAGACTAAAAAGACGATACCCTTTAGATTGAAGCATTAGATTCAACTAGAATCAAATATAAACTCTTATAATCCAAGTTACCATGCCAAAATAATTTACTTATAATTCTCAATGAGAATTGATTGTAAAAAGTCTATCAAAAAAATAAAACCCAATTCGATTAATCTTGCCAGAGAAATATTATTTGAGAGTTATTCACAAAATTTCAAATAATTCAAATAGAGCACACGGAACGTGCATTGTTCCTCGCCTCACCGATCCCATTGATCTTGTCAAAAGAAAAAAACATCGAATTCTCAAAACTCCGATGTGAACCAACCGAAATAATTAGAACGAAACCCTATGAAACGTGTACTGATTGTCACCTCACCGATTCGATCCATCTTGGAGAGTCAGAAGTTACAGCTCATATTTCAGACAATCAAAATAGAAACACATTTGTCTATTCGATTAATCTTGCCGAGGGGAGAAAGACAAACGTAGCAAGTTCAGATGAACTTGCGTAACAAACTGTAATCGCTGTAGCCCTGAAACAAGGCGTTACCTCGATGAAAACGATATTTTATTTCCCTTTCGTTTGTCAAACAATTCGAATTTTGTCCACCTAATTTCCGCTGCCGCAATGGACCATCGTTCGTTCCCCTATTGTGTGATACAACAGAGCATACACACATACACGCTCTTACACACGAGTACGCGCACCAAGCTGAATGGAACGAGAGGAAGAGGAAGAGAAGAGGAGAGGAGAGGAACATGGGATATCAACGGTTTAACCGTGAAATAAAAACGACACCGTTAAAGGATGGAAAACGACGATGGTTTAATCGATGGAACGTAATGGAAACATAGTGGAAATAATTTAACATCGGTGCGACGCGATCGGCCAGATTATACGGCCCTGATCTCCCCTTTCACGCGAGCGAATATTAATCACCAGTGAAAACATTTGCCTGTAAATTTGCCGCGTTACTTGTGCCCTATTAATTTCTGATTAATCGGACAGCGACCGTTGCCATAGACGATGGCCTCTCATTCTACCGGCGCTCGTTGTCATCGTTGTTAGCCCCGATTTTATCGCACCTATAGTTACGCGAAAAACCATCCACCATGCTGTTCCGCAACCAGCCAAATTGCCTCCGGGTTTTCCTGCAGCCGTGCGTCGACCAAGGAAACTCTGGTCGTTCGTTCTCGAATTTACAGGAAGAATAAAACGGATCATTCAGGCGATTCTATATAATTCTATGGAATTAGTGGATCGAATGGATCAAATGGCGAAGTTGCGCGGATCTTGAATAAATTACGCGAGACGTACAGCGTGCGACAAAGTATGTGGTTGTATATTTATATACAGGGTGGTGCGGCAAAATAACACGCACAAACGGGCACGAGGTGACTCCTTATGAGAAAAATTAGAAGAACACGTGGATCGAAGTTTGTTCGTTTAAGGTTTAGTTTCCGAGAGATTCGAGTTTGAGGAATTATCGAGAGACGGAACGTATTGTTTCCACTGTTGCTTACGTTCTCCTATTTATTCCAATTTATCTCCTATTATTTCCAATAGGAGAACGTAATTGCTCCTTTATTTTTAAGGTTTCTCGTACTTCTCATAGCAGATGCAGAAAAAGCTACTTGAAAGAATGTCTCGATAAAACAAATTAGTTTCCTTGGAAAAGCTATTCGCGAGGCTGTTCCCAATGAATGATAAAAAATCATGCAACGAAACGTCGATTCTATAAAAACGCATTAGCTCTATATACGTTGGTACAAAACTTTATTCACGCATTTTGTTCGATGATCCGAAATAATTCTTTATGCCGACTTCGCGTCAGCGATTGTGAACAATCCACTTCCGCGACTCAAAGATGCAAATATCCCGCTGCACTTTCTTCGTCGAAAGTTTCGAGAGAACAGTTGTTCCATCGAGGCGAAACACGATCGAAGCGAAAAGAAAAATCGCCGAGGCGTTGCGTTGCGTTGCGTTGCACGTCGAGAACTCGAAACGCGAATTGTCTTGTTAAACGCGCGACTAGGGATAAAGAAAGCATAACGAACGAGTCATCAACTGCAAGTCGGGCAACGAGGAAGAAAGTTGCGGTTGCGAGTGAGAATCGCGCTAAAGTCCTTCTGGCGTGCTGCGAGCTACGATAAAGTAGCAGCTTGTTGAGGGAAATTATCTGATCGTGAGTCGTCGATAATTCAACTCGTCGTTACGTCTGACAATTATCGAGGATTATTTAAGAGCGTCCAGAGTAAAATATAGAAGCTATTCGAAGATGGTACGACGACCCTGATTACAGAAGACATCGAATGGAAGAATAGATTGATTCTTCGATTAATTGCCGATGAGTAATGGATAGTGTAAAGGAAATAAATTCTCTCGTGACTGGTCACGCCCTCAGTGGTCAGACAACTTGTTTGACGATTAATCTAGAAGTTTTAGATTAGATTTCTAAGAACGTGACGATACCCGTGATATTTTAATGAAAGGTTTAAAAGTATGCTTATAAAGTATAAAATTAGCTTATAAGTAGAATAGATTGGGAAAGTTGAAAAATGTACAGAATACAAATAATATGCAAAAATATATAAAATATCCAGGTAATACGATGGTCATTAACATTTAACTAATGAAACAAAATCTTCAAGTTGCATTGCTTTAGACGTACCCATAAAAAAAGAATGAATTTACGTAAACGTGCACATTTGTAAATTATAATTATAATATATTTATAACATAGAGGTATTTCCGAACTGTACAGGACCAATTAAGGATTAAAGATATAAATATGTAATATTAATTTCTTTTGTGAGATTTATCGATATTTGTAAAGAAAAACGAATAAAAATCGAAGTATAATATCGTTACACATATTAATAATAACCGAGGAGAATATGGAAATTCAACGTACCTTTAATCACACGATGAAACACACTACAATCAGGGTATCGATTCGATGAAAAGCTTTTTTCGAAATTGCATCGCTTTTTGCTCCGTCATTATGTTAATTACCCTTGTGTTTACGTATCCTTTAATAATTAAACGCGTTGCGATCGTACGCGATTAAAACAGGATATAAATAATTTAATTGGGCTAATGGATGCTGGTTTCAGTCGTGTTGCGGAAAACGAATTGCAATAAATGTTAATGCACGATTAAATTTCTGTATCCTTTTTTTTCGGTTATGTGAAACAAATAAGAAGAAATTTGGTAATCGGCGAGACACGAGGAATTTGAAACAACACCCACGTTTCTGTCAACGACATGCTTAAGTCCTTCCAAGAATTTAATTCCAGCTGATCGTGATCAGCGACGACACAACCGCTTGCGGACGAAAAGAGAGATGTCTTTGACCAAATTATGCGATGAAAAGTTAATGGTACACTCAGCCAGTCACGAAAGACTTCGTACATCCTGTTATGACAAAGGATATTTTTACCAACGTAAGATTCCACCAAATATTCCAACAAAATTAACGTATTCTATATTTGCAAGGCAAGTTAGAAACTATTTCGAGGATAATGTAATATAGCCACAAAATATTAATATAATCTATGGCTTGAATTAATCATCATCGCCAATAAAATTAGTCTACAATAAAATTATAATATGTTAATGAAATTACTTTATATCAAGAAGGCCAACTAGAAGCTGTTTCAAGGAGAAGTATAACATTTTTACAAAATGTTAGTACAATCTACGATTTGAATGAATTAATATTTCCAACAAAATTAGTACATTCCTTATGAAGAAAGCCAATTAGAAACTATTTCGAGGGTAATAGAAGATTCCGAGAAAATATTACTATAATCTACGGTTTGAATTAATTAACATTATCAACGAAATTAGTACATTTCATATGAAGAAGGGTAATTAGGAGCTATTACGAAGACAATATAAGATTCCCAGAACATATTAGTATAATCTATAGTTTGTATTAATTACCATCAGCTAGAAATTTCAGCAATAAGACCGTAGTGTTCCAATTATATAATTCGAAATTGCATAATTAAAATAATGAAACTGAAACGATTATTAGTTAATATATTTATTATATATTAATATTTTTGTAGGGCGTATTGCAATTAACGTAACTGGTATGTTAAATTGAATACTAAACTTCATTCACATTGTCCTAAAAGACCGCGCAAAGTGTAATTACTGTCATCTAAAATCTGTCCGATCATATCGATCCGATTTCTCTATAAACATACATATCTTCCATAAAAAGATTTAAATACGTAGTTTTACATTCTTCGAATAATTTTTATGTCCATTTCTTCGTTAAAAAGATCACCCTGATCCAATGATTTACGATTAACAATAAAATTACCAGACCCGGTCGAACGACCGGTTTCAAAATTTAATTTAAAATTGTACATTTATTGTTATTTCTTCTGTCCATCGAACTTTATGTAAGTTCGTATATTAACAAAAATTGAGAAACTGATTATTCAGATAATACAAGAATTTTACATGAACGTCCACAGTTTACTTGTAAATTATCGCTAGCGTTAATTGAGAGTGGAATTATGACAATAAATTTCTAACATTTCAGGTATTTCCAAACTATACAGAGCCAATTAAGTATTTAAAAGGAAAAAGGAGTAAAAATCGAAGTATAATATCACTGTACATATTAATAATATCCGAGTAGAACATGGAAATTCAACCAACCTTTAATCACACGATGAAACTCATTACAATCAGGGTATCGGTTCGATGAAAAGCTTTTTTCGAAATTGCATCGCTTTTTGCTCCGTCATTATGTTAATTACCCTTGTGTTTACGTATCCTTTAATAATTAAACGCGTTGCGATCGTACGCGATTAAAAGAGAATACAAATAACCTAATTGGGCTAATTCTTATATTAACAGAAATTGAGAAACTGACCAATCAGATAACATAAGAATTTACATTAAGTTAGATCAACAAAATAAATAACAATAAGTGTACAATTTTTAATTAAATTTTGAAACCGGTCGTCCGACCGGACCTGGTAATCTTAGTGTTAAAATATTCTTGGAAATGGAGCAAATAATATTCTCTTAGAACTTGCGGAAAGATCGCTCCTCTTTTTTCCTTTCACTGCAAATCTCTAATCACCCGTGGCACATAGGCTTTACCAAGAAAACGACGAAAGTAAACGCGATCAAGTCCAACAGGCGATCCAGCGCGTACAACTCTCCATTCCCAAGCTCGCCACGTTCGGTTAGGAATTAAATGGGCACCGGTTTTCCGGCCTGTGATCGCTGAAAAATGCTGGAATCCGATGGCCAGCATTCTTAGATCGCGCGAAATTCGTAATCGTCGTCGGCACCGATTCCACCGTCCTCCAGAGATTCCTTTCCTCAACGTTTCACTATCAACAAATTCAATTTCGTGTATCTCTGTGTCACGGATGCACAAAAACTATCGCGATTCCCGTAGAACGCGATGAAATCGTCTCGAGAGGGTTGCTAGCTACTTTTTTATCGGTGCGTTTACTCGTTCGATCGCGGAATCTTTCCTTTCGATGAGTTTCTAATTGCCGATATTACAGCGTAATGTTTAAAATGTAAAAAAATAATTGGTCTACCTCGGATTCTTACCTTTTTTCTTCTTTTTTCATAGAATTAATCTTTTCTAAATTAAACTTGCTTAAACCTACGATCCTAAAGTTTTCAATCTTTCTTCTACTTTGCGTGGAAAGTGGAAATACTCGAAACTGACTGGAGAAATTTATTACGCGGCGCAAAGGTTACGCTTGACACTATCGAAACCTCCTTTTGGCTCTGTTAGTGTCTCGTTTGTTAACACTAACCTTTCCAACCTCGGTCAAATCGGCTTCAAAATTCGATTTAAAGTTGTACGTTCATTGTTACTTCTTTTGTTCGTCTAACTTTATGCAAATTCTTGTACCATCCGATTAATCAGTTTCTCAACTTTTGTTAATATAAGAATTTACATAAAGTTAGACGAACGAAGGGAATAAAACACTGAACGTACAATTTGAAATCAAATTTTGAAACTGGTCGTTTGATCGGGCCTGGTAATGTTAATGTTAAAGTACAGAATTTCTTCAATTATTCTGAATTCATATTCATCGCGTTTCTCTCGCTACATTTACAAAACAATTGTCGTAGAATTGAATTACTTCCGCACGGTTACCGTGCAACATCTATTTATCGATTGCTTGCTTCGTCATTTAAACCAACTATTACGTCTTATATGAAAAAAAAACTGTCCTAACGTTCCACATGAACAGATGTGCAAATACAATGGAACGTTCTTTAATTATGTCAGACCTTGACTTGCATATGCGACGTTTGTGGATAGGAAAATTGTGTAACGAATTTTGTACAGGCTCGTTTCACTTTCGTGACCATATATGGACAGTTCGCAAGCAACTTGCATCCGTCTTAAACACGATCGTCGATTTACGAGCACCATCCACGTTCTAAACGATCGCCGTATTCAGCCACGTGTTTTACGGTTCTGCATCGCACGTGCTGAGACTTGTTTCGCCCGATGCGCCAGTTAAAAACGCTGGTGCATTTCAAATTTGTTATCTTCCGCGATCATGAAACATCGATAACGCGATTCTAACAAAGAAGCTGCAAAGAAGCTTCCACTAATTTTTCCTCTCTTTGCTATCTATCCTTTCTCATATAATCTTATGTTACGCATTAAGATAGTTAGAAAAGCGAATTCAGATTTCAATAGAAATTTCAGAGAAATGTGTTTCGGATAATACGGAAAGATCGATCAGTGTTCGTAAATCGTACGATAAAATCATAGGAAACATTTTGATAATATTGTGCCTGTATTTAGGTCTAATTAACTATTTCATCCTTTTTATTTAAGTATTTATCGACTGAAAATTTGATCAACTGCTTTCCAATGCCCGACTATTCACACGTTTGTACTGTTCGCGTGAACATTTCGTGTCAGACAAAAAAGATGATGTTATGGTAGTGTTCAAAGCATCTCGGATAATACGAAACTTTGGTTAAACAGGACGCGGATGGCCGAAAGTCCATTTTAATTACTCTATTTAGGAAGTAGGCTAATGCAAGAAACGCTGGTACTTTCTTCTCGTTTTATAGTCATTTTTTAATTTCTTTCTAACGTAATGGGACATAATATTTCGCGAGGCAATCGTAAAAGTAAATGGAATTGTCATTAGCCAAAGTGGCCCGTATCTGCGATACAAATTGATCTTCTAATACGTTCGCACGTTATCTAAACTTCGTGTATTGGCAGAAAATGTGTATCGTCGGCTGGATTAATACTTGGCGCCTGGCGATTAAATTCGATAATCTAAACGCCGGCTCCCATTATATTTGCCTTCCGATAAATTCAGATAAATGTTCGTTGATTTCTCGCGTGTCAACCTGGTAGACGAGCATGCAGTTACGCGTAAAAATGTGAGATAATTAATTTTTACGATTACTCGAAATAATACCAACATCGAAAAATGTGGTTTAGTCATGGTGATACGACAATGGTACACATACGTGATGAAATATCAGTACAGAATCGAGAAACGTAGGTAACAGCAAACACCTGGTGAATTCCATACAGATAAAAGAAATTCCTGAGGGTCGTCCAAAGATGATAAAGTAAGAATCTAGCGACAAGCGAACGTTATATCGTTACATGGAAGCAACTCTATCGTAAGATGATTAACTGACATTCGATCGTCTCGTGGAGGAGACGGCGAATGACAAAGGATATTTCCTACGCTGTTCTCCACTGCTGAAAGAAACTTTTTATTCGCGAACAAATTAAAAATACAGAGGCTGTGGAACGCGAACAAAACAACGTTCTAAAGCTATGACTGTGTAATAAAATAATTATTGAGCCCTGGAGCGTGGGAGAAATAGCGAGTTACGAGGAATCTCTCGCGGCTCCATTTTCCTCTTAAATCGAAATTGATCGTTGAAAGAAGGGCTGGTAAACATCGGGGCAAGAAAGGATGGATAATTTGACTTTCATTAATCCGATAAAAGGGGCCGGGCCCAGTGTGACGACGGAATATCGATCACTTTCAAATTCTCCGCTGCTAATAATGGTTCGCGGGGTGTCGGAGGCGCGTGGCGTTTATTTACTCGGCATCGAGTGCTGGCCGATCGCTTTCAGAGTCGGAGCCGAGAGCCAAGAAAGTTTACTCGATGTCAACACGAGGACTCTTCCCTCCTAAGAAGGAGAAAAAAAAGAAAGAAAAAAAAAGAAGAAGAAGAAGAATTAAAAAGAGAAGCGGAGCAGAGAACACAGTAAATTCCGAAAAATTGACGAACCACTCTCTGTGATTTCGATGAAAGTCTCTTTGTTCGGAGTCTATCGGCTCCGTTCTGCGGGAATATGGAATCGATCGATGACTTCCTGAGGAAGAGAGATCTTTCCTTCAGACTTATAGCGAACGAGGATGAAGTGGAATAGAATTGGAATTCGTAGAGTAAACTGAACTAACACGAGAACTCGGTATACCATTTATTAATGTCATTGTCGCAGAGTTGAATCGGCTTTTTCATTAAATGGAAGTATTTTTGTTACGTGCTTGTAACAAGACGTGGAGAGCGAAATTGAACTAATCGAATATTTCGAACGTGGATACGTATTTGTATTGTTTGTTATCTCGACTGTATTTATTGTCTCGATTATTTCAATTTATTGTCTTAATTCCGGTTCTATTAATCAATTAGTTGTTGCGAAAACTTTGAAAAGTGTTTGTGTAAAATGTGTCGCGAAAAGTAAGCGACGACGAGTATAGTCGTCGATGTTACTTACTACAACTTCAAGGAAAAGGGAAATTGTTTTAATTGAACAAAGCTAAAACCGGATATCGTAAATAAATCAATTTATCGAAACGTACAAGAATAAAAATGCACCAGTTGCGTCAGCTGCATTACTTGGATAATTTCATAGAATGTCATAGATACAACGTATGCGTCAATAGCAACGAATTTATTAGTCTCAATGACAATAAAAAATGATTCATACGAAAACTGCGGTTAGTAGTTCAATTATACTCTTCGTTCTACTCGCAACGAAGCCTCGACTTTATGTAATAAACTGGCCGTAAATTCCTGCATCTTCGATATTTGCATATTTATTTCGAGAATCTTACAACCCAAAATAATTCGGCCTTGAGTTAAAAAAAAAAAAACATACCAACCTAAGAGCATGAAAAATTACAAAGTTAAACGCTCAACTATTGTTTCCTAGAATCTATTATTAGCGACTAATTTAGCAAATAATTTTTGCGAGCCGTCAAATGGTCTTTCGCTCTTGCCCCGCAAAACTTCTTGAACTTTTCTCAAGTACACTTTCGAAACATGCGAATGATCGGACGAATGATAACGAGAATATAGGATACGCGACAGAGAATAATTGAAAAATACGAAAATACACGGGAACATGTTCGAGTTACAATTTTCTAAATACAATACGAACAATTAAAATTTAAGTTAATAATAATGTATATAATAAATAATAAAAAGAATAGTAAAATATAATTAAAGTTAACATATAAAATATAAAGTACAAAGTTGACAGTAAATATATAAATAGTAAAAATATCGAAATGATTATTTCCTAATTAAATTGAGTTAACAGCACGTTTGCTAATTATTTCTGTAAAAATTTCTCTAATTATCCAAAGAAACAATGCATGTTTCACGAGGCAGTTTTATCGACGGTTTGGATGGAAAAACCAAGGCGCGCCGCGATAATACTTATCCTTGTTAAACATTCACGCGATACGTGCCAAGAACGGCGCATCGTTTGTTGCAAAAGTGGAATCCAAGCCACTCGTGACGATCACCGATTTCATGACTCAAACCGACTATTTTCATGAACGACTGGGCCGAATACGGCACGACTCGTCACTGCATAAAATAGTAAGATACATCGGAAGCTGCGACTGGCAAACAGGCTGCTTTATTATCGCGCTTGGATTTCAACGAGAATATCGTTTCGCTGTGCTGTGTTGCAACTAGCAGCGAGTATTAGACAAAAGCCATTTAACCGACCGTTCTTCGATTTACGACCGCTTACAAGCTTTTCGAGACGACGATATAAAGAAACACTTGGAACGAGGAAAAAACATACTGTGCAGATGTACAGACGAGGACAGCGAAAGAATTGAATGGAAATGAGAAAATTACATTATGGTTTCTGCTCGCTATCTTTCAATCTGCTGTGGCTTTCTGTAATTTTTTCATGTCGATGAATTAGATTGCTGAATCGAGCAAATTTGATGGAAAATAGAGAAGATTAACAGGGAATATAATTAGCGCGTGGCTATTCGAGAATTGAATAATTCATTGTAACGGAAATTATCAGTTTTATTTCTGTCTGACTCGTACCATGTCACAGTTGAAACCGGAAATTTGTCAATGAAGCTCGTCCAATGGTAAGATTTATTTTTAGAATTCTTCGTGATACAAAACTCGTTTGGCTAAAATTAGGGTTTCTCGAAGCCCGTATGGAATCGCGTAAAGGAATTATGGTGTCGTGAAAATTTCTACAACTGACAGAGACCGGTGAAATAAAAAAACATCCATCATCTGTCATTAATCAGTCAGTTGTTTTTGACGAGTATACTCGTCGTCGCTTTTCAAAGAGGTCGCAACAGCTAACTGGCTGAAGGATCACGAATCGACTTATGTATAAAACAGCAATTTTTTAAAAAGTCGTTAAAATGGATTTCTTCTCGGAATTAGAATAAAATTTCCAACGATCTCTTAAAATTGGCTTAAAACACGCTTACAATGATCAATATCGCACGTCCGTTACGAAATGACGTTTTCCATCATCGACGACTGTAAAATCAGAACAACATCGACTAACTCCGAAAAAGGTCGGATGATATCCTGTTATATCGAATATTCAGAAGCAAACAATCAATTACTGTCTAAACAATATGCAAATTTGTTACTGGAAATAGGTGATAAAATTATAAAACATTGAGAAAGATTAATTTAAACCGAAACTTCTCTGATTTATCACCGATTAATGTTTTACTTGTACATATTTATTTTCTGCAGCTCTTTATGCATGTAACCAGGGTTGCGTAAAATTCATTCGGGAAAAATTGGGTCGCGAATGGAGAAACTTTAAGAAGCGCTGGTCTAAGCTGAAACTCTTCAAATTTGTTCCAGATATACCGCTTGCCGCAAGAATTAAGACACTTGCCGATATTCGATACAAATTCGATGGCTTCTACTGCTTTTATTTTCCGGTGACTTCGTTACGAACCTGTTATGTCATACACACACACACACACACACACATGCTTTGTAACGAAGGATACTAACTAAATAAAGTAAAATTAATCTCCGAGCCATCGCCATTAAATAATAAGATTTTCTAGGTTTTCAGTGGACCGTGTAAAATTTGCATGAGGTCGCTTTGCGAATTCTACGTTCTGAGAATAAATCAATGTGTCCAAGCTCATTCAGAATCGTTAGGTAGATACTGATAAGAATCAGAAATTGCGGAAGTACCGTTGCTCAGGGTGTCATCGATCACTTGTCGCATGGAACATGGACACACCGTATTACAGCGGGGAAATTTTTTGATTGGTGCCGTGCGTACACTGTCGTACGCAGTGTCGTTTAATTAATTTCGTGTCTGGCCTTAAAATTTCATTGGCCCGGCGGATGGAAGTTGCGTGCCGCCAGCGAATCGTAAATTTCTTTGTCGTTCCATTCGCCCTCGTATATTTTTATGTGAATTTTAATAGAAAGTAATTAGGAGAAAGTCGTAAAGTCCGGCGATCCTTCGAAATCTTTCTGATCCTTTTCTTTTTAAAAGACCTGCGGTACAACGATTTACTTTTCGCTGATTAGTCACCAGGGGAAATAACAGGCGTGCGTGTAAAACTTTATCGTTTTTCGGTTTCCAACAGGTAAATGGAGTGTTATATGTTAGACCATGTTGATTCTAATCGACATGATTTTTCGACTTCTCGGTTTCGTTACGCTAGTACGCGATTAATATGCAATTTTCGAGAAAAAGGTTGCCTCTGGTAGGCTGATTCATCGCGAGAAGATGATATAAATAATAGGAAATAATAATAAGAATTTTAAAAACGATATTTTGTAACGTCGTCATTTTTTCTACTCGTCAATTGAAGAAACTAATTCATACGGCTATAAGATATTATATATATCATAATAATTATAAAATAATGATTCTGTTCGAATTGTATAATATCTTCCAGATTATTAATTAAACACTGTTATTAATATGTTAAAAAGTGGTTTCATTATTATCTTTATATAGCATTGATTATTACCTATATAATGTAATATAAATGTTTATGCAAATTCATATTTTCACAAATAGCAATAAAATGGAACCTAAACAGATAACTGGCTTACCCACTAAATGTTATCAACGAGCATCGTACTTTCCACGTTTTATCCATTTTTTTTCGTATTATGTGCGTTATTCTGTGGAGTTTAGTATCTTTAAATATCCCATAAATGCGGAAAGATTCACAGCCTGATCGTTAGCTTCCAAGTTCCCGATTGAATCGTAGAAACTGTGACACGAATTACAATTTTCTTTGTTCGTAGATAAGGAAGATTATGGTTATTAAAAAAATTATCGCGACCGAAAGATACGGGACGAGTCGCGTCTCACCAAACGCTTTGACAGGGGAGAAACAGGAAAATTTGTGATCGTTTGGGCGGTGTCGTTCGACTTGAACGATATTCCTTTTCCTTCTGCCGTCGAGTAACCAGGTTACACAGCTTTTAGCGACAGTTTCGAGAGGCGAACGAGATTTTCCGATCCGACGACGAAGTGAAAGGTAATCGAGAAAAAGGTAACGAGTTTCTTGCCAGCCAAGCTGATAAAGCCAGACCGATAAAACACGGTCGATCGACGTTCACGCACAATTTTATTGCCATCGAGGCATCATCGTGTCGGAATTAAGTTTAAGCATCCTCCACGAGATAAGATAAAACAAGTCAACAAGCAGCACGGAAAAGACAGTGGCGAGCTAGGATCTGTCCAAACAGAATTGCAGAAACCAAAATCAACAGACTTGATCGAACAACTGCCGAACGAGGCAATTCGAAATGGTCTTTTGATGCATATACAGCGACAAACGAAAATATTGGCAATCAGATTTTCTTCTAAAACGATGTGTGATTATGTAGAAAATATGATCGTTTAACCAGTTAACTGTTGCAAAAGTTATAAAAGCGTGCACCTAACACGTGTCACAAAAAGTATGCGACGACGAGTATACTCGTCGTAAAGAAAGGGCAACATTTTGTGTCATGACGAGTATACTCGTCGTAAAGAAAGGGCAATATTTTGTGTCATGACGAGTATACTCGTCGTAAAGAAAGGGCAATATTTTGTGTCATGACGAGTATACTCGTCGTAAAGAAAGGGCAATATTTTGTGCCATGACGAGTATACTCGTCGTAAAGAAAGGGCAATATTTTGTGTCATGACGAGTATACTCGTCATCGCTTACTTTCTATATCATATATTATCTATCGCATACTCGTGTTAACACAAAATATCGCCGTTTCTTCATGACGAGTATACTCGTCAAAAACAGCTAATTGGTTAAAAGGATATCGCTAATATACGCATAGATACGCGTGTCGCTTAATGTATTCAACGAGCAAATGCGTTATCATTTTTTCTTTTTAACAAATGATAAATTACGAGATTCGAGAGACATATACATTAATTGTTCTTACGATTATTTATTTAATTTCCTAATTGCCAATCGAATCAGCTGAAGAGTTTCTCGAAGCTTGAAAATATAGTTATTTGAGAGTTTAGTGCTTCAAAATGTACTTCCGAATGATGCTGGTAGCCGATCAAAATGGAACTCGGTGTTATTATACAATTATGTTGAATTATAGTCAACTATGACTACGTATATATCTCGATGAACCGTGACGATGTAAATTAAATATGCGACCTATTATTTAAAACGCGCAACAAATCTCTGTTTAAACTTTCTTCCCCAATTACGTTCCTGGAAAGATAAATTAGCACAAACATCTGCAATCATCGTAACGTGCGACACGTTTAAACTCAAGACACGGAAGTTACATTTTGCCAAAACAGTTGCCAAAAAAATTAGAAATTTCACAAAGTTACCTAATCTTTTATAGAAACATCTGTCTTACGCCAATAATTCTATTCGTCGCTCGGCGTTTGCCTTTGATTCAGACAGTCTTTCGCATTTAATGAATCCTTCAAAGCAAACTACCCAACATCTGCTTAATTCGCCTGTGTATACAATTTCCTGCTCTATACAATTACACGTGGCGGACGCGGAATTGTATGAAATTCACCTGCTCCGTTTCGAGTTATCCAGTTCCTAAACAAACTCTTCTTTTTTTTTTTTTTTCGCAAGAACATCGTTCGGCCGAAGCAGCTGGTTCCACGGTGCTCTTTAAAAGCAACAGCGAAAATGTCTGTCGGGAATGCGTTCCGCGCTCCAGACTTTGTGCTGCCCGAATCTACGAAGATTAAATTACGCGTCTCCGGTATTTGGAATATTTGCCTCGTTATCTACTGGCTCGCTCGCCGGCAGTTCCTAAGATTTACGAATCCACTCGCGACTTAATGCGACACAAGCTTTGAATCATCTTGTTAATACCGTGTCACTACTGCATTTCCAGCCGAATTTCTCGGAAGGTCCGGAGATTCTGATAGCAGCGTCTGCGTTTAATCTTCTAATCGCGAAAAAATATTACACGGAAAGTTTTATACCTTTGGAGGAGTTCGAATGTTGACGGCGAGACTGTTCCCGCGATTAGGAAACAACGCCGTTTCTGCGGCGACTTGATAATTTTTATCAAATTTAATCTTCAGATATCGGTGTTGGCTTGCCGAGGATCAATTTGCCCAAGATTTTAACATCTTGGGATTAGAAATGCAATCACGATCAAACTCTGTGAAACGTTATCTCGAACAACAGCTGACAAACGTGTGTTAACACATCTCACTACTTTCCTTCTCCCTATTTTTGTACAATCCTTCTGTTTTATTTGAACCAGTTAACAGCGGCATTTAGTCTTCTCACGAGGTTCGAGCGACGACGAGTATACTCGTCAAACGCAGTTGACTGGTTAATCGAATCATAAAAATGAACGAACAAAATAATCTTGAAACTAGTATTTTATTTAACGACTATGATAACTAACGACTACGATATACTCGCTAACTGTCCAAAAGTTAGTTCAAAGTTTCGCAATGGAACGTCATGTGGTTAAGTGTCGGATCGTTAGAATCGTCGCTTTTTCATCCAAAAGCTCGATGCAATAAGATTCAAAAATCCGTAGAACGATCATATGTAGTAACAATTATTTCAGATTATTATTTTATTTTCGATGATTTGGCCAGAAAAGACAGCGAGTGTTTGAAATAACAGGCCGATGCAATTGATCTTACGTAAAATAGGCGAAGTAAACTTCAGTGTCTATAGAAATCTGTGTGTGTTTCTGTCTATTACACGAATTTCCATCAACTTGCCACGCGTCTTGAATTCATTACACGTCGTTTCGCTTCATTCGTAATGTTTTTTAAACGCGATTCTTGTCTTTCTTTCGATTCCCACGACCGTTCGTCTTAATATCAGCCGCATGAGCGGACAACTAAAGATACGATCGAACAGGGTGTTGTTATCCTCGGCGAATGGAGATACACGCGGCACTCGACGATATAATCGTGCGAGGAGAATACGTGGTAGACACAGCGGGCGTTATTTCCCTCCGAGTGGTAAAGCTAAATAAATTTATTTTGCCCGTGGTCGTCGTCGATGTTCCCTGAAAACCATTTCCTCGAGAGTTTCTCAACCCTTGACCCCGGCGGCAAATGAAGTTGCGCTTTCCGTTTCAACACCGAGATTGTTTCTCGCGTAGCGGATCGAGGATGGTTCATCGAGAATTCTCTTTCAACCCGTAACCGGTTCGATTAACCCTTTAACTGTGCAAAAAATATTTTTTATCCATTTTGTTTCGTATCCCCTTTAGACTCGACCGATTGATTCGCCGATTAATTTACGGGAGAAATAAGTCTGAAATTATTTATCGAGTAATAAATGTTCGATATTTCCTTATCCCTCGGGCAACCGTGTCGGGTTTATCTCGGCGGGATGCGATATTTACCAAAAATCATTGCGTTAGGTCGTCCCAAAAATTTCTTTCGTTCTATAAGGAAATAATAAACAGATGCACAACACTTTTTGTTTTATATTATTTTATCGAGTTATATTTTATTGCTACAAAATGGATCATACATAGTTCAATGAAATAATATTAAATGAAAAATGTCGCGTATATAAGATTAAAAAAGCGAAAGAAACTTTTCAATCTAACAAAGAAACAATCTAATATTTATTTCAATTTCACGACCACGTTACGTTGCAACTGTGCGGGATAAATATTGTTTATTTGTATTTCGCTCCTGATATATTCGTATCTATGATTCGCTGAAAAATAATGTAAAAGGATATCGATTTCTATTTCTGTACGTCTTTCAAAAAAAAACAGAAGAAGAAAACATTATTAAAATTGAAAATAATGGACTACGAAAGCGGACAACGTCCACGTACAAAAGTGCTACAAGAACGAGGAGTGGATCCAGCATCTGGATCCAGAATGATCCATTACAGGACTGCGCGTCGGTAGTGCGAGGGTTAAAAACGAGTTGCAAGACATTAATTTTACACGAAGCAAAATTACCTTCACAAACGCGGTTTCCTCTCGACATTCTTCGCTTCTCTTTCAACTTCGCCGTACTACGATACAATACAAAATTCAGTGAAATCTAATGGAGTTGATGTAAGAACATGGAAGAACAATCCAGACCGAGAAACGCCTATACATTTTTTCCTATACAGCGCATATCCACGCGAAGATTATCGTTTGTTAAATAATTTACTATTTAATATTACGCGTCAGACTTATTTTATATTTATCGTAACATTACGCTGTATTTATGTAATTCTCTATCCTAAGAATTGTTCAATCCATTAAATAATTACTAATAGCTAATTACTCTAAGCTTGCCTCTCTTTCTATGCTGAAGACTGTTCAATCGATGAAATAATTAAATTAAATTACAAGACAAATTAGCTGACATTTTAGCTGATAATTCCAAGGTTCAACCATTGGAAGGACGCATGATTGAAAAAAGAGCAGGATGATCAAGGGCTGCTTTACGTGACAATGTAACGTCTATCTGGATAACTAGTTGCGTCTCCGTTCGGCGTGGATAAAGCCACGTTCCACCGATTAACTCTTATCTCGTCCACCTGGCAGCAATGTTAATAAAGCCGACTTCCGTATGTAATCCACGTAGAAAGCGATACGAACAGGAAGAAAAGAAGAAACGTAAAAAGGAGGCGACGAGAGGCGCGGATTCCTCGTGCAACTAGCCAGGCATCTCATAAGCCTCTTTTTATCTGAATCTTATTAAACCGTTCATCGCCTAATAAATCGCGGCTCGTGTGCGCATGGAAAAAGTTTCGCCGGTTTTCCAGCCATTAAAAAGCAACGCGCAACAATTTAGGTGGGGGTGGAGCGAACGAAGAAACAAATTCTTAGATTATCGCGCATCCCTTCCTTTTCCCATCTCGCGGAGGGAAACGGGAAAGATATAAGTTTCATTACGGAACAGAATCGCTTGCCTTATCGCGTATGGTTTTGTATTTCCTTCTCTATTTTTCTTCTTCTTTTTTTTTTTTTCTTTGGAAAAAAAAATAAGACGAGTAAGAAAATTGTCGTATTCAACGCGGAGAATGCAAAAGAAATTTCGACGGAATTTTTCTACGTAGAATGGATATTAATCTCGCTTGTTTTCCCCGTGGCGGTGCGGTATTTTCGCGTCTGCACGCGCGACTCGAGAATTTTTTGAGCCCACGTCCGGAAGCTCTGTAAATTTCTTTCGACGTCGGGCGAAAACTTTTCGAATTGATTTAAACCGCCGTGGTCGTCCACGGAAGTTTAGCAACTTCCCGCAACTTCCTTTTTGTCCGCCACGCCGGCAAAAAAAAAAAAAAGTTTAGTAACGCTTGTTCCAGTCGCCTAAGAATTAGAGGGTAGACCTCTGGCAATTGAATTTTCAACTTTGTATAAAATAATCAATGTATATGCTTGTTGCGTATTAATCAGTTAACTGCGTTCGACGTGTATATACGTCGATCGAAAACTTTATTTCACCGAGGCTGGTGTATATACTTGTCGTGTGAAATACAAAATTACCATTTACTACAAGAACTCACAATTTCAGTAAAAACTAACATAAATGACATTTAGCGGTATGTTTCCTTTATACTTCCAGTAAACCTATTACGTATTTTATAAAAAATCGTTCGATAGTTTGATTATTCTCTTTGCTGCGTATGTCGGCTATTCCCTGAATTGTTTTGTTTTATACCAATTTATGTAACTTTATATCAGCTATACCATCAAAAGCAAATCCACTTCGATCATGTGCAGTCTACTGAAAAAATGGAATCCGTAAGGAGTCACGTTACTGGTGCTCGACCTGCGAAGTGTCACTTTATGTGGTACCTTGCTTCGAGAAATACCACACTGAAATCAACTGAATTTTTAATAACGAATGGTTAATTTCTTATCGAATAAACTTTACTTTTAGTTTTTTCGTAAAATTTATAGTGGCAGCATTTGCAACGCGTTCGACGTGTATACTCGTCGTTGCTTCATTTCACCTGCGCGCTCCGTAAGGAATTTTTGAAATTAAATGCCGCAGTTATACTTGTTATACTAATACACTTGTTGCAATATGGTTAATGTTATATACGCGCTTGTTGTATACATTACGAGACATTTTTGTCATTTTTGATACAGTTAGATATATATATATATAACTATTGTTAAACTGTGAAATTTTATGCAATTTGTTTGTAACTTGTTGTATGTAATGTAACTTGTTATAACCAGCGCACCACTTTGCGCATTTTATACTTTTAATGTAATCTTTGTGTATCAATGCATCCTCTGAATCTCTGCATCTTTAAATTCACCACAGTGGCATAAAGATCCGCAGTCTGATACTGACGAAGGAACGAGAAAATATTCAATTACGTACCTGTACTGATGTAACAGTACGATACTTAAAACTATACTACAAATAAACCACGTTTAACCAGTTGGTTGTTGCGACCTCTTCGAAAACTTTGAAACTTTGTGTAGCTAAAATATGTGGGAAAAATTAAACGATGACGAGTATACTCGTGAAACAGAGAGTACGTGTTACTGTTATAATACAGAATCAAGTTGCAACGAAACGACTGTTCCGTTGTCGAGTTCTATTACTGACAAGGTTCTCGTTCCTTCACGACGAATATACTCGTCAAAAACAGGCGACTGGCTAAAGCAACGAAATCAAAATGAACCGACTCGCAACAAACGACTAATACGAAGATCTGCAGATGGGAATACATTTTCCAAATGGATTACCACAGAGACGCGTTGCAAAGAGACGCGTTTCGCAATTAATTCGCGAATGGGAACACGTTTCCTCGATCAGATTTTTATCTCGGCGAAGGAGGAAGCCGAAGGAGGACAAAGCAGAGTGCACAGTGGGATTGTTAGCCGGTGAATTCATCGAAATACCGGGGTCACGCGTTGAGGAAGAAAAAAAGGAAAGCGAAAGAAAAAAAGGGAAGAAAGGGAAAGAAAGGAGGAGAAGAAACGATAGCGAGGAAGTTTCGGCGTGGAAAGAAACTCTGCCCTCAGCTACTCGCAATTTGACGAGAGAATTCCTGTTTCGCGCCAGAACTTCATTTATTCGGGCAAGTTTTCCAATATTGAGATGAACAGCCTTAATACATCTGCAACCGCCGAAATATGCGACCGGCGGTGGATAAACTTGGCGACGAAGATGAAAGGAAAACGGAAAGGGAGACTAAGCAGTGGCCGGCTCGTTGTGATAAGAAGAATAACAGAGCAACTTTGCTCGCTGGCGAAACTGTTCCCTCGATCATCCAACCGTTCCCACGGAGCCAGCCCTCTCTCTCTCTCTCTCTCTCCCTCCCTCTCTCTCTCTCAACGTTCAAATATTTCTACCTTTGTGAAATATTCCAGAGGAAATTCTTGGAATTTTCAAATTCTTCGTACAGATTGATCGAATTTTTGAACGTTGTGTTTTTCGCATTTTTCACGTTTTTCCGGAGGAAAAAATTTGCCGGTTTTTCCTTGGAAAAATTCCTGCCAGTCAAAAAAATATCTTTGTAAGCCGAAAAATCGCTGTTACATCGCTGGCATTTGTTTTTCGTTTCTTTTTTTTTTTTTTTTTTTTAAATAATCGTACAAGTATTCGTACGTCGTAATTGCCGAGTTCGATTCCAGGATTTCTTCAAACTTCCATTTACATTGTGTCACGACGAAATCGTATTTTTTTTTCAATAAACGACGTTTCAGTTGAAGGTTTAATTGCTTCATTATACGTAGGTATATTCATTATACCGCAATACGTTAATTATCGTTCCAGTGCTACACGAAATTGCTTGTTTCTTCCATTGTACAGCACAATTTCTATGGTACTTTAATTTTGCAATACCCTAAATATAAACAAAAAAAAAAAAAGAAAAAAAGAAAAGAAGAAACGTGACAAATGCGAATAACACTAAAAATTCGAAATAGCACGGGAAGATTAGAAAACGATGTTCATTTGTGACAGACGTCCTATCCATTTGCTTACGTCGACTCTTCATACGTAATAGCATGAATACATTCGCATGCATAATGTATTAAGCGTAGCATTAGGAAATCTATTACATTAGAAAATATAAGTCGTTACGTTACTAAGTAGCGTTGTTTGTTTGCCATCTAAATGATAAACTTTGAATCGAGACGTATCTTGTTGTTAGAACGCGGATCTCTGTGCATTTATGGGAATTACGGGAATTATGGGAAATTTAAAGGCGCAAGTATCCGCACAATACCCCAACTTCAGCGTCTATTGTAATATTTAACGAGGGAAAGAAAATCCCGCTTAGATTCCGTTCTATTCTTTTCGCTCGACTTCGTAAATTTATGAATTTGCATAGATGCTGGCAGTCTGCTCGTTGCCAATGACAGATAACTTTTTATTAAAAGTATCCGGTGATAAAAGTGTAATGACAGTGGACGAACAACTGATTGAAAAAAAGTTGTCAGCCGACTTTACGAGCGTGTTTGCACGTTTGCACGATTGCATCAGCGACACACGTATTTACGTCTCGATTACGTTTATGTAAGAGGAGCAATATGTCTCACTTTCGACCCCGTAAGACACGTATCCTCTTGATTGTACTTTATCTCGTCTACCCACGCCGTCGATATTGAGACGAATACGCTGAACACGTGCATCCACCGGCGAATATTCAATACCACGTAACGGATCTTCCTTTAATTTACCGAGATACGATCACCGAATTTTTATTCTCAAATTATCTAACGATTCGTCTTCTTTCCTTTTCATTAATTTACTTTTTCTCATTCGACGAAACAAACGTTTACTGGAGTCTGAAGATTTCTCACTAAACTAAGTATTGAATTTCAAGCACGTTTAACGTTATTCTTCTTCTCGAATGGTTAGACTAACGAAGAAACGATGAACAACGATGCAAATATTCGACGAAAACGTTTGACGAAAACGATAGTTGAAAAACAAGGCGCAAAAGGAGTTGGAGAATTTTTACATTTACCTTGATATTTGTACTTCGTTAATTTAAAAATAAAATGTGTCTTGCGTTATTCTTATCGGTAATTTTCCAACACACATAACTCATTTTCTTATCGAAACAAAATATTCGATTTTGCGCCGTAGAGCTGTATCGAAATTGTTAAGGTCGAACTTATCGTAAGAAATTTGCAAGTGTACTCGAAACGTTAATTCTCTTTGCTTCTTCTCTGGTTCTAATGTTCGGTAACGCGGCCAAAAATTTGTCAGAGAACGCGTTGATATATACAACGCTTGTACTAATTGCAAGTCGAAACGTAAGGTTGGCTCGACACTAGAATTACGATCCCGTAATATATTGTCCAAACAATCTGTCCAATAAAATGACTCTAATTAAAGCGATATAACGAAAACGAATAGCTGTATAAAGTTACGTATAAAATTACATTTTCATTTCAGAAGCTACATCGATCAAAATGATAAGCTGAAAAGTAGAAGAGAGTTTGTTTTAAAAACATAAAGATCTTTTCCAACGTCATCTTCTGGTCTCATCATTGAACTTACTTGAAATTGAGAATTTTCTTCGGTACATTTATTTCTATACTTAATTTCGCTATACAAGTACAACACCATTGATATTCTCAAGAATCGAAATAGAAAGTATCGATGAAAAGTATAGTTACTCGATATATGTTCCGAGAAGCTCGATCAATTTTATCGATCAACCGATTTTAACCAGTAGCTGCTTTCACGAGTATACTCGTCATCGTGTAAGGTGCATTTAAGGTGCAGATTTTTCAAAGTTTTCAAAGAGGTCGCAACAGCTAACTGGTTGATAATTTATTTCTAACGCATACTATTAACAATTTCGAAAGCAAAAAGGTGTGTAAAATCCATCGTTTTGTCTTCTAACAATTCCAACTCTTCGCGATTACTTTTTAGTCGTTACAGGTGTTTGGCAAACCTGCAAGAATTTTGTTCAGCGACGAGCGATAAGAAAAAGAAAGGAAAGGACAGGAAATAGGAAAAAAACGATCGTAAGTGTAACAAGAGGTGACTGACAACGAAACGTCGAACGTCGGTAAAATTTTCGCGCGATCTGCAGAACGCGTTAACAGATTCTGGTAGAGGCAAGCGACGAGGGTAGGGACGATAAAAATTTTACTCGGAGCGTGTCGCTTCGATTATCGTCGGTCCAAAGAAATTTCCCGATATTGCGATAATAAAGACGATACGCGTGGCCGCGCTGGGGGTAGCGAGATTAAAGAAAATGCTAGAGGAAAATAGAGAAAAGAAGATACACGCTCACGGTGGCGTCAGCAGCCTGTAACGATGATAAAACTATGGAATCACAATAAAACTTCTTCGTATCTGCTCCTTGTAATTTACCAAACTCTGATAAATGCTTCGTCTGTAGTTACATTTTCCTTGATCTACTCTTCAAAACACCATCAATTTTGTTTCTCCAGTGAACTGTAATTTCAATCCCATGATAACTACGTTTCTCTCTTTCTAACATTCAAAACATGATTTATCTTGTTTCTATGAGTAGACCGTTTCTTCGACGCTTTAATAATCACAATTTTTCTCCTCGTGAGCTTCAAAGCATCGTCGATTTTGTTTATTTAAACGGATCGTATTTTTCAATCCCTTGGTAATTACATTTTTTTCTCCCAAGAACACTGGAAGCACAATTTATCTTGTTTCTTTAAGTGGATTGTCTCTTCGATCCCTTAATAATCACATTTTTCTCTATCTACGCCTCGAACCACGATCAATATTGTTTCTTTAAGTGAATTGTTTCTTCGACCCCCTGATATCCATATTTTCCCCTTTCTGCGCTTCAAAATAAGATCCATCCTGTTTTATTAAGTGGATTATTCCTTCAACCCATTAAACAGTTAGCCGTTTTTGACGAGTATACTCGTCACGAGGTAATGACAATATTTTGTGTTATAAAAAGCTCTGACAGTAATAGAATACAAAACTAAAACAGTCGTTTCATTACAACTTAATTCTATACTGTAAGAGCCACGTATACTCTCTGCTTGACGAGTATACTCGTCATCGCTTACTTTTCGAACACGTCGCAACAGCAGCTGGTTAATAATCGCAATTTTCTTTTTCTAACATGCAAAGCTTCGACTAACAAAATAATTAACCTTGTTTCTGCAAATGGATCATTCCTTCAGCCCTTTAACAATCACATTTTTCTCTCAGTAACATTCCAAGCGTAATTAATTTCGTCTTCTTGAGCGAAATTGTTTCTTAAGCTCTTAATAATTACATGTCTCTCCGACGTTCGAAACATAATTAGCTTCGTGTGTTTGAGTAAAACTATTGTACAATCATTAACGTATATAATTCACACAAATATCTGCGAACCTAGAAGAAGCTTCGATGATTTGTGAAGCTTCGTAGCAGGAGGATTAACGAATGACTGTCCTATCCCAAAATACCGCGTATGTATCGTTGCTTACTTCAACCATTAGAACAAACAGATCGATGATAAAAATACCTTACGATCTTGTACGCGTGTCTACATAGCACGAACGTACTCGATGTTCAAATTGATCGTGCAATATACGAAAGCAGCCTCGGATCGTCAAGTGTTTCATCGAATTTTTAAATCGATTAACCAGTCAGCTGTTGCGACCTCTTAGAAAGGTGTGCGTCTGAAACGTGTCGTCAAAAGTAAGCGATGACGAGTATACTCGTCGTAACAGAAAATATTGTTATTTCTTCGTGACGAGTATATTCGTCAAAAACAGCTAACCTGTTAGAAGGAAACAAAGGTAAAGTAAATAAGTTTCGAACGGAAAATAGGGTACACGTGCGACAACATATGAAATACAATCTGCAAAATACATGTTTAAGCTTAATGGAAATACGGATGATCGATAGAATCGTTTCACGAAAAACGAAAAAAAAAAAAACGGAAAAGAAGAAAAAAGATGAAGAGCAACGTCAATTTCGCAAAGTGTGAAACATTCAAGGTGAGAGTTCGACAGGTGGGCTGGATAAGTGGTCGCTGCAAATCCAATTTATCGAACATCGAAGACACGTGTACGAAACGGTACGAAACGTGTGAAAAGAAGAACGTTGGACAAAATAAAGAGAGGAAGGATGATAAAAAGAAAGGTGGGAGGGAAATTGAGCGAAGTAGAACGAAAGACCTTGATTTGCTGGCTGTACTTGAAACTTGTTAATGGCTGGTAATTAACGTGGCGAATAATCGTCGACTGTTCGTGATGCGCCATTCGAACGACAAAGGGGTCTAATGAAACCAAGTTAAACTCTCTCTCGAGCGTCGATTATCTTTGATCGTTCTAACTTGACATCGAGCTTGAAGCAGCCATTAGAAAAATTGCCTCTATCTTCAATACGTTCGTTAAATATCATAAGTAGACTAGGCATTTTTATGTATTTACGCGAAATTTAAATTGATTTAATCTTCTGAAATTGAGATGGTAGACGATGAGATTGTAAGAAAAGGAAGGAAAAAATAAAGAATGAACTGATATTTTTTTTCCTTTTTTTTTTTTTAGTAAGAGATAATGTAAATTCTATGCGAGACACGATGAAAAAAGTAAAAAATTCGCGAGTAATTTATTTTAGCTTCTAACATTAGAACGACGAAGTTCAGTTTCTTTCCTCTTTTTTACAATTGCTCAAAATTACGTACATATGAGTTTTTAGAAAAATTACTGTACTTATTTATACAGTACCTATTTCACGTTATCGTTATACTACTTTAATTATAGTCATCTAAGAGTATATTTAAATACACATTAAGGATTGATTATTCTAGTATAATAATACTAAGGTTATATGCGATAGGAAGATGGTAAAAGATTGACTGCAAGAGCGAATTAATGATTTAAAAAGATCAAAACGTAATATACGAACAAACATTAACAAACAAATTAATCCAATAAGTTTTCTATAGTCCATTCTCTGCCCAAATCAAACCTGAAGATACTAAACGTCGAAAATCCATAGAATTCGTGTGATAAAATTAATACAAATACGCTTGTTTCTATCGAACATCTTCGCCTATTGGCACTGGAAATTGTTTGCCACTTTAACTTGTCAGTGGCGATCGAAATAAACTTGTCAAACAATCAGACAAACGTGTTAAGTCATATTAATCGTGACAAATCCATGGCAATTTGTTACAGAAACAACAAAGCCTCGAATCAAAAAGTTAATCGAACTAGAATCCGATTCGATGCTCCTCGCAGGTATCTCGATCATCGTGAAGCATCGAATCGTGGCAAAAAAGGAGATTCGACGAATTAGAAGCAAAATCACTCGGACAGAAAGAAAAAAAAAAAAAGGAAAGAATGAAAACCATCGAGCGCGACAAATTGCAAAAACCAATCGATCGGTCAAATTCACGGTTGCCCGCTGCGTTGCTTTCACTTTTATCGCGCGAAACGTCGTTCTTCTCTCTTCGTAAAACTTCGTAAAATACCAACGACGACGACAACAACAACAAGTAAAAAGAAAAACCAGAGAGAATGTTCATTCACGTACCTGTTTGCAGAGCGGCAGTCACGTGGCCAGTCACGTAGATTATTCGATCACGGAAGACGTCGATCGTTCGAAGATCGGGACTTCTACCAGACGAGCTCGTTTTCAAGCGTTTCCCTTTATTCCGATTTTCACGAACGTTCACCGCATTTCCTTCCTGAAAAAGAAGACGAGAATGATCTTGAATATATGGAAAATCATTTTATGTGTGAGAATACTGTTTCTCGCGAAGTTTTTACGATTACTGAAATGTTAGAAAATATTAGAATGCTTAACCAGTTGGTTGTTGCGACCTTTTTGACGAGTGCGTACCTAAAATGTTTCGTAAAAGGTAAGCGACGACGAGTATACTCGTCAAACACAGAGTATTCGTGGCTGTTAAAACATAGAACTAAATTGTAACGAAATGACTATTTTATCTTTTTTCACGCATGACGAGTATACTCGTCGAAAACAGCTAACTGGTTGATATGTTGTGTGCCATAGGATAGTAGGGATAATTAAATATATAATGTTAGTTTACATAACATGTGTTGACAACCATTTACACAACATGTCAACACACGTTACGTAAGACATTAATTGCATAGTAACAGTATTAGTATTTTCATTACTATACACGACGTTAGTTTATATGACGTTAATATACTCAGCAATTAAACAAACAATACGTACGATATATATGATAATATAACGATAACTATAAATATAATGATATACCAGCTATTCAACGTTATAGAATAATTACTATATCATAGAATAATAGAGCAAAATAAATAAACGATAGATTTCCTCGGTGGCATTTACATTATTTTATATAACTTCGTTGGCAGAATAGAATTTTCTAAATTAACATCTGCATCATAGCCATTTTATAGAAAGAAGTTTCATAAAATTTTAATTGACCAGCAAGTGTTAGCAAGTGGTATTTTCAAACGCAGGTTCTTCCAGTCAGATCGAAAGCTGTTCGAAGGTTCGAAGCATGGCGAGGAAAACGTTTTTCCGATAACTCGTGCAAGATAATGGTTCAATGGCTAGCATTTAAACAACGCTCGACTAAATAACCCGAGCTAATGCGACCTTTAGAACTTTTCACTTTTCCACCAGATAGAATAGTCGCGTGCTAGAGCAGAGATGCGACTTTCACGAACTCTTACAATGGTGCGCGCCACCATCTGACGTTAATCGCGTCATTATGCAACTGACTATACGTGGCTACGAGCGAATGACGAAGCTGTTTCACGTTGCATTTCACTATATGGAAACCGGACACCCATCCAATCGCGCGATCTTTAGAAAAATTGATATTAAGTTTCTATATTAAGCTCTTACACCGGTGGAATGTGGCATTGGATTGCTGGGAATGTAATCAAGATTTTTGAAAGAGATAAATCATCTCAAATTACTCGCGTGATTATTTATGACAAATTCGAATTCCATACATCCTTTTTTAATCTTTAAATCAGATATCAACGCGTACGATCGTTAGATATAAATATGATTGTAGAAATGAACAAAGTATAAGCATATTTAATGAATTTCATGAGAATACAAATATTATCGAATACAAATTATTATTCAATAAACATTGTTATCTCGTTATAAAAATTACGCTCGTCTGTTCCTTGCTAAATGTCTCGATCGGAGATTTACATAAATAATTCAGCAGAATGCCAATGAGAATATTGACTTTTATAGGACTTTGTAATTGAAAAGAATTTATGAATTGTAAATTATTAGATTTCAGGGAAACCACTTTCTCTCTTTTAATAAGTTTCATTTATACTACTATATAAATCACTTTTTCAATTAAACAACAACTTAGAAATTCAGCCAGCGGTTTCTTATGATCAACAAAATCCACGAAACGATATTACTCTCGTACCAAGCCAATACTTGGATCCAACTACCCCAAACTTCACTCAACCATCGAATTTAAAAAAATACCATTTTTTAAAAAAGTAAAGTTGGAAAATTTTCCAATTCGACTAGCCCCCACAACTTCACGTCCGATATCCCACTTAAAAGAAGTATCATCGTTTCAAGCAAGTGTCTTACGATAAAATTTTCAGATTAGCTGAAACTTTGCATCCAACGTTCCAATTAAAAGAAATACCATCGTCTAAATAAAATATCGTGTAATAAAAAAAAAAAATATCGAGGGACGCAGGGGGTGGGAAGTTGCGAAAGTGTAGGGTGTAAAGAAGCATTCGGAGCACGGAGTTAAAAAAGTAGCGTAAATCAGCTCGTTTACAACGCGACCGGTCAAAAAGTTCTCGCCAGAGAGAGATTCGACGATTTACGAGGTTCGATTTACCGACGAGATACTTTTCCGAAACTCGAGACCTGTTCGTCTTGTTCCTCGTGGTCCAGGAGAAGGTTTCGCAGGACCTTCGTTAACGTGCGCATCGTAACGCATCGTTTCCGAAGATTCTAGTGGAACGCAAGCACGTTAGTTGTCTGTTGTCTCTATTTCTGAAACGTCCGAGCGCATCTCGGCAACGTCTTGTCTTATCATCACGCAAATGCTGTGAAAATTACCGTCATTACGCAACCAAGCGCTCCGTTACTTTACGACAATGTTAGCACGAGAACTATCGAATCAACGAATAAGACTACTCTATAATTTCTTGCGGGAATTATGCAGCAAGGTATTTTCCTTGCCAAAAGGTTGAATTTGTCAAATACATTCGAATTACATAAGAGCGTACGACCGCCACGTGAAAATATATTTAAACGTTAGGCTGTAACATATGAAACGTATGAATGTCTTAAGGATTCATAAATTTGCCGAATCTCGGTTTTAAGATGCTTGTGAAATATATTTCAAACATTGTAAGGTATTGTCTATGATATACGAAGATCAAAGGAGAAATGCGTGACGAGTATATTTCTGATTTTAATGGTAACTTATGATTACAGAGGAGAATTTTAATGACATAACCGAGAGCGAAGAGAAACTGTTAGGTTGAAAGGGTGTGATCGTTAGGACAATATTTATACAATTTCATAGGAATATGGAACAATGCACGTTTAACTGGAACATTAAATTACAAAGATGATATTGGTGCAACGTGACAAATTTTCATGCCGCTTCCCGGTGAAAATGGGAAGTTTCGCTGATCATAGTCTTCATATTTGTCTAAGTGTTACTTTTGCGTTCGTACACATAAAGATATTTATAGAGAAAAAGAATTAGGGATTTGATACGGCAAGAACGTGCAACGTTATTTTACGTATGTTACGCGAAACATTTTGAAATTTCATTAGCACTGTAATGAGACACGGACTATCGTGATTACATTGGTAAAGTTTGGAACAGAACGCACGCATCAATTATTAGCTTGTTTCGAAAGTTCGTAGCATTTTCAGGAACATAATTATTATTATTTTATTACAAACTTCTTCTGAAACAACCAAGTACCTCCGGCTGAATGTTAACGAGAAAAACTCTAAATTAGTTCTAGATTAAACAAGGCGCCGTTAAAAGCCTCGTATATCAACGAAGATCACAAGAAAAAAAAAAAAAAAAAAATGTTAGAATTCTACCTGTCTCGTTTATCATATACAGCATACGTACATATATCTATCACATCATACGCCAGTCTTCACAAGACCTTTTTAAATGGCAAAAACCAAATTACAACCCTGCAAAATCCACTTGAAATTATTCATCGCTGAGAAAGACAGAAAGCAAAGGAAACAGAATAGCAACATCGACTGTTTAATAAAATGGCTATCTATCGTCTGTAAATTTTTCTCACGTTTCACAGCAAACTCTTCGACAAGCTAATATTTTTCCCAATCATAGTACACAGATACATGTACGTTTTACATAAAGGCATTGTACATGACACTTGAGCTTTTCTTTAAATTCCATTACGAATTTTCCACATTAGTATCTAACGAAAATTCACTATACATACAGTCTTTTGCATTCTGAAACAACTCTGTAGCTCCGATTACTTTGTTACAACTACAATGTGCATCTGTTACTCAATAAATCTATATAAAAATACATAATCCTAGGATTATGATTTCTTAAATCTTGCTATAAATTGTTCAAATTAGTATCTAACGAACGTATAATGTAAGAATAATATGTAGTATTTTTCTTTCTCAAACCTGCGAGTCCAATTAATGTGTTAGAACTAAATGCACGCTATAATTGCCGGCAGCTCTTGCACCGAGAAACCGCGAGCAGCTTCTGGCCGATCTAATGTCCCTTTCATGGAAACACCTGTCTATTGCGCTGTTCCAGACATCCGATTGCAACGAACGGAAATATTCGTAAATGATGTACAAGATAAACGAGATAAAAGGCGCCCGGTATCAAGGTTGCTTCAAATTACGTTTGAAATTTGTTTTCCTTACAAATCGCCGCTTCTTGAACGCTCGTTACGAACATCGTTAGTGGACATTTCGCAGATTTATGTAATCCATCGTGTTATCGGACTAATAAGAGCCCGTGAAACTGTTACGTCACGAGTAACTTCCAAAGCTAGCGCGCAGAAAACGATCGTGAATTAACACGAAACGATAAACAGGTAAAAGCAAACATCGATCTCGATCGAGACTAGAGGAAAAGTCATGAAACTACTGGCACAAACGGACACGCGACCGCCTATTATTTTCACTCAGATTATCGCTCAGATAAGCGTTATCACGAATATTACTTCTCGAACAATCGTAACAATGAACCAACGCAAAAAATGAAAACACTCCAGGTCGGTATTTATATTGTTCCACTTAACGATCATCGTTCATCGTAACAGAGCGCAATAACGCCAAGTGTTTACTTTTTTTCTTGTTTGTTTTATTTGAACGTTCTACGTTGACGTAAACCGCATAGACACTGAGAATGTTTACATGTTTGTGGACATTTTAATGCACGAATACGTATAAATTTTCAAAGATATGTAAAATATTCCTGGAGCTGTGCATACATCGACTGTTACACTTTGAATATTTTACGTACCTTTACAAATTACAGTAGCGACCGAACGTTTCGAATCTTTCAGAGAATAAAATTGTATTTCGCGACAGCAACGAATGAAAATATAATCTACGATATATAACCTGGAGCACATGACATACGTGGTGGTGAAAGACGCGTAATGTATACGGATATCAACTTTGAGCTTTATATTCATTGTGTGCGCTTCTATATTACTTTATCAATCTTCATTACCATTAATTACTACTAAACGACGATTATTAAATAATAACAAAATACCAATCTCTCCTCGGACTCCTTCTTAACTCGCGCTCGTAAAACCTCCAATTAGCAATAAATGCGCGCGATTTAATCGCGTCAATGCAGCAACACGAGAAACAAGACTGAAACTTGATCATATTAGCAAGACAGGTAGGAAAATCGAAAGAAATGAATATACCGAAAAAGAAAGCGAGTACGAACCGTGATTCGATGTAAATTCGGCTCGATTCGTAAACTTGGACGAAAGGTTGGATCCGGTTTTTCCAGGGATCACTGCAGCACGCGACTCGGTGGACGCGTCGATGCACCTGTTCACGATGTTTCGGCGCGGTAACGATTCGATGCCCGGAACTTTGATTCGCGCGAACTATAATCGGGTGAAAGCAACGCGGCGCGAGCAAGCACGTGGCAGCAGTGTTTTCGGGAGACCCGTAGCAAGATAATGTTGACGCGACGAGAGCTCGCTGCTCACTGACGCCGCGACGCCGAGCAGGGCGCCCTTTCTCCCCCCTCCCCCCAACCCGCAGCTCCAATCCCCCACCCCGGCAGCCAGCTCGCGTAGAATAACTCATCGCCAACGATGGCTTCGAATTGTTCGAATAAATCGGAATCTATTGGGAATATTTTTCACCCTTCTTCCTTTTTCTGTTGCACTTCTCGGTTTTATTAGTTGCAGGAGTGGGAGGAAGTCGCAGTGTATTTTTCGTTGTTAAACGCCGCGATTTATGGTTAGAAAGAAATGGATGAAAGGCAGGCCTGGCTATTGATAATTTAGATTTAGAATTGGATTTATCGGAAATGGTCGATACTTTATAGTGAAAGTTATCAAATTATTGCGTCGACTGTTAGACTGCGGATTTTTATTCGTCCACAAGGGGGGAGGGAAAATTTGAAGGTTCGAAAATACATAGAATGCTGTTCATAGCAATAAGGTATTCAAATTATCATACCTATTATAATCCTCTATCCAGGTTTCAGATTTTTAGTTCTATTCCATTTCTTTCATTCTACTTAGAAGGTTGTGAATTTGCATAAATATTCGTAGTCTGGTTACTATTGGACATTGGAGAAATGTTTAACAGTTTCTATTTCTATCTTGAATGACAATTTGTGGATCAGGGTTTGAAATTTTACATATAAATAGAACATTCCGTACGATTTCCATTTCAGAAAATTTCTAATCCTCATCGACAAATTATCATTTAAGATAGAAATATATATATACACAAGTTATGTCGCTATCCCCTTTGATATGCATATTTTTCATGTCAGATATGAATACAAAAGCTCGTGGTTAATGAACGAGCGATGCAAAAATTAACAAAAGTGTACGTCACAAACGGTATAAATTCATTAAATTGCGAAAGAATATTTAATTCTCCAATTTCAAGGATAGTTCGTCTAAAATCCATGTTTTCGATCAAAGAAAATAATTACAACCCTCGCTGAACGTGCACGAGCGTGAAATGAATTTTTTTACATGTACGAGTAGTTCGGTGAGACAATATCGTTAATATATTTCTTTCTAATACCACTAGTACACATACACTGATATTGCTGCTAATATATAAGGAAGATAAATACAGAAATCCGTATTTGATTGATTCTCCTAACATAACGTTCGTCAATACGCATCTTCCTACACAGATGACGATTTCCTCGAAATGAATTTGTATTTCTCCTGGAAAACCCTTAGACGTTTGGCTGTGCGATGTAGACAACACCTTGACAAGCGTCTCGGAATATTTTCAGAATAATTTCTTGAAAGCCTACAACGAAACCATACAAACACTCCTCGCCACGAACAATTAAAACTCTGCGAGAAGAATCTGAAAGAGCGAAGGAAATCCTTGCAAGCTTCGCTGGCATATTCGTGCAAACAATATCAGCTGCATCCCCTAACTCGACAATTCTGCTCAACTCCCGAGTGAACCGAGACAATCTCCGTCGGTATATCCAGTCGCGAGTCGTTAATCAATTTAAGCTCGCAATCTCGATCGACGAAGAGGCACGGAGCTGATGATTCGGCCGCGTAATTAATACCGGAGCGGTTGTTCTAGTCGACCAGCACCACCGACGATGAAATGGAAGGAATAACTCGAGTCCGGATGACGATTCTGGCCGATCGAAACGCGACTCGAACGGCGAGAGCTGGTAGTAAATGCAAACGGCTTGACCCGAACGACGAAGATCGAATCGAGACAAGACACGTAGCCTGCTCGTCGTGTCTGCCTCTCTCTCGGACAAACCTTCTTAAACGGAATGTCTACTCGAGCAGGGGCCGGTGCAAGAGTGCAAGAGCCGTACAAAGGAACGTGCAAGATCGAGCTCCCTGCACGGTTGCAAATTCAATTACCAGCTGGCCATTAAGTGCCATGCGATCGAGACGTCTTGCGCTCCTCGCGTTTCTTCTCTTCTTTCTCGATTCTTCGTGTGTTATTCCTTTGTTCTTCTGCTCGACGATTCATGATCGTTACGTGCGAGTTACACCGGGTTCGTGTCTTTTTCGACGGTTGAAATCGGACAAAGGACGACAGCCTTTCCGGGGGAAAGAACGCTTTTCGAAAGGGGTTTCCTACCAAAGTGATCCGACTGTGTTTCGTACCGTTGATATTCGCTCGAGTAATCAGTTCCTTGTCATTTTATCGCGGTACACGTTTCCAAGAATATCGTAAAAATTACTCGTACGAATTAAAAAAAAAAAAAAAAATACTCGTACAAAAGCTACGACACATGTATTTATATAGGGAAATAGGGGGATGAAGAACTACTTGATCGTGGTGTAGATTTAAACGAAGCTAATAACTGGACCGTGGATTTCTATGCATTTTTGAAACGATAATTAATAATTATGATAATTGGAAAAACGTATGTAAATCTATAAAATGTTTGATGTAGATCGCTTATTACGATATACAGGTGATGAAACAAGTTTCCACTTAGATTCCATTTCTTTAATTACGTTCGTGAAAGTGTGAAATACAAACATCCGCAAACTGCTAATAACGCATAATGCGCGCTTCTAAGAAACCGCGAATGAATTTAGTATTCGATCTGACGCATGATTATTTTTTATTACAGACGTCACCATTTTCCGATGAATGACTGAATTATGTTCCTAGAGAGAAGAATTTCATTACATCGGCTGTACCAACTCCATAAATTATGAGTCAGCATTTAGGCACCGTTTCAAGCAGTATAATAGAGACAGAAGGAAGAAAGGAGTAGAAGATGCACGAACGACAGATTCTTATGCTGATCTGCCAGGCAAACAGCCCTAAGCGGCCAAATTTTTGACCGGTTCGACGAAATTTTAATGTTTGCTCAAACTAGTCTGCATACCAAGCAGCGATCAAGATTCCCTACAGACGTTCGAACGCGCACTGCGCATAAACTTTGCGAATTTTACCGCGATCTAATCTTACCAACATTATTCCGCTCCAATAAAAGTATTTCACGTTGCTTGGGATTCCAATTAACGATAATCTCTTTGGGTAACTTACACCGGCTCCCGAAAGTATCTCGACAATTATTGCGTGTGCCATAGAAAACATTTTGGAATTTCATTAGCGCTGTAACGAGACACGACTGTGATAATTACATCGGTCAGCTTCGAAACTAATTTGGAAATGCTATACAGAAGTTACGATATATTTATCGCAGACATATATTTAATAAAAAAATTAGTATACCACGTAGCAGAAATTAGTATGTATAATAAGCAGCATCGACAGCCACTTTAACTATATAGCAGGTGTTAAAAATGGTCCCACTGAATACCGAAGCTTATCAACCCTTTGAATCCGAGGAATTTCGACGAAAGCAAAAATTTCCAAACAAATATTTATTAATTTGATATGATTCAGAAGCCGCCAATCAACGCACAGCCGCAGTATCGGGACCAAGGTCGAGTTCCTCCCTACATTTCATACCTAAATGATTAAAATAAATAATTACCCAAGAAAACCGCGAATAAACAGTCGCTGGGTTCGATAAAAATATATCGAACGTATATATGCGTCACTAAGATTCAAAGGGTTAATATTAACATTTCCAGATTTGTTGCAAACTGTACCGAAACAAACGTGATAATCGAGTCTCGTATCAGCGCTAATGAAATTTCGAAATATTGCGTATAACACACATGATACATTCGTTACAGACGTTCGCAAGTGTTGGAGTAGTTTCGTGGGTCTGTGCGTGTACCGGAGCGCTGTATGAAATTTTCCCAATACGAATTCTTGTTGTCTTTTGAGATCAAAATATAAAAATCACGGCGTATACCGAAAGAAAGGAAGAAGATAATGGGAACCGCAATTAAAAGAGAAAGTTACCAATGGATAAAAATTTTCCCAGCCAGGTTTCGTCACGTGAATAAACACGGTGTTTACGTTCGTTAAAATATTTTCTGGAACGATCCGTTATGAAAATTGACACACTGATAACGCTGGATAAGAATGAAAAAAAAGTTTAATCTCACTAAAGCGGCAAATGTATTAGGAAGGAGAACAAGAAAAGGACAAGAAGGAAAGTATCGTTCGATAGATCTTGGAGATAAAAATTGTAAGTGGCGGGAGGCATGCGTTCTTTCATTGGTATTCGCAAACAATCGTTCGATTATGATTATTTGCTATTATGACACGGGTAGCAATTACCACGGAATTCTACCGTGCGTGTAAATTTCCGCGAATCGATGATAAGCATTTAGATCGAGGAACGTTTCAAGAGAAATCGCTTAATTCTTCATACCTGACATCTTAAAACCGAGTCGACACGTAAATGTATGTCTGCTTTTATAATATTTGTATAATATCGATCCAGATATGTATAGGGTGTGAAAGTTAAAACCGACATTTTTGTATGTAAGCTGTTTTCATTGCCCTGGCGCTCACGAACATCCCCTGCAAGTTGTACCCACACGTTTTTCCATATGCTACATTGCACGAATGTAAAAGATGACGAAATTGGAAAAAAGAAATTTTCATAGTCGTTCTATGTAAAAGAAAACGTGACAAGCTTTACGAGAGTATTTACATATGGAAATGGATTTTGTAAATTATTATTTCGTACACATATAGCATACACATTTAACAGGGAAATTATTTGATAGTATACAGGGTGATTGGTAACTGGTGGTACAAACGGAAAGGGGGCGTTTCTACGCGAAAAAAGAAGTCGAAAATATAGAATAAAAATTTTTTTTTTTAATTTTTTTACAAATCTACAGTGAGATCCGTTATAACGAGACGTGATAAAGTGCACGCGTACCGAGCGAAAATTCAAAGTCGATTTTTTCGAAAACAAAGCCTCGAACGAAAAATGTTTATTGTATATTTTCGACTTCTTTTTTCGCGTAGAATCACCCCCTTTCCGCTTGTACCACCAGTTACCAACCACCCTGTATAATAGAAGATATAATGAAAATTCGACCAACGATAAATACAATTGTCAGACAAAATATTTACGCATCGCTGTATTTGTTACAGCATTAACGTGTTAATTAATTACGTTCAAGAATACTAAATTTCGTGTCGTTTCGTAGTATTTTCATACGATTGCGCAAGACACTACAGAAACGAAATATAGAAGCTGATAAAAACCGCTTTATCGAAAAACGGGGATACGTGTAAATATTTTGTTGCAGCCACTGTATGTTGACCTGACACGAAAATTACTAAAACAGCAAATTCATAAAGAATCGATAAAAACGCTCGTGTTAATGAATCAGACTGTGCAACATCGTCGTTCTTATATCCCCAAAGCATTTCATATTTACGCTCAAAATCGACCTAAATGTCAAAATTCTTCACCCATCGACCACCAAACAAATAAATAGATAAATAAAAATATTCCCGCCTTCAATTTTTAAATTTACTCGTTCCCACTATACAGAGATCCTCCAGAGACAACCAGGAAGAATTCCCAATGAACTTCTAGAAAGGATGGAGACCATTGTCCGTTCGCTGGAGAAAAAGGAAAACGAAGAGGAAGGAATCCTTCGAGCAAACGGAATAAAATCGTGATTCCGATCTGACTGTTCGATAGCGGTATCGCGTTTCGAGCTGTAATCTCTGGTGGATGAGACAGGTGGATACACATCGCGACTGTCTTTTTACGACGAAACGTCGTCGTCTCTCCATCCTTTTTCTTCTTTTTTTTTGATGACGCTACCTCTTGAAGTTTCGCGCTAGACGCGCAGGGATACGAGCAATTTAAATTTAATGCCGCCTTTTATACCCCTCCCCTATGCCACGCGCAACCCTTCACACGCCCTCTCTTTCTTATTCCTCTCTCAACCCCATATTCGCTGATCGTCTCCCTCTTTCACGCTCTCTCATCCGCCAACGTCGATGCGTTCTCTCCTGACGATCTTTATCCGGAGATTGCGACTTCCAAGGGAGCAACCACGACCGCTCTTTAGGTTTTTAAAAGAGACTTTGCCGGTAGCCGTCGTCGATCCACCTAGATATCGCTGTGTCAACTCCGTCCGACAAACACTCGCCTTGACCCGAAATTTTCATTTTTATTCCAACCTGCCTTCCCAACGCACGTGCACCGGCATCATGGGCAAACGATATGGCATCCTACGTGAGATTTCAACGCGGAAATCGCCTCTGGGAGACCTCGGGCGGATGCTGTGAAGCGTGACGATGCTCTCCGAGATTACGGTGTTTCGGTGATTTTAGGGTTTATTGGATTATTCGTCGTTTTGACGAGTTTCGGGGCGGATGTTGCTTTTAAGAGTAGAGAAGATCGCAAAGAACATCCGGAAAATTTGTGGTTGTGAATATTCAATGAACAATAAATCTAGTGGCTACGGAAAGCTACGTATTAATTAATTAACCTGGAGAATGTTAAATTTCGTGTCATTTCGACTGCAAAAAGTTGATGATAATTTCTCGGCTGGTTAACGTAATAGAACATAAAAGCTTCTAACCTAGCGATAATCATTGCTACTATCGACTGTGGAAACTATAATTTTTGTTTGACTTACGTTTATGTTGCTCGTAGTCTAGTTTCGTTCGACGATATTTCAGATAAGCTGTCGTCGACGACGATAATTCAAAGTTAGTTAAATAGTCCAAGGTGTTCAACATTTGAAGGAACGCGTGTCGACGAAATTGACCGGGACTAGAAGAAATGTTGCAGAACGTTTGTCACAGAGAAAGAATTCGGCCCGACGTGGCAAGTTCCGGAGGAAGAAAAATTCGTCGGGAAACGAGATTGTTTATTCAAACGTGTCCCAGTGCCGGAGAAGCCGGAACGAGGAACGAAACGCTCCTTTCTTGAAATTCGCGTTACCGTGCGCGGGATTAATAAATAACTGGCGAAAGAAGGTAACGCGTATCGTTGCCCATAGAAAAGAAAAACGATCGCGCGAGAAATGGCCGCGGGAACTGCCTCTATTCTCCCTGATTGCGAATAACTCTGTGAAACTGCCCACCGACACGTGAAACGCGTCCAAGAAGTCGCGTTTTATAAAAATAACATGCACGTGCCAACAAACAATAACGCGCTAATCAACTTAAGATAAAAGTTGACGTAAAAAACACAGAAGAAAGAGGAGGATAAACGATTAGACGATGAATTAACAGTTTATCATTCCTTACAAAAAGGTATAAGAGGTTCTTATACGTGGAAAATATTATCAAATTATACGCTGGCCGTTTCAAAGAATCGCAAGAGATTGCGCGCGTTTCATTGAAATTCAAAATCGTTTCGTTAATAATTGAATTTCACGTTTCCCAGCGAAAAATTGTTGTGAAATATTTGAAAAACGAAAAAGGAAATATGATCAAACATCGGAGTGAACAGTAGGAGAAAAAAGAAGCGGAAAGAAGCAAAGGGAATAACGAAAATCATAGAACAAACTAAAAGCATGGAAATTACGTATCGAAATTACGTATTACGTGTTACGAGTACACGCGTAATTTCAGTAATCAGCGCAAGCACCGTTTTCGTGCAAAAAATGTTACTAGAATCGTGGACGATGTAATAACGTGCAATTTACCTTCGTACGATGGCAAACACTGTTGTTACACGTACAGCGTTTAACCACTCAACGAGCCGTTTATTCCGATAAAATTTTTCTTCGTTGTACCATTAGCCTGCAGGAGAAGGTTGACGTTGCTTAAAAAGATATTATCTGTTTTCAATTTGATAAACCAACAGCTACTTGGTCAGTCACGAAAGAGAAAATTTTCATGCATAAGCATGTATAAGTATGTATGAGATATTTTGAAATTTTATTTTTATCGTAACGAGCTACGGCCATCAGGATTAATAATAATAAAGTTTAAAGCCAATTTGAAAATCTATACATCTAAAAGTCACAGCAAACATTGCAAACATACGCTTGGTAAGAAGTCAGTGTATGTGTGCAATATACGTATGTACATGTAGGATATGAGCCTCTCGGGTGATCTGAAGTTGATCAACTCCACCTTTTATTTTTATTTTTGTTTTTAAAATTTTTCAAATGCATCATTCGTTGTAATAGATACATAATTAATATTCAATTTGAAAGTTCATTTATAACGAGAAGATAACACGGTTAATAGCAAAATACAAGGAGAGCTTGAACGATTGTTCGCCACTTTTTTCTGCTTCAATTTACAGAGTTACGTGGTGGCTGTGCCTTCTGAATGGCTTCTAAACGACTCGATTATCGCTAAAGATAGCCCGATTAAATATTAATATCGTTAATACGATGAATAATTAACTATGCAAATATCTGGATGATCCGCGCGAAGTTTATAACCACGTTAAATATCCTATAACTTTCGTACACGTTTTCAGATTGATTCGAAATTGTACGAGTACAAACATCTACAAATGTTTCACACAGGACGCGTAATATGTTTGTAAGAAGATTCTGCAAGTGTTTGTGTGCATTTGTGAACACGGGAACAAAGATTAGATAGTTATAATCGGAGGAAAAATGGCAACGATACGAGACAGAAAAGAAAAGCTCGCGACAGTCGAGGAAAATAACAATTTTTCAGATTCTCCCCGTGCCCTCCGCCCCCCCCCCCCTCCTTGCTGTATGTATATATCGCGAGATTGTTCCGAAGCAGAACGAAATTCCGCGATGAATTATTCACGAGGAATATCCCGGCCACGAAAACACCGGTCAAGTATATTTTTTTCTCTTTCCTTTGCCAGAAACGTGAAATTAAAAAACCGGACCACGAGCTAGAACGCGTCAAGAAGTTCGAAATTTTCGAGAATTCAGGCTTGTACCGCGTCTGGCCGTAACTGTAGCAACACTCGAGAGGAATATTGGAATCTGAAACAGCTTGCACGAGACATCACCGCCTTATGCATGCATATTCCATTTGCTCTCGTGCCTCTTGGCGTAAGTTTGCGCGCAATACTCGCTGCTATGATATCTTAATAATGAGTCAACAGATTTCTTCTAAATTGTGCGTTTGGAACAGGTCGCGCGTTGTATCACGTTACGCTATAAAATTGATGTCTTTCTATCGTCTATAGTAATAAAGTTACTTCAATATCTGTGATAGTATGCATTTTTCTATCGTCTGAACAAGCTGAAGCTTTTATATCGTCGTTCCTCGTCATTGCTATTTCTTTCTTTTTTTTTTTTTAATATGATGAAACACATTTGTTTTATTCTAGTATGGATAGTAAGTACATTTATGTAAGTTGAAATTATCTTTGATTTTTCTGTTTCGGGTGAATAGAACAACGCGAGTCATTTAGCAGCCATTAACAATGACACATGGTGGGAAATATACAGGGTGGTTGGTAACTGGTGGTACAAGCGGAAAGGGGGTGATTCTATACGAAAAAAGAAGTCGAAAATATAGAATAAACATTTTTCGTTTGAGGCTTTGTTTTCGAGAAAATCGACTTTGAATTTTCACTCGGTACGCGTGCACTTTATCACGTCTCGTTATAACGGATCTTACTGTAGATTTTTAAAAAAATAAAAAATAAATTAAAAAGAATTTTTATTCTATATTTTCGACTTCCTTTTTCGCGTAGAATCACCCCCTTTCCGCTTGTACCACCAGTTACCAACCACCCTGTATAACAATTTAATGGTAAAGATCGTTGCATCAGGGTTACCCTGTATTTTCTTCAAATATAATCAACACGCGTGGCAAATTGCAACACTCTTTATCGATCTAATAACTGTCTAACTTAAAAATAAAAATCGACTGAAAGCTTCTCGAAATAGATATCTGTAAATAAGATCTCTTAACACTAGAACTACCACACCAGTCAAATCGATTGGTTTTAGAATTTCATTTTAAAATTTTTACTTCATGTCACATCTTTTTCCCGTAATGATGTAATGACTTTCGTAACGATAATTAAAAGAATAGTATAATGAATTTTATTTTGTTTTTTATGTGTTCATAGTTCAAAAGAACATTGTATCAAGGCTACTTATACCAATACCAGTCAAAATGTAATAGGGTCCTGCAATCTGTTTATCGAACCCCAATTAACCAGTTTCCTCGTTTTCTACAACTTGCCACACGTTTTTCAAATTTTTACCGCGTATCGTTCAATATGATGATATCACTTATCAGGAAAATTCCGGACCGATCACTGGATCGCTAGATTGTCAACACTAGAAATACCACAGCAGTCAAAATGACTGATTCTACAATTTTATAAATGTGTCAACCCTCATTTAGGTCGATCATGGTCGCAGATGGACTAATAATACCAAAAATGTTCCTTCAGTAAGAAAATAATAAATTGAAAAATATAAAAATATTCTATTATTATGTATTTTTTAAAGACCATATTTATCTATATATTTAACTATCGATAGTTCTTGTGTTAAAATTATAGAATCTTAAAAGACACCCAATAACGATTAATTCCATCTTAATCAAATAATATAGGAAGCATAAAAAATGATTCAGATGGAGAAAACTATTTGAGAGAGCCAAGTACCCTAGAACCTCGGAATATCAAACAGGAGGAAACGATCTTCCCAAATGAATATTTACAAATGTATTATTTTACAGTGTATTTGCAAATTACCGAATTTTTACGCTGCCAGGGGACAACAACGTGGAAAGTTTGGCTGCGGGGCCCGTATTTAAAGAATCATGGTCCGGCGTTTCGAATTCGTGCACACTCATTTTACGTCGATAAGAAACACGACCGACCATCCGTTTCCATGGTTGTGTCGTGGTCCGTGAAGATAATGCTCGGATACGTCAATAAGTTAGAAAGTGTTCGGTAACGAGTGCTCGTTAAAAATCACGGGAAGCGACGAAGAGGAAGCGCCGCGATGAAACGTGAAGCGTGTCGCGCGTTTCATAGAAATTTCTGTATATCTGTTGTAACTGCGTTTCCGATCGCTTTTCTACTCGATACATGGGAATCGTTATATCAACCGGACGCTTAGTTGATACGCTACTCGAATACAAAATCACTGGCTTCGTATTCTTTTTTTCTCTCTAAAAGCCGCGGCGCTTTCTAAATGACTTCCGATCGGCCGCTGTTAATAACGAAAATAGCGACCGCGAATCGCGACGAAAGTGGAAAGCGAATGCTCGAAGGTCGAAAATAAACGTATCAGCTGTCCATCATCATCCACTAAATTCCAACATTTTATCGGATCTATGACTACCTTTTTCCATGCTGTCTGTTTCTCCGTGAAACTGAACGTTTTAACGATACAATGAAACGAAGAATTCGGAATTCGGTTAGAAAATAATTCTAACCCCCACCCCCCACCCCTCGATTCGAAACTGAAAAGAACCAGAAACCTTGTTCGTGCCACCTTCGTGTTTCTTCGTTTAATTAAAATTATTTTCACCTTGCTTCGTAACAGCCTGTAGAATATAACTTTACTGGAGATATAAAACGAGCAACTTCAAGTGTTTCGATGTATCTTGAAAAATGGAAGAATGCCAGGTAGGGCATTGTAACTAACAAGGGAGGATCGCGAAAGGTCCGGCTCCGGCTTGGATGAAGCTTCGCAGACTTGAAGAACAGCCAAAAATAGGTACGTACGTACTTTTCTCAGCGAAACCTCTACCTAGATCTCCTTCGCCCAAGTCCTCATCCAATGTTAAGGTTGTTGTGAAGATTTCAAAGGAGGTTCAGGTGAAAATTTACACGAAAATTTCAACGGAGATGAACTACGCATCTACTATTTTTCCCTATTCTACGAGTCTACGAAATGTAGAAAATAACAACGTGAGTTTGCGCTTGCCATCCATATACAGATGCGCTAGTTACAATAAATAGTAACTAGAAAATAGTTCTAGATTTAATCGATAGGTTTAAGATGTTCTTTTGTTTTTATCCCTAGCCCATGTAAGAAAGAGCAATAAAGGTTTTTCGGCTCAGAACGGTGTGATAGATTTATAAAAAGAATAAAATAATAGCTATTGTGGTCCTATCTCTAAATACAGAAATAATAACAGCTTATGGGCCCAGGTTATTATTTTATTGAAAATATTATTAATAATAATATCGAGGAGCGCAGAAGATAACCTAAAAAACAAAAAAAAAACGTGCGTGATCGATATTGATAATAATTGCTTACGTGATAATACAGTTATCAAAACAATATAAAAATGTCAGGCGGGGCGAGTTTAAGTATTGGAAAGCTAAATAAAGAAAATTACGACACATGGAAATTGCAAATGGAAGCAATACTCATTAAAGATGACTTGTGGGAATATGCGAATGGTTCAATAATTGAACCTGAAGCAGCGGATGAAACCTCTTTAAGGAATAAAAAGGATGGTAAAGCCAGAATCGATATTATTCTTACCATGAGTTCGAGTGAGCTATGTCATGTGAAGCATTGCAAACCTTCACATGAATTATGGAATAAATTAAAGGAGGTTTACGAATCCAAAGGGCCTGCAAGAAAGTGCAATAAAGGTTTTTCGGCTCAGAACGGTGTGATAGATTTATCCAAAGATAAATACAAAAATAACAACACGAAATTTGATCCAAATCTGGACCAAAGAGATTTCTCACGTTTCTGATATCGCATAGAAAATGTACGTACTTGTAACTTTTTTTTAATTGTAACGAAGCAAATATCGATAACTGCGTTACTATTAATTGCATTATAAACTAAATCCTATGAACGAAGAAACGTTACGAAATAAACGGAAGAGAACATAAGAGAATGTAAATCGTGAATCTTCACGAATACGTAATAGTCGTACGGGGCATAACACCGAATGGCCGATAACTCTGCGATTCAGCGGCGAAGGAAATGTCGTTCGTTGACATATAAACGCGATTGCACAAGAATTCGCTTCAGCAACGCGAACTTCTGGTGTCAGGCTTAGGGAAAAATGAAGCCTAACGGTATGCACGGCGTCACGCCGAGAATCAATGTAAATTTAATGTTGATATCTTTGGCGAACTTACACGAGGCGAGGAAAGTCTGGATAAAATCCAAACCTGGTATATAAGGATCGTTGCACCCATAGTAGAATGTGAAAATTTCCATGTTGCGCAATACCGGCCAATATTACGGTTTAATAAAACCATGGAGCGAATCTTTCAATATATTTAAATTATCTCGTAGAGATTTTGTTGAAAAGGATAAGACAATTTTTTTTTCCTTTTTTAGAAGATTTCTTTGATTTGGATAAGGATAAATTTTGCGGTTCGTGGAAATATTAATGGGGTATCTTTTTTTTATATATTTAACGAAAAAGAGATGAATACTCTTATCTATTTTTTGTGTAGAAAAAAAATAGATATGAAAAAAAAGGATTATTATCTATTCATAAGGCAGCTGCAACGTGTTTGGCTGTTATCAAAGATTTAGGCAACACTTGTCGGAAATACGAAAATGGAACCGATAAAATCGATGATCAACCGTGTCAGCGGCCCAGCGATTTATATATCGCTGCCCAAGCGATAATAAAACGTATGTTTGTGTTAACAGCTCTTACTAACTTCCAGAGAATAAAGTAAACGTTAAATAAAGTTTCGAAATATACGGCGAAAACAAAATCGTGTACTCGATGTACTGCAGCTTTTATTCTTTAAAATATCACTCTTTTGATTTATAAATACTATTTTGTTAAAATTAAAAATGGAAATAAATTCGCTCAAAAATAAAAGAAAAACATATAATACTTACATTCTTCTATATATTCTATCCGTAAAAATTATGTCAGGAAATTATGTTATCGAGCAAAAACAATTTCCGTGTTTTCAACTTCGAGAACAATTTTAACAGATGGCGTCCTCGCCGTAAGAACAGCCACGACACGTGAAATCTAGCCGCATGAACAATCAATGATTGAAAGTAAATGACTTTTTGACAATAGGAGCGGAAAACTGATATCGGAGTGACTGTATTATAGCGACATTCGATACTGTTACTATTTAAGTAATATTTTACAACGTAATCAAGGCACGATCAAAGATTTATTATGCATCGAAAAAATTGTTTTTATCATTGTTAATTATTATGAACTTCCTTAATTGTGAGATGAACAAAAATGTACACTTCGAACGCGGCGTTAATTAAAACATCATACAAGAACGAGCAACGTCAAATGGCCTTAAATTTAACATGACGATTATTGATATAATTATTCCTGACATCAACTGTCTGTATCGTTAATGACAAAATAACCGTACGAAATTTTCATTGTGGAGACAGATTAATGTAGATTGTTAGAGAAGTGTGTATATATTTAATGTGATTTTTACGAAAGAATTAGAGGAAAATTTTAAAAGAACCAGATAGGATGGGATCGGAACAGAGCTCTCAAGGTGGTACGCACAACGCTAGCGCTAACAGGACAAGAAATATACCATTGAGACGTGGAAAAAGTGTACCAAATCGTGAAAGAGTACCAGAAGACACACCACCGAGATGTACCAGTCCTGGTGCAAGCATTTGTTCGGATTCTGATCTACCATATATATCTTACACTGTGAATAGACCTATTGGAGATTCACCAAAGATGACAAATAAACAGTCACAGCTATATAGAGGCAAAAGTTTTGGTGGGCAAGATATATCTAGACGTAAAAATAGTTTAAGTTCCAGTAGCTACAGGTAACATATTATCTTAAAAATTTATTTTTCAGTAATATATTTTATTTGAATAATAAATTTGTAATTTCTAATTACAGAAAAACTACCTCTGATAAAATCCATAACATAGTAGTAGTGAAACCAGCTATGCAAGATCCAACAGCTGACAAAGATCCTGATCTGGTTAAATTACAAAGTATTCCCATGTTCCTACCTATCATGCGTGGCACTCTCAATTTGCCCCCAGGTGTCAGAGATCCGGAGGTGCTGGAAAGACTCAATCCCATTGGTTTGTTTAACCTGTGTGCTAGGTATCAACATCATCTTAATACTAATGCTCAAATGATCGCAGCTGAACAATCTACTCTATGTATCAACATCGAGCCAGAAGTGACAAAGATACTTAATTTAGCAACAGAAAGGCAAAAAAAGTTTGCCAAGTTTGCTGAACAACTGAACAAAGTACACGAGCTTAGTAAACAACTAACCAAATGTCATTCTCTTCTGAATCAAACTCTGGAGAGCCTTGAAACTTTGAACAATCTTTTACCAGTAGAGGATAGATTAGAACCATTTGTATGGACTACTGGATAAAATCAATGTTAAAGAGTATATTGAATGGTAGCTTAAAAAAATTTATAAGTACACTGCACTGGTGCTAAAAGATGATCTGAATTGACTCAATGCAAGAACTGTTAGAAATTTGTTCTGTTTCTTTTGTTAATAACAATGAATCTTTATTACTAGTCCCTATGGAAGAATTTTTAGTACCTATAAATGTGTTGCACAGAAATCTTGACTATGAGAATATATATATATATACATATATACATCTATTTTCATGTTAACCCTAATAATTGTATAATTGTATAAAAAGAATGTGATGTTTAAGTTCAAAAATACATATATTATGAAAGAATTGTACATTTTATTAAAATAAAAATAAACAAATTCGCGATTACAACAAAATGATTCATAGCATCCTAGTCATACATCGATATAAAAAACTTATACATAAAAACACAACATTTCATAATTTTTAATTATTTACATACCCTAGTTGTTAACGTCAGCCGACCGTTGTGCTTTTAACATTCTGTATGCTGCTATGACATCACTTTGCTGTTTTTCTAACTGTCTCCTTTCTCCAACTGGTAGATTCTTGCGTTTTCCTGACTTATCTATGGCTATTGTTTTCTTAGTCCCCATTTTTGTCTTCTCACTCTTTTTAAGTATTGAATGAAGAAGCAGTTTCTTTTTTCCAGGCTGTAACAAAAAATAAGCGAATATTATTAGCATTATATAACTAAAAAGGACATTGTATTAAAAACTTTACCTTAAAGGTACTTATATTGTCAGCATGTTTTGGCCTGACTTTTAATTGAGGTGGTTCATGAGCAACTTCTCCAAATTTAACTTGATCTTTAAAAGTATCAAATTCATCTACTTTTTCTTCTATTTGTTTTTGTTTCTTGGATTTCAATTTCTCTCTCCTCTTCTCTGACTTACTCATTTTAGGTTCATCAGTATCTTTCTTTTTCTTCTTTTTTTTAATATTTTTATGCTTTGACCTCAACATGTCAATTTTATCTAACTCAGTTTTCTCGCATTTCGAAAGCCCCTCTATCTCTCCTGTATTTGGATTTCGATTGACTTGAACACTGTATTTCCTCTCAAAGGCAGTTTCATTAATAAAGGCGTAAGTATCCCTGTTAACTCTGTGCAAAAATCTATCCTCACTTTCACCAGGTCTCTGTTGAAATACAGGAACAACTTTATCTGGTTTAGCCTTTGGATGTAAAGGCTTAGAGCACAACTTATTGCCAACAGATATGAGGGCATTTTTCTTCTTTTTCTTTTTCTTGACTTTGGTTATCTTCCCTGACTTCACTGCCTCTTTCAATTTCACTACTCTTTCTAAAGTTTTCGGTATAGCTTGTTCGTCTGCATTTTTTGGCGGTGCATTTATCTTTGTTTCTAACCTATAATAGGCAGTTCACTAACTTATGTAAATAATTCGAGAATAAAGCATATCTAACACACAACTCACTCTGCCAGTCGTTTTGCCTGTTGCTTAAGAGGATCTTTTACGCCTCTGTGCTTTTTTCCTGGAATTTTCCGACCCATTTTCCTACGATAAACAACGAGACACAGCTTTCACGTGGTCGCTACAGTAGCGTCGCGTCGTCTGCTTGAACGCGCGACTTTATGTTTGATTTAGAATGTTGATTACAAAAATATGTATTTAATTTTCAATTATAGAATGTAACTAAAAACAAAAGAAATTGTAGATAAAGATAAAATAACATTGTTGCAGTTATACTAAATGTGATCAATTTAAGTTTTGATTATTTTAATACTAACGAATCAACGAGAATATTTTAATATGTTAATTTAGTGAAAAATTGAACAACGAATTATTAAATTGAAGAAAGATTATTGGAGGATTATAGAAGGAAAGTTATTACATAATTATGATAGAAACAGCGAATATATTTCACGACGTGATGTACTAAATAATAACGGATGTTGTATGTATGTATATACGAGTCGAAACACGGTTCGACCGTAATTATTATTCAGACGTTGTATCGTCGTATCGAATGAATATTACTACGATGATTCTCGAAAAGTGAATGCGAATAAGCTACTTTGAATATTAAGTCTATAAAATTATAGTTTAAAATAAAATGTATGATCCACCCCTATCATCTGGTTTGTCACAATTTAAATAATAATTTATATAATATTTATTAACAATATTTATTAACAATTTATATAATATTTTGTAGCACAAACGAGGTACAGAATTCTTTATTTAGCCGATGCGTTTCGTTACCAAGTCGGTAATGTCAAAAGTTATATTAAAATCGTAAGAGGGCTCTTAAACGTGTGACACGAAGAATTCATCAAGTTCAAGTCTATGTTATCTGTCGCCTATGGTTGCAGTGGCCATCGAGGTTAGGAGATAATGTCCAATGTTTTACTAAACATTTCGATCAACCATTTACAAATTTATTTAATAATTTATCGCATTAAAACATTTTATTGTATATCGTTAATGCTAACTACACAACTAACATCGATTCTATCATTAAATACTTATTACGTATTCCTTTTTTTACAACTAGTTATATCTACAAGGTAGAATCTTAACAGGAATGAACGTAGCTCGACCTTTTCGATCAATTGCCAGAAACCAAAAATGTAATTGTCAACAAATATATTCCATATCCAAAAAATATATCAATGGAACACCATCAGTGTTATCATCCGAAGAAAAAGAAAAGAACGAAGATAATAGTGTCTCGTCGATAGACGACTTGACAGAACCCACAAATTGTTGTATGTCCGGATGCGCAAATTGCGTATGGATTCAATACGCAGAAAAATTAAGCGCGGTACTTGAAGAAAGCGAAGTGGACGTGCAAAAATTAATCATCGACAAAGTACAAGATCCTAACATGAAAGCGTTTCTTTCCATGGAACTCAGATTTAAAAATATCACTAAAGACTAAGAATACTGTATAAAATACTGTATATATCTATGTACATATAAAATGATGAAATTTTAGACAATAAATCCTTATGTTAATTTAATCGGCTATTCATTAATCTCGTCTTGCAATTTTGAATCTCTTCCAATTACTATATAATCGAAATAGGCTACAACGAAGATAAATGTACATATATATACGTAAGTGTTACACACCTATGTATTATTCCTGGAAATTTTCGTTGTTTCAAAGTTACTTATGTGTTTCTTCTATCTATAGATTAACAATTTGTCACAATTGCAAACCACTTCGTTAATGTTTCGTAATAACTCGTGCTTTTTTCGCAAGAAGCTTTATTCCGACTACGAAACCGCGAATTCGAACTGCTTCAAATTCTAAAAGCTATCGCAGCGCCATCTTCAAATGTTTATTGCATTTCCCCAGATGGCGGCACGTGTACGAAAGCGGCTTGATGAATATTTATCTTTATAATTGCAACAAAAATAAGGAACATCTCGAGTCGTGGATCTTTGCTCGAGGACTCGTGCCTTCTATTGCTATTTATCCAACTCGTTCCGTTTATGAGATTCCAGGACGTGTAACCAGTTCCCCATCAAAAAATAAAAGAGACTCATACAACCTTAGACTTATACAAGACTTATACAACCGTTCGAAATCGTAGATTAAAATGCGAGATATAATAACGCTTACGAATTTAACAGGTAGCAGGAAAGAAATAATAGAAGCGACGATACAACGTCGATAATAAATTCTGTTTGGACTATCTGTTAAAAAGGGAACAGAACACGGTTACACGGACGAATAACTTTGTATTTTCGTCTAAATTAAATTCCAATCGGCACCTAAGACGCTTCGACTGGGTACACGGTGTTGGCAATGTGGCAAGACTTTCACGTTCTTTAACGGGATTAATTAAAATAAGTGCAGATTTATCGGCAACGCAGTTCGCTACCGCTTGTACCGATAATTTAGTATTACGGGTATTTTTGCGCGCCGCTTACATTACGTACACGCTTATTTACATTGCATACATATGTATGTATAAAGCCACTTGTGCCGCTTACGCCAGTCAGGAGAATGTAGTGTGACACGTACTGACGTGTTGGCGAACAAGAAGGCGTATATAGCGCTTCTTTTTCTATTTTCGCCGCCAATCGCATGGAAATTAGCGAAGAACTTCGACAAACGCACCATTCGATTTCTCCTATAATTAACTTAGCCGGATTATCGCAATCTGAACATTTCCAATTTATTTCCAGAGATTTCTCTTTATCGTAGAAATGAACGAAACTGAGGAAACTGTTCATAGAGCGGAAACGATATGGGTCATTGCTAGCGTGAGCGAGTAATTATGTAAACGAGCGGGGAAAATAGCTGGTGGCGAGATACTAAATACAATCGAGCCTGTGAATGATTTCTTTGCGAAATATGCGTTATATTTCCATGATATTATTTAAAAATTTCCCGCCGATACGCTTTCCTTCTAGAGCTGTTTACCAAGAAAACGTAGCGGATCAACAAAGCCCGTAGCTGTGAGAGCGCACGTGTTAACTAGAGGCGTATAGGAGCGCGCAAAGTTGCTTGTTGCAACAAGCAAAACGGTTTCACAGCCACCGATTTTCCCCGGTCATCAAACAAAGGCCAATCTCAGAGTTACGCGTATAGAAGCCATTTTCCAGAATTCCCACTACCGACCCTCGCCGCCACTTCCCATTTCCTATTCATCCGTATTAAAAATGCCGTGCATAAAGCTATAAAAATATCCTCTTACAACAATCCAATTGTTCTTGCCAGCAATACCCACGCACCGACTACCAGGATCGCCTCTTATACGTAGAAACCTACAATCTGAAGCTGTCGTGAACCTCGAAACTCGTATACATCGTGGACCTAAATTCCTGATTAAAGTCGAAGATATTCTGCTAGAATTAAGCCTTTGACGTGGCTCTCCATCGCAATTTTTTTTATTTCATTTGTATCGTCGTTGATGATGCTTCGTTGTGTATATTTTTAACGTTTGCGGCGTAAGAGAAGTTCAGAGGGGATTCTGTGAAACGAGATAAAACGAAGGATAACAAAATTACGCTCGAGGTTTCATGCATTAGGTGATCACATTTGACAAGTATATTAAGTACACTTTGTTAAGTATACCTATGTATTCTTTGCTGATTGTAGACCGATAAGAGGTGGACGATTGGCCGAAGGTTACTCTAAATATAAAAATGTAGAGTACAACTTTTTCTCTTGTGGCCTCGTCTTAAAGAAAACAGCGGTATATACCGTTTGAAAATTTCATTTTCTCGGAAACGAAGCCTCGGACGAAAAAATTGTACTACACGTTTCCGACTTATTTTCGGATATAGAACAACCTCCTTGTCAATTATACTCCGTCTATTTGGGAATTAGGTGGATTCGCATATACTCGGCAAATTTTCAACCTCGAGGGTGATATTTTCTCGATTTTCGTCGTACCTTGAGTGGCACAGTTTATCTATTGCACGACAAAATAGAATTCAATCTCACATCGTTGTACGTAACGACGAATACACCGACGAAACTTGGAAAAGCGAACCTACACGCAATACGAATAATATAAAAATTGCAATAAAAATCCAGGTCGAAAACGTTGGCTAGAGCGGCTTCATATAATCTTATCTGTAGCTCTGCCCACATGTCAAGTTCTTCTACTAGCAGTACATTCGCACACGGCTCTATTTCCATGCGGCACGCGTATCAGTGTGACGTATTTTCTCACATACACACGCATAAACACATCTAAATATATACATTCACAGTTTGATAGGCGCGCTCGCGCCTACCTTTCCACACGTTCACGTGACACATTGAACAATGCTCGTAAAGTAGCGTACACGTTCGGCCACACCGTCTTAAAACACATTCTACTTGGCTAGTGTGGGTGTGCAAACGCGCGCGCCCGCGCGCGCGCGTGTGCGTGGATTATTTTCGCTTATACCGCGGCGCACGCAATCTCAGAAGTGGTTCTCGCGTTGACAGGTTCCGAGCGAGTTTTCGCCGACCACGAGCCACCGATCGGTCAGTGCTTCGAACAGAGGATCCACGATTTCTAGATCCTCCTCGTACTTCGTCTAACTTTCGCGCTTCGAACGATTTTCCGGTTCGTTCGAAACATCGTGCGATCGGACGCGCCTCCACGCAAGGATCCACGACTTCTGGATGCTCTTGAAACCTTTTGGAACTCGGTGCCTCGACAGAGCAGGGATCGATGATTTCTAGATCCTCCTTCGACTTTGTGCAATTCGACGCTTTGGCAGGCAGATCGACGATTTTTCGATGCTTGGCGAATATCGTGGAACCCAGACAGGAGAATCGAAGAGGAGAGAACGTTCTTGGAACTTTGTGGAATTGATCGACGAGCTCGTGGATCCTGAATTCAGCGCCTCGACGATTTCTCGATCCTCTTTGAACTTGGATAGTAGGCTGGAAAATTTCTGGACTCGCGTCGGACATCACGGAACCCAGCGCCTCGAAGATGGGATTTTCGATCTCTGGGTGCTTTTTCAACGTCGTGGAATCTCACGTCTAAAAGAACGAATCGTCGATCTCTAGATCCTCTTTCGATTAGAATAGTCGCTCGGATAGACGAATTATCGAGTTCTAAATTCTTTCCGAAGACTAGTGACGTGCAGCGCTTGAAAAAAGGGATCGCTGATTTCTAGATCTTCTTCCAACACTGTGGCACTTCTAAAAAGAGATGTCTAGACGATTCTTGAATATCATCGAGGTACTGTTTCTAAATTATTTTCAACGTAAAATTCAACTGAACTAGAAGAATGATCGTCATTATCAAGAAGCAAGATCCGACTGTCCGATATTTTGACGAAAACTTCGACAATTTGCGGATTCACTTCGAACGTACGACCAGCGGATAGAAAATCCAGTGGTTGGAAAAATTGTTCGTTTCTATATCTCGTTGAAATATCGCGTAATCCAGTGGTCGAGGCGGATTTCTAGATCCACTTCGAACATCATAAAACCCGTGAGGAAGGCGAAACGATCGCGTTCGTCGATACGAAACCGCGTGACTCGCGAGGAAATTCTTATGCAACGCGTGCAGGACGTGGTGCACACTTTGCCGGTGCTTAGGCGAACGTTAGAGCAGAGAAGGAGAGGAGAACCCGTCGCGAAGAATTATGAATGATCCTCGGAACGAGGATGATCGCGAGCCGGCCCCGTGTACCCGGTTGCTGGAAATAGCGTGCAATCTGCGCACGGAAACGCCGACAACTGGACAAATACGCTTGTTGCTCGCTTCGTTTGCTCTAAACCAACGTGCTATCGTTGAGTCGTGACGAAGAGGTACCTCGGACCGGTTGTATAACTATTCAAAGTGAAACTTAATACATTGTAGGACAGTGAATTAGTAAAATTAGAGGCTTTTTCTCTTATCAAGCCGAGGATCGTTGTTCAAGTGCTTTTGTTACTCGTTTCGTTAGTTGCGAGCCAAAGTGCTATCTTCGTCGAAGAAACTTCGATTACGCACATTATCCTCGAAACTTGATACATTAGTCGGTGTACGCAAGTTAATTAAATTTCTCTTACTTTGTCGATCTGAGAATCGTCGTGTCGAGGAACGGTTCTTGTTCTCTGTGTTTCATCGTTCACTTGCGACGAACAGCACATGTAAGTATCTACAGCAAAACTTAATCGCACAGAGCCGGCAACGGAAATTAATTTCCCTTTCTTATTCGTCAAAATATTTCCACGCAAATGTGAATAGCAACTTTATTATCATGGTGATCGTGGTCGACGGATGCGGAACAGTGATAAGGATGACGAAACGGGACGAGAATAAATGATAGCGTATGTATATACGGTCGCGGTTGTACGAGAAATCGTACGACGTTTTAACGTGACCGTGAAACTCGGGACACTACTGTGAATCTAAAAAGTGTTCGTTTTGCATTGCAAATGAAAGAACGTTGCTTTAAAACGTAATTGTACAACGAACCTGTGCGACAGTACGATGGTGTTATCGATGGTTCTATTCTATACCCAACAAATATAATTGACGGTGCTGACCGGTTTGACGATAGGAAATTGTATATACACGTCGTACTCAGGAAATATGGTTATGAAATAGAAAAATGACTGGAAATGATTTCGCTGGGAAGAGGTGAGTGGCGTTCGTGGCGAATCGTAAATTCAATTGACGTACAACGCGATGGTGCTAGTCGTTGAGGAACGTATTTCGGATTATCGTTCGATTTACAATCTATGAATCAGTCACGCTGGCGACAAAAATCATTCTAGAAACCTCATGATCACGGATAACAACCGTCTCGTATCTCGTCGTTCAATGGTGTTCAAAAATCTGTCACTCTAAATCTTCGCTGAGGTTCTCGTACGATGATGTGGCAGAGGATAAGCGAGAAACGTTTGCGAAAGTGACAAAATTAATTGGTAAAACGAGTTGCCCATTTCTGGATTCGTTTCGGACGTGGTCGGGTCCAGTGGTTCGACAGATTTCCAAATTCGAAAAAGAAGATTCTCGTCGCCGTTGATACGACACGATCGCCGATCAGTCATCGCCTTGACAAAAGGATCGTCGATTTCTAAATTTCGAATATCGTGGATAATTAAAAGAGCCGGAAATTTCTAGATTTGAATTTTCAATTTCTCTTCGCGCAAGGACCGATGGTTTCTAGATTCTCTTTGAATTTATACAGAGCGTTCCAACAGAGAAGTCAAAGATCCACGCGGCATCTCTGAACATCGCGGAGTCAGTGTTTAAACGGAAGAATCGGAAATTTCTATCATCCTCATTGAGCTTTGTGAGATTCGGCGCTTTAACAAAAGGATCGATGCTTTCTAGAGCCTCTTTGACTTTTTCCGGGATACGGCGTTTCAACAGAGCCGCCGAAGATCTCTGCGGCCTCTTTGAATATCGTGGAAACCAGTGCTTAGACAGAGGAACCGACGGTTTCTGGAGATTCTGTTCGAACGCGGCATGAAATTCTTCTTTGTATCGCGTCGGTGAATTTGGCGAAGAAACTCTGAATAGGAGAAGAAAAGAGACACGGGAGGGAAATCGAGATCGTTGAACGAAATGCTCATGACTGAAAAGGGTTCTCTGACGAAAGAAGGAACCAACGAGGAATCGGACGAGCATACGATCGCCACCGACAACAACACAGTGCCACTGGACGAGTTATTGGTGAACTCGACGGTTCCTACGACCGCGGTTGCAATAAAAGTGTGCGATGACTCCACGGACGAGGCTGGAAGAGGCAACAACGAGAAGCGGAAACGCGGCATTCTCAGCAACTTTCAGAGAAGGACATTCAGCAGGATCAGCTTCAAGGGGGAGACCGGCCCTTTACTGAGCAGGTCATTTTTTATATTTCTTTTTTATTTATCTCTTACTCCCTGATATACAGATATATTATACTATCATTATTGTTAATATTATTATATTATAGATTTATATTATAGATTTATATATCGTAAGAATATTTAAATTATAAGACTGAAGGATAATATTATGTATGAAATTAGTTGGTAACTTGGATCAGTTCCAAGGGAAATAGTAGTGCTCCACCGAGCAGGTGGACTTCTTAACTTCTTTCCATGTATATATTCTAGTTTATGAGATTTTTTAAATAATACAGAACGAAATTTATAGCTTGGACCGGTCCGAAGACAAAAATTGAACCTCTACTGGCCAGATGGATTTTTTAACTTTTGTATCGTTCATGCGTTTTAAAATGTTTCGATAATACGTATTTATTTATGGTTGGTGTATAATTTTGTAGGAAATTAATTCATAATTTGAATTAGCTTCGAAGAGGAGGCCCTTCCTCGAACAAACGAATTTTCTAATTTTTCTTCCTCGTACGTGTGTCTACGTTCCGCCTCGAGTGATATAGTTGAAAAACAACGTTGCACGAAATTGTTGCAAGAGTACGAAGAACGTTAAAAATATCTTTTCGTATATATGCGGAGATTTGTACATATCTATACATCCGGCACTGAACTTGGGCCTACATACTTAAACTATTCTCTACCAGCTATTTAAGCGAAATAGGAATAACGATATTTATCTTAATTACTTAATTTAACGAAAAATTGCAAAACTTACGACAATTGGTCAATGTTCGTTATACTTGTAACCACGTCTACCTATTCACGTTGACAGTAAAAATGTAAAATTGCAAGTGTCTCAAAGGAAGGTACACATACGTATTTCCTGGTCAAACTCGAAATATGGAAACGCAGGGGTTTCTAAGAAAACCGAGAATTCCCGTTTTTCTCCATTTTCTGTAAGTATACCTTTACTATTTTCACGAGAGATATAGGTGGATGAGAGCTTGGCGAGCAATATCGTAACTTTCAACGATGCAGTTAGCGAGGTCTCTTTACGATAATCTCGTCCTTCCTCTGTTGGAATCGCGAAATATTCGGAGAAACCAAACTGCTTGTGCGATTCGACGCAAAGGAAATTTTTGCAAGATATCAAAAAGATGGTGAAACAAAAGGGGAACTAAAAACTGATAAAAAGCTAGAACCACTAGAATAATAGAAACGATCGGTCCATAATTCTTCATAGATATTTTACAGATTTTAAGTGGACTTTTTTTCACAGATTTGAATAGTAAACAAACTTATGTAACAATACAAAGTCTGAGACGGTCTAAATAGCTAATTCGTAATATTTCATAAAAATTCTACAGTGTATAACTGTAAACGAAGCTTGTTCCTTTCTTCGTGTTACAGATTTCGTTCGCACACTTCTCCATTTGATCCGAACGATACAAGTTTTACACGTTGGCCGTGCCTAGTTCTAGCGTCGAGTAAAACGTAGAAATCATTCAGAGGTCACTCAGAGAATGCACGCACTAACAAGAAATATTTTTCTATGTTTAATAAAATGTTTCAACAAATATGTTTTAATAAATATGTTTCGATGAATGTTTCCAAAAACGTATTTAGAAAATATTTGACCGCTGCGTCCTTTCATCAGCAATAGAAAAGAATATAAGTAGCCCTTAAATTTTAAGCCAAAACATATAATACGAATTCTCAAACAGGTGGCGATAAGTTAGGTTGCAATTAATTGGTTGAACTGGTGTTTGCCTTCTTACTATGGATTTTATGGTCGGGCAATCTATTCTTCCTAATCTTATTTTAGAACGAATCCATTGAGCACTTGTGGTATTATTAATTAGCCTCTCTATGAGATCAGCACCATAAATTTTACAACTTAGAAAACTTGTAAGAACATCTAATTTGAATAATTTTCTTGAATAATTTGATAGTTTGAAAACTATTGAAATTCTATTCAAATTCTGTTGAATTGTATTCTTTACGATAATCTTCTCGTTGAATCCTCCAAGGCACGGATAACTTATTGCACATTAGAAACGTTCCGCTTTTAACGTCACGAAACTCGAACGTGGCAAAAACAAAAATAATTCACACGGCCATCGAAGGCAGCGGGGAATCCATCTGGAACCGATCTTCCGAGGATCCATCGGAGAATAGCGATAATTGCGCGTGGAAGACGCAACGCGATTTTCGGCGGCGCCGTCGAAAATACACGCGACGCGACGCGTCGTCGTTCGTCGTGAAAACTGGATCACAATACGTGGCTCGCGACCCCGCGAAAATAGCGTCGTTCCCGTTTCCCTGCCACGATCGGCAGAAATCCTGCATTTCGGGACGAGAATAGAACCGTCTAATTGCGGAAGACGCCTCAAACAGATAATCCTGACGCCGGCGTCGTTGGCCGTGTACGCGCGCACCATAAAAACCACCACGTTTCGCTTGAGGTTAATCGAGATGTTTGTTAACCAACGTATCGGTACCATACGGTTTCTTACTCCGCCCTCGCGTCGTACGAATGGTTTTGTTCGATCTTTGAAGATTAATCGCACTGTATTGCATACAAAGAGCCAGTTTGTTTTTGTTGGTCAGAAATGTTGATTGTTCACTCCTTTATGATGGCAGAGGAATTATTAGACGAAAATGTTTGTGTGTTTATGAGAAATGTAAATCTTCAGAAATGGATAATTTATATAACGTGAAAAGTATAATACGCATTTAATGTAGTTGGCCTCGTGATAAAAAAAAATTCCGTCTTCAATTGAATATGATTAGATCGAAGAGGCTACGAAATTTGACTGAAGAGATGCTGTGTTCCATGCTACAACAGGAGATCTCTCTTTATACGTATATTATGGATTATTGTATCGGCCTTAACGGTAAAGTCGGTGCTAAATTTTGACAGTTGCTTTGAATTATCACAGGTCCGACGATATTTGCACATTTGGTGGCCTTGGTCCTGATCGAAGAATGGATTTCGGTATACAATAGGTTACGGTACGTAATAGCATTTATCGATTGTTAATTTAGGTCTATTTAGCGTTCTTGATTATAGTGGCAGATCTATCTACAAGAATTATTGCACGGAATTCGCATCCGTTTTAATTGATGTGTGAAAGTTTCCATACTTAAGTCCATAGCTTCTCTCCATATTTTACTGACTTTGAATTTCTTCTTTCTAACGGAACTACTATCTTAGAGAAACAGATGGGGTGTGGTAAATGTCTCGAGTTCAACTAGTTCTTACGTGAAACCTGAAAAATCTAATCCATTTACTCGGCTAATCCTTTAGTAGAACAATTTCTGTTCCTCCTGTTGCATTTCATTTATACCGATTTACGAAGCGGATCTGTTTAAGCAGGTCAGTTGTCGATAGTTGAAAACATGTCTCTTCTTATATTTTTATAAGGAGGATACAATCTACAAAATGAATTTCACCAAAACCGATTTATTATTTGTTACTTGTTTATCGATGCCTACATTAAACAGAAAGCACAAAATCAATTTATTACTTATTACTCGTTATTTGTATTAACTAATGGTTAGTTAATATCTATACTTATCACTGTGCAACGCACAGGATCAATTTTGTCAAATCAATTTACCATTTACCAATCAATCACATACAAAATCAATTTACCAATTGTATTTATTATTTGTTACTCGTTATTTGTATTTAGTACTTGTTGCTTAGTATTTGTACTTATCACTGTACAAGATCAATTTTATCAAAGTCAATTTATTACTTATATTTGTCATTTATTATATTCATTATTTGTATTTAGTACGTGTTGCTTATTATTTGCATTTATTAATGTATGATGCATTACTTGTATTTACTACTTGTTACTTATTATACCTATTATTATTAAAAAGCTTTATATAGTGTACGATATGTAGTTTAATAATTTTTAATCTATATAAATAATATTAGTCTAATAATATTTAGGCATACACTTTTCAAACAGGTGGCAACAGCTAACTGATTAAATCTACTGCTTGTCATCTACTACTTTAATTTGCTACTCGTTAAAGTACTGAACTCGTGCATCAATTAAACGTGTCATAAATGCATAAATATTCCCAGCCCATTTCAATTAAACAGAACCCTTAAATCTGCACGGTGATGAAAACGTATCGGCATCACCAATGGCGAAAAGCTTATCCGAAAGCTTGATGAAGAGACGTTTCGACAAATAGAAATGATGCACCGGTGCAACGACTTGTTTCGGTGCGGTGTCTCTTGTCATCGAGGCTCCATCTCTAGCGAATGGAACGAATCTTGCGGATTCTCCGTACGTTGCCAAATTGGCTAGCGCGAAGACAAAAGGGAAATCGCCAAGAGCAAGGGTCGAAGTAGAATCGTTTCAGTGTCGGCTGAGCCTCGGTTCGTTAACGTACTCGATAATTGGACAAACACCCTCAGCAACTTTAGTCGACGATCGCCAGCGCCCCTTTCCCTCTTCTTCTTCTTCCGCGCTACCTTGGATTTTTTTCAATGATTTCACCCGGTGACGCGACGTTCTTATAAATAGTCCGGCAAAGTGCGTAAATCAGTGCCCCGTTGCCTCGTGAAAGTTACTCCAGAAATTTCTTTTCTTTTTCATTTTCCCACCAGAAAACGAGTTCCTCCCTTCTCGCGATAAAAGATGAGAACGAACAGTGGCGAATTTGTTTAAGAAACACCAGGATAAAGTATAAGGGAAATCGGTGTGAAGCGAACGATTTGGAGATTTTATTGTGAGTGAAAGTGACATAGTGAAGTGAACATAGAAGCTAGTGTGCGCGGGAAGATCGAAAAGATCGGAGGATGTGATCCGAAGGGGTCACAGGGCAGAGAAAACGCGGCAAGATCGAGAAGCGGATGTGGTGCAAACGATTGATCTGGATTTTCCAATGGCTCTGGACAGGCTGCGATATTTGGCTCTGACGATGAGTTCTTTATTCGTTGTGCTTTAAGAGCATTCGCTGGTGCGGTTCTCGGCCCCCCGCTCGAAGGTGGCTTAAACTTAGACGCCGAAATTCCGCTGCAACTCGGGTCGAAATACGAGTTGAATTCTAAGCGTGCTCAACATTGAGTCGTTGTTCGAGAAACACAGATTTTTTCTGTGTCTTCGTATTCTTTCTTTTTTTTTTTTTTTTTTTATTTATAACACATATCGCGAGTAGCTGGCACTAAATAAGATAGCAAAGTCCACGCGTGTGGCTAGATCTACAAGCATTTATTTTTACCGATCACCGACCTTTCGTTGTCACGTTGCAAAGCAAAGAAAGAGAGGAAAAAAAGAGAGAAAGATGATATTTAATCCGATCGATCGGTCAATGATGACCAGTTAAAATAATTATCTGCACGAATCGTGTGAGAGATAAAAATCCGGCGTGTCCTTTGAAGAGAGAAAAGCAGAAGAAGAGAAAGAATGGATGGATCGGCGTTAAAAACACTTTCACCGAGTTCCTCGGGATCCGGAAAGATCCACTTGGGCGAGGGAATGGCGTTATCCGGCCTACGGAGAGCGTTGTCTCAAGTGTCGATGCTGGTCGTTAAGGCGACCACGTCAGGGGAAGCTGCTTGGAGGGAAGAATTGCAGAAGTATGTCGCTTCTATTGCACGTTTTATTACATAAGAGTGATCATATTCATTGAAAAAACTGGATACATTAAAAATGTCTATTCTCTTATTATAATGATCTTATGATATCAAAGAATCTGTTGGGAAAAGTTCAAAAATACGGTCAATCATGAAAGTCTTCGTCTGCGTCGTATTATAGTGACGTTAAATCGATCGGAATAGAATTCCAAATTTCACCGCAAGGTGCAAATTATTTTTTGCCAGAGAAACTAACTTCGAAGTTAGTTTCAAGCACAAATCAAAATCTCCACGAAATATTGAAACCCACCAATCGAAATAATAAGATCGTTCGAATGCAATTCTTTTCCTTCAGATCTGTTTTGAAATATCTTTATGGAATAACCTACGTTTCGTTATAAAACACTTATTGCAACGAGAATACGATTTGTCCTAATGAAAACACGTATTTTTATAGTATGCACGAAGCACCTTCGAGATTGACTGTATTTCCAACAAAGAGTTACGACAACACCGTGTAAGTAACATCGCACATTATCCGTCTTCATAAGATCGTGTTTCGATATTGATTCGTAGACTGTTTCATAAAAATGCGGAAGAGTAGCTGAACAGTAGCTATGTCGATGCAAATTGAACGCAAAAATTCTAATCTAGTCTTCCGTGGTGGCAAGCGTTGCTTTCCTGCATCTAAGCACAAACTGCACTTAGCATAAAAATACTAAATGGCTGCAATGCATAAAATATCGGATAACGCTGAAAACAGTATAGGTACAACGATCATCATCGTCTGGTGTAGCGTTTCGGACCAAGATGAAAGAGTCTGAATCAAGGACGACTTCCAATAGTCGAGTTAAGGCTCGTACCATCTCGTAAGTAACGTTCTTTAAACAACAATCTCTCTGAACGGTTTATATCATTAGGTTTATTGCGGCTAGTTATCATAATCACAGGCACTTTCTCGTCTGCTCTAAATCGTTCCGTTTTACGAACCGCGTGGGTCGGCCTTTCGAAACGTCGTTGCAAACTCTCTATTTCCTAATCGATCGTTTTACCAATCAATTACCTGTGAAATGTTCATATCCTCTTTTATAAACCCTTAATATTAACAGACTCATAGAAAATTGGACTCAAACATCCAACTACCTAACGAGATTCGTTTTCCAAGCTATGAAGTATATGATATAGGGTGTAACTGTTGATTGAATCGGGCAGAAAGGCGACTGTACGCGAATAAATACGTCGAGGATGTAGGATACAATTTTCTCAATCGAGGAGGATCCGTGTTTGATCAAGTTTACTCGAAATATTTGCCCGATTCTTCTGCATCTAGTTACTGTCCCTGATAATCGTCGTTCCTTCAGGTTGACATTTACCTCTGCGTTTAATAAACAATTTAACAGCAATTTCACTTATCGCATTTGACGATCGACAGCATAGGAATTAAACGAAATATTTATACACGACAGATTATTACCTTCTGACAAAAGAAATCTCATCAGGTGTAAAATTCAGTAAAATAAAGGATAGAGTGGAAAATACTTTCAACAGTTTTTCAAATACTTTTTCACGCAGGGTCACTGCCAATTGCATCGCCAATTGCAAAACACCTCGGCTAGTAAAATTCTAGTAGATTTTTGGTGAAAAAGCTAAGAAAGAAAGTAAGCTGAGCACACAATTGCCTTCGAGTAATTATCTCGCGAATCCTCCACGAGCGTCAGAGTCAAAGGTTATGAAGTTTCAAGTTATCAAGCTTTCCCCAGGATTCGTTAAAGCGGACAGGTTCCTCTCGAAGGGAAAAAATTTCTCCGACTTTCCAGCTTCGCCAGTAACAGTAGCCCGAACAGGTGTGGAAGTCTTAATCTATTTTCATCTCGGGTCAATATGTCAGGGTTGAAACTGAACCGAAGCACACGAATTTAGAACGTCGTTTGCCAGACGAACGGACCAAGCCAAATCGAACCGCGGTCTAGGTCTCTTCGAGAAAACCAGTACCAAAAGTCCGAATCTATCGGGTTATACGCTTTCTCGTTCGTCTGCGGAAGTTGGAAGACCTAGCTAACCACTTAAACTAGTCGATAAACCATAATTCTCGATTCCGATCTCTCATCCATGAAGATATTTCTACTCTTCGAAAAAATCTTCAAAAAAGAAAAATGAACTGAGAAAAAGAAATATAGAGAATCCTCCGAAAATTCATTCTATGAAAATCTTCATCAGAAATTGACGAATAACGACAAGTTTGTTATGTTAAGCCTTTTTTAATAGTCATATCGTTTTAAACCATTAACAAAGGAACAATTTCCATTAAAAAGTATAATTAAATAATGGTAAATTATTTTTCAACGATTACTTTTAAATATGAATGACGAAGAGGAATGAATCGGAAATGGTGAAAATAACCGGCTCGTCATTTTTCAATGCAATTCAGAAATTTTCAATTCGCTTCAGGAAGAATATTTCGCATAAAATTGCATCTTTTATTTTCGACTAAGTGTCCGAGTAGAAGCTCCCTTTCTTTTCCTTCCGTTTTTCATCTTAATATTTCTTCGACACATTGAATTTCCATATTTGAATAATTGAATTTCTATTCACATGATCACCATAATTTAATCACCAACAGTTCCAGCGTTAAGAAAGACGCTGAACTGTGATATTCCTAACATTAGAGACACCTCTATTAATGTACGATAACAAAGCAAACGAAGCTCTCTCATCATCTTCCTACATCCGAAAGACAAACATCCTGTCTACCACTCGGCGTCCACGTCCAAGTATCAACTCTGACGTCGGGCGGACGCGACGCGTCGATTCGACGAAGAAAATCGCCTGACTCGTGGCGAAGTGTATCAGGGGCGAGGGAAAAGAGACAAGTTCAAAGAGATCATGTGGACATTGCCAACAACCTTAACGCTTTTCGTACGAGTTTCTAGATTTCAATAATCCGTGGCTACGCAACGCGTCTATGTAAACACTGTTCCTAAATTTCGATTCTGTCTGGCTGAACGAATTTTCCGAGTTCCGCACCATCGTCTGCTTATTTCTGGCTGATTCGATCAGAAATACACGCGCCTGTCGTCTGGCTACTGTCCCTGGAATTCACAACATCACCCCGGAAACTCTGGATAGCCGCGGACGCGGGATCTTCCCCATTCGCGTTACACGGTCGCGAAAGTTGCTTAATTACGTCGAGTAACTTAAAATTAGTTCGAATTACTTGGCCAGTTCGGATTTTCAAGTTCGAGGAACTCGCGGTTCTCCGTGACAGCTAGCTCGGATTTGGAAACGTCGCAAGATCCATTTTTGGTAAATATACCGAGGAATGGACAGAACGCGGAGAATTCGAGCAACATTCGTAGGAATTTTAAGTCGTTTACGACGACTTGAATTGAAATTCGCGAATGAGAATTTTTGGCGTTTTCGCTTTGAATTCAACTTTGCGAATTCTCGGACGCTTTGAATTTGACTTTGCGAAGTATTCGGCGCTTTGAATAACAAAGTTTTCGATCTTTAAGCGTCTCGACTCTACATTTTGCAGCTTCTGAGCGATTTGCGTACAACTTCGCGAATTTTCTCACGCTTCCAATCAAAATTTTCATTTCTCCGAGCGCTTTCGATCAAAAATGTTGCAATTTATAAATATTTTGAATCCATATTTCGGACTTTCTGAACGCTTCAATTTCGAATGTTCAAATTTCCGAACGCATTAAATAACAAATTTTTCATTTCTGAACACTTTGAATTCAAACTTCTAGATTTCCCAGCGTTCTCAAGTTAGAATTGTTTAATTTTCAAACGTTCCCGGTTGAAGTTTCTTAAACTTTTAAACGTACCCGACTGTTGAAAATTTTAACGTTTAATATTAATATTTAAGAGTCTGTAAACGTTTCTAGCTCGAAGTTGTACATTTTTGACCGGCCTGAATACAGGCTTGAAACTTTCAAACCTGACCAGAATTAAGTTCTAAAAGCTACCGAGACTAGCATTGGAGATGTCTTGATTTGATCAGTATCGATAGGGTTCCGCATTAGTATTTATAACACCGAAATATCGCTCTAATTATAAAATCTAGTATCATCTCGATATTCTGAGATCTTCTATTTCTTTTCTACGGCATCATCGAACGTTATAGCGAATCGTGTTCCTCGTTCGTCACAGGGAGCATTCGTTTATACCGAGACGCTATCAGTTGCCAAATTGCGTACTCTACGCTGTATTTCAGCTAACGTCAGAATTTTCATGTATCTAGCTTAACTTTGATATCCACTTGAAACATCCACTTTGTCTCCGATCGTCCAATTCTCTGCCAAAACTTGCTATAAATCTTCTTCTTAGAATGACATCTCTCGATCATCGTTTCTTTATCGATCGCTCAAAATCAAATGAATATCATTCGGATTACAATCGATTTTAATATGTCTGAAACCTATCGATTTCTTCGCAATACGAATGTTATTGACGTTCGACGAACGAGATCTGCGAATAGAATAGGCCTGTACCGTGAGCAAAGATGACTTTTCGCGGAGATAGAATCGGAATCGGTGTATTTTTAGCAAAATGCTTGAAGTTAACTTTAGGAAGGATCAACCGATCAGTTTGCCTTGTTCAGACTGCTCTTGGTTCGTTTTAACGATGCACAGCTGAGAATTATTATTATATTATCGAGAGATATTATTATATTATGATATTTGCAAGTTACGTTGTAGCTTCAATCCGAGTGGCAAAAGAGTACGCGCGAATTTGCATTACAAATCTTTGCATGGAAAATAGTCTGCGTTTTTTAATACATTTCTTTTCGTAGAATTTGAATGGTTAAAAAGGGATAATCGACTTTCTGAAATATTTGACTTGGGGAACATCCTGTTTAAATGTTCGATAATAGTCAATCAGCTTATTAGATCTCTACTTATCGTCATATCGCGTTTTCATATTCGAAATATTTTCAAAGTTTTGACGAAATCGCTCTGCATGTTCTGCGGACGGAAGACAAGTTTTAAAAATATATCGAAAAGATTCTTATACAGGGTGGTTGGTAACTGGTGATTCTACGCGAAAAAAGAAGTCGAAAATATAGAATAAAAATTTGTTTTTTAATTTTTTTCTTTAATTTTTCCATCGAGACAATCTACAGTGAGATCCATTATAACGTACCGCACGCGTACCGAGCGAAAATTCATAGTCGATTTTCTCGAAAACAAAGCCTCGAACGAAAAATTTTTATTCTATATTTTCGACTTCTTTTTTCGCGTAGAATCACCCCCTTTCCGCTTGTACCACCAGTTACCAACCACCCTGTATATTTAAGATAGATTTCAGATTCCTTATGACTCGAGACATAAAGAATTAAGAAGATTTGTGACAAATGTAAGGGATCTGTCACGATATATCACAGCATAAATCTTTACAGAAGTCATGGTACAATAAATTCTCCCATTATTTAATCACAATAATTAAAAGTCCGGCAATGAAACGATCAACAGTACGTGCTATGAATTTAGCGATTAAATAATAATATAATAATCAGATAGGAACTATAGCTGGCGGAAGAGTCTGATTGTAAAATGGAATTCAGCGTAAAAAAAAGAACAAAGAATATATAACAATACCTGTTGTTAAGATTGTAGTTCACTACGAACATTTCGATAAATATTTACCGTAACGTCGGTGACTCGGATGAAACAGGATCAAGCAAATATTTGGATATCAGATTTCGTAATACTTATTTTCACGTTGGCGAAAAAACCTATGGGACCAGGACCACTTAGGGAGCAATCGAATTTACCGATGTTTGCGAGATGACAACAGCTGCTGTAAGATTATTGAATTCGGTAAAACGATATTCGATAAACGCTTCTTCAAGCGTTTCATTTTCTACGACGAAGTACCGATTCGAATACGAAACAGATATTCCACGGGAGGACACGCGAGTTTTCTAAACAACCATGAAAATATGAACACTATGCGCCGCCGAAAATATTCGATATTCTTGGTGACTTTGCTGTCTTCTGTTCGAGGAAGCAATCTGAGAAACTGAATAACCAAATCGTATTTAGACTTTGAAAATTCAATCTCCGATGATTATTGTATGCAATTCTAGGTATTATCATCCTGCTGAAATTTATTATGTTTCGATCTCTTCAATTCTAACGTAGAACAAAATATCCAATGTTTAAAGAATAGAAGGAAAGATCGAGAATCTTTAAATGGAAATTGCGCGTGTTAGTGACTGTTCCTTTTGTATCGTCGAGTTTGAAGAACTTTGTTAACGAATAAGAAAGTACGATTATCGAAGGACGCGTAATTAACGAAGCTATTAAGATAAAAATTGGATTACCTCGATGCATAATTAGCCGAGTAATTCGTTGGCTGAAGATAAAAATAATATTCAGCGCAATAAACGATTTCGTTACGTTACGCGATTTGTAGAAAAATTGTGAACGAATAAATATCTTCGCTGTTTTACCATTAAACCTTAACACGTTGACTTTCGACTGGTATTCATCGACGGCCCGTAGTATCAAATATTTGACAATGATTAAAATTCGATAAGTTTCCAGAACTTAGAAACGTTCAACGATGCCGATAACTGAGCTAACACGAACAGTAACACCTTAGAACACACAATATCAAATACTTTAGAAAAATTAAACGTTACGTTATTATATTTCAATCTGTCGTGACTCTCAGGGGAAAACCCACATACTAAATTAACTGCATAGCGGTCAACATGTTGATGTTACGCTAATAATATAGTGAAGACACGAGTGAACTTCTACCTACGGTACAATACTAAATGTTTGAGATCGAAGGTCTGACGTCGAAGGTATGAAAATTGTCTTCTTCGAAACGCAAAGAGAAACTAAAAATTCAACAAGTGCGACGGGCTTAAGTGGAAGTGTAATTCTTCGAAGCTGTGATTCATAGTAATCACGTGCGAATTATTGGTTAGAAGACGATGCTTTTAAAAGTTGCTCGCAATTAGGGACGAAGGTAGTGATTCATGTAGAGACGGAGGACTATCAGGACTCGTTTGTCTGTCGATTTTCTGGCAGATTGCTCTAAATCGGGCCATCCCGGCGCGTAGGAAATGCGTTCAGCGGTAAATTATGTCCTTTGGCATTAGCCTCAGTGTATTTCGAAGCAGACCGTACGACCATTTTAAACGGCCTTTAGAGAAGCCGTGGGAGGTTTTTAGCTGGACGTCTCGTTTTCTGTCTCACGCGGAACACAACCCTCTAGGACGAGATTTCTTTCCATCAGGTTCCAACGATCCGACGTAGACGAAAAAAGAACGAAGGATGTCAGTGACCTTCTTCGAAAACCGGCGCCTGATATAGAACAGAGGTTCTCGGTCTCTGGCGAGAAATTTGGAGAACAGAAATAACGCGCTGTTTTAATTTCTAATTGTCCAACTTGATCCAGGGTCAACTTTTCATTTGCAAGTTTTTTTTTTAGTTTGTCTCGTATCGTCGAACTGTGTCTTTTTCCGATATCGAGGTTGTAAAGGAGAATTCGATATTTCTTTCTTTCATTTTCACCTGACAATTTTATGAAATCTTGAAGAAATTTAATAGAAGTCTGTTCGTGTCTCTGATTTATATAACAAAGTTCTGGAAAACATCTACTTGTCGGGTAATCTAATAATTTTCCTTGTACTTTGATAAAATAGCGTGCAAATTATTTTGCAGTTTCCAACGTTATTGCGTCTATACCTTTAGGCGTCGTTTTGATATTTGGTCAGCGATATGTTACGTTCCAATAAAACAAAGTATATATCTGCAAATACAATAGAGATGGAGCACCTTGTTTTGACTATTACGAGTTTGTCCAACATTTTATATAATACTTTATATAATCGTCTAATATTTTACAAAGACCTGGTCCCTAATAAATTCGATTCTACTGAAACAAAGTACGTATCTGAAAATAAAGTACAGATAAAGTACCACGTTTCGATTATCTCGAGTTTTCGGATATTTTATATAATACTTTACGTAATCATCTAACGTTCTACAAGGACTTGGTTCCTGATAAGACGAATCCGAGGAACGAAGCAAACTACATGTCCGAAAATAAAATAAAGATAGTTTAATCCATCTTAATTATTTCGAGTTTTCTAATACGTTATATAACATTTTATATAATTATCTAGTAGTTTATAGAAGCATGTTCGTAAGATCGAAGTAGCGAAACAATTAACTAACGTCGCAATTCGACTTTTAAATATACGCAAAGTACTCAACGCTGCTTTCTGCTTTCAGATACCGGCAAACAAGATTCAGCTCGCGACGGATACGCAAAAGAGTGGTTTTCAAGCACGGCGATTGCAATGTCGTACAAGGAAATGTCGCCAAGAGACGGCGCCGTTACCTTCAGGTAATTTTAAAGTATTTCTAAAAGCGTACGACTGTAGCAGTTTCGTTTTAAGAACATATATACAACGTTCCAAGGCGATGTCACGAATTTCCGCCAGCGACACTTAACGATCACGCTACAAGTTTTACGCCTCCTTTTTACACGAAACCGTACGAACCTCATTTAGCGTAAAAACGCGAACTTGATTTATCTCCATCTATTTTCCGAGTACAATTACTTGCCAAATTGTCGTCCTTCTCTATAGTCGATGTTTTCATGTAATTTCTATATTCCGGTTCTCTAGAAACGTTTATTTCTCGAACGTGTTAAAATTAGCGCAATTGTTATACTTTCTCGATGTTCTTAACGGTCCATTTACTCTTAAGTCGATAATATCGTTTTATTGAAAGTTTATGTTAGATTGATGAATCGTTGTGGTCTCAAATAAGATTTTCTATTGTACACAGTTCCTTTAGAATATCGAGTTTAATCGACAAGAGTAATTTTCTTTTCTTATTCGATGCGCTTTCTCAACGATTAACCACGTACTTTGATTATTCTAAATTTATACAAATTTTCAGTTCCAGACTTATAAATTTTTACTTTCATTTTTTTCATTTTTAAACGGAAGATTCTTTGGTTTGTCGGTTTCTGTTAGAACAACGTACGTATTGAAAAATCGTCTAGATGAAATTCTCGTTACACCAAGATGTTTCCAATAATTTCCATGTCACTTTTTCTAAATTGAAAGCTTCGTAAAAGAATCGTAGGAATTATTCACGATAGCCGATATCACCAGGTCACAATATCTTTGTTATAAATCAGCCTGACATTCGATATAAATAATTTGTAGCGCAAATTGCTTCCTTTTCGACCCAGATACGTCTATGGTCATTTTAAAGGAATTTTTCCACCACCATGCGATACATTCCTCGAGATGGATGGCAATTTTATGAAAATTACCTAACAACAGTTATGAAAACAGTATAACAATTTAATCGATACTTTCGATGTACGCTTCAAACGGAAGAAAACTAACATACTATACTTTAAACAAACATAAGATGATAGACAGTTCAATGACTGACACGGACTTGTTAAATTTAACTCTTCCAGAAATAATATTTTATACGTATTAATACTAGCACGTAATAATATTTTATACGTCAATTTAATATTCAATTTAGTATGCATGTCAAAGGAACTCATAACAAACGAGTACGAGGTGATTCCTTATAAAAAAATAAGAATAAAATGTGTAATAAAATGTTTTTATTTATGGTTGAGTTTACGAGAAAATCGAGTTTGAAAATTTATCGGGTATACTCGAACGTGGTTAATTTCGCACTAGACAGAGCTAAATAATCAACAGCAGGTCGTTCTACGTGTGAAAATAAGTGGAAAATGCGTAGTAAAATTTGTTCTCAAGACGCTTCGTTTGCGAAAAAATAAATTTTCATATTTATCTTATTTAACTACCAGAACGATTGTTAACTAAACATATTCGAACTCTATTTTCTTGAAAATGAAGTCTTAAAGGGAAAAATTTTATTTTTTATTTTTTACTTACTTTCGCCTCTACGATAACGTCTTATCGATCGCTTACTCATATCCAATCGGTAGTTAGCCATGTTCAAGTATATTCGATAAATTTGCAAGCTCGATTTTCTCCAAAACTAAACCTTAACAACTGAACAAACTTTATCGTATATTCTCTTCTTATTTTTTCATCAAGAAATCATCGCGTGCCTGTTTGTACGTGTTATTCGACCGCAGCCTGTATAATCAGACGATTTCAAATTTTCATCGAAACTATATTTTTATGTAACCTTTTCAGGATATTTTCACGACGCTGGTGGACGCACAATGGCGTTGGACTCTGCTGGTGTTCTCCATGAACTTCCTACTGTCATGGCTCGGTTTCGCCCTGATATGGTGGCTGATAGCGTACAGCCACGGCGACCTCGACCTGAAAAATCAGAACAATCCAAACATAACGTTCACCCCGTGCATCAGGGAGATTCGTGGATTCACCAGCTCCTTTCTATTTTCCATCGAGACGCAGCACACGATCGGGTGACTACCAATTATCTTCTATTATTACCAAGCGTAATTTATATCGGATCAGTGACTCGAACGAATTAACAACGCGGTCGATTTCGAAGAACTATACCCTTCCTCCCCTGATTAATTAGTTAAGTTAATTGGTCGTGCGATAACGTTGGGGCTCGATGCGATCGTCGGTAATTTTCTTAGAAATCTAGCGAACGAGAGGAAACTTATTTAATATTCGTAACTCTCATTCGAGGTACAACAGCGGAGTTACCTTGCAAACATTGCGATTGGCAAGATTGGAGAACTCTGACCTAGAGTAACCCAGCAAACTGGTGAAATTAATCTGAGATTAATTGCCTCGGTACCTAATCTTAGGTCGCGTACAGATTGTAGTACCACTTTACGTCATCTAGAGATTGTAGATCACAGATACAGATAATCAGGAGAACTTGAGCCGCAGTTTGCAATCGACTAAACGATAAGATAAACGAATTTTTCTACGGGTTAAGTGCAACTTGTCAATTCACGCGGATCACTCGGAAAATTCGAATTCGTTCATTAGACACCTAAAAGTGGTGATTTTTTTTTTTTTTTTTTTGTAGCTACTCGAGACAGTCGCCTGAAAATCCTGGGACCAGCCGTACCTCCGACCTGAAGTCGTAGGTCGTAGTAATCCAGAGATTTGGATAGCACCAAATGAATCCTTGAAACCACACAGTTTTCAAAATCTCAAGATTCTCAAAATCTCGCACTTTGCAAATTCCCGAGATCACGTGGTCTTACGAACTGTACAAATTCAGGAAACTTACGAAATTTTTCGAGTTCTTACGGTCCCGAAATGTTAAGATTCCCCGAGGGAAGCTTTAAATTCTTCTCGTAAGATGATTGGAAAATAAAAATTTCAAAAATCTCGAAACCTCAAACCTACGGTTCCCTACGATCCCAAAATCTTCGTCAGTCTAAAATGATCCCACGATCTCTAGATAACCTTGAAGTTCTACCACGATCCCCGATTGCCCCATGGCCGTTCTAGAAATTCTATGCTACTGGGCTCCCTAAGCTTCGGTTTAATTAATTCGGCTCCACCGGATCTTCTACGGTTTCGTTTTTCACTTTCTCCCTCGAGATGAAGCCATTCTAACAGCGACAAATATCGTAGGTACGGGTCGAAACATCCAACAGACGAGTGTCCAGAGGCCGTGTTCGTGATATGTATCCAGTCAATGACAGGTGTGATCCTGCAGGCCTTCATGGTCGGCATAGTTTTCGCGAAACTGTCCCGGCCAAAGAAGAGAACGCAGACGTTGCTGTTTTCAAGGAACGCTGTGATCTGTCAGAGGGATGGACAACCCTGTTTGATGTTCCGTGTCGGTGACATGAGGAAGAGTCACATCATCGAGGCTCACGTCAGAGCCCAGATGATCAAAAGGAAGGTGAGTTTCTATTTCCTTCGGGTTGAACGTGCAAAACGACCACGTTACGTAACGCCTGTTTGTCCGTCTTTTTTTTTTTTTTTTTTTACCGAAGAATCCCAAAGAGAAACTTTGTTTTTGTCATTCACGCGCTTAAATTCTCCTCTATAAAGTTGTCTCGATTCGATCGAAGGAACTTCGTCCAGCGCCAATTTCTACGAAATTCTACTTTATTGCTTTCATCCAGGATCAATAGTATAATGATCTGATGGCGTCAACTATACTTTCAGGTTACCAGAGAAGGAGAACTGCTGCCGTTCTTCCAAACAGAATTGAAAGTGGGCGGCGATGGCGAGGAGGACAAGATATTCTTTATTTGGCCAACGACGATCGTTCACAAGATCGACGAAAAGTCGCCTCTTTATCATATATCAGCCAGCGATATGCTCAGGGAACGATTCGAGATTATCGTCATGTTGGAAGGTAATTTAATAAGCAGGTCCCGCGTATTAAATTAACAAGGTGAAAGTCGAAGATACGAAGCAAAAGGTTTTCGTTCGATCGCGTGAAACAAACCACTTTCGGATTAAATACGAGTAAATTATCGCTGATAGATTATCTCACGTGCGAGGATTAGTTCAAAATCTAAAACAAAAGACATCTTCGTTCGAACTTTTTCGAAAAATCGAATTTGAAAATTCGTCGAGACAATCTTTCGTTTTTATTAAGTAATTATTATTATTTGATAAACTTTTACGCACTAATTTTCAATCGATCGAGGTCTATTTTTTCGACAAAGAGAAGCTTCGTATGACTTATGTTTCCGCGTCGAATCAGTCTGTATGATGAGTAATTGAACCATCAGTTGCATAACGCACTGGATGAATCAGGAAGATAAATTTCTATAATTTCGCATTGATTACAGCTGTCGTTGGACCAAATTTCAGGAAACCTTATGTAGTTAATGAGTCAAAAAGACAAGCAAAATTTCTAAAATTCCTCGTCAATTGCAGGTGTCATCGAATCAACTGGCATGACGACTCAAGCCAGGAGCTCGTACCTGCCGTCTGAAATTTTATGGGGACACAGATTTGAACACATAATCACGTTCAAAAAGGAGACTGGGGAATACGAAGTGAACTATTCCTTGTTCAACAATACGTACGAGGTTGACACACCGTTATGCTCAGCGGCTGATTTGGACAAACTTAGGACGATGCAGCGATCGAAAGGAGGTACGAGCAAAGAAAAACTTCTAACAAGCATGAATTCCCAACTTCGTTAAAATTCTTCAAAGAATCGTCGTGATAATATCGGACTGCGGATTTTTATGCATTCACCGGGAAACGCGTTAATTCGTCGTTTGAATCCTAAATCTCTTAGACGTACTAAGTGCTTCGTTTAGAAATTTATTTCGGTTTGAAAGTCGCATTTGCTTTGTCCTTATTCGTCTTTAATTTCGTAATGTTTCTAGTTTAAGAGACCAGACTGACAGGTCGAAAATGCAAAAATCCATTGAACTCGCATAATACGCGAGGATACGCGTGAAATGTGCAAAGCGCAGTATACGTTAACATATTAACAGGTGGAACAAGTTTACAAGTTACAAGTTACAAATAATTCATAAAAATACAAATTTGCATAAATATCCGTAGTCATCTGATAGTAATCGATGGAGAACTCTATTTTATCGACCACTGTACGCTGTCGGTGAAATGTGATTGACCTCGATTAACATGAATCAAGCTTATTGAATCTGTACTGTCACAAGCGATACTGTCCGCGACATGAGACGCATTCCGCGACGCAAACTATCTTTTAGCCGCCGTATACGTTGTAGCTTTTGCCTCGAGTCGAAAATCTGGCACTCCACTTTCCGACCACTGCCAATATGTCCGAACCTTGGACCAAGAAAAGAATCAAACTGTAATTGCACTGAACGTGTGCTCGAGCCTATTAATTACCGATTAATTCCATAATTAAAACCATTGTTAAATAGTAAATCGTTCGGATGGAACATATTTTTTTAAAAGGGAAATTACTAAATTGTTAACGCCAAAATTATCAAGGGAGTTAGGACCATCGATTCTTAAAAGATTTTCATAGAAATTTTGTAAATTTAGGACGATGCAATTTTGGAAATTTAAATGATTTTTTCTTCACAAAATACATACAATAGCGGCTAAGAAATTTAGATCATTTTCTAACTCGTCTTCTCACTTGTAGTTGGATAGAACGCTTCTGTTAATTTTATTATTAATTTGAAACGAATGTAGTCATTTCCTTCGTATCAATACATTTCTAAGCTGACTTTTCTTCGAATTCTTAGCTTCTACACTTAGTAACTTCAAGCTTACAGTATATAAGAATGAATTCCGTGACTGTTCCATATTGCATCATATTTAGAAAAAAATGGTAATATCGGAGAAGAAACTTTCTGGCAAAAGACCCATGAAACAGTTTCAGAAACCATTAAACAGACCTACGAAAACACCCATAAACCTACAGTTTCGGTTCTAGTCTTTTAATATTAACTACGTTTGCATTGGTAATTATAATGCCGCGTAACTTGACATAACTTATTAGAATCTATTACTATTCTAATTACAATGACTTTATTCTCTTTGATATCTACAAAATTCATACAAATTTCATAGAACAATTTAACCGTTTGACCAGAAGATACACTGTTGAATTTTATTTGATAGCAAAACGAAAATTGATACAATGTGTTTCGTGCATTCGTTCGACACGGCAAATCTGAACGAAAAATAGAAAGAAAAAGAAATGTCGAAGGCGAAAGCCTTCGCCGTTTGCCGAGTGTTCGAGCGTCAACCAAAAAAGAACTACATAAGAACTTGCTACCTATAAACGGGACTATATAGCCTGTGGTTTGTTTGACAATCTTATCTTAACTCTCTCATTTATATAGTTTCGTTTGATATGCCTATCTTACAGATATTCAAATTATCTCACTACCGGTTCAGTAAATATATCTGTCACCTGCTGCTGCTGCTTAGTCTCTACGTATCAGCACATCAATCTCACGAACGTCGCTCAATAAAATGAAAGCGAGCATCAATACATTTTGTCCGTTTATGACATTCCGGATTCCTAGCGAACTTCGCTGATTCATCGATCTTGATTTTCCACGTACATAGGAATTTTGTCGCAATTGAAAACCAACTCTCGCGTCATTTGACTGTACCAATACTACCTCTCCATCTTCCAAGCATCCTCATCCTCTGCACTGATATTGTAGTTTAGCGGAAACCAACCAGACTTGTGTCTTCTTTCAGGTCTCTACGGTTGGCTCTGACTTCACGCAACTCTCATTAAAAACAACGTCGCGAATCACGTGAATTTTACGCTTTGCATCCCACGGTCGATAGTTTGTCGACTTCTCCCCGTAGCTAACAAATACTATTTTCTTGCTTTTCGCATTGAATTTCATTGAGTTTCTACTTTCGGGACATCCGAACACGCGCGTGTGTTTAATCTCCGGCTCGCGACCGGTGATCAATTTTTCGTACGCCATCATGCCCTGTGTACTTGTTTCCAAAGGGTTCTGTTTAGAACATACGCTGCTGTCTTGACAGCTTTGGCCTGCAACGTACTTGACACAGCCTTGGTAATCAACATCGATCTAGCGCTCTCCACCAAGGTACCTATTTCACGCTCCGCCTGTCCATTTTACTGCAGAACACATGGTGCTGATGTTTCGTGAATGATTCCCCATTTTCCAGAAAATCGTGAAACTCGCCTCGCGTATATTCCGTCCCATTAGCTTTTTATAAGGTTTTTATTTTACCACGAGTTTGCCTAAACGCAATAGTATTCTTGAAATGTTTCAAAAGCTTCTGCTACGTGACGTGTAAAACAAACAGTCCGAAGACTAGTACTGTCGTCTTTCAACAGGACAAAATATCTTGAACCCACATTCACGAAATTCTCTCTCGTTTACTTGGAATATGCATCTTTCGTTTTTGCTCGCTCAGCTTTAACGTACAGGCTTCAAAAAGAAAAAAAAATCATTTCAACGCTTGGTTGGTCTCTTCGGTTTCTTTCATCGTTTTGACATCAACGCGACCCAGCCTTTCATTCTTATCGTCTTAGCAAGTTCTCGCGAGGCACGTTACGTCCTATCGGTCTCCCCTTATCGAAAAACACACGTCGAAACAGCGGAGCGTAGCGTGTTTCCTGCGCGGATAGAGCGTCTTCGCTATTTCGAACTTCACGGCGATCGCTGTGAACGTGAAACGAAAAATCCTCGTCCGTTAACGCTCTCACTGAAACAAATTCCTCTTCAACTACGCAGGCAAGAGTACTTCTTTCAGCGGTTGATCTATCAGTTTATCGTTCGTTAAAGCTCCAGCATCTGTCTTACCGACACTTTAGCGACTTTGAGTAATGTATCACCAGCTATCTGGGGAAAACATGCCATCTTCGGTGGCTCAGGTTCACGGAAACGTTCGTGACTATAAGTCATACGCATAGTCTCATCGAAGTCCGCTAATAACACAGAATCATCAGCGTCCGTTGTTTCCGAGAAAAATGCACTGACGTCGCACACGTGTGCCGTTTAGAACGCGTTGTCCGTTTTTCTATTTTTGTACTCTCCGCCAAGGATTCGCTTTTTGCACTTGTCGTACCGATGGCACGTCTCGTGACTGTAATTGCAACTACTTTTTCTCTTTTAAGTGGTTCGACCCTCCTCGAGTTCTCCACTTCTTTCTCTTATTTCCGGGTTTCACTCGGTGATTTCCAACACGCGGTGCAAGCGACGAAATGGCCTCTTCTTCAACTTCCGACAATCGTCCGTGCGAATGAATTCCGCAATTAATTTCCCTGTGCTCTTCTCTTCTCCCCTGCTAAACTCCCACGCTATAGAGAAGTTTGAGGAATTTCGAGGACAAACAATGCTCAGCAATGATTTCACATCATCGCGACGTTGGAAAGCTGCTGATTCGCGTCGTACGGTTTCTCGCGGATCGTTTCAAATTTTTCTATCTGCGTCGCAAACGAGCTTCTCGTCATTGTTTCGCGTGTTCGCTCGTGTCGCCATAACAACGCGTGTACTTTCTTGGAAATCCACCTCTCGCGTCGTACAGTTTATCAAATTTACATGTAACGACTTAACTGATTTACTCTGAACGTTTCTGAAGAATCACTGGCGCCTCTTCCATTCTCTCCCTTTTTCTTTCTTCTTTGAAATTTACCGTTTTATTGAATTCTCGTCAACACACTCCGTCGACTGACGCGATTCAACAACGACACGTCATATCTCCGTAGAGCGAACTTCTTGCCGTCTAGTTTGGTTCAACGTTTCCTCGTCTGTCGTGACAGTCAAGGAGAACGTTCGTTCGATACTATCGATACAAAAGCGAAGAAATTGGAAAAAAGACAAAGTTGGCGCACTACGCTCGAGCAAATACGATAACGCGGTAGCGCGCTGGCTCCACGAACTCTTCGCTTTTATTCGAAGGGAAAACGGTTTTTGAATAAGACAAAGATCGATGCACGTTGTAATTGTATTTCGTAAATTCGCTCGGTACGGTGAATCTGAACAATGGCCAACGAACAACTAACTAGAAATAATAGAAAACATTGAACGCGAAAGCTGATCATTTCAACCAAAAAAAAAAAAAAAGAAAAGAAAAAGGAAATTACAGAAAAACTTGCTATCCACAAACGGGACTATATAGCCTGTGATATACTCGAAATTCTTATCTTAAAAAAGTATTTACCACAAACTTGCGAGTGTTTTTCTCACGGAGGTGGTCGTTAAATAAACTGGCTTCAGCGAGACTCGACTGACTCTCGATGAACCAACCATTCCTGCTACGCCGTATGTAAAATGGAATTTTTTTCCTGAAATTAATTTTGAATTTCTATGCACCATTAGGTATTTCAGAACGTGCGAGCAACAGCGGATTCGCTCATTATCGCGATGCGTCGAGCAGTTCTTTGACCACCGGATCCGGTTCCAGCCTAGCGTCGTCAACAGGCGGATTGCACATGAACGTGCCGATGACGCTCACTCCGATTCCAGTTATGATCACCGGCCCTGACGGTTCTCTTAGACGCGAGAGCATGCAAAGCGCGCAAACTGACTTAAAGCAGTCCATATTTTACACGCACAACGAGGTACTAAACATGTAGCTACTATTTTTCTTTTTATTAGATCGTTGTACACGAACGTCGTCTCTTTAATCCTGCTGCGGTTCTCCACTTCAAGTACACGTTTAAGATCTTCGAGATAAAAGTGATTCTTACGTGTGAAATCCGTTTCTCTGATTCCATTTTCCAACTATACTTGCAGAATCAAGGAAACGCAGTAATAGAATATATCGTTACGTTTTTTAGTCGAAAAAGCCAGTACATTCTATCGAAGTTATTTATTTACGACAAGCTATAGGTAATAGTGGCTTTTGTAAACTTTTAGCACTTTTCTGTTTTAAAATCGTGTGTAGAATCTGGCCCTTTTTTTTTTTTTTGATGGACTGTAACACATTTTCAGACCACAGTGAAATCTGGTTTTCCGTGTAATATAATTTTCTATTGACGCGTTAAATTAAATTAATAAATTAAATTAAATCCTTAAATTGTCTACGGATATGGAATATAAGCGTTCAATGTTGATACGTCTATCGTATTCGTAAGAGACTATTATCGGCCAATTGTTATAATTTTGGATAAGAATAAAACTATCGTAGAGTTTTTTTGTATTTCCAAGTACCTCTCGTTAAAGCGCGCCTTAATATCTGTGTTATACGTAACTATTTTTATTTCTAAAATGTCACTTGAACAAGGACACTAGGATTCTAATATATTCTCAAGGTTACATTCGAGAAAATCTTGCTCAATATTTTTAAAAAATAGTAGAGTTCTGAAAAAACAAGTGAGGACAAAAGCGAACCGAAGGCTGCATCAGGATTAAATAAATCTTCAACTGTACATAGTTTCTTCAAAATATTGCTACGAGGGTCAGATTTCATCTAAATCCAAAGAAAATACAAGTAGCTTAATTTCTCGACATGTACATACGTACAGTCTATGGTACTTGAAAATGATTTAACAATAAAATTATTAGACAAATTTTATTGTATAGATGTACTGCTGATTTTCATACAAATTCACGTTCCTTGGAATATAATTAAGGAAGCTGAATATTTGTAGAAAATTACTTTATCTATCAAGTATCATAGAAATCACTGTACTTTGAACATTTTATATATTTCCTCGTATCGATTTCACGCTTTCACGTTTCCTATAAATGCATAAAAATCTGCAGTCTGCTAATAGTTATGATATACTAATAGAAATGCAAATATTTTCATTCTGTGTTTAGTTCCTGGACGGTGATCCGCACGTTTTAAATCATTATTCCCACGAGGAATTAAGAAACCAAGAGGATTATGATCGTGTATTGGAAGATATAAACGCGACCTTAAGGAAAAATCGGGCACCGAGTAAGGAAGACAGAAGAATACACAGAGAACCGTCCAAGTGTACCTTAGACTCTAGGAAGAGCGAGTCGAGAGACACGATAAAGAGATCCAGTTCTAGGACGACGATGGATCAAGTTCCAGTTATCAGCTCCCTATCGAAATCACCATCGCGACAGCATTTAGATCCCAGGTATTCAAATCTGTCTCTTCTTTCGATGTTTCTTCAGAGGCAACAGCGTTACGAGTTATAACTTTTGCGTCAACGTTTCATAAGCTGCGACACTGGCGCAAAATGTGACAGCGGATTTTTACGCAAATTCATATTTTACAAAATATAATTAGGAGGATAGAACCGAAACGTAGTCTTCGTCTTAGATAGAAAATAGTCTCGCCTACCAGCTATACGTAGAAATCTCCACGCTTTAGATATTTTTATATATTTTCTCATAAAACGTTGCATCCTGTGCGATTTTTCTATTTAAAAATTTCAAGATTTTTCGCTTTAAAATTTTCTTAGAAATGCATAAAAATCCCCGGTCTGCTCGCAACGCGATCGTCTCGAGAGAAACCAAAAGCGTGACACAACGATAAATCATGGGCAATTCTTAGAAATCTTAGAATCTGGCCTTCCATTTCCTTCTATTCGAATGTTCAATGAAAATCCGAAGACCGCGTTTAATTATAGAAACGATGCTAATCTGTGTTTCATTCATTCAGACATACCAAGTTCGCGGAATCCTCGGAAGCGTATCGCGAACCTTCGCCTCATCCTCTCACCTCCTCGAGGTCCAGCCTGGGAGAGAATCACAAGGGCCCGCAGAAAAAGACCAGCTTTATCTTAGGCGACGTCGAACACCACGTGATAGATATGGAGCCTATGAAGGAGTTTCCCTCTCGGAACGCGTTGGAGGGCGATTCATCCAAAACGAATCATCTCCCTAGGCACGCTGTTTTCTATCAGGAACAGGTGTAGGTGAGCAAACATGGACCATCGTTAACCACTTAACGCACGTATTTAACGTGATATGTGTATTTGAAGATTGGATTTCACTGAATTAATTGTTTTTGACATCGATCTTTGTGGATTGAAAAACTACAGTATTTTATAAATAAAGATATCCATATTGATTCTAGTTTGAGCGATTATTATATGCATTCAAGCTATAGTATCTTATATAATTAATTTATACGATAATTTATATGAATTATGAAAGGTGTCCATATATGTCATAAAGAAACATGTTGTGTATATAATTGCATTTTCGCTTGTTTTCCACTATATTGTAATAAATTTCCATTAATAAATAAAGGAATGATCTGTGCGTTAAGGGGTTAAGGAGTTAAGTAGAAAACTTATGAGAAGACTTATTTTAGTCTAGAGAATTTCTTTTCTAGAAGAGCCGCAAGAGGTTTGATATCAGCTTCCTCGTATATATTGACAAAGAATTTTCTTCAAACGAATATAGCTGAATTGTACAGACTCTCGTACGTTTCGCTTATTTGAATCGAAAAAACCAAAAACTTCCAAATATTATAAATATAATTAGGATATGAACTAGATTGCGAAAGAAATATTTAAAAAAGAAAAATTAAAAAAAAAACCGGTGACATTCTAAAATTACAGAGTCAGATTTTGGCGACTTCTTTCGTGTCTCGCGGGACGAAAGATAAGAAATAATCGTTCGACGATGGTTGCTGGAACTAGAAATATCGTTTCGAATTGCTGTTCGCCGTCTTTCTTGAATCTGCACGATAGAATTAATTTTACGAATTCGAAAAAATGCTTTTGCAGGTGTAATTTCAAGAACCTACGTCTTCGTAAAACAGACGAAGAGAGATGGTTTTCTTGAAAATTCGAAATTAGAGTACCCCCTTGAACGACCTGAAACGAGATTGCATTAAATCATCAACGACCCCCCTCGTTCGTTAACCATTCCACGCACACACGTAGCATTTACGTCAGCAGGCCCAGGGGGAAGCAAAAAGAGCAGAAAATCTCGGACATCTTCTAATTGACTGGATTTCCGTTCCGCTATCGATGAACCACGGGACCAAAACGAGCTAGAAGCTTTAGATTTCTAGAGGCTAAATTGCCTCGGAGGAGGATCAATTACTCGCCGGGCGATTTGCAACGATCGTGCCCTCTTAAAACAACTTGCCTTCGCCGTACAACTGGGCCTCTAAATTGTTCTAACTGGGACACAAAGACGTCATGCCGCGTAGTTTTCATACATACGCGCCGTTTAAGTTCGACTAACTGGCCAGCATCCTGCACGATTCCAACGATCGAAGTAGTACGAACTCCGCCTTTCGCTTTCTCTTTTTCGCTTCTTTACGCTTATCGTTTCTCTTGTTCCATCGCCTTCGCTCTCCATTTTAACCGGTCGTACTCATCGGCGCGAATTAAGATATCGATGGATCGGATCACGAGGACACGAACGACTCGCGGACAAGCGACAACAGACCTGAGTTGATTTTCATCGAACAGTAAAAACGTTAATACGTAAGAGATTGGGAAATTCGAGCGACGAGTTAACTCGTCTTCCTCGATTTGGTTAGAACGAACGCGAAATTCAGACGTGAAGCTGTAGAAGACTTCTTATTCTTCTTCTTCTTCTTCTTCGGTATCGCCTGCCGATATCTGCTGTTTAAAAGAATATTCGAAGGTTTACGTTACGATGTCACGCAAAAGGGAAGAAGTCGCGAGGCTGCTCCTGAACTTGTTTTGGAATGCGAAGCATCCGATTCATTCGGACGCACGGTGCTGTTCTCTCGATGAGAATCGCGGGATTAAATTGAATGAAAGGGACAATTTCTTTTACCTTATCGCCATTAAGATCGTTCTACCGTGTCACTTAACTGACGATTTCCGGGCTCGTTTAACCTTATCTCTCTGGTACACGTTCGCATCAACGAGTCGCGCACTGATCGTAATTCGCCAGAAACTTTGTTCCCGTAGCAACATGCGTTATAGTAATAAGATTATAATAAGAATCGAATTACCAAATTTTTCAACTGTGGGCAATGATCGTAGTAGCCAGAAGTGCCGAGACTCGGTGTATGAAATAGTACGAAAAGTGACGTACACGTGAAACTTGATGATGATTCCAATTTTGCTTTCATTGAGTTTGGAAATTTAAAAGACAGGAAAAGTGAGTTGTCGTGTTTCGCATTTGTGATATTTAATTGCGCGATATGATCGATATTTTGTTAAAACGAAAGATGCAATTTAGAAGATCATTGTGAAAATTAGAAATTATTCTTTCACTTTTTTTTCTGCAGAAAAAGAACGAATTTGTACGAGCCCTTTGATCATTCGGAAGGATATCGTACGAAGTAAGTCAGTGGAATATAACCGCGATGATTACTGAATGATTTTTTAAAGGCCAGACACTGTCTGACCTTTTTACGCAGACTGTCGTTCCTATTGGTCGCTGTGAAATTTAATCGACATTTACTGATCGTATCTCTGAATCAGCTGACATCGGCTTCGTTATCCGTCTCGCATAAAACGAATCTGTAGAAAAACTGTAGAAAAACTAATTCCAAACTTTCGCGTCCTGTACACGCGTAACACGTCTATCGAAATAATAAAATACGAAACTCTGTGGTACAAGTGTGGAACAAAAATTTAACCAAAACAAATCACAACTACAGCTTAAGTTTCATTTGTTCGATAAGGATCATCAAACCTAAATTACGTATGTAAACTATTTCGGTATTTCGAATTTAATACAGCTTTCACTTAACAATTACTCAAATTCTGCGTCTCCAAATTTATATGGTTTCCCTGGGCATCCTTAATTAAAAACACCCAAATTACCATTTCAGAATCTCTCGTTTCCTTGGCTTCAGCACCATTTTTCTTTAATTGAAAATCAAAAGAGTAGGATATCTAATAAGTCTTCTCAAGAATTAAGTCGCGAAGAAACCACCGTTTTATTTGTTAATTTTATTACTGCAATTTGATGCAATTATTAAATTACAATTTAGACAATAAATTGCGCACTCGAAACTCGTCGAAAACAGCTAACTGGTTAAAATTCAACGCGATGACTCCGAATTAATCGACTAATAAAATACAAAGCATTGGCAACAGCCAAGTTGTCGCGTGCAAGAAGCTGTTCAGCTACATTTCCACGACGCTTGGAACGAAGGTAATTCGTAGCGAGGTGTACGAGGAGGCATTTCCACGTTATGATGCAACACGCGATGGCCTGAAGGGCAGTTGGATGAGCAGAGGATTAAGTGGATCCAGAGAGCCACGTAGGTTAGACGACACGACACGACAGGATGAGTTTAGTGGCGGGAAGTGCCCTCGTTATCACGCCAGTCAATTGTTTAATCTCGGCCTAACCTCTTCCCTCCTCGCCCCTACTTCTTATGCCAAGTTTCCACACATACGAGCCATGACACCACGCGAAACACGCTAAACCAGCTATCAAGTTCCTCGAGCACGTAGCTTCGTGCAAGTACATCGCCGTGTGTCCTTGTTCTCCAGACACATTTCACCTGCCTCGCAAGCTCGCGATGCATCCAAGCTGTGTACTCTTCTGTGTCTCGAGGCAACTGAGATCGAAAGTGGACGAGTCACGTTGCTCGAATAAAACGACTACTTATCTTCGTATACTTTATGCTGAAAATACGTTGCTTTTCACACGGTCGCTCTTCGCACATTCTTCTAACGTGAAACGTTCATTTTTGTTCCGTTGAAGCAGAGTAGGAAATTCGGGAAACGACAGTTACGAAACACCCTTGCACACAAATCTAGAAATCGAAAATCACGAACGAGTCACGCTGTTCAGATGAAATTTTTATATGTTTCGCTTCGAATATATCTCCTGATATTCTATTTTCTAGTTTCGATAGCTTTTCCTATGAAATTTTAATTTCCTATAGGTAGTAGGATATGAAATTCCGCAAATGGAAAACTTTCCAATCGTATGCCTTCTTTGTGTCTTGAATAAGTGAGAGATCGAAAGTGGATGAGTCACGTTGCCCACGCAAAATAATAATTCGCCTTTGTATCTTCCGCTTTGAATATATTTTATATCGCAGATCTGTCTCATAGTCACCCTACTTTGAAATTTCAATTTGGTCTGATTTCTTTTAACCAGTTAGCCATCGCGACCTGCTTGACCTAAGCAGGTATCTAAAATGTGTCGCATTATTCGCACTATATACGCTTCTTTCGTAATAATTATTTACATCTTTCTATTTGTTCGTTTTATTTCGTCCTGGCGCGTAAATATTCAAAACAGTTTAAAGTTTACGAATGTATTTTAGTTTTCACCAAGATTGCAATTCGAACAGCAAATCGTACATACTTTTTACGCATGACGAGCATACTCGTCAAAGGCAGCAAATTGAAGTAATTATTTACGTATTGAAACACTGTCCAGGTAGAACAGAGGACTGTAATTTCACACGAATGCAAAGATGTTTCCAACAATTTCCACGTCGCTATCTTCGAGTTCAAACTCACGTAAAAAAAAGAAACGCGCGAGTATTCCTGATTATACGTGACAATAACTAACACAAGTTTGATACTTTCATAACATTTCATAACATTCTTAACATTCAATATACGTGCATGATCCCTGCAAAATTTATTCTTCTTTAACATGAATGATAATCGACCACAGCGATATTCCACTTTACGTATCCACGACCTAGTAATTAGTTGCTTGAAGATAATACGACTTTAAACCACATGACACATGGAAGATCGTGATCGGTGTTAATTGAAGGAAGAGCTAGCTCGATTGCAATTGGAGGTGTGAATAGAAACATGCAAATCGGTGTTCGCAACCTAGTGCAAACGCATAATCGGTATATCAGACCGAGGACAGTCCCAGAGAAGGATGTCGCAATTCGCGTTGCAAGGTAATACGCTTCGTCGTTTCTCTATTCTCGTGCTTCGTGCTGTCATTCTAGACGCTGCTCATTGTCGCCCAGACAATGCCTGTTTTGAATAAGAAACTGAGAGATTCGCGATAACGCGATTGCAGAACGTGACAATAGCAATTACACCTGGTAAACCTCGGTTATTGTGGTCATTGACGCCACGGCTACTTTCTAGATCATGGAAGAAGTTTAATTGAAAGATCTTATTGGGAATTTTTAGCGCTGTAAAATTACGTGTAGAATTGTTCGTGCCTGCGATAATTTTCTGTTAATAATATTTATTATTGTATTTATTTATTTATGCGACAAGTTGCAGATCGTAAACTCCTCTTTCGTAATTTGCAAAATTTCATTTGTTTTACGATTATTAAAATTGTATTGCCGTTAAAATTATCGAAGAAGCTCTATCGATACTGATCGTTTCTAACTCGTGATAAAATTCTATCAGTAATATTGAATTCAGTCGTGCAGGAGGGATCTGCTTGCAGATTTTATTTCAGAAGAACAGAGGAGTACGCGATTGGCTGAACGGAAAAGTAATTGACGGATTCACGGTATTTATCGTAAAGGAAATTCTTCAATCCAACCGAAGAGTACATTTTTCGAATTTAATTTTAAACGAGAAAAGAACTAAATAAGGGTTAGTGAAAATAAAATTTACAATTTGAATCACACGATTCGTAGTTCAAAAATTGAAGAATCCATCGCGAATTCCATCGTAAATTTTCGCGAACAAAAGGTCAAAGAACCAAAGCGGAGAAGTATCACGAGACGTTTTAGTATCCCGACGCAACAATAAAAGGCAAGGATGAGTGTCACAAAGTGAGAAATGGTAACCTCGACGAGCCACGACGAAGACACGGGTACTTTCTAGCGGTAAAATCATTGTCAATGTTCGAGGGCGAGAAAAAGAATGATTACTTGAAAAAGAGTTTTATTACGCGCTCGTTTGCCTCATTTTCACAACAATCGTGACTAAGATAGCCGTACTCGAAGGTCGTCACTTTTGAAACCGATTCAGCTCGTGCATTTCGATAGCAACGCGCGTACTGCACGCTTTTTCTCGTGCAATTTACGAGAAAAGTTACGAATCTTCCATGAAAACATACATACGTACGAGTGAATGACGCTACAGTTATAATTAATTACCGGCCCTCACGTGGATTTCATTCAATAGTGAATCAGCTGTCCAGGAAATTCGTTAAGTCGTGAATCATGCACGGAGGCGAGTATGCAAATGATTCAAATTTCTCAAATTTCTGGAAATTACTTCAAACGTATTCTGTGTATATCCCGACTTGATTTATTCCTTCCTCTCTTAATTAATGGAATTCCGACTCTTTGATTTTCAATTTTACGAATTATCTCAAACATCTTCGATAAGATTTATCTGACAAATACTGAAAATTCTGAATATTTTTAAATACGGAGGACGATATTCCTCGTTCATTCACTATGCAATATTATATCCCTGCATCTCTACGCATTCGATTAAAAATTTCAACGAGTATACGTTCGATTTAATGCAAAGAACCTGAAACGATCGATTGCACAAAAATGCGCTGTTTCAAGTATACAAATCTTCCATGAAAGATTATAAAGAGTCGTTCAAGTCTATAAACAACGTTGCGAATCCGTGAAACTTGGATGAGAAAATTACGCAAACTGGTAACTTCCACTTGTACGATAATTCTAACGTTGATGAAAGTTTCAAATATCAATGACCTTGGTTGCATCGAATCGAGTATCTGTTATAGTAGAATATGAAAATCGATGGCCCATAGAAGGAAGATTTGGACGGATCAGGCCAGATGATGATCGTTGCTTGTCAGAGTACTGACGGCACTCATCGAAACGTCACGGTCGTGCCCTCCGGCCTCGTTGACGTAATTGGTTATTATCACGGCGAAGTGTGTCCCCCATTAGTGGATACCAGTGTACACACTGGCCCATGTTAGTGCACATTAGCGTGTACGGTGTGCACACAAGCCGATGCACCGTGTACGCACGTGCTCTGCTCGCGAAACGATCTCGCGATCAACGAAAAATTATCTAACGAGCAGCGTTATGCGAATGAAATAATAGATTGGAAGCATTGTTGAAAACCAGCCTACACGATCGAATTTTAGTGGGCCAATCATCATTGCAAATTGTTGATTTACTGAACGATATTGTCTCGTTGCTTTATTTAACCCATTGAGAATCAACGTTCCGTTGACACATCTCGTCCGAAATCTTTTCTTCGACAGCTCTGCCTCGTTGAATTATGTTTTCGTACATCGCCGCTATAAATATGGTAATTTCAAAAATTCCTATTTTTTTTTCTTTCTACCCGCTTAGTAGATTCTACGATTTTCTGAACTTGAGAGAAGGTTAATTTCGGGGAAGTATTTATTTAGAAGCTTCTGGCGGATTATCGGCTTCGTCCTTAATTGCTTGAATTTGGATAGGTTGGTTGATTTAAACGAGACCTAAGAAAACAATTTCAAGCGAAGGAGAAGATGTCTAACAGTTGTGACGACTTTCTATACCTTGAGCAACAGAGTAATTGAGAACTACTCGATTAGTATAGCCGAAAAACCCAATGCCAAAATCAACATTCATGGTTCGCGTGTTTAAATCTCATCAAATATGCGTAGCATCTCCGACATACTGCTTCTATGAATTCTCATAAATTCTTCAAGGCTTATGAATCAAGTCTGACTAACGAATCGATAACTCTGCTTCAGCCATTGGTGACGTTGATCGAGCGCAGACTTTGTGGAATTTAGACTAACTTAGTGCCATTTTCGTTGGAAACTTCCGATCGAATTTCAGTGGGACAATAACAATTGTAAATTGACGATTCGATCAACGATATTGTGAGAATTCTTTCGAATAATCGTTGTTGCTTTATTTCAGAAATTACGGTACTTTATCTCCGAGTGATTCAATGATATTAAACTTACGAATAAGCATAAAGTGATATATACGCGAGTAATAAAAGCGGTAGGTTTCTGAAAAAAGACACGAAATAGGAAATTTGAATAACTTTTCGTTAATAGATAGGAGAAAGATTTAGATCGATGGACGAGAGAAATTAGTGATGCAAATGTTATTCCTACTAATATTTAATAAACCAATATTTCAGTCCTTTTGCACGATTCAACTATAATATTATTAGCGATTGAAAAACTTTGGAAGTCGTTGAAACTTACCAGTACCGATAAATTCCTCTACATGGCAATGACGCGATTATTTTGCTAGCAAGAGAAAGAAAATTTTCCAAACAAATTTACAAATTACAAGCTACATAATTATGCCATTCCACGTAGAGTTATACAATTATACGGTAGAATTCTGTAACCTAGAACATGTTATTTACCACACACACACGATTCACTAACATTACAGTAAATTACCGTGCAATTGCCGTAAATTAACGTGGAAATTAAACAAAAATTACTTCATTTGCCAAACGATAGACTATAAACCTTCCAATATTCGCAATACGAAATAACCCTAATTTATGAAAGAAAAAATCGCGACAAGCAGAAAGGAAGATAAAGGCTCGCTACACAAGAAGACGAGACAACGCCATAGGTCGTCAGGCAAGACGACGTTGCGAATGTGTACGTGACTCAATGCTGATCGACGATCCTCGATCTCGTTGAGAAGTAGGAGGAAAAGGCTAGGTAAGAGAGAAAATGGAAGGGATAAAGGCGGACGAGGAAGGTGCGTTGACGTCACTGGGCAAGCTCGCTGCTCGGTACGCTCGTTGGCAACGCGATCGCAGTTTCACCAGGTTTCAACGTCGACCTCGCCGCACTCCGGTCTTTTCGATCGTCGAGCAGAAAAATCTCGACGATCTGTGCGCGAAAAATCGCCGCGAAACCGTTCGAGTATCGCGAAACGGCGCGTCGTTGCAGTGGCGGGAAATTCGTAATTCAAAAAGTGACGCAGTCGATCGAACGACATCTGTGAAGCGGCGAAGATCACGTGGCCAACCGTGTCGATGACTCGAACTTGAATTTCAACGCTGTGAGTGGAAATTTCGCGCGTGTTTTCTCCCTTTTCGATTTAAATTCCGTGAAATAATCGATAAAGCCCGGCGACAAATCCGCAATTCGAGCAAGCGGGATAAGACGAGAATCGGATGGATTTTTGTGGCTGCTGTTGGTATCACTGGTTCGTTTGAAAGGTAAACGTCGATGACGTGAGGGAATGCGTTAATTGATCGGCACGGCGATCGTTTCGTTCACGTGATCTACCGCGGAAAGACAACGAAACGGCCGGTCAGATGATCGATGATTAATGGCCGGCAGTACGCGAATTTTCCGACATCCGATCGCGTGTCAGCCTCCTTCCTACTTGACACGAAATCAAACCTGCTGTCGTGCACGATGCCGGTGGTCACGAAAGCTTCGATCGTCTAGAACATGATGAGTTTTTTTCCAAGAAATCTTTTCCATTGTGCAATTTCTACGTAGTATCGTAATTATTTCGAATCTTGATCTTGTTCCTCAAGTCAGCCGTTTTCCGTTCATCTTAACAATGATGTTTATCCTTCGAAGCCGAATAGACAGAGCGCGTTGTATTAGCTTCGAAGCTGCTACTCGACAGCTGTTCCTACGAATTCGTCGATTTTGAACGTTTCACAAGTCTGATTCGTTTGTATGAAGAAATTTGCCACACCGCGTTACTGTGACGGGAGATAACAGAGATTTTCTCAAGATTGTTTAATTTTGGTACACGTCGACGCAAAAAGTAGAACAGCCTCCTTTCTATTTTATTCGAGATATCATCGATAAACATCACCGGCTTCTTTATTCTCCGTAGTTCGAATGACAATGAACGTAACTGTATATAACACAGGTGAATGAGTGGTCTCTTGAATAGGATACATGTTGCTCCGTTGACATTTGTATTCAACTTCAATGGGAATCAACGTGTAACAAAAGTGTCAATAAAATCGGTCGATAAAAAAGTCGTTTGGACTTCTCCTATGAGAAAAAAGTACGACGGCCAAGGCGCTTTTATCGTTTTCTCTTTCGAAACGCGCGAATTAAATATCAGCTGAGTGACTAAATAATTTGAATTTTAAAATCTTTAGATTCGCTTCATTTCATTCGAATACTCCTTAAATACTCCAGAATTGAAAAATTCCAAACTTGACATCCATTTAATTAACAATTCGTTGTACTAACGGTTTTCAAGTTTTCGAACAGAAAATTCCACGCTTTTTATTAATTGCTTTTACGATACACGTGGAATCAGATATATCACATATGGTATACATGGTATATGATACTTATGATATAGATATATTTAGCATACACGTATAGTGCAATCAATTATGCTAACAGATACGGTATATTCGTACGAATATTCTTCTTCGCTTCTTTGTCAACTATATGGAAACCAAGCTGGATCTTTTACCTTTTACTTCAGCTCAAAATATATTTCTTGTTCCTTTGAATTCAAGAATGCAATTTCAAGACTACCAATTTGTTCCAAACAAGAAACTACTAATTATTAACTAAAAATTTAATCAAGTTGAAAGCGTAAGCTGTATGCAAAGATATAGATACAAATTTTCTGTATCGCACGAAACATTGGTGTAAACTTAACGTTTACAATTTTGCTTCTACCTTACGATACTTCTGTTTTACGATAACGCTAGAAGCTATTTTTAGGTTGTAACGTAACAAGGGATTTTGTACGTGCAAGTAAAAAAATTAAATCCGTACGCGAAGAGAGGAAATTCAGAGTCTGAGAATAGAACGCAGAAGATGATCCACAAATTTATAGAAAATTCATAGAAAATTCATACGCTAAATTCAGACATCTCGTGCGTTCGATGCTGATAAAACAAAACGTTAATAATATAATTCATTATTCTTGTCCGCTAAAGAAATAATTTGCCATTATTTCGCGCTATCTACCGCTTACACGCATCGTTCACCGTTAAAACTCGTAAATTCTGCTGGAAGCACACGTTTGCCACGACGGAAATTTGAACGTCTGCTAAACAGCAAATTTCTGCAATGACAAGTCCAGTGTGTAACACGATTACCCAATTATTCGGTAAGACGGATACGGATCATCTGTTGGCGCAGATCTGCCGATCGTGCGAATTCAACCGCAAGAATCGCATCGTAACGACCGACCAAACCTAATCATCGCGGTTCGAATGCTTACGTGCGCAAGTTTCTGCACTCTCCCTACCGGAAACGTCCCTCTTCTGCTCCCGTGGCGACGATCACGCACACGATTAAACCCCACCGCAATTATTTAACCCTCGCCACTAACATATTCGTGATATTTGTCGATAAATACCCTTTATTTTTTTTTTATTTTTGTTTTTTTTTTTTGTTTTGCTTTTCGTCGTCAAACTGGAAGGATCGACGCGATCATTAAAAAACAGGTAAAACGACAGATTCTTCGATGGGATGGTTCAGTTGTTCGTTAATAAACGACTCGAGACTGGTTTGGATGACTTTTAAGTTGCACGTTTCACGAAGGATATTGTTAACGTTGCAGAAAGTGGAAGAAGTTGATCGTTACAAGAGATTCAAATTCAATGATGGCAATTCAATAATCGAAGGCTAACGTACATCTGCTGGAACTTGAGTCGAGTGGTCGAAGGATTTTCAATGACAGTTTTACCATTTTCTAAAGGGTCAATTCGATCGCTTGGTAGAAGCAATCTCTTTTCAAAATTTACCTTGGAATTTTTGATTATCAGATTGTTAGCAGGTATAATGAAACTGTCAAGTATAGAAAAATTAGTATTTGTCAATTTTATCGTCCCGATATACAGTTCGTGTTCATCTGCTCGAAAAGTATGCGTGTTACTTGTATAAATTTGTTACCACAAGATGCCGCAAAGAACAACTTTAAAATATTATATTTATAACATTGTCGCTCCTCTTTATTTTAGAATAGACGTCACTCCGGAACAGCCTAATTGATCATTCAATCTTTTCTTTCGAAAAACTACAAGTGTCATCGAAAAAGCCTCGTTAACGAGATAGCCTGTTACGTATTTCGGGAAGGAATTTTAACAAGATTGCCTCTTAGAATTCTTCCCATCGACCCATCTTTTTCCACTTCTATCAAATCAACTATTCCGTTGACGTTTCATATAAAAAATTGTGGAAAGAAAATTGCGAAACTGGCACGTACGATCTTTGTCATACTGTATTATATTCAACGAATCTTTTTAATCTTTTCAATCTTTTCAATCGGTCAATTTCGGTTTCTTATTCGAAGTAGAAACGATATTCCTCTCAAACTTAGCGTTCAAATATTTGGCAGAGATTCGTGACTCTTGCAATCCTGTTAAATGTAACGCAGAATATACCCTCGATTGTCAGAAACAGTAAGAAATTTTCAAACAACCAGATATTCTCGAGAAAAGAAATTTGTGATTTTCGGTATTGTTATCGCGTGTTCCGCGAAGAATAGGATTTTTTGAAGTGACACGGTTGGAAGGTGAGGCGAAAAATGTGAACGCAGCGAGTTCTTGCGTTTCGCATCCGGCGAAATTCAATTCGCGAATAATCAACGCGTTTCGTACACGTGCCACGCGTGTTCACGCGTATGTGCCACCGTGTCAGCATTATCCCCGCCATAAGAGGAAAACGCCATGGCATCCGTTGGCACAATCTCGTGCAACGGCCGGGAATCTGAAACAGTTGCGAGTGCGACGCGCTTACGTGCGCTGCTCCAGCTGCAAAACGTGGGGAAACGTTCGCTCTTTCAATGAGAACAGTCTTAATCTTAGTGAGAATCTTTATATATATATATATATACTTTGTATCTCTTCCTATTTATATTATCCCGAAAGAGAATTCGCGAGATTAATCGTCACTCTCGACGAGAGTCGACTATGTTGGTTTTATCTGGAAATTCGCTTATGTTCACTTTGAACTTTTTTCTTTTTCTGTTACTACTTTAGAAGATACTTTTGAGTCGAAGAATTAAAAATCGAGATCGATCATCGATTTGGTAAAGTTTCGCGTACATTCTACTCATTCTTGTTCCTTGTAAAGATGTGTTTCTATCGTCGATGAATATATCGTAAATATAACGTATCCCGAAGGAATGAAATATTACAGAGTATTTGAAAACTCAGAGAGAAGATTGTCGAAAGTATATACAAAGTACGGTCGTTTCTTGCCCCTTTTTCATTAAATAAATTCTGCGATATCTGTATCAAAGTTTCGAGTAAACTTCGTATTTTTAAAAGTATTTTTTAAAAGGCAACGAAGAATTCGACTATCGAACGCATCGATTCAGAGAAACCATCGAACAAATGGAAGAAAACGACGGGCGAGTGGTAAACAAGGAAATTACGTCCGTAATTAATCGCGTCTCCGTTCGCGTAAACTGGTTTCGTGTTTTTAGAAAAACACAATCTGACGGCCCGTCTTTTCTTTTTCTTCGTCTCAAATATAACGGTCCGAACTTTCGCTGTTCTCGCGTGGTGTAACGATTCCATTTTCGCTCCAACGTTTTATCATCAGCTCGTAAAAAGTATTCACCGTCTTTTCTTACTTTTACGGTTTAAGCCATTTACGAGCTGACAAGCGCGCGATAATAACGCATTGGCCAGGGAAATTCAGTGAATCACGAACCAGCGAAAATATAATTTATGTCATCGTGCCAGATAAGCGGTATTTATGCAGTATTTACAATTTTTCACCGTTTGTTTGCCGCGACATTTTTCGTCTCTGCCGAGATATCCGCCGTACGTACTTTGTCACAGCGCGTTGATAATATTATTTTCTGCGCGATAAAGCTACGATCGTTCGGTTCGATAAGACAAAAAAAGAAAAACATATAATCGCGACGGCTTAAAAAACGCGTCGACGAGGAGGAAGCAGTTCCCAACGAAACGATTCTTCGTTAATCGCCCGCGAAAATTCAGTTCCGTGCTGTTACGTGTTTCTCTTTATTATGATTCAGAGATTACGACGCAGATTAATCGGCAAAATCTGCAAAATAATAATTATGTAATGGCTCATCGATGGTCTAATCTGGCCAACCTCGTCCTTCCCACCACTCTTTCATACTCGTTTTCCGTCATTATCTCGTTTTCTCTCTCTCTCTCTCTCTCTCCCTGGTCTAAAACAATCGCAGGAATCGCGGGAATCTCGACTTCTTGTCGCTTTCCTGCACACATTCTTCGCACAGTTTTCCACATTCCTCGACGATGAAGAAGAAAATGGAAAACTTGACCTTGTTAATACACATGGTGGAAGATATTTTTATATTGTGAAATCAGAGGATTTTCTTATAAATGTACCCGTAATTATATCGCAGGAGAACTATAACCAATTAAGTCACCAAGTTGTCGACCTTATAACGAAGCTTTTTATAGGACAAGTTAATTTTCACTCGAAAATAAGTGAAGATATTTTCATCGTGTTTGAGTCTGGTTTAGAGGTTTTGCCACGAGTGGTTTTCATTCTGAATTTCTTCGATCGCTGGAAACACGAAGCGGATTTTTTGACGAATTTGACTTTCATTTTGTCGAGACAGAAATACGACTATACGTACTTGCCCATTTTGAATATATATCTTTATTTATGGTCTTGTCTAGTATAAACGTAAATACGTGGTGCATAGTTACGTGGAATCAAAGCGACACGAAAAAAACGAGTAAGTACATGTAATCACGTTTCTTGCTCGATAAAATTAAACGTCAAATTAATTAACATCATGAAAGATACTTGCACGTATTTTTAGGAATTTTCGAAACGATTCTGCTCTTTCTTTGGCTCTAGTATTAAGTATAGATTAGAGTTTGATAGATTCAACTAATTTAATGAATCGCCTGATTTGAGTATTATTCATAAAAAAAAAAAAGATAATACCTGCGCTTATTTTTATCAGGAAGTGGCTGGCAGCGTTCAATCAAAATTCCGAAAAAAAACATACCATCGATAATTCCCTAAAATTCTATCGAAACCGGAAACAAGGAACACGTCATCGACACATTGTCTCGATCTCCGGAACCTTCTCGTCAGCGTGATGTAAATTCATCGGCATCCTCTGCACCTCCTTCCCTCCTATCCTTCCTTTAATCGAACAATCGAGATACCCCAGACGAAAAGAAAAAAAGAAAAAGAAATGTCGCAAAACTTGTTGTCTGAGGCCCGATGCAAACGACGGAGTTCTGTCGCGCTTTTCAACGGTCTCCTCCAGTCAATTCTATGGGAAAATACCGACGACGTTTTTCACGCGATAAAATTGACAACACGCTCGCGCAAACGAGTATAATTTATATATTAAGTCCTTTCATAAGTATCATCGTGTTGATTATTAGTGCACTGTTTATGAAAATTCATATTTTTATTAACACGACGAAAGAAATGAAATCCGAAGGAGAGATTTATTTCACTCGCCAAATATTATAAATTTCTAACTCTGTTGGTCATTGATTCTAAATTTCAACCGAGTTACATTTTACTTTAGAAATTCAAAACGCAAAGTACGAGACGGCATTACTTGTGGGACGATCTGGACATTTCTGCACAGTAATTTATTAACTAACGATATTAACGTACTGATCGTACGTTATAGATCTCTCCTTTACAATTTTACAATTTTACGTCAAACAATACAGCTGGTAAATTTATAGAACCTGAAGTATAGTACTAGTAATAATTTGTCACTACTGACCAATTTCATCAATGATATTAGTTCAAGATTATGCAAGACTGAATATGTAAGAATATTGTCGTTTATAGTTGTAACGTAAATTCCTTTTGTTTCCCTATTTGATTACATAAACGGAAAAAGATATAGAGGATCCGGTCGAATAACACGTAAAAGCAGACACGACGTGATTCCGTATAAAGTTTCAGTATACTCGATCAGTTTTCAAACTCGATTTTCTCGTAAATCAAGCCGAGAATAAAAAGCTTTCATTCTATATATTTTTCTTATTTTTCTACAAGTAATCGTGTCCTGCACGCTGTCACAAGTTATTCCGCCGGATCCCGTGTGTTAAAAATTATTTTGTCACAACGCTCGTGTACATTGCTCCCCATTTTAATAACGTAACGCACAAAATCGATTACGCACCGTAGGGACGAGGTATGGTGGGATTCCGCGAACGGAAGGGCGGTGTGAATGCCGGTGGAAAGTGAGAGGAAACGAAGAAACGATGGCAGAAAACGGAACTTTGCTCTTCAACGGCCGTCAGTCATCGTCGCGTGGACACATCCAGCGACTTCATTCATCCTGGTCACGGGACGAGAAAACCCGTCGTCGTTCCTGATTCCAATTTAACTTCGTACAAGGAACTTAAGAAGAGAGGGAGCGATAAAAGACAAAGTGACGAGAAGGAAAGCGGAGAAGCGAGTGTCGACGAGGCGGATCGGTGAGATAAAAAAGAATTAAAAAGGGAAAAGACAGAAAGAGAGAAAGAAAGGAGAGAGGGAGGGAGAAAAGGTGAAGTAGAAAGGGGGAGAAAGAGTGAGTAGGAAGATGAGTTTGACATTCTCAATGGGGGTTTATTCGTAACACGTGAAGCGCGGAAATGAGTGGCATAGAGGAGCCACAGAAGCTGTTTCGCCTCCCGGGTACCATCGAGGAGGAGGAGGAGGAAAAGGATAACGAGGTTCGAAGCCACCAGCAACTCCCAGACAACCCGAACACAGCCGACTCACCCTTACTAGGACAAAGGAACACGGGAACCTTGTCCAGTCTGCCTAGGTACGTCACCCTGGTCAGGGTCAGCACCCAGAGCAGCAGCATCGGTGGTGGTGTCAGTCGGCAAGATTCTACCAGGTAAGTTCTTTGCACGTACATTCATATACAGGGTGGTTGGTAACTGGTGGTACAAGCGGAAAGGGGGTGATTCTACGCGAAGAAAAAAGTCGAAAATATAGAATAAAAAAATTTTTTTTTAATTTTTTCATCGAGACAACGATCTACAGTGAGATCCGTTGTAACGAGACGTGATAAAGTGCACGCGTACCGAGCGAAAATTCAAAGTCGATTTTCTCGGAAACAAAGCATCAAACGAAAAATTTTTATTCTATATTTTCGACTTCTTTTTTCGCGTAGAATCACCTCCTTTCCGCTTGTACCGTCAGTTACCAACCACCCTGTATATATTTCTTTTACCGGTATATTTTTATATATTTGTATATAATTTATATATCCGATTAGCTGTTACGATGTGTTTGTAAAGTGCGTACCTAAAATATGTCGTTATGTGCACTAAATACAATTTCTTTCATAATAATTATTTATATTTCTTATTCGTTCGTTTTATTTCGTCTCGTCTTCCAAGTATTCAAATCATCTTCAAATTTACGAATATGTTTTAGCTTTCGCTAAAACTGCAATTTAAACAGCAAATTCTAACTGCTTTTTGAGCATAACGAGTATACCCGTGACGAGTATATTCGTCAAAAACAGCTAACTGGATATAACAGAATATTTTTTGTATATTTAAATATGATTTGTATATAGTAATATATTCTTTATGTATTATTTCTTTCTTTTAATCGCGTTGTTGTTATCAAACGTTGTTCGGATTTATCAAGTTACCTGATATCAAATAACCTGTATCGAAATTTGGCTTCATTCTATAGTATATCTGGTAGAAAACGGATACTTACACGTACCAATTACTACAGTACGTAGATTAGTGTACATACATGGCTCAAATTGGTTCGAATGAATGTAATTTAGTAATTTGTAACTTACCGTTGAAAGAAACAAACTTTGAACGTGAAATTGTCATAAGGAAACGTACTAAATCTTCTTCACATAAGATCATAATTATCGACTCTTTAGAATTCATAGAAAGGATAATATCTTTCAACGAAACTGTTATTTCGTTCTATTTTTACCAACAGACAATCTTCCTTTTCAAAAATCGTCGCTGTAGAAATTTGCCAATAACTGATAACTGCGAGTCATTAAAATCAAGGACAACTTTAAAGATACTTCTAGCCGTTACTTGCAACGATCCTAGGGATATTCAGATCTCTGCCCAAAAGCTATTTCATTCTCGTGTAAAACCGGAAACGTCTGTTTTACATACAAAAGAGCGAACGTATCGGTGACCGTAAAAAAGCATAGTATAATCACGCGACAATTACCGAACAAAACATCGGTGGTTGGCGAATCACGTGGCCGGTTCCCAAGGCAGTCTATCTCTGCTGGATCATCCTCGAGCAAAAGCCGGTTGCGTTTTGTTTGAGGAAACCATTCTCGACGTTTTCTGGCGCCAGATGCTGTGTACAGGATATTAAATAATCGAATAAAAATGCTGGGAAAATATCGATCACCCTGTACCGACAACATCTTAACGCGTAATTTTCCCAGAAATTCTTCATCCAATGACAAATTACGTTACGTACGCTACATCTTGTAATTATCGCAACCACATCGATTATGATCAAAAGCAACGTTCGTCGTTTGCACAGGATATCGTTAATGCGTTAAGAGCAGCAAAGGAAGCACGTTCGATTTTTATAGCGTAATTCGTCGGCAAAATCTTCGATAAAATCTTCGCATGTCCCATCGCTGCCGCTTTATCATCTGCTTCCAAGTAACTTCACCGATTTTATCTTATCGATTCTAACTTATTCGTTCTAATGTTCGAAGGAAAAATCGTTCGTCCAGCCTTCCGAGATATCGTAATCGAGAAACTCCGCCAAAGAAAGAAGCTGTATGTCCGTGCTATGCGATATACGGCGGCTGAGTAACTACGCGATTTACGCGTTTCATCTTACGGACGTTTTTCCAGAAAGCTGCTCGGTTAAGAACGATCTTGTACGCGGAGCGTTGCACCCAATGATCGAGCAGAATCGACAAAAACGAGGATAGAGAAACTCGATAAGATTGCCGCGAGCTGGATGCTGCTAATAGTCTATAATCTTCCGTAATCGTTCATCGAACGAGTTTTTCCCTTAATCCGCCACCGTAACAGTCGCAGTTAACAAGAACGTTGGATCGTCGTTAGTGTCATCATAATTATTACGCCGGGATATTTGCCGTGTGCCTATCATCGAGTTTGATAGAATTTATCGAGGCAGAAGTCTATTAACGTAAACGGGATGCAATATATTTTGCGTAGCATCGCGAGGCTAACTAACGACGTCCGTATCCACTGCGTCTATGCCGCACCACTGTTTACCCTTCTGGCTCTAATTCACCTATCGCGAAGCCTATCGTCCTACCCATTTATCAAGAACTTGGAAACATATTACACGTGCGACAATTGTAAAATTCAAGAACACGCGGCTGACCTTCGCTGCTAATTTACTTACGTTCGCCTCATTACGTTCTAACGCGGAATGCTTTTGAGAAATATGTCTTGGAAATTGTCAAGTTACGAGACGCGAACGTAAGAAGAATGACGACAAAGTATGGCTATATTAAGCATATCGACGACTAAGAGATTTTTACTAGAGATTTTTATATTAACTTTTAGCCGCAATTATATCGTAGTAATAGTAGTTTGTGGAACAGATCGATGGAATTTTCATTGTTTAACGCGTCGATTGCTACCGCTGCCATTTCGTGACTCACGTTCTCTCGACTAAATTTTTCAGAACGACTAACGTGCGATAAATTTCAGAGACTAAAAAATTGTCGACGATGTGAGCGCTTTAGATAACATCGTCGGAGAAATGCAACGTAATATTTTGCGAAAATTAAACGTTATAGCGTAGCGTATGTAAATATATGTCGGGACGAGATGCATGAAATTCGACGTGTTAAGTAGTCGGGCAAAGATAATAGACAAAATATCGGCAGAATATTCGTTCTATCTTGATAATTAAATTTGCAACACTTTCGGAAATTCTTCGCTAAACGTACACGATAGCAACCAACGAAGGTATTTAAAAACTTTCATGTTGTATCGATAAAATTTCACGTGGAACGTCGACGAAAGATATCTTCAAAATTAGAAATTACGAAATGTGAACGTAGAAACCGATAATTATCGTAATTACATGGGTAAAATTTCACGCGCGACGTTAACGAAAAATATCTCCAAAATAAATGAATTGGAAAACGTGAACGTAGAAAACCGACAAGCCGTAAATAACTTAATAAATCGAGAATGGATCGTGCTTTATAAAATTCTATATTACTTGGTAGATGAAAAGGTATTCGTTTCGTGAAGAATTTCTACGGTTCAATGGAATTTTAATCCTCCTATTCTCTCGCAATTCTTTCTTTAGAACAGAAATTCTGTGCCAAGATCGCTTTAATCGAACGGCGTTCCTTTCTTTAATTAGAATAGTGGTAAGGTGTACTTGTCGGTATTAAAACTCGATACCTGCTCGTTGACTGGCTCGAGAGATTGCCTGCTCGGCGATTAATTTCAAGAAGAGATGGCAAATGTTAAACGAGCGTGGCGATTCACCTTGTGAAATCTCGAAAGGTCGCCGTAGTGACGAATTAATCGGTGATCGCGGAACGAGAGTTAATCGCGGAAACTCTTAACGATTTCTCAAGCCGTATCGGATTTCCCGTTTCCTGGACGAAAGACAATCCAGACTGTGTAGGTGCTCGTGATTTTCTCGAAAATACTTCCGTCTCATCGTGCGCAACGAATTACAAATTTCAGGTTTTTTTCATGAGGCGACGAATAACAACGCACAAAGTGTAGAAAAAGATTTCCAGATTTTTTTGATTCGAGATAACGTTACGGTATTTTGTGTTTAATCGAATGAAAATACTATCGTATTCGAGATTTTTAACGCGCCACTTGTTACGCGTAACAAAAATAAATTTCATGCCATCGACGAGTAAAAGAGAATTTAATTTCTCTCTTGTTCGAAACTAGACGTAACAATTGAAACGTATGACAACGATGATTATTACTATATCGAAGATTTCTAGGATTACTATTTTATTCGAACGTGATACAGTTAAGCTTCTTGCAAGTATTTACCAAGTGTGAAAAGACGAGTATTATCTAAGATGCTAGAAAACACGTATTAAACTGATAGAAACTAGTAATCCAATTATTACTGCTCAACTAATCCGTATTTATTCGCATGGATTATACGCGCAACAGATATCTTGCGATCGATACGATGTGCGATAGAGAAACATCATTAATCTGTCCAAAGTATTTTAGATAAGAAAAAATTTATAACTTAACAGCATTATACATCTGAGAAAATCCACTAAGAAATCTCTATCTTTAGACCTATTTATCTAACCTGTTGTCTGGTTCAATTAGAATCTCTATTATTATACAGTCCGATGGCAGTGAGGATGTTTTCTTCTTCTAAATAAAAACGAATTTCTAGCTAAAATGATTTTAGAATATCGCGCATCGTAGAAAGTTTATCCTATTTTCTCGTTCAATTAGAATCTCCGTTTAAAAAATCATTCCTAGCGACAGGACGAATTACGAGGAATTGTCAAGAGATTACTCGAATTTCCATGTCTAGTCTCTACACGCGTTTCGTTTCTAAAAATCAGCAATTCCAATCACAGATGTTTTATAGATAATTATAGACTTTTTAATACGTTTTTAAGATATACAGTATCATTCAGCAATCTGGAATTATTAATTAATTCTATATTATACTATATTAATTCTTATTAATCTTATAATTACCTACCTATATTTCAACAGTTTTATTATCGACTCGAAATTAATCTAACAGACATGCACGACAATTTCCAAGAAGAAGAGTTTCCTCGAAAAGTTGACTTCCTTCAGATGCGCAACTTTTATAAAGCACGCTATAGTACTTTCAAATTTATAACCAGAAATTCCTTGTTACATCTTTGTGATATCTACTTTAACTTTTTCCGTACAAGATTTAGTTGTGCTTCAGCGATATGTACATACTTCTAGCGTTAACCAGCCTCGTTAACACAATCAATGTCTGCTGGAAAAATAATTCGGTCTCATGTTAAAACCGGCGCGCCGTTTCCGAAGCGAGGAAATCCTGCTGCTACGATAATCGTCGTGTGAAAATTCGGGAAAAAATTCCACACTCGAGGTAGCCGCGATCGAAAATGAAAATCTTCGCGAGGCCGAAGCTCGCAACTCGTCCGATCTCGTTAGTTTAATTAAAAGCTCGTTATCGAAGCCGTGGACAGTGCGGTTGGACAGCTCGCAATAAGAGCTCGACCCGCAGTGTGCGTACACCCGATGATATTAACGCGCTGGTTTTAATCCGCGTCGGGAAACGCCTCGAAAATTGTGTACCGGAAGCTGGCCAGCTTCGTCATGTCGAGTCCGGCAAGATCGAGCGTTTCTGTCGGAAGAAGAACGAGATTCGTCGCGTCTCGCTCGAGCTAACGTCGCGAGAAACGAAACAGTTGGTTGGTTTTGTTCGAAGGAGGTAGAATACGTATTATTCTTTTCGTCGAGTGGCTTCATTCTGTATTTTACACGGTGTCTGGCGAAAATATTTCGAGATTTGTCGTAGGAAAATTTCACGAATGTATTGCATTATGGGTGTTACATGAAACGAATTTTTAAAGGCTTATTGCTATACCGTAGCGAGACAGGTTTGTCACGATCCGACTGCGAATTTTTACGGACTTATTGGAAATTTGCGGATGGAAAATCGCGGAGAATGCGCATGGTATTGTATTATATTTATCTATTTCAACTTGATGATCTAGAAATCGGACTCAGTTTCGCATAGTTTGTGAACATAAGATAAAACACAATTTACGGATAATTACGATATCATAAAAATATCAATGCATATGATATACAAATATATATATATATATATATATATATGTACAATATGCAAAATAAAGTACTTTGTAGTAGACGAAAGAAATTAACACGTAGCTGCCATTTCTTCGTAAAAATCCGCAGTCCAGTTGTGATTATATTTGAAAAATTTGAAACGAAACCGAGTTTTCGATAGAGATTCCTCTTTATTTAGCTTCTTAACTTCGAAATTTAAAAGAGGTGATGTCGTTGCAGGACGATAAAATTTGAAAATGTTTCAAGTAAAACACATAACACGTTCGTCAAAGGTTTTTATAGGTGCTTTCAGATACTTTCGTGAAATACTGCATGTCTCTGTAGAGTACGTGTTATTCTTTCAATAAAACGACTTGGTCGAATACCTGATATATATCTCGAAAGAAAAATATCAAATCGAAATAACTTGAAATCGTGTCCTTTTGCGGAATTCCTACATCCGTTGCTTTTATTGCTTCTGTTTTCTTTCCTATTTCTAATTGCATTTGTCGATTAATGCTCGATACTGTATTGTAAAATAACTCGATTAATTGAACCTAATGGATGTGTCGAAAGAAAAACGTGAAATTGAAAAAAGAAAAAATATAATGGATGCCGATGCCGATATCTACAAGACTGATTCGTTTTCTTTTTTCTCATTCTGAAATTGTATCTGTCGATTGATAGTCGCCACTGTCGTGTATTACGTTGTAAGTAATTAGTCAACTATGATGGAACCAACTATCGAGTAGAACGAGATTTTCCGTTTGATTCGCGAAACCTGTTCGGAGACTCGATTTGCATGCAATTAGTCGTCACCAGGATGTTCTGGCAGCTTAATGAATATTTTTCAGCGTTCATTTAAATTCATGAAACGAAGTTCAGTATCTGATACCCTGTGAATATGTCGCGACTAATTTGGATAAACGACATACGGTGACACAAGGTGAATTGCCGATTCTGTCACCTTAAATTATTTGTAAACGAATTGCATTTATTATCTCCTTTGAATTACTCAATTAATCAAAGGGTTTCACGTTGCACTTACAAAACAACCCTCGTATCTACGTAGAAATATAAATTAACAAAAAGAAAAAAAAAACTAACTGTTGGTGTTATTTTTTATCCAACAAGTCGTGTACACGTAATTCGAAATGAGTCAGAACCTCTTCTGACTCATTCCATATAGAAAATTAAATTCCGTTGTTTGCAGCAAAAAGGAATATTTGAAATATTTTGTGTACTCGTGGGATTAATATTTTTTGGAGGAGTTCGATCGAATATTTCGCTGGCAAAGTTGGACAAACACACGTGAGGACATGCTTTCGAGCTGTCGTACTCCGGAATTAGTACCGTTCTCAATTGACGCCTACAAACGATACGACCTCTTCTGCTATGGGATAGCACCATTATAATGCGCACCGAATAAATTACTAACAGCTAATGGCGATTCAACGTTGCCGGTGTTGATCGAGCCCTTCCGGTTCGTATTTCTTACAACGACTACTGCCAAATTGTTTTCATGGAAGCTTGGATTCGTACAAAAATCGCAGGAGAATCGAGGAAAAAATCGGTACATTGATCTGCAGAAATATTTTTACCAATAATACCGTAAATAAAAAATGAAAGATACGATTAGATGTTAGATAAAAACTGTACTCGAATCACGTTTAAGATTAATCTTTTTGCCATTTTATATCTTTCGGAATATTTGTACGGAGACAGACGAAGCTGATAAATCAGCTAAAGAGAAAGAGATAACTCGATCTGATTTGAAAATAAATCTGAATCGTGATTGATATCTTGGCAAACATACGGGGACGAAACTTTGGACGAGCTGGATGCTCTCTAAATTATATTAATTAGTTCCATTATTTTTATATCATACGCCAGAAATTCAGACCTATAATTTTCTCGGTTCTCACGATATTTCCCTTATCAGTGCCAATAAAACGTCATTGATATTGGATTTTAATTAACCCAGATACCATCCGAATTTATTTCCCATGTAATACTTGCGCATGTATGTATATTATTTTCCTATTTTAAATTTCAATTCGATGTGTTAATGAAATTCTCTTTGTTCCTATTTATCGTTCATTTATTGTTTCTGCATTGCACAAATAGAAGAACAAATCTCAAAGGTCAAACCGATCAACTCCACTTCTTGTGAATATCTCAATTGTATTATTCGAAGATATTTGTAATTAGTGTGCAATATCTCAAAACACATGCGACTTATTTTCCCAATTTTATTTAACACCAATAGATAGTATAAATAATCAGCAAATTCGAAAGTAAAGTTTCAAAAATAATTTCTCCCTACGTTTCAATTCATTCTAAATTCCTGGACGATAGTTGATATTAGTTAAAAAGATAAGCGTGTCAAAGTGTCCATCAAAGCGTTAACAGCGAAGAAATCAGCTGCAATGTGATTAAATATCTAACCACGTTATTGATGAAATATTTAACCAAACCTAAGTACACTATATACGTTAAATACTATATAGATAATTATTATTAAAACGATGATCGATGAGGCTAAAGATAAAAGTACCTATATTATATATAATCATATTTTGACCTCAATAAAAAGCAACATTAATTTTATCAGAAGTGTGCTCATTAGCAACATAAAAAATCGATTGAGAAATGGAAGAATCAATCGTTAACCTCAAAATTAATAACAGTGAAAACAAAGCGAATATCTTCCTAATATCAATGAACAGTGAAAGAGTATGAAACATGGAAAGCCTTTTAAAAATAGCTTGTCGATTGGAGTCGAAAAATCGTTAATCTTCAAATTAATAACAAAAATTAATAGAAAGAAAACCAATATCGTTCCAATATTAATCAACGGTGAAAGAGTATGAAACTCGGAAAGCCTGTTAAAAATAGCTTATCGACTAGAGTGGAAAAAACAATGATCAATGTGCAAATGAATAAGAAATTAATAAAAAATATTAATCAACAGCGAAGAGGCGTCAAACTCATAAATTCGAAGTATCAAGCTCGTAAAAAGGAATGTCCAGCGAGTTGCAGTCTTTCCGTAACAAACGTCCACACAATCTCCGTATGGGACAACCTCCTCGTACGTCGACAAACACCGACTTGTTCCAACGCGGATTGATAAATCTGAGTTATGGATTTTCGACTCGGGATATCGGCTCGATAAATCTGATCTGAGATGTTCGATAATTCGCGGAAAAGTTTGCTTTCGCAAGTAACGCGTACGCTTTCGGTTCACAAGCTCGAGCTCGGGCGTTTGCGTGCAATCAGCGATTTCGCGATGGTTCGCCAAGAACGACGCGACGCCGATAAGGAGATGGCTGCTCGGTGATAAGACATGCTCCCGGACTTTTCGAGTCAGTCAAACGAAGTCAGTGGAACAAATCTTGATTTGCTGGCGTTGTAGTCAAACGCTTCGCGATGTCGGTCTCGTCGAAAATGTTATCGGTGAACCGAGTGCACCACGCTATAAACGAGAAACAGATAGTGCCAATTGAAGAAGACATCCAGTGTATCACATGAACGTCGTTTTGAGTCGCCGATGAGATTCGCGCTTTCGTCGTGCCAATAACAATCGAAGAAAGTAGATTTTAGGTGCCTTTTGCGAATCGTGAACGATGCTCGAACGTGCATAAAAGGCGGTGGATCAATTTTCGATCAAAAGTCTGAAATTCGAGGGCTGTGATTTGGCATCGAGCGCTGGTCGCGACGTGTATTTGTAGGAAAAGTTCTTTGCTTCATTTGCTCCGTAAGTTTGCAAAGGTATCGGGAAGGTGGAATCGTTCGTAGGCCAATGTTGATTCGAAGCTTAAACAGATTTTTAATTACAAGAGAAATTCTCCATCTGTTTGCTGGATAAATCTACGAGAACGGTAAAAACAGTGCGCTTACTCCAGTGTTGGATCGGAATTGAAGTAAATATGAAAAGAAGTGTAAAATACAGAGACAGTGTTGCTTAAGAATTCGTAGAATTTTTAGAAATAATCGTGATTGAAGAAAGAGAAGTTTGAGAGGGAAGGCGCCGTTGCAAAGAATCGCGATATCGTTGATAAAGAAAAAAGAAAAAAAAAGGCAAAAAACAAGGGAAACATTCCGCGTGACGTAATCAGGCCATTTTCTCGCAAATGAAAAGAGCAAACGTTATTGTTAGTAGCTGATAAGTGGAGACCACTGGCCAGGTGTTGGCTCGTATAAGACGTCCTACATCATTGCTCGTACATCAGTAGATTCTCCATCATCAAACTCGACACCTATTCACCCAACCATTCGTTTCTTCCGCGTACATCGCGTGTCTTCCGTTCGAACGATAACAGGCCATAAAACGAAACGAAATCTTAGTAAAGAACAACGTGATTATCCAAGAGAAAATACAATTTCACTTTGTTGAAGAAATCTTCAACTCGATTAAGACAGACAGATCCTGTCGGGTTTAAAAGTGGATTAGAAAGATTTAATGGAATTACCATTGGATAATCAGAGAGAAATTGATGGATGACGTGCGCTTGGTTTTTGGGAATCAATTCTAAGAGCAACGGTTGAAGAGCAAATGCGATTGCCAGTGAGTTTTCTCAGCTGTGTTCATAGTTGTCAAATAGTGTACGAGAAACTCTCTTTAGTCTGATCGTGGTTAACGAAACGAGTAACTGCGAGATCTAAGACGATAAGTGAAAGACTTACGTGGAACGAGAACCAATCGGGACAAGAAGTAATTGCCTTCCCTTTGATTAATTTCAACGCTTCGCGTTTGCAGCGATCATCGAAGGTTCATTCTGCGACGTGAGAGGATTTTTCGCGATCGCTGAACTATTTGACAAGATAGTAACTTGTTAGAATTATCGCTGCAATCACTGGGAATTCATTCCTACTATCGTTTCCGATAGTAGCTATCGTGTTCGTCAAAATCAAAGGGAATTTTACAATCGTTGAATTTGTTGAAACTTAGCTTGATAAAGAAACGGAAGATTATTGAAATTATTGCTGCGAGCATAGAAATTGATACTGATGTAAAGATCGTCAAATTTTCCAAGGGCCGTGCAAGGTAACAGGAAAATCGAGATTTTCAAAATTAACTTTCAAGTTCGAAATTGACATTTGAAGCATCTGCAAATTATATTAAACCGAGCGTACACGTAGAAATTTCTGCGCGTATCGATAAATTGTACGTGTGTGTTATCTACAATCGCGCAAGAAACCTTAAGATCGTGACACAGAGAAATGTTTGTACGATGTGAAAAAATCCTTCCGCCACTGATCCTTCTTCGTTCGCGATAAGAAATGAGAAATTGCAGCTACGTCGAAGCGTGTCGTTTAATATCACGTGCGCGTGCAATCGTATGTCACAAATCTGATTATCCGAGTGTCTAGAACCTCTTCGTCAAACTAATAAATCTTTCGAATAAAACGGGAACAACGTCGTACGCTATTGTCCTCGAATGGAAAATATTGTTCGAGGTAGAGTATTGTCCGAATACGCGAGCTAACGCGTGTGTATCAAAGGAAAAAAAGGAGAAGAAGAAGCAAACATGAACGGAGACGTTCCAAAAGATCCAATTTCGAGCGTGAAATCATCCTCGCCGGACAGAGACGAGAAACAAAATCTGTTGCCATCGTCGGAACAAACAACACCTGTTATAGTAAAAATGTCCAAGACTCCATCGCTTAAAAGCAGGTAAAATGACACACTCTAATCTGAATTTATTCGATATGAAGAGTTATCGAGCTGCGTAGTTGGCTTCCCAGTTAATAACTAGAATCGTGGGATTAGCTATTCATTAACGACCGGTGAATTAATAACGCATCGACGAACGCAGTCTTTCTCGTCCACTTCTGTCTCTGCGCTGTTATTTACGACTGACAAGTTAATTCGATAAGCGATTATATTCCAACCGGTCACCCCAACCGTCCCAATTATCCGAATAACGAGGACACAATTACGAAAACACCTAATAAATACTTGTGTGCAGACGTTGCTCGCTGAATTTTTCGCGAACGAGATGCTACTGTGTAGTAAGCTAAAAAGTAGTAGTGGCGTAGGTCAGTCCGCTATCGTCTTTCATAGAAATAACGTCGTTTGTTTATCGTCATGAAGGATTCGTCGCATTCTTTCAAATCAAACGGAAACGTATGCAGACGGAGAATGAGGATACAAATTGATTTATTGTGAAAATAATGCAGCGATGCTATTTCGGAGTTGGAATTCAAATTCAAAGCCCAAATTCTCGAAATCTTGAATTACACCAGTGCGATTTTCGGACTGCCAAAACTGTGCGAAACTGTGCAAAAGTCTCGGGCCATCCGTTGTTTTTGTAAGCCAGTTAACTGCATTTGACGAGTATACTCGTCTTCGCTTGTATTTGTTCACGCACTCAACGACTTAAGCTCACGAGAGATTTCTAAAACTAAATTCCGCAGTTAGCTTGTGAATTAATGTGCAAATACTTGATCCTGTTCCGTAACTATTGACAACAGCATAATAATAATTAGCATTTGGTAAGCAATGATATTAATAAATCGGCAAGCTGCGAGTCGATTAGATTACAAATTTCTGTAGATTCGTGTAATCTTAGTCGGATAACTCGTAGTGTTGTTCCTTTTATTTCTAAAATTTCATCGATGATATAAATTCGCGACTTTCGAAACTTCACTGATTCTATTAATATAAGATTTCCAAAATTCAATCGGTTGTGCAGTAGACAGAACGACGATCTCGGATGTACGATCAATTTGAAAATTATTAATAATTTGCTGAGAAAATATTTATCGATTCTAAATAATTAATATTTTACAAAACGGTATGCTACCATACACGCAGGTGTTAATTCAACGCGTACTTATTTGCTAGTCGTTGAATATTTCGGAAGAAAACTGGCAAATAACCTTGAAATTCATCGTCGAGCTTCAATTTGGACGATCAAACTGTTTCGATGATTTTACTTCGTACCTTCTCTGCAGCATAAAATTATAGAAATTTCTTTGTTGTAAACTATTCCTTATCGTCTCTTCCCGATAACGATAGAACTTAGATCAATCGACGATATCTAGACGAATTATTCGAGGTCGTGCAATATCGTATTTACGATGATCTAACCTTGTCAAGTACCCTAAGCTTGGATAAGATTCGATTACTCTTATCCTGTTAAGCAAAGAAGACGAGTTAACTCGTCATACGAATTGCTAATTCTTTTGTCATAATAATTTCTTTATTTATAGATTTTCTATATTTTTACGCGTCGTCTGATTTCTATTCAAAATAAATCACTGCTACATACATCGTACATTTGAAGACTCTAGAGCAGAAACGTGATAAATTATTCTTCAGCAAAAGGGGATTTTAAAGTCCAATATACTTTTGACTATATTTATGGCTATTATAATTAAATAGCAATAATTATTCCGTGATTCTATGAAATATTTCTCGGATAAATCATTCTAAATTTAAGATATTCTCTTTTAGTCATCAAGCGATATAAAAGTCAGAGAATCAATAAACATTGACTCATTAATCTTCATTTACATTTGCAAGAATTAAAGCCGACCTAATTAAATTTGATTTATCTTCGTTAGTTTTTAATTCTCTAATTAATCGAAAATCTCCTTATTGACAGACTATCCAATCAACAGATTAATTTCCAATTTTTATTCCATTCCCCTAACATCTTTTCTTTCGCTGAATCTCACAGTTTTATGAAACTTAAACAAATGTATAACAATGACATGTATAACGTTGTAATAAACTATTATCGTTTGATCCTTAACACGTCGATTCTGAATATTTCATGAATTTCTTTCTCTTCCATCACACTATCGCCTGTATCTCCTTTGCTCATTTTTCCTCTCGCTTTTGCTGTTCTTTCGCGCCTTCTCTAAGCACCGAACAGTTTATCTTAATGATATCAATAATTTCATCGCTATCAGAAGATTAATCGATTAAATTATCGACCTTACAATTATTGTTAGTAAATGCCATCGATCTGCGAGATGAATCAACACAACGGTGAACAAACGCGGACCGCAGAGTTCACCGCGTGTGTCGGCGATTGATTTACGCGTGGCAATAAATAAATTGGTAGATAACAGTTGCTCGGTTATCGTACGGAGTCAAAATGGCGACTTCCTTTTGGCCATATGAAAGGGTGGCGAGCGCGAAGGTCTCAGACAGATCATCGAACTGGTCGCGTCGATATATTCTACTGTTGGTTCTGTGCAGCTGTGGCCGCTTTTCGCACGATTTTCGCGAGTTTTCACAGCGACGAATGATGAAATCGCTCCTGTCGACTTTGCATCTCGAATCGTGTAAGCATCGCAGTTCGTTCGAGTTATCGCTGACTGATTAAGAAATTCCTTAAACACGCTTCTTCGACGCGCTTTAAATAGACAGAAGCACCAGAGACAAGTGGCAAGCGTGTCATTTATCGACGGCGTTAAAGTAATTGGTCGAGTTGTCTAGGGATTGTCAAAATTATCTTTTTTTTTTTCTTTTTCTTTCTCTTTCACTTTTTCGGTGAAGATTCAGTTGATTTGTGAACTGTTGCCACTAATGAGAACGGCTGCCTGTCTGTTTCGGGATATGATAATTTCAGAGTGAAGTTTTAAAACGGTGTAAATGATTTATGATAAATGTGTCGAGTTTGTGATCAAAATTGTCGTGTGTTTCATCTGTTGAAGAGAAATAGTTGGTGAACTTTTGCAACGATTGACAGTTTGTCATGGAAAGGTTCAGGAAGGATCACGTAAAATGCGAAGAAATCCATCGTGAGTATTCTTCTTGAAACGTTAAATTTGAGAAAGTATTCAGTACCGGAACGCGATCAAACATGTGTCATCCATCGATCATCGAACAACTTCCGTCAAAATCTGCGATAACACGAAACACGAACAGATTCATCGTGGGTATTTCTCGCGAAACGACAGAGAAATACAAATTAGGACGATTAGCAGAAATATTCGCGCAACTAAAGAATAAAACATCGTACGGTGGAAAGAAATTTTCACACAGACAGAAGATAAAATCTCGGGCATTCGGAACGAAAAAAAAGAAAAATGAAAACTCGTGCGAAAATTCTCGATCAAATAAAATTGTTACACGAATAAAAAATAAAATCTCGAGCATTGCGGGCAAAATTGTCGCGTTAACAATACGGGAAATACCATACGCTGGAGACAAACTTGACGATAAAATTTTCCATCGTTCGCCATCTCCGCTACAGACGATCATCCGCTTAGCATAATAAAAATGCATGTCTAAATCCCGCCAGATGTATACATCGCGCAAAATACGTCGCAAAAATCACAATTTGCAAATCGTCTATCGCGCGCGAATCTCTGCTAGAATTTTCATAAAGATTCGTGTCGAATAAGGAACGCGATGGGTGCGTAACGATCGATTGACACCAGAAGAACAATATGATCAGCTGAAATTTGCTATTCAAATCCGGCAAGATCTCCGCGGAGAATATATTACGACGCGTGTACAAATGTCGACGAGGCCTTGATGAGAATTTCGTAGAGCATCTCGCTCGAAGAAATAATTTATTCCCTCGCGGTTATTTTGCTAGAAAAAAAAAAATAGTACGCTACACGTGTTACCACGTGTCGAGATAATCGAAACCGAGATTCAGTTCTGCGCGAATGATTTACGATCTCTATCGTCAAGTAGCTTTCGCGGAAAGCAACGTCATTGTTAAATAATCGATGCGCAGACGTAATCGTTATTTTGCTGAATCTCGAAGCCGATAATCGTTAAAGGAATGATACGACGTAGCATAAAAATCGATTGATGCCTGTCTGATTGCTTAAGATTAATTAAAAAGCTATCAAGTTTCAGGAATATACCTGACTTCTATCTTTAAGTGGGTCAATACGTAGCGACGTATAGGATCAGATTTCTCAATCAAAAACGTGTTCGTCCTTATAAAGAGTACAATCACCTTGTCAAACGGCCTCGTCACGAACTTTTATCGTGTCAAATGCCTATCGTAAGAATAATCCACTGAAATCAATGACCATTACAAGGAATCTGTTCCAAGTTCCGTTACCAGTTGCGCTGAAAATCGCCTCTGTTCCTCTCGTGCTCGCGACAGGAATCTATATAATTTTAGGACATAAGACCAACTTTGAAATTTTCGACGTATTTCCAAAATTTACCTTTCCCTGATCCAGCATGGCCGAGCGATCCAATAAAATGAAAATTCGAAAGAAATCGGAAATAGAATTTTTGTTAAATTTACAAAATTTATCTCTTTTTCGTTCGACGAAAGTCGAACTAATTCGCTAAAAATTAAAAGAATTCTACGCGCGATAAGAACCTATGAAAGACAAATCTGCGAGCAAATGAAAGCGAAGTTCCTTTTTCCAAGTACCAACCGTCAGAATTGTAATTTTCAGGAGCCGGTACAGAGCATGGCCAACGCGGAAGCTACGTCGTCGCGCCGTGTTAAAAAACGGCGAGTGCAACGTCCTTCAGTCGCGAATCTCCAGGCGTTCCCTGCGCTTCCTCCGGGACATATTCACGACCCTGGTCGACACTCAATGGCGATGGATGTTGCTGTGCTTCAGCCTGAGCTTCGTGCTCTCCTGGCTAGGTTTCGCGGTCATCTGGTGGCTCATCGCGTTCAGCCACGGTGACTTTGAAAAAGACCACCTGCCCCCGTATCAAATAGACAACAACTGGACACCCTGCATCAACAATATCTTCTCGTTCACGAGCTGTTTCCTGTTCAGTATCGAGACGCAGCACACGATCGGTTACGGAAGTCGTGTCACGACCGAGGAATGTCCTGAGGCGATCTTCGTTATGTGCATCCAGAGCATCGTCGGTGTGATGATCCAGGCGTTCATGGTGGGCATAGTGTTCGCAAAGATGAGCAGGCCCAAGCAGAGAACTCAAACGTTGCTATTCTCGCGGAACGCTGTTATCTGTCAGAGGGACGGCGAGCTCTGTTTGATGTTCCGAGTCGGCGATATGAGGAAAAGTCACATAATAGGAGCTGCCATTAGGGCCCAATTGATAAGGACCAGGACCACCAAGGAGGGCGAAGTGTTGTCACAGAACCAACAGGAGCTGGCCGTAGGCACCGATGGTCAGAATGGTAACCTGTTCTTCATCTGGCCCACTACGATCGTTCACAAAATCAACGCGGAGTCGCCGTTTTACAACATGTCCGCCGAGGACATGCTGACGGAGAGGTTCGAGATTGTGGCGATCCTCGAGGGAACGATAGAATCGACAGGACAAACCACTCAGGCCAGATCTAGTTATTTGCCACAAGAGATCCTCTGGGGATACAGGTTCGAGCCCATGGTCACGTACTCGAAAGAGAGACAGGGCTACGAAGTGGATTACTCCTTGTTCAACAATACCACGCAGGTCGGAACGCCTCTGTGTTCTAGTAGAGAGCTGGCGGAGTTTTACAAGATACAAGAAGAACTTCGTCATGGGAACGGTAAGTGGTTGCAGGTTTCTAGAGAATGGATACACTTGGCATTGAATAGAACGTAGTTTCTGTGTGTTACCTGTGTTATCTGTTTAGCCCTTTTTTTTTTAGTTCTCTTCTCTTTCGAAATGAGTTTGACGTGAAAAGAAAGGATCGAATATTTGTATCTAGATTCAGCGGTGAGCTAGTTAGATTTTTGGCTAACTAGATCTTCCCTTCATCTCGTATCACACGGTGTCGTAAGAGTAATGAGACTGAATCTCTGTTGGCATACATTGTACATTTAAAAGTACGATTACCAATGTTGTCCAACAAGGAAACGAAGCATTATATAGCGTACTGAATAGTTTCGAACTGGAACATTCTACAATTCACAAACCTACACGGAATTCGCGAATTAAATGAAAAAGTCGGACACGAGAATATAATGAAAGTAGCTCATGGAGCTACTAAAAACAAGAAATAGCGAATAACGTTATTTTTCATCTTGCGTTCTTTCCGCTTTGCGGCTTCTTCTTGTGGCGAATATCAGAAGTAGTCGCGTATCTTCGAACGATGAATTATCTTTCTATCTTAAGCCGTTCTTTAAAAATCATTTTGCAAGAAATAAACGAAAGAAAGACTTATCTTCCACATCGATACATCTTGTTTCTTATTAGTCTCGCTACTCTCCCACCGCACACACCTCTCACGTCTAATACTATCTAAAATAAATTAGAATTGCATACTTGGAATTCAACGTAAAACCACGCAATTTGCCCTCGTCCTTTTGCGACACGCGTCAACGACACCAGGCTCGTCCTGTCACACAGCCTATTCAATTTTTATTTACTAGAGCGGAATGTCCGGTGTAATTAAAAGTTTCCGCGATGCGTCGGCCAATATAACGAGTTACAAAATAACCACTAACGACGCAACAAGGTCGGTCTGCGTTAATTGGCATGCACGCGCAAATCAAACTAATCGATATCAAACCACCTGCTTGCCTCATGCTTGCCTCCATTGTTTGTTCTGCCAGACTCGCGTGCTTTGAGCTTCGAAATGCTTTAAGCTTCTGTATGTACATATGCACGTGTTGACGACTCTGTGAACGGGTCTCGTTCGATGTCTCTCTGACTCTGTTGGTGCTGGTGTATACCGTAGATGGAGGCCTGCGGAAAATTCCTAGCGAGCCGAAATCCGCGCCGGTGATATTGACCAGCAACCAAGCGGACGCCCCGGAGTTCCTTGCCTCTCAAGGACACTCTTCTCACGGATCACCGAAACATCACGTTGACATTCCATGGATCGACGAGAGCTCGGGTGTTTAACACGTCGACTGCGGAGCCGAAGTCGCGTGGCCGCTCAGTGCGACGGACATTTTCTTCTTCTTAACCCTCGAGCCGCGGGCGATTTTCATTTTTTTCTTCTTTCTTTTCGTACAGAAAATCGCGGACGAAATTGATACGTAGACTGCGGATATTCCTGCAGATTTTTAATAATTTTCCAAATACGACTGAAAGAGTAGAACTTGGGGATTTGTTTCGTTTCGTTGAATGTTTGTAACAGGTATCATAATGTTGGATATTTTATATATTTTGGCATACCACGTTCGTTCTGTGAACTTTTGCATCCTTAAACTTCTCGTGAGTGCGTGAAATTCCGCCGTCTATTTATACCTTGTACAGGTCATAAGGAGATTCTCAATACAATGGAAAAAACGACGCCGTAATAACGTGGCCAAAAATTTCGCCGAAATTAATACTAGAACTACGCTGGTCCACGATGTACCTAAATATTTTACGTACGAATCAGTCCAATTCAAATTCCTTCAAAGAATTGATCTATATAATTATATTTGTAAATTTCTGTACCTAGATAAAAATCAATATTAATCGTGGCAAAAATACCAGTATGTCTTCAGAAAGTTTGATAAACATCAGTTTGATGGTTTCAGTAGTTCTAGTATTAACACGATGACTGCCATGCGAATCTCATATATTTTTATTGCTTATCTTTAAGACGTTAAAATAAGTAAAACGCGATTTTCGCGTCGCCCGCGGCTGCAGGGTTAAAACGCTTTCACGAGGGTTGACGTCTCTCGATAATTGGCCAAATGAGAACTCAACTCGTGGCCAGTTAGCGAAGCACCAGACGCTGTAATTTAAGGCAAACCAAAGATTCCACAAAAAGCTACGACTCGTCTCAAAGTGCGTATCGAGCAGTTTTTTCTACGGATTTTCCGCGGCTGATGAGTTTCAGATGTTCGATAAGAGATCCTGGTTTGTCCGTCTCACGCTTGTGTCTGTTTCTGGTATTGTCTTAATCGCGTGACGTCCTGTCGAACATTGTTACGCGATACGATCCGATCGAAAGGTTGTTGGTAAAGGGCTATCATACGCATTGAGAGTCAAACGTGAGATTATCATTGATTTGTAATCCTGTACACTTCGTCTCCTCTCAACCAATTTTCAATTTATGCGCGTAGAAGATCCGAAATAAATTTCTTGCCTTTCAGCGTACACACACTTTTGACTCTCAGTGCATGTACAAAACTATCGCTGAGCCACACATTTACTAAATCATCTTTAACCCTTTGCAATTCTACGTCAAGTTGAGTTTCACCTTCTATTTCGTTCTTTTCTTTTAATAAAAATATATTAAAACAGATGTGACTATTGCTTATGAAAGTACGAGAACACAGCCAAAACTACGAACACCTTTGAAAGTCATTTATTAAGTGTAGATCAATTAGGCTAAAGTGTCGAGTGTCTGGACAGCAAAGGATTTAGCAAAGCGTTCATAAGCAAATTGAATCGCTGAAACAGTAAGCGAAATTCCTCCAATTCCTGCTTTTCTCATCATCGTCATTTTCGAAAGATATTTCAGACATTTGACTCGACAAAAATTTCATTTAACCATTTCATACGTAACTGAGACGTTACACGAACACCTGGGCATCTGTTTTACAAAGTTAAAAGAGCGAAAAGCTTCAACTCCACGTACAAATCACCTACCTATGGAGGGCGAAACAAATACGTTTGTAAACGAAGGGTTAAGCAAAGTGGTATTTGTTGGTTGTCGTAAGATAATTTGTAAAATAATTCAAAGCTAAACACATTCACATCGAAGTACGCGTCATATCGATTATCCATCAAAATTTATACGAACATTTCTACTCGCTAAGTTCGAAAGATCAAAGCTGAAATTCCTCTAAGTAGAAGACTATTTTGCAGGTATGATAGTAGACGAGGATTTCCTAATGGAGTCCTGTCAGGACAGCCAGTACCACTACGGTCATCGTCCACACCTAAATCATCCTCATCATCATCCAAACCACAATTTAACCTACGTGGACAGCGGCAGAAGCGAAACCAGCGCCGACGAGGCGACCACCTGTCGAAATTCTTGCAGAGACTCGACGTATCACGGACCACCGGTTCCAAATCGAGACCATAGCCACTACAAGATTCTCGATTTAGACGCTGATGGGATCCAGGTGATGGGTGACGTCGATCTACAACACTTGCCGGAAGCGGTGAACAGGGAGATCCTGAAGAACAGCCGCGAGATCATCTTCGAAGAGCCAGAAACATCGAGAGAAGGGAGTCCGTTGTTACTAAAATCGACTAATCGGAAGAACACGAGACACGGTGTTCCGGACGAGGAGAAGAGATCTTTGAACAGTTCCAAGAGGAGTCTCTATCATAGAAATATTCTTCGAGGCTTGGAAGAAGATAAAAGATCCCTGGATGGGTCCAGAAGAAATTTGAATGGGTCCAGAAAGTATTTATTAATCCCCTTGGATAACAAGAACGCGGTGGAGACCGGATACAGGGAGAATTTCATCGTTAATAGAAAACACACGGGCAGCAGAGAGTATTTAAACGCGACGAGGAAGGCCATCTACGTAAAAGGATGCAGGGAGCCCCAAGAAGTGGACGCCAGAGGAAGATTGAACTCCAACGACGACAGGTTGATGATAGAAATAGAAAAACCTTCGAAATCGTGTCAGCCACAGGAGATATTAGCTAAAGACAAGAACACTTCGCTGTCGGATCCTGATCTATCGCCGAACGACTACGTTCCTGCTATAAAGTCACCAGTTCCATCGACTTTGTTACCAATCTCTCCAGTATCCGATCTGTCGCCGGAATCTGGCTTCTACGATGGAATGCAGTGGAATTGCAGCCCGGAGTGCGTTAGAAAGGATCTAAAAATTCCCAACGAACCTGTGATCGCAAGAAATAGAAGGAGTTACGAGAATGCGCAGCTTCAGGATGTGAACGAGGTTTTATCGAGACCTAACAGTGATAATAGCTCGTTGGATAGCGAGGAGTCCAAGAATTTAGTTAGTGAGAATGGTTCTCGTAAATTTGGCGAGAAGAATATTGCCGCGAAGCAGACGGTCCCTTACACGAGCGTCTGAGCAAAGTGTGCCTTTCTCTTAGTGAAACATATCGCTTCCAAGTGCCAGTGCAATTGTGTTGTACAGAATATTGCGTTTTACGTATTTCCAAAGCGGCATCAGAGTCGTGATTGGTCTTATTCAACCCTCGAGCATCAATGATATTGGACACAGCTGCGGCTGGACGCATGAATTTTACAGATTACAAGTCGCAAATTGAATTTTACAGATTACAAGTCGTCCGACTATTTCGTTCGACGTGAAGCTGAACGCACGTAATTGTAAGAATCTAAGAATTAATATTGTTAATTGGTAAATTATCGTGCAAGAGAACTTTTTATAAAAGGTAGATATACGAAATAAATTTTGACAAATTTCTGAGGAATTCAACAAATTCGTGGAATAAGAACTTTCAATTAGTTTCGCGTAGTTCATTGTGTTCTGAGGGTTGAGAAAGTAACCAATGTGTTTCCGTATAGACATTCTTCGTGTATGGCAGTGATTATACAGAAAAGTGATAAACGACAGAGCCACAACAAACAAGCGACGACTAAGGGATAGAAAATAAATCAAAATTATTCTCATTTATTTTCTATCGTTCAGCCGTCACGTATTTCATCGCTGTGCTTCTTATCGCTCACCGCTAAGCGTTTATCACTCTTCTGTATAGTCACGGCTTAAAACGCGTAACTTTTCCAACTATATATTATAAGTATCTGTGAATTTATATTCTATAAATTAAGTAGAAGATATGCGGACAATTATTTTTGCTATTTTACGATGTTTGTAAATTACACTAAACCGCAGGTCGGTTAGAAGCTTCCATGTGTAATAATTAAAAGAGTCAGTGAAATTGCTCGTTGAATTTAGTAAAATTAATCTTCTAGAAACGAAACGTGGATATAATCGTTTTTGTTCGAACGACGAGGCTTTCGAGAACTTGGCTGAAAACGCTTCACGAGGTAGTTTCGAAAACGAAGCATACGACGCTCTAACCATTAATTATATAATTAACCGTCATTTTAATTAAAACTTGAGAACTGAAATATCGAAGATCTTGGAGATTCCATTAATGAAAATTATCAAGCAATTCAGAATTTAAGATTAAGTTATCTAAAGTCAGCATATTCGATAGATTTAGGTATAATGATCGACTAGATGTAACAAAAGTACCTAGCAAACTATCGAAAGGTATATTTTTACAATTTAGCACGCACGAACGCTAAGGTATTAAATTAACGATATTCTGACTGAAGTCATCGATACGTCAGTTACGTCCATGCCTGGCAAAGCATCAGTGTTCGAACGAAACTTCGTAGATTTAGCGATGCCATTTAATTCCTGTTAATTCTCCCGTAAATTCACCCATTAAAGACCAATTTGCCGGATATAGGCAAATGAAGAAGAAAAATCGAACGAATCTTTGGAATTTCATTTCGTAACCACGACATTAAAAAATGGAATTCAATGATTTACTTCGATCAAAAACAAACAACAAAACATATATATATATATATACATATTTCAAACGAGTAGTCTTTAGTGGGTTAATTTGACAGTTTATGGCGAAAGGAACCGTGTTGGTTAAACAATTCCACGTACTATACTTCTAATAGTAGAAATAGGTAGCCACCATAGCGAAGATAAAGTGCCTTGTTTTAACTTTCTATTTCCACGAGAGTGAGGGTAGCGAACGTTCTCACCGCCAAAACAAATTAGCCTCGTTTAATATTTATTGCTTGCAGGGTATCCTAAGCACTAGATCGACGTTTGTATATAGAAACGTTCCCAGTTAAAAAGACACTATCGATCGCTAGGATAGGTTTGCACGAAATCGACAGCCGCTTCGAGAGCTTCTCAACTATGTGATTCGATCGGCACAGCGAACCAGATCGAATTATTCTGATATTATTTAGACGGAGTGTGCAGAGGAACCTGAAAATGGTAGAGCTCCGAGTGTTCCTCCGGGACATGGATACCTGCCATCGTGACTTCTAGCGTAAATTGTGAAACTCTTATTTGTAATAAAGACCAGTCGAAATCTACGAGAAATTCAATTTTTTTCCTTTCTCTCAATTTCGTCGTTAAAATCCTTCCTCGTTTCGCTTTACCTTTTTCCGAAAAAATTTATAACGCGAGCATTTGCCCTCCGTTCGACGTGTATACTCGTCATTGCTTAAGTTTAACTATGCGCCCCTGTAAACGATTGTTGAAACTAAAGTTCACAGGTTAAGAGATCCTTCGTGTATCACGTTGTACGTACCAATTCACTTGGAAACGCGTCTGATAAGCGAAAGGACGTGAGAATGATAGTATCGCGTGACCATCGAAATTAATATATCGAGAAACAAGCAATCATCGCCGAATAACCTACGTGCGCGATTTTATCGCGCGAAGATTCTCATATCGCGTACTTTCGTCGGCGGGAACGCGTTTTCGATGCTCCACTTTGAACATTATGCCAACAGCGCAACGCAGTCCACCTCCGTAGTCTGGCAAATCGTCGTCACTCAATTTAAATACGGCCAATTATTACGAAATGCTGACTTGGCGAACGAAACTAACTGCATAAACGGCCAGAGACGAGAACAACATTAGCAGTGTGAAAGTATCGACATTATGCCGAGCACGAAGGGTAAGTGATCGAAGAGAAGCCGCTTCAAAGACCATTACTATCGTCGTTTACGCTCTTACAGTATTTTCGCTTGAATTTCGGAAATTTTTCACTGTCGAGAACTGAATTGAATTTACCGTGTGGTAATTTTTTTTTGGCAAGGCCGGTTCGAAGTTAAAATTAAATCGGAAATAATAATAATAATAATCGACGAACTGAGACAGCGAAGAGCAAATTGGTTTCGTTGTGTATCATTATTTGATACTATTTTCATCGCATGTGTTATGTTCTTTTAATTCTTAACCTTAGGAAACTTGATTCCAAATCATGAATTCTACGTTCCTTAGAATAATTAGAATTAGTAAGATGTTAAAAAGAATTTTTAAGAAAGAAATTTTCACCTCGTCTTTTCTCGTTTCGCGATATTTGAACATAGAAACTTGATAAAGATATCTGTCTATGAACGAAGCCTTGTTCCTCTTACTAAAAATTTAAGAAACAAGTTCCACGAATCTACGAATATTCTACATGTTTGTATCAAACGTTCTACATATTTCTGTCAAAAACAACAGATCCCTTTGGAGAGGACGTGTCGCTCCTTTACCCGGACAATCACAGCGATAAGTTCGCCAAGTTTACAGAGACACCCTGTGAAACGCCGATAATCAAAGGCGTAGTAAATCAATTACGAAAATGGCCAGCGGATGTAATGTTCGCATTTCTGGCAGCCTGTCTAATCATAGGAAGCCTGGTTTTCTTGATCTTCCTCACGGTGGCTATTTGTGCGCCCACCGTTGTCGGTAACAGGTGTCTAGCTGTTTCTTTATTATACTCTTGATGGAAAGGATACAGTGAGATCATGAATCAAAGCATTAAATAGGTCTAATAATCGGTCTATCGAATTTCTGATTGCCTTATTATTCGAATTGTTCGAAAGCCAAACTCTTATTCGAACTTTTTGAAAGCCAAACTGATCAGCGCTACTTTTCGCAAATTTCTAATTTCACTACTCGGATACCAAAAAATATGAAAGTTACCAAAGAATGAACGTCGCGTGTCCATAGGTTTGTGTATCGCAAAGAGATGGTAATGCACAATGCTTAACAAATATTCGTAGGAAAGTTTAAGAAAATCTCGCTGTATCAACCATCTTGTCATCGTCTACACGCTATAGTAATCACTAAACTACGGATGTTTACGTAAATTCATGTTTACAATGACTCATAATTTTTATTTATAAATTATTATTTTTATAACTGAATTACCAAAAGGTGGAACTTGAATAGAGATTCGTTCCAGATTCTACCAAATATTATTATATTTCGAGTATTTTTGCGTAATTTCATACATTATACGCATTCTGTACGATTTTGCTCTTTTAAATTTCCCACTTAGCGATTACCATGTTAATAAAAATCAGTCCGCAGTTTACAAAAGAATTTTTCCAGTCTCGCTATATTTTTTCCACCAGGAGCGCTATATCGATCGTTTCAACGATTTCCGTACACGAGGCAGAAATTTTGATATCAACGTTGTTCCATAAATCATTCGATATTTTAGAATAGGAGGAATCTCGAACCTACAAGTCGGAGCATCCAATGCGTACTTTTTCAAACTGGATAATCAGAACTGGTCGACGACGGATTATTGTTACATAGAAACTGCGGCCAGAAGACATCCAGACTTTAATGTAAAACCTTCGAGAGAAATCTTTGAAATTTTAGCGTTTGTCCAAATTCCAGAACGCCGGTGACGCGAATTTTTATCGTAGGTGTACCTGATAAATTTAATAAAGGAGGAGCCTAATAAGGGAAGATTGAATCAGCCGAGTATTAATGGAACAAGACTGGAATCTAAATTGAACGATTCAAATAACTATCATTCCTGGATATCGAGTCGAGAGGATAGGCTTAGGGAACAATTGGTACTTGCAAATGGAAATATAAGGAACGTCAATGTGTCGATCGATAAATTCTTCAAAGGGTGAGATCGACTATAAACTTCTACATTATTCGAGACGGTTTAAACGATTTTGTTTGCAGCTCGAAACTGTGGAAAATTGCGAAAGAATTGGACGACCAAGTCCTGGAAATCGCAGCCAAAGCACAGTTGCTTTGGAGCGTTCCTGGTGTCGTCCTCAAACCGAATATGTTTTGCAATTTAGACTCGATGAAAAGTTATCTTTGCAAGTAAGCAGAACATTTTTATCTGCGTAAAATTTCTTTACGTTGTTCTAAATAATTAGACGGGTGTTCATACGTCTATAAAATCTAAAATTAATTTAGATTTGCACAAAACACAATGCATTTAATGTGCAAAAATTTGTAAAATTTTCAAAGTACACTACAAGCTATAATTATTATGTATTAGGACACTTATCGATATTTAATATAAATTACATATTTTTCGGTAATTTTATTTTCTAGCTAGCTTAGTATAAATCTATTATTTCGTTTATATTTATATAAATTGTAAAATTTGGTACAGTTAGCTGGTAATGTACGAATATCTACGTAAGTTGCATTTTTTTTAATTAGATTCTGCTTCTTCTCAAAAATATGAATCAGCATAAACATCGGTACTCTAATAATAATTCAGGTCGATTATGTTTTGTTCTTCGAACAGCAATAAAGACGAGTGTTTACCAGACAAGCTGGCAACTATTGAGCCAGAAAACGATATTCAGCTAACAGGAGTACCATGTCAAGCTTTCATGGGCTTCATCGTCCAAGAAATATCAAAGAACAACCATAATGGAAAATACACATTGAAGGAAGCGGTAGAAAAATATTGTCCAAGGTAAAATTGAGTCGATAAAAGTCGGACATAAAAATCTTGGTACATCCGCACGCGAAAATAATTATATTTCCTTGTAGATTGTATTACTGTCCAGAAATTCGGATCCTAAACTCGAGCCCAAAGTGTCCAACGAATGCTTTAAACTGCCCTATCGTTTACTCGAGTATACTAACGCATATCACGTGACGACTGATATATTTTATTACAAACTGTACACGCTGTAGCTTATAAAATATAATTTTAGAGAAATGATGTATTCGCTCTTTCGTTCGATTTGTCTCCTTTCCTCGTGAATGTCGATCCTATGCTTCATTTGAAGGTTCTATGTTCGTACAGTCGAAGGACGCCCAGCCACATCCAAATTTCTCCGACTAAATGGCAAAATTTACCATTCGAGTACTGTATGATCGAAAAGCAAATATATACGTGTTAAGGGTCTGAAACATACATATCAGTAAAATTGTGCCTAACGTGTAAGACAGAGCGGTCGATAATGGGAAATAGGAGAAAAATAACCAAATAGCGACAATGGACTCGCTGATGCCGCAAACCAAGTCAGCCAGATAGAGAACTATCGATGGGAGACTCCAACGTGGATTTTTCTACAATATTTACAATTATTAGAGATATACACTACCAGGCAAAAATTTGAGATTTAAAGATTTCTTTGTAGCACTAATTTTAAATTGATAATAAAATTAAGTGATTCAAGGTAGATACAAATAATTCGAAATTTTTAACCAATAGTGTGCATAATTTGTAGTGTGTATATATATGTACTATATATCTTATAGTAATAGCGTGCAACAAAAATCCATAGTTTTAGAACAATTTTTATGTCCTTCTTATCCCACTACGGTACAATTTCTCACAACAAAAGCAAACCATCAACTCTTTTGACAAAGTTCAGCAATGAAATTATTCTAAATAACATATTCTATTGTTGTAGATCTATATAAATAACAGAATTAATGAAATGTTCTCACCGAGATCAAAGAATAAGCAAGCATGCAAATGGCGAAGAAAGAAACAATCGTATAAGGCATAGAGTAGCCTAGGCTCAAAGTGATCACAGCTTTATGAGCATAACCTGGAGCAATCTCTCCATTTTCCAAGATACTATACTCTGTCCGACCATAACGGACGCTATGATAATTCAGAAGTAACATACAGGTAGACAACAACAAAGCTTGAAAAATTCTTAGTATTTCATTTTCAGAAGTTTCGGTAGAATCAATTTTCCCTTCCTTTATGTTTATCTCATTCGTAGAAGGACAAGTAGTTTTAAATTTTTGCGGGGGAAATCCATGATCGGTTGCCTAAAAGAAAAACAGATTCCATCAGATTAACCATCAGTAACCAATTATTTGGTTTATTCGCTTTTAGATTTAGTTCTGATTTTTCATTCGCTTTTGCTTCCATTCTTCAAAACTAATAGGTCAAGGTTTTATGTGAGCCATACAGCACTGCAATAAGCAGAATAATTTGAATGTTTAAAAGCATACAGCTTTCTCCATTAAAACATAACTTTATCCATAGTCCCCACAAGTCAAAGATTTTTTTATCCTACCACTTTCCCCTTGAACCTTCTATGTTCATAGATCAAGAGAATAAATTTTGTATTTAACACCTACACCCCCACTTTCACTGAAATTTTAGGTTAGTTATTGAAAAAGAAATTTATGCACCCATAGATAAAATAGGCGTTATGTTAATTTATAAGATATTTTTGTTATACCATGGTAAAATATTAAAGTATCAGTAAAGTGTTATTACATTTATCCTTATATCTATTTTATTATTATTATGTGAAGTTAAGTTGGAATACAAGAATAGTAAGAGATGGGAAATGAAACTTTTGTAACCCTTCAGGGAATCAAGGAGGTAACTTAACCATTCAAATGAAACCTTCTTTCTCACAGAAAAACTCATCTAACCAGAAACAATGAAATAATTTCTAAGGACTTACTTCGTCGTGTATCGATTGAATTTTACCAGAATACACATTCATCGTGAGAATTTTCCTTTCTTTTTTTTTCTTCCTCTTTTCAATGAGAATCGAAAATTACAGACCTAGGCTCCTTGAAGTGAAACGCATTATGCAACGTTATTCAAATTGTTCAGAGAGGGAAGATTATTGAATCAAAATTATAAGATGATAAGCCGTGTATAACCTTCGGGGGAAATTTCGGTGAATTATTTTTCACTTGCAGAAAATTGCTCGAGTGTTTCGGCTATGAGAATAAGAAAAGAACTTAGAGAATGGCACGTCGTTGCAAACGTTCTGTGCTTTCCAATCTGAAAGCGCTGATTGGAAACAAAAATACGGTGAGTACATGAACACACGTGCGCGTGTGTGGATAACGTCGTTAACGTTGCATTCATCGTTATGCAAACCGGTTAATTGATTGGCAATACATCGTTGAATCGTGAAACTTGGTTGGAATAATTACGAATTATCGAAATTAGGATAGATCAATTCTCTGAGTTAATAATTGGCACGGTTCCAGAAAAGAGTAATCAAAATTCGAATTGCTTTTTCTCGTTTCCGGGTCAAGCTTGGAATCATTTTCGTAAAGTTTGACGAGAATAATCATGAGATTTCGATGTAGACGAAAAATTAACGAACGTAGTGGATATTTAGTTAGTAGCTTTGGTAATGTTCGTGACATTACGATGAGAAACAGGTAGATAATTTATCTAACAATTTTCTAGCGACTTGGACAACTAGCGTGCACCCTGTGCGACCATTACATCATGGGAAATTCTATCTACGTGATCATACTCGGCCTCATTGGGACCGTTAGTCGATCGTAATACTCCTTAATTATTTCCGCATAATAAAACACAAGAGTTCACGAATCTCTTTCGTCTGAACGAAGATAGTGGTTCGTGAACTTTTAAATTCGATTCACCAAATGTTTAATCTAAATTTATTTGAAATATCTTGAAGTACAGTATTGTGCAACTTGATATTATTTTAGATTTGTTGTTGATTCCCAAAAAGTGTTATCTTTTTCAGGAATTATTGGTAATTTACTAGAAAAGAATCTTTTTTTAAAGAATTATATTAGCGATGCTGTTAGGTAATTTTGCAATAAACTCATTTCCTACTATCTTCCATTCTATCTTTAGTACTTCAAATAATTTACTTATACGCCTCTCACTTTCTATATTCTTAAGATACACTTTAAATCATTTTACACGTATTTTATAATATATAATGTACAATTAAGTATCGAAATATTCTTAAAGAATATACATATAAGCTAAGGAAACGATAAAAGAAGATTCGTTTCTATGCAATACTACGTTAAAATATTTCCTAAAATCATGATAAATTACCATCATGAAATTAAGCCTTTTGCACAATACTGTGTACGGAAGAAAATCTTACAAATACACTGCCTAATTAATGACCTAGGTGATTACAGCGTTTGATATCATCCGCATAATAAATTGCAAATTGCCAGTCAGATCACCCTCGCAAACCAGAAACAATGAAACCGGTAATTTATTCAATTCCCCTAACAGTCTTAGAATAGAATTTAATAACAATTAATCGTTCTATTATTAGTACCTTTGGATGTGGAAAGAGATCTAAAGCTAATGACGTCGATTCTGGGAATAGAGCACTACACCTTAATCATGCTGGGAGCAATTACAGTGAGTGATTCGAAGAAATTTCCCTTAAATTCGACATATTAAAGCGAAACGATATTTTTTTCTAGGAATATCCAATGTTACATACACCCTGGCTCTTAATGCAATTGTGCGTGATCATCGTGGAGGTCACTGTATTCTGTGTGAAAGTATTTTTGGATGGACTTCACATAAAACGCGACGAAATTTTATTATCCGTCCTGACCGTACATAATTGGCTTCAAGTGTTTTGTTTGTTCCATAGACAAGCTCGGCAGTCTCGTTAAATCTTTAATTCTAAAAAAAATTTGATAGCAGAAAATGTTTATGCAATTTGAATTATTAAAATTATTGTAAAACCTTGTACACAATGTTTTGATATAATAAAGGATAATCGTACGACGTATATACTTGAAATTGCAGACTACTTACTGTATTGTACCAATTTCGCGTTTGTTGTTAATATATATATATATAATTTAAAAAAAACACGTGGATTGCAGTTTGCTCATAACCTAATGGTTCTATCATGTACGAATAAGTTGATAAAATCCTGTTATAATGTCATTAAAATTAGAAAAAAATGTTACATACGCACGCACAGAGAATAGGAAAGAAAATGGAAAGAATCGGCATGTAAAAAATTTGTCAAAGGTACGAAAAGATATTAAAAATTTAAACTAGCGTGTAATTAAGTATATCTTGCGTTTCTTATTACTATTAATATTGTATTATACAATGTTAGGTAGAAGCACTGTACATGGCACTGATGTGTTTCGCAATATATTGTTTAAGTTGTATCACTTTAGAAGCCGGAGGCCGTTACCCTCACGGGAATCCAGTGACAAAATCGGCCGCATTTAATGCTCTTTTTCGACGAAATTACAGTAACAAAGTTTAAATATTACCGTAAAACTTATCACTTTATTAAAAATCTTCATCCTTGTTTTATATCTTCGAGGAAAACATGCTTGAATATAAAAAATATGAAATTTATATTTTTTAATTTAAAATTTTAGAACAATTTTTAAAATTGTTTATTTTAATATTTGAAATTTAAAAATTCGAAAATTTGAAAATTTTACATTTGAAATCTAACTCGTCTAAAGAAATTAAAACTTTATTCTCAGATTTGAAGATTATAATACTGGTAACAAATATAATCTCTGGACTGATAACTACTCTAATGATGACGTTTGCTGATAGATATGATATTCCTTACTTATATTTACCATGGTTGGTGGATACCATGAAAGGAATGACTTTATGTGAAGGACCAGCGCTTCTAAACTTAGCCAATGAACTTCTATCTAACATTACTCTTCCTACTGCAATATTTATACTTACGACTTTCTTTTTATACGGTACAAAAATCACACACGTCCGTATATTATAAAATAACATTACACAAACATTGATTATTCTAATTGCTTAAATTTTATATTAAATTTTAATATAAATGCATTTCAGTTGAGGAACTTTGCATTTGGAATGATGTATTCATAAGGTTTCAACATTGCTGGAAAAATTACCACAACGAAAAACATTCTGCCATGGAAAAAGCTAAAGAAAAATTATTTGCTATGCGTAATAAAAAATTCATATACCAAAATAATGTTAAGAACGAATTAAACATTGGTGTTGAAAGATTGAAATCTGATAAAAAACCTATCGAATTTTGCAATAACATCAATGATCAAGTTTCTGCTGAAACGCGTTTAAGACCGATTAAAAGTACGATTGAAGATAATAATAACTCTATTCGGAATCAACTATTGGATATAACTGGATAATTCATTTTTAAATAATTCTTTCAAATCCAATTCATAGGCAATATAATTAATTTTAATTCGTATATACATTGATTTACATTTTATAACTATAATTTTTCTCTGCTTTGTTACTTTGATATTTTATAAATTATCTTCATTACATATCTCACAGCAATTTTGTAAAAATTTTTCTGATAATAAAATCAAACATTACTTACCACTGAGGATGACTCCACAGCCATTGAATTCGAAGAATGCACAGTTTCAGCACACTTTCTTGCACCTGAAAGACGAGACCGAAATTTTGTGTGACACCAAACATTGTTAGATGTTATCTATGGCGATCGAGAATCGGAAAAAATTTTTGAATATCGATCGATTAAACAAATCAATATCTTATATCACTTTAATTGTTTGGTAGTTATTCCGATTTATAAGTAGCATTTGTTAATTTTAATTTGCATATATGTAATTTTAATATGCATTAATTTAAATTTTATAATCATAATTGTTCAATCTTTCTTACTACTCCAATATAGTATATATCATTTTTATTAAATATCTCACAGTAATTCTGAGAAAATTTATCGAATAATAATATCAGGCTCTTACTTACCAATAACAATTACCTTCAAAATTCGAAGAATGTACAATTTCACCACAGTTTTTTGCACCTGAAAAACGAAACCGAAATCTTATGTGACGATACACATTGTTAGATTATCCAAGATGGCGATCGAGAATCGCAAGCAATTTGAATAGTTGAATATCGATCTATTGAAAATCAATATTATGTAGTACGTAACTACTGAACTATAAATCAGTATTCTATAGTAAATTATCACGAATTGCATGTCTCTTAATAATTATTTGATAAATATACTGAGCCACATTTTATGTATTTATAGAAAATTTAGACATGTAAATGCAAAGATAGAAAATATTTGAATTATAGATCTAAAGGTATAAAGTATTTGAAATACATGACTATATATAATATTCATATTATATTCACTAAATTGTGAATTTACATAAATGTATTGTATGTGTGTATTTGAATATGATAAGAGATCATACTAATTAAGATTAAAATCAGATATTTAATTAAAAATATATTCAACAATGTTAAAAGATTGTAGCAAGCAACAGACGGTGTCTTGGCTTCTGTAAAAGATATTTCTCAGTATCTATATATTTTTATGCCAATTATTATGTAGCTTGAAATATCATTGCGTAATTATCGTTTTGTGTGCACTTACCAATTTGTATTCAACAAATTCAATAAGTTTCTTTGAAAATTTATGGAACGGCATAGCATACCACTCAACAAAACTGCACAAAAAGATGGAAGCTGCGTGTTAATTTGAAAAACTTTCATTGCGCAGTCTAGGAATATCGATACATCCGGATCAATTGCAATCTTTTCTATATACACTACTAATATAATTTTTCTTAGATTTTTAGAATACAAAATCATGCATTCTTTATTTTCAACATTAAATACTCCACAGTAAATTTTGTTCTTTTCATAAAAAAATATGAAAATTAATTGTTAACTTTCTAATTGTGTCACATCTTATTCGATATATCGAATTAGATTTATCTCGATAGTTGTTTAGAATATATTAAAAATAAGAAATGTTATATTAAATAATATAATAATATAATAAATAAATAATTATAGTAATAATATAGTTGAAGTATGTTTGGTGAAATCAAAATATTACGTTATCTAAATCAATTGTTCCCGCCTAAAAGACTAAATGGCGGTAAAATAAGTACACATGCGTAGTCGAAAGTTCAGTTCACATTGGTGCAGGATAAATCGTTGTGCTCACGATGTGCTTGACGCTCATACAAGTTGTGCGCGTGCCGGTAATAAACCGTTGTTTGGTATAACGGTCATTCCGTTAAATCTTTGCGTCTCTGTACATAAATTTACTTGTAACTGTTTAAGTAAAGTTCGTGATACTCAGAACGTTGCGTGCAACCCACAAGGAACATAGTGAAAGCGTGTCCATCGTTAAAAAACCGTCAAACGTCCAGTAATTCGAACGGAATCAAGGTATGTATATTTTCTTTGTGTTCTACGTGCATTGACCATATTTTTCTTTTTTCCTATAAATTGATAAACGTTCGTATGAATAACCACGTTAAAAAACGAGATATTTCGTATACTCGAGAAAATAAGATGCTGTTAAACAGATTTATCGAAGGAAATAGTAACGTAACGCATAGTTTATTTTTATACGTACATTCTTAGTACAATGAGCTCACAGTTGTACTACTTTTGTTGTTTACCGCGGCACAAAATTATAATATGTTTAATCTATGTACAGACATATATGTACGTATAGGTTGTAATGCGACCATGTCCCGCGTTACATATACCTGTAATGTCTGGTCACGTGTTTTCGTATTCAAATAGCTCATATATACGAAAACTGACATTCTATCTACTTGTATTCGTCTCATCGTGAGTCATGTTCATGCGAACATCGTTTTTGCGAAACATAACCTGCCAGTCCACGATGTAAAAGCGTAATTCTTTAAGTTGTGCAATATTGTAGAGGTTATAAATGATAAAACTTAAAGAACAAGGATATCCTTTATTTATACATAGCTTATTCTTTTATTGCATGTATGATACATTAATTCCAATGTAACAAATAACAAGGATCAGGTAAAAAATATTACAATCAAGAAAATATTATCAGAAAAATGCGTTTCGTTTAAATAAACACTCGGAGAATAGTTTTGCAAGCGTATATATTCGTCTTTTTTTCCTTTTTAAATCATTTTATCATTGAACTAGCAAAACTTAGTCTCCGGGTATGTAGGAGATGCTTTCATTTAAAGCATCCTTATTTTGTTTCTTAAATCTTAATGGACGAATTGCAATTCACAATCCTCTGTATATGATACATTTTGTTGGCATAATTCCTCTTTTGTTTGCTATAACAAGTCGTAGCAAAAGCTAAATTCTTGCAAACACGCATATCGTTGCTTGTATTGGCTCGAACAAGTTTACTGCTATGCTATGCATATTACAAACATGCTTATCTTTCTAATTATAAGGCGATCGAATTATGCTATAGGCATCTATATTACATTACAATCTGTATTGAAATATTTAAGCAAAGATCAACAAATATTGTCTCAGCTTCTACAACGCACAAAAATATTCTTACTTCAAATCAACTCTCACATAAATTTAATCATATTAATTGTAACTGTACAAAAAGAAGACCATATTAGAAGTATATTAAAAATATGTCTAAAAAGACAGACTAGAAACAGTAAGGTTTTCCTTTACTCGTACAGTAATTGACTAATCCGACTGCAAATCAAAACTGAGGTAAACGTGTACTCTGTTCTACTTATCAATGAATAATACTTCTTCAGTTCAGACACCGTACACTCCTCCCACACATATTATCTCATTACTCATGTACCTGCAAATATTTTACTTTATAGTAAAGATCTATATGAAAAGGGGATCTTTGAATTATCTCGATAGGGCAATAAATTTGTGCAAAACTTTAAAGATTTGGAAACTCAAAGATACAAGAGGTATTACTTTAAAGCTTATACATCCCTCTTGAACATATAGTTCTTCACTCATCCATGTATATTTTCTTTGTCAAAGACTAGAGATTGTTAGATAAATTGTACAAAATGTTGCATTTAGAAGGTTTGCCAAAAATTAGGCTCCTTCTATACCTTGCCATGCTTTAGACCGGTCCAAGTTAGTCCCATAAATTTGACAAACACTATGCAACGCGTATTACCTGTTGATAAAACAAACTGCCTTCGAGGTGGTCATTTTCGACTCTGATATCGTTTCTGAAAAAATACTCTCAAAATTGCCTCAATGTCGTGTACCCTGTTTCCATTACTCCCAAATGTCAAACTTCCACCTATATGCTAAAGCCTTCTTACTTTACAGACTGCGAATAACAACTTGACACAAATTGATTGCTCCACACAATGAAAATTCCATAGCTCACAAAATAGTTCATGGTATTGAGCTGCCCATCAAGCTGACTCACTTTCTAGTCAGAATAAATCAGAAACTACACAATCAACTCCTGTGACCCACTTCCCATCATGGATGAATGCAATCACCTTTGGTTTGGAACACGCTTAAAGAGGCGACGACATCGAAACGCTATATTGTAACTTTTGGAAACGACCTTAGACCTCGAAGGCTTCCCACTGCTACGCTATCATAGCAGCAATAGGGCTGAAACGCATTATTTTGCTGAGCAAGATCCATGCAACCGAGGCAAGGGCGCAAAGTGTAACGCCACCCCATCCAAAGTCCATGCTCCAGGAGCTGGTGAATCGTCTGGCCTTGAGAACATTACGGGGAACCGGTCCACCAATTACACCATCCTCAGGGCCGTCGGGTAATCTAGTTCCCCGATCCTGAGCTCTCTTGAAGTGAATTATCGTCAGGGTGAACAACGCGAACGTGGCTAAAACAATTGTTTCGTATTAAAAGGAAACTTCTTAATTTAAAGCAGATGATTATCATTAACATGAAATATTTGAATAATTTTAGAAAATTTTGAATAAGTTAAAAATAAGGCAGATATTTATCTTTATATGGACAATGAAATTCTGTAGCAAGCAGTTTTGCATTTTTTTAAAAAGAAATTCTGCTTACAAAAGACTTAATTGAAGCAAGGGAGTACAAAGAAAAATAGATTCTGGAGTGTTTGGAAACGTCTTATCGGAGGTGAGAGGTATTTGCCTTTTATCGTACTCAACGGCGACCACTAATACCAAGAGGGAAGCTCCTTCGTTGAATAAGAAAATATCTTAATTATTCATGAAAAGTTATTGAACTTCCGATAAAAATGAGTTGATTGCGTGACACAATCGAATACATGGTTCAACGAGGAAATGTAAATTGAATTGCTTGTGATTATCGATTTGTAATTTCATTCTTCACACCTATTACTTTCCAAAAGCAATTTTTCGTATTTACCATCGACGAATAAAGAGCTTGAGAACTTTTTAACAATGTATTCCTCTCTTAAAACAGCTTATTTTGCGGTCGACTTACTAAGTATGCAGAAATCCTTTTGCGGTTACCAGGTTTCCCGCAATCACGATGCTCCACATCGATCAAATTTATTCGGCTAATGGCGATTAACACTTTAATGTCGCTTTAAAAGCTTTCTCGGCAACAAACTCACCTGCTAAAAGATACATCACACCGGTAACGAGGACGGCCGATATTTGATGTCTGCAGAGTCCAAAAAATCCAATGAGAACTGCTGTGCCCAAGATAATCAGACAGACTAGAGAACAGGAGATACTCAAGTTCTGCATCCCTATGAATGAACATGAATTTTTATCGTTTAGAAAAATATTAAAATTATTCTATGAATCGTGTTAAATATAAAATCCATAGAATCTTCGATGCACTTTGCTAGTATCATCAAAAATATTCGTCAGTTATTAGAATTTTTGAGGAGTAAATAATTCAAAAGGAAGAAATTCTCTCTCTTCTGGATGAAATCGATTGAAAAATTGCAACATCTCGACGACAAGTAATCTCGACCCAAATGTCGCAGCTATTCTTTCTTCTCTGCAAAACATTGGAAGCTACACTGTATCGATTTAATTTTCAGTCGCCGTAAATAGAAATCAATTTAACGAGGGTGATCACGTCACAATAATCGTGGAGGTAAAGGAGAGAGAATAAAAGTGAAACAACTATACTTACGATTCTGCCAGGCGGCGCGGATCTCCTCGTGTACTTCGTCAGGCGTCAAGTAGTTAATGCACCTCCCTTGCGGAAAACCTACCTGACCCAGTAGTCGTATTTCCTCCTCTGAAACACGAGAAGTGAAAAAAAGAAATGACGTCATTTTCACGCTGTTCCTTGCGCGACGTGGAACGAAATTGTGAACGGGGTGGATTCCGCTGGTTTCCACTTCTATCCTTACTCTACTCGACTCGATTTTTAATTAAACGATCTTTAAAAGCTTTCCTTCGTGTGGTGAAATTTTGATGAAAAAGCTTGGAAACATTAAATCCCGTATTTAGTCTAAAGAGTATCAAATTGGAGAAAATGTCACTGAATTTTTGTAGCTCTACGTTTATTATACATTTTTGTGTATGCGAAATCTTAATTATTTAATTTGAAAGAACCTTTATTAATTTTTTATGTATGCCCTAAGGTTTAATTGGAAACTCGCTGATTTCACGAGTCGACGGTAACAAAATAACTTGTAATAAACTGGAATCGATCAGTTGGAAAAAGAAAATGAAAATACAGAGTTGGTGTTGTAATTAGGTGCACGCACTGGCCTTAATTCAAATAGAAACAATAAAATGTTGTATTCCCGTGTGGAGAGAGCCGGTTTACACAGATTTACGTGTGATCAGTTAACTCGATACTGGAAATGAGTAGTCGAATTAAGTCTCGGGGTCAGGAGCGCCGAATAGTTGGAGCGTGAGATTCGATATCAGATGCCGAATACTATCGGCTCGTTGGAGAGGATGAACCTGAACGTGGATTTCCGTGAAATGTCAGGAAGACGGGGGGTATAGAAGGTCGTGGAAACTTGGAGAATTGAGCAATAATAAATCCTGAAGCAGAAATAGATCGATCCAAGTTCAGCGGGTCTAGGTTGGCTGTCCTCGTGCCTCCTCTTTCATTTGATAAACTAGCAAAAGAGTTCCAACATAAATTTGATAACGAAGATTTGACATGTGATAAGACAGATAACAGATGAAATATCATTAATGAATTTCCATTCATTCTGCATTCTTTTAACAAAAACATTTCAAGGATGTACTACTGGATTTCAAAGATTACTATATTTACCAAACAATTTCTAGAAGTATAAAATAATTTCAGGATGTGCAGGTCGAGAATATTAGACTGATTTTCATAAAGACCCAGTACATAAAGCAGAAGCAGTGCGTCGCCTGATTTAAACAGCAACGTTCCGTGCTTGGCGTGACCAGAAACCATCAGAGGAAGTTCTCCAGGAGAAAGAAAAAGAAATCTGAAGGAACAAATTACATAGGCACACATTTCCGAAGGTCAAGTTCATTTAATAATAAAAAGCCATCTCATTAATCGTAAAAGACTTACTAATTTTTTTTTTATGAAATTAATATTTTTCAAAATAATCTTTTCTTTTCTCCTTTTAATGTTTCCACTTTCTCACATACAAAAGCTTGCAGCGCAAAGAACCGACGATCCATGAATTCAAATACTTCATACCGCAAAGCTGCTTCAACTTGGATCGAAATAGTAATCGCAGCCTTCCCAATTTTCCCTTGTCCCCGATGTGGCGAGAAAATTAAATGTTCAAATCATACAATCGACAATGAAGGTCTATCCACGCGGGCAAAAAGAAACACGGCCGTCAGAAGCAGAGAAACGTTGAAATTTCAATTGTGATGTTGGACTTTCTTCTCAATTAAACCTTTTCGACGGCAACAAAAACCTGACGAGTCGATGAAACATTGAGAAACAAGGAGAACAGATTTCGTTATGCTGCGTTGCAATTTTCGGTATTGTGATGAATCGTCTTGAGAAGAAAAGAGTGTATGGAATTTTTTGTTTAATGAGATTGCTCGCTAAAACACAAAATAATTGCATCGCTCGTTATGGAGTGCAAACGTAGAAATTAATAATAAAATTATTGATTTCACGAGCTGTACCGATAAGCGAAAGACCAATAATCTCTTTTGTTATCGAAGACAAGCAACTATGCATGTCAGAGAATGGTAGAACGATTTTTCATAAATTGAGCCAAGTGCATAGGTGGTTCTTTTTATAAGCTTTTTTCTGGCAACGTTATACACTTTCTCCTGATAAGATTATATCGTAAAGATAGGCAGACGGATCTTATCGTATTTTACGATAACTGTCTCGCGATTATAGCTATACTTTCCGAGCTAAATGAAAGCAAAACAAGTCGATACTAGCGGCTATCGATTTGAATGTTTATCGTGAGTAATTGTGCTTCGTGATAATGTATCTCGCATTTTGCAAATATTCCATGTATAATATTTTCTGCCCTTCGTAGAATATTTCCTTGATTATCTCTTTTATGGAATAGAATTTTGTTTAATCAAAGGGCACAGAAATCCGGTTTAATTTGAGTTATAACCCGTGCTGGAGCTTCCATGATATCTTGTTTAGTTCGTTGTCTGCGTCACCACACCCTTTCGTACTTTGCCACAATTGACTTTTTCCAGAACAGTTCGTCCATCCTTCCCTAGAAAACGACCCAATTTCTGTCTCTGGATCTAATATTTTCCTTTGGATTTTATCAAACTACTACTGTACTTTCCTGCTTTTTGTAGAATTCGAGAGAATAAGGGCATATATACTACAGGTGGTCAGAAAAAATACTGACAGCTTGAAAAAATCTAACCATCGTATATTCGCTCCTGGCTTGGTATCTTATTTTTGTAATATCGACGTTTCTGTGCTACAGTTTTTTTAGTACTGTAACTCTCTTTTTGTGTTCTTGCATTGTTTTTCTTTTTTTCTCGCTGGCTTTCCTTTTTAACATGCTCGTGCTACTTTCTATTTACTGCTATAATTTACTTTTCAATGAAATTCCTTTTCGATGTCTTTGTATTGTCTTTCTACTGTTGAAATTTCTTCCTTGAAGAGTTCAGTCGTTAAAGTTTGTCCAGTCTCTTCTTTCTGATAAAAGACTTTTTATAAAGTGGTAGTTGATAGCAAGAAATACGTTTGAATACTTTTGCAGCCGCATAAAGTTAATCTTCCTTGAAAAAGTTTCACAAAAGTTTTCGTAAACTGTAAATCTGAACGAATGTTCGCAAATAATTTTTAGTAACATACATGAGAATATGCAATAATATATTTCTTATTTATTTTGTATTTTTACCCTATATACGCATGATGCTTACCAATCGTTGTAGATACTATACTTTAATTAGGAAATATTTAATGAATTAATTTCTGTTTGTTAGGATTTCTGGAATTTCTGTTTGTCCGATACATTCTGCAGTGAGAAATCTAAATCTCAGTTAGGACTGCATAATGTATATACGTATTAGTGTTACGTTAATCTCCATCGAAAAAGAATGTTGCACATATAGCCCTTGGATGTTAATATTAATCAGTGTCATTACTGAAATTCTTTAATCTGAAATCTCGTTATATCATGGAAGCTACTGTAGCATACAGTATCACCATTGTAATGGTTCCTCTGATAAAAGAACAACAAATACGTTCACTCTAACACATATACATTTTTATCTAAATTACAGTAAATCGAATCACTTTGCATTGGAAAGATAGCTATTTTCAGAACTAGAACTTTTTTAGGTATTTTCAAAATTATCTATGTTTGTTATTTTACATTTGCGGTATCCACTATTCTATTCTCTTATTATGGGACGAATTAAAAGTGAGCAAGAGGCATCGATCCGTCACATTTCTTAATTATTTTATTACCACATCGATCTATCATTTTTCGTTTCTTTTGGATGAAAGGTTTAGCATAGTGAAAGTGATTGGCATAAACTTTAGCGAAGGAACGTTCAAGATGTTCATGGTCACAGTATTCCTAGTCAGACAACACGCTGTTTCAGATCATAATCGACTGGTCGATACCTTGGTCAGAGTCAAGGTGGCATCCACCTATAGAACGTCGTTCATACAGAACCGTATCATCGGAGATATGTCGGGACGATTACACATGTATGTGAAAAGGTGTGTGCACATCATTGTATCATTGAAAATTCACGGTCTACCTCAGAACGTTCGAAACAAAGCTGTTTTAAGGAACTATGTATTTAAATTTTGATCTACGGAAACTTAGAGATATTTTTAAAAACATAGTAATATAATTGTTTTATCGGTGACGAATTTTTCGAACGAGATTCGTGAATGAAAAAAACTTATTCAGAAGCTAAGAGTAAATTAAAAAATCCAATAATAGGTGTGGTCTAAAATATCCGTGGAATTTTTTTATGATGTCAAACTATTTTCTGCGTTGTAAGAAAATACCTGTTAATCAGAAATGAACTCACTACTTTACTTTGAATTTTATTTATTAAGTCACTGTGTCATGAAAGTCGATCTAATACAATTATTTTCTTTAATGATGTATGTCTGTTCGTTAAACGTTTCAAAATTCTCACTAGACTGTGATGATAAAATAAAAATTGAGTTTTCTCTCAGGAAAAATCTATAGTCAAGGAATAATCAAAATCCAACAAATCAGCCGGTACTCACCAGTGAGGGAGACGCACATGATCCAAATACCGCCGTACATTGGCACGAGGAAGGTAGCTCGTCTGCTAGGATGATGATTTCTGTGACCGGGAGTTTGCTCTAGCATCGCCACCTGTCCATCCAAGTACCATTTAAGTGTAACATTCGCATGGGTCAAAGCCTCCTTGTCCCAGCCAACTTCCTCCCAGTGATCCGACATTATGGCACCACACAATAATCCGGTCGCTGGAACAGATATGAAACACGTCTCTCTATATTCAACGTTGTATATCGACGTTCCTCTGCACAAGAATGCCCTCGTTACTTTAAATCTCCTCGATTCTATGATCAACCTCTCGGCAATGTGCATATTGATAGAAGGAAAACTAACGAACTTTAACAGTAGCTATCATTCCCAATGTTTTCGCGAATTCTCAAAATCCTCTTAGAAGGTTTCAACGCTTGTAAAACCTTTGTGATCTCGAAGATACTCGCGAGTAATATGTTATAAATTCTTTCAGATACTAACTTTGTAATGGAACATCTGAGTGAAGATTTGTTATACGGGTTGATATCTCAAGCATGCGACTATGTACTGAATGATATTACTTCAACTATAAAGAATAAACTTGATTGGTGATGATTGTTTCGTAACAGAAGCACAGTCAGTGTATAAGATAGCCAATTACCACAGTATGATAGTTTCTGCGTGTCATTTGACCTTCCGAAGAAGCTAACTGCAATGCTGGTAAAACGCCGGAATAATTTTCCTATTGGATGCGGCTTAGGTTGTAGCTATAATAGATACGTATTCTGACGAATATATCAAAGCAGTGAAATATATTTATAGATTCGTACGAGTGTATGCACTTTGGTCTTTAAACGTCTCATCTGTCGGAACAGCAATTTGTCAGAAAATGCATCCACTGTAATCGTAGTCCATCAAGCGGTAATAACTACAATATTGTTGCAACAGTTTCTGTCATAAAAAGTGAATCTCCTCTACTTAAGGAGATACAAGAAGATTCTACGACGTTCGTCGGGATTGACGGCAGTAAGTTTCGCGTTTAACGAGGAGCCTTGAGAAGAGCGTCGTTTTCGCGCCATGGCTAAACTGCATGCTATAGGATATTTCATTGCATAAGAAAACTGACGTGAGCAAGAGCCCTCGAGCATACTAGAGCATAGGAGCACTTCTCTGGAGTGACCATTCCTCACCGCTGAAAAAAAAAATGCACGATACAATGAATTCAACCGGTGGTTGTTGACTCTTCTATTAAGGAAGCTTTTAGGCGAACAAGAAGGAACATTAACAAAGTATACGAACGCGCGAGAGATGATTAAATAGGCCTGGATGAAGTGTTTATGGAAGCAAGTCACATGGTACGACGATGATCTAGTACGATATACGATATGCGTAAAACAGTCTGCATATTCATATATATACATATTTTTGTTAGATTACACTGTTTGGTGCGTCTTAATGTTACGATTATACGGAAACATGCGACGACAATTGCTAAGAATAGATGTTATCTGCGTAAACTACAAATGTGATCAAACACGATGACGCTGCAAAGTACGACGTTTCGCTTCGGATCGGGAACGATAGAGCATCATTATCCACGTGCTTTTCCACTTAACATCCGCCCTCTTAATATACACTTCAAATATCGAATTAATCGATGCACCATTGAAAACGTACACCGGTATCAATTAACGCGATGGAACGAGGATGAATCTACATATTCATTGAAACTCCTCTATCAGTCACAGTATATTTTTACACGTCTTCGTTTACCACACAGACTAAGGACACGACGAAAACATGTTCTCGATTATCGTAGCGTTTAAATCGTGCCTCGTAATGGCCCACAGACACGCTTCTCCGGATCAGCTGATGGTTAACAAATAGGTCTGCACAACACGTTCTACATCGTGCAACGTGCGTCTAGGAAACCAACCGCGGATGCGAGCCAACTTATTAGATTATTTATTACGTAAGATTGATTTTGTCAATTGAGCCGGTTTAGGGAATCCATTCGGACGGCCCAAACAAAAACACGTCGAGCGAAGGAAAGGGGAGTCGAGCACGAAGAATCGTATCTCAATTACCTGCGAAAGTGAGAGCCAACGTTGCAACGAGGAAAATAAGACGTGGAGCTGGGGCCCTGGGTACACGGGTAGGCTCCATCCATGCAGGTGGTGCCCAGGGCGACCGCTGGCAGCCCACTGAAAGCCGCACAACCGTACCGACAGTTGCCAGTTACGCACTGACCAATCGACACCCCCGGAGCTCGTGGTGTTTTCGGTGACTCTCCACCGCTATGAGAGAGCAAACGATCAGCACGCCCTCTCCGTTCTGCGTCGAAGCGCACGAAAATCGACCGACGTACCACCCAACCAACCACCCCACCCGGATGCTGCGGACAACCCACTCTGGTGATTCTCTCCCTTGTTCCTCTCCCTTCTTCTCTTGTTTCCTTCCATTATTCTATTCTTCTTCTTCTTCTTCTTCTTCCCCTTTGCTCGTTCTTTGATTCGATGCACTCTTTTTTGAATTATTGTTCTCCTTCTAGGTGGTACTATTCTTGGCAAAGTTTGTTAAAGACGACGGTGGTTCACCGTATTGTCGTTTTTTACTACTGTTTTTTTGAACTGTGAAGAACTCTTTCTTTCAAGTGTGAAACAGCCTTTCTAAGATAACTCTTTTGAGGAAGCATGCCTTCATAGTAAGATTGTAGTTGTTAAAGGTTTAACGATGCGCTTGATATCGGATGTCTCCTTGGGAGTTTTAATGTCAAATTAAGCTTCTTGCGAAGCTGGATATAATTGGGATACCTAACTTTCTTCTAGAATTATGTGATGTAGAAACTTCAGTAATATCTATTACTAAGCACGGATCATACAAACTTTGAACTAGGAACAAAAATTGCATGACCGCAGGTTGTGGAGCTAGTAGGTCGCAAGAAGTCATTAGCATCGACGTTGCATCATTTCGCGGGATTCTGTTATAAAGGTGAATCTTTGCTCGTTAGCAGGTTGTTTGCAAGAGAATTAGGAAACTGCGATTGTCACTTAACGAGCTGCTTACCTACCATTGTTCTAACGTTAGTAGTACAGTATTCGATATTTAAATGCCTTGCTCTTATCTGAAACATGTCCGAGTTACTCACGCGCCACTCATCTACAACTTGCTTGCTGCCAAGTCGAATTCGTGCGACGTTCTACGAGATTCACTTATTTATTTAGTCAATGTTAATATTAACTAAGAATATATTGCTGTGGCGATAGATATCATTTGCGTAGAAAACGCGACACGTATCGCGCGTAGGTGGAATATTCTGAACACGTTTTAATTGCATTACTGATATCGGACCATTCTCGTGGGCGGATAATCGAAGAATATTCTTTTATCAAAGTCTTGATCATCGATGTGGATCGAATGTTGGAGAAATCACATTTTATAAGAACGCATTTTTCTGTATTAAGTTTCTCTAAACAGAGAGTAAATTTTATGCAAATTCATATTTTTAAAAGATCCAAACGCAAATTTGCATTTAATCCTCTAAATATTTAATCTGGAAGTTTTATTTTTTGTATATTTAAATTTTTCATAAATGCATAAAAATCGTAATCCACTTTGAAAACAGCAACGGAAAAAAATCAACAAAAAAATTTAATTTATCAGATATAATCATATTACGCGATAACCATAACTAAATAAGTAACAATGCATCTGACGTTATAGATGGCCGACGTTGCCGAAAACGCAGCCTTCACTGACCCAGCGACCGCGATCTCCCATGGCAAACGGCATCTCTTAGTCCGGGACTACACCATGGCTGTAACCGCATTGGCACAAGCATGTCAACTGCTCGTCGAAAAACACGGAGACACCGCGGACGAACTCGGCGAGCCTTATTTGCTTTACGGTCGAGCTCTTCTTGGTTTAGCGAGAGAGGAAGCTGGAGTGTTGGGTGGCGGAGTGCCGGGCACAGAAGAAACTGAAGAAGACGATGAAGAGGACGAGGAAGAGGCTGAAGACGAGAAATTGAGCAACGTTGACGAGAAGGAAGAAGAGGAGACTGAAGAACACACAGACAATGGAGCAGTTAACGAGGCAAAAGAGAAAACCGCCACCGAAAACAAAACTGAAGAGTCGGAAGCTGAGCAGGAACTCAAGAAACCGGAAGTTGAGAAAAAAGAAGAGAAGGTAGAAACGAGCAGTGAAAAGAACGAAACAGAAAAATCGGACTCTGATAGGACTGAAGATAGTAAAACGGCGAAACAAACGGTCGAAAAGCCAAAAGAAGATGAGAAATCTGCGGCTGACTCCAGTAAAGATACAAGTAACGCTAATGGACCTTCTTGTTCAACTGAACAAAATGGGGTTGCCAAGGAAAATGGAGAAAATGATGGTGAGGACATAGAAAAGGAAGACGAAGAGGATGAAGTTAACAATCTACAGGTATGAAGATTGTTTAATTTAATTTTCTTCTTTCATTGTTCGTATATGATTATATTAAATTATTGCATTGCAACACATCTTGTAAAGAAACTTACCTTCCTTTGTTGTTTATTATTGCTCATTACGTAATTTCAAAAGAAATTTAAGCAATCGTGTTAGATCCTCGTTTAGAAATGTCTTCTATCTTATAAAACCTCTAATGAACAACAAATATTTGCCCTTAAATTGAAGGTTGCCTGGGAAGTGTTAGAACTAGCGAAACTGGTGCTATTAAAGCGTGGTCAATCCGGTTGGAAGTTACTGGCCGATGCTTATCGACTCTTAGGAGAAGTGGCCATGGAAGGAGGGAACTTTCAGGGTGCTTTGAACGATCTACATCGATGTCTGGAACTTCTGCAACAGATTGAGCCGCGAGAGCCAAGGGCGATAGCCGAAATCCATTATCAGCTTGCATTAGCTCACTCCTTGGGCAACGAATTTGACGCCAGTATTGAAGAATTTAACAAAGCTACGGAATTGCTGGATTCGCGTATCAAAGATTTGGAAGAAATGAAAGAACCTCCCAAAACGGACGATTCTTTCTATACGGTAGAAGGGGAGATTCAAGAACTGAAAGAGTTGCTCCCAGAAATCCAAGAGAAAATCTCAGATATGAAAGACTTTAAGCAGGAAGCTTGCAAACTCGTCATAGAAGGTATCAAAAACAAAGTAGCTGGTGGCTGTTCAAATGGTGCTGGACCAAGTGGTAGCAACGACTCTGCACCTAAAGTTCAAAAACCTGCTAGTGATATATCTCATTTGGTGCGTAAGAAACGGAAAGCCGAAGAGTCAGAGACAGAGATTACATCGCCATACAAAAAGCCGACGCCGGAAAAAACTGTTTGAATGAGTTTGGTGCATCTGAAATGTTCTTGGTACCTTGTTACTTCGTTTAGCGGGGTGAAAATTTGAGGGAAAAATTTTTATTGAAGATGGAATTTTTAGCGCTGGACCAAAATAAGATAAAAATTGGCCATCCCACTGGAAAGACTTTGTATACCAGAAAAGATGTTTTAATAGGAATGGATAGAATATACTAATTTGATTCTATCTCTTTTGTTCGATGATTACAGTTCATATATTGTTTGAAAATTTATGTATCTTATTTCTTTCTTTTTCTCGCTATTTCTGTAACTCATGTATTTATTCTATACCTAATCAGGAATTTGCATCAAATAAGTTGATTATTACATCCAAATTATAATAATTTTTACCTCTTATTTTCTAGGACATATTAAAACATTAAAACATAAGGCTGTTTATGTATAAGTCAAACTAATAAACGTTAAATGCTGATTTTTCTAAATGTGTTATAGCTATGGAACGATTATACATCACATTTTAAATAAAACCTAGACTATATTTTTCCAATTATAATATAATACAAATATTTTATAATAATCAACTGTTTCATGTGTTTAACATCTATGATCACACTTTTGGACGGATTCCGTTAACTCCATTGCATGTTCATTATATTTAACTATTCTCCTAGCAGTTCCTCGATATCATCCTCTTTATCAGAACTTTCTTGTCGTTGTATTTTCATCTTATAACCAAGCGCTTCCAATACACCCATATTGTAATAATAAGTGAGATTAATTCCAGGTACTAAACGTTTCAATTCCTCTATACTAGCGCGTGCTTTATCAGTATCACCAATGTTGATATAATGCTGAGTAATCGTTGCAAATAAGTCACCACGGCGAACTGATTGTTCCAAATTTGCTCCTTGAGACTCAAGTAACTGACGCACCTGTTGCATTGCTGAACTAGTTTCTCCTCTATCAAACAACCTGTAACAATAATTAATAATATTTCATTGATATGCTCCTTAAATTTTTCTACTATGTATGTATAAAGTAAATATACTTTTTAATATCGAGGTAACGCTTAACCGTTGCTATTCTATTATTCACCAAATCCACTGCTCTTTTGTGGATATCATGGTCTCTTGGGGTAGATACTTTTGCTAAGCATCTACTTGCTTGATTCAGAGCATCAAGAGCTTTTTCATAATTTTGGAATTCATCAACTTCTACTTGCGCACAAGCAACATAGAAATTGGCCAATAGATCCATTGCTTTCCCCTTGGAGTAAAAGTTAATTATATTCTTCAATACTTCGGGTTGATTTTGCCAATCTAATGATTGCAAATAATTCCCAGCCATGATATAGATCTCTCTTTGTCTGGAAACTTGAGCAAAGAAACAAATTTTTTCTGTATCACCAGATTTTAGCAAAGCTTTCATGGCTCTCAGTTTATTACCAGCTTGAGTGAACTTTTTGGTTGCTAAATGATAGTTCCCTTGCTCAAAAGCTATTTCACCTATCCTTTCTAATATAGAGATTCGTATTTTTTCATGATCTACGTCGTCAACTTTATCTAATGTCATCTTCTCGGCTAAATCTTCACTCAGTAAAATATTATGTTTTTGTATCAATTCCAAAGCTTCTAAGTATTTTCTTCCAGTTGCAAGTAGATCTACTGCTTTTTCAATCTGATCATTTTGAACAAAATAATCAGCGCATTTTTCTATCAAAGCAGGATCAGAATCCGCATTGACATCCATAATAATCAATTGCAAAGCACTATATTGTTTCGTCTTAAAAGCAATGTCCAGCGCCTTGTGCAATAAACCAGCTTTGTGATATAACAAAACTGCTTTATCCAACTGATCGTTTTCTTCATAGTACTTGGCAACATCTATCTGCGATTGCCTTGGAGCTAATACAGCCAAGGGCCATAGTTCTTCAAACATATCGTGTTCTTTGCACAGTCGAATTGCATTTGTGTAGGCTTTAGCAATGGTATAGAAATGAATAGCTTGAGCCACATTATTTTTTGATTCATAGTGCGCAGCTAAATGATACGCGGAGGCAGCATGATTAGTTCGCGATACCAATTCACTAACTTCATCTTCTCTACCAAAATAACAGAGTAATCTGGTCATTGCTAGAGTATTTTTAGCTTGTTCATACAATTTCAATGCTCCTTCCATGTCTCCGGTTGATTCTATATACTGTGCATGCCAATTCTTTATTTCTGGGTCCTCAGAATTATTAAGATATGTTAATAGTTCCCTGGGTCTCACAAGCAACATCCTTGGTACTTCAAATCGGTGGCATTCTGCTTTAGTGTACATCTCTATAGCTTCCACTATTTTACCTTCTTGCTCGAGAGCCTTTGCATAGTTGTAATAACTAGTTTTTTCGCAAATTTTATTCTCATTCTTTGCTAACTCTATAGCTTCTTTAAATTTATTACGCGCTTCGAAAAGCTTGCCTAATAGATCCAATCTTTTCGCCTCGCGAAAAAGTCGTTCAGCATCATTATATAATCCTAATTCCACCGCTAATGTACCTACTTTGGCTTCCAAGTTTAAATTATCATCTTGCATAGCTTCTCTAAGAGCCCTGGCTGCTCTGGCTTGTTTCATGTGACCCAAACACAAAAGCGCCATGTTCAATTGCTTTGTTTTCACGCACATTCTTGCTAAACTTTTCCAAATACCTTCATTTTTAATGGATTTAATCGACTTGAAAGCCTCCTCCATATTAGCAACGCTGATATGAAAACTGAAATCTAATACAGCTTTCTTTGTAACAGGATCACATAAACCTAGTTCCTCAAAATCTCTCATGAGCATTTTCGTTACTTTACTGGTCTTCTCTGCTGTTTTCTCAGAATTTAAAATAATAATATGTGGAGAATGAACACCTAGAACTCTACAATTTTCATCTTTAATAGGTTTAATATCCTGAACGACAATTCCATGATCCGATGTAGCAAACATTGATACCAAAACCACAGTAGCCTTTGAAACGTCGTAATCGTCTTCATTGTCTTGTTTTGAGGAGTACTTGGAGTCGCGTGTCTCCAATTTTTGAGCTCGACATACTAATAATCTAGGATCTTCTGTGTCCCAACAATGAGCAGTAACCAGTCTTCCTCTACATTTTACAGATAAAGCACTATCGTCTTCATCTATATCGTTAGACTCGGCAAAGTCGAACTCATGTATCTGATCACTTTCTATATCCCAGACGTACAAAATAGAACTGGGCATCAAGTTAGCCATTGCAACAGTGATAGACACGCAACGGCAATCAGCGTTGCACCGTGCCTCGATGATCTCAGCAAAATCACTGATCGCTTCGTAAGTTGCCATTGCTCTGGTATGCAGCTTCGCTTCTCGTTTACTTAAATCCCAAATTTTTAAGATACCATTTAGAGATGCGACTGTTAAATATTGTCCAGTGAGATCCATAGTAATTGGTTCGCCCTCTTCTGATAACGTGGGTAGCGTTTGAATGACATTACCCTCCATTGACCGTAACTGTATGACTGCAGGAGTTAAAACGATCAAAGTGTGATCATAAATCAATAATTTCTCAGTGTCACAGCTGAAATTGGCGATTGCGGTAGTATACAAAGATGAATCATCGTGAATTCTATAGACCACAACCAGTCTACCAGAAGAAACAGCGATGTATTCTTTATTAACAGCAACAAGTTGCACTTGAATATCAGTTTTCAAAGTGTAATTCTGCTCATTGAATTCTATTAATATTTGACAGGGACTGAGTTGACTAGCACAAACACCATCGTTATATGTAGCGCACATTGGTTGTTGATATAATATAAAAACGTTAGTAATACAATTTACGGCAAGAAGTGGACTCCTTAAGAAAAAAGCACCCCATGTAAGCTGTTTTACTGTTCCATGTATGCTACAAGATTCTGGGACATTGGGCCAACCGTTTTCATCGCAGTCCGTTTCAATTTTACGTCTCCATAAATAAATCGTTCCCAGGTTTGTTCCAGCAGCCAAAGTACCTGTACAATATTGAAGTTAACAATTGAATAATGTATTCCTATATAAGTTACATTGTAAGAAAAATGTTTATGTTACCATTATTTTTACAAAAAGCTATGCTTGTGCAGATTTCCTGTGGTGTAGCCATGTTCCCAGTGGATGAATCTGGCGGAGATAATACGTAACTATCACTAGTGTGAAGATCCCAACAGCGAACACCCAATTCTCCTGTAAGAATCGCTAAAGTATTTGCTCCAGCCCAACACATTGCTGGACCAGTTCTCAATATGTCGTATCTACTGCTAAGTCTCACCTCAACAAAGAACAGTTTCATGAAATTTACGTATTAGATTATAGCAAAATAATAAATGAAATAAAGTGTAGTTACTTTTGTTAATTCAGTCAGTCGGCCAGTAATAGGATCTGTCTGAAAATGTGCTATATTTAAACCTTCTGTCATAACAACTAGAGAATCTCTAGTTGGATGGTGCAATAGGAACTGTAATGCAGCACCATTCGTGTTCAGGATTTCTGTGCACTGTCCTTGGTTATCAACAAAGTATATCAAACCGCTAGTGGTTCCAATATAAAAGGCATGGTTTTCTCTTTGCGTTACAACTGTTGTGGGTGCAGCTGTCCTGGGACGCCAAGAGCTGAACATATCTAATGCTCTTTCATCTCCCGCAACTGCAGCTTTTGCTAGACCACTGAAAGCAGTATAAGTTCTATAATTAATTTTGTCAATATATATTATACAGGGTGGTTGGTAACTGGTGGTATAAGCGGAAAGGGGGTGATTCTACACGAAAAAAGAAGTAGAAAATATAGAGTACAAATTTTTTTTTATTTTTTTTTTAATTTTTCCATCGAAACAACGATCTACAGTGAGATCCGTTATAACGTACCGCATGCGTACCGAGCGAAAATTCAAAGTCGATTTTCTCGAAAACAAAGCCTCAAACGAAAAATTTTTATTCTATATTTTCGACTTCTTTTTTCGCGTAGAATCACCCCCTTTCCGCTTGTACCACCAGTTACCAACCACCCTGTATATTAGTTTTATATCCACCTTATATCTATCATTGATTTTGGTGGAATAGTTTTGAATACTATTTGTGTAAAAGAATCCTTCAGTTCATGGTGAAACATCATTAACAATTGACCTCTTGAGTCAATTTTCCAACCAACTATGGATCCAGCTGAATCTGCTGACACCAATCTTCCCCCATGTTGACTCCATTGCAGAATTATAATAGGATCATGATGTGGTGTGACTACCAAATTAAATTCTGTGCTACCAGTATCACCTGGCCATATCTAAATGATAATTTATAGTAATATATTTTCACTCCTATCATTCTGGAGCATTTTTATTAAATTTAAATGATTATTAACCCGCAATTCTCCGCTTTCCCAACCTGCTGCAAGCCATCGCTTTTCTGGATGCCATCCAAGGCCAGTCACTTGAGCTACTGAATGTCTAGGTGATTCTACATCCTGAGTAGGTTCTCCCTGATCGTCATAAATTGTCACGAAACCACCCTTATCCTGAGAATACGCTGCGACAGCCAGTAGTGGATAATTTGTATGCCAAATTGCGTGAGTACTGATAGAAGCTGTTTCCGGATTTTGTACGCGCGTATCGAAGTAGAGCGACATTATTTTATTCTTACTATCAGTATTGATGTCATAAGTAATACCTAAACTGACATAGCTGTTTCTAAATTCATTAATAAAAACTACTTTTTCAAAAAGATGGATTTTTGCAACTACGTATTCATTAATTCTTCCTAAAGCTTAATTTTGTAAAAAATATTTTAATCATGTTACTGAGAACTTTGGTATACATAAATGTTAAATAATAGTTTGATATCTATTAAAAATGTTGATTAACATGAAGTTTACTGTCACCTGTCACATTTGACAACTCAGAACTAGTTTACAAAGTGTTGCCATAGCAATATGAAAGCCTAACGCCATCTCTTGTATTATCAATTTAAGCACTTACTACCATCTATTAGGAATTAATAGAAATGCTTAAATACCGGGAACATTTAAAAAAATACACATCGTTTCTTGTACCCTTTATTCAGAACAAACATATATATAATTTACAATTATATAATTATATTCTACTATAAACTATTACGAAATCACTACGCTATAAAGTCGACTCAAATTTCTTCATATTAAGTACTTGATCTTCAAGAATAGCTATTCTCTAAAATTTGTAATAACCATTATTATTATCTTATTGCGTATATTTTTAGATTACTTTTAAATAAAATTTACGGCGCTCAGTACCATAAGATACTCCTGAATTTTAGATTCTGACATTGCTTCTGTTTCTGCCAAAAGCGTTTTATATCGCTCCTCTAATATAGAAACTATATTATCCACTTCATTTTGCTTCTTTATACTCAGAGATGTGTACAATTCATTTTTTTGTTTTTGCAGTTGTAAATGCAAGGCTTTTATTTCCATATCTTTGTTCTATGATATAATACATAAAGTAGAACTAATTCCTAGTAATATATCTTAATTAATTTACCTTGATGATATGCGACAGTTTCTTTTCATAATCGTACTCGAGTCTCTCCTTTGATTTTTCTAGTTTTACAACAGCCTTTTTCAAAGTAGAAACTTCAGACATTAAATTTTGATTTTGTTTCTGAGTTTCATGATCCATTTCGATTCTCATTTTATTTAATTCTCCTTTCATCATTGTACATTGTTCAACTATCATTTTCTGTGATTTATCTTCCTGAGAGGAATACAGTACTAGTCAATAATATATTTAAGTATAAACGTATTGAAATATTCTATGATTTACAAAGAAATACATCTCTAAACTTCATTTCTAATTTCATTTCTAAATTTTGTATTTTATTAGTCAGTAATTCAATTTCTTCCTTCCTTCCTGCATCCTTTTTTGATGATTCTATATCTCTTTTTTCAAGTAAATCCTGTTTTAGTTGTAATTCTTTATTCTTCTCTTTTGTAAATGAATCAAATCGTTCACATATCATCTTTATTTTATCTAACCATTGTTGTTCCACTGCTTTACTTTGCTCATCCTTCAAAATATATCTTACAGTTCTCATTTTACAAATAAAGGTTCTACTTCTTACCTTACCATGGCTGATTTGTTCCAACTTTTTAGCTATTACAGCTACAGTATGGTCCAGAGCCTCGTTTCTCAATCGAGACTCGTCCAACTGTTGTTTTAAATCAGTAAGTTGTTTTACTACTATGAAATGATATTCTTGAACAGCCTCTTTGCAGCTTTCATCCATAGAATTTTTCAATTGTTCCATCTCTTTCAGCCTTTAACAATTTACAAACATTTAAGACTTATTGCTTCATCAAAATTGCATTTAATGACATACTAACTTAGCTTTTAAAGTAGTGACATCAGTAGTTAATTGACTAATACTTGAAGATAAGTAATCATTCACGTTTCTGTTGCGATTTTCTGGGTATTTTAACAATTGATTCCTTAGATATTCATTTTGAGCCTGTAATTCTGCAATAATGATTCTCAGTGTATCAATACGCCGCTCATAGGTTTTTAATCGACTTTTTGTTTTACTGTACTTTGATCATGATTCATAGCATGCAAACATTGATTCACTCTCGTGACGTCCATCATACGGTGTTTTAATGACGCTTTACTTCGCTGGTGTTGAGTACATTTTGCATGTGGCTTTAAATAAGTATGGTGAGATCTCATGGTATAGTCTGATAAGTTACTTACAGATGAGCTAATACAGACCTGTATTACATGTTAATTATTCTTTAATTACAATAAATTTCATAAATCGTAATATAGGTACCATATGATACGACTTAGGTAATGGTAGAAGAAATCCATTAGGTGGAGGTCTACTGAAAACTCCTCCAACATGTCCTGTCTTTAATTGCCTGAATAATTCCGTGAGATATTCGTTTCTTAAACGACGTTGCGAAGTAACAGCATTTAATTTATTAAGCCAAACTTTGCATAATTTCGCACTTTCAGCAGATGTTAATGCTAAAACAAAAGGTCTAACACGTGCTAAGGTTTCTTTGAAACATTCGTCCAATTTCATAGCTTCTTCCTCATTATACTCTCTAATTTTTGGCATGTTCTTTTATATCTGCCACTATTTCACTTGCTTGGCCAAAGGTAATATTTCATAAAAATTAGAGCAAGACATTTTTTGACAAGTCTTTGCCTTTTAACTGAACGCCGCTTTTGTTTTTTAACTGGATTACGGATGCAGATCCGCAGTGGCCATGGATCGTAGAAAAAGGTGAAAAATGAACGCAAAATATTTTTTTCTTTTTCATAATTGAGATTATTTTAAAAGTAATTTGAGTCGTACAAAACAAAATCACATGTTACGTGATTATTACGTATACACACATAAGTATTTATTCATATCCATTATTAGTTATTATTATTTTTAATTATAATTTATCTGAGTTCAATCTATCACTGTATTTAATAAATAGTGTATTAGAGTGATAAGTATGTTCCAAACTATCAGACTAGTTTAAAAGTTTAGTAATAAAAAAGAATCTATGAGATATATTAGGTATTGCATACAATTTTTTCATAGCTGATCAATATAAGTTTTGAAAAATTTTCAAAGAGATATCTCTAAATCGAGTACAAAAAATATTTGCACATACTATGGATATAATAAGAAACGCAGATAGTTAGAAGCATATGTGATAAGCACAATAGCCAAGAAATATGGTTATTGAGCTTAATTACATTACAATAATCCTTTCATAGCCAAGTATCACAGAACAGCTCACAAAATGACAAAGCTCAGTGACAATCATTGTCACAAGTTCATTCGTCCTTAAGCCAAGTATTAAAATAATCATTCCTTTTCTTATAAAATTATATCCTGTGCATATCGCACGGAGTATCACTCTTTAATATCTACTTTTACTTCGCTATACCTACTTACAAGATAAAATTTTACAATTTACTAAATAGTTTCGTACTTTTCATCAGCCTATCGTTCCGTATTCGTTTCCTGTATTGAAGTTGGTCATTGAGATCTAAAGCAGAAATCTGCAAATACTCATTTAAAATACTAAACTCGACTATTTATCTTGATTTGATTCTCCGTGGTTTGTTTTAATTCTATAATCTTCCCTTTAATGGGCTGAATATTTGTACCTATCCATTCATCGATCATTGATGGAAAGAAAATGCTTTCCATCTGAAATCTTAAATATCCTTCTAAGGAAGATAATTCTAATAGTAGTCTGTAAAAAATATTTTCGATTTTATATCATTTTTGTTCAAATTGCTCTAAAATAAATAAACTTACTCTGTAAAAGCGGGCACTAGATTTTCTAACTGCATAGGGTTTGTGTAATTATTTGCGACTTGCCACGGATTCATCCATGTGGATATTCTGCAAATTTAATATACGACACTAGGTACTGTGGAATATGAGAAATGAAACATCATAATAGCATTTCTTACAACTCAACTTATACTTACTGCTCACTGGAAATAATATTATGAAATTTAGTTCGAAAATTTAAAAACCATTCTATTCCTACTGCAACTTGCCATCCAGGGAAAAGCAAATTGTTAGGTATTGGAGCAGGTCTTGGTTGTGGTGTTATATGCAAAGGATGATCTATATATCCTAAATTCTTAGCCACTTGATTGTGAATTTGTTCAGAATAACCATGGAGCCAGACTTTCAAGCATAATGCTAATGATGGTATTGCAGTAGGCAATAGTTCACATAATGTTGCATAATGATCATACCTACAATCGAAAATCGATAAAATTCATTTAATCGTAAATTTGAAAAAAGAAATTACCTTGACCACCCAGTGAATACTGTTCCTCGAAATTCATGAACTTTATTCACATGTATACCTAATTCTTCTAACCACTTCTCATGATTGCTTATATGGTGTCTTATAATTGGTACATGTTGGGAAGATCCAGTAGCACCTTTAAATGCAGTAGCCGCCCAAATATGGGGAAAAACTGCAGTGTACTTATCCCACAGTTCTAATAAATATTACTTATGTAGTCTTACAATAACAAAATATGGTAAAATTAAATAATAGAAGCCTTACCATGAGGTAGAGCAAAATTATCTCTGGGATTATAGTGCCAGATCATAGGTTCCACATACTTCCCGATGTAATGATCTGAAATTTATAGGAAATGCTTTTATGAAATAATATGTGGCACGAAATAATATGAATAAATTATCGAGATACCGTTCAAAACCTGTAAATCTATCGTTCTTAACATATCATCCCATATGATAATCTTTAAGTAGGGATATGTTTCTTGTACATATTGTGCAATAGCCAAAATATGTTCCAGGTACAGAGATGGTTTTCCATATTTGCTAGATGCAGCACGTTTTATACAAACTGAGCAAAGACCTAAATGCCAAACTTCATCTGCACCTATGTGCAAATACTGTATGTCTGGATGAAAACTAACTATTTGACGAATCAAAGTCTTTACCAAAGACAATGTTCTTGGATTAGATGGACAAATTGAGCTTGGAAAGTGCTCCACTTCTCTCAAGGACCTCCATTCATCATGTTTCAAAACAAACTGCAATCATTTTAATATTAATTTCCAAATATTTATAAATTTTGCAATTTCAGTCTAATTTTAGATACCTCCATATGACCAAATGTTTGTACTAATGGAACAACTGCTAAACCACAGTCTCCTGCAATTTGTAGGATATGTCTGGCCTCCTGAACCGTATATCCACTGATTAAACTGCTTAATCCATTGCTTCCTATATGAGAAAGCTCTCGATTGTATGGAAATGTGTCTTCCCATTCCAATAAAAGTCCAGTGGCACCCCATGTCCTTAATAATGGGAACAACTGCAATATTAATTACGAATTTTTAATAATTAGACTGTTACTGATTGTTTTACTAAAAATCAAAATATCCAAACGTTATGCCGATAAGATATTATATACAGTGATAACTACGTATATATATATAACGGTATGTATATATGAAAACTGTGCCGTGTTACGCATACGAACTCATTTAGAATGTAGATGTTTATCATATATGAAAAAAGCATCGATCATATGGAAAAACCAAATGCCAATAACATTCGAAAAGCTGTGGAAAAAAGTGGAACACCATTATAATTGTTTTTAAATGACACCTTTATCAAAGAAGAAATAGAGTGTAAACAATACGATTTGTTTATTCGGGTAACAGACCTTTTCGAAATAACAGACTCGCGGCGGAGCACCCTTGAGATCTAAGTGAACTAGCCTACAAAAGAAAGAATAAAATTCTGTGATGCAACACTTACTTAATTGAAAGTTTTTTGAATATTTATGCGAACCGATCGGCCGTTTACCTGTGAGAGCCGAACGTCAAGGCGTCCATCTTTCCTCCATTACTACAACGTTAATTGGAGAGAATATGGTATTAAATTCTAATTAACATTTTGACTTAAACAGATTTTAAGAAATATTTTTTTATTCTTTACCATCCATCCAATGCTCTTATTGTTTTGATATACATTACGTATTTCTTTAATCTACTATGCGCGGGTCAGGATTTCAATTTGAACTTTGATTATCTCGAACGATATAGATAACAAATTTATCCGAAAATCTTGTTTAGTAGTCTAATACTTAAGTATAATTCAACGAAAAATATATAGCAGAAAATATATTTTACTATAGTCATATTATATATAGATTGCTTCGAAATCATAATAAGATTGTATCATGTGTGATAAACTTATCTGTTATCTCTGTGTTTAGTATTTGATACAATTGATAGCAATGTTTAACTTTTAATTGAAACACGCAGCAGTGTATACAAATTAGAAAAAGTTGGAATGAATAAAAAAGAAATAAGTTTTCGACGAAATATATCTTTATTTCTGTATACATTTAATTCAGCCTTATACAAAATGTTAGAACTGCACGCGCAATATGAACTTCCAAACGTATAGTACTATTGGTCATGATACATCATGAGAGTTGACGCCCAAGTGCAGTTATTACGACGCATACAATGATGTAATTTTACGACATTTTTCTTCATACATTCCCCTCGTAGTTTATTAAATAAAGTTAAGCATTTTGTTGTTTTCGTACTTAATTACACATTGAAACCTCTTTTGCGGACTTAACAATTCAACAGAATATCATATTCTTGTTACATACATACATATAGGTAAATTGTTCTTGAGTAAAACATTGTTATTAGATCGACACAATACAATATGCATATGTCTACGATCTTGTCCCACGGATGCTGTTCGGACATTGTCATCAATAGTTATTCTAGTTCACGTGTGTTTGTGGAAATATTATCAAACATTTCATTAATGAACACAATAATAGAAATCCATCACAAAATAGGGAACTACTACAACTATAAGCACGCAATTATGAACTACAAGTGCAATGAACACTTGGCACTTTTTGCAGGGTCTGTCATACAGGAAATTAACATAATATTATTGAAAGCTCTATGCACGATTCTTTTTAACAGTTTCTTTCTTTCGCTCGAAATTCATTAAGTTTTAAATTAGTCTATCTTTTGTTCTTAAGAAAAAGAAAAACGGCCAACCAGAAAGAAATTTGTCAAATAGTGATTTTTGTTTTATTTTACACAGTCGTGCGAAATAATTCGCTTGTATATGGATAATATTATCCCTCTTTCTTGCTATATGTTATTTCATTTGTACAAAATTGAATCACCAAGGGATGACTTACACGAGGAATCATGTGAATAAAATGGTGGCTTCTTAATTTAATCTTTACTAAAGATCAAACTTATTAATTAGAATACTCTCGAATCGTGTGACTCATCCTTGGTGTCTCATGTATACAAGTGTCAGAACAGGAATATAATAACAGTCAGCGATATACAAAAATGCGATCGGTCGTTTAAAAAAATTGAGCTAATCTTAAAATTACACTTATGTTACTTTAGGACACGAATAGAGAAATCGGTCACCGTGTGCGCTAGCCTAGATTTCGTCAAACACAACTAAGACAACGGTAGAAAGAGAAAATAGAACATAATAGAACGAACACAATTCTTTTACATTTTTCGCATTTCGAAAATAGATAATTAAAGATTAACATAACAAATATCTATTCTAACACAGCGACATCCCGCCGATCTTGACTATTTCTTTAACAGTGATTAGTTTCTAGTTTATTCTTGATTTTTCAATCATGCGACCAAAACATAATAATATAATCATTCGTCAAAATTGTCTTCTCTAATTTCATTGAAAGTATCTCCATTCATAACCACTTCCTAACGGCATCACTTCAAACGAAAGTTCGAAATTCCATTTTTGAGGCCTTTGTTTCACTATTCTTATTTCCTGTCGCATAGATTATGCACACTCGACCGACAAGCGAGTTCGCGTGAGTCGGACACATGAAGCAGTTTCCAGAAGGGAATAAGCTGCTCACAAAGTTCCCTTTTTTAAAATGCTAAACAAAACTTAAATCTATTTCTCATAATTCATCGTGATAAATAAATTAATTATATAATCTAAAGTTTTACACCTTGGTGTTTCGACCATACTCCAAAATTTGTTTATGATAAAAAAGAAGATACCTGAAAAGGAAAGCTTTTTTCACTGGATCCTTGGTAATGATACTGATGGCACTGTAACCAATGCCATGAACTCACCCTTCGCTAGTCAAGACGTCTTTTAACCTTGCTCTTGTGATCAAATGATCATCACATTTAAACCATTGATCTCTCTGCTGCCGTATGAAGGCAGTGTAATGTCCAGTCTCCAAAGATCCTTCATGATTTATTACCGCGAATAGAGAATATCTATTGTCGCTGAACGCCATATCTTCCCCATTCTTTGGCAGTCCATCTATCATTGCACTGTTATTGTTGCCGTTCCGTCTATGCGACATGAATGGAGTCATATCTAATTGTTCTGGAAACGAGATGAACGTACAGATCTTCTTGTCCTGTATACTAGAGTGCTCGAATCTTTTTAAATGAAAGCTGGCCACGATAGGGAGTTGCTTCATAGTCAATTGCTTGGTACTCTCTTGATACGTCTGACAATTGCTACACTTTATTTTTGCGCTAGATCCCAAGTGTTCGGCCCGCGTGAACCTTTCCAAACAATCTAATAACGAGGTAGGAGGACCAGAACTATCGGAACCTGATGCGCTAGCCGCTGGACCCAAATCCAAAGATATGTCCCAGAATGGATCTATCGTAGTAGACACTCCACTAAAAAATTATTACATCAATACAGATTCTTACACAATGCAAGACATTAAAATCGCACTATGCATTTCAATCGTACTTGCACGCCTGACAAACCACATCACTCTGAAGTCCACCAGTAAAGATTTGATCAATAATACAGTTACAGTGATGTGGATTATCTTTTACTAAGATGGGTGCTGCTTCACAATGCCTATGTAGAACATCGAGCGTGGCTATAAAGAATTCATGGGCATCCTGCTGTTCATAACCTGCTAAATGTCTAGCATGTGTCCAGATCAAATGGAGAAGCTTATGAAGTGTCAGCGGTGCTTTGCTACCCGAGTAAAATTCCTGAAAAAGATGGGATACTTCACAGACCAGGCAACGTGTTGGCTGTGGACAGTGATGCCGGTCAGCAAGAAAGTAATCTCTCAACAGTGGTGTGTGTATGAGAGCTTGTACTATGCAGTTCATGAAACATGTACTTCCAAGATTTATAAGTCCTCTTAAACCTACAAACGTACAGTATTAATTAATATACATTACATTTGATGTATATTTGCACATCTTACCTATGGTAGAATTTTCGACCACGCGCCTTCTGCGTGGATGTTTTCTCAATAATTCTGCCTCTATCTGTGTTGGTTCCCATGATCTATAAAATTCTCCAAAGCTCAATGACTTTGCAGATTCACTCCACTGTGCTTTAGCAACTGCCAATAGCTCCCTATCATATACATAATCCCCACATTGGAAGCACAAGATATTTCCATAACAAAGATCAACAGCTGCAACATAAAGTAAAATATATAATAAAAATATTTGTTGAACAGATTACCCTATTCTATATACAATTACCTATACAATCTATGTATAATTACCTAAAAAATGCTTTTTCGTCTTTGCATGTTCTTGTATATGACCTTTTACATAGCAGCCAAAGAATATACAATGAAGACAAGAATGTAGGCGATCTTTATATGTCTTACATGTGTGACATAAACAACTAACAGCCTAAAAATATAGAAATTATTTATTTACTGTATCAGACAAGAAAGATGAAAAATATATTACTCAAGCTTCTTATACAGATTAGATAAAAGTATTGTTCCAGGAAAGAAATATCAGATACGATGCTAAAGTTTATTTAATAAAACATCATTATGATTACATCGGGCTACGATGCAAATATTCATTGACCCTACGGTACCAGTACAATCATAAATCTATGTACCGTTACTTTACGTGAGTAGCAAATGTGCTAGAGCTTTATACCGACAGAGTAATTCTATACGGCGGCCATTTTTAAATCCATCTTTACAGAAACCGTCCATGAGAGTAATATAATACAAATACTACGTTTTCTATCTTCGTTTACACAAACTTATACAAACAATTTCATTTAGTTTTTCTAATACACTATTTTTCCAAAAATTACTTTAAATTGACAGTCATTTTCCAAACAAACTATTTCGCTTTGAAGTACAAAACTATCTTATAAAAAATGATAATAAAAGACTAAAGGGAAGAGAGAGAAAGGAAAGAAGAAAGGAATTTTCAAATAATTATTATTATATACTTGATAAGTTGATTAACAAGGAACAAATAAAAGATGATATACTCAAAATGGAAGACGAAGAATAATTTTCAAACAAAAGTTATAATAAAAGATCAAATTAGTGAACAGACATCCCATATCCGCAAATGCTTGAAAATAGAAACATCGTTTTCGAAGTTCAATAAAAACAATATGCACCGATTTGCACATTGGGTTGTCACTCTGTTTAGAATTTGCATAGTCCATGACTTAAGATCGCGAGTGGCATTGCAAGCGACAAAGAAAGAGAATGCTGTCGCTCTTCGCAACATCGTAAAGGTCCCACTAATTTCTCATTTTCCACATCATTTTTTGATCACGTATCAAATAAACAAACTATAGATGTACGCTGCATGATGGAAAATAAGAAACAGATGAGAAACATAGAAAGCATAGGTGAAAACGAAAGACAGAAAGAGAGTAAGGAAAACAAAGACAGAACCTTGACCACGAATCACGTAAGAAAAAGATAGTCGCACCTTTCTTACGCGTGCCTCGGTCGACGTGCTGGTCACAAAATAGGAGTGTATCACTTTGTATGGCTGGATACCCTTGGCTGCTTTGAAATTATTCAAGTGTATGCAGCCATGGTCGCTCATCTCAGGCTGGCGTGAGCGACGCTGCAGTGTCTCCTTTTCTTCACCCTGGTGATAAGCGTACAGAAACTCGCTAGTTCGCCGGCCTTTTTCCAAGCTAACCACCACCGCGACAGCGACCACGACGATGAACTAAAGAAGTCTAACCACTGACGCGGCGCAGCAGACAGCAGCAGGCCGTCGAGGACGGGCAGAACTACGTGGAGCTGTCGATTGACGGCGGCAGCAGCAGCGGCGACGACGATGACGACGAAGACGACGGAGCCTACTCTGTGCGGGGCGTAGCACGCTGGCCTTGGCAGGAGCGCGCGTGTCGTTGACATGGAAAACCGCGTGAGCCTTGGAAAAAAAGAGCGCAAGGGTTGCTCGTGTAGCAGTATCGTAGCCAGTCGATCGCTGTCACACTACGACACCGATCTGTCCCCTGATCTTGCTAGAGGCAGACGGCCCAGGAGAAGAGCAGAGTCAGGGATCGAGATACAAACGCGTGCCACCGACTGAAATCGAAATAAACACGATAATTTTTTATAATACCGAAAAACAGGCGAATCACTGGTATTGAAACGTTGAGACTTTTTTTTATAGAAAAGTAACACTTAGAATCTTACGAATCTCCGTACCCACGTTTTTGACACCCGGGTGCTCACAGACACCAGCCGGTCACTGCAGGCGCCGCCGGTACAAGCCAGCCCCTCTTTACCCCCACCGCCAGTCATAGAACGTTGTCAGGGACGAGCTTCTTCTGGGTGCCACGGGTTCTTTAATTTTTCTGTCATTTTCTACTGTTTAATAAGGAAATCACGAGGAAATGGAATGTGTTACAAATATTTGTTAAAGGTTAAATCGGAAATTTATGGGGATGTCGAATGAGATTTCGTGATGAGGTTGACTGATTTATAACGCGGTATGTAATTGGTGGATCGCGCGTGATTTCGATTCTCGAAATCAAGAACGGTCGGATATCGGAATAACAGACTTCTGCCAAGAAACGGTCATGTAGATTTACGTAGTAATTTGTGATTGGCTATTGGCATCTCCTTTTTCAAATTGATTCATTCGTAAGTTTAAACGATTGTTTTTGTTACGTGTTTCACAAAGCAGAGATTGATGTGCAGAGATTTGGTAATAAATGAAGTAAATATAGACTAAATGTAAGTAAACGAATATCATGTAAATACATTATGTATTTTTTATTGTAGATAATAATATATATAAACATTTAGATGACATTTAGATAAGAGTTGTATAGAATTCTATTCTTCAGTACTTTTGATGGCAGGGGCTTGCCAGACCTTAAAGTTTATAAAAGGTACGATTTTATTTATAAGTAGGATATTTATACAAATTCATATTTTCATCAAGATAAATAAAAAAGTGGAGTCTAGAAAAAATTGTAAAATCACCTTTTCCTGCTATATTTTTCTTAAACTTTGATTATATTTCTTAAATTTAATTTAATTTGAATATTTATATGAGAATCAGGATTTGTAGGAAATCCTTTTGTGTTCTTGTAATTCTTTTTGGAGGGACTGCAAGAAACTGTATACGTCCCTGAAGTCCCTGCTTTCCTAACCCCTCTTACCCTAAAGTAACAGCTGCGCATGGTATACATACATTACATACATACATCCCTTTGGAATCGCATTCCCGGTAGCTCGCAAAAGCAAGACCGCTAACTGATAATTCCTTCGTTGCGTGACCCATCCAGATTTAATGCTATTCTACAGCTTCATTGTCTATCAACGATGGTGTATCAATCAGATTAGATTCCGATTAGATTCTAATCTCCTAACCTCAACAAGGATCAATGATTCTGTACACTCTTGTGATTACTTCTTCAAAGGATATAATTTCATTTCAATATATATGTATATAAAGATTTTGCATCATGTTTTTTTGCAAAATTTCTCACTAAACATGTCACTAGAGTAACATGTTAGAATTTTTAGAAGAAGATTTGCATAATAAATAAATCAGTTTAGTACTAGGTATTTATTTATTCTATTTTTTTTCTATATTTATCTATGCCTATGTGTATGTTTTCGTGAAATATTGAAGATTTCATTAATCCGATTTTACAAATTGTATCTGCTATTATCGACTGTGCCGAGTCAGATAAAACAGAGTACTCAGAGTCATCTATTAAGATACTTAGAAAACATCTAGCGCTCGTTCGACGGAACAGAACTGAAGTTTGAAATTGTTCTATATTTTTAAGTACATATGTATTATATATATATATTTATATTTATTTATCTAAACCAATGTGTAATCAATCAGGTATATATCAAATATAACTTCCGTTTCAAGCTAAGAGTAACATAAAAGCGATACAATACCTTATGATGTAGCATCATCTATATGTCCAAAATTTCGTTTACGTCATAATTTCATTTGAAATTTTATTGCTGATATCTGGCATCAGACATGTTTCCTAGAGTTTTCTATTTCCTGAGACACTGACATGAATGAAACTTTATTATAATTAACAGCTAAAAATAGAGCTTAGAAATACTATTATAAGAAGAGGCAGCAAAAATATGATGAGGTATTTATTCAAAAATTATTTATGAGTCAATTATATAACGCATAATGGAGAGTGGCTGAAAATAACGACAACTGTTAACATCTATCTCTTTATTAATAAGGCATAATTTACATAAGCACTATACAATAGCAGTACTACATTCTTCTAAAACACACAGTAATAAAATTATTATCGATATGAATGGCAGTGCATTTTCTATTTGAATCTGTACCGCTATTCTACGTAATGTATAGGGTGTTTCATCAAAAATGATCAATTCCACGTGAAAGATGAAATTCCTCCACACGAATCTCTCATGCGATTTTGAAAAAATCCATGACCCGGATAGAGACAATCATTGTTTCCATTGGTAAAAATAGCATTTTCTGCTATAAACGCTACCGTATACACATTCCACAAATTTTCAAAATCCATGCGAAACAATTTCGTTCTTCTGTGTTTTCACGCAGAAAAATTATTCGTATTATTTATTAAAGAACTATCACTGCTATAGAAAATATATTAATCTTCTTAATATACGGAGATTTACTAATATGTAGAACGACGTCGAAATAATGTAATTAACGTACTTTCGTTCCATTCCGTTTCGTTTCTCGAAAATCACTTAGCCGGGCATTATCATCAACGTAATTGTCATCATGCTACTGATTATCTAATGTGAACTTTTCCTTTGTAGGTTTAAGAGAATGGACTAAACAGGAAACGATTCTACAATCACACGTAAAGCGTTCCAGCCTGAAAGTCAGCTGTAATCGGGCTCAACTGAGCGAGACCCTCGACGAAACAAAACGAAACTTCAATCCAGCTTCTCTCGTAATAGAAAGCATACTTATAAATCTACAATCTACTATACGATAGAACCTTGCTGTGTACTGTCGACACCCGTTTCCGCAGTTAAAAAGCGGCGCAAAGGCTGCTCTTGATTAAAATTCCGGAAGACTGGTCGATCATCGAAACCTTACGGTCTTTCATAACAGATCTTTTATAATATTTTCTAATATCGTTCAATACTGGTTACCGACTACTTGTCTAAGAACAACACCATGATAAGTGTATAGCCCTGTCGGATATGTTTTATAAGCGTGACTTTTTAAACAAACGAAGACAACGTTTGTTTGAATTCCTCGATCACTTGTTAAATATACAATATTTCTTGAGTTCTTAATGTGTAATATTCGTTCATCATTCGGAATTGTTTGATTCAATTTAATGGTTCAACTGCTGTAGCTGGCGAGGAGGGAATGTATGATCGACATTTAAATATGGGTAGTCGGTATGACGCGGTACCTAATGCTTTTAATTTTAGCCAAATTTTTCGTCGACCAGTCTTTCTGAACATCTCGGTTAGCACTTAATCGTCCGACGAGCGAATGGAAACCATCTTCAACAACTTTGAACATCGAACTCTGTCTACGAGTCGAAAGACACTTAATATTCTTTTCATAGTGCGATGACATCATTTGTTGTAAACGCAATTGAATGTCGTGACATCTTTTCAAAGCCACTCATTCGGTATTTTTACGTTCCTTTCATGATTCATTCTATAGATTTTCTACTGGTATTATCTCCAATCTCTATTTTACATACATTTCAAAAATATTATAAACATAAACGTAAAACATAAGAATTAATAATGATATCTCATTAAAATTTTCCATGTAACTTTAAATACATGAATTTGTTTTTCCATGTTTTAGAAAGATAAAAGTCATCATCAACAACTTGAGAATTGCTGGAACTTTTGTTCCTTGTAGTCTTCGTGATCTCCATCTTGGACTGATTTAGGCTGATTGAAAAATAGATGCGATCCGCGGAAAGGAGCTAAAAACAGGTGCTCCCGATGATTCGAGCAGATTAAATCGATTAATCTCAGGTGCAACGAGTATTCTCAGCGCAGTTTTGTAATCTTCTGAGCCTCTCCCTGGGCGTTCGTTGACTCGTGGTTCAGGGCTAGATCCCGACTCCGTTCGTCGCATGTAATAATGTGCGTGCGGTTCACTTTGCCGCAAAACTGGGACGCTGCGTGCTGAAAGAAGAAACAATTGTGGGAAGAGAGGTTGAAAGTGAGATTACCGCGATGCTCCTTTGATGAACGTCTTCGAGTTTCTTTTTTTCGAAAGACCATGCTGGACTTTAAATCGATGATACTCACCGATAGATTGGATATTCTCTTTTTCTCTTTTTCATTAATAAATGCACGTGAAAACGTAGATCTCAAACGCGTGATATGCCGTATGAACGATTCATTTCACACTGGCTCTGTATCTGTTTAATAGTCGGCCTCTAGCTCTAGCTACTGAGCAGAAGTTCGAGGCCATCATTTGATAGATAGTGTCATTTTGCAAAAATTCAGCCTTATAATATTAAAATATATACAAATTCAGCCTTTGTAAGAATTCTTCTTGAAACATTTTATAGAATGCACAAAAGCTTAACAATATTGAATATAGACAGACATTTTCTATAGTGTCGTTTATTTTATTGTGTGTTTAAAATGTGATAATGAAGGAGATGGTCCGAGACTTTTGATCAGTAGTATATGTACACGATTCGACGGGCTATTCTATTTATTCATTAACTTATAGTACACAGGTTCACGCGCTAAAGATACTCGTGCAAATGAGGAATCAATCTGAATTTTCAATAACATACTGGAATCTATAATAATTGTAAGCAATATATGCCGTAAAATGGTGGAAAGTTGCATTCACCAGCGATTACAGACAAATGAGTCATAACGTCACATTTTCCAACGGAACGTAGTATACAGTTTCAATTCATCGTCGCAAATAAGGCCATATGTATTAAAGCTACTCGTACATGTTACATGTGTAATGTACACACTAATTATACATACATACATACATTTATATATAGTATACGTATTCACAGTTCGATTCATAAGGCGATGAGACTAAAGTACTATAATAAATTCATTGATCTTCAGCTTTCTCCCATTTGCGTGATCGACTAATGAAAAAAAAAAGAAGAAAATGATCAAAAAAATAGACATCTCTATTACATAAGGTCATACGAGGATTCATCGTACATAATTTTGTCGCAACTAAAACGATTATGTCACGGATATAAATAACAGATATACAATTACTAGCAGTTATCGTCGTGTTACTAACACAAGGTAATATGGTAACGGGCTGATAATCAATGGTTGTTTCCCTTGAAATGAATCCTCTGTGTTCATATATGTCTAAATAGGATTAATACTTTTGTATTCGCAAGCTGATTGAAGTAATTAGAGGATCTACAAATATTTGACTAAATATTTAACTTTCTGTATGGTCGAATGCCCTTTTTAACGATTGTACGCATTGACGATGCTCTAATTAAATCAAGCAGTATGGACTGTCGAGATGTTTAGCCTGAAAATCAAAATATGCTTCACAATTGTTTCAGCAACAATTTAGTTAAAAAAAATAGAAACTATAAATGTAATACACGTCGTATTAGATCACAATTCGCTTTGAGACTTACAATCAAAACCCAAGGCGTGGAATGTTGTCGGTATCGCGTTACAGAGGATCGATTTCTCGAACTAGAAAAGATCATTCATTATCGCCGCCCTACTGTTCGTTCCCGAGTTGTCATTTCTATCTCGCTGAGCTATGATCCCATTAAACTCATGCTCGTTGATATTTCGTTCTTTTTCAAGGGACGAGTCCTCGACGGCCGGAATTTTCATCGATAATGGCTTTCATCATGGTCTTGACAAATGCCTCATCTTCCTTTCAACACTGTACACGACACCCTACAAGCGCAACGTGGCTAACTTCTTCCAATTTCCCTTTGAAGTCATGCAATCGGACTGGAAGCGTCTTAATTTCACTGGCAGATTTAATAGTCTTCATTGATGATGTTAATTCGAGGTCAATTATGTGTGAATGCGATGGTGTGGCAGCGAAAGTTTCGCCCCATATAAAAATGTAATTCTTTTTGTTCGGCTATTGCGGCCCGAGTTAACGATCAGCAATTTAATTAAACGGCCCGATTAACTACTGAATTAATGAAGATAGAAAACGAATAATGATGAAATCATTAATATATCACGTTTGTATGTAGTGAAAGTTCTGCTACTTTGAAGTTAGAGTTTTTCATTTAATGTCTTCCTCTTCTTGCAGGAGAAACATGAGTGAGTTATCCTCGTTTTGAAAAATTTAGGAAAACATTTTCTCTCTTCCTCTTTTTTTATCATTGAGTGGACTGATATAACATATTGTATAAAAAAGTAAGAATATTAAGTCGTTGCCGACGTTGGAAAAAAAAATAGATTTGTTACTCTTCTTCGCAACAGAGGCCACAATGCAAAAACGCTTGTTGGTAACTGAATTGCAGGAGATCAATTTTGCTCGATGAAAATGTCAAAAATAGCAATTGTAATCAAAAGTGACATTGACTTTCTCTATGGTCTTGAAAAGTATTTGCACATAGCCTTATTTTCCAATGAGATGTTTTTTTATCCAATTTCGCATTTGATTTTTATAGTATTATATTATATATAAATAAATAAATATTTTAGTAATCATATAAACATGCTACTAAATGATGTATAATTTAATGTATTTGTATCTTAACTGATTAAAATGTACACTCTATACCAAATGGCATGTCAATACTTTCGATAGCCACTACAAAACGTTTTACAAGATTTTTATGCAAACAGGCAGTTTGATCTTATGATCCAATTATTCGTTGGTTAGAAGGATTCTTAAGCTTCGTTTTGACAACACCAATTTACAAGTCCCATCGCGAATAATACATAATTGTGAATTAAAACTTTTGTTTCATGCAAAATTAATTGATCATTTAAGGCCATTTCCTTCACCATAGGTATTGTACCCATAAAAATTTAACGATCTTCTGGAATAATAATTTTTCCAGATATATTTAAAGAGAGAGATACTTCAAATACAAGTATCTATGGAATTAAAATATGAAGGTAATAAGAAAAACAAGGAAAATGAGCAAGTACTTATGGCAATCGCGAATGGTCAAGTAATCTTAGATCTCTGTCCTTTTTATCATGACTCCAAACCACCTACGATCATTACTCTAAATGTTCAAGGTCACCAAAAACACTGGACGGGGTATCTGTGCATTACTTAACTGAAAGGATAAAACGAATGTCTTTGGTATACCCGACTGTGTTCGAAGAAAAAAGAACGAGGGAACAAGTAAGGGAGAAAGATGTTACTACACTACGACGAAAGCAAGCAGAATGGTTGATACGGTAGCAACTGCGAGACTAATCCTGTTTGCAACTGAAGTGGGTATCTCCGGCTGCTCCGGTGCGGTTCCGTCCTCCAAATACTGATAACTCTTGACTGCAGTTTTCGCTCTGACTATTCGATAGTTCGGCACGCTGGTGTTTACTCGGTTGGTCAGTATATTTTGCAAGGAATTGGTGACACAGTAAAAGTTACCATTCTCATCGAACGCAAATGTATCCGGCCACTGCATCCTTTCATGATCTCTAGAGATCACCCTTTGGCCAGTAGTGAACGACTGTTTAGTGTCCCACATAGCTACAGCATCGTCAGCCAGCAGTCCAAAGTACAACGCTCCCTTGGCTGACATCATCATTCCATCGGTTTGAGAAATTTTCTTTCCCAATTCCTTAACGTGTTCATCTACGTTGCTTAGGTTGCTCTTCAACACCGATGTTGGTATAGAGTACAAATGGAAGGAAGACAGTGGTGAATAGTATACTTGTCTGTCTTCAACACTTGCCGGAGACAGAGCAATCCCATCGACAGATATAGGCATATTAATGAGATTCTTAGAGACCATGAATCTTACTGCTTCGGGTTTAGCTTTCATAGAATCATGCCTGACCTTCCACGAAGTATTGTTACTGAGGGAGTAGACGATTATGCCTGGATCTTCGCGATCACTGTCTGTGATATACGCCATGCCACCATCCTCGTGATCCAAGACAATGTCATTTAGATGGGCTGTACCGTGACGGGCCACTTGTGGAGGGAACTCGTAGGTTCGTAAAATCTCACCGTTGTTCTCGAGATCCAGGATCACCAGCCTTGGTGGGCAGGTGATCTTCACTTCTACAGAGAGAGGTGACATCTTCCCAGAATCAAGTACCCACATACGTCCTTTTGGATCGATCTCCATACTTTGGACCAACTGGAAGGCGTTGCAGTCTCCAACTTCCTGCATGTCCCAGTTAGGGAAAGCTTCCAGCTTAGGGGCGGTATTGCCGTTCACCACGGTTGCAGAAGTGACTCCCAGCGTCACTGGTACTCCGCTTTTCCACCTTGGTACCGTCAGATACATTTTACCCTTCCAAAATTTGATACCAGCTATGAAATTGTTAGCTGGAATGTAATCACCGTGTTCAGTCGCATAGTTTTGTTTCTCTTCTGACGGCCATATCACGTCGATCGTGTTCCATTGGAAGACCACTTGGAACGGTTCATGACACGTGGTCATGGTAACAAGGAGCAGCAAGAATGCTGAGCTCTTCATTTTTTTTACACTTTATTCGCCCACTTTACGTTCTACAATCTATCACAGTATGCTGTCACTTTTTTTTTTAGTCCAATCACGTGGCAGAAAGAGACAAAGACCAGTGGACGAACCAGTTGAAAACTGATACCCGGAACAAGAGTGTTCGTGGTCCGGCAAGTGTCGCCAGAGATCCGGAAGAGCGTCTATTCTCGTCGACGGAACGGTGTGAAGAATATTCCGTGCGTACCAACTGTGTTGGCTGGCCTGCTTTTGTCAACTAACTGATTCAACACTGTCCACCGACCATTGCTACCTATTCTACTAAGCGTTCTGAACTATGGCCCATCACGCGGAGACGATCGCGGTTTGACTGACGAAGACGCGGAGCGTCGCTTAGAGAGGCGTCGTCTCCCCACCCGACGTCGTTGTATTTACACACTAAGATCATCTGTGCACGTGTACACACTACACGTGTGATCGTACGTGGATAGGGATGCATGTGGATATTGTATGTGCAACAGGAACACCCAGCAAGGTATCCCCACCATAATTTCCACGCAAAACGTAGCTCGGCTACTTAACCGTGCCGAGGATGCATTGTTAACATTCCTGGTTTGAATCAGTATTCGTCATTGCGAACGTCGTTCGTATTGTACCTTAAGTTAATTTTTTTATTTATCGAAACAATTAATTGCGTCGCACGTTTACAATGATTCACCAAAATGCTGGTGACAATATTAATTTTTTGCTCGGTATCTATCTGGTTACGAGTCATAAAATCAATTTCATGCACATCATTTCTGATATAGCACAAAATTATGCTTCATATTTGCAGAATCATTATTCTAATTGACCTTTGAAGCTGTATTATCTTTAAAATAGCTGAATCCAATCTACATTTGTTTACGTTATTTATCTTCATCTTGACACTGAAAACAGATCACGTGCTTTTTATACTACACTCGGCGTCAATATCCAGTAAAAAATATTATAAACCATTCTACTTTGAATATATCGAAAAAAATATTTCACAATTAAATTAGGGAAAGAAAGAGAACCATTGGTCTGTTCTTAGAATCTTGTTGAAAATATTATTTCGTCTAATCTATTATTTTCTTCTTTATTTATTCATTCGCAATTTATTGGCCGGTGATTTTCAATCAATGTCCAGCTGGTAATTAAGTTAATACTCTTCTTAGTATCCTACGATAGTTACTGCGTACGTTCATTGTTACGCTAAACGAAAGACGGTTGAGAATAAAATGGTACTCGGCTCAAAGTTGTAAGGCCGGATCCGCTTGAAAAGGAAACGCTGAAAAGGGTGAGCTTAGAAAAGGTTGTTATGCTCTGCTTTATCTTGCCCAGGATGATCCCAAAAAATCGATTCAACGGTTATTTCTTCGAATCGCACCCTTGTACAACTGCGTTGCTCGGAATCCCGTTCGACTTGTTTTTTTCTTCTTGGTAAAGGTAGGTCATTTTATCAAAGGGGAACGTGATAAAAAAAAAGAAGAGTTGGATATAATTTACAATTCATCGTAAGCAAATGAAGAACAATAATAAAAGAAATTTATACTCCTGTTACAGTGTACTTTACCATCAGTGTTATCTATCTCAAACCAGACGTCAACCGGAAATATTGGTCATAGTGTTAGCATTTCATCGATAGTGTTGCCCAAGTAACCGCATGCAGATCAATTTCCTTGGTGCATGATCCATTGATCTCGATCAAATGGAATATATTAATGAATGCATCGGATAACGGTTACGATCAATAACTATCCTACGGTCTAAGACACTTTATCGTCAAATCTTCCAGAGCTCCGAAAATTCCTCCGCAGTTCCTTAGGAAACAGAATCCATCAAGTTAATTATTTCAAATTGATCGAGTTTAATCTACTTCCTAATATTCCACATAAATGCAAAATTTTCTATTCAATGATGTATTCAATGGAAAACATAACGTATTGGACATTTATATATGGTTAGATACTAATTACATTTTCTCTAATACGCCTGAGCAAGAACCATGATTAGAGCTAAAAGAAAATATTCAATCACTGGTGGCTTGATGAAATTGTTAAAAATAGTTGCCATCGGTTACTGGTGTTTGATGGACGGTTTTACGAGTCCATGAATGGGTGATGCGTATCGTATTTTTGAAGGTAAAACGGCACGTGAAAGGAGTAGAATAATAGTTTGGCAATCGTTCAAGTATTTATAAGAATTCATCAAGAACATAGAATTTGTGAACACGTGTACGGCTCGCGACAAGAATCGTCTATCACGAAGCCAATATCTTTTCAACTTATGTTTTATGTTACAGGTATGACGAAGCGGAGAATCGGGGAAAGAGAAACGATCGGTTAAACGTTACATCGAGCTAAAATTGTGAATTAAAGTTACGAAGAAATTAGATTCCTGTAACTTCGGGGAAGGAAGACTCTAATCCGTAAGAGAGTAAATACATATTAGAGGAATTTCGAAGGTCACCTGTAACAATGATCCATAGAGAAGAGTTTTATTAAGCGCTAGAACGATGACGAGCGAGGCATAACTGTCGACGAATGATCATGTAATGTGTATAACGTAATGTTATAACAGTAATAAAGTGCGTGTGCACTGGTAGTGTATCTGTAATAGGTGTTGGCCATTTCAACATCATGGCCATCCAGATACTTCCAGACGTCCGTAGGATTATTCTTATTCATTGTTTTCATCCGTTATAGAGACTTGAGATGCTTGCCATGTTTCTGCAATTATATAATATACTATATAATTCGTTCCTTATAATTCATTAACGCGAGTCATCACAGGAATGCTATTGATCAGACGTCAGCTTGTTACCGAGGAAAGTTTCACAATCGCAGAATTAAATTATTCTAAGACACTGTTTGACATAAAACGCTTCTAAATATTTTGAATATTCCAAATCTTCCGTATAGCATATCTGATTCGCGTAAACATCGTTGGAATAGGTCATCTTGGATTATTACTGCGAAATATATCATCATCTTGTTTGCATTACATTTCAACATATTTTGATACCATTCACTATACAGTTTATTTTCTAGGCAACTATCCAAGGTAAACGAAATAATCTTTCACGAGCCACCAACGAACTAGATATTATTGGCGAGCTCGTTATTTCAACGACGTCGACGTGCCCGGTGATCAGTAATTTTTTTCGTTTCATCGTCCATTGATTCCAGGTCGAAACGAGTCTGATAGTACATAGCCGCTTTGACGAATATTGCAGAAGACTATTTTTACTTTGATCCTTGAAAATTTCTTCGAAGTACTAGCTTAAAAATCAAAGACCAAGAACAATTTCCAAAGTATGTATTATTTACTTGTTACGTTCGCTTTCTGTTTTACGTTTCGAATTTACATAGCTCGACTTGCTTATTAGTGCCTTAGCGATAACATTATTCTCACTCCACTAAGTATTCTAATGTACAAATATTTGCGAATATTACAGGTATAACCGAACGCGGTCTTACGCGATACTCATTTCAAATTGCAATATTGAAAAGTTAATCAAATGGAGAAATAATGATTGGGAAGAATCAAATGTGTCTCAGGTAACCGGACGTTACATTGGCATGCAGACAACTAGACTAAGAAGAGGGTCAGAATTACAGATTTATGCTAATTGGTAACTTATTAATATTGCTGATATCATTTACTCGCAGTTGACCAGCGGGTACTGCGCCATTTTCAGCGCTTAGAAGCACTTAACGTACGTGTAAGAATGTTATTTTAATTAACGCTCATCCCTTCCCAAGTATTACGTATAATCGAGTTCCTATTTATTAGTTAGCCATTATAATGGCACGTTCGCTGTTTACTTATCAGTTAACGGTTTCTTCGATGAATAGAATTGTCGTTATGAATATTTAATACAGTGAGAAATTCATATCTTTTTTCAGATCGAAATTTTTCCGTTTTCCTGCTTGTGTCAATGATTAGCACATTGCGAAACGATAATTCCTCTTCAAGACATCCGAGGAATCTAAATAACAAGTGAAGACGCGCTAAGAATCGTCGTGTTATTTTCCTTCCGACGTGTTTCACAACGCCTGTCTTCATCTTAGAGTAAATATTGCATCTCTGTAACCTTCGAAAGATGCAAACCACAAAACTTTCGTAGGTCCTTCTCTCGACATCTGTGGCCGTAGTACTTAGATCTTAATCGATGCGTCCGTGAATTTAACGCATAAACCTTTCACCAAAACGTCACGATCTCGTGACCCTTTTGCATCCGTGGTATCCAAGTTTTCTTTCTTCGTGTACCGGCTCGTGCGAACGTTATAACTCGTTGAGGTACGTAAAATCGATGTTATCATATATCGACTGGTACCAGTCATTACAGAAATATATAAAGTGAATCACTATGAGTCACTTTGTGATGCAACTTTTTCCAATGTTTTTATCGTCTCTCTGGAAGTTGTAAATTAACGTCTCGAGAATATCGATGAGCGTGTAGTTAACTTGATGATTTTTATGTAGTGGATACGTGACGAACGTATAGTATTTTACACTGGTATAAGAACAAGTAATAAGAACTTTCTGGAAAATTACCAGATATGATATGTTAATACGTATATCTCGATCGTTGAACAACACCGCAAATTGACTACGCTAATTATCTAGAACCGTGAAGAGATATGCTTAATAGTAAATGTCCGTAGGCTTGAAAATAATATAATCAACGTCCTTGTCGTTCTTTTATGCCGACGCAGTTTTACATCCTCTGTGAAACGTTGGTCGCGTTCGCGGTTGAAAATTCTGTGTCACGGCCCACTTTATACCTTCATTTTTATTATCATTAACTGGCCACACTCGCTTTGTTTTTCCATTGAATCGTAGTGACACGGTGCATCCCACAATTCGTTAATTCCTCTTACTCATTGCTCGTTTCATATCCTCTTTACTCATCTCGTTGCTAATTCCAGGCACGAAATATTCACGGTCACAATCAACTGCAGCCTTCGTCGGGACGAGCTTTCACTTCAAGTTGCATCAATGAAACGATAAGTTTTTTCTGCGAGGATCATAAGAAGGAAATAATAATCACAAGAAGGGAACGTAACAAAAATTCGAACTTGATCCGGTGCATCGACAAACGGTCTTATGCAACGCGCTAGAAATAAAGTTACATGAAAGGTTCGACGCTGTAAATCGTAAACAGCGCAGATGGCTAATGTAGCGCCATGCATGCGAACAGAAGATAAATTGCTCGAGCACAATAAAGATAAATTTTGCTATACGTGATATCGACAAGAAATTATTCGAATCTGTCCATTAGTAACTTGCTGTTAGAATCGACAACCTATCATTTATTTGGACATTTCTTTTCCACCGACGCCTCCTCCTTTCGTTCATCGCAAATCGACCGATTCTTTTCCAACTCAACTTGTGACTCTCCCACTGTGTCAAAACTAAAAGTTCGATGAGCTCGAAACAGGACAATTCACCCTCGCTGAGCATTAGATTGCAGTCGTAAATCGTAGGGAAATCTCCCTGTTAAAATCCGCTGACAGAATACCCTTTCCAGTCTATGAAATTTTTATTTCACAATCCTCTTACGCTCTTTCCATAACAATCGTTTTTAACTTGAAATGGAGAACGTACATGATGAAACCATCATAGTCCTATCTTGTCAAGGATCGCTTTAATACTTCTCAGATCAATATCGGTTCCTCAGTCAACCTTCCTGTGCTAACTTTCCGCTGGACGAAGGCGCTACTGCGCCTTATTCCATATTAGAAACACAGGAATCAGATTCCAAGGACGCTGAATAATATTCCACAAACTCTCCAGGTATTGGACCTGATTCTGCCACAGTTAGTATGCAAGCCCATAAACGGGAGAAATGAGAAGTGGCGCTGGAAATAAGTCAGTTCTGATTTAACGATCATAAATGTGCGAACTAGTATATCGGCAAAGGCCGCGCCCTGCGCATCCGTTTCCTAGTGGCCTACTAAAACCAACGTTCTCCTTCTCTCTCTCGTTCTCTTCATGTCTGTACGTCGTGGATGAAAATAACACCATCAAAGCAGGAAGGCAAGCTAGCTGGTTTACGGATTAGAAACGTGAAGAGGGAGGTGGGTCGAAGGAATGATAGCGCTCCTATCAATAAGTCAGGCCAAGGGAAAGGAATATATTCGATTGGAATCGATTGAACTTTGGATGATCAGCTTTTTATCTTTACCTAATGGATATTGTGCGAGCTGTAGGCATCGCGTGTCTATCAGTAGAAGTGGTAATCCAAGAATTATACACGTCACGATCGTTTCCAACTCACCAATTTTAATGAAAGAATTGACTTCAATTTATAATCAGTATATATTGTAATTTTTCTTCCTTATGAAACTCAATATTAGATTTTTCACGTTAGAAGATTGAAAACGACGAAGTTAATGTACCTCATAATCGTGCTATACATATAATTATCTAATCGAGTTAAAAGTTCCCTCTTTGACACAAACTTTGCTTTCAGGCTTACACCGGATTACCTTTGATTTTAAGCAGTCAAAACCGTGAAATCGTTGGTCAGTGATTTTCACTAGGGCAACGATTCGTACTGAACTGAAAGTAATACGCTGGAATTGTGCTTCCGGAGTTTTCAAGCTGCTGAGCTTCTCAAACGTCTTCCAAGTATCGACCGGAGGCTGGCAGACCTGTTCGAGTTCGCGTCGATTTTATTCTGTATCGTAGGTGGGTAATTTCATTAGTTTAAAAGAGATGAAAGGACAAGGTAAGGTCCGTCGCAAACATTATAGAATTTACAGCGATGAAAATATGTCGACGTGTAGCGATTGCTCGATCACGCGAGGCATATCATCAATGAAAGCTACATTTCTTATATCCTTATAAAGGTCTTATAATTTATAATTACAACCTATGGCTATAATATCTTAAGATAATAAAAATATGAACATTATAGACTTTATTAGAAGAATACTTGGACTTCTCGACTAAATTGATATATATTCCCACTGTTAAAGTTTTGATTCTACGGCCAGGAGAAGAGCGCTGAACATATCTCCCACATTCCCAGTGGATGCTAATTTAGGTCGTGGTGTCACACATCCCGAAAAGTGAAGCGAAGGTTTCGCAGTAATGCTGTTAGCGCGAGCGTTACGAAAAATTAGCACAATGACGATGCAGGCAACATGTGATAAAGAGTTTCATGACATTCGATTCGCAATTGTTATTCCCATGGATCATGAAGGGTACGTCTAAACGAGATTAGAAAAGAAGAAAGCAAAACTAGGACGTTGGATGCCTTCGGGTAGCATCGTTTTCACTTGCAATTCAACTCATTTTGCACTCAATTAGCGATCACGAGTATTAACTCTCTGTATGGAAGTTCTTCACAGATGGTTATGTTCTAAATCATCTTTAATTTACTGTGAACAGATCAGGAGATCTCTCGGGTTTTTTTTCTCAGTGTCTTATAAAACTTAAAGTTATATGTAGCTTTGTACAGTATTATTATTTTATCCTTGAAGGAAGTTGATTATCGAAACGTTTGTTTCTCCGTCATGTAACAAAAATACTAGTCGAGAATTACCAACCAGTTAGCTGGTGATAATACGATAAACGAGCACGTCTGCAAACATTGGACGTGTTAACTCCCCGATTGGATCATTACCGCTTCGAAGCCCAAAGCGGGAGAAATGTTTCGACGCTTCCAGAGATTTTTACGCTCCATCGGGGAACGCAGACCGTTTAATTAAATTGAGCGACGTTTCGTGGGAGACTACGTAATCCACGGGAAATATTCAATGAACTCCAATGTCGGGACAGCTCGGTGGCCCTGATTAACAGCAAACGAATAAAGAAATCTTACTAGTTAATTTCATTTTTTCAGAATCGAACGGTGTTCCAATTTAGAATTCATCCCAGAAGAACGTATTTTGATAAACGAAATTGTCAACAAAATGGAATAAAATCTTAGTGACTGTAATAGAATATTTATCATTTGGACGACGTACATAATGAAACTTAATTGCTATTCCCTGAAATGTATTTCTATCGGACATTGTATTAACTTAAAGTTGACAGAAGGTTCAACGAAGTTGAAATCAACGTACCTATTAATCAAGATAACTTAATGAAAGAGTAGGAAATTGAAATACTTGGTACGTAAGGGAGTCTACATAGTACCCAAAACACATTTTCTGGAGAGTAGTGGGTCACCTATTCTAGTCAGCATGCTGTCGGTCAGATGAAATCGTAAATCGACGGTTACCATAACGACCAACGGTTCTCCCTTTATTTTCCTACCCCAATGTCATAGTATTCTGACTAGATCCCCTGGCCCCTCTATTCTCTGCGATTACAAACTCAGCTCCTCCATTCAAAACCCCCGGCGTTCTATTTCTTTTTTCAGAGTTTTCTATCCTGCCTACTGCTCCTGGCAATTCAGCAATAGATTTAATTTCAATCGAGTGACGAGGAAAACGTACCAACGTCGAATGAACTGGTAATAATATTTCAATCCATATTCGTAACTGATTTCATCCCCAAAAACCCATTTTCAACCCTCGATTACCGGAACAAGATGAAAGGTATGGTAGTTTATTTGAAATAATGAACTTTCAAAGAGAATCATTGACGGCTGTAATAAATGCAGTAATTTCTTTCCTATTTATTTCACAGGCATTGTTTTTAAACTTTCCATATATAAAAGAAATAATTGCTGAATGTATTAAAAGCCTCGGGTATTTAACTTAAGATAATACTATTATTATACGTCCATATTGTCCTATTTTATATTTATTATATTTTTTTATTATACAGAGAATTACTCACAAAATTATGGCACTCTTCCAGGAATATCACCCGAAAGTCGCCGACACAAAATTACGCATGAATATCGAGAATTCTAGATATCAAACAAAATAGAAACAAGAACGCAGAAAAATCCTCTCATAGCCTTGCTTTGCGTGAGTGCATTTTAAAGGAGGTCGCTCTACCATGATATAGTGTATTTTCGCTGCAGCAGTCGTTGCGGCGTCGTTGCTGTATAAGGGAACAGCTTGGTGCTTTTACGCAATAAGTAGACACACGAACGTGTTGTTTCTTGGCGAGATAATACGTGTGTTGTTGGTTGCAAGAAAAAATTTCTACGATTAAAAACATCAACATGGTCGCGTAGAAAAATGGTCCGGTGACCAAGGTAGCCAAGACCTTGAAGACTAAAGCTGACTAGTTTGCTTCAAAGAAACCATCTGTCTTGAATGTAATGGTTCACGTCATATCTCAACGATGCTCTATCTTGCGCAACATCCTTCATTTTAAACCTACAAAGTTACATCGAGTAAATTCTAACATCTCCTCCTCCTCCTTATTTCATTTTCATCGCTGACTTATTTGGAAATCGTATCAACAGGTTTTGATAAGGATCCAGAATTTATTAACCGTATGAAAAATCCAGTGATTTCATGCGAGAAACTTTCATTTTTATTATCATACGCATCGTTGCGCTATAAAGATGTGGCTGATGAAACATCGTGTTTATTGAAATTAATAACGAGGCAATTGAAAGTGTGTCGCGACTTTGTTTCGACGTGAAAGGAGGGAACGATTGTCTGCTTCTTGTCGTGTCGTGCTGATCCATGAATAGAGGCTTTCCCATGGAGAAAATCTATTATTTTCATAAGTACGCCCTCTCAGAACGCGCGAAGAAACGGATTACGTAATGTATTTTCATTTTACGTAACGACCATTACAAAACTGTAAGCAATGAGTCATCTTCCAGTCAAAGTCAGAGATCAGTCTGATCTAGTTTCTCCTGTCGGGTATGTATCGCAAAGGAGCAAAGTACGATCTCTTGTAAATCTAAACTCTAGTAATTTTCATCAGTACTTAAGTAAAATGTCTTATAATTTAATTTACAGGTTTATGTCCTTGTTTTGTCTTTTCTATTGTTTCTATGAATCCTTATTGTTGAAATCCTTTCTTTGGTATCTCTGTACTCCTTTATTATTCCTGCAACTCCTTTTCAAGTATTCTTACTATTTCTTTATTACTGGAATTACTGTTTTTATATCTTGCATTTTTGTATTGCTGAAACTCCTTTTCCTTGATCGTTAATATTTTATTTCTTATTCGCATTACTTATTATGATATTCCACTGGTATTTCATTATTATTCCATACTGCTTTTTTTGTTACTACAATTTCTCATTTCCTGCAACGGTTCTCTTGTTACTAAAAAAATCCTCCTAGCAATTTCTCCCATCGAAGTCTTCTACGATTCTTTCCTCTTTGGCTCATTATGCAAATTTTAAGCTTCAATTTCGTGGTGGTGGAATACATATATATCAAGAAGGCATCGCCAAACACTGTACTCGGAAAGAGTTGCGAATCAGAACAGAGCTTCCAGAAATGTCCATAGTCCTCAAATGATCGTCATTTATAAATATTGAGAAAGCAACTCCTATTGATCACAACAAAGAAGCTCCATTTCTTTACATGGTACGCTATTTTCTTATTCTTAATAGAATAGCAAATGTTCAGACAATTTTAATGATCTTCAGTACAGAGTAATTCAAAGTGTACAATAAGGAACCGAAATCTCAATTAGAACTGTATAAAGTGTAATTTAGCCTTGATTCAATTGCTATTCAAAAACATTGAAGAATATGTTGCGAATCGACCCTGAGTGTCATGATATCAATCGGTGCCGCCACATAATGCTTTAATTTAGGACCATGCTATACAGTAGAAGCTTTTGCACCTAGCATTCGTGCTCATTACATCACTCTAGGCGTGAAATTCAATAATTAAGTCAATGCTTCTTTCATCAGGTGAAAACACAGGATATCTCCTAATTTATTCGTATTGTATCATTAGTCGGGAATACAATAGTAATGAATAGAAAACATTTAATGTTATTGGACAAGGTGAACGATCATCAATATTGCAAACTAATTACTTTGACAATTGTCATGTGTGAAAATAAGCTGGAAAAATGGATTCCTCTGATATTCGTAGAAGAATCGTAGCATTCGGAAAAGGAAACTTCGGAGGATATATTATTATTCAAATTCTATCCATAATATAAACTTCTAGGAAGTCTTTAGTGAAGGCTGTAATGATAGTCATCAGCAGTATTTTTTCCATAGATGTATTAAAATGAATTTTTAAATTCGTAAACGTAAAATCTAAAAAATTGTAAATAATCAGTAAAGAAGTCATGGCTGTCGACTCTGTCGATAATAGACAATACAGTAGAGTAAACTCTTCCAATTGAATAATTTTAGTCCACTTCATAGAAGGAATTTAGTCATTAGATGTTTCAGTGTCATAACGTATGCTTAAAGGATTAGGACATGACCGAGGTCCAAACGTTCGAGGCCGCAAAATGAGAGTAGGTCATTGGCAAAATGACTCGCCAGTTCAAGATACCAAGATCAACGAATTAAATGGTCAGCGGTTAAATAAAGGATCTAATAGCATGGACAATTTCTTTAGGAAAGTATTAATGAATAAAATAAAATAAAATAATATATTGACGATGGCAAAATTTATAACAAATTGATTCATTATTTATCTCGTGGCTATATCTTCTACACATTCAAAGGTGAAGAAACAATATTAGACGAAATGAGAACTCTCTCAATAAATGATTTCTAAGATAGGGTTCCCAAAGCTTTATCCTCGATCAAAGTCATGGCTACAACACAAGTATTTTACATCGCTTTTCCACATGGGTAGGTATTTATAAAATAAATTGATCTTAATCCTTGAAAAGTTGTGATGTGAAAATTATAATTTGATTACTCCATCAAATTCAATTATAAATAATCAGATAGAATTTAAACAATTTATACAGTGTTTTAACTGTATGAAAACGCTTGTTAGAACAATCTTACACTGTTTTGAAAAATGCATGTAATAAAAAGATCATCGGTATTTGTTTAAATAGGATTCTCTATTCTTTTTATACACCAATCAATTCGTTTTTTCTATTTTTTATTTTCTTTAGTGATTCTTTATAAGGATAAACACATATAAATATTATTTTCAATCGTTTAATTATGTTTATATTTAAAAGTTATATAATTTGTATCATTATTAAATATACACAGTTCTATGAAATAACAAACATGTACAGCGTAAATCTGTATTTATTGTTTATCGAATGAAAAGTTCTCAGCTGATTCGGCGAAAATGAAATCTATACAAACGATACCACGTGGAGAATTTATTTTTACGTTGTTGGTTATTTTATACCTAACCTCATTCAATCCCAATCAACAGTACGGTACAATCTTCCGAACAAGAGTTTAGGTTAGAACTGATCAAATCGTTATTACGTTTTAGAATTTATTCGTAGTTACTACACATCTGCTACACGTCGTAGGTTATTCTATATCAACGAAACATTAAAATGTTCCGAACTGGATTGAGAACTGTACGTATTGCTCTAGGAACAAGAGCCTTTGCAAATGCACCGGCTCAAGAACAATCGATTTCAACTGCTTTCAAAGTTCAAGATCCAAAAGATTTCAACGATCGCGTTAAAAACTCCAAAGTGCCTGTGATCGTTGATTTTTTCGCAACGTATGTAAAAATTGGACTGTCATAATGATTTTAATGATAAATTTATCATAATGAATTTAATTTGATTTATAGATGGTGCAATCCATGTCGTATGCTCACTCCTCGTATAGAATCGGTAATCGCAGAGAAACAAGGAAAAGTTTTACTGGCAAAGGTTGATATCGACGAGAATAGCGATCTTGCCTTAGATTACGAGGTTATTTCTTATTTTTATAAATTTGTTGCCTATCTTGAAATAATGAAAATAATAGAAATTTTATATATGTAGGTTGGCTCTGTTCCAGTCTTGATCGCAATGAAGGATGGAAAAGTTTTAGACAGAATTGTTGGTCTCCAGGATGTAGATAAACTTAAACAATTTGTAGATAAGTATTCAGAATAATGTAATCTAGTTTAACTGTAATTTTGTTGGAGTAACCTTATGGTTACTAAAGTACTTGTATAATATTGTATGGTAATAAGTGTATAATACAGTATAACTTTTTATTTATATATATCTCCAGAATAAACCAATTGTAAGCTTCTCATATATATATGTGAAATAAATTGTTTTTAATATAATAAACAGATAAAATTTAATTAATTATTTACAAAAATTTGATATATCTATTTCGTGAATAAAAAAACAAATAGTTGGGATAATGTATAAAAAAAATGTAAAATAAATTTCACTAAAAGTATGAACTAGTTGATAGGTTTTAAGTATAACTTCAGATTATTTAGGTTTCGGTAGGTAAAGCTTGTAGAAGTTTTCTTGCCCTTTGATAAGCAACAGATTCTACCTCGTCTTTATTTCGTTCATTTTCTACTTTCCTTACAACATCCAAGCCTTTCCTTAAAAGTAGTTCTCGAGCCATTCCTTTACATCCTTCAAAATATTCTAAAACTATTGGAAAAATGTCATCTGGAATATAAGCTTCATCTAGCAAATTGTCAATTAACCAAATTTGTCTTATCTTTTCAAACTTCCATTCACTTCGTGCATATTTCCACTATAAATGAAGTTATTATAGGTAGAATTAAAAATTGTTTCATTTTGAATATTACCATTTTAAAAAATAACATCATAAAAGAAACCTTTGAAACATAATTAAGTCCTTTCGTCATTGCTTCAATTCTACTGGCCATCCTGTTTTTATCCTTTCTTTGCTCAGCTTTTTGTTTTTTTAATTGTCTTTTAGAAGGCTGTCTTGGAGTTTTCAAGTTATTTTTATAAATTTCTTCTGTACCATTTAAACCATTTGTTGTATCTATACTATTGACAAAACAATTTTCATATATATAATTTAATATAAAAAATAATTAAAATCTAAATATGAATATATAGTAATTTTTACTTTGCTTTCTTGTTTGGTGATGATTCTTCATCGCTCTTCGTGTCTTCTACATCCTGATTCTCTTTTATCTCAGTATAGACATTCTCCTCTTTGTCATCTTTAATTATATTTTCATCAATGTTATCATTAATGTTGTTTCTTCTTTTTTTATTTTGTCTTTTACGTTTCATGTTCCGCTTATTCACGTTTTCCACTTGATTAGTATCACATGCAAAGGTATCAACATTGTTATCTATTTTATCTGTAATTTCTGTAAATGATAAATTCAAAATCTATAAACTCGCGTTATACAGAATCTTGAATAAAATTCATGTCACAATTATGTATATAGGAACATGAATAAAATTTATTAAATATCCACCTCCCGATTTATAGTTTTTTTTCATTCGTTTTCCCGATTTTGAACTTATAACCTTAAATTTTGACGTATTTTCCAATCCCATCGTATAAATCACTTCAGTGTTCTATGCATGAATATAATTCTGAATCTATAAAGTTGCAACATTTAAAGTACTGATAATATTTTTGTAGCTGATACTAAATAAAAATTAAGCAACAAATATACGAAAATAACTGTTTCTACAGTTAGTTATCGTTGAACATGTGTATGGACTATGGACACGTCTGTTCATAGCATTAAACAATATTGAACGATAAAAGGACATCGAAAGTACAAATGTCTATAAATATCTAAGTGATATTTATTATTTACAAAATAAAACGTAAAGAAAGAGAAATAATACCAAATATAATATATATATATATAATATTTGGTAAAATTAATACGTGAATTTCCAAATTAGACGTTGGGCAATTCTTATTTGTAAGAATGATGCATTTAAAATTAATAAAAAATGTTTTACATCTTAAAAGTAGCAAATCATTCTTAGAGAACAGGTATATTTGAATACATGATACTCTCTTTTCTTGTATTAAATCTTTAAATTATTCGTATTAAAAAAGAGGTTAGGTTCTTTAAGTATTTTGAAACTATGATAAAAAGTGACATATTGTTTTAGGCAATCTTTTCTTCAAATGTGTTCCACCTTACAATATAGTATCAATTCAAAGAAAACAGATGAAGATGACGATGATTATGACAAGCCTTATAAATACTCAACATCTAAAGCAGCAACATATCCTGCTAGACATACAATTGACGGTAGAAGTCGACCAAATTATGAAGGTCTAATTATAGGCTTAAGCCTAACTGCCTTTTTCATATACTTTGGTATCTTGAGGGAAGAAAATGATATTGATGAAGCTATGATCAAAAATATTGACCCAGCAATTGTTGAACAAATATATGGAAAACAAAAGGAAAAGTATAAAACATGAAATTGAATAATCTAATGGAATCTAATTTAGTTAATAATGTTTATTTTAGAATTAAGTAAGATATATACACATGTATGTTCTTTGTTAAATAAAGCTATAAATAAGAATCTATAATGGATAGAGTAATTCACCCCATATTATATTGTTTATTATCTTATTCCATTCTATGGGTGGATGACGATTAATTGTGTCTGGTATACATTTGTCCCATGTATAATGCCATGATGCTACTACCATTGTCATTATTAATATTATTGGACCTTCTGTTCTATTTGAATATACTTTAATATTAACAATACCTAGAACATACAAATCGTGTAATTTGTAAGTAATCCAATAAATTGACAGCATTTGCAATTAATTGACAATTGATTAAAAGTATTTCACTTACTGCATGTGCTATAAGAATGAAATAACCACTTAAAAAATGTATATACAGGCATAACTTGAAGATAAAACTTCATTCTTGTCAACAAACCTCCAAAGCTGATTAGTGCTAATCTGAGCTGTAAAATGAACTTATAAATTTTTCAACCATAATCATAATCACAGTTTAATTATTTATAAGGTACCATGGTAAAAACTACATAATAAACCCAAGTTGTTGGCATGAGGAACAGTAGAATAGTAAACAATAGAGTTCCTACAAACAGTTGATCAGGTTGATATTGGCAAGAATCAATTCTTTCTCTCAATGGATTCTTCTTTTTACCCAAAAATAGTCGAAACAAAGCAGTAATACCCTTTAATTGAATATTGAAAAGCCTGATAAAAAATTGAATTATTATTCAGTTTGCATTTTTGCAGTTTCTATAACTTATATATTTAATAACTTATATATTTAGTACCTTGCAGCATATACATAGATACAATAAGCATGAAAACTGACAAGTGCTAGAAGATCAGCTGCTATTGCTATTTGAAATGTAATACCAAGCTTTCCAAATAATACCAGTACTTCGAATGTAAAATCCATTACAGGTTTCATAAATATTAAGAATGTCCACCACATATGTATGTGGTACAGAAAAAATTTCCCAAGCATATTGTTTAAGGCATGATTTAATTTTAAACCAGCGGGTACACCCATTAGCCAGTTAATTAAATCCTTCAAAAATGTGACAGCCTTCTGTAAAATATTCATACGTTAAAATATTACCATTAATTTAATATTATTTTCAATGTATATTTTAAAATTACCTCTGCATTATCCAAAAGTATCTGAGATGGAGATATGTACTCAAAGTAATGCAATAATAACTGTAATATTGAAATTCCCAATAACATATCTATTATTAATGCAAAAACATAATTACCAGTTTTCAAATTAAATTTTTTGTTCTTTATTACAGTGATTAACATCCATTTGACATTCTCCAACCATCCATTAACATGCAAACCAAGAAAAGAATATTTTAAAACTGGTAATAACTTGTTGGTTATTTTAGCAAGAAAAAGGACTGGATAAAAGTATAAGAACATATGATACACAAGTAGTGTTTCTTTTACATAAGTACATTTTCCTTTCTTCTGTATTTCTCCCTCAATTTGCTTGTTTTGTATGATTTTCATTAACTCATAAAAGTGGTCTCCAGATACTGCTTTTTGAGCAAATAATTCTGTTTCTCTAAATGCTGATTGATCATATACTATAATGGCTGTATGACAGTGTAGAGTAGAAATTTTTTTATTGTTCACAATAATACCTTTCAGACTGTAGTCATAAATATCACACTTAGAGTAAAATGTAGAATTCAAGCATATATTAATCCAGTCTAAATATTTTTTATCTACATATCCTCTTTTGTGTTCGCTGCCAGAATAATATCCAATTATACTGGCACATTTCATTGTTTCTAAATTATCTACCTTACATACACCAATGACATAAAATTTTTTTACTCCTGTATTATCATCATACACTATTTTACCAAACATGTATCCAGGTTTTTCCTTGTAAAGCCTGTTTGGTAAAAAAATTAATAAACTTTTCATTGTAATTTTTCCTGTAATTTTTCATTAGTATAAAATACAATCGCATAATGAAAACATTGTATTTATATATTGCTCCTTATCTGGATATAAATTCTCGTAAAAAGCATTAAACATCATAGAACACTTATGATTTTTCAAAGCTCTATTTTCACTTTTCAAATATATTTATTTATAATATATACATATATTTAATATCAGTTAATCTTCCATAATACTTATTGCTTTCGATAGATACGGGAGAATATCGCAAACAACCCCTTCAATTTTAGTTGAAACAAACTATATGAATATTAAATCTTGTTCGTGCATTGATATGTTGACAAGCGCTCAGCTGTTTCCGGTTTGCAAAAATACAGATGGCTCGATCGAAATCCGTGAAACCCCGGCTAATTAGTTTTAATTAAATAAACAATAGTTGGACTGACAGTACTGGAGTAAACAACGAGTGTGTGATGAGGCTTTAGCGCACGATATTCTCCTCCCTTTAATTTCCTTTTGGTTTAACGGATAATGTTGAAAGAAGAAGTTGAAACAAGCACGCCGAGAAATGGTGATAACTCGCACACGACTATACCGGATTCAAAAAGTAACGACGTGGCCAAAGAGTCGCATCAGAAGGTCGTGATAAAAGAGAGACTAACCAGCAAGATGTTCTCATACGCTAGAAAAATTATTCATTTTTTCCTTGCAATTATCTTGACCTTAGCTGCACTCCATAGTTCGTAAGTTTTAGGTTATAACGATTTTCTAGTTAAAAATTCATTAACTTTAGTGTGATACTGTTATCTCACTTTAAACATGGTTTTATATTTTGGTACTGTGCAATAGATACTTCGTAACTTGAAAGTATGGTATCAATACTGTACGAATACAGTAGCAACAAGTCATGCTTGTTTTTATCTGATAGTATTATATGTGTTATTATTGTATATGTTGTATTATATGGCGATTATTTTCATTCCAGTGCTCCGAAGGTATCAAAGCCTCCATTAGCTAAACCATTTTTTAATCAAAGTTCAATTGTCTTAGATTTTTATAAAGGACATTTAAGCGCTATGATAGAGAGGGTGACAGAAGCAGATTTTAGTTTTGTTATGTATTATGCTCCATGGGATGCAGAAAGCCAAGCTGTGCGTCAAGAATTTGAAATAGTTGCTCAATATTATCATTCACAGGTATCAAATATGTGTATATAATTAATTATTTTATAATCATACAATAATAAGACTAAGATATTTTTGTGATCCCCAGATATTTTTTGCTGCTATTAATTGCTGGCATCCAAGCTCAGAATGTAGAGCTCAGTATAACAAAGTACAAATCTACCCAGTACTGATGCTTTATCCTTCAAGGGATTCTGGTATAGAATACAGAGGTATACGTACATGGTCATATATGATAAAATTTCTTAATACAGTTATGAATCCAATTGTTAGGATAACACATAAAGAACAATTAACAGATTTACGTGTGAATTATAATGTAAGTATAAATAAATAATTTACATGTTGGATCTTAGTGTACATAGTTATTTATAAAACAGTGAGTTATTTGTTACTCTAATTGCAGGCTGTGGTAGTAGGTTATTTTAATTTTACTCGGTTAGATAAAACTCCTGGCTACAAAGAATTTTATAAAGCTGCTATAAGAACATTGGAAGAGGACCCTAATAGAGAATTGGCTTTTGCTGTTGTGACTAGTGCTTTATCTAGTGAAACGGAATATAATATCTACAAATTTCCATCTGCAAATTTATTTATGTGGAGCAAGTCTCTAGTAAGTACATGAAAAAAGTTTTTATATTTGGGCAGTGGTAAATACATTGGATACATAAAGTAGAAACATTTGCATATATAACATGATTAAATGAGTTTGAGAATTCAAATGTATAGAGGTATCCAGAAGACTCTGAATGGACTTCCGAAAACATATTAAATTGGATTAGCAGTTCTATTCATCAACCAGTTCTATGGTTGCAACCTCCTGGAGTAAAAGCATTAACATTAGCACCATATTTAAAGAAAGGGCCTGTACTTTTTCTTTTCACACCTCGTAATCCTTTGCATCCTGAAAATTACAATTTCAATCTAGTATGTAGCATTGTAAACCTAATCGCTGTATTCAAAGGATATCTAATAAGAATTACATTAATCTTTTAGATCAGAGAGATTGGACTCCAGTACTATAATTGTGCAGATAATGTCTTACCTAAGGAGATAATTCAGCGTCTCAGTTTCAAGCGTCGCAATGCTATTGCGAGGCATTCGGAGCGAAATACATTTTGTGCAAAACTTTTGAAGGAAACCAAAAATCAAACAAACGATTTCACTACCAGCATCTCGATTCAAAAATGGATTAACGATAGTTGCTGTGTCAATGTTGTAATGAACAAATGTTCTTTATGTAAAAAGAACATATTAAATAATGCAAAAAGAGAAATGCCTGTCTGTAAACTTCATACTAATAAATTTTATCCCGTCTGTAAAGGTGCAGATATTTTCAAAGTTCCAGCTGTACATAATCCACAGCAGACATATGAAATCTGTTGTAACGAAGATCCTACTACAATAAAATACGAAGACAACCTTAAATCCAGGAGGTATGAAAGGAATTGTTTCTGTACTTCCTTTATTAGTTAATATTTTTATTTTGTTATTAAAAAATACAGAACATCGGCGTCTTCTGCAAATGAAGAGGATGTACGATCTGCAGACGTAGTAAAACAAGCATATTTAAAATCTGAATGTAAAAGATGGATAACAGGAAACAGATACCATCAACCTGTATTTCCACGAGATAATCTTGAACATCCGAATATAAATTTAACAAAGTCAGTGTGTAAAATTAACAAAACCTTGACATTAATAGCGATCGATAGTTTACATTATTTTTACTTCGCGGAAGGCCTGGGCATAGACCTTTTAAGTAGGAAGGATAAGACCGCTGTTGTGATATTAGATGTTGCTGTAAGTATTTGAATGTATTTTTATATTTTCACATATATTTAATTCGTAATTTTCTTTTTTAGCATGAGAGTCAATATGTCATGCAGGAGGATTTTAGTCGATATACACTTATACAATTTATAAATAATTATACCCAAGGCTTTTTACAACGCACATTACGTTCTAATAATTCAAGACGTTTTGTGCAAAAATTTAAGACTAAAGTTAGTTGCAAAACAAAGGACGTAAAAAGTGTGTGCGTACCAGAATTGACAACTGAAACTTTCTTAGATACTATTTTAGATCCAACAAAGGTAAATTGGGAAGAGTAATGAACATATTATAATGTTATAAGATAATGCCATAAAGAAAATATTAAATTTAATGATCTTTTTTAGGATGTGGTCGTAATGTACCACTCTCCTTATTGTGCATTTTGTAGCGCAATATTTTATGTGTACTTAACAGTAGCTCATTATTTACGCGAAATGGATCATCTTTTATTTGTAAAAGTAGATGGTGATAATAATGATTTACCATGGGAATATAATATGAATCGATTCCCATCTATTCTTTTTTTCCCTGCCGAAAGGTAATTATAATGGATCATTCGTGATTGTATTCTATAACAGTTCTCTAGTCTTCTTCGTTACAGAAAAGAGGATAGCACGGTGTATCCGTTTTCTCTGTCAGTTACAATACCGAATCTTGTGAATTTTATCTTAGCGAATTTGGATGGGGATTCGCATGTTGAAGCGCTTGTAAATATTTGTCAGTCTGGAGCCGGTATAGTTCCAGATGTGTGCATCGCTCGAACTCGTTGGCTGTGTCTAGATATTATTCAACAACTGCTTCGAGATTATCGAAAATTAATAAGACATATTACTCTATTAGGGAGATTAAGTGCTAGAAATAAAAGAAAAGTCATTTTACTGAAGTTGGCACACATTAAAGATATACACTTAATATTAGGTTCCACTATCGATCTCAGAGAAGATCAACACAAAGTAAAGCTTATCAGACAAAAATATAGGAGATATTATAAAAATATTAGGTCACTTGAGTTAGATAGCAAAGTAAATAGTACTCAAGTGGAAGAGTTACATCAGGAACAAAATGTTCTTGAATGGAGAATGATTAAAAGTGAATTGTGATATCGATTTACAGATAGATATATTGCAATGAATGTTATTTTACTTAAGTCCTTTTATGAATTTGTACTAAATGTACAGTATATACCTCACAAATCATTTTATGTTATGAATGTAAAATATGTCCAACTGAATTATATATGTCGCGCGCAAATGAGTATCACAACTTATTTAAATATCTTTGCATTGTTTTTATGGATTTGTTTTAGAAAAATATTTCTTTATTACTTTGAAACAAAACATTCCCTACTGAATGTTGCAAAAAATTGTGTATACAATTTTTTTCATACACTTGTAAAAAATGTATATTCATAATTTGTTATTTAAACTTTTATAACAATTTTGCAAGGAAAGATATTTGTAACTGTCGTCCAAATGAAGATAGTAAGACATTGATAAGACTATTTTTTCCAGTACATTATAATTCTATACAGGGAGTGTACGTACATTAGAATTAGTCACCTTTGATTAATATTCATGATGTTTAATGTTAGAACAGAGAAATAAAACATACTACTGCGGATGTGCAATAGTAAGAAAATGACATATGCAGTAAACTATAACTTTCAAAATTTATGTTTAAAAATGTAATATGTTTAGGCAAAATTAAGTAAGCTCTAGCTCTCTAATGTGGGATATCAATTTAATTCTTCATCTGGTATTGTGTGATTTGTGCATACATTTCCTAAAAATGTGTGTAACTTGTACATTTGTGTAAATATTGTTATACATTATAAGAATAAATACTATATGTTGGTATATATAATGATATTACGATAAATTAATATATTATTTATTTATAAATAGATAAAACAAAGAGTAGGCAAATTAATTATAATTACATAATTACTGCAACGAGTGATTAAAATATTAATTCATATCGTCTTGCAAATATCGTGATCGTCTGAAAAGGTAAACAAATTTTTGTATATTTTAATCGTACAAAATTTAACAATAACACGATGAATTTATACGAAAATTAAAAAATGATGTTTATCGTACCACAACCTTATATGTACGAAGATCGGATTAAAAATGTGATAAAATAGCGTGGGCCGAAAGTGGTCGATGGGTCGCGTAATCTTGCGTTAGTCATTCTCCCCGTTTGCCTGATTTATTTATGGGTTGGGCTACTTATTCGATGTAATGAAATTCCTAGTAAAATGACGCGTGATAAGAAACTCGTTTCTTCTATCGATTTAATTGCTGATCTCTGATCAGTATATGGCATTGAGTTAAAGAATCGTTATTTTGATCACTATCACGATCTTACGAGAATAAAATAATCTTAATAATCTTATTGTATTTAAGCATTTATACAATTCTATTAGTAATAACGTATACATTTTGTATAAGATATAAATTTTCCAATCCTTCATGTGTAGGTACATAGGATAGATCGACATTTAATTTAATAAATGTATTTAAATCATTTCGCTGAATACGTACCATAGATACGCATCTGTCTTGATTTTCCATATCCTAAATTCATAATTCACGATATGAAAGTACAGTTATGTTTTACAAGGTGCATAGACACGCGAAAGAAGTACCTGTTACGCGAATAAGATAAACGTCGTAACCTAAAAATTAGAACATGCATTTCTTTCTCAGTTGCCAAGACGAAAAGGCTTGAAAAATTTATAAAGGAGTGACAAGACTATCGAATCGTATAATTCAAATAACAAACTTTTGAACTCGAATTATACATTCGGAAGTATTAACTATGTTTCTTACTATTCGTAAGATCGATTAATTACTTAATAAACGATACATAAAAAAGATGACGCAGTGGAGAAAGACAGAAGAAGCCTGGAGATGGCGTAGTATTTGATCGGTCGAGTCCGATGATTCCAGTGAAACTCAGTAACTTCAAAGATGGAAGTAATCGTCAGCGCCTCCCAGTGAGCAGGATCATAAAAAGGAAGTCGGAGAAACATTCTGTTTCTTCATGGTCTCCTCTCTATGTGGTAGCATAACTGTATGACCGTGTGTACTGTGCCGCTGACAATGAGCCGCGGCGGTGACTGTGATAAGTGATCGTGTACCCTTCCTCGTCGCTAAACGCGTAGTGGCAGTGGAGAAAGATAGTACGTCGGCCAAGGAAAGAGTCTACCTCTTGATGACTCGCGCTTTACGCAAGGCGCAACGTAGCCGGAGCTCACAATTATGTTCGATGTACCGCCCAAGTTCTACGAGCTGTGTCGCCTTTGTTTATCGTCGGACGGTGTCAAATTGTCCATATTCGAAGAGGAAGGCGCCCAGCGGAACTTCGCCGATAAGATACTGACGTGCCTCTCGATTACGGTGAGTTTCGTCAAGAGTTTTCACCGGGTCCTCGTGCCGAGACGAAGATAAATCAGACGCGACCATCTGTGGTTCTCGCACTCGTCATCGTGTCTCCCTCTCTCTTACGCGCGCTCCTATCGCTCTTACCTCGTCTCGATCACGCCTGCTCTCTCTCCACCGTCGTCTTCTATCTCTATTCACCTTACTATCTCAAGGGTGCGTGTGTGTGTGTGCGCGTGCCACGGGAGAAAGTTTGGCAAGAGATGTGTCCGCGAGATAAGCCGACTCACGGGGGATTTAAAATGGCAGTGATAAGCTCTGTGCTCCTCGCTTCTGCGGAACTCACGGAGAGGGGAGCAGCTCCTTATTTAGACGGCCTGTTATCAGGTTTCACACGCGGATTCCACGAGTCGCTGTCACATTTCACTCTATCCTATATTTCTCCTTTATCTTCGTTATTCGTGATTCGCACTCGTATATATGAACACTCTCTTCTTCTGGAGAAAAGCTCTGCTTCCGTTCAACCTACTTAGAAAAAAATCGCCCGTTTTTATATTTATATTCCTCTTTGACATTTATCTTAAATTTTTGCCTGAAATTAGGACACATTCTGCGATTCTGTATTTTCGATTCTGTATTTTACGCACTTGTATTAAACAAAATTACTTCCATTGTTTTTATATTGAAAGTTGTGTTTATATGATTAAGATTAAGGAGATTTGATTTAAGATGTAGTAATTATTAGCATTGCATTCCATACTGGTTTTAATGTGTAACTGTTACTTGATCTTCTATAGGGAATATTATAGGAATGAATTAGAGTTATTCTAATAAGATTATTATCACAAGTACTGAGTATGTATTGGTTGATCAGAAAAGCAATGATGTAATTGCACTTTATTCAGGTAAAAGATGGAGATTCTTTGCCACCAATCATTTGTCACCGGTGCGTGTACAAGTTGGATGTACTGCACAACTTCCGTGAAGTGTCACACAAATCTGATGTCATACTCAAACAGTACCTGGATTATGCCAAGCAGTTATCATCACACGATGATCAGGTAGTCAACAAATATTTTTTTTAAATGCCATGGATAGAGGAATATTGGAACATAGGGACATGGGTCATTAAATGATATGAATCATATTATTTTCTGGTTAAAAGAGTAAGACTTAATTTAACACAGTAGCATCAGTGAGCAGTCATTCCATTCTAAGTAATGATGCAACTGGAAATGTGCAATATGTGATTGTAGATAAGGATGTGCCTTAGCACATGTATGTTCCATATATTGTAAACACACATTTAACACATACAACCTGCTGTTTATTTGCTTCTCTGCCCTGATATATCAGTAATTATGTAAGACACTTCAAGGTTTCCTTTAATGCAGTCTACTTTAACCTTATCAATTTGATAATAATTGCAGAACAGAAAAATATATGTGCGTAACTAATTATTTTCTTATAAATGTATTGTAATTAAGTATAATTAAGTACAAAGTGCAAATGTTAAAATAGTATTTCTAATTTGTTCTGATAGATGAGAATTTATGCAGAAATCAATAAAATATTTGCTTACTAGAATTTTAATAAAAGTGATGCATTGGATGAAATGAATGTGATAATTTAAGATTAAATTGTTATTTTTCTGTTCTCTTTTGTATGTAGTTTTAAGTATGTTTTAGTTAAATAAACCTGTAGTGTAAATAGTAATTTGCTTTTTTTCAGAAGAAATCTTTCTCCACTGCCAAAGTAGCAGGCTTAAGTCCTCTACAGTCATTTCTCCAATTGAACAAAACATTGTTCAATGAGGAGCCTAACTCTCCGGCCAGCATTAATCAAAACGTTATACCTCAGACTCAAACACATCATTTGGAGTTGTGCACCAATGACATGCCTGAGCATGATAACATTAAGTGTGAACCAGAAGATGATACGTGTTCAAATAGTTCTGATCCAGACAGATTAGAAATAGAAGATCGAGATGAGCAGGATACTGAGGGGGAAGAAAATGGTTATGATATGACCATTAACAAAAGAATGAAAGTAGAAACAAATTATGAAGAATCAAAAACGAGTACCCCTAATCGCAGTCCAGTAAATAGAATGGATACACCAGAAAGTAATTGTTCAGATACAAATATTGATCAAGAAACAACAAAGTTGTGGCAAGCATTAGCAAAGTGAGTACAGAATTTAAAATTTGGTAGTAGGGTAGTTTATGTCATACAATATTGATAAGACCATAAAGTTAAATTGTAGTGTATAAATGTGGTTTCCTTTTATATGTTCTTGTTTATTTAATAAAACTATATGTATACAGTCTCAAAGTTCAAACATAGATTTTTATTGATAGATTATATTATCTTTTGTTAAGACTATCCAAATATAATCCTGTATGCTTAATACATATTTACCTTAGGATTATCAATGTAACTACTGTTTGTAACAGGTTGTTCCTCTAGAGATAAGAGTTCCTTTAAAGATAAAACTTAATTAATTACAGATTTCATATTGCACCTGAAATCTTATTATTACATTATTAGACGTTTTTAGAATTGAAAGAATGTATTCTTTGTTTTTACTTCTCATATAGCAACAGGAGTTTAGAGATTACTAGGACGAATGGTGACAAACTAAATAATGGATTTACTGGTGAAGCAACTAATTTACTGCGTTCCTTGATCAACAACAGACAAATCGGTATTACTGCCGTTGATTCGGACAGAATATCTCCGCAAATTAGGTTTTACAGAGACACCCAAGGGACAACGATCGAACGTACTGTACCCGACTGTTCTGTACTCGGCAATCGTACTAATGTTTCGTGTATAGAAAATAAGGTTTGTACACTTTAAGATATGATATTTTAATTCAATAATATAAATCTTTGTTACTGTATTTGAATCGTGGGTATTTTAAAGTGTCATTGGGAATTTTTCTCAATTTACCTTTAGGATTTTCCAAATATACGTATTTACGAACTATATATTGCGATCGGGAATTAATAAAGTATACGATGTTATTATAGAAGCAGTAAAAGATTACTGTTTTTCCGAAATTATACCTTAAAGAAAAGAAAATTATACCTTAAGAAAATCCAGAGATTTATGGAAACACGGAAAATCTTTATTTTCTTTTATGTTCGTACTTTTTTGACCCTGATCTTCGTGCAAATAAAGGTTCTTCCATGTGAAGTCCTTGCAGTTTGTTCAATGCAAATATCAGAAAAGAACTGCAGGTATAGAAAAGAGGACAGGTCAGGTGACCCTTGGGTGTCAAGGGGGATCCCTTTAGGATTATTCAGGTCCCATCTGCTCGCAGGTAAGAAACGTGGTAGGCCTTGTAGATAATAGATAACTGAGAAGCCCTTTGTGATAGGCCATAAGCGCTAAGTCCACCATGTCAACTCACTGTTAACAGATGTTCAGATAAGTTGGGTTTCTATAGATTTTTAAACGCGTTTTGTTCCGCATGAGAAATTCTTCAATTTATTCTATAATAAGAAACAGGATTGTAATACTATTTTCCGTTCTATTGCCTTTTTATCTTGATAACGGGTACCTGCGAGAAATTACTTTTACCCTCGGAAGGTTACGTATATTCAGGAAATTTCGAGTTATAAATTTTCTCTGCGTTTCGATTTATCACGATTATGAACTAATGTTGCAATAATTACCGAATGGTTTTAAATGTAACAATAATAAATATCCAATGGTTTTCTAAAATATCTGTTAATCTATAGGGTACATCCGTGGACAGTAATCCGTCGAGCCCTGCCAGTATCGGTCGGAAGGAGACCAAGTGTCGTAGAAAACAAAGTTATCCTAGTAAAGCTCCAATGAGTCCAGACGTCGTTAATTATCAACACGAATCTAATGAAGAGCAAGCACAAGACTTTACAGCGTGGTCAAATAAAATGAAGGGAAAGGTACGACCGGAATGATGACGAAATATATTATGGTAGAACGAAATGTTACATTCGTTTTTCTTTTTTCTTTAGGTGGAGGACCAAAAACAACAATTCGATCAACACAGTGGTAATATGGCGAAAAAGGTAGATATGTCCTGTACAAATTGCGGCACCATGACCACAACCATTTGGAGAAGGAATATGAAGGGGGAAATGGTTTGTAACGCTTGTGGACTCTATTATAAACTGCATGGAGTAAATCGTCCAGTTACCATGAGAAGGGACACGATACATACACGCAGACGCAGACCCAAAGGCGAGAAACCGACAAGGCATAGAAGTAGGCATTAGATACACTTGATAATTTAATAGGTTTTGTCAATATATTCTTTTTTTTATATATATATTTTCCTTTTTTTTATCCAGAAAAAGGTGACTCAATTTTGGCACCACAATCAGAGCAAATGGATGCGGAAAGTGCGGACATGTTGGCAGCTCTTCGGCGACAAATTCAACCCCATTTAATGATGGCTGCATTAACGCCACCACGTATACCTGGTGCCCATCCACCAGCCCCTACCGCTCAACTTAATTATTCTCTTCCCTTACCTAGTTATATGATGCATGTAAGTATCATAAAACAATTCGATGATCGTTAATTTATAGGCTAATAGGTTTAAATTTTTTAATATCTATATATCATAATAGCATGTAAAGGCAGAAGGGCGAGAACAATGTCATTTATCCACGGAGGTAGAAGAAACTGAAGCAGGAGATGAAGAGAATGTCTCGGACGTACCATTGAATTTGGTTGCGACGTCGTTATCCGAAGAAGCACACTGAAAACACTTCGACCAGCTTCAGAACGACTTCGCTATAGGTATATATATACATACATATATATACATATATATATATATACATATATATACATATATATACATGTATATGCATACATATATATATGTATATTATATTATATATATACATACATATATATATATAACAAAGAATCTCTAGACAGAATAGTCTGTCCGGTGATACACAGGGTGTAAAAGACGAGATTGTTCTCCTTCTCCTTTCTGTCACTGATTCTCGTCCATGATTCTCTTTTTTGGACTCTCCTTTTCTCTCTTTTCCTCTTTTCCACGGTCTCGAGAAATTTGAAGTGGTAGAATATTGGGATGTGTATTTATCCCTTGAGCTACCAAGCCCGTGGTGCAGAGCGCACGAAGGAACGATGATATTAAATACGCAGTATTAATTACGTGGTTATTCAAAATATGTACATATATATACACGATATATACGAATACGAAGAATATTTTTATACAAAATTTTCTACGCTTGCAGCTATAGAGAGCGACGGGCGATCGTTGTACATACACGCGCAAATTGTTCTTTCGGTGTCGCACGTATTTTACGCGTTAAAAAGGAATGGTGGTCGTTGTCTGTTTTCTTAGTGACGTAAGAAATTCAGTCACCAGTGAAAGTTTTTAGAACGGTGCTAGATTACTGTTCGAGAAGGCTTAGAAATAAAGAAGAAAAAGCAAAAAAATGAAGATTTGTCACTAAAAGATTAGTGAACAAAATTTAACCGTTTTGTTCCACGGGCTTTTAGCTGTCAGTGATGTTACAATCATAATTGTCTCGTTGTTTTGCGTAATATTCAAGCTAAAAAACGAACGTCCCTCAACTGAACTCAACTAGTAATCAAAATCTATTTTTAATTGGATTTAATAACGAGCGAAGTCTTATTAATCCAAACTGAAGAAATGGAAGGAAATCAATGGAACAGAAAAACGGTTGCAATGTGGCAAATATTTACTAAAGAAACAAATATTCGATACATATTTTATAACTTGAGCTTTGCCACATTACAGTTTTGCCAGTATCATTTTTAAAGATTATATTCTAGTGGCCTTTCAACGATTCATCTCTTTTCTCTTCCCCTTTTTAGCTCTTATTGCAGTAAATGCAGATAATTTAATTACAGATACGATCTTAATTTAGATGATGTAGATACTTTTTTACATGAGCACGAGACTGCCGGTGTAAACACATTTAAATACTCTTTCTACCATTTACGTATTTTTCCCCCTCCCTTCTTCTCTACGTATTGAAAAAGCTTGTCGACTGTTCATGCAGTCGCCGATGATTTGTACTTAATAGACAAGGCAGCACACCACCATATAAGCTAAGACTCCGAAAGCAATAAAAACGCGATGGTACGTAGAATAGATTGTCGTCATACAATACTCGTTTGCGTGCTCTCTCGACGGCATACATAAATTTCAGGAACTAATACTTAGATAACATTCATTTATATGCCAGACGTTAAAAATAACAAATTTTATTGCTCCACAATTGCTGTAGGTATGTTTCACATATTCCTCAGTCTCCCTTTAAATTTCTTCCTTAACTCTGTTTAATTTTATTTTCATATTGTAAAAAAGCCAAGAAAACAATGGATATTTTGATGTAGATAAACAAAATTGTTCGTTTTTCTAAGGGTTATCACTGATCTATATTTTCCAGAATGTACAGATCACACATTAATAAACAGGTATTAAGCAACCCTAAATACCACTTAATACGATGGCCAGTGCATCTACTCATGTATCGTTATATCTAACATTGTATACCTAAACAACTTTGCCAAAAATAGATTTAGTCTATGTAACATAGAGTATAGTTAAGGGCATATGATAAAAATTAACGTTTTATCTTTCTCTTTTACAACCTCATACACAGCATTTACATATTTCTCCTTTATTTTTCTCCCTCTTCTTATAGCTCTTCTTATCAGTGATACCTCTTGGCATACACTGCTTTACAGAGCTTTTAAATTCACTTACAGTGATTAGTGGAGCAACTTAGTTTTAGTCGTTATCAAAGGAGCCTTATGGATACACTCGTATAAATATATATATACAGACACAAATGATACAGGCATATTACACATACACTCATACAAGTTTTACATACATAGATACAGTGTTCTATGTTATTATACGAGTATGAATGATACCACAAATCAATGCTATTGCTTTCCTTTTTTAAGCTTTTAAATCTTTAAGCTTTTAACTTGTACTAAGATTATGAAAATAAATAATACATTCGTATTTTATTTCGTATTTTTTAGAATTTTCAATCAAATTTCCGAACGATTACGGTTTAATGCATAACAAAAGCTAATTTATATACTCTATATTTTTAATGTATATAATATTGTTTTATACATATTTTTTAAATATGAATGGCATTGAAGATGTGGTATCTTTACATTGATAACACGAGTATTGGAGGAAGAGGCATAAACTATGATGAGGTTTCACAATAGTTGCGATCCAAATAACAGATTGCTAAACTTTTCTCTTGTACGTCGAAATGATCCTTCCATTTAGTACGTATTCGATACACTTCCTGTTTTATAAGCAGGTTGACAGGTAACATATCTTTTAAATAAGTCTTAACAAGTGTATATTCTACGTATTTTATTTACTTTTATTGTAAAACGAATTTGTAAATATCCTTCAAAATTTCAGTGTCTTTTTTACAGACATCAGTTGTATGAACTGTAAATTTCGTATAGGTAAAACACTTTTCTATTTTTAAGCGGTATATACTACTTATTTAAAAGATACGTGATACACATTTAGGCTTAAACATCTTACTAAGGGACGAAAGTAATCAGTTACTAAAGTACGTAGGGCCTTGACTTCTCTTGGTCAAGCTATAGATCGCCAGTTTTTTTTAAATTCTGTTGATAGAACATTTTAGAATACCATTTTTTTAAGTGTACCATACGCGAAGAGAATGAACTTATTTATGAAATAACATTGATAGAAAGAAGTGAAAGCAATGGACAGTTATTTTGTTAGGCATTTTTTTTCTCTCAGTTATAAATATTTGGCTCGACGTAGCTTGTTAAATAACAAAAAAAGCATAACTATTATTATCCTTATATTTTTTTTAATTACTATTATTATTATTATTATTATTATTATTATTATTATTATTATTACCATTGTAGATGCGTAAGTAGAATTAGATTTGAGCTCTCTACTAATTCTGAAACTAGAGGATATTTTTTATAATTATTAGAATCGAGAAATCGAGTATTGCTATTATATATATATATATATATAAATACATTAATATTATTGATATATCGATTTCATTAAACGTTAAGGACATTACGATCCTTTTTAAATAAGATTTAGTTGCAAGACCGCCACTCGTCACGACTCGTTTCTTTTCTTTTTTTTTTTTTTTTTTAACAATAATGAACGAAATAAAAAAATAGCTGAGGCTTCTTATAGAATTTTTTTTTATGTATCAGTATTCTACGCGTTTGACTTTAGCTGTTAAGAGTTTTAACCAACACTACTTAAAGGAATCCCCGATGGCGAGATTTGTCTTACTTAATTATTAAATTATTTAGTTATTTTCCCTCTTGAGTCCTTCCCGTGTCCTTCTACTCCTATTTTCCCCCCATCCTTTTCCTTCGTCCTTGTTTTGTACGTCTATTTTTACATAAGTGACCCTCCCCTGAATAATTATTTAAACTATAATTTATTGTATTCACCGTTTTTTGCACCGACGTTAACGTAAGACATTTTCTTTTTTTTTTTTTTTTTTGGCAACGACTGGCTTAATTTATTGTTTCTACATTGTACTTTATACGAGTTTCGCTCTCTCTTTTTTCTTCTTCCTTCCTTTCTTTCTTTCTCTTTTCTTTCCTTTGCATTCTTTCTTTTATCTTTTGTAAAATGAGAAACAGAACAATTACACGCGTTAGCTAGTAATGATCAGGCACTGCGCGTGTGGTCATTCCCACCTTTTCTGCGAGACACACTCGGTTTTATGCGGTACGAGATGCGGACGGTCAATGCTTTAGGTGCCTTCACCTGGAGATTTCGTTGAATACAGATGCTCACGTGCACGTTACTAACGCGTTAAAAACGCCACTTATTGTAATAATTTCTACTCTCGATCCATCCGCTTCTCTCCTCACCCTCGCGAAACACGTGTGCCTCTACGAACTATTGATATTTCTTCAAATTCGAGTCGCTTATTAACGGGTACGAGAAAAAAGAAAAAAAAAAAAAAAACGAAAAAAGGAAGAAAGGAAGAGAAAAATAGTCAATGACCGTCTGATTATATACGGTATGCGTATGTAATTAATTACCGAAATGGTGAGCTGGAGTGAGATCAAAGCGATGGATCGAGAGTAGGCGAGATCACTGCGAGGTGCTTCGTCACCACGTGCACATCTTTGTTGTTAATCTTCGATGATCATAGGAAGCGGTTCTTTTAGAAAGAAAATCGCGGCTACGGAGCATCTCGTGTCCACGATGAACAAATGTATACGAAAGTCTCGAGGATAAGAAACAAAAATGATATGAGACAAAGAAATGCATAATTATACATGACAAATAGAGAGAGAGAGAGAGTGTGAGAGAGAGAGAGAGAGAGAGAGAGAAGGGGTTTTCGCGGAAAGATGGAAAATGTAAAATAAATAAGGGGTGAATCGTCGATACCTCTCTGCGGCTTGCGTTGAAAAATAATTAATTATTAACTCGCAGCACTGTTCCGTCCGTCTGCGCGACCGTGAATCTTTTGATTTCACCGAGATTTCCTTGGTCGAAGTCCTAAGTCACACATAAATACACGTATTACACACACACGTACACGTACACACACACACGTTACACGCGTAGAGGCGCGCATGAAACATACACAATTTACATTAATGCATAAGAGAAACTTACGTACACACGATAAGTATATAAACGGTGAAGAGAAGAAGCGATAATAGAGGCGTAAATCGTAAAACATTGTGAAAAAGGTTTAAAAAAAAAAAAAAAAAAAAAAAAGAATAAGAATACACACTGTAAGAAACTGGAAGCGCTAAGACCCCTTCCCCAGTTCTTACACCGAGTATTAAATCTGTACTAATCGACTGAGTATTATTTTTATATCGAGCGTAATAATATTAATAAACGGATATAAATTAAAACGTGAGACAGAGAATGATGGGTTAAACCGTACGTGAAGCCGAGAGAGAACTATTGTAAAGGCAGCGGATGAGAGATGCGTTCTCTTTTTCTTCTTTCCTTTTCCGAATTTCGATTTAACGTTGAAAGTGTATGACATGTGGACGCGACAAGCGCAATTAAGAAGGCGAAGGAAAAGAGGAAAAGGAGAAGGCATGCGACTGATGATTGTGAATGTCCTGATTACAATATTTTGTATACAACCACAATGCGAACTGAGCGGAGAAAGAAACAATTACGAACGAGAGAAATGACAAAGAAATGGAGGGAGAGAGATAATTAATTAACGACGGAAGATTGTAAAGCAAGATCTGATGAACCAGCGTCTTTTTTTTTTCGTAAGAGCGTTGCGGAGCTTTGATCGGCCAGAAACTAACTTATAACAAAAGGAGAAAAGGAAAACTCGATATGTAATATCGTATTGTACGTTTATTACATATGCGACGTAGCAATAGATAAATAACGATAAAAAGAAATATGAAAAGAGAAAATGAATTACTTTTGTATTCACGGTTATCTATGATAATAAGTTAGTTCGGGCTAAGGCCAGCAGCTGTTGAGATTATTCATGGTTGTGTGTATCATTATAAGTATTTTGAATTGTTGAATAGTAATTAGTGTAAGCGGTGGCTTGAACGGGGCGACGTCCCACGCCCACGGAATGCACGAAGAGACGTCGCGTCGTCCAAGTTCGGTCTCAAGTATTTCAACAATTGTCAGATATACATTTTTTCCCTCCGTCATCCAAGATATTTGAAAGTTTCGCCCCGTACAGATCGATTTTACTGACATTACTTCGCCTGTGTTTTATATAATATACATATACATATATGTTATATATATATATATTTTTTAATAATCTTAATTGTAACAAATCGTGTATCCCACGTATGGAATCGTTGGACCCTTTTTTTAATTTATAATTATCGCGAAGCACATCTATTACACATGACAAGTGATAACATAATAATCTTCGATTAACTTACGGGTCTAATTTTTCAACCCTCATCTCTTTCATTATACGCTCTCTATGTAATGTCTCTGTCTGATTTCAAAATCATCTCATTTCCATTTCTCTTGCAATCAGAATCTCTTCTTCGAATCTCCTTTTTTTCTTTCTCTCTTTTTTCCTCGTTTGTATTTTGTAATAATAAGATACCTGTTAAACATTTCTAAGCTATTTATTGAATCGAATATCGCTATGTGGTTTGTTAGAAATTCTTTCGACGACCTTTATCCTGCACGTATTACTTCCTTTTATTTCGAGACCACGCTTCGCGTACATACTCGTGGCTCTGCCAATGGTTCACGAATCTTCAGAGGAAAAGGAAGATAGAAAAGTAAAAAAAGAATAGAGCGAGAATTGCGATCACTCGACGTCTCTTATTTTTGCGCCTACCGCCTAGCTAAGTCAAAGAAGTATTGTGAGTACTGTGTTTGTTGTTAACACGTTTGCCCTTCGGTTCTTTTTTCCAAATTCTCTTTTCACTCGATCTTTTTTAAAATATGTTAAAAATTAACGTTTTGCTTTCTGCCTACATTTCCTTAATCAAACGAAAGATCGTCTCGTAATATGCAAACGTGTCGATGCAACAGATACAGGAGATCGGCGGGTAAAGGACCAAAATGTACAACAATTGCGTTTGCCCTTTCTTACGGTTGGTATGATTCGTTTTCGTAAACGTGCAAAATGGAGATCGAAGCTGTAATTGTATCGGTGGATTTTTAAACCATGTTGACAGATTATTTTGTGGGGCATCTTATTGCAAGGGCATTGTTGTGATACCACAGATGCAGCTTCATTGAAACTTAAATAAAAATAATGCGTTAACGATTTGTTGCGATCAATGTTTACCACCATTGACCGCGTGTGTCTGATATTGTACGTGGAATTTAATTTTTTTATATAAAAACCTGTTTAGAAATGAAACATAAAAGACGAGTCGATATTTCCTTCACCGAAGTTATCTATGTCATTCTACGTTAGTTCCCATGATATTTTCTTATGTAGAGCAACGTTGTTCCATTAAAACCTTTGTGTACTTTCTTTTGCTTTCGATAAAACAAGAGCAAATTCAAACGTTTTCATTTATTTTTCGATAAAAATTGCTGCCCGTTTAAATTTGAAATTGGCCGGAAGTGAGCAACGTAAGTCATTTCACTCCTATGTAGTATTAAAAAGAATATGAAAATACACTTTAAATTTTCATAAATTATATGCAGGAATAAAAGAAAATTATTGGAATACTTAATTTATATGAAATATTGGAGCATATTTAATAAAAGAAATAGTTCTTATAGATAATTTTCACTTCCATCAAAAACAATTGTTTGTGCTTTTTTTTAAATTTTTACTGCAACTCATTTCAATAAAGAAATCATAATCTTTTTGCCAAAATATCCTTGTTTTATCAGTAAATTAATAAAATCTATTTATTTTACGAATGAAAGAAAAATATGTGCATTTCGTACAAAAAAGAATTTGACGCGCGTAGTGCGATATTTTATTTACGTCATTTCCGACCATATTGCGCGTAGAATTCATTCTTCCGCTGCTCGCCATCTTGTGTTGAACGTACATGCACCTGTGGTTCTTGTTCTAAAACTGATTTCGTCGACTGTAGTATTGTTTTTATTCAATTCGAAGTCCTCCACGAATTGAAAAACATGAGTTACGGTAGGCCACCACCTCGAATTGATGGGATGGTGTCCTTAAAAGTGGACAATCTCACGTACAGAACGACGCCGGAAGATCTGAGACGCGTGTTCGAAAGATGTGGCGAGGTTGGCGACATTTACATACCCAGGGACCGTTTTACTCGAGAAAGTCGCGGATTTGCGTTCGTTAGGTATGTAAAGATCTATTTTTCTTAGTGTTTATCGATTTTTGTGCACATTCTGTTGATTACGATTTATTAGTGTGACGTCATTGTAGTATTCAGATAACGAAGCTTATATATAGCAACAAATGTTATGGCCAAACAATTTGTATTTTCTAATAACATATATATATATATATATTATATATGTCTAAAATAACATTTTTATTATTGTGAGTCATTGTTTTAGATTCTATGATAAGCGTGATGCGGAAGATGCATTAGATGCTATGGATGGAAGACTGTTAGATGGCAGGGAACTTAGAGTTCAAATGGCTCGATATGGACGACCAACTTCACCACACCGAAGTCGTGGTAGCCGACGACGAGGAAGGTAATTGTTATTAAAACATTTTTATTATATAGAAAATCTGTATACCTTTATGTTGGGATATTTATACCATAGTCCAACACTTATATGTATACTCACTGTGTGATTTGAATTTAGTTTACATATTGTTAAAATTTTTTTTCTCATTGTGAAGATCATCAATAACAGATACTGTGGCTTGCGAAAGTATTTGAATGTTTACTATAAAAAGTTGCTATATCCATATTATATATATTGCTTAAAACATTTTGAAACTATATATATTTATTACAAACATATACTTTGTACAAATTGTCAAAGTATTCGTAAAAAATGTCTATATGTGCTTGAATGTTTTTGTACCCCATTATATTATATACTATTAATAATAATATATAGTATATAATAATATAATTATATATAAAAATGTCAATAATTTTGTTCCTTAAAGTACAGCCAATGCAAAATATGCGAACAGTTTGTATCTTTTTTATATAAAATTGAAACTTTTAAAGAATAATTGAAGAAATTAATTGAGCGACATAAAGATTAGGTAAAATACTTAACACGTAATACTATGTAGCTTTGTATCAATAGCCTGTTTGTTTATAGATCACGTAGCAGAAGCAGAGATCGAAGACGCTCTCGTTCTAGATCTCGCAGTAGATCAAGGAGCCGAGATAGAGATCGCAGGCGTTCATATAGTCGAAGCCGCAGCCGCTCACGTTCCGACAGTAAGAGCTCGCGTGGAAAGTCCCGTTCTCGCAGCAAGTCTCCAGATAGGCAAAAAGACAGTCGCTCCAAATCAAGGTAAGTTTTATGATAATAGATGAAACTTAATTTATTCTTATCACTATACATTCGCTCCACAAACATCAGTTATAATGTTAAGCGCATCATTGATAATATATATTCATATAATATGATCTTTTTTCCATGCAGGGACTGAAGTAATTGAACCATATACGAGTACAACTGTGAACTGATGCACATGCTGCGAGTGCAGAATAATCGTTTCTTGAGAACAAAAAGGTATTCTATTACCCTCTATATCTAGAGCAACACTGTCGCACGTTCACATTTCTTCTGTCACTTACATATTAATTATGACAACGCACTACTTGGGTTACCAAAAGAAAAGAAAAATGAACCCAATACTAATTTTAATGTAATGTATTTAGATTGTGAGTTTAATAGACTCGCGACGACTTTCATTTGCAAGTTTTTATAATAATTCTTATTCTGTTAAGTGATATATTGTCTCAATGCTTATTTCTGATCAGAAGAAAGTTAATGTGTTTTTCTGGTTTCGCGTGTATGGACATTGTTGTAGCGAAACAGCTTGTTTTGATCAGTAAATTAACATTCATTATTATCCTATTAAGAGCTTCGAAATAACGTGCTGTAGCACCTACATGAATGATCTTTTATTCTGTTCTGGAACAATGGCAGGAATTTCACATCTTGACGATGTTGCGGATAATATTCAAGTTTACACTCTATAAATAATTAAATAAAAGAAATTGTTATTAGTTCGATCACAAAATGTTCTCATCTTATGTTAAAATGTAGTGTGCACAATTCTCAGTACGTCTCGATATAAGTGAGTTATAAATGATTACAGTTTATTCTTTTTCTTTCGTTTCTTGAGTCATTATGAATATTTTAATCTCTATATAGTATATATAAGTAATAAGAAGAAACCAACTGTTTCGATAAAATTGTGAAGTTGTTTTCCAATATTAAAAATTATTTGAACCAAGCAAGGTGGATTAAATATTCCTGGAAATACATGAGGGTGTTAATATGGTAATTAGCAGGTAATGTAAACTGTATGTGGTCGATTTGAGTCCAATTTTTGTACAAAGTTTAAGCTAATTTCCTAAGTCGTAATAACTTGGAATAATTTTTCATTGTTTGTGAATATAATTTGATCGACAAATTATGATTACGACTCGATTAATCAGAAAAAGTAAAGAAATAAATAAGAAAAATTAAAAGTCGTAATCTATATAGATTATAGACATAAGTTCTGCGTTTCTGTAACAATATACAGGTTTATTTATGTAAGATTGCCATTTATAATAAAGTGTAATAAAATGCAGAAGACGGAACTATTCACATAGTTTTAGACAGTGTTTAAAAACTACATATATAGATGTAGGTAATGCTGTCAGAAAAATAAGTTACTCGAAAATTTTATATCATTTATATTCGTCTACGAAAAAATTTCGATATCGTAATTATGGATTTTCTTGTATCGAGTACAATGAGACTAAAACAAAATGTCCCAATTAAGATCATAAGCTTAAGAAATTAACAGTGGTACAATCTTTCATATTTACTTATTACTTACATACTGCTGTTCACTTCTGAATGTTATTAACTTCCTCGAATCTTGTATAAAACAACGCTGTCATTAATCTTAGATAGATCAAATTCTAGAATTTAAGATAATTTAACATTTAACCATTGGTCTTATCTTTAATATTATAATTAATCGATCGTCAAACATCTTTCAACAAAAGAAAAAAAAAGATAAAATTCCTCACACACGGATGTAACACGTTTATTCCTTATAACTAAGTTGTAATTTTATGGTGCCACAGGCGGTGGAAAGGAGTGGCGTGGCGAGTGTAGCTGATGATGGGGTAGCTGAGAGTAAGCAGTAAGCCGAGTAGCAGGGCTGTAAGCAGTTTGCAGTAGCGAGCGGTTGGTGGTCTGGTGAAAGCAGGTTCGCGCTAGTCGATCAGGGCGAGAAAAAGAGAGAAAGTGTGTGAGCGAAAGCTGTTTCTCTCTCTGTGGGGGGTCGGCGTGCAGAAATCGCAGAGGGTACGGTCTCGAGAGTGCAGAGAAATATGCAGAGAGCACGACGAAAAGCCACACGCGGTTGCTGGTCTCGACCATCGTCCGGTTTGCAGGTAGCACGTGAGCATCACCAGACCTCGCAAGCAGCAACTCGACATTTCAACTATTATATCTACCAATTGCTTTGCGCGTTTCTTGAAACAAATCATTTCTCCAGCAATGGTCCGTTCGAAGTCAACTATGTACTATCTTATTTCCAGCTGTGTAGGTCTTTTTCGTAAGTTGAACGAGTTTAAATGTCGATTTTCTAAGTACGAATATCCTTTTCACAAATTTCTTAACGTCGGCGTATCAAGATGTATTTCATTTCGCTTCAATGGTTCATTTTATACAATTTTCAAATTAGTTTCTTCCAAGGTACTAATCTATGCCCAATTTTAAAAACAGATCTTTCAATTTTGACTTTCACTTTTTTTTAAATAGTTAATGAAATTGAAAACGTATCTATCGTTAATATCGTTTTCGATATAACCTATAACGATTCCAATTTTTATATGATCATCGCTTGAAACACTTGCCGCCACATTACAAATAATTGGGAAAGTTTCGAGGGTGGGCAGTGGGATCCTTTTGTTTTTCCTGTGTTCTTTTTTCAGGTGTCACCGAACGTCGATAGAGTAGTAAGTATTTTAGAGGTAAGGTAATGTTGCAGTAAATAAAAGATTTTTTAAGGGGAAGAATATAAATCTTTGTAGAGATGTGAAGGGTTTAATCAATAAAGAATTCTTGTCGAAGAAATAGAACTTTTTATTCCTCACTTGTATCAATGGAAAATTTAAAACCTAATTATCCAAAGATAATTTTTCGTTCTTTTTTCTAAATAGTGTAAATCTAAATTCTTCGTTATCCTACAAGTCGAATAATTTAACAATAGTAACAAAAAATATATTACATTTTTTTGATAAGCATTTCAATTGTAATCATACATGATCATTCTTAATTATGATCATCAATAAATTTTTCTATCATTTACATTAAAGTGAAAAGATGTAATATTCTAAAAAATATTTTAATATTACACTATGCTAATGATCTTTGAATGGCTTGATGCGTATAGTTATACGAAGCGTATTATAGTACACGTGTCATTTAGATATTTCTAAATCAACTCGAGCATGACACGAAAATTTATATATAATGCAAAAGATTTATAGACTATTTATCTTTATCCTTATCTCCTGTAGGCTTGAAAATATACAATTTGCAGTAAAGAGCTGCAATGTATAACGTAAGTGCTATGATATGACCAGAGAAATATACAAGTTTGTAGTAAGCTAGAGTTTCTTTGAAATCTAATACTAAGAATGATATTCCCAAATACGCCATGCAAGTTGTTTTCTCATACCATCCTAGCAAATACCACAATTTTCTGGCCTAAAAAACGAAAGTTACATAAATTAAAATTTCAATTAATAGTTATGAATAGATATCAAAAATAGAACTTACGATACTGTTTTCAGCGGCTTGCTGATAAAATTTGTAGAATATGTCCTCTGATAACAGAAAAAGAGGAATCTGACAGAAGCAAACAGCATAGCCAGCTGACCAACCATGCCAAACAGCAGAAAGTAATAGGGTTAAGAGAGCTCGCATATTTTTCATTGGCAGTCGTTTATAGATGTAGACACCAAACCAATATTGAACACAATTGTTCCATGTTTTCATAGCTGTTCTTGTCGAATTGCATTTTTCTAATTTCCAAACATTCATATTATATACAGTTTCAAAATCCAATTCCTCGTTCTCCAGTTTCTCAGGTGTTTTAGCTCTGTAACGTTTAGTTGCTATATTTTTGTTCCAAATAATGAATATTATTACAGGGAAAAGGATGCTCTTACAATATTTCTGTTGTTTTATAATCTTTGGGACCTAGTCCTTGTATAGGTTTACATCTAGTAGGATATGCTCCTAGTCCAGCCATTTGACATCCACATTCTGCTAAACCCATTCCAATGTACATTCTTACTCGAAAAAGGACGAATGTAGGATACATATAAAAGTGTCTATAAAGGAAAGATCTTTCTGCATATTCTTCTGTTAAAATATACTGAAATACAAAGTGAAACTTAATCATTTATAATTCTGCCTATATTTGTTGGTAAAATGAAAACTGATATTACTCTGACGGGATAGCAGTAACTCATTATGAAGAATAGGACAACAAAGAATGTAGTTTGTTTCAGTTTATATAGCGTGACAGGCCATGGATCTACTACTTTAGAGAATGGCTTATATAGATGGTCCCAATATGTTCTATACCGATAGTATGGTCCTGTAGAGAGAAATATTACATTTAATATAATATCAAAATTAGATTAATTATAGTTACTTAAAGTATCATAGAATTACCAGTCAAAAGTCCCATATAGCCAAAACCATAATGAAAAACATCTAAAAATCCAACATTTTTTATTGCTTCATTATCTACTCCTTCTGGATCATCAGCTGGAGGATTAATAGCTGCATTTAGTTCAAACGCTAGTCCAGATAATTTTAGTGTTAAGATCATCAGTATGAGATTTGTATGAGTTGATGGTACTGGTAAACCAATATAATCCCCTAATCGAGATATAACAAGTAGAAAGAAGAATGAAAAGATAAAGCTGACAATATGAGATTTCCTGCAAATAACAACAAATTGAGAAATGACATTAACTAGTTTTATAAAAGAATGGAATATGAACAGAAAATTTATAAGGAGCGTTTATTATTAAAAACATTTTGTTTGTTTTATGTTACATAATATTAAGTAGAAAGTGATAATAAATTTTTGCATCTCACATAAAATAAAATGATAAACACTAGTTCAAAGAACGGGGATTTTCATTATATTAATATTTCCATTCGGCAATCAAGTTACAATTGGTGGTAATTTGATACTTAACAAGTGCTAATTATGTCTTTTAAGAATAGTGCATTATTGAGATATATATATCTAAAAATGACACAGTTAATTTGATCTGTACATTTGTAATTTTAGATAAGATCGAAATATAAGAAAATCATATCGTACAAAGTAAGTAGATACGATGACATTATCAAAAATAATTTTAAAAATATTTCACTTAAAATTGAGTTAATAATTTTGACACATTATGACACACAATTGATAAGCTAAAACGCTCCTTGTTTAAATCGACAAATAAATATAATTAACGAATTAATATATCATACTTTGGTGAGATGTTGGTTATAATAATAGCGTTAATCAGAGAAAAAACCAAAGGGAAAAGTATATAACTTCCTGAGACAACTCCTGTTAATAGGATGCCAATTATCGTGCCGGTCCATTTCTTCACCTCTGGATCTTCTATTTTTCGATAATAAAACCCGACGAATACACAAAACAACAACAGTGTGACGTAAACTACATCCGTCCACATCGTATCAGCTCAGCTGTAGAAACTTTACTGTGTCTTCTTTCTATCCTATCCCATTTCCTCCGTCCCACCGACTACAGTTAAATTGTACGTAATCAAATCGGTGAACTTTGTACGTTAATAAATCGGATATTATTACTATACAATTATTAAAAAATTTTGGTGATTTACATTTATTCACAAGCTTCTTTTTTTATTTAAATTTCGGTAATTTGTAATTTAAATGATAGAAACATTCGACCGTACATTTTTGCTTCTCTTGTAAATTACAGACAAATGCAATATGTATATCATTGATTTTTTGCTGAGTCAATAATTTAGCAGAGCGAAGTTATATTTACTAAAGTAATTTAAATAATAATTATATATAATTTAAAAACTAAATATTAGGAACATCTTTCTTTGCAGATTGTAAGTAAACATAATATTTTATTGATTATTTTGTTGAATTGTCAACTTAGTAAAATAAGATTATATGTCAGGTGGGAGATAGTGAATAATAATGCAGGTATAGTTTAGTTATTGTAATAATTATATTTATGTATAATTAAACAAGGATATTTCCATCAAACGCATTCTGTAAATGCGCGAATTGATTCATTCAATTAGTATCAATATGAAAGTAGATTTTTTAACTGTTCATCATTGTTAATGTAATAATAGCTGCGACATCAAATATTTTTTAATTGACTCGAGTTAAAACGTTCTAGGATTTTTTGCCAAGAGCCTTTTGCCTAAGTTCCGTTTTCCTCTGAAGAGCGAGTTCTTTTTGTTTCTTTTCAGCTTCTCGTTTTTTAGCCGCTTCCTCTCGTTGTTGTTTAACTATAGCTAATCGTGCTAGATCCGCGCGTGCTTCTTCCGTTTTACCTGCTGCGTGTAATTTCTGATAGTTTGCATATGCTCTCTGCCTTTCTAGTTGCTCCCTAAAAAAGAAGAGAAAAATGAGTTTTCCAATCTTTACATGTTACGAACTTCTGTATGTTTCATTGATTTTTACCGTTCTCTACGAGATAAATCTGGTTTCGCTGTGTCTAAAGATTGATTTAATTGAGATAATTTTTTTGCTTTCTTTTGTACCCTATTTGGATTTTCAACTTGAATTAAATTTTCTACACCTTTTGTCTTTCCCTGCAAATTAAAAGAAGAAAGGAAAATTATCATTTATCGATTATTATAAATCTCTATCGATTAATTTACCTCAGTTTCCGATTCTGATTCTGAGTCACTATTGGTATCTGTCCCTGAGGAACTATTATTTTTTACTGAATCACCGTGTGCTTTGGGTTCATCTTCCTCATCACTTGAACTATCCTTTCCTTTGTTCTTCTAAAAAAAACAATATCATTATAACTTTTAAATATGAAGGGTTTCGTTTACATTAATGAATTTTTATTTACCAGCCCCCTAAGTAAAATTTATGTTACATTTTTCGAAAGAACAAATGCAAGTGGAAAGAACAGATGAAACAAATCATCTAAGGATCTATCCATCGCTTTTGAGTCTTAAGAATTTTCTGAAGGTTTGTGCCCGGTTCTCTCAAACGGTTGCACATGGAGCATCATGCTCCATGAAAAATCTCAGTAATGGTGCGCACAATCACGCTCAACCGTCAAAGGATAATTCGACCTTACGTACTTAATAATAATATCTAAGCCGTCGTGCTGTTGGTTAACTTAAAAATACTGACTCTCCACTGGAGCTTTTTTTCCTCCTGGCGTCGTTGCTCCTCCAGTTCCTCGGGGTTAGTGAAGTGACGACTCCGGCCTTTGTAACTGACATATTTACCTAGAGGAAAGCCGTCTTTTTAGATCCAAATTCGTTCGTCGAGGTCATAACATACGAAATTGCGTTTTTCTCGCCAAGAAATGTGGTGGGGAAGAAATGATGATAACTGTGTGTGTCGAGTGTGAAATAAATAATAATTTGTCCGTGCTTACCGCGTGGCATTTTTTCGAACCAATTGATCACGTCAATTTAATGATTATTGTACGGAAATTTGAAGGAAAATACCTCTTCTCCGCTGTGAGAGAGAGGAATTACGTTTAATGTCAGATTAATACTGCACTGCTGCTTATTTGGTCGTCAACCACGAGCTCTAGCGGCATGAACCATTGCATAGAATATTTGCCTGCATGGTTGGTAACGTTCGTAGGTTTATTGAAACAATTCAAGGGCAGAAATAAAAAATTTTTATTTCACAATTTGCGTATGTTACAAATATGCTAATAAGTTGATCTTTATATCGTAGCAACACGTAAACTCGATTAAATATTTAATGACTTGGTTAGAATTGAATGCTCGTCTCTACGTACGAATGTAAGTTTCATAGTTATTTATTCGTTTACTATAAATATTAATGTTTATATTTCAATGTTATTCCGATTACAATTTTCAATTTAAAATATGTAAATTTGATTATATAATCTTTGCGAAACAATAATTAACGTGTTGCAAACTTGAGCTCTGTCGTGTTTTCCGCTCTTGAACAACATACTTCATGCTTTAATGACATATGTATGTAACATGTTAACGTATCAATTGCCAGATAACTTGAGCAAACTAAATTTATTTTCTCAAAAATCTTATAAAATTATTCAGTTTATCTCGTTTTTTATATTCCAGCTAATTTCATTTTTTTGTAACAGTTATAGATAGTAAAGTTATCGCGAGAGACACGTTTTTCAAACTAATCTCATTTCGCGGTATAAAATAACATGTGTTCATAGGATATTTATGAATTTTTTAGTTTGTCTACAAACACGAAATCGTGAAGTAATTGGATGCATCTGACACGGTTGTATTGGGTGCCAATTGGCTACTAATCGGTCAGTATTGAGTAGCAAGTGCAAGTCATTCCGTGTATGAAATTTCTCGTCAAAACACCTAACGCAGAATTTATCATGCATCTGTCTGCAATTCCAACTTACAGGTAGTGAAATTTTTTATTTTCAATTTAACCCTTTCTATTACTATGGAAATTCAATTGCTTATTAAAAAAATGTTATAGTTATAATTACAGTTAATTATTTAGTATCAGATCGTTATTGAAGTTTGAACCGAAACGTTTGTTAGATTTTTACCATTGAATTTAAATTGTAAAATTCTGATTATTATTATTTTGTATTATGAGATATGCATTTCTTTTTTGCATGTTTTTTTTTAAGTTGGAAAACAAAATATGATTATTGAGTAAAAAATGTTGAGAATATTAGGGCTCAAGTCTCACTACTTCGACAAGAATAGTCTTGTAGAAGCGTAAGAAATTATTTAACGACTGGTACTGGTGATTCACACTGTTCTTTTTTCTCTCGTTTATCATGTTATGCGTAAGTGGCGGTTGCTTGTTCGTGCTTGGTCACTATTGGCCACGTTCTTTTAGTCTTCAATTTATATTATTTAAGAACAATTGACTTGGTCGACCGGTTGCTTTTTAGGGGGACCAATCTGAGTTCCGACCGTCCATAATATTAAAAGAGTCATATATATAATACTTTATGTAACTTGCAATAAATTTCTGTCCCAGTATAAATTGTTCATTCTATTCATAGTTATTCATAGAATGCTATTTCAGTCCTAGAATATAATATTGATATCGCATAATTTTAGAGATTCGAATTGTTACAAATATCAATTATTTTGTATTAAATTTTCCTTATCATTTTTAAAAGATTGTTATTTTGTTGATTAGAAAATTTATGGGTTGTTGGATAGCATTATAAGATAAAAGCCATTTTTTAAATAAATATTAATCAATGAAGCAACAATCTTTCATGAAATAACAATGAAAATCTTATTAAAATTCCTTTTGCGATGTTTATAAAGTTTCCAATAATATTTCAAGATTAAATCAACTTTTTAAATAAATATTAATTGCTTTGTTTTGATCCAAATAGCTTTCGAACGAAAGCGCTTTTATTGACGATTCAATATGGCGGGCTTTTGTATCCTACTGCCACCTAACGGCGCTTTCCCAAAGTAGATTACGATTCGAAAAGGAAGCAGCCAGTCTGTTTCGGGTATTTGGACTGGCTGGATGTATACGGATCGTGTTCTTAAATGTTAGCCGGTGACTGACTGTTTTGATGTGCTCTAATGTCATTCACTTGAACAAGTCGTGAAATCGAACTCTATTTGTTCGCGAGTGCTCGCTGTTCTGTAATCGTGGAATACATCATTCGAACTTCTGTCGCTTTCGAAACCGATAATTCGATTGCTCTTTCGAGATTCGCGAGAAGTGTGTCAAAGTCGATGTAACGTGTTTCTGTGCGTCCATAGTCAACCGTAGCTGTAAGTGTCTCCGGGCTTCGGATACGGTTCCCATATTCCAATAAAAAATGGTAAGTCACCGAAAGTATCATTTCATAATATTGACGTTACAAATTATGTAATCGCGAGGAAAGTAACTCGATAGAGGAAATCATTGTGATTGTCGTTCTGATTATATTTTCGTCAGTGCTGTCAAAATATTTGGGTGTCGATAAAATCTCGATTAACCGCTTGCCCTGTGGTATGGAATCAGTAAAGCATTTTTGAGATATTTAAGGCTTCAAAAATCTACAGAATGCATATAACATGCAAAAATATATGTTTAAAATATTCAAAGTAGATCAATTATTATGACGTTTAGTAGATAAGACAAATGTCTATTCAGATTCCAATTTTTTAATTAAAAAATCAAAGAAATATAATATCGCATTCATTATGTTATTCGTTATGTGTAATGAAGTTAAATATAATAGATTCAATTTTAATTCTAACTTTAATTCAATATTACAAGATTATCGAACGGATTATCGAATATACCAATTACGTAAATACAATATTTCAATGTTTCGTCTTAGACGATATACGAATGGACCAATCACACGATATATTGTTTAAAAAGGACCAATTACAACGACAGCAGATTCTACTTGACATATGTAGGTATTAAAGTAATATTTCAGTTCAACAAGGACCAATCACGAGATATATTGTTTGAGAAGAACCAATCACATCGTTCGAAGGATATTTTACTGGTATTAAAAAATACAATTTTGATTTTAACTTCACTTCAAAATTAAAAGATTATAAATAAGTTAACTAGTTAGTTATAGTTTATCCTTTACCTCCAGTTTACGAATCATTGATATAAATTGCGTGTAACATATATGTAAATGTTTCGCATTAGATCGAAGAAGTAAATAGCTAACGTTGACGTATATGGTTAGGGAAAAATTGATATGGCAAGAGGTTAATTCGATCGAATCGTCGCAGAGCTCGTATCGCGTGTGAATGAATCTTGGACGGAGTTGTGCATCGATGATGACAGCTTCGTAGAGCAGTCAAGGTTATTTCATTTCTCTCACTGTGCCTCATGAATGGATACCTGTTCTCTTTGCCCTTTAATCACCGTAAAAAATCCTAGAAATACCATCAGATGGTATACTCGATGGAAAATCTCACGTATACACACTTTTATACTAATCTAAACGTTATTTTATGGGCATCTCTATAAATCAAGCAGCCTCGCAGATGGAATATTCCATAATTGAGAACTTGAAATGAATATAAGTAACGAACGAAGACTGATTTTTTAAATTGAAGAGGATATAAACTTTACGACTGATAGAGACTCAAGTGTCAGAACAATTTATCTTATTTAATCTTATATCTTTCCATTTACAAAATTGTACTTTAGGTGAATTATTGCTTTTACCAATATTATATTTAAGATTAAATGTTCCATTGTGACTACAGAAAGTATCGCACGTAACCTTATTTAAGCACTTTTTTTTTTTTTATCACCTCCTTTCCTTGTATCGCTTTCATAGTATTAAATTTTTGTAGTTATATGCAAGTACTACTAAATGATATGAAACTTGATATACCAAGGTATACATATAATATATAACAAGGTATATTATAACAATACAACGATGTAAAAGTACCCTTTGCAGCCACTGTATTTCTCAATTTTATCGAACAATTTTATCTTTTAAACCTATAATACATACGTCATATACTCAAATACTATGTTTTTCTACGCAAGTATTCTACGCAAGATCACGTGGAAAATACAAATTCTTAAAAACGAATAACTCTGTACAACGACAGTTCAGTTTGTAAGCAGTAAGAGCATCCCCTGGCGTATTTACGGCAGAGATGCACTTACGTGGACACTTTTAACATTCGGTTGGAGTCATTGCCACGCTTTATAAATATTCAACCGTTCTATAAACGCGTCGGCTAAGCGTCGTATCACGTGCACCGCTTCTCGTCGCGTTTTCTTACCACCGACACATATGATGCATTCTCGTCGTCGATACGGCGTTTCCTCTCGCGCCGGTGCGTGTCTCGCCACTGCTACGATGTTTTGATCGTTGCGTTGCATCTGCATACGCGTCGCGCTAATTGCTTCACGTTCCTGCCTGCCCTTAATTGTTCTCATAAATGTAACGAGCGCATCGTCTCCGTGTTACGGTGACGAATGGTCAGTTTCACGATACACTGAATATCTTATGAGCACCGGTATCGCACATTGGTCTTATTTTATTGCTTATGAAATTATACAGGGTGATTGGTAACTGGTGGCACAAGTGGAAAAAGAAGTCGAAAATATAGAATAAAAATTCCTTTTTGTTTTTTTTTAAATTTTTCTATCGAGACAACGATCCACAGTGAGATCCGTTATAACGAGACGCGATACAGTGCGCGCGTACCGAGCGAAAATTCAAAGTTGATTTTCTCGAAAACGAAGCCTCGAACGAAAAATTTGTATTCTATATTTTCGACTTCTTTTTTCGCGTAGAATCACCCCCTTTCCGCTTCTACCACCAGTTACCAACCACCCTCTATATACTATGCTCGAGAATGTTTAACATTACATCGATTGTTTTTTTGCATTTTAAATTAGAATATTAAAATATCGCTGCGTAGATTAGAACGTCCTTAACATTCGCTGCCTTGTTAATTTTTTATATTTCAGGTCAGAGTTTCTTTAGCAGTTTAGGAAATTCGTATACGAACACGATTATTTGTGCAGCGTTAAATGCACGAGTTTCCAAAATGTACAGTTTATTTATCGTGAAATCATAGAACGGTAATTTCAGTAGTTTATCTTGCAGGCATTTGATTTGGCGAAAGGCTTGCCACCAGATCATCGTAGAAATGCGATCAATTTTGCAGCAGGGGTTCACCATTGCAATGGAAGATCATACGTCTGTGGGAAAATTGGTATCATCCGTAAGCAATTCTCCCTTTCTTCTTCTTGAAACGTGCTGGCTCTCGAATCCTCACAATTTCTTACGCGTGTTCGCTTCTTGAAAATTCCAGGTTCCCAATTCTTCGTCTTCCAGCGATCGCTTTCATAAAATTCCTCAAGGTTTATTTCACAAGAAGAGATTCAAGTCTCTAATGACAAAGCGGTTAATGGAAAGACACGATTGTGTTAAGAATTTCATCGTGACGAAACACGCAGTGATCTCGTCGAAAATAAATATATTATATACTCGTCGGTTGGGCATTATCGGCTAAGGCAAGACACGGGCACGAGGGCTCGTGCAAGTCTTTTCATTCAGAAGTAATGGATTTCCAATAATTCACGCTCACAACTAAAACCACCAGTCAAAGAGTATCGCATACATGCACGAGCACAGGGTTAAGAGTCGGGTAGCTCGGACATTTTTTCTTTTTTCTACCTTGACGATATTGAAGGCCCGTGGATTGACAGATGACGCGTTAAACGTTAACTTTGATCCCTTTATCGTCCAAGAGCTTTTGCTTTATTCCTCGTATCCTTAATTTATGCTCGGTTTATGCTCAATTCTCTGTCGTATCTTTAATACCTCAGAATTAGAATTTTCCATTCAACTTTGAAGCGTAAGAGAAAGAAAAAGTTATTCGCGTTATCGGCTAAGTAGCTTCTTAACGTCAGTTTGGTTGCTCTTACGGAACAGACTTGTAGAAGATTTTATACTTATTTAGAATTCCCTCCACTGTTTGTATTTTATTGTAAAAATTGTATTTATAGTGTTGTATGTTTAGTAATTGTAACATAGTATTGAAGTTATTCACTTCACAACTTCCTCCTCTGTTATGTACTAAATCATACTACATCGATTATTCTCGTAATGTTAGCGTAATGTTACATTTATATAAAGTCGTATGTAACGTTATATACGCAATATGCGTTGGAAATGATATTCATGGTGTTAGATCCGTTCTACCCACGATTGGAATTTTTCCAAAACGGAGATAAGTACAGGAAACAATGTGTAAAATCTGCATTTACCTGGAGAATACGTTTGTCAATTTATGCAAGAATTTACGAATACTTACAACAATATCTGAAAGTAGAGATTTTTCTACTAAAGTTGAACTTTACATTCGGTTCCCTTAAATTACAAACTTTGCCACTTGGCCATTAATATACCAAAAATTCATCCCATATCAAAGAATCATTTTTCTTTGTTTCTTTGTTTGAATTAATCCTTCTCTATCGAATTCGTACGAAACAACCATCTCTCCCCATCTCGAATTCGCAGTCCAAAGATCGTGCTACTTCCCCGCTAAACTTTCCGAAGCTCCTCCGATTTTCATTCATCGTAACCGTTTAATGCAAAAAATTCGTTCCTCCTCTTCCTGATTTTATCCCAAGCGATCGCGCTCCTTCTTGCTTCCAACGTACGTCGAACACTCGTTCCTCTCTGCCGATTCTGTACCAGAGAATCGTTCTTCGTCTAGATCCTCCGCGAAACATCCGTTACTTGTCAAACGTATGAAAAACCCTGTAACGAAAAAACGGTGGAAGAAGAAACGAGCGAGTGGCAAAAACACGGAGGAACGTAACGGACTCGGAAGATCGCGCGTGAAATCACTTTCGTTGTGAAAATCGGTACGCTCGCGCATCGATGGCGCGATTATAATCGGCACGTGCAGCTAGTAACGGCATTCCTGGTTGCCGTTCCCTCGCGAAAGCGGCTTGTTTCGACGCTCTGTCCCGAGAACTAGGCGAATCCGACTCGTGTTCAACACGAGTCGCTCGATTTCATCTGGAAAATAGACGACGATCGAATGCAGAAGGCGGTGTTTTCACAGCTGCGACGATGCGTTCTGTGTTTCGCCGCTTTATCGTCGTTTGTTTCTGTTGAACAATCTCGGCACGTGACGAGGAACTCGCAAACGCCACCGGTATTTCATTTCCGTCTCTACTTTCGAGAAATATTCCGCGTATCGTTGATGTTAATGAAAATAAAGTGTTACGTTTTGTTGATCAGTTTCACCTTGTAATTATACAAAATGAAATAATTATGTAGTAAAGTGGCAATGAGATGATTATAAATGACTGGAATTACCGCCTTCTGCATGAAACTAGCATAAGACTAAAACTATGTTCACGCTTTTGCTCGTTACTGTACATTTTCTATTCCACTTTCGTGAAAATACTCGGAAAATCGTGGGTATTCATGGTGTTTGGATAATCAACGAATTTATCGTAGATTGTTCGGAGATCGAATTCGAAGTTGAGATTCAGATCTTCCACGTAACAGAAGGATACGAGTTTCGTTTACAGACAAATGATATAGCGAAGGTTGTAAGAAATGTGAAATTAATCACCATGGTTCTACGCTTGTCGAGTTTCTTCGGGATTTGGTTGCTTGGTTCCTTCCTAGCTTCGTAACGCAGCTAATTATTTTCTTTAGTATAGTATTTTCATTTTTGTTAAATTTCTAATTTTATTCGTAGGATCTTGAACGAAATTGCTGCAGATTGTCCCCTTAAAATGGAGAAATGTTTTCTTTTTTTTTTACGTACAAAAGATTCGATTTTCCATTTGGAAAAATCGATTTTTACCTGATCACTGGCTGACTCTGAGTTATCCATTTTCTGCAACAGAAGCCGAACGGATAATTTCCAACATTCGTCACGCTCGGAAGTGCAGGCAGCGATCGCAGGGATTGGTTTTTCGTTTATGAGAGACGTTGAATGTAAATCGACGATAAATCGTGCGGAGGGTGACCATCGCGGAATACGATGCCGATGTGTTAGATTAGATTAGCTGCGATAAGACTGTGGGTTATTTATTTCGAAGCAGCCTTTCTCGAAACTCTCCACGAGCAAAACGACATACATATTCAAACAAGTGCTCAGCGTTTCTCACTCGACTGCTTCTTTGTCGAGTTAATTTAATTACACCGTGTATCGATGTATTGCGTTACCGATCACGTTACCGATTGTGATAGCAATCCTGCGATTCTATTTAAAATTCGACGCGTAGATTATTGCGAAAACTAGTTCTCAACTGCTTTGCATCTACGGCTCTTCAGGACGATGTATTTCGCATTTTCTTGGCTGAGACACGAGCCTGGTACGCTTTATTCGAGGCAGCTGAACTTCCATATTTTAAAATTCAACTTTGAACTTCGTTTGAAGAACACGTCGTTCCATTTTTTGATCGTTGTACGTTATACATTGATCGGTCAGCTGTTGTGACCTCTTTGAAAAGCGCGTAGGTGAAACGCGTGGCGGAAAGTAAGCGATGACGAGTATACTCGTCAAACACAGAGCGCGCCTGACTGTTATAATAACAGAATCGAGTCGTAACGAAACGACTGTTTTGATCTTTAACTTTACGCAATTCTTTTGTGACGAGTATACTCGTCAGAAACAGCTGACTGGTTAAAGACCAATAACGTCTCGTCGATAAAACGCGAATTTGTACAACGCTAAACGTAAGTTTAGTATTCTTAAAATAAAATCCTATTTATTCTTCTTTCGATAGCAAGCAGTTGTACATATTGAAGAATTAAACACGTGAATGTACATTTAGAGGCCAAATTTCAACTTTCTCAACAGTGGAGAGATAAATAACGAAGTAAGCGTTGTATATTTTCCGAGTCGTCTTCGTTAGCGAGTGATTGTTTAATTATTATCTGAGAACCCCGCATGGGTTAAGGTCAGGGCAAGTGTGAAGAAAGTGAAGAAAGCGAGTTGTCTTTGACGCGAGGGTGAGAACCAAGAGGGTGCTCAAAGGTTTATTTAGCTCTCTGCTACGAGTGTTAGTTTTTTGTTGTGTGAGATAAATCCAGGGATACTCTCCCTCTTCCGAAATCTTCTCTTTTTCTCTTCTTAGATATACCATTCCTATTTTAGAATTTTCTTCCTGACTCTGACATTCTTACTTTGGGAATTTCTACTGTGAAATTTTATTTCTACGGTATTTTGCTCCTGGAACGTATATACACAAGTAAAACGTTTAGTAATATTCTGCTTTCGTAGGATTTTTAAAACACGAGCGAAGACGAATAGAATGAGAGATCAGGAAGGAGGAACGTTCTTCTGCCTGATAAAACAGATTTGTGAAATCATGGCACGTACTTTTTCTCTTTTTCGTTGGTCGACTAGATTTTTGTCCGAGTATCATCCGGAGCGAGCAATTGAGCATAATCGAGTGACCAATTAAAACCAGGATTCTTTTTGTAAGGGAATTTAAAGCGACGCGACTACGTCGTCCCGTTAAACAAATAGGGCAATCAAAGGGACACCCTTTAGATTGCAGGGAAACGATGCGGATGAGTCGAATAATTCAATAAAAGAGGGTCCCTGTCTGTGGATGTCGTGGACCGAAGGTCATCCAGAAAATCAGACAGTCAAATCGTAGAGTTTACTTTCTGAAGTATCATTAGCTTCGAACGAAAGCTCATCTTGACATTAATTTGTAGATAGATAAGGCAATTAAGAAAATTCTCGCGGAATTTATGTAATAAATTGCAAGTTGGTGATCGCTTCAAATTGCAACAATCTATGTCGAAAATTGTATACAGGGTGGTTGGTAACTGATAGTACAAGCGGAAAGGGGGTGATTCTACGCGAAAAAAGAAGTCGAAAAGATAGAATAAAAATTTTTCGTTCGAGGCTTTGTTTTCGAGAAAATCGACTTTGAATTTTCGCTCGGTACGCGTGCACTTTATCACATCTCGTTATAACGGATCGTTGTCTCGATGGAAAAATTAAAAAAAAAATTTTTTTTTAAATTTTTATTCTATATTTTCGACTTCTTTTTCCGCTTGTGCCACCAGTTACCAACCACCCTGTATTGTAAAATTTTCATCAAGGAATACTACGAGCTAATATTCCTGCAAGTCTCAGAATATCGTGAAACATTGTTCGAGAAATATCGGAAGGTAACATTTTTCCAGGCCTTAGATATTGCAAAGTATCCAGGAAAGTCACTAGGTAAAACAACGAACTAGAGAGTTTTCGTTTAACCAGTTGGCTGTCTTTAACGAGTATACTCATCACGAAGAAACGGCAATAGTCCGTGTTACGACGAGTATATTCGTCGTCGCTTACTTTTTACAAATTCTAGGCACGCAGTTCTCAAAGTTTTTAAACAGGTCCCAACAGCTAACTGGTTAAGAGTTTTATGAATTCTTATGAAAGAGAAGATGCAGGAAGGAAACGTTTGGCCTATTTCAATTCTTTTCGTTATTTACTCAAAGATTATTGGTAGAAACTTACCAAGCACGTTCTCCTCGTCGTCATAGATCTTTCGCTATAGATAGCAATTTTATAAAACGGTCTAACGAATAAAGCTTTAAGAAACGAGATAAACGGCGGTATTTTCACGGAACTCGAAGAACATAATAAGCTTCGCTTCCACAAAGAATATTATCAGAAATCGTTTTGTGGATAGTTCTGCAACGATCGAACCCCTTTCTGGTCGCGGCACAGCGAACGAGCAGCGGAAAGGGAGAGGCGGATTATTCGCTGGCTCGGCGTCTCTGCTTGCATGGTCGACAGAACCCAGTGCGGAGTTGCGATTCTCGATTACGAACTCTCGTTGACCGGGTAAAGAGTTTCCAGACTGCTTTTCCTCTGTAAACACGACCGCCATCCGGCCATCGATCCGCTGCAAGTTTCATGATTCCCGCGTTTCTTGATCACCACCGCGCTCGTTCGATTCTTGGAATTTCAAATTGCTAATCGTAAATCCGAATGTCTGTAAATACGTCTAACTTGTGTATGAGATATTCCTCGGAATCGATGATATCTGTCCGAGTATTTATGGTTTTCGAAGCGTGCCGAAGGTATACTTTCGCGTATACAGAAATGAACAGAAGCGTAGAACAAAGAACAAAGCACGACGAAAGAGAGTGCGTCATCTAGGAATCGAAGAGGCTCTCGCGTGTGCAGGACGATCGATCTTTGCAAACGTATTTGCAATTGCGGACTATCCGAGCGTGTTGGCGCGATACCAGCGATTTTTCTACTTTCCACGGTTGTTCGTACTTTGAATCTCAGCGAAGAAGTTTCAGCTGTGCCCCGAAGAAGCGAATTGTAACGTTGACGAAACAAGTTGGCGTAAAAGTGCAACGAGTGACGCGATTGAATGAAACCAAGTTGCTTCCGCGTCGATAAGACGAATTTAGCACGACTTCTGTTGATTTATACGTCGATCCAGATTGGTTAAACACGTACGAAGGTCTCTTGTCGCGTTCCGGAACAACTGATAAATTTGTTTGATCAGTTTATCAGCCCCGAGGAAGATTTTCAGACGGTGGAAGGTGGTGGAGAACGTGGCTCGAGGCACGTCTTACTTACACGATGCTCTATTTACGGAGAACGTCTCGACGTTATGTTAATCAGAAAAATAATTTATGCGAAGACAAACACGTGCGACTTTGCATGAGAAAATTTCTTATCTTCAGGATCCTCGTCGAATAACCAAGTATATACATATATGTAGAAAATCATGGGTGAAACTTCATTTTCGAGCGCACCGATTTTGCTGACCTTTATCCGCTTAGCTATTTTCGACGAGTATACTCGTTACGAAGGAATGGCGATATTCTGTGTTACGACGAGTATACTCGTCACGAAGGAATGGCGATATTCTGTGTTACGACGAGTATACTCGTCACGAAGGAATGGCGATATTCTGTGTTACGACGAGTATACTCGTCACGAAGGAATGGCGATATTCTGTGTTACGACGAGTATACTCGTCACGAAGGAATGGCGATATTCTGTGTTACGACGAGTATACTCGCCATGCGTAAGAACTAGTTACAATTTGCTGTTTAAGTTGGAATTTTAGCGAGAACTAAAATATATTCGTAAATTTTAAGATGTTTCGAATATTTGAATACCACAGTAATTGAATAATCGAATACTAATTTTATCGCACGGAGATCATTATTTCGAAACTTGTACATGGAAACGAAGTTTCACCAAAATCATTCGAGTCAAGGAAGATGGACCACAGAGGAACGTCAGTTGGAGCGTGTACAGATACTTGCAGCGTTTATTCCAATTTTCACGGCGCGAATGTATAGGAAATCAATATTTTCAGGCGACGAGCTGCGTTACGACAGCACCGATGCAGCCAGCAATAAACGCAATCTGATCAGATAATTGCTCGAGCTTATTCAATGGGCGTTTCAGCCTATTTGAGGCTGATTCTTTCGTCAATAAAGATGGTCAGCCGGAAGACGTTATCCACGGTCGTTCCTTCTTCATTGGCCATGTGAATGCTCATCGGAAAAAAGAAGACGCTCGTGAGACGAGGCAGCTCGAGGAACGAGCTTAACTTCACGCCTCTAATCGAGAACAAGGTCGACGATGACAGAGTGTTGCGAAAGGAAGAGCGTTAAAAAGATGGTACGATAGTGTCAGGATGTGGAAGGATTCGGATACCATTTGTTTAGACTGTTCGGTCTCCTAGAAACGACCACGTCCTCGTCGATGTGCCGTTGTAAGGACGGGGGCTGGTTGGAACGCATGCGCCCCTTTGCCAGTCGATAACACCACCGATACGACATAGCAGCACCGAGGCAACCAGCCGCGTTGCCAGCTGCAACATTGACACAGCGATCCACTTTGCTAATCTCGGTGTCATCCTGTTAACTCTTGGCCAACGACCACTTCGATATGCTTAGAAACAGCTGTGGCCTCTCTCTCTCTTCCTCTGGATTTATGAGCTACTTAGGAATCTTTGACTGGTAGCGGTGGTGGCTCAAGATTTGTTCTTTTGTTTTTGTCTTTTTAGCTATTTGATAGTTAGAGGAGTTTTAAGACAGGGGTGTGTTTTGAAACCTTTAGAAGTAACTTAGGAATCTTTGTTTGGTAACTTCCTACTGCAATTTTCATTTAACCAGTTTGACTGTTAACTGTTTGATAGTTAGGCGAGTTTTAGGCAGAGGCGCATTTTGAAATCTCTGTTGGGATAACTCAGGAATCTTTGCTTGAGAGCTTCGAGTGGTTCGAGATTTTTCTTGCTACAAGTTTCTCTTAACTGTTCGATAGTTAGGGGAGTTTTAAACAGAGGCGTATTTTCGAATTTTTACTTTGTAGGGACAACAGAGGTTTCCACATCTTTCTTCAACTATTTGATACTTTAGTTAATGTGACCTTCGGTAGAGATGCATTTTGGTGTCTTCTATTGGTAGGGGTGGCTTCTTGTCTCAGTTGAAGTTGTTTTAACCGTATATTCGATGTTAGGCAGATCTTTAAATAGCGCTGCTATTTTCGAATCTTTGGTTGATAAAGTGAGAATTGGTGACTGAGGGTTGGTCTTGGGGGGATGATGGAGGATCGATGACTAAGGGTTCAGCTTCGTTTCGCTATTTGGCCCTTGAGATAATTTTAAGCAGCCGTAGTATTTTGGAATCTTTAGGAGCTAAGGGTGGCTGAGCATTCGTTTTACCACAGTTTCTTTCAATAGTTTGATGTTTAAGGAAATCTTAAGTAAGATTGGTATCTTGGGATCTTCGGTTACTAGTTTACTTTTTTAGCTATTTATATTTATTTCTTCTTTTTTTGTTTTTGTTCTAACGTATCTTGTCAATCTGAAGTTCGATCGACAAAGAATCAGAATATCAAACTCCTTTTTCCACAGTAAAGGAATGTTTCTCGTTAGACATTTTTCTCTAACACGTGCATTCGATAAATTATCCATGCAAAGGATTCTAATTCGGGTGAAGCTTATTCGGTTGAAACGTAGTGCCGTGCACATTTCAGGGACACTGTCAGGCGCCAGTGGTGCAATTTCCCCGTGAGTCGATCAGAATTGCTCGAATTAGACCGGCGGTGTCGTCGAACTTTGAACACACTGAATCACAGGAAACGCTGCCGTTTTTAACTTTACCAATCCGGCTCAAAGCGTTTTTCAGAGTTCCACGGTTGCTTTATATTTCAAAATTCTCACTCGGTCGTTGATCCATTTTTCTAACAGAAGTAAATTATATTAGTGCGATGAAAGTGGTATAAATATAAACAATTGTCGCATATTATTATCCCTTATTTTTATAGCATCGTAGTTTTAGAATCCATCGAACAATAAGAATATTCTCAGCTCGTCAATGAAATAAAAATAAAATTGTAGATCTCTGCTGTCAAATTCTTGTCAAAGGAAGATATCGGAATTAATGAAAAATTGCACAGAATGCACAAAATATTGGAAAATGCTTGTCTGCTTCTCCGATTATGTTTTCAAAGAAACAAATTTGCATAAAAAATTCGCGGACTAATAATCAATCTCAGTCTCGCATTAATATTAATATTAATAAAGAGAATACAACAGGAAAAAATTACTGAACAAATTCGAATGTTCTAATGCTTCGGTAAGGCGGTGCGAATGTTTCGAGCGCGTGAAATGCGAGGAAAACAAATTAACACGTCGTACGTAGTATACTTTCGTTCGACAAGTTGGATTAACCAGTTAGCTGTTGCGAGCTCTTTGAAGAGTGTGTACCTAAAATACATCGCAACAACTAAGCGATGACGAGTATACTCGTCAAACACAGACTAAGTGAGAAATGACTGTTCTATCTTTTAACTTTATTACTGCAATTTACTGCAATTGCTAAATTGCCATTCAAACAGCAAATTGTAACTACTTTTCACGCATGACGTAAGATAGAGTATTGTCATTTCTTCGTGACGAGTATACTCGTCAAAAACAACTAACTGGTTAAGTAGGTCGAGCAAGATCGATTTTTGATCGGAAACAAGCGTTCCTAGCGGATGAAGGATCGAGGATCACGACGAGAGTTTTGGATGGTCTCGTCAAACAGGCACCTGTTTCGTTTCTGACATATCCGAAACGAGGTGGAAATCGGGCTAACGGTCCTTTCGGAGAAAGGACAACTCGTTTCTCTCGTTCGTTACCTAGATTAAGCTCAACAAAGTAAACGCCGATACACGGCGTGTGATCGAGCCACGTGCGCCTAAAATTTACCGCCGGGAGGACCCTTTCTCTTCTTCTAGATTTATTAAACGCCTTCGACGAAACCTCGTCGGGCGTCGTCTTCATCCTCTCGACCATTCCCTTTCACAAATCGCTGTGCTATTAGTAGTCTGCGGATATTTATGTAATTTCACAATATTACGAGATTAATCGAAGAGTCATTGTAAAAAACGCTGTAATCGCCAAAAAATTGAAAAATCATAATTATCTTATTGGGAAATGTTTTACGTGGCAATGAGAATGCTATAGTACAGAATTTAAGTGTAATTTCCCTTTCTAAACAGTTATTAACCAATTAGCTGTCTTTGACGAGTATACTCGTCACGAGAAAGTGGCAATATTTTGTGTTACGACGAACCCTTTCAATAGTGAAATTAAAAAATAAAACAGCCGTTTCGTTGCAACTTAACTCTATGTTATAACAGCCATACATACCCTGTCTTTGACGAGTATACTCGTCACGAGAAAGTGGCAATATTTTGTGTTACGAGGAACCCTGTCAACCCTTGCAACTCAATAGTGAAATTAAAAAATAAAACAGTGAAATTAAAAAATAAAACAGCCGTTTCGTTGCAACTTAACTCTATGTTATAACAGCCATACATACCCTGTCTTTGACGAGTATACTCGTCACGAGAAAGTGGCAATATTTTGTGTTACGAGGAACCCTGTCAATAGTGAAATTAAAAAATAAAACAGTCGTTTCGTTGCAACTTAACTCTGTGTTATAACAGCCATACATACCCTGTGTTTGACGAGTATACTCGTCACGAGAAAGTGGCAATATTTTGTGTTACGAGGAACCCTGTCAATAGTGAAATTAAAAAATAAAACAGTCGTTTCGTTGCAACTTAATTCTATGTTATAACAGCCATACATACCCTGTGTTTGACGAATATACTCGTCATCGTTTGCTTTTTGCGACGCGTTTTACGTACACGCTTTTCAGAGAGCAGCAGCTAACTGGTTAATAACGTTGGAAAATTGTGTTACAACGTCGTCTCTGTAGAGAAAAATATAGGTGCGAATAATCGTTAGATAATCGTTTCTTGGCTTTTGTCTGTGCCATCTGTCTAAACGAATGACACATCGAGTTTTCTTTACAACTAAGAGGGGGCACACGCAGACTTTTCTATGGATACACTTTCCTTTTTCACAATTTGGACTACGTTAATGCGTAAGGTTCCTTTTCCCTTCTGAAAAACTTGTTTCTTACTGGCGCTTACAGCGCTTTCCACAAACACACTTCGATTCAAGGATTTCCACTAAATGTTATTATGACAACTTTGGTTACTTTTCTACATTTTCGAATATTGCATGCATTTCGCGTGTTCCGTTCATTTGACCGATTATTTGGGAAATAATTTTCCAAATAAGATACTAATCAGTGAAAATCGAATATCTATACGTTCTCATGTCTTCGTCGATGAAACGACGGCGACAAAGAGAGAAAGAGGCTATTGCAGATAAAAAAGATGGGAAGTAGAAGAAACGCAAAGAAGTTCAGTATCAAGAAGAAATTATTCGGATATAAGAAATTTTCATAATTTACACGTCGCCATTCATCGAACTTTCATTTCCAGGACGGATTAGTCCAAAAATATCTAAAGAGAAATTGTACTATTCCTCAGCGAAGGAACGTGATACTTTTCACTAAGAACCGTGGCATCTCTCACCAAGAATCGCAACAATTATTCTCGATTAGCACGAGTGGAACGTAGAAGATTAAAAAAAGTATAATTACATTGGATCTCGCGATAAAGACTTATACGAAGCAACAGATTGCGAGACAACGGTGTCCTTTGCATATGCGTTGATTGCCTGCGTTGACAATTCATCTGCTGGCAAGCTTAATTCGTTATTAGCATTTCTTGCCGGTGAATTGAGCTCGTTAAGCTCTTCTATACGGTTATAAAGGTAACATCTAACGACTAACAATGGGTCCCCTTTTTACCTCTTATTTAGAGCTCCATGTTTTTCCATTACACCATATTAACATTCAAGTAGGAACTGGATAGATTATAGTTAGGCTTTGTCCCGTTTATGCGGGACATTGATAAGGAAACGCGGGTAAAGGAAGACTGAGATCATTGGTGTACTGTTTTAACGTGATATCGGGTGTTAGACATAATAGAGATAACATCTAAGAATCATTAAAATTGAGAGAGTTGTATGGAGGTTTTTATTAATACAAAGTTTCATTTATTTTTTGCAAATTTTTTTCCATAAAATCACATTAAATTGCTGGCACATTTTATATTAAAACAAAAGCAATTAAAATTAAGGGTCACTTATTTTAGAGTGCACCATAAATTCATAGACAATTGACGAACATGAAATTTGAATGTAAAATCTATGCCTTTCACTCGTATCAATTATTTTATTAATTTTCGCCGATTGTTAGACACTTTTTTTATAATAGCAAGTTGTTGTATTCTCCGTTTAGGAATCATTGAGAAAATCCTGCAAATTTATACATTTTCTTCATCTTTTTAGGAAACTATCGTACTTTGATTTCCTGTTTAATCTCATTAAGGATCGATGTAGTTGAGAATCCTAGAAATAAAATTTTCAGTTAATATTGTATCGAGGTTTTTATTATTTTTCTCTAACTTCTCGATTTTTTACAAAGACAAATTATCGTATTATTGTTAATAATCTTTAAGACGAAAAATCCTTCGAATCTCATTAATTTTCTCTATTATCTGCATAGTTTTTCTACATCAAACATCCATGGTATTTTCATTCCTCTTTAAAGTTTCATTAACCAGTTTGCTGTTGCGACCTCTTTGAACAAAGGAGAGAAAAATTACTTTGTTCAATTATGTACAGTTTTTTTTTTATAACAATTATTCATATCTTTTTCTTTGTTCTGAAACAAACATCTGAAAACATCTGAAAATTTACAAACATATTTCAGTTTTCACTAGATCGCAATTTAAACGGCAAATTGTGACTACGTTTTAAGCACGACGAGTATACTCGTCGTAACACGAAATATCGCCATTTCTTCATGACTAGTATACTCGTCAGAAACAGCTAACTGGTTAAAGATCGATAAAACTGAGAAACCTGCAAATAAAACGTTGATTCGCAGTCGTATCGAGAATTCTTGTCAAATTTCTCCCATTTCCGAGTACCTGTTCGATAAGAACAAATTACAGTATCTTGGTTTCTTCCTGTATAACGTTAGGTAACAAGTGGAGAATAGATCCGGAACAGAGCTCGTAGAAAACACATAGGATGAATGACCGTGTGTCACGTGTGAATTTTTCAGCAAGTGTAACCACGTATACGCATCAATAAACTGATACAGGGGAAGAAGTGAAAGCGAGGTAACGCGTTGGAAACGGGACTCCTTTATTATATAAACCCGGCGTCGAACGATAAATCGCGATTGTTGATTCGAACAGCAGGGATTCACAGTCACGATGGATTTTGAAACTGAGATGTATGTATTCGATATCTTCGTTCTTCGATCGATTCAACTTGCTCGAAAAATATTTCCATCGGATTTCACGACTTCGTTCGACACTCGTCCGCAAACGGCTGAACGTGAAACTTTTCAAGCTAATTCGCGAGTTTTACGATCGATAATAAATTCTTCGTTATGTCTTCTTTCTCTTTTTTGGGAAAGAAATTGCCAATGGACTTCTGGGTGAAACTTTGAGGTTCGAGAAAACGTGTACCATTCGGCTAATAAAGAAAGAGCAAGCCTCTATACAGTACAGGCTAATGAAGTTGTAAACCGAGGTGTAAAAAGAGGAGTAAAATTTGTCTCGATTTCTTTCGGTTACATTAATTCGAATAGAAATTTCCGGCTAATAAGAATTTTATGGACGAGTAGGAACTCGTTGTTGTTCTATCATAAATAAACATAAAGTTCTATTCGAAAGTAAAATTGTAAAATTCAATCCTTGAGGAAAAAGAAAAAAAGAAAAGAGAAAAGAAAGAACACTTAATGTGAATATCACAAATCCTCCCACGTAATGTCCGCCACGAGGAAAAACATATAATCTCAGCTGTCAGTTGGAGCAATAAAACGAGCAAAAGTTAACAATTATCCCAGCAGGAAATAGTAAAGTATCTTGGCGTATATTTAGACAGGCTATGGAAAATGTATACTGTCGAAAAGAGAGAACATTTGGACGAAAAATACCAAGAGATCTTTGGTATCTGATCGGCCCAAAATACCAATTGTCAAACATAAACAAATTATGAATATACAAGACAATACGAAAGCCAATTTGGCCACACGCCAGCCAACCATGCTCCACAGCCTCTGGCTCTAACATAAAAATTATAGGAAGATGGCGAGACAAAAAGCTAAGAGCCATTACGAATGTAGATTGTATATTCCGAACCGCTAAATCAACAAGAAAACCGGCATTCCGACAGTAAGGGAAGTAATCATCCAATTTAGCAAAGGGTACCAATCGCGACTACACACTCGTCCCGACAGTCTTGCAGCGAATCTCCTGAACACATCCGAGCAACGCAAGCTAATGACAAAATAAATGACAACGTGGTACACCAGCGTGTGTGTGTACCACCACTTATTCACTTTCATCGAGGCATATATAAACTGCCATAAATAAAAAAATAAATCTCATAAATAAAAATTCGAACGAGGATCTTAGGCTCGATCGGAGCCTTTGATATTTGGAGAGCCTGGAGAAATTTGTAATAAAGCGAATAATTTTTGCACGAAATTGATCGACGATGATCAATTAGCTTTTCAGTTATCGTGTGCGTCACGTTTAAACACGTTAAATCACGTTAACACAGCTTGGAGAAACACACGTTTAGAATCAACGTACGTGCTCCCGTCATCGATTCTTAAACCGTGACGCATCTGACAAAACAGGCGGCAATGTTCCTTGGAATTCGGCTTTCTAAGTCTGGAAGTATATTTCTGAAATGTTTTACCTTCGATTCACGTGGAAGATATTTCCTCGATTTTTCTTCTTAACTGGTTACGCGAGAAACTACCCTTAAGAAAAGGAAAGAGGAGAGCGCGTAAGGACGATTACAGCGGATTTAACAATTTTCTGGAACCTTTGGAATTTCCTGGACTAAAACCAGGCAACAATATCGAACACGGTCCCATTGATAAGCCGATCACTCAATTGATAAGGAAGAGCAACCGACCCGCTTTCCTCAGACGTGTTCGTGTTAGAAGCGATACGTCTTCGGCTCGTGGCCCATTTACCCAGTTCATTATGCTCATGGATGCGTGAAAAGCTGAGCCGAGCGATTTCACGTAATTTTCTCGCGTTGGACAGCATCCGCGTCGAAGAATAAAACCTCCATAACTTCAACAGTTGCATACGACGAGCTGCATGCCCAACAGCGTTATTAATAATAATGGACGTCGTTAGGAAACTGCACGGGACTGGTGAATTCTTAAATTAAAGCCCCGCTGTAGTTCAGAGTATGCGCGATGGTTGGTTATTCCCCGGAGAACGAGATTCCTGGGTACGTTTGATAAATCGTGCAAAATTAAACAGTTAGATAAATTGTTTGGTCTTTCTCTGTTTTCAAGATCTTAATAGGTTTTGTTATCTGCGTGTACAGTGATCCGCCACAGTATTTGAATACTACAGGTGGAAAAGTTTTACGAGCTTATTAAAGCTGGTTGGCTAGTATTACAGTTATTAATCTTGCGTGCTATAGAAAATATTTTGAGATTCGATTAGCAGTGTAAACGAGACTGTCATAGTTATAGCGATGGAATTTCCAAATATATGTTATAGAAGTAACAAGATGCTTGGGGCAAGTGTGTATTTATTAAAAGATTGATAAGCCACATCGATAATCTCGGCGAAGAATGCAAAGTCACAGACCACTAGCCGTGAGATTAAACGTGGAAGCTAATTTTCGTTATAATTCCCATCATGGTTTGGACAAATTCGCGCAGAATTCGAAATGAAAAGTCCACCTCCCGCTAAAGGATAATTGAAAACTAACAAAAACCAGTGGAAATCAGATCACTTCTTCTACAAAGAAGTTCCAAGAGAATCAAACATTATCTCCTTAATGAACGTCTTCTCTATTAACCGAACTGAAATTTTTTCTATCAACCGCTCTTTCACCGAATTCGATATTTTCTTATTATTTCGTACAAATTTCGAATAAATAATTATTTACCAATCTTGAAAACGAATCTTGAGGATCCAACGTAATTTAGATATTGCAGCTGTGTCTTCTCGTTGCTGCAAATCCTTCGGCCGCTATGGATATCGTTCAGGCAAGGTATTTATAGTTTTCTACAGTAATCTGGATAGCTAGAAACTTAGAAGTGTGAAAAAAGAGTTCTTCGACGAGTTTAATTGGCGAAGATCGGTGATCCTTGAAGTAACGATCATCTGGTCTCCGCGATCTTCAAGGCTGTACCTTCTTTTTCTCCGTGTATTTGTACGCAAGAGTAAGTTTACGGGCCGACAGGTCTGTTACATCAGTGTAACGGTATGTTATCGAGCATCATCCCGGTTCACTGCGTCATGAGTTCTCCGGGTGAACAACTTGTACTGCTACAGAACTCCACTCTGATCCTCCACTTTTTTCCCCTTCTGGTATTAATTTCAACCGAGTCGATCGTTTTTATTCGCGGAAGATGATGGAACAGCGACACGATAGGTGGCGGGCTTCCAATTGCTGAAATCGTAGTTTTGTTGTACAGTCGTGCTGCGACGTGTTCACGGTTGAATCGCGAAGGAATAAATTCTGGTTGGATAGGCGATATTTTCGAAATTTAAGCATGAAATATTTCTTCGCCGATTTAAATTTACATTTTCATACGAGTATACTTTGATCTTGGCTCAAGTTCGAACATCTTTTAGACTTATCATCGACTCGATGTTAGCCTTAAATTCGAGTTTCGCTTTAAACTTAACTTCACACTTACTCTCTATTTGATCCTAGACTTCTTTTGACCAAACCTCTGGTCTAAATTAACTTAAACTAAGTTAATGAACGTGACGAGTTGAATCGAACGTGTTGAACTTTGTCTTGGACTTATACTTTTCATTTAGTTTTAGATTTATTCTTACTCGTCTTTCACTTGATTTTGACGACTCGTCGTTTCGGTTGATTATGAACTTCTTTAACTTAAATTTTAACTTATCATTGACTTAACTTTAAACTTGCCGTTAATTTAATCTGAGATTCAGTGTCCAATTCAACTTTGCATTCTTTTTTCATTCATCGCCAGTCTTAGATGTACTTTTGAAAGAACTTCAAACTCGAACCTGCGTTTATCTTCGTGCAAATCCTAAGCGTGTGTTCGAAAATTCTGCTATCTAGTTTTTTATTATCTAGCTTTAATCGTCGAATGTTAAAGATGCGTGTTATTCTTTTAAGGCGATATTTAATTCACGGATTCGATTAATTGGAGTTTAATTAACGTTCCTTAAATAGTAACCACTACTACGTTGGCTTTTCTTCAGATTTCAGAGGTCATTAAAACGGCACATGCCACGGAATCGAAACGAAAAGTCCTCGAGACGGTTCCGTCTGCTCATCGGGCGTGAAGTGAAAGCCTCCTTCGGTATTTTTTCCTTCCTGTTTTTGTTTTTTTTTTTCTTTTTGCCACCGCTGAAACATGGCGCGGCGTTGTGTGCATCGTGATTGCAGCACAGCTGCATTGTATAGGTGCATTGAATAATCTCCGGCTGAAATGTTCGCAAATTTCACACCACCGCCAGCATCTCCAAACATTTTCATACTTTTCACAAGCTCGCGCGTCCTCTTTTGTTCCGTTTTGCTTGTCAAGCTTGTTGACGGAATATCTTAAAAAACGTTATAATGCGGTCCATTCGTAATTTATTTTGGATAATCTGACGCTTCTCTTCGTTATTTCTCACTAGAAATTAAAATGAAATGTTAGGTGTCCCAAAGAATTACCACGTCTATGGCTTTTTTCTTTAGGAATGCCTTCGTTTATCTTAGACAATCTGATGCTCCTGTTAATCATGATATAATGGCTAGAGATCATTGAATGTCTCGAGTGTTCCGAACGATTGTGATGTCTTTGATTTATTTTAAACAATCTGACGGTTCTCTTAGTTATTACGTCTCGAAATTATTGAAACTCGAAGCATTCCGAGACGTCTATAGCTTTAGTCACTTTTTGATTTATTTTCATCTGACGTTTCTCTGACTTATTATTAACTAGAAATTATTGAAATTTCGAATGTTATGAGCGATCACGACATTTATGGCTGTAGTAATTCTTTGATTCATTTTAAGCCATCCGACGTTTCTCTGAGTTATTACGACTAAAAATTATCGAATGTTTCAACTGTTCTGAGCGATGAGCACGTTTATGGTTGCAGGAATTTTTTCATGTATTTTAAACCATCCAACACTTCTCTTAATTTTCCAAGCGTTCCCAACGACCGTGAGATTCGTCTGTTCGCTTTCAGCGAATGTTCGGTCCATCGATTAAAAAAATTGTTTTAAAATCATCGTCTGAGGAAAATATAGCGAGGGTAACGGGAATGAGCTCAGTTTACCGGAAAAATCATAATTACGAATGCGTAAGACGCACGCGGGAAGCGTAATTATTACGGACTGTGCGTACAGATTGCAGCCAGAGACATAAAGTGCAATAGCCTGAGTTCGCTCGTTGCCCGTTATTCGTCCAACGAAAACTCGGAACACTTATTATCTATCCTGACTACCTTCGTGGAAATAATTTAACATATTCTCGTATAGCGTATGCAATTCGCTGCTGTGAATCGCTGGAATTTTTCCTTTTGTTTTCTCCTTTAAAAAACGTTGCGTGCAACACTATTCGTCACGTGTAAATTGCACGGAAGTTAGTTCAATCTTTCGCATTTTTGCGATGAAACTGCTGTTAGAGAAATCAGCCAAGCCTTTTTTCGTTGATATTCTTGTGTTCGTTCCTTCGAACCTTTCCACAAATTTTTTAGAATTTTCTATCAGGACTCCTTCGTAGCATTTTGTATCAGGCTCATGCATACGAAACGTCCTTTTTTTAAAATAAAATTTCGACTGCACGTATCTTGTAAACTGTCGCGTGTCTAGTGGAAGTAATTTCCATATGATACAATGCGATCTTCCTGCCGTAGCTAATTAGTTTGATCGTTTGAAATTTGTAAGAATTGTAGGTTCTGCGATCGAAACATTTTTTAGAACCAAGTTGTCACAAGTTCTTCGTTCGCAGTCTTCTTTCAAATAACTCGTGCGTTAATGCAATCGTTTTCTAGATGGAGTAGAAAATTTCTTCTTCTTCGATATAGTCGATAATTTCCAATTGAAGAAAATTTGACGGACGATATTGGGCCGCAAAATTCAAACATCGAGGACAGAATTACGCTTCACGTGCGCCGATTTAATACATTTTCGTTTCCAGCTATCTCCAAAAGAGTTAGAAAGCTTTAGATGAGATGTTTGTCGTATTTAGCCAGCGGCTAGATGACGAAGTGGGTCGTGAACGTGGGCCGGTAATCGTCGAACGTTCTTTCCCGCAAGAACGTTATTACAAACTTGTTACAGATTACGCCACGTTTCAGCAAAGATGCCGGGCATTTTTCGCGCGTGTATTTATTCCCCTTTTTTTTTCTTTTATCGCGGATAGAACCAGGACACCGACAGGTCTGTCCCTTCTGTCGAAATCGTTCAAACGATGAAAACTCACGGTTGTTTTCTTTTTACCGCGCTCGGCTAGTCGGATCATTTTTGTCTTTTGTATGCCAAGAGAGAGAGAGAGAGAGAATATTGCTCGACGATGAAAGCTACGTCTTTGGTTTTATCTCGAAAGAATAAACTTCGATGTATACAGAATTATGCGAATTTACGTATTTTGTTCCGAATGTTCAATGGCACAATATTAAGATAAGACTTATCTTATCTTAATATTATAAGATTATAAACATTAATAGGCCTGCATACCTTTTTCATTCGTAAGTCTAAGCTTGTAAATATCGTATCTAGAACTTTTCTTTACAATTTGCTGTTACTGCTCCATTTCTCAAGGATAAATAAAATTATAGGAAAAAATCATTTACTTCGAGAAGCTTCATACGAATAACGTATCGTATGTGGACGATGAACTTGAGAAATTATTAAGGATTGAAGTTAAGTGTAGCTAGCGATAGTTGATCGGATCCTACTATCGAATACTAATAATCTGGATTAGTATCACGTACATAGCGATGCATACGTTTGTATCAGTGAATATTATCGAAATTAATCCTCTTTGAACCTAGAAACGCGTGACCATAGCATGACTCTTTGTGAACAGCGATATACATCGATAAATTACATTAATTACGAAGGTATTAAGTATTATCCATATGGTCTGTACTAAAACAGATTCTAGATAAGGCTATTTATTCTATGAAGTACGCGTCAACTTCAACGAATCTGATATCATATCAAAAATCTAATCAAAAACATGAATTAGTCGTACGTTCTGTAAATCAAAATTTCCACGAAGTGATTTATTTTACGAAGGAAATGTAAATTTCAACGAATCCGATATCACATCGCGTCCTGAACCCTATCAAAAACACGAAGCAGTAATATTAATACGTGTCCCCAAATTTAACCGTCATCGAAGTCTGTCTTTTCTAAATACAAAAAGCTTTTAGTTTAACGAATCTGTTTATGGCGAAATCTACTTAGCGGTATAAACCAATAAACTACAGTAATTAGAAATCCGTTAATTCCATGCGTTATCCGCTTAAAACGGTCCTACAAATTCGGCTAATTAGCATGCAATTGACTTATTAAACCGTAGCTTGAGAATCATAGAAGAGGAACTGTTAATCTGATTTGCCAAGACACAGCACACTCCGAATGACGTTACACGAGGAATTTAAATTCAATCGCGGTGAAACTGAATGGCGGATCTACTTTCATGGTACGAAAGTGAACACACAATCTTTCCCATGGATAAACGCCGCTAATTCAGTCATTCGTTTAATTAACACCCAGTTTCTCACGTATGGCAGCGGTTTCACCACATACTTGCGTGCCACACACGAACGTTTCCGTGGAGCATTCCACGTACGATCAGTAACGTTCACGATAATATTGTCAATGCAGATTCGAAGACTTTTTGGCGGTTTGATCTTCTAGAGACTGCACGTGATCGATATTCTTAAATATACACCGTGTATTGTATAGTAGAAAATTTTTAACACTTTCTTTTCACAAATCAGAAGAAGAAACGCACACGTGAAATAAGCTGTGATCGCGAGGACAGAGCAGATTCAAACAATCCAGACTCATCTTATCGTATTCTCATCTTATCAGAAAACGGAACTACTTAGATGCTGCACCAAATTCGAAGACGCAAGACGCAGCTTTAAAGATAACTAACGTTACACGATCGCTTTTAACTAATGGAACATGTAATGAGATGTAAAAAATTGAGGTGTAAAAATGCTCTAAGCTTCTGTTATTTCCTTATGAAACGACAGAAACTTTTGGGACAACCTAGTATATGTACATTTTCAGATTTACCTTTAGTACCACATTTTTTAATGCAATTTACGATACATACACTTTGCAATACAATTTTATGAATGTAATCACGACAGTCGCCACTCATGGCATTTCTAACGAAATTTCAAAACCTTTCGCATAACGTACATGATACATTCGTAAAAGGTACCTGCAAAATATTCCAATTCTTTCGTCAGCAATCGCATAGTTTTGTCGTTTTTGACAACATTTAGTGATCACGCCACGTCAGCCTCTTTGGATCTACACGGCTGTTCACGATTCACTCCCTCACCCATTTTCTATTATTAAATGCTATTAGCCTTGACACCATATGGAATTGTTCCCCGATCCCCGCGAATGTTGCCAAATCGCCGGTTTAATTTCGTTCTGACCGACAATTTTCAGCCGATCGTTGGGCTATTAATATTCGTGCTCGATTCCCAGAGATGGATCGGCCATTTTCCTTGGTTTCATGGGTTTCACAGAGGTTTATGCTTTCCATAAATTAACAGGAAGTAGAGGTACATAAATATTGCATGGCACAGTTTGAAAAACTGTGTCTGGTCCAAATGGGATCGACTCTGAAATTCCGCTTCTTCTTTTGCGATCGTTGCGCAGCTTTCGGTTCCAGACGTTTTCCTTCGTATCTTATCGCGCGGTTTGAATAAACAAATCAATTTTCTACGTGACTCGGCATATTTCTGTTGCCAGGGAATTTTTTATTTCAATCGTATCGGTTCCGGTTCTTTCGTTCTGCGATAAATACATTTTTTTATGCGTTAGCAGCGTCCGACCACGAAGGAAAGCGATATCTGTTAAATAAATAATCTCTGGAAAGTTTATGTGAGACTTTACAAGTTACTAGGCAATAAGGATATTACATATTCACTCTATTTAGTAGATTATTACATATATATTTGTTGGAATGTTGGGTTGGGCTGCATACCGCAGTTCCATCGTTATAAAATATAAAACAAAGCAATAAAATATTTAATATTGAATTGTGGAATCACGATAATTCTTATTTCTTTCTTCCATTCTCAAATGTCTCTCCAAAATTTTCTACGAAGCACGTAGAATTCTTTTCCTTTCTTTTCCGTCATTCTCTTCAGTTTCTTGAGCAATTATCAACTCGCTCTTCATCCTCATTTGTATCTTATGCGTATTGTCAATGGTATTTGCCAATAATTCCTAATCAAATCGTACTTCTAAAGATACTACAACGATACACATTTTTGCTACGTTCAATCAAATTTCCACCTCACATACCACGTCTCTCGTTCTTTGAATCTTGAATCATACCTAAACCATGGCCGATACTCTCGCAGAAACATTCAATTCTCAATCTCTTATCACCCGTATGTTTAATAACTACTCCTGTTGCATGGAAACAAGACTTACGATATTAAAAGCTATTGGAAGGTACAAAGGGTCTCGTCTTACGTAATTACTTTTTTCTCATAATTACCGTCGTTTTCCACAGTTAGCTGCATCAACATTGTTTCCTTCGTGTCTTTGAGGATCGCAGATGCGCAAGCCGGTATTTTTCAAGTACGTTGCACCGCGTGATTTATCTAGAAATCGCAAGGTTTGACCGTGTAGCACCATTATTAGCATCTCGATAAGGGGACGAGCAACGATGTCGGCGGATCGTTAAGCGAGGGTTATCAGCAGAGATCGTGAGTTACGAGGCCCACTTGCTCGATAGACTGATTCCCCTTCGCATATAGTCCCGCGTTCTAGATACTACACCGACGCCTAATGCAGGGGAATAACTTTTAACTAGTCGATGTAACCAGCTTCCTACTGTTACAGGAACGTCCACGATATAGCGCGCCTATAAATTGAAGTATCACGTAGTGCCATCAATTCGTGCAATGACACCCAGGGCTACACGTAGCGTTACACATTTTTTTAATGGAAACTAGACTAGAGTCAAGGTACAGTTAGTGGAAGAAATATGCCGTTCGACCGGCGAAAGTCATTTGGATCGAACTATGGTTGCAGGGAATGCGTTTCCTGGCGGACCAACGTTATTACGTATACGTCAGGATAATTAAATGCACAGAGTAACGCGTAAAAGCGGGTGCCACGGGATTTTTCGTGGAAAAATAAGAAAAAGCTATAGGATACAATTTTCTTGTTCACCGCTTAGTTTTCGAGAAAATCGGGCTTGAAAATTTGGTCGGGTATGCTCAAACATGTCCGATTCTGAACTGTACAGAACTAGATAATCTGCAAGAGGTCGTGTGAAAATAAATCGGAAATGTGGAGGAAAATTTTTCCGTAAGACGCTTTGCTGCCGAGGAAAATAAATTTGAAAATACGATAAGCATAGTGTTGTCGATTTTCTGACTTTAATGCCATTTCGTTGCTAAAAATATGTAGTTTAGTACAACATTGTATAGTTAAGAAGAGCTGCTTTCAGATAAAAAGTGTCGACCACTTGAACGACAATTTTGTTCTACTTGATCATGTACGTTAGGCATTTCATTTTCGCTTGATTAAGCAATTTAAAGGTCGTAAAATGGGTCAAGAGCTAAAGTACATGCGTTTCGGGGGTTGAAAGAAGCAATCTGCGCCAGTTTCGGGACACAAGGACTTGGAGATTCGTTTATAACAGCGTAGTTATCTCGGAACTGTGTCTTTCTGTCTCTTCCAAAAGTACGCGTGTAACGTCGATTTTTCACTCTTTCGAAAACCGTGATTATATGTTTTTGTATCGCGTTTGTAGCAGCGTAAGGATACCAAGAAAGGAGTTGCAGCAATAAAGAGGCAGCAACGTAGGGATATAAAAGAGAAATTTTGAGTGATAAAAAAAAGCAGTGCGAGAAGAAAAAGAGGAATTACAATAATAAAACGAGCGAAACAACACGGAAGCATCGAGGAAGGGAATCCATGGCTGCGAAAAACGGAGTGCAATGCCATTAAAAATGCAGCTGCAGTAATAAAAAAGGCAAATGAGAAGAATAAAAAAGCTGTAGGAAAAGAAAAGTCCAGTAATAAAAAAATCGCACGAAGTGCCAGAAGACTCACCTGCGGTAAAAATAACAAATAGCGTTATCAAGAGGATAAAAGAACACGTACCTGTGCGCGGAAAGGATTTCTAAATATTTAGGACGCCTTCTATGGATATGTAGGATAATTGTATATTAGAAATCTGAGAATCGCAGGTTCTGCTTGGGTGGAGTTGAACTCCAAAGTTCTCCATGTGAGGATACGAAGCCTCGTACATAAACTGTAGACGATCGACTATAGACCCGGTAGAGTCTATTATTAGTTTCGATTGCCTACATGTGCTACATCCAGCTCATAGTTGTTGCAACAGGAAGAATTTATTCGTTCAGCCCTTCTCTCGCTTGATTTATCGCCTATATAAATCTGTTAAACGCGAAGAGCACAGGAAGAGGACACGATGAGTGTGTTTCTTTCTATCTTTGATTTTAATGTAAAAGGGTATCTTAACATGAAACAGCTGATAGTGAGAAAAACCTAGGTCTAGCCAAAGTTATCATTATTGTATTGTATCTTTCCTTTTTTGTATTTTTATCGTCTCTTGTCTTTCGGCTTCGAGGAGCTTCCGGTCTTACGCATGACTCTTCACAAGTTTTCTATAACTGGTTTCCTTACATTTACTTAGTCCAGTCTTACTCTTTACTTATCACCGTTTCAGCTATATATAATTATCTATTTAATTACTTTGACAATTAATTTGATCTGTTCTGACCTGTTCGCGGTCTTCTAACAATAATACTTTAGTCTGACTCATTGCAATTTATATATAGTATATACTATATAGATATATACATATATACATTAAACAATACGATACTATACAATATACAGGGTGGTTGGTAACTGGTGATACAAGCGGAAAGGGGGTGATTCTATGCGAAAAAAGAAGTCGAAAATATAGAATAAAAAATTTTTTTTTTTAATTTTTCCATCGAGACAACGATCTACAGTGAGATCCGTTATAACGTACCGCACGCGTACCAAGCGAAAATTCAAAGTCGATTTTCTCGAAAACAAAGCCCCAAACGAAAAATTTTTATTCTATATTTTCGACTTCTTTTTTCGCGTAGAATCACCCCCTTTCCGTTTGTATCACCAGTTACCAACCACTCTGTATAAATATACCAAACATGAAGGTGTCTCGGTATGTTTGTGGTTAATATTCTTAACATTTTTATGTTTTCCAATAGTTCAATGTTACGACCAGCAATATCATAATAAATAAAATACACGTTTAGCTTCAAAGTCAAGTGAGAGAGCAGTTTTGATAACGACATAGTCAATTTGGAAACTATTGTCTCATAAAGGACAGAGAATGTGACTTAAGATATCCCTTCCTCCAATCTTCGCGTTCCATTTTCTCTCGTTATGTAGGTCACAAAAAGTTGGAAATAAACACGTTTAACATGTAACTGTAGCCCGAGGCCCATGAAACAACGAAAGCTCCCTTCGTTGCCAAGAATTTTCCAAGCGTGTAGATCAAGTCGGGCAACCATTTCAGAATACTTAATTTATCCGACATATCGCTGTTAATGACAAGTTAATGAAAAAGGTCATAAACTTAAGCTACGATTTCCATTTTAGACGTACCAATAAACAATATCGTTAGGTGAAATTCCTATGTTATGGAGTTCTTCTTGTACGTCTGCGTACATCGGTATCCAAGGCGTTCCACGCGAATCACTGAAACGATCGAGCAGCAAATCTTAATTACCTCGCCTTTGCTGCAAATTACAGACCGATTCTCGGGCTCACGTAACGTCACGGCACGCGAACGATTCGAGCGGCATTTCGTGCCGCCGAAATAAGAACCTCCGGCCGCGTTTTCGTTCGTCTCTAGCGCGATAATGCCACGATTCGTATCCGTGACACCTTCTAAGAAAATTATTCCTGTCGACCTAACTCGCGAGGTTCCTACGATTTTTACAGCTTTTTCCTTCTAATCTTTAACGAACGTATTATGCGTGTTACGTGAATCTTTTTGAAACTTCATTAACGCTGTTACGGGACTCGGCTATTGTCATCATATTGGTCAAGTTTATATACGACCGAATAACACGTAAAAGCGTGCACGGTGCGACTCCTTATGAGAAGATGAGAAAATGACGTAGAACAAAATTGTTTCATTTTCTTGCTTAGCTTCCGAGAAAATCGAGCTCGAAAGTTTATCAAGTATACTTGAACATGGATAGTTATCGATTGGATACGAGTAAACGATCAATAGGATGTTATCGTAGAGGAGAAAGTAGGCAACAAATATGGAGTAAAATTTGTTCGTCTAGGGCTTCATTTTCAAGGAAACAGAGTAGGAAGAAAAGAGACGAGACGTTGAAAAAATTCTCGAAGAGAGGAAAAATGAAAATTCCATCGTTTTCACGATCTCTATCGCACCTGATTTACGGCATCGAACAAATCACACAATTAGTTGTCACGACGTATGATGTCGTTCCGTATAATGGAAAAAGGAAAATTGCAAGTATAATTGTCACTTCGCGCTATCACGTGCAATCATTTTATCCGCAGAGTGATCGCCTTAAAACTCGCGGTACGTTTAGTCGGATCGGTGATCGGCGTTTCGCGTAACGCCGATCGAATTTATTTACCATAAACTTCACCATAAATAGAATCTCGACATTTCCATTTACCGTTTGCCACGTCCATAAATGCCGAAAGATTTGGAATGCACGATCCTGTTATCGATCCTGTTCACTCGGCTATCGCGATTGAATAACGCTCTCCATTTTCCTTAATGGTTTCCCCATTCTGCTGGAATTATTACTCGTTTCCTAACGATGTACATCGTTCGTGGAATTTGAGGATTATTCAAGATGTTAATTTTACGAAAAACTTCCTCTCTTTCTCTTTTTTTTTTTTTTTTTTCGTGAATCATAATTTTAAAAACGTACGAATTTGACTATACTCGAAATATCTAAAATCTTTGCGAAGATTCGTCGATCTCTATTATATCCGAAAATTATGGTAATCTTATCTTCTGAGATTATCTCTGCTGTAATTCTTTGGAACGAGGTAATTTCACAGAAAAACAATGACTTCGCGATCCCTTGATTTATGTCGTGTATTCGTGGAATTTGAGTAATACCCAAGATACTAATTTCGCGAAGGATCATCGATCTGAAATTTATATCTTTCTCGATCTATGATCGAAGTATCATAACTTGAATATATCAAAATTCGACGAATCGACGTACCACAGATTTTTCTGACATTCAAGGAGAGTAGCTAAAGCGCCTTAACTTTGCTGAAACTTACACGTCTTCTTCGTATCCCAGAAAAGCGATAAAAAGATCAAACTTTCTCCCACTACCTGTAAAAGAAAATTATCTATAACATAAAATTTACATTCTACTCGAATTTCTCTAGGGGTCATAATTTGAAAAGCGTAAAAATTCCACGAGCTTTCGTGACATTCGTGCAACATTTGAAACGATAATTTTTCGTCGCTCTCCCTCGTATAGCAGAAGCACGATAAACAATCGTATCCTCTAAAATTCATATCTGCTCCAATTTCCCCGCGTGTTATAATTTTAAAACGCATAAAAATTCGATGAGGTGATACGTGGTTGTTTTCCCCTGCAATTTATATATCTGGCCCAATTTTCTGTCGCGCGATAATTTCACAGAGACATAAAAATACAACTCGAGCGAGTGATAGTCTCTCGGCGAGATATTTACCGGCGCGAAATTGAACCAGATTAAACATGAAATCGACGATTGTTTCTATAGTTGAACACGCGTCGTTTTTCGTTTTCACGTGACACGACGGTTACGACGATGAATGTTATTTAACGATTATGCAAGATCGTGCAGGCTATGGGAACGCGTGATGTTTTCTATAAATATTCAGGAGGTGTACGTGTTACGGACGATAATTTATGTGACCTCGAATGCACTGGCGGGCCAAGAAGACAGGTATACAGGTTAGCATGCACGTGCAAAAGTAGGTAAATCAAATTTAAACCGGGAGAGACGAGGGGAAATATATACAGAGCGCCAGAGAAATCTGGTGTTCTGGGTCATCGTTCAGCTTCTATCTGCGACGCTCGTTTTAGTTTCGATCCCTTAACCCTGTACTTGAAACCGATAACCTTTATAATCGAACGTAATTTGCATATTCCTGTAAATTCATATTTCTGTGCGCACAAACAAATCGAATCTGCATAGAAATTTATTTCGTCTGCTACATAGACATTGTGTAAGGTGTATTTTGTACTTGAATAGTTGTACTTGAAATCAGCATTCCTTAAGTATGTAGTTAGATATAAATTTATGATCGTAATTAGTCAGTTAGCTGTTGCCTACTTAAAATGTGTCGCAAAAAGTAAACGGCGACGAGTATACTCGTCAAAGACGGAGCACGTGTAGCTGTTGTAATATAGAATTAAGTTGTAACGAGATGACTGTTTTATTTTTTAATTCTGTTACTGCAGTTTGCTGCAATTAGTAAATTGCGATTCGAACAACAAATTGTAATTACTTTCTACGCGTGACGAGTATACTCGTCGTAACACAAAGCAGTGCCATTTCTTCATGACGAGTATACTCGTTAGAAACAGCTAACTGGTTGAACAAATTGAGATTATAAAAATTTATTTCATCCGCTATATAGACATGTATATTATGACATGTATTTTTTTTTACTTGAAAGCAACGTCGCTAGCAATTAGATATAAATTGCGCGTTTGCGTAAATTTGTATCTTTATGGTCGTAATTAAACAAATTAAATTTAAATAGAAATTTATTTCTTCCAATATGATGTATACTTTGCTCTGGATTTTCTATATATTTTTATATACAGGGTGGTTTAAAATACGAATGTTTTCATTTCTGGGCAAACAGGAGATAGTCTTAATATTAACAAAACTTATTTCGCATTTTAAACTTTCACGATGATCAGATGACGTATCTGTGATTCTCCGGGGGTTTCAAACGTGTCATTAGCACGTCGTATTCGTTCATTTCGAAAGATTTTCTACGGTACAACTATCAACTTGCAATATACTGCACAATACACCTAAACAATTATAATTAAAACGCTTTAGCAACTAATGGAAGCGACCTCATTTGGTAAACATCAATTTTGTTAATATCAATTTGGTAAAAAAATACCCACGTGTTTCTGACAATCATTGTCGAAGCAAAGAAATCAGAAGCCCCTAAATCTAATAATAATAATTAAACAAAGAATCGACAAGATTTCAATTTCTCAAAAGTATGAAGAAAAAAAATCAAAGGAAACACCAGTAATTATAAACGAACCTCCGCTGTTTTTAGAAAAAGAAAAGAAAAAGAGGAAAGAATCACAACGTTCTCGTTTTCTGAAACATCTCTCTCTCTCTCTCTCTCTCTCTCTATGTGTTTCCCTTCAAACGCCGAGATAAAAATACACGATTGCAAAATAACGCGCGTGTCGAGTCGTATCTCTCTTCAGGAATCGAAAGAATCGCGTCGATCTATCGCGCTTTCAGGCCGTGTTTTCCTGCGTGCTCGAGATTCAAGCTATGAAACCCTAGAGTAGAGGAAGGAAAGGTGCAAACAAAAAAAAAAGGAAGGAACAAAAGATGGAAAAAGGAAATAGGCGAGAGGAGGAAGGAGAGAAAAAGGAAGAGAAAGTAGGGGGCGACTGGAAATTAGTGGCGGTTCGCCAAGGGTGTGTTTGTGCTCTTTCAACCCCTCTTTTGAATCGTCGCTGTTTACACGTGTAAACGTTTCGCTGAAAGAGAAAAAGAGAGCACGGCGTCTCGTTAATGTTACATTGAACCCCGTGTACAGCTTTTCCCGGAGCGTTGCCTTGTAATTATATTGAACGTTCGTTAACGACGTTGCTCATAATTGAGGATCAAAGTTTCGGCCGAGCTACGTCTGTCTGTACACGATGAATACAAATTGGAAGGCTCGACACTGGAATTTTCGGCAAACCCCGACGATCGTTTTTGGAATCGTGCAACTCGCGGAAATTTATGCTCGCGAACCGCGTGAATTATTCATGGCTCGATCATACGTTTAATGCACACCACGATATATTATTCGGGAATTTATGTCGCTTGTGGTGTTAGGAAATAGAAATTAAATACCATTAAGTAGCATTCAATTTAATTACGCCAGGACGTAGAAATTAAATACCACTTTGCATCGCGATCTGCTTAATTGGGAGAACAGATTTCGCTGATTATGCGGTTTTAGCGATTTTCACTATGCGATTTGAGTTTCTTCTTTTGTGAAATAAGGAAACATTTAACAAATTTAATGGATTTGCCGTTTGATCCGTGTAACGATCGATGTCGAAGACAAACAGTCAAAATTGGGAAATTCATTAATTCGCGTTGTAATTATCTAGAGATACTATCACATGGTTTCAGAACTAGGGAAAGTACATTTTTCAGAAAATATTCGCACGAAAGAGAATGTATAATATAGAAAATAACTAGAATATGTAGCGATGGAAATTTTCTCTTTTTAATTACGATCATCGATCTATGTTCCAACATTCCAGGATTTTCGACTAAATTTAACGGAACTAGAATCCTGTGATAAAATTGAGCCCTTTTTATAGAAAAAGCATTTTCAGGATATAAAAATGGAAACGTTTAATGCTTCGAGTTTCATTGTCGAACCTATAAAACTTAAAACCGTAGTAGTTTCGATAAATTAATAATCGTGTTCCTAAAAATCGTACAGCGAGTTGTAAAGAGTTATTCCATCGGGATTACAACCGGCACTTCTATCGTAAATTCCGTTCCATGAATTTTTACAGGAATTTTTAATCTCGTATTTTCGTTATTCTCATTGTACATCTTTTTGCCGTTCCTCCCCCTGTTCCAATATTTCGCCCCCTCACTAATACCACAAAATATATTCCACTCTTTCGTCCCTTAATTTTGTCAAGATTTTTAAAATATATTTTTATCGTGAAACTCTGATCGCTGTCGCGCGTTATACACGAAAAATTGGAATCGCTTTCTCAGTTTTTCTATTGAACGTTCTCCTAACGTTTGATTGGAAATTGACGCAGCAGATATCAATGATAATTTTCGTTGCCTCCAATATATAAATATTCGACAAAAGAATTTTCTAACTCCTAACGAAATTCTTACCGCCATTTCTTTAGATTTTTATATTCCTCGAGACACATAGCGATTTTTGGTACTTTTGTGTACTCGTCGTATTCCTTGTTATTTTAACCGTGCGCGATAAACCTTCTGAAACGTACGAGCCGAACAGCGAGAGAAAGTTAATCGCCACTATGGTGTCGATAAATGAATGTTTTATTCGATGGAAAGCTGGAAAGCTAAACAGGGGAAATACAGATGAAAAAAAGAAAAAAACGCGAGCAAAAGTATTGGCAGCAATATCTGTAAACTGCATCTGGTGCATGTGCATCTGCATTGGCTTGCATCCCGGCCCACTTTTATCTCCTTTTTTCTGGACCAGTCGGCCGCACCTGCCAGCAGGAACATTTTTGAACACACGTTCTCTACGTCCTTTCATATTTTTTCCTTTTCGAAAACAGAGTGTTCCTCTCCATCGACGCGAAACTCGTTAGCACTCGTCGCCTTCCTTTTACGCCTCTATTATTCTTTCCTTTTTCACCCGTCTCTTTTCTTTTTTTTATTTTTTGAACTTGCTCTTTTGCTACCGAATCCTCTTTCGTATAACACGACGCTATTAGACGCTGCACGCAATAAAAACTTTTTACCGATTCATCTTTGCACGATGAAGACACGTGCTAAGAAATTTGGTATTTTTGTATAGTGTACGTTTTAAGATATATTAAACTCGCGAAGGACTAACGTCTCGTATATTCCCCTTTTCATTTTTCCTTTTTTTCGACCAATTTACGAGTTAGTGAATTTTATTTCTAAACATCTTGGCTGTGAAAAAGAAATCCTGGCATTCGCCTGGTATCTTTCCTCGTTGTTGTTTCTTCCATTTGCATTCTACGATTTGATGAAATTTAAAGAAATTCTAATATTTGTGTGTACTCTTTACCGCATAATTCAGGGTATCTTCCATCACGATTTGCCACTTACACGTACGCTGGAAAGTCGAACGCTTTACATTTGTTTCTCCCCTCCTTCTATTTGCTCATTTATGTTCTAAAACTATCCGACTCGGTTTTAGAAGGAAACATATACATTTGTGCCTTAATTAACTTTTATTTATATTTAATTTTACCTAATGCTCTTATATCTAGCTTTATCAGCCTGTATTACTACACTTACTGCTACGCCTATTTGCTGTACTATTCGAGTGTTTAGGAGGAGACGCGTGTAATGAGATCTTGAATCTCCGAGTTCGTTTTATTTGTTCCTGCGAAATGACCGTAACTTAGCTTCATTGCCTCTTGCATATGCATTCTAATTATATGGTAGAATAATTTTCGTGCTTCGTTTTCAATTCTCCTTATCAGCGATTCCTCCGCTGCTTCTTTTTCCTCAGGTCCTTAACTGTCCCGTACAAAGGAAATTCTAACAATAATACGCGTTTTACGTTCTCCTCTTTGTGCCTGTCGCGCAATCTGCATAATTTCTCCAAATTTTCCTACTTATAACACAATTACGATGGGCGTAAGTATCGACTTTCAAAGTATAAGATATTTTTGCAAATAATTTCTTTTCTCTCTCGACGGGACGAATATGCAAACGGTAGACGATGGTTGTTGCGTAATTCGGTAGAAACACCAGTTGTTAGCCAAGTGTGCTAACGCGAAACGATAGTTCAGGTTGAAAACGAAGCAAAGACGATCGAAGTTACAAGCAAACAGACAAAACGAGTATCAAGTGTTTGCCTTGCGGTTTACTGGCTTAGTTATCTGTGACTCGTGTTCTTTAAGGCCTCACCTCTTACCGAGAAGCCTTAAATTCACTTCAGCACGTTCGGATTACGAGTTTCGTCTAGCCTGGACTTGACCACGCGCAGAATTTTACAGCCGCTGGTGAGAGTATCGACTGATACGAGCGTCGTTTACGTCTTTCGTGCCACTTGAAAAAGGAAACAAGAAGCAGAAAAGAACAACTCGTAGCTTTGATTCGCCAGAGATCGAAAAAAAAAAAAAAAAAAATATTGAAATAATATTTATATTAAATATATTATATTTATATTAATATTAATATATATATAATATATATATTTATATTAAATATTTCTAGGTCTGCAATCGAGATCAATTTAAACAGCGAATTTTTATTCTGCCGACTTTGTTCTATCGATAAATAACGTGAAAATCATTTCTTGTTTTAAAAATACACAATAAATAATCAAACGAAAATCGTCCTATACTTAAAAAAAAAAAGAAAATAGAAGAAATTGGAATATCTCAAGGAAACAATTCATAGGAGAAGCCTTTCTAAAAATGAAAAATATCCGAGTTATACGGCGCTGTTTAAAATGAAATTAGCATATATTCGGTAGCAACTATTTATGTCACAGGAAATCATTTCATTCAATCGCGCACACTATACTCTTCTCAACGATTTACGAGGATCATCCTCGCATAAACTCGCGCTTTTTATCGGAACGATCTCTCGGCTGTTATTATAGGAAGCGTGTACTCAGCTGCAAAATTACACGTCTCGGACTCGCGTACAATTAAATAGGTAAATAACCGAGGAAGGAGATGGTGATTGCAGCGGATTCGTTAAAAAGGGGCGAGAACAAAAGTGACCAGTCGCGTGATTAGAGAAAATGGCGAATCTGGGAAACAATAATAATCGCTAGGATGAACGAAAGGGGAGGAGAAATGGAGGAAAAGGAAAGAGAAGTGGAAAATGATTCATAGAACGTTCTCGATGATCGCGCCTATTATAAGGCGGGATCAGCTATCGACAAATATTTTTATTCGCCTGCAGTCGACGGTTCTATTGTTCGCGCGTATATGCACGGAAATCGAACGATCGAATCGTGGTGAACACGGAAGTCGAGCCGTGGATTCGATCGTGACGGAAATAAGAATAAAGGATTCACCTAACTTGACGAAAAAAAGCCATACTAGGCACCGGAAGACCGGAACAATAGACCGGAAGAGACTGACAGAACGAGCAGCGATTCACGTATAGCTTATTATTTCTCCGTTTTCAACGATCGAATATAATTGCGATTTGTCGAGCAAGTTTCAACCTATCTAATAGAAAAATTAATTCTTTGAAGATTATTAAATATCTATGGGAGTATTGTTAATTATACGTAGAGGATGTCCTAGGTCTTCCTCTTGTTTGAATCTTGCATTTTTATTTAATTCTACAACATTGCGAATAAAACCGAAGAGAAAATACGTAAATGTAATGTGATAAATATTTTATGGGCAAGTTGTAACAGAAATAGTACGGTTTTATAGAACAGCAATAAATTATTCTACGATAATAAAATGTCTACGATATAATTCTCTCATCTAGACACCATTGAGAAATTTGAATTGCATCAAGGAGAAAACTCAGACGGGTAATGTAAAAGGACTCATCTTGCGGAACCAACGAATATGTAGCAAGAAAAGAATCGATAAAACGAGTGACAAAATTAAGCGTTGATCTAAGGAAGACTCTGATATTATTAATTTTGTTACATATACCATCGATGAGATTTTTATTACAACATTGAATACGTAGATTGCTCACAGTTCAAGATCTTCTTTCAATAATTTCTAATAATTACCTTCCTAATTGTATCTTAACAATTCTTGCCAGTGATTCTTTCAATAATTTTCCGACAATTTTCCAAGCTTATCTCCTCTCTATAACCAATGGAGAGTAATCCTAACACTTATAATAGCATTATTATATTATACGTATGTCGCAGCGAGTTTCATATTAAATTTCCAACGAGCGTGAAGAACTTGATACACAGGGTGTTCCGATAAATCGTGAACGACGCTGTTTCGACGTTGTATCGAGTCGATCCAGAGCGGAGCGCAGCGTCGACGAAACGGTGCCGAGAATAATGGTAATCGTAAATTACGGTAATAGAAACAATCAAAAGGGAGGATCACGGCACGAGCCTGTTCTCCATGTTCGCCCACCATGGAATCACGGAGGCTAGCGATGATGTTCTCGTTTTATCTGCTGCTTAAACAGCCGAGCAGCACAGGCTATTTTTAAGCGGAATAAAGCGTGCAATAACCGGCGTCCGACGAGAATTAAAACTCTAAGTTGCCTCGCCGTCTCGTTTCCCCTGTTTCTGCTTCGGCCAAAAAGAATTTAACGAGGTTACAGTCGCCTGGCTCGATAAAGGGACGAGTTCTCCCGCACGAGACTATGAGCAGCGTGGTGTGTTGCAATTTTTGGCGGGAAATTGCGCCTCACAGCGAAGCTACTAGGTTGTTGGAAAAAGTTAAGGAAGATTTAATCGTTAAATGAAACGTTTCGTCTTTTTTCGGTAATAAATTCCTTCAACTGAAAGGAAAAACGTAAAAAGCTAATAGTCTTTACTGAGCTAAATTGTGAAAAGTATTTGAGAAAAAAACAAGAGAAATGCTTTTTGCCACGATTAACGTGCATTTTCAAACTTCACATTCGTTCTTCGTTTCCTTTCATAATGGAAATAATTGTTGATTTATGTTATGCAAAATTTTATCTTCTACTGTTTAAAAAAAAGGAATGCTATTAAAACGACGGATAATAGGTAATGTTATGTGCACTGAAGCATCAAACCACGAAAATTTGTGGAAGAAATTTAACGCGTGGCTAATGCATCTTCGCATCTGCTAGCAAACATTGCATGGCAAAAAGAACTTTGTACAGCGCTAGAGTTCTTCTCCGAGAAAATTATTTTGCCCATAGGAAATGAAGGCTTTTCGGAATTGCGTAAGCAAGCATCGTTAAAGACTTACACCTCTATCATAAAAAAAAGAAATACCCTTCAATGAAATATACATACGCGTATTTTTCAAACCTAATATTTCCAAATTTTGTATCATCCTAAATTTATACTTCTACTATTTAAAAAGAAAGAAACACTCTTCGCTTATAATCTGTATAATTTAGAATTATACAATTATTTTGTAACACATATATGTATTTCCAAAGGTAATATTTTCAAATATATTTCTGCAGGTATTGCCATCCATTTCTCAATTAGCAACACCGTTTTCTATATTAAGAGCGGTAACTTGAAATAACTGGATCCCCACGTTCTTTTTCTTTTTATTACGCGTTTAACCTTCGTATCAAATACAGGACCATTAGCGACGATATTAGGACTCAGACCAATTAGATTTTAGTGTACACATTTATTTCTTTGAGGAAGCTTAATGCGTTCGATATGTAGTTTCGCGATGTTAGGGCTGTATCAGGTTCTATTCCGTGTCTCTGTGTTCGTCTATTTCTCTATATCTACATTCGCAGAGTATGTGGACGTTAATTGCTGGTTACGGCATATATTACAGTAAGGCTGCTATGCTCTTTTAATTAGCCAGGTAATTATTCGTGGGTTATTTTGGTGCGCGCAGTCCTTAGGCGAGACATTACGTTCCTTTCCTTTCTGCTCATATTATTACACACGGTTATTACATCAACACGTATTATTAACATCTATTGATACAAGCACATATCGAATTTTCCCGCGGATTTTTCTGCTTCTGATCGAAGCGCTGATTTTCTTCCATTCTTATTTTACGGTCCTCTTTAAGCGGTTAATTCGATCTTCGGACACGGAATCGGAAGAAGCCGATCGTTAGGTTTAACCAGTTAGCTGTTTCTGACGAGTATACTCGTCATGAAGAAATGGTAATAAAATGAAAGAACAAAACAGTCGTTTCATTACGACTTAATTCTATATTGCAACAGCCGCGCATACTATGCGTTTGACGAGTATACTCGTCACGAAGAAATGGCAATATTCTGTCTTACGTCGAGTATACTCGTCGCTTCGTTCGAATTGCAATTTACTAATTGCAGTAACTTGCGATAATAAAATGAAAAAATAGAAAACAGTCGTCTCGTTACAACTTAATTCTATATTACAATACACTATGCATTTGACGAGTATACTCGTCGTCGCTTACTTTTCACCACACATTCTAAATACACGCTTTTCTTTGAGGCAGCAACAGCTAACCAGTTAAGGGCTAAGCTAAATAAAGTTTAGAACGGTTAGCCGACACTTTGCAAGCATCGAGAAGGCGCGTCTTCGGGTTTTAGAGCGTCGCGCCGCCATGGCGAAATTTCTGCTGTGTGTCACAAGGCGCGCAATATGCACATTACACGTTTAATGGCTTGGCCCCAGAATTCTCCATAGCCTGCAACCGTAACCGTAGTGTTATCCATAAAGTTTGCCGCCTGGTGGAAGGAGATTAATCACGCCTCGTGGAACTGGAATATTCAGCCGGCGGATTTGCATGTCGAGTGGTTAGATTTGTATTCCTTATTGCCAAGGTTAGTCGCGTTCTCGCCATCCTTTTTTCTTTTTTCTTCTTTCTTTTTCTTTTGCCAACAGCGTACTGCCAGTGAACGGCGCCCTTCTTAAATCGCGCTATTAATTGACTCTTATCTGGCGTAGTTAGTCCGTGCTATACTCCGCAATTATGCCAATCATTTAACAATTTGATCGATCGTTGCGAGGAATAGCGCGAATCGTGTCTCGATCCTTCTTCGTCTCTCGCTCGTTAACCCTCGTTCCATGCTTACGGCAATTTGACACGGTGCGATTAGCGTGGAAAAGAAAAATTAGCGCGCAAAGCCGACGACCACAGGCAGAAATCACGATAAGCAACGTTGAAACGCGGTCGACCCCATGTTATCGAGATTGTCCTTTTAATCGATTGTGGAATTTATTTCTATTAATTGCGATATTTCGAACACGATTCTGTATTTGATCGTTCGTGAAGCTTCGTGGATTTATCTTCTGCCTTCGAGAAACTTATATTCGCGAACCTAATCAGGCTTGTCGCAAATCGAGAGATCGAGAAGAATGGGTTTGTCACGCTCTGCTCGTGTCTTCTTCCGGGAATTTTATTCTCTTTATTGCATCGATGTTTCCGCAGCAAGAAACAGATTAGGTTGGAAAATCGAAGGCTTGCAGAATTTGCATAGATCCCATCGTCTTTTAATTGCACGTATGTGTATATATTTATTTATTTGAGAAATTGGACTTGGACTATATGAATTACGAACATAAATGTCTTCTGCTCGTGTTAAATTTGTTTAATCGTATCGATTCGACGTCACTTTGATATCAGTTCCACGTAAATTCTCATATCATCTGATTAATCAATTTCTCGACTTTTGTTAATAGAATAATTTGCGTAAAATTAGACGGACGAAAGAAGCCTCAATGACTGTACAATTTTAAATGAAATTTGAAAACCGGTCATTCGACCGAGCCTGATAAGATTAGTGTTAAGTTTCCCTATGGAGATAAGCTGGAGCGTGCAGAGATCGAGCTGCTTGTAAAGCGACGCGCTTAAGCGCGTGACGAATAAATCGAGACAAAGCGGGCTGGCATCTCGATTTATAGTGGGTTTTCACAGCGGATCCGAAGAAAACGAACGAAATCTCGATACGTGCGGAGGTTCTCGAGCTTCCAAAAATTATCGAGGTTCCACCGTACAAACAGGAGTACCGTCTAATCGACGATGATTCCGCTGTTAAAATTCCTGTATCTCCGTAGTCGAGCAAAATACCCGGGGCATACTCGAGATCTATCGAGACAGGGCAATGAAAAAAGGCAAGAAAAAGAAAAAAAAGAAAAAACGGGCAAAAAGACGAGATGTGAAAAGCGCGGCCGATGTAGCCAGCAGGCATCGCTAACACGTTTCTCCTTTCATTTTCAGCCGGTGCGGTAGTGATCGTGGCCTCGAAGCGAGTCCTTTTACGGCGGGGACGAGCATCGAAAGCGGAGGAGAGCCTCCCTCTCTCTGTCTTTCTCTTTCTCTCCCCGATCGTCCACGTTGGCCCAGAGACGCGAGTCAAACCAGCATCATCCACGCGAAGGATATAAGGGACGAAGAAGGCAGGAACGAGAAGAACCGGGTTGGTTCAAGAGAGATAAAACGAAAGGCTGGAAACTAGACGGCCAGATTACCGAGCTAGCATGGAATAAAGGCGGTGCAGCGACGCGGTGGATCGTGCACAAGGGAGAAAGGGAGAGAGAGAAATTCGGGGGAAGAAAAAGCAGTTGCCGGACAAGGGAACACTGGTGGTCCTCCTGAGTGTCAGTTTGATCCAGCATGAAGTAGAAGAAGAGAATTTTCAAGAGGAAGAACGCGGTCGTTGAGACGAAGGACGGAGGATTATTGATCCGAGATATCGAAGGAAGAGAAAGTGGTGGATAGAATAGAGCGGCAGAGGTGCGAGAGGAGACCGATCGGATATCGAGGATTGATTTTGAAGGAAAAAGACGGAGAAATCTAAATGATAGATAAAAGAAAAGGGAAGAAGGCGAAGAAGGAGGGTTAGAGGGGAGGAAACGGTGGTCGAGTTAGGAGGAAGCCGGTGAAGGAGAGGAATGGGTGCCGGCATGGGCAGGAGCGGCACGAGCGGCGGCTTCCTCGAGGCACTTCCCACGGGAACGCCGCTCCACGTGGCCATGCTCGGTCTCGACAGTGCTGGGAAAACCACCGCGTTGTATCGACTCAAGTTCGACCAGTACCTAAACACCGTGCCCACCATTGGCTTCAATTGCGAGAGAATCCGTGGTGGCATCGGAAAAGCGAAAGGTAAAGTCGAATCATTCTTAGCGTTTCTTAGTATACTATACTTGCGACAACGATCAACGTTGAGGCACGAGTGTTTACCGCGGTTTTAGCTTGCGCTTTTCAACGCTGCATACACCAATTCGCGGGTTATCTTTTTGGTTAATTTTCAGCTGTAGAAATTGGTTGGAAATTTTTTAATGAAAATCCACTGCGTACTTCTTATCGTACTAATCTTGAAGATAGAGTAGGCGAATTTTTATTGGCTGGAATTGTCACATCGCGCGAGCCATTCGAAAGTCGTGTCGATCGTAGGCCATAAATTGAGAAACGCGGAAAAGCGATCACGTTACTAGCGATGATATTCTTTAAAATTTTCTAGAGTTACTTTCGACATCTTCTTGTAGCAAACCGAAACAAGTCACGCGGTAAACACCGATTTGCAATCGGCGATGATTTTTCCCAATGCAGCGTCTACAGTTGGAACGCGCAACTATCGTAACTGAACACGTAACCATTACGTGGTCAGGATAACGCTGAACGCGGACATTTATTACAGTTACCGTGTGCGTGGCAACGTAATAAGTCAATGTCGATGTCGATGTTTCTTCGTACGACTAGGTCTCGTTGTCCCAGAAACCTGGTAGCAACGATCGCGCCGAGAGATGGAAATCGCGTTAAAGAACCTCTTCCTCTTTTGTCCCTTTGCACTTCGTATGGCGGCGTGTCTGGTTTAGAGAAAGTACAGTCCACAGTGAAAAGAAATCACGATCGTTTCCTAAGCATTAGAGAAGCGTCCTACGAGTTCCATTTCTTTGAATTAAAACAGGATGTGAAAGCAACTAAAATGCGCGTACCGTGGGCTATACTCGAGATAATAACGTCAGGATAAAAAATATTACCTTCCACGTTCTGCCAATTATTTTACATAGCATTTTCATAGCGTTTTCCATGGCCAAAGAAAGGTTAAACGCTGTGCAGGGAAAATTTTCACATTCCCCTTGGTAGGCTTTTTAATATCTTTAGAAAGCAAACCGTGAAAAGATCAATCATTTCCGTGATAGAAACACGAAAAATTTCTGGAATAAATGGTTCTTTGGTATTAATTAGTGTAGATTTTGCAAATGACAACTCATTGATAAATTGAAATCTAATACCAAAGTTCCACAGGTTGATTCTATAGATTTTTAGATTTTATCGTTATTAGATCCTTTATATTAGATTATAAAAATAAAATGTAGAGTATTAGATTTATGTAAAATTCAAAGGTGCAAAAATTTGCAGAATTACGTTCGAAATTATTGTTCGAGACATACGTAAAACATCCAAAGCAAGCCAAATTTCTACTTAGCTTCCACCTTTTTAAATTACCTGCACAAAGCCAATAATTCGCGTAACCATCCGCGGTCTAATTATTATTAAATCCGATACTTGTTCCATTCCGATATAAAATTGTAAACGAAAAATGTATAAGCTACCAGCTGTAATTTATCGATTCGTTAATATTATTTATTTTCATAAATTTATTATGCAAAAGCCCGAATCCAACAATGTAGTCGCATCTTTCCATCCTAAACGATAGTTTCACCAGTTTCATCCCCTTTAGAGCTTTTGTTCAAGGAAAAAGAAAATGCTATAGAAAAAGAAGAAGGCAAGTAAAACGGGTTGCTATGGTGGTTTGTCGCAGGTGTGAATTTTCTCGTATGGGACGTGGGAGGGCAAGAGAAATTGCGACCATTATGGAAGTCTTATACCCGGTGCACAGACGGTATTATCTTCGTGGTTGACTCTTGCGACGCGGAACGGCTCGAGGAGGCAAAAATGGAGCTGACCAGAACAGCCAGGAGCCCGGATAACGCTGGTGTTCCCATTCTGATCCTGGCCAACAAGCAGGATCTGCCAGGTAACACGGTACTCGTGCATGTATGCATGTGCTAAGTTGGCGTTTCGCCTCGATTGTAAGAGGAACCGTGGCCTCTTTTGTAAATTAAACTGCTCACGGTGACGCAGAGTATTAAAAACGCGTTCTCCTGCTTATCCTATCTATCGTCTTTTACAAGGATATACTGGAAAGCGTTTCCGTGCCTCGTTCGTTTATTTCAGTATATGTCTAACGATAACAGGAGATATAATTGGAATGGAAAACGAAAGAAATTTAATTGAAACTCGGACTAAGCGTTTAATTATTTCCGAGACTTTGCTTAATTGCTTGAGAGAACGTAGTATTAAACGTCTGTTCGTGTCTATTCTGTAAGCTGTCTTTTAGAAGCAAGTGTTAGTGAAAATGCCAAGGTTTCTGTCTCCCTCGTTTATTTCAATGTTTGTTTAGTAATAACGTAGAGATAAGAGGAAAAGAAAGCGAAGGAAGACGATCTTACGCTTGATGTTATGCGTTTAATTATTCGCGTGGGACTTTGCTCGATCGCTTAAAATGATATATGTAGTATTTAGATGTGTTCTCTTGTTCGTCTAAGATATATTCCTTTGTAAGGAGATATTAGAAAACGCAGACGTTTTTTATATCTTCTTCGTGTAATAATAATTAAAAAGAATGAGCACCATTTTCTATTCCCAACGCTTGCTCAGTATTATTAATACACTGTTATAGAAAAGTAGATTTTTCTTCTATTTTAAATTAAAAGTTTCGTTATCCGCGAGACTTCATTTGGACGTTAGCTGTAGCAAATGGTTTCCGTGTTCAGAAACAAGATCAAATTGCTTTCGAAGACTTTAAGAGTATGAACAAGTGGCTGAGAAGACAGCCGCGTATCGGTTTAAGCTTATGGCTTCGCTACGAGGACTATAAATGCACTTGACCGCAATCTATATTGGAGCATGATTAGATTATAGATTGTATATCTATGAGGCAGCAGCACTTGATTTCACAAACACATTGCTTTTAATGGTCTTGAAAAAAAATTTGATAGAAGACAGTTGCGTCATTCGTAAGATTATCGTTTTCGACTTCTATATATTATGCTTTTATGCCTTTTATTATGTAACTGAATGTAGATCATTGAATAACACTTGCCATTCGTGAAGTTCAACGTCTACAGACCATTGATTCGGCAAGGATAATCGTTTAGAAACAAAGAGTATGTAATCTGTCCTCTTAGATTAACCAGACACATATAGTCTTTTATCGAACTTGATTCAATTTCTAGAATCCTAAAAATATTCCTCTACGACTTTACTAATTCAGTCAGAGATCCAAATATAGTCAAAAGACTCGAACTATATCCTTTTTCAACTACAATCCTAAATTACAAGATCCAATGATCCTGAACTACTTACCAAAGAAGAAAATCGTCGCCGTAACAAGAACTCGAATTCCACCACAAGACTCGAGTTATCTTCGTCCTTTTAAATTCCCAATAAGAAATATTCCTCATGATCCTGAATTATTGAGAAAAGAAAATGTTCCTGAAATCCAAAATCCATCGCAAGATCTAAACTACCTTCATCGTCGACTAAAACTCTAGATGAAAAGATTCTGCGATACCGAAGATATATTTCATCACGAGAATTCCATCGCAAGATCACAACTGTGTCTCTTTATTTTTGATAAAAAAAAAGTCTAAATTAAGATATTACGCGATCCTAAACTACCACAAAGAAAGATGATCGTGGAACGCTACAGAGATGCAAGTTCCATCGCACAAGACTTAAACAGCCTTCATCCTCGATTCATCATTAACACATACCATCAACGAAAAAGTATTTATTTTTCACGATCCTGAGCAACCAGAGAAGGAAATCCTCTTTTGAACCAAACACCTCATCCTGTTACCGCTCTTTGCTCTCAATACACCCAATAACTGACCAAACCGTTCCGCCTGATGTCCACAGGTGCCAAAGAGGTGGGCGAGTTGGAAAAGCACTTGGGCGTCCTGGAACTAGCCGGAATGCCAGGCAGTGCGTGCATCAGAGTGCAGCCAGCCTGCGCGATCACCGGCGAAGGCCTCCACGAGGGGTTGGACACGTTATATCAGCTAATATTGAAGCGACGTAAGCTCGCGAAACTGAACAGGAAGCGGGCCAGGTAGGCCAGGGCCTCGGAGGACTGTACGTGCGTCTTCTGATTTTGTAAGTCGCGGACAGTCTCTCCTTTGGATACAGCCACGCCTTCCACGGTGTCTTCTTCCTCGTCCTCTTCGTCATGCTGCAATGACGACGTCCACGAGGTGCTCGAGTGAATGCACGTGTACACAAACCTGCCGTTCACGCGGACAATTGTTCTCGTCGTAGAACACCCTCGATTTTTTGTTCCCGACGATTGTTTCTCGGACCAGTGTTGCTCTCGAGAAGCTGGCCAACCGGATGTGTATTCTTAATGGTGCAAGCTGAACGGTGGATTCGTGCAACAGAGATCGAAACAGATCTCGTGGTATCGTACACGGGGTCGTAGTTCTACGTTCTTCGATGGAGATGCTTAATTTTTCTGATACAAGAAAAGTGGACGGCCTCTTACGAAGAAAGAGGTCAGAGCTATACTTGGACGTATTTCTTTCTCGATTGATTCGTTTTGATTTAGTTTAACAATGCGTATTTAACGAACGAGGGATATACGAGACGATGAAAACTGCCACTAAAGCTGCGTGGCTGACGCAACATACTCTAGAGAAGAACACGAAGAGAGGACAGCGGTCCTTGTAAAAAGCTAAAAGATTATCACAGACGATGACGTCGGTCTGAATATTTTTCCGATCGGATGCTCTGACTGGGGTTGTTTTACTCACCGATCACCGGCTATTTTTGCCGATCCTAAATGGTGCACAGACGTGTTCTCGCTTTTTCAAGAGAAGATCGGGAGGACGTAGGAAATTTTCGAGGCAATGGTGAATCACTCGCCGGTATTTTAGGTGAATCGTGAATGTCCGTGATGACAACGAAACAAGTGCTTCTCCGCCGTAACACAGAAGCTCTATTTTGCCAAATTTTGCATCGTTCCTTGGGAAACTTTTCAACGATCCCTGCCGATTGCCTCCGCTTGTTATCGATAACGATCTCGGCAGCCGCTTAAAGCCGTACATTTCGCTGATAAAAATGGAATTGAGAAGGCAGAAATATTTCGCTCGGAAGAAGAGGTCAGGACTTTCGCTATAACGAGGCTTCATCGACGACTTCGTTGCTGATAAAGATGACGTCGAATCGTATTAATAATGCTGACGTGGGCCCAGTTCAAGAAGGCCAAGATAAAACCTGTATATTAATAACTATGACTGTGAGCTCGCGAAATGATCGGGATTAATTAAAAGAAATCGATCGCGACGGAGGAAGGGAACATCTGGCTACGATTTTCGATCAGAATGGATATAGCACCGGAGATTTGTTACTTGGTCAATGGATACGCTAGATGAGTTGCCATTGCAACGAGTAGAAGAAAATTTTGCTAGATGATCTTTCGCTACGTGGAAGATCCTCGAGCTCTTGAGTTATCCTTTGTCGTGAATTCGTCGTGTTAGTCGAGTCGTAGTACGCGTTTGTAGAGCTCCAGGTGAATCGTCGACCTTAGGTATTCAGACGATGATCGTGCCTCTTCAATTTTTTGCACCTTTATACCATGTAACGAGAGAAAAAGAGATAAAGCGATCAGACGTAATAGAATATCGTTGCTTCTTCCCGACGAGTGGAATTTTTGTAAAACGATGTGATAACAACCATCCTCAACCCTTTATCTTTCATCTTTATTGTTCAATTAGCCTGTATCGTACGTATGTACACGTGAATCAAATATTGTATTCGTTGTATCGTGCTCTGTAGGGGAGTAGGAAAGCAAACCGATCGTTTTGAGCTTAATTGAAATCGATACATATCGCGCCTCCTCCTACTAACTCTAATAAATGATTCAGCGTGTATTTTCCTTTTATTCAAATCGGAATTGAGAGATTTTCTGGAAAAAAGAGAGTCCATTAGCATTAACATGGCGAGTCGAATAAATCGCGTTGCAAGCTTTCCATTTCCTCTTTATTTAATATTAACTGTGTTTCAACTTTCTTCCTTTTCTCATGTTTTTATAAAACGAACAAAAATTTCAAAAGCAGACCTACATTTTTCAGAAAGCTGCTCGATTATTCCTGAATACGATCCGTTGGATCATGACCGATTACACGTTACGTATTCCGCGAGTTTATACGTTGAACGTTTACAGCGAGAACTATGAAAGTTTGAGAGTTAGCTTTTACGAATGATTCATTAGGAAATTGATCGATTTCCGTATGAACATTTTGAGCGATGGTTACAGCTCAAAACGGTGGGTGCTCGTGTTTCTTGCCACTGTACTTTATTCTTAACGGTCCCTTTGACATGTGGACTTCCGGTATATGCAGTTCTTATCGACCACCGCCAATGCGAGACGATATTTTCTATGGCGTTGATGATACTCCGTGGGAAAACATATCATCATGAAATTTTCCTTTTGTTCAACAATTCGGACATTATGAACATTCGCGAATATTATAGATCAATTGTTACAGTTTCTTTCATGTCTATGATACGGTTGCAACACGTTTAATATCAAACGTTGGATATCTTTCAACGGTGATTCCTATTTATGGAAAATATCGTACGAAACTATATTGTATCGGTTCGTCGAGGAAGAATTGCCTGCTCCAATTAGAAGTATATATACGTTTGCCGCTAACAAGTTACATATTCGGTTTTCGCGTCTCGGAGAGCGCAAAGTTCTGATTTCGTTTGGTGTTCTCGTGGCCGTCCCTTCTACGTTTCCTTGCAATTTTTCCAAACTCCGCATGAAACTTCCATTTTTCATCTATCTTACCTGGGAAACAGTTCTTCCGTAAAGTTTCATCTTCTCGCCAAAGAAGTCTACATACCGTTTTAACTCGTGGGGAGACTCGTTACGCGAAACTGCAACAGCGATACTTTGCATTTACCTTCAACGAGAAGCGCTTGCTTCTTCTGGAATCGCGGCACTACCGAACAATTACGATCATATTTAACGAGCTCCAGCAAGTTTACCAGGAGACAATATTTTCGTGGAGAACATGCAAAACAGTTCCGAATCGAAGCAAGAAGTTGAAGCAGGCACTTGTGGTGTATTTACTGGCGAACTAGCGCAGGAAGGAGGATCGAAAAAGAAGAAAGAACGCAGCCTCCACTAGCAAAATGTAGCGCTTTGTTTCCGGACCGACGAGGCTAGGAATGGGAATCGAGCACACGAAAGTCGGACGACGTAATTTGACTGGTTATTTATTGCGGTGCACGGATCGATATTAAGGTGGGAGACAGAGGGCAACACGAGACCGGAAATCGTGGTTTGCGGCGAACGATATACAAGGGCGTTATCCGGAACAACGACCCGCTGTGACGGAAGTAGCCGTGAAATCGGAAGCGAGCCACAAGATGGGAAAAAGTAAAAAGGAAGGACATCAGGAAACGAATACATCCTTCCTACATAAATTGGATATCAAAGTGGAGGAACTGATTCGCGATAAGCGATTTCTTAGAAAAGCTACGGTTTTCTTTCTAAGCAGATTCTCGTTCGAGTAATAGGACACTGGTGGGAAATTCGAAACACGAACGATTATCGAGAAATTGTTAACATTTTGGAGAATCACTGTTTCATTCGAAATCGTCTTCAATTATAAAGAAACTTCGGGGTAATTCTATTTGAAGTAAAAATGAAAGGTGTCGATTTGATATACGGCATTGTCTCAGTTGATTTATTAATTTTGTTATTTATTATTTTTTTAGAACAAAGAATAAAATGGATTATCTCAATTGCTCGATTAATTTTGTTTTAGAAACGACCTAGACAAAGTAATGTTATTTTTAAACCAAATAATTTCTTACTTTAGTTAAGTCGTTGTTTTCCCGTAACACTCGCGATTAATCCGATTGCAATTTTCATTGAACGTTTCAAATTGTTATCTCGCACGAATCTAAAATTCTGATTGATGAATCGTTTCCTGTTGCGAATTAGAATATACATCTTTCATATATGTTTCTTTAATCATTATTCACAATCAAAGAAGCCTATTTTACTCTAAAATCAATTTGTTAGTTTGAAGAAGTTGATCATTGTATATATATACGTTTCGTTAAAAGCTCTTCTCGAGTCTTCGCCTGTTTCAAATACTACTAGAACGTAAATTGATGAAAAAGAAAATTTTCAGTTCTCAAATCAGCCGCGCAAAGAAACACACGGAGACATTTTCTTCGTTCCGAGGAAAATATCGAGAGAGAGAGACTCGAGGGAAGCAGGTTGTCACTTCGAAGCAGTTGAGAATCGATAAAGGTGCAATGAGTCACAGCCAGACACGGCGCCACGCGATTTATTGTTGCAGAAAACGCGAAAAAGTCATACTGGTCACGCGATTTTTTAATATTTACGAAAATTGTCGCGATAAAGAATGATGCGAATGTGTGCTGCATCTTGCCATCGATGCTCGCCGGCAAGAAGAAGATGGCAACGGAGTCCGTGTCACTGAAGAAGTCACGTAAGAATAAGAAAAACGCGTTTGAAGAGAACGGGAGGACGCATCATGGATGCATGAGACTGGAAAACCACGTCCTTGAGGAAATAGGAAAAACGATGTCGATCGATGACGCGTGTTATCAGATATCCACAAGGTGATATTTCACGTAAAATGGACGAAACTTGTTCCTGATTCCATTTTCTTGTAGATTATTTTCCTTAGAAAACTCGACGAGTTTCCTAATCGTCGGTTGGATATCGTCGAACATATCAATATAAAATTATATGAACGTTCGTGTTACCTTTGTTGTGCATCAGCGTCGTAAGGGAGATAAGGAAGCATAAATCTTCGTTGTTGAGAGCCTTCAAAGGATCTTGCAGTTAGAAAATATTTCACGGCAACGACGATTTTTTTAATGGATTGTAACAGTCAAGGACTTTGATGGAACTGTTTCGCGTGGAAAGGAAGACGAACTGCACGGAATGGAACCAGTTTCTTCACACTTTGTTGCTCGGTACGTCTAACGACCCCTTTAGATACGCTTCCTACAACTCACGTGTGCTGGAATGCGTTGAAAATGCATCGATGGATGTCGAACCACCTTGCATCTTCTTGGGGTTCTTTCTCTTCCGCTATTTTGCGACGACTCATCTTCGACTTCTCTGCCATTTCTCCCATAAGCCTTGTTCAATCTTGCGCATATACAACGGCCAACTTCTCGCAGATTCGACTAATTTTTCGCAAAACGTACGGATAAAAGAGCTTGCGCACTCTTATCGCGCCGTGATCTTTGTCCCATTGCCAGCGCTTTAATTTCATTCGATTTCATACAAGTTTTATCATTTAGCCGCCGGTGATTCTAGCGTTAATGAAGCGACGTCAAGCGCCTTCGTTCGATCGGGTCGCTAGTTTTCGTTAATCAGAGCGGGCGTACGAGCACGAAAGGATATACGAAATCAACCAAATAACAGGCTCGCATTGTCGACGAGCAACTCGTGCAGTCTGGGCCAGCCTTTACGCCACTTCCGCTCTGTCTCCGTAAGTCATCGAGTTTACGAGAAACCTCCGCGTGCTCTGCCAACACGTTTCCCCCAATCCAATTCCTGCAGTCCGGAAATTTCGCGAAAAACTAAGAAACGAGAATACTTGGAAGATCGTCGTCGTTCCAAGTTCCTTATAACAGTCAGGACTTTCCTCTTCGCTCGCGTGGCACTCGCGGTGTCGCCTTAACCCAGTTTACAGCGAACTTCCGGTGGCACCGATCGCCGCGACCGACAACTTAATTACCACGGTCTCTAATTAGCGTGTCCTCCTGGTCCTCGACGACTTAGAAGGGCGTCGCGACGAGAGCACACGTTCCGCTTTTCTCTCTCTCTCTCTCTCTGTGTATGTGTGTGTGTGTATGTGTGTGTGTGTAGAAAGGCGAGACGAACGGAAATAGAAGAAGGAAGAAAGAGGAAGCGGAAAGGACATAAAGGAAATGGAAAATCGTAGAAGACGAGTGTAACGAGTGTCGATGCTAGTCGAGTGGAGAATCATTTCGAGGAACCAAGAGAGTGTGGACGGTAACGAGTACGTGTAGCGTACGCCAAAAAAAAAAAAAGATGAATACGAAACGAAACGTTTAATTACTTGTAAGAACATTGTACATAGGCAACCGCAGGCTGTAAGTTTTCGTAGGATTTCCTTACAGCGTGGAAACTTTTGCGTTGCATCGGAAAGTTCAAGTACAATCGCTGCTCGGCCTCGGCGGGTTTGCTGGTTATTTTACAGGGTTGATCTGTAATTTATGATAAATAAAAGCGACGATTCTGTTGATAGTAATAGTTTATTCCGATGTTGTTTCGTTGGGGGATGGCGATTATCGCGAAGTGAAGCGGTTTCAGGGGTAGGAATTAAAAGTAGCGAATTATCGACGTACGCGGAGGTTGTTTGAATTCTTTGAGTTTTTGCACATGATCGATGCTCCGAGCAATGCTCGAAGAAAGAATGGAAATAAGGTTAGAGAAATTGAGCAACGATCTTATATGTAATATAAGTATAACATGAAAGTTTTGTTGAAACGGTTACGATTTAATACTAGAAACACCAAATGTGTCTTTGTTATACCTTAAAAACGATATTGGAGAATAATCTCTTATTATTTGAAATAAAATGTAATATACGTATATGTTTCTTAAATGCAAAATTTACAAGTAATTATATTCGTTAAAGTGAAAGTAACAATTTGCGAAACGGAATGATCCGATTGATGGTTTTAGCGTTAGTTAGGTATCTTGAACAATTGGGAATCTATAAGAGTAGTTATATTTCATTTTGTTAAATGTATAATCGATGGGCATGGTAATTAGTTAGAGTACACTTAGCCAGCGCGGTGCTTAAACGACTGATCGACATATCGGTAACAATTGAATTGATAATAATTTACGCTTGATTTTCCGACCAACGACCACGCAGTTCCACGCTTAGAGAGGAAATCGACCAATGTCTGTCGAGTATGATTGTTGTTTTTTATATCGACTGTCGTTCAACAAATTCTATTGTATACTAATACTTGCCCCTTGTTGTGTTTTATTACCATTCGATATTTTATTATCGTGCTTCGAACGATAGATCGCAGTATTTATGTATAATTAAACACGTAACGGCTAACCATAGCGAACGATCGAGTTAAACTGAAAGAGAGAAAGGGAATTCTGCAAATGGTAAACCGTGCGCAGAATCGTAGCAACAAGCGTGTGAAAAGAGAAGAGAAGAAAAAAAAGTTAATGTAAAAAGGAAGCAAAAGAGGGGAGCAGATCGTGTTTTTACTGTAACGAGAACGATTATTATATCGTCATTCGTCCTCGCGCCGCTTCAATATTCGTATATTTATATAGTAGACTCGCCACTCTTCTCTCGTGTGCGTGCAGTAGATGCACCAGGTGAATGTGATTGTACTCTGGGACACGCAGCTCGTCCCGTCAGACTGAATGGATCTTTTCCGACTGTGAGCGAGGATTTTTCCAAATAAATCAGCTAATTCCGTTATGTTTTAATCGTGCGTCGTTCATTTATTCAGTCCCTCGATGTTCAAGAGGTTCAAGAAAACTTGGTAATCGCTTTAGTTATGTAGTTATTGGGATAACTTCGCTCGTGATTCAATTAATTTCAGTTTTTGTCAATTAATTCATTTATCAGAATTATCGTAGAGTTTGAACATTCTTTGGAACTGTTACAGTTGTTTTATTCGTAATTCCGATTCAGAATAATTTACACATTAGAAAATTGTCCAGGTGGGATAAAGGATGTCTTCGATCTTCTCTGGAATACTAAATTTATGCCTCCGGAAACTTTCGTGACGTCTTTCCCAAATTTACATTCATACGAGGAAACCAATATTCTTATTATTCATGGCATCGATGTAACGAGATTATCGAAATTTTGATCATAAATCGCACGGTGAATGCAGGTAATTTATAGCAAGTTCTATCGACAGCGGGGGAAAAAATCCGACATAATCGAGTTAAACTTTTGATCAAATCGAACGAGTGCTGCTTCAAATTAAAACTGCAAAGAAACCGCGTTCGACACACACCGCCGTAATAACTCGAAGTAAGCGACGCGCATAACTTTCCACGTATTTTAACCATACCACGCTAACAGAAAATTCGGAAAAATTGCCGCTCAAATACCAAATATCGGTGTACAACTTGTCAAGTCGTAATCCTCGAAGATTCGTCGTTCGAAAATTCCAAGGAAGCTTCGTTTTCGCCCAACCAACGACGAAGGAACCCAACGTTCGATTATCTAGTTTTCGCGCAAGTGTTCTTGAAGCGAAGCAAGTTCGGTCCCTCGGCGTCCGCGGCGCAAAAATAGAAATTCGAAAGAGGAAGCTGCGACATTAGCCTCGGCCAATTGCTCGCGACCAAAGAGAGAAAAGTTTCCATTCGTCTACGTGGTATTTTCGCCGTAGCGAGGGAGTAACTCTCCTCGAACCTTGAAATTACTTTCATCCGGTCAATAACGATCGGCTGTGTGCGTCGTACGGAGCGTGTTTCGTCGAATGTTTCCTCCTACAGGCCTTTCTTCGTACTTCGTGGTCGTCGTGGCTACTTATTCATGCGGATCAGCCCTCAGCACGAGGCGACAAGGGGGGAAACAGGCTGGCGAAGGGAAAAAAAAACCAGGGAAAGGAGAGTGTACCGTGGTTATTGTTCTCTTTGGATAGGATACACGGCACGTGGCGCGCGGATGCGGCCATTTACGCCGCGCACGCACGATGAACACGGCCGCGGCATCAAAGGGACCCCACCGTTTTCAGGATCCTGCACGAAGGATTTGCGGAGCTCCATGGAACTGCCCGTCACTGGCTGATAATACACGAAACGAAGACGGATGGAGAGTACGCGTCTTGAAATAATTTTGTGCCCTTTTTAATCAGACCGAGCATGTTCATTCGTTTATGGGAAATTTGATATTAGAACGATCGGTGAGATTGAAATGACCAGTTCGTATAATTTTTCATAAGGGTTTCTTGTGGACTGCGGTCCTTTTCATTTGGCTGGGGATGTTTATTATATTTCTAGGAGAATGATTAGAGCAATCAAAATAATCGATTCATAATTTTTCACAAAAGGATTTTATGCACCGTGGTTCTTTCAACTTGCCTGAGTTTTTCTAATTAAATTCCGGATGCTTATCCATTTATGGGAAATTTAATATGAGAATGATTGGAGGGGTTAAAACAACCAATTCATAATTTTTCGTACGGATTCTTTTAATCAGGCTGAGAATATTTATTCATATCCCGGAAATTTAATATCGGGAGATTATTAAACCAAAATTCACACATTCTAAGAAAATATTGATACTTAGCGTACGCTTATTACGACAACTTTAAACTTGGATAATTTATAAAAGTATAGAAAAATACACAATTTCGAACATATAAGGATTAAAAGTGAGTTCGAAAAAATAGTCATTTAAATACTAGTTTGCGATGAAACACTGTTCGACCTTTACGCTTGGTAAATGATGGTCCTTGCAGAAATTCATTTGGCGCAAACACGATGGTATCATCGTGATAGGCAGTTAATTGGAAAAATGTGGCAGAACGCTCGCGTTCAGTTGGACATTGACGGCGTTGTGCTCGTACTGGCTCATCGTAGAAAGCTTGTACGGCGCGACGTAATTACCGGAAGGCTGGTCGGACAACGGCGTCGCGATGCTCCCGATGCTTGAACATTGTGTCGTAGCAATGTAATGTGGAACGCGGAAAGCTACATGCATTGACAAAAAGTGTACCGAGACGTCTGTACACTGCGAGCTGTGATGAAGAATGGCATAAACGAGGTTGCTGCTGGAAACGCCGTCATTACGCTCGACGTTGAGAAATTTCCATCGTTAAGAAGTGCTTCTATTTCCGGGTGCAATTTGACTATTTCTCTCCTTCTTGCCTTTGAATCTATTAACGAAACAAATGTGAACCGTCAAAACTGTAGTTTCATAGCAGAATTGAATCTAATCATTTTTTTAACCCTGAAGTATCATGGTGGAACGTTTCGTTCTTCGTCAATTTTCTACCAAGTGTTTAAGATATTGTGGCTTTGTCGTCTTGTAAGGAAATCGATAAGGAAATTCGTTAATCCCTGGAATATTATAACAGAACACTAAAAATCTACATTCATTTTTGTTTTAATTACGATTGCTTTTTACTGTTTATGCTTTCTAATAATTGTCTGTGATTGAAAGAACCAGGCTATTCGATGATAAGTCTGAACTCGTTACGCTGAAAATTGTATATTTTTTAAACATTTATACGCAACGATCCATTAAGCGTTAACAGGATCAGAGCGAAAGAAATATAAATAAAATACCTAAAGCATCTCGTGAAACAGTTCCCTCTACTGTGTATCGAAAGTTGGCGAATTAATCGTCCTTACAGAGATCCAGTGGTAATGCGTTTAACACAATGACCGCATTGTTACATTTTGTCCGTCAGAAGCAGAGTATAAGAAAAAAGAGAAATTTCTGAAATAACGAGAATTCATGGGTCCAGTTTTATTACGTGGAAACGTCGATAACATGCTGTCAGGATGGAAAGCGTTTATGTTTAGAAGCTGTAAAACATTGGCTCGTTAGAGGAAGTGTACGAACGAGCACGGAAACAATGATAGAAAGTTCGTGTCGTTACAATGGGAACAATGTGCATTCGAACGACAGAACGCGTTTATTGTACCACGGAAATATTAGATAGCATCTCAGGAATATCTCTACTCGGAATACACCGGCGATTGAACTCCTTTCACGTTTCGTTAGCCATAAATTCCAGATTAAATCTCTGATCCCGCATTGTTCTCCTTTGAAAAATTACTAATGCAATTTGGCAACTCTCCTTTTCGCTCGTCAGTCGTTCGATTCGTACGAGAAATTCGAGTTTCACGCGGATCTGCTTGAAATCTGCATACATTGGTTCCTCTATTAGCATCCAGCAGAACAAGTGGTAAGCATAATTGCCGGAAGAGAACGATCAAAGCAGTCTCTTTGCATTGGAAATAGGGAAGAGTGCGTCGAGCTTGCGAATAAGTAGAGGCTAAGTAATTTAGCACGTGTCGTCTAAGTGTTAGAGAAAGTCTTATTCGTTAGATCCTTCTGTTTTAATTCTCTGCCAGAAGATTTGCACGACTACGATATCGTTTTACTTTTAACTCGTTAACCGATAAAAGCGAGTTAACTCGTCGGGTGAATCGTCGATTTCTCGAACGTAATATCATCTTTTTACGTATCATTTCACCTCGGTTAAAAATCAGTTATATCGTATTTGCATTTGACCCAGTTAAAGTTGATAGATGCACAGCGCTACTTTTTACTTGGTGATTATACAAGTTTTTGATTAAGGGGTAACCTGGTTAATAGAAAAATTTTGCTACACGGAATGTTCATTCTCAGTGGAATTATAAAACCTTTGCTCTTTATGTAAATTTTGCAGCACTCTCTTAACGCGGTTAAGTAGATCGAGACGTCTCGCGTCAGACAAGCGCGTTTAAAATTCGTACGATCTAACAGGCGTTGACCAACTCTTATTTTTCATGCATATATCGCTTTTTTGATCGTGTTAAAATATCTTTACCGACAAGGACTAGTTACGCACCGAACGATTCAATCGCTTAAAAAAAACGACTTGTTATTATATTAAATGAAACAAATACTCGAAGTCTGTTCTGTTATTTTGTATATTTCTTTTAGTAATAAAAACAATTGTAAAATGAAATTCTTGGGTCGTATTAAAATACCTTTACGGGGAATAGTTGCGCTGGAAAATTCAATTCCTGAGAAAATTACTCCTCGTGATATTAATGAAAAAGAAAAAAAGAAAAATACTCGAAAGCCACTGCAGTATTTCGCTTTAATCTTTTAACTAGAGACAGTTTTCAAATTGAATCTTTGTCAGCATCAACGAGAAATTGCACTGTCGGCAACTTACACGGCGAACTATACCGCCTAAGTCTGAAATCTGGCATTTTTTATCGTTTCTCGAGGTCGACCATGTTTCTTCCCCTCGCCCTTTTTAACTTGAACGCGACAGAAATGCGCGCCACCGCGAGAAACAGACAAATTGCTTTTTCTAGAAAACTTTTTTTCACCGAGTGTTCTCCAGACGCGAGTGCTTTTCTCGGATCATCGTCGGACACGAGTGTACGATATACCGGTTCGAGCTGTGGGCGGCTCAGCATATATGTGTTTCGTATATTTAGATGCACATGTGCGTACGTTCACGGGGAAAAACCAGAAAGAATGGGAACTGTATCCGTTGCGACGAGAAAATATCTGCGCGCCGTCAACTTCTTATCGTTAAGCTGAAATTGAAAATCGTGTCTCTGTTAGAAGATATCGTTTCATATTCATGGAAAAGTTTGAAAATAATTAGCTTCTTCTACATTCGTTATTATTCGTTAACCAGACGTAGTAAACTTTTTTATGCCCGCTGAGGCCAGTCTCAAATTCTTCTTTGTGTTCTTTGAAAAACTGCTCTTAAAACAGCAATTTTTATTATTATCGACTAAAACAATGTCTTCTACAGGCGTAGAAAAATATTCGATTCTGGAAAGGTTAAACAAATTGAATGAATAGAAATTTCAGAGGAAGGCTATGAACGCTTCTAGATTTCAGAAAAAGACATTGTAAGAAATTATAGCGAACTATATAAAATTAGAGGAAATTATAACCAATTATGGTAAATTGATTATAGTAAACAATTATAATAGATTATAATCGACTGTAGCGATTTATATCAAGTGTAGTTATTCTCTAGTCTTTTTTTAAATAACAAAAAAAAATGCCCCATTCTCCGACATCCTTGCTGACAGCCTCTCATCTTAATTACTAAAAAAATCTCTTGTGAAACGGGAGAATGGGGATGGAGGGTCCCTTTTATCGTAGCACACAGATGTAAAAGAGGAACGAGAGTGTAGGTAGAGGAGAATACTGTCGTTTTCATGCATACGTCCAGAATCAAAAGTGCTGAAAATCAGTGTGGGCGCCGATTCGTGGGCGTGCCACGTTATAGTTCGCTCCATGTATAGAAACGACGATAGAAAAGGGCGGCGTATTCCTCGATGGAACAAGATTGTACGTACGTACGTACGTATAAGGCCACGTACTGTTTTCTCAAATTAATCTTTCGTTCGACATCTTCGAACGCGCCGACTGGCATGGCGCCGCATCAAAGCAGTTTCCCTTCCTGGAAGCAACCCAAATAAAGGAATCACGTTTCTCGTAATTTGTCGCAATAGCTCCGCGACGATAACGCTCCGAAATAAAACGATTTGCGGGAAGTTGTAAAGCTCACTAGCTCGTAAATCATGAAGCTTCGAATGGCAGAGATTACGTTCCTTCTGGGCAGCGTAATCATCACATTAGAAAAGACTTTATTGATATTTCGCACGAAATTAGCACGATTTTCGAATAGCCAAGTTGTCATGTAATTGTTTTATTAAGAACAACTCTTTATGATCATTCCTCGAAAGTTTATTTCGGTTACGACACTCTCTGCTCCGGAAGCCTGCAAATTTTAATAGCATAGTGTGTTCTCATCGCGGTCGTGGCTCATTTGCGGTAACCGACACAGTGGATCTGACCTTAAATAAGAAAATGAGAAAAACAAGTTCTAATGGAAAGTACGAACAATACTCGATAATCCGATAATTAAAAGGATGTTACGAACGAAACTCGATATTTGGAAATTCAAACATTCTAGACTTAAACGCTCTAAGCTCTAGATTTAACTCACACTCGAAACGTTCAACGATTTGAATATTTAAAAAAAAAAACGAATTATCAAAAAACTGTTGCACGTTTGAACGTAAAATCGAAGCAAAATATCCCCTCGAAGATAAATTCTCCCCTAACATAATCTAGCTCGTATACTTTGGTAGATTTTAAAGATATCTATCATTATATTCTAGAAGAGGGTGACGGCCATCAAGAGTATACTGGAATTATTCATTAGAAAGGCTAAAGACACAAAAACAGTTGAAGTTCGACGCTGTAAAAATTTTCCTTCATGTCCCCGTCGAGGACGTCGTTCTAAGTAAGAAGACGCTAACAGGCCCCGTTTGCCGTCCACTTTAATGAAGCTAATTAACCCGAATGTGTAACCATGGGGGGACAAGATGGCATTAGTTTCGCTGCTTGAGTCGACGACCCAAAATTGGGCAGATTAACAGCATCCAATTTAACTTTGTTCGGTCGAAAACAGACGATCGCTGGTTCGCGGAAGAAATTAATGGCTATCGTCCGTTCGGTTCAAGCGAGATTCTCAAGCAGTTTCTTTGGATCAATGAAAATCTTCAAAGGTGAAGACATTTTTAGAGACGAAAGCTAATTACTGATATAAGGTGAAGGATATAATTTAATAGCAACAGATCGATTATTACGAATTGATAGCGTAATCAGAATTGTTTCAAATGAAAGTTAATCAACATTGACGTCCATTATAATATAAAACGAACCTTTTTAAAACAGAAGAACCGAGGTTTTTTTTTCTTAAATAGCATTGTACATTTCTCATTTCACATTCTTAATGTGGAAGAAAAATAACGATTTAGAAATAAAATAGCGTATATTAATTTTTCAGCCTCTTTTTTTAGAACCATCATTTGGAAGATCGGATTTCCAGGGATCGTTTTCACTCCCTTAGAATGGATTTTGGAGGGTAAAAAAATTGCATAATACATATCTACATATCCCCTACATATCCCCAAAGTTTCATAAATTTTTGAATTTTCGGGCTGGCAATCTTCCCTCGTCAGTTATTTATGGAGAGAAGATATTCTTTATAGTTCCTTATCCCTGTAGATTCTTTAATTTGTTGAACCACTTTTTTTTTTAAACGAACTCAAATATCCTGGCAACCGATTACGTGCCTTACTCTGTACAATTTACTGTGCGGGGTTATTGTTCAATTCTCTGGGGGAAAATAAGTCAGTTAAAGAAGAAAATAGGAGAAGACAACGATAGAAACTACGAAAGAACAGCTGCTGTAGACGGTCGTTAATTATTCTTGCCATTAACAACAAGGCTAACGCGCTTGTCCAAGCTTCCCTCGTGAGAAAGTTCGCAATCATTTGCACGCCTTCTAGTTGACCACCATGTGTACAAATTGAGTCCCATGCAGAAACAGCGTTGAACATTTTCATTAGAAACATTCTGAAGCCTCTTATGAGAAAGCCTCTTCTTGAAATTTAATAATTCCACTTTGCAAAGTCGTTTATCGTGCTCTTAAAACTCAATAACACCACTTTGATCCTTTATCGAATTCTAAAGAATTGAAATTCCCCAAGCCTTTATCTCTCTATTTCTCCAACCCTGTAACTTTTAATTTCATTAATTCTTGATTTCTTCAACTTCCAATTTTTAATTTTTTAATTAATGCTAACGCTCTAGTTTTTAATTTTTTTTTTTAATAGTTAATTTCTGCATTCTTTAACTCAACAATTTTTAATTTTCTCTACATCTCCAACTCCCTGACATTTAATTCTTTTAATTACTTTTAATGTTTTTTTTTTAATTCTCTCAATTCTTAATTTCTCTAATTCTCTAATCTTTAATTCGTTTAGCTCTCCAACCCTTAATCTCCCAGATTCTCTAATTTTTAATTTCGTCATTCTTAATTCCCCTAATTGCGCAATTTCATTGAGAAACAAGCTCTCTGTGATTTCTGCTGAACTATTTTTGCTGCCATCTCGCTCTAAACGATATTCAGCCGAATACTGTAAACAGTTGTAGCTCGTGGCAGAAGCGAACATATATTCAAACGCATGGATGAGTAGCACTCGAGACAAAGGCCTCTTTTATCCCAGAGTTCACGGACGGCTGAATAGCGAATAAAGTAGTTCAGCAGGACTATGGAGGTCCATTGTTAAAATTGTCCGGCTGCTGCTGGATTAACAGATTCCTCCTTCTTCTCTTCTTTTTATTCCCATCAAGAAAGTCAGAGGAGATGTGTGTGAATCATTCGCGAGCACGTGGCTGAGATTTCTAAAAATGTACACGCGAATAACCATTTCTTTAATTAAAAGTAAACAACTAAGTGACGCGGCGATTGTTAAATTGATGGGGAAAAAAATTATCATTTTTTAGCTCTGCTGCATTTATATTAAATGGAAACTGAATGTAAGCTCTCGTTGAGTCCTCAAATATGCGAAAATGTGCCACTTTGGACAAAAGACTCCTCTGTTAAGAGAACCTCCAACGTTGATTTAATGTTTCTTCTTCATATGGTACGATGATTCTACATTTAGTTTAACTCGTGAAAATATCTCGTTATATGTATCACGCTGTTTTATAAACTTTAAATTCAACTTCAACTTTGGTAGATTCAGCGCGCCGGTAGAATCCGTGGCATCAACAGGAGATGAGATAACTTGCATTTTATCTTCTAGCTTGCAGCTTAGTTTTGAAATGTAGTAGAACTTTAATTATCCGAAATAATTATGAAATACATATGTATGAAAGATATATTGATAAAAAATGTAGCAATTTCTTTCAGTTTCTGTCCTTGTGTTTTTTAATAAACCATTCTCTGATCTCCAATTAATCGATCGTTGATCGATATTTTAATAATCAAGATTCTACTCATGTATTATATATAAGAGCTTTCATGTACGACATTGTTTCAATACTTATTCTTAAACAAACACGACGCATGACCGTCGTACTTTTCATCTTCTTTCGCAAGAAATATCAGCAAGATCAACTATCTATTCTCCTACACGTCGACACAGCTTCAAGGGAAAAGTCAGCTGTTTTTTTTCCTAATATAAAAAGAAAACCTTGCGCAGATAGCAGTATAGAAAAACCTTCGAAACCATAGAGACGTCTTATTGCGCAGAACTCGATAGATTCGTACCTAGACGAGGCAATATAGGAAATAAATTTTATATTAATATTACTCCTTATATAAATTATTACTCCTTATAAATTTTAATATCACTCCTGAAGAAAATCTCCCAGACGTACGATGAAAAGTACGTATGCCGTACATAAAACCTACGCGACCATAAACCGTAAGTAGAAATAGAATTGCAGCCAGTTAGAACTGTACGCGTCTGAAATTCAATTCTAACCACGATCCATCTTTATTGGATTCATAACAAGGTGTAGCGTCGGCCGATATCTAAGTCGTTGCTATATCCAAACGAGGAAGAAGACGAAGACGAGCGGAAAGAAAAGAAGCTGCAAAGACTCGCCGGTGTAATCCAAAACGGACCGCGCGCGTTCGAACGCGAGGATGAGTGGCGCGCGAGACAAAAGGCCCTCTCTGCTCTGAGGAGAGTTCACGGACAGCTGAATGGTGAATAATATAGCGCAGGAGGACCAAGAGGAACCAACGGTACAGGGCAAAATACTCTATGTACCGTATGTTTCTCTCTGTCTTCTCAGTTTGCACAGCCGCATCGGCTGTGTTAAAAAAGCGGCAGAAGTTACGGGGTGGCGTGCAAGGGTTGAAAACAGACGGACGATAAACAGGAACGAGGAGGAAGAGGAAGAGGAGAGAGGGGCTGACTTGGTTGAAGAGCCCCCTAGCCAGTCTGCTATCGAGCAATTCTCGTTGCTATGGGGATAATCTCGAAAGGCCTCCTCGAAGTACGCAAAATCCGGCCTTTCCCTCGGCGATTTCCACTGAAATGCCGGCCATTCTTCCAAAACCTCGTACACAGCTGATGCATTTACCATGATAGAAAAAATAATCCGTTTTCTTTCGAGTTAGTCTTAATCTTCTTCCACTTTCCTGTGAGATTTTCTCTGTGTAATTGTCCAGACTTCTCTTAGTCTCTGGAAATTCCGTGCGCTTAAGGTCTAATTTTTGGAATATTTAATAGGTCTATCTAACTAGGTCTGCCACTTTTTTATTTACGAAACGAATTGCGTAATAAGAATTGTACGGATAAGGTTCGCCTGTGTAATGAATCGCGAAATGGCAAAATAGAATTAAAGAGGTCGAACAAATCGAAATTTACTTTTTAAGAATTGAATATTAGTCACGTAGGAGAGTCACGTGAGAAAATGACAGAAAATGCGGTTGATTAATCTGTCTTCCGAGAGTATACGGTGTTATTCCGCTATATTATGCTGAATAGGCTATCTCTAGTACGATTTTTGTCTTCGTTATTTTTAGAGAGGACGCTCTATGCAAATTTCTCCCTTTCGAGCACGACGAACTGTTGTTACCGCGAGCACGCACAAGTATCACCACTTGGTAGGAATTGAAAGAGAGATGGCGAGGATCATTTGCAACGATACCTAACTAGCCACCAACCCTCGCCACCTTTACCCTACAAGTGGAATCGATGGCAGACACGTGGCACTCGACTTGCTACAGTCGCCCTCACCTTTCCAGTTCCCTTTGTAGCTCTTTCGCGTCGAGATGACAGTCTGCAGACAACATGTCAGGGCCAAAATTCTCATTTACCCGAGACGTTCCAACAGCGACTTCGTCGGACCCTTGTATGTATCGATTGCGTGTCGTTGCGAATCTTCCCCACCGAACACCATAATAGCCTGCTATAAAACATCATCTCGTATCTTATTGCATATGGCTGTATACGTGTGGTATAGAAATTATGTATGTGAGAGACCTCGTGTAGCCTAAAAGATACAAGTCATAAGAACAAAGAGAGGAACGATCTTACCGAAGAAGGATCTTCTTTGTTCTTGTCAGAATTAAATATAATTTATTTGTCGAAATTGTTCTCCTTAGGAGAAGAAATTGTAAAAGAAATATACAGGATGCCTGGATAATTATAATGTAACAGGCAAGGGAATGATCGTACCTGGAAAATTAGCTATCTAAAATGTGGTACATAATTTCTTTGCGTGCACCCATTTATCACACGATAATTAAAACGCTCTACGATAGAAATAATTCTTATACAATCGTCAAATGCAAAATTCCTTCGCATCTGCGCGAAAGTAGGCCACATGCACTGGATGAATCAACAGGACAGGTAAATATTAATTCGCAAATTGATAACAAACATCAACTTGCTTACTCCACGCAAACGACCACGCGTTTTCATCTATTTTCATCGATGTCCAACGAAGACGAAACACAGTACGATCTTTTATCCTTGTTGCTTGGTTTTCCTTTCTATCTTTTATCATGCCATTGGAGAAATTACTTCCTTTACGTGCAGACCCCCTCCCACTTTTTCCATTTCCGCCGATTTCTTTCGTTGCCGGCTAAACACGTGTGCGCTTTTTCTATCCCTTTCCCATCCGGATCCTCTTGTTCTTAGCCCGGAGTCCTTTGGGAAACGGGGATGCAAAGGAGAAACCTACGAGAACATTCTTCAAGCAACCACTCCGCGAAAGTAATCCGAAACCCGCTACTTTTTCATTGCATAAGAATTTCAGAATCGCTTCTCCTTCCCTGAGTTCAGCTCCTCTTCAATTACACCGTTACTCCGACTCTCTTTTAATTTTATTCCATCTTCCCTGCTTCGCGGTGATTCAATGAACTGAACGACTGTTTGGTGCAATTAGAGCGAGCAACGATTTCACTGTGCTTTGAATTTTATGAAACGAATGGAGGATCGAGTTTCGAGGGGATTATTGAAGTCGCGATAGTCCGAACCTGGCTTTTCTTAATTGTTTGCAGCGGTTTCAAAGCCTCCGAAATATAATCTGAAATTATAGTTATACGAGGATTGGGTGGCTATAGAACTTGGCAATCATATCGCAGTGAAATTAGGAAATATAAAAATAAAGGTTCGAGCATGGATTTTCTTGATCGTTCAAAGTAGTTTCAAAAACTACTTTCGGATTATGATCTTTGAAATTGTGATATTTATATGAGGAATATAAGTGGCCGTGGAACTTGGGTATTACATATGTTTCATTCGATTTCTGACAATTTTCTTCGAAACTTTTCTAATATTTTTCTTTAATATTCCAAATATTTAGATAAGAATTATTTTAACACGCAGGCTGTTCTAGCAATCGTGCGAGCAAAGAAAAGAGCTGATTCTACGTACAAATATAAGTTAAAAATTGGAAACTAAATTTGTTCGTTCAGAACATTGCCTTCCAGGAAACCAAGTTCAAAAACGTATCTTCGTTTTCGAGGAAATTGAATTTGCACATATCGAGTTACCCAGCAAGTTTTCAAACTCGCTCTTCTCGTAAACGAGATCCGGAAGTAAAAGATTTCCCAGACTTTCAATTTACTTAATACATGCCCTTCGTTAATTGCAAACGTATGAAAATAAAAATACATTCTAATTGAAGATTACGCGAAACGAATATGACAATACCGATTTTTCTTGATTTACTTTTACGTCACTTAATCACTGAAAAGGAATGTTTTAAGATGGAACAATCGAAGTTAGGAGTAATCTGATAAATTGGAAGATAAAAATCTTTCAAAAACAGCTGACAAATCCACACTGCTGCTTTGTATAAGACGAAAAATATTAATTTAATTTACCGCGCTCGATTAATATAAATCTGCGTAATTAATATTTTTTCAATGATCAAAAGAGCGACAGAGACGCGCATTTAATCGCAGAATTAAACGAAAAGATATACCTTGTACCTATAATTGATTAACATGTCGAATCTTTAAATTGCTCTTCTAAGAGGACAAAAAATACCACCTATCATTTTTCATCCGTGATCTTCAATCTTCTTAATCTTATCAACAAAGACATCAAATTCTATCAATAGAATGTACAAATGATTAATTTAGGTACTCAAAGAAGCAATTAAAATCTCGCTCATGTCGCTCGCACAACCTCCAAAACAGCGGGACGTAAGAAGAATGATTTGCAATGTTAATGCACGCGGGAGAAGCTCAAGTACGAAAAATCCCTGGCAAGTTCATCCTCTCGTAGGGTTCTCGTGAGAATCGCGTAAAATTTTCATCTTCGAGCCAACGGATCGTTCGTGCACTATGGAAGCGCGCAGCTGTTCCCATAAAAATTGAAAACGCCATGACTCGAGCGCGTGGCTTTCGGCCGTAAAGCGGCGAACGCACGCGCCAACTCCTGCGTTAAAGATAAAAAAGAAAAAACAAGATAGAGAAGAGATTATTGCACAGACAGAATTAATCTTCGCGTAACGTTTGATCGGTGTTTCGCGCTGCGTAAATCGTGCAAGTGTTTCGATTGAAAGAAAGAGGAAGCGAAAGGAAGGAAGAAGGAAGGAACACGCGGAAGCCATCTGTTCATCTGCTGCGTTGCCCGATTAATTCAATTACTTAATCGGACGACGAAGATTTTCGATTCGGAAAGCCTCGTGAATTATTCACCAGCTCGTCCGCGAAGGTAATATCGAAATCATGGAACACTATGAATAATTGGAGAGTGGCGGTGAACTCTCTGGCTAAAACAATAATTTGTTTCAGTTATTCGCTATGCTGTAGCTTCTTTCCATTGCTGTTTTAACCTGGTGAACCAGGATTAAGAAACAACTATCCTTCCTTTCAAGCGTTATACGTAGCCGCGTAATGGTTACCCTATTTGCATATTGCGCGGATACAGACGCGCTATCGCGTATAATAATTTCTTTGCAGCTATCATGTTCGGTTAGTACGAAATTTATTCCATGATCGTTTGCCACGTTTTACTCCGCGATCTCATTACAGAGTTTTAAAGTATCACAGCTTTGATAATGACAAACGATTATGTTTTTACTTTGGAACAGTTCTACGAATTGAAATGGCAAAAATGATCGATCGAGCGGAAGCAAGTTTGAAACTTCAATATGTAAAAGCGAACAGAGATGGTTCCTGTGAACTTCGCTACAATCTTGACCAAAAAGTAAAGAAGAATTCTTTTTTTACTCGCACTAGAGTGGAATCTGAGATTGTACAAAAAATATAAAAACTCGATCAAATATCAAGTAACAAGATTTAATCTTCTCCCTAATGAATTGCTTTCATAATATTTAATCTATAAAGTTACTTTTACGTGATAAAAATCAGCGTCACGCGTTTCCTGCGTACGATACGTATCGTTCTGTATTTTAGCAGCAAGCTGTAAGTTTAAACGCGATAGTACAAGAAACGTTCGCATATTTCTTAATATTCTATAATACGTTAATTTGTAAAGTTGTTCGATCAGTCGACATTCTCAGCGATATTAAAATCTTGTAGAGTCTCTTTCGATTCTCCTTGACTCTTCGAATCTCGTTGACTGTTATCTTCTTCTTCCCTGTCATTCTCGGATCCCGCACTTTTGATCGATTCCGAACATTTATCCTGGAACGTCAGGTCAAAGTCGTCCGGAAATTGATCGCGATAGGCGGTGAAGTCCTCCTGTTTGCAATAGTTGGTGAAAAAGATCAAATATTGCATCTCCTGCTCGGTTGGCTTCGGCGGGGGTGGTATCGATTTCAACCTTTGAGTTTTTGGTGTCGATCGCCGCATTGCAGGCCGCCTTTTTATCGGAGGCGGCTCTATAGCGCGTTGCAGAGATGCCAGCAATCGCTGCATAAGCTCAAACTATAACAGACAAGTTCACATTTGACATTTTAAACGCGCGAAACCATCAAAGCATATTTCAATTACCTCTACCATAAGCGGGCCGCGGATATTTACGTAGATTTTTAGAGATATAACTAAAGAAGTGCAAAGACAATGTAAGAGATGTAATCTGGAAGTCGTCCAAAGCCGAAAGGCACGGACTAAAATAAATAAATAAAGATAATAAAATAAACTAAAGAAGCGAGATTTAAGCAACGATTCGTCTCACCTATTCAGTACTAATAACCAGTTTTATACTTTAAGTAATTTGTACAATTTTATATACAGGGTGGTTGGTAACTGGTGGTACAAGCGGAAAGGAGGGTGATTCTACGCGAAAAAAGAAGTCGAAAATATAGAATACAAATTTTTTTTTAATTTTTCCATCGAGACAACGATCTACAGTGAGATCCGTTATAACGTACCGCACGCGTACCGAGCGAAAATTCAAAGTGGATTTTCTCGAAAACAAAGCCTCAAACGAAAAATGTTTATTGTATATTTTCGACTTCTTTTTTCGCGTAGAATCACCCCCTTTCCGCTTGTACCACCAGTTACCAACCACCCTGTATACGTTTTGTACGCTTAAATTTCCTATAAGCGAATAATCGCACTTTTAAGTTTCCCACAGATACATCTTCGCACGTTCAGACTTCCAACGAGTGTATTTCTGCCCTTTTAAATTTTCCATGAACGCGTCTTCGCAACTTTAGGTTTCTCATAAATGCATCCTTGCGCCCTTAAATATCACATAAGCGCATCTTTGCCCTTTTAAATTTCCCATAAATGCATTTTTGTAACTTTGAGTTTCTCGCAAATATGTCTTTCCACTATTAAATTCCCCTTAAGCGTGCCTTTGCCTTTTGAAACTTTCCACGAGTTCTTTTGTGCATTATCTCCATAAATGCATAAACATCCGTAGTTTATACCATGATGCATTCAGAAAGCGGGGAATGGAGAATTATAATTCTGAGTTATCTGACCTTTTTGGCAGCTTCCTCTGTCTCCTTCATAGCCCTCAGCTCCTGCTTGAAGCCTTCCTTCTCGCAAGCTTGGACCACTTCCGGTGGTAGAGTATCCAGCTTCAAATTCAACTCCTCGTGCGTCTTCTCGATCCATTTCATCATGGAGAAACTGTCCAGGTTCGCATCGTTCGGCGCCACGCAGCTTTCATACGTGTCCTCGACGAATACTTGAAGACGGAGCACTTCCTCGGAACAAACGGAATCGCGGAACACCGTTTCTAGAAGCTCGTTCGCGTAACTTTCCAATTCCGCGGCTCTAGCTTCGAGTTTGCGAATGGTATCCTGAATTTATCATCGTAAGTATTGCGTGCCATGATTCTTAAAATTGATTCACTTGTAATTATTTTATTTTCTTTATTTCTGGTATTTTGTATTTTGTATTTATAATTCTCAACCCATTAAAAGCCAACGTTTCATTGACGCGATTCTTTTCAATTAACTTGCATTATATTTTCGTACGATGTGGCTATATGAAGGAGAACTCTAAAGATTCTAAAGAAGAAGAAATGTTTGTAAGTTTACAACAGCATGATAAACTATCGATTGGCCTTTAACGAGTTGATTAATCGAATTCTTACTCGTAGCTCGTTGATTGTGTTGGTTATTTCCGTAACTTCTGCCTGGATCTGTTCTTCAGCGGACTGAATCGTCACCATCAATTCAGACATCGGCTTTGCCAGAGACTCCAAGTGAATCAACGCGTTCAGATTTTGCGTTTCTATCGCTCTGAACACGTAGATCAGTTCAAATGGGTCTTCGAAGTATATATTTGTCGGACCTGCCTTGTTAATGTCTTGCTCGAACAAGTCTAAAAATACGAAGCAATAATTTTCAGCACTTCGATGCGAAGAATGCAAATATTCTAATTAACGATTTGTCCGCTAAATATTATATTATTTGTTAAATATTACTACTAAATCCTTCTCACTACAAAATTACAATTAACGATTGGGATATTTTACACATCTTTGCATATTCTGTCGCATTTTTCCATATTGTCGTTTAGGATTGTCTACAACTGTAAAAACGTCCGCGATCTAGTCAAAGCTGAGAAACGTTCTTGAAGATTATTCCAAGACTCCTTTCGCAACGATGAACGAAAAATAAATCTCGAAGAGAAAAAGGTAAGTTTAAAGGTATGAAATAATTAACAAAACCTCCATGCAAGACATTAACGAAATATCTTCTAACATAGAATCTTCTCCAAGGTAAAGAAAACATGCAAATGTAGAACAACACGAATTACCTATGAGAACGTCAAGCGAAGCAACTTCGTCGACCATTCTGTATCGACCGAATAAATCATCAGCTTTGTGAAGGATGCTTTCTCCAGAATCAGTGCGATGAATCCAGTCGTGTTCCGCCCTCCAAGCGAGCGGAGATACCTGATAGAGGAATCTTTGACACATCTTCACTGTCCTCCAGCTCTCCTCCCAATGATACACGTCCAGTCTGACCTTACCGTACTCTGCGGAAAGCTTGTTCCTCGTGTCTGTGATCTGCCTAGTCTTCTTTATCTCGTTTTCAGCCAACTGTAGAATCTTCATGCTCTCCTCGTGATCCTTCGAAAGGAACTCCTCGAAACCGCTCACGTATCGACGATATCGTCGCTGGTAGGATAGATGAAGCATATAGTATTGATGAGGAATAGATACTAGAGATTTGGATGAAAAAATAATTATTAGAAATTTAAACGAAGAATGAGATGTTGGAAGGAATTTGCAATTTTTCCTATTTAATCTTTCAATGTTGATTGAACTGAGGAAACGAGATTATAATATATAAAATATATATCTGTCTATAATTTAGCGATATGTTTAGAGACTTTATATTCTAGCTAAGGAAATAAGTAAGAATAAAGAGGAAAACAATTGTTTTATTGTCAGGAAATAAGTCATCATTCTTTAAACTGCTGGAAAAAATAAATTAACAATGCATATCCTATTTGTAATATTCTAAACATTCTAATACAAGAATTTGGTACGTATCAATATGAGATTTATCGTAGAAACATTATTTTGGTACCTATTATCTTTTTTTCTTGTTATATATTAATAACAAATTTATGGTTTTAGATTTACAAAGACAGACCTTGATCTCATCGAGTCGTTTCTGCTCCTCGACGAACTGTTGGTCTATACGAATACAATCATCCATTTCTTGTCCAGCTAGCAACCGAACCTTTAAAATCTCACGAGTATCTTCCACATAGTTGCGCACAGAAAACTTTTCTCTGACCAGCCCTCCACCCAATTCCGAGAAATACTGCGGATCTACGTCGGTCATGGCTATAGCCTCTTCCAAATCTTTGTGTTTCTTCGCCTCTAGAGCCTCGATGTCCACGTCCACCTTGCAACATAATCGTACAACTCGTATCAAGTAAGGAAATTTCTCTGAAATCGAATAATCAAAGTTCAATCAGTAATTAAACGTTCACAGGCTTAAAAATCTTCATAATAAATTGATTAAATTTACTTGCCATTTTAAATTTTCTAATTTTAAACTTATTATTAATTTTATAAATTTCTATACTTTAGAGTATTTTTCTTCCTAACCATGGTAAACATTTAGATTGAATTCTACAACAAATCATAGAAATATTTATACTCTCGCAAATATCGAGTACGAACGATTAATACCTTTTAATATATTCTGCAATGTACATTGATAGGAATGTATGGTGTAATAATTGAGTCTCTGATTGGTATATCGTTTATCGCAAAATAGCAAATATTCGCAATATAAGTAAGTGGACATTTTTTTAAACAAATTGCCGAATTCAATAATTGTAAGAGTATAGTTCCCTGTATAGTCCGCACGTATTAAGATTACACATCAAAATTGTAATTTCTTACACGAAGTCTCCGTAGAAGATCGTGCGAGTCTTTGGCTTTGAAGACATCCATTCTTCGTTCTTTATCTGTGGTACGTTTTTTCGCCTTCCAATATTGAAAATAAGAGAACATGAGCGAACAAGGAGGATAGACGAATGGAGATTGCTCCTCCAGGACATTTCTAGCTTCTCCCAAGTGTTCATGGCCCTTGGTAAAATAATTCTGTGATCTAAAAAGTATAGATTTCAATGATCCTAATTTAAAAGATCACTCTGCATAATAACTATATCGCGAACACGCATAGAATGCACATAATAAGCAAAATATCTAAAATAATGTACTCGCTACGTCATACAGTAGATAAAATAAATTTTTAATCACGTTCCATTTTTTCAATTATGTGTGTATAAAGCATAAAATTGCACAAACGTTACCAATACATTTATTTGTTAATAAATTAATTCAAAAGTATATAGTAATATACGTTAAAAGTATAATATTGCATATAAGAAAGGGTTGAACTGCACCCCCTATACTTTCACATACAATATTCGATGCATTATTAAATCTTCTGTGCAAGACACCCTGTATGAAGATTTAAAAATTCTCCAAATATAAAGCTGTAAAGTGTTTATCATTTCACAGGGGCGTTCTTACCTGAAGAAGCCTTTCTGAGACTTCCTGGTGGACGCTGATTTCCTTCGGGTCTTCTGGCTGATCCGGCGCCGTCTAGAAGATGTCGACGTTGGATCGGTCATGTCTCCCGTAATTCAGCTCAGCGTGCTTTATTCAAACTGTCAGCTTTTCACCTGGCCGGCCGTTCACCTGCGTCGCTGTAGAAAAAACTCCGCTTTTCATCTGATCGCAACGGTCAAAGGCAAGCACCAACAGAGATGGCTCGCGTTTGCATAAAACTTTCCTCTTCTCAAATGTCTCAAGAAGAATTGAAACACTGAAGAATCTACCAAAGAACAAGATTATCGAGGAGCTTTTTTAATTAGTAGAATTAAATCATTCGCCTCTTCCTAGTGCAATTTTTCTGTTTTTTATTTTCACTGTTTCGTCGATCTACGTTTTATTTTTATCTGTTTCTTAAGAAATTTCTATTGCGAATTTTGTTCTATTCATTTGAGAAGAAAGAGAACTCGGTGTTGCAATTTTATCGTTGATTTAATTAATATGAAAGAATATGGGATTGGTGAAAGAAACATTGTATTGATTATTTCGCTTGAACAGGTGCAGGAATAACATAGAACATAAATGAATCGACAATGACAATTTCACGGATGTATCGAAAATGCAAGTTGAAATGCAAAATAATCTTTTATTATCGAACTACGCTGAAGCTGAAGATTCTCGAGATACACTTGAGAGCAAACTTAATTGGTAAGGAATTATAATTGATTTGATCGTGAATTATTAATCGATAATTGATAAGGATACTTCAGTCATTACACGCAATTTAAAAACTCAAATTAAATAATGCAAATATTGTATAATATATTTAATATATTAATACTTTTGTCAATTTTTCAGATACTCATGAGTTTCGAAATTTCTGCTAAAATTCCTCTGAGAGCATCGACGAAGGAAGTGTACATTTAAAAAAGACAAGTTTATCACGAGGAATAAAGGAACGCATTCTATTCATCAAAGTGTCTTTTCATGGACTGCTTAAATCTTCTCATATCTAAAACCTTCAAAGTATCACATACCAGACATGGGAATTGATCACTATAACACTGTGTATAATAATTCTTCCAAAAAAGCAACTATATAAAAGAATATAATCCTATATAACAATTTCTGTCTTCTAAGACAATGTTTATATCCTTCTATGTATAGAATTCTTGCCAAGGCAACAAGTTCCCAACAAGAGATATAACGTTAAGGCATCAAAGTAAATATGTAATCTGATTTTGCTCTGTACAGTCTGTTATAATGTTATAAACGTAACAGCATGTTCTATAGAAATGAATAAATTGCAGATTCCTATCTCTGTCTGAGAGGCAGTGTTGAAACGGAACAAGGAATCGGATGCATCCTCCAGCGATCCAGTGAAAAGTTGATCCCTTAAAGATCCGGGCACGCCCGGGAGCAACGAGCTCCGATTCAAAGCTTAAAAAAGCTACTTACTTTCTAAAACAAAAGCTCGAATCTCCCGTCTTTTCCAGCGATAAAACTGCTATCCATGAAAAAAATGAGAAAAAAATGAGAAAGAGTTCGATAACCTGACAGCAACCTCCTCTTTAGCAAATGTCACCAAGCTGTCAGCAAGACGACGTTTCGTGGATAAGCGGTTGCCAAGTGGAATTGTTTGGCATGCGCGTTGTATTTCGAAAAGTATCATTGTAAGAGATGTAACATAGTTGGTTAAAACTTTGACTAAACCTTTTTCTTATGAACTAACCATTTGGCTTCGAATAACGAGTATGACTCGTCATATTAATATGCTACATATCGTATATAAACATAATGACAATAATTATTTATAGAGCCACGGATATTTATACAGATTCATATCTTTACATGTATAATTTAAAAAGTGTATTGTAAATATTTTATATATCTTTGTGTATTATGCACGATTTGTGTATTTTTTAAACTTAACATTTCCCACAAATGTGTACAAATCGAAAAACACTATAATATACTGTACATACAAAGCAAGTGACGATGAGCTAATTATATTTCATACGTCGATTAAGTCACGTAAAACATGTCAATTAAATCGAAGGATTAATTCACTACAGCCCGTGCCATAGTCAGTGACAAAATTTGTATTTATTTTCTTTTTTCTTCTTCTTTGCGTATGTTTATACATCAAAACATATGACGACTCTAATTGGCGTTTCTAATGTTTGAAACGATGCAAATATATCAGGCGATAATCTCTCATGATGTTATAAGACAAGGGATTAGTTAAAAAGATTTAAAGGACGGTAGAGATTGTCCTTAATGCATTTAGGGTTGTGTATGTCTGATATACATAAGTGTACATATGCTAGCTATAAAAAGTATTTATTGTAAGATTGTATTTATTGTAGCATTTACAGGCTAATTAATTAGATCTAAGTATATCAATTTTCAAATTACGTCATATCATTCAGTGATACTTCCATATTACTGTAACAATTTGATACTATTTGATACTATAAACATGAAATTGAGAATCTGATTAAAAACAATAGTTCTATTGGGAACTAAGGGTATGCGTAAGTACCTTTTATAGTCATTGTATTTCGTGTCTGTAGGATTAATTTGTAAATTGATATGTATATAAAATTCCTTTATATCTGCATATAAAGTTATAAGATATATTATGCAAATCGTGCATTGTACATGCCTAATTGTACGATCATTCTAAAAATGATTAATTATAGAAGTGTAATTGTAAGTACATTCCATTATACAGATATAGATAAGTTAAATGTATAGATAAGATAGCATACTATAACAGAACGTAAGCTAATGATAAAATGTTTTGAGTTAAGTAATTAGGAAGATAAGAGCTTGGAATATTAAATATAAATATGATGTAAACCGAAAAGCGAAAATTAAAAACAATACTAAAAAAAATATAAACGTAGTTTCTCAGAATTATTGCCTAAATTTTATTTATAAAAATTATTATCTAATTTATAGATTCATATTAGGCAAGCCTACTTTAATTCATATACATATGTACGGTCAGTAGGTTTGTTAAGAATTTGAACTTTGTATACGCGTTTTGAAGTTCAAATGCTATATAAAAAGACAATTGCGGATTCACTTAAATGGAGTAAACAAAACAGTGAAACGGAGAAGTAATTAAAATGGCGAAACAGCAGAAATTAATGCTTCCAATTAGGCTTTTTTTGGAAAAGATAGAACGAACTGGAACTAATCGCTATTGCTGTCCTTGTCGTACACTGTCGCCCTCTTTCTCTAACACCTGCACAGTGCGCATATATCTGTCCTTGTCACACGGTGGCGCCCTCTCTGTCTAACACAGGGTACATCTCTATCCTGCTCGCACAATATCATCCTCTTTGTCCAATATATGTCGAATGCATATATTGTCTTTCCTTGTCATACCGTGTTGCTCTCTGTGTCTATCGCAGGGTACGTCTCTATCCTGATCGCACACTACCGCCCTCTTTGTCCAACACAAGATATGTATTTATCCTTGTCACACAGTAGTGCGGTCCTTGTCTAGTATCTCTTGCGATACCTCCTTGCACGTTCTATATTCCTGTTACTTTTTCGTGTTTTTAACCAGATTCGATAGATGGCAGCACTTGGGTAGTCGTAGACAAGGAACGCATTACTATGCAACAAGGACAGACTGTTTCCGTATGAAAAACAAGGAACGCATTAGTGTGCGACAAGGACAGATAGGTATACAAATATTGTATTTTCACATGTATCAGTTATTTTTAGCTAGAATTGTATAAATCATTGATCTATCAGAACATTATAAAACGCGCAACGTCATTTAATTAAGTTATCCTAATACGAATAGTCGAATTTCAGAATTTATATAATTTGTGTAACTTGTACATTAATTAAAAGCTTTGAAGAAACGTTTAATTAAAGTTAATTAACTGTTTATTCATTCAATTTAATAATCATTCGCATAGCCAGCGACATTAGAAATCCCAATCCTATAACGAGAAAGAAGAACGTAAAAGACGATAAGAACAAGTTGAGAGACTTTAAAACGAAGTTCTGAAACGGGAAAGTGGAAAAATCAGCCAGCTCACAATTAAATCACTTGTTTATTCGAGATATTCTTGGAAATTACGTCATATTCTCGGAATCGCGAAAAATCTATGAAAAAGACGTCCTATTCCAGAATTCGCAAAAATTCTTAGAAGTAACGTCACCATTCTGAGAAGTTTTAAATGTTAACATTTTTCCTTTATTTTGGTTACGCTTTGTTTATTTGCGTCTCCAATATTTATTTACAAAAGATTTTGGAAATTTTTCCCGGTTTTCTGAAATTTTCGCTTTATTTTGCAAACATTGACTTGTTTATTTACATTTTTAATGTTTATTTATGTTTTTGATTCGTTTATTTACAGTTTCAGTATTTATTTACATCTAAAATGTAAACGATAGAATTAGAGGTGATTGATAAAACAGTTGAATTGCCTTTAAAATATTAATTTATTCAATAAAATTAGAGAAATATGTAACAATTTACATTAAATTTAATTTTACAATGTAATATAATATATTGCTTACAAACTATTGTATTTGTTTGACCGTAATTAGCAAGGAGACGCGTTCGCAGTATAACGCAACAACGAGAGTCATAAGTTCTCGTCTCGATACGATAATCGACGCCACAAATCGACCCCCTATTTCGATTAAGATAATAGAGATGGTTTGAATGATGTTAACACTGAGTTAACGATTATAATATCATTATTTCCAGCAACTTTTGAATACTACAAGTGTCTACGAATGTTGCTTGTGATATGTCGGAGTGTTTTCACCGAAGAATGGATAGCAAGTTAAAATGTGTTCTGACCGAAGAGTTAATAGTAAGTGACGATCGGCGACGATGACGTCGAGGAGGAAAACTAGTAACGGGTGCTGGCCGTTCCTTACCAACGGTCGCTCGCTGGTGGAAGTGGACTTCCAGTATCGTACATTGAGAAACTCGCTTATCCCATGTTTCACCGTAATGAGCAATAACACTAAGCAGTGTCTCAACTTGAGAGATGTATTGTGGCAATTAAGGGCCTGGATAGTAAAGGAAAAAGTGCTAAATCTTATGACGGCAATTAACGGTTCCTTGGGATTATTGCGCGATCGAGCAAGTATGTTTGCACAACTACCGACCACCCTGACCAAAGCATGGACGAGAACATGTGGTTGGGTCGCGGGACGTAATAGTATTAGGAGGTATAATACCTTTAAAGGTCTATAATATTATGTAATAACTTATATACGTAACTAAATATTATACATAAATAATACAATACAAATAAAAATAAAGTTTGTTTTACTTGAAACTATGTTAAAATATACTATTTATTTATAAACTATATTGCATTAGAAAATATAATACTTTGTCTAAAATTGTATAATATAACATAATAACTTGTATACTATATATACAAGTCGTCGACATATCTATATATACAATATCTATATATACAAGAAGTCGAAAAAATAGAATAAAAATTTTTTTTTTTTAATTTTTCCATCGAGACAACGATCTACAGTGAGATCCGTTATAACGTACCGCACGCGTACCGAGCGAAAATTCAAAGTCGATTTTCTCGGAAACAAGGCCTCAAACGAAAAATTTTTATTCTATATTTTCGACTTCTTTTTTCGCGTAGAATCACCCCCTTTCTGCCTGTATCACCAGTTACCAACCACCCTGTATATACGCAACGAGCGTAATCATCTTGTCTACAGTTGTTGTCGAAATAAAGAGTACATTATAACCTGTTACCTCAGCGTTATAATTAATTCAACTACTTCTATTATCTTAAACGAAATACGGGACCGATCAGTTTCGTGGCGTCGATTGTAAAATCGTAACAGGAATTTATGAACGGTCGACAAAACACTATTAATTATATCCGAAACTGTTTCAGGTAAAAGTTGAAAATCGGCATGTTTTCATATTAGAATATAATATATAATCATGAAATAATATAAAATACAATAATTAAATACTTGATATTCTATGACTTGGAGCGAAAAATATATTACTATATCTACATATACTATTACGTTCCTTGTCTATTATGACAGAACCTCTTTGATCGTAAATTGACCGTTATGAAGCAGGCTCATGCTTATAAGTACCGCATGGTAGAAGTGAAAAGGAAATTAATGATCAAGCTGATTAATTAGTACTTACTATACTAAATCTATTCAGAATTAGTCCTCTTACAGATACAAAATACAACTCTATCAATTTCTCTCTCTTCTCTGGTGCAATTTTCCACCTCAATTTGAACTGTTCTCACTCTGACGCAACGCACAACTGCCATGCGCAAATGACTATTGCAGAGGCCTCTAGCCGAATACGAGCAGATTGCACTGACATCTATGAGAATTGACAAAGACAGAACTACAGTGTATCGAATATCACGTTTTAATTATGCATTTAACTTTAAAGAAAATTTCATTTTTTGTTCATTCAAATATTTTGAAATACCAAAATGTAAGTTAAAAGTGAATGAAATTGCAATGAAATTTCAAATATCGTAATATAGTTTTTATATTTTTATTTGTTTATATTTATAATAGCCTAACTTCTTAACCTATTTTAGAATTACCATCCCTTACAATAAAATAAGTTATTAAATTATATCGAGAACAAAAAGAAGAAGTTGTTGAATCGAGGTTATTAATGTTTTAATACAATTTCAAGCTGTCTTCTTCTTCCTAATATATGAATGCTAACTATATTTCAGGTTAGATGTTATTGTAAAAAAGTGGAATATGATATGAAAATTCCTAGAAACCCATTGAAAGAGGTCTATAGTGCAAATCACCAAACTATTAATGGTGCTATATACGATAATAAACCTTTTAAATATAAGTGCATAGCTGGTAAAATATATGTATGGTGCTTATGTGGTAAAAGTAATACACAACCATTCTGCGATGGCATGCATAGGAATCAATTTCTTCAAATCAAGCAGAAGCCTATACGTTTTACAGTTGAAGAAACCAAAGATTATTGGCTGTGTAATTGCAAACAAACATCAAATCGGCCATTCTGTGATGGTACACATCTAAGAGAAGATATTCAAGCAAAGAAATAGTATACATGTACATAACAATAAATCAATTTTTATTGAAAATGCCTTTTGCTTGATATAATTTTAGTTATAAAAGATATAATACCCCACTTCATTAAATTTTGGGATAAGTTCCACTCTTTCTTTCGTAAGATCCTAATACAATCAACAGAACGATCAATTATCAGAAAATCAATCGACAAAAAATTTGGAAAACAAAAATAGAAATCTGTTGCGACCTCTCAACTAGTTGGCGATCAGTTAAATTGTAAATGTTCGATTGGAGTCACGTACCTTGCATGACATTAACGTTTAAGGTGGAGGGTTGATTAAAGAGTTCTAGTAATATTGTGATTCTGAATGTTTATTTTGAAAAGTTCTTTTTTAAAGTGTCTTGTGTGATATGTAATATGATCTAAATGTGTCTTTCTCTTGAAGCGTCTGATGCTTATATTCTAGGTGTCAGTCTAGGGGGTGTGTTTTCATCAATGTCTTTTTGAGAGGTGCGGAACTATATCTGTCCAATCATGTAACTGTCGAAATGTGAGCGTCTCGCAAGTGGTGCACTTATACGTATTTTTATTTCAACATATGAACCACGGTCATATAAACAAGTCTCAACATTTACTACGGAAGACCGTCCGGGGATTGTGACTAGACGTAAGAAATCAACATAAAAAACAATTTCTCTGTTTTTCTCTAACATTCATAGCATGTCACGCATGCGCAGAATGAAGAACTTGTTCCCTTCTTTCCCCTGTTCCCTGATTTTTCACAACTCCATTCTCAGATAGCTTGCTCTAAACTTCGGTATATGAGTGTCGGGACCTGTTTATACGATAGTGCTACGGACAATTCATAAAAGGTTTACATCTAACAGAGAGTATCCTCTCTGCTCTTAATATAATTTTCAACGTTTCTTTCGTTAAATAGAAACTCGCCATAAGTGATCTAGAGGCTTACTTCAGTTCATAGATGTTCGAATTTTTAACTTATTAAATGTAACGACTTTTATAACAAATAGAAAATAATAGAGATAATCTATCTATATAAGGTTCTTAAACAATTGTATGAGATAATTTTTATTAGTCTTGTACTTGATAATTGGTTCTACCATGAAATCTGTGTAAGTTTATATTTTATTTTATTTTTATGATAATAACGATATTTATTTTACAACTTTCCATATTATTATATCATATTATTATATTTTTCCATATTATTATATTTTTTTATAAATTAAACTACTTATTTAGAATAAATAATAGTAACGTCTAATCAGTAATTCTTATTCACTTCCACTAGGAATTCAAAACCACTTGTTGCAATACGAAAGCACGGAAACCGACCGAAATGTGATAACGACGCAGTTAAGGAACCTGTTAAAGTCTTCTGTCGCATAAGGCCAATGGTTCATCCCAATGATGAATCTTGTATAAAAATTATTTCTGACACAAGCTTCGTTATTACACCTTCAGAATCAGTAACAAATGGTCGTAATGTAAATAAAGCTATTCAAACGTCTTTTAGTCACATTTTTGGTCCAAACTCTTCTCAAGGAGAAGTATTTGATATAGTAGCATTGCCACTTATTCGAAATCTTATTAATGGTAAAAATAGTTTACTCTTCACATATGGAGTAACTGGAAGTGGCAAAACTTATACTATGTCTGGTAATCTGCATGATGCAGGCATCATGCCTCGTAGTTTAGATGTTATTTTTAATAGCATAGCAAACTATCAAACAAAAAAATTTATCTTTAAACCTGATAAACTAAATGGCTTTGATATACAAAGTGAAGTTGATGCGCTATTGGATAGGCAGAATGAACTTCAAAAACTTGTTGCTTCTTACAATGGAAAAGCTTTTAGACAGTAAGGTTTTTTTTTAAATTTTTTGAGATTAGGTATTTTCTATCATGTTTATGTAAAATTTTAATGTTTTATATATTATTCAAAGATTTAAAGGAGATGGTAACAACGATAACAATGAAAATGTCTTAAATTTAAGTAATGAATCAGAAATATTAGATGTTGATGAAGATAATGCATACTCAGTTTTTGTAACGTACATAGAAGTCTATAATAATAGTGTATATGATTTATTGGAAGAAAATGATGGAAAAACTAAGTGAGTATACATTTTAAAAATGTAGTCGATATTTTATGGAATTTATTAAAAAAAAAATTCTGAAACAATTTAGAACTTTGCAAAATAAAATTATTCGTGAAGATGGAAATAGAAATATGTATGTTCATGGATGTACAGAAGTAGAAGTAAAGAGTTCGGAAGAAGCATTTGAAATATTCCAACGTGGGCAATGTAAAAGACATATTGCACATACTAATCTTAATACAGAATCAAGCAGATCTCACAGTGTTTTTACTATAAGACTTGTCCAGGTAAAGTAGTCTAATTATACTGTATAACTGTATTATACCTACAATGTTAATATCTTACCAGGCACCATTAGATAAGGAAGGTGAACAAATTGTTCAAAATAAACGAGTGATTTGTGTTAGCCAATTGTCTTTAGTAGATTTGGCAGGAAGTGAGCGTACAAACCGTTCAAAAAACACTGGACAAAGACTTAGAGAAGCAGGTAATTTATCAAAATATATCATTGCTCTTTTATGTTTATGTGACTTATATTTGTTAAAATAGGAAATATAAATAATTCGTTAATGACACTACGCACTTGCTTGGAAATACTACGTGAAAATCAAACTCAAGGTACAAATAAAATAGTCCCTTATAGAGATTCTAAAATAACACAGTTGTTTAAGAATTACTTTGATGGCGAGGGAAATGTTAGAATGATCACTTGTGTGAATCCTAGTACTAACGATTATGATGAAACTATTGTAAGTATTTATGTTTTGGAGGCAAGTAATGTTTGGAATATAAATTCGATATAATAAAATTTTTCTTTTTCTATATAGCAAGTCTTAAAGTTTGCTGAAGTTAGTCAAGAAGTACAAATTACAAATTCCACAACTTCAAAATTAGATTTAGGATACATACCTGGTAGAAGACAAGCTAATAAAGTAAGGAAAAAATACATATATATATTAATATATTAAAATAATTTTTGTACATATTTAGTTATTGACATTACTTTTTGATAGATATTTAAAGAAGCAAGAAACAGACTAGAAAATGCTGGTAATCCAGCTGCTGCTGATTTGGAAGTTGATTTGGGTTTAGTATACAGGTAAATTATTAAATTAATGACTAAATCAAACACTATTAATAATAAAAATTTTGTTATGTGATACATTTTTTTCCAGTCTTGGAGGGTCATTCCCAGAAATGGAAATAACAAGTCCACATAATGACGAAATAATTACTACACTTATACGTTTCTTAGAATTGCGTATTCAGAAGCGGAATATTTTACAAGAAGACCTGAAACAGAAACGTAATTTTTTAACGTATTGATTGAAAAACATATTTTCCGAAAATTTATATCAAATTTGTTCATTTTTTAGAAACGAATTTTAGAAACATGATAGTAAAAATCGAACGGGAAAATGTATCTTTAAAAATTGAAAACTCTACATTGAAAGCATCAAATGATCAACGGCAAAAGAAGGTAAGTCTTTATAGCAATAATTATAACAGTTAAATCTTCAGTATACAATTTTTTCAGATCTCTGCTTTGGAAGCTCATATTTGTAAAACAGAAGCTCAAATTGATACTCTACTATCCAGATTAAATAATGCAAACGATATAATCAGGCATATGAAACAAGATGTAACTCTTTATTTTATATTAATCTATCTACATTTATTTTTGTCAAATAAAACATTCTTCTAACAATCAAAACCTTTGCAGTTACAGAACAAGAGTATGTTACTGAATCAACGTGCAATAGATAAGCAGAGGGTAAAAGAAAAATATAATAGTAAAATTCAAGCAGAAACTGATAAAATGAGTAAAGAACTGGAAAGCAAACTTCGTCGGCAACGTGAACTTCTTCAGGTATATTGTATTAATTGTACATACTTTATACAGGGTGGTTGGTAACTGGTGGTACAAGCGGAAAGGGGGTGATTCTACGCGAAAAAAGAAGTCGAAAATATAGAATAAAAATTTTTCGTTTGAGGCTTTGTTTTCGAGAAAATCGTACGTTATAACGGATTTCACTGTAGATCCTTGTCTCGATGAAAAAATTAAAAAAAAAAAATTTTTTTATTCTATATTTTCGACTTCTTTTTTCCCGTAGAATCACCCTGTATAATTACTAATTTATCTAAATCTCTCATTTCTTTAGAATCAAATGAAAGAAAAGGAAGATAAGCTGAAATTAGTGAAACAAATATTAATAAACGATGATGAGATGACTAAAAATGATAGACCAGAATCCAAGGAAACAATTCAAGTACAGAACGATGTTGAAATGCCGATAACATCGAAAATTACTACAACTGTTCCAAACACTGTCTCGGAATCTATACTTATTACAACTACACCAAAAACTACTACAAAAACTGTTTCTACGATTAAATTTGAAGATTGCAATGATACCCGACCAAGTAGAAACGTAAATATAATAATTGTTATGATTTTAAGTTATATATTAAAAATAAAATTATATTACCTTTAATCATTTGTAGGATAGAATTCCAGTAGTGAATCCGCGCTATAGACGGTCACAAAGTGCAGATAGATGGCTTGATCATCGACCTCCTGGATTAGTTCCGGTTGGTACTATCCTTCAACCAGTAATTCGAAATAAACGAATAAGCGTCAAGCAACTGACAGATCCGAAAGATATAACAAATAAAGCATCCAGATACTGTCTTATTGCTCAAGAACAAGACACAGATGGTGAACTTGAAACTAAATTATACAAAGTTTGTATTATTAATGTTTTCAAAATATAGATATATTTAGATAGAATAATGATACAATTCTTGGATGATAGGGAGACATATTACCAACTAGTGGAGGAGGTGCACAAGTAGTATTTAATGATATGGAGCATTTAAAACAAGTTTCACCTATTGCAAGAAGGAAACGAAGCGGTTATTTGAGCCCAGGAGAGAATTCCACTTCTCAAAAAGATTACTGTGGTTCAGAACAAAATAACTCAAAGAAACTCCGTATATAGTTTATTAAGGAAGTTCTTGACGTGTTATTGGTTTAATCTTGAAACATGATAGACCCCATAACAAAAAAGTTAAATATATACAAAGCATATATAAAAACCAAAGACGCGAAGAAATTAAATTTTCTTCAATTTTAGATGCAATAACTAAAGTACAAATTAATTTTAAGTATATAATTACCTAGTATATTTTTGTTTCATTCGATGATAAAATATGTATCATTCGTTAGTAATTTACTTTATACATAAAAAATAATTGTTTTTAGTTTAAACTATGTAATCATATTATTACAACCAATATCTTTTATTATCTAGAGCGTATTATAAAATAAAATTCAACATTCTCTTTCCTAATATTTTTTTATTTATAATTCCTTATTGTGTTAAATGTCCATTTATTTCCCGTGGCTTATACAATACAGACTCTGTGAATAATACAAATGTTAGGATAACAGAAGCCTGGATATATACTGCCAACAGTAAAATAGTGAATATATACATCGTTTCTACATGGTGCGAATTGCGAAAATCTAAATTGAAAAATAAACAAAATCTTTCTTGCAATTTAATTAAGCAAACCGTTTATAAATCTATATGTTTCAAAGTCTATAATAGACTAAAGTTGTTGCATATAAACTTTAAACTCTTTCGAGATTTGTAAGTCAATGAATATATAATAATAGAAAAAAAGAAATATACGTTTGAAAGATTTGTTACTATGTAACAGTAAATCGTAGTTGACGAAACAATTTATATTTTCTCTTACAGAATCTATAACATTACAGAAATTGAGCGTCTTTTTATAACTGTAATAACTGTTTTTTTATAATACACCTTTGTTGGCAATATGCATTTTCATTTACTTTTGTGGTTTTTCCAATGTACTGGCAATGTATAAAATCATATAAAGTATCAAGACTAGATGAATACCTTAATTAGTAAAGTAATTAGTCGTTATATTATGATCAGTTTTAACAAATTATAAAAAATTGATTATTACAATAGATTATTTAAAGGTAGAGTATCATGCAACGATACATTCTCCTTTTTGTTTTTGCATGATGTAATGATATACGGTCTTAAAATATAATTAATAACAAGCAATTTTTTAATATAAAGTTTATCGAATAAAAAAATGAAGCTGCATTAAATTATCTTGCATTAAAATTATTAAGCGAGATCTTGTGCTACTAATTACGCCGAAGCTTGACGCATTATGAATCGAATGCTACAAAGGAACATATCACTTCATATGCTGTTCAAAACTGAACACATTTTCAACAAATTGATTCTAAATAATTTTTACATAAAAGAGGAAATAAAACAAACATACTTTGATTAAATAGTTTTCTTTATAAATATTATAAATTAGCATTCCATTCGCAATGCGCCAAAAAAACATATTTCATACTTCTTTACTTAATTTCTCTAATGGAATCATCGGCTAAGTTTGAGCACTTTACAAATTAAAGGAGACATATATCGCGCATAATACGTACAGTTCTTCTTGTTCCCTGTAAATGTAACTTCACAAACTAAACGAATCGATGGTCTTAACACCAATTCGCGGTAACTGAAATGATCAAAGAGGTGACATTTACAGACTTTAACATTTACTAATAATTTTTTTAAAGTTTCAAGCTCTTACACTATAGTACCTTCTGCGCATGTAATATATTACTTCTCTCCTCTTTTTTTAGACCTACCAAAAACGAAAGTTCTCGCTGTAAAAGCCATTACGTTATACCTCGAATATTTAAACATTCCAGACAACACCACAGACACTAGATCAGAAGCATTATAATTCGTCTTGACGAAATTGAGAGACTCTTTACGATAAATGTAGGCTTCCTTCGTGAAACACTTAATCGTGTCCCTATAATTCTGATTATCATATGTAACATCAACATTAATTTTAATATTTTCCAATAAACTAATATTACATATCATTTACTGTCAAATGACGGTAATTAACGCAGCTTTTATAGCACATTATGTGTACCAAAAACAATATACAATACACACTTCTGTTAGCATTATTTATATATGAATAATTCATACAACGAAATAATAGACATTAAACAAGTATGCGTAAAAACTATTTCTTTGAGTATAATATTGAGTATCACCTCACAAAATAAAAATAATCTACAATAAACTTTTCTAACAGAATTTTTATGTGTTCCTGATTGTACACATAATGTACGAAAAACTAATGTAAGTCTCACGTTTTGAAAATATACATAAAATGAAAGAAAAATAAAGAACACAAGAAAACTACAGTATTTGACAATTGTCTTTATAGAAAAATTGTAATTAAATACTGAGAAAATATGTCACTGGTTATAAAAACTACTAAAATATTCCCTGGAAAAAATTTGTTGATAGATCTTCTAAGAGTTTGTAATCCACGAAATTGCGTTATGCTTCTAACTCCATTGTAAATGTTATAAGGAATACTGAAATATGTAATCAACGGTACTGACCAAATAACAGTACATACCAAATAAAGATCTTTATGGTCAAACATCAAAGTGCGAGGAACGAATGTTCGACGCACTTAACATAAACGCAGTAAAAAACGATAGTGTCATCACGACTTTCGAACAAGCGGTCCAAATTTACAAGCTTAACAACAACGAACAACGAGCTTATTCTATAGCTTTGCTCATGAACTCTATAAATCGCTTGCCGTATTGTTCCGGATCACAGGTGGATATACCATCGACATTAGCACCATACTTCACTGTTTTAGCTGCCTTTGCTGCCTGCTTACGCACACCATAATGAGTTAGCACATCTATTATGGCTAAAAAATAAATTTCCTTTGTAGGTGCACCTGAAATAAAACAAAATTTGGATGTTAATTTAAATATTTATGTGTTAATTGTAAGCAATATTACCTTCTTTACTAGGAATCGCATAAATATCTAATTCAGGAATTATGGCATCTTCATATTGTAAACTCGTGTCGCGCAACAACGTGGCATGTGGTGATTCAGGAGGCGTTGCCATACCTGCAACACCGCTCCAACTCCATAGACGGCTAATAAAAATGTTACGTTACAAATTTCGAAAATAAAATTCTATGAAATATTTCACTACATCGTAAAAATACATACTCTCCCATTGGGCCTCGTGAATCAAGCCCACTTCCAGATTCACTATCATCCTCTTCTTCATGATTATCTTCTTCCTCCTCTCTTTCTGCACGTTCTCTGTTTTCTTGTTCGGCCCGCGCACAATCGTGCAGTCCAAGTAATAGAGAATAATCCATCAAATGCAATTTTGTTAAAAACTATAATAATCAATTTGTCAATAAATATAAAATGTACAATTACATAAATACAATAAATAAGAAATGAAACTCACGTCGACATCAGCGGTTAACGTCTCTATAAGTTTAGCTTTTGCCTCTTCGCCGATATAAATTTTCGTTCCCTCTTTAACAAAATCATTATCTTTATAAGTAGGCAAATCTTTTTCCTTTTCTTTGTCAGATGCTTCACGATCTACTGTCGAGCCTTTTAGATCGAATTTTTTATGAGTAGTTAAATGATTTGAAAATACATTTCTTATGGCAACGACATAATGTTCAACTCCATCTACTGTCAAACGATACATGCCAAGATATTGGGGTAACAAAGTTTTTCCGTGCCTTTCTACAATATACTAATATATACAGAAGGAAAATTGTTAATTTTATTTAAAAAAAAGCAAATATATATAATAGTTTACATGTATAAATAACAATTCTACATACTGGATGATAGTGTTTTAGAAATGAATACATTCTTTCTACCTCTTCCTTTGTGAGGGTTTTGATAATAAACAGTTTATCATAAGACTGGTAAAATTTTGCACCACTTTTTCCAGATGAGTCCTCTAATATTGGTTGTGATCTGGAAATGATAAAAACAATATTAATATTAGTTTAGCACAATGGTATAATAAATTATTTATTTCCAGCAATAAAAACGTTTTTCTTTTTCTGAATTTCTGAAACACTATTAGTATACCTCTACCACATATATTAGCATGCATTTAAAAAAAAACAATGGTTATTAAGCATAATAACTAACCAATAATGATACTGTTATTCACATACTATACTATCACAACTAAAATGATCAATATATACATAAATATAATATATCCAATAAATACATAAACTAAACTAAATGAAGATAAATTCATGCTTTAACACTAACTCTAATTCTTCTAATGCTCTACAAACATTTAATTATGAACATATAGTCTAAGTACGGTAATATAATACTAGAAAAGAATTGTGTACAATCAACTGTGTTCCTTTGAGCTGATTTCTTATATTTAATGAAAGTCTCATAAAAACGTGTTAGCCACAAGCAACACGCACAAAGTGAAAAATCAAGTCTGGCTAACCTCAGACGCTTTGGTTTAAAACTGTAGGAACGTAGTGGTTTATTTAGGACTGGAATTTGCGAAAGAACAGGAGAAGGAGAAAAAGTTATTGAAGGAGCAGTAGCACAATGCTGAACCAATTTATGAGTCTTCCCATTCCTAGCCAAATTCCAATGCCTCTCTGATAGGGAAGGATTAAATGCCCGACATCTAGTATCAAAATTCTTGTATTACAATTTACTATCAACAATCCTTATGTATTACATTTAAATGAAAAGTAATACTTTCTGTTTGTAAAGAAATGAAGGAAATTTATTGTTTCCATGTATAGTTATACACATTTATGTAACTGCAATATAGTACACTAAATTTTATATACTGAAATATGTTAGTAACAATAACATTATGTTGCCTGTTAATGCATTCTCTTTCTTTTTCGTTATAGTTGAATTTATGCTGAAATTAAAAATATTTCTTTTCCTTATTTCTTTAAATTTATATTTGATATAATATGATAGATGTATCTCAAAATGATATAATTATTTCTACAAAATGTAATATTGTAACAAAATATGTTTCTTATGATATTTCAATACAAAATTAATTTCAAATATCACGATAAAACTTTTAATTGCAATGATTTGCGTATGAGTCATTGGGTGGATTATCTTCCTTCAAGGTTGTATCAAGTAAAGCCCCTAAATCTGCAATACTCTATAAATAAGTGAATGTGCTGTATAGGAAAATAAGTAAAGAAATATTTACCAAGTTATAATAATACATACAGATACTTTATATGTGTATTACAGTTATAATAACATATGCAGAAAGCAGTCACAGAATAAAACATATCTTTGACATGCAGTGCAATAAACTAAGATTAAAATTAAAAAAAAAAATTATGCTTTACTTCTTATTCATATAATACATCTTAAACAAGTACTGCATATTATAATTACTTTAATAATATTTTTCAATTATTTTCTGAAATGAACTTAATGTATTTGAGAAATATGATTTACAAAATAAATCATTTTTTACCTTGTCATTGATTCCTTATAGTCCAAATCATCTATACCAAATCTTTCCCGTAAATTTCTGAATACCAACGGACAGTATTCTTTAAACTTAAAGTGCGAGGGCATATTTTCCCTAAAACAAAAAGTTGAATATATGAGTAACTTTCTGCTTGGAAGGTATAAATTTTTAACATATATAACATACAGATTTCATATATATAGGTTCCATATATATCTACTAGTAATACAAACATTTTTTAAGTTAAGGAGTAAAGCTATGAATATCTTTATCATTAACTATAATTTCAGATCAGGAGGACCTTCATTCATTCTATTATTAAAAGCAGTGACCAACCTAGCAATTCAGTATTTAGCGATATATTTAGAATAGGCCACCTCAGAGAATTATTTGCTTTACATTTACATTAATAAATTCTTCCTAATATCAAACAGAGCATTACCCTTATGACTCAACTCACTATTAACTACGTTTAAGTTCAAAATTTTTCCTCTAACGTTTGTCATTTCCTTTAATATTGAATTAACACATATTTTGGCATATAATGTAATACAACTTACTTGTTAAAAAGATGGTTATCCACTTTTAACTTGCTATAAGCTCTGAAATCGTCTGGCAGGAGCACTACTGGTATATTAACATGACTAAGCTCATTTATCTGTAATACGTGTATGTTACATGTAACATTTATGTAAACATAATTTCCTAAGTAAGTTGTTATTATAAACACTACTGCAAAAGTTACTATAAAAGATTATATACAAAAAATACAAATTACATCAAGACATGTATTTATATATTTATTGCACAAATTTATCACATAATTTTTACATATTGGGATTATATATTTGTGTACATAGATGTCATCATCCACAAATGTGAATATGGAAATAATTGTATATATTGTATAATTGTATATATGGAAACAATTATAATTGCACATTTATACTACTATTTATTGAACTCAAAAGAACAACTACATATTAAAATGGAAACAAACTGATTCAATTATATAATTAAGTAATTTTTTAAGCTTCAGCTTTTTCAAATGTATAATACTTCTTAATAAACTAAATTTTTATTTCATATACAAATAAACATGCGGTAACTATAGGAAACATAACATGATTTTAAATTTAGATAAAATTACAATGTTGTATCAAAAAATTTACTATAGTGATATAAATCCTTCATTATTCCTGATTACTAATAAAAAGATTTCATAAAATCTTATAATCGCAAATATAAAACCCGACAACACTTTGCAAATATATAGTACAATAGAAAAATAGCGCAGCACGCGTTTCAAATACATATTTTCTTAACTTCCAAGAATATTATAGGAGAAAATTACATTAATGTGAAACGTGACGTAGAATAACGCAGCGTTTTTCATAAATTTCCGATTCTATCCAGCTTGAAGAGAGTGAAAGAAGAAAATGGCATTTCGATGACGTACGACGCTGTCACGCAGTTATGTTAATACTCACCGTGTGATTGACACCCCACATAAAAACACTAAGAAGAGGTTCGTTTGCACGGAACAGCTTAACCTTTTGATGTTTAACTCGAAAATGTTTCTTTTTGAGCTTGCTAAGCCCACTGGACATTTGTGGTGCACTAGACATGTTTCTCGTGCTGGTGCTTCCTATTGAATATTTCTAATAAACACCCCCGTTTATACACTCAACGAAGAGTTTAAAACAAACTCCTTACACTGCTGTCATTGCGAAATGCCTGATACGGCAACACTAAACGCGGAAAAAAGTCGCAAGCTCGATACAATATTCGCGGAGAGGTTCCAAGTGTACCCTACCGCGGTTGATTAGCGACTGAGCTCCTTTTAAAAATGGCGTGGACGACAGAGTGCTACCTGCAACTTGCAACAGCTATAGAAACTCTGCGGATATGCAAGTTGTGCCTTGGCACAGTTTCCAATTGTGGTAAACGAGAAATTTTATGGATTTCCTGCGTTACAATAATGCCAAATTATTGGAACAAGTATTAATCAAATTTTATTTGACTCTTAACAAAATTTGAATTTCTGAAGTAGCTTTAATTATCGTGTAGATTACAGATCACTGTATTATAAGGAATTAAACGATAATTGTTACTCTTACTGTTTTTTTCACTTTTTTAAGTAATATATTTCTTGCTAATTGTAATGAATCATATAGAAAAATTATACCATATAACCTATTGTAGTGTAAAATTAAGAAATGACGTCGACAAAATCTTATTTTGTCTTTTTCTGTGTAAACATAAAATATTTTCTCTTATTAAGAGACAAATGTGAGTTTTTATATAAATTATATTAGGTTATACTAGAGCTTATACATACATATACATATTTTAATTATTACAAGTATTTTGTATTTTTTTGTATTTGTGATTAAAATTACAAAAAGCTTGATATCACAAGTAACCGAACAATGTTATTCCTTTACGTATAAAATATATTTTTGACATATTAAAAGAAATGAAATGATATTTATCTCAACGCGTATTTGTTAATAAATTCAAATCTGCTGACGATTCAGCCTTAAAGAATAATTTATCGTAGTAATAAGAACGCGTCATAACGCGTGCACCAAGAAAGCCGCCACTGAACGTCGTGCTAAAAAACTCATTAAAATACTAAGCTCCACGTTCGAATATAAAAATGGAAACAATGTCGAATCCTTATCCAAAAAAAATGCACGACACTTACGAGGATGAAGAAGAGAGGAAACACTTTCAACGTATCGTCTCAGCTTTTAAATATTACAAGTAAGTATATCATGAAAAATCGTTTTGTTTGATTGACTCTAATCCTCGAATCGATGTTTCGTTCTTATCTTTATTGCTCTTATTCTTTTGCTTTTTTCATCGAACATAGTACTCCGGATAACTTTATAAGATATCGTCCAAAATTTTTCGATTATCGTCAAAACTTCTTAATATCACTGCTTAACCTTCAACGATATGGCATTGAGTTATATTTTATTTGCAGTTTTCATAGTTATCCTGCAATTATAGGAATAATTTTTTACATTACATTGCTGTAATATAGTTTTTAAAAGTAAAGGTATCATAATTTGAGTATTTAGCAAGAAAAATGTATAGGTTTTCAATTATGATATGGCTATGTTTTTCAATTGCTGTCCTACTTAAATTAGTTTAATATTCATGATTGTATAACTATAAATTCATAATTGTGTAAAGCATGAAGCTTAAACTTACGAATGTAATAATATTATAAATATTACTTATATCAAAATTTTCTTTTTACAGAAATCATTCACTATTAAGGGTTAAGAAAACAGAATCATATTTGCTATCACTTCCAGCTCATCATCAGAGGCTTTTGTCAAAATATAGAGAACATCTGCAAGAAGTTAAAAGATGTATTGAAAATAATGATGAGATAATTAAGCTTATCATAAAGGATGTAGCACATATTTTTGAAAATGTGAGCCCAGCTACTGCACAGACTGACAGTGTAAGAAAAGTTCACCTGGTGTGTGGCATGTATATTCTGTTGTATAATATGATATGTTTTTAAAATTGTGACTAATTAATTCTATTAACCTTATTAAACATAAACACAATTGTGTTCATGCTGTCACATGATATTTTATTTTATTTTATTCAAAATAGAAATCTTAAAACTATACCAATATAGCTTCTCATTAACTGTTGAAGTTAATTTAACCATTAACACTCTTGAAGAAAACTCTCTATGTCTTATATATAAAGTTTTGTTACTATAACACTAATTGCCTAGGAAGAAATATTTTACCTATTTCTCTCATTCAAGCTTGGATTTTTTTTATCATTTTAACAAGCTTCTTTTTTTATAAAAGTATATTCTATTGTACAAAATATAGGTAGGTCTAATTGCAGACATTAAATCCTCGTCCAGTAATGGCTGATCAAGAAAAGGTTCAAGCAACCATTAAACAACTGGTTCGTGATTGGAGCGTGGAAGGTACCGAAGAACGAATGGCGTGTTATCAGCCTATTATAGATGAAATTATGAATCAATTTCCTGCAGATTATTGGTATGACCCCTTCAAAATTTCTGAACACATTACACAAATAAAATGTTCCATCAAAATATATTCAGACATCTAGAATCTAGCTACAGTGGTGTAGTAGAACATAGTTCAGAAAAGTATGAAATGATAGGTAAATTTCCAGTACACCATCAGACGTGCAAATTCTAGTACCTGGAGCAGGTTTGGGAAGACTAGCATATGAAATTGCGAGACGTGGATATACTTGCCAAGGAAATGAATTTTCCCTTTTTATGCTCTTTGCTTCTCATTTTGTATTAAATAAGTAGGTAAAAGTTAAATATTTTTAGCAAACAGTATTCCTTTTAAGATGACTTTTACTATTCATATTTAATACTTTATAGATGTAGAGGAGTAAATTCATATCAAGTACATCCATGGGTACATCAATATATGAACAATTTAAAACCAGAACATCAAACTCAAGCTGTGTTCTTCCCAGATGTAAATCCTAGTGATCTTCCAGAAAATGCGCAATTCTCCATGGCAGCTGGGGACTTCCTAGAGGTAAATATCAGGACATATTAAAAAATAAATAAATATCTTAAAAATTTCTATTTTTGTATTTCAGGTTTATACAGAAGACAACCACTGGGATTGTGTAGCCACGTGTTTTTTTATAGATTGCGCAAATAATGTTGTACAATTTATTGAAACTATTTATAAAATTTTAAAGCCAGGAGGTATATGGATAAATCTTGGTCCACTATTGTATCATTTTAGTGATATGCCAATGGAAGATTCTATAGAACCAAGTTACGATGTAGTTCGCGATGTGATTCACGGATTTGGATTCCAATTAGAGGTAATTAACTTCATAAAAGGACATTGACTGTTATATAATACTAAAAACTTAATCGAATTTTACAACTTAGAATATTTTTAGAAGGAAGAAACGCGCGTAAAAACGCGATATGCACAAAACGTTAACAGTATGTTGCAATGTGAATATAATAGTGTATATTTTGTTTGTCGGAAACCTAAAAGACACATAGATAATAGTGTGAATTATAGAAATGGCACTGAAAGTAATGGTATGCAAGAACAAGAAAACTAACTATTGACGACTTCCTGTGTTTCACTTGTAAGAAAAATTGATGTAATTGTAAATGCATTATATAATAGGTTTATTACTACAAAAGCAAAGCTGTTATACTTTATGAAACAAGTCAATATTAGATAATTTAAGTCTAGAAAAAGTAACAAAAATCTTTAAATATTGTTAAAAGTTGAACTAATATTTTTTTATCGAGAATTTCATTTCACTGTAAGTAACTGCCAAACATGACAGCTCTATTGTTAGCAAATTGGATAATAAAATTATGCAGTTATTGTTTTAAATATCGACAAAAGTTGATACAAGATCAAAGAGACTCTTCTTTAGTACTAATAACAGTTTTGCAATTTTTCTTTTGAGTTCAATATTTGTGATTTAGCATATCATTAATGTTTATTGTTTGAGATATTTACTAAATAGCGTCATAATATGAAATAAAAGAAACTCGATTTGGTTGCATGTATGTACTATGCAATATTTTTTCCAACCGGTTTGAATGCAAATTTCATTTTATTTGTCAAATTTCTCTTACAAACCAATGTTGCCTTGTCTAATTCTGTCAGTTATATTAATATCTTAAAGAGAGTACAATTCCACAATTCTGGTATTTCTTATTGTAGTATTCATTATTTTATCAATTTTTTCAAAGATATATAATATTCAAGTCGCACAAATGTCAATATCTGTTTCAAAATTGTTTATAATGTACTTGATATTATGTTATTACAAACCAAACAGTCAGTAATATTGTGCAACCAAAGTTTATCTTAAAATGCAAAATACATGCAGGCCAAAATTACTATAAAATAAAATAGGCCTAATGATGTATTCTCTAATGTAATTTTTTATTAAAAAAGTACATTTCTGAAAATTTAATTAACAGATTTTTATTGCCTCATAAAAAATGATTAATGATTAAATATATCAATACCTTTTCTATTTACAAACTTTTATTAAGATATTGTACAAATAATAATGCAATTTGGTTAATTTCAATTTGTTGCATTTTACTATAAGTTAAAAATTGTCTTCGTAGCCTCATAAGCTGTGCTGCAGTACATGGATTCTGTACTGTTAAATTATATCCTGGTATCTTAAATTCACTTTCAATACCCAGTTGCTTAGCTGATAATATTGCCTTTGTCAAAATAGAAAATACATATTTATGATTTGTCATAATAATGTTGTTTATGATGTTTAACATCTCTTATAATATTTACTACAAATTTTATTATACTTGGCTAATAAGTAACAATTTTTAAGCAACTTACATTAGCTACTTCTTGAGTTACAATATCCAATTCATATAAATAGTTAGTAGATGACAATGGTGGCTGAAATATGATATAATCAAATTAAAAATTATATTAATCAATTTAAATTTTAAGTTATATATATGACAATACTAACACATTGTGTACTTAAATTTGGTTTTGGTGCTTTTACTTCATACAACGATTTATAAATTTCATCAAATTTTAAATCATCTTCTGGTGATACAGCAAATAATGGTGTATCCCAACGGTTTTTATTGTCTGGTGTTTCATATCTATGAATTATATTATAAATCTCTGACTTTATTTCATTAAAAAAGTGTCACATTTAATCCATGATACTTTTGATTACCTCATTACAAGTGCATCGAAAATTTCTCTGTTATATTGTTCATATGTTGGTCTTTTCTCATTCCACAACCAAGCATGCTCAACTGGTATATCACAAAATATTGTACACTGAGGAGTTTTGTATAGTTTTGTCATACAATATATCTCATAACGATATCCTTTGATATAATTACTACCGTCAATAATTAATATATCATTTGTATTTAACATTCGCTGAGCTGCTGACTTTATGTCACTTCTCACACTTTTTTCGTTTTTAGAATCTATAGCAAATAGTAAAATCAAAATAAATCTGAATGTTCTTCGTTAATAATAAAACTAAAATAAAGTAGTATCTAACCAGCATAAAATTTATTTCGATCGAAACCTCCTTTAGTAACAACATCAATTTCACTTATAACTTTTACATTTTTTCCTTTGTTCATAAAATATTCCTTTAATTCGAAAGTTCGTGTTGTTTTACTACTACACGGTATACCAGTAATAATGATAAGTGGCATAGTAAAATATTCTTTTAGTATTAACAAATCAACATAAACACTTTAACCTATCACAAATCATAGGCGTAACCATCGTTAAATGCAGATTCACGATGCATTTATACAACGTGCTTTTTATACATTCTTTAAAAAATAAAGAAGAAAAAAGCTGAATTATTACATAAATTTAAAATAAAATAATATAAGAATATATAATAAAAATAAAAAGACAATAATCAAGATATAGTATTACGAGGTATTGTATTATTTACAGACTTGATCGTATATTTACTTTACAACTGTGTTTAATTTCAGAGAGGAAATTTATTCTGTCACCAGAGATACCAATCTAAGAATTATACATTAGATTTAAAAAGATTTTAAATTTAAAATAAAATCAAATAAAACTAATGACAGAAATTTTGTAAATAAAATGACATTAAAAAGTAAAACTTGATTGTTTTTAAAAAAATTATTTTTTAATTGTACTTTATACAGTATAAAAATATAAAATCTACATAAAATACTGCTTATTTTTCGAAAACGAAAATTTATTGCCATACTTTCCTAATCGTATACTTATTACCAAGGTTTTTATTTAGTTAAACTCTTGTCTACATCTTGACATAATATTACAAGAAAAAAATTTAACAAAATAACCTGACATTTATAAAATAAAACATCACATATATTTTTCTTAAATTAGATATATATTGAGAACTTATACCACTAAATATGCAATACATATTTAAAATGAGCATTTGTAGCATAAATTTATAAAATTATTTCGAGATAAATGGTCCATTACGACCTCAATTAAAGAAATTTTAGTAATTTCCTGAATTGTAATGTACATATGTTGCATTAATTACAGTTTTACGTTTTACCAGTAATAATGAACATATTTATTTATACATATTGTGCAATGTAGAACATTATTTAATGTGCTAATACAAATTTTTCCAATCGAATTTCAAGAATACAAAGTAGTACGAAATGATCACATAAAATTATGATTTTACATATCTAAAGAAATATTACTTGAAAACGTTTTTTCCTATATCTTTGATATTTCACATAATATTTAATCCAAATTATATATTTAGAAACTAAAAGAGCAACGTTTTGAAATAATTTTTCTGAACTATAGATATGTTTGTTACATTCGAGAATCACATAGTTTAACAGACAATGAAAATTAATTTAGCAGGTAATGGAAATGTAGTTTAGTAAACAATGAAAATTATAACTGAGGTGTATTTTAAATGGTATGATTTAAATCAAGACGTGGCCTTTTGCTATGGACTGTAGCAGCATCATCTTCTGAGTCACCATTAGCAGATAAAATATCACGTTTTCTATCAGCATGCTGAAAAATATAATTAATATATATATAATTAATATAAATATAATTGTAAAAAATACTTTTACAAAAATATATAATTTTTTACATTTTTATCCCAATGTTGATGAAGGTACCTTAACAATATGGTTGTTTTCTCTGTGACTATAACTGTATATATAAATGAAAATAATAATTATGTTTATAATCATTCATTTTTTAATATTTATCATAGAAATACATAAATATATACTGAAATTATCTTACTTTGTTCTGAAGGATGGTCCTTTGTAGGAAGATAAACTGAAGGTTTTTTTACACAAGTTCTGTTTCCACTATCTGTATGAAAATTAGCAAAATTATTTTCATTGTGCGAAGGCAAACCCTTTAAGAATTCAGCGACAGACTAGAAATAAAAATAAGTTTGATTAAAATTGAATTAGAAAAAATTATTAAATTTTTTAATATAAATTAACCTAAAATTATTGTCTCTCTTAAATAACATAAAATTCATTAAAAGAAATATTTTCAAATTATTGTTATATTTATTATATGTATCATTATACGAGAAATTAAACATTTTAAAATAATTTTATTCAATTACTAATAAAAGAATTACATCGAGGATATATAAAAAAATAATTATTTTGACAACTGAAATGTGGGAGATGATTATTTGCTTTCATAACACCTCAACGCAAGTTGTGTATAACCTAAAAGTCAGATCACAACGAGAAACAACTTCTATAAAATAAAAATAAAAAATATATCTTACCATTTTGCAGTTATCTGACATATCACGTTATAAATCACCCGAAGTATTAATAATCTCTTTAGCGAGAAATTAATCTTTAAAATTCTTTAATTGATATAGAATCAACTGCCATCATTTCAATAAACAGCCACAGAACCCAAACTGTCTAGATCTTATTTCACCCACTATTCAGTTAATGACGTAAGAAATAACAAAAATATTTCATAAATTCGAAGCGGCAAAATAGAAAATTAAAGAACTATATAATATGCTATAAAGACATATTTTAGAATTGAGCAATATTTCATTTCGCAATTATAATTATTATTTAGTTAGTAGTTAATCTACAATATACACGTGACAATAGAAAATAATCCAATGCAAGAAGCATAATTTTTAAATAATTTAATATGATTATATGATTATATAGTTTTATCACCAATTTTCTTTTTTTTTCTTAATTCTTTCTGTCAAGTAAAAGTTTCAAACAAGCAAAACCGGTATGATGTAAATAATGTCATGTTTGACATTTCTAAACGTAAACATAACCTAAAGATCATTGATACTGAAATGAAACTATCTATTGTTTAAAAATTAATATAATGTATAAGAAAAAATGGCAGAATTTAAGAAAACTCGATAATAATAGTTATGAACTTGAACCAGAAGCAATTAAAAGGATACAATGTCCATCAAAAGTTAATTTTTCGCATATAGCATTTGATTGGACTGAAGAACATTTTATTGCAAGTGATACAGCAGGATATTTATATTACATCGATCTAATGAATAATTGTCCTTCCTATCAAAAATTAGGAAACGTCGGACGAGCAACATTCGTGGCATTTAATCCCATAAATAAACTTGAAATATTAGTTGGTCTTGCTACAGCTGACATAAAAATATTGAGAATAAATGCAGATGTTTCTCAATTTCGCTTGTTAATTGCTCATAAGGTACCCCCAGTATATGTTTCTTTTTACAAAAATTATTGTTTGACTTCTTCACATAAAGAAGTTATAATATGGTGTCTAAACTCCTGTAATAAAGCTCGACAGTTAAGAGCTTGTCCAAAAAATTTTATAATAAAAAAGACAAGTTTTTCAAACTTAGGACACATTGTTGTACTCTATTACAATGATACTTTCCAAGTATGGAATTTCAATCAATTAGAAAACAATGTAAAAATCGATGCAAAGATATTTGGAATACGAAATATTAAAGACTTTGTCTTTACACAAAATGGAAGAGCAATGATTATAGTTAGCACTCAAAATAAAATTATCATTCTGAATACGTGTAACTGGAATTTAATGAAAACTTTAAATTTGCCAGACAATTTTATTGGAGTGAAATATTTATCACTTGTACCATCTTTGGATAGTGGAACAATTAGTATAATGGCATGTATTTTATCAAGCTCTAATCTTTACTTCTTTGATCTGAATCAGTCTTGTGTCATTGATATTCTACAAGTTACCAAACCAATAAAAAAAATTGCAGTTTCTTCCGCTGGCAGGTATATAGCATATATAGAAAAGGAGGGTCATCTGAAATTAATAATTAGTGAGAAATTATTTTCAAAAAAATGTGAATCTTTGCAAAAGTTAATAGAACCATGTAGACCACTTGCACATGGAATATATGATCACTTACAATGTGTTAGACAAAGCATTAAACACGAATTACGTTTAGAAAGATTAATACTTATTTTAAAAGAATATGGAGAATATCCTGGAAAATATCGAGTATTAATATGGTCGACTATTCTAAATTTGCCAGCTAATAAATGTTCATATAATGCCTTGGCTAATAAAGCTGCTAGTATAAATTTCACTTCAGACATTTTAAAAAACTATCCATTAGCAAGTAGAAGTAAACATATATTATTAATGACTACTGTTCATTGCTTAATACAATGGTGTCCTTTATTGGTACAATGTTCATTTTTACCAAATTTAGTTTTTCCATTTCTTATTATATTTCAGGTAATAAAATATATAATATATATTCATAATATACTGAAACAGATGACACATCAAGAGAAATTAACTGCTTTATTTTTATTACAGAAAGATCTACTACTTGGCTTTGAACTCATTTTAACTATATTATTGAATTATTGTCAAAAGTGGTTTGAATATCATCCTTTACCACCATTAAATGTGTTAGGTATAATAGAAAATATTCTTCTACAAGCAGATCCATCCTTGTTAAATGTTTTTTGTGAACGAGGAATAACATCTAGTGAATATGCATGGCCTCTTTTAAAGACTGGTATGAGTGAAGTCTTATCTGGTCCTGAGTGGTTAATTTTATGGGATAATCTAATATCCTGTAAAAAACCTTCACTTCTATTGATGAGTATTGTTGCATACAGTATATGTTCCCGCGAAATTATTATTTCTTCATTACAAGCACAAGAAAGTATTAAAAGATATTTTACTAAACAAGGTCATATTGGCGCACATGAATTACTAAAAGTTGCTCAACAGCTTGATAATAATTTACCATTAAGAATACATCCTAGCCATTACCTTAGGTAAAGCAATTTTCTTTTGATTGCAACAATATTTTTGTATTGTTATATTAAGCATTATATTACATATTATGTTTTCTAGGGATGAAGTAATTACATTACCTTCCAAAGGGCCATATCCACCATTTATGTTACATGATTTTCCCAAATTTTTAACAGATGAAATCTCTGTTCTCGAATTAGAAAAGTTAAAGAAAAAACAAAGAATTATGCGTCAATGCAATCAAAAAATTATAGAAATTGCAGAAATAAATAGACTGGAACATGAAGCAAAAGCTTTTATGGATCAAATCAATCAAACAAGATTAAAGGGTACTGTATATTCTTGAAACATTACAGCAATATATAAATTGTGGGAATTCAAATTTGTTTCTTTTAGAGGCACACAAATCTTTCAAACAACAATTGTTTGATGCGAATTGGGAAATAAGAACAGAACAAAGACCAACAGAAACATATAAAGCTAGTTGTGAATGTATTTGTGATCAATTTCATGGTACCTTGCATTTAAATTTAGATACTACAAGTGATAAAGATATTGTATGTTCGAAAAATGGCAAAACAAAACGTTATTTTCAGTTACAAGAAGATGTGAACAAATTAGAATATGAAGTACAAAGTTTTTTGAGTTCTTTAAGATCTCAAAAATCAAGAGTAGTTAATAGTTAACATGTTTTATATATTACAAGATTATAATAAAAGAATTAATATTTCTTTTGTATCATGTTTGCGGAAATAAAGATTTTAATGTAAAAAGATGTTATACAGTATTTAAAACTCTGTTGAGATTTACTAATTTATATTTACTAAAATTTTTATACAATATTTATAATTTGTATTATGACATATCTTCATAAATTGAATTACAAAATAACAAAACATTTCTATATATAGACTTATTTTACAAAAATATTGTTTTGTTGTTATAAAAATGCTCTTTTATTTAAATGCTTGGTTTGAGAATGTTAATATTGCACTTTATATTGTCTAAACCCTTTAAATAAAAAATTGTGCATTTTATGTTACTCCAGAAAGATTAATCATATTGAACAAATGAGTGAACAGGTACACCAAGCTTTTCTCTTCCCTTTAATCCAGTTAATTCAATTATTGTTAAACATTCAATCACTTCAGCACCAGTTGATTTTATTAAACTTATTGCAGCTAGCATAGAACCTATGGACACATTATTGTTAAAACCCACTTTTCTACTTGTAAAATACTAAGGATATTTATTTTTTTGTTATTATATATTAATTACCTCCTGTTGCTAGTAAATCATCTACGATAAGTACTCTTGTACCTTTTTTTATATGTTTTGTTTGTATTTCAAAAGTATCCTGTACAAATGAAACCCAGAAATAATATTGAAAGTAACATTAAAGTAAAATATACCTATAATTACAATAGTCTACAAATTTTGTTTTATATATGAACCTGTCCATATTCAAGAGTAAAAGTATGTTGCACAACGTTTCCTGGGAGTTTTCCTTTTTTCCTAACTGGTAAAAAAGGTTTTCCCAATTCCATGCATATGATTGGACCAAAAAGAAAACCTCTTGAATCTAAACCTACAACCAAATCAACTTCCAAAAATAAAATGTGCTCTACTATTAAATCTTTCATTGCTCTCAATGCTACAATGTTGCGAAATACTCCAAATATATCTCTGAAAATATATAATAAAGCTCAAAGTACAATAATATTACTTTATGAACACAAGCAATTTTTCACATGATAATATTTGACATTAACTATATAACCCTAATAAATCAAAAAATATAATATTAATTAAATAATGTAATTTTATTATTTACCGATATATAATGCCAGGCTTTGGAAAATTGGGATAAATATCAATTGCATCTCGTAACAATTGAATTTTTTCGTCTTTATTCATATTGAGTAGATAACGACACTGAAAACAATAAACGATTTTCATTGTATTATAATGAAATAACATATAACTAAACAAGTAATTATATACATACCGTAACAAGAAATTATGGGAATTGAAATTATAAAAAGAAAAATTTATATACACGTATTTTAATTTAAGAGATCATGTGATTTCTATGGTTACACGTGCACTATTGCGTTAAAAATTAACATAAACGTCATCTTGCGTTACAAGATACAAACTATGATTTACTTTTTAATTCAAAGTTATCATATTGAGATTACATAATTTTTGATAAATAATTTGTTTTGAATTTTTAACTTCTATCGTTAATAATTGAAAAAATTTCAATTGCAAATATAAGTAAAAATATGGGCTCGTGTAAAATTAAAATTTATTTCATACAAAATTCACTCAACTTTTTACGGAATTGATAATAATAGTTATGTAATATTTTACAATGAAGTCACACATCATTTTTGCACATTTTAATTTTACGAAACTATTTACAGAATGTAATATATTTTAAAATTAATAATATATTACAACGAAAAGCATTCAGTGACAATGCTGTACAATACAAAAATGTTATAAATTTATTCCTTGAAACTTACAAGAGATATTTACATTTCCATATATGTATGCAAGCATCGAGTGATAAAAACATTGGAAAACTGTAAGAAACTAACTGTGTTATTATATATCATATTTCCTTATTTAAGATGTTAATTTCATACAATTTCTTTTTGATCATATATTATTAGCTAGTATAAATTATTATGGCAGTGTAGAAACTGGGTGTTTTAAATACTCTTAGACTATACTATAATCATCCGTTCATACCACTTTTCTGATCTATTTAATTGTATTTTTATTTATCCTTAAAATTCTTACAATTTATTATTTATTAATCTCTTTAAAATTATCGATTTTATGACTAGTAGCTCATAGAAACAATCTTATACAATAAGATCAAGTACAACATTCTTCATTTCAACCAAAAAAATTCGATTTCAACATTTTTAAATAGTCAACAACAAATAAACTGTAATTATTTATAAAATGAGAAACGGAATTGTATACTCGGTGGAAATGAATTAAACTTTTGTTGTAGCTAGTAATTTAATGTAATGTGCTTTATGAGTTATTTCAAATTCCTGTGCTGGCAGGAAACATTGTGTCTGTATCCTAGGATGTCTTACCCTTCTCAGAACGCTTCTACCAATTACTGCAATTGTGATTAAAAGAACGCAACTAGCTCCGATTATCGCTAGAACAATTAGCTCTGTATTTTGTTTGAACCCTTGCACTTCGACGCAGCGTAATCTATCTCGGTTATCTACAAAGTTTGCAATAACATCTTCTTCATTGACATCATCAAGACTTGCACAAACTTTATAGTGACCAGGCAACAATACCCCTAATGTTACAAACGTTAAACTGCAATTCAGTTTTTGTTTATGCACCGCAGATTCAGCGTCAAAAACGATAACAGAGAGTTCGCATTCAGGCAGATTCGACTTTTTTGAGATTGATAAACTAACATCGACGTGCAAGAAGCCTTGGTCAGATACGTTTACATGTACTGCAGTTATTCTAGTATCTAATGATGAAGAAAACTCTGATACGGTAGTTTCTTGATCTTGCTGTAACTCTCGTTTAGATTCTTCTAATGTAATCACATCACTGCAACCCAAACCTAAAGAAACATCATCATAACTATTTGGTACTAGAAGTACTACACAATAGCGATATTTATGGCCTGGTTGTAAATGTAATGAGGCAGGTATGGCAACCGGGAGTGAACAGGGATCTCTCATCATACGAGAATCGCAATGAAGAGAACTAGAATCTGTTTGAACCTCACTGTCACCTATGGTTTCATAGACAATTAAATTATCACATGTATACTGTTCTGCACATGGTTCTACATGCCATAAGAGATTGATACCAGTTGATTTATCATAGTGAAATTCTTTCAATGTTAATTGAGCACCAGCTAAAGGCAGTCTGGTCATGATTGGTGGTGTCGGCTCTCCACAAAGGAGACTACCGGGAGAGACTTGTGTCAGTATACCATTTTCCAAAGCGGGTGGAGTTGCGCAGACCGCCGAAGATTTATCTTCCTCGTTCAAGCTAGAGTTGCTTAACCAGTTGGCGAATTCTAGAAGCGTACAGTCACAATTCAAAGGATTATCGGCCAAAGAAAGTTTTGTGAGTCGTAATTTGGACGTTGGTACATCGCTGGCCACCATTGTGATATCATTATCATCGAGGCGTAGATCTTGAAGACTTTTTAGCGGTACGACTAAGTCAGCAGTCAGAGATCGCAGAAAATTATGAGTCAAATCCAGTGTTGTTAGTCTTTCCAAGTGTGCCAAAGAAGCACTGGATACCGCAACGATTCGATTATTTGCTAAATCCAGTCTGGTAAGAGTCGACAAATATTTAAACGAATGATCTTCCAGTACATCAATCTATATAAAATGCAAAAATAAAACATTCCCTCAAGATATATACTTTCTAGTGTATTTAATATTCACGGACATGAATTACCTGATTATGGCTTAAGCTCAGATAAGTTAAATTTCTTAAACCCCCAAGGGCTCCTTGCTGTACATTTATTAGTTCGTTTTCGGACACGGTAAGAAAATGTAATCGTGGCATTTGAGGAAGAAGATTTGGACCCATTGGACCCAATAATAGATTGTTAGACAGATCAAGTTCCTCCAAACTTTTAAGCCCTCTGAGTGCCGAGAGAGCAGATACGCTTAAACGATTACCACGCATCCTCAATGAGCGTAGCAAAGGTACTGCAGCGAAAGCTTGAGGCGATAATTGTGACAATAAATTGTCGCATAGATCTAAATATGTCAGGTTCGACAATCCCTGAAATATTTATGTATATTTCTATCAACTCTATTGATCAGTTCAGAATTCACATTTAGCATTTTTTTTATAATTATTTAAAATACATATTTAAAATATATATCATTTTAAAGAATTTTAATTACCTTAAAAGACTCAGCTTCTAGCATCTTTAGTTTATTCTGAGATAGATCCAATCTTTCTAAGCCGACCAAATGCGACAAAGCCGTAGTAGGTACAGAATCTAATAAATTGTTCGGAAGTCCAAGGGCTTGAAGAGGTGTTACAAGACCAATAAAAGCGTTTTCATGGACGCGTCTCAATTCTCCGGTAGAAACAACGAGTCCGTGCAAAGCAACATCTTCCAGAAAGCGCGCTGGTAGCAAAGAGATTCCTGTCACTGTTACATCCAATAAGGAGATCGTTCCTGGACGACTGAATCTCAAATGTTTGCTGATAATCTGCGCAAAAAAGTATTCCAATTAAATAATTAAATATTTAATTTAATTGAACGTATAATATAATCCTACTATGGTTCGTAACATGGATACAAATTATATTGAATGAGTTAATCTCGTGACAAATTTAATTAGTCATTCTGTATTGCATAACAAGAGTCATTTGATTCGTGAAGGTATTGTAAGACAGGATATTCGTCGAGGTAACTAGTAGTAACGGGACATTCAACGCAAAGCAACGAACTTGTACGAGACAGAAGAGAGGCTACACAATGGTTTCTTGGACAATACACACGGCTTGTATTTCATTGGCAGTATATACACCCACGCTTGCTTGGCGGGTTGTTAAAAAACAGCTGACCTCGATAATATAGAAAAATAATAAATCTGTGATGGATTTGATTCACGCCGCAACAGATGTTCTTAGATATAAAGAAGATTTTTATATTATAACTGCGAGGCATATAAAACTATAAATTTTAACAAAAAAAAACTGCACTTCCATACTTACGCGTGATTACATACTATTGCGTGATTTAGTTAAACATACATGCAATTATTACTAAATAAATAACTCATCGACTCATATTATACACATATATGCATATAAAATAAAGTATTTCGCGCGTATAAAAATTACCTGCAGTGTTGTTCTATCACCGGTGCATCTCAACGTGTGTGGTAAGTCGCAAGAACACTCAACGCCCGCTTTTGTAATATTTGGACACTCCCAAACCATGTCAGAAGAAGGCGAGGAGGATGCGTGGGACGGGTCTTGAATATTTTCTTCATCCTGGCTTTTTACCGCATTTGACGAATTAACCATCGCCTTCTCGACTTTATTTAAACTAGATATGGTTGTGACCACTGGTGCCGAGGTGGTCGTAGAGATCGCGTTGGTGGTCGTTTCATCTTCCAAGAAACCATCTATCGTTGCGTCCATGCAAGACGCTATCGTTGTTAACAATAAGATTAGGGAACATCGAGACGTCCACAGCATTCTGAAATATAATTATTTCTAAAAATTCATGTAACCGTAGAACAATATCCCTCTGACCACGGTAAACGCACTTAATATATTTACATGATATTATATAGGAAAGAAATGAGCACGAATAATGGCGTAACGAGTGTCGACTGAATTTCGTCCTATAACTTTCCGTCTTGTCATTCCAGTACAATCATCCGTTTCAATTAACCCAACTCTTTATCTTTCGATCGCCTCAAAATTTACAGTCTAACTTCCAACATGAATAACCAATAATCTAATAATAAATTCATGTAACAAAATTATTAGTAAAACTATCTGAAATCAATGTCCCATGCTTATTACACTGAATTATGGCTCGTCGCACGAAACGATTTAGACAAGTTGATAGAGTTGGATCGAAGACTGCAACAGCAAACAAATACAAAAAATAGACAACATGTATTGAATCTACTGCTTCCAATGTATCTCAGGTATTGGTCTAATTGTCAGATGTAATTTTACTATTTGCAAAACGCAGAGGTTGATGGAGTACGTTTCCAGATATCGCAATTTGGTCAAGAGACTGATAGTTTGTCATGATCAAATGGTTCAGACACAGAAACGAGACCTGATAAAACGGGTTCTGGATTGTACGGTCGGCCGAATGCTAGAATACAAGCGAGAGATCGTTAACTTGGACTATAACGATTATCAGTTTAGTAATTTCATTTTATATCGTTTATATGTAACAGAAGATATGTATATGTATATATTAACACTAACCGTTCAGATGGCCTGATGACTTTATGAACCAATTTAAGTATACGCCGGACGATGTGGAAATTCTTGTGTCCGCGTCTGGTAAAGATATCGTGGAACAACGTAGAGAACGTATTCAGAAACTGATGGAAGACGCTTACAAAAGTTATAAAATTACTCCATCTTATTACGATACTTTTTAATGAAATAAGTATACTGTGGATTTTTATTCATTTAAAGAACTCTTCCCGCCACATTTCCCGTCTTTTATACGAGTGATTTAAGATATACAGGGTGGTTGGTAACTGGTGGTACAAGCGGAAAGGGGGTGATTCTACGCGAAAAAAGAAGTCGAAAATATAGAATAAAAATTTTTCGTTTGGGGCTTTGTTTTCGAGAAAATCGACTTTGAATTTTCGCACGGTACGCGTGGGGTACGTTATAACGGATCTCACTGTAGATCGTTGTCTCGATGGAAAAATTAAAAAAAAAAAATTTTTATTCTACATTTTCGACTTCTTTTTTCGCGTAGAATCACCCCCTTTCCGCTTGTACTATCAGTTACCAACTACCCTGTATATGTCAGAAATGTATGTCTTTATCAACCCTTGAACATTTAAAAAGTATTACTAACATTAATTATGCAGATTAATAAAGAAGATGAACTAACATATCATCTACTTTCAAAAGGTTTATATCTTGAATCACATCATTCTCTTCTTCAACTATTTCACATTAAAATTTCGTTTTAACCACCAAGTGATATAAAAGCCAAAGAATCAATAAAAATTTGGTCTTTATATACAATTTCTAATGTAAACTTCTTGTTATAATACTTCGAGGGTAAATCTTCTCTACCCAAATACCGTTTCTTCAGTTGCATTCATAAAACTATGAATTTCCATACAATTTCATAGGCTAGAAAAAGCACGCAACTTTTACATTACTTTATTTCAAATAGCACCCGAAGAACTTGAGAGCGAAGTACTTCCTGAGGAGTATGAAGTGGAGACGATCGAATATGAGGAAGACTCGCCAAAATTGCGGAGGAGAAGAGTTAAAGAAAAAACCTCAGCACCGTCGCCTATCCAAGAATCACCAGAAAGAATAGCGGCTCGAAAAGCTCAAGAAGCTCGAGAAGCTGCTGAACGAACCATGCTGGCAGCGATATTGCTCATTCAATCTCACGAAAGAGCAAGAATGGCTCGTTGTGTTGGAATAGACGGTGAAGATTCTATGAATAAATCATTGTTTACGGTTAATAATTTCAATAAAAGTGTTATAATATCGTAGCGCAACGAATGTACGATTATGGTAGGAAAGTACAGGCGGGAACGATCGTGTCGAAAAAATTGCACAAAAGTACGTACGAGAATGCTGCGAAAACCATACAGCGAGCCTGGAGAATATACGCAGCGAGGAAGAGGATGAGAAATCGGATCGCGCGTACGGAAGAATTGTTAGGTATGACGATACCTAGCTGGAAGTCACAAGAAGTTTTTGAGAAAGATAAACAAAATTTTCAGAAGAAATTGACGTTAATGCCGGTGTTTGCTGATAGAATCACGAAAGAGACAGAGAAGGAGCGAGCAAGAGTAACCTTCTGTTAAATTAATATTTTAACTTCTTCACCCAGCGAATGTTGGATCATTGGATCACGAGCGACAAATATTTTATTTTATTGCGATAAAGTGAAGGATCTTCTGAAAAGCTTTTTATTTATACTACAGTTAAATTTGTTTAATCTTACTGCGGTTCTTAAATTTTTGTGTCTTAATATTGTTCGATATACAGAAAGACTTTCAAGAGTCGTAGAAAATCATTTGTAAAAAGTTAAAGTATGAAATTACACATATCAATCACGGTTCTTTCATATTTTCTTTAAACTTAGGACATTTCCTAACAATAAAGAATGACACAGAGGACACATCAGAATTAAAAAATGAAATCAACCATGTTTGATAGAATAACACTATGCCATAAAAATACGTAACTTAGAAACTAATAATAAAAAATATTTATATGAGTTAGAACTGATCCAGAATTCGTCCGGGGATTAATGATAAAGAGATTGTAACACTAATACTCAAAATTCACCAATAACAATCCCCGATACTTTCAATTTTGATATTTGCTTCAATATTACAAGTTATGGAAAATCAGAGGTCCTGGTTTGGTGGAGGATATAACTGACGAGATTCGAGAATGGTTCATACTATGGTACGATGAACTAGGACATTTCTACGTGTACCCAGCTGCAAATTTAGGTGGCAGCGTGCTAATCGCAACCGGACAAACTTTAACACCTCAGGAATATCTGGTGGAGAAAATGTCGAAAGGAGCGAAAGAAACACCGGCTACGAAGGCTAAACCTAAGAAACACCAGTCCTTGATACCACAAACGAAGACATTCTCTCTTCTTCACGAAGCCAATCAATACTTTATTAATAACTGGAGCTTTCGATATCGTTCGGATGATCATCGAGAGAAGATATACCACGATTTGATCAAGGACGAACTTTGTTACGAACTTCAATTGGAAATGAGGAAAATAGTCGATGAGTTGATGAGACTGGAGTTGCAAAAATTAAATGCAGCACTGAAAAAAGACTATGCGGCTGATAAACGGAAACTTGATATACCTACTGACAAAAGTAAGTTACTTCAATTAAATTTAATATAATATCAAACAAGAAATTAATATTGGGAAATAAGCTAGGGTACTAATGAAGGTAGAACTACTCATTAACATAGACATTATCACGCATTAAACTAACCCTTTTATAGTCTTGACAGTAGGCATGTAGACTCTATAGCTTTAGTAATCCTGAACTGAGGATAAACAACAGAAAAAGACATCCAATTCTGCCGCTAAAAACCAACATACTTAAAATTAATTCTTCTCCTACACCATCGAATTCTCATTGTAATCAATAAATAGAAAGAAGAGCTAGAAAAAACAAAAAACAAAAGACCCCGGTGAATGATGAAACAGTGGAAGATAATTTCAAAGAGTTGGTCAGAGCTAACATCATTAGAGATTATACCAGAACATCCCTCAAGGATTGGATAGGTGATCTTTCCTATCAAAATTATGAAGCAGCTCGTGAACTACAAGATTATAAACATCGAATGGGTGAAATTAGACAAGTAGTCATGGAATATTGCGTGCTTCCCCTCAGTTCGAAAGAGATTCATCAAGTCGCGCCTTTAATCCGAGCTGTTTGTATCTATGGTCTCGCTCAACATGGGAAGAACTTTCTAGTGAACGCAATCTGTTCCGAGGTTTCCATCATTTTTAGCTCAATAGTCTAAAACGTTTCAAGATCGATGTTAGTAAATCAACATTTTAGAATTAATAATTTAAAATAAAGGTTGGAGCATTGCTATTCGATATGTCGCCCACGGTATTGGTAGACAAGTACACGGGACGAAAGAACGAACGCAAATTAATCAATATGATCTCGAGTATAGCTCGAGCGTACGCCCCTTCTGTGATTTTCATCGAGAACGGTGAAAGACCTTGGTTGAAACAAGTACCTCAGGAAGACAAATATCTGAACCCAAAACGATTTGCTATATACTACCCTAAATTGGTGAAAAGTATCAAGCGTGGCGATCAGGTAAGCAATTTAATAGAAAATTATCTCGATAGAGTGTAGGTGTTTTTCAAATGTCATAATACATTTCACGTATTTTACCCGTCGTTACCTGGGAGAAAAAAGAAAGAAAAAAAGAAAAAGAATACTTTGGTTTCGCAATCAAACGAGCTTACACACAGTGCCTCACCTAAACTGGCAAGGAATGTTAAAGTTGGTGATCTGGTAGCGCCCACTTTATGAAATTCTTGATATTCCTGTTTCGACTCTTTCTCCGATATGAATGAACCACCTCAATATGCCGGCCAGGTGGTTCCCCTCTTTCTCTTTCCCAAACGTCTCGATCGTTCGAACCTGGTCATCAATGAAACACCTCCTACCGAACGATCGGAACGTAGGTGGTACCGAGTTAACGTAGGATTTAGAGTGTCGGTGGTTCCGGATAGATACTGTTACTCATTGGCGTAGAATATTCCACCACACAAAACTGATATACGCTATAATTATGTTGGCAATTAGAACGAAAGAAAAAAGACAAAATTGCGTGGGATTATTGTTTCACGTAGCACAAGTCTGATTACTAAACTGCGGATTTTTATACATTTATAGAACATTTCAAAATGTGCAAATGCATAGAATACACAAATATATAAAAATATATCAAATATCCAAAGTTACTACTAGATTGAATACTATAGACTACTAGATTGAATACAATACTAGATTGAAATATCTAACAAATGAGACAATTTTCTGTCCTATTCTTTTAATTGTGTTATAGAGATATGCATTTGCATAAGAATCCGCAGTTTACTAATTGCTTTCGAAAGACTACTGAATGAATTTTTGCCGGCCGTTCGATACATCGGAACGCAATATATTTTTCAGATTCTATTTCTCACGACCTCCTCAGAGCCATATAAAGCAACAAGACCCTTCATCAAGATCCACGACAAGTTCATAACGATTCCTCTCACGGACTACAACACGTTGTATATGTTTTATAAAGATCTGTTGATGAAGTATCACGGAGTTGATCGCAACATCGATGTCTCCTCAATGGCTAAGATGTCCGTGGGCATTCCGTTGGAATTTATAAGAGACGCGGTGAAAAATGTCCTAAATCTTCATCGAAGGATCACGTTGAAGATCAAACCATTAACCGTGTCGGAGATTATGGAGGAAGTGTTGAAGTATCAGCCTCCTCAAGCGAAAACGTTGTCTGAATTAACGAAATTTGAAAATCGTACGCCGCTTGGTAAGAAGAGGGCCAGGTTGTTGGCTACGGAGAAAGCAGCACGCGAGCGTATTAAAAAATTACAGAAAGCTCGTAGATGAAACAACTGTTAAAAGAGAACGAGCATAAATTATGATATTAAACAGAAAAGATCATGATAATAATTTTCTATTCTGCAAAGAACCCTTCACTCAGAGAGGAAAGGAATGGAAATGATAGAAACCTGCCAGGTAAAACGTGGGATGTAGGCGCATTAAGAGACAAGGCTGTTGTAGCACTTTTAACGAGTATCCTTTTTTTACGATGAAAATACTGCATTGGTTGGTAGCTGTTGCACAATCGAGAAAAGTTAAAGTTTAAGATAAATTAGAAGGAGAATGATCCGAGATGGACATACTGGATGTAAGTATCCCTGTACATATAATGTTCCAAGACAGTGACCTTTCCGGGAGAAACGTCGAAGAAGCATGATCATCGATTGAGCGATTCCTTCTTTCTTTCGTATCACGATTCGCCAACGTTCGTGTCCGGACGTGAAACTGGTTTTCGTCTTCGTGGGATGCTAAAAACGATCATCGAAAAACAGGAGACAGATATAGCGACGAATATCGTAAAAGACTTTATAAATTCGCTTATATTATAGCTTCCGTTCATGAACTTTTAAAGAATATACATATACATATATCACTAAGGATATCCTAATTTAAAATTGAACCTTCACACAAGTTTTATAGAGAACTTTTAGGATACAGCTTGGTCAAGTCAAAAATAAAATGAACGTACCATGAATTGAATGAATTTAATAGTCGCTGGATGTATTATGTATATTCAATCAACTTTACTGGAATACTCTCCACAGATGTAGAGTATTAAATAAAATTAAAAAACTAATTAAAGCTTTAATTAGAGATACACATTAATTATTGAAACACTTTTTTTCTTAATCTCCAACATCAATTCATTTGTACTAATTCATAATTTAATTTAATTCATCAATGGATAAATGAAAATCCTAGAAATAATACACTAAGGATTAATAAAAGCGTAAAAAAGACGTAATTGTTTGCCGCAGGACAGGGATGCTAGGGATTAGAAGCACCTCCGAAATTCATTGTCAGAGGTTTCTACATATATACACGTACCTATGGCAATATGTGTCCCTTTGATCCGGGTTTTGCGGCCCCTGCGGCTTCTCTTCGCGCGCGGCACACGCACACGCGGCTGGTACGTCGTAGCACTCACGCAGGCGCACTCACGCATCCAACCCACGTTGCCTGTTGCACGCAGGCAACACACGTAACGCCGAGAGTAAGCACAGGCGGACCAATCGCACGCTCGCCAAACTGAGAGAGCTGTCACTCGGGCATAGGCGCGGACCCGCTTCAACTTCGAAACTGTCTCTGCTCTGGACCACGCTGTCTGCCACTTTTTTATTCAAAATAGACGAAAGGAACGGCAACACCCACGCCAGTGACGTGTTCGCGAGTACATCTTCTGATGCGGGCTGGTTCGAAGTTTCGCGTTTAGCCCTTTTGCAATTATACCAACGAATTACTTACGCCGTATCGTCTCTTACGGAGAGATCTCGAATTAAACGATCAATCGTATTGTCGTAAACGAAAAAGAAGAACGATCATACAACGACGTCGTGCTAGCACACACTGTGCACGAAACATGCGGTGGGCACTCGTGCCGAGAAAACGTCGCCTCCGCCGTGTCCACACGGTGGGGACTCCGCCGGTGCGTCCGTTTCTCTGTGTCTCTCGGTTTCCACATAGCATAGCCATGTATGGAACACGGGACGACGTTCTCTCTCCCGGCCCTTACGCCCACTTGCACCGCTGCCGCTGTTGCTCCCGTACCTATCCGCCTCGTTCTCATAGTCCAGGACAGGTATCGTCGAATCGTCACTGTTACAGGTTGCCCGCTTCTTTGACGTTGCCCGTCAACCTTGTCTTTCTCGTCCACTGTCCAGGGTACTCGGACTAGGGGCCTGGTACCGAGATCATTCACAGAGCAAAATCGAAGACAGCGTGTCGCGGCATTTTCGAATCCGGCGCGCATACTCGAAGAACACGCGGCAAGCGAAATCTTCTATGATTTTACAATTTATGATTTATTCTCTGGGTTGATTTAATAGGATACAGACTCAAGAAGAAGTAGGAATACAGAAAGAAAAATCTGCAAATAGATATCATCTAAGGCGTAATCTTAGGAATGAGGACTGTATTTTGACGAAAAAATATAATATTAATAATTAGATTTATGAATATGATATTCCGGCTTACCAAATCTAGAATCTTCTTTATTCAATGTTCTATAGTATTGGATTTATTGTACATCTTTAAAGTAGTTTGTTTGTCATTCTTAGCTGTTTAGCATAACCACTAGCAATTTCACAAGCGATGTTCACGTGCGACCATGCTTCGTCTGTTTATACAAGGCGTTCTGGAAGACGGAGAGAGGATAAGGAGGGAACGAGACTCCGAAGGTCTGCGGGATCTTCATGAAATGCTTTTTGATACTGGAAATCGGTCTGTCGCTGTTACGAAATCACGTAAAACCGGGCCTTTACGCCCACGCATGTAGGACTAGCGTAGTTGCGGTGAAAGAAAGTTCGATTTCTTTAACGAGCCATATGTTTATAATGTATCAACCGGAAAGTAGAATTGGGTACTATATACGGACAACGTTAATATCTTTTTTAATGTTAATAAACGCGTTTCAGTGTAATATAAGATTGCTTGACGATAATCCTGTAAAGATAATATTTATGTGATACGTACTTGAGATGAAAAATGATAGTTTTTACGAAGATAAGTACTAAATAGTTCGTATAATGTTATTCATGTTCCATTAAGGTTTTTTTCTCTTTGCTCCGCTAATTTCTTCGCCTCTGTTAAGCGAGATTCTTGAATTCCAATTTTCCATTGCATATTATTTGCGATTACATTTTAATGTTGCAAGATTTTTTTAAATAAAATTAACGGAAATTTCCGGTATAAATACTATAAAAGTATAATGGTAGTAGACTAGAAAATGGTCATTTTTGTTCAATCAAAGAATCTAAAAATAAAAGATAATTAAAAAGCTAAACTGAAATAAAATGTCACAGGTGTTCGAAAGATTCTTGCGTAACTTTAATAAAAATTATAATGTTAGAAGAAAAAATAATATTATTACAATAATTACCAACAATGGTTACTTCTGAAGAGTAAAGCGGAAAGTAATACAATTCTACGAAATCCAGCTATTCACACGATACTACTGAAAGGACCGCAAATACTTGTACAAAAAACTGCATCGACTGAACCGGCTACATCGGAGAACTAGTTGATCGACCTTTACTTGTAACTTTACGTTTCTGTACTTTTACGTCCAGATACAGGAAAAAAGAATAGTTCTGAATCATTCTTAAAAAACATTCTTAAATAAAAGCATATTTAACTTGGAATAATATACTGGAATAATTTCATCATACAATTTAGTTACCTACGCAATATTTTAGTAAAAGAAATATTAAACATTTTATTATGCATTCTCGTAGTCACATGTAAAATTATTACAATACAATAAAATTAATTCTTGATTATTTAGTAATAATGTCTATTGGTTGATTATTGCATCTTAATTAGTATATTCTTCATGGAGAATATGCAAATATAATTTTTAAGTTATACAGTAGACTCATCCATTAAATATATATAGTCTTTCACATCGTTTATATATCTCCGCAGAAATTTATAATCCCTTTTTACATTCATTATCAACTTTTTAATATCTTTCTCTCTGTAAAACAGTTAAGTTATAGTAAAACCATCTCTTACATCGTCTATTAGATACTTTTAGAACTGACCTCACGGAACCTATAAGACAATGGACGGAGATATTTTGAGATTCAATCTTATCGAACGGTTTGATATCTATCGTAATCTCCAGTACAATGCTCCCCGTTTTAGTTTGTGATACGAAAGATATGCTAAAATAAAAGAAAAATGTATATACTGCATCAGACATAAAAATAATACAGTTCGAATCATTTTTACCTATCGTGAGTTATTTCCATCAAATTTAGATCGTTCAAGCGCTTCAAATCGAACATAAAATCCATTGCTAACTTTACTTCCTCCGAAATGTAATCTAACATCGGTAAAATATCCTTACGATTTTTATATAAGTCCAATAATTTTGTTATGTCTAACTTTTCTAAAATCATTCTATGAACTATACTTATTAATGCATCCGCATCATCTAATAAACAAAGATATTTTTAAACAAATTGCATTAAATATAAATTAATACTCTTTTCATTAATTCGCTTTTTGGGACTCACCTGCTAATCGAGAAATTAATTTAATCTCTTTAATAAATTCATTATTTATTACATCACAAGGATCCCGTATAAATATTACTACTAACAGTGAACACGATATGAAACCAACAACAAACATACTTTTTTCGATATTTTCGTGGTATACTTCCCAAATAATCTCGTTACTAAAAAGGGCATTTCAAGAATTATATGATGCAATATCGATGAAATATTAGAAAATATTAAATTCATTGAAATACCTTTTCGCACAATCTTTCAACTCGTTCATTAACGCAGAAAAAGGATCCAATTCAATTGCAACATCTTCTTTGCAAGAAGTATGAGGTTCCAAACTTAGTTGCAATTTATCGTTTGAATAAGATTCATTATTTACTTCCATTCTGTGTGTATCAATTAACTTATCATTATCAGCTTTTGGAGTACTTTCATGAATAGCTCTTATATTTGATAAAGAACATTCTATGCTTTGATTTTCTAAATTGGAATTGTTCAAACGTAAATCTTGATCATTTTCTTTGTTAACGGGCGTCGAAGATAATTTTTCACTATCATTTACTGTTGAAGACGATAAGTGTAAAATTTGAGACTCTGTACTATTATCTCTCACATCCGGCAATTCCAGCTTCTGGATTTCACCTGTTTGCACTTGATCCTCTTGTTCAACCTTTGAATTCTCTGGTGCACCATTTAGAGATGTACGTTTTATCAGAAATGTGCAAGATTTCCGCACATTTTCTTCTAATACAATTCCTTGACAATCCTCAAGATTTAAAGTACTTTTACTATTCCCATTTTTTGAAAGGCAATTTGCTTCTATCTTAACTTCCTTATTGTAACTAACATTCATATCTGTATCTGTCAAATCATCCAAACAATTAAATGATGGTAATGATGGAATTGATTCTAATACTTCCACATTTTCATTAAAAAACATATCGCTTTTATCCGTTAAGCATTCCCTATTATAATCTCTATTTTGTAAACATTCTGTATTATTCGAAACGCTACATACATTATTTTCCTTGTTATTTATATCAAGAACATCATTGTTAATTTCTGAAATGTTATTTTCTTTGTTGCTGATTGTAAAAGTGTGATTACTATTTGATGGTTGAATTGTATATGTTCTTCTTGGATGTGATGTAATTATTTGTGTGCATTTAACTGGTGAGTGTTTATCTTTATCTAACTCAGAATTTACAGCGGAAGCATCATTTGATACAGAGTTAAATGTAGCACAAGCTATCTTTGTGTTATTTTCTCTCAAAGCTGAAGCAAAAGTATCTTGTTGCACTGACTCATGCAAGGGCATGCTAGGTGTAATATTTGCAGAACTCTGAACTTTAATTGGAGTATACTTTTCCAGAACATTATTTTCTACACTTTTTGGAAAATTGTCTTTATTCAAGGTTGTATCTGAGTTTAATAAACAAGGAATTGCTATAGTAGCAGTAATATCTTTTAAGACATTATCTGTACAGGTTGAAAAATCTGGAAGGTTTCTATTTTGAACACTATCAGGTAATGCCGATTGTCTATCTTTAGTAAAATCTGTGTCAAAATCTTCAGGTTGAGATTCTGCTGTTGTTACACCTTCATTATCATTTTCATTTGATTCAGAATATACAATTATCTTTCCTTCCATATTACCCCTTTTATTAAGTGATGGTAATACATCTGTAAATGTCACAGAATTATCATGAAAAATAATAGTTTTGTTTGATAGTAAATGACTTCTACTATTGTCAAACGTAGAAACAGAAGAATTTGATTGGGTGGTAGGTACATTTTGTGTAGCTATCTGTAAATTATTCTGGTATATTCTAGGTAAAGTTGTTATAGCTGTGGTAAATTCCATTGACTCGTTATTACAAATTCTAGTTTTACTATCATTTGCTTGTGTTTCATAAACATTTGAGTTAATTCTTAGTTTTTTAATACTACTTTCTGGACTACCAAGATTAGTTGCATGTTGTCTATGATTTCTTTTTCCAGAATGTATATTAACTGGGACTACATTAGTCATTTCTAAAGATGTATTTAATAATTCAGTTCTTTCATCCTGTCTTGTAATATTATATTTACATTCCAATGGTTCTTGTATCATTGGTAATCTGTCAGGAGATTTATAAACGGTTGTTTCTACAACTTTAGTAATATCCATTGATACATCACGAAAAGTAATTGTTCTATTCTCTTTATCATTTGAAACACAATAATTTATACTATTACTACTTGGTTCTAAATTACATATAGAAGGTGGTACTACTGTAGTCATTTCCATTGAAACATTATGAAATCTTTTAGTTTTATCATCTTCACTACACATGGCTGCCTTTGGATTACTAATATTATTATTAAGTTTAATGACAGATGGTAAGGCTCCAGTTAATTCCATTGGCATATCTTGATTTATTAAATTCTCTGTTACATTGGGTTTGTTAAATTGCGGGAAGTTTTGTGCACTTGATGGTAAAACAAGTGTTGTTAATTCCATTGATACATCTTTAATCTCTTCAGTATCCTTACTATAATGTGTACCAAAATACATGTTACTGGGAACAACTTCAGTCAAATCCATATATATATTCTGGACAGATGTAGATGTAGATGTATTTAATTCATTATGATGAAAATTATTTACATTTGATTCTGATAAGTCTGACACTTTTTCAGTTAAGTTTCTATCGGGATCTTCATACACGATAATACTCTTTGATATGTGGTTATCATTTTTCAACTGTAAATCAGTCAAAAAAGTAGACTCAGTTTCTTGAACAACTGCATCATGAAGTGTAACTAATGGTTCAGTCAGTAACATTTCATTTTGACAATTTACATCTTCAATTGTATTTGCAATGTGTGAACTATATTCTTCAACATCAACATTTTCATTTGTTGCTTTATTACAACCAAATTGCACATTATTTTCATGAATATTATCAAAAATATTTTCTTTATATACACTTTCAGTCTCAGATTCTTTTTGATTAGAAGAACATGGTACTTTGAGATTACTTAAATCATGCTCTTCATATGTATTATCCCATACAGTTCCTTGCTCCAAGGAATTGCAAAATTCTCTGTACAATGAATTTTATACCATGAATTAACAAATCAACTACATTATTGAAATTCATTAAAAAAAATTATAAGCAGCAAGTAACTCACTTGACATGTTTTTTTTCTGCAAAACTAACACGTCTTTTAATCTTTGCCGTTACAGTAGGACTACTTTCATTGGATGAGCTATTAAAGTTTAAGTTCTGCAGAGGATGGCGTGGTTTGGGAGGCTTAAGTATCTAAGTATGTTACAAAAATAACAGTGGTATTTAACAAAGTTTCAAGATAACAGGATAAACTTATAATCAAACTTCAAAATATTAATTAATTAAATAGTGTGTCAAATTCAAACAACCTTAGTACATAACTTATGGCATAATATACACAAAGCCGCAATAACAGTATACTACAGAATCAACATTAATATTATTTACTTGTCCTACAAATATTTTTTGAATATCAGTATACTTACAGAAGATCGCCTTGAACTGTTTGTAGTAGATTTGGAGGGAACCCTGCAACATAAAAGAATATATTAAAGAATATCTTCAAAAAGATCTTTATTGATAAATTATAACTCATGCATCAGTATTTTATAAAATAATTCAGAATGCAATAATTAAATGAAGTACCGATTTTGAATACTGATGAACAAATAATTGAAAAATTGCAAGGTTAAATAGTATGAAGCCTAATTTATGTCAATGCTACTTTATAACGTTTAATATTCATAGTACACCAATCTTTTTATAAAAGATAAACAGTAAAGTACATCGATAGGGAAAACATTTAATAACAAATGAAATAATGCTCACATTTCATTATATTAAAATTTTGTTTAATTCAAATTCAAACTCAAAAATTTCGAAGGCTTCCACTCTCTAGTAACGGTAACGATTACCAACTCTATTAATGTCAAACTGCACTTACTACTGCGATGCAGTTTTCATGAACTGTTGGTAAGTTTCGCAGATTACGATATCGCTATAAAGCATTGAAATGAACTTGAGGATCGGCTCTTATCAAAGCATAAATAAATTGTAATCTACGATTACGACCTACGACCAATGATAAGTCGCCAAATACGTGATTCCATTTAGTGACGCTTACAAAAATATATTTACGATTAAATATCCGTTTGAGTTACAAAGTCATAATACATTAACTATGAATCTATTTTAGTCAATATCCAAATAAATAGTACGAGGTATTTTATGATTCAACAAGGGAGATAACGCAGTGTATAAAAATCTCTTAAACGCAAACATTAATCTGCCTCGGTAGCACTGTTAATTAATTTTGCTGAGTGATTGACAGTAAGAACAGCTGATCAAACGGGATATAAAAAGCCAGGATTTATTAACAATGGAAGGAGTCGCTGTCAAAGTAATAATAAAAGCACCGAATCAGCAGATAAAAGATCAAATCGTAAATTGTGATATTGGGTGGACCGTTCGCCAATTAAAAGAACATTTGTCCGATGTTTATCCTAGTAAACCAGTGAGTTTTATTTCGTCTATTTTATGAATCTCACGTCATGTGAAATTTTGTGAAAGTTGTATCCTTAGTGAAAGCAATGTATCATTAGCATCACTACACGACATACAAGAAAAACAAAAAAATATTGCGAACGCTTCCCTTTAAGTATTCTTAGAAAGCTATAGTGCGTTATCTATTAGAGATAATACGTTGATATTTTTATGAGTTTAATGATGATAATTTAATTATCAGTAATAAGATGATTATATCTTATTACTTGTCTGTAATGATTAATTTTTTATTCGAAATCAAGAACTAGTAAAAATATTGTGTAAGAAATAACATGATAATGAATTGAACATATTTGTAGGAACGAGCAAGTCAGAAACTTATATATTCAGGACAATTATTAAATGATTCCACATGTTTAAAAGATGTGTTAAGACACTGTAATGGGCAAGAAGATCAAACCTATATAGTTCACTTAGTCTGTGCTTCACAAAAAACATCAACAAATAAAATAACTGAACAAGTTGTGGAAAATACAAAGACAATTTCTATTGCAAGAAGTACAGTGGAAAATACGAGATTAAATAATACAAATAATATACAGAATCAAAGTCAACATATTACTAATGTTGCTACGCAACATACTCCGGCACAATTGTATTCTACACTACAATATTTTGATCCACGAAATAGTCAACAAATGGCTTGGATGCAACAAGCATATACCCATTATTTTACACAATATATGCAACTGTAAATGGCATTCTTATAACTTATTTTAATGTTTGGAAATTATATATAATTTATAGTGAAAAGGAATATTTTATTATAGGATGGCAGCACAAGGAATACAATTACAGACTAGCATTCCATATGTTCAGCAAATGAATGTCAATACAAATGATAATGTTCAAAATCCATATACAAATAACACAAATAATAATAATAATAATAATAATAATAATAATAATAATAATAATAATAATGTAGGTGATGAGCAACAACAACCTGCTGCTCAAGAAGCTGATGTTAATGGAGGAAATAATGGTGCTGGAGAAGACGGTGCATTTAACAGAGATTGGCTAGATGTTTTTTATATGCTGTCCAGAATAATTCTTTTTTTCACTTTAGTATATTTTTACTCATCTCCTCTAAGATTTCTTATTGTTACGTTTCTTGGCTTTGCAATGTATCTGTAAGTTAATATATACAAATATTATGTTTACATCTTTTATATGCAAATATATACAATGAAGTGAATATTTCACAGATATCAAGGTGGTTTTTTCCGGGTACAACCTATTCTATTACCTGAAAATAATAATGGTAGAGGAGATCGGGTGGATAACAATAACCAAATATTACAAAATGAAGCAATAGGTCCACAACCTGCACAGCAACAAAATGGTCAAGTGCCAGCTGTACAAGCAGAAGCAAGAACAAATGCAAATGAAGAACACGAAGAGGAAAGACCTGGTGCACTTGCTTTTACCTGGACATTTTTCAGTACATTTTTTGCTTCACTTTTTCCAGATCAACCAAATGTTATTTAATTTTAACAAATGTCAGTTTCTTACACTTAACTTTGTTGTAAAATTAATTTTCTTTGTTTTACATATATTTTTAAAACAAGACATTAAATCTGATGAGGTGGTCTCTCTTTACATATATACTTAATAAATATTGATATCAAGAGAAGCGTTATTAAGAATCCTAAAAAGGACATTTTTGAGAAAAAGAATTTCAAAAAGATTTTACAAATTTTCCAAGTATAAAAATCTTGTATACAATGATAAGTATATATAGATATACATATTAAATGTACACATAAACTGAATAGCATTTTTTATAAATACTGTTATTCATATACTTCTAATAATTTTATGCATGTATTACTTTAATTTCATTGAGACTACCTCAGGGTCTATAAACAAAATAAATTTATTGAAAAAGTAAATCATCCCAAATTGTTTAGAATTTGTTGTATAATAAATTTTCTGTTTTTCTAGTTCTATAAAGGTACAACGAGAAAAGTATATACTGTGTATATAAATAAAATTATTGTAGAGCTTATAAGGTGTTGATAAATATAAATACCAAAAATAAATTATGAGTTTTTATTCATAAAAACAACAATCCTGTTATCAATTGATTTTCTGTGATTTTTATTGTGAACGAATTTAAAAAGTTCGCTTTCTAATTTACTAGATACATGTTTAAACCTTGTTTTATAAGATATATACATATACTACAATCTGCATGCATAATTTAGGTTTTGATTAGGTTTCCAAAAATTCAAAATATAGTAAAAGCATTTTATGCATTTTGCAGCAAGACTTAATACAAAGCTTAACACTCCTTATTAATTCTGATAAATCCTCATATAAATCTCTCTTATAAATTACATGGAGGGGAAGTATGAAATTTTTCATAAAATATGTATGAATGTAGTGAAATTGGTAGATTGGGAAGAATAGCAAGGAAGTAGTTAGTATGAAAATGAGAAAATTAAACGTTTTTAGAATGATTTTACTATATTTTGAATTTTTAAAAACCTAATCGAAACGCAAGTTACTCTTGCAAGTTGTAGAAAACTATTTCTGAGTTACAAGCTGTTTTTGTCAGTGAGACATTACCTTTACAGCATACATTCAATATGTTTCCCCTTCGCCGGCTTACACACGATAATTTTATACATTAAACATTTCGTAACTCTGAAAATAATGGGTTTTTAACTCATGTTTGTTAAGACTTTTGTGTTTGTTTTTTGTTTGTCCCGAACTCTTTTTGTATATTCTACATACACATATGTATATTATTTATATATGTATAATTCGTAAACAAACCATTAAATAAAGATATCCTCAATAAATTATAGAATTTATGTAATTTATTTATTTATAGTTAATAAACTTTTATTAATAAATCAAAAATATGAAAAGGAAATTCTTATAACTTTCATAACCTAATTAATTATGTAGTTAGTTAATATCTTAAATAAATAACAATATAAATAAAATATAAAATAAAAATATAAAATAGAATAAATAAGGCAAATAATATACATACTCTAAGAATTCTAAGAAAAAGATTGCATTATATTAATTTTTTTTTACGTACTATGCACTGTGTATCAATTGTGCGAAGAGTAAAAATTCCTTTGCATACATGTTTCTAAAATATTAACAATTAAATTATTTACATTAAACAAAAGGTTGGGTATTTAATTTAAGAGACTATTTTTATTTAAAAGTTATATCTAATTAATATAAAAAAAATATCTATAGTAATAAAAGTCCCGGCACATTGTATTATAACCCTATTCATACATTTCAAGGTCTGCGTATATTTTAAACACATGTACTATAGGCGGTATATTAATATTCAAGTACGTAATTTTTTGAAGTCGCAACACTCCTTATAAGTAAATTACATAGAATAAAATAATACATTGTTATTAAAAAACAAAAGTAATATGTGTGTGTATGTGTGTATATATAATAGAAAAATAACATTATGACTTAAATTTATATCTCAATAGGCAGTATTTAACAATCAATTTCTACATCAATCACATTAAAAAATGTCTCAACATCGGATGTCTGATGTCATTGGTATACTTAGAGGAGCTAAGGTAGTAGCCGAAGCTGTGATTAAGCATCAAGAAGAGACAGTTAAACACATAGTAAAGACTTCAAGTTTGAAGACTACTGCAGAGAAATGCCTGACAGATAATTTAAAAACATTGAATAATATAAAACTAAGTAAGGTTCCTGTAAGTTTCAAAAATAAATATAGATTATTAATACCTTTTTCTAATATGGCAAACGTTCTTGTAATATAACAATAATTATCTTATATGGTGACTACTAATATAAATTAATTTTACAAATAAATATTATAATTTCCTGTACAGTATAACATGTATACAGGTTCAAATAACAAAAGAATTTAAAGAAGTGACAGAACGAATAAATGTTGTTGAAAAGGGTATAATAGAATTTTTGAAATTAAAAACTAAAGAAGTGGCAGGAATGCCAGCTGATCCAGATAAACCTATAAAATCTACCAAAACTAAATTACATATTTATAATCCTGCTAAAGATCCAAAAGAAATAATAATAGAGATGGATATCCCAAACGTAAAACCTGATAACGAAAATGATATACAAAGTAAACAGGATAAACCATTAAAAAAGTACTCAACTGTGAAAGAAAAAATTGAAACAATTTCCAAACTAGAACATGAAATACCTAAGATTGAACTTTCTGAGAAAGATAAAGCAATTTTGAAGAAATTGGAATTAGAGCATGAAAAAAGCATAAAGAGTCAGAACATGAAACAAGATGTATCAAATACACTAAAAACTGATTTTGAGATATTAGAAAACAAGGCAACAGAAAATATGAAAGTAGCTTTAGAAACTTCTCAAGTTAAACCAAAACCATCTGTTAGACCAAAGCAAACTGTGAGTCTTTTTACATTTTTATATAAATTGTGATAAATGATATGATGCATTTTATTTAAATACATTAATAAATAAATTTTTCTTTCAAAGCTTTCACCTAGTGCAAAAGCACAAAAAGTTCCATCTACCAGATTACAAAGAATGATAAGCTTTGGAACATTAGGAGTGGGTCTTGGTGTTGGTACAGTTGCAGAATATACACGCAGAACACTTGGACTAAAAAAACAAAGTCTTGGAGACACATTTGATAGCCTGTTTCTTACTAAAGCAAATGCAGAAAGAATAGTTTCTACATTATGTAAAGTGAGAGGTAAATATCCTTAATACATTTACTGGATTTTTTGTCAACTAATAGTTACGTGTCTTACATATGTTTATAATAGGTGCAGCTTTAAAAATTGGACAAATTTTAAGTATACAAGATGAAACCATTATAAATCCTGAACTACAAAAAGTATTTGAACGAGTTAGACAAAGTGCTGACTTCATGCCAAAGTGGCAAGTTGAGAAGGTATTAGCCACTGAACTTGGACATGACTGGAAAAATAAATTAGCAACCTTTGAAGATAGACCATTTGCTGCAGCTTCCATTGGTAGTTACCACTTATTTTTATTCTTTTAAATTAGCTTTTTCTTGGAAGGCCAAAGTAATACAAAAACATTTAAAAAAAAAATTCTTCATATCAGAAAAAATATTATAGGCCAGGTACATCATGGTACCTTGTTAAATGGACAAGATGTTGCAATTAAAATTCAATATCCTGGTGTAGCTATGGGTATTCAAAGTGATGTTGAGAATTTAGTAGGCATAATGAAGGTATAAAAATACTTTGATTTTTGTTTTATTTAAGATTATGTAAAAATATATCTAGAAATTTTTACAGGTTTGGAACATTTTCCCAAAAGGTATGTTCATAGATAATTTAGTGGAAGTTGCAAAACGTGAACTTGCATGGGAAGTGGATTATGTAAGAGAAGCAGAATGTACAAGAAGATATAAACAACTTATAGAACCTTATTTAGATTATTATGTTCCAGCTGTAGTAGGTAAATTAAATTGAAAAATTAGCAATTTAAATGTAAAATTGACTTAATTTTATACTTAGATGAACTATCAACGAGTCAAATTTTTACAACTGAAATGGTAGAAGGAATTCCAGTAGATAAATGTACAAGTATGAATATGGAAACAAGAGAACATATCTGCAAATTAATAATGAGTTTGTGCCTTAAAGAATTGTTTGTTTTTCGATACATGCAAACTGATCCAAATTGGTCCAATTTCTTTTATAACCCCAATACAAGACAAGTTTGTATATAAGATATTATTATTATTATCAATAAGTGTACTCTATCTTTGATATTATTAATTATAGTTCCTAATATAATTTTCAGTTAATATTGTTAGATTTTGGTGCATGTCGAGGATATGAGAAATCATTTATGGATAAATACATTGAAATAATCTATGCTGCAAGTGAAGGCGATCGTAATAAAATTTTAAATTTATCTAGAGAAATGGGATTCCTTACAGGATACGAATCTAAAGTACGATATGTATATTTTTTAATAGTTTTAGCTTTAAAAAAGGTTATTATATTAATATTTATACATTTATTGCATTGTATTAATTCCAGCTTATGGAAGAAGCTCACGTAGATGCAGTAATGGTCTTGGGTCAAGTATTTGATAAAAATTCTAAATATTATGACTTTGGTGGACAAGATGTAACTAAACGGTGAGAGCAATATATCATTTAAATTAAATCATTAATAAATAAATAAAATATATAACATATATAATAAAATATATAAATAAATAAATATATAAATTTATTATATAAATATATAAATATATATAAAATAAATATATTGATTACAGGATTCAATCATTAGTCCCAACAATATTGGATCATAGGCTTTGTCCTCCACCTGAAGAAATATATAGTCTACATAGAAAATTATCAGGAGTTTTCTTATTGTGTGCCAAGCTTCAAGTTAAAATAAATTGTCGCGATATGTTTCGCGAGGTTTATGCAAATTATGAATTTGAATAATAATGCTATATAAATTAATGCTTTATACCTTAAACATGTATAGTTAAATCAATATAAACATTTTTACAATCAATACCTTCTATTATTTAGACCTTTAATTTACTCATATACTTAAAGCATTAAATTTGTGTATCTTCTAATTTTAAGTTGTATTCTGATAACAGTTTATTTATTGTAACATGTTTTTGTTTAAATAAAATCTGGGTAATTATATAAGGTACAATTATATCTCTATCAAAAAATATCATAAATACATATTTAATACTGATAACGAATGATACCTTAACCTATTCATCTCTTTGTTCCCATTAATAAGTTATCTTCAACAAATTTCATAAATTAACTGGCGAAATGTCTAATAAATTCTTATATTTTGCATACGGAAGTAATATGTTAACAAAAAGAATACATATTAACAATCCAACTGCAGTACGAAAAGATATCGGATTTTTAAAGGTAAATATACATGGTTAAAGGAAATTTCCTACGCGTTTAGTAAATCCATTTCTATTTTGAATAATTGAAAACAGCAAGATATGTGTTATGCTTTATAAAATTTCATTATTTGCTTTATTATTTATCTAAATACTGAATTATATCAGAATTTCAGATTAGATTTTATAACACACTCAAAGAGATGGGGTGGATGTTCAGCAACAATTGTTCCTACAGAAAATTATATTGTATGGGGAGCAATTTGGGAATTAGATGAATGTAATATGTGTACATTAGATAATCAAGAAGGTGTAGCAGATAAATTATATTTCCCTTTAATGGTTGACATAGAAACACTTACTGGTAAAATATTTAAATGCAGAGTGTATCAGCAATGTAACAATCCTGATAAAAATGTAAAATTGTGTTTGCTACCAAAACACAGGAGACCTTCACCGTTGTATTTGTATGTTATACTTAATTCTATTCCATTTGTTTAAGGTTTATTATATAATTATTAATTATTCTCTTACAGAGAAACAATATTAAAAGGTGCACATGAAAGTCAATTACCACTTGATTATATTAAACTCTTACAAAAAATACCGCATAATGAATATGCAGGAGAATATGATATTGGGTAAGAATAATTATTCATTTTATTATTTTTATTATTCATTAACTCATTGCAACATTAAACAAAATTTTTATTTATGCAGTTAGTTTCATTATGTACAGGCTCTTTACATTTAAATAATTTGGTTTTCATACAAATAGTATATTTGATAAAAAATTATGTATATATCTATAATCCTTTTTCTGCTTATATTTTTCTTACCTGATGTATTACATTTGAACATTGTCTACCCATCTTTTTGTTGAAATTAATATTTTTGGATCACAGCCTTCCCTTGAAAGAAGTCTAGATTTAACGATCTTATGCTTCTTTAAATGTTTCTGGACAGCTGGCTCATTCTCTATTAAATCAAGAGCTGCCTCAAGTGATAATTTATCTGTTTCATACTTGGGTATCCTAATCTTTGTGCAAAGTGCATTATTTATCTAATAGTATACAGAATGATGTAGCATTAATAATGTGTTTATATAAAATTATATATAGTATTAAATAAAGTACTTTGATTTCTAAGAATCACACTGTTATTATTTATATAGTTATATAATAAATAATATAATGTAAATTTATATCATGATAGTGAAGTAATAAATACTTTAAATACTTTGTACTTACTATGATCTCCACTGACATTTTATAATTCATATCTATTTCTGGCCATTTTTGTTCCATAACATCCCTATCTAAGTCCACTTCATTCTTATCTATTAGATGATGTTTTACCTCAGAAAATGCGGACCACAATTCCGAAGCGAAATGTGGTGCAAATGGTGCAAGCATTATAATTTGGACTGCTAATGCACGTTCATATTCACGACTTTTTTTCATGCATTCCACACACACTTTGCGTATACTTAATATTAAAAGAAAAAGACGATTACTGTATCTAAAATTATTAGAATTGTTGATGTACCGCAAGATTGTAATATATACCTATTTGTAAGTCCTTGCATTCTTGATATTGCAATACTAAGTTGTTGAGATCCGATTATATTATAAGTTACAGACTTTAAAAAATAATTTCGACTATCAAACATGTATTCATCATGTTCTGCAAATTTAGAATCAGTAGGTTCCGCCTGAAGCTCTTCTGAAGTTACGCTATTGCGATAATCGTTAAAAGCTTTTACAGTCTTCCATAAACGATTTTGCCAATTTAATATTCCCGGAATGGCTGAATATTATTAATATATACATTATTTGATATATATAATAATTAGTTAAAATTTTTATTACAAAGAGCTTACTGTTATGGTCACAACGCTTATCTGAAGTTGGTGCTTGATCAGCTAATATAAATAATCTAGTTGTATCAATTCCATATTTATCTAAGAATTCAAGAGGATCAATGCCATTATGTTTTGATTTAGACATTTTGTCCCATGAGACAATGACTGGTTCTTTGGTATTCTTTTCTACATATTTTCCTACATGTTCTTCCACTTCATCCGCTTTTAAATATTTCTCTGTCTTTTTTAGCTGATATGTTTTATTAAGTACCATACCCTGCACAAGCAATTGTTTAAATGGTTCTGGAGTAGGTAAAAGTCCTTCTGAATGTAGAAAATGACTTATAAATCTGGCATAATATAAGTGCAGTACAGCTGAAATTATAATATTATTAATTTGAGATCTTTAAATATATATATTTTATATCTACAAAGAATTTAAATATTAGATACTTACCATGTTCTTTTCCACCTATATACAGATCAATAGGAAACATTTCTTTTGCTTTATCAACAGCAAACATCTCTTTCATATTTTGTGGGTCAATGTATCTCAGATAATACCATGAACTATCTACAAATGTGTCCATTGTATCTGATTCTCTAACTGCTTGAGCTCCACATTTAGGACAAGAAGTATTTAACCAATCCTTAGTTTCACACAATATAGACTTTTTATTTGAAGATGAAAATGTTATATTTGGTAAAATTACAGGAAGGTCATTGCGTGGTACTGGTTGGATACCACAATTTGAACAATAAATAATTGGAATTGGTGTACCCCAATACCTCTGTCTAGATATTAACCAATCTTGCAATCTTGAACCAACAAGGTATCCACCAATTTTCCACTTTCTTGCTTTAGATAATATTTCTGATCTTTTGTTTTCTTGTTCTTCATAACTTCTTATCGAATGCCGTACAAATTCAATCCCAACTATTTCAGAAAACTGATAATCATCTATTGATGCAGACGGTATACCAAGATAAGTATCTCTATGAGTTGGAAATGCAACTTTATCTGTTACAAATACTGGCAATTCATTTCCATTGAATGGGTTTAATACTTTAACATCTATGATTTGAATTCCTTCTGCCACATCTCTACAATACTCTGGTCTATTTAATAAGCTTTTTGGAGATATTGCAATAAACTTTGCATATTCAATAAATTCTGGATAATTAGTCCAAATATTTACTGTTTTGGGATAATTTGGGATAGTTCCCATCAACTGTAATTCAAAGCTGGTACCACTGCAGTCACCTATCCAATTTTGTTGGATTTTTTTGACATCTTTCCATTCTGTCAATGTTGGATCATCTAAACCTTGAGACAATGATCTGATATGATACAAAATAAATTAGTTAAATACTATTTGTAATTCTTATTATATATTTCAATGTTCTTTAGAGATTGTTAAATTCTAATATACCTACTTAGCAAATGATGTAGTCCTAACAAACCACTGATTTAGCAACCTTTTTTCTACTTTTGTGCCTGATCTCCAAGAGCAATTATTTGCATCAACTTGTTCCTCTGCTAATACAGTTTCATCAACAGGATCCCAATTAACAAATGATTCTTTCCTATAAACCAAATCTTTGTCAAAAAGTTTTAAAAATAATTCCTGCGTCCACTTATAATATTCACGATCACATGTAGCAAATTCTCTATTCCAATCAAAAGAATAATTCAATGATTTTAATTGATTTCTCATCTTTTTAATGTTATCGTATGTCCACACAGCAGGATCAACTTGTCTTTCAATTGCAGCATTCTCAGCAGGTAATCCAAATGCATCCCAACCCATTGGATGAAGGACATTATATCCTGAAATAAAAGAGAAAAGTGTGTCAATAAAAAATTATATGAATAAACCAAACAATATATATAATTACACTTAAATTTACCTTTCATTCTATAAAAACGAGCAACTGTATCACTTATTGTATAAACCCTTACATGACCCATATGAAGTGTTCCAGAAGGATATGGGAACATTGATAATACATAAAACTTTCTCCTTGTACTATCTGCATCATCATATTGATGTAAGTTAATTTTATCTTTCCAATGTTTCTCTATATCCTTTTTTATTACATCTGTAACTTCTGCATTCTAAAAATATAATCAATGCTTTATGCATTATAGTAACAATACCAATTTATAACACTACAGACATGTATATTTTTTTACTAAATAGAGAACATACCGAAAATTGGTTTATGCCGGTCGAAGCGTATCGGTAAATGACATTTTTTAAGAATATATTACTTTTATAATATGATGCAAATGATTCTCTAATCTTCATTTTTAATTAAATTATTTAAATACTTATTTAAATATTCTACAATTAAACATGAAACATTCAACTTGTGCTTAGTATACACGATCTTATAGCAAGTTGCCATATTTATTAACTACTTTAAAGTAACTTCATTTTACATTTAAATTATTTTAATAAAATTATATGTAAAGCGAAGCGATATTTGTAAACAAATAATATTTTTAAAATATGATTTTATCATAAAATAATGTAATTTCAATCTTCATTTAGTAAATTTTGTTTTGCTGGGAGCTAAAACTTCCGCTTGGTGGTGCTGATTCTTTTTCCGGTCTATGCCTTGTAAACAAGTTCGTGAGTATTCTTTTAAGTTCGAAATCCAATTAAAATCTCAACATCTTGAAATAATATTTCTCAAAGTAATAGAAAATTGTTGTTATTTATGTTTTTAAGTGTAATTAAATAATATGATTGTAATGTTATAATATAACAAGTAAAGAAATATTTTGACATTAATCAGGTTATCTTTGTCTCATATGTTTTAATTTCAATTAATGATATACCTTTTCTAATAGTAGGATCCATAATAATTATATGAGTATTATAAAGTAATATTAAAGTTACAAAAATTTTATTTGTGAAGGAAATTTAATGTTTTGTTTATACTTAGTAATAATACTGTTTCCAACCTATTATACTAATCTTAAGTTTATAAAGTGTATTTTTACAAATCTTTTAAGAAACAAATTGTATATAATTTAGTATTTTTGTTTCAGTTCAACCATGGGTAAGAGAAATAATATGATCCCTAATGGACATTTCCATAAAGATTGGCAAAGATTTGTTAAAACTTGGTTTAACCAACCAGCCAGAAAATTTCGTCGTAAACAAAATCGTATAAAGAAAGCTCGTGCTGTTGCACCAAGGTAAATAGCATACGTTTATTTCATTTTTATTTCTGTTGTCCATTTATGTAAATTAACTTCAATAGTATTTTATTTTAATTTAAGACCTGTGAAGCTTCTGAGGCCTATTGTTCATTGCCCAACATTCCGTTATCACATAAAAGCTAGGGCAGGCAAAGGTTTTACCTTAAAAGAACTGAGGGCTAGTGGTTTAAATAAAAAATATGCTAGGACTATTGGAATTGCTGTAGATCCTAGAAGGCGTAATAAATCAGTCGAGTCTTTACAAAGGAATACTCAAAGACTGAAAGAATATAGATCCAAATTGATTCTTTTCCCACTGACTGTAGCCAATGTAAGTAGAATATAGTAAATTTAAAACTATTAAAGAAAGACTACATTCTAATGTTATTTATGAAAATAGCCTAAGGGTGATGATTCCACTAAAAAAGAAGTGAGCCTTGCCACTCAAGCTAAAGGAGAAATCATGCCAGTGAGACACCAAACGCATGCTAAAGCTAAGGCCCGTGTCATTTCTGAGGAAGAAAGAAAGTTCTCTGCATACGTAACTCTCCGTAAAGCTAGGGCTGATGCCAGACTAGTAGGAATTCGCGCAAAACGTGTAAAAGATGCAGCTGAAAATCCAGATGAAGTAACTAAAGTTGCTAAAGACAAGAAGGCTAAGAAATAATGTGGAACTTCATGTCTTTGTATAAATATAACAAATAAATTCTCTAATGAGAAATAAAATTTTCTATTTGTTTTTATTTTATACTATTTATTGAATATATATATATATATATTATACAATGAAGACATTTTATTTGCCATTAGTATTTGTATAAAAATATAATGCATTTATTATATGTATATGACAATATCAGAGAGGAAATTTTTCTCTGTGACTTCTGACTAGTGACATTTGAGTGTTACTAGTCTAGCATGAATTTCATTGGCAGGCGTGTGACGCGAAGCCACTTCCGGGGTGCGGGGATCATAGTCATATGAAACTTGACTTAGTGATGTATGTCAAAAAGAGAAAGTAAACCAATTAACCTATTGCATTTAGTTTCAGGACAACAAAAGTCCTGACTTTTTTCTCTAAGAGGGAGAGACGCAGTAATAGAAAGTACTATTCCAACTTCTAACATTCAGTATCATGACTATAAAGCAACGATTTTATGTCATGTGTAAACGTACCCATTACACTAATTTACTTTTACTAGAGAAAAAATTTCCTTACTGCTCTTACTCAATGAAAATAAGATTGCGCTTGGGCAATTACAACCAATTATCGATCTGACCCTAAAGTACCACTTGCCCGTGTTCTCCGCTCCCCGGAAATGATTTTACACCTCCCGGTGGAAGTATAATCTCCCCAATGAGATGAGGCAGAAAACAGAAGTATTATTCGAGTTTTATTAGTCGGCAACTAATAGTTGCAGTTGTAGCAATGAAATTTTTTTTATGTTTACTGTCTTGTCTTGTGGAACAGACCATAAAAGTTTATGTTCAGTCTTTATATATATATGTCGGTCCTATTTACATGGTACTCTAATTAATGGTACTCTCTATTTAATCGCGAAATAAAAATCTTTTCACAGTTCTTTTTCCTGTTTTTATACTTTAATGAGTTAAGTTGTACTTAAAGTAGCACTATCATTTATAGTTTTTTTTTGGTATAAATATTGGTAGCACTTCAATACTTTAGTTCATTTCGTAACTAGATTTGAATTTTAAACACCGAATCAGGACAACGGTTTTCGGTTCATGGCATTTATCAAATATTATCTTTCGTATATATTTTTCACATTATATTGTCTTAAGTTTTAAAATAACTAAATATCAAGCAAAATTTATAGTTACGAAAGATGAAATCTGCGTAAGTTTTATTATTTCTTAATCAGTTTATAATTGAAGTCAAATAAAATTTAGCTATTTTCAATATTTTATGACTATTACTTTCTATAATCTTTTAATGTAAAATTTAATTATTTGTTATTAATTAATTGTTTGGTACTATTAAAGTTATTTTGTAATGTAGAATAATTGAAGCTATTCATGGTATGTTAATATTTTAGACGTGCGAAACCACCAGGTTCAGCTCGTAAGCCACCAAACCGTCCAAGAGGTAATAATATGGTATCCAAGGATCCTGTTCAAGTTTATTGTCGTTTAAAGCCAATGCAACATCCAGCTGATGTTTCTTGTATGAAGCTTATATCTGATACAACTGTAGTTATTACACCACCAGAATCAGCAATGAATTTTCGTAACTCTAGCAACAAGGAAATTCAAACAACATTTAGTCGTGTATTTTCACCAGATGCAACGCAAAAAGAGATTTTTAATATAGTTGCTCTCCCATTAGTTGAAAATGTTATTCGAGGTAGAAATAGCCTTCTATTCACCTATGGAGTAACAGGAAGTGGTAAAACATATACTATGACTGGTGAACCACAGGATGCAGGCATAATGCCTCGTTGTCTTGATGTTCTGTTTAACAGTATTGCTAATTATCAGACCAAAAAATTTATTTTTAAACCAGATAAATTAAACGGTTTTGATATACAAGGTGAAGCTGATGCAATGCTTGATAGACAAAATGAACTTCATGCTGGACTTATGTTACAGAGAAATGGAAAATCAGGCAAAGTGTAAGTACAAGAATATGTGATATGCTTTATGTAATGTAAATGGCTTTATTAATAATTGATGGTTTTCACAGGAGAAAAGTAGAGAGTGATAGTGAGAGTAATCCAATGATTGTTCGTGACATAAATGAATCACAAACAGTACAAGTGGATCAAGACAATGTCTATGCTGTATTTGTTACATATGTTGAAATTTATAATAACAGTGTATATGATTTATTAGAGGATGAGGATATTAGAAACAAGTATAGTATCATTACTTACACAATTCAAATATTCTTAATTTCAAATAATATTTTAATACTGAGAAATAACTTTTAGGGTATTACAGAGTAAAATAGTTAGAGAAGATGGTAATAAGAATATGTATGTGCATGCTGTAACAGAAATTGAAGTAAAAAGCTCAGAAGAAGCATTTGAGGTATTTCAGCGTGGACAGAGAAGACGAAGAGTTGCACACACTGCGCTTAATGCAGAATCAAGTAGATCACATAGTGTCTTCACTATTCGTCTTGTACAAGTAATATTTCTAATTACTTTGCGTCTCATCTAATTAAAATTCACAAACAATATAGTATTTTCTTCTCCTAGGCACCCTTAGATGGTGAAGGTGAACAAATTATACAAGATAAACGGGTGATATGCATCACTCAGCTATCCCTAGTAGATTTAGCTGGTAGCGAAAGAACTAATAGGACTAAAAACACAGGTCAACGATTAAGAGAAGCAGGTTATTATACTTTTGATGTGAATCTTGTAATTATATTATAATATATTTTCATATCCATTCATTTTGATTTAGGAAATATTAATAATTCTTTGATGACGCTACGATCATGTTTGGAAATTTTAAGAGAAAATCAACTTCAGGGTACAAATAAAATAGTACCCTACAGAGATTCGAAACTCACCCATTTATTTAAAAATTATTTTGATGGAGAAGGACAAGTTAGAATGATTGTTTGTGTTAATCCAAGAACAGATGATTATGATGAAACAATTGTAAGAAATCAATAATATAAAACGTAAATATATGAAAGAAAATTAATTAATTTATTCATGTTTTACAGCAAGTAATGAAATTTGCCGAAATGACTCAAGAAGTCCAAGTAGCTAAACCAACAATTACGAAAATAGATCTTGGTTTTACACCTGGAAGAAGACAGGCAAATAAGGTGAGATGAGTAATAAAAGAATAACAATGAAAATAATTTGAAAATACGTGCATAATAAAAACTATTTTTAATAGTTATTTAAGGAGGCATGTAGTAAGTTGCAAAAAGAAGGCCATCCTGAAGCTGAAGATTTAGAAGTTGATGTGGGTTTAGTGTATAGGTAAGTATTATATGTTTTCTTTATTCTTTCTTCAAACTTATATAATTTTATTTTAATTCAGTTTAGGTGGGCCATTTCCTGAATTGGAAATTACTTCTCCACGCAATGATCAAATAATTAATAATTTAATGCATTTTTTAGAACAGCGTATTAACAAACGGAATTTACTACGTACTGATTTACAGCAAAAACGTAAGAATATAACTTAATTTTTAATCAAACTTAAATTATGTGTAATATCTTCATGACTGTTACATGATTATTACAGAAAACGATCTTAGGAAGAAGATAATGGCAATGGAACAAGAATACATGAATTTAAAGATTGAAAATGCGTCTCTGAAAGCCGCTAATTCACAACAAAAAAAGAAGGTAATAGCATTTTACTGATTACGGAAGTACATATAAAATAATTTGCTTTTGCTGTAGGTTTCTGCATTAGAGGGTCATTTATGTAAAACTGAAGAACAAATTGATAGCTTGCTTCGAAAATTGAACAATGCAAATGATACAATCCGCAGCTTACAGCAAGAGGTAGTTAACGAATGCATTTCTTTTTTTATTTAAATGACAACATATATTTTACTACAATTATTTTATAGTTAAAAGATAGAAACATGGCACTAAATCAACGTTTAATAGATAAGCAAAGAGTGAAACAAAAGTACAACACTAAAATGCAGTTAGAAACTGATAAAATGAATAAAGAATTGGAAATAAAGTTACGTCAACAACGTGAACACTTACAGGTAATGAAGTAAATATAATATATGTATAACTTCATTGTTTAATTTTTTTCTCTCTTTTTAGAATCAAATGAAAGAAAAAGAGGATAAATTAAGATTAGTAAAACAAATTTTAGTTGATGACAACGTACCTAGTGTTTCTAAAGATTGTGTTGTACCTACTATTAATTGTGCAGAAGCAACTCCAAAAACAACAGAGGGTCGATCACGAAGGGTCAGTTTATCTTACATTACGTAATTTACTTTCAAAAATATAGTTTAATGATATGTGCTCATAGGATAAAGCGGGTGTTGCAAATCCAAGGTACAGGCGTTCACAAAGCGCGGATAAGTGGATTGATCACAGACCCGGAGCGCTTGTTCCTGTTGGAACTGTTCTTCAACCTTTAATGCGTAGAAGACGTAGTGTTACGCGACTTACAGATCCAAAGGAAATTACAGACGGTGCATCCAGGTATTGTCTTATCGCGCAAGAACACGATACTGATGGTGAACTTGAGACAAAGTTATTCAAGGTAATTACACTTAAAAGGAATCGAAAAGAGTTATGTAGTTATATACTCAAATGTATTATTATTATGTTAGGGAGATATAATACCCACTAGTGGAGGAGGCGCACAAGTTGTATTTAATGATATGGAATGCTTAAAACAACTATCTCCAAAAGCAAGGAAACGTAGTGGTCCACAGGATACAGAAAATGAAATAGGCTCTTCGAGACATTCGTCTACACTTGCAGAGTCTCATTCCAAACGTCCACGTGTAGTAAATTAACAGTTTTATTAATATAATACTAGTATAGTAATAATAGTTTTTATACGATATATAATATAATAATACGATACACATATAAATATCTAAAAACTTCTACTAAAAATAGTAATGGTAAAGAAAAATACTAATAATAGTTAAAAACAATGATATGAAGTCAAGATGTTAATATTTTCCTTTATCGTTACTATTTTTAGTAAAAGTTTTTACAACCAAAGTTTTTACAATATCAGTATTATAATTTATTAAATAATACAGTTCGCCAACAATGAATTGTGAGAAGCGATAATATTGTATACATAATACTTTATATCGTGAGGCGTAATATGAGTTATATGACTGCTATCTCATAACATGTATATATTCGTAATATTTGATTTTGAGATAATTAATAGTGAATTTTGCGCCTAATGTTGACTAATAATGTATCAATCTAATCTAATCATACATTTTGATCATGTTTACTCAGTTTTTATATACAATTATTTATATACAATATACATATATCTATCAAATTCACTGCAGTATATATTGTTAGTGAACCTTGTAGCTTTATCAAAGTTGTATTCACTTAAGATCGTTGTCTTCGTAATTGATTATCTAACTGCGCTAATTGGTGAAGAAAACCACTATTTGGTTGAATGAAACGATTTTTGCGGACTGTTCGAATTGCATCTGTGGCTAGCATTCCTTTTTTAATCATTAAATATGCTAATACGCACGTTGCGCTACGTGAGATTCCTAACACACAATGAACAAAAGCTTTACCTAATAGAAAGAAAGTTAAATTTTAAACGATCTATTGTAATTTTTCTATTTTTTTCATTATTAAATTATTATTTCATTACCTCCAGTCGAAACAGCTTCATCGATAAAATCTGCAATAATGTAAAAGTACTTGCTAATGTCTGTTGTGCACAAATCAATAAGTGGTAAGCCAAGATACTTTATTGTTGTATCAGAATAATAATTCTTATCGGTGTTTACAAATCCAAATCTTTTTCCTTCAGCAGCATTAAGCAAATGTGTTATACCCAATATTTTAAGGTATTTCTTATTTTTTGCTGTGACACTATAAAGTATTGAACATAAATTAATTTTTGATAAACATAAAGACATAAAACATTGAAATACTCACGCATCACCAATATATATTCCTGGATATACTTCATCACAATCGATATCCTGTTGAACACGGTAATATTCAACATCATCTCGATTAGGATCAAATCCTGGTAGCATTTTATTTTCAGTCTGTGTTCTATACAAAGCTTCTGCTAAGTGACTTTGGGTGGTTTCCCCACCAGTTAAACGTTTCTGAAAATTCATGAGATAAAAGTTTTTACTATGAAAAGTAACTTTACAATATTATATAATTTTTAATAATCTGATTTGAAAAATGATAAATTTTCAATATTAATTGAATGTTATTTGAAATGATCAGATGATATTTATTTTTTCATGTATTTCTCATTATAAAAAGACGTTTAGAATTAAAAAGAATTTGAAAAAATATCAATTACATGTTCCTATGAAATGACAGGCGACTCAAATGCGAAGAAACAATTTCGAAGCATCTGTAAGTTTCAAAATATACGTAAATGATAGCAATACTATTCTTTATAATACTTACATTTCTCAGACTGCTGTCCATTTGAAAAGATTATTTATAGATTAATAATTTATAGGTTATACTAGATATGACAAATAAGAAAGACAGCAAAATATTACAAAATATTTTGTATTTTACTAATCAAGTATGTCACAATTAGGTATGACTAATTCTAAGCTTTTACATATATACATAAACAAATATAGTTGCACACAATGTTAAAATCGCGATAATTATAGCTAGTTATTTCTCTTTTGGAACTCTGTTATACCGCGATAATTATACTGACAAGGTGTCATGTAAATACATCCATTAATTCGATTAATTTTTGTATATAACGAATAATTTTGTATATTTTTTAAAATAGTAGAATATTTGAAATCCTATCTTTGTGCCAAGAATTTGATGTATAATTTTTTAAAATGATATTTAAAATTTCAACTCAAATTAAATCTTCATCGTCTCGATATTTGAATATATACTTGAATAATACTTGAATAATATATATATAATATATGTAACAATATTTACTCAGTTCTTTTATATTTATTATTATAAGTGTAAAAAGTAAATTCTAGAAATAAAATATTGGGATATTCCTGAGTTTTGATAAATTGAACGAAATCAAATTTCATAGTAACTAGATGAGCGATGAGTCATGACGTATGTATATCAATGCCTAAAGAAAATATGGCGATGGTATTTGGTTAGTGTCCTGTTCTGTTGATTTTACAGAAGGTGTTTGGTGTGTTTATCGTGCTCAAGATTGTAATTATAATTTAAATTCGGAGTAGAACTTATTAAGACAATGAGTTTCTTTAGTAAAGTATTCGGTGGTAAAAAGGAACCGGTGTCTATGTCGACAGCCGAGGCGATACAAAAATTGCGCGAGACGGAGGATATGTTGATAAAAAAGCAGGATTTCCTCGAAAGTAAAATAGAGCTTGAAATTCAAACTGCTAAGAAGAATGGAACGAAAAACAAACGAGGTATTTACGAATGATATTCTTTATTTGGTAACCACTTGCAAACAGCTTTCAATGATTAAGGTCGTTTGTCATTGTGACGTTTCTCTGCTGTGTGTTGACTGTGCGTTAACTTATATTGTAACTATTAATCAGTGCTTTAAAAATGCTACTTTACCTATAAGTTTGTTAAACTAAGAATATAGCTTTTTAAGTAATAAGCGACGTTAACACTGTACAAGACATCCACATAATATGAGTTACTAATAATTAGACTGTGAATGTTTATGCATTTATGAGAAATTGTGAGATGTAAAAGTGTACAGAATGCAAGTAATGTACAAAAATATATAAAGTATATATTAAAAATGTAGTATTCATTATAATATTTACTATAAGAAACAAATTTATGTTTGTGTATTTCGTTAATTACATCTGTAAAAATGTTTATAAATTAGTATCAACATCCACATTCATGTACTAGCTATTAACTCTAGGATGAATATGTTAACAAGGAAACATAATTTACAGCTGCAATCCAAGCCCTTAAAAGAAAGAAACGTTATGAAAAACAGTTACAACAAATTGATGGTACACTTACCACGATTGAAAGTCAAAGGGAAGCACTAGAATGTGCAAATACCAATACTGCTGTACTTACTACAATGAAAAATGCAGCAGATGCATTAAAATCTGTCCATCAACATATGTAAGAAATTCAGTTTTGTGATATCATTAGTTAGATGATTCACGCAGATTATTTAAATGTTATTTTCTTTGTTTAGGGATGTTGATCAAGTACATGATATGATGGATGACATAGCTGAACAGCAAGATGTAGCAAGAGAGATTTCTGATGCAATTTCCAATCCTGTAGCATTTGGAAATGATGTAGATGATGAAGAACTAGAAAAAGAATTGGAAGAGCTTGAACAAGAACAACTTGATAAAGAATTGCTTGGTATTGAATCTACTGATGAACTACCAAGTGTTCCAGCTACTGCTATTCCAATTGCCCCAACTAGGACTCGCACAAGTAATAATTTTAATATTTTTTTGCTTTATTATTAGAAAATAATTTATTTTTAAACTAAAAATATTGTTAATATTTATAGAAGCCAAACCAGAAGAGGATGAAGATTTGAAAGAGTTAGAAGCATGGGCATCATAAAGGTGGTATCAATATATTTGTAAAAATGAATTTTTGTAAGAAACTGATAGCTAAAATGAAGTATGTATTATTGAAAGAGATAACAGTGTACATGAATGCGTTTTTCAGATTCAATATCATATAACTATTCTAATGTTAATACTGTGGTATTTTTATACACTGTTAAAATGATTAACATAATGATGAAGTTCATAGTAGTCATTTTCCTTATTACAGTATAAAGATTTTTTTTATCAATATACAAAGAAGAATCATAAGTAATAGCAAGTATCTTAAATACTTGCATTTGTGCTAGCCAATATACTCTACTGTTACAGTAAAAAATAAATTATATTGGACAAGAATATGATATACATACATAGCTATAAATGCTGGTAAATTATATACATATAATTTTTACTAACAGTGAGAAATACCTATGAGAACATTTATTGTATAAACTTTTTGTTCAAAAGATTAAATTGTAAGATATTACAATTGCTTCATAAAATTTTGTTGTTATTTTCATGTATATATGTATAACATATTTTGAAAAGTAGCGCAGTTCAAATTGTTAAATGGCCTTTTAAACTTTGTATAATTGTATCTGCTATAAATAAATTCATTTAAATGTATATTAATTTAGTACAACTATAAATACAGCAGATACAGTGTTGTATACATATTTTTACACTACAAATCATAGTAATTTTTGCACTATTATTAATATTTTATTAATTAATAATTATTGAATTATAAATATCCAAATTGCATCGAATTAATATGCTAATAGTATATATAAAATATTTATATTTTCACAAAATATGAATATATATAGGACAATTTAAAAAAATGGCTTAAATAATGATAGATATTTAATTAAAATGCAATATACATTACATAGTTTAAATGTTTTCACAATCATGAATATGCTTAAACTCCTAGGGAAAATAGTCTTTAAAAAATCAAGATTTATTTCATAATTTACAATTATAATGACTAAAGTCTCAATCACATAATAGGAGGAAATAAAATATTATCACTGAAGAACGTCGCTTTAATATGATACAATAGGCGTAGGAATATATTTTTTGTTCAATTTACTACTCAGCGCCGGTATGGGTAGTGGACGAATGTGTGGTTTAATAGAAAATCTAGTACCAGCGATATCAATTTCGTAACGAGCTTTAAGATCCATTATAAAGTCTGTTGTAACAGTATTTGCATTAATTTGTATATGTCCTGATTTTGGATAACTGATAAAACCAAGACATATATGTTTCTCTGTAGCGAAACCGTATCTATAAAGTTATTATTATTAATAATTTGATATAGTAAAATATATTTTATCTTTAATCGTATGAAGTATTTACCCGGCTGATGTAACAGTTCCTACAAATTCATTATTTCGATAAATAGGCTCACCACCCCATGGCCATACATCCTTATTAATATCTAATTCATTAACAATAAATAATACTAATCGTTTTGATACGCCTTGTTCTTTTTGACGTTGCAAAGCAAATTTGCCAATAAAATATTCTTTCTGTTGCAACAAATTATCATAATTAATCAACATGTTTAAACTGTTGTGCCTCTGTATGATAGAAGTCCTCAGAAATTCAGATTTAACATTAATAGTCATGGAACAAAAAAAATTCTATTACCATATACCTACTTACATCTAATCTTACATTGTATCCACTTCCAGCTTCATATGGCGTAACAAATGGTGTCAATTCTTCGGCCCAAAATGGAATAAATCTTTCTATTCTCATGAAACGTTGTGTGAGTACACCTACATCTCGTACTCCATAATCTTTACCTACTTCCATTAATCTGGAGTATACGTGAAGTGCGTATTCTGATGGTATATATAAGCAATAACCAGATTCACCAGTATGTGTAAATGACATTACCATTACATCAGAAGCATAGGCTACATTTACATTCTATTAAGAATATAAAATTAATATATATGAACGTTATAAATCTATCTATCGCCGCTGAAATATTTACCAGAAATCGATATAAGCTGATTACCTTATATGTAAAAGGAGAGAGATTAATGTCAGAATTGGAAAGTTCTGAAAGTAGTCCTGTTGCTTTAGGTCCTACTAAATTAATAACAGTATATTTTGACGTTACATCATTAAGACCCACCGAATGATCAGCTGGTAAATGTCTGCGCAATAAACAGATAACGTTTATACAATTACAGTAAACATTATTTTTAATTTCTATTACTTTTGTTACCTAGACATCCATTGGTAGATGCGTGTTTGTTGTGACGTAGGTGAAACCATAAAATAACTATTTTCAGCTTGTCTTACTAAGATACAATCATTTTCATACCCTCCTCTTTCATTTTGCATTCCTGTATGCACTATACTACCAATTGGTATATTTACATCATTAGAACATAATTGCTGAAGATAGTTGACAACTTCCCAACGACTAGACTGCAAATATGTAAATGATTATATGCAAAATATTTTATATTTTAAATACTTACTTTAATTTCGATTTTCGAAAATGAACTCATATCTATTATTCCCACTCCTTCTTTGCATGCTAGAAATTCCTCTGTCATGAAATCAAAAAACTTTGGTTTATAAAAACTGCCTGGTGGCATAACTGGTTTTTTTTGCCCTTCTATTAATAAAAATTACTTACTTTTTACTTGTTGTTAATGTGATTGTGTCATTAAATATAACAAGATGTAAATAAGAATGAAGTAATTAATTGCTTACTTTTATAAGTTGAATCAAAGTAAAGTGGACGTTCATAAGCCATTTTGACTCCAAAAATTGCACCTCTTTCTTCAAGTACAGAATACAGAGGTGAACAACGTAGGTTTCGAGCATATTTATACTCACACTGATGAGGATACAAAATTGCATAATTTCTCCCAACAATTTCCTTTGTTCTTTGTTGTAAATATCTTTTACTGCTATGTAAATCTAGAAATCTTTGTACATTAAAAGGAAGTATTTCTTGTGTAGATTCACCATTTATTAGGCATTCAGCAACTTCTTTGCCTATTCCTCCTGCCCCTAAAGAAATATGACTTTAATAATATCAAAGATTTAACATCTGTTATTCTTTACCTTGTAATGAACTTCCATTCATGCCAACAGCAACAAAATAATTCTTTACTTCTGGACTTTCTCCTAGTATCCATTTACCATCTGGTGTAAAGTTATCTGGACAATTATATACATTTGGTTGTATACCTTTTAAGAGTGGTAATCTGTGTACTACTTTATCCCATAAAGGTTTCCAGTATGAAGTATTAACTGTAAGATGGTTTTTCCAATCTTTTATTGGAACAACACCATTCTCGAATGCAGGCTTTGATTCTGGTTCAAACCATCCAATTAATAAACCTCCTGCAAATTTATCCATTCAGTTATTTATTCCATGGCTTATTAAACCTCATGTAATGCGCTAATATGTTAAAGACTTTGCCACTCCCTCATATATGAGTATGAATCGAAATCACGTATGCATGGTAAAGCCGTGTTTGTATTAAGTGGAAACGGAGGAATAATTGCATAAAAATGTTCTGCAGGATATGCTGGAATTCTAACTGGTGGATTACATTTTAATCCTAATTCTCGTGCCCACTATAATTTGAAAACTTGTATAAGAAAAATTTGTATAAGAAATAACATGAAAATTATTTCACATCCCTAAAGTGATATTACCATTCCTGCACAATTAACAAAATATTCACAAGAAACTATTCCACGGTCAGTTTTTACACTTTTTATAGCTCGATTTTCAGTGTGAACTTCTTGTATATAACAATTTTCAATGTATTTTGCTCCTCCAATCATTGCCAATTTAGCTAGAACATCACAAATTGCGCTACAATTAGCTACTGCATCTTCAGGAACCCAAAGTGCACCTTCAAGGTCTTCAGTATGCAAATATGGATATAATCGTTTTAATTGATCTTTTCCTAAAATCTAATGCATTTATAGCTTATTAAAAGTTTCTTTCATATTTCAATTTCAAAATCTGGCTGAGAAATCTTACTTCACAATTTAAACCTGTGGGTATATTATAAGCCATTCTTCTCTTCAAAGCTATCATTCTGTCTTTGGTTTGAGCTAAGTATATACTGCCACATTGCTTTAAACCTATGTCATATCCCATTTCTTGTAATTGTTGATACAACTTAATGCTGTAGGATATTAGATTCCTATGTGATATTGGTTTGAAAAGACCAAGTGTGCCGGAACCAAAATAGGATGTTCCGCTTCCAATCCTATGACATAACATTTTTTAATTATTGTACATTATAAATATTGATAACTTTAATAGTTTCTTAAATCAATAGCCTTTATAATTTTAGTGATACAAATATGTAATGTAAACAAAAAAGTTTATAGTGTTATTTTAAAAATTAAAAATTTGTTATTCACTGTTCTAGCATTCATTAATTGTTTCATTTGATGTAAATGTACATATACCTGTTTTGTTCCAGAACAAGTACATCATTCCACCCATTATTGACAAGATGATAAGCAACAGAATTAGCCACTGTTCCTGCACCCGCAATGACAATTTGCGATTGCGAGGGTAACGTTGTATGGGGTTGAAATTGAAAATTTTGGTCAAATTTCCTACGACTTTTATTTCTGTCTCTTTGATTAAGTTTAAATATTCCATTTTTGAAGGTTATATCAATTGAATAATTTTTGCAACCTTTTGAGACTACTTTCTGTAATAATGTAACATAAATACATTTTGAACTCGCGTGTTGCAGCATTAAATTACGTGGAAGGTAATAACTGCGTCACTTGTTCACATAACATGCAAAAAACAGAATTCCAAAATGTCTCCACTGCTAGAACGTTGGTTCTATTATTAAAGTTAGGAATATTGGGTCATAATGGTGTTCTTTCAAAAATATAAATTATCCTTTCAAAGGAAAATAAGTGGCGCTGTACATTCGTATAATAGCTTGATATGTTAAGATTTTCACTTATTAAAATTATAATATTTTGGTAGATAAAATTATTTTTCATACAGATCATTTTTTAGTTATTTTAACGTGAAATAATTACACAAGATTGATTTACTTATAATTTTTTGATTTAAAATGTTATTGTATTATTTAAGTTTTTAATAAATTTCCCGCCTAAATGTACTTGATCGATAAATCGAAATGTTTCAATCTCGACTACTCTCGATAGATATATTGATATTTTCGAACCTCTTCGATACAGTTCGATAAAATTCAAAATGGGAGCGACGTTAGATCTTCGGTTTTTATCAACATGAATTCCTCCATAAATTTAAGCGTTTCTAATTGTTATTCGTGTGCTTTTGATAACTATTTTTGTTAGGAACAGCTATTAATACAAAATTGCTCATAATGTGGTTCATATTATTCGCAGTTTTTACCTTTAAACTAATGTGTATTTTTATCTTTGTTATCTATTGCGTTGTCACTTTTCTTCTGGTTATGGTAAGAACTTTTTTATTTGCTCTGATTGACAGTATTTTATGCTAACTAATAATGTTATTTGTAACAAAGTATAATGCTCAAACTGAGGAACTGAGAAGATGTGTAAGTTTATTAATGCAATTTTCTCTTACATCTTCTTCAAAATATTCTATTGTTGTAACATAAATTGTGTCTTTTAGATCGTACCCCAAGATACAAACTTGGATGTGAAATTTCCGACTGGAGTTAGTTAAAGGAAGCTTTTCTTAATGAAAAGTTAATACTAGACTGCGGATGTTTATGCAATTTCATATCTTTATGTATGTAACTAAAACAGTGGAACCTGAATAGAAATTTCTTCTATTCATTATAAATATTATATTGAGCGCATTGCCTTGAATTACATACCCATACGTATGTATATTTTCTATATTATGTGCATTCCGAACATATTGACTTTTTCGAATTTTCTATAAACGCATAAACATCCATACATATTATCTACTATCATACTACATTATATCGTATTTCTTCATCATATTTTTAAATTTTTCATAACTCGTAACTTCAACTTCTAAAAATGCTGACGATTGCTTATTTTATTAGAGTCGCGAGAGCGTAGATGATAAATTGGAAGTGTTAACGGAAAAGCTTACAGAAAAAGAACGCGTGGTGAGAAAATAATTCGTCATTTTGCTTTAATTCAATTTTTTATGAAAGAAATATTATTAGTTTTGTAATACTCATAGTTACAGAAATCGCAATGTGAAATAAAAAATGCAGAAAAGGCGTTAACTGATCTGGAAAATAAAACATCGTCCTGCCGAGATCGATATCGCTCGTTGATGATCGAATTAAAAAAGGACATTCGAGAAACTGAGGATGAGGTTCGAGTAACATATAATTGAAAAGAATGACGATTTAGTTTTATATAATTATAATTACATTTGATAGGTGAGAACGCTGCAAAATCAAATATCGAATTTATCGATTCGACGAGAAGCTCTTAGGAGCGAGGCATTAAAGGTAGTGTTTCTATCTTGTTAAAATTAGTAACATATAAAAATAATAAAAGTCATAATTTTTAATGCAATTGTAGCAACAAGAAGATTATCAGAAAATGCTGAGTGGGTTTTCTAAGGAATTGGAAAGTAAAAAAACATTATTCTGTATGTTATTGCGAAATATTCTATTTTGTTTAAAAATAGATTTTCATTATTTTAATTGGCGCTTTCAATCTATAGCTTCTGGTATCGAGAAATCAAGACACCATCGTGTGAGTTGTTTCAGTTTACCATGAAAAATTTCATCGACTTTTCTGTATATATAATAATTATTTTTAATCAAAGAACAAAAATTAGAGTGAGTAATTAAAGAGTGCCACTAAATGTTGCTTTGTCGAAAATCGTCGTAGTATCGAATGATTAAGAAAAGAGCTTTTTTTTTCAATCGGATCATAATTTTTATTTAATAATCACAATATATACATTCGAGTAAATGATCAGTATGGAAGTTCCTTTGCGTTCAATCGCATGGTACAAATTAACATTGAGAAATTAAAATTTAATTCGAGTGACAAATGGATTTCGATTACGCGTATGAATTATACTTTTCGGATTGAGACAAAAAATGCAAAATAGATTACATCTATTTTATCAATTAACGTATTGATTGCCGATGATTGTAGATATTTTCGATGAAGTAGATAATTTTTAAAGATAATCAGGACACTGTACTAAAGTTTAAACATTAAATAATATAGAACGTATTATATGATAAGAAAGTAAAGCAAGAATCAAGAATCATAAAAGTAATTTTTACAAGCAGTACGATATATCGAAGTCAGAAGAATACTTAATTCTTAAAACAGACCTCTTTACTTCATTTTGTTTAGAGATAGAAAAAATATTTTATATACTCAATTTATTGAAATGAGAATAAAAATAAGGAGGTCACATGGCTTTTTTAAAGTATTCCTTTCTATCTCAAAATTGTTCCATTTTAAGTGCCTTATTCTTCATAACCATGGAATTACATGTTCATACAAACTCTCCAAAACGAATAGTGTTGAGAGATGTTTTAAGGCATTTGTTTCTTTCCCGATGCATTGTGATAATTTTTCAGTAACTGAATTTTCTTTATGAGAGTACAGTTCCTTGAGAAATGTGTAGTGAACAGAGAAGGAAGTATTTTTCGATTTGAATGAACGCTATAAAATATTCGTTGAGCTTGTTAAGTGCACATGAAAGGAACTTTCCTGCTACTCTGTTCGTTTCTTAAATTCTTTCTACCTTGTTCTCTTATTCCAGACATTTCATTATTATATCCCAGAGAATAGACAGATATTTTTAATATCAAACGAAATCACCAGCCGGCATACTTCTTGAGAATTGGGCAAGAAGTTTGAGATCTTTGGACACATCTTTTTGCTTGTCATCTATTGATCGTAAAAGAATATATCCAAATTGAACAATTTGCCAGCACAAATTCGCCAGTGTAAAAATTTTTCCATTCTTATCCTGCAAATTATTACGGTAGTTTATATGACATTACTGAAAAAAACAACCAAAGATATGGTTTTAGAAAATGAAGATTACCGTCTGTTTATAATTCTGTATGAGATGATGGAAATTTTTTCAGGACTGCATGATAGAGATTGTAAAAGGCGTAGAAACTGATACTTAAGATGACGACGAGTGCCGAGCCGAATATCCAAGATAAAAAGTAGCCATCTATAATATCCGAGGTCTCCTTTCTCTTTCTTGCGCTGATCTCACCCAGGGTGGTACCCCGCCGCTCTTCCATCAATCTCTTCATGTTCGCCAATTTCGCTCGTAATTCGTCTACTGATTCAGCGATGTCCTCGATCGAATCACATTCCGGTAAATCTAAAACTTGGACGAATAAAGTATAAATCGGGAAATATGGACGTCCAAACGCAATAATCAAATAATTTACTCCAAAACACTGTCACAGAAATTTTTCGTTTTGAAGGTATTTTAAAAGGAAATTATTCATTATCAATGATTAAAAAGATATTAATTTTATTTATGGTAATTCACAAAACAATAGAATGGAGAAAATGGAAACATTTAAGGTAAAATGTCTTTTTTCTTTTGAGAGAAAAGTGTAGAGATTTTTGGAACATTTTGTTAGATGATTTAAATTGTACCTTTTTTGAAGGATATTTTTAATCGAAGCTACGGCTACTTACCCGTAGTTCCTGGCGTGCAAGTGTGCGTTACTGTTTTCATGATACTCGCCTCTATCTTTCTTGACTGTATAACTTGGTCCAAAATACGACTCAGAGGTCGGTATTGATCATCCAGCATCCCACGCTGTAGCACAGTCTCCATCTTTCGGAAAGTTAAGCCCTCTAGATTTTTTCCCTCTCTTTTGACTTGATCAAAATTATCGCGTTCAGTAACGATAAATCTTCTCTTCGAACTTTGAAAATAAACATTCCTATCGATTAAAGATTCGAGTTTTGGGAGTTAATTAGTTCAAGTGTTAAAGAAGAATGAAGCTTTCTTTGAATATTTATTGCGTTACATAAAATGCTTTAACTTAATATTTACAATTTCTCAAAATAATTCATATTCTTTATTGTTTTAAATATTAATTAAGATATATATATTAGTTTTGAAATAAATGAAATGTGATTGATTTAATACATTGTCGACCGTGCGGATTGGGCTCGACTATGTACAATATGTACATACGTATATAGATTTATATATACATATATATTTTTCTATTATCATTCTAAAATTTAAGTAGCTTACACAATATGTCTGAAAGTAAAAATATATTATATAATTTAACATTTGTCTGAAGTATGATGACATTCAAAATAGAGAATTTAACAACACAAAATTGACAAATATATCCTTTGAATTCTGTGGTGCGCCATTACTTTTTATAGGCACTGTATATTATATTTATACTAAGAGAGAGAATTAGAGTTGACAATGAATATGATTACAGACATAAGAAGAAATTTAATTACAGGTTTATACAAATTACAGATATCATTTGAAAATCGCTTAATTTAAAAGGTCATTTGGATGTCCCGCGTTTCTCATGTGGCGGTATTCCGTAACTGTGGTGCCACAAGCAATCTGCAATTTCATCGCAGTTTGTAAACGCGGCGGAGGAAAGTCGTACGACATTCGGGCGGAGTCGGGCGCACTTTCGAGGACGAAGGCTGACGTCACGGCGCAAAATGGCTGCTGGTATCGGAAATGGAGTAGCGTAGAGGCTGGGCGGTAGGAACGAACTGTAGGTGTGTCAGTACTCGGCTTCTCCGCGATAATGCCATCGAAATGCCGATTGTTGCACGCTGACTCGTGCCTCGCGCACTACTCTTACGTACGATCGGGATCGTTCCGCGAGTCTCGGATGGTGATAATAAATGGTGAAATAGTCGGCGAGTCAAATTAAGCGGTGCAACCCGAACTTCACGATATATGTACATATATCTCTTTATCCCGTAAAACGAAATTTCTTCTGTTCTTAATCTATCAGTGATCTATATACATAAATATATACATTTGAATATAATAATAATAGGCTGAAATTGTGTCTGAATGAGATCGAAGTGGAAAGTAAACCTTGGTCTGTCCAGTGATCGTTCTCGTGCTCTTCACGGATATTTTGCGGGTGTCAGACTGATTTGCCCGGCTCCAGGAGAGAGTCGAGCGTGCATCGTGGGTGTCAGCTATTTGTCGACTCTGTTCTATCGAAAACTAGTTCACGTATCGTGGAAATGAGTGAAATGGAAAAGAAAGACGCGTGCACGTAGAACATATAAAGGATAAGTATGCTCAACGTACGGTTCCACAGTGGGATCTAATTTACGATCTGTCAAAACCGAATCAACTCAACCAACACGTCGTACACGTATTTATATCGTATTTATGGTGAAACTAAATCGAGCGTCTGCACCGAATCATCCTTCCTATCACGATACGAGCCGATCGATTTTTCTCAAGGGAAAAATATTCTACTCGCCTACGACTTTTATCTCGATTGTGTGTGTATATTTTCGCACATCGATTGATCCCCTTCCGTAAACAATATTCAGTTGATAACAATGTATCATCCGACGGTGGAAACGGGACACGAGTTTGAATGACGGTGAACAGGCTCGTGGCTAGAGTGATGTTGAACTTGGGACTGAATAAATTATTCGAGCGATGATTTCGCCGGTAGCTTTTAGTTAAAGAAACAAACAAACAAACAAACAAACAAAATAGTGGAGAGACACGGATTTCTATCGAGTGAGACAGAAGAATAGGAAGAAAGAAAAACATCAGATCGCTTGAAAATTCTTAGTGGTTAAACGGTACGCCATTGAAGAAGAAATATAATACACATAAGAAATATTCCCGACGCGTGGATGTCGTTAGAATCGACGAAACGTTGTAACACACAGAAAGAAAGAAGTAGATAGGAGTTTGACCTGATAAGACGAGGAAAATCAAAGAGAAAGAAAGAGAAAGCGCCGTCAAGCGAAGAAAATCGCGTTGGGAAAATGACTAACTAAAAAGCTCGAAACGAACTAAAAGGTACACATGTACATATAGATATAGATATACAGTGGCTCATGGGCATATTCGAATACTTCTGGATACTTTTTATGAATATATTATATGTATTATACTTCTGCATTTTGAGATTTTATTAACACTGTTACAAGATTCGACTATCGTGGTTTTATTGATAAAGTTTGAAACGAATTTGAAAATGTACTATATATACATAGAAGTTACAAGACACGTACTGCAAGTACATGTTTCACACAGATCATGGATATGTTTAAACAGTTACTGCGTCTATCTTTAACATTATATATACTTAAGATAGCTAATCATGCTATGTACTAAGTTTCCATTAAGTATCTGTGGTAACTTCTATGTACATTTTCAGATTGGTTCCAACTTTGATCAATATAACCTTTTGCGGACTACCGCCGCATATACGAGTAAACTATCAATTTGGCCGAGGAACTCATATATGTGCTTGGCGAAAACAACTGATAGAGCTGAAAGACTCATATATGTGTCATTTTATTTATCCTGTGGAGAATCTGTGCATGTACATACGTCTAAAATTTGACATCTTGGAGTGCTATGAATGAAAATCGCGTCTATGCAGAAATGTGCGCTGGCAATCTTAAATGACTATCGCGGCAGCAGCTCGGCCCTATGGCACGGTTGACTTCGAACCGTCCCGTCCGCAAAGGGATAGTCACGATTAGACGGCAGATGTTTATGCATTTATAGAAAATTTAAAGATGTAAAAGTGTATAGAATGAATGTAACATGAAAAAATATATAAAATATGAAAAGTAAAGAGCAAGTTATAATATTTAGTATGTGAAACACATCTCTATGCAGGTTTTATTTTTTTTGTCATTTTGATAAAAATATGATTTTGCATAAACATCTGTAGTTTAATCATGGCAGTCTTTTATTACAATGCTAACTAAATTTCAACCTGTTTTATATAACACATACAATATATACTTAAAAGTTTTCTATATAATAGCTGTTCAAATACTTCCGTGAACCACTGTATATATGTATACATATATAAGTGCTTATATATATACATATATCTATATGTGTACATAGATATCGGAAGCGGAAGGCGGCTTTCGTTGCCATTGGCGCGCACGCGAGTGTCCATATTATATCCGGCGCGCGTGTTTCGTCTGTTTCTCATTTGCGTGTATATTTGAAGTGGAGTTTCAGTGCCGGAGGGTGAGAGAGAGTAGTAGGATACGCAAAATGTGGAATATGATGTGCGACGTGATGCCGACTATCGCGGAGGACAGCATTAGCCAGAGAAGTTCGCAATATTCCGGTGAGGATGCGAACTTCGAGCAACTAATGGTCTCGATGCTCGATGAGAGGGACAAGCTGGTGGAGTCGTTGCGCGAAAACCAGGAACGGTTGCAGGAAACGGAAGCGCGTTTGCAGGAGGTCGAGAAGGAACGGGACTCATTGAATCGTCAACTGAACGCCAATATCCCTCAGGTATGTTGTGACGTTCGTTTATATAGTTTTCTTATCTATAAAGGAGAAGGTCATATCGAAGATCATATAGAATCTCAAGTTGTTTTTAACCCCTAATTTGTGCCTAATTCAGACGTGGAAAATTTGAATGAAAAAGTATACTTTTCAAAGTTTTAATTTTATGATGTACTTACAGTTTGATATTTTTCATTCCTTTATTCTTATTGGTTGTATTGTACACGATAAAATAAATTGTTTTCTGGTTAATAAATTAACAAGATTTAATAAAAAAAATGATTATAGAAGTTACAAATATAATACTTATTCTCAGAATCAGAGTATTCGTTGCAAGGTCTATAATTTACGCTTTTGACACTGGATTTGTTTTCATTTGGACTACTATACTAGAATTAGAACCTAATTCTATATTATCTTCCTATATATGTATATATGTATGTATTTAAATGATTCCATAATAATCAACAAAATAAGGTTACAAATATCTATTTGTATTTATAAATAATTAAAAAAACTTGTATAATAAAATTCTTCTTATAACAATATTCATGTGCTTTTTAGCTACTTTAAACAAATGGACTACTCATAGTATTGATGTCCAGAATAGAAAATCTCTAAATCTAACAAAAATATCTGGAAGCACTTTAGAAGAATAAACACGTCTGAAATTCGTCACTTGCTTGTATCTCTCATTTGTTTACGTCTATTCTCTATAATTTGACTACATAATGTTACACAATGCTTGGCAGTTGTATTATTACTTTTATTATATGCTTCCCATATACCAGCAGAATTTTATATTGACACCATTCTTCTCTAATGTAAACGTCCATAATTTTCTACATTTTAATTATCTTCGACAGAAACTAAGCGATTGGAAAATGATTAGTCGTAGTTGGTGCGTTTGATCTACGAATTGTTACATACGAATGACGACTTATTTATTCCGTAGCATATACAGGGTGCGCCAGAATAAACGATCAACGCGTGCCAATGTGTTCTGTGAGTGGAATAAGAAAAATTATACTCGCTATATTGATACGAGAAATACTCCATTGTATATGACCGTAAAAGAAGGTATCGAAGATCTAATAAATGTGAAAGATTCGTTTCCTCTATGCTTTTGTTAACGTATAGAGACTATTTCTCTCAATTTCTTAGAGTTTGAATCGACGATGACAATCTGTTGGTCTTATACTTATCTTTGAGAATATCCTATATTTAGCTATTATTACTTTATTGTCAGAGGTGTTTCTTAGATAGATTTATTTTTTATTAGCTAGATAGATATCTGTTTGTGCGAGATTTAAAAAAATGAAACAGGTTTCCTCGATCAATGTTTCAGTGAAAAATTCAATATAACTGAATATTTCATTTGAGACGTATTCTCAGTTTCTTCTCAATCCCGAGAAAGATAACAATTTTTGCTATTTGCAATGATGTACGTTGACGTTATCGCTTTTATCCTGTATCACGTAGTTGTTCAAATTTCTTCGTTCTAACTGAACGTGTACACAAACTTTTATTGCCTATTTCTATTTCTTCTCGTCCTATTGCTCAACCTAAATAAAGAAGGATTTAATGATGCTATAAAAGAAGACAAATAGTAATTATACGTAGTTGAATATGTTAATAACAGGTTCACATATAATTCTATATTTCAATTATATTATCGAACAAAAATTACGACTCGAATCGTAATATATTAATGAAACTATTTACTTTTAGCGAATAACGTTGAAGAAGAGGTGACCGCGATGTTAGAACGGGTTATTCGATTTAAGCCGATTCGACGGAGCTGGATCAGCACGCGTTAACCTGCTCGATTAACGGGAAAGCACAGATCAATATTTGCCTGAAGATAAAGCTGTCAAACGGTTCCCTTTTATCGTGAAAGTTGGTTAGAAAAATTATCCGCTCGACTAACTAGTATTCAACTCACTCATTATATATATTTCTTTCATTAAAGTAATTGTAAATTTTCTTCTGACAGAATTACTAATATATTATGTGTGTCACATAGAACATTTTGAAATTTCGTTAACTCTGTAATGAGACACAAGTGATTATATCATGATTATACTGTTGAAAAATAAGTAAAATTTTGAATATTTATTGCAAGCATATGTTTAGTAACAAAAACTAGTATACACAGCATGAATAGTCGTCTTATAAATTATAATGAGTATTACAAATTCTCACTGTATATTGAGGCTTATTACGATACTGGATATGAATAAGATTATTTAAATATTTTTATGACCTCTACGAAATATATACTTGCATTAAATACATTGTACCTTCTGTACATTTCAAACCTCACCAATATATTCATTGTTTGTACAACGTGCATAATATATTCATCAAAAGTTTGTATAGCTATTCAAATACTTTATAAGCCAATATATGTATATTTACTATCGCGGAGTACATACGAGAGAGTACCACTGGCTTTTTTAATTGCACGATATGTGGCCGACTATGGATCTTTAATTGCCGATGCGTTTACGTAATGATTACGGTAGAAACGTTTCAACCGACACGTTATCTTCGTAGTGTTCCACTTTTCAAGAGAGAGAGAGAGAGAGGGTGAGAGAGAGAGAGAGAGAGAGAGGAGACAAGGGAATACAATGTTATACCGGCCACGGCTCGACCAAACAATGCTTTGTTTTATTATTGCCACCATGAGAGTACGAGTTTGTGTAGGAATGTTTAAATTGTCCGTCAGATGACAAATCTTGAACCTTTGACAAGAGCTGAGGAAATTCTGACCGAGTTGAATTTCATTGTTCGGAATATAATTAAGAGTTCACTTTAGTTTTGATGTATCACTCTTCTGTAGGATATTTGTTATGAATAACGACAATTCTTTGTTATCGTTTTATGAAAGTGTTCAGAGAATAAATCATGTATCAGATGTATCAGATATCAAAGAAATATTATATATTTAGTATAGTGTAACATTGTGTTATGGTTAGTTTATTATTTTATCTATTATATTAGTCTATTCGATTATGTCACGATACCGTGAATCGTGCAAATTGTTCATTCTTTGTATCTCATATCATCGGTTCTCCTTCCCACAGGAGAATGACTCCCAGTTATCACACGTAATTGCACGTAATATTCTTCGTTATCCGTGAAGCCTCTAGGCTATATATGCTTGTATATCGTCTGGAAGAAATAACGTTAAATTAAGTTAAATTAAGTCGATTGCAGTAGAATTAAATCGTTAATGTGCTATAATTTTATTTACGTAAAGTAATACGAAGTAGTTATCATTTAATAATCCTATATTACATATTCAAACTTTACCATTTAGATATTAAAAGAGAAAGACATAAATTAAAGAGAAATAGAAAAATCTTTGAAAGAAGATTTTGTAAAACATGAAATAATCTAGAAAGGAAATTGTGTATTGAAAAATGTTCTTGACATTAGAAAAAAATGCATCGGTGGACGTCTGAAAGCAAAAAAATAGGCAATTATGTGTAAAAAGAGGAAAAATGAGATAGTCGTTTAAGTAAAAGGCCAACGCGCGGGAATTTCACGCTTCTTGGAAACCTATTAAGGACGCAACGCTATGTTACGTATTTACTGATTGCAATACTTATTTCCTTGACCGGTGTACGTATTACAGAAACTATCTATTCAATTCTGCACAGCTGGGAAGGCCGGAGGAGATAGAAGTTAGAATAATTAATATTCTTATTGTTAGAATACAACTCTAAGAATAAGAAACCAACTCTTCTATAAGTTATATTGTAATAGTAATGTAATTTTGTTATTTATCAATGAACCAGATCGTTTAATTGCAAGGATAAAAGAGAATATAATAGTTTTGTAGTCGTAATTTATTTTTGTCTCTTCTCTACGCAATTTTCTCTCTCATGATACGCTGCTTTTTGTAGGTATAATGAAGAGATTGCCGATGAGTATTTGCATTGTAAAATTCATCAAGAAGGATGATTTTTGTGTGGTCTGAAGCGAAACGTGATGCGCACAGTCTGGAGGAGCAATATTATCTACTTTGTGGTCCAATTCCTAGCTATATATGCACATAACGGTAAACCGCCGGAAATGCACATAGATCTCGATGCAAACTCGTAGGTGGTGTATATATGTGCTCGTAACGCGGCGTCTTATTCACCTATTTCTCCCGTGAAATCTCTCCTATATCCGTGGAATGAATTTACGGATAAAAATATTGCCATGCTGGCTTTTCTCTAAACGGACAGTAAAGAAACTGAAAATACGTGAAATAACTCGTTATAGTATACAGTGTAATAGCTATCTTGCTTTAAAAAACACTTTTTACTATAACATATTTACCAAAACTATAATTTTATGTATGTGGGATAGACGAAGAGATTGTTTCCCAAGGCACAGGTCTCAGAAAAAAAATTTCCTGGCAATTATTTATTAAGCTTTCGCTGCGGCTGAAACGTGACAGCTTTCTGCAGAGTTTGGCAAGTTCCAATGAAAATTTATAAGCTGTACTGGCTTCGATAGCGTCTTATCTTGCCAGGAGCAGCTTCGAAAATACACAACGGCTTTATCGTTCAATTTAACCTTTGCTCGTTGCATGACATTTGCATTTCATAATGTATTCTGTTATTTATAAATTATAAATGTGAACGAGGAGAACGGTACCATTTAGATGCCTGCGACAGAAAACGCAGACGATGTATAAAAATTCCTTATCACCGATAATTTCTCTGTTATATCTCGATAAATGCTCATTGAGGCGATGGCATTGCATTCAGAACTCCACATATGTAACGCCTGTATTGTATATGTAACTCCTGATATTGTCATACATTAATCTGTGATTTATTAAGTTACTGCATGTTCTCCCACGAGATAATACGGAAATTTTGTTGGTCTTAAGTCAACAACGATGTCGTATGATATTGTTCAGCTATCGGTTTTTCGGAATTATCTCCTGAAGTGTTATTCATATAACTTCGCATAAAGACTGACTCACAATTGGGTACTGACATGTCTTCACATCGTGGAGTACCCAAATATCGAAAAATTGTATTTTAGATAAACTTTATCTTGATTTACATTTGATTCTTCGATTGAATTTTAGGTTCCAGGAAACCTAAGCAATTTTAAATGGAAACTTCAGTAAATTAAGACACTTTTCAGGGTTCTCTGTTATTGTTCGAGGGCAATCAACAGTTTTTAGGAAGAATGAGTATTTGGTCGCGAAGTGCGCGCTTTTCTAATCCTTTTTATCTTTCTCTTTCCTTACTGTGACTTGAAAGTCATTGTAAGGTACGAAGACCTTAAGAGAGAAGGCAGTGTACGTAAGGGAAAGAAACACAATGTGGAGCATCGATATATTCGTGGAATAAGGGAGAGAAACCGACGACCATATCGATCCAACCGTCGCCCGATTGGCTTTTATGTACGCGCCGGCATGTTATACGGGGTGTCTCTAGTAAACACCAGAATTGGAAATGATATAATTTCACACTGATAAATAGGGGACAATAGTAACAATTTATTCTTCAGTAAATTCAATATGATTCTTAGGTTCCTTCTTGCAAAATGCAATTTTGTTGCACATTTATTAATGAAATACCATTACACTTCTGGTCCACAACTTGCTGTCAGACTTATTATATTGGATTGTTACAAGTATCAAATGATCGCATCGTTTATTTGTTAGTATTTTTATGAATATAAATGAAGATTACAGTAGAAGAAACGTATACACATTATGTTTTCTTTCGCGACCTTCACATTTTAAGCTTCTTCTTCTTATTTATATAGTCTGATATAATTAATGTTATAAATTAAATGCTCTAATTGTCTACGATATGAAGATAACGAGAGAATTGAAGGACTCACTAATTTTCCACGAGAGAAAAATTTAATTTTGGAACGAAGTAAAACAGGGAAAATGTCGCAGTAACGTTTCCGGGCAGGAAAAGGAGAGTGCAGGGATCCTCGACGAATTTATGGTGATCGTATTATATATATTTGCATGCGGCACTTCGGCGTTGTCAAGCCCTCTGAAAATCCCTTCGCATTTTTTCACTGCAGGATTTCGTTTCCTGCGCGACCTAATGGCACGTATTCCCGAGACAAAGGGTAAAAATGAAACGAGAACGGATAATAAATGGCAGCTGGAGAGAGAAACGAACCGGCGACCCAGTTTCGTTATAGTTTCATTAACTATTCTCATTTACAAGTAAATTCGTGAGAGAGGAAGAGAAAAAAGAGAGACGCTAGAGGGAGGGGAGGCGGCTGGAAAGAAGTGACTTCGATTATGAACGATATTAAACTAGCATTTGCGGCCGTGTACTAAAGACTAATAGGGTTACTGATGATCATAATGAAATCTCCTAACTAACCGGTCATAGTTCAGTGAAGCCTCTCAGGGCTTGTAATTAATTGCGATTAGCAATGAAACAGCGAAACGGCGCCGATAAATTAACAGTGCCGCTGGTGCAAAATTGGTGGCCATGGGTTAATTTCAATCATTGCGATTTACCGACACGATGCCTGATACACTGACCTAGAATAATAAGATCAAACATGATCATTGATACGATTGAAAACTGGTGTGATACATTTAATATTAAAATTTTGCTATCTTGCCGCTATCTGAGTTAGACTGTTAGATCTATCGATTCGTTTTTATTTTAGTCTCCGCAGATTTCTCTGTTAGTATCACGTATTAGATACTTTTCTCATGTTAGATATGTTCTTTCTCTGAAAATTCGTCATGTTTCTATTCTTATTGCATCCTAATAGGTTAAAGTGTAATGTATTTTTATCAGCCTGGTCTCTCAACGTCTGCTATCCTACTGTATCTATTTTAGTATTTAATTTCTTTTTTAGATGAACTTCTATAAATAAGGATAAAGGACGAAGGAAAATACATGGAAAAATATGAGGAAGAAAATCGGCTAGGAGATTGATAGGCAGATGAATTATTTGGTTCAGGAGGAAATCTGAAATATAATTTGAAGGTGGGTCGAAGCTTCATTTAATTTTTGGACAGGGCGTACGTAAAAGCACAGAACTCTCTTCTTTTGAAGGGAAATCGTTCCTCGTGCGTGCTGCAGCTGCGGCCGCTGACTCGTCTCGTCATTAATTTCGTGTTACTGCCTCGGCATGCTTGTATCGAGTGCACGTTCGAATGGATTATCGATTCTTTCATCGTGCACAGCAAATGGCATCGAAACATACATACCTACAAGCACAGTAGCAAACAAAGTCTCAAAATATCCTGAAAACGTACATTTTTAATGAAATTTTCTTTCAACAATTTCGTTAGTTGGTAAATTGATATTACTTTCTATCATTACAATTATCTTCTATACTGGTTACTCATATTCATAATTAAAAATTGTATTTTAGGTAGACCATACTGTGTTTCAATAATATTTAATTCACGAATTTATGCAACAATATGCAAGCGAAGAAAAATGAAAACAATTATTCATCAAGGAATAACATAATATTTTTGTTAATACTGGAATTACCATGTGAGTCAACGCTATTTGTAAGTGCTTGACAGTATCTGAGCGCCCGTCACTTCAATTCAGATCACACTACACGGACGGTTTTAATACCAATTTCAGTTAATTCAGGCTCTTAATGTGAATCAGAGCGATTGAATTAAATTGAACTTTTAATATTACGTCCCCTCCTCTTCCTCGAGTAGTGAGGTAATATTGTTGTCTTTTTTCTGTGCAAACAACTAACTTCAAAGGAAGATTCTTTTATAAAACGCATGTACTTTGGTATAAGTGAAATTACCATTTAATTATCATTATGAGATAAAAAGCAACGATGAGATGTAAATTCTACATGGTTTCTCTCATTGTACAATATTTCCAAGAAGCAATCGGTTCTTTGTATCGATTAAATCGCTTAAATGGGGACGATCAGAGTAATGATTTAAAACCTGTATCAGCCATCGATTTTCCCTTCTTCTTTTTCATCCAGGGATCGAAAGGTGTTGAGTGTCAGGTTGTTAAGTGGTAGCTAACAACTCGAATTCTTCGGCTTCGTTGCTTCCAGTTGATTAGCAAGAGAAAATCGAACGCCTCCACCTGCATCGTCGCGAAACATCTGTTTGCTAATTGATTCGTATGTATTTCAGACCTCCCTGAACTATCTTCCAACCTAAATTTCTTCACAGAAATAAGAATATTATTTTCCTTTTTAATCTCTTAAAAGCTTGTTACGGGCGGTGGGTGTAGAATCATGATGTATGTGTAGCATATATCTTAATAGAAAGCAGAATTGTCAGGAATAATTGACTTTTTATATTTTGTAATTTCTCAGTAATTGAAAATCCCAATAATTAATAATTTCCCTCTTCATTTGGTCTAAACCTTAAAGTTCATTAAAAAATTCAAATTTTCATTAATTTTCTTCATACCTGTGAAAATTAGCTTGAGAAAATAAGAATTTGCATGTTCAATTTTCTAAGAAGTATATTACTATGCTAAATCCTTCTCGTATTATTCCATAATTGACATCTATAATAAGTAATAAGTCCTTCCTTATGTTCTTCTTCTTCCACCTTAAAAAATTAAATTTCATTTTTAGTCTCCGCTTTGAAAGATCAATTTTTAACAAAAAGTGGTTTCAGATTATTATTTTAGAAACAACTTCTCGTACAGTGTATATATTTTGTTAGGAAACACATCGTGTATTTATCGACGATGTATCGCGTTCCACGCATATGGAGATTGGGTGTGGATCTCTGATGTAATGTGTGCTGGATTACAGGCTGTCTCAGAGCAATTGGAGTACGAAGGGCAGTCACTCGAGCGGCTCGTATTACGTGATTTCTGTTTTTGTCCTTCCGCGATTTTTTTACCGACTCTTTCCCCTAAGTTTTTAAACTGGACATCCGAAGGTCTTCTTTATTATGGTAAAATCTGTTTCTTACATCGTTAGGTTTGATCCATGGGGATCAGTTAATCACGATGACCGATCAAACTGTGAAAATCTTTCTATATTTGATTTTGAAAGGCAAACATGATTTTACTTGTACTTGTCCTATCAAACATAAGAAAATCAATAGTCTTGCAATTGAAATATTTGGGATGGATGTATAGAAAATAATTTAAAAAATAAATAAAAAAAATGAAAATTGAGGATGTGGAAATGAAAAAAGTATCTAATATTTATACATAGATAGATTGCAGATATTTATCCATTTATGGGAAATTTGAATGTGCAAAAATGTGCAGAATGCACATGAGTACATATCCAGAATATAGCATTATGGTATTTCAAGGATGAAACAAATCTCTATTTGGGATCTATTTCTTTAGTTGTATTCATAAATTACATTAATTACTGGTGTTTATGAATTGCTTAATTAATCGAGTCAAGCATGGCCAGAAAGGTACTATTCTTGCACTAAATAATATCAAATAATTCTTTAAACAAGAAAATTACAGAATCATGAAGAAAATGAAAACGTAATTATCGAGATAGTTTGAACTGTCAAGTTAATTAATTCAGAGTGAAATAGTAATTAGTATCGTTCCCTTGTACAGACTACTTAAACCATTTTTGACTAAAGTCCAACAAGTGGAAAGATGCAACCAATACCTGCTAAAGGAACAATTATGAACAAAAGGTTAATCGAATCTTCACCCTAAATAATCTTGAACGGGATTGAATTAGCATCGGCACGTTTCTCCATAAATCACCGCCAGTTTCGCCGGAATATTCTGGCATTCTTTCGAACAATCCTAGCGGAACGTTGTCCGGAAGAAAGGGTTCGCTGCCAAGCATGCTTGGAGCGATCTCGAAGCTGTGGCAACGCGACACAAAGACCGTTTCATTTGTAATACTGCGGAAAGTTTCGTCCTGTCTAGCGCAGAAAGGGCTAGAGAGAAGCAAGGGTGGGAAACTTTTGAGAGTGGAACCTCTTCTCTCTCTGTCTTCCCCTCTTCTCTTTTTTCTCGCTCCTCTTTTTCCATTTTCTTCTTGTTTCTCCCCCCTCCCCCTCCCTCTGTACTTACTACCATACTTATACAAATGCACATACACACATGCATACAGATACACGTATATACTTGACGATCGAGCAATGAAAAAACTGACCTGCTCGCAGTTTCGGCACGTAATGCCGGCCAGGGGTTGCAAAAAGCTGCAGGCGCGTGCAGCGGAAGTGCGGGAGGGAAAGGGGTGCAAAAGGGAGCAAAGGGTGAGAAAGAGAGGGAAGAGAGTGGAAGCGAGGCGAAAAAGGCGATTAGGTCGCCTCAACCCTCCGTCGAGAAAAAATTCAGATCGCGGTGAAATAGTTTTAGGATCTCTCGAAATTCTCACCCCTTTTCCGAGTTGCTGTTTTTTTTCTTCAACTCGTTTGTTTGGTTTTCTAGTGGAACGTGCTCAAACTATTATGATTTTGTTAGATTTTATTACTGGATACTATCGCAGGTGCGAAGTATGCATACTGTAGACTATGACTTGATTGGATCAGATGTTATTTAAATGAACTATTTACTGAAAGATGTGATTCAAGGTATGATTACACGGTATGATGAGTACACGGTAATAATTTCAGTGATGCTCATGTTATATAAAATTAGAGTTATGGATACTTGTAAGTTGGTAGACTTTTTTATTCTCAATTCTTGTAATCTTTATTGGAGTTAACTATAATTAGGTACTCTGATTTTTCTTCTATATATTACAAATGAATATCTGGAAAAATATAATAGAATGCAAATGAAAAGATACTAATCCAGTTAAGCCAGAATGCGTTAATTTTATATTTATCTATATTATCAATCTTTGTAGTATCAACTTTATATTGAAGTCACATTTGGTTACATTTACTTAAATATATTAATAGCTAATAAGTACAAGAACAGTATTACAAAATACTAACAATACTACAAAGTGATGTATCAACTAAAACTATCAAAATATTAACTTCCAGTACACATCTACCCTTTCCAAATACTATTCATCATCAAGTTGAACCAAAAGTTAGCATCCCTATCATGCACCATGTAAAAATGAGCTCTCTTGGAGGTAGTGGAAAGCCTGGAAAGAGCCCCCGGGAAGTTTATCGATCCCCAGCCGAATAGGGCTGATTATTCGGTTTCAGAAGACTGGTAGGAATCGGCGTATACGAGGATCCAGTTGAAAATCGGCGAAAGGACGAAGAACGTAGCGACGATATCGGGGTAGGCGCGGTATGGAGAGAGGAGGCACGGAAGAGAGTTTGGGGTAAAAATTTCTAGAACGAGGCGAACGGGTGCAATGCACCGGTGTACGCGATATACGCTCGACGATCAATAGCCACCCCACCTTACTCAGCCGGCGGCGCATGAATGAACCTCGCCTTTTACACACTACTCGGTAGTAGTAGCTCTCTCTACTCGCGCGCGCCGCCAACGAGCTGCAACGCCGCTGCCTTCGGCCGTGTGCAGCGGTTTTCAATGCTCCTCTCTTCGCTTTGGCCGGATTTAGATGAAATTTAATCGACGTGGTAATTAACACCAATCGAATGTTAGCTGGAAATTTGATGAATTTAACAACTTTTATTTTTGTCCTTGTAGGTGTTAAAGTTGGATGCTCCATTTGGAAATGATACCTCTATCGAAGATATTCAAGATGTGTATAAGTGAAACAGAATATAAAATCGTGTGTTTGACTCGGATGAATAAATCGAGAAGAAAGCCTTTGCCAAAGGATTTCTCTTCGTAGCTGCAGGTGTTAAAATTACATATTCTATTTTGAAATAATGATATTGTTGAAGATGTTGAAGATGTATGTAGATGGAATTTTGTGTTAGATATGGGTGAAATTTAATGGGAAATCAATATAAAATTACGTAGCTGTTGAATTTGGAAGCGAACAAAAGTGATCCTTCTTGGGGATTGCAGGTATTGGAATTAGATATTGGTAAAAATGTAGGTGAAGTATTATAACTAATTATAAGCAATCTAAAGCTTGATCTAAATGAAATTTTCATAATTTCCTTTATACGTACATTATTTCTCGTTGTGTATTATTATGCTGCTGCCGAATGACCTGTTTATAAATACTAATTGTCTCCATGTGTTGTTTTAATAGAACATAACATGGTGGTGGTTGTAGAAAGGCACTACATTACGAGTTTCCGTAATGGGTAAAAATATCTGTTTTTTCAACCAAATTGCACGAACCACTCTTAATTTATATAAACTTAATTGATTATTCAATAATTTGGTTTAAAATGAACAAAGAAAGAAAAGAATGGAAATCGGTCCCGATACAAAGTCGGATGAATTCGTTCGAACACTCATTCGAGCTTTTTATACGCAGCTCGAACAAAACATGGCCCAATTTTTCAGATCCCCGATAATCGGTGCCATATAGCTGACCTATCTTTTTTTATTTGCTTCGTCACGTGACCGATCAGATCCTTCCATTTATTCTTCCAACATTTCACTCTGCGCTGGCAAAAAAAATTTAAATATATGTAGAAATAATGAAAAAGCCTAGGTATGCTAATTCTGCAATATTAAAAAACATTATTTAAAATATTCTTTTATTTTTATAATTTTTAGATTGACCGTAATTAGTATGGAATTGACGCATTCCACAAAGATACAGGTTGAGAACCATCTGTTTAGAGTGCACTTGCAAGACACACAGCGCCGTACATAGTTGGAACGTTAGCCTCATATCCACCCACCACGTTATTACCGACAACTCCCAGTTATACGCTTAATGTGCGAGCTGAATTCATCGCGCGCGATTGTGCGAACTCGAAGATCATCCTTCTCGAGGAACTTTTAAAAGTTGCAATTGGTACATGCAACCCTGCATCTCTCATCTCTTTCTTTTAGATAAACTACGGCTTTCTTCATCGATGAAGAACTTTGAAGCGCAACCCTTTATGATATAAATTATATGTAACATTTAATGCAATACATGCAATGTATTTTAAAATTAGAACATTGGAACTTGTGGATTTGGTAATGCACTTACATAGAACTTAAATATTCTTGGTGAAACTTGGAGGTTTCTTTTAGTGCAATCCAGGAGATTGATTGTTATAAGGAACGAACTCTAAAAATATAGAGATTCTCAGATCGAATGATATTTTAGTATAAATTTTCATATTTTATTTTATTTCCCTACACTAGCTTGCGCTCGTTAGCCATTTTCCACGTAAACCGATAGAACTGATATTCTGTGTCACTGAGTCAGAGAAGTTTCAGCTATATTGATTTCCCTTCACATTCCTCGAATCTGTCCGCGTATTGGCATTGACGATTCGCCTGGTATCATTTTCTCGCAATTTCATCTCTTCAGGGACAAGAATCTTAAAGTTAAGAAAGAGAAGATTGACATTTCTTATTAGTCAATATTTCTCTGTGTTATTAAAAACTGAAAATATTCATAGTCCAATTAATGGAGATTGATCTTTTATGGGGAAACAATCTTAAGATTTCCAAAATAATATTTTTACAAATGAATCTGCACTTCTTAGAAAATTAATGAAAATCACAAAATCTTTGATCTATTACATACTTCACTTTCATTGTGTATATTTCTTTGAAAATTCTAGTTTCTCTCAGAAGATAGCTAATGGTACAAATTTCTTTGGATAAGCAAGCGATATGTTATCTGGAAGTTGGATGAAGGAGCTTGGTATTTGCACAGTAGCTAAGCCAAACGGTAAACATCTGGTACATATTATGCTCCTCTGGTAACTGTTCGTCGTAAGTTGCCGAGCAAATAGAACTGCAGCCTTTAAGGGCAACACTGATATACTCCTGAAGCAGCGTCGAAAAACCACAGATGAGAAGAGGAGGTTTCGATTAGTCACCGTCGTGACTTGTCAGTGTGACTAATTACAAATTATTTCATACAGAACATAGCTGCTAAAAACACAATCGATTCTTTTGATAATGCGTTAGGGAGATAGAGAGTTACAAAGTTAATTACGATTGATGGCCATCATCGATGAAAATGTCGGCGATTAAATTGCATTGCTGAGCTGGGAGTCCATTGTGGATAGTAGTCACTAACACGTTTATTCTGCGAGAAAATTAAAGTTTTGATTAAGCTTGAGACTGGGTCAAATAATTATGATAAAATAGGATAGCAATTATTCTTTTAAACATCTAATTAATTTTTCTAATTTCTTAATTTCCTAATTTCTGAATTTCTCATTAAATTTATCATATTTACCTTGTTTTTTAAATTCCAAGTCAATTTTGTTTATAATATCTTCGTAATATGTTTTTCAATTTTTTTTTTTGACTCACCTAATTCTTCAATTTTTAGATTCCTTCAATGAAAATTTAACTTCTGTTTACCATCCTCTGTAGCAATTAATAATGCTTTCAAGATGCTTTCTGTAACAAGAAAGAGGTAACATCAATGATATCTATAAAAAGTGCAACAGTCGAATAGAATAGATGCACTAGCTTTGTACCGTTTGAAACCACGATTTCGAAAGATTATGTGGTCTTATCTACCACGTTTTATGTTTTACATCCGTTCGCGTTCACGTTTAATTAGCAAGGAACACGAGACCGATACTTATAACCTGCCATTGTAATGTCCGTCAGATAGGATGCGTGGGTGAGCACTTTCCTTTTCGTAGGTGCCATTAAACAAGCCGCGCCGCTGTCGTCCATCATTTCGATCGTATACCTGGTCGAACATGATTTTCCACCACACCTCATCCCGCATATCTGACGATTAAACGATCAACTATTTTAAAAAAGCTGTTACACGTGCAAGAGTTCTATGGTACTGTGGAACTAATTAATTGTCATATTTTATCTTATGGAGCTATGGAATATTAACTATAGAATATTTAACTTATAAAATATTATGAGCTTGTGAAAATTAAATTAAAATGTTATGGCTGTTATAAACTTTAATGAAGCACTTTTAAGATTGAATTTTGAATTTCTATGGTAGTAAGGATATGGGATACATACATTTTTTGGAACGAATTATAGTGGTAGTTTGGAAAAGGATATGTTTGAGGTGGTTTCCTCGGGGTTTCTAGTTTCTCAGTTTATATTAATTTTCCTAGCTTCCTAGGTTTCTCGCACTATATTAACTTCCTTGGGTTTCTAGTTTTGCGTTAACTTTTCGAGTTTCCAAATTTCGTTGTTTCCTTGTTTTTCTACTCTTTCAATTTCTTACTTTCTAACTTTTATGTGACTCATATCTAATTTTTATAATAATGAAATATTAAAGTGTAGAATGCTCTAGCCAAAATCCGTGTAAGTAATTTCAATTTACCACTGTCGACAGAAGTAGACTCGAACGGGAAGAGGAGTCGTCGGTTGTAAAGAATGATCGATCTAACGAAGGGTATAGATCGTAATACCGCCTCACGTGAACGTACTTTAAATTTGCGTATGAATGAAGCCATTCGCGTGCAGTGATGATTCAGATGGGGCCAACGTGTTCCACCCCTTCTCGTCACGCCCTCTTCACATTTCTTTCTCCTTCTTTGTAACGCTTTTATCCGACTATTTGTTTTTGTCCGTCTAGCAGAACGGGCTGCCTTCTTCTTCTTCAGCTTTTTACCTTTCTTCATTTCACATGAAGTTCTCAGTAGTTCTGGCAGAAAATGCTGAATCCAATTTGGATACGTATACTCTTCGCGCTCGTTGTCCTTGCATCTCGTTATTAGAATATCGTTACAGAGTATAACTTAATTATTATTTTATTAATTCCTTATTACAATCATTTTTTAGATAATTGTATCGAGTCGAAGATATCTATCTGTAAGAAGATTTAAAGGAAGTTAAAAGTTGATCGAATATTTAACGAAAATGCAGAAAATTATAATTGTTGCGAGACACCTTTGGCTGTTCCTTTAACGTTATCGGGGCACTATTGTGCACGTATAATTGACGGCGTGCAAGCGTTAAGAATGCAAATTGCACGATACCAAAAGGCCATTCAATCGCAAACATGCGTATAACTATGCAGCCGGCTTGTATTTACATACTTATGCAACTCTATCTTCGCGTGTATCTACTTGCTTTTTCAGATTTCGGGTTCTGGAAGTTCGAGATCCTGATAATCTCAATATGGCTAGTTCGTGCTTCGTTTAATTGGAGCTTACGCTGTACTTGAACGGCCACTGAAGAGAAATTATGCTTTAAAATAAAAACAGAGATGCATATAATCTGATAAATACTAACTGATGAAAGATTTGGTTAATTGATGAATCTTGATTTATGGTAATTAATTCGGTATTTTAATGCAGTAGTTTTAGTTCATTAACATTGACATAGGTGATTTTAAGTCTTTAAGAGTATTGTACGAAGATATTTCTTCTTCTTTCTCACAATTAAACAATAAAGTTGTAGTCATTGCTGCAATCAACGCATAACATTATTATGCGTTAGCCAACATTATTAAACTATGTACATGTCCATACTTAAAAGTGTATAGCTGTATTATAGCTTTCTCTGTTTACTTTTATTCTTGGAGATATTGATGTTTCAATCAAGAGTCTGTTTAGAATTACGTTAATATTTTATGTTTCACTAATCTTCCTGTTTCTCTCTATTGTTTTTAAATCAGTAGATTCTACTTTAATAACCATTAGAGAAGCTTAAGACTTAAATTTCTGTGGAAAAGATTTTGGTGTTCTTTGGACTTGTAATAGTTCGAGATCTTTTTCTTATTGGCCTTTTCTTCTATTCACTTATTTATTACTTATCTGTCCATCGTATCAAGTAACCATGATATAGAACACGTAATAAATTACATTTACGCTGAATCACTGTTTCTTGGTTTTAGACATTGAAGAAGCGAATACAAATCGATGACGAACATAAACAATGCAATGCATATTCTTATCTATGAAGTAAAATTGTTTGTTAAAAAGGGACAGTTGGATTATTACGTAAAAATAATTGAAAATAAATTGGAGGAACATCGTGAGACTACTAGTAGTGAAACAATAATTCTTTATCCCGAGACACGAGATTATTATCAAGTCACGGAATAAAGTGACGGTAGCTCATTATTACGCAGGCATTGCGCATTACATACTTCCAGCTCATACTATTAAAATAGTAATGCGGCGTTATAGGTAGAGAGATTCTCCTCGGCTGTGCTAAATATCTCGCTCTCGAGAGAATAATGTTTCCTTACGGATGATTCTATTCCCTACTTTGTCGTGTTTCAGTATCATACCGTTGTCGACTATTCCAATTATACTTAATTAGCTATTTAGAGAAAAACCTGTATGGGGATGAGAAAATGATGCCCTTTGGATCATATCTAATTCTTCCATTTCGAAGAACAGTATTTATTCAGAAATGAAAAATATTCTTTATTAAAAACGCTCACAATTAATTAGTAATCGTGTTGGATTAATAAATTTGTGATTAGAATTGTAACGATCATGTCAGGATATAAGAAAATGTTTATAGTCATAAAAATCTAATGAATTTGAACTCTAAATAAAATTGAATAATCTAACTAGACAAAATTTGTCAGAAAGGAGGATATTAAAATTACTTTTATTTTTTGTACCATCATTTTCATATTAACATACGGAATTTTTTTTATTCTTTGTTTTAGTTGAGTGTCCTATATTTTTGTGTCACAAGGTATCTCCACTACCGAGACGTCAGATTTCGCTTCTTTTGTCTTCAGTTTTCAAGCTAGTCGGAGATACTGCATCTTTGTGGATTATTTTCCAACTATCCGGGTTTTCTTTCTCTGCGAGTTCCCATTAACGAGTACATAATACCGATCGAGATGCATTTTATTCACATCGGTCGCATCTCTGCGATCCACTGATCCGTATTTCCTTCTTTCCCTTTCTTCAGAGAGAGCTTAATCCCCCGTACGTCGATGTTACAAAAATTTTACCTGCCCAATAAAGCTTCAGGCACGATTTCACGTTCGTCAAGCTTTCATGAGTCGATAACATCCCCGACGTTGTCTTGGATCCCACTATTTATAGGTTCCCATTGCAACTCGAGCAATAATCAAGTTTGGCTTTCGTCTGTATCTGGCACGTTCAGCTTGTCCCCGTTCTTTAGTTCACGACGTCGTTTTTCCTTGCTTAGAACTCGATAGTTGTGTTCAGTATAGTTAATGAAAATCAGAAGAGCTCGTCTCTTCAGTGATAAAAAATTGTCAGTGAGTCTATTGGAATTTTTATTAAATATTTTATTAGAAAGCTTTTGTTCTTGGCTTAGAATAAGGATATATGGTATCAATTTTTTATTCATGTTAAAAGATTTGAATGTTCTTTGATAACGAAGACAAAGTTTCTTTGTATGAATACGCTTTACAGTGCAACATTCCCCGGCTAAAAATAATCGACAAGTTGTTGGTGGAGAGTTGGTGGTTTTTTGAATTAAAAGGCTCCTTGGCTTGATGGGAACATGGTGTCGTGAGATTTACGAGTGCAATCTGTACCCTCTGTTCGAGAATTTCTCGTGAATCTTTCACCATAAATACGATATAAAATATGAACATTGAGCGCATAAAAGGCCTGAAAAGTATCTCATTAGCATTTGATCTTGAAGAAATGAGTCAAATTTTAATTTTGGATCAAGAAGAGGACCGACTTCTGACATTATCTGGACGTCGTCTACTTTTTAAACGTGACATTTCCTCTCATGATCTTTCAATTAATTCACATTCAGATCACGAAGAAGGGAGTATATTCTCCTATATCTTATCTATTCACCAAATTTCTTAAATGCCTAAATTCGTATATCGATCCGCATAATTGTTTCTTTGCCGAGTTTATAAAATTTCCTAGAATTTACAAATATATTTCAATGTTTCAGAATTATTTGAACGGCAGAATTGCAGAAATTTCTGTCATCGTTTTTGAATCGACCTATATCGCCTAACAGTCTCGAACTGATAATAATAATCAAGCGGGACGAGAGTCTGCGCGATTCCTAGCGACGAACTCGCGATTTCCCAGCAGGCCTGTCATTTCTCGAACAACCGTTAGGAGAATGTTGGAAAATGGAACGTGCAGTGGATATAAATAAACCGATGATCGCATATCTAAATATCCGAAGAAATGAACGAACAAATTTGGGTAATTATAGTTTAGGCGAAAGTAGATCATTTAGCCGAATAAATGCTTAATTATTATTTGCTGCGGATGGGTCTAATTATTTTCCATGGTTGAATGGCAAGAAATTAAGCGGAACCGTCCCGTTACATTTCTTCGTGAATCTTTAGAAAACATAGTTAACTGGATAATCAGAGTAATTGTTAGCCAGTAAGAGTTTCTGCGTCAACCAGACGTCGTACTGAAATTGTTGAGAATTCTGGCTACACCGATTTTGTGCTTCTTTCATTCTGACAAGCTGTAATTGCAAATTATAGTTGGCTATTCATTTTCTTATGCTTACTAAACATTTTTATCGTGTGTAACTAATAATTAGAAAACCATTAATTTAGGAATGTGGTATTTACTTTTCAGTCTTGCAGAATTCCATAATGTAAGGCCAAATATTATAAATACCAATCAGTTTCAATGTGTTTTCATTTAAAATCGCTGTGTTAGTTAATTATTAATGACACATAATAGTATCGTAAATTCATAATTTTGATGATAAATAAAATATTAGATACAGAGAGTGATGCTTCTAGGTATAATGATAGGGAACAATTTCAAAGAAAGAACATGCACGCAGTTTTATAGAAATAAATCGTACACTCGAATGCTGTTGCGCATTAATTTAATTCACTTCTGTAATTTGCAGAGGCGGAACTTGTGCTATTTACAATTGACAGTAGAAAGTGTCTTACAGCGGGTTTCAAGTGTTATTTCTTCACCAAGGGAAATGTTCCATTGTTGCCCGTAGGTTTCTCAAGCGACCTGTTAACAGGTGCAAGAACATTCAGAACTTTTGAATTTTTGGGAGATAGAGAAATTAATTAATAGAAATTAAACTCCTAGGAAAAGATTATAACATCTATGAATCTCATACATTTAGAACTAATATTCTTCTTCGTTTCGGTACTCAGAGAAATTAACCATTGAAGTTTCTACTGCAATCGTGCCTGACGTGTTCTATGACTACTGAAAAAGCAGATTCTTGTATCTTGGATGTACAATTTTCAGTAATTCAAACATTAAAATATTATGCTGAATTTATATATCATACAAGAATCCCTAAGTTTAGCAAATTATATTTAAAATAAAATTCAATTGAAAATTATATTCAAGACCTGAGTGCAATTATAACGGGTTTCTTATATTTGTTATATCTTAGTACTTAAACGAGCGAGATCTCTGAAACAACATTGAGTTCCAGAATTAAAATCAAATCTATATTCTCTTTATCGCAGGTTCAACGAATCGTTTCCGGAGAAAGATTCAGCCAGTTGAACACGATCTCACGCAAATTGCCTCGTGAAAGATGCAAAAGACGAAAAAAAGGAATGAGGAAAAAAGGATGAATCGTGGCGAATAGAATTTCACCGGTCGGTGTATCTATCGATTCCATGGTTGCGTCACGATGTCGCCGGGAACACACTATCGGAACAGCGATAATTTCCAAGCGATATCGATCGCGTAACGCGATGCGTACGTAAGATGAGATTTAAATTCGCGTGCGGACATACAGTTTAGGCACAACGGACTCCAAGGGTTATGCAGCTGCGGTTTGTTAGAAGTGCATGAACCTCTCCGGAGCACTGATTCAGATATTACAATTTACATGTTTACCAAGAGAATAGATAAGAAACGCGATTTCTCTTTTATTATATGAAATATATATGTTGGACAGCAATTGAAACTAGATAATTTTTAAGTAATTCTTGATAGTAAGACACCCCTTGTATCAGTATGAGAGTGTAGAATGTTGAGATAGTTCAAAGTGGGTCTATAAATTGAGAGGTGATGATAGATACTCGGAGTGGAAGATTCCTTAATTTCAAGTTTTGTTTAAATTCGTTAAACCATTTAAATTGAAGTTCGCATTCATATAAGCCAAGTTACGGTCAACTTGAAGAGCCTATGGGTTCGAACAGTGTCTGATGATAATACTTAAAATGATGTTGATGTTTGCTGGAATGTCTGTTGTAATGAAAGAAGTTGCGAATGAGTCGTTAAAAATTTTAAGAAACAATATTAAACAGAAACGATTAATCTGAAAATCTGATGTATCTGAGGCGCGAAGAAATGTATACTTCCATATGCCTTAATTATCATTTAAATTAAAAATTGTTCCGCTATAAATACCGGAGAAATTGTGAGAAACATAGATAACGATACCATATCGTTAATTATTCTTCCGGATGAGACTTGTATTTGAATGTATGAAAAGCTATACGCGTCTCTAGCGCGAAAAACGAAGAAAAATTCGTTTTAATTGCTGGCACAAGTAATGCATTGAAAATTCCTTTCTTTCAGCTACTTGTTGCGCGATGAAATTGTAGAAAAAAGTTCCGACTTCTTTTTCTTTCTGTCTATGGAACGGAGCTGTTAATGAATCGATACGGCCTTGCTGGCAAATGTATCGATCAATTACGTTTAAATACAGGTATCGGGTGTCTAGAAAGGTCAGAAGTTTCGCTGCTTGTTATGTCAATTCGATGTAATTGATGAGTATCCATTAAATTAAAGATTCAGTATTTGTTCTCGTACAATATTTGCTCAGTTGTTTAAATGTGTGGAACATGTTAATTTATGGATTTTGGTTGTTGATTTTAACTTGATATAATATAATTTAATTTAAAAGAAATATTGATTCGCTGAAATTGTTATTGAATAATTTAAATAAGCGTTGTTGGAATGGGAAGATACCGAGCATCGTATGTTTAGGATAAATGGACAGAGAGCGTCATTAATTTAGCTTAAATCGAACAATACTAAGCATTAACCTGTCTTTTATCGTTGCTATTTATTCATGAGAATATACCTGTAATTAGATTATCCTTCCTCAATCCTTGAGTATTAGTTTCTCATTACCATTCGTAATGATTAATTGTCTCGGTCTTAAATGTCTCTACCGGTAAACACCAACAGATCATTAATTTACTTTCATATTTGATATCACCGTATCAAACTTCTAAAATGTATCTGCAGGCAAAAGGATGAAGACTTATAGATATAGAAGTCTTAAGTAATTACCGTAATTATACAAAAGCTTCTAAATCTATTATAATTCAATATTTGATTTCAGAACTATAGCAAATATTGTGTGTGTATAATGCATAGTATTTTCGCTTAATTGCAGACAAACGTGATTTCAAGATCCCAGAGGAATAATTCAGGTTCTGAACTTCAGTATGCAAATTAGGTCCCTTCTTCTCTGTGTAGCCGCTTTTCACTCTGTCGTATTTCCCGGTGATTTCGTTCGGCACACATTCGATGTGTTAATAGGATTCCCTAGTCGGCTGTAATTAATCAGCCATCGTCTGGCTAATGAGTTCTTTACGAATCCATCGATATCTCTTCATTCAAAGACAATATCTAACCACTTGAACGGCCAGCCTTGTCCATTCTGCTCCGTTTTAACGTGAAACTATTGCTCGTTACCGAACAGCTTTTATGTAATCTGTGTTAGTAGCTCAATTTTTACTCTCATGGATACGATATCCGAGTTACAGGCGTGTTTTAAATATCTTCCTTCTTTTATATCTTTATATCTTCATATCTTCTCTCCTTTGTATCATATAGATTACTTGGATATCTATTTTGTTCTTTACTTCTTTCTTCTATTTTTGTTCTTTAGTTGAACTATTTAGAGAATTGAAATTATGTTAGATAAGGAGATACCTTATTTTGGATTCTAAAATTCCAAATTTTCATCATTCCGATAAACTTGAAAGAAGTTACTTACTGCAGGCTTTTTGAACATTCAAGAGAAGATATATAAATTCTTCAGGGTATTCCTTTTTCGGAAGACATGAAGAGGTTTTAAAATTAGAGATATCTGAAATTTCACATTGTTAAGCGAGAAAGAAATTTAGAAAAATTAGCTTCGTTTTGTTAAATTATCTCCTTTTTGTCACAATTTATGTGATAAATTTATAATATACTATGTTAAATATGATACAAGAAGTGCACCACAGGGTACTTTATACTCAGTTTTAGAATTTTCTCTTTCTTTTTGAGATTGTTGTTCTGATACCAAAAATAATGGTTGTAAGTGTCAAGTTTTCCCAAGTTTCGCACAATGAGGGACAGGAGCGAGGGCAAGCAGGAGCGACATAAATTTAGATGAGGCTGTTTGCTCCTTTAAAGTGCAAAGCAGCTGTCGATGTTGTTTCAACGGGGAAGGCCATATCGATCGAGGTAGCATTTATAAATAAAGATTTAACATTGTGCTGGAGTGTCGAGCGGAAGTAACACGTTCGAAGGCGTGAATAAAACGCGCTTGAATGAAAAAGGTGAAAGTGCGGTTTCCCTATCAAGCATCCCGCTGAGACTGACTCCGGACCACTTTGATCATCATTTTTGAAAAACTTGAAACGACCTACGATCTTCTTACATTACTCTTCTCTTCTACACTTCTCTTCAATTCATATTGTCTTGTTACAAGTAATCAGATGTTCATTTCTCCTTATTTTCGTCTTATTGAATTATTAAAAATAATCATGAAAATTTCTTTTTATCATATTGTATGACGTTACGGTTAAAACTGATTTTGATCGGTGAAGGGTATTTAATGCACTTCTATTATTATATGTATATAGAAGTATCTGGCATACTATATCGTGTAAAAATGATAAAAAAACAGTGGACTACGATTCAAGGATACAGTGTCCATTATTCTTTTTTAATCTCTATACAAATCGCCGTGGTAAAAAGATATTAGGGGAATGCAGTATCATTTCTAAAATAGTATTATTCGAAATGAACTCCGGCGAATACTAAACCAATTTATTTACAATTATAATTCTATACATATGTTCTCTACGATGGATTTACATTTACTTACATATATATTTTAATTTTAATGTTTTGTGTTGTTGATGTTTAATGTTTTAATGATGTTTTAATTTTATTCTTATTAACTATTATTGATTTCTTAAACTATTTATTACAAACAAACCAAAACTGCCATTATAATTTATTATTTAGCATCGTTTCACCAGTGTCCGCAGCTTGTTATATAAATGAAATGCATTTTTTAATTACAGGATTTCTCTCAATTGACGAAGGAGCTCGCAGCAGCGCGCGAAAGTATCCTAGAAAGAGAAGAAGAGATATCGGAACTAAAAGCAGAAAGGAATAATACTCGTGTACGTAGAACAGACCACTAATGCATCTTATAGATTGAAGCCGGTACTTGTCTCTACGACATTGCTCACCAAGACGATTCTATTGCCTTCCGCAGCTTCTGCTCGAGCATCTGGAATGCCTGGTTTCCCGACATGAACGATCGCTTAGGATGACTGTAGTGAAGAGGCAAGCCGCCGCGCAATCTGGAGTATCGTCCGAAGTTGAAGTGCTCAAAGCTCTAAAAAGTCTGTTCGAGCACCACAAGGCTTTAGACGAGAAAGTAAGAACTTTCTGATCCATTGTTTGACGACATTGACACATTGGCAACCTTGAGGGGAGATACGGAGAATCACGATTCCCGTTCAGCCCTGAAACTGATGCTCGTTGCATTTTTTGTGAACTAGATACAAGAATGATGAATTGTAAAATTTCTATAAAATTACCAAATGCAGCGATTCACCAGTTGAAGAGAATATAATATCAATATAATGTAGTTGGAAATGCATTAATGAAAAATATAATAATTATAATACCGATTATAAGAAATCGATATTTTAATAGTAACTAATTTTCAGGTGCGTGAACGATTACGAGTTGCATTAGAAAGGAATACAAGCCTGGAAGAAGAGCTAGCTATTACCAAAGAAGAGGTATCGTTTCAGCTAATTTTGTATATTCTTTAATACTTAATTACTAAAGTGTTCAATAATCGTGTAACAAATATAATATTTGTAATTTGAATAAAAATTCGCAGCTCCAGCAATATAAATTAAGTGGACATGCGCCTAAAAATATAGAAGATAGACCCAAGGAGAACGGACAGGCGGAAGACGGGCAGCAGCAGAACAAGGTAGCTGAGAAATATCTTTACGTTGTTGCACACCCATGCATAATGCACTCCACAAATATTTCACATAACACTGCTCCTTCATACTTCACAGTCATATTTATCATGAATACATGAAAAAGGTGTTCAACATGTTTAAGCGTCGTGAATTGTATTTATGCGATCTTTTCACTTTGCATGTTCATGGTTTTGATATAATTCAGTATTTCACCTAGCCACACCGTTTTATATAGAGTGATAAAGTTCGTTTTCTGCGTCATCGGATCCTCTTGTTCTCTTTCTCTCTATCTGTGATACGCTTCTAATCTCGGCGTTAGATATTGATTGATTTCGAAGTTATTGGTCACAGATTTCAGCCCTTGGCTCGTGTTTAACGATTAAAGAGTATATTCTGTGTCATCTTAGAAGCATTTGATCATTAGTGATTTTCATATGTCACAATGAGAATTACAATAGTTACTGTCAATCATATTATTCCACGTTTCATTCAATTTCCCTTTTCTATCAGGATTTCCAATTCGTTTCAAATCATGGCACTCTATACGTCGATCAGAGGAAATCATGTAATGTCATCCTTGAACAGAGTTCAAATCTGTACCGATAAAGTGACCATCTGTTTGTCATTCATCTCGATCGTTGCATCCATAATAAGAATGCATTCGCAATAGCGTGCACGGTAGTGGTTTAGTCGCATAGCTGCATAGATACGTAGTTGTTGGGAATTGCGCGGCGATGCAGGACAGGCAATGCGAGCGAGGCATTCTGAATGTAGTGTTATGATCGGGCAGAATGAGACTGAGCAGGCAGGAGGCCAGCAGGAACAACAACAACAACCGCAACAACAACAACTGCAGCAGTCAGTACAAAAACTAGGTACGGAGAAGTCAACAGAGATCGAAAGTAGACTGAGCAATGGCAGTCTCGATCCTGTGGACCAGGATTCTGCGGCGCGCGTAATAGATTTGCAAGCTACTCTTGACAAGCAGGTATGAAAAAGTATCACGACGAACTACTTAGCGTATGTATGATTCTCTCATTGATTTAGGAACAGTCAGGTAGATGGATCGTGGAACATTTCGCGCGATAAAACGCATCCCTGACTGCTGATTTTTTTGAGATGCAGAACGAATATACTCTTCTTCGTTCTCCCCTTTTTTTCTTCTGCATGCACCTCAAGCGATTTGCAAATTTACACAAGTTCAGAAAAACATTTTTTATTGCTATTCTTGAATTAAAAACATAGAGACTTAGAGTGTCTCCGTTAAACTGCATGGTATTGAAACACAATAACAAATTGTTATCTTTGATAATATCATTAAGCGCTTTCATTTATACACGACACTAAGAGATCTTCTAGATCAACTTTAAACTATGTTCATTAAATGTTATAGAGTATGATAGTCGTGAAACAATTACTGAAATATTGTATTTTGTTTTCATATTGTAATGAGATTTTTTAAGAAATATTAACAGAAAAAATTAGATCGATTTTATAACACTATGTTGCACAACTTGAATTTACCTTCCATTAAATGTGCCATATTATCATTGGCGCCTATGGCATGTTGTAGAATGAATATATATATTAATAATGTGTGTTTCATATTCGCATGATCTAATGAATAAGAATGAATTTTTTCCCAAGCAAACTTTATAAATGGCTTAATCATTAATGTGACGTATATATATACTGACACAAAACATCCCATGCAATATAAAAACACATTTACAACTTCAATTATAGTATATATTTCAATTAGATCTAGTATAGTATCTCAGAGATAAGAGCAGAACAAGAGAGATAATGCCTTGTTAAAACATATTTGTGTCGATGTACATATTTACATAGTGCATATGAGAAACACAATTTTTAATACTCTTTCTGTACACATACAAGTAGCATATTAGATACACATTGACTTTTATTAACATTGTATTATAACAATTATTCTAGAGCTCAGAGTTGAGCACATGGCAGCGGCGGGTAGCCGAATTAAGTGGCCGAGTAGCAGAGTTAGAAGAAACTTTGTCCAAGACTCAGAAAGACCTTCTGAAAACTCAAGAAACGAATGTCAAACTACAGAGAGATTTACGTGAAAATGTTGCCCAAAAAGAGGACCAAGAAGAGAGGATAGCGACTCTTGAAAAACGTTATCTTAATGCTCAACGAGAGTCCACTAGTTTACATGATCTCAATGAAAAGCTGGAGCAAGAGCTGCAGCATAAGAAAGCTCAATTAAAGGTAATCGTTCTTCTATATTAAATTTACAGTTTATGTCAATTTAATGACCTTTATGTAATTCATGTTTAGCTCCAAGAAGAAAAAATCGCGGCGATACAGGAGAAACTAGAACTCGCAGAACAAAAATTAGCCCAATACGCTAAGTTACCAGAAATGGAAGAGCAATTAAAGCAGAGGATGGAGGCTCTGACGCAGGTGAGGAGGCCCAACCAGGTACGCAGAGGAATTAAGTCGTCGTATCATCAATTTCTTCTTTTCTTATTCCTCTGCACTTCTATCGATACTCCCTGCCTCCAAATGTACCTATGTCGAGAATGCTTGCCCCTTTAATGTCTTTTCTTGAAAACAGTCTTCATTCTACTTCAGTTTACATATTAAATTTTTTGCAATGTTTTCCCTGTTACATTCTTCATCATTGGCCATGGCTACTCACAAACCACACAAACAATAAACACACTTCAGATTTTTTTAATTTTCTTCTAAGATTATGAAGTTAATGAATATAATATGATAATCAAGTCACTTACAAAGATGAAGGTTGATATAAAATAATTTACTTACTTTCTACTCACTAAATATACCGAACATAGCAATCAGTGTGATTATTTTCAGAGCTTGTTAATAACTTGTAGTTTAGTGCTATTATCACATTTCTGTAGACATGTTTGTATTAGGCACGTATTTATTCTTCAATTCAATTCATTAGCTTTACATGTTAGCTCTACTGGAAGATTATATTTAGAATAAAGAACAATCTAATATATATAGATATATTTTCATGAATTCACCTCTAATTAAATTTAATACCTGCAGGCATTGATTTTAATTATGTGAAATATTTAATAAGCAGGCTCAAGAAAGACACGGCAGCGCAGAGGATAGAATACAGAGGTTGGAAACGCAACTTGAAGAAAAGAATGCAGAAGTGATGCGTGTCAATCAACGACTTAAGATGAATGAGGAGCATAATACGCGGCTTAGTACAACTGTTGATAAACTTTTATCAGGTAATTTATATGTATATTGTGTAAAGTAATTACATTACTGATAACAAATACATGCTTATGCTTATTAGCTTTGATTTATTTCTGCAGAATCTAACGAAAGATTGCAAGTACATTTAAAAGAAAGGATGCACGCATTAGAAGAGAAAAACGCACTCACGCAAGAACTGGAAAAGACTAGGAAGATTGCGGAAGATCTTCAAAATGAGAAGGCCGAAATAGTCAAGGAATTAGGGAAAGCTCGCCTTGAAATCGATAACGTGAAAAGGCAGATGCTTCAGCAAGAAATTGCGTTCAATATTCAACAAACAGATGCTCTAACTCGCAGTTTGTCCCCCAATGCAGTGGATCCAGGTTCCTTTTCTAGGAGTGCAAGTCATAGTAGTTTTGATACTCATTCTTTACCAAGAAGAACGGGTAAACGACCTGCAATCGAAGATGATCCAGCAAAGGTAGCACATAGCAGATTAGATTTTAGTATATGAAAAATTAAATATATAATAGAAAACTCTGAATAACACGCTCTCAATTTTTTAGAATTATGTAGCGCGCACTTTAGCAGAGCAAGAATGGGAAAAGTTACAGCAGGCTCATGTCCTTGCAAATGTACAACAAGCATTTGATGTTTCTAGTGATGCAGAAGGTGACGGAGATAACGAAAGTTTATTCAGTTGTGCAGCTGATGTAATTAGTCCTACAGGACATACGGATGCTCAAACACTAGCATTAATGTTACAAGAACAATTAGATGCAATTAATAATGAAATTAGATTAATCCAGGTAATCAAACGTTATTTATTATACCATATTTTATATATCAATATGTCAAAGTGCACTTTTGATGAAGGAAGAAAAGCAAAGTACCGAAGCGCGTGCCGAAGAGTTGGAGTCCAGGGTTGGTAGTCTTGAACATATGAATTTGTTAGCCAGAGGACGAAGTCTCGAACGGGCATCTCCACCATTAAGTGGACGATCCACTCCAAAATCGCATCATAGTCCAAACAGAGATTATTTACATAAATATCATACGGTAAGTACCGTTTACTTTATAATCCTTAATCATTTTAAAATATATTTTCAATATTTTTATCATTTTGAAGGCACCAGCATCAATGTCTCCAGCGCATCTCCATCAATATGCTGCCTCTTTAGCTAGTCCAGGTCAACTTTCGGAATCCCTTCCTGCGAGCCAGGTAAATAATTGTGATGACAATTCGACATGTGTAAGGCAGTAGCATTGACATATGTATAATTTTTTATATCATATCATAGTTGCAGTTATCAGGCGAAGAATTGCATTCAGTGAGTGAAAGGGACAGCACTGGTGGTGCAGGAAGTGGTGGTAGCGATGCAGCTTCACCATTGACTGCACGATCGATCAGGCTAGAACGAGTAGCACAGGCACTTGCTCACAGTCAAGAGGAACTCAGAAGGTATGTGTTTAATTTTCAATTTATCGATATCAACAAACATCGAATTTCTTCGTGGATCCAATGCTTGAACTACACGAGCACTATCTGAGAAAGCGATGATAATGTATTATAAATAAAATTTTTGCAACCACATCTCTGATAATGAGGACTCTAAGTTTTTTGTTGGGAAATAAGATGTCTTTTATGTGTATTGAATATCGTAAATATGCTATTTCATTCAATTGATTAATGCTTAAATAATAATACATAAATTATCAAAGTCCTTGCATACATAGAGGTGGATTGCCAAAAATTCAGTAATTATTTTGTAAGTAGTTAGCATTGTGCGTTGTTTATGCTGCCAGACGCACTGGACAAGCCGGATTTCCCAGCAGTGGTTTTCCTGCTCACAGGTTAATTAAAGATTGTAGTACTGCATGTAATCCGCAACATATGCCGCTGTGCACGACATATTTGAGTGGCCCATGTGGGCATGAAATGAACAACTTAGAAGTCGACCTAAGTGACATCGATGGTAACAGATCCTTTTTATACCTTTTTTTGGAAAAAGGGATTTACTAAGATGATCTTAGGTTTTTACAAAAAAATTGTTGTAGGGACTGATAATTATAGATACTTTTGTATTGCAAAATTCATTATGGATATTTCTATTTTTTAACTATAATTTCTTATTACAAGAAACGTATGATCAATGAATAGTATGCAAGATGTCACATATTTATGCCTACAGCCCCAATTTTCGAGCACAGTGGTACGGACGAACCGACTGATAGATCTGATAGAAATGAGTCCCTGGAAGAAACTGATATTAGCTTCTTCCATCCATCATACATTCAAGCCTGCCCAGTTCACGACAGACATCGCTGTCTCAAACAAACGAGGGAATTTAGGCAGCCAAGAGAATTGCATCGAGTTAACGTCGCGTCTGAATCTCCTGCGCGAATAAGGTTGTTTTCTAAGAAATAGGTGCAAAGATATAGATGGATCCAATAGATGCAATTAACTAATTAATTAATTAATTAACTTTCATTATCTCAATAAAAGATTATAATTGTTTCAATAGAATTCATAGATAAGGCGGTTTTTCTATATCTTTGTCTTTAAACGGTACTTATTATGACAATCCCATCTCATAAGCAGTGATCAGCTATATTTTCAGGTTTCTATGCCTTCCCTGTAATACTGAGTAGGTATTACAACTGTTTTTTCACTATTTTGCCAAACATAATTTATCATTTTGGACGTTCTTGGAAAGAAATATTTTTTATTCTTTCATATGATACTATATTGTTTTTATATGTATAAGATATTGGATTGTGATATAATGATATTTTTTCACGAATTTCCAAAACTGATATTGATATTGCTTCATTTCTTCTTTAGTTTACTAGTTATTTGTTTGTAGTACAATTATCAGTTGTAGATATCTTGAATAGTACAAAATTAAAACTTGAATGCTTTAATCTGACTCAATTAGGAATATCATTTACATTGAAAATACGCAATTTGGAATAAAAAATCATATCACATATATTATTCGAAGCTAAATAGTATTTGTGCTTATGCTCATGTACTATCATGTATAAGCACAATCATATATCACTGCTAAAAGTCTTTTAAGTAATGCAATTCACTTGGCTCGGTAAGTTCCCTGATCATATCTTATCTCACGTAATTTAAAACATTGATCTCTTTATGCTTTAAATATTGAAGAGTACAGATGGTTTAGAGAATCCTGTTATTAATTTGGTTGTTTGATTGTCTAGTGTGATGATGTATCTTGAAAAAGATCTGAAAATAATTTGAATAAATTCAGATCACAAAAATGATATAGAAGGTACATACAGCATAGAAAAAAAGATATAAGTCTGATAGTTTGTGGGCTAGAATGCATTATTTAGAGTAGAAATAGAAACTAGATTAGCGCTCCATGCAGCAGGCATGGGCAACATAACAACGGCGCACTCAATTCTGGGACTCCCCCTTCCCCATTGTCCTCACGTCATAGCAGCCAGGACAGTTTGCATAAGAACAACTTGTCTGGTGTTGGATTGCCAATTGGACAATTGTCTAGTTCGCATTTGCACATGCAATCTACCATGAGTCCAGCAACCGCAGCAGCAGTAGCTGCAGCTCAAAAGAAGAAAGGCATTAAGAGCAGTCTTGGTAGATTTTTCAGCAAGAAAGAAAAGGTAATGCAGATTTTAATTATGTAAGATAATAACCAAATAACTAAATAAGAAAAATGAGAAAAATCAGAGAGAGAACTTTGGTTACAGATCAAGGGGAAAGATACACCAATGCCTGGAGATATACCAGGTATGGGAGGAGCAAATACACCTGCAGATCCTGATTATGGAGATAATGTTTCTGTTGCTGGCACTATGGGCAGTAAAAGCGATTTTGATCGTAGAAAAAAGAAAAGGTACATATATGTAACTAAAAATATATTCATAATTTAAATAATTAATGAATATAATTGTTATAGCACTAATTTTCTTTCAGTCCAAGTATGTTTGGAAGTATGTTAGATTCCTCACGACACGAACTTCTGGCAGAGGCAATGAAAGCTGGAACACCTTTTGCTCTATGGAATGGACCAACTGTAGTAGCTTGGCTTGAGCTTTGGGTGGGCATGCCAACGTGGTATGTTGCAGCTTGCCGGGCAAATGTCAAAAGTGGTGCCATAATGAGTGCTCTTAGTGATACCGAAATTCAACGTGAAATTGGTATAAGGTACGAAATTAAGTTATTTAACACATTCTGCACATTTTGGATGACAAGCATGATGGAGTTCCATACAATATAAAATCACTAACATTTAATGTAATAATTTTTATTCTTAGTAATCCTCTACATCGATTGAAACTACGGTTAGCTATTCAAGAAATGGTGTCACTTACAAGTCCATCAGCACCAAAAACTTCTCGCACAACCTTAGCATTTGGAGATATGAACCACGAATGGATTGGTAATGTTTGGCTTCCAAGTCTTGGTTTGCCACAGTATCGGTCCACTTTCATGGAGTGCCTTGTTGATGCTAGAATGTTGGATCACCTTACCAAAAAGGACCTTCGTGGTCAACTTAGAATGGTTGATAGTTTTCACAGGTGATAAATCATTAAAAACAAAAATTCATGTTTAATAGTGATTTTTAGATCCCTTGATCTGATCCGAATTTTATTTATTTTTACAGAACAAGCTTGCAATATGGCATTTCGTGTTTAAAGCGATTAAATTATGATAGGCAACAATTAGAAGAAAGGAGACGAATGGCGGAAGGTGCGAACGTCGATGTTCTTGTATGGAGTAATGATCGTGTTATAAGATGGGTGCAATCTATCGGCCTGAAAGTAACTTCCTTTTACTGCTTTCCATTTTATAAATCATTCATACTGTAATGATGATAAAACACAATTTCGTATTTTTAGGAATACGGTAACAACCTCTTAGAATCTGGGGTACATGGAGCTCTTATAGCCCTCGATGAAAGTTTCGACGCGAATAGTTTTGCTCTAGCTTTGCAAATTCCAACGCAAAACACACAAGTAAGTTTTAGTTTAATGTATTGCTATATAGTTATCAGAGATTAAAAATTATATATAATCTTTACTATCTTTACTATTTTTACCATTTTTCTGTACTTCAACAGGCTCGGCAGTTGTTAGAGATGGAGTTCGCAAATTTATTAACAGTAGGAACAGAAAGGCGACTCGATGAAGCGAATAGTATGAAATCCTGATCCAACTCGTCTAGCAGGCTGCCTCATCTTCAACCACATCACGTCTAGTCCAAAACCCCAGCTATTACTACTCTCTGTATGCAAGTGTGTTGTAAAAGTTGTAAGAGCTTTAAGTATCATTCTAAGGGTATCTTCATACTGTTAAGAACTGTAACACGCGGTGATATGAAAACACGATCGGACATAATCTGTTAAAAGAAAATGGTGATTTATTGTATGTTCAAGGAGAAAATTTAAAACGTTTTATCAATTTTTATGTCGCGTATGTTTCATAAACCGCTTGTTACGGATTTCGGATAAAAAATAATAATTCTGAATCAATTACTCTCATATAGATACTGAAATGTAGTGAGCGGTCAGGGAATCGTGAAATATATTTTTCCTCGAAAGCCCAAAGAATCAGTTATAGGTAATTACGACAATAATTCTGTCTAATTTCACCTCGATTTCTTAAGAATAGCAAGACTTGTAGCTTTCGGAATAATGAATATCATGGTAGTTCGTAAACATTTTCAGGACGTAATTGCATATTTCTTATACTATATTATGTACTTATACTATGTAACAAATAGTTATAAAACAACTGTCTATTTTGATAATACCACATACCGCACAAAATAAAAATCCCCAAAATTATATTAGTGCCATTGCTCTCGAGGAAACTATTTATGTACAAGGAAAAGACTGCATTCTATATTTCTGCATCTATAAGACAGTGACCTAATAAGCCATATATATATAAAACAATATATACATATATATATATTATATATATATGTGTATATATATATACACACACACACACATATTACTTCATACAGAAGGAGCGCTGGAATACTTGTCCTCCTCTGTTATTTCGATGAATTTTAAATGTTTGTAGATCACATATAAACACGTAATATATTAAAGAATTACACCGAAGCAACTATCGTAATTAGAAAATTATCAGACAACCGGTTGCATGGACGTGTTTAAAGGAACTGCTTTTTATTTATCGTGAACTAAGGAACGGACATTTTATACCAAAATAATCGCGCAATGTATAAGTACATGTACGCAAAGTTAGTAGGTGTTATAAAATTAAGGAACTTTGTAACTTTAATTGATAATGAACTCTATCGATCAGTCACGTATATCGTTATACTATCTTTATTTTGTTTAATCATAAGGAAATCATGTCTCATTCGGCTCTCTAGCATTTTTTATTCATTCAAAGAAAAGAATTTCATGTCGATAGTTCATTTGCAAGTATTTCTTAACATCTTGTTTCAAAGTTCCAGGAATGACTATTAGTAGACTCGATCGATAGTGAGAAAGAATTCACGAAGATGAAGAGCGTTATAAATATAATAAAAAGTCACAAGGTAAAAGAAAGAAAAAATGAAATAAAGAAGAAATGGCCATAACAAGAACAGCAAAAAAATACACTAACAATGGCCATAAATATTATTTAACAGTAATGACGATGTTGCTGAAGACAATGATTGCGATGATAATTATAATTACTCATTACAAAATGTTATCAGGCTGAAGGTGTGGCGAAAGACTGAGATTACGACAGTGACTGTAATGATAAAACTGGTCATGATAGAGACGATCACAATAATGATGATAAGTTATAATGGGATGTTGTTAATGTTGTTGATACTTGAGGAATCGTTGTTGATGTTTGTTTCCCTGTGAACTACCCCCTGCGAGCTGTTCATTCGTTGTAACTTCATTGCTCTGCACGACCTTCCGAATGGGCGCATACGTACCAAATAGTTTCTACCAAAGAAATTACAATGCAGTACGATGATTGCACAGTCGTACACGTGTGTACAAGAATGTAACGTTGACACTTGACATATATGTACGCAGTAGGAAGATCAAAATATGTCTTACATGTAAAGATCATAATGTACAGTCTCATTCTTCAGCGTGTAGAAATCTTTTTCTTTTCTAAGTACCACCGATCAGTTGAAATATTTCTAGATAATCAGAAAGACTCGCTAAGCCAAAGCAACGTTACGCTACCTCAATACTGAGACAAGGTGGTACGCTCCTGTTTCTTTATATAAATGTTTTAATAACTGATCCTATGATTTTTAATCGTCGGCTAATTCTTTTCGGGGGATGTTAAGTCCGAATTTCTTGTTGATATTGTGTTGAAAGATAACTCGTCGTAGTAAAAACGTTTGCACATGCAAATTATATTATTTAGTTATTAAAGAAAACTGATTATCGGAATATAGAAAAAAACAACGATTAATAATTCGGAACTGCACACGCGTTTAGTTATTTTAGTTACACTGAACAATCTCCAAAATACTAGTAGAAAAGTTTATTTGAGGTAAAACATTTCTACAATAGTATTACAATGTATACCCTTTTTTAATCCTAATGTAATGCTACACGATTGTACAGAACTAATTTGTACAAATGAATAGATATACAAAACTGAGTCACTTTGTGAAACAGAATGGCCGTCTCTCCCTTTCGGAAGTGTCTGCAGTATGTGTAAATGACTGAACTTATTTTTAATGTACGCTAGTTAATAGTGTCAATGGACATTCCAAGGAAAAGAAATAAAAGCAAACCTTCCAAAAAGCAGCCACATTCATAATCGCATATATGTAAATCATGACTCGATATGTAGCAGCTTTGCCGCCTTCTATGTATTTAACTATAAATATATACATAGATACGAAAAAATTTTGCCTGAATCCAGCCTCCGACTGCTCGGTATCGAATAGAGCTTGAATAAGCAAAACTAATAGCATCTACTATATACGTAATGTTTTTACCAAAAAATAATGAACAACTGCTTAAACTTAGGATTTGTTTTGCTTTCGAATTTCTTCTATTCGGTACAAATTTATGCCCATAAAAGGATATGTATTATACCCTTTTAGAGTGTACATGCTGATGAAGAAGCAAAACAATGAATATTAAATATTGTCTTCAGCAATGCTGAGCAAACTGTTTTGTTTAAATGTAACAGCTTTATGTGTTGTATAACAAATTATCAATACCTAAAGAAAGACACTTATAATATTTAAGTTTCTTTATTATCAGTTTACACATATCATAAGATTGTAAAAAGTATAGAGGAAATGAAATTACATTAAACGAAATATTGTTCTTCTGTATAATTCATTTTTGGTTCTTAGACGAAATATACATGCTAATACATGGTAAAAACATGCACGTAAAACATATGTAATATTGTGATGTAACAGTCTGTATTATGTGTTATTTCACAATGTATCTTTTCTTTCGTACACTCTTTTTGTATGCTCAATTCGGCCGAACTGCCGGAAGAACAAGTTTAACGTTATTCTGGATTTTTGTATGACATATGTTTGTGTGTGTTAATGCTAGTTATTGTACATATGTTAGCGCGTGCGTACGTGTGTGAGTGTGTATGTGTATATATCTTTCCCTGTGTATATACGAATTATTTATTAACATCCCTGTAATTTTTTTAACATTTTATTGCAAAGCCCAATGCAGGTAAATATACTACAATCCTAATAATAACAAATGTTAAATCGCTATTAAATATCCAATTACTTTACTTCTGAATGAATATTATAGTAAATTTTGTTGGAATATATCTATATGATGGAATTTTTAGATTAGATTGCTGCAGTAATTTGGAAAGAATAATATTGGGTTGGCAATTAAGTGATTGCCGATTTTGTCAATACCACCTAATGACAAAATCCGCAATCACTTAGTTGCCAACCCAGTAGTAAATATGCAACAAATATTTCAAATAAATTTATTCAGGAGCAAAGGAAATCGATCAAAGTAAAAAATTGTGTGTGCAACAAGTGCATGGGTTGGGCCCATTTTAAATGAAAAGAAAATATTTGGTTTATGTAATATTTTTGTCAGAAGCATCAACTACAAGATAAATCAAAACCCAAGAGATTTGTAGATCATTTAAAAATGTTTGTCTTGTATGCGATGATTCTGTACAAGTGCATAAATCATCAATATGTAATTATACTGATTTTTATTTATATCTGACTATTTTACCTGGACTCTCAGGTAATTGTGCCAGCATAAAAATTTTCAATTGTGCTAGTAAGCAGGTAATCGTCAGAAATATTTCTAAATGTGAAGTAGTATAAAACTATACATACATATATTTGTGTGTGTTTTATATATATGTATGTATAGTATGGTACACAGTGCACAAAGAAATAAATTTTTTAATTATTATCAGAAGATGGTCGCTAAAATGATTAGTTAAACTTTATATTGTTCTTATAAATCAGTTTTTTATGAAATTTGTACTTATTCATTTATCATGAAATTTTTATTTACTTAAGTTATATATTCTATATTCAGAATAATTTTACACTTGAAAAGTATAAAGGAATATTGTTTCTAGCATTTGCAAATCACTTTACATGATTATTTATTTCTTTAAGATATTTTTAATTTTTTTGAAAAATAAATAGAAAACAAATATTAGACATTATGTTATTTCATTATTGCAAATAATGAAACTTAAAATGTTTGCTAGAAATTTAAATATCATTTCAAATATAAATATACATATATATACATAAACGCACATGTATATACGTGTGTATATATACATATATGTATAAAACTGTGGCAAATATGGAAATGAAGTGTGCGTGTGAAAAAAGTGATGGACTATTCAAATAATACCATATATCTGAATGAGTGCACTGTGCGATTAATGCATAAACCATTTGCCCTTTTTTTCTTTTTAAAAGTTTTAAATATCATGTACTACTTCACGTTTCTTATATCGAATGTAAAATAGTGTGTTTCCTGTTAACATAAAGCAACTTTTTAGCTGTGATGTTAACAATAGAGAATTCATATGGAGATGCAAAACAAGAGGGGAATTAGTATAATAGAAATGAATTTCGTGTTATATTTATTATAATGACAATTCAGTATTATGATATGTACCAATGTTTGCAGACTAAGAATTCTACTACCAGTTAATGTCATTGCTAACAGAATGTGACAAGAAACTATAAAACAGCACACATTTAAAAAGAATCACAACGTGGCACAAATTTTGACAGGGACAGTGGATAACTTTCTGTGCCCACAGTACACTTGGAGTCTTAAGCAACCAAGAATTGGATCTGAGATTTCATAATACAAGTATACGCGCGTGTGAAAAGTACTAAAAAAAAATCATGGAAAATGGGGACGATAACAGAGCATAGTTATCGCATAAATAATTATAATGATAATATTATTATTGCTACCATTACTGCTGCTAGTGCTACTACTATAATTATTACTATTACTACAACTACCATTACTGCTACCACTATCATAACTATTACTACAACTACAGCTACTACCATTACCAATATAAATTGTCCTTGTAATTTTTATATGCTAAGTGTATACTTTAATAGGATAAATGAAAAAGTATGGGAAATGAGTCACAGTAAATGTAACATAACAGCCCTACTTGTATAAGGGGGCAGAAACTATGTTAACTGAACTATGAATTATAAATATTGTATAAGACGATAAATAATAATTATTATTATCATTATTATAATTATTATCAATTGAATTAGCAAATTGTAATCTACCCATCAACAACCATTTTGGAATAAGGGAGATTTAAGTCTGTAATTCGTGTATAACAAAAATCAAGCTGTACAATGTTGTTGTTATTACTGTTGTTTTTTTACTATCCTTAATCTCATTCTTTAGAAAGCAAATGTTTTTTTGAAAAAGGATAAAAATTGAATACAAATTTATTTATTATATATTTTATTAAAACTCATTATACAATACAAAATATTTCTTATATTACTCCGGAAATGTTTGAAGTGTTCTTGACCTATCGTAACATGTAAAATATAACCTTAAAATGTAAAATATGTTATTTTTAAGAGTATTGTGTTTTATATTACTTTTGATTAATTTTACACAAAATATCGTTACAAATGAATTTTGTGATATACCAGATGAACATGGAGAAACTAACAATAAATGCAGCGTTCAATCACGTTACTCGCAAAATCGGTCTGAGCTTACTTCTTTATTGTATATATATATATATATCGCCTTAAAATTAATATTTTTTACATAGATAATGATTTTTCAGTTATATACTCTACGATGTTAATCCTCCGGAAGGATTTAACTTAAGAAGGGACGTTTTTATTCGTGTTGCAGTTTTTATAAAAAATTTAATCAAGCAAGAAAAAGATTTTAAATGGCAATTAGTTTTGCCACCATGGGGTAATTTTATAATGTACAAGTAGTTTTTGCATCATTTTATTTTTATTCTATTTTTACAGGTGATTTGTATCATTGGCGTAGTAAACACATAGGATATCAAACACAATTGCCTTGGAGTCTGTTTTTTGACATTTCAAGTTTACAAAAATATATACCAGTTATTGAAATATGTCAGTTTTTACAAGGTATAAAATTTCATTTATTTATTATGAACAATATAATCAATAGAGATTTGCATTTTCAGAATATCCTTCGGAAAATAATGAAACACATCTTGATGTTGTATATATTTTACAAAACGACGAAGAAATGTTCAGGACAGGTAAATTTGAAGATAAAAATGAAATAATAGAATGTGATGATAAATCATTACAATTTCATAAAGTAGAATCAGAAAAATATATTGGATATTTTTGGGGATATCATAATATAACTTCTAAAGTTGTTAAGTGTATTAAATTTCATGGTATGACATCTGATCTTAAACAAAATCTGAAACCTAATGTTTATAGGTAAGAAAATATAAAATTTGTTTAACAATACTCAAATGTCACGTACAATATCTTTTACAACTAATTTAATTATTATGATAGGTCTATAATGTTTGATCACATGGAGATTGCATTACATGACTTTTATGGTACAAAAGAATATTGGAAAGCTAGACGTAGTATGCGATATAATTCTGAACTATATAATATTGCTAATGAATATAGAAAAACTTTCCTTAATTCAACAAATGAGCATGATAAGACTGAACGACCAGATGACTGGACTAAAGAAAAAGTATCTAATTTCACTTAAGTTAATAAAAAGATTTAAATTATAAAATACAACCTTTTTCTAATTATAGGGTATAAGGAATGCAGTTGGAGGACCTTATTTATCAGTCCATTTAAGAAGACGCGATTTTTTAATTGGTCGCCCTTCAACAGTGCCAACAATACAGTCTGCTGCTTCTCAGTTAAAAAATAAATTAGATGAACTCCAATTAAAATCTTTGTTTGTTGCAACAGATGCAACACAAGAAGGTAAATCATACTGAAACTTCCTTAAGAGATTGATACACGGGCATATCTATTAATCATATCAATTTGTTTAGAATTCAGTGAACTCAAACAGTACCTATCTAATTATACAGTTCTTAGATTTATTTCATCAGATTACGTATTAAGTAAATTTAAAGACGGCGGAGTTGCAATTATTGACCAAATAATTAGTTCCCACGCTAGGTAAGAATTAACAATAATATATCTCATGTTTTATATTATGAATAGGAATAATGTATTATTTGCATCCTTTTGTAGATATTTTATAGGAACATATGAATCGACATACACATTTAGAATACAAGAAGATAGGGAAATCATTGGTTTTCCTACTAGAACAACATTTAATTATTTATGTAAAGGTACTGAGAAATGTGACTCTAATGGACAATGGGAAATTGTTTGGTAATGTATAAAAATATGTATGTATAAGTTATATTACACAATAAAATCAATGACTAAGTTTAGACACACATTTTAGCATGATGTGTGTATAAGTACAATCTGTTCTTATATGTTTATGTGTCTTTGCTGATATTAATTATCTCTCTAGATAATGGTTTTTCTTAACTTATCGCTGGTTTACCAATTAATTCTTGTTCCCGACGAAGTTCTTGCTCTCGTTGTTGCTCTCTATTTAAGGCCTCCTTCTGTATTATCTGCTGCAACCTTGACGCTCGTTTCTACACAAATATAATGTGTACATTACATAAATAATAGTAAATTAGAAATATATATGTATAGTACATAAATATTATAACTCACTTTTAATCTGAATGTCCTCTCATGAATGGAAACCATTTCTTTTTTCATTGATATTAATTTACCTTGACTAACTTTAATCATCTGAAACTATAATACATATTTCTCTTATATATTTTATGTTTTAGGCCATTCTTTCATATCAAAAATTTCTGTAAAATGAAATTTATATTTCAATATCAATATACTTGCCGTTTCATTTAGCTTAACATCATCAAAAACATCTTGAAGTTTTTTGTTCTCAGTTTGCATCTGATCGAGCAAAGTCTCTTGCTTATTTCTAAACAAAAATAGCAAGAAACATAAAATCAGGAAATATTTATATTTCTTACTTCTACTTACTTTACTTCATCAAGTTTTTTCTCAGTTTGTTCCCACTGTTCTTGATATTGATTTAAAAATCCTTCTGCTAATTTCTTCACAGCTACTTTGAAGTCGAATTCAACTTCTTTACTATAAAATTTTGGGAAAATGTGATGTATATTATCGATACTCATAGTTGTGTACAATTATAAATAAATGAATTTTATATGTAATTGTAAAGTGTGACTATGTTTACAAACAATTGTAAAATAAATAAATAATGTGAAACGCAGAAAGTTACCTATCGCGTTTCTCAATTTGTAATTGAAGTTCTCTTGCTTCTGCCTCTTCCATATCTGTCATCATTTTTTGTGTTTTTTATTGTTATTATAATTATCCACTAAATTATAGTATAAAAAAATTTGGATGTAAATTTAATGTAAACAATAACATTAACTATGACTTTGTCATCTGTGAGATCAACTATAGCTGCCCGAAATGAACATGAATCGTGGTGATAACTATGTGATATCTCTATACGCAGCTTTTGTATCGACGACTATCTTTCTAGCATATGTTTGTTTCATGCTCTTGATGTAACTTGAACATAACCAAGAAAAAAGTTGTAAAGAAAAATATTTATTGTTTATGAAGTGGAATAATATGTTTTTGATATATAATGAAAAGCTCGATGAACGTTTCTACATGAGATGGAGCATTTTCCAAATAGAGAATATATTATGGTAGCTCCTGGAGTAAACACTGTAGCGGTGCTTCTAAATATAGGATTTATTTTTAGGTTGGAGCTAGCCATAGTTTGAATCAAGAATTTGATCTAAAACTGCATTTCTAGACGGTTTTGTAATAGGTGTGAAAGATGTTTATTTCTGAATGACATCTTTAAGCTCGTTTCTGCTTTTCACTGATATTTTATTTGTGTTTCATTTTGAATAATATTACTATTTAACTATTCAAATTTTTAAGTATCCTACATTAAACATGTAAATACTGTTTTTTTTCTAAATGTTTTGTTTCTGTGAAATAACTTGGACAAATTTAGACATATAGAAAATACAAGTGACCAGAAATGTATATTGTTGCAGTGATAAAAATGGCAAATGACTTAATAATAAGAGGCAAGGATAGATTGCAAGAAATTAGCATGAAATTAGAGCAAAGCCATTTGGTTTATCTACAAACAGACGATAGTCCTTTAAAATTACAACAGCGTCATAAACTTGAAGGTAAATATATAATAAATATGTAACAATATTGAATGCTTAATATTTAACAATTTTCTGTATTTTAGGTTTTATTAAAGAGAATCTTTGCCTTGTTCCAAATGAAAATAAATATGTATTTCAAGAAACCGCAGATATATTACACAGATCAGCAGCCACATTGCAAGATTTTAGTGGATATAGAGCTGCAACTGCCTGGAGTGCTATTTCTTTATATGCTGCCAATCTTTTGGCTCAGCCTTGGAGAAGAGAATATAGAACATTAAAGGTTAATATTTTTGTAATCTTTTACATTGCTTTTTTCTAGCTATAAAAATATTCAATTAATTAATCTTTTCTTTATATTAGACTTATAGTGGATATTATAAGCATGAAGTAGAAGCAAATTTAATAGGAGCAGAATTAATGTTTGAACAAATGGGATACAAACATACAGGGTTAGGAGTGCTTACTTTGGAGGGTCCTATTGACCCTGATAAAGTATCTTGTGTAAGCAGAGATGCAATAGTTGCTTTTGTTGAATGTCAGGTAAGAATATTTATTATGATACTTTTATAGTACTTTTTCTATAAAGATACGCTTAAATAAAAGAGATACAATTTCAAATGTAGATCTTGAAGCAAATATGGGAGAATGTTTCACAGAATTATAGTATCTCGTGGTTAGAAGTATTAGAATTTCGGGAAAATCACGTTGGTACACCAGAACAAGCAATCAGAGCATTGAACTATCGTTTTCTTGAGAAAATGCATCAAACTCGAACAAAAGCGGAGAATTATAGGGATTATCATTATCCGCAAACTACATGTGTGGATGCGGTATCACCATCAATTCCTTATCACATTATGCCTCCCAGTTACAATACATCAATGCCTGCTTGTCATTCAGAATACAGGTATATCGAAGATACAAATTCAATACCTGGAACTTACAAATATTTTCAACCAGTAGATCACAGTTTTGGAAATCGATGTAGTGCCTATGGATGTTTACCACATGGTAATAAATATATGAGTGGAGTCAATCCGTATTATACTACAATGCCAGGATATACAAGAGTACCAACGGGTAGACTAATTGAGGTTGATATGCCGGTTTCAGTTGCAAATTATGATAAATTACATAATCGAAAGATATCTCATAGAATATCAGATTTGGAGGAAGTAGATTTTTATAGAAGACAATCTAGTGATGGAAACCATTACGATTACGGAAAAATCGATAGAAAATCTGCAAAATCGGTCGGTGAAAGGAACAATTATGACTCTTGGGACTTCGTGTATAGGAATTTAGAAAGTTTAGGCTATTCTAAAGATCTTGGTAATCGAGAAGATATTTTACACAAACGGGAATGCGAGTCCCGATTGAGTAAACAAAAATCTTTTAAACAAAATGATAACGATGAGAAACATAGTATACATCGCTCTGAAAAAAGGAGGAGTGGAAGAACCGATGTGAATGACATCGATTCGTCTATGACAAATGGCCGACATCATCATCACGATACATTACCCTTCAAAAAGAAGTCTTCTTCCTTCGATTTAATGGACTCGAATAGATATCACGATGCATCTTCAGAAAGTCAATCATCTCCTCATAGTAATGAAAAAAGACATGGTAGTCAGACGCTTCCAATTCAACGTTCACATCGATCGGCGGATCAAATTGTAAAAATCGCGGATACGTTGAAGAACTTAGAGCTTTCTCACTCGGAAAAAGGAAATGAAACAGAAGATAAAGCTGTGAATTGGAATTGTGCTACTTGCACCTATCTTAATTCTTCATCGAAGGAAATTTGTGAGATGTGTGGAAAGTCTAGGCACAAAGGAAACGAGGATAAACCATTAGCAAGTGGTGGAAAAGAATGCCCACGATGTACATTAGTAAACGAGAAAAATGTCTCGGTCTGTGATGCTTGTGGTATCAGTTTAAAAGATTCACCTACTTATATTTAGATATTTAACTGTTCGAAACAAATATCATATTCCATTGTTTTCCATGTGTCTGAAATTTAAAAAAAGGAAGTGGTAAGTATACATTTCCCGGATGCTCGATATTGTCCTAAGAAGAATATTTGAAATGTTTGAAAAAGATGTTAGTACTTATAATGCTGAAAATAGCTGATATAAGTAGTAACAATTTTTCTTGATTGCTTTATTTAGAGAACAAATTTTAAAGGGTATTATTATATTAATCGAATTTAGAATTTCATAAAGCGCGTATAACATGGTAGGGGAGAAATATGAAATTATTTATTTAAACTTGTTTGAATAGATTTGTGATATGGGTACATTAGTATTACGATAGTACATACACTGGTGGCCTATCATTAATTTGTGTGTGGATATTATTTTCTGTTAATTTAAATTAAACAAAATTTGCTTTTCTGGTCTTTCCCTTATTTGCTGTATAAAATTATTTCTTTTATTCGTTTTATTTTAATATATGACTTTGTTTTATAAAATTTTATTTTATTTAACACTTTTATTAAAAGTCTATTTATGTATACATTTGACTTGATTTTTGATATTAAAAATTAATCTAGTAAAAAATTATTATCAATTTGTGTAGTAAAAACTATTAAAATCAAGTAAAAACTATTTATTCTATAGCGTATACGTATATATTATATCCATAGAGAAAACTCGTATTTTAACAAAAAAATTATCTGTTGAATATATTGGATTGTTATTTAAAAAAGAAATATTAACGTGTATTGTACAATACATATGTACACACACAGATATATACGACATCAAATTATATTTTATATATAATGCATTGTTTTTCTTTATTAATTTTTATTTAAATTAATATTACAAAATTAAGAATATTATTAAAACTAATTGTAAAAGTTATTTTTTGATTGTGGAGCAATTAGAGATATTGCATGTTGTTGTATTATCTGAATTGAGAAAAAGAGAAATATTAATAACATCTTCCATTTTATAATGGTAATGTTATTTATTGTTTACATCACCTTTTGTTTTAACTGGACAATATTGTTGTCAAATTATAATATTTGTGTACCTTTAGAAAACAAATGCAAATTAAATGATAATTGATAGATCGCACAGTATACAGATTAATAAACATGTAATTTGAATCTATATATCTTGTTGATACGTTTTGATTACTTCAATTTAAAAATCGTATTGTGCAATTGTTAATTTTATACTGAAATTTATTTTTCGTAGTTTGATATTTATTTATACATTCCCAATGCTGCAATGCTATTCATAAAATATGTAATATTAAATATACATTTTTTTTAAAATTTTATTTGTACCTTATTTGAAACAATACAAATTTAGTTTAAGCCATACATATTATAGTCTTTACATATCAATCTATTTATGATAATTTGAGTGCTCTTTCATTGCATATAATATGTTGTTATAGCTTTATTTAACTTTGGATTAGTTTGTAAGTACAAAGTTTTGTTTTCGATACCTTTAATTTGTTGAAATTGTTGCAAAAGATAAATTACATATTCTAGAGTCTTCTTAGCATAGTAATTATTGCAAGATGATATTATAGATGTTTTAAAACTTTTAATCATTTAATTTGTAATTTTCTTATTTTTAATTATAAACGCTTTGCCAGGATTTATAAAAGAGAAATTCCTTGCTATTATCTTCAAAATATTTTTACTATGAATTCCAAAATTTATAACAGAACAATAAACTTTATAACGTCATGTTTCGATAAAAAATGTTCTCTTTGTACTTCAAATATATAAACTGTTTAAATGTAAAAATAACTTTACTGATATCTACTTTTAACGTTTACTAAAGTCTGATATTTTAACGGAAATAAGAGAAAACGGCTAATATTTTTTCATTGAATGCACGTAAAAGGAATAAGTGAATAATAAAATAAACAGTTAATGTAAAAAGGATATATGTATGTCTTGTAATAGTTATTGTAATATATTGCAAGCTATGTGTACATTGTAATATATTATATTATGTACAGATAATAAATAATATTTAATATAGATTATGCAAAATATGTACTTTATTTTTTAGTACTAAAATATTAAAGTTATGTAATATTCATATTATATACATATAAACTTAATATTAAAACAAATATGAATATTGCACTGCTTGTTTTTAACAATAATAGATATAGAATGAAGCAAAGGCTAGTAGAAATGTAGAAGAAAATTCAGGTAACTTTCGATGAGAAGAGGAGAAATAAGAAAAAGAGAAATAAAAATGATAAATAAAATAAAAAAGGTTCTGAAGGTACAGAAGAAGAGAAAGAAGAAATAACGTAATAATAAAGAGATTGAGGTTGGATGCGAAGTGCAAAAGTAGTGAACCAGAGGAATTCTTTAAAAAAAAGCTACATCTGGAACAATAACAGATATACTACTTTGTATATTTAACGTATATTTTTTGTACATTTATCTAGCATCTTTAAAGCAGCATGATGGATTTTCTGGTCTAATTTATCTATAAATTATAATAAGGATCATAAGAATTATTTTTAATAAAAAGTGCACCACTAAAAATGAAGAAATACTTACAAATTTTATGCTTTCCTTGTATCGGAAATTTAATTGGCAATGCAACAAAATTTTCGCATATAAAAACATAAGGACTATCACTTTCTCCATCTGGGTAAGATTTCCTATATTCCTCTTGTGGTAAAACATCAGTAACTGTTACACATCCTAACAGACAACCAGTTGAATAAACTTCAGGAAACATTATTTTTTCTGTAAAACATTAATGCAATTTGTGATAATCTGTAAACTACAATATAATTAAGGTGAAATTTTACTTTTTATTCATAAATCTAATTTATACTAACCATTTTTTAAAACACGGTAATATTGTTCTACAGTTGAAATTTCCTCCTTAGTTGGTATTTTAGATGCTGCAGCAATCCATAATCTTCCTCTATGTGATGAGTACCATGTACGACCTTCATGACTATAATAGTAATAAAGCGTTAGGTATTCTTATAAAATTATATAATTTTCTTATATAAATATTCATATTGGAATTAATCTGTTTAAAATATTATAAACTTACACTTTTATTCCAGTCACTAATAAAGATGCATAAGGTTGGTGCATGCTCAAACATAAGCCAGGATCAGACATTTCTAAATACTCTTTGTCTTGAATAATATTTCGTGTGTTAGAAGAAATGTTCACTTTTGATGTTCGCAATTCCAATTCATGTGATTCCACATACTGTACAATTAGAATTCAACATTATGTTTCTTTTATATAATAACGATATGAATATATTTAATTATTTGTTAAAACAATATTTTTACCTTGGGGCGAGTAAATTCTATATTTGGGCAACTATTACTATTTTCTATTTCACTGAATGATTCAGATATATCTTGCAAATGTTCTTCATTGAATTCTTCAAAATCCTCAGTTTGTTTCTCTTCAATTATCTCTCTTCCTGTGAAATCAATAGTTGCATAGATTTTTCTCTTTAAATGAGACATATGCTTCCTTTCATGCATTTCTTCTTCCAACTTCTGTAACTTTTCTCGTTGCTTTTCTGTTAACCATGTATTGTTTGATTGATAATAATCACATTCATCATCAATTACTTTCGTGTATTGTATTCTGTAAATTAGTACAGCTATATCCTTATTCTTGCATGAAAAAATTATACAAGATTACATGTAATGCATACCCATCACGATCATATTCGAGAAGTCTATCTCTTTGTTTTATTGATTCTTCCAGATTTTTGTTAGCTTTTTGGTTCATCAATTTATTGTATAACTGATCAGCTTGTTTAGTATTACTAGAAAGAATAGTTAGCTCTTTCTCAGAACATACAAGTTCTTCGCAGAAAAAGCAAGGACCAGCTCCTTCTTGAGCACAGACTATTCTACCACAATTGAGGCAGTTACTAATCAATGCATGTCTCTTTGCTTCGCAATTACACTTGTATCTACCTAATAAAATATTTTTATGTCAATTTCTATATTATAGTCCCTTAATAGTTAATAATTTCTTAATGAATAAAATACCTTTTAATAAAATTTCTCTCTCATTGCCATCTTGAGAATATATACTGACAAATTTAGTTTTCTTTCTTTCCACTTTATCTACTTTTATAGTTTCTTGCACCTAAATAAATAACATGTAGTATTACTGTAGCATTATAAATCTAAAATAAAAATTTCAAACAATATTGTTGACATATACCTGTTTATTTTCTTTGGTCTCTTTTCCTTTCACTTTTCCTTTCTTTTTTTCATTTTGCTTTTTCTTTCCATTATTCATATCATTTTCTTTCTTATATTTGGCTTGATCTTTGCTTGAAGCTGAAATAATGTTCCGAAATGATAAAGGCATTCAATAATTCAATAATTTACATGAATGATAAGAATATAAACCTTGTCGTTTTTTGAAGTCTGAAATAAATTGTCTGTGCTTTCCATTAGTATAATCTAAAAAAGATTGCAAGTAATCATCCAAATCCCTTTCGTTTTCTATTTTCATTAGGAATCTGAAAAAATATGTCAATATTATCATTATTCACATCAAGTGAATATCACTATATTTTGTTATAATTTTCTTACTCGGCCATCTCCTTTGGTACTGGAAAATCTAAAATTTTTGATAAATTTTCGTTTATCCAGTTCTCCATCTTTGCGAAATTGTTAAAATAATATTCTCGAAATATTAGAATAAAATTATTCGTGTACAAATATGTGTAAGGTTAACGTTCAAAATTAAATGTTAAAGTTAGTCTTAGTGGACACAGAATGATTGCTTTTTTTATTGCTATTTAATAGTTTTCAATGCGCAGAATCTGAAAATGGAAGTCTTAATTTTAGGAATCAAGCAATTCAAAAATTATACGTATGTAAACTTAAGCATTTTGAGCATATTTAACAGGTTACTTTGACACTATATTGTTTCCATCACCTGACTGGCTCGCACAAATGAGTATTCAAATGTTTCTCATTTGAAGATTTGTAAATTTGTTTCTATTTTCTAAGTGTGGATACCGTTGCTGGCTGTAATTAAAGTATTAACCCATAATGTAGATGAATTTTGGCGAAAATTAACATTAACGTAGGGCGGCCGGAATTTTATAACTACCCCCACCTAATTTAGTACTCACCTACAAATTCCATGCTGTGATTTACTGTTTTATTGACATATCCCTGGAAAAACATTTGACTTATCCCGCTTAACTGGTCGTCACCCACGTGCATTTGTTACAGCCAGTGACTGCACTAATTGTATAAATACGCTAAAACTGCTCAACTTATACATATACATAACTCTGTCTGTCTCATAAAATGAGACCTTTTCTTCTCCTTCATCATAATACTTTTTGACTCAATAGATGGACGGTTTCCCCTAGCGAGCGTTTCTTGAAAATGCAATGGAATACAGAATTCTCTCAAGAACTATTTGGCTTAACTAACTAGTAGGTTGAAATTATTTTGATGATTTTTTTAGCATTAAGCAATAATTGAAATATTATAAATTTTTCCAAATTTTTTAATGTTTTTAGCAAATATGTTAATGATTTCTTATTTTATGAGGCTCGGTACTAAACTACAGTGACATCTACAGGCAGATTTTATACATAATTTCGAATTAAAAATTTTAAATTATGTCAAAGGCAATTATTTTAGAAAAATTCATCATTTTGAGTTTTAATATAAGGTAAGTAAAAAAAGACGGATTCAAAATAAATAAACATAAACTATACATAGTATAACAATCAGAAAAATAAATATTTATTACTTTAATTTGAAATTAGAATTGTTACACGAAAGTTGCATCTTTTCTAGATATTCATGCCATGGAGGTTAAAAAATGTACGTAGGTTAACGTAAGACCTTCGGAACATTTAACAAACGGATCTTCCTGCAGTTAAATTTGCATAGCCATTCGTTCATGCGTCGACACAGTCACATATTCATGCATACACGAGTTGAGTGTCAATTTCTACCGGTGTTACATAACAATTACTGCACCACGACCGATATCATCGTGTTTCATGCATCTATTAAAATTTATCCAAGTGTTGGTACTTATTAAGGCACGTTATTTAGTATAATTATTCAATTACCATATAGAAAAATAAGCTTTTTTTGTAAAGAAAGTGTCCGTTATTAAAGAAGAAAGCCTTAAAATTTCGTTGATCGATTACTATTATCGAATTCTTTCTTTCTTCAAAAGTTTAAAGCTCGCAATAAATAATTCTGTTTGTAATTAGCCATTAATATGTTATATTTTTTCTTTTGCAACATTTTCTTTTGTTTTTTCAGTTACTATGATATCCTTCGATGTGTAAGCAACAATAGAAATTGCAGTTTAGTGCAGCTGCATGTACTTGAGTCAAGACAATGTAAATAGGTCGCATCGCGAATTGTTCTATTAAGATGGATCACGACACATTGTAATTCGATTTCAACTAGGATGCATCAAAAACATTCGCTATATGTGTCAACGAGATAGAAAATATACCACGACGCCTTTTAACAATCTACCAAATTATTAATTTAAAAAAAAGAAGGAAACATAAATTTACATGTAAATTTATAACAATGTTTCTCTCTATAAAATACGAAACAGTTGACAAATAAATAACGTATATTACGATTATCAATTGGTTATTCGAGTCACGTTATTAGGTCGATTGGCCTGTTAGATGATAAAAGGTTCCTGTACAATGAACTTTCTATATCATTCCGCATCGGGATCATTTGATAATTACTTTCAATCGACGGTTTCATTTGGTCGGTTGCTGTTGAAAGGCGTCTTCATTATTCGTACGTACAATGCACGAATTATACTATAATAGAGTCCGAATGGTTTCAACAGATTCACGGTTGCACCTTGCGTCTATTATATGTCTTACTATATTAAAAAGTACGATCATAATCTTTAATATTTGCTTTATTATCAAATTAAGAATAAGATTATATTCGAACAATTCTAATATAAAAATTACTTTATAGATACTCCCGCTTTTTAATGGACGATTCTAGTACAACAAAAATCAATTTATCTCATTTTTCGCGACATGCTATTATTTATCTGCAATCGGGTCATCGTAAATATTGCGTCAAAAGCAAACTGCTTTTTGATAAAGTGTATCTTATCACATTGATTCGATATCATCCGTGGAGAATTCAATCCAGGTAGAGTACAAGAGATAAAGCTAGTGTTTCCTCTATCCTTTAAATTATGATAGGACAAAGAACGTTGTTTGGGATGTATATCTTTATTACTCCTTTGTCCAAAGTGAATCTGCTATTAAAGGTAATGGTGACAGAACATTATTATTTTCTTGTTGAGCGTTGTAATAAGTCCTTGCCGGCAAAAAAAGATGGAAGGTTTTGAAATATTTTATGCTGTTGTTACTGGCTGCAAACAGCTTCTCTCTTTCAAGGTACATTTTCTTATTTGCTTTTTATTATTAGCGATGCAATCTTTTTATTACGCAGAATCAGAGATGTTACGTTATCGTCATTGATGAAAATACATACGCTGATCGTCCAGCGAAACACGATATCATATTTATTTGCGTTAGTATACTTTCCTTTTTTCCTATTCGTCGACGCGATAACCGATGACTGAGAAAGATTAGCTCGATCCTTGGCTTTTGTGCTATCAATGTTAACATTGCAATTGTGAACGAAACCTCTGCTATAATAAACTAGATTCTCAGTTGAAATTTCATTTAAAAGTAGTTTACATATTTTCTAAATAACGCAGTCGCTTGATTAAAGGAAATGCATATAAAGAAACACAGACGTGGATTTTAAAAAGTTCTTGTTATATTACTATAATTGCATATCTAGTTTTGTTAAAATAACTCATTAAGTAATTTGAAATTAATCAGTGCCTGATATAAGGAAATCTTATTGCATTAGTAAAGCAATTTCTCCAAAAAAGATAGGAACTTTAGAGCTTTACCTACGTACCGCATTTTTTCTCCTATGACTTTCTATGCACGTTCCATTAACGCCTACGTAAACAGTAAGCCTGTAATAGTAATACATGCATTCAATTAGCATTAGTCAGCATGCGTATTTATTATTACAATGATTTATAATATGAAACAATGTATCTCTTAAACAATAGCAGAAATTGAAGGAAAAATTTCAGTTTTATAAAATCTGTATTATTCAATTAAGTTTCTTTTTATTATTAAAGGACTATATGAAATGCCATACATCACACATATATAGTGTTTAGACTAGTCCGAAATATAATATTAAAATTAGTAAAATTGTATTTGCAAAAAGCAAATGCAAACTAATACATTTACTGTTTTTGCATTGTTTACGTTTAAATTAGGCGCGAATGTGCTGACCAATCACTCGTGTAGAATGCAGAATACGCGGAAAGGCGCGAAGTTTGCCGCGCGGTTCGAAAGTGCGCGAAGTTTGTCGAACAACTCCGACCGCGTTGCAGTTCGCCACAGTCGCCCGGCGAACTCCAACGTGATATGACGATTTTGTGTTGCTTGTGAATTGTGTTCCACGCTGTGGTGCTATTTGTGTGTACTCTAATCTTAGTTGCCCAAATCAGTGTCTAAAACAGTGTGTATTAATTCCATATAGAACCTGGACCAGCTGAGTCGAAACTAAGTACACCTGTCTCACTTCGACACCTCGTCACCTAAACCTACTTACGTAAGTTCTTCAACTATGATCATGTTTTAAGTATCATATAATAATTGTTACATCTTTTGAGGTATTGTTATTCAAAGGAATTTTTTATTATCTGTAAAAATTCAAGAAACAAGTATCGATGATCGAACCGTTACTTGCGCGCTGCGTTACAATCGATAGTTCGATCGAATTGTTTTTAATCGCAGTAGAGACTTGTGTTCAGTGTGACAGTTCGTACTTACTCATTCATTCTTTCTTAAATGTTATCGAATATAAGTAAGTCGAAGTTAAAGCAAAATTAATATTAATATACATGTATATAGCGATAGTGTAAAGACAAGAAGAAATTCAACGAATCAATGAAGCGCAGCTAGCGTAAAGGTTTGATTGTTGCGTTGATGTATCACGACATATGTATTTCTCCAAGTGGATACGTTTCGCGATAAAAACGCTTATCATGGCGTCGCTCTTTAATCTCGGTATGTAAATCTTCACGCTTCGAATCTGTAAACGATATCGAATATCATAAAGATAATAGAAAAAACTTTTGAAGAATCATGACGAAATTATAAAGTACGCAATAAGATATATGTATTTCAGCAATGATTTTGTTTTGTCTTTGCATAACTAGAGTACCTATTTTTGTAAAAATTAATATTTTCGTAAACTTAATTAAATAAATGAAATTTTAATAGAAATGCTGAATATTATAACATTATAATAGCTATCGTACCTGTAATAAATAAAGTACCTGTAATAAATAAATATAGTACTGAATATTACAATGAATACTGTATCTGCTTTGGATATTATATGCATTTTTGCAATTTTAAATTTCTTATAAATGCATAAAAATCCCTAGTCTACTTATAATGGGTTAATAAATAATAAATAAAATAATAATAGTAACAATCAACGAATTTTTATTAGGCACGAATATTACAAGGTTGATGTTTGAAGGTTTTAAGTAGACAAAGATATACGACGTCTTAACCGCTTCTTTTCTTTTTTTTTTTTCGTTATGCTTGCATAATGCGTGACCACTATAGCATAACGTGTAACTTATGCACGATTATTTCGAGTTACGATTCACTGACCTACATGACGTATGTAATTTAGCTGGCCAGATTTCGGGTTCCGTTGATCTTACGACCTTTTTCGTTCGAGCGATCGATTTCTGACATTATGTTCGATTGGCTCGCGCGCAAACACCGCTCGGTAAGCGTTATTTTTATCTTGATGATTATTGCTGTATTTTTTGCGATTACCACTGTCAACCGGAAATGCATATAACATAAACGCTTAAAACTCGATTGTGGTAACCACTAAACATTTTTTTACTTCCTTTGTAGCGTTTGTTTTTTAATTTAATCTTTGGTTGGTATTACGAGTTGAAAATTTAAATTAATTCTTTTATTTGATGTTTATATATTCGTAAATGTGCGTTTTAGTTCTAGCTTTTATTTTATTTCGAAATTTACCCATCAATGTAATATTATTAATTTAGGATTTAAAAAATATGTGTATAAAAATATAAAATTCTTGTTTAGGTAACCCGTATAGTGTTCTAAATTGTTCTAATTTTCATTTGTACAGGATATCTGTGCAGCAATCATATAAATTTTGGAAAATATTGGAAACTAACCTTAAAAAAATCGCACAATATAGCATGACAGAAGATTATTCAATGAATGACTGGAAAAATAAAGTACTACGTAATACAATATAAAGCTAGACGCTATTAATTGTAGCCACTTTTTTTTATCACACAAAAACGACGATTTTCAAAAAATTATCTTTCATACACAATCGCACATATCTTTCGGAAAGTCTACAACATTATTTTTATTTTTACAAATAGATATAGCGAGAATCACACAAAATAGAAAAAAGATTTACAATGGAGATCTAAGTATATAACAAAAAGTACTTAATTATTTACAGTAATTATATAAATTATAATAGTTCATTATAAAAAATTAATACAAGTCTCGTAATATTATATTATATATTATATATAGTAATATTATATATCTCAATTTTTCTTAATCTTTGTATTTGCGAGGACTATTTTTGTTATGCGTTATATGTATCATACAAATTAGTGCAAGTCAATTGACTATTTGGCGCTAAAGACAAAGAATTTGCAAATTGTGAGCAATTTTTACACCTGAACGGTGTACCTTTATTACTTGAAAATGATTCTGCGTTAAATATCGCGATTCATTGTACAACAACTTATTCCACGAAAGTCGATCCAGATATAGTTTTTCCTTCCTTTTTCACCAGTTTTATAGTACTTGTTCGTGTTTGTCAGTAATTATGGAAGTATCGATTGGTACTTCCGTGCATTACTTGGAAGGTGGGATCGTAAAATCTATGGGCTATGCTATCCTTAAACGTGTTCCTTGCAGTATTTCGTGGTAACCGGTGCCATGAGCTTGAGTCACGGATGCCAGAGATTCTCAACTATCAACGATTACTTTCTTTTTCCTCCTATGAAATGTTTGATACTATGAAACCATTCTATTCTATATTATCAATTCCGTATATTCAATTTTCTAAAATTATCATGTAACATATTGAGATGCTAATATTATCTTCATTTTTAGGCAAAGAACAGAATGGTTGCGTGGAAGAGATTAAGAAATTCGAATGTTCCTAAAGAAAAATAATATGGAGAGAACTCAGTTTATTTCAAGAACATTAGAAGTTTGATTCCTTGGAAAATGAGGATCTTGTTCGCGTGTAAAAATAGAAACCTAATAGATCTGTTCGAAGGAGGTCGTGAACAAGGTTTAGAATGTCCAAACAATCTTCTAAAAAACGTATTTTATCGATTCCAGTAGCAGCTTACATTCGTAAATGGGCAAGGCCACGTGACTCGATTTTAGAGTCAGTGAAAATGCGAAAGAGCATTCAAGGTTTCGAACAGAAACAGAAGCTTAATTTCGTAAGGCATGGAGATATAAGTTTTTTCTTTTAAAAATGTCCAAGGTCCTTTCTTCGTATTTATGTAGCTTCTCTGTGTTGATTTAGATATCTTGTTAAAAGATATGACATAGATTTCTATCCTTTTTCAGTGAAAGGTTTTTCGATCAGATTCTACAGAATTATTTTCGCAATATTGATATTGTAACTATATCGAAGTATTTTTAAATGTTAAATGATAAAAAATGCTTGAGTCAAGTTAATGTGTTGTATGCATGTATATATAAGCGTATCGAAATGTTATCATAAAATGTTAAGATTCTTCTGTAATAATTTTACGCTATGAGGAGAGCTACAGACAGGACAAATCCACCATTAACCAAGCTTTCTGTTTAGTATAGTTTAGAAGAATTTCGAATTTTAGAATATCTAAACAATTTTATCTTATGAGCCCTTTTCCTAAAAAGCTGCTCAATTATTTTTTTACTTTCAACTCTCATTTTACTTTCTTATTCAGAGCTCTGTTATCTCTGTATTTCTCGATTATATAGTCATTTTATATATCATATAAAGATAATAAAAATAGATTAATACATTTACTGTGAACACCTATATAAAGATTATTTCGGATCTCGAAGAATTAATCTCAGATCTTAAAACCTATAGCTGTGAGCTATAATTTGTAATAGAAAGTAACGACGAAAGATATAAAAAAGAAAAACGGTGGGGCGATCTGATGAATTTTCTTTAGAGAGTGCAAGTTTCCTCTGATGGTTAGATTTTCGTGATAGCGAGCTGTGGAAATCGTAGTATTGTACGTTTCGCGATTCGTTTGTGGCGATTTAAAATGGAGATGCTTTTTCTAGATCTACTAATGGCCGTATCTGACAGTTTAATTCGCGATCATTTCAAGAGTTCCCCCGTTTTAAGCGGAAGGGCAACTTGGACAAAGTCAAGTTAATTTGTGACTAATTTACATCGAATCTTAACACTAACTCATCTTACGCTCTCACATTCTTGACATTGCTCTCTACGTTCAATCTCATTTTTGGATCTACATTCGCAGTTATTTCTTGTCATATTGAAAATCTAATCAAAACTTAATTCGAACGACGAGCTTTACTTCCATTACTTGTAAGTTCGCTCATTTTGGTAGTTCTATATTGTTTTTATATGTATACAGACTTCTTAAGGATGTAAGATATAAAATTATTTTTGATGGAATTTGAAACGTATCAAATTCTTTGATTCTTCTAGATCAAGTTATTCAATAGACATTTTACTCTAGTTTTGTTAGTGGATATTTTTGTATTTCTTTATATCTGATTAGCTTTTAAATTATTAAAACTAATATAGAAATATATTTTCTCGGGAAAGAGATATATTTTTATATTTTTCTTGTATCTCCAATTATTTCTTAGATTATTTAGTTTAATTTAATTTAAGAAAAGCAATGCCTTTTTATGAAGTTTATCTTATGGAATTATCTATTTCAGTGTAATTCACGTGGATCTGAATGGGATTTATTATGAAAGCAGAACGCATTCGGTAGAAATACCTTCTGCGCACCTCAGAAATTTACATGGAATCAGTGTACGATCAGACATTGACAAAACGCTGTTCCAGTTACGTGACACGCAAAGCTGAAATTCTGATCGATAAATCTCGACCGTAGTTAGCCCACTATATTTATACTAGTCATTAAGTTTCATGAGTAATATAACGTGCAGTTTCTTATATCAGTATTATTAGTGATATTCATCATGGTTGAATTTGAAAGAAAAAGATTGTTTCATCCCTCGGAGCAATTTAAAATTTTAAAAAGCACAGTTCTCTTTAGGTGTACCATTTATTAAATGGACCGATCGTCCGGGATTCCAAAAATACTTGGCTGAATTTTATAGTGTCTGTGCTGCTCGGAGAAAGTCAGAGTACCGTCTCCTCTTCTGTGATACCACAAAATCCTCCAAAACCGATCTCTTTTCCTTTTGTTTTTACGTTTCATTCCTTAACGTGTTCGCTATTGACGTACATGATAGTTGGATTTTTCTCTTTTTAACAAAATTTATCAGACAATTAAATAACGCATTGGGCTGCACGTTAGAATAGTCATCGTCAGACTGTGAATATTCATGAAAATTTATATTTTTCGAGTATGATTGAAGAAAGGAAGTCCTGTATGAATACTTTATACATCTTTATTTTTAGATTTTCCATGATTGCATAAGTCTCCGCGGTTTAGTTATTATTACTTTTGGTGAAAAAGTCATATACAATAATAAAGAGTCATATATTTTAGTAAATACAGTAAATGAGTTAACGAGATAAATTAAGAATGATTCTATAATTATTTTCCACCTCTGTGTACGATTCTGAAATTATTGTCTACTTTTGAATCAGTGGAATATTTTGATCTGAAAATGTTACAGTCTGCAGAATTCATGAAGTTACGTTGATTCTTCAGAATTTTCTTATTTCTTATATTTAAGATTCTTGGTTGGGTTTTAGTAATTTTTCTGTTGATAGATACTGTATGCTGTAAGCAGTAAAGAGAATGGAGTTGCTAATTCGTCTACAAGGAGATGTTCCGCGAGTTTCTTACTAGGAAGTGCATGATATTTTTGTACTGGTGGCATTTAAGTCGCAGATAATGCGTGAAGGTGCAAATGAACTGACTGTGTAAGATCGTCCATGGTTTCTTTTGTGTATTATGTAAGCCTGAAGAGTTTAAAGTGCTCAATGTATCTTTAGAATTAAAAATATTGAGGTTTGTAAGTCTCAGACTTGAAAATTTAGGGCTGAGAATCTTGGAAATTTACATAGTTTGTATAATTTAGAATCTAGAGATTTGGAAACTCAAGGTTTAGTTTTATTAGAAGAATACAAAAAAATGAAACCTTTATAGGTTTGAAATTGAGAGATTTGGAGTTAAGAAAAATTAAAACTATTTAAAGATATTTTCTGCGCTCTTGTCACTTTGTTGTTTGTTTATATTTTAGGAATAGCTAGCTAGACTTGACAAGGTAAATAAGCTTTTTTAAAGCTAAAAATAGATTGATGATTTAAGCGATATCAATACTGTTTCTTCAAGTGATAATGAAGGCAAGTAATTAACTATACATATACAACGTTCAAATGTTGTCGCGACTGCTTCTGTATGTGATACTTGTGAATGTCGACATGACAGCATCCACATGTGATACGCATATTACGATAAACAAGAAATCGATAAATAACGAAACATGTCACGTATGACAAAATATATCCCTGATATTTTGTAATTGATATTCGTTTTTAGATACATTGTAACTTAAAATTAAAGATACTATACTTATAGCTTTGCCATACTTTTAAATCCAGCATTTACAAGCTCGAAATTTCAAAATCTTAAATCTATAGGTCGTACATTTCTAAATTATAAATATAATAAATTCAAATTCTGAAACAATATATATCAGAGAAGGGACATTTACACCGGCGTACTATTTATCAGCTGTTAGTAAGGCTGTTTAAAAAATGAAAACATTTTCTGTGTTTCATCGTAGTCATTCCCTCGTGTGAAACAGCTTGTTCAATTAGCAAACTGCACCGGCCTTCGGTGCAATTAGTATTATATGTGCGAAAAAAAATATTCTATGAAAACAGAGAAACCGTTATTGTGTCACAATTTAAAAAGAGTTCAACATTTGACTGGAGAATCTTTATTAATCTTACACTTGTGCCGTTAATTTGTATTTAAATTAAAACAACAGGTTGCAATAAATTCAGATTACTTGAAAGTGAATGCCATAATTCTTCGTTGGAGATTGTTTGACCACGTTTCTGACGCAAGTCCATCAACAAGCTCCAGATCAGAAATGAACAGCGACTGCAATGAGCTAATTGAACTAATTGCGTTCGTTAGTCGTTGTTCGTGAGTATTCACATGATATTTACCCCGTATCTTCTTCTGAAATCGTTCCTTACCGATATTACTCGAGAAGGATGCGCGATTTGTGGTGCACGTCTGCCTCTGCTTGGGGAACCGTATGAACCGAATGATTATTCATGATGGAAAAGTTTTTATTTCATGCCGAGAAGGTAACCAGACTGCAAATGAAATATGATTGTATCTCTTTATACAATATGTCTATCATGCTTTAATTCATTTATTTATGTTTCTTTTTTTCCTCTAGTTCTGTTAAAGAAATTTTATTTAATTAAATTCATTTATTTATTTAGAGAATATCTCGATTTGCTGAAGTAAAATTTTAGGTCGTACGGAGAGACGAATGACAATCTTCCGATATTTGTGGAAAAAAGTTGGAACATTTTAGGACTGGAGGAAATTTAGATTATTTTGTTATAGTATGTATTATTATTAGACCACGGATGTTTATGCATTTTGATATTGCTATGAATGTAACTAAACAAATGGAACCTATATAGAAGTTTGTTCTATCCATCAAGTATTACAGTGAACGCTTTACTTTGCATATTTTATGTACTTTTCTATACTACGCACTTGCATTCTGTATAAATATTTTTACATTTTTAAATGTCTGCACGAAGTGCACAAACATCCGTAGTCTACCTGTTTGATTAGTAATAAAGTAGAAAAACAGTACAGTAGAAAAAAGTCAATTTAAATGACAGTCACAGAAACGAAAGAAGACTTAAGGCTTCGCAACTCGTTAGTTGCCTTTGAGTGATGTTTCCAATGTTGTTTCAACATCTGTTTTCTACCTTTCTTTTCGAAAGTTCTTTTATTTCTCACGCCATTAAATTCACAGAATAGAAAAGCTAGGAATATCGTTTCGTCGACATAAGCGAAGAACAAACGATCCCAGCCAGGGTAGTAAGTCACGTAATTCGACGCAGAGTAAAGAAAGAACACGCGAATAATGAAATTATGCTCGCCTGTGGTAATTAAGATGCATCATCAGGCAGGGCGGATTACGTAAACTTTAGTACATTCTCTATTTTCGTAATGTAGGATTAGACGGTTGGTTAACTGGGTTAACGTAACAGATGCTGTATATTATCCAAATTAATAAGAATGTACGATCGCTTGAATAGAGAAATTTTCACAGAGCGAAACGCTTATTTATTCTGCCACATAAATAGTATTAGGCCAAGTAATACGTTCATTTGCGTTTTTCTTTTGTTTTTAACGCGTATAACGCTACGCTGATCATCAGTGGCTCGTGTTTTGCTATATTTTCAGAATGCATAAGTATAATTATAATGAATTTTTTTTTAGGTAAACGAATTCCACAATAGCTTAACACACTTTTAACATTTTAAAAAATTCCTATTTTCCATTGAAGCTAATTTCATATTCTAATTCCTTTGGTGGTATACTTTAATAAATCGAAACAGACGTTAATTCTTTTTAGCATTACAAGTCTTGTTTTTTCTTCCGTTAACCGAATAAACGACAGATGTGTGGATATCCCAGTTCAATAGTAATTAACCCAGGACTTGGTTCTGTAACCATTACTACTCAATAATGGTCAATTGGTTCGATTTAAATCGACAATTGGCATGCCCGAGCAGCTCGGTCTCTAAATCGTTTCCCTCTTATCCATCTTCGTTGACAGATGTCTTAGTCCGCTCAGGTTTCTCTTTTTCAGTTCAGCATCGAATTCCATCGAACTCACATTTTACTTGGTAGAATTCTGGAATTTGTCATTTTCAGTAGATAATACAGTGATAACAGAGCAATGGTGTCAAGATAGAAGATGTTTATATAACAAGATAAATAAAAATACAAATTTCCTCCTAAGGTATTTTAAATTAAGGCGGTGAGGAAGCGAAGATTTCTTTAATACAAAGAATGATAATCTTTATGCGATAATTTTTCCAGATGAACTATAGAAGAAGGAAGATATTTTTACTAGATAAAATGAATAATAGGAAGAGGAGGTTCGGTCGTTTCTTTCAAATAATCAAGAATAGTCGCGAAGAAAACATCGCTCTTCAAAGAATTATGGATACTTTTATTCTGAAGTATAATGAGAATTCAATTGTTGATAAGTCGATCTGTAATGGAAGTTCGCGTAAAATAAGTTCAACTTACTGTGGCCGTTTATACATATTCCCGGAATCAGGTCTGCGTAATATGTTAAAAATAAATCTGGACTTTATTCACGATGCGCGATGTTTTCGGTGCTGTTACTAGATTAAATTGCTCCCGCTGTTTGACAGTTACTCTCTCCATAATTATAACTGTATCATTTAATATACTAATGCAGTTACAACCTATTCTGGCAGAGATCGCTTGATAAGATCATTGACTTTCCAAGAAGAATATTACTGACTCTTGGTCAGCTTTTTATCATCTCGATTGGTTTTATCTGAACAACACAAACATTCTGATAATTAAGAGCCGTTCTGGAACGTTTATCTGTTTTCCTACCATCTTAATTCCCTTTAATCTCCATTCGTAATTCATCGAAAATTTTTGAAGCAACTAAAATGCTCACTATTGTCCTTTCTATTTTTTTTTAAATTTATTCGTATCAATTCTTTTTTATTTCGCTTCACATTCCACTGACAAAGATTTTGAAGCGATTGAAATTGGCCACTATTATCCTTTTCATTTCCCTAGTCAATTTTTCTTTGCTTCCTACGAATTGTTCCCCAAAAATGTTCATTGTACCAAGGAAATAGAATCATAATTTTGTACAGTACGTACAGTATCTCATTTTCACTCTTGGAGAAGTGCACACGGCGTTCAAATAAAAATAACCAGGTTTGTCTTATATTTTTAGGCGGACGAAGTCGCGAACAAGAGGATGACGAGAAATCGGTGAATCCCGTTGCGACGTCGCGACAATTTCACGCTATCAATCGAGACAAAACCCGAAAGCCTGCAAAGGGAAACGCGGTGAATCATGTCGCAATCGAGACGTCCTAGCATTTCCATCCACGATTATCCGGAACATTTGAATCCGTTCAGCGATGACATCACCAATGCGCAGCCTTACTTTTATCACGATGCGAAGACCAAGGACTCAAAACATAAGTTCTGGACGTTTGGTAGAAGCAGGAAGAAAAGGTCGAATAGCTTCTCCATCAAAGGCACATGGTACTATTACGTTTTACTTCTACTATAGCATGCTTAAAAAATTCTTCGCTTGAAACGCTAGAAATATCTGGCTATTCTTTTCTTCGTATTTCTTTATTATATCTTGAAAAGAATAGCCGAAGAATAATCTGCTATTATTTGAAACAAACAATGGTGTATCATTGTTGTGCTTGATCCTTCATTTTTGAAATTCATGGAAGCTCAAAATGATCCAGCTGGTCTTTCTGGTAAGTTACTTTCGTTTCTAAGAATAGATTAACAAAATTTATTGTTAATAAAATATAAAAGATCTGCATTTATATGGAAGACATAGAATAAAATGAACTTTTGGAAAAGTGATGCAAAGGTAGAACTAACACTGGTGACTCTTCCCTAATAATAAGATTCTATTTCTAGACATTACATATAATAATATCATTTTATATATGGCGAGATATCTGTTTAATTCGAAAGTTGCATCATATGTTACAGATTTTTAATGAAATGGACTCGCCAAGAAAGAAAATTCCAATAGAATTTCAACGATCCTGCGTTATTTATTAGAACTCTACTTTTGAAATAGTGCGTGGAGTTCAAATATAAATTGGGAAAGGTTCGGCCAGAAGTTTATTGAACTTGAACTTAGCATCGCAAACGAAATGCACGCGTGAATCGTATGCGATTAGATATCTGCATTTGGCTGTCATCCAAAGAACATAAATAAGAAAGAATCTAACGTAGTAGACTAGACAATCGACGTCAGGTTGTTTTCCGTCCAAAAGGTCTTTACAATTTCTATTTGAGGCTACAATCGACGCACATTTCCTGCGTAATTTCATGCTCGAAAATTGTTCATTAAGTTTTTCCTCTTTCACGACAGCTTTCCTTTGCTTGAAAAACATTCTCTAGTCTTTATGAGTTTTTATAATTTCTCTTTATAGTTCGTGGAAACTGAAATGTCAAGTTTAATTAGCAAAGCAATTTTATCTAAATTATCACAAAGGAAGTATGACTAATTATAAAATAATTTTATAATTTAGAGATTTATATAGCTAGTTTAAATGAAATGAAATTTTCCAAAGGAAGACATCTTGGATAGATGTAATTGATATTATTTTATTATCAGTGTTATAAATACACATCAATGACTTGTTACTTTTATCAGATGCAGAATAATCTAACCGAAGCTTAAAATAATAGTACGTTGAACTTCGAAGTGCAAATTTATTTTAAAGCTTGATAGAAAGGAATAGAAAGTTCAGTTTTTCTTACGCGTTTTATGTATAATGTAGTTTACGACATCGCGTGGAAAATTCAGTAGCCTATCGAGGCCATCGATCTGCTGCAATTTTTCTTAAATTAAACCAATATTACCCAGCGTTATTATCTTAATTTCACTTTTATGAAATCCACTACAGCATTAGATATCGATCTAGTGTGCTTTATTAATCTGTATTCTCGATCTAATCTAATTTTATGACCCAGACTACAGCCTAAGGAAAGATTAGTACGCTTTTTAAAATTAATTTGAAATATATTTAGATATAAATTTCTTTTTCAGGAGGAGATCGAGTTATTCCTATAAATATCACATGTGAGAAAATTCATTCGGAAATTTTTCTTACTGAAAATTCAAAATCAAAAAGCTTATGTCACTAAAAGATCAAATTTGTCATTTTTTTAAATCCTGACTAGAATTTTTTATTATCAGAAGACCAAAATGGAGCTTAGTTCATCATCGAAGAATTAAAATTAACACACATCATTTTTGATCACAACTTCTGTTTCATTCAAAAGCAAACAACCGACATAATTTTCTAAATAAAGTTAGGACGTTGTTAAACACACATATTGGATATTACATATCGATATTTGGTCAATTTATCTCGATGAAAAGGTCGAGAAAAGATGCGTCACAAAACCTATAAATCATCCAAAGGATAATCTGCTGGTGACCCACAGAAACTTAAATAGTGGCATGGATCAGCTTTTGTACGTAAGCTATTAATCATTTAGCGGACAGGCGTCAGCAATTATGCTCAAGTAATGAAACGCTGTCAGTTATAATATCGATTTTTCTACTTTCTTCCAATGGCATATTAGTTTTTCCTTCGATACAATCAATGCTTTTCTTTATAGGCTTATTCGCTTGGAATTTTCATGGAATATTTTGAATAAAAACCCGGCTTTAATTTGCGAAGCGGTGCCTCCTCCTATTTTCATTAGAAAGAAAGAGTTCCGGCCTGATTGCTGATTAAAATCAGCTGAAATTTTAAATATCAGCGTTGTTGATCACTAACATTGGGATATTCAAAGTTTCAATACCTTTTGCTTTAATAGATACACTCATTTCCTTCTCTTTTTCATTCACGAGAAAAGCTGCTTTATATTAATGTCCTCAATTCTTGTGGTTTCATGCTGGAGTCAAATACAAGGAATATTTGAAGTTGCAGAAAAATGGTTTATACTTTTATATACATTTATACACAATCTCGTATAAATCTATATCGATTAAGTTCTTATTCATTCGAATTGAACGTTATTATTTAATAAACAGAAATTCTTGGCATTCTCTAGATATAGGAACTGAAAGAAAATCTTATCCGTCGACTTTCGTAATCTGTCATACCAAAGTTGCTGAAGCGTTTCTTTGACCATGAATCAGTCTTTGAGTTTATCTTAGCGAAGAAACAAAAACATAGAGAACGAATATCTTTATATACCTACATAACAATTTCTTTCTGCAATATCATATTCAAATTATAACTGAAGGAGAACCTGAAACAAAATATTCGATTTGATGTTCGTCTTAAATAATAATAATATATTTAATAATGATATATTTAAGATTTAAAATACGTGACTGAATTCAAATTTTCAAAACATTTACTTACAATACTATGATTTTCAGTTCATAGTTGCAATACCTGAGTGTTGAAATCGCTAAATGATATGACTTTGCTGTTATAGACACAGGAAGTACAAGAAGAAAAGATCAAGAAACGTCACTTAAATTTGTTGTTCGTCATCGTCGTAGTGAATGTACACATCTTTTAACACTTGCGACACTGATATTCTCAGCGTTGAATAAAATAAGAAAATGATATTCTTGACGTCAGCTCATTATACGTATGACAACGCTTTAACTCAATAGTTTACTATTCGTCGTGGACTCGAGACGTTGATTGACAAGTTGATGATGCTAGTCTATTTTATGCCTTACTTCACAATTATCCTTGTACTAGTTTGATTGCGATTATTGTACAAATATATTTATTGCGAAATTGGTTCACGGATGTCAGAACGAGGATTTGTAATTAGAGATCGTAGAAATTGTGATTCATAATATATAATAATGATAGTTATTAGAGAAGAAATCTATCTTCTGAGGAAATAGATACAAAAGCAAATCAGGATGTTGTAAGATTAATTTAAATATTAAGATAGTTTGTCGACACTTTTTTTTCATTGAAAATCTTGTTATCAACGTTGTTTGTTAAGTATGAGAATATTAGCAGAGATTAGAAACTGTCCAACCTCCCGGTAGCTATCGTTTGTAATTAATATGTAATCGACATTATATGGAGGTAAATGGAGGAAAAATTGCTATAACTATAACTTAAAGTAAAAAAAAAATTATAACAGATTTCTAAGCCCATTTCATGAGCTGCAGTTTTCAATCGGCGGGGAAGATCCACTTCGTAATTCTTGACCGAAACAAAAAACCAAAAAAGGATTAAATTATTATATATTTTTCTTCTCAATGAACTAAAAAAGGTAGTCAGAAAGTTTATTTAAGTAATTGTTATAGCACTTTAAAGTTTATTTTATCTTTTTATAAAACACATTTTTTCTTTAAACCCGCCAAAATGTTTAATTTCACACTATTTTCTGCCCTTTTTTAGTTCATCGAGAAGAAAAATATATAATTTAATCCTTTTTTGGTCTTTTGTTTCGGTCAAGAATTACGAAGTGGATCTTCCCCGCCGATTGAAAACTGCAGCCCATGAAATAGGCTTAGAAATCTGTTATAATTTCTTTTTACTTTAAAAATATACAGAGTGATTGGTAACTGGTGGTACAAGCGGAAAGTGGGTGATTCTACGCGAAAAAAGAAGTCGAAAATATAGAATAAAAATTTTGCGTTTGAGGCTTTGTTTTCGAGAAAACCGACTTTGAATTTTCGCTCGGTACGCGTGCACTTTATCACGTCTCGTTATAACGGATCTCACTGTATATCGTTGTCTCGATGGAAAAATTAAAAAAAAAATTTTTTAAAAATTTTATTCTATATTTTCGACTTCTTTTTTCGCGTAGAATCGCCCCCTTTCCGTTTGTACCACCAGTTACCAACCACCCTGTATATAAAACCATACCTCAAAATTCAATAACCATTTCTTTCTTCCCCTTCTAAAAAAAATCACAAAAAGACGCTGTTTTAGAAGATTCTAATTCAGGACACCCCCTTAAGTGCATAGTAACGTGAAAAGCCTCATTTCGTTATACAGCATAGAAATGTGACATAGATCTCTTAATACGTTTGAATATAAAGTACGATACGCTCCGCGAGTACTAATGGTTGTAAATCTGTTTATTTCATTACATTAGTCTGCATTGTTTGCTTTCAGGAACGGGCTATTTGGTAAGCGGAAAGACGACAAGTTGGAAGCTCAGGAAAAGAGGTCCACGATTACCACAGGTTGCTATCAAAACTCATATCATTAAAGAAGAAAATGCAAAATAAAATTAACAAATTATAAATTAAAATGCTGTAATAAAAGTGTTAAAGCGTAACAAGTTTCTAAAAAACGACTTCATGAATGGTACTATAGTGTCTTAGGAGGTTTATACAAGATTATCATTGTAATTTCAATGAAATATTATTTCTATTTTTGCTTAAAATATACTTTCCTAATTTTAATACTCGATTTTTAACAGTTTCATCCACTTATAAAAGAGAACCATGTATCAAACCGATACCTGTACCGCAGCGTGTACCGACAAAAGATCAGCAGGAATTCGATGAAGCTCTTGGTACTTTAGCCAGAAGAAGAAAATACACTTTAGATAATTCCTCATCGAGATACAGCTCGAGCTTGACTGTTAACGGTGATCCTGCGAGACTCTATGACGGGAGTCCGCAGGAAACCACCACATCCATTATGGGTGATCTCACACCGAAACCACCAGCTCGAAGGTGAACATGTTTTACGTTGTCATATACTATTTTTAATATCTTTCTAAATTCCATTGTCTTTTGTAGAAGCTTTCTTTGAGCTAAATTTTATATTTATTATATGTATACATTGTTTAAAATAAATTAAAATATCGCTACTATGACTCTCGTTTCTGTTGCGTCAACTAAATGAACAGAAACGAGGAAGTTCTACCGGCTTCAAAGATAAAAACTGTTCCGCTTTCTGGTAGCCATTGCTTGTAATTAATAAATGGTCGAAGTTGAATGAAGTTAAAATGTTGTATATCTATCGGGAATATACTATAACTGATAGATCTTTGGTAAAATTTAATCAATCTTTATTGGATGGAAGAAGTAATTATTGTCTCACTTTTTAAATTCCTAATTCGGAATAATTTCAGGATATGTGATTGATATTGATAGAAATTGACTACATGACATTAGCATACATATTAATCAAATTTTTGGACGTAGGTTTGGTCAGACAAGTCCAAAGCCGACAGACAAACTACCAGCGTTAAATTTCGAGAATGAAAGTCCAAGGGAAAACGGAAGTGTGACTCTCCGCGAAAAAGTGCAGGAAAGAACACCTGTTCCCCCTTTGTAAGAGTATAAATCTAATATTATATTACATTATAATTATTGAACCGATGAAAATGATTTATTACGTTAAATGTATTTAATTTTGTTAGGCGAAGATTCGGTAACAGGTCGTCACAAAGGACGAACGCGAATACTTTGGATCCAGAGGAGGAAGCGAGTCGATCGGGCGATGTAACGATTTGCGACGAGAATGAGAATGTACCCGGGGATTACATGTTTAAAAGATATTCTCAGGATGCGGTTAGAAAGTCGAATCTTTCGATAAACAGCTGCGTTTCTGTCGGAAGTACGATGAGCACGCACGGTCGTAAAAAGCGAAGAGCGCCGCAACCACCACGGCGACCAGAGAATATGGAAACAAACGAAGTAAGTCAGTAAATCTTCCAAAGAAGGGAATCATTTAGAGAAGAATTAATTAGAACATTATTAAAATCCTTATCTTTCGTTGCATGTTTTGTAGAAGGTTCCTGAAGAGGTTAACATAGAACTACAGATAGTGGAACCAATGGACATAGCGAGGGCTACTGAGAACATAGATGATCTGACAAAAAAGAGTAAGGATTTAGACGAGAAACTTAGCGAAGTGAAAGAAAAATCGGAAGTGTCGATTCCGAAAGGCGCACAACCATCCGAAGAAGCTGCAACAAAAAATAGTTCGACAAAAGTTGTGGAAATTAATACAGAGATACTAAATAAAGAGAACACTTGCACCGAGAAAGAACCAAAAGATGTTGTAGAAATAGAGATAGCAGAACGAAAAAGCTCGACTTCAGAGGGTCAAAAGATTCTTCAGAAAGAAGACTTTAAGAAACCTGTTAAGAAGGATGGAGAAGAAATTCAAGTTGAGTATCGCAGAGCTTCTCAGGAAAATATAGAAATAATTAAAGACATTGACCAAGTGAATTCATTGTCAGAGTTAGATAATGTCTGTCTGCGAAGGAAAAGTTCTTCTAGTTCGTTGTCCAGAAGCAGCAGTTTTTCTGTGAAAGATGAGATAGAGAAAATCGAAAAGCAAATAAAGGCATTAGAAACGAAAAATGCTTCTAAGGACTCGTCGGATGAGAGAAATAATTTGCAGGAAAATGTGAGACACTCGATTCAGGAGAATCGTAGGCATTTCTTCCAAAATATGGTGGATAACGAGAATGACAAAGATGCAATTAAGATAGAGTTTAAGGAATTGCCGAGGGAACAGAAAGACATTCACGTCGTGAGACTAAACGACTCGCCTGTTCCTACAATAGTGCCTAGAGAGCCAGTAAAAGTTATTGAGCTTCACATTTCTGAGCCCATAAGACAAAAACCGGAGATTCTTGAAGATGTGAATCCGATTCCAAAACCCAGAAGGCACAGTGCTTTGACTCGGAACGATTCTCAACCTACCATAATTTCAAATGAAACTAGAAGGAACCTCGAATCGACCAGAGGGAAGTCGTTTTAAAGTTTGTATTTTGAACAGTAAATTCTTGTAGGGAATTGTGCAATCTTTTCAGTCTCTAAATTGAACAGAAGAATATGTATCTCTGTTGATTTTAGTCGATATGTATCTTCAAAGACTGTATAAACATTGTGTACACATGTGCCTTTATTTAACGCTTTAAAATATTTTCTGATAGTTTGAAGTATCTTTAGGTATGTCTTAGGTGTAATTGTCACATGAAATCTGATTTCTAGACAGCTATAGGACAGGATTATTTTTGCAATGTTTCTTGAGTGGAGTATGTTATTCTTCGAGATACTTCAAAAGGTTACACATATTTGGAACCTTATTACTATAGAGAAGAAGCCTTGATAAATTATGTGATCATAGCTATTTCTTGTTTATTTAACAGTTTTGTTATTTATTGATGTGGAATAAAGTCTGAAAACTATACTAGGTCTGTGCTATTCCTTCTCTACGAGAAACGCATGTTGATAATTTTATTTAAAAGAACTCAGAATTTTTTGCCTCTATTTGTATGATTGATTTTTCTCGAGGACGATGAAATTTAATCACTGGTTGATTCGAGATAGAGAAAGCTTTTATTGTTACAAATTGTAAATATTAATTTAGTACATTAATGTACTAGTATATGTAATTTACAAAAAAATATTAATGTATAAAAAAAAGAAAAGAAAACAAAAAGGTTTCTAAAGATCTCGAATTCTTTTTTCTTTATACCTTATGAACCTCATGATATTTGTATTCACTGTAGACACTATTGCAACATTGTCTCCTAAATTTTTCCTTTGTTGTCTCATCTATAAATAAAATATAATTGTAACCACGAATTCAGGATGTGTGAATTCTATAGTTTTAAATATTCAAGTTGAAAGCAGAATCGTACCTTGTTCTTAAAAAGTGGTGCCAGGACGTGTAATTTTTCTACTAATTTAATTTCACTTGCTAACTGATCGCTATCGTCTTCTGCATATATATCCATTATTGTATCTAAGGATTCTGCCATGATCCAAACCGACAACTCCGTCTTACAAATGTCTAATAAAAACGTAGACACGTGCTGAAAAAATATTAATGTAAGAGATCATTTATTGTTTAGCCCAATAGAAATCTATTAATCTTACCTTAATTAACTCGTGAGCTTCGGGAGTATCATTGTTCATTAAAATCAAAGCTAAAGTACCTAATGTTCGTATCAAATTCACGCGGACGTTCGTATTTGGACATTGTCGCTCTCCGTTTATCATTGGTTGAACGTCAGCCAGTGTTAACCGATTAAAAATTTTTGCTTCTTCTTTTGATAGCCTTTGAATAGCTGCTCTCATAGCTGATGTAGCAGACTCCAATAGTTCAATATCATTTGGGTTTGTATCTTTGAAGACAACTGTTCCAATGTCCATCCACATTCTAATCTTAAAAAGAGCACAAATTAAATAATTTTATTCCAACAATTTGGCTATTGTCTGTTATTAAATTTTGGGTATTGTACCTATATATATTTTCCATACCACCAAGTACATCGACTTCTAAACTTGACATCAAGTTATTTAAACATAAATAAGCTGTACATTTTAGTTTATGAACTTGTTTTAAGATGTCCTTTCCTTCATTATTTTGTTGTAATATTTCTATTGTATCTTCATCCACAAATCTAGTTTTATCCCATACTTTACTTACTATGTTACAAGTATTAAATACTTCCACTACTTCTAATGGGAGAGAGAAGATTTTGTATAATTTATTATCCATACAAACATCATCTATACCTCCAATCTCACAATCTGAATCTTCCAAATCAGATTCATTCTCATTTTCTTGGTCTTCTGAACATAAGTTGGCTAAAATCTCTAGTGCTTGTTGCTGTGCACCAAAAATCCTTCGGTTTTCTTGTACCTTCTTCTTTGCACTGCTTGAAAAAGCATTTTTTTCATGAGGTAAAATTGAAGTCAAATTGGATAATAACTGTTTACAATCAATAGAAAGTGTATTAGAAAGTACATTTATCACTTCGCATACTACAATTATAGAATTATTTTCCGTATAACTAGTCAGATTAATCAATAAACCGCTTAGGGCAGTTTTAAAACATACTACTTCAGAAATAGTAGTATCCTTTATTTCTGCATTTAACAGCTGAATAAGCATATTTTCACAGCTCTGAAGCTTTCTAGCAGCAATAGGATTATTTTCTGATAAAGATAATAAACATTGCATTGTAACTGTTGCAATTTCTATGCCATAGGAAGTGATATCAAAAAATTTTGTCAGAATAGAAACAATATCATCTTTGTTACAACATTTTATAGCAAATTCACTATGTTCACATAGCGTCCACAGTAATGTGACTGCTTGGATAAAAGCTTCTCTTTCATCAGTTGTCTTGCCTTTCCCATTATGATCAACCTTTGGTTGCCAATTTGTATAATACTACAAATTATATAAAAAACATTAGTCCATATTATAGAATAGGATAGAATAGAATAGAATAGAATAGAAAGAAATAAACATTCTTTTAAACTTACTTGCGTCAACAAAGTACACAGTGGAGTCATAATATCATCTTTCAATAAACTTCTATGTGCTTCTGTTTTTCCATTATCTGCTATATACCTCAAAGCACTTGCACTACAAGCTCTTACAAGTACATTCTCATCGACAAGTAGTGGCCCAACTAATTTAGCAATTTCACTCTTTGCAATCTGTACAGCAAGTGCTGAATTGCATGACATCAATTCAATTGCTTGCAATCCGGATAATTTTTCCTCCACATTAACAGACTTTATCTGTAACATTAATAAATTCGCAGTTAATTTTATATATTAAAAAATAGAGCAGTAATATCTTATGTAAGATAACCTCTTCGTATACTCTCTGTAGAGCACGTTCCCGATCTTCATTCGTAACATTTTCAATCTCTTCACTCTCAAAATCCTTGACAGACACAAGTCCTGTAGGATTCTGCTTATGGGGTTTACTTCTTTGTCTCTTTTGTTTTCCCATTTTTTACTAATATATTCTTATTAATATACAAATGATATAAATTTAAAGGTTAAGTTTGTTAAAAATGAACGTATTTTAGTTCTTTTTTTATCTCTCCTTTCATTTGATAATTTCACCAAAAACGGAAGAAAATTTTAATTATTTTGTTTCTTATGGTTGGTTATGTTATCAAAATGTCTCATTGGTATAGTGAATTTCATGAACGAATAGAATATCTATACTTTTTTAAACACGTATGTATGTCGATGTTTTTAAAGTAAAGTAGCAAGAAATTACCCATAATTCTTTTGGCTTTTATGTGAGGCATGCGCATTGAGCAGTTACATTCACGTATCAACATATGCAAATAAGAACAAATTTCTTAAAAGGTTATATTATCATAAAATAAATGTCTATATACTATCTTTAATAAAAAATACATACTAGAATTGTTTTTCCGTAACCACCGTCTTTAAATTTCTATAGCATTCAATTCTTATAGTAATGTAGAAAAATAAGAGAATATCCAAAAAATGTTTTACTTGTTACAGTACTGTACAGATTTAGGATTTCAATTTTTGTCTTAGCACGCATGCGTTATTTACAATTTGGTTTCGTTAGGTCAAGTTCGTATGTTTTGTGTTTTCCAACATCGAGTCTGCAGTTTTCGATTTAATTGCGTGTTAATTAAATTATCCGGTAGCCGATTTTTTTTTCTAAATTCGTCGTATACCGTAAGATATTTTTTTATAATTAATTCAACACTTTACTAATATCTTTTGCTGAAATTACCGACTTCCTAAACGTTAGTTTATAAAGACTTAATAGTTGCAATACCGACGTTATGCAAACATTTTCAACTTTCTGAATACAATTTAGCGTGTTTATTTAAATAAATTTAGAGAAATCATATGACAAATATATTTTACAAGATTACAATTATACGATCATTATTATGATATTTAGTTACAAGATTTAATTAGTAGATTTAATTACAAGATTCAGTTAGTAGATTTAATTTCAAGGTTTATATATTGATTTATATATTGATACAATATTAAAATTAGACAATTTCTCATTAGTTCGTTTAATTGTTTATTGCCAATTTGCTATCATTTTATAATTGCAATGTATCATTTGTTTTGAATTAGAAGGTATTTTTTATGTATAAATTTACGCGACCACGTTACCGCCAATATGGCGATGTTGCTTTGTTGCGGCTTTTGTTTGTAACATTTTTTACTTATCTTTATTGCAAAATACTATATGTGTACGTAAATTCGATATTGATTATATTCTGTGAAATTGATATATCGCTCCTTTTTTTATTATTATCTTGGTCAAGTATCAGAAGTTTTGGTTTCGGTTCTTATTTAACCTTGAAGTACTATCGGCTGTATAAACTTAAACATGTATATTTGAATTATTTTTCTAAGTTCGTGTTTTGAACTTTTGGGACGACAATATCGTTTTCATAAATTAGAAATGAAACATGTATTCAGAGAAAAGTTGTAGGTTTTTAATAAAAATATTTGTCTCTTATTAATATTAATAATTGAAAAATTAATTTGCTTTTATTTATATTGCATATGTGATATATGTAAAATAAGCGTCTTTTTTATTCATCACAGCATTAATAAAAGATAGACTTTTTTATTACAATGATACAGACTTATTCTTTTTTTTCTAAATAAATTTCTATTTTCTTGTTATAAAGGAGAAAATTAAAAAAAATGTTTAAAGGTTAAATTCAATCATGGGTGATAAGGGTGATAAGGGTGATAAGGGCGATAAGGGCGATAAGGGTGATGTACAAGAAACAGATCAAGATGAAGGAAGCAAAGATGTTGAAACATCTGTGCCGGAATATAAATTATTTCCAACTGAGGAATGTCCATTTGCAGCTCATGTAGTACTAAACATACCACTCCCAGAACCCCCCAAACCCCCCCAACCCGTATATTATATTAAATCTACGTCTGACAAACCAGCCGATGTTGATATTCGAACTCTATCTCCTCTGAAAATGTACTTTGATGAAGATCCCAACTATAGACCTCCATGTAGTTCTCGACCTGAATCTGAATATGAATTTGAGTTACGACATGGATCTCCTGATAGGGATGAGTCTATGAAATCCACTGAGCCAGGACCTGAATCTCAACCTCAATCTCAACATCAACCTCAACATCCATATCCACCTCAATATCTATCTCAATATCCATCTCCATATCAACCTCAACATCCATATCCACCCCAAGATCAACCTCAACATCCATATCCATCTCAAAAACAACCTCAACATCCATATCCACCTCAACAACAACGTCAACGTCAACATCCATATCCACCTCAACAACAACCTCAACATCCATATCCACCTCAACAACAACCTCAACATCCATATCCACCTCAAAAACAACCTCAACATCCATATTCACCTCAACAACAACCTCAACATCCATATCCACCTCAAAAACAACCTCAACATCCATATCCACCTCAAAAACAACCTCAACATCCATATCCACCTCAAAAACAACCTCAACATCCATATTCACCTCAACAACAACCTCAACATCCATATCCACCTCAAAAACAACCTCAACATCCATATCCACCTCAACAACAACCTCAACATCCATATCCACCTCAACATCAACGTCAACGTCAACATCCACCTCAACAACAACCTCAACATCCATATTCACCTCAACATCAACGTCAACGTCAACATTCACCTCAACAACAACCTCAACATCCATATTCACCTCAACATCAACCTCAACCTTCATATCCACCTTCATATCCACCTGCATCTCCAAGTAATGTTCAGCCTGGTACGCCCTCTAATCCTCTGGAGTACATTAGGCTTCCACCAGGGCGACCTATGGAAAGAACAGATTCAGTACCACAAGATCCATCAGTGGTAATTTATGAAATATGAGACTATAAATTTGTTAATCTCAGCATGCTGGGTAAGAGATTACCCATTGTTCCCCTATGCTTTTGGCACATGTTTCATGTCATCCTACTTTGTTTTTGGTAGAAATTACATATTTTTGAAATATTTATAAAATTTTTTGATACTCTCTACCTTGATGTGAATTAGTTTTGGGTATGGAATTAACTACATTACTTGTTTATGTCGAGATATGTTTATATAATTCACATATTAAATTTTAAATGTAAGGAGATAAGACAGGAACTCAACCTTACAATTAGTTTTTAGTTCCTTGAGAACATATACTTCAATAAATGATATAGTTTCTTTCTTGGTTTCCACAACAACTTTTTATGAAGAAATATTAATTTTTGTGAGTTATTTCTAAGTAGTAAGTATTGTTGATTGGGCATTTATATAATCCATAACAATACCGTTTTCTAGTTCCCCTACTTTACTGATCTTTAAAATCAAGTCAAGCGTACGTGTTGAAAGAATACTTTTAAAGAAAATTCTCAGTGACTTTTAGAATTGTTATTAGACTCAAGATGCTATCCTATAAACAAGAGACAAAGATGCTTCAAGAAGTGTTGATGATACATGGGGAAGATTCACTCCCATACATATATCTAATGTGAACAGAAAAGCAGTCTTTGTGATTACAAAATAATTACTATTATATTTTCTAAATGTATTGTATTATTTTTATTAGTATATGTTATTGGTGTATATAATATTAGTATATATAGCATATAGTAAGTATAGTAAATTAAGGAGAAACTCACTTCCATTAGAAATGGTTACAATATTCACATTCAGCATGTCAAAACGAGTAGAATGACGTATAATATGTGCAGTAAAGTTCAATTGCATGCTGAAAGTGATATATTCTTAATTTATAATTTGTTTCTCAAGAACTTTTAAAAAATATGTGCATTTTTAAAGAATATATATAGGAAGTATGTGTATATACTGTATACATGTAGTACATGTATACTTCTTAAAAGTACATACAAATGAAATTTGAATTTCATTCGTTTTTTGTGTAGAGCAAGATTTATCCATAGATAAAAGGTATAGAGAAGATTAGTAGTGTGTATTATTGTTTAGTAAACGTTTTTTGTCATGATGCTATTTTTATATTGCATTCTTTTTTAGACAAATTATCCCAACAATATGACATTTGTTGTATTTTTTGTGTCTCATTTTATTTTTACATTATAGTAAAGATCTAAACTGTTATTTTGTTATTAAAGATATGTTTTTATCTTATTTTAGGGTATTCCAGAAAGGCCTGAAAAGTTTCAAGAATATTCTCCTGCAAAAATGGAAGGTGCAATTAATAAATTTTCCATGCTGTTTATACATTACTTTCAAATATATTAGAGACGGTTTGAAATGTTTACAACCAGAGGTGCATTATCAGACTGCAAATTTTTCAAACCGTCTTTGTATTATTTGATAGTACAGAAAAATATATAGAAAATTTTTTTTTATGAATTTACATACATGATATATTATAGCACCTCCAGGCACTAGTGGAGAAGGTACAGGAGGAAGTCAATTAGGAAGAGGAGCTACGCGAGGCAGACGTGTATTAACCTCAGAATTAGTCACAAGACCAGAACATTTAGTTAGCAAAAAGGGTTAATACATTTAGTACTTTCATATTTATGTGAAAAACATAAAATACATATTATATAAGCATTACAATTTTCAGGCATATCTGGAACTGAAATACTGATGCAGACGAATTATTTTAAGTTGGTGACAACAACTGATTGGGATTTATACCAATACAAAGTTGAATTTTTTCCAAACGATGAACGAACTGCTATCCGTAAAGGATTGGTCAAATCTCATAAGGATACTTTAGGACCATATGTTTTCGATGGAAATCTTCTATATAGCATTAAACGTATAGAACAAGTAAGATATTTTTCAGTGAATTAAATTATACGTTGTATGCTACATCTTTGATGAGATATGAACAAATGTGTATAACATAAATTTAATTCTAAAGCTGGAGATTTGGTCTAAGCGAATATCGGATGGAGCCGATATTAAAATTGTTTTGCGCTATGTTGGAGATATGCAGAAGGGCGACTACGGTTATCTTCAATTCTTTAATATAATCATGCGAAGATGCCTAGAACTATTGAAACTCCAGATTGTGGGGCGCGATTACTACGACGCAAATGACAAAGTAAGTAAAGAAATAATTGTTATAATTATTTGATATTTATATTACATATTTATATTATTACCCACGAATTGTTTAACACAATTATAATTCAAATAGATAGACGTACAGGGTCAAAGAATGGAACTTTGGCCCGGCTATCTTACGTCTATAAGACAACACGAAAACGATATTCTTATGTGTGCTGAGATTACACATAAAGTTATGCGTCAACAAACTGTACTAGATATATTAAACGACTGTTTCCGTAAAAACAATGATAATTATAAGGTAAGGATATTGATTACTAATATATCCTTAATTTAATTACATATTTTTGTTTTATTATATATTTATATCAAACGGTTCATATCTTTAGAAAGAATTTGAAAGCCTAGTTCTTGGTTTAGTCGTACTTACTGATTACAATAACCACACATATCGTATATCGGATATAGATTATAAGGTAGGTCCTGATTCAACATTTCTGCTGAAAAATGGTGATCCGATAACGTATAGAGATTATTACAAAAGTAAATATCGAATTACGATTCATGAAAAGCGTCAACCACTGCTTGTAACAAGAGCAAGACCAAGAGATCGTCGCTCTGGCAAATGTGAACTAATATATCTTGTTCCTGAATTATGCCGTGCAACAGGTGTTTTTTCCACTTCATTCTGTATTTGTATAATATCATTTGTATAAATTCATTTTATGTTTTTATCTTACGATAAGTCATTTCTATGCAGGTTTAACCGATAAGATGAGAGAAAATTTCGGTTTAATGCGTTCATTGGCAGATTTTACACGCGTAAGTCCAAATGCACGTATGACCAAATTAATGGAATTCAATAAGAGACTCCTCTCGGAACCGGCAATCAAAACCGAGCTAGATCAATGGAATTTGAAACTTTCTAACCGGTTGCTTGATATACCGGCGCGTGTTTTGGATGCAGAATTAATTTATCTAGGTAACAATTGCTCAGTTACAGCGGGCAAAGGAGGAGATTGGACAAGACAATTACATAGACAATCGTTATTCAATCCAAAGAAATTAAGACTTTGGGCGGTTATCTACGCGCATAAAATAAAGGACGACGTTCAAGTAAGATATCAAAATTTTCTAGAATTATACTTCTTCGTCGCTATTAATTCGTTGCCACAATGTATTTTTATTTTATAGAATTTTGTTCATTTGATTAAAACTGCTGCTTCGGGAATGGGTTCCAGTATAAGTCAACCAAAGTATTACGAAATAACTGATGAACGCTCTAGTGCTTACCCCGACTTTTTGGAAAATATTCTGGGCAGAGTTAAACCAGAGTTAGTCCTCTGTGTTGTACCGAATAATAGAAGCGACCGCTATAGCGCTATTAAGAAAAAGTGTATTGTAGATCGACATACTCCCTCGCAAGTATTCCTTGAAAAGAATCTTACAAACAAGAATGTAAGAACAATAGCTACGAAAGTAGCTATTCAAATGAATTGCAAATTGGGTGGTTCTCCTTGGTCTATTGAGCTGCCAGATATCGATTTGATGGTAGTCGGTTTTGACGTGTGTCACGATACTAGTAACAAAACTCGTGATTATGGTGCGATGGTGGCTTCGTTAGATAAAGGTTTGACACGGTATTATAGCGTGACAAGTGCTCATAATGTAGGCCAAGAACTTTCAAATAAGTTCGCGACAAATCTCGATAGCGCATTGAAGGCTTATAGAAGAACGAATTGTAAATTCCCATCGTTTATTGTGTTTTATCGTGATGGCGTTGGCGAGGGCCAAGTGCCGTACGTGATGGGTCATGAAATAGCACAAATACGAGACAAATTAAAAGCTATACACGCTGAATCGGGTCTATCCGTGAAATTTGCCTTCCTGATAGTGACGAAACGAATTAATACTCGAATCTTTAACGAGAAGAAAAATCCACCCCCGGGTACAGTCATTGATGATGTTGTAACTAATCCGTTAAGATATGACTTTTTCATTGTATCTCAAAACGTGCGACAAGGTACGGTGACACCGTGTGCATATCATGTGGTTGCAGACACCACAGGTTGGTTGCCTGATCAAATGCAAAGATTGACATATAAGTTATGTCATATGTATTATAATTGGTCTGGTACCGTAAGGGTACCCGCACCTTGTCAATATGCTCACAAACTTGCCTTCTTGGTGGCTCAGTTCTTACGTCAGGATCCTAGTCATCACATGGAAGAAATATTGTACTATTTGTAAATTTTTACCAGTATACAGTATTATACCATTCTCTTAATGTACAAACTAAGATACATGAATTACACTATAAGACTTATCGTATACGTAAAGTAACAGTAGAATTATGTTTTTAAACTTTCCTATTGTGACAGATTAGTTATTATTTGGTTTTTCGAACGTATCTGAAGGTCCTCAAATGATAATAGTTTATGAAACATTAATATAATATTGTTAAATAATATTTTATCATTATTGCTTATTAAATCTAATTAGTATTAGGTTCACATTGATTTGATTATGAAATGAAAAGATCTGAGAACCTGTTTTGTGTTATATTACGCAGGACACTGAAACATAAAATACAAAAAATAATTACGTTTATAATTTTATTTACTTACGTTGCTTAGGTTATGTTTTAAATCTACAGATACAAATAAAAGTTAAATTAGGAATAAAATAACATTGCATATTTCATACATCATCTATGATTAAGATTTGTTAAGAAGTTATATTTTTTTTTTATATAAATGGAATTATATATTTTTTAAGGATGTATTATCATTTGTCATATAATGTCATATAAGTATTATAATAGTCTTCGTGGTATAATTACGTGTCCACGAATTGGATGAGTGAGTAGAAGTTTGAGATAGAATAAGGTCTGTTTCAGTCAGAGCTTTGAACTATATTTTTATCTTGATTCAGTGTAATTAAGAAAACTTATAATACCAATTAACACGGTGCTTTGTATTGTGAAGGCTACAATATACATAATGGTATTATGTAAAGCTATTTTTATACAAAAAATAAAGAAGTTGCATTTTCTGTTTCTACATTAATTCTGTTACTATTGCAGTAGTGTTCTTATATCTGATCATTTCTTGAAAAAAGTATTTTTATAGAAAATTTTTAGCATCTTTTCTATTTTACAGATATGTAATATGTTTAGTTTCTTCAAATTTCGCGGTGACCAATTAATAATAAAATAGAATTTTGATTAGTTAGCATGGCGGTACTGCGATACGAAAATATCACTGTAAAAGTAACTAGACTAGAATGTGTCTAAATGTGTTATTAAGTTGCCTAACCTGTTTTATCGTAAATTGTTCTCAGGTTCACTGTAACGTAAGAGGTACTGTGAGGTACTTTTATGTCAGAGTTTTTCTTCAGGCAAAAGTGTTATATAAATAAACAAAAGTTATATAAATAATTCGTTTTATTTTTGTCCTGAAAACACATTAGAAATCAAGATATTCGGTAATACTGTCATTTTAAATATAATGTAAAAATAACACCTCAAAATACTTTGTAAAATAGTACATTTAATATAAGTTTTTATTCTGTAGAACAATGGGAGAACGTAAGGGAACAAATTTATACTATCCACCTGATTACGATCCCCGTGTTGGTGGTCTTAACAAATTTCTTGGTACTCATGCACTACGTGAAAGAGCACGTAAATTACACATGGGCATTCTTATTGTCAGATTTGAAATGCCATATAATATATGGTGTGATGGTTGTGGCAATCATGTAGGAATGGGTGTTCGTTACAATGCAGAGAAAAAAAAAATTGGAATGTATTACAGTACACCATTGTATCAATTTCGCATGAAATGTCATCTCTGTGACAATCATTTTGAAATAAAGACTGATCCAGCAGTGAGTATCATCGTCTTTGTGTCATCTTTGCTAGATTGTTTATCACATTTGGTTACTTGGATTTAAAAAAAATATCTTTTTGCACAGAATTTAGATTATGTAATTGTGAGTGGTGCAAAACGCCAAGAAAATCGCTGGGATCCTAAAGAAAATGAACAGGTGGTACCAGAAACAAAAGAAGTATCTTGCAGACTATATGATGATGCTATGTACAAGTTGGAACATGGTATAGAAGATAAGAAAATAGCAAAATCAAAAGATTCTTCCTTGGAAAATGCAATAGCATTAAATAATGCTACATGGAAGGATGATTACTCTTCAAATTGTGCATTACGCTCCGCATTTAGAGTATGTTTATGTATATAATTATTTATATAGCCAGTTTTATATTATAAATATTTTGAGAATTGGTTGCTGATAACTATTTTATATTGTAGACACGAAAAAACGAGTTACAGAAGAAACAAAGTTTGGATCAAGTGTTGCTTAAAAAAAGTGGATTGAATATTGACTTAGTTAATGAACACGAAGATGATATAAGGTTAGCCAAATTACTGATGCATAAAAGAGGTAATGATTTAGAGTATATATAAAAAATATGTTTTTGTAGCATGTTTTTGTAACATAGTATTTAGTATTTGTTTTCTTTGTTTCAGATACAAAAAAGAATGGGCACAACCCCTTGAAACGATTGATTACTATTGTAAGATCTAGAGATAAACTAAAACATTCGTCACATTCTGTATTAAGCAATAACACTAAAAATCAAACAGATCAAACACATAAACTTCCTAAGCTTACTCAACAAGAACCTTCGAGTTCGAAAACAACTACTAATACGTTAAGTATATCGTTAGTCACTTATGATAGTTCTGATACAGATAATGATTCATAACACAGATATTTGTAATAAAAATACGTATATATGTAACAAATATAATTTATAATGTTATTTAGTATATACAATATTTATAGTATTTATAAAAATATTTATAAAAATGGAATAAAAATGAGACATTAACAAGTAACACAAAGACAAATTTATTATCATCATATTTTTATTAACATTAGTAATATTGAAAAAATTTGCATATTCCGGTTTCATTCGTTTTATTTTTGCATGAATGGATGACATTCATTTATACATCAATAAGAGGTTGTTCTACAGCTGCAGTTGTTGAGGATGTCAATTTTTTTTTCACTACATGGATCTTTTTGTTTGAGAGACAAATAATATAACAATGATCTGGATATGTTATTGATATTTTATCAAAAGTCTCGTTATTAGGAAATGCTTTGGGATCAATTTTATTGGTTAGCGTGATTAATCCTATAACAATGTTTGCAAATCTCTCATCATTTTCCAATTCACCTCCAGACTAAAATAAAGTATACAATGTTCAGATTTTATAGATAATTAATTGACAATTGTGTAGCAATTTCTATATAATCAATGAGCAAGAGAATATTACCGTTAATACAGCTCCATCCTCTGTCAAAATTAGATGCCCAATTTGATCTGGTATACGTTCCAGTGAAAGCATATTTTTTCCTGAATTCAAATATTAACTTAATCTTTAATATTAAATTTACAGATGGAACTGTTTTATTCGTTCTTTTTCTATAAACATTCAATTTCTAACCTATTTATATTATTATGTCTTAACGGTCTCAAAGTATTAACTGTACCATGAAATCATTTATATTTAACAAGTTACCAAAAAAAAAAAAACAAAAAATGAAATATATCGATCAAAATTTGTAGGCAATTTTACAAAACTATGAAGTCAATGAGCTGTCAAAGATATCAACCTGTGTATTTTTTATTTGCTATATCTCTGCTGATTCTTCTCTGTCGGTAATGCAGAATTTCTTCCGTTCAACACAATTTCAACATGTTGGAAAATAAATTAAGATAAATATATATATTATCTGGAAAACTTCAACAAACAAATTGGAAACAAAAAAAGAAAAAAAAATAGAAGAACATCTCAGATAGCTACATCTTAATGTATTTCTTCAATTTTTCGAAATTGCATAGGTATAAAGCAATTGTAGCATGACACAAATATTGAGCATTTTATAATATTTTTTCCATACTATTTCGGTTTATTATCAAATCTGTTCCATAAAATTTCTTTACATTTACACAGTATTGCTTTGTTAATTTTCTGAAAGTACTAAGTGTGTTATGCGTATGTATGTATTAGTTTCATTTTGTTTATACTGCATTATAATATTTGACTATTTTTATGTTGTTAATTTCCTAGAAGTGTGATACTTCTAAAAATTCACTTATCTATAATTTAATTAATTCGAAACAGGAGTTATTTATTAGGATGGGTACGTTATAAATATATTATTTAATAAGAACAATGTTATAATTCAAAATAGGGGCCTAACTATTTTTCTAATATAGTAAATGTAATATTTTACTAGAGAACCATTTAAATCTAAAGACTATTAACTATAAAAGAAACACAATACTTTCATAGTTAAATAGTTGAATAATTAATAATTTTCCATTTCTAAAAAATTTACTTCTACTAACCTATATTTTACCAATTGGTTAGAAAGTACGAAAATGTGTAATATGCGTTATAGATAATATTGAAAAGAATAGTTGAAATTCAATTTCATTAAAGAATCTCTATTTCTACATTTATATTTTTACATAAAAAATCACGATCTGCTCATATAGTTTCACGATTACGATTTTTACGATATTATTATTATTTTTATTAATGTATTTTATAACAAACGTGCATACAGTCAAAGACAAAAGTATTTGTACAGTTTGAATGTAGAATTAAAAAATATATATTCTATCCCATTAAATATATTTGAATACGTATCTCTTTATTATATTTAAGTACTTATAGTAACAAATGTACACAGGAAAATGTTAATTAAATTATTCGATTATTGAAACGAAAGTATTTGTACAGTACTTATACTTACAAAAGCTTATGAGCTTTTTGATAAATAATTGCCTGCGATCTATTGGGCATGGATAATACTAGATTTTTAGCGAATTCCGCGCTTCTATATCATGCAAGCCTTTAAGATTGATATTACACATATATGTGTAATAGTATCTACGAATTAACTTTTGTTTATATCCATTTACTACTGCAAGTGTTAATGTACAATACATAATTACACATATCTAAATATATTTAATAATGTAGAAAATATTCCTCTTTTTACTTTTATATTCCAGTTGTACGAATACTTTTGTTTTTCATTGTATGTAATTTTCTAACATACAGTCGTGGACGAAAATAAGTGGACAGGTAGTGGATGTAGATATCAATGATGTTTAATCGAACCACTCCTAGTGTTATGTACTTCTATTTTAATTGTTATATCCTAATAGCATACAGATTACTTATCAAATAATTTAAATTAATATTTACATTTTTATACGAACAAGCTATACTTAATAAAATTTCGTTGATATCTATAGCATATAGCATATTTCAGAGCGTTAAACAACGGCGAATATAGGGCTGTGAAAGTGATGAACGCGTTAATAATATCGCGTTGTGTTTTCTATATAAATTTATTTCAGCTGCATTAAAGGTAGAATTGCGCAGGCCACTATCAGTAAGATACAGTGCGCATGTGCAGTGAGGATCTCAGTGGTTCTCTGCACCAGCGACTTTGCGGTATCAAGTACAGTGTCATTCGTTGCGCGTCTTCCGAGCGCGTTTGTTCTGTGTTTGTGTTGTGTTCCGTTGAAATCTTCCTTAATACCATCACGCGAGGCCACGTGGTTTCCGGTACTCGAATTCTTCCAAAAAATAATCAGATATCCTCAGTGATAAATCATTCTAACTTATTATTTCGTGTCCCTTATGGAAGATATAGGAAATTATCGTAAATAAATTGGTCGATCATTTGTTCGACTCGATCTTCTTTTGATTCTCGAAGATGTTACTATCCGTCGCCATGGTTACTGTGCGCGGGTAATCGTTCATTCGAATTCACGCGAGATTGTCGTTCGTTATTCGAAATTGTCGTTCGTATCACGGTTTCTGTCTACGATCACGGATTCAAATAAAACTGTCAACGACTGGACATAGTGTGGCTAATTTGGGTTAGGTTTGTGCACGGATGGATCGAGTTCTGAGAAGTGTTCCGAAATGTGACTGAATCGTTACTACTGATCTGCTAGTCGAGAGGTGTCACGCTGCTATGTCCAGGAGGAAGCAGGCAAAGCCTCGATCTCTAAAACGTGAGTGCCTTACTTTCATATGTAATTACTAGATTGATTTTTATGGACTTTTATATTATTATATACACAAAATGGAAAGATGCGGAATGTAAGTAGAATTACTAAATATCATCTACTAAATATCATAATAAATATTCTGAATATTTGATATATGTGTTTTTCCATATTATATGTATTATGTGCATCTTTGCACTTTTAAATTTCCTATAAATACATAGAAATTCGCAGTTTTATAATTACATAGTTTATTGACTTTTCTCAATTTTGATTATTTGACTCAGTCATGTGTCTAATAGCTTCATTTTATCACTGAAAAGAGAAATCACTTGATGGATCTCAAGCTAACATACTTTTTATTATTTTATTAAGAAAGCGCCAAATTAAAAAATGTTTCTTTCGCAATAATAAATAGGAATATAATATTCTTTTATTTTAATTCAGTTGACGTTAGGAAATTTATCAGTAAATTAGGTTAGGATTAGCTTTCGATAAATTTACCTAACCACGTTTGAATGAACGAAAGTACTACCATTGTTTAAATAATTATTTGTCGTCCCTGAAAGTACCTAAAACTTAACCTAACCATCTTTATAAACTTCGAATATCAAGTGTATTAAATTAGAAAGACGTTCAATTTAACGAGTTTTTCTTGTTTCGTAAAAAAGGGGGAACAAATATTAAATATTGGGATGAATCATTAAATCATATAATTATTTTATCATCTTTTCCGTTCTTGTTACTTATCAGATACATATATAGGAATTTCATGAGTCAGCTTTTGGAAACTTCGCGTTAAATATAACGTGTAAGCATTGAAACGACACGACTCGTTCCGAGGATGTTTCTTTTTCTTTTTTTCTTCTCTTTTGCTTTCGGCAATGTTTACGAATCCGTGGCATACTATTGCGACACGTGATTGCTCCAAGTGTTTATCGAGGCCTTGAGCTTACATGGATAACAAAAAATTGGAAAATCGTGCAGAGGAGCGGTTTTCTCGGGAAAATATTGCTTTTCGTATGAAAGCGTGCGTGCTAATCGTTGGAATGAATTATGGAGGGAAATTTGACTCGAGATCGTAAGGGCTAATGTAGGAGATCTGAAATTGAATATGGAATTCGAAGCCTGAAATTTGTAATTAGAATTTGAAGAATCGATACGAGAAGAATATAGTTTCAGTTGTCAATAATCTGAGTGAATTAAGAGAAATGAAATTAAAATTAGACGAAATTAAATCATTTCTTAAAACATACTACGAATTCATAGTACTATTCGTAATAGAAGTTTTTTTTATTTTTGATTACGGAACCTATACCTTTCTTTCTCTTCCATTAAATATAGTTTAAATATTCGAGCCGCTTCCTTATTACTGCAAATTGTAATTTTTATATTGCTCAGAATTTTTTAACTGGAAACTATGGTTATAGATTAATTGCATCAGTTTAAGTCTTAGATTTATATCAAATTACGCAAGTGTACGAGATTTGGAACTGAATATAGATCTGAGTTCGAAGTTGAATTTAAAAGTTGTATAAGTACAACTTTCTATATTTCTGATTTCGTTTTGGAGGTAGTCTGATTCTTTTGAGTATCCTACGTAAACAAGCATCAGGGCACAACGTTAAAAATATTTTAGCAGAGTTCATTCGAAGAGTATATTTGAATTTTTATAATATAAGAATATGGGAGACGTATCTAGGAATATCTAGGATTCCAAGAAGATATACAGATGTGCAAGAAATTATATAGTGATCGTAAATCAAGCTAGGAAATTTTATAAGAATTCTAAATTAAAAAATATATAATCAATTTGGAAAGAAAGTAATAGATACGCATCGTCGGTCCATATCTACTCTACCATACTAATGAGGACAAAATAAGATAATCAGGTTATCTCCGCTTCATTCTATATATCTATAACAACGTTATAACTTCATCCATAACACCTGTTCTTCGCAATGTTCGTTCACCATACCACAAGTCCCGCTGCATCAGAGGCCACTGCATTGGAAGAAGGAAAACCTTTGAACCCACAAAAGGAACGAAGAAAATCCATAAACCTAGAAAAGGAAGAACGAAGACTGATAAGCGCTTACAAGTAAAACAGAAGAGTCACACTGAAAAATTCCCAAAAGTCTCCGACACCCGTTATCCCCTCCGGAACCTCTATCGTCAATTCCCTTAAATTTAAACTGCACTCGGCGAGCGATCAGCCGAGCGCACAGGTGTTCGTCCGTAAGCAGAACCATAAGACAAGAAAGAGGAGAAGACGAAAAAGACAGAAGGATCTGCCTGTTGGATGAATGAAGGAGAAGGTGGCAAGGTTTTCTTCCGAATGGAGGAAGATCGTACGAACAGCTTGCTCTCATCCAGAATGATCAGGGCGTATGTGTTCCCGGGTAATCGGGATAACGACAGGAACAGAGTGACCGGTCAGCCGTTTCGACTGACAGAGAGGCAACTATGGATAACAGGCTAAGAGAGAGAGAGAAAACCAAGGGAAAACGAACGTAACAGGATGGAATGGAGAGGGGTTGGATATGGCGAATGATGAAAGGAGAGGTTTGGAACGTTGTCAGTGAGGGAAATAGCGATGGAGACACGCGAAGTGAGCTATCTAGAGTAGAGAAAGAGAGATAGAAGAGGAGAAAGGGAGATGGGAGAGGGAGACAGAGTCAGTAGTCAGCCAGGATGGAATTAGGTGGAAACCCGCGGGACTGCTGCCTCTCCCTGCGGAATTCCCGGCCTCTGTAATCACCAGTTCTCCTATCCTATCCAATTCTGGTCGCACTGCTTCCACCCTCTCTCTCGGCCTCCCTATTTCCTCCATATTTCTATCTCAGTTACTCCCTTTGGCGCATCGTCCTTTCCACATTTTATTTTCCTCGTCTTTCTATCTCCGTCTGGCTCTCGTTTTATCTGTTTCACTCTATTTCTGGGCTTTACTCATGCTCGTTTTCCTTGCCCTCTACGTGGGTTGATTTTCTTTGAACGAGTTAGCCTGGTGTGTAGAAAGTTTCCGAGGTGTTCGGTTTCTTCGATGTCGTGGCATTTCTAGAGCATGGCTAGGTGATATCGCGCGGTACTGTTCGGTGATTAGCGCTGAGAGACGTAGGATTTTGGAGATGCAGTTCATTTCCATGCGAAGGTTCCGTGTTCAGTGGGTTTAGGTTTGTTTTCTAGATTCGTGAAAAAGTGGAATATGTAATGAATTCGTTGTAGATTGTTCTTCAGTTAGCGGAACGATTGAAATCTTTCTTTGTGTGCTATAATGTAATCGAAAGGATCGGAAATAGTATAATTTTGCCTTAATGCTATAACCTTTGTTCTTTTGTGAAATATTGTTATATTCGGTTCTCTGTAATTCAAGCACGATTGCAAAACAATTATTTCTGATGTTATTTGTCTGGAATAGTATTTTGGAATATATCGTGAATATATGTAGTTGAAAATTCTGAAACGATTGTGTTTGGTGCAGCTTATGATAATTAATTAAGCCACGATCGCAGGCAAAGTAGTTTATCGTTGTCTGTTTTCACTTTCTCGTGCTTGTAAGTAGAAACAGGCGGACCGAGACAGCCACTTGGAGAACAGTACCGCTATTCAAAGTCGTCTTGTACATTTAAATATCATTAACTGAAGTTTGCAAGTTACAAGTTGTCAATTTTCTAACAAATGCACAGATCTCGCACAGATGCATCTTTACGAGTAAATTTTGCAAATTTCACAAATTTCATAATTTGTCCGATTATTTTGTTTAACGATAGCTTTTTGAATAAATGCGAGGAAGTAAAGGAATAAGGAGAAGGCTTTAGAATAATACGAGTGTATTGTATAAATTTCAGATGAATTTTAGATAAACTGAAACATCGATTCGGAGTAAAAATACCATTCAGTAGTATAGGTCAAGGTACAGCTGAAATAAGTAGTGCAAGCCAACGGTATAGTCTCGTGGTACTTATAATTTCTTTATAATCATACTAGTCGAATTTTCTACACTCTTTTACACTTTCTTACACCGTATCTCTGCGGTACAAACACACGCATTACCATCGTTTTTCTTTCAAGTATTCTTGTATTATACGCGTCTCGTATTCCCTCAACTACTTTTCCAACTTGTTCAACTTTCCACGCGAAACACTCCCGTGAAACTTTGTTCAGCATCAGTGATACGGCGAAATTATCAAGAGTCATTAGCCTTAAAATTAACTGGCAATGTATAGCAGGAATGTCGACGATAGGTTTGAAATGTATTCCACATATCTCTATCTCAAATATACGAGAAATGAAAATTTTCGATGGCGCGAAATTTATTCTCAAATCTCTATACTAACAAGATATCGAAAAAAATTTCCCTATCAAATAAAACCTCTGTTGCAGAAATCCCTATCTCAAATATACCGAAAATAAAAATTTTCCCCTGAACATGAAACCTATCCGAAAAATCTCTATCTCAAAAATATGTCAGATACAAAAATTTCCCTATCGAACATAAAACCTGTCCAAAAATTCTGAATCTCAGGAATATCTATTTCAAAAATCTCAATCCCAAAAATCTATCAAATACAAATATTTCCTTATCGAATGGAACCTTCGTTTCACAAATATCTGACTCAAATATATCGAAAATAAAAATTTCCTCGTTGAGCATAAAATCATCAATAAAACATATAAAAATTTCCTTATCGAATGAAAGCTCTATTTCAAAAATCTCGATTTCGAATAGACAGACGATAAACATTTCCCTATCCAATGCAACGCTCATCCCGACCATCTCAGTCTCAAAAGATGTATCGAAGATAAAAATTTCCTTATCGAATAAGATCTACGTAAAAATCCCTATACAAAAAAAGTCTCTATGTAAGAAGTCTCTATTTAACCTAGCTATATATACATATCGTAATCTATATTCCTAAAACTGGTAAAAATTTGAAATGTTTGATTAAGTAATATCTAGAAGAGCTGAGAGCATGGAAGGGGAGGGAGGGGAAGGGAGAGCGGGGGGGGGGGGCGGATAGAAATCGCCGGTTTCCGGCAAAAGCAATTCGATGTCGTCCTATCGGATTAGCCAGGGGTACCACCACCACTGCGATCGTGGTGGAACATTACGAACACGCGGTTAGCCACGAAATAGCAAGCCTGGCCGATAGCATTGCGAGCATCGGTGATATAGGGTGTTGCTAATTAATGCACGATAATGAACCTGGGCGCAACCGAAGCTGTATTAATGGATTCCAATGCCCATCATAACATGGGCGATCCGTAGGTGCATTGGAACCATATGTAATTGCGTTAATGGAGGCCCATCTGTTTACGCTGTCGGCTTTTGGGCTACTTATGCTCGTCACTTGTCCAGCAAATAATCATCTAACGATGAATAGTTGACCCATCTGTGCTTGTCGTCCCTTCGAAATTCACGAAATTTCGTACAATTTAATCAACAGTTGATTTTATCAACTGTTTCGTGAAAGTTTTCAATCGTATCTTGGCTGTAACCGAGTTGTCGACGATCCTTGAATCGTCGATTATCTTGATGTTAAAGTCATCATAGTTAACCGAACGTCTCATTCATTTGTAATTTCTCCTTGGTCGATCTAGATCATCAAATTTTATTGAATTCACATTGAGGTTAAGAAAACGTACTTTAGCAATTTGCTCAATATTTTTTTTTTTTTCGTTGCTATTCTTCTTTTCTACGTAAATTCTATAAGTTCGTGAGATTGCAAAGAAATCGAGTAGTCATTACGATAAAGTATTACGATTTAGGAAACTCGAACTACCATGAGAAAATATTCTAACCGTTTCTCAACTGTGCTTCAAAATTTTATTCATTAATTTATTGTTATCATCTGTATTGTTTGTTTATTTTCAGTCAGACTGCTCCTTATCGTAGTAAATTATATCGTCTCTTATAAAAATGTAAGAAACGATGTATTTTAATAATTTACGAAAAAATTTCTGTTATACAATTCAAGAAACATTCTACGACAGGGTTAATTGTTGCGATATTATATTTTTGTTCCGGGAATTTTGCGAAAATTTGAGCTACGAGAAATAGAATTCAAACAATATAATTAAAAGTCTTTGGAATAAAAGTTATTGGAGAAAATTTGTTGATGCAGAAAAAGGATAAGAAATATGAGATTTATCGAGTATAATTAAATTTTTTAATTACAGTTTTTCAGCCAGAACAAAGGGAATTGTTAATTTAACTTCGTTAAACGACAAGCATCGAAAGAAATATTTAATACGAATTTCATGTAATTTGATACATCGAATGGCCGCAATTGATTATCGCGCGTATTAACATTGAGTAGAAATTCTTCACGATGCAACCATCGTGAAATTTACAATCACGATTCTCCATTAATATTCGCCATTACATAGGAATATTCGCGAGCCTGTGATCGTATAATCGTAAACATTATGATCGGGAATCAGAACGCAACGACCCGAATCACAGCGCATTATGCTTCAGGGTCGTGATTGTAATTTGCGTCTCGCGTCTAAATGCGTAATAATAATCTCTTAATTAACGCACGCGATATTACAATTATTAACGCGTTTCACTTTGGTTTCGTCAATCTTTCGAATTTTCATGAAACATATTCGAAAACGTATCTTTTAAGCTTTCCAGTCATCGAATAAGTACGTAATCTCATAAACAAGATTTAAGATATCTCGATAATTTCGGTGATTTCGTTCTCTTCTCAAGGCATATTTCATTGAAAATTTCAAATAAAAATTCTGATAAACAAACTTTTTCTGTCTTTCCACACAAAGAGTAAATACTCCTGTTTAACAAACATTTAATAGGAAAATTCGAATAAAAATTCTAATGGTTAAGTTATCACTTTAAATGACGATTTTCGATGTAGAGGAACTAGATTATCTTGGCATGTATCGAGACATCGAAATAAAAATCATCGTTCCATCCTCGAAGAGTGTTGATTCTCATTAATGTGATAATTCAAATAAATCTAAAGGAATAAACCGGTCTCTGAAAATTGAAGATCGGCGTTAGGTTTAATTAATTTCCTAGTTTAAACCTTTCATGATTCCCGAAATTTTTCCATCTCAATGTCGTTTCAACTAAAAAAAAAGAAATGTCTTTAGATACTAAAAGAATCTTTCGCATAAAATTGGAATGCAGCATGTACGTGCATATCAATAACAATCTTTAATCACGTCTTGACCAGTTTTAAAAGACACGTCTATCTACTACGGTACTCTTTATGGCCAGTTTAACTGCTTCAATCGTATATTTATTAATGTCAGTGATTTCTGCAGATTTTTTAACTTTTTTTGTTCAAACGTTAATTTTAGGCGGAATGTATTTACTGTATTAGTATTATTTAGCATTTTTTTTCTATGTACTCTAAAGAGTTTCTAGTCGTTAATCTAAATGAATAAATAAACGAAGGGATAAGTAAATAAATGAATAAATAAGTGAATAAATTTTTCCTTATCTCTGTCATTGTCGCGGCATTCCTTGTCGAGAGAGAAAAGTACGATTCTGTGGAAAATGATTCGAAGAACTTAGCAAGATTAATCTCTTAATTAAACATCTCTCATACTAAAGGTCTGAGGGACCAAGTGTATGTTGCACACTCGAGTCCACTATCGATGGACAATTAAATAGCATTATAATCATCACATAGATAGTCATTTAATTACCATATCCATCGTGCAGAATAGTGGTTACGTTTACCATGTCACGGAAATGTATACTTTATATACAATAATTCACCGAAAAGCCGATAACTTAATCCTATTTAGAAGTTGCATTATAATCACTATAACCACGGGGCCGGAATTAGGGCTGTCACTGCAAAAACTAATAGCGGATTAAGTTTTAGACCAGCCACGATTAAAGGGATTAAAAGGGTAAGCTGGAAATTTACATTCTACCATTGCGTCCAGCCTCTCTATTCCATTAAATATCTCTTCAGGGTAGTTATTCTATTCCGTGGTGTCAAAAAAAAAAAAAAAAAAAAAAAAAAAGAAAGAGAAAAAAGGAAACTCTACTGTCGGAGTTTTTATTTGGAATTTTTCATTACGTGACACAGAATTTTCCACGACGTGTCTCTTCGCTCAGCTCATCTTATTTCGTAGGACGATAGATTGCGGGCTGCCAGAATCTGTATTTGGAATTTCCTATTAAATATCTTTTAAGATTAGCAACATATTCCACTCTGTGCGTTCACTAGATTAATTATTTAATTAATTAACTAAAATGAAATAGAGAGAGATTATTAAATGGATATATCTATCAAGATTTTTCTATGCAATTTTCTATTAAACGAGGGCAGTTACTCTATCTTGCAGGGCACAAGAAAATCGAGTATCGCGACTTTTACTTTTTCGTTACACGCGCACGATAAACTTTCAAATTTAATTTTTCGGAAACAGAGCTTTAAATGAACAAGTGTTATTCCATATTTTCTTTCTTCTAGAATTTAGATATACACAAGAAATTGGTAGCACAAACTATCCCTGGTTTAATATGATCGATTATTCGCGCGTCTCTTTTCCAAATATCATTGAAGCAACGAAACTCTGAGACCACAGATCAGCAGCTTTAACATTAAAAGGAAAATTCTCGACGAAATGGAAGCCGAATGAATAAAAACAGAAATGTGTCGTAGGAGAAGAAAACCGATGACAATGTTCGCATAAGGTAGATTCTTCTATGTTAATTAGATTTCGCTGTGCCAATATTCCTGAACGCGAGTGTACATACGTTGTTAGACGAGGCGATCGAATGATGGCACGGCCGATGCCTTTGGGTGACCTTTCCATCGCGAGGACGAAATCGGCGGCAAAGTTAAAGGAGGAACGCAACTTGTGCACGGAACGTGTGCAGAAACGAGCTTAGACCGCGTGTATATGCCGCGTGTGTAATTCCTCGAGCACGCGACGCACAATTCGCCGCAAAAGGGAGGGCCACAAGTCAGTCGTCGGACGTGAACGCCTTGCGTGGCCTTGCCTCAAAGGAATACCGCGTGTCCCGGGCATGTCTTCCACGATGTCACTTCTCCTTCTGCCGACCGATGCTTCCGCATGCCGGTCGCCGCTTTTATAACACTCTTTGCCGCGTCTCTCAAACGCCCGCCCACTTTATACTCTTCTTCCTTCTGATACTTTTATATCTTCCTTTGCGCTAGCTGCAATTGCGTGCACGGGTGGAGAAAGGTGCGCCGGGTTTGTTGGAAACAAGTTGTTGCTAGTTTGCGAACTGTCGCAATATTTTCTCTTGCGTTCTATACATTTCAAGAGGATCATGACCATCGTGCAGTTTTGAAAAATGCTATTCGACGAGTACTGGTTTTAGTTGGACGCTGATTAACTGTTTTACGTACGCTTTGATGAGTTGGCGTTCGATTAAGCGGCAGATGTATTTGTTTCGATTTAAACCGAATTTTAGTACATCGTGCCTTCTTTACAAAAATATCACAGTTGTTTTTATTATTGATATTGTAATTAGTAAGGAGGAGATTGTTCCATGATCTGACAGAAGTTTTTGTTTTTAAATAAAAGGCTGAGTTTTATAGTTAAGTAGAATATACTCGTAGGTCAACGTTGGTCTTGTAATACTTAAAGAATAATTGTAATAATAGTTCATTAGTCATCCGAAGTGATTCTTCTCGGAAGGATTTCATGACACAGGTTTAGCGACGAGGAACCTTAACGTTAAAATCATTGTGCAATATCTCGAGTCGTATCCCGTATAACTTTCCAGAACAATTACAATTCCCAGTCGATCAATGATTCTTAATCTACGATCAGATGAAGAAGAAGAGGGGAAATGTATACAACTTAATTTCCCCATAATAGGAAACCTCGACGTTAATGTTATTCCAGAATATCTCAAGTGTCCTACATCGTTGCTCATAGCAGTTATAATTTCATGCCGATCAATTTCCTATGTTTCTGCGTATAGTGTGCATTCTTTGTGTCTTTAACGGAATCGCGCAAAAAGTGCAAAAAGTGCGCTTTTTAATCTAGAAGAAAAAGAGAAGAAACACCGTAACAACCTGCAATAGCAAGAACACTTAATACCAAGACCATAGTAGCCACGATTGCTCTATATAACTTTCCAAACTAATTATAGTTATAATTCTAAATCGATCAGTTCTATATGCTTTAGCATATCGTGTGTTACGCGTGTGCGATTATTCTACGGTACCTTGCCTGTTCCATCTAACTTACCAAACCAATTATAATTATAATTATTCTGAGTCGATCAATAATCGGAAAGGCTATCCGCCACAAGGACAAAGACAAAACAAAGCAGGCGAAGAGGAAGAACGACAAGAAGGATAAGTGTTTTAGCATGGCTGACTGTAGGCAACGGTGGGGCCAAAGTTATCCCGCAATATCCCGGCTGCTCCAGGTAGCGTGTCGGAGCCAGAGGGTGTTCGTCGGTGGATGCGCTGCTCCCGAGGGAGTCTGAGCCCGCGTCAGAGCTGGCCGGGGTTAGGTTCCCTCGGGAATTAGCTCGACTTCCCTTGTACCAGCCACCCAGTCAGCCATCTACGGCACAGCACGCCAGAGCAAGAGCAGAGCAAAGCAGATCAGAGCAGACCAGACCACAGCAGAGCAGATCAGAGCAGAGCAGAGCAGAGCAGAGCAGAGCAGAGCAGAGCAGAGCAGAACAGAGCAGAGCAGAGCAGAGCAGAGCAGAGCCTTTCCCAATGGCTGCTCTCTCGGCTGTCTGGCTGGCTGTCACAAGTCCAAGACGTACGGCGGGCTGCAACCGGGGAGCAGAGATAGCAGTCGCTCCGGATAACCCGCAGGACGGTCTCTCCTTTATTCACGGCATATCGATTAATGACTGGGAAACCCTGCTGGCTTCGTAACCGTCCCCGCCTGCAGCCACCGGGACCGACGTCTCGACGCGACCCCGTGATCCCCACGAGATATCGTTAGCCAGATTATCGTAACCAGCAGAGGGTAATCGTCAGACCTTACACCTTCTTCCTTACTGTTCTTCGTCCAAACTTTACTCTGCAAGATGTATTTTATAATACGTTTTATAATACGTCTTAGATTTTATTTGCTATTTTGATCGATGGGAAAAGGAGGAAGATGGGTTGGAAGGGGAATGGCGGTTAGGGTTCCCTGGATTTTCATTATGACCCTTATGTTTGAATTAATCTGTACACTGCGCTACTTAAGTTGGATTTCGATAAGGAGAAGATGAAGCAGGAAGATGTTAGAGACAGTCGTGTAATATCATCCGGGATTTTCACATTTTTTGGTAATTTTATGCTGTACTATTTTTGCTGTGTTATGCTATAGTACGCTTGGATTTCTTTTTATTATCAGTAAAGAAAAGGGGAGAAAGTTGAGAATGTTAAAAGAAGAGAACGCTAGAGGATAGTTGCGTGAGGCGATCTAGTTCTTTGGACTATGCTTGCTACGTATTTCAATATTTTGTATTATAAATCTCGAATATTTGATAGTTTCCCTTGTTGTGGATTTTTATTCTCACACTGTAGATAATAGATAAAGCATGAGACAGAGGAGGACGTTAGAGAAAAGTTACGAGGATTTGTTTAGCGAAGGGTTCCTTATCGAGGAGCAGGCTTTAAACATTATAAGGAAACGAAAGTTTCTAGAGAAGGAAAATTAAATACAGCGCGATGACTATTTATTATAAATAGAGATTTATTCTTTCTTTATTAATTAGAAACTTGAACCACAAATTTGAATTTAAGTGTTCGAATTAGATACTTGAATTTTAAATTAGAAATTTGAAGGCAAAAAAATTGAAATCAACGTATTCCTACTTCATCTGGCCCTGACTGAAATTTCAGATGTTATCTTCTCAGATTTCCGTCTATTCATTCGTCTAGAGGTTTCGAGACATGGAAATTTTGACGCTTGCCTGGTTTTATAACCTCGATCTATTGGGCAATACTATAACATCGTAATACGTAACATAGCAAGGGTGGAACGAAAGGGGTGAGGTACAGTTTGGAGGGTTACAGTCGAAACGTATCGATGGAGAACGCGTGGTTTTGGGAGGTTTAAATTGCTCTGGACGTTGATGGATTTGTCTATAGCGAATATGTTATTTAATTGCTCGAAACCAAAACGTGTAACGCAGTAATCCTTCGTAATTTGCAAAAAAAAAAAAAAAAAAGAATAAAAAAAGAAAAAATAATTCTGCCCGTTATATTGATATTTTATACGTAGACTGCGATACATCTGTACATTTTATGGGAAATTGAAAGGCATGGAAATATAAAGGATGTATTCCATAAAATAGTATTTTATGTAAAATGGAAAATTTTATATGAAAATAACGCAAAATAATATCGAAAGTAAAGTTATTGTTTCAATATTTAATAGACGAAACGGGCTTCTATGTGGGTTAAGCTTCTTTAGTTATGTTTCTAAAAAAAAAAAAAAAAAAAATAAACTTCTATGGACATCCGTAGTTTGCTTATTGTGTTGCATAATATAAGCAAGAAAAGAGAAAAGAAGAAAATACGAAGATAGCGAAGTAGATAATAATAAAGATAGAGAAGAAGATAAGTAGAAAAACTTAAGAATAACCGGATCCTCGTAACTCAAGATTTTACATTCGAAGCACAGGAAAGAAACATCCTTGCATATTACATGTATATCGCGTCCTAAAATATCTCTGCTCAAGATTCTTGTTACAGGAGGGTTTAGTCTCAATATGCAGTTATCATCCTCGTGCATATAGATCGGCTTATAATAATACGTTTCTTTGATATTAACTCGAACACAATTTCCCATACTCTGGCTACATCGTGCTGTATTCAGCGAATACAAAAATTCCTTCAACTTTTGGATGTTTCTTATAATTTTTACGCCGAGAGAACTTCCATTTCGTTCAGCTATCCTTATAACTATTTTAAATCCCTTTTTCTCTTACATAAAATTAGAACTCTCTATCGTATGAAAAAATAAAAACGTAATTTTCGCATATTCATCAAAAGCACTAGCGTGTTTCTCTTAACCAGTGAGCTGTTTCTCACGAGTATACTCGTCGCGAAGAAGCGGCAATATTTTGTGTTACAACGGGTATACTCGTCATCGCTTACTTTTTCTCGACACATTTTACGTGTACGCTTTTCAAACAGGTTAATTGTGAAATTCAATTACTCGAGTGTTCCTCGCTATCTTCACGTCTAAATAACTACGTATTTTACGTCTACATCTTTCCACACGCTGTATGTCAAAATATCTACAAAATATTATCTACAAGCTTTGAGAACAACCACGATAAATCTTTGCGTCGCTGTGCACGTAATTTCTTCTTCTTACGTGTCTTCTTACGTGCCCATTATGTTATGTATCAAGCGAAACACGCATACCGACATGCGCACGTGGATGATAGTGCAATCTCCTTTACCTTTACGATTATCGTCCAGGTAACAATGATTCGACTGTTTTACCTCGCAGCCCAATTGTTTACCATATTTACGACAGATCGAATTTGTAACAGAGATGCATACTAAAGGGAAGAGAAAAGTGTTTTGATATTCCATGGGTGTGCCAAGGACGAAGATGGTAACCATATAGGCAGAGGGAAATTGCAGCTTCCGGTTAAGCCTTGGGTTAGGCAAGCTTAATTCGTTGGGCTGTTCGGAGGATAGATATTGGGTTCGTGGGTGGGTTTGGGTTTGGTAATTGGGAATTTGTGGCAATTGGTTGATGAGATATACATACACTGCCGGACGTAAGTGTTAGAACGATATTTAGTACAAATTCGATGCTTTTCATTGTTTTTATCTTCTCTGTGTTCTCATTGTAAATCTATTATTTACATTCGTATTATACGGGTTTTATAATGTGTAATTTGTTACAGTCCTTCAGATTATGGTTACACGTATTATAATTATTTCATTTTACGCTAGAAATACACTAGCAGTTGTTGTTGTCAATTTCCTTTGTCAACGAGTCAGTTTCCTGTCTCTCTATCTCACTCATGTTCTTCATCTTAAAGAAACGAACGAGCTTTCCAGATGCTAAACTAATCAACTCCACTTTTTGCGCTTCTCAACTTCATTCCTTTATAACTATAATAATGAATGGTTTGTCTTTCATAATAAATAGAATTGAATTACCTGCACAAGGCTACTTATTATTAAGAAATTATTAACAAATAATTCTAAATCTCAGAGAGAAAATTTTCATGAATAATATTTGTACATCATCGCTTCTCTACTTTTATAATAATAGATTAACTTTAATTTAATAATAATAGAATCTCGACTATTATACATAATTTCGTTCATTTGTTTTACATTCTACGTACGAATTTCTCAATTTCGTTATCTGAGTACATAATTGTAACGACCAATTTCTCAACGAACAAATAAATTACTTCGATAAAGTTACTTATCGCGAACAAATGACACAAATAATCCTAAAAGATGAATTTCAACCAACAACATCCTTACTCTCATTACTCCTCTGCTCTCCTGCTTTCTATCTAATAAAATTTCCACTATTAAATTTCCACACATCTAGTTTCGTTCGTTCGCCTTCCTCGTATACGTGTCTCCTTTTCAAATTTGATTCGTCGTAAATATAGTAAACAATTGCGAGGTAAAACAGCTTGGTCCGGGCAATAATCGTAAAGGTAAAGGGGATTGGCTTTGAACCACGTGTGCGTTACGGATATGAGCACGTAAGAAGATAGGTAAGAAGGCACGTAGCATCGGTATCCGGTTTGGGAGGCAGACCGTTTCCGGAGGACAAAGACGTTCTCCGATCTAAGCTCTGGAAAATACAGCTCGCGCAATCTCAACCCCTCTTTACCTTCGAGATTGTTGGCCCTGTCTAACGTTAAACGGATGTATTATTATGACCCACGTAGATGTCTCGTACGAGGGTAACTGCATATTGCGGCTTAACCTGCGAGTACGTTGCTGTTTTCGATAACGCGGATGTGCGGATACATTCGTGACCGAAGTCAGCGTGAAACTTGCAGCTAACTGGTTTATCAGCGCTATATTTTACTTGCTTCGTCGATCTTTCCAGTTTTATTAGGTTGGTGCGCATGAAAGGAGTGGCTTTACGAGCGTTTCGAATTTTCTTATTTGATTTTCGTAGCTAGTTACGACGATTGCAGTCTACCGGGTTGCATACGAAAGGGGTAGTTCCATGAATATTTCGAATTTTTTCACCTGAAACTTATTTTACTTGATCTTCCAATTTTTTGGATTCTGTTAGCTTCACGCGTATGAAATGGGTGCTTTTACGAGATTGTAGTAGTTACTTTCCGGGTTGCATACGAAAGGGGTAGTTCCATGAATATTTCGAATTTTTTCACCTGAAACTTATTTTACTTGATCTTCCAATTTTTTGGATTCTGTTAGCTTCACGCGTATGAAATGGGTGCTTTTACGAGGGTTTACAATTTTCTTATTTGATTTTCGTAGCTAGTTACGACGATTGCAGTCTACCGGGTTGCATACGAAAGGGGTAGTTCCATGAATATTTCGAATTTTTTCACCTGAAACTTATTTTACTTGATCTTCCAATTTTTTGGATTCTGTTAGCTTCACGCGTATGAAATGGGTAGTTTTACGAGGGTTTTGAATTTTCTTATTTGATTTTCGTAGCTAGTTACGACGATTGCAGTCTACCGGGTTGCATACGAAAGGGGTAGTTTCATGAATATTTCGAATTTTTTCACCTGAAACTTATTTTACTTGATCTTCCAATTTTCAGGATTCTATTAGGTTGCCGAGTATGAAATGGCTGGTTTTACGATGGGTTTTACGATAAAAACAAGTAAGTTCCCATTTAAAAGAATAATACAACTGCGAAGCGTACCTGCATTTTTGCCCTTGCGCAAAAATATTATCGCGAATACTTCGAACTGTTCATCTTCTTCCTCTTTCGCTTTTTCCTCGCATTATTCATCGTTTACGAAGAAAACGCTCGCTAGTAATAGCGCGAACGCTCTGTGTGCTGTTTCTTCAACCGAAGGGGTTAAACAATTGCAGGAAGAACGAACCGCGAGATTCCTACGAATAACTGATGCAAGCCTTTAAGCGCAGTAACAGAGGATGAGAGGTAGAAGTTTGTAGGAGCAATTAGGGAGACAAGGTTGAGAGAGCCGATGGAAAAGTCGTTGCTAGTAGCAGTCCTCGATGATGGATGAAGCATTAACTCTCGTGGTATCCTAGGTGGCATGAAACGCGAGAGCTGCTCGACAGAAGCAGCTTGACAGCTGACAGGGCGGAGGGTGCAAAGGTTCAATCCAAGGGTGCTCGACATAGTGTGCTGCCTTGGCTTGATGTCTTGTAGAATATTTAAGACCTAGTATCTTCCATCCCTTGCTGCTCTTCGTTGTTTCACGTCTCCAAGCTAATGCTCCATCCATAGAGGAAGATGTTCTCCTTCTCCCGTGGCTCTTTCCAATAAAGTCGATGGACGTACAAGCTTTCTTTCCTCGACGTACAAGCTTCGCCGAAAGCCGTAAGACTCTCGCTGGAACTCTCTTCATCAAAGTTTCGCGATTATCGCGTGTTAAAAAGAAGGTAGAGCTTCTTCTTACCCCGGTGCTGTTCTTCGTCGTGTTTCAAGAGACTAGGTTTTGATTGATAGTGGCTAGAATATGCCACGGTCGGTGTAAATTCGCGGTTACAGCGACGATCAGGGGGTCTCTGAGACCCAAAATGAGATGAGAATCAAGAATAATGAAATCGCGTTGCAGACTTCGCGTTCGAGAAATTTGCTAACTCGTCAAGCATACGCGCGTTTGATTAATTCTCGATTAAATAGGAATGGAAAGTTGGCAGCAGGTTATTCTACGCGCGAGAATGAGCCGAAAACGTAGGATACAATTTTTTCGTTCGAAGCCTCTTTTTCAAGAAAGTCAAATTTGAACGCGTTTAATGCAGAATATTTTCCTTCTTTTCTTTTACCTCAGTGAACTTTATAATTTATCCTGTTAGGAGATTCGGCAAATATATTTAGCGGTTCATCGTAAATATTACGCGTACGTGCTTTCTCGTTACAGATCATCTGCACATACAACAGTCTTAAGTGTAGTAGATTTGCGATCAAGAGTGTTGTTTTATTATCGTGGTTCGTTAGGCTGCCTTCTGTGCAGTCTTTTAGGTAGATTGTTTGTGCAGAGTCTCTCGGCTAGGTTGTTACGACCATTGTCTAATCTATTCTTTTCTCCCTTTTTTAAAATGTATTTATTAATTAACGTCGCATAAGCTGTTGAGGCAATCAGCGACACGAATTACGAATTAGCGAGACAATGGTTTCCGATTGTCATATGGAGTTCCATTCAGTGGATTTACAATTTTGTTTATCCAGTTAGCTGTTTCGATCTCATTAAAAAGTGTATTCCTAAAATATGTCGCGTAAGGTAAGCGATGACGAGTATACTCGTCAAGTACAGAGTATATGTGGCTTTTATAACATAGAAATAAGTTGTAATGAAAAGACTGTTCTATGTTTTTTAAATATATTTTAATTGATATTGATATAAATTTTTTTTTAAAAATATCGCCATTTCTTCGTGACGAGTATACTCGTCGGAGACATCTAACTGGTTATACATTGTTTGTGGCCTTCGTGCAACTTAATTGACCGAGGGTGTCATTAGCTTTTTGGTTCACTCTTTCATATGTAATATTACCTTCTAATGGTAAATAGTTCAACACTATAGACTAATCTGGTTTTGTATTTGCTACACAAGCGTATAATTTCCTCAGCCACTGAACTGATCTTCAGATCTTTACTGGGTTCGTCATGTCACACATACCGCGTTGCGTTTACTATGGTCCTGGACATGATAGATCGTAAAGCTCCTAATTTAGCGATGTGGCTCTCAGCAGCCGTGTTCCGCGGATCGATATCGTACATCCAAATTAGTTTGACGATTGTTCCGTAGACGAGAAGTTGGTTATCTGTACTTAATTTTCCACGTTTGCTCTGATAAGCCAATACATATTCTTCCTTCCGATTTCTAATCTGGTCGATCTTGCCGGTGTTGTTTCCACGTTAGTCGAGAGTCTAAGTGGATTTCTAAGTAGGTAACTGTTGTTGTTTGAGATATTTGTAGTATTATTGAGAGCTATCGTAGCCTACAACGCCACTCCTTAGAGTGGATGTAATGTGTTTGCCTTTATCCGCGTTTATTTTGGTTTTCCATTGGTTTAATCTTTGTCTAAGCTAATGGACAATTATCATCGCAGAGCGAGCACTCGATCTTCTCAAGAACGGGATTTCAAACGAGAAAGTTGTACTCTTCGTTTTCGACTTATTTCCGTACACACAATAATCCGAGAATCGATCAAATACGCTTATATCAGACAAGTATTGGAATTCGATTTTCTCGAGAAAGAAACCGTCAACGTAATTTCGTTATTGCTGAATTTCGTCTTGTTCTTCCTGACGTCGCTCGACGTACCGCGAATTCAGGCGCACAATGTATTTTAAGACGAAACATAGAATCACCATCGTTCATTCAGTAACGCGCAGGAGGCCAGGCTAAAGGATCGTCGTCGAATTTCATCGTTGCGTAATAGGGTGGATGAGCAAGTTGGCTCGCAACGGCTCGTTGCCTGTATATCATCAAACACGAAACGACGAGCCGTGTTTTCAACATGAAATATACCCACGCACCGTACTGACGTGGGCTGCCGTATAGTAGAGCCATCCGTTTGTCACGTGGGACCACAAAATTAAACTTAAAAAATTACACCCCTGTCCACGTGGCCAACAGGTCGTTTGTTATTTTGCATCCGCCCTCTACCTCTTTCACATTGGTCTCATTCAAACTCTCTCTCCGCGCCCCCAAACCAGCTTTTCACAGGATGAACTTGCCACTCCGACCGATTGCCACTGTTTTCCAAGGTGTCGAATGCGGATTTGTTTTATTCTCGCTTTTCTATTTTTCCTCTCTTTTTGCTTATTTTTCTTTTTTTTTCTGCATGTTCGAGCGGAAAAAGTAGACTGATTTCAGCGTTTAACGAGAACGTTCGTTACAACCGGTACGTCGATCAATGCGTTTGCATTTGGGTATTTGGGATTGCGATCATCGTTTACAGATTCCGAAAGATTAAACGATACCAGGCGGGAAAATTGAATTGCTGTTTCAGCAATTTTGTTTGTTTGAAAATCGAACCTGTTGACAATTGTTAGTCGGATCAGTTCTAAACATAAATTAGAAATTGAAAAAGGCAATGCTGTGCGAATATGCACACGAGTATTCGTGGTCGTGATTGTTTGCAAATTATGGTCCACGTGCTGATTAATCGTATGAACTAGGAATTAGATGATACTTTGAGCATTATTTTCGAAAATACATTATGGATTAATCTCGTTAGTGTAAACGAATTCGTAATGTATTGAGAAGAGCCGGATTTATTTTCTGATTAATCAGTTAGCTGTTTCCCACGGATATACTCGTCACGAAGCAACGGCAATATTTTGTCTTACGACGAGTATACTCGTCACGTGTAAAAATAGCTTCAATTTGCTGCTGCAAAAATCACAAAATAAAACAGTCGTTTCATTACAACTTAATTCTATGTTATAACAGCCACACATACTCCGTGCTTGACGAGTATACTCGTCGTCGCTTACCTTACGCGACACATTTTAGGAACACAGTTTTCGAACAGCTAACTGGTTAATTGTCTCGAAGACATATTTTTAAGGGGACGAAGAACAACATGAATTAATTTCGCTGTCTATCAGTAGAATTTCGTTCGCTATGTTTTAGCGAGAGAAGAAACTACAATTGTTCGTTCGCGAATAAGGAAAGTTCATTGTTATATTAATTTAATACCGTTGCGAATAATTTTGATTAAAATGATAATCCATTTTAATCAGTTCTATGTGACGAATTTGTTATCAAACATTTTACTCGCACCTCGCAAATTCACCCGGTATTTCACGATGAAACGTAGTTCGTTAAAGTTAAACTTATTCGCGTCGTTACATTCGGCGCACAAATCTTGTTCATCCGCCGCTGGACGGTCTGCAAAAAGCGTATTATTAATCGTTTCTCGCCGTGTTACTTGGAATTCATATTCATACACACAACACATATATATGTACAGGGTGTCCGGCTAGAACTAGAATTATAATTATTTATACTAGAAGCGTAATGATTTAAAACACAAGTATGTTTGTATATTTTTTTGTGAAAAAAAAATTGATGGGAAGAATCGTTTAATGCATGCAGAGGTATTGGACGCAGTTTTGCCTTACAAGATATTTTTATATTCGTATTAGAAATCGTTTTAGAAGTATCGTTATAATTCGGACGATTAGAGTTAATTTGCGAAATTTGGTTGCAGTCGCTTAGTCACGATATTTCTCATCAAATTGCAGTATAATCTAATTTTGTAAAAAAATTAAATTTTACTTTGAGCTATAAATGGAATTCTTGTGTTCTATGTTTACAATTCAAGGAATATAAATTGTAGAATAATAGAGAGAATGAATTATACAATAAATACAAATTACAGAATAGATGTTAGATATAAATTGTAGAATATAATTAAACAATTAGCGAATTATGCTCCGCCCTTTAAATATTATGCTTCGTTTATGCTATGCTTATGCTATGTTTTGCTTCAAATATTTCATATATATCTTTGCATGCCACGTATTTTGCATTCTAGGAATTTCTGCATTATTTACATGCTTCATAAATGCATAAACATTGGCAACTTATTTACAATTGCGAAGCGTGGACTTATCAACTTATTTTTACCTAAAAATAAGTCTAACTGAACCAATTATCATGATTAAATAATGCAATAAATCGCATCAGTTGCCGCGATTAACAAATAAATATTTCAATGAATAAACCAATAAATAATAATAAACAAGCAAACATATAATAATAAATCAATTTAATTACATGGGTAAACCCACCGATAATTAAGCCAATTACCGTTAATAAATGAAATAAATAAATCGATTTTCATTGTTAAACACCATCAAATAAAAAAGTCCCAAACTCACGTAATATCGACTTTCGCTATCTTTATTTTAGCGTCAAGTTGCTTGAGGCACCCTGTATATGTATCTTATGGTATGCAATGTTCACATGCTCGAAAGGGAGAAGAATTACAATTTCGTAGCTCGTTGCTGCTCTTTTCTTCCCCTCGTCTTCTTTTTCCTTTCTTTTTTTTTACCCCTTTCCTTTTTTCCTTCGCAAATACAGATTTTATTCTTCGTGGCTGATATGCAAATGAAACGGAATTAATGGTTGCTTGTCTCTCCGCAGGAGACGAAGAGTGGGACGACGGGAACGAGCAAAATGTCCTGGAGGTAACCGAGCAGGATAATGAGACAACGGGAATTAAACGTGAGTGTTACTAAATACTTTCTCGTCGTTAGCCAACGTTTACGTTAAATCTAGACAGTTAACTGGATTTTCGTTATATTCCACTTTTGTTTGTAACTCTTTTTTAAGTAGAAATACTCGTGGATTGTTTATTAATTATATATGATTACTATTATTATTATACTATACTATTATGATTATTATTAATTATAAATTATTATTATTATATGGCTTATGATTTGACAATTTCTTTTACAGAGGATGACGAGGAGGAAGAGGAAGAAGAGGAGCTGCAGAGAGCGTTCAGTCAACATTCGGAGGGTAAGTCGAGGACTTCTATCAATAGATTCTGTAGATTTTTAATTTTTCCATTGCTCGCACTTTTCTATAGATCTCAGATTTTCTTCGCCGTTTGTTCGATTTTTGGCCAATTACTTAATGGCCACTCGACGATAAACCACGGTATACATCACACACGTTTCAAAAAGATTAGACAAAATTCTTATAGATCTCAAATTTTCTTTGCTATTCGTTAGATCTTTGATAATTGCTTGATCTCAAATCAAATTGCTCAATGATCAAATCAGGGCGTAAACCATATATTTTACCAGCAAATTAGACGAAGAAGCCAAAAGAAGAAGAACTTATACAGACCAGAAGATGTATTATACTGCAAAGCCAGAAAACTTAAGAAATTCATCATTTTAGCGTTGTTCGGTGGCGGATTAGCTTTAATTTCGGGTATACAGCGACGCGTTAACCCAGTGAGAAGGAAGAATCGGTTTCCGCGAGCATCTTCTTCTCTGGAGCATCGAATATACTCGGTACAATGAAGCACTGCCGGCAGACGACTATCGTTATGCAGATGTAACAATGGGCCAGGAATTGAGGGAGGCGCGGTCGGTGCATTCTGCCGCATTCTGGTGCATTACTTTTATCAGTCCTCGCGGGACATTGCCTCGCGACGCAACAATGCGTTCAGACACGTCGTCATTGTTCGTAGTCGCCGTTCAAGAAACGTACCACCCACCTTAGACCCTATGAATATGGGATTCCTTTGTCCCCTCTGGATCCTTTCGCGTGTCGCGTGTGCCTCGTCGACGCACGCCTTTTTCCTTTCCCAACCAGATCGTTTCATTCGCTCGTTTTCATCTCGATCGTTCGAAATTTATCCGCGACGCACGCGTAACAAAAGGAGGATAAATGGCGAGACAGCGGCGAAATTGGATCGTTTTAACCGGTTAGCTGTTTTTGACGAGTATACTCGTCGTCGCGAAGAAATGGCGATACTTTATATTGCGAAAAAGGTAGCTACAATTTTAGATTGGAATTTAGTAATTGCTGAAAATTGCAAAATGAAACAGTCATTTCTTTACAAGTTAATTCTATGTTATAACAGCCACGTATACTCGGTGCTTGACGAGTATACTCGTCATCGCTTACATCTTGCGACATACTTAATTTTGAAAGAGGTCGCAATAGGTAACTGGTTAATAGAATCTTCATTTATTTATGTTTATTTTCACTTAGATTTCTACAGATCTGCTCCAGTTAGCGTATTTGTACATTTTGTTAATTTCCCACAAATGTATAAAGAGCCGTAGGCTAATTACAAAATATCGCGTTGATAAATGGCCCGAAAAATTTGAGCAAGGGGATTGTTTAACCCTGTTACATTCGTTGAATCGTTTTAGGCTCGGTCGTGTTTTTTTATTATTAAATTTCTTAAGTTTAAGTTTGTTTAAATTTCTTAAATAAAGTAATTTGTATATATTGCATAATAGTAGTATACAAGTGTTACAATACGTAACAACATTTGAGTATATTACATAATAATTAAATTGTGAATTTTTATTTCTTTAGAATGTTCGAAATTTGAAAGAGCGAAAATCTACACCGCGCGTATAAAATCTAAAAATATACAAAATATTTAAGATAGGCTGTTTATTACAAGGAAATAAATGTTTCTACTCAGATCCTATATTTCTTTAGCTGTGTTCATAAAAATGTAAAAATACATAAAAATCCCGAGTCTGGTAATGAACAATCTATTCATCATATTTAGAAATTAATGCAGACAATTATAGCGAAAATAATTAATATGTTCATAATTATAGAAATTATCGAAATTACATTATACGTAGTAATGTCATTAAAATCATTAAGTGATCCCACAAGGGGAGTTTCTATTTACTTCACGCATATGGTATATAGCATATGGGGTGTAGAAGAAGTGTTAGCTAGGGCAATTCCTTTCAGAATTGTAATAGGGGCTCAGGTGGCGAAAGTGATCCTACCGTGCTTATTATGTCGATATGTCCTCTCCACGGTATAGCTAGGAAACAATAGTATCTTAAGCGATATAGACCTGGATTGTTTTTTCGATACGTCATTCTGTCTTTTTCTTTTTGCTACACAGTCAGTAACACTGTACTGCTATCGTAAGCACTGAAAAAAAGCTATGCGAAAGCCATTATGCTTGACAATGAATGGGATATTAACCGAAAAATTGTCCATTTGTAACGCCAAAACGTCGAAGCTACGCGATAAATTTCGATTACGCGAATTATATCGAGTCGCACCGCACCGAAATGAACGCGTGAATTTTCTGCAGTAAATTGGGATATTTCAAAGCGCAGTATTTTTTTGTTGTCTAAACCCGTAACGAGATTCAAAGTGGATAAGTTTGCCAGAAAAATTCTGAAATCCTCCGATCTTCAAAATTGTATAGTCAATTTTGGCGACTTTGACAAACTGATTCGAGTCTTTCACAAAGCTGAGCTAAAACTACCTAAATTCTTTGATTACAAGCAAACGCGTGCCAATTGTGGATATTTCAAAGCACAGTTTCTTCTTTAGAAACTTTGGACAAGATTCTTCTAACTTCTAAGATTCAGCAATTTTCAAAATTGCATAGCCAACAACTTTGACAACTTTGACAAACTGATCCGGGTCTTCTGAAACCTAAGTTAGAAGTTCTCCACTCAACAAATTCTCCACATCAATTAGCGAGTACCGTGAAGTTCCAGCAACGTTCACGAATCAACGCGAGTTCCCTTCAAACTGAACCAAGAATTGCAAGATCCTCCGATCTTCGGGGCTGATAATCTAAAAATCCGCAGACTGATACTGCGAAAGCTCGGAGGCCGAAAGTTGCAGCGCAACCGCAGCAAACCTCAGGCTCGGTCGTAGCCTAAAAATTCCGAGATCCTGAAATCGATACTCCATTAGCTAACGCTAAGCCAAATAAACCATGATCCTGCAGCCACCCGAGTCCTTGTTACACTACTATCTTCCAACGACGAGCAACGACCAGTTTAATAGAAGCAGCTGGAAAACTCGTGTCGCTAACGTTGCGTCATTTTGTTCCTCTGTAATGAGCGGCGATGGCTTCTATATAGAAAGACAGAGACAAAGACACAGAGAAAGAGACAGAAACGTAGAAACCGTGTATTAAAGAAACAGAGGTGCCTCGATGTTTTCACTCTCGAGTAGCAACGACAGCCGCGCTATACCGTTCTGTAGGAACGAAAGAGCGAATAAGAGGGAAACTATAGACAGAGAGAAAGAGGGGCAAAGAGTCGGAAAGGGGAGAGAAAGAGATAGAGAGAGAGAGAGAGAACCACCGAGGCATCTCCCTTGGGAGTCGGTGGCCTCCTCGGGGATACAACCTCGTTCCGAGCTCCTCCAAGCCGGTTTTACCTTGGAGTATAAAGCGGACGCAAGTACACTTGGCGAAAGGTAAGCTGAAATAATAATCGGCTGGTACAGGGAGGAACGGATAAAAGTCGGATCTCGCTTCTCCTCGGGGAGGAAGAGCAAGATCTGTCTCGGCTACGCGGAAAAGGAACGAATCTTTCGTTGCGAACGGTTGTTGCTTCTCCGCTGCTGCTGTTACTATTGCCAGCGTGGCTTGGCTTCGTTTGGCTCGCGTAAGAACAGGCAACGAAATTTTATGGGGTCTCGAGGATTGTCAGCGGAATCGTTAGGCGAGATTATACGAGGCTCCTTCATCTTCCTGTATAGACGCCAAGGACGATGGTATTGTTTAACGAGTTGTGTATTAAACTGTTAGTATACGTTGCGTACGTGGTTGCTGGGTGAAAGAATGACGCGGAAACGTGCCTCGTGTCCTCCGTTCGATTTTGAAATCGAATTTGCTAGCGGATTATGACTCGTGATGAGACAAAAGATGAATCAAGCTTGTGAAGCAAGTTTTTAGTCAAGTCATTGGAAAAATTGTTCTCAGAGCTTACGCCTATTGCTGATTTGATAGAAGTTAGATTTTCGAGATTGACAGTCGCAATCGATATTTATCGGTTCGCTTAAATGTGTATACGTTCATTTTACATGCGTTACGACCGTTCAGCTTCTTACATTCGTAAGTTTAGGGCAAACCCTAAGCATCGCACAGTTGCTTCAGATTATGCGAAATATGGGCTTGCTTGTCAAACGTGAAATCATGAAATCTCAACGACACGAATATCACCACGATCTTTCTACTCAAGCTTAAAGTTAAATCGGAACGAGACTAAATTTTATAGAGTTTTAGTGCGCACGAAAGTGACGCTGGAACTGTTGCAGCCACGTTACGACGCTTGTAATTGTCGTTCCTTGGATATGGTTAATATCGTGCATTTCCAGTAAATGAGATAAAATAAAAGTAAGTGTTATTCTGGAAATATTTGCAATTCAATTTTGAGAAACTAAGTTCAAATTCACTTCATGAAGTTCGCGCGTCTGACACGTTATTGAGTGTGGACTTCTTCGATTATTGAGATCTCAGAAACTAACCAGTTAGACGTTTCCGACGAGTATACTCGTCACGAAGAAATGACGATACTTTGTGTTTATTCAAATTGGAGGAATTTGTATTGTTTCGTTTGGAAGTTAAAGATAAAAAGAGAGAGAATCACGTGCTCATCGGTGGAGCTTAGGAGCAATGAATGAAACTTGCCTTTTAGTGGAAAATTGGAGGGAAAAAGAACCAGTCGTTCTCCTATGGATTTGTTTAATTTAGAGAAACTTTATTATTTCGTTCAAAGATCGAGGGTGATAGAGGTATTCTATATTTTGAGAGTAGAATTTAGTAGAATTTGAGAGAAGTATTTAGAATTTGAGAGTAACAAGTGATGGATTAAATTTGTCTTACAGTGAAAAATTCAGCAAAATTGTACAAGTCTCCATGAATTTATCTAATTTAGAAAAATTCTGTTATTTCGACTAAAAGTCACTTACAGTGGAGGTCGTACCGAAGCTTCAACTCGTACTAAACGATAAATAAAAAACGACGAATTGTTAATTGAAAGCGAAGGGAAATGATACAAACGAGATCAGTGACAGATATGAAGAAACATTGTTCCTTGTCATTAAACTACTAATTACAAACTTCTATTAATGCTCGAATTAGAAATTCGCAATATCCGAGAATATTCTAACAAAGAATTACAAACGCACAAGATTAAACGTTTAAACAAAAAGAATTCTCAGGACGAAAAATTTATTTCTCCTATGCCGATGATCAATAGAGCGTAAAGATAAAATGACGAATCTTTCCGTAGGATACATCGGGATGCGCATCGTCCGTGTATTACGATTATCCTGGGAATATTGACTCGATTTCATCCTGAAGATCGTTGGTAGTCGAGGTGAGGTAGGTTAACGCCTTGCACCAACGACCAGCAAAAGAATTCCGAGGGTGGTTTCTGTTAGTTTCTTTCTTCCTTTCTCTTTCCTTTCCTTTTTTTTTTGCTATCCATGGAAGGGTGGTTTCTGTTGCGACTGAAACCCGCTGGGTCTCGATTATTCGAACAACACGTTCACATCCGACCTTCTTTATCGATCCTCCTTTATTTCGAATCTTTTTTCGCCAGGCCAGATGCAGCCAATTACGAATTAACCAGGCGCGTACGTTATTGCTTAACAAAGGGGCACGCGTCGCGTAGGCGTTGGAGTTTTTTTTTTTTTTTGAGAATTTGATTTATGGAAAGGGAATCGTCGCTCTTGGAAACGCTTCACGAATCGTTGGAAGCGGAGGGCTGCTGTCTGTCGATCTTAAGTTACTCGTTTGACTTGTTAACGAACGTGCTTGGTCACTTGTGGACGTGTTTAAATTAAAAGAATTATCGATTTTTTTATATGCAATCTGTGTATGAGCAATCTATCGTACAATGAGAATAGGCAGGGATTGTGGTGACTTAAATTGACGTGAATGCGAGTACACCCAGTGATGTATCACTGTATGGTGGTAGATGTAAAAAGTGACGTTTCTTTAACGCATGGCGTCCGGTAATTTTATGGTCGTTGGACTGATTCTTCAGTCGTTGTTGATATAACCCGCCGTGTCTGGCGATTTCTTTTTTCATCGTTTATTTGTCTCGTTTGGGATATAAAACAATCTGCGTTCGAAGTGGAATTATCAATTATATCAATACGATTATCAGTTATATTGCGTTGTATTAACAAGCTCATGGAGACATATTTAAAGAGGATCGCAAAAGGATTGCAGTGGTTGCAAAAAGTACGTACTCATTTTCCAATGAAGCGGTTTTTAACGAACTTCTATATTTCACTTTCACAGTATAAAATTTTCCTAGCCGTGTCGAAATACAACTAAATGATACGAAATTTAATATGCTCGGATCTGATTAATTAGCATGTGGATGTGAAAGCTTGAAACTTCATATTCATTTTTTTTTTTCTTTCAGCAATTCCTTATTTTTATCTTGATTTTTTGTATTTCTTTAAAGCATCGTTGCACTTTTCCTAAAACTAAATTAAATACGTTTCTATAATAATAAATTATGAGAGTACGGGCAAGTTCGTAAATAAGCGATAAATTAATTGATACGTCGGCGTTATTAAATTCGAAGGAGAAACTAGAAGAGTAAACGTTGCTGGAAAAATGTATTCCTGTTAATAATATTCTTCACGTTCCTGATGAAAATTTTCCTTAATTAATGTACGTAATACCGGTTTCCATTTCGCTGGATGTTCTTGAAGAAACTGGGACTTCATCCAGGGAACGAATGTATCCGTATTTATCAGTATTATTTAACAGACAGGAGAGACACGGCTTCCCGAACAGCTTTCGCATAATCTTCCTACCGCCCTCTCATTTTTCGTCGCCCACCATCAGGTTGGAGGACCTGCCAACCTCTCCCATTGGGAGAACCGAGATCCCCCATTTTCTTAATGTCAGAGATTTCAATTCGTCACGAACACCGACCCGACGACGTTTTTGTTGGACGATTTTTAAGAGATCGCTCTTACCTCACGCTATTAACTGTTAAAACTGTGACATCTTCGCGCACCCATTCTTCTCGAATTTCATTTTATCGAATTTTTCAATATCAAATCATCTTCTTCAATTTCATATCGATCTACTTTGCTTCATTTTTTAACCAACAAATCTGCCGATAACCCGCCAAAAAGCCTACAATACACCAACGTGATAATACAGATCAACGTGATCGAAGAATACAAAGAAAATAACGTACCCTCGATACGTAGCTTGTCCCGTATGGGAATGCAAATTGTTTGGATAAAAAAAGGAGCCAAAGCGATGGATAAATAAATTTATCCGTCTAAACGCGCCAATAAGCTTCGAGACGAAAATCAACAAAACGGAAACTTAAAAGACGGGAAGCTTGCCAGAACGAGACGGTAAACGAGCGAGAGAGAACAGAGAAACGGAGTTCTCCATCTTCCCCTGGGAAGTTGGCAAGTCATGTACCGCAAAAAACTCTCTTCATGGAAATCCAAATTTCAACAAAAAGGAGCCAAACCAACATAGTGCTTGTAACTTCCACGCTTCTAATCGATAACTAAATTCACCACTTCAAACACGCTATCGAGTCTCGAAGCCAAAAACGAAAAGAGCAAGTTTGCTAAAAGGGGACGGTAAACGATCGAGAGAAAAAAGGAAGAGCCAAAGGGGAAGAGAGTTCCGCGTTTCCTCACAGAGAGTTGAAAAGTCGCATACGGTAAAACGAAGATCCAAATTTGAACAAAAGGAAGCCAGGCCAGAACATCGTGCTAGCAGCTTGAACTCTTTGCGAAGTAAATATATAAATAAGTGAATTTGTCAGTGTAAATACGATACAGCAACGCGTCTGAAGAGCAAAAACAACGGAAGCAACGGTTGAAGAAGGAAGTTTGCTAAAACGGGACGGTAAACGATCGGGGGAAAGAAGAGGAGAGTCAAAAGGAAAGAGAGTTTTTCATTTCGTCGTACGAAGTTGGAAAGCTCCGCACTGTAAAATAATCTCTTCGTGAAAATCCAAATTTCAACGGAAAGAAGCCAATGCTAGCGTGGTGCTTCTGACTTCGAGTTCTGCGATCGACAGATACACGCGTAAATAGATAAATTCGCCAATCCAAATATAACGTGTCTTAAAGCTGAAACCAACGAAAGCAAAAGCTTGAGGAGGAAGCTGGCTAAAATGAGACGGTAAACGATCAAGCGGGAAAAAAAGGAGAGCCAAATAGAGCGAGAGTTCTTCACTTCGTCGTACGAAGTTGGAAAGGCTCGCGTCGTGAAACGAGATCTTCGTAGAAATCCAAATTTCAACGAAGAGAAGCCGAACCAACGTCGCGCTTGCAGCTTCGACTCTTCCAATCAAAACATTTATAGAGAAAGTTAAACTTAGTGTTGCATCCAAAAACATCATGCTGAACTATCACGAGTAGAACATCATCGTGCATTGTATGGTTATTTTAGCTGCTTCAACCGTGTGATATTACACGCCAATACATCCACCGAACTCTTTCTGCAACCATCTCTCTTGCTTTGAACACACCAACGTCCTCTTATATCGCCTTAGATCTTGCCTGTCGCATTGTCTTTATTCTTATTTTACCAGTTAGTAATTCTTGGTATTTAAATTCTATTTAAGTACTTAGTCACTTCTTGTTAATCACGTACTAGCCGCAACTGGTCGTAGCTACCATGTTCCCAGCGATTCTAATTGTTAATCAACCACTCGATTACTCGCGTCTATCTTTCTTCTAAAAGAGGAATTATAACGAGAATTATATAGTAAGAAATACGTATAATATAACGATTATAGTAAAAGGATTATAACGAGTTTGCCCGTCGAGTGTAACAAACAAAATTACGTACAACCGTGGTCGTTGAGTAACCCTCGATGGTGTGAATGGGGCTCCGGATAAATAAATTAAAGGAAAAAAAGAAAGAAAAAGAAACAAATAAATAGACGAATTTATCGAGCCAAATACACCGGTGAGTCTCAAAACCGAAAGCAACAAAAGCAAAACTTACGGAAGAAAGTTTGCCGAAACGAGACGGTAAACGACCAAGAGAAAGGAAGAAGGGAGAAGAAGAGTTCTCCGTTTTCCCGCGGGACGTTGGAAAGTCCTGTAGCTGGTATAGCCGCACGACGTGAGAGATCCAAGAGGTGCAGGAGGAGCAGGACACGGAGGTAAAGAGGGCGCTCAGGGATGAGGAAGAAGGTGGATGGAAGGGGTGGTGGGTGGAGAGACGGGAGAGCACACGCGAGGGGAGTTGGGCGAGAGGGTATATTATGGGGAATGCCAGGGGAATCCCTGGAGACCACCGGGGCAGCCCAGTGCGCATGCGTCGAGCTGATTAGTTCTCCCTCTTCCCCCTCCATTCGCCACCCACTCCCGCCAACCCTCTGCGTCCCTCCCGTTCACCCCTTCGCCACTCTTTCGCGTTCCCGGAGTGCTGGCAGCGCCAGAGGAGAGCACGGAGTCCCATGGGATCTGGCCCCGCTGCCTCTTCGCACTTTCCACCCTTCTACCACCACCCCCTTTTCGACCATCCCTTCGCCAGCTGCTTCATCCTTCTTCAACCTCTACTTCAACGTTACTCCTCGTTTCTCTTCATCTCGTTTACGTTTTTCCCCTGTCTCTCTCTCTTTCTCTCTCTCTCTCTTTTTCTCTCTCTTCCGTTATATCGTATTCTTCTTTTCTTTTCGTTGTATCATTCCTGTTTTTGTTTTTCGCTTTTGTACTCCATTTGTGCGAGCTCGGGTGGAAGTTTTTGGTGGAACGTTAGCGTGGGCGCGGAGTTTCGCTGGAGAAGCTTTCAATGTCGCGTGGTGAATTTTTGAGATCTTTAGGAAGCTTAGCTTATGGAGATGGGAGGACGCGTGTTTTCGCTGGTAATTTGTAACGTATCGCTTGGAAACTTTTGCTAATGGTATTATACATACATCCGATATACCGGGACCTTGGTAATTCATTCTGTAACTTGGAAATTCAGCCGTACCTCGTTCAACGCTTCTTTTAATAATCCGTCATGTATATATTTATGATATATTTTCAATACCTAAGGGAAACGAGAGAAATATTTCATTTCTAGAAAAAAAATTATCTATCAATTTCTGGCTCCTTTTCGAGAAACAGTACTTGTTATCGATGGTAATTTCGAGTTACCACTTTTGCGTAAAACTATGTAACAACTCGTCGCATAATTCCAAAATTCAGCCGTACTTCGCTCCACTTCTTTAAACATTCCATTCAGTAATTGCCAATATACGCGTAAAATGGTACCCGAAAAATGTCAACCGATAGAGTTGAAACTATCCTAGTTAATGGCAGTTGCAAATTGTCTATGAGCTCGTCGATCGTTTACGAGAAAGAGCCAGGAATCGTTTCGAGTCGCGAATCGCGCTTGTTCTCGAATGGCTCTTGATCAAGAGCAAGGAAAACGGCTTTAGGTACAATGGCACTTTCTCGGTGCGACTGTACTCGCCGATATAAGGTTGTCCCAGGTGACGAGCTGCCTCGGGCCATGGCACAGCGCTACGTATCCCTTGGGACCGACTCTAGGTTTCTCCTTTTCTCTCCCTTTCTATCGTTCCTCTTCCTTATCCCCCCCTCCCGTCTCTTCAACTCTCCCTTTCTTACTCTTGCATCGTAAGAGAGAAGAGGAGAGCTTGGTGAACATGCACGGATAGACGCACACGCGGAGAAGAGACCGGAAGATACATGCGCGTTTTACACGCGCGATACGGATGCACCTGTGCCGGCCGATGGGCTGAAAACGCTTGCAATCGCTCGCTGGCGCGGTGAATTTTTTAAGTTACCACGTAGATTGGCTGAAATTAAACGTTATCGATGGCAGTCCAAGCGGAAGACGTTGAACCTTGAATCGAATTCCTTGAATCTCCGTTGGTCGAATGATCGAATGGTCATTCGTCTTGCGAATCGTACATATTTCTATATGATTGTATTATGCGAGAGGAGTATTTTTGTAACGATATAATGCAGTTCTTTAACGTTAAAGAACGTTCTAAACAGACGTTGTAAGTCTTACAGATTGTAGATGTTACGGTGTAGGAGTTGATATCTTTAACGAGAAAATTTTTGTTGCGGATAACAATGATTATTATATGTTACGGATTCTGAATGATTAGGATTTTCTTGATTACCGGTAATCATCGTCGGTGACGGGAATTTTATTTTGTTCACGAACTACCATTATCGACGAAGGAAATTTAATTTTGGTTACCAGTAACCGATATAAATGACCAATGAAATGTTTTCTTTTCTAGTTATCAGTAAACTTTCATCGATGGCACGAATTTTATTTTGCTTACCGATAACCGTTATCGACGAGGAAAATTTTTCCTGGCTACATCCGGCTATTGTCAATCGTTATTAACGTTATTTATGATTAGCGCATATTCATTGGCAATGTGAATAAAATTAATGAGATAAAATTTATATATTTTGTTAAGCGAAAAGAAAATCTGTATGAAAATATATAAAACAAAGAATAGAATAGAAGTAGAATAATAGTAGTAGAATAATAATACAATTATTAATAAAAATATTGTAACACAATATAGTTTCAAATATTCTCATATCGCTTTTAATAAATGAGTTTTATAATTAAATTTCTCTATATCGCCTAAATGAATACTAATTATCAATAACAGTCGACAATACTCGAATGCAACGAGGAAAAAATTTTCTAATGGTTATCGATAACCAAAATAAAATTCGGGACGTCGATAATGGTTACTGGTGAACAAGAACAACCACGGTCATTTGTATCGGTTACTGTTAATCAAAATTAAATTTCCGTCATCGATAATGGTAACTGGTAGCTGAAAAAAATGTTGATCATTCGTAATGATTACTCGTAATTAGAATAAAGACTTATAATCATTTCAGTTTTTGCTAGATTTCTTTCAAATTTGTCGATAACTTGCCTGCATTGAAATAAATATTAGTTTTCACACGATAACATTTTTCCAAAAAAAGGTAACTGCTATATTGGACCTCTGGTTTCAAAGTAAGATATCGATTATTGGATAGACGTTATTCCTTAATCTGAACCCGAATGGGAAGATCTCTAATAAATTTGATAGAACATTGAAAAAGGAAATGTGCAATCGTCTACAATAGATGTTAGGATTCAAGAAAGAAAACTGTTATCTTTAGCTAGTATTAAATACTCAATATTTTAAAAATGCTGTACGGAAGAAAATCAAATTTTACACGATTTTGTTTATTGTCTATTGTTTCATAGTGAATCTCTTACGAACCTGATTTTGACTTTCTCGTCCTATCGCAGCCTGCGCTGCTATGTACAAACGCATACGTAAAAAGGCTAGGCAAAGAATAGAATCACAGTGAGCGCATAGAGAAACGTGGCGAACGCTTTTGTGAATTAATTTCACAGGCTTGAAATCATAGTTGTGACGTTACATAAACACGACACTGTATATGTGATCTCATGATACATTCCAAATTACACAGCGGGACATTATACAAACCTAAATTCGTGCACGTGCATGATCATATCTGTCCAGAGCTGGAATAATGATCATAAATTTTCGCTTGCAGCAACACCTAGCTGTTCAACAATGGTGAACGATATTACGTATAGGAGTGTGACGTTGTTTCACATATGTGTGCTAGTTTGAACTCTTATTAAATCATGGATATTAATTAGAGTCATAGATGATTTTATTACAGACAGCATAAAATCAATTTTCTAATAATCTTCGTCTACATATTGATTTCTGTATAATATACAAATTCCTAATAATTTTTTTCTCCAGTTAAAGTCTAGCATTCCCCTTCTCTTTGCATACTTTCAATCGAAAAAGTACTTATTCTTCGGAAACTTATGCTGTTCTTCTCTTATAAATTTTTGCTTTAATCCGTTTCTTTTTGTTTGTAATTTCCCAAAATCAGTAGGATTGTGAAATTAGAATGTTGTCTGAGCAACAATCGGTATTTCTACTCGCTCGAGATACTTCTGAGCAAAAATCTTTTTTCTGTATTATTATACAGAATATTACGTAATATTGTACAGGGAAATTAAATCCTTCGAATTAGTTTTATCGTCTGTGTGCATCAACGTTTGTTATGCAGTGACGAGTATGTTGACGAAGAAGAGTTTCTCTCTTTATAGTAAGATTAAATCCTTCCATAGTAAAATAACAATTTCCAACAACAACAACAAGTTGATTTTCTTCAAATCTATAGTTTGCCCATAATTTTCGTTTCTCACCACAATTTACCTCTCTTTGAACGTCCTTTATTGATAACGCTTAACTTCGCGATGATCAGTGTCAAACCGTTCGTTATCAAACTGTTCATTATCAAATTGTTTCTCGATAAACAGAGGTAGCAACGAAACGAAATTCGAAACGAACGGCCGTGCATAAATACAAGTGCAGCCGCGTATTTTACGCGGCTACGAGAAACATTCTGGTGCCAGTTGTAAATCAACTCTCGCGTTATTCGACCAGCTTTCCGCGTGCCAGCGTGTAAAAATTCCTGGCGCAAAAATTGCATGGTTTTTTAATCTCCGCATCCCGGCGTAATTATTTTCTTCATCGTCAGGCGCGTATTTCGCTTTCGTAATTACACCCTTACCAGCGACAACGAACGTTGATATTCCCTTTTTACGGGTTCCCTGTCACGTTACGTTCTCCAACTTGCAACATTTTTTCTTTTTCCTTCGCATCTCAAACCAATTTCTATTCAGGACGTTTGTTATTTTCCAACTTAATACGATAGGTAGCACTCTGAACATTATTTTTGTTTTATCCGAATATCGTTTTTAGAGGGAGACCACGTCAATGTTGGATCGAACGAAAGTTAAACAGTTTGTTGAAATATACGCGTGAAGCGAATCTCGAAAGCTTTCCAATAATTATTCTACAAAATATTTGCAAATCTGTTACGTATTTTATACGACATTTTTGGAAATTCATATAAATGTTGCAAGATATTTTTTCTTCCATACAAATTCGTTAAAATATTAGTAATAGTTTGCAGCATATAGTTAATACAAAAGGTAGCTCATTAAAGATAATGAAGCTTATTAATAGAACGAATAATTAATTGATACAATGAACAGTTTAATGAGTAGGCTTCATGGAAAGAGTTGAAATATTTTTCTATTTTTATATTTGCGAGAAATCTTCAGTATGCATAGTTTTTCAAAGTTTACCAATATAGTCATGAAAGACATGCCTCATTTTTCCTATGTCAGAATCGTGGATGTTTTAGATACCAATATATTCTAATTAGTCCGAAGCTAGGCTTATAACCAATTAATGGAATCAACGTTATAAGAAACGATTTATACATTGAGCTGTGGCCATTAAAAAATTAAACAACCCTATAAAAACCTTTGTCACAAGGTTCATAACTTTGCGATTCAATTAGATGTAGTTCTTTTTCTGTGATAATCGTAGATGCACTTATAACAGTTACTTAATATAACGCATATTTCCTTTAAAAAGGTGTTAGAATATTCTTTTATTCTCCTGCAGTAAATATCTTGCAATTCCTATACACATTTTCCGATTCGTTAAAAATTTTATCAATACAATCGTCGATAATCGCTGCTTATTACCTATTTTACGACGTATTCGTCGACTTCTACGAGCATTATATTTTATCGATATAATCGTGACAATCGTTTCAAATTTATTCATAAAAAATGTCAAGTATCATATTATATGGATATAATCATGACAGAGTCGTTTCTCATTATGTGTCACGTATTCATAGAAAATGTCCATATGTGTTATCGATATAATCGTGGCAGTTGTTTCTCATTAAGCGTCACATATCCGCAAAAATGTTCTATATGTGTTCAAACGCTCTCACGACCTCTGACACCTGGAATTGTGTTAAAGTATAACATCTGCGAATGAAAAAACGTTAAAAGCAAACGCAAAAGTAGAATACTTTCAGTGGGGCAGCGGCACGATCAAAGTTAAATTGACTGTTTGATCTCTGATTTCTAATGCACTTTGTCACCCCCGTCGCCACCCTTTCCTCCTTCCCCCCTTTCCCCCGCTTTTCCCATTTGCGTTTCGATGCGTGTGCCGCGACACACCGTGTGTGAAACAGCTAGCCCGCTATAGTGGTAAAGTATGATACGGTCTCGAGCGACCAGACATTCCCATTCTATCATTATAAACTCGCTCTCCCGGCACCGGTGCTCCCTGTTCATATCTAATGCGATTGTACTCACGGTGGTAAACTCGTGGTAGCCGCAATTGCAATTGCAATTCGATGGAGCACGTCGACGGTTCCGAAGGTATCGTTTCTATCAGATTGATGCGTGCTGATTAAAGGAATCGGTTGTTTTACTGATGGGTTTCCTGCCGTCTGCTAGCGTAAAAGTATGAACCGGTTAGCTGTTCCTGACGAGTATACTCGTCGAGAAGAAATGGCAACATTTCGCGTTATAACGAGGATTCAGAAGACGGATATTTCGCTGCAACTTAATTCTATATCACGACAGCCACGCGTACTCCGTGCTCGACGAGTCGGAGGACAAAGACAACGTCAATACGAGGATACCGACGAGGTATTTCGAACTTTCGTACTTTTAAATATACCATTGGTACACGAAATCCGCTGTCTATTCGTTACTTGTGGATTCGAGTTGACACGTACGTATTCTTCACGAAAACTTAGTCGTAAAATTAGTTACAAGTAAGAAGATGCTCGAGTTTGTTAGGGTAGAAATATTTCAGCTCGGAATTAATCCTTCTAATGCAAATAAGGAAATCGTAATCATAATTTCAAATATGAAATCGTAATTCAAATCACAATTTTCTTCGAAATGAAAGAAGAATCCGATTGTAGCAGATAAGCGATTCAAGAGTCGGAAAAGCTGGGATTGCCAGGATGAAAATTTTGAGAAGATTCAAAGGAGAAACGGGGCACTCGAATTTCGTTGCGATAATAATGTTCCAACTCGCGATTAATTCTTCTAATCCAGATAAATAAATCAAACGGAAGACAAACCCAATTATAGGAGATAAGCAGCGTTTAAGAGTAGAAAGGAGACAGTCGATTCGGTGAAAAGTTACAGAGGGAAGGGAGATGGACTACCACCTGTTATTCGCGGGCGTAAACGAATGAGAAAGCCTGGAGGAAGTTTCCCAGGCTCGCTAATAACTTCAAGGCACTGGTGCCCGTTGTCGAGCCGCTTTAGTTTCCGCGGTAAAACTTGGTAACTCGAGGAGATAAAGGTTAGAACGAGTCAGTGTCCCGAGGCCATACTAACGATCCTCCTTCTAGATCGTGTTCGTATCTCATCGTTTCATCTTTTGCTCCAACATCTCGTCTTCCAGCTAGTCAGCGAGTTTTGTCAGCCGTTTCTTGATGGAAATTGTCTCTTTGCCCTTGATTTAGGTTAGGTTAGAAAGTTAGGTTAAAATTTGATGATTTAACCGAGCTACGGTGCCCGATTCAACTACGCGCTTAAGGTCCCCGGGACAAAAGTGACCCCTGCGGCTAAAATTCTCTTCTTTAATATTGACTTTGTAAGCAAGGGATCAAGGAAATGTAACGATATACTGTTATGTCTTTTATAATGGCTACTTTCCTCTCGTAAATAAATAAATAGATAGATAGAACAGAAGAAATAAATAGAATGTCTTTTATTAAAAAAAAAAAAAAAAAAAAGAAGGGTACATTCATTTATCTATGGCAAGTCGTATTACCAGTGTTGTGTATTAAATTTCGAAGCATAGATATTCCAGTGATTTGGAGGTTTTTTTCTTTTCTTTTTTTTTTTTTTCAATTTAAAATCGAAAATTTCGAAGTGGCAATAGAATTTACGATGAATTTCGTGTATCAATTATCACCGATGGTGTGCATTAAATTTCAGAAATCCTGTAGTAGCACAGGCTAATTAACACACGCACGCTATATATCGGATTTCAAAGCGTCGCGTCTCCCCTGATCGGCGAATTTAAACTTCATTCGAGAGGGTTGACGCGTGGGTATTTGATAGGACGAACATGTGGGAGTATCGAAGCCCACGCGAAATTCTAAGTCTTCAATTAATAATACCAGCATTCGTGTCGTCGCATGGCAAATTGCATATACGTGCACTTTTAACGAAACATCAATTTGCTCTGTTGCAGGAACTAATTTTCACGAACGTAAAATGTATCGATCAGGGAGAAATTCATTTCTCTAATGAAACATAATCCCGGAGTCAAGGGCTAAACAAGGGTTTTTTTTTTAAATTTTAAATAATCGTGGAATTTATTTTAGGGTGGTAAAGAAGACATTTTTGATGGTTTGATTTTGGTTTGATTTTAATTTATCGTAGGTGTTGTTATATTGGATCGTTTATTTTCAAAGCGTAAGCGAAATATCGAAATGTTTGCGTTTCCATCGATTGGAAAAATCCTGATAAGGTTTATAATTAGTTTGTCCACGTTTCTGTGTGTTCAAGTAGATGCAAATTCATTATACAAATGGTTTTCTTTTTTCAGAATCAATTAGATCAGTGTTGTTTTTTCAGGATTACGAATGAACTGACATTTTCAAAATTATTGAGTTACACGGTTCGTTGAATTTTAATTACTTAAAATCTCTGTTTTGTGTTTTGGTCCGTTCTTGTTTATAGATATCTGTACGATATTTGAAAATAAATCGAATGAAACTAAATGAATTGAAATTATTATGTTTTTATGTTAAACCACGGTGAACATGCCTGTCTCGTTATCAAGCTCTAACAACAATGAGAGATTATCCATTTCATCTTAGGTTTGCAATTCTGTACGATATAATTATTATAATACTATAATATAAAACTATAATACTGTTATTCAGTTGATAAATAATTTTCAAAGGATTTAATTAAATTATAATAGTGATGATTATTTAATAAATGTAATAATAATTTACAAGTACATTATCGAATTGTGTTTAAACAACTTGTTTACATTGGTACATGCAATATTATGTTAAATACATAGATTAGGATTATATTCGCTATCATTTGTTTTTGATTATGTTGGCTCCTCGACTGTTTGGACAGGTTACAGATTGCAGGATATGGATACACACCACTTTCAAAATTGATGATTATGCAATTACATTTACCAACGAAATTTCAATTGACTGCGATAAACCAGTATTTTAAGATTTAAATTCTAAATTATTCACAAATACAAATTCCACGTTAAAGTATATGTAGATCTCTCGCTTTCCCAATTTTTTCAAAAAATGGAGCCTTACAGTCTTTTCGAAATAAACGGTCCGAATTGCAGGAGTAATTTTCATACGAAATTCCAGAAGAATAAGAATTCCATTGCGACAACTATTAAATTAAAAATTGATTTTAATAAATTTGAAGTAACGTATATATCAGGGCGCAAGGCGAGAAAATCTATTGCGGCGTCGATGATTTCCCTCTGCTTATGAAACTAATTTTCATAAATTAAAAGAATCTCTAAAGAACACGATGAACTTAGAATAAGATACTCTTCACCAAGAGTATCTTTCCAGTCAAAGATTAATTTTCACGAATTTTAAATAATATTCGAAATTTGATACATTCGATAAATCCGGAGATGTATCACGACGAAGAAAATGTAGCGTGGATGATGTTAATCTTCCGCGCTGTAGAAGTAGTTTCCATAAATTTCAATGTAACGACCCCCGTGAAATTTTCATAAATTTAGACAGAAAAATAAGAAACTCCTTTCAGGATAAATAACTTCAGACGTGAAAGATTCATTTTCGTGAATTTAGAATAATACCCGAGAAATTCGTGAAGAGCGAGAAACTGTACGGTGGTGTCGATGATGTTCCGGAATACGGTATTAAGCTGCTATCGAAATGTGACGAAGCTAGAACGGAGTATCTGGGGACTTGAAGGCCGGTAGCACGAGCCAACTTAACTTTCGCGTGAACATATACGTATCAGGTGCTTTGCTAACTTTATGCTAATCTTTCTCTCCTTCGGCTGCTACGCGTTTCAAGCGAGTAGTACATTACGTAGGATCCTCTTCGTATCTTTCCATCGTATTTCATTCTCCTTATGTTGCTATAATTAAGAAGACCAAAGAGAAATTGCTACACGATTTTCTTCCTCTGTCTGCTACTTTCTTTTTTCGGAGATGTAACACGCATTCCTAGACGAGATATTCTTGTTGTTTCTACTTTCATTTTTTTAAATCTTCTTCAAGAACTGCTACTCTATGATCTTCGCATATGCTCGTTAGTCGAAACAAATAACAAAACGTAATCGATTCTACTTACCAATCATTCGCTAAATGGCAATGCCAGGCTTCTTCAATCACTTTGAAAAACGTGTAGCTAAAATGCGTAAGGTAATAGCAAAAGGTAAGCGATGACGAGTATACTCGTCGAACACAGAGTGTGCGTAGCTGTTATAATATAGAATTGAATAGAAGTTGAATGTTATAATATAGAATTAAGTAGTAACGAAAGGACCGTTTTATTTTTTAATTTTATCGCCGACAGAGCTCGTCGTAACACCAAACATCGCCACTTCTTCGTGACGAGTATACTCGTCAAAACGGGATTGTGTAAAAGTTGAGATAGGCCTGCTTTAAAGAGCTCTATTTATCATTTGTAGCTAGCACAATGAGTGAGAAAGCAGTGTTGTCATTGGTTGCATAACGCGTAATTATATTAAGTTTTTAATCCCGGGCGGCACAAAGGTCTTTGAAATTTGGATAGATTGCGACCATAGTTCGGGGATGAAGCATTATGGAGAAGCTAAACGTTCTACTGGAATATAAAGTTGCGAAGAAACTTCGGTTTATATCTGACTGACCTTCGTATCACGGCATATCGTATTAGAATTTGATCTAATACGAAAAATCTCACGTTCGATACGTTACAGCCGATGAAACAGCCAAACAGAGATTAAAACAGAAATGAAAATCCGCACCAAAAAACCAACTACATCGGCCGAACATAGGTTGGTTTTCAAATGATCGCTCAGTCAATTGCACAAATTTCACCAGGGCTCGATTTTGTTTGCTCGAAACAAACAGGAAACGGCCGTGGCGTTATTGAATCGACGGTGCAATTCGATTTCGCGAAAAATCACCCTCGCACGGCGCACCCCACGCCGATAGATAGAATGGAGAGAGGCGAGGGGTCGCGCAGCACCCTCTGGAGCACCCTTTCGTTGGATGAGCGGCACGTCGGAAGGCACTGCTCGGTGTAATAATTTCGAGAGCTACCTCGCGCTAATTCCTCGACTAATCGGCTACGTCGAGCCAACCGAGGGAGAACTTACGGTCTCGCGACGTTATGTTTACGATACGCAGGTGTGTACGCCGCTTTATGGTTCGTATCTTCTCGTGAACTATGAGCTCGATCGATATACGCGATACATTCGACCGTCAGAAATTTCGCCAGGATCGATCTTGAAATATTCCGGCGAACGAGCATTCGTTGGTTATTTTGGGAAATTTCAAGGAGGTGAATGGTAGATTTCGTTTCTTCCAACGTGGCACATTTTTGTTTTAGTTATCCTCGTTAAAATCGTATCACAAGAGTATCACAAGATCTTCTAACATTCCCTGTCGGTCTTCAAAAACTCACCTGATATTCTTACCACTCTTCCTTGTCGAATCTAGCGACGATTCATTTATCAAGAGACACGTCATTCGTCTCGAGAAGTGCGCAACGATCTTCAAAGACTTACTTGATGCACTTAAAACTACACTCTTCTGTTTCAAACGACCCACGATTTATTCACTTCTGGCGCGCAATGAGGAACTACGGTAGTCCGTTTCTTAAAGTCTACGACGTATAATGTAAATGGTAATTTTTTATTTTGTATGACGAGTGTACTTGTCAGACGCAGTTATCTGGTTAAAAAATTGTATTCGGAGAATGTGACGTTAAATTCTGCGAAAACCTGCATCGCCCCGTCGCCGGTTGAACCCCACGTTCTGCTGCCTAATATACTCGACGCTTTTCCCTCCCAAACGATCCGCGGGATCATTCGTTTTTGGCGCGTAAAAAAGAAAGAGAGAGAGAGAGAGAGAGCTGCTTGGTTTCGAAAAGTCGTCGCGGGCAAACGGTTCGGGTCTACGGAGACGTCCCAGCAGGGACATCCGGCCAAATTAATTCCTACGGAAGCCACCGGTATCTATATCTGTGTAACACACACACAGTATCCACTCGCACACGTATACACTCGCGCGTCTTCCTCTTGATATACAGACACGCCACTACAATCTCGTCCGGTTGCACACAGATGAGAAAAACAGGCGATCCTTGTGCGGTGGCGAAGTACAAGGAACAGCCATCTTTCTCAGAAAGAAATTAAACTTTTCCCCAAGGTATACTTTCTCCTCTTCTCTCCTTCGTTGCTCCCTTGGCCTGCACTCCTTTCTCTCTATCGCGAGCTGTTAAGGTCACGAAGGTCGAAGGAAACACACTAGGCACGCAGGACGTCCTCGTAGGATGCCGAAGGGTGGCTCTGGCCAGCCTATTGCTATTGTTTGCCCTGTTCCCTGGGGAACTGGCCTGGCCCTTAACAGTGACATGTACAGTTCACACTGTACACCGGGTGTCTTCGTGATATTGTAGGATTTCTATCAATGACGGGCACAATCTGGCTAACGGTTTCAAAGGATTGCTGGGTAATAAATTGGATCGATGAATTTCTTATCGTCCCATGGTCTTTTGATGGTTTGAAAGATTACACGGCGAACTCGGCTTTGACACGATATTCATTCATTTTGGGAGTGTCACGAGCATAGTATGCATTGTTTCTTTTTCTTGTTATTTTACATTGTACGATTTTTTACAGTATACGATTACATGTATCCTATAGATTTACGAATGTTTAAATGGTATTTACGTGCTTAATTTGCTATTCCCTAATTAGCTGTTAGTTAGTTAGCGTTTTGTACACTTCCACAGGCAAAAGATCTTAGTAGGTGTTAAGGATCTATTTCTTTCAGGAAACTTACAGTTTTGATGCAATAGCAAGGTAGATATTCGAAGGTGCCGTGGGTGTTGCAGTATTCACGGGGTCGCGGGTTCTGTTCTTCGCTAAACTGCGACTGTGTAACATCGTAGCGAACTATACTGGGCCTGGTTATTTGTATTATTACGTTATGCTTTTGCCACAAGTTATTCCATTCGTCTGTTATCGTTGCTCTTGTAAGATGTTTGTCTTTTACGTCTTCGTTAGGATAATCGAACATGCATGTACTTACCCAATTGACAAATACAGGAATTTGCCCCAAAATTATTTATTGAACACATTAGCATTACTGATTTAATTCCCAACGTAATGTACATAATAACGTAAAATGGTGATTCATTTCTGACAAAAAACTCCGAAGTAACAATATACGTACAGTTATTACATACATATGGAGATATGTATATATTCTTTTACAAAAAAAAAAAAAAAAAAAAAAAACAGTTGCATGTATATACAAAATACATGTGCAGTACATAGTGATTATTAACGGTGAATGTGACGAAAGTTTATTTTTTAAAGTAATAATCATTCCGCTTCGAGGAATTAGTTGTGATAGCGACGATGCAACGCTGATTCAGATAATCGAGGCTCGGTTAATCGATGCTCTACTGCGCTAGTTGGTTGTTGGAGTGTGGTGTTGCTTTCTTTCAAGAATTTCCGACTTCTTATGTGAAATAGGTTGGCTGCAGGTGGTCTTTCGGCGTAACGAGAACTGGTGGACTCTTTTAGTAATATTTTATGCACCAGGTTATTGGGTGTTGCGAATATGGTCGCCGCGTAGGAGAGCTGTTTTCTTCGGAATTCCAGCCGCCTTAGGTTTCCTGCGGCAAGAATGCCGTACACTCGACACGTTCGCTATGTTTCTGTTATTATTCTGGCTGCTGCCTTATGCATAGCGTTTAGAATGTTAGGTGTGCTTGGATACTGAATTATATGCGACGCAACACATCGTCTATTTTGGACTATATTAAGGTTTCACAGGTAAGAGTTAGCATCTCTCGATTAGCTGCCCAGTTTCCGTTGGCTATGATTTTCATCATTTTTAGCCTGCGTGTACCATTATCCTTCAGTCGTATCATATTGATTAACCATCGTCTTACGCAAGCCAGTTCAGAATGCACATTAAACATTAATCCGAGTATTTTTTTATATGTATGCGTATATATCTATGTGATATGATATTTATATATTTATATGATATGTACATGTATATATGCAAAATGCATTGCAATTTTCATACTATATATATATGGTATGTATATATATAGTACAGGACGTGTTGTAATTTTCATACTATACATACACATATATACATATTTTTTTGAATAGAAAATTACAACACGTTGTCCATATAATCAAAGGTACAAATACTTAAAGGCTGTACAGTTACTTGAATAGAGGGGAAGGGTGGGAGCCAGCGATTATCAGCGCAGCGAAGTATGGGCTCGTTGGAGAGATGGAATAGACGTTAGGATGGAGCCGATGGGAATTTTGACGAATTTGGAAATTTAGAGCACGCGTGAGAAGAGCGCGGGGAGCCAGAGAGGGAAGGTAGTTAGTACAGAGGAGATAGTTAGTCGTTAGTAAGAACAAGAGAAAGCTTTGGCCTGGTTAAGAAAACTGGGGAGCAAAAAGGAAGGAAAGGAATTAGAGTCACGAGTTATATAAGGAATAGGTAATTACAGTCAGGTGAATATGTGGCTAATAACCAGGTTAATAGTAAATAGTCAGATACGAGCTAGGCAATAAGAGTTAGACGAGTATAATTGGATAGCTAGGTTGATAACTAAGTTATGATAAATAGTCTGATAAGAGGAAATGTAAATATATGTGTAACGTATAAGATGTGAATTGACTTATGAGAAGGATGCATTGTTTAGAGCGTAAGACAAATAAGAACAACGATTGTAGATCTTTTCATGGCCACGAGGCTGAAGAAATGTATTATTATTATTATCGTTACAACAATATATTTTCCAATACATCTATTTCAGATTGTTCGTTCAATTGGAATAATTTCAAACTTATCGTAAATTTACGATATGAAGAGATACGTAATAACGTAATTTATTTAAAAAGTAGCATTGTAGCTTAGAAAGCGTAAATGTGAAATGTCCAGTCCAAATTGTCCCGGTACTTATCATTTCAGGGTTATATAAACTTTATCTATTGGAAGGGAACTTCAGTTAATGTCTCGCTAAGATGTCTGATTCTACTGACGCATATGGCGCGTCCCTTCAGTTGTTTCAACAATTTCGCTGACCCGACTTGGGCGATCTTATCCTCATCTAATGATCGTTAGCGATCTTCGTAGCAATTGTTAGTTGGTGTACTCGTTCGTTCCTGGCAAATTAGCAGAAATTACGAAGCTGGAAAGCAAGTTGCAAAAATAAAAAATTCAATGATAACGATGATCCAGTGAATCCACTTGTCTAATTCAATCCAAATGTACTCTTATTATGCGAATAAAAAATTACAGATAATAAGGAAAATCAAAGAATGTCTTCTATTATGAACTTCATTTACGCTGTTTACATTGGAACTGTGCGGTAGATTCAGGCGAATGGTGATCCCAGCCTGGTTTTCAAAATGAAAGCAACGTTAATCATTTATAGAAAAATCGATTGTGATAAATTAGAAATTGGACATAGTATAATTAATAAAATATCCCGTTTGGAATAATCGTAGGGTCACGACGAGGATTAATAAAACCAGCTAACCAGACTTAAGTAATTCGAATTTAATGTCCGTCACGAGACGTCCCGGCAATTAAACTCTCTGACAAGGCTCGAATGGAAAGCACGAAACTGTCTGGCGATATCATAAACCGTACCTCGAATCGTGAACTCTAATCGTGAGTTCTAATTTATTATATCTGTTTAATTATATCACCTAGATAGCGATCGAGAGTTCGTACAGCTGTTTCAGCAGTTCCTATCATCTGTATTAAGCCAAAAACGCGATTGAGTCTTCAATATGATCGATCGTCGCGTTACTCCACGTGAATAATCATAATCATTATACGGCAACTATTATTATCTTCAATATTTACTATTAACATAGTAATCACCATGGCCATTGTCATTGGAATTATCATCAATTAGCTTCAGTACTATTATCATCAGAATCACCATTGCTATTATCATCCAGTAGCAGTGTAATTACCATCGTCGTCGTCATTACCATCATCGTTATTTTCAATATTCGTTGTTAACATCATAATCACCAACTTCCATATTATCGTTATTGCAATAATTATTAGAGTATTAACAGTCGTATTACCATCAAGTTAGAGTATTACCATCGTCGTCATTATCATGATCTTTACTGTCATCGTTATATTATTCGCTGTTAACATCGTTGTCACAGTTACCTCCATCACTTCAGAAAACAAATCTTTCATTCTTCCGCATAGAAATTTAGAAATTCTCCGCGCATATTCCCGAAACGATACAGTTTAATCGCCAAAGAAATTCCATGAAATCCAGTCTGACTTTCCACGCTGGAGTCCTGAAAGAAATTCCAGGAAAAAATCCGATAGAACTGTCAACTCTTTAACCTTTACAGAAAAATGAAAGCTCGTAAAAATCCAGTCGAACCTTCAACCTTCTAATCTTCAAAGAAATTCCATAAAATTTCATACAATGCAATCTGTAATATTCAATCTACCTTTATCTTTAATCTTCGCAGAAGTTCCATAAAATTGCAAAAAGTCCGATCCGACTTCCAATCCCTTGACCTTCGAAGGAATTGTCCTAAAACATCGATCTTAGCCTCGATATTAAAGAGAAAAATAATTTTCAGAAAAAAGAAGAATCTCCGATGAAATCTAATCTGATCTTCATTATCAAGTCCTGTCAACACTTAAAACGATCGACCGAAGCGGCAAAAGAAAGAAAACCGAGGGTGAGCTCGCTCGCTCGCGCGCGCGCTCTGGTAAAATCCAATTTAGGTCGAATGAGAACCAGCAGTATGAGAGTCACTGGGACGTTCCCGCGGGACCACTGGGAGCAGTGGGAAGCCTCTGTACCCGTGCTGGGGCTATTGCCGGCTACGCGAACGGAGGGGGACTCCCCAAGGAGGTAATTACCCTCCCTACGTTCGCCCAGCCACCCACAAGCCATCGCAACTTCAACTCCTGCCGGAGTTACATGCTAATACAAAACCAAAACCGGTTCCCAACAGCTTCGAGCGCCGCCGAAATTTATACGTGTTGGCGCAAAGACAATCGTAACTGTGTCGATCGTGCGTACCTTAGTCCTTTTCAGTCCTCCTTTGACGGCTTAAAGAAACTTATTTTTCGACCTTGTTGACAGGGCTTCGTGTTCGACGAATTTCTCTTTTTTTTTTCTGCAAATTATTTGGAAGTTATTTGAAGAAAATTTGCTAATATTTGTAATTTGAAAAAAACAAACGGTAGGGAAGAGGCGGAAGGTTTAATGGAGAAATCAGTAGGATTCTAAGACAGTTGTTGCCATTGTCAACGTGGCATACTGATAAGGGTCTTTTCATCACAACGTAGAATTATCCAAAAATTTACCGTCCACCGACGATTTAGTACAAATTGAACATTTTCTATTGCTTTTGCTCTTTAGCTATTTTATTACGAATCTTTTATTTCGGTCGAGTCGTGCGTTCTTTGTCCGGTCAACTGCGTTTGACGAGTATATACATCGAGCAAAAAATTCATTTCGGTGCGTTTGACGTGTATACTCGTCGTCGCTTGTATTTATTCACGCTCTCCGTGACCTAACCCCATGAGAGATTTCTAAAACTAAATAGCGCAGTTAACCGGTTATAATGTAAAATATCGAACGAGGAGAGATTCGATAGAGTTCTTCGATAACTTTGACAGAATAAGTGTCTTAATACTTATGATCATTAGTGTACATGACGCTAAATAACTATATCGTACGACATATTTATTATATGAAAGAAAGCAAAAGAATAGCAAGAAATATGGCTCGAAAAATCGAAAAGTTTTCCAGTGGAACCGCGAGCGCGTATCCTGCGTTATAACGTAATGAGAAATCTAAAATTCCACCAAGTGAAATGTTTTTTTTTTTTTTTTGTTTTGTTTTTATGTTCTCTGTTCTCTCTGGTCGTTCACGTAGTATATTTCGGTGGCAACGACAAACTGATTACCAACAGTGTCCCAAGCGCGGCCTTGGAACTCCCAAAAGTCATACTCGTAAAAAAAGACTATTGTACACCGCGGACTTCCGGGTTATTTATACGAGTTATCTCTTCTCTGAAACCACGAACTGCGTTTGCTGCAACGTTTCGCGCCGCCCATGACTTATGAGCGATGATAATTCCACAAGCTTGAATGCACACCTTCTCCTTGCTACTTTTGCCCCTGCGATTCTCCTTTCTTCCCTTATCAATGAATTATTCCCACTTTCGAATAAACAATTAACTTTCGAAGCAACTTTTCTACGTTGAAACGCAGTCGCCAGCGTCCTCGTGGATATCTCTTTTCTTTTTCCTCGTCCCTCCGAGGATAAAGTTGATATTCGCGAATTGCCGATGCTTTTGCAATCGAAAGAAGTAGTTTAGGACGATGATTGGTCCGTAGGAACGGATCTGTAGATGTTTTCAAGTTTCTGGAGCTTCAGTTTTTTAGTTGTGCAACTTTCATTTATTGGCTTTTTGGCTGAAGAGTTTATCGATATTCGCGAATTGCGGAAGCTTTTGAATTTTGCAAGAGCTTAGGATGATAATCGGTCTGTTGTTGGGCATATGCCCCAGTCTGTGACGCGGATGTTGGATTCTTCAAGTTTCTGCAGCTTCTCCTATCTCTCTGTGATTCTTCTTTGTTAGCGTAATACGAGAGTCATATATTATGGAGTGGATTTTTACGCAAATTATAATTAGCAATATTGAGAAATAGAGGAAATACTTAGACCTTATTTTAATATTACTTCAAGTTGTTTTAATTCGTTTAATTTTTCCTTTCAATATTTCCTTCAGTTTCGATAATCCCTTTTCTTAAAAAGAAAACACTCCAGTCAATTAATTACCGATCTACAAATCCTTCCAACCCTCGACTTGACATTTCAACTCCGTCCTCTCTGATACAATTATCATCTCAACTTCGAACAACTCTTCACTCATCCACAAAGAGTACAAAAATTCCAGGAGACAAATTCCGCGATTCGTTCACCTTTGCTGTAATGACATTTAATTAATTTCTATTAATTATTTTAATGTAATTAAATTTAATTAATTCCTCCAATAGGGTTCCTCGACAGCTTGCATAAAGAAATTCTTTGATTTCCAATTTCTTTTCGCATCTCTTCTTGCCTCGTCGATTGCCGCAACGAAAGAATATTTTGACGACAAATATTAGATTGAACATTCATATATACTGGATACATAATCATAACATTGGATACATAGCCCGAAATCACAGCGCAGAAACGATTGGAACTTAGGCTCGACCAATTTGGCTACTCGCATCCAGGTGATCCAAGCTTTTCTACAGCTCTCTTCTTTTATTATAGTCCCGAAAATCTAGTGGCGTAATTCCAGCCAATACAGAGGCTAATGGAGGTGCACATTGAAATTTCATGGGATTTCGGGCGATCGAGCGGAACGAACTTAGATACACGACGGTGGCACGGTAAGCGTGCTTTCGACCCTTTCTGCTACACGGATGGATATAATACGAGAAAGGGTGGAAAAGAGCCGCGACGGTCCCATGGGAGCCATACCCCGGTGATATTGGCTCCCATAGCCCATTCCTGCGCATAGGAGACCGAACCACCTTGGGCCAGCTGGTCGAGGAAAACTGGCCAAAATTCAAATTTCCCACCGGAGTATGCGCAACTTTAAGCGTAACTTGTACGAAACAACCACCGATATCCCCACGCCCTTCTTTTCTTCTCTGCATTCGCGATCGGATACTTCTATTTTTTATTCTTTTTCTTTTTCCTTTTTCTTTTCTCTGTGTTACACCGTGTATCGATCATAGTTAGAACAAAAGGACAGGGATAAAGGATGGTTTGAAAGATTTTTATTCAGTTGAGATTATATGGATAGGCGAGAGGACTTTGTAAATATATGCGTATTGTACAAGAATCCTGAGAAGCGGGGATGAACAATGGTCGAAGATCTTTGAGGCAAATTTTATTGTACCGTTGATATTGGTTTGCTTTTAATTCGACGTCGGTACTCTTCAAAGAATCTAATTTATCGAGTATGGAAAGGCGTACACGTAGTAGAAATTGCGAGTTTGCAATTTACGTACTTTTTAGGTAAATTGGACTATGGAATTTACAGCAATTCTTTTAAACGTTTCGACATTTGGAATTGGTGAATCAGTTTATGAATTAGCTTTGTAATATGTATGGACATGTGGAATGTGTGAATTACCTAGTTTATGACCTAACTATAATTTTTATGGACATTTGGAATTTGTGAATTACCTAGTTTTATGAACTACCTGTATAATTTTTATGGACATTTGGAATTTGTAAATTACCTAGTTTATGAACTAACTGTACAATTTTTATGGACATTTGGAATTTATAGATTATCTAGTTTATGAACTAACTGTATAATTTTTATGGACATTTGGAATTTATAGATTATCTAGTTTACGGACTAACTGTATAATTTTTATGGACCTCTGGAATTTGTGAATTAGTCTATCAATTATCTTCTTAATCTTCATGGACACTTGAAGTTTGTGGACTAGTTAGGTGAATTAGCTTTAGAATTTTTGTGAGCATTTGGTGTTTGTGAATTAATCTATCAATTATCTTCTTAATCTTCATGCACACTTGAAGTTTGTGGACTAGTTAGGTGAATTACCTTTACAATTTTTGTGGGCCTCTGGAATTTGTGAATTAGTTTGTCAACTATCTTCTTAATCTTCATGGACACTTAAAGTTTGTGGACTAGTTAGGTGAATTACCTTTACAATTTTTGTGGGCCTCTGGAATTTGTGAATTAGTTTGTCAATTATCTTCATAATCTTCTTGGGCACTTGAAGTTTGTGGACTAGTTAGGTGAATCAGCTTTACAATTTTTGTGGGTATTTGGTGTTTGTGAATTAGTCTATCAATTATCTTCTTAATCTTCATGGACACTTGAAGTTTGTGGATTAGTTAGGTGAATTACCTTTACAATTTTTGCGGGCCTCTGGAATTTGTGAATTAGTTTGTCAACTATCTTCATAATCTTCTTGAGCACTTGAAGTTTGTGGACTAGTTAGGTGAATTAGCTTTACAATTTTTGTAGATATTTGGTGTTTGTGAATTAGTCTATCAATTATCTTCTTAATCTTCATAGACACTTAAAGTTTGTGGACTAGTTAGGTGAATTACCTTTACAATTTTTGTGGGCCTCTGGAATTTGTGAATTAGTTTGTCAACTATCTTCATAATCTTCTTGAGCACTTGAAGTTTGTGGACTAGTTAGGTGAATTAGCTTTACAATTTTTGTGGATATTTGGTGTTTGTGAATTAGTCTATTAATTATCTTCTTAATCTTCATAGACACTTAAAGTTTGTGGACTAGTTAGGTGAATTACCTTTACAATTTTTGTGGGCCTCTGGAATTTGTGAATTAGTTTGCCAACTATCTTCATAATCTTCTTGGGCACTTGAAGTTTGTGGACTAGTTAGGTGAATTAGCTTTACAATTTTTGTGGATATTTGGTGTTTGTGAATTAGTCTATTAATTATCTTCTTAATCTTCATGGACACATGAAGTTTGTGGATTAGTTAGGTCAATTACCTTTACAATTTTTGTGGACATTTGATGTTTGTGAATTAGTCTATCAATTATCTTCTTAATCTTCATGGACACTTGAAGTTTGTGGACTAGCTAGGTGAATTAGCTTTACAATTTTTGTGAATATTTGGTGTTTGTGAATTTGTCTATCAATTATCCTCTTAATCTTCTTGGGCACTTGAAGATTGTGGATTAATTAGGTGAATTACCTTTACAATTTTTGTTAGTATTTAGTGTTTATGAATTAGTTTATGAATTACCTGTACAATATTTCAATGTTTTATTGTGCAAGCTTCCGATTCTGGTGAACCAAATTCATCGAAAAATATCGATGTCGAATTGAAAGTAACAATTGTCTACAAATCTCACGCGCTTGGGAAATTGAATTATTTGAAAAATATAGAGTGGAAACTAAAAATCGTTAAAAAGGAAACATTCTGTTTCAGAGTACGCACAAGAAGGAAGGCCATCGTCAGTTCAAGGACTAGATCTGGAGAATCAGAACAGCCTCGACAGCGGTGAGTCTTAAAGTTTCACGTATAATTGTTCTCACTCTTATCAAACGTATCTGATTTTTTACGTAAAATTTTGACACGATCGGCGGTCGATGAAAGATAGGACGAAAGAGAGGGTAATGCAGAGATTCTTAAACAGTCTCGTGACCCATAAAAATCTCAGAGAACTCGAGGAGATTCTAACAAGCAGAAAGCTACGGCGATAAAGAGGGTAGCCTCCCTTTTCTGTTTCTCGCTTTCGTTTTTCTCGGGTCGAGGGGGTGAATTTTTTAGACGGACATCGGCTCGTAGGATCCCCCTGCATTCTTCCGCCCTACGATTTCAGACGAAAATTAGGGTTAAACTGGTGACACGATGAAACGATGTGAACCGTTTTAAATTTCATGGAAGTCGTATCTCTCTTTGTTTATCGTCACGATATAGATTTCAAATATTAAATAACGTAGGTAAAAGAAAAAGAAGATAAGAAATTGTACGTTTGGCATTCAATAGAATTTTTGTACAACTAATAAGTATTTTATTAAGTGGAATATAGGGATTGAGAATTTGAAGGAAATTAGGATCTAAAGTTAGTCCCGAATTAATTATGCAATTTTGAATCTTTTACCTGACAACTCTGTGATTTTTGTCCTTTTTTTTTTAGTATTATTTATAGAATATTCAAATCTTTTTACTCGCAATTGTAGGAATTTTAACGTATCAACGTTCAACATCGTCGTACGAGATTCGCTATTATACTTACAATTCCTAAAATTATCCCAAAACCGAGGTATTCCAAATTTAAAATCTCCCAACTCGAACAGACTCGAAACTTTCAATTTCAGATTCCGCGGTTCGTTCGTATTCGTTCTTTCGCAGTTTTATAATCCACGTCGCAGTTTCTCGATCTAGAAAAAGTCAAGTTGAACGAATCTGTAATCTGTTATCGTTGAACGTATTGCCGACACCCTACGCATTCTAATTCACAAGTTTTGTAGTTTCCTACTATCCGACTTTCACCAGCTCCAACCTTGAACTTCCGCTTTTATTCCGCCGCGTTTCAATGTTGCTCCTTGCGCGTAATATCAATCGGATGCTGTAAACGTTGGATGCGATCTTCTGATAGCAGGTGTAAGGGTTTTTATCAGACTCGAGGGACTAACTGCAAAATTTCCTGCAGATTTGGTTTATACTGGCACGAGTTTCCACGAATTCGACGTGCATACGCTTACGTAATTCGATTACATGCAGAGTAACAGAGGACCCAGTTCGGTTTGACTCGGTTTTACTCGACCAATCTCCCAAGTCCATTACCAGCTTGCAGGAATATTGTCACAGACACAATTAACTATTTCGTCTGATTGATTTGGAACAGTGATTTATAAACGCCGGAATACGTGACGTTGTAATAGCAATTCAAGTTGTTTAATTGTTACCAGCGAACAAATTAAATCTGATTTAACGTTGCCTGCGGATAATAATTATAGGCGATAGTATTTACGATTTTTTTATCTCTGTGAGTAACACGTAGTTGGTAGGTTTTATCTTCTATTTATGATGGAACTATTCATATTTAAGTATTTAATACTTTGTGTGTGAATTAGGTTGTTGGTAGATAGCTTGGTAGATCGATTTTTCTTTAGAAAGTTACTTTGGCTACGAAAGGGTGTCGAGTGGTGAAAAATCACGAACGCGAATGAAAGTTTCTTATGAGAGAATAAAATACCTATTTGATAAATACCTTTTTAAACAAACTCGTTAAATCATCTACGGCCAGGAAAAGAAAGAGGACGAAGAGAGAAAAATTGTTTGTCAGGTTCCAACTTATCCAATCGTCAAATAAAACATTAACGTAGAGGAACGAGTACCTCCGTAATGAGGATTAAAACACCCTGTACACCATTCAACCGAGCATATCAAATAATTCCCCTGGAGAAGAAATAAACGGAACATTTCTCAACACACTTATATTTAACAAATTCGCTCTGACGATTGCAACGAATGGTCTAAAGCGCTTTTTATAGCACCAAATTATTCTGTTCAAAAATTCTCAAAACAAGTAGCACAAGAAACACAGTAATCTTAAATTAATCCCGCGCAAACTGGAATAAAGAAACGAATTTGTCAGAAACAATTGTCCTCAAAGAATTTGGAAAATTTTTACGAAAATCAAGATAAAGGGACGAAAATCGCGGGCAAAGGATTCGCGTAAAAAGAAAGATTGGAAGAAGGTAAAACAACTTTTTGGACGCGTTTCTACGACGCACGGAGGAAAGTTTGATGCAGAGGGTGGCAGAATCCGCAGCTTTTCGGCGAGGACACGCGAAACGAGAGGCTGTGTGCCACTAAAGGGACACATTTATGTCTTCCCAGGAGTGCGTTAGCTAGCCGGGGATAGCCGCCGCCGGCCAAAGGCAAAACCATCCCCTTGCCTCCTCTTCGAGCCTTATTCACGGGCCAGCACTCTCTGTCTCTCCTCTATCCCGCAGCAACTTCCTCTTCAAACCAACGAAACTAAAGCTGGAATCTCTGTGTGTTGCTCTGGACGGTAATCGAATCACCGTGGTCGCATCACGATTCCGCGGAAACTCGTTCGTCGACGTCGAACCCGCAATTTCGATTACGCCCTCGAGAAGTGCCGTCGTGTTTGCTCGCCCGGCAAACAACTGCACCGTTTTCCGCCGCCATCGCCGCCGCTTCTTCCATTAAAAACGCGTCCAATTTTGTCCAGAATTGCTCCGCGTTCGATCTATCATCACCGTCCACGTTTCCATTTTACGGGGCTCCGTTTCTATTTTCCTCTCTCTCTCTCTCTCTCTCTCTCTCTCTCTCTCTATCTCTGTCTCTATCTTTCTTTTTGGAGGAGGAAAAGGAGGTGGAGGATGATACAGGATTTGGAGTTTCAAGGTTGGAAGATCGATAAGACGGTTCGAGGACACAGTGGTTTGATTTACCTTGTTTCTCTTGCCTTTAGTAACTTCAGTTCTAGGGGTTAGTTTCTATCGATCATTCTTTATGTAAAACACATATTGATATTGACGTTACTAACGTTTCGAAGTTTAATTCGAAATTGTTCGTCGTTGTTTGGTTTTTGTTCGTCCGACTCTATGTAAATTCTTATATCATCGAAAATGAAGAAATTGATTAATCGGATTGTATAAAGTTAAAGGAACGAAAGAAATAACGACGAATGTGGAATTTTCAATTAAATTTTGAAACAGGTTGTTTGACCGGGACTCGCAAGGTTAGTGTTAATAGACAGAAAAATACGACGATCTTGAAGAAACTGTTAAAATGACCTTCGCCTTAAAACCACCTTTCTTATCGTTAAATGTACACCTTAAAATCATGTACGTCCTATTTGGTCGTTTTTCTTACTGGTGTTTGTGGATTAGTCTATCAATTACCTTCTGAATCTTTATGAACACTTGAAGTTTGTGGACTAGTTAGGTGAATTAGCTTTACAATTTTTGTGGATATTTGGTGTTTGTGAATTAGTCTATTAATTATCTTCTTAATCTTCATGGACACATGAAGTTTGTGGACTAGTTAGGTCAATTACCTTTACAATTTTTGTGGACATTTGATGTTTGTGAATTAGTCTATCAATTACCTTCTTAATCTTTATGAATACTTGGAGTTTGTGGACTAGTTAGGTGAATTAGATTTACAATTTTTGTGGTTTTTTGGTGTTTGTGAATTAGTCTATCAATTATCTTCTTAATCTTCTTGGGCACTTGAAGTTTGTGGATTAATTAGGTGAATTACCTTTACAATTTTTGTGGGTATTTGGTGTTTATGAATTAGTTTATGAATTACCTGTACAATATTTCAATGATCTTGAAGAAATTGTTAAAATGACCTTTGCCTTAAAACCACCTTTTTTATCGTTAAATGTACACCTTAAAATCATGTACGTCCTATTTGGTCGCTTTTCTTACTGGTGTTTGTGGATTAGTCTATCAATTACCTTCTTAATCTTTATGACCACTTGGAGTTTGTGGATTAATTAGGTGAATTAGCTTTACAATTTTTGTGGATATTTGGTGTTTGTGAATTAGTCTATCAATTATCCTCTTAATCTTCATGGACACTTGAAGTTTGTGGACTAGTTAGGTGAATTAGCTTTACAATTTTTGTGGGTTTTTGGTGTTTGTGAATTAGTCTATCAATTATCTTCTTAATCTTCATGGACACTTGAAGTTTGTGGATTAATTAGGTGAATTAGCTTCACAATTTTTGTGGGTTTTTGGTGTTTGTGAATTAGTCTATCAATTATCTTCTTAATCTTCATGGACACTTGAAGTTTGTGGACTAGTTAGGTGAATTAGCTTTACAATTTTTGTGGGTTTTTGGTGTTTGTGAATTAGTCTATCAATTATCTTCTTAATCTTCTTGGGCACTTGAAGTTTGTGGACTAGTTAGGTGAATTAGCTTTACAATTTTTGTGGTTTTTTGGTGTTTGTGAATTAGTCTATCAATTATCTTCTTAATCTTCATGGACAATTGAAGTTTGTGGACTAGTTAGGTGAATTAGCTTTACAATTTTTGTGGGTTTTTGGTGTTTGTGAATTAGTCTATCAATTATCTTCTTAATCTTCATGGACACTTGAAGTTTGTGGATTAATTAGGTGAATTAGCTTTACAATTTTTGTGGGCATTTGGTGTTTATGAATTAGTTTATGAATTACCTGTACAATATTTCAATGATCTTGAAGAAACTGTTAAAATGACCTTCGCCTTAAAACCACCTTTTTATCGTTAAATGTACACCTTAAAATCATGTACGTCCTATTTGGTCGTTTTTCTTACTTTCAACAGTAACAGAAATAATTTAGGTGCTCGAGTTAAAATTAACACTCTGTATAGGAGAAAAATGATTCCTCTTTCAGCGTTTTAATGGAAGTAGAAAATACTTGAGGGCCGGGACGTTGCGTGGAATTGTTCAGAATTGCTTCACGTTTCGTTGGCCTGCCTCTCACGTTTAACAAGATAGCCATTTAGATTCCGAGGGTGGTTTCTTCAGACTCGTGCTTTCCTATGAGAAATTGATTCTCTGTCTACACAGATGCAAAATATAGATTACGAACAAGATACAAAACGAAACTTAGGAAAATTGACATTCGCAGATTGCGAGTAAACACGGAGAATGGTCCGAGCTTCGCAGAACGGTTTGGCGTGGTTTGAGAAAGATTTAAGAAGAGAATACTTCGATCTGGTATCTCGAACTTGGACAAATCGAGATTTTCAAGAATTTTGAGATAATGGTTGGCTTCGACACGTTGGTTGGTCTTCTTGTTTGAGCGGACAGTTATTTTCTCAACGGATGGTACAAAAATAGAAAGTTTTTTTTTATTTATTTATTTACATTTTACAATTTGTCGAGTAGGACATTTGATAAAATATTATAACTTAGTGATATAGTAATATAACATGTGGATGGCTACCCGCAGTGGGATACCATCTTCGAATAAAATAGAAAGTGAAAGATTTCACTACGATTTTTACGTTTGATAGAAAACGTACTTCGATTTACCTTCTCAGGCTTCGATAATTCTGAATTTTCTAATTTTCCGCTGGAAACAAAAATTAATTCTACATCCAAGCGACCATCTTCAAACTCGTAAGCAACTCCTAATCCCATAGATATGTCGTATCTTGCCGAACGTCCGGCCAGTCAGTCACCCAATCCAACCCTCCACCTCCTCTCAATTTTTTTCTTTCTCTTTCCTTTTATACCCCAGAGACCCATTGCAAGTTTAAGCTGGTCGCATTACGAGCGTTCGACTCGGTTTCTCTCGGTTCAGCGTATCGCTCCAAGCTGCTCCCTTCTTTCCACTCTTAATTTAACCCTCCTGTTGGTAGTAACCCACCCCCTTCCACTCTTGTCCTGGAAACCGCCCTTTGGAATTCATTTCGGATGTTTATCCGCGCCCCGGATGGACAGTCGATCCTCACGATCGTCGGATTAACTTACTCCGACTGCAATTCCAGCATTTTGGGGATGTCTAAGGCGAAGGGGTTGGATCGACAACAAAAAGAGTTAGTCGCTCGTGATTAATCGACCTCCGTGTGTCGCTCGGTTTACACTTCGCTACGGGGTTTTAACGCGAACGTGCCTCGTTCGTAACATTTCTATCCTCCTTTCTTCTTTTTACCAGCTTCATTGCCTCGTTACGTTTCGTATTACTTTCATAGCGCTGCAACGTGGATTTCTATGCGTTTACGGGAAATTAGAAAGCGCGGAGTTTGCCACGCGGCATGTGTAGTCTCGAACGATGAAAAAGGAAAATGCAGGAAGTATCAATCATTGCGAGAAAGTGCAGTAGGAAATTAATATGAGAAGATTGAAACGATAGCGATGATTATAAAAAATTGATGGACCATTAATATGGAAAAATGTGTACAGAATTGAATTATTCTCAGAAATTGAAAAAAAAAGATTGCTATTAAAAATTCATGGGAGATTCATATGGCAAGACGCAGACAATATTAATTATTATCAGAGATGGATACAATGTTAATTATTATCAAAACCTGATAAAACGTTGATACGAGAAAATTGATAAAATATTAGAAATACAGGGTGGTTGGTAACTGGTGGTACAAGCGGAGAGGGGGTGATTCTACGCGAAAAAACAAGTCGAAAATATAGAATACAAATTTTTCGTTTGAGGCTTTATTTTCGAGAAAATCGACTTTGAATTTTCGTTCGGTACGCCTGCACTTTATCACGTCTCGTTATAACGGACCCCACTGTAGATTTTTAGAAAAATTAAAAAGAAAATTAAAAAAATAACGTCAATCGAGACAACGATCTACAGTGAGATCCGTTATAACGAGACGTGATAAAGTGCAGGCGTACCGAGCGAAAATTCAAAGTCGATTTTCTCGAAAACAAAGCCTCAAACGAAAAATTTGTATTCTATATTTTCGACTTGTTTTTTCGCGTAGAATCACCCCCTCTCCGCTTGTACCACCAGTTACCAACCACCCTGTATAATGTTTTCCAGGTTCCATTTTTTTAATCATATTCTCAGAAATGATACTGACAACTAAAATTCTGTGACATACCGGAAAATAATATATACAGTGGCTCGCGATAATACTCCGAATACTCGCGGGAACTTCTTATGTATATATTATACAAAAAATTTTGAAATTTGATTATCATCGTAACGAGACACGATTACATGGCGATTAGGTTGATAAAATTTGAAACAGAGACGAGAACGTGTACGGTGGTTGCATTCTTTAGCTATCAAATTAATAACAAAATCAGTCAAATTAAAAAATTCGTCCCTTCAGGGACGAACTTCGAGTTTGGTCTCTGTAGATGTGTCGCATAGAGTTTTGTCCGTCTAGTCTTGACCATGTCTGTAGATTAACTAAGCTACAACAGCCTCGATAGACACGTTGAAAATTTAAAGCTGGTCTGTCTTTGGACACCAAGAAGCCTTCAACTTGCTTATTCATTATTACTTTGTAACGCGTCTTCTGCGTCGTAAACCGCTCAGGCAACTAAATAACCAAATAAATAATAATCTATCGTTAATACGATCATGCATTCTACCTGATAAATCCTGAAGAAAACGAATAAAAAGATCCTAACGAAGATCTACATTTTCCTATTTTCCATGTTGCTCGACACACGACGAAAAGGGAAAATTATATTTCGAAGACCGTTGAAATGCCTAGGAAAAAGTTCCATTAAGAACCAAAGCCAGCAAAATATTGAGTAAAGAGTCGAGAATAGTTGGAAAGGAGAAATTTCTGCGAAACGTAAAATTCTTACGGGGAACCGGCGCTTCCTTGTCTTCGAAGCTTTCATCCAAAATCTAATTGACGTGGAGTGTGAGCTCGCGTCAATCGTCGATCTCCCCAAAACTGGGAAATAAAAATGGAAAACTGGTGTTCTCATCGGCCACGTAAATACCAAAATTCGCCGCAATTCGTCTGGAATTCGGTAGAAGATCGTAGCGGATATAAAAAGTATGGAAACGGAAGCGTCAGAGAATTGGTAGAGAAATAATCGGTGAGACAGAGTTGCTGGGCGGAAATTGTTTTGTCGAGGATGAAATTTGGTGTTCCGGATCGCGGTTAAAGTCGACGGTAATTAGCCAGGACGGACGTGGACATGGACGAGCACTTTAAATGTCCGCCAGCCCATCGTCCTCCCCGCTGTTTAATTCGTTTATTATTCGATAAAGTTCTGACAGCCGGTTGGACCGGTGTCACCAAGCTTACCTGCCTGATCAACATCTCATGCCGGCGAAAGCTTGACGAAGCTCCACTTCCTCTATCGCGTTCTCTTTATTTAACCCCTCTTCGCTCCTTGATTGTCGGCTTGACGCACGTTTTAGCCAATTCTGATATGTTAAATAAATACCCTTCTTCTCCTTTTTATTATCCTCGTTAAGCTGTTTAATTGATATCACGCGAAATGGTAATTTACCAAGTGTCCAGTTCGAGGTATTTTAATGAGAATAATTGGCATAGAGTTACCAGGCCCAGTGAAATTATTAGTTGGTCATTTTTCGTAGAAACGGCGATGGTCATTTTTTTGTAAAAATAGCAGAACGTGACGCCGAGTGGAAAATTGTTCAGTCTCCTCTTTGAGATATTTTATTAGAAATGATCAGTATGGAGTTACGTGAATGAGCGAGGTCGTTGGTTGGACATTTTTTTCTAGAAATTATCTGTGCAGTGGAAATGTTGATCTTTTCGTTTGGTTGTATCTTTATCTTAGTTGTCGGTGGTTAAACGTAAATCTGGAGAGAAAATGAAGTTTTTTAATCGAGGCGGTACGAGGTGGAAACGTATAAAGTTTCTGGCATTCCAATAAGACGTTAGAATTTAGCTTGTAAGGTATAATTGTAAGGCTGGATCTAATGAAATATTGCCGAGAGTGGTAAAGTCACGTGTTACTTTGAAAGGAAATTAGGAGTAGGCGTTTTTTTACGGAGTACGACTAATTGAAAGTGAACAAATTACGTGGTTATATTTATTGATTAGTTTCTGGGGTGTATTATATTACAGCTATGTATATCGCAGTAATATGTTTCAATTTATCTCTGTAATTTGTATCTGTATAAATTCTTTTATTATTTAGATCGGTTTTATTTTCCACGGTCGTTGGATATTGTTTATAATTACACTGAAACTTCTAAATTCTCGATATGCATTTGTAATTCCCTCTTTTAGAACAGTCTTAGCAGCTCTCTGATTTACCGGCCAACGGTAACCGTGTAATCGGACTTGTAGTTTATTCATTTTCCATAGCGCTGTACTCCACTAATCGTCATTTCGCCTGCGTAAATATTCAAATTCAAGAATTAAGAAGAAAATAGATTCTACTTTTTAGAATTCCCATCGTCAAATGAAGAGACAGCTTTGATACAAACGGAATTGGCTAACAATACATTGAATTTTAAAAATGCTCCTCTAAGACAAGCTTCTTCTAAGGTAAGACATATAACTTACTATGTTCTTCACGCATAACCTTCAATTTTAAACAATCTCCTTTTAAAAAAAGATTGTTCTCGCAAGAAATTAGTTACCGATATATTGAATTTAAAAATCGCTGCTCTATAAACGATAGAACATATGATTTACCATGTCGTTGACCTGTGGCCTTCGATTTTAAACAAATTCTTAAAAAAAAGACAATCTAATTTAAAGAAAACAGTGCCACCGTTCTATAACCTATATCGTAATCAATAATTAATGGCCGTCCACTTCCTATACGAATGCAGATATACAGAAACACAAAGACAGAGGCGTTAAGATTTCCTGGGGAAAATAAATATGTAATAACCCCATATTCGGTGCGACGTTAAACACAAATTTGAAAAAGGAACAGATATACCGAATTAAAGAATTGCTTCTCTGTGGAAGATGCAAGAGATATCAGCATATAACGAAGCATACGAGAGAAGAGCATAACCTAGCTTACGATATCTTTGACCTACTAATCTCCAGTCTTTCTATTCTTCTTTTTGTTTTTTTTTTTTTTTTTTTTTTTTGAAGGAAATCTCTGAAAGAGAAAACGAAGGAAAAGAAACTCCATAAAATATGAACCACAAGCGCCATGCACCCATTACGTATCCAACACGCCAGTCCTCTAATCTTCATCGAGCAAATTGACAGCCTCCGTTGCACTCGTTTCCTTTCGCTTGGAGGAGCTCCTTGTTTCACAGCTTCCGGTCCCTGGTGCTAATAAAATAATAAATACACGGCGCGCCGCTGGGGTCGATGGTGTTTCACACCTGCTAGCTAGATCGATGCCTTCTTCCTCTTTTATTATTTTTTCGCCTTGTTTTCCTTCTTCTTTTTTTACTCAACTAACCCCCCATCAGGGCCGTAGCGCCGACTTTACACCCCCTTACAATGCCTCGGCGTACATTACATACAAGCCGGTTATTTCTCCGGGGAGTTTTCTCGCGTGAATACCGCGAAACCACGCACAGCAAGGTAACACGCGCGCACACACCAACGTTTTAGCGTTAGACCACGCGGAAATTTCTCTGGTAAGTTCTACCTCTTTTTCCCACCTGCTAAAATTATCGGCTAAACGGAATCGCGATTTTACGGTATTTTTTCGTTTTGCAGATTAGTTTCTACGGAACTATGCGATTACGTGGTGTTTTATGGGCGGCCAGACTTTTTCTTCCCTTTTTGGCAGCAATCTTCGTGTAACCGAGAGGCAAATTGATTTACATGCCTGTTACTTCTGTCCTACGCTATCTCAAGTTCTCGCTAGAGAGATGAATATATTTAACGATCGTTGTTAACGTTAAATGTCAGAGGAACGAAATTTGTCTAATTGATCGGGCAAATTTGGAAATTGGAAATTTATTTGGAAACGTTCTCTGGATCGATACGAATATTGTACGTTGCGTCGTATTTTTCTTATATTAAAAATATTCGTTCAACCTTCCTATACTGGCAGAAATTAATCGGGAATTTAATTTACCAAGCTTCGTTTATCGCAACATTTAACGCGATTCAACGATCTTTCGTTATTGAAACTCTCTACTAATTTAGTCAGGCAATAATTTAGTAATGCAGTGGAATTACAATTTCTTTATTTTATTCAGAGTTTGTAAATTCCTTTTGAAATTTTGAATATGCACTTTTATATCGCTTTAAATCGTTTCCTGAATTTTTTCATTCAACGTTCAAATGATTAGACGTCTTCAAGTTATCCCTCGAATTTCTAGATTGAACTCTTGAATTGGTTCTACATTTTCTTATGAAATGAAAGTATGGTCTGTCGCAGAGTATTTTTCATACGTAATAACATACGTTCATTGAGAAAACTTTAATAATCGTAAAAAGATTCACGATACCACGTTCATGATTTTCAGACTTATTCGGTGAAGCACACGATCTTTCTATGACTACGATGTAGGCTGGATGAAGCGATAACCAGGGTCGTCGAAGACGACGCGATAACGCGAAATCGGCGACGAGGTCTGGACCAGCGAAAAGTTTCCGGCGCCATAAGGATCGCACGCCTCGGGCCGGTCAGGGTGAAACTTTTCGCCTAAATTCCCCCGGGTGCCATGAGAAAGCATCAGTCCCACCATCGTCGGGGAGAGTACAACGCCCCTGAAGTGCAAAACGTCCTGCTACCAGTCACCATCTCCGCGTCAAATAAAACAACCGACAAACAATCGTCAAATAATAGCATCCAGAGAAATAATACAATAACAGAATAATGGAATAGTAATAACGCAGAAAAAGTAGTACATCGATAGAATAATAGATGGATACTAACATTGAAAAGTAAAACGATAGAAGTAGAATGCAATATTTAATAATAGCGCATAAAAATTTCCTTCTTTCTATTGTTAATCCATTTAGAACTAGGAATTCGTATATTTTATTTGCAATTTTTCTTTTTTTTTTTTTTTTAATATTCTTTGCTTTGCTAGAATTCGAGGGCTTTTCTTTTCTAATTTTTCCGATCTCTTCCTTTCTGCTCGTAATGTCTTCTAGTAATAATTTGTTGGAAATATAACGAAAGCAAATATATTATTATAAAATTCGATACAGGTAATAGTTGGGATGGGTGATTTTTGGTGTTTGATAAGAGTTTGGTGTTTGTTTGTATGGGCAGAAAGTTTGTACATGCAGATACATATACGTAGGCAGAAACTTTATATAGGAAATATTTTCTTTTTTATATTTATTTATATATATTATTATTATTTATATATATTTATATATATTTTGTATTTAATAAGATTGAGCAGAAAGGTCCTTTCTGCTGGTCTTTAAATATCAATAGGATAGTGATAGGACAGAAAAATAATATACCACAGAAATTCGTTCTCTTTATTTTTCACTCATTTAAAATCCATATATTTTAGTTGGAGTTTTGCATTTTTAAGATATTCTTCGCTTTGGTAGAAATATAGAGGGAGAAAAGGAAGTGTTTTATTTAAGAATTTGATACATATGTATAGTAATGGTTGATTTTTTATGGTCGATAGGACTCGAAAACGTAAAACTGGTTTAGTGAGAAACTTATATAGCCAACTATAAAAGAAATATTTTCTTTTTCTTATCCGATAGAATTTAGGAAATTGATCTCGCGAGAAGTTTGTGTCTTATTTATTTAAATAAGAAAATTGATCAAAGATAGATGTTTATCCGAATTAATTTCTTTTTTATATCTGATTGATAGATTACAGAAATCTAAAGGTATGCAATAATTGATAGGCAAAATTTGAAACTTAGTAATCCGCTTCTCTATTATATTTTTTACTATTTTTCAACGATTGATATCCAGAATTTGAAATTCAACAATTGCTATTCTGTTTACCCATCACATTTTCAACTTGACATTTTGTCAACAAATGTCAACTTAATTGACATTTAAAATTTGCAAGCAATTTTCTTGTATTTTACAGATCTTGTATTTTTCAAATTTTCAGAAAATCGCTTTCACACGACACCCTCTAAACAATCTTCTGCTTCTGATTTAATTATTATTCGGACTCTGAATATTGGCGAACTAGTCGTGCAACTTTGTATCTACTCATCGGCTTGAGAAACCAGATGAATTCCAAAAAGGTGCAATGGAAGTTACTTGGAGGCAGGAGCCAGTCACGATCCATTAATGTTTTTCATTGGTAGTATGTAGCGGTTTATTCGTAATCTTGTAGCATATATACCATACAGTCGACGATGCGTTAAAGGGAGCCAGGATTCTGCTGCCTCAGTAATTTTAATGCGAATCGATGTTGAAATCCTGTGTCTTATTGCGATCATTCCACCCGTTGCGTCGTGTCGAATCGATACGCTGTTTAATCCTGTATTTGATCGTTTGATTTCACTTCCATCTCTTTTCTCCCCTTCTGACAACACAGGCTTGCAACATTTTTCTTACCACGTTCCTATATTATTTATTACCATTATAAATTTCCCACTACACGAATTTTCCTATAATTTATATTCGATATTGGGATATGGATAGAAAATATTATAGAAATTGTTCATAAGAATAGAACGTTCTTGTTGAAGTTAAAGAAGTTTGTTTTATAAAGTTTGTAGAATATATTACCCTTTGGTAGGAAAAAATATTGCATCGTTTAGAATCGCATACCTAGCAGCTTTTTATCTTGCTGTCCAAAGTTCGCAAGATTTAATAATATTTTATAGATAACATACTCTACGTTATATTTTACAAATAATATTTTTTAGCTTCTGGATTTTCATTCTTTTAGAACACGAATTTTTTGTCCCTTTTTTCTTTTAATTTTTCTTGCATCTTCTAACAAGTCTGTCGAAAATTTTATTCTACTTCCAGTATTGGAATTTTGTATTCTTTTGTCCCATCGTCTTAACAATTTTTCAGTCAGTTTACGATAATAATAATAATAATAATAGAAGGTTAAAGTATTTAAAATTGAAGTACCGAGGTATTTATTCAAGGTATAATTTTGCAACAGAGAGTGAAAGGGATCCGAGTGCTTCAGAGTGCCAATTTCGACGAAAGGTATAAAAGACGATCGTTTGAGTCGATTGACTCACAATAGCCAGCTTTTCGCGTGGTATCTCGATTTGGAAAGCGGCCCAAACGTTTAATGAACATCGTTTCGAACTCGCGTGTTGTTCACGGCGTCGCATCGAGCCGATTGACCCATTTATATTCGATTACTCAGCCGACTTTCTTCTTCTCGTGGCTCAAAATACAGCCGGTGCACTTTGTTGCATCGTTAGAGCAACGTGGTCAACCCTTTCGCTATTACCAACTGTACTTCGTGTGACGAAAGCTATGGCAAAAATACCTTTCCACTTACTATCTTTTAATTTCTTTCGAGAAATTGCGAAAATATATATATTAACAGCGGAAACGAAGAAAATTGGATTCTACTTAATTTCACCATTGAATTTCGTTTCTTCTACCTTTTGCTTCCGGCGAGTTAATCGGCGCTTTCAGGAATATACAGGGTGTGGTCGAAAAACGCGTAAAGGCGGACACGACGTGATTCCTGGGGGGAGAAAAATTTGGAAATGTTTCTAAAGCAGTTTGTGGATAAAATTCTAATCGCAGAAAAATACAGCCTGAAATTTTCCTTAAGTTTCCATACGAACGTTTGCAACGATCGCACGAAAACGCAATGATATTTTATCACCAACTACTTGGCCTACTTCCCCATAAGGTGACTCGATCGATTACCAAGGAAAATGACGTTACGAAGCTATGAGGAAAATCGAGCGAGCCAGAAACTGTCAAAGCTTGAAAAAGGCTAAACGAAATAAAATCAGGAAACACCAAGTTCCGCGACGTCTTACTTTAAACGTCGAGGACGAGACAGATCTTCGAAAATCAACGTTTTTCCATCAAACACGGATAAGTTTGGAAAACAATGATTTCAGCCACGTATCCGTAAGGTTCGCGATAATTCCAATTACATAAAAAAAAAATTGCATTAAAAAAAACCATTGCATACGAACGTGACACAAAAATGATACAGATGTTGACCAATCTTTTAACACACACATATACATAGGGTAGACTTAAAATATTATTTTACGATTCTAAAATACTAAGAACGTTATTTCGCAGCTAGAAAATATTATTTTCCAGCTACGAAACATTTCAGATTAACGCTAATCTCACCAAGCCTGGTCTCAAAATTTAATTCGAAATTGCACGCTCGTTGTTATTTCTTTCACTGGTCTAACTTTCTGCAAGTTCTTTTATTAACAAAAATTGAGAAATTTATCGATCAGATAAGACAGGAATTTACATAAAATCAGATGATTAGTGTTAAATAGTAAAATTCTTGCACCATAGCTATCACGAAGAAAGAATAATTCGTAGAAAGAGATTAAATCAAAAAGAAAAAAGAAAAAAAAAATGGGATCTAGTGTAGAAAAGGCTTAGAAGCGACGAGTGTGTACAATGTATTTTAGCGGTGTGTTTATTAAACGACATAGGGATCTGTCTTTCGGGAATGGAGCACGCGTTATTTGCACGGCCGCGATTGCGACAAGGTAGCACGGTATAACAGGTAACGGCTCGCTTACGAATGCAAATGGGCTAAATTAATCCTAGCCGGAGCTGAGTGCTAGGTAATCATCATTAGCCGGGATTATTGTTTTCCCGGAGCTGCGCGTTTCCAGTCTCGGAAATTCTGCTCGTCCTGCCCGATCGTAATACACGGTCGAAGGAGAGGAAACCCTCGATGAAACCATTATCGGAAGTTATAGCCTTCGATCTTTGATACTTCGCGGGATACTTCTCGTAATTGCACCATGTTTCTATATGGTGAACACTTTTCGAACGAACGAGGCAGGTTAGAACGTTCGAAAGAGTTAATTAGGATATTAGAATAAGAGCAAATAATGAGATTAATGAATAGCAAGGAGCTATTGAGACGTGTGATGGAAGAGTTCGAAAACGAAGGAAAACTTGAACAATTGACTGTCGATGAATAGTTGGCAGACAAATATTTCGAGGAGCGAAGGGAGCCCGGCTGCGAGCTTGGCAGGAAAAGAAACGAACAAGAGAACAGAAACCGGATGTTACTATTATTGGAAATTTCATTCTGTGAGCGAAAGTAATATTTACTTTCGTTTTTCCTTGCTGAACAAATTTTTTTTTCATCTTAGAAAAATTCTATGCTGGAATAGATTCTACGATCTCTGTTTCATAGAATTTTTGACGAGATGGAATTTTACACGCCACGCATGTTAAACACATCACCTTGCGCATTGGTATATCGCTTAAATATGCTTGGACAAAATCGTATAAACCTTGCCCCAGTTTTTCGACTTAGAGTTAGCGCAAACGCTCGTTCAAAGCTTCGTGTCTTGAAATTCTATATTTTTCTCAAACGTTCGATTGATATAGTAGATTTGTTCGATCGTATAATCTTCGACCTGCAATCTCGTCGATTGTTCGCGTCACGAAGGGTAGCGTAACAACGTTCGGTTTCCACCTATTTCCATTTACATCTCACGATTCTATATTTTTCTTAAGTTAATTTAAATAAACACGTAATTAATTGCTTCGAATTTTCGATGATCGCAGGGTGCGAGCAAACTCTATTTTCTTGAAAATGAAGAACCTTCTGGCGCGTAGACTAACGTTCTTCTTACTGTTTGCTCGAGTCTAGCCATGGATATCAAACAAATTTGCAAAATTAGTTTTCTCGACAACTCAGCCTCGGACGACAAAATTTGATTCCATATTTTCTTCCTATCTGTTTTGCAAGAAATCACCTCGCGCGATTAAAAGATTTTATCACACAGTGTGTATACTCTTGCGTGGCCATGCACAGGAATGTGGCCGTGTTTACGGAAACACCGTACCTGCTTCGGGTAATCATCCGATATCACGTTCTTGTTTTTCAACGTGTGCTGTCGTGGCTTTTCTGACATCGCGTGTTCTTGCTAATTCTGTCGCGTTTACACTTTCCAGTTTTCCAATTACACCGTCTTTTCTCTCGATACTCGCGCGTCTACTGGTTTCATACCTACAAATTCCTACGATGAGAACTCGCTCGATCGAATATGTCAAAGAGTACGTTTTACACGAACGCTAATAAAATATGCCTGGGGAATATTGCAATACTTCGAATAACACAAAGTTTATTAGGATATTCGAACGACAAGGAGTTCCACTATAGTACTTTACTCCGCGTTTCCCTGCAACGAACGATCGAACCGCTGACCACCCTCGGTTCACTCTAGCTGAAAGCGTTCTAATTTCGTTCGTTATCAACGACGTCGATCGTGGATCGATGCAAGCAATCGGGATCAAGCGAAGGCGAAGCCAGCATATCACGAAACTCGTGGCGCACACAGTCTTCGCCAATGTATATAGCGTTCCCGTAAGCGGCGTCCTTCTCTCTGAAGGAGCCGAGGTGTAGGTCGGCAGATTTTATCGCACAAGAGATTCCTGTACGCGGTACGTCTGTCCGCGTCCGTCTCTCCGCGAGTCCGTTTTGTATTTCACTTGCCGCGACATGCGTCGCGTACAACGCCGGCTCGCCAGCTTTCAATGACGCCATCATACGCTAAAATTAAGAATTCTGCCGCGAGTTCAACTTCAGCGGATCCAGCTCGCACGGACAGGGGAGTCCGGAATTTCGATCGAGATAGATCGAGAGTAACGTCGCTATGACTATGGCGGATTTTGTAACGTCGCAGGGTCGCCAGGTTGCCGTTCGCTGAGAAATTCTGTCGTTATAGATACGGGAAGAAGCTTCTATATGTTACGTTACCCTTAACCAGTCAGCTGCTGCGGTCTGTTTGAAAACTGTGTACCTAAAATCGTGGCAAACTGTAAGCGATGACGAGTATACTCGTCAAGCACAGAGCGTGTGCGGCTGTTGTTATAACATAGAATTTAGTTATACCGAAATGCCTGTTCTATCTTTTCCTACGCATGACGAGTATACTCGTCGTAACATGAAATGTTGCCATTTCCTCATGACGAGTATACTCGTAACTCGAAACGTTGCCATTTCCTCATGACGAGTATACTCGTCGTAACACGAAATGTTGCCATTTCCTCATGACGAGTATACTCGTCATAACTCGAAACGTTGCCATTTCCTCATGACGAGTATACTCGTCGTAACACGAAACGTTGCCATTTCCTCGTGACGAGTATACTCGTCGTAACATGAAACGTTGCCATTTCCTCGTGACGAGTATACTCGTCGTAACACGAAATGTTGCCATTTCCTCATGACGAGTGTACTCGTCGAACCACGAAACATTGCCATTTCCTCATGACGAGTATACTCGTCGAACCACGAAACGTTGCCATTTCCTCATGACGAGTATACTCGTCGTAACACGAAACGTTGCCATTTCCTCATGACGAGTGTACTCGTCGAACCACGAAACGTTGCCATTTCCTTATGACGAGTATACTCGTCGTAACACGAAACGTTGCCATTTCCTCATGACGAGTATACTCGTCGTAACTCGAAATGTTGCCATTTCCTACGCATGACGAGTATACTCGCCGTAACACGAAATGTTGCCATTTCCTCATGACGAGTATACTCGTCAAAAACAGCTGACTGGTTAAACCATACGAATGTAACGTAGGATGTGATACGAATAAAGAGACAGGGACGCGTTACACGACAGGGAAAGGTAAAAATAGTAGAAAACGGCTAAACCGGTGGATGAAAGATTGCACGTAATCGTGCGGAAGTGAGTTGGCCAAGGGAAAGAGGAGGACACTGTCCCACACTATGCAATTCTCTTGGCGGAGAGAAAGGATTGCCGTTGAGGCGAGATTTGCGGTTTCCTTCACGATAATAGTAAAGGGGTATACGTATACACCTAACGTTCAACCGTACAATGCTCGAGAGGTTATATTGCACCTATACGAATGGCCCCTTAAACGCTTTGCAATACGCACCGGGCATTAACTTCGTGGAATTTTAATTTGAAATAGTCACCGGGAATATACATTCCCTTGGCGATCTTGGGAACAATTTTAAACGTCGTTTCTACGCGTAGAATAAAATGTTAAATATTATATATATATTTCTTTGTCATATAATTAAATTAAAAAATGTACAACTCGTGTTACATTAATACTATGTTATAATGGGAAACCATCTCGATGCGCGCATATCGCCGAGAAAAGTATTATCCGCGTAGAGCATGGTGAAACCTTCTGCTGTCATGCAACGATCGAGTTCTCGCTCGTTTTAAAAAGCCCCGGCTTCAACTTGTCTGTGGCTCGAGTCGAAAAGAGAAAAAAGCAATTCGAAACGAGCGTCGACAGACAACAACGGGAAAGGAACGGCCGAGGACACCCATTCGATTTTAAGGGGAGCAAGCATACTAGACACGATGGGAGAAGCCCAAGTAGAAGGAATGCCACGTGGGCTACTGTGGGAGCTGCCCCGAAGCGTAACGTCGGGTATAAATAAAGCCGTGTCCAATTAGTATTTGGCCACCGGTTCGGCACCAGATAAAATCTTCGTGTTCGACGATCACGAGAACGGGATCACCTTCTACGACGTGGTCATCACCGACCAGGAATCCACCTCGACGATGGATCTATTACCAACGCTGACTCTTCGCATTCTCATCTGGACTCTGGTATCCCTGTGGACGTTTTGCTCTGAATGACCCGATAGAATTTTTACTTGGAGGGCATTCGTACGCAATGTAAATGAGAATGTCGGGAAATGAATTTTCAATTTCTTTGTGTTTTTGTTTACTTTTAATTTATTTATTTGAATTCGTATCTAAATATCTAAATACTAAGAAATTATTAAATACCAAAACGTTGGACGCCAAAGAGTCAAACGAGATCCTCGTCTAAAATTCGTATTAAGAATCGGTGGCACGCGAATCCTCGAGCTCGTCCTGCGGATTTACAACGGTGGACGAGCATCTCCCCCGAGGGAGCGAATCTCGTCGTGGCGCGCGCCGTTTAATTGTCCGGGTCTTAAGCAATTGCGGTTTCAGGCCAGTTGAGACAAGGATCGAGGCAATTTGCCCTTTCGCCGTCGTGTTCCACGAGCACCGCACGACGTACAGAGATGAAGAGAAAGATGAAAAGAAAACGTCTCGCGTGCAATGGCGGCTCCGATGCACACGCGTGTCATGCGTGCATCGCGATAATCGACTTTGTACGCCCACGTGTTGACCGCAGAGAAACGCTTACGCTTAATTGAATTCGCGTTACAGGCTCGAGAGATCTTTCGTCTATGGGGTTTCGTATTGTTCGTTCTACGAATCGATAAAGTTAATTGGACGTTCCAAATAAATTAACAAAAATAAGCACGACGATGGATATATTAATTCGTGAATGTAGCGACGAAGAAAACGCAGTAGCGATGGATAGGGTGAATTTTCAGGGAAAGAATTTTTCAGACAGGGTTTCTCCACGAACGAACGTCGCAAAATGCACGTAAAGCTGAAAGGCAGGATTTTGCGAATGCAAAATGGGTTTTATACGGAAGAGATTTGCTAAAGTAGATTACATAAATTGGAAGATGATAACTTGATAGGTAATTTTTAGGAATGTAGAACTTTTTTGAGCAACTTGCGCGATGAAAGACGACTAGATACGTACACGGGGACGTTGAAAGGGGAATTTTTGAATGGAGAGGATTTTTCAAGAAACTTCTGCTACTGGAAAAATTTGTATATTTGTAGCTGCTGGAAGGGATGATTTTTAGGTGAGTTGGATTTTTCTAGCTGGAAGAAATTTGTTGATGTTGAAAGGGGTGAGTTCTAGGTGAATGGAACTTTTTCAGGAACTTTTGCAGAACATTTAGTAAACGAGTTTAACGATCGAGTGAACATTTTCGAGTGAAGTTTAGAAGAAAGGTCTTATGGTAACAAATGAGAAATTATTCTAAAATTCGCGTGAAATTCCAAAGAAATATTTATAATTAAAGAAATAGATACTATTTAATCTAATATTTTATTATTATTATTATTAATCTAATTTTCCTTATTAATTTAATTTCTACAATTATCAATTTAATATTTAATTAACATTTGATCTAATATCTACAATTTAATAAACACGATTCGTTTATCATCCATTGGAGAATTTTACGTGAACTGGAATGAACCTAGGAAGCAAGAGAAGGAGACAAAAAGAAAATCGTAAAGGAGAATTTAACAGACAAATAATGTCGTGACGCAACAAAAGTTTAAAAAAGAGGCAATTGTTCACCGTTAGTCCGTAAAAACGGTCGTGAAGTACTTTAATCGTGGTAAAAAATAACGCACGAGAGGGGTTGAAAAAGTTAGCGCGGATATTGCCGTATCGTCGTATAATTATCCGCTCGTAAACTGCTAACGAACACCTTGTACCAGTAAAAAGAGGATGTTCGCGTTATTAAAAGTTTGCATACGTGTGGTTTGCCGCTCTCTTTCTCTTTCCCCCCCTTCCATACTCATTCACCCAATTTTGCTTCGCTTTTCGCCAGTTTCTCTTTCCTGTATTTGTTCGTTCACCTTTTAGCGTTTCATTTTTCATCCCCCGTATACCGAAAGCATCCATTCGATTCCATTTCGTCAATTTCATCGTACGGAAATTAAATCATACTCCTGGAAAGAAATTTTACTTTTATAAATTTATATAATTTTACTTTTATAAAATTTCGTGCAACGCCTCGCAACTTTTATTCTTCAATTTTGTCCACGTCTTATTTTGCATTTCAATCCTACCATTTGCAACGATAGATGGACACAATTTTATTTTTATCTTGTTACTTTGAATTTTTTATAACGCTTCTCGGCTCTTATTTTTCCGCTCTTCCAGATATTATTTCCTAATTGATATTTCGCTGTTAATATTTATAACGTTATTTAACTTGCAATATGTTACGTTTCAATATCATAATTTTACGACATCCGCTAATAGACGATATTTTCAATCGCACCACGTAGAACGTGAATAATTGGAGGAAATTTATTTTTGCTAGCTCTCGTGAGATTTTTATTCTCGGCATTTTTCCAACCGAAATAACTTACTTCTTCGAACCTCATGAATTGAAAATGTTCTTTAAACGATGCGTTCACTGGAAACTTAATTATTCCACTGTATGGTATAATTCTATAAATCTACACGTGGTATTTCACAATTGTTGTTCTTAAATCTCTACAGCAATAATATTACAACTCGTCGACCCTCGTGAGCTGAAAGTATCGTCGAAATTTTCTTCGTCAGTTGCATTACATTAAATAAACAGCGAATTATCTGATTGAAAGCAGGTAATTTGATTGCCAGAACTTTTATTCTCACGTTTTCATCGAACTCTCTAATTTTCCGGGAATACGACTTATTTTGATAACTGAAAAAGAGAGAGATGAAGGGGGGAGGGGGAGAGAGATAAAAAGAGGTCTCTATTATTCCTTCTTTACGTCGACAACCACCAACCCGTTTCATTTTTCCCATATTTCCTTCTTCCGTTTTATTTCCCCCTCGTCGTTTTCCCCTTTTTCTCTTTCCTTTTCTTCTTCTTCTCTCGCTCTCGTCGACACTATCGAGGTCTCGAGGCCATCGCGACTCTCTGGACTTCGATGTCGTGGATCGTAATCGAAGAAGAAGATGATGGATAAGGGCTCCGAGTCGAAATAAGGACGATAAGATCGGAGAAAGGACACACCGCCAATACGCGTTCGTGCGGCTCCATCCACACGAAATGTACGAATGATAAATTCATCTATAAATATAGAGGAAAATATTGCTGACGAAAAGACAGGTTTTTCTATGAAACCATACGTTTGTAATTGGAAATAATGGCAAGCTCTCGTGGTCAATAATTTGAATAGATAAAATGTCTAATTATAAACGTACATAATATAACATAAATAAATGTAATATAAATAAATTACAAATAGATTATAGTCTAGCGTGAAAGGAACGAGCAATTTTTTACATTAATCCAGTGAAAATGAAAATTCCTGTACAATGATCTTCAACTGTGAATGGAGCTTTAATCGAAGCACCACAGTTGCAATTCGAGACAAGTTACACAATGTTGTAGAGCTGTCAGGAAGAGGAAAAAAAAAAAAGAATTATCCTGCAATGCAGATCGATCAATTAGGTGGCCGTATAATGCCACTTTTTTCTCCTTATTTCCCTTCGTTCTTGAAATCTCTTTCGAAGACCTTGTACAAGTTACATCGAGTCGCTTAACGACAATGTACCATTCGAGGATCGCATTTGCATTTACAACATAATTGAGGACATAAATTTTAATATATAATAGACTTGTTGGCATAGCGAGGCTTTAGATTCGAGTATCGAAATCGATGCGGTGACACCCAAGTTTCTATGCAACGTTCCTCTCATCCTCTTCGATGTATCATACTTCACACTAATTGAGGATATCTCGAATATATTTTCAACGTCGATCGATCGCTATCTTATATTCTCTGTCCACTTGTATTATCATTTTATCATCCGTATATGGCTTTTCATTTTATTAACCGCAATGCTGAACATAATTCTCAACTTCTATCTTTCCCCGGTATACAAATCGATCCGTTGAATTTTCCTTTTTTTTTTTTTTTTTTTTTTTTTGCATCCTTGAACGAAGCACTTGAAATTTTCAGGCTGAAAATAACAAAAGCAGCTAAACGTAAGATCTGTTAGCGCGATAAGATAAATAATAATAAAAGAGAAGTTTTACGACCAGGATAAAAAGGAAGGATATAATCGATATAGAAATTTTAATTACATTAAATATTCCATAAATCCTGCTAGCTTAGTGAATCACTGTTAGCTAAAGATACCATGAAAGGATTAACAATTTCAATGTGCTTTTATTACCTTCGTCGTCGTCGTCGTCGTTGTTGCACATTGTTTTTTTCACAATGTTACGTAATATAATATTTAACATAAATTTTATTATTTTTCCTATCTGTGACAAAACATAGTCTACGACCTTACGTTTATATAACATTGTTCACTTATTGTTAATCATAGAATATGCTGACGCCGTTTGGCGGGATAGAAATGGAACGTGCTATGTATTTTGCTGGATCGAGATTAGACGATTGATCGAGGCCAGTTCCAGTTCGTAGGAGCATTCTTCGCGGTTCGGCCACCTTTATGGGGTTGTTCGCAGTTCACGGCGTTGCGAGGGTGGATCGTGGTATAAAGCATAGCTGGAAACGAGACCTCTGGGTACCATGGCGCCCACCCATGGGGTCCATGCTGGAAAAACTCGCCTGTTAACTGCTCCGACCGAGAGGCGAACCGGCGAGCCGCGTATTATCCGCGGCGGATAGAAGTTCTTCTGTTTTTTTCCTCTTTCTCTCTTCCTCTGTCTTTCTCCACGATTCTTTAGGAGACACGGCCACCTGGGTGTTTTCACGTTCGTCCTACGCTTCCCGTTGCCATGAAACGATTGCCTAGATGTCGTGGCACGGCTTTATCTGCCTTCGATCGCACGAAAATTGAAAATCGAACAACTCGTATTTATTAGCGTTTTTCATCGTTTCTTTCTCTGTTTCTTCAGTTTCCTTTCCTCTTCCTTTTTGTTCCGATTGTTTGGAAAATCAGAATTTCGTTCGTTTGCAGAATTTTCTACACTTTTCGGCTATTTTATCTTCTATTGGCCAAGAATGGTTTATTTATCGTAGGAGTGCGAATTAAAATTTGGAAAAATTCAATTTCCCGTTTAAAGCGTTCATAAGTATCTATAAGAATTTTCTGATTTTCATTCTTCTTCCAAACATCTTTTTTAATCTAATTCATATCTTCAAATTTAAACGTTTTAACCTTTTAATTGTTCCTTGACGTGCACGCTATTTCACGAACTCAGTTTCTACAGGTCGTTTGGGGTCTCATTTTCAAGAAAATAGAGTTCGGACGCGTCCAGTGAAGAATTGATACAAAATCGTATCCGATCAATTTTCAAACTTCATTTTCTCCGTAAACGAAGCGTCCTACGAAATCTTCTATTCTACCTCTTTCCACGTACATTCACCGCAACAGCAACCTCTTCTGGATTATTCGTCTCTGTCCAGTCCGCACCTAGTTAAGTCCAAGTCCGCTTTTAAACTTGTCCCTTCTCGAAAACGGAGCGTCAAATGAGAAAAGAATCATCCCAAACCTTCGACTTGTCTCTTCACGTAGAACCACCCCCGCTTTATCTATACCATCGATACCAAGACACCCTGTATAAATATACAAACATAACGTACAACACTTCCATCGGTCCTTGTACACTTAATGAAAATATACAGAGACAAATACAAACATTTCTAACGATAAAATATACGTTAAATAATACAATGATAAATTCTACATTGCTCCAATGTAGTTGTGACAAAACAAAGTTTCTTTCTTTTCGAAACACTGCTCGCTAGCCATAATCTTATATTTTGATGTTTCTATCCTGTTTTAAGACCTTTTAGCTTAAACGCTGAGAACGTTACGCCGGTAGTACGGCCGGTACGATAAAAGAACGGAATTATTCTGAAGAATATTTCAAAAAGATTGGACGATCGGTCGAGTTAAACCGATCGAACAGTTTGAAATTACGAGACTCGGCAAATATTTGATTAGGACAGGTAGGAGGCGTGTCTGGAGGCTGCGAGCTTCGTAGAGAGAAGCCGCCGACGAAAGGCCAGGGGACCAACAATCGGAAAACAGCATTGTTGGTGGTCGGCGCTGGTTGGTAGCAAGAGCCAGAGACGCGAAAGTGCCGTTCGAGGATTCCTATTTCCCACGATCCCATCGCTGCCATACGAGCCCCGCAATACTCCGTCTTTCTCTGCACTGCGGTAATCATAATTACACCTGCGGGTGCCTTCTTATCGCTCCACGCCCGATCCTCTGCACCTTACGGTATACGCGGATAAGAGAAAGAGAGAGAGAGAGAGAGAGAGGAACAGTCTTGTACGCGCTTCCTTTCCAGTTCGTCTTATTCTTCTTCATCGACGTCGTCTTCCCAAGTTCGACGTTGAGACACGTTCTCCTTCGAGAAGAGAAGAGATTGCCTTTGAAAAGGCCAGGTTTTTCAGATCGCAATTGCAAGAGCGAAAGTTCGTTTTCAAAAAGCTTGCTCCTCCGGCCAGCGAATGGCTTCCAGCGTAGATCGGAGAAAAATTGTTTCGAGAAAGGTTGATGTACTTTTAGAAATATGAGATTGCAATGTTGCAGCGTTTTGGGTAACAGATGCGAGGATACGATATAATGTGCAGAGATAAGATATAGGTTTTGCATACAGGTTGGAAGAAGGATTCGTTTTAGAAGATCTTTTTCTTTGATCTGTGAGCAAAATGCAAAAATTGTAAATGCGCATTGCGAGAGGATCGATGTTTAAAATATGGATACTGAAAAACGTTCTCTTTGGTGAATTGGACGTGGATTCTGGCGAGGTAAATGATTTCAGATGCGAATCGGAGGAAAATTATTTCGAAAAGAGGGGACTTCGAGGTTGTAGATTAGAAGAAAAAACAGTTGCAATCTTGCGATATTTTGAGTAATACGTGGATACAAATTTGAGGGAAGGATTTCATTTTAGGAAGGAGAGCTTCTTAGACTGCCTTCGCACTATCGATATACAGGGTGGTTGGTAACTGGTGGTACAAACGGAAAGGGGGTGATTCTACGCGAAAAAAGAAGTCGAAAATGTAGAATAAAAATTTTTCGTTCGAGGCTTTGTTTTCGAGAAAATCGATTTTGAATTTTTGCTCGGTACGCCTGCACTTTATCACGTCTCGTTATAACGGATCTCACTGTAGATCGTTGTCTCGATTGACGTTATTTTTTTAATTTTTTTTTTTTAATTTTTCTAAAAATCTACAGTGGGGTCCGTTATAACGAGACGTGATAAAGTGCACGCGTACCGAGCAAAAATTCAAAATCGATTTTCTCGAAAACAAAGCCTCAAACGAAAAATTTGTATTCTACATTTTCGACTTGTTTTTTCGCGTAGAATCACCCCCTTTCCGCTTGTACCACCAGTTACCAACCACCCTGTATATTGTCAATATTTCCAGGTTCTCAATTAAAAGGATCAATACGTATCGTCGATACAGTATTGTCAATATTTATTGTCCATATTTATCTTCGTTGAGAACCTCGAAATATTAAGAATATTATCGGTTGTCCAGTTCTAGATAAAACTACAGCAACTTAAAATGTGCATTGGCAGAGAAGATTGCACCTTTGAAAAATGATTATCCGTACACATTTTCCAGCAAGAGAAGACGTACATTGGAGAAAAGAAGATCGCTTTTGAAAAAAGATAGTTTCCTAGATTACGGTGGAAAGAGTGAAAATTTGTGTTGCGTAGATTTCTCCGGCTTATCCGAGATTAGGAAGAAAAGATTTCGTTCTTCGTTAAACACTCAATTTCGTTAAATACATTTCGTTAAAAAAACTGGAGTACCAATTGCAACGAAACTGCGATAAGAATTGCAACAAAAAGTGATCGAAGTGGGACGATTTCGAGGAAGGTAACCTGCATAATATGTTGAAGTCATACTTGCTAATAAAAGTATGCTGACAGAGTATACTTAACATCACAAGGCGATTTACCTTGACCTAATGCGATTCTGAACGACGTGTCTACTCGTCATATTCTCCTTTTCTCTGGGTACACCTGTCGTGAATAGAATTGCGCAATCGTGGTTAAAGAAATTACTCGTTGCCTCGTCTAGAATCCTTTCATTGTACCTCGAAAGCCTTCAGGAGGCTGTTATCTCATTTAAATGAGACAGAAAGGAAAAATGAAACAACGACGTCGGAGGTTTTTTAATTCTTTAATAAGTGTACTGCGGTAAACTTCGTATGCAAACTGTTGTTAATCAACTTCGATTTATGGTATGTTTAATGAACACATAGAATAATCAGATTGTACCGATTTATTCAGATTTTATGATATATCTGCGGCATATAAAGTAGAATCTGATTGAATTAGAAAATTTATTCATATTTTGCAGTATATTCGATGGACATGTATAATAACTAGATTCATTTATTGAGATTTTTGATCAATAGAAATATCAATCGAGTTTCGATATGTCGAGAAGGACCATTTAAAGAAGAAAAATATTGTTGAAAAAGAGCGTGGCGGACAATTGTGAGTTCCTTCTAACCGTGAACTACCTTAATGAGATGCCCATCAAGAATTCATTTTTATTTAGATTTGAATCGAATGTTGTACGAGAACGAAAAATAGTGAAATTATAAAAAAATAGCTCTTAGTGTAACAATTCTCGAATAACCTGAAACTATGTAGTGCAAGACGAAAAAGAAGTTCAACAGCTTTCACGTGCACTTCTTGCTGCGTTCCGCTTCATGCGTGAAAATCTTTTCAAGATTGCCATAGCCGACCTAAATGTTAATTCAAGTTAATAAAAAATGACAATATTAAAATGTATCAAGAAATGCACTTGCTATGCCAAACGATTTATACAACGATACTTCGAATCGCTTCAATATGAATAGCGTTCCCTATCGTACCTGCTTCAACTATCAATCTACAGATTAATAAAACATATCTGTCAAGATATAACGAAAGATACGCTTACCATAGAGAGAGATTTAATGAAATGATAGTTCCAGTCGCTTCTGCGTAAATAACGTTTCTTACAACGACCACTGTCGTCTGAATCGGTCGGAGAACGTGCTGGCGGATAACGAAACCTTTGCCTGAATGGTCCATGTTGAGCACGTAACACGTAAAATTTCACGATACGAAGACAGGTGTCGTATAAAAATCTTTCCGTTGGAATCACACGGCGCATCATTGTACGAAATGAAAATCGGATCCGCGGCGAACGTGTTAAACTCTGTACGATCCCGAGGCAACTACACCTCGACCAATTATAATCCGAAGTAACCGAAATAGAATGCAAACCATCGCGCTGCATTGAAACAGCGAATGAATTCTCTACTCTTCATTCTGGTCGCTTAATTATAATATTTCAAGAAGAGAGAGAGAGAGAGGAGTGGGGAGGGTGAAACTATAATACGGAGATCTTGGTATCGCCGTCCAGGCATGCTGCGGTATACACGCGTGTTATATCGAGGAAAGGCGGTGGTTCCCGGGGGAGAGATGGAGCACGAAGCACAGGAAGCCGGTTCAATTGGTGTCCAGGGTGCATTTGCGTCTAATTCAATGCATTATACCTCCCCGTACACCCACCAACGCCACTGGCTAACCACCCACTCTCTCTCTCTCTTTCTCTCTCAAACACACGTACACACTCACACACGCTATCTCTTTGGTAAACGTTTCCTCGAGCTTCCGTTACGTGCGAGATCAAATATTTTCTGATTCCACTCGGGCAGGATTTCCTAGTGACGCTGATGGCCACTGTCATGGCTTACCGGTTGCTCCCGCAAAGACCAATTCCACCAGACCATGATTGGTTCACGTATGAATGACTTAGATTTCAGAGTAACGTTACATCGTCCTCTTTAAATCATTCCGTTCGTGGAATCGAAGGAACTGATTAGAAGGTAACTTCGATTTGACGGTGACTCGAGTAAAACGGCAATGGAAGTTAATCGAAAAGATTGAAATTAATTAATTGAAGTGGAATCACTCCTCGAAATTATAGATATACATAGGGTGTTCGGCTACAGGTGTAAAGATATATTTAAGGGATGTTTCTCGAGGATGAAATAAGATGGAAATGAAGAACAACAAAATTGTGAACGGACTCTTGATCTAATAGATTTTTTATTTTTCTACGTCCGAAATATATTCGAAATACCGTGGAAAAAATTCGATAAGAATTCAGTGAATCTACAAAATGGAACGTTTATCATGCGTTATCAATGAAGGAGAAATAGTAAAATAAATGTACGATTTCGGGATAAAAGAGAGACGAATCTCTTTCGTGAGAGAGTAGATCCATCTCCTCTGGTATTCGTTTCGGGGGCGGATGGACCTTGGTGTCTTGCAGGGGCGGTTTATTGTGGCCCACCCTTTGTACACGTTTCTATAACCCGTGACAAGATGATTGGGGTATCTGGTTTCGTTTCTCGCAGGTGAATATGTGCACCGTGCTTCGAACTTTGAAAAAACATCGGCCATATAACGTCGATTTCTTTTTTGCGGCAATTATCGCGTCCGACTGTGGAGCAAGAGATCGTGTTCGCTGTCTGAACGACAATCGGGTGAAATAGCTCGAACACCTTTGTCGGTAATTCGCTGCTCCCTTAAATCGAATCTTGGAATCGTAGAAAAACCCCATAAATAATATTATACTTGTTAAGGATTGGGTACAAACATGTCGTGTAGAACAACGCATCTTTATACAAACATGAAACCTAATCTGTGAATTGTTGTGGACTTTATCTTAATAGAGCAAGATGGATCGTGCATAATTCAATAAAATAATATGAAACAAAAAATGTTATGCGTTTCTATTATTTGGCTGTGAAAGGAAAGAAAGTTTTGAAACAACCTAATAGTATAATTATGATAGATATTGTATCTTTATCTCTATAATAATTTTTAATTAAGTGACTTAAATACCCATCTCTCACCAATAATTTTAAAAGTGTCTTACTCCCATTGACACTTTGAAACATAAAAAGAAGGTATACTCCCATGTATCAAATAATACATACATAACAAACTCTCAAAAAAATAAGATCAAGATGAAGAGAATAATGCTCAAACAATGTAATAACAAATCTAAGTAAAAGTTAAACGAGCTGATTTAATATAAATACCTTCCTTCCTCTAATTATTGTAAAACTTATTTTACTTTTACAACCCTTAAAAATGAATTTCTTTCCTTGAACATCAAATCTCTCACCAATAATTTTAAGTGTCTTACTCCCATTGACACTTTGAAACATAAAAAGAAGGTATACTCCCATGTATCAAATAATACATACAAAACAAACTCTCAAAAAAATAAGATCAAGATGAAGAGAATAATGCTCAAACAATGTAATAACAAATCAAAGTAAAAGTTAAACGAGCTGATTTAATATAAATACCTTCCTTCCTCTAATTATTGTAAAACTTATTTTACTTTTACAACCCTTAAAAATGAATTTCTTTCCTTGAACATCAAATCTCTCACCAATAATTTTAAGTGTCTTACTCCCATTGACACTTTGAAACATAAAAAGAAGGTATACTCCCATGTATCAAATAATACATACAAAACAAACTCTCAAAAAAATAAGATTAAGATGAAGAGAATAATGCTCAAACAATGTAATAACAAATCTAAGTAAAAGTTAAACGAGCTGATTTAATATAAATACCTTCCTTCCTCTAATTATTGTAAAACTTATTTTACTTTTACAACCCTTAAAAATGAATTTCTTTCCTTGAACATCAAATCTTACAATTGACACTTTGAAACATAAAAAGAAGGTATAATGTATCAAATAATACATACAAAACAAACTCTCAAAAAAATAAGAAAGATGAAGAGAATAATGCTCAAACAATGTAATAACAAATCTAAAAGTTAAACGAGCTGATTTAATATAAATACCTTCCTTCCTCTAATTATTGTAAAACTTATTTTACTTTTACAACCCTTAAAAATGAATTTCTTTCCTTGAACATCAAATCTCTCACCAATAATTTTAAGTGTCTTACTCCCATTGACACTTTGAAACATAAAAAGAAGGTATACTCCCATGTATCAAATAATACATACAAAACAAACTCTCAAAAAAATAAGATTAAGATGAAGAGAATAATGCTCAAACAATGTAATAACAAATCTAAGTAAAAGTTAAACGAGCTGATTTAATATAAATACCTTCCTTCCTCTAATTATTGTAAAACTTATTTTACTTTTACAACCCTTAAAAATGAATTTCTTTCCTTGAACATCAAAGAGTACACACAGTAATCCTGCAGAGAACTAATACTTGACCTAACTACAGATTAGGTAAAATAGTTCATAGGATAGCTTTCTTGGTCCAACAATTATGAAATCTATGACTTTTCCCCAACTTTTTCAAACCTTCCACTCTCATACATATATACAAAATAATATACACACAACAATGGCCAAGAGAAGCAAAGTAAAAATAACAGTTGCTTCTCTAGTGATTGCGAGATCTATTACTCCTCTGCAACCTTTTCAAACTTTCCATCCTCACGCATAAATAAAACAATATACGCACAACGATTCGAGAAACAGCGGATATACGCGCCAAAGAGAATAATCAAATAATCGCACGTTTTTAATACAAAATACACAATAGGTTTATTGGAAGCATAAAGGAAACATATCGCTAAATGTCCTTTATACTGCTTCTTACTAAAATTCTAGGTTCCTATAGAAAGTGGTAATTTTTTATTTCACACGACGAGTATACACGTCCATGGCGGCGAAATGAACTTTTGGACTGACGTGTATACACGTCAGGCGCGGTTAACCGGTCAACGGTGCCCGACGAGCGAAGTAACGAATGAAAGAAGAAAATGCAGAAGGAAATGCAGCGACCGCGCTTTCCCACAACCGGAACCTCTTTGACGAATCAAACGATCAGTGAAATGAATCGAAGGAAGGACTCGTAGGAGGAACACGCGCCCTTAGAACCCGCCATACTTTGTTTTATACCCCGTTGGCCGCGATGGTATCCGATTACGGCACCACCTAATACCATGAAAAAAAAAAGGGGGTCCACACGGTGCCCCATATATCGTTCCCTCTCTTTCTCCCTGGTCCAAGAGGGCAGGATATCCATTCTATATTATATTAAATCGTGGGTCTCGTTTGTTTTCTTTTTCTTTTCTCTGGTCCTGTTGGTTCCAACGTTCGACGAAAAAGGGGTGCGCAGGGGATGGGGCACGAAGAAAGGGCGGTGCTGATTTTGTTGGTTTCAAGGCCCCATTGTCGTTCGTTAGACCACCGAGGACATCCGATACCAGGGACCCCCTTCGAGTTGCTGCAATACCAACGGACGGAACGAGCACGCGAAATGAAGCGAAACCGACCGATCGGAGGCCATCTACCCTTCCTGGAAACTTTAGAACATCCGCCGGAATCATCGATTCCGTCCGATCTTTTCTTTCCTTTTCGGCTACGTTCGCCAACACAGGGTACATGGGTTACGGTCAATTAGATTAATCGCTAGCACCTTCCGCATTTTTATTAACAACCGGTCGACGATGTAAGAGGATTTTGGGGTTAAGGATGAGTCTTCGCCGTTGAGTATTATTTCTGTTCCTTTCGATTGTACGGTGGTAAATAAGAAACAATAATAATGGAAAGAGCGGATGAAGCGAGTTGAGAGATTGAGCGTTTGGGAAGCTAAGGTTCTGAATTATATTGCGGCTAAGGATGGATCTTAAGAAATAGTCGAGGATAGGGAAACTTTTGGTAGGAAGTTTATGGATAATATACAGGGTGGTAACTGATATAGAATAAAGTAGAATAAAATAGAAAAAAATAATAGATTTTAAGATTTTATAGAATTGAAAACGATAACTTCCTATAAAATATACTCACCAAATTGTTTTCTAAAATTAGGGCTTTAACATGTAAAATAAGCAAAGTGCGTTAATGATAGAAAAATACGTGATGATCGTGTATTTGTATATATATATATATATAATTGTATTAAATAAATTAGTCATATACAGGGTGGTTGGTAACTGGTGGTACAAGCGGTAAGGGGGTGATTCTACGCGAAAAAAGAAGTCGAAAATATAGAATAAAAATTTGTTTTTTAATTTTTTTAAATTTTTCCATTGAAACAACGATCTACAGTGTCTCAAACGAAAAATTTTTATTCCACGTTTTCGACTTTCCGCTTGTACCACCAGTTACCAACCACCCTGTATATGTATCGATGTGGAAGTGGGAATTTTGGAGTTTCGATTAAGTTTGGATGAGGGTGTTATAGGGTTGTAATAATAAGTATATCACTAGTTCTCCGCCATTTCTGGAAAAATATTTTATATTATTGTTAGTGAAACGGGGTGTCTTGAAGTTTGACTAAAATTCGTTACGAGAGTTAACCTTGGCCCGAGGATAAGAGCGAATAAGATACGCGTCTGAAGTCGAAATTAACGCAAGACGAAGCACGACGGGGGTTGATTCTCCGCGTTTCTCTCCTGGGACATCCTGTAATTCATCGCAAGAGGTTTCTTCGTCCTCGACCCCTTGCCAGCCTCGTGGCGAAATACAGAGAGTCGAAGCGAGTAAGGTCGGGATGCCGAATTACTTGTAAATGTTTAAACTTCTTCGGGCCGGCCCTCGAAAACCAGCACCATCTTCATCCTTGAAAATTTCATCTTAACCCCGCGATACTTTTACGTTAATACTCCTCGATACTTTTTACATTCTCTTCCTTCACTTATATTTCTTCGGAATTTCCCTCTCTCAGTCCACGTATCGTTTCGTATCGAGTTCCTTTAGGTTTGTGGAACAACTTGGAAAATAATGAATCGTGCGAGCGAAATTTATCAAACGACAAATACAGGGTGGTCCAACGAGAATTATCACTTAAATATCTCCCTTGTTCTTGGAGATGTTGATAAAAATTGTTCAGTGTGCAGAGGAGATTATAGCATGGCAGTGATCATTTCTTTATAGTTGGAGGAATTTTCGGAGATTTTCAAATCATCCACTTTTTTAAACGAAATCATACTTTTTTGTTTTGTGCAACAGGACATTCTCTGTAAAAAAACAAGTACTAACCTGTGTATATCGAAGAATTATTAATTTTGTAGATATTTCAATGTTCGTTTTGTAAAACTTATGAACCAGTATGAAAGACGAGAAAAGACACAAGGCACGTTTGTACTTCTTGCCCTTGTCCTTCGTAGGATTTTTACAAAACAGAAGCTGAAACATCTATTATACTAAGCTGATAACTTCTCCACGCGCATGGGACAAGGATCCTACGAATCTCACCTTTAAAACGAATAAACTGACGATCTCACGTTTGAAATTTACGACAATGCCAATTTATAGACCACACGATATCAATCCGCTCTAATTCCCCATAAACACCCACATACCCATGAAACGGGGTTGTTCTTAATCCAGGGACTGTACTTTCTCGAAATTCGTTCGTTTTAGGAGATAATTGGCGTGGCTCTGTACCTAGAAACATTTTACGAGCCTCCTTCCTAAAACGAACGAACGAACAATCGTCCCATTTTTTAAATTTCCAACAATGCCAACTTAGAGATAATGCACATAACGATAATTTAATCTAATACTAAGATTTCTTCACAAGCATCTAAATACTCGTCAAATGGAGCTGTCCTCGCTCTACGGACAATATATTTTCTCGAATATTATACACCGTTAACAGCGAAAAGTCCGAAAGAAAGCAGAAGCGTCAACAATTTTTTATTCTCGATGACCATTGAAGAGAATAAGGTATATATACATATATATATATATTTCTCTGAAAGGAGGTCGTGTCAGGAGATATTCAGACGATCCACTGGGAAACGGATGAAACGTGGAGGAAGTAGGAATGGCGTGCAGAAGGGTGCAGAGACGTAGCCCGGTTCCCAAGGGCCCGCGTCGAGTAAGATTGGCTCCGGTGTTGACTCCTCCTGGGACCGAGACTCAATTAAACTTTAAGATGATATGCGCCATCCTGGCCCTCGTCGTTCCACGTCCTCGCCGTTCTCCGAGTCTTCCGTGATTCCTCTTCTCTCGCATCGATAACCGACATTCCTGCCCCTTCCTTCCAACAGGCAGGAAAATTAATTTTATTCCTTCGCGGCACTCGCCAGTTCCCTTTCGCTAGTTCGATCTTCGTTTCGATTTCAAGATCAAAATTAACCCTTCACCGAATTAACCTTCTACGGTCCTTCGCCAACGTGGTCGGCATTATCGGTCTCTCATTGCCCCATTTCTTATCGTTTCGGGCTTGTCAAAAATTCCGAGGAAATTTCGCGTAGCTCGTTGCGATATCTAACTCGCTATAGCGGAGATACTTTAGCCAAATGTTTAAACGTCTTCGCTGGGAGAGAAGTGAACATTTGACGGGAATTTGTCCGAGAAATGGGAATTTCGTTAGAAGGTGCGACAAATATTTAAAGGAAATTATCGTAGGGGTTTTTTAATTCGTGTGATCTTTCGAAAAGATATAGAGAAAAATCTGCCGGTTTTTGGAAAAGTAGAATTATCTTCGGCGCTTCTATTCTACGCGGTCTGTCTATTTCCGTTTTGGAGAAATTGAACAATCAAAGTTTCGCGTGTAACTCAGCCACCTATGTTACAGTATATTATACGTATCTGTAGCTCTTAGTGGCGTAGATAATACAATATTTACGACAATTTACAGATAGTCGTATAAACGGTGTCGCAGATGTCAATCGACCAACTTTGCCAATACGTTTGAGAGTTAGGTGGTTTTAAGCAAAGTTTTGTTACATACACCGTGGACCGATTCGTCTTCGTTTTCGAGATACGAAGGAGAAAGTAGTATAAATTACACGTAATCAGACTCGTTCAAACTATTCAACTTTTAGTGATAATCGTTTATTGCAAACTATTTTTTCACGCTGATTTACACGAATTGTTCCAGATGATCGCACCTTGTCTGAACGTATAATTCAATTTCATCATCGGCATCAATCTTTCTGTTTACAGCTGGAAAAGGAAAACAAATTTGTCAATTGGATAAAATTTCCAAAAACACGTTGACGTTCGTCGCTTGAGATCTAGAACACCCTGTAGATAGGTATTTTTGCATTTTTCACAGATACATAGTCCCTCTGGTTGCTTGATCGTTTTATTCGCCGAATAAATAAATTTTTCATAAATCTCTTAGTCTCTCGCCGTTTGCTTTCGTTTAATAAATAGATTTATTTTTTTCATTCTCGAATATTGGAATTTTTTCAGTTCTGATATTTTACGAAAATTTAGGCTCCTATTAAAAAGTACAGGATATTTGACAAATATTTAATACGTAAAAAGTATGGAGCAAAAATGAAGACGATAAGGAACAAGTAGCATAGAGAAGCGCATTGAACAAGGAATCTCGATTGAATATGGAAAATATCGAACAAAAAGTAAGACCAAGTATAAAGAACAAGTAGAAGAAAACACATTAAGCAGAGAATCTGAATAGAATAAATACATAATAATACACGAATAAGAAATTGACCGTAATTGCTGGTCACGCTAATTTCAGGCTAATTTCGGCTTGATTTCTTTCACGAAACTCAGCTGATTACCATCGGTCTTTAATCTGCTAGGTTAAAATAAAAAGCGAACAACGAGCAATTTTACGGACGCGACAACGTTCGACGCGTAAAAAGATTTGTACGAACGGTAAGAAATAGGAGGTTTATCGAGGTAAACAGCCAAGCCAGAATTATTCCCACACTCCGTTGGACGACCTCAGCGTGCGCAACTTTTCTTATATCTTTTGTCTTGTCACCCCGTTCTCCTTCCGTACGATTCGCTCTGCTCCCACGGAAAACGTGACTTTAAGCTCCCCGAGATTTAACACTTGGACGCCTCGATTCACCTTCACCGCCGCTTCCTGTCGTCCTCATCGTCGTTTCCTTAAATTCATTTTATTTCAATTTTTAGCTTTCGCTTCACTTCGAAAGAGTTCTTTTCTTTCTTTTTCTTTTCTTTTTTTTTTTTTTCTTCTTTCAATGGGTTAATTTCGTTAAATCTGTTTGACACGTTTTTACGGAAAGATTCCAGCAATTCAACGTTTATCGTTTATGTTTATCGTTTAACGTTTATGAATTATCGTTGACAATGTCGTTAATACCAATAATAAGGATTTGAATTTAAAGAAGTAACTCGAGCGGTTTTGCGGCATCATTCGTTGTCTTATTCATATTCATGAAACCTCGGCTTTATTTCCGTGCAGAAGGGCTATGGGGATCGCGTGGGTGTTGGGAAACACCAAGCAGGCGACACTGTTCCCCGTGTCACGCGACAGGAGGTCCCTGATTCCTCAGCCTTTTCGACTTTATCAGAAAGAACCTGTGTCACGTGTATGCACAGCGTTCCACGCCACGGGTCAGATTTTATTAGCGGTGGAAAAAAGCACTTTTCTACCAAGTAGAAAGCTGTATACTTGCGATTTAATCCAACGCACGGATCCATTGCAAGATCTTCTTTTCTATCGAATTTCGGAAATTTTGGGAACATCGATATTTATTTGTTTTTCACGAAATTTACAGGAGGCAAAGAAAATTTTAATTATGGGTGAACGAAACTGTGAAAAGAAGAGTTTACGGAAGATTGGACATTTCATAGTTCGATGTCGTGGATCAATTTTCATTTAATTTATAACTTGCAGTATATTGTAATTAACTTATTGCCTTTCGTTGAAAGACGTTTGAAGTGGAATTCAGCTTGCTCAGATGCATTTTGATTTTTCAGTACCTTGTACCTTTTTTTCCTTTTTAGGTGTTAAGATGGCTTAATATCACAAATAAAAATTGATGTTAAATTATCTCCTAAACTACTGGTTTTGCGATATAAACAGGTTAATAATCTTTTGTAAATGTTATAAAACTAACTAATGTTATAAAAAATATATGGTTACTATTAAGAAGCTGAATATCACCTTAATATCAGCTATTAAAAAATGGAAATCTGCTTATTATTACGAAAGAAATGAACAAACAAAATGAACAATTTTTATCGACAGATCTTGATAAGTCACGTATTTATAATTTCGTTGGTTTCTCGTTATGGAGAGTTGAAGGAAAGGAGCGCGTGAGAATGGAAAAATAATAAAAATGATAAAGAGCAAGTAGCGAAGACAGGCGCGTTAAACAAGGAATCTCAGCAGAAATTGTGAAATATGGAGAGTATCGAACAAAGAATAACACTGACAAAGAACAAGCAGCAAAGAACACGTTAAATAAGGAATGTAGAGATGGTAGAATATGGAAAATGTAGAACAAAAAAAATAAAATTGACAAAGAACAAGTAGTAAAGAAAGACACATTAAGGGAAAGGTTTTCATTATGAAGTAAATGAACAAGTATGATTTTCTATAAAGTATGACTCTACAAGTATGATTTAATATATCGATAGGTTTAATAAACCACGTACGTACAAGTTGGCTGCTTTCTCGTTATGGAGAGTTGAAGGAAAGGGGCACACGAGGAGTCGATGCACCTCTGGTTTAACCTCATGCCAGACCCCCCTCCAGGATTAACGTAGAATCCCCGCTGATCCTTGGTACCATGCTAACTGCCCTGTCATTGTCACGAGCCACACTGCGGGGACATTCGTTCAAGAACGACGGATTCGCTTGCTCCGTGTTAGTCACACTCGATTACTCCAACTGGAGCTTCACTTTCCATATCATGACCCCATTTTCCAGCCATTTACAATATTATACACTACCTTTTCGAATCCATTAACCGGATCATTTGTCACCTAGAAACTTCTTCAGGCATCGAATGAGAAATTAAGAGAGATACAGTAATTTTAGGTTTTTATTCTCAATAATACGAGTTCAACAATTACCTGATATCCTATTATGTGACATTATCGTTACATTCAATTACTCAATGACACGTGATTAGAAAAATTATTTTCTTCTTTTCACTATATTTCCAAATAGAGACCATTGTTTGTCTAATTTTGTTAATTCATATATTTGTTTAATTAACGAATTTAATATATACATATATAGGATTTATATTAATTAATTATTTGATACGATACTATAATATACACGTTCCTGTTGTAACATAAAATTTCCATCAGCACCTGTAACTTAAAATCTAACGTCGAAGTTACACGAAGGTTAAGAGCTTATCTGTAATCCCGAAGCAGCTTCCACGGCTAGGAATTCGAGATCTCGAATGGAACGGAGCGAGAGCACGTTGCACACCCGGAGAAGCATCTCGTGGAACGAGTCAAAGGTGGCACGAGCGAGTTGCACGGGTGTTCACGTTCCTACCGGAGCATATTTGTCCCTTTGGTGTGCACGTGACATCTTAATCTCTTCTCAGTCTTTCTCTCTCTCTCTCTCTCTCTCTCTCTCTCTCTCTCTTTCTCTTTCTCCTCTGTATCCGTTCATCTACTTCCATCCCTTTTGACTGTTCTTTTTCTTATTTATCGCCCGTTTCCCCTTTATCTCTTTTCATCTACGTCTCTCTCACTTTTCTTCCACCTTTGTTCACCCTTATTGATGATTATCTCGTTGCTTTCTTTTCGTGCTGTGTATACACGCTCTTGCTTCTTCCTTTCGTGCTGTGGCTACACGCTCTTGCTTCTTCTTTTTCCAAATGCCGAGCTGGATGGATTCTTCGGTTCAGTTCACCGGGAGGTGCCAGATCGGGAAAGATAGAACGCGGATTCACCGGTTTTTAGTCGTTCGATTTAGTAATTTCAGTGAAGAAGGAAGAAAGAGTGGATAGAGATTTTTCGGCATCTTCTTCCATACTTTGTTTACGTTTGCTTACTGTCGTTGGTTCTGTCCATTCTATTGATCTGTTCCTTTCTTTTTTCTTGTGGAGCAATCCTGGAAGTTTAAGTCGCCTAATTTAATCCCGAAAACTCGGGAAATTTTTTGAATTCAAAGGTTTAGGAATTTGGCTCGATCGTAGTTTGAGAGTTCTAGTATTCGAAAGTTCGGAAACGAGGAGATGTAAACTTTGGAAACTTCAAGATCGGAAGGTCTGAAAATTTGGGAATTTAATTTTCAAAAACCGGCGAAAATTTGATAATTTAAACTTTGCAATTTTTAGAATTCAAAACCTTTGGAAGACTTAATCTTTGAAAGAATTCAAGTTTCGTGACTTTTTAAAATCTGGAAATTTGAGAATTCTCGGCGAATAAACGACGAAAATTCCCTTTTTCTTAGATCCAAACTGATATTTCGTTATGCGTCGTATCCGCTATCACTGTTCCCTTCGTCGAATGACAAATCTTTCCAATCATAATCACAATTCTCATAACCGAACATAATTCCGCCCATATAATGCTAATTTCTTATTTCGCCTATTATCTCCTTAGATGCACCACCGATCCTCCTCTTTTTCTTCGCGTCTCTTTTTATATTCCTCGGTTGCTGCCACCTTTGTTCGCTCGTTTCGCGCGTGTACCCCGGTATACACGAACCAAGGGTACAGAGGCCCTTAATCTTGGCACCGTTGCCCAGCGAGATTGTAATCTGAGATTCAAGTTCCCTATGGTGGGCACCCACGAGACACTGTTTTCGTGCCACCTAACGAGATCCATGCCCCTGCTGCTTTTTCAGCTTCTTCTCGTTCGACGCGTAAATATAATTAACACATGCCCTTTGCGAGCAACGAGGCAATTCTCTGTTTGGTTCTTTCGATCCCACGGAAATTCCAAATTGTGTCGTGTAGGGCCTCAGGTTAATTCTTAATGCGCGGAGCATTTAATCTTTTGGAAACAATCGAAGAAGAGCGTTCGTGCTTTTAAATGGCAAGATTGAGAAACTTGGATCTCTTATTGGAAAATCTCCTACGTACCAATGTGAGTACTGTAGTAGGATAGAATTTATAATTATGTATTATACTATATATATGTCGGAGATGAAAGGAAAACCGGAGCCTTCCCTTTGCAATTTTGAGGAAGCCTTCTAATGCTTTAGCCTAGATTTTATCATAACTGTAATTAAGCAATTGTCATTTGTAATTGTTTGATATTTGTGAAAGCGAAAGTGGGTTCGAGGTGACAACTGGTCGCCGAACGTAGCCACGGTCACGGGATAAACGTTTTGCCTGACGAAGGTGTGGATCGGTTGTATTGTTCTCCCTAGAAATCACATAGAATTGTACTTTAGAGATGTCGATATAATGGGACACACGTTGTATTAGGAATCAATCTCCAGACAGAAACTGTCTAGTAACGGCGTTTGGATCTTTCTCGATGTTTCCAAAGAGTATACAACAAACTTTTGACAGAAATTGCCTAGCAACAACGATTGGAACCTTCTCGATATCTCCAGCAAGCATATAAAAAACAAATGCAGTCGTATAGCGAAAAAGATTTTCATCAAATATTCATTCGTGTGATCGCCTTGGAAAGTGATACATCGAGCAATTTACCGAGTGTCACAGCAATCGTATTTTTGTGTTTAAAATTATTCTACGCATAATAAAGAGTTATCCCGTTGACTGTGGATTCGTTTGAACCCCGGAACATTGTTAATAGCGTTAATTAAATTCATTATTCGTAAAACCTATCAATCGTTAATCTCATTATTCGTTAAATTCATTATTCGTAAGACATATTATTCGTTCCTCTTATTGTTCGTTAAACTTATTATTCTTTAATCTAATTATTAGTTAAACTTATCGTTTGTTAATCTTATCATTTATTAAACTCATTATTCATAATATTTTGTAAAATCTTGTTTATTCGCGTAAATATATTCTCTGTTTCGTAAGACAATGGCTAATTCAAACGAAGGATCATTACGCGCCTTAAATCCTAATGATAACCCGACATATATATATATGTATTATATAATTCTATAGAATTTAAGTACAATTTTCTCATTTAGATTCCACTTTAATATCAATTTGCTAAATGTTGATTTATATATTATACTATTAATATCTATACTTTGTATCATTACGATACTGTAATATTAATTTGATTAAGAATGCGAAAAATACAAACGACAGTAAACATTCATCGTTTCTTGGCTTGATTGACTATGCTGTGTATCTAACAGAATGGAACATCGAGATTTCTTTACGACTAAACCGCATACAGGGTGTTCTACAGGTATACTTTATCTTTTCACGAATTTGGACTACGTTAATGCGTAAGTTGCTGGGAAGCTTGTTTCTTGGCACTTGCAGCGCTTTCTGCAACCACTCTTCAGCCGTGTTTTAAAGCGATAAATTTCACAAAACGGATTTGGCTATTTTACAACAGAATATTTCGTGATGCGGTACTCGATACTGCGAGACCTGGTAAAGGGAATTATGTAATACGTGGAATTCGTGTACACCCTATATACTTATACAGCCAGAAGCAACAAGTAGTATCGGACCACTCCACCCACGACATTTAATTCGATAAAGTCGTCTTGTTAACCTTCCACCTCTCCGCATCTCCGACTACGCTATTTGCAGTAATTGCAAGTCGATATTTCTCACAGTGTTTCTACGATTCGAGTGTGATTTTTATATAGCTTTTATATATTCTAATTTATTTATTTATTATTTATATATCATAATTTTCATTTCATTTTAATTTCTGAGATGTAAAATGGAAATGTTGCAATGCTTGATGGTCTACTTTGAATCCTATCGAGTGTTTCCTTTACGTCTCGATGCCACTTTTGCTCTCCTTGGTTTGCAACACTGTTGCGGTTAGTTTTCCTCCGGATAAACTGACGTCCATGAAATAACCCGAAAGCCAACGATCATTATTCTTTTACACTTTCTTGACTTGGGTGAAAGTACTATTACAAGCTCCCACCGATGTTCACTGAACAAATCAACGTATTTCATTTTTTCAGGTCTTTTCATTTAGACACGGGTAAATAGAGTAAATCGAATTTTTAAAAAACATCATGTGTATCTAACAGACTATCGCGAGTAACCCGCCCAATTTTCATGGTCCGTCTTTATTTGCTTTGCACTTTTCTTGTTAGCCTTTTTATCTCAGTAATTACCAAACAGGGAAGAGAAAGAAGAAACCTTTCTGGTTTCAAAATTCACACGCAATATTTCATCCATTGCAATTATTTCGCAAAGGTTTTGCAAGAACGCGATTACTCGCTATCATTTGACGAAGTAACTCGTGTTTCTGACCCCTTCCACCTCAAAACCAACGTATTTTACCTATCGCAGTAATGTGCCGATAAAGGAACACGATGACTCACGCACTCGACCAGTTAACTGCGTTCGACGTGTATACACGTCAATCCAAAACTCTATTTAGGGTTTTTCAAACTAAATTCCGCAGCTAATATTGTCATTCGACAACGTAGTTCATATTTCAATCCCTTTCTACCTCAAAGACCACGTATTTTACCCGCCGTAATTATCTTGCATATGAGGATACACTTTCACGTAAATTTAATCACACCCTTTAGCTCGAGCAAAATGGTAAAAGAAATACTTTAAAAACACAGCAGGCTCGTAGCCTGTTTAGGGTTTCGTGATTAAGTCGCGTGCCCTTTCGTCACGCCTCGCCTCGGAATCATCCAACTATGTCGTAATCCTTGATCACCTGTCTCTGGTCGTCTCGGTACGCGAACAGTTTCCAGTGAGAAAACAAATCAAGAAGCCTCAGGTAACAGCTACCTGACGAAAGCGGATCTGCCTCATGCGTACGCTCAAACACCTGCTCCCTCGATTTAACTCCGCTAGACCAGAACCCAGTAATCGGTTTCCTACAGAACTTTTTCGTCCTCTTGAGCATTTAGAACCATCGGAACACCTACGAGGATCATTCTGCGAGTTCGGTAGCTATAAACCTGTTTCTTCGATATAATTTGTTCGTTTTTCACACTGTGAGATGGGTCAACGATGATTGCGTGGTTTCGGTGCCCGCCTTTTTTTAAATAGACTTTTTAATAGAAAAGTAAAAAAGCTTAATAGATGCTGACAGGATAGATGAATCTAATATTATCCAATATTGTTTCTCTTATTCGGGAGATGGTGCTATCTCGAAGAGTTTGATATTTGTTCTTTGATATTTTATTGCGTTAGAATTCTTTGGTGAAATTGTCTTTCCCATCATTCTTTATTATTAAATTATTAATTAAATTTAGGCAACGTCTTTTGAACATTATATTATATTCTCATCCTTACTCGTAGTTCCTAACCTAACAAACTATACAGGTTGTTACTCTAAACGTAACATGTTAAGCTTCTCTAAATTCACAAACCATAATCTCCCTAAAAACATGAATTAATTGCACTAATTTTATTAATTAAACCTAAGCAACATCTTTTGAACATTATATTATATTCTCATCCTTACTCGTAGTTCCTAACCTAACAAACTATACAAGTTCTTACTCTAAACGTAACATGTTAAGCTTCTCTAAATTCACAAACCATATTCTCCCTAAAAACATGAATTAATTGCACTAATTTTATTAATTAAACCCAAGCAACATCTTTTGAACCTTATATTATATTCTTTTCCTTACTCGTAGTTCCTAACCTAACAAACTATACAAGTTGTTACTCTAAACGTAACATGTTAAGCTTCTCTAAATTCACAAACCATATTCTCCCTAAAAACATGAATTAATTGCACTAATTTTATTAATTAAACCTAAGCAACATCTTTTGAACATTATATTATATTCTCATCCTTACTCGTAGTTCCTAACCTAACAAACTATACAAGTTCTTACTCTAAACGTAACATGTTAAGCTTCTCTAAATTCACAAACCATATTCTCCCTAAAAACATGAATTAATTGCACCAATTTTATTAATTAAACCTAAGCAACATCTTTTGAACATTATATTATATTCTCATCTTTACTCGTAGTTCCTAACCTAACAAACTATACAAGTTGTTACTCTAAACGTAACATGTTAAGCTTCTCTAAATTCACAAACCATATTCTCCCTAAAAACATGAATTAATTGCACTAATTTTATTAATTAAACCTAAGCAACATCTTTTGAACATTATATTATATTCTCATCCTTACTCGTAGTTCCTAACCTAACAAACTATACAAGTTCTTACTCTAAACGTAACATGTTAAGCTTCTCTAAATTCACAAACCATATTCTCCCTAAAAACATGAATTAATTGCACTAATTTTATTAATTAAACCCAAGCAACATCTTTTGAACATTATATTATATTCTCATCCTTACTCGTAGTTCCTAACCTAACAAACTATACAGGTTGTTACTCTAAACGTAACATGTTAAGCTTCTCTAAATTCACAAACCATATTCTCCCTAAAAACATGAATTAATTGCACCAATTTTATTAATTAAACCTAAGCAACATCTTTTGAACATTATATTATATTCTCATCTTTACTCGTAGTTCCTAACCTAACAAACTATACAAGTTGTTACTCTAAACGTAACATGTTAAGCTTCTCTAAATTCACAAACCATATTCTCCCTAAAAACATGAATTAATTGCACTAATTTTATTAATTAAACCTAAGCAACATCTTTTGAACATTATATTATATTCTCATCCTTATTCGTAGTTCCTAACCTAACAAACTATACAAGTTGTTACTCTAAACGTAATATCTTAAGCTTCTCTAATTTCACAAACCATATTCTCCCTAAAAAACATGAATTAATTGCACCAATTTTATTAATTTAACCTAAGCAACATCTTTTGATCATTATATTCTCTTCCTTACTCGTAATTGTTAACCTAATAAACTATACGAATTTTTATATCCTGAACACAAGGTATAAGGTTTTTAACCTGACAATATTACATCAAGGTCAATCCACATGAAAGAGAAGTTTCACAAAGAGAAAGATATAGCCCGTCCAAGTTTGACCACCTATCGAACGATACAAAGATGAAAGTTTCACTTGGAAAGTGATTCGCGCCAGTGATTTCCTCTGGCGAGCGAATCCACCCTTAATACAGACGCGAGACCGAGCTCATTTATTTTTTACGCGTTCTCCCCTGCGATGAGCAGCACCCCGCGCCAAGTTTTTTGCCGGTCGAATTCGAAAGAACGCGTCCCGACCACGAAGAGGTCAGCCAGGTGAACGTTAATTCGTCGGAGGCCAAGATATCAAAGAGGACCGCCAGGATCCTCCGGAGGATTCAACGAAACCGCCATTAAGGGCCACCGAACCGTTCACTTTCATTCCTTCTGCATCAACCTCGACGTTACGGGAATAACAAACCTTCCTTTTCACTCTGTGAGTACAACTTTTCAATTATACATACCGCGAGTTAGCCCGTAACTGGCTTATCAACCTTTCCAAAACATTCTGATTTTGTACTGTAATAATTTGAGATCACCAGGTATAGATATATAAAACTCGATCATCGTCACTAACGTACTTACGTTATTTTATGCACTGGCGATATACTTTATTCACAAGTAGCACGTAATTATTTACAAATGGAAATTGTAAAATTCCAAAAGCGCAGTATTCCCATTGGCACGTAAAACGTTATACGATAAAAAAACATGTTTTCAAATATTCCACTAACAACATTGTCTGCCTTCTAATAATCTAAAATTCTAGAATATAAAGGGCTGTAAAAAGATGTTCAATTTTGTGAATGGACCGTTCTCGCATAAAGCAGATCTTTGTTTTCCTGAATCGGTTGAGATAAACAGCGATAGCTTACAAATTGAGCCAAAACTACTTGTCATCTGCATAATAACAGTTCGCGATTCAAATAAATCAGTTTAATCAGCAAGATTACCCACAACTAGGTGAACCTCTACTTAATTATTTTGTCCTTTCAAATAGAAACCTGCGCGAATATAGCAAAGAATCCTGAAATCCTTGGCAAGTAATACGCTTGCAACGGTTCAACTATAAAGCCATAAAGGATGACAAAATCCTTGAAAACTGACATCCTTTCGAAACGCGTTCACCAATAATGAACGAAGAATCGTAGAGTCATTGAAAGGAGGTATTCCCAAAGGGGCTTGTATACTTATCAGCATAATTGGAAAGCGTATTTTATCCACATAATTACTCAGCTACTCTTCCTGGCATTCCGATGAGTAATGACATTTTGACTACTAACGACACCCCAGGACCCCGAAAAGATAGTCGAAGAAAATTTCCTAATGGATGGTGAAATTTGAAAAGCTATTAAGATAATTGCTTTCGATAATCCGTGTTTCCTACGAGCCAGATCGGTGTCGACTATTATCGTAAGATCACTTCGTATGGTCGAGAGGACACGAAATTGGAAAGTATTAACACGTCGTCGATGCGATCAGCGGAAACAACGGTTCGAAAGTGACCGGCAGCTTTCAAATGACTCGGATCTAACAGGGCAATTCACGGCGATCTCCGGGGTATCGAATGACTTTGTTAGCGAACAAATTAGTTTTCCGGCCGTTTCGTCGCGTTGAAATTTCGCTGGCGATCCCCAGAGGATGGTAGACCACCCTCCGAGGATGCCACGGGAAATAACGGATTTCTTAAGATACGATATTCCACGACTCATCCAGTGACTAGTTGGCAACGCTTTACATTTTGTTACGTTTACTGTATTTACGAATTTCCTTAAGGGCTCCTAAAAAGGATAAGATGAGACAGAAGTAAGAATGAAATAAAAAATAGATTATTTTCTGCATCAGAAATTATTCGAACATGAATTTTCTACTATATCTTTAAGTGCCAGCATCTCGACTTTATAAATACTGACACGCTATTTCTTCCACCAAGCTATAGAATTATAGTTTATATTTCTATTAATCTCTATCAATGTTTGTATATTTATTTGTATGTTATTTTATTTATCTTTATTGTTACTAATTAATACAAATAAGTTTCACTGGAAAGCTGATAAGTATTCAGCTCTGGAAAGGTTGACAAATAAATACGTACAATACGATTGAAGAAAACAGTGATATACTATGCATTAATATTATCTGTTTATTTCCCTATCGTTTAAAGGGTTTAATACGTAAGAAAAATATTTCCACCGGCATAAATTTAGACTTGAATAGCTCTTAGCTAAGATTGGGTAGTTTCCGGTTAATCCCAGGGTAAGTCCACAGAGGTCAGGAAGTAACCTTTCTGACCGGAACCGACTACCCTCCTAGATGTTGGACCCTCCACACGGTTTGTCTTAACCGCTGTCTTTCGACTGCAATAGTTAAAGCATCTTTGTCTTCAACCACGAAGGATCATTAGTCTAAATAGTACACGACTTCTATACGACTATATAGTATAGTATTTTTATAATATTTCCATCATATTTTTATTCCCCACAAATACATAGAAATCCGCACTTGAATAATAATTATAATTTAGGTATATTATATACAAAATGTCCCACGCAACCAGGACAAGCTAAACGTAAATAGAAAAATGCGTTGTCTTCGCTCGTATTTCGTACGATAAATTTTACAGCATCAAAGTTGAAATATCTTTTAAATCGATCATTTGCCGATCCAAGTATCTTAATATCTTTTTTTGCACAGAATTAAAAAATTCATCGAATGGTATATAAAAAGATGAATAGTTCCATTTAAAAGAACATAGGTGACTTTAAAATCTGCATGTTCCATTTGCTTGGAACGCTATAGATATAGATACGTGGATAGATAAAAATGTTTTAAAAAGGACTTTTACTACTTTCTGTGCGACCTCGACGAATCGCAATTTTTGAAAAAAATTCTTTTCGAGCGTCTACCAGGAAAATGAATTTTCCCAAAAGAGTTCCAACCTTTCGGTGCAATTTAAAAAAAATTATCCTGTTTCAAGCGATGTACGAACACTTTCAACACCCACTGTACGATGCGAAAATAAAATAAGCGCATCGAATAGCGTTTAATTCGTACTATACATTATCCGGTGTGTATCAGTATCGCGTATGAATATCGTCGAAGCTATAAATTATGACAGAATCATGAACGAAATCTACTCGGTTTAACGATACAACGCGGACACCTCCCAAGTCGATTGGAATCGTTTAAATCGATTTGTCCTGCGACGCCCACCTATTGGTAAATATCATGGCAGCTTCGAATAATGACAACGAACGAACGAAATTTAATTTTTATTGAAACGTAGAGCAGAGATACATTGGAAGTAGGTTGAATCGGTTGAATTCATTAGTTTTGCGATGGTACGTTTCTATGGGGTTATTATGAGAACGATTACGTTGGTACGGTTAGAGAAGTTGAAACGGAAGTATCCTAAGAGAGTAACAGCTACCGGTTGGAGCTGTTTCTCGCGGTTGTTAAGACAGTTTCGAGGAGTTTATGTTCCTTGACCGGAAGCTCGTTCTTGTCATGGCAAAGGCTGCTCGCTACTTGTTACTGCAATTTACATTTCGCTCCCTAGAACGCGCATCAACTTTTCAAGTAAACTAAAATTCCACGATACTTGGTCATTTTTACGTTTAATTAGGCATAACACGTGTTTTATTCAAAAGTTACTGCCTCGAGTACGAGCCCACTTTGTCATACAGGGTGTAGTTTACCGAGTAATCTGTAAAAGCGGCGATACGAGCTGATTCTTTGCGAAAAAATAAGGGGGAAATGTGGAACAACGTTTTTTCATATGACGCTTCGTCTTCGAGAAAATTGAGTTGGAAAATTTATCAAGTATAGTCGTACGTGGCTAATTTCGGGCTGGACAGGAAGAGATAAGCGACAGGACGTTACTCTGTGTGTGAAAATAGATCGAAAATGTAGAACAACATTGTTCCGCAAGACGCTTCGTTTATGGGAAAAATAAATTTGGAAATTTATCAAACTCCTATGCTAGGCCAATCCTTAACTGAACACGTTTACATTTTATTCTCTTAAAAATGACGCTGTTACAACACAAATTTATCAGCCTTAAATTTTTTACGAAATTATCGGAATTAACTCTCCTGGTATAGTACAGCACAGTACTTTTACACACACGTTTCGTTGTTTTTCCTTCTATTTTTTCCATTCCAGCCAAACCAAAAATTTTATTTCGAACAAAGGGAGATTACAGATATTTGTGAATTTATTTATACTATAATAACTTTTCTTTTTTCGTATCTCATGAGAGATAAGAAGATCTACGAAAAGCTCTTCAGTGATTCTAATATTATACAGTTTCTGTTAAAGACAGAAGATTCCAGACAATTTTATAAAGAATCACAGAATAGGAACGTTATCTAATCAAAAGCTAATTGTCAAACCAAATGGTCTTTCTGAATCGACTTTCTGAATTATCCTTTCAATTTTAATTATCTCGTCCCTCGACAAATAGATAGAACAAATAAGGTGCTGATTCTAATCGACTCGATACCTCGACTTTGCTCAATGAACGTGTTTGTGAATGAAATATTTTACAACTTGTACACGCTCAAAGTACAGATTCTCAGACTGCGGGACGACTAGCTTCTAGCAAATATTTTCTGTTCCTGTTTCTTTATCGTCGTCAAGTTACTCTGAAACTGGCAAAGATAACTCGGTTGGTTAAATAATTGCTTTCGTGGAAACTGGAGAAAGGTCCTTCGTTCGTTTACTAATGAATGTCGAATCGTGATTCATGATCGAAATAGATGATGAAATAGATTTCTTCATCGATGGAAACGAACTTCGTCCGATAGAGAGATTAATTAAAGAACAGTTAACTTTATCGACGAAAAAATTAAATCCATCAACAAGCGTTTTGCCTTTTTTCATTTAATTAGTTTAGAAATTAATTTATTATATAGTTGTATCATACAATTTACGTAATTGATAAGATTACTTTATAAATGAAAAACATTTAGACATATAGACAGCTCTTTTTTCCATCATGCTGTTAATTATTAAGTACGAAATGTATCTCATGATAAGAAGCATTCTATTCTTCTGTTCGTTAACAAAATGTGAAAATGTTTTCGGAAATTCGGTCTTGACGTTATATCGGCAGTTCGCAATCAGAATTCAGTCCAATTCTCAACTATACAGTGCAAGTACAAAGCGAATCACTCTTATCCTTGCATATGGTGTTGAAAAAATACGAAGTATATTTAACACGAAGAAAGTCGGAAGAGGTAGGAATATTAATAGTCGTTCTACACAGTAATTGCTCGCAATAATAATTTCTTCGAACAAAAGCCAACAGTCGAAAAAATCTACAGTTCCTCGTACATGTACTAGGTATATTTCTTTACCTATTGCAACACAAAGCAAAGTTGTAAAAACTTTCTCGCACCACCGTATCTATACAATCCTCTTTAAACTTCTCCAATTTTTTTTCTTTTTCATAATAAAAACATCTTATCTGCTGCGTAGCAGCGCGAACGTGTTAATGACCAAAAAAAAAAAAAAAAAAAAAAAAGACCGCGGTGATGAAACTTACAAAAATTCCTTTTGTACCACCCTTATTAATTATCTAATTAAAATCGATGCTATCGACAAGTGGAAGATCTTCGAATGACTCGGGTGACTTGAAAACTTGGAAAGCGTGAATACAGAGCGACGATCGGCAATTAACACGACGCCGCTTTCACGAGGAATCTTTTAAATGAAAAAATTGAAGCGAATGATTCTACGGAAGCGAAGGACGAGGGGAAAAACGTTCGCGTGATGGATGGAGTGACAATGGCGTTCTAGTATAGTTGATTTGCGGTCGAGAGATCACACGGAAGCGGTAGGAATTCACTTGGATATTCCACGGGAGCCTGTGAGAACGCGGACGGCGTTCCTCCATGAATTTATTAGATTGAGACGATCTCACGCAAGCATCCCGGCGCTTTACAATCCACGGAACCAATTTCTACCTGGCCAATCGGAGACGCTTTCACGGTTCTATCATGCTCGGTGAAATTCGGACGATACTATTCGCATATAAACTCATTACGTTCCATTCTGTTCTTGTACGAATCGGTCTTCGGTTAAATACGTACAGTGATTAACTGCGGAAAAATACAATAGGCGTTGTAAATATTCTTCCGAGCTCCACTTCCACTTTATTTCCTTCCTTTCTTTCTTTCATTCGCTCATTTCGAATTGGATTTATCTGCGGGCTATTTACGACACGCTACAGTTGCACGCGACTGAACAGCTACTTGTAATAAGCTCGTGCCCTTTACGAAAATTCTATGAACTCAGTGACAGGTAAGCTTCGTTTTTAATATGAAATAGAATGACGCTATAAAAGATGAATCGTTTACTTGCGGTAAAATACAGCGTAAGATTGAAAGAATGATTTTGGACGATCTTCGCGACGTTGAAAGTAGTTACAAGTATGTGTAAATATTTAGATTAGTTGCTTTGCGATAGATCAGACAGGAAATATCCGCAACAATTCTACATTTGTTAATTGTTCTACTATGTTAAGTATTATACGCATGATTTTGTGTCGTTGTTATCGTTGCGTTAATATGGGTGGCGGAAGTTCATTGACTGTCGAAGAAATTGGAAAAAATTGACGTTTCGAAAGGAGAAGGCTATTCAAACCGAGAAATTGGAAAAAGAATTAATAGAAGATCTAAGGTAATTAATAATTTCTGTAATGACTCTGTAAATTATGGACAAAGTTATAAAGGGAGAACGAAACGAATTTGGATTATTCAAGACTATTCAAGCGAACAGCACTGTACGTACAAGCTTTTCATTGTATCAGTAGACATATTTATGTATTCATAACACGTGTCAGTTGTTGCGAATGCCGTTACTTCTCTGCGACTACATTACTTGGAAAAGATTTCTGTCTTTTAGAAACTGTAAGACACGTTTTATTCATTCGTTTTTACTTAGTACCGTTTTGAGGTTGTTTTCGAATATTACGTTCTTGCTTTTCCTTTTGAAATGTTGGTCACTCAATTACTAAGCCTTTGACTGTAAATCTACTCAGTCGAAACACCTTCCTCGATCTCCGTTTTTCACTGACCAGTTAGCGACCTCTTTGAAAAGTGCGTACCAAAAACGTGTCGCAAAAAGTAAGCGATGACGAGTATACTCGTCAAACGCAGAGTGACTGTTATAATACAGAATTAAGTTGCAACCAAGTGACTGTTCTATCTTTTACTTTTATTATCGACAGAGCTCGTCATAGCACAAAATATCGCCATTCCCTCGTGACGAGTATACTCGTCAAACGCAGAGTAACTGTTATAATATAGAATTAAGTTGCAACCAAGTGACTGTTCTATCTTTTACTTTTATTACCGACAGAGCTCGTCATAGCACAAAATATCGTCATTCCCTCGTGACGAGTATACTCGTCAAACGCAGAGTGACTGTTATAATATAGAATTAAATTGCAACCAAGTGACTGTTCTATCTTTTACTTTTATTACCGACAGAGCTCGTCATAGCACAAAATATCGCCATTCCCTCGTGACGAGTATACTCGTCAAACGCAGAGTGACTGTTATAATATAGAATTAAGTTGCAACCAAGTGACTGTTCTATCTTTTACTTTTATTACCGACAGAGCTCGTCATAGCACAAAATATCGCCATTCCCTCGTGACGAGTATACTCGTCAAAAACGGGTAACCGGTTGATAACTTGTACATTATACTTGTCACAAAGCGTACTCGACAAGCTCAATAGCGCAGATAGTATGTAGGATCTTGGTATACAAATTTTTCTTGTTAAGTGAAACACTGTCGCTCAACCGTTGTCCAAAGTCAAGTTCTTACTTTTTCACCCCCGTCTCTTCTACATTCCGGAAGAGCACGTAGTTCAGCAGGACTGCAGCTCGAAAGCATGAATGAAATCGCGCGTGCCGCTTCCACGGGTTGCGTGACGCCGGTGGCCGTGTGGTGGGAGTAAAGCGGAACGTGTGGATGCGGCCTAAGTGTGGGTGGTTTGCCAGGCAGCGATCCGACGCGATTCACCTCCGGGGCGGACGGAAGCATCGCGTGCGCGTGTGAACCAGCCAAAAGGGGAAACGCGTGCATCGCTGGTTCAGCGTAGGCGGAGTCGATCCAAACGAAAACGTTGAAACCCGCACATGCGCCTTATTAAGGAGCCACCCACAACGTGCGTTCACGACCAGATCCTGTCACGTTGCCAATCCTAAAAGATCTTCGTTCGTTTGTGTCTTATATTTTTTTTTTTTTTTTTTTTTGCTCTTATTTGCATTTGAAGATATGTCGATTTTGAGATTCGTAGGAAATTTTCCTAAAACGATCGATAAATATCGTCGGTATTTCAAGGCTCTCAATGTATAATGTTGCGATTTGTCGATAAATATTGACGATATGTACATCACATTCGATGTTCATTGACATTACAGTCAGCTTGGAGAGTTAGCGTTCGTTCGATGGTGAAGAAGAAAGCTCGTGTAGACATCGTTTTAGCGGTGTAAAGTGAAGATGATAAGGAAAGGAAAGGGCTAGGCAGTGACTTTTAATCAGTCAGCTGTTTTTGACGAATATATTCGTCATGAAGAAATTGCAATATATTGCGTTATGACGAGTATACTCGTCGTCGTTTACTTTTTGCGGCACGCTTCTCAAAGAGGTCGCAGCAGCTAACTGGTTAGGAAGAGATTCATCTTCGCATATGAATTCCTTCAATTAGATTCGAATATTTAGTATTACGAAAGATTCGAAAGTAGAACACTTGGGTTATCGTCAATATTATATATTGGCAATATGTATCTTTTTAAGAAAATATAATTTTTATATAATTTTTGATAAAAAATTGCTTAAAATTACTGGTCGAAAAGTCGACCCAATACGGAGGTTTAATCGCAAATACGAAATTTTTGGATCGTGTACATTTTAAAATTTAATTGATACGATATTGCCTGTCGTGTAGTTTTGACGTTTTCGGATGTTTTAGAGTACTCTAATCATATTATCTACCTGAGTTTTGGATTATATGGATAATTGTGGTTGTCGAACCATTTCGATTGTCATAATCACAGGTCCGCAGACTATGGAAATCCCGTAGATTATTCGGCAGGCAGTTTCACATAGTTTCAGCGAAGTTACGCAATGTAGCTGGATCTAGTAGCGTGACTTTAAACTACTTGTTCACCATCAAAGTTTCGAAACTTTTGACATCAGAATAGACTGCAACCTTGCGTTACAGTCTTTGTGTCACGTGTGTAACATACGTGTAACGCGTGTGTTACAGCCTTTGTGTCACGCGTGTAACAGTTAACTGCTACACCTTCAAATTCACTTGTTGCTTCGAATCTTCCTTCGAAAATGATGTAGTGTAAGTAAATACTCACGAAAGTTAAATAAGTTTCCTTTAATTAAATATTGAAATATCTTTGTTTAACTTTAAAACAGTAGCACTCTTCTTTCGGTGTAAACGATTTATCATTTTATCGTTGTATCGATCTCCAAGATTTAATACACAACAATTAGAAAATTCCGATAAAAAGCTATGTAATCAATTAGAATTTCGTTTCTCATAATTAAACAACATTCTAGTTACAACACGGTCCAGATAGATTCGTTCCGAACATGAGAGCGAATACTAAACTACAATTCGTCTCGTTCTTGATATACAAATTAATCTTACATTGCTCAGCTACGGTGTTTCAAATTTGTCTAACGAAGAGGTTCAACCATCCCGTGCACCAGGTAGAATTAAAAAAATATACCTGTCCAGGCCAATAAGTATTTCCAGAAACGAATGCATACTTCAATTTACCACAGTTTCAGAGTAAAGAAACGCTTCGATAATAACAGAAAACATGGAAATTTTCCTTACACTCCGCAACTGTGATGCTCCAAATTTTCCCATCGAAATATTCCATTGTAGAATAATAATTGCAATAATAATAAATGAACATCAAATAATAATTCAAAATATCCACCTCCAAGTATCGGAAGATACGTAAAACCATCAGTTGTCCAAAGGGAACTTAAATTTATCATAAAGTAGCGAAGTCAGTGGCGCTTGGAGTTGCAATGATTTCACGATAGTGTTACTATATATTACAGCGTCGAAAGGATCCAGGAACGATCGGACGTGCGTGCCTAAGGCGATCTTTAATGGCAGAACATCTTTTTGCCCAAACTGTTTCGCATCGCTGCCAGTCGTACTGTTTCCGTTTCGATGTCGAATAGAGTAGCCGCCTGCACGATTCGGTCCAGTTGCGCGATCGATAAAAGCATCCGGCAAAAACTCTGCACAATGAAAACTTGATAGCTCGTGGAAACATTCGAGGCAATTAGAACCTGCATTGCTTCGAAAAATCATCGCCATTCTTTATTTAGTACGAGATTTCTCAAGTCAAGAGGAAGAAATCGCAATTTCTTCGTTTTTCTTCAAGTTGTCTTGAATCGCTTCTTTCCAGCAGACATACTATTCTATGGTCGCTCTTAATTATCTGGATTTATCGCGACCATGTTTACCGCAAATTAAACGGGTTAATAGAAATAACGTATTCATTGTTAGCTGTTAAAATTCATTTATTAAATTGAATTTATTATAAATTATTGAAATAATAAATACGTTGTTTCTGTTAATTAGTTCTTTTCAGCAGATACATATACTATAGCGATTCTTGACTTGACCAGTTAGCTCTTTGAAAAGTGTGCACCTAAAACGTGCCGCGAAAAGTAAGCGACGACGAGTATACTCGTCCAACACAGCCTACGCGTGGCTGTTACGATATAGAACGAAGTTGCAACGAAACGACTGTTTTATTCTTTGATTTTATTACTACAGACCATTGCTATTGCTAAACCTCACGTTTCAGTAAAATGTTCCAAAAGGGACAAGAAGAAATGTTCCAAAAGGGGGAAGAAGTATTTTTCTATGTGTATTCCGTTTCTCTCCGCGCACTTTTTCCACCATATTAGCAATTTTCTCGTTACACTTTCTACGAAACTAGAGGGCTGCTTCGCAAGCCAATTGCACGCGAAGTGCTCTTCTTCGTTGCTGTTTGCAACGTGCGTTGTCCTCCTTACGCCTTTTCAGGCGGTCGTGATTTTGCGCGACTTCAACTCCTTCCGAATGATAGAAACCACGCTTCCTTCACTGATATTAACTTTCGAGCAGATTTCTCCGATCGTTACGCGTCCACCATGCTCCATCAGTTGCCGAACAGCTTCGATGTTCGCTGGCGTTACGCTTGTCTCGAACGTATCAGAAAACAGAAAACGCTTGTCCTCTCGATAATGTTTCATCCCCAAACTATAGTCGCGATCCACGCCAAATTTCCAACACTTTTGTCTTAGACAAACTTAGAGCAAAGGTTAGAACACAAGTTCAGAAACTTGATATAATTGCGCGTTATGCAACTGATTACGATGCTGCTTTTTCCCTCATTGTGTTAGCTACCGAAGAAACGGTAAACAGAGTGCACGTGGAGTGGAAGATCTTCAAGACACGCCTACCTGAACTCCCACGCAGTCACATCTGGATAAGTGACACTGTGCAAACGCAATGTACCACACGCGAACCGGCTAATATTTGATCGAATTTCCTGCTAAATATTTGAAAAAAAAAAAAAAGAAAGGAAACTATTCACATTGAACAAAAGTGCCCCAATTTACACGAGCCAACCCAATGTTATTAGTTGGTCAATTATCAGGCAAGAGAACTATAGTGCACATTGAAAGAAGTCGATATAAACGAGAGAATTGAGAGGTAAGCAGTCTCACGAGGGAGCATTGACAGCAACATACATGCATTTACGTGCGAATGACGTCGTTGGAAACGAAGACCACCTAATGTCACGATCGCAACGAGATAAATAATCGCGATGGGTGGGCGCCTCGCGCCTTTCCGTGCACGGGATACGGGTTACAAGCACACCTTATGGGTCCCCGTAGGGAGTCGATCTCCTCTGTTGCTCCCATAAGGTGGTACAGAGCTCCAGCCGTGTGTGAGAATCCATTCCAGTCGATTTCACAGGGGTTGTAGGGGGCCTCTTCTCTCTCCACTTCGAATTTCGCTTTCTTTTCTTCGCCCTCTTTTTCCCCGGTGGGCTCTTCTACTTCTTTCTCCCTCTTCTTCTTCTCCTTTCTTTCTTTCTTTCTTTTTTTTTTCCTCTTCTGTTTCCAATACCAACGCGTTTTTGAAAGTCTCCGTGCGCATGCAGGATGTTTCTGAATTTATATACTGAAGTATAATAGTAAGAAGAGTGACAAATTTACATGGAAAGAATACGGTAAACAATTATAAACTGAAAGCTGTTTGTATGATTTCGTCCTACAATACAAAACCGGGGACGAACAAAAATTCTCTTCTTTCAAAGTCTAGGAAAAATTAAAGTTTTTATTGTGTTGATATTTCCATCGAATGCTCGATGGATTTTCCTTTCTTCTTCATTGCTTCTGTTAATCCGTTAAGCACGCTTTCCACTAACTTATTTAGAGTTTCGTTTTCAGTATCTGTCCACGCGAATTTTATTCTTTCCCTAAGTCGACAAATATCTTGTACATGTAACTTCTCCCGAGCGTGAACTTTTCCTGCTGGAATTTCTCTCTGGTTCTCGGATCCAGAAGGATCAGGTTCAGATCAGGTCTCGATGCTAATAATAATTCTATTCCGAAATCTTGAAACCACTTTTTCGTAGTGGCGGCTGTACGAATAGGAGCATCGTCTTGTCGAGAAATTCTGTTCTCGTCTTCCATTTCAGTCATGAAAAGCAATAATTCGCTACGCAATATCCGCTGATATTTTGTAGCGTTCAATTTACCTTTTGCAAAAACAATTTCGCTTAACATATCCAGGCGTGATTAGCGATTTCTTGGAAATATCGAACGCGTAATACAGAAAATGTGCTTGCGTCTATAGTAATACACAACAGTGTAAGGCACTAGGCACGTGATAACATACAGAGAATAAAATAAAAGTATCTCTCGCTCGAAATTCGTGTTTACCGATGTAGAAATAATCTTGTTGTGAATATCTTCTGTCTCTTTTCCTCAAACACAAGATACAAATCTACGTTCAAAGAATTTTACGTTGATTTATTGTGTGTAATTGCACCACCCTGTGTATAGTTAAACACGAATCGGTTGGAAAGGCCCGATCAGGATCCCCGATAGGAGGCCCATTGGTCAACCTTGAAAATAGATTTCACAAGAATTATTCGTCGTGCTGCTTGTTCAATTAGACGGCGAAGTTATCAGCTCGTTAACTGTCGCTGGATATCGCTTCGAGGAAGTAAAATGTGTTTACTTTCGTTTAACATTCGGTTAATTTTTAATCAATTTGAATGTACAAGACGTTTCGTAACGCAGTTAAACGTTTTTCATAACGTCAAGAAATTTCCCTACAATTTATGGATACTAAATATTTTCTAATTTCCTTTGGCGCTTTCAGATCGGATTCTATCTTTCATTAGTGCATTCAAATCGTATAACGATTCTCAATTTTCCGAACTTTAAACTAAGTAAACGTTCTTCTTAAAAATCTTGGAAATATTTCTCGAAAGCATTTTCGTATTTTTAAATCTGAACCTCCTGTGTCAAGATGATATTTTATTCTCTATCTTGCGGTATTCGTTACTGCAAAACATAATTTACAATTTACAAGTTATAATTACTTAAATCCACGGTAGATTATCGCAGATAACGTGAGTCGAATTTACCTCGGATAATAAACTAATAGGAAAACTCTACTAGCGTTCATAAATCGTATAACGAAATCATAGAAAACATTTTGATAATTTGTAATTCTCTACGTGTATTTAGGTTTAATTAATTATTTCATCTTTATTTAATTATTAATTATTTAATATTTTAATAATTTACGCTTTCGTGCTGTCGGTGCTCAAATTTCGAACAGAGTGAAATTATCGGATAAATCAACGGAGAAATCACTTTGACAGTAAAATTATGCAAAAATATGTGTAGATGCATAGCTTCGCAGAAACTTAACGCTAGATCTGGCAAACAACACGGACGTCCTCTCTAAATGGACACAAAGAGATTACTGTTAATTATATAGCACGAAATTACGCTGGCTCCGAATTTTTTCAAAATATAAGTTCCCTTGAAATTTCGCCTTCCCACTGTACGAGAAGAAACGAATAAGAGAATGGAAAATATGCCGCAAAGGGTTAATTAGCATACGAAGAAATACAACAAGATAAAAGAAACACAACAAAAAATGGAAAAGAGCAAGTATACGGTGCAAGCTACGATGATTAGTCAGTGCTCTAGCGAAACTGGGGTCTTTATAAAAAGAGTATATTATAATTAAATTATAAAAGAGCTTTGACGATCTGCTAGAAAACGGTGATACATAGAAGTTAAAGAAAGTTAAGTGAGGAACTCGATGCAGTTAACGCGATCATATAAAATTCTACATAGAAATGTTGCACCTCCTAGAGATCTTTTGATAGCGGATGATCGAAAGTTAAATTTAATCATAATTGGTTTATAACGATGATCTATTTTGTACTTAATGGTTGTCCAGTTTTGTAAGATAGGTAGCACAGAAATAGATGCTGTATTCCTTCAAGTAGGCTACTATGTTTGACTAATCGACAGTACCAGATTACTGAAGCATATTCCATATGAAAGTACACCATATAATGCGTCTAAATTCCCAGTAAATCTTCAGCAAGTTTTGTATCCTCAAATCTCCTCTTCGCTACTATCGCTCTAAGCTTCTGCCACTTCAAAATCCTCTCAATTAAAATTTCAGACATATACGCCCAAGGCTCCCGAACAACCAATGATTCCTCTACCGCCGAAGCCATTAACACACACTATACTTCCATTATGAATCTGCTTATTAAAACCGGCACTTCTCAGGCAAATCGCCAGTTCGTCCGTAAAAGACGCGAAAGAACCTCGCAACTTACTTACTGTGTGATGGATAGAACAGACGAGACAGAAGTTTAGGAGTATGGAATATCGAAGAATATGAATGATGTAACAGAATGTCGATATTCGCAACATACATACGAACCAGGATATAAATAAGGATGCAGATATGCGTACCACGATTAGCTTCGATTGGCTCGTCAAACAATCTGCAAAACCTACGAATAAAAATTCCAGCCAACCACCCCATCGACAAACCCATCAACGAACCCTCCACCGACTCAAACAGGAAATTCCTAATAACAAAGTCACGAAACTGCCTCAAAAGAGGACCGATAAGTGTACTAATCGACGTAAAAGGTAGATAAAAGGTTGAATATGAAAGCCAGAAGTTTGGAGTATGCTTGGAAATGCTGGATCCTGGCAGCATAAAAATTGCAAAGTATCAATGATGTAACAGAGAATATCGATATTGGCAGTATATATACGGACCAGGATATAAATAAGGATGCAGATATACGTATCACGACTGGCTTCGATTCGTTCATCAAAGAATCTGCAAACCTCGGTATAAAAATTCGATTCTCGGAAGCCAACCACCCCATCGACAGACCCATCAACGACCCCTCCACTGACTCGAGCCGCAAATACTTAATGACCAAGTTAGCGATTGTCCTCGCAAGAGGTCTCAGGTATATTAGCCTGTGCAGAAAATGAATGAAAGGTTAAATAGGTGCGATAGATAGCCGGAAGGTGGGTGTACTCGTTAGTGTGCGATCCCGCCTACCGTCCAATGCGGTGGCTGGTTTCCCTGGGGACTCCCTAGCCTCTCACAGCCGGCTTTTGTCGTCGTCGTTGTCCCTTCTCTCCTTCCACGTACAGCCAGCACTCTTTCGCCTTCAGGAGGAGGACGTTGGTGCGTCGCTTTTGCATCGTGCGCGATAATAGTCACCACCGTGGGTTCACCGGTTAGTACGCGTTTATACACTCAACCGTGTTCCTCGAGCGGCTGGTCGCGCGAGACCAAGAGCCGATAGTCAGTCAGTCTTTCCGATCGAACAGTCGTGATCGGATCGATTTCTTCCTTCCAGTCAAGGATCGTCTTTCGCGTTCCGACCGCGATACTTCACGCCTGACAGCTTATTCGCTAGCGTGTCCCGTTCTGCTGCCGTGGATTTTCCACTTACGTTCGAGTTTGCAGGATTTTTCGCAATTTACCAACGACGTTGGAAAATTTCCGAAAGTAAGCTAACGATCCATCGATATTTTTAGCATCGACTTTCGCGGGCATCGTCGTCGACTTTGATCCGTTCATAGATTATAATTAGCAATCGTGATTCGATATTGAACAGTCAGAGATGGAGGACAACTAGAGAATTGGCTGGAAGCGTGTTCGAATAACGTTGACGGAGTGAAGGAGAGTTGGTGGACTTGTACGGACAGAAGAACCGATCAATGTTGTTAATATCGACAGTCTCCTTGATTGCTATTTGGCTTTGTTTTGGTTTTATATTGCTGTCAGACTGAATAAACCAGAAAGGGGGAAAATCGTAGAAGTTGTTGAAAATCGTTGATCGACTCTGGAACAGTTGAGAAGAGAAGCGCAAGAGGAAGTGCAGTGAAAATTTAGTGCGACTGAAGACTTAATCAATGTTTTTCAATCTTCGCAAGTTTCCTATTGACTCGTGCATTGGTTATAATCAATTCTCGTTGATTTATTAACCAGTTATCGAGAGAACTGAAAAGAAGGGCACGATTGATTATTTTTGGAGCATTGGTAATAGAGATAAAGAAGTGCGATAAAGAGTAAGCTAATAGGAATCGAGAAAATGGATTGACAAATTGGTCGAGGGTGCTAAGATGATGGCGAATGAACTCGAGTACACGAGGGATGACTGAACAGGAAGAACACCAGGATGTTGTTTAAGGGAAACAGTTCGAGATTAGAGCTATTGATAGGAAAAATTCAGGCCCACAAAGAACCTTCTCGAGATGAACAAGCCAAATCGAAAGGTAGGACTCTTCGCGTTATATTTTATTAAATTATGGCACGAAAGTTTCATATCGTTTCTCAAATAAAGATAAAAATATGAAACAATGGCGTTCGTCGACAGGCAGTTTCGAGTCAATTTAACAAAAATCTAAATATTAACAATAAACGAGAAATATTCTTTACAAGCCACTTTTTCTGCGTTTCGTACAAGCGCGCTTCAATCAGTTCCCCTTCGTTTCACGCGTCTTCTCAATTTCAATCTGATCCGGTAATTGATCGTTAACTTCTACGTTATTAAGAGCATCTCACGATGACAACGCATCATCGACTGTCTGATAGAATTTTCTGAAAGCCTCGCTGTTGGAGAAGGCATACGTAATATCAATTTGACGCTGTTCAATTTAGACCTTAGAGAATGGGCATCATAGATCACAATTAGGAAAGTTGACATTTGCCATTATATATTAGTTGCCACATGTCACTCTTCTAATAAATCTCTAGATTACACCAAGATTTAGTATCGAAATTACAACAACTCTCCTTCCGTAGATTTTCTTATTTGCATTGAATTTTAGGGAACTAGTTACTTTTATTGTACTATGCGATTTTTAATATATAACAAGAGGGTGGTTTATTCTGAGAATTTTCGCAATTTTGGTGGCAAATTGTAATGATTAGAGTAATTAGATTATCGGAATTCTAAGCTTTTAGGCTAATCACATATCATAATCGGATACATTAAACTTTCAATTGGGAGGTGAAATAATAGATTATCAAACTCTGAAATTGCAGAAGAGTTCGGTAGTATGAGGTATAAATATCTCAACGTTCTAGCAGGATCTAAATAAATCATAGCAATTTATTTAACGAGATTTTACTTAAAGATAGAATCAACGAATTGTAAATATCTCGATATTCTAAGATCATTCACGAACAATAATCGATCTTCAAATTTTTAATTAGTATTGCATACTACGTATCGGCAACATTCCATTACTCCTGAATTTTGAAAAATTCCAATATCCAGACGCAATAATTGATCATCAGATTTCTAAATAAACTTCGAACGATCGGCTGTCAAAGTGCAAATATTCTGTAGCAGCCAGTCGCAGTAAACGATTATCGAATTTCTAATTAATTATGCGTATGTATTTCCAATCAATGAACTATTGAAATCTCAATATATTGAAAGGATTCAATGTTTCGACACGATCATTCGTAAGATCGATGAGAATATAATATTCGAAAAAACCATAATTGGAATAATCGATCAGTAAACTAGTTTCTAAATAGGTGTTGAATTAATTTACTACCAAAATCGAAATTAATGAATCGATACCGAAATTTTGAATCTCAAATAATCTATCTATTAAAATTTCTTCGTTAGAAATCAAATTAATCTCCACCTATGAAATTAAAGCAGCCTAAAAAAAAATTCCAATTATCAATCACCCTAATAAAATACTCGATGCTCGAATCGGCGACGTCTCACTAACAGCAATTCGTAAATAACTCAATCTTCGCAATAACGAATCGTCAAAATTTCATGTCGAATAATAGATTCAAATTACCAAAACCCTAATGAACCGGTTATTGGAATCTATCTGTGATCGACGATCAAACGTACAACGAACGTCAATGAAAAAATCCGCGCAAACCACTGGCACTGGTCTGACGAGAGGAGGGCTGTCAGAGGTTCGCGTGCTAACATAAGTCACAATTAACAAAGGCGTTAAGTCGGCCCCCTATTAATAAGCGTGGTCGAAGCATCCTATAAATAGCGACGGGCACGAGGTGACAACATTATACGCGGCCACATGCGACCACAAGGGAGGCTGTATGGGCTCGCACTAACACTTGGACAAGATAAAAACACAATGCAATACGGCTGGCATCGGCAGGTCGCAGAAAAGAGCTGCCAGTGTTAAGTGCGACTATTTTCGCGTCGATGACACATCGCCGCTGATTGGACGGAATCGAGATTCTAAATAAAACCCCCTTCGAATCCTCCAACAAGCCTTCGCGTCCTTGCTTCTACTCGTTTTCACGTTATCGTCCCCCATTTTCCACCGGAATTCGTAAACTCTCGCATCTTCTTCTCGATCACTCATCGATCCGCGATCTTCTTTAGAGCGTTCATCGCCAGCTTTGAGAAACGCTGTTCTCACATTTTTTCAACATTGCTCTTTCCATTGAATTCGAACATTGAATTTGTTGAGTTTCGTGGCCAGTTTCATCGCAGCTTAAACTTGGGGAGAAAAATTACTTCAGACAATTGGAGTTCTTAGTTTATCGTTCAGACAAGTGACTTTTGTTCCGATTTTGTATCCGAATGGATTCCTCATTTAATGGGAGACAAAGAGAGATAATTTCAACCCTTCGGCTTGAAAAATCCTTTCAACCCTTCAGTGCGAGCTCGTGAATGAAAGAGCATAAGGTAGAACCGACTGGGGGACGAACAGTTCGTATGATGGTTATCCTTGTTATGTAGGTCAGTTTTCGTTCATGATAGAAGTTGTCGTTTAAACGAGTAAATTTAGACGACAAGAGTTCCATTGGTCGGATACTTGCTAAGATTTCGTTGCAATAAATGCAGTTCTAATCTCTAATACAGCAATCTTTGTGTTAAATACATTTCCCAGATGTATGTCCTATACGAACGTTAGACTCTTCTCTAGATGATAATGATGACCAAAGTAAATTTGGAATTGTCATTCGTTTTAGATTAACGTTACCTGTACTCTCCTCGCAGAAATCAGAAAATCTACTGTTACGAAATGTAATTTTCACTTTATAACTTCGTTTCGCGCTCTTTTAGCAATTAGGGATGTTCGAAAGGAAGCAATGTTCTTCGAATATTTTCCAAGTTTCTCGGCTCGCTTCTCTGTGAATTTTAACAGTTTTTTAGTGAATTTTGAACTATTGATTAATGAATCATTTTAATAGTAGACGTTAGTAGGATCTTCAACTCAATAAAAATATAATTTTCAGAATTTATAAAATACGTAAAACGCACCAACTGCAACAAGGGTAAAGATCGCGAACGTTTCTTTGCAAAATAACCTGAGTCTGCAACAACTTTTAGAGACGTTGAAAAGGTAATACGCATTAGAATTCACCCTTTTGAAAGATGGGTCTTTGAAAGATTTCGAAGAACGATCGGAGCTTTCCATGAATGGGCTGACGAAAGGCTTGATCCTGATTTGTTGGCAATCGAAGCCAAATTGTTGACGACGACGGGGTCAGCTGGGTGCTTTCGTACGCTCGATCGGCAGCTCGGTTTATATTTATTGCGTGCTCACCCGATCTGCTGCGTCTCTTTTTCTGCAAGAAGAGGCGCGCGTGAGTCATGCTGGATGCCGCCAATTGGGCGAGTGCCTCGATCCCATACCCACGTTGCACAATTGCAGGGACACCTGATTTTTCACGAGATCCACGATTGCAATCGATCGGTCTTACTGAGAAATCATCGATATTACTGTGAAACTCCAAAGAAAAACCCTACTGCAATAAGTATTTACATTGCGAATTGCCTCAAATAAGCAGACGAGAATGAGATAATTTTAGCAGAAATATTCGGAAAATTATGAATATAGCAGAGTAACAAAGATTAAATTTAAACAATTAAGCGTAGATTAACTAGAGTATAATTAAGAGTATGTTTAAATATATATGTAACAATCTAGTATATATTAAGGTCAAATGAGAATGTGAATGAGAAATCTATGTACATCAATCTCATCTCGTAGCCGCAAAGCAAAATAATATATACATATATAGTAGAGTAACATAAAAATTTGTAGATACAAAAATCTGGAAACATAGATACGGAACGTCAAGAATAAAAAAGATTTAATAACATCAACATTTAATTGAGAAGTTTGGCAAAACAGAAAATGAGAGCTTAAAGTACTCAAGAACTATACAATCCAGCAAATCTGCGATTCAACAATCAAAAACGCAAACTTCGATCACTGCAACCGCCCCTCCTCGTTGTCAGCCTAACTTTCAAATCCCTCAACGCCCTTTGCGCTTCCTTCTAATTCCTCCAAGAATCTTCTAGACTCTAGATCATCCATGTAAAAATCTTGCTGATCGTCGTTTAAGCAATCATCCAACATCGCGTAAGTTTCTACGCGATCGCAGAAGGCTAGAAAGGGGGAAAAACGTGAAGGCCGCGTGGGTGGAGGATGCGACCCATTTAAACGAATCCACGTCCGTGATCCGATCTCGTTGGGTGTCTCTCATCGCGTTCGTGTTTCAAAGCGAGCAAGAGACGGCGGGATTCCGCAAAATCTCTTAAATCCAGTGGTGGGTGTCGGATCCAGCGTGTGGACTGGGCAAATGAGGAAACGGCCAACTAGCCGAGTCATTTCCACCGTTTACCAGGGCCACTTTGCTCTATCTGACCCGGTGGGAGTCTTCTTCATTCCTGGCAATTATTAATTATTCGATTCGCCTCGTCCGGATGTCTCCTTTGTCACCGGTTTTCTCTTTCTACGACGCGTTTCTCTTTTTTTTTCTTTACTTCTTTACACTCTATTTTATCGAGAATTCTACTACCTTTGAGAATTCTACCAACTATCAATGTTTATGGTCAATATTTCGAAGTTCTGAAACGTTCTCGATGATATTAACAGTGTGTGATTTAATGATAACAATGTGTTGACGATTATATATCTTTTTTCTACGTTAGTTTTTTAGTAATTTTTAATTATGTTGAGAAATATTGACGATAAATATTGAACGGCCTGAACTCACCTTTGGAGTCTAATTTTGCCAATGATAATTGGAAAACAGATGTATGAGTAACCAAACGTATTAATTACGTTATTTAAAGCTACGAATTTGTTATATGCTTCCAAATATACAATGGTGTCACATCTAACTCTGCCGCTCTTAATTACTCTCTTAATCGTCATGATAGAAAAAAATTCAATATCAAAGGATATATAAGGGATATATAAGGGATGTCAAGGGATATATATATGTATATGTTAGAAGCGCTATATATATAATTTCCCAATATCCATATCATATAAATCTCTATAATTTAGAATTCCTTGGAATTTTCACCTATTCTGGATTAATTAAACTATACTAATTACTATAATTATACAAATTATATCAAATTATCTTATTTATATTCTCGAAATATTTTCCGAAAGAATCGAATAGATAAGGGTCTGAAATAAAGCCAAATACATAGGCACCGACAAATTGTCTCGAGAAAACGATCTCCGTCCTCGCGAAGCAACTTGAACAAGCGTGTACCTGCATGAGCCGTATGAACATTGGATAACAGGGTGATAGAGGGATAAAGAAGAGAGGAGGCAAAGCCCGAGTAGAGAATTCCCGCGAGGAATGTGCTTTTCTTCTATCAAAAGGACAAGAGGACCAGTCTTCTCGCGGAGGATGAACGACGAAGCTTCTTGACGACGTTCACGGGTTAATGGTACCAGTTTCACCGCATACTCGTTACGAAAACGATATAAAGAGACACGTAACGGGCGAGCTAAGGTCAGCCAGACCTCTTGTAATATTCCTACGCGTGTTCGAGTTCGTAAGGTCATTTATGGGACAGGTCCGTCTTACGACATTTATAAACCTGTTCCCCGAAAAGGATCGCTTTATACGAATATTTGCCACTGTTGTTCCGTGTGCATGAAAGATCGACGCTGTTCTTTGATCGACACTTTGTTGACTGCAAACCGAGAAGTTCTTTGGTCGTTTGGTCTCGGTATCTTGGCTCTTAGATTTTGATTCCTTGGTTTCTTAGGCCTGGGCTTCTCCCTTTCTTCATCTTCGTTCCTCGGTTTCCTGACTTTTGGCATTTACAACGTCAAAAGTTTGACATCACTGCTGCGAATTCGGTTGCTAATTTAAATAAAATCAATCCTTTTGGGGACAGAACGTTTTATCGATTATTAATAATATAAGCACAGTTGTTTAATGACATTTCTGTAAAAAAAAAAAAGAGTATAATGTACCAATGTCAGAAGATCAGTTTTATCAAAAGTAGATCTATTCATCGTTTAATTAGTAACTTAATGTTACTCGTTAATTGATGATAAATGTGTAAATTTAGAAAGTTTCATCCTTCAACTATGACTTGTCTAGAAAAATGTAAAATTATCCATGATATATAATTATATTCATAAGAAGGATATATTTATCTATAGGAATTTTACCATGCTATTTCAACAACAAAATGAGAAATAAAACAAACGCTAAAATTCTTTTCCCACTTTCTATGCTGATTTAATATTATACTATTCCCTCCTCTTCTTTACTATATTGATACAAATGGCTATCCCCGTCCGTCCACCATGAAACGAGCAAGCATTTATATCTCTTACACGTCACAATTTCTTCTCATTTCCCATATCCACCAAATAATATAATATAAAATACGTCATATTTGTTATACTCTTGTGAAATTATTTCCATCGATTGAACTTGAACGATTTTTGGAAGGAAATTTTGCTTTGAATTGCAGAGGCCTTGGGCACCGGAAGTTCGTCATGGCAGAGCGAGGATGGCGGTGCAAACTCGCGACGTGGCGGAGAGACGCCGTCTTCTTGTGCGACGCCGACATCGGCGAGCTTCCCGTCGGAGCCCGAGGTCGACGCCGACGTTGGTGTCAACGCCGACGGAACCAACGCTACCGCACCTTATCCTTGTCAATTCTGTGACCGCACATTTCCTCGACTTAGCTACCTGAAGAAGCACGAACAGGTACCTTGAATTTTTCTTTTCATTTTCCAAGTTTCCAAGACTTCTTCGATCATGAGTAGGTATATTTGAGCATCTTAGAAACCGGGTCGATCGATGAATTTTACATTCTTTATAAAATTATCGATTTCATATTATCCAGGTACCTAAGGAAACACGAATATCAATATCCATGATTATTCGTTCTTTCTTTTTCTTTTCTTTTCACTGTAAAATTTTTCATAATGTTTTCGATTATGAATAGCTATTGTCGAGTATTATTACTTGTTCCTCGACTGGCGTCGAGCCAACGATCGCGTCAGTATAATTATTATTATTATTATTATTTTTTAAAACTTGTTACTACTTTGTTAAAACAGTTATTATTTGTTAGAACTTGAGGCATTTGCCGGCTTAACTATTCCAAGAGATTTTAAGTATGAAGGTTTAAATATACCTACTCCTAATGTAGCCCTAGCTAATCCCTTTTCGTGTTGTACTACGTTTCATTGTAGTTGTTTTATTGTTGGTTTCATCACGTTCAGATCTGATGTATCAGTTACAGTGGCTGATCACTCTCATATTATTTCTGAAAGGTAAACTTCAGCGTCGGCAATTTATCAGGATTTAACGTAATTGAAATTAAATGATTAACGAATAAAGGACTAACAAATCTCAGATATACGTGTAGCGCAACCTATCTATAAGAATACAATTAAATACAGAGTTGGTTATTGCATAATTTAAAAAATGGAAAGAAATTCGTGGCTTGAGTTCCCTATAAAATTTATAATGTCTGGAACTTGCCATAATTGCAATAAGACTCTAAACTCACTCGGATTTTCTACTTGCAAACAATGCAGGGGCTTCTATCCCACCCATCGAATATTATTTTACAAATTCTAAATTATCGTCTTAATTGCCCAACAACGTTGCTCTGATTCAATTTAACGATCCGTTGTTTTCTGTGTCGAACCCATGTTGCCGCCAACGATTGCACGAATCTCATTTACAAACAGGCAGTATAACTATGTACCTATACAAGCCAATTTGCATACCCGCCAACTCGATCTTTTTCGATTGTTTTTCCCCCTCGTTTTGAAACCTCGTTTAAGGTCTTTGTCAGGCATTCCTTCCTTTTTGCGTGTTCACCTTCCGTGCGTATTATATTCGCCCGTTTCTTATTTCTCTATGAAGCTTCTCAAAGGGTATGTCACTCGTAAGAAACAGATAATCGATTAAAAATGAATGAAAAACAAATAAAATAAATTCGAACGTTCGTTCTTAAAAGAAACATCTATCTCGAAAAGATTAACTGCTGAGTCGAGAGCATCTTGGAAACCGGAAGTAACTGAACGTTCGGACGTTCCAAGCGTGTAAGACGCGTGGCCTCTTCGGATTTTTCTGTTTTGCATGGCGGTGGTATTAGGAGTAGCGCGACTCTTCCGCGTCTGAGTCGACGTCGGCGGGTCATCGTCGGGTCAAAATCTGTTCCATGGCCCATAACAGGTTGTACCGGTCAGGTTTGCTCCGTTCAGGTGGTTCTCCATGCTTCGGCTTCTCCTCTACGCTTTTCAAGCCTCGATAAAAGCCGCTTCCACATACGCGAGCTGAATCGCGCTTCGCTTCCAGCGCAGATACGAGCCGGATAGCGGAGATAAATTTCGTTCAGCGGCTATGAAATCTTCCTCCGTTGCCTCCGGCATTCTTCCTCTTTGTCTCTCGTTTCTACGAGACCACGGAAGTCGTACGATTGGTCGGATTAGAACATTTTTTATAATCGCGCGGCATACCACTGGGAATGTTGAAATTTTCGCAATTTTTATTCTTTTCTTTGTTAACGTACGAGTGGATTGATATACAGTACGTAGTAAGGTTGAAGGATCGCTAAATTTCGAGCGAAAAATTGTCGACGCTTGAACAACCGTAGTTTCGTGAAAAAGAAATCGTACACACAGTCTCGTTTCAAAGAGCGAAGCCTCTGCTTCAACATACTTTGCGACGCTTGTTTTCCGTCTCTCGATGACCCCTTCTTTCGCGAAACCGATCCAAAAATGTGAAGTTGCTCTCTTTCTTCTCAAATTTTTGCTAATCCGAACGAGTTCTACGGAGTGCAACGAATTTTTGGTTTCTTCTGTAACTGAAGACCGCGCGTAGAAAACACCGTACGTGCCAAGAAACAAGCGAATTAGTTGGACCATGTTGTACCTTTTTAATATTGTATTTAGAACAGGTGATCGGAATATGTTAAATGAAGTTTAAAAAAGTCGTATTTGGATCAGTTCTGTCGATGTAGTAGGACTATGTCCAATTTGTATGGCCTATTCTTAATCGAGTAACTTGATCTTTTCTGTAAGGCCGGATTCGCGTCATTTATACTTTTACAGAATTTGCGTAGCTCAGTGGATCGTGAATTTTTCCATTCTTGTAGATCTTCTTGTAGATCTTCGCAGAACATAGATTCACGATTTATTGTACATTCAATGGAACCAGCTTCGCTGTTGAGTCAGTTTCCTCGTTACCTTCGACAGAAACTCAAGATGATGATGGCATTGAGAAATACAAAACTTCTTTTTCCGCGTGTTTCAGTATCACGTCCATTTCAATAACGTAGCAGATTATTTTGTTACTGAATTATTGCATCTCGAAATTTCGTAAAGCTAACACGGCCGACACGGTTTGGGCTCAGAACGTTGTAATTTGCCGCGTGTGACATTTTTTACATCTTCTATATTTTTCACATTCTTTGCTATGACTTGAGAACATTTAAATCCTAGCATACAAACGTCTATTAATCTCGTCGTATTTCAAAATTAGTTTTATCGGAAAGAAGTCACGTTTCCCTTTTTTGGGCAGCTGTTAAAATCCACGTTAGGCGTTCCGTATTAGGCGCAGTTACTCTGAAACAGTATGCCGACATTAATACAATGTTACGGATTCCCGAGAACCGAGATCTATCTCATTACTTTTTACGCACACCTCGTAATACGAACTTTCAAATTTTATCCAAATCCCTCATATTTCCTTGCTCGCATCCAAGAACCTCGTGAACGTCACGATACAGAGGTCTTCAAGAAGAAGGCGATCGCTTCGCCCTTCCGTCCGGAATTGTCTCTTCAAAGGAGCCGACGGCTCGAAAGTCGTACGTGCCGAGGTTATTTCGTTGGACGAAGACCGACTCGAGAAACAAAAAGGACAAAAAGATAGGGAAAAAAGAAAAGGAGAGCATAAAAAGAACTGTACAAAGAGAATGACCCGGCCCGTTCGCGATCATATCGGTCACACCGATCTACCTGGGTGACAACCACCGCGGGGAATTCCTCGACGAGCAACTTTCTTGCCCGTCAATTCTTTTGCTCTTCGAACCGCCAGCAAAGAATCCCTGATGAGTCGTGTTATTATTTTCTATCATATTGCCAATTTAATTTACAGCGTCACTTTGATCAACTTCATCGAGGATTGATATTAGCTCTTCACGGTTCGATGTCCAGTGTAATTTCTATTCTGGTAAGCTCAATGTCCAGTGTAACTGCTATTCCGGTAAGTCCAATGTCCACTCTGCCTGGACAATGATTTTATTTTAGTAGGTTCGGTGTTGCTGGACAAAGATCTTTTTTCACGTAAGTCCAGTGCCCGTTTAAACGTGGTTTAAGCTACGTCGTGTTTGATCTGATTTTAAATGAGAAAAATACGTTAGCAATGTTCGATTAGAAAAGTCTCGTATAAAATAAGTTAGTAGAAGTTCGATTGAAAAAGGGGGGAAATTTGAAAGATGTTTCGTCATTGTCTCACGTGTAATATTAAAACTTTCGATTCCCTCTTTTGATGTCGCAGAGCCACGGAGATCAAATGCCATACAAATGCAACTGGTGTGCCAGATTGTTCAAACATAAACGCAGTAGAGATCGACACGTGAAACTTCATACAGGAGACCGAAGATATCGATGCACGCACTGCGACGCTGCTTTCTCCAGAAGGTAAGTGCGCATAGAAGTCTCTGCGGCATTTAACTTGCACGGTAAGTAGACTGCGGATTTTTATGCGTTATGGGAAATTCGAAAGTGTAAAAATGCACAGAACGCGTATGATAATATACAAGATATCCAAAGTATACTGTACGTTGTAATATTTAATGATCGAAATAAGTTCTCGATTAGATTCCATTCCTTTGGCTATAGGGCCGAAAATATGAATTTGCATAAACATCCGCTGTCTAACAACGATCATCTCTCAAGGATAATTTCCGATCTCCGAGCAATTGATTCGTCCTTAAAAGGCTTCATCGTTCCTCATTCTAATTATTCGCGAACTGGTTCATGTTTCAATTTGCTAGATTCAGAAACAGTTTAGACTTGCGTGTATTTTTAAATCTTGTTACGGTTATTTATTTTTGTTAATATCAGAAGAAACCTTTTAGCTTGATGTATTAAATATACACGTTGAAAATTGCCAAAAGCTGATTGCTTATTTTCATTCGGTAACACGAAATAGTCTGTTGCAAGAATAAGTGGCATAATCACGGCTGGCTTTTCTTCTTTGTCAAGATGCTAGAAACTGTCGAATCAACGAATGACCCTAACAGTCCATGGGCAATGTATAACAAACAAATATAAAGAAAAGAAAACTGAAAAGTACTTTCCATTGAAACAGCGGTGGACCCCTCGAATTTCAAGAATTATAATAAGCCATTGATAAACATCGTGTGAAGAGATAATAAAGTATAGCCGATAGAAATGAAGCTATGTTTTTTTCAAAACCAGAAGTCTTTGCGCATTAAAAATAATAAGTTCATTTCTTTTAGGTATAAGCATTTTATTAGGCCCCTGAAACGAGAGACTCTTATTTTCCCCAACAAACTATAAACTATAAACCATTAATGGAATAACTCTATCTTTCTATTTTTCTGGGAGTACACTTCTTCTTTAGAATAATCTGTACCATTCATTCGTTTTACAGCCTTTTCGTACCTCTTTTGTATTTCTGTCGCACTTCTTTCGTACCTTACTTTCTGTACCTTACTTCTTATACTTCGTTCGATCGTATACCGTTAATCCTCGAACTAAATCTACTCGATTATGATTATCTCAAATTATGAAGAGTTGGTAGGTTTTTTACGCAGTATGGTTGAAACTCGTAAGAAAATTTCACGCGACTCCTAATTCCAAGGGTTGATAAAATTCCTAAAGATAAATCGACGTACGCAACGCTAAACAACGATACGTATCATCGTTAATCTAATCCAAAAGAGACAGAAAACCGGAAAGGCAAGTGGAAACGAAAGTCGTGCGAAGGCCGATATTCCGGGGGACCGATCCATCGTTTGACAAATGAATAATGATCAAGCGACGACCGCGGCCCCGGCTGGCATTAGTCAAGCTTACTCTCTTACGTGACTCTTTCTGTTCCACCCCCTTTTCTCTCCCCTGCCCTCCTCCCTCGTTCGTTTCGTGCCGCCCCAAACGGCCTCTTTTCCTCTATCTTTATTTCTCCCTTTTCTCTCGCGTTCACTCGCGAGGTTATTGAAATGCTAAGCTGGTATAACCCGACTGGAGACCCGCAAGGGTGGCGAGCACACGCACCTTTTCGTCCTTTAAGTGTCGTCCACATGCTCTCTCCCTCTCTCTCTCTCTCTCTATTTCTCTTCCTCTTTCTCTTTCGAATACATGGCCGTGATCATATACATATACATAGAACGAACGAATGGTGAATACAAGAAGAGAAGGGCCCCCCCGTTCCTCTGTGCGTCTCCACCAGGTGAGTGGACAGGTAGGCGCATAGGTGTTACGGGACAACAGGTAGAACATTAGTCAAGTGCCTGGTTGCTGCTCGTCCACCGACGCGCTTCGTACACTTATGTCGCGGTCACGACTTCTGTCAAATAGGCTTTTTCCTAGGAGTTAATCCTGCTACTTTCTCCCCCAGATAGTTTCCAGTCAATTATTATTATCGTTTATCTATTAAGATGTAATCAAGCGCCTCGATGCTGTCCATTCGCCGATGCACTTCGTGCAGTTATGCCGCGGTCATGGATCGATCGCTTAGATAAGCCTCTTCTTCGGAGTTAATCCTGTTACGTTCTTTCTGACTCATTCGCGAGCTAGTTATTGTTATTATTATTGTTTATTTATTTATTTAGGAATCACAGAATGGGACTTGATTTTTTTTACAAAATATATCGGATTGAACAGGAAGTTGGAAAGTCCAAGTTGAAAAACGTGTTTTCTCTTTTACGTATACTATTTTCAATCTGTGTACCATTGTTGCCATTTCAATTACTTTTCGCCATTTTTGCGATAACTTTACTAACTTTCGCTATACATAAGCGAAATGTTTACAAGCTACGAAATTAACGCTAACGTAACGATTGTCTAAATATTTGAACCGCTTCGGGGAATTTTCTGTAGATTTAGTTTAAAAGAAGATATAGAGTCGCGAAGGAAGTTTTCCAAATCTTGGAAAACTGGTGATAACATAGGTATATTCAAAACGAGAAGTATATAGCAGATGTGTGGACGTACGAGGACGTTTGACCTTTCCTTTTTTTATTGGGCGTTTATTGCCGAAATTTAATTACAATGGTACATCTTGAATTTTATTATTGTCTATGTTCTAGCAACTAATAATAATAATTTCACTTAACTTAAATCTGTTTATATAATCTGTTAACGTTAAAAAGTATCTTCAGTTTGGACGAAATACGAAAGAAGAAAGTCTCACGAGTGTGTACAATTTCTCATTTCAATCTTATGTTAAGAAGATATTTACGATATTACAGATTCTTTCTGTTTGTTAAAACTAGAACAAGTTTAAAATACAGTTACGAATTACAATCAATGCAATTTTGAAGCACAAGATCGCCGATTCAGACGTCTTAGAACATTTATCGGATTACTTATTGATTTATTAAATGAAAATATTAATATAATAAGAAAATCAACATCGAGTTTGTATTTTTTCATAGCCAGAAAAACACAACTTTAAGAGGAAATTTAATCTTTTCCAAACTCCAATTCTTTCCATTCGAAAGGAGAAATATTTTGTTCGTTGTAAATTCAGTTTTATTTTAATATTATGACAAACCTAAACATAGAGTTGTGATCATAATTATTCACAGCACCTGCATATATCATACGAAAGAGTTTTAAATAGTAATATAATAAGAAAATCAACATCGAGTTTGTATTTTTTCATAGCCAGAAAAACAGAATTTTAAAAGGAAATTTAATCTTTTCCAAACTCCAATTCTTTCCATTCGAAAGGAGAAATATTTTGTTCGTTGTAAATTCAGTTTTATTTTAATATTATGACAAACCTAAACATAGAGTTGTGATCATAATTATTCACAGCACCTGCATATATCATACGAAAAAGTTTTAAATATTAATATAATAAGAAAATCAACATCGAGTTTGTATTTTTTCATAGCCAAAAAACACAACTTTAAGAGGAAATTTAATCTTTTCCAAACTCCAATTCTTTCCATTCGAAAGGAGAAATATTTTGTTCGTTGTAAATTCAGTTTTATTTTAATATTATGACAAACCTAAACATAGAGTTGTGATCATAATTATTCACAGCACCTGCATATATCATACGAAAGAGTTTTAAATAGTAATATAATAAGAAAATCAACATCGAGTTTGTATTTTTTCATAGCCAGAAAAACAGAATTTTAAAAGGAAATTTAATCTTTTCCAAACTCCAATTCTTTACATTCGAAAGGAGAAATATTTTGTTCGTTGTATATTCAGTTTTATTTTAATATTATGACACACCTAAACATAGAGTTGTGATCATAATTATTCACAGCACCTCCATATATCGTACGAAAAAGTTGTAAAATTTGTTACAAATAACATCATCAGCATTGTAAGTCGTAATGCTGAAAAGAAGAAAATTACGGTGAAAGCAACGACGAGAAGCCTCCTTATTTTGAAATCAATTCTCATTTTGAAATTAATTCGAAACCATGGCATTACAATGAAAGCACTTACGATTACATGGTTTGATGAGGCACAAACCAAGAATATAATCCAATACAATTCGATATAATTTAACGTGATTCGATATATTAACAAAATCTGATTTACAAGTACAGAAGTTACAATTTCCAGAAAAAAGAGGGATGTTTCGTGTTTTAAATTCGCAGTGTTCGGATACCGATATTTTACAAGGGGTATTATAGCGTTTTTCTTTAATCTGACGAGGGATGAAAATAAAAAGTCGTAACAAAGACTTAGCCTGTCAGCCATTATTACAATCGCATTGCTGGATCTTTACGCCACATCTCTATTCGTTCTCCGGCTCGACGGTCGGCTTGGGTGACCCAACAAAAGGGTGAAAACCCCTGTGGTTCTTACATAGATGCCGCAGCCACGAGAGATCTGAATACGGCCATCGAGATCGATCAATATACACGCCCGGCCTGCTCTTATCGCTAGATCATCTGTCGTAAGTGGAAAATAAAATCAATCTTCTCTCTTCTAATTTGACGAAAATTATTCTAACGTCTGATATTCAGGTACTCTAAATATATTAGTATATGTCAACTGATTCGATGTCTTCTTAAAGAAAATACAAATTTTATGCGTGTATCGCGGAATATTAAATTTACCATTAAAATTTTCAATAAAAAATCTCACTGTTATCGACCATTAACAACAGAGTTCTGATCATACGATTTCATTAGTTTTAGTATCAATGCAATGTTTTCAAATTCTGATCATGTGAAATAGTTGACTGCGTATTAGTAAAAATCCTGTTCTTCGTTGAATTTATTCCAGATTTATAATACTAGATTTATATTACATTTATAATACCTTCATATTGAATTATCTTTCCTTGGATATTATTTTGCAACGTTTCGATTTTTCTACATAACTTTTCAATCTGAGCCACATAATTCTTCCAACACGAGTAACTGGATAGAGTTAGATTCTTTTTTCAAATGAAGACACTTCTTCATCGCCACTTTCGCTTACTATTTCCATTTTTATAGAAGTAGTATAGTTATCGTCTTTATCGTAATGATCTCATCTCAATCATTACATCAGATAATGGATTATTTTCAATATCGTATCTTCGTTTTTTAATGTCTGCTTTAATTGTCACTTTTCCAACATCGTGTACTCTTCTTAATTCTATTCCACTTAAGCTACTTTCGAGTTTTTTAATCACGTCGTATTTCGTTTTGACAGTTATTAATTACTATTAATTTCGTACTAAATTCTTATAATCAAAATTCACTCGATCGAATAACAGAAAGAATACATCGCGCTAGTAAAAATATATGCATATTTGAAACGTAAAAAGACATCGATGATTTACCATTATATATTACAATTTACAATTACAATAAACGTTAATAATACAATTAGAATAAATGTTGGTACAAAGGAAGCTCTACTATATTAAGAGTAAACAGTAATTAATATATTTGTGATGATACCTGTGTAGTAATAATAATAATCTTTTGCTCCAAAGTACCTTACTTTCGGTATTCACGAATAGTTGCACGTTCCACGAAGAGCAACGCGATGAATATGTTCTTCTCAGTTCTCCAGACAGTCAACTCTAAACTAGAATATCAGATCGATTCATGAAAGAGACTTCTAAAGCGTTTCTAACTCATCTATCTCCATACTAATATTCATACACACCTTTTTCATAATTCTTCTGAAACATCGCCATATAGCTGCATGAATATGCACATCATTTCTAAATGCACGTCGTTATCGTGGCTTAAGCCATCCTGCATAATAAACATTTCGAAGAAACCCGAAGTCTCGGAACGTCTAGCTGAGAACGTAGGAAAATAATCATCCTCGTCAATATCGATCTGCGTTCTCGATTTTTTACCGAAATTTCGCCAAAGCAAAGTCGCACGAGAGGCGATACACGCGATAATAGGACGACCAGAGCGTAACCAGTCGATAATCCTGGCACACACATGAATTATTCAAACGCAAAGTGCAAGAGCGAATTTGCCGTCTGTCTTCGTTTCTGAACGAACCGAGACACTGACCGGTTGGACCGAACCGGTGACCTCACCTTATAACGGATTTAGTTTTCCACCGACTCGATGAATTATTCATTTGTCCAGCGACACATGCACAGGGGGGAAATCGTTGACCTATCCGTCCGCGTCTCTTTATTTTTGTCAACGTGTCATAGACGAGAAGCGATATTCTGCGGAAATTCGCGATACGAGCATTTTGATGTCAGCCATGATCGTTCCGTCGTTATTCGTCGTGGTTTATGGCTGGAGAGTAACGTTTTTTATATTCAGCTTTTCTCAATATTATTAGAAGCTGTCGAAGCTGTATGTTTCTGGTTTAAACGAAGAAAAAATTGTTAGGGGTAAAACGTAGATTATCGTAGATTTTTATCATACATTTCTGTGGCAGTCGTTCTTTGTTATTTCGCATTGATTTGTGACATTTTCTTCATTTTCACAGAAAGGTCTTTTTCTTTGAATGTATTCGTTATAGATCTTTCGATGTCTTTGTGGTGGTTCGAATATGGGACAATCTTGTCGTGGATAAGATCATAAGTTTCCATAATCTTCGCCTTAAATTCTTAGATTATTAAATTTCCGAAATTCTCGATACCTAGTATAATAGTCATCTTTTTAGAAAAGTATATGTTCAATTTCCAGCGATCATCTGAAGATCCACATGAAGACTCACGACACCCAGAAGCCGTATCAGTGCACAGCATGCTCCAGAGGCTACAACACGGCAGCCGCTCTAACATCTCACATGCAGTCTCACAAGAAACAATCCCAAGGAACTGCCAGGCTTCAAGACATTGATTATGGTAGAAGAAGCGTGTCTTCTCATAGTACATCATCTCCGCCAGTACCAAGCTCCCCATCGCCATCTTTAAACCTTTTGTTGAATCCAAAGGCTGGCTTAAAAAGTTCCCAAGGAAGTGCTTCGACGACTCCAATTTTGAGTTCACCGTTAAAATTAGCCTGCATGTACTGTACCAGAGATTCCTTTAGTTGCATGCAACAGCTGCAAATGCACGTGCATACTATGCATCAGGCTATCCTTAGTGGAGAAACTGTTGCAGTATCCCCATCAACAAATAGAACCAACGAACAGATGAGTTATCAACGTGAGAAAACCCTGGATAGACCAGAAGGATCATCCAAAGAACAGGAAAGAAAGTATCAGGATGATTCAGAGAGATCTATAGAGAAAGATCACTATGAAAATACATTTACATGCAATCAGTGTACTATGAAGTTCTCTACGTTAGACTCTTTGAGAGATCATCTGATCTCAATTCATAGAACCGATGGTTTTAGTTCTACTTTAATGATGTGCCCTCTCTGCGGCATTCCTTGTGCTTCTGCAGCAGCCTACGCGGAGCATTATGTCCTCCAACATTGTGAGAATCGAAGAGTAGATCCATTGGAGGTTAAAAGTTATATAGATTCCAAAATGAATGGAAGCAACGAAACTAAGAGTCCCAGGAATCAGAAATATAGAGAGCAAACTTCTTCTGAGCCAGCTGATTTGACCAACAAGCATTCCACCAGTACAGTCAGCAATTATACAGCTGGTACGCTATTTTGTGGACAATGTAGAGCTGCACTGAAAGACTTCGAGTCATTCAGAGAACACCTAGCTAGACATCTTCAGGCTGATCATAGAAATGACGTTATTAGACATCCTTGTCCAAAGTGTGAAGCCACTTTTCAAGATAGGGAGAACATGTTGGTACACTTGACAAAGCATTATTTGAGTCAGATTAGTAAAGAATATGCTTGCGGTGCTTGCAAGAAGCTGTATCCCCATCCGGACCTCCTCCAAAGACATTTACTTGACAGCCATGCTCATCATCTCTATAGATGCGCCCTGTGCAGAGACACTTTCGATTCTAGAGTGGCAATACAGGTCCATTTCGCTGTAAAACACAGTCAAGAATGCAGTATTTATAGGTGCAATGCTTGCACAGTGTCTAATAATGAAAATTCACCAGGAAATGCGCCAGGCGAGGGTAAAAGCTTCTTCAGAAGCGAATCCGAAATGGCAAGCCATGTGAGAAATGTTCATGCACCTCCTACAGTTTCTAACAACAATCCTGTCGTTACAAGCCCGGCCTCCACTCCGGGAATAACTGGAAATTCAGGACCAAGATGCGTTTTCTGTGGAACTTACTGCAGTTCTGAGCTGGAACTACAGCTCCACTTGGCTAGCCACTCTGCTAATTTATACAGGTGCCCAATTTGTAGAGAGGGATTTGCTGTGGAGTTTTTACTAGACAGGCATATTGCTCAAGTGCATCATTCTAGTGATCATCAAGGTGCTATAAGGAATAATTCTCGGGAGAATGGAAGGATTGATAGACTACCCAGATTACAGGAAGAAGTACGTAATGTTTAAATAAAGAGTAAGGATAAGAATGCTTCTTGATCTAGATTAGAGCATTGAATATTATTATTACCGAATATCAATTCAATATCTTCTAAGAAAACAGCAAGTATATATCTAATTAATAAAGTCAATTCTTCAGATTCTAATCTAGTTAATCTTCTCATCCTCTCAAACTTTAACCTATGTTTTCCAATTACAGGGCAAATCTCAAAAGAGAGGCCGCTCTCCAGCCTCCAGTAACAACAATTCTCTGAACCAGCGCGATAACAATAATAAACGTCCACATTACTCAAATCCATCTGCTCAGCAGTGTGATCTCTGTGAAAGGGGAGAGTTTTCCAACGAGGCCGAACTGCAAGCCCACAAGAAACTTGCTCACACTCCATCCAAGCTTCCAAACAAGTCCATATCGAATCTCAGCATGTCTTGCGCATATTGCGGGGAAGTATGCCGTTCTAGAACTGACCTGGAGTCCCACACAAGGATTCAACATGCATCGAATGAACCTGGTGGTCGGCACAAGTGTAACATATGCGACGAAGTCTGTCCATCAGGGGCAACTCTTGCAGAACATAAATTGCAGAAACACTGCAAGATTCAATTAAGCGACACATGCATCGTTTGTCGAGGAAATCTAGCTTCGGAGTCACAGTTTCTGGAACATGTGCAAAGACATAGCCTAGAGAACGTGGATCCTCAGCAAAGATTAGATGGTTCTCTTCCCCATCTCCCTGCAGCTTGTGTAGTTTGTAGACAGACATTGATCAGTGATTTGGAGTGTCGTCTTCACGCCAGACACCACTTAAGAGCTTCTACTGGTTCTCACAGTGTAACATCCAGCCCCAGCCCCAATCAAAAGAACCAGAATCCCAGCTGTTGCCTTTGTTTAAGAGATTATTTAGCTGATGACTTTGTCAATTTGCCTCCAAGTCATATAAGCGGTGGAGGACAGTCTTTAAGGGTCTGCAAGTCATGCTACATTCGTCACTCTCAGGGTTTACCTATCTTGAATTCACCTTATGAGCCTGCTAGATCTAAATGTGACGGTACTTGGACATCCAATAACAAAGATGGACAATGGGATGGATCAAGGGATACATGGGAGTCAGAGAACAGATTTAAGGAAGACAGAAACGAGGTAAGTGATAACAAAAGATTGTCAGGGTTGTGGGGTGAAGTTTAGGACTTCTAAAGAAGTGGAAAAACATCGTTTAGTAGAATACAAGAAACCTGGATCTATGCCGGACACGTATACGTGTATAGAGTGTCAGGTAACAGAGATAATAATAAATAGACCATAATAATAAAATTTTGCGTTAAGAATTTAATAACGGAAACATTTGTTTCTTTTCTCAGATGTCGTTGCCAACAGAAACAAAAATTCAACAGCATATAAAGAAGGAACAGCTGGAGATGTCGGGAAAGACTTCCATAGAGGCGTTACGATGTCATCTGTGTCTTTTTGAAGCTAGCAGTCCCTTACAATTGCAAAGCCATTTGATAGAGCACACTTTTGCAGGATGTGCCGCTCTCAGCTGTTACATTTGTCAGTCTCTCTTCACAGCTCCTATCGGCCTCCAGGTATGATAAGAAGCATCATTCTTCATCTGATTACTATCATTATTTTTAAAAATATTTATTTTATTTCGACAAAAACTTTTATTTCATTTCTTCTGAAACGTTGCTCTTATTTCTTAGTTTCCTACAATTTTAATTTATTAATGTGAAATTATACTTATAGGAAGAGTCCAAATAACCTTAATCTTTCATTTTTAGAGCCATATGCTTCAAGAGCATGGCCTGGGTGCTCGTCCCTACGATTGTTCTCAGTGCACGCTCAAGTTCTTCTTCAGAGCAGAATTGGACCATCACATGCTAACATTTCATCGACCTGGGGATGCGTGTTCACCGGATGACAAGGCAGAAAATACTGGAGAAACGAAAGCAAGAGACGCTGAGGAAAGAAACTGCGGTGAAGAAATAACCGTAAAGGAAGAAATAGTTTCAGAAATAGTTGCAGACGAAGAAGAAGAAATCAACGTGGACGAACAAGTGGAAGAGAGCGATCAAAAGGCGAACAAGGAAACAGAAATTGAGACGAAATTGAAAACTGAACTTGTGGAGGAATCTGTTCCAGAAAAGATGAAATCGTGATCGTTATTCGTTAATCGAGGAAGTAAAACGTTTAAATAATTATCTTGAAATTAGTCCAGTACGAGAGTAAACAACGACGAGATTACCAACGTACTCTTGGACTAAATCAGATTTTGTATTAATTTTACTTTTAATAGGCAGAGTGATAAGATGTTGATTTATTCGTTTGGGTAATTTATTATTTCTTTTATTATACAGTTAAATTTTATTAATTTAGAGTTACTAGTTAGTAGTTGGTAGTTAATAAAATTTCATTCCGATGCTGTATGAAAAATTACTGCGAGGAATATTACATTTTGGATTATGTTTAATTAACATATTTTTGCAAGAATGTTCTATATTTACATAGTTCACGTGAATTTTTATTGTATCAATAATTGATCTTCAGGATAATTATAGATTATGGAAGATTGTTATTATTCCAAGATTATTTTATGCGTTAAAACAAGATTGTAAGCGTAATTTTATTTTATGGTACAGCATACTTTGCAATTCAATTTATTATTATATATTATGTTAAATAATTTATATAATAGCTTTAAAAAATCTGGAATGTGGATAATATTTTACATTATATTTTGTTATTTTAGACTTTAGATATTCGTGAACTTTACGTTGTCAATATGTAATTTTATTTTGTGTTAAATTTTTACTATAAGTCGCAGCGTTGAATTTCATCGTCTAACAAGTGTTGGAGTTGATATTGCATAATATGATACTCCTTACGTAGGAAGTGTATATTCTACAATCAACTTGGACGAACTTTGTAACATAAAGGCAACGTTATTTCTTATTAAAGGAATGAAAAAGATAAAAAGAGCGTCTATTTGCAGATGCAACTTGTAAATACGTTGAATAATATTAGAATGTATTGTTAGTCAGCGTTTTATTGACTTTGGTCAATACCATAAGCGACGATTATTGTTTGAAGTAAGCAGAATGCAATAAATTGTCCACTAGGCTTAGTTAGTCGATAAGATAGTTCTTTACAAAATAAATTATTGTTCTAAATCAACAGCTCTTACCGCTTTTCCTTTCCCATTTTAGTTAACGATACCTAAACTAATTATTAAACGATAAAATAGTGTTATACTATTACTTATATTGTTATTATATAATTATTAACTATCCTTTTTCAGACATATGACAGGTAAAACTTAACAGCTTTCCTTAAAGATAAGAAGAAGATGACCTTATTTTTTATAATGTAAGTAATTTCTAGTTCCTTTAAAATTTGTTAATTAATTCAGCTGCGGTTTCCTCTCTGGATAAGAAAAGAAGAAAATTTATAAGTATTCCCAACTTTAATTAATGCATATGTTAATAAAATTGATGACATAATACAGATTATTTGCATTTCTAAAAGTGTCATCGATTATATACAACTAATTGGACTGCAACACAATTAACAGCACTATAAAGACTGTTTATGGGATACTTGTTTGTTAATTACTGGACTTTAACATTTGGATAGTAACCATTTAGGAAAATTAGAAAAGCTAGTAATCGCGAAAATATTGTAGAATCGCAATAGTCTTGTTACTGGTGTATTATAACAAGATCTTCATAAACGTTCAATAAAAGTTAATCAAGTGATTAATTAATTAACAGCCCGCCCAGTATTTCTAAAATTACCGATACCAATCCTTTAATAAGGAATATCCCACGAGGGACTATAACGCAACCTATTATACCTGTTTAAGATTAAATTAGTTGTAAGTTTGAATAATTCATCTGTCCTAGTCCCACACTGTCTATCTCTCCTATTGTCGTTCTTATCATCTGTCCTTGTCGCACATTGATGCCTTCCTTATTCCACTCGGGCCTTACTCTGTCCTTGTCGCAAAATATTGCTTTCCTTGTCTACGAACGCCTAATATGTCGTCATCTACTGCCGGATACACCAAGTTACGGTTCCTATCGCCCGTGCTAGATGGCAGCACATGGATTCTTAGTAGACAAGGAAAGCATCAGTGTGCAAGAAGGACAACGTAGGGTGTGAGTGGAACAAGGAAAACATTAATGTGCGACAAGGACAGATGATGCAAACAACAATAGAAAGAAAGATGGACAGTGTGCAACAAAGACAGACGATAGAGACGATAGTAGAAAGAACGAGTGACAGTGTGCGACAAGGACGGACGATATGAACGACGATAGGAAAGATAAATAGCGTGAGACTAGGACAGATGAATTATTCAAACTTACAACTAATTTAATCGTAAGCAGGGCTATTTTTTGAGTTTCTCCTTCCCAAATTTTATGTTAAAGTCCCTCGTGCGATACGCCTCATTGAAGGATTGGAGTTGGTAGTTCTAGAAATGCTGGACAGACTATTAAATAATTAATCACTTGATTAACTTTCATTGAACGTGTATTAAAGCTTTTTATGATATACATACTATATAAAAGTTAAAATTTAACAATATCTTCGCGATTATTAATCTATTTTACCTAACTAATGTTATAAGCGTGTAATACAATATATCTGTTAACTGATCCTTATAAACTATTTATATAAACTTTAATTTATTCTTTTATATTTAATTTCTACATGGTAATATAATACCAACAATGTATTTTATGATATGTATATATATGTATACTATTTATTTTAAGAGTGTATAAAATATATGAAACAATTTGCGGGACGTCTTTCGTCTTCTTGTCTTTGATGAGAAATTCGTGTAATTTGATGAAAATTTCTTCTTGACTGGTTAATATCCCCATAATTCTTTTTTCTAATTTTCTTAAATGGTCATTATCCGAATTCGTTGTTAAATGTTAAAGCCTAACGGTTGCGACACTCTTGTATTCAATTTAAAATATTCGAAGATAAGGGAAAGTAATATTTCTTTTTATGTGTTGTATAATTGCTTTTGCTGCAACATCAGGAAACTGCAACAGGAATCACGAAATCTTCACCACATCAAGAAAATTAGTTGTTGTTAGTTCTAAATGTTTTGTAGTTATGTTTATGATTTTCAGTGCGTTTATATTGTAAGAAGTATTAAAAAAGTTATTAACTTTTTTAATATTGTAAGAATAGTGGCTATTAATTTCTAATAGTATTGAATAAATGCTTGTATAATAATTATGTTGTACAAATGAGAATGAATTATATATTATTAAACTTAGAACTAAGTTATATTTGTTATTACATTTAAGTTATATAAGTATCTAAGTGCGTGTAGCACTAAGAATTCTCTAGATGTAAATATAAAGATGTAAAATAAAAATATAAATAAGATATAAATATTAGATATAAATCATGTGAAAATGTACATTAAATATAATATATGGCTATCTTAAAATGACAAAAGTCTTTTAACCAGTTAGCTGTTTATACTCGTCATGAAAAAATTCATCTGTGTCCATCAATATTACAGATTAGATACTAAAGCATAACAATTTTATTCGCTTTCAATCTTCAATCGAAGTATTTTCAATATTGATGTCATTATTTTGCACATATTCCTTTCTATTACGTTTATTTTCGACTTGTGTCCTGAATAATAATTAATTTTATATAATTTTATATAATAATTAATAATTGTTCTATCGACGTTGAAACTTTAACCATGAGTAGCATACGTTTAATAATAATAGATTCTTTTAGGAGAGTCAGTATGAAAAAGTTAGTCTGTATTTGCACATATCTCTCATATCGCCATAAAAAATAAGGCTTTGTTTTATCGACGTACGAAATCGAGCAAATATAAAAAAGGTGCTCACAGTAACATAAAAGAGTCTCGCGCGTTCAATCCTAAATTATGAATGCTGAAAATAGGATACTGGAAAAGCTTGCAGCCAAGTCAATCACCGATGAACCCCTCCCAAATTTCCTTTACGAACCTAAAAAAAAAGGCGAATCAGATAGCTACTTAAAACATGTATGACATCATCATCAAGCAAGGTATAACCAAAGGAATCTCAATTACCTTCCACATTTTCAGAATTAAAAGTCCAAACGATGGTATATTGAGGAAAAATCTAAAACAAGAAATTACAAGGACAATCAGCAATACCGATCAAGCAAATTATAACCTGGCCTTCTCATTGGACCGAGCAGGTATAATAAGCGACACTAGTGTCAATATGGTTATGAGAGGCAGGACATAAATCATCTATTGTTGCAATGCCAGTATTCCACAAACTGGAACAAAGCTTCATTATAAAACTCCAGAAATTGAATTACTGTCTGCCATTATTATGTAATGTAATGCGACATAACCCCACAATAGCAATTTGCATAGTCACACACTTGTTCCTGGAAAGCTTCAACCTATTGATCTAGATCCATAACAAGATATGAATATTAAGGCCAAGCTTATGTATGTAAACTTTATGTAATGTAAATAACGATAGAGATTACATTGGTTAAATAAAAAAAAAAATCTACATTCAATCGAAGAATAATGTTAGGTAGGATAAGGAGTGAACATTTACTCTTTTAATTAACTATAGGATAATTGTATGAAGATGCTATACGTTTATGGATGTACATCCGACTATTTTCGATAGGAGTTGTTTTTAATACGAGCGAAATTATAGATTGCCTTTCACGTCTCTTTGAAGTTTACGTTTGTTGTATCTGTTGTAATAAGGTAAAATACGACGCAGCTGTGTTGAATACCTGAAATAAAACTCCTTATATCTTCATTGCTTTACCTTCTAATCTCGTAAGAATTGATCTTTCTTCGACGTAAAGATATTACATTTTTAAATTCAACACGGTTTAATTAATATTAAATGTTATAATAATAATAAATTATAATGTAATAATAATATAATATTATACATTATTTATATATAATATTATATATAATAATAATATTATAATAATAAATTACTCACGGCCGTTAATGTATGGATAGACAACGTTTGGAAAGTTAATGCTGAAATACTGGAATATTGCTGCGCCCTAACAATCATAAGGCAAAGGTGTCGCTGATAAATTGGCGGTAAATCGTACCACGGTACATTGAAATAGACTGCATGACCTATTTCTTGACTTTCTTGAACGAGGATTTCACCAGGCCAACACCATAATAAGAGGTGTACCGCCATAGAAATGAAATAAGATATAAATTTCACTAGATCGGCTTCTGCTTTCCCGGTATCGAGAATTGCATACCCACTTAAACAAACTTCTATTCCGCTAGTAAGAATTTGCAGGAAAACGATGGGTGTTAATAAATTATTCACCTCACTCACCACACTGTATAGAAGTAGTACTATCGTCAAATATACGAATTGAAGAGAAATCAGTACGATTTAATGGTGATACAAAATATTAGTTACAAACAATTTATTAATAAAATAAAAAATAAGGCAGGATTGGAAGTAGAAAAATATTTACTGTATTATTCGCTGATGATGGCGAATACATCTCGTTAGATCTACCTTTATCTTTTGCGTGTAATTTGGATTGCAATTTATTTCAGTTCCTATATTACTGATCCAGGTATTGATTAATTTAAATTGAGCAGACACATGTAACATCGTGGTCATAAATGAGCAATCCAAACCGGCGATTGAAGTGATAGATAACGCGGCTGATAAAAATTGACAAATGAAAGCGATTTCGAACTTGGGAGATGCTGAAATGTCTGTGCCGTACCTAATAACGAGATTAAGCATAGTGAATGAGGAATAATAAATTTTAGGTCTAAATAAAATAAGATAAACATTATCGATAACAAATATTGTATGATCTAAACATTGCAGTAAATATATTTCTATTAGTTTCGCTTTGTGATCAACGACGAAGAAAATCAAAGTAGAAAATATTATCTTTACCAGACGATGAAAGGTAAATGTCGACTGTTACTTGTACTATTGGCGTTGTAGTCAAATCTAAAATAATCAACAGCTGCAGCGCTGGAAAAAGTGATCACATTGCACACGCAGGATGAATAAAAAACTATCGTACAAATACGTGCCCAATAAGCGAACTGTATGTAAGATTGTATTTCATTCGAATCGTTGGCAGTATCCCACAAACTTTTTATTTCGTAATAAAGCATATACGATCTTTCTCTTCTTGCTATTAGGTAAAACATTTTGAACAACGTTTGTCCGAGCGTGGTTACAATGCTTCCTGCCCCTAATTCGAGAAGGGATTTAATTTATTATTCTCCCAAAACATAGAAGGTCGCTCAAAAAATGTCAGATATAAGTGGATTCTACTGAAACTTACCTGCTAGGATCTCTATGTTCCCCCAATTCACTGCTATCAACATAATTTCGGGCACAAAAACACTAATGAGTGATATTAGTGTGAATGTTAAACGGACATATGAAAATATTTTGCTATACGTCGAACTTTTCTGTTCGATGGGCCACATTCCAACTATACTACAAAGGATTTTGTTCGGTAGTATGTAATAATCGAATGTATTTGATAGCTCTTTCATCTTCTCTGCTCATATGAAATTGGATACGTCTACGACTAAAACTCTTTCTCGTATATGTCTTAATAAAGTTCCCCAATAGGGAATTCTTTATGCCAATATTATAGGTTAAACACTAAAATATAAGGTTTTATTCGCTTTCCCTCTTCAGCCGAAGTATTTTCAGCACTGAAGTTATCAGGATAAGAACTGTTGTATCAGAAATAGAGCTCTGTAATTCCGAAGAGAAAATAAAGCATTCCTTCTATTGATGTCATCATTTCATACATATTCCTTTTCATTTCGTCTATTTTCGATTTATGATCTGATTAATAATTGATGTCGTAAGTAGTAGGAACGACATATAAGTTGATACAATTTTCTTCCGACGTTGAAACTTTAATCATAGGTAGCATACGTTGAATGGTAATAGATTGTTTAGGAGAGTTAGTATGAAAATGGTAGTCTGTATTTGCACGTTTCTCTGGTATCATCCAAAAAATGAGACTGTATTATATCGACGTACGAAAGATAAAATAGTTAATACGTAAAAATAACATATTTGAATAAACTTAGTTCATTTATGAATACTAGCTTTTTTTAAACATGATGAAAATACATAATGAAATAATAGAATGAAAAATTACAAAGGATGAATGAATCTTAAAGTAACTATACAGTAGCTTATAACTAATTTATATTTTATACATAATATAAGTCATAGTTTTATGAGGTTTATTCACCTTACAACAATCTTTTCTTCCTTGGCAAAGTAAAGCTGTTGTGAAATTGAAAAAAGAAGCTCAATGCACTATCGCATTTTTATCGATCGTTGAATTTCTGTTTGCCGGAAATAACACGCAAATAATATGAATTCGATAGATACACAAATTTTTCACCGATTATATTTAAAAAAATCTAAGAGAGGATGATAAGATTTTGCAACCGCGAAAGGAAGCAAAGCGTTACGCGAACTTACAAATAATGTCATATTTTTCATATTTGCAGTGAACATTTCACCCAAAAATGTGATTGGAGTGAAGAGAAAAGGATGATTGGAGTGTGATTGTAACCCATAAAACACGGAGAGATTAAAAGTTAATAGCACGACTTTCGGTAAGCACGTCAAGCTATTTTCTACCCAATTTGTTATCTAGAAACATACATATGAAATCATCTACAACCGTAGAGAATACAAGAATCATCACCGTTAAGATTGGTTTTACGGGAATCCTGCTTTTTATCAAAATTATTTCCGTACGAGAGCTCAGTGCGCTGTGTTCACTCACGTAGGACACATAGACACCAATTATGATGAAATATTTCTTTAAATTACCTGTAATAAAATTGAGAAAGATTCGAGAATCATATCGATACAAATAAGGACCCATTATACTGACCAAGAATATGCGAACAGTAACTTCAAAATTGTACGTGGACGTAGTTGAAAGTATAAACTTTCAAGTATGTACGCATAGAATGCAAATTAATTATGTAAAAAAGCAAAATTGATTGAAAAATCATCACTTTCATTCAGACACTTCGCAAAATTGTTAAAAAGGAGCTCCATTAAAAGTTGTATGTGAAGGTTCTTGGGATATTTTCAACTTTGTACAACAATTATAAAAGTTTATTAATTTTTCGTACTCGATTTATAAAAAGCTTTATCACTTACAAAACTGATAAATTTTCTTGAAAAAATATAGAAAAATATACAATGATTCACAACAAATTACAGTAATATAAAACTTACTTTTCGAAAACAATTAAGATACAACAATTATTTTGTTGAAAATTATATCGTCTATTATTTACTTGAAATGAAAAAAATATTCGCAATGATTACATAAATTAGGTTTTCATTTTATGTCAATCCTAATTGACTGTCACAGTAATAATACATTAATTCAATATTACATACATTCATATAATATATTTTAAATATAAAACATTTAATATGTATTGAAATACTTCTTTTTACTAATAAATATCGTTTAAACCTTACATGTACTTTGTTCGATTATTCTACTGTAACTAATCACAAAAATTATATTGTTGGGAATTTTATGCTTACACACTGTAATTAATTTACAGTGCAAAGATAGTATTGGTTGTTTAATGTTTGTTATCTATAATCTATAATCTAATATAAAAAATAATATAATCTAATAATATAATATAAAAAAATAATGTAATATAAAAAGAAATACATATAGTCTTCATCAGGAAAAGTTTGAAACGTCAAAGTTTCATCAACAATATTATGCAACTATCAACTATCCTTCAAATAAATGTTTAGTACATTAAAAGCTAATTGAAATAAAAACCATATATAACCAGTCTTATTATCTCAGTCCCTGTTAGCTTATATTTATTAACTTTTACATCAGCTTTTTACGTATACTTAGTCAACTTTCTGTTTATTTTACAACTTATCTGTCGCTTCTAACCTCGAATCGCTCTTAAACCTTCATTATTTGCAGACGTAGACTAAAGCTTCTGCTTTTCTAATTTGTTTGTTGAAGAATGATGCTCTAAAATTAATCATCATATTTATATTTTTAATAAATATTGTATCACATGACTATAAAATTGCCCTCCGAAATCAAAGCCAATATTTCCTTGAATAAAATTCTCATTTGCAATTACCATCCTTTAAATTCATATTAATTAGGAAATCAACAATATATTTATCCTTTTCTATAAAATGTTCAGTAAATTGCGACACATAAAATTTCAGCAAATTTGTAGGCAATTGACCAAAATTCCTATTCTCTAAATCTACTGCATACAATAAAAATCGTCGAGATGTGAGAGGTAGATTTTCTTTAAGTAAGACTCGTCTTGCAATGATCATTAAATCTTTCAGTTTGTTGTGACAAACGGTATTGAGGACTTGTCCATGTTCAATAAGCTGAAAACATAATATCATAATAATTAAACCATTAAACAGAAATATAAAATTAAAGGATAAAATATTAAAACAATAGACTTTAAATACATGTTCTGTAAAAAATTGGACATCATCCGGTGAAGCTGTTTTTAGCAGCATTTCCAAATAATCTATAAATGCAGAATAAAATGTACGATACATGCACGTCGATGATTGTCAAATATAACTCAAGTATTTAGAAAACAAGATAACACGGTTATAAAATTGAGCTGCATTTTCTTGCTTCAAATCTTTCCTCCCTAAAAATTAAAAGTGACATATAATAGAAAGCATATAATTTAACCTTTACAAGCTTTTAATTCAAAATATGCATAGTGATACCTACTTTCATAATCTTCCTGATGTTGGTTCACTAAATACTTGTATAAATTTGCACCTTTGGAATCACATATATTTCTAATTTTAGAATTATCGCATACAAGGAATAATTTCATCGCAAAGTCAGTATTGTCTAATGCATATGAGTAAAGTTTATTGAATATCTCCCTGCAACCAGTTAAAATCAATTAAAGTGATCAAGTAACATAAATTACTTAAAATAAATACTTTGCAGATATATATATATATATATATATATATATATATATATATAAAACAAAACATTCTATTTTGCAATATTACTTTAGGTTTTCCTTATTCTCATTAATCCATTTCGCAATATCTTTAATTATTTGTGTTAAGTTTTCATTATTCACAAGGTTTATAAGATTAAGAAGTTTCGTAAAATCGTATCATCAGCATATAACGATCCTCCTGGTTTTGGTAATGAGTTCTTATCATTATAGCACATCCACGGCCGCGGCCGCAACTGATTGAATCCATTTCCACCTTAGGAAAGTTCAATCTGTAAAATAAAATACGAATGTAAAAATTACGAGTTTGCTTAAAAACAGATATTTTTTACGACAAATTCATGTATAAAATATAAATTTCTCAATATTCATTTATATAGGGATTAAAATTTACTTTAGAGACCAATAAATTATTGACACTTCTTTGCAATCTTACAGCTTTCTATATATAGGTTCCGACAATGCAAGTTTTTAGGCGAAAAGTTTACTGGTTCAAAAGTTATAATTATCGCAGTGACTATGTAAAACTTTTGGTAAAACTTCACTTTATTTTGATGCTATATTGCTTTTATCCATCATCTGATTGGTCCGCACAGATCAACATTCACATGCTCTCGGCTTCCGCTTACCTCGTACAAAAATGTATTGTCTCTGGATCGCTTCCGTCAACGATGTCATCAAATCCATATTATTAAGATGCAAAAAGCGTCGCCACAAAAATTTGCGCTGAGGATCGGCAAATATATCGTCATAGAAGAGATCCCTCTCGGACTTAGTCCTTTGCTGGCCGCCAATTTGCCATACTATCCCTAGCTGTAGTTAAATTTACCATAAATTAGCTCGTATTAACGTAATGCCTGATGGCGGCCGGAAAATAAATATTAACCCAAACGCATTTACCTACAAACTCCATGTTGTGATTGACTGTTTTATGTACATGTCCCTGTACAGTGGGCTACTATGCCTACGACATAGTGGGAAAACAGGACTTGCGACTCAATAGTTAAAAGTACCGATTTTTCCTTTGTCAATGTATGTACAGTAGAAAATACGTTTGGTTTGTCAGAGTCTGCAAAACATTTTGAAATACAAAAAATAAATACAAAATGAATATTTCCTAATTATAATATAACTAATAATAATTCTTGTTTTTACACATTCAATGGTATATATTGTTCACATAGTTAATGATATTGATTATTTGTTAGATTATAATTCTTGTAGAGAACAGTGTTCTGCCTCGATTCTACAAATACTGTTAATTATCCTGTAGGAAGAACCTCTGCATGATCATACATTATTAGTACCTTATACTACAAATAGCAGATAAAATACCTAATGTTAATATAAGGATGCTTCAAGATAACAATGATATATGTTTTTATTAATATAATTACCAAATAATGATATATGTTTTTATTAATATAATTACCAAATAATGATATATATTCTTATTAATATAATTACCATACTTCCTCAAGACAACATTTAGACAACATAGAAATGTTGCCAGTATTTGGTAGAATTCTTTGTGTATCTAATGGAAATGGAACTATTTAGTAAAGACGAAGTGGTATCTTTACATGCTCAACTTCAGTGAAAACGGTCTTTATCCTAAAAAGATTAACAATATTGGTTTTTATTTAAACATACAAGTATCAAATGATGATTTGTATATTTTTTTCTACAGTACTTACTGATATAAAGAAGTTGCTAAGAATCAAATTATAGAGTTTCTAGATTTTCATAAGACTTTAAAGTACAAGGTATTTTGGTGTAATAGGCATATAAAATTGTAATTTTTTATTTTAAAATTACAAAATGATTTACTAATTTATAAAAATATAAAATATATAATGTAAAAAGATATAATAGCCAAAAAGAATATTATTTATTGTTACATAATAATAAAATTAAATGTTTGCAAAAGATTATTGTATACATTTTTAATTGTTGATTTCTTATGGGAATTTTAAAAGTTTGTGTTATATTTAAGACAATAGTTGTATATGAAACATGGTATCCATTCATATATTTGTATTTGTATTTATTGGATTTGTATTTTTTGGATATTTATACATTGTATAATCCTATAATCCTATTCTAATAACTACATAAAATATAATAGTACAAATTCATACACATATGAATGGTTTCATTATGTGTATATAAAATATGTGGTATATCTGTATAGAAATGAACATTTATATACACTTATCTTTGCAAAAGATAAACAGAAATGTATTTAGTTTTAATTTACTCTTATATTGTAAAATAGCTTTATTCCATGTTAGTGATACATTTTTCTAACAATTTTATAGCTTCATTTTTCTAACAATTCTTATATCGTAAAATAGCTTTATTCCATGTTAGTGATACATTTTTCTAACAATTTTATAGCAATAAATGTTTTATGTATTTACTAACAAAATTTATTACATATACTACAAACATATATTTTTATGTTTCCATTTGCAAATAATTATATATAATATATTCATACAACAATCCACTATTAATTTATTATTATCGTACACTTTGCTATAATTCTAGTTATAGTAGTAAATACATGTGTTTTAGCATTGATGTTTGTAGCATCTACAGATTAATATACTTAAAGGTAAACAAAACCATTTCAAGAAATATTCATATACAAATATTTATTTTGTTCGCAATTGATAAGAAATACATACATGAAAAAAGGGAAATTCTTATTAATTAAAGATAGATGAGAACTAACATCTAAATCTGAAATTATCATGCACATTACAAATAAATAACTTATTTTATGTAAATTATTTAAACAATTTGTTTTATGGCAATTTACCTCTACAGTGAAAATTTATTATTAGGTGATGAACTTTACTGTAGGAGACAAAATATTATTGCCTTCCTTCTGGATCTTTTACTTTCCAATGTGTTGAATCCAAAAATCTAAGTTTTTAAGACGATTCACTGGTTCTAAAGTTATGCAAAGTTAAGTGCAAGTAAGAACTTTTAGGATATTTTACACGTTACTTTGATGTCACCACGTTGGAAAATCACACACACCCTACCTTCGTGACATCCCAAAGACAATTGGTACATTAGTGGTGGTCTGGTGGTGACGATTGGCGGTGGCAAACAGTGAAAAGGAAGGGGTTAAACTTTGGTCGACGATCATTTAACGCGCATGCGCCATCATGCGTATATGATCACCGGACGATCGCCAGTCATCAATCGGTGATCTGTCATTCGTTGTATGTCTCGTTTTTAACTTAATTGTCCATTTAATTTAGAGAACATCAAGTTAGTTTTTTAGCTTGTTACATCGAAAACAAATACTTTGAGTCATTGAAAGGTGGTCAATAATCAAAAAAAAAAATAAGGTTATAACAAAGTGAGTGTGAATATCTATCCGTTCAAAGACTGCGGATCTTGCCATGACGACGGAAGAACAGTTTCAGGCGGCTGTTAATGTGATCAGGAATTTACCAAAGAATGGTAAATTTTCTAAGACATTCAAAATGAATTATGATAATTAATGTCATTCTTCGAGTTGTCGATGCTTTTAAATGATGCACTTAATCGTATCATCGTCTCTACATCATTGTTTTATTATATTTAATGCAAAGCATTTTATGACATTGATATGAAACTTGTTATGTTATACTTTTTTTTCTTTCTCAGCATTTTTTTTAGTTGTACGAAACTTGTTAAACTGGTTTTTTTAATTAGCAGCAAATACATTTATGAGATTTAGTTTTTATGCGAAAACGTGAAGGAGCAGTACAAAGTTCGTGCAGTCATGTAAAGTATTTACATATCTATTTCGTTGAGACTGAAAACGAAAACATTGTTTCATACCGTTCTTCAATGTATTCAGATTATTAATAATGTTCTAACATATTAAATTTCAGAATTATTGAAGTGTGTTCTCGTTAATTTTATACTCCTGAGTATTTGTAATTAGATACAAAATAGAATAATAATAAGCGTTTTTTATTTGTATGTGATTTACATTATATAACAAACAGTATGTTTACATTTATTTACTGATAAAAATTGCATTAAGTATGTCACATAAATTTTTATAATTGTTAAAAGAATAAATTTGAATCTTTTTTTCGCACATAATTTATAAATATAACCTTTGTAAAAAAGAAATTTTCTTTGCTTTTATGCAAGTAAAAAATTAGATTTTGATATTATCTCGAACGTACATTTTTATCACTAAATTATAAATCTTTATGATTAAATTCATAAATATGTATACATACTTTCCATTTATTACAAGTGCATGTGTGAGTGTTCTCATTTCACTTTCTAACAGAGTAGAATGGATAAATTGCAGTTTATGTTTGAAACTGGAATATCCTTCATGAATAAATTACAAATAAAATTTATAATTGTCCAAAGCTGTATCATCAACTTTTTTTCATTTATTAATGACATAAATTTTATGTTAAAAAAGTAATAAATATTTATTTAAAAAATTTAGTATTTAATCCTTTATTAATTGAACTTAATAATGTTTAATGTTACAAGGATTTATTTAATATCTTTGTATTTTTTTATGATCAATGACAATTAATTCATGAATACATTTGCACATTGTCTTAATTTTTTGACCAAAAGTCATACAACAAAAATGTTATCAAGTCATTGACCTTGCAATTAATTTCAATAACAATGAAGAAACAAACTTTTTGCGTTAAATGCAGGAAATATGAATATTATAATTTTATATAAAACTAAAATTGTAGACTAATAAAGTTATATTAATAATCATATTGTTAATAATGTATTATGTTTCAGGTGCATATCAACCTAGCAATGAAGTTATGCTACGTTTTTATGCATATTACAAACAAGCAACAGAAGGATCATGTCAACAACCAAAACCAGCATTCTGGGAAGTGGTTAAAAAAGCAAAATGGGAAGCTTGGACACGCTTGGGTAATATGAGTAGAACAGAAGCTATGAATAACTATGTAGAAGAATTAAAAAAGGTTGATTGTAGAAACTATTATAATTTTATTCAATGTCATAAAGTAACAGTAATTTAATACTTATTTATAATTTAATAGATTGTAGAAACAATGTCTTATACAGACAAAGTGGCTAATTTTCTAGACAGTTTAGATTCATTTTGCGAAAGTGTCCCACCTGAAGATTTAGAATTACTTCTTGGTCCTGTGTTAGAACGTATGCGCTCACAACCTGGAATGCCATTATCCGGTTCTCCCCTAGGTTTGTATTTGTAAATATATATATTTTATTTTTCATTTGTTGATCTGATAATTTATTAACAATGAACATATTCAATGCTAACAATCAAAGAATGGAGAAATTTAAAACAAATTAATTCTATCAATAAGTTTTTCTTATACAGCATCAAGAGAAACATCACCACATAGAGGTTGTAACATGACTCGGCACATTGCAAGTAGTTTAGAAACCAGCCCAGCTACTAGCCATAGTGCAAGTCCACTAGATACCGACGGCGAAGATGAATTTATAGATACTGTCGAAGTAAGCTACTGGTATTATAAACAGTACACAGTATTGGACATACTTTTATTTCCAACTTATAACTGAAATTGTTTCTTCTTATTCATAGTCAGCTCCGGAACGAATACCAAAAGACATAACAAAAACCACTAATGTTACTCAAAAAATGGTTAATGGTTTAAATGTTTCTACTGATAAAGTGAATGAGTTAGTTGCTCAAAGAGAGAACTCTTCAGAATTAATTAATGGATACACTAATACAAATGGCTATACCGAACCACTAACAGAAAATAAGCAAGAAAAAAGTAAACAACGTGTTAAAAAAGATGAAAAATCTAACGACGAATTTTTCAATCAAATAGCTATAACTATGCAAAACTTACAAAGGGATTTAGACAGAATAACGGCCAGAGTGCGCAGTTTAGAAGGTCAAACATTACAGGCATTGGCGCCTTCAATAGTATGTGTAAATACAATAAAACGACATTTTTATCATATTTTTATTTCTTTCAATGGTATATCATTTTTATAGAAGCAGCCTGCAGCAACTTCATACCCAAAATGGTGGCCTTTACCAGAGTGTTCACCGCGATTATTCACTATCTTAATTGTATGGCCGTTCATAGCGCAATTTTTGATTTCTTTAACACAACGTTATCGTCAGCGAAGGCTGTGATTTAAACATTACCATATTACATCACTCGAAATATATTCCACTATTTACTGTTAGATGATGAATTCAAATCAGTGTTGGATTCAAGTAATATAGACATTTTTTAAGACAGTTCAAGTATATTTCTACAATCTAAATATGTATATGGCCAAAATTACTATGTGATTCTTGATTCATACAGATTACATTTGAAGATGTAATCAGTTGGGCAAAACTTTAAAAATTTATTCTATCAACTGTTCACATATAAATGTATGTACAGTGATTATACAGAAAAGTTTATTTATTTTAAAACTGAGAGAATTGAAGAGAGTTTGATTGCTCTCTGTATGTTTATATGTTAAAAATCAATGGATTAACTGAATATACATATTATATATAATATATGAATGTATATTATATATATTTACTTAAGATAATTTATATGTATTATAAATAGTAATGTGTATTCATATATTGTAATATAGAAAAAAAGATTATATACAAATTTTATATTGTACATTCAGATTAAAAGCAAAAAAAAAAGATAGAATTTATTGAAACTTACAGCTTTTTTAACAGAAATTATAATTTACTTAGGATAGTATCACTTTCTAAATAATATTATAAAGTACTCTTCGCTTTTTTTAGTTAATTTTAAATTGAGAACAGATATATCACGAAATCGTGTACAAATATTGTATAAAAATGTATAATTTTTACTTGTATTTGTAATAATTATTATGTGTAATTATTTTTTACAAATATTTTATTAACCAATGCAATTATCATAATAACAATTGTCTTTTTGTAATATTTTTCATTTTGTACAATTTTAGTAAAACAAGTAAGGTACTATAACCCGTATTTTATAATTTTTCAACTGTACCTAATTCATTGATCTAAAATAAATTTTGTTAAAAAAAGATTTTTGTCTCGGACAGTATACCTTTGTAGATTATAATTCTTAAATAAGTTTGTCTTTTAAAGTAAAACATTATATAAAATTTTAGTTTGGAATGAGTATATTATAACAGATAATGGTTAATACAAATTGCTTGTAATTACTTTATGTTTCGATTATATAACTTTCTTTCAAAATATCGGGAGATAAAGCATAATTAATGAGTATTCGTAATTACAAATTATCTTGTTCAATTGTTGTTTTATTCAATTTTCATCGTTACGTCATTAGAATTTTGTTTCATGCTTTACATGTCAAAAATCTAAAATTTTGATGGGCATCGATATCTTAAGTGAGTAAAATGAAATAGAATAAGTTTAAACATTCTCTAATATGAGTACCACTGTATAAATAACCTTGTTCTTATTTCAATACAATGCGAACAAAGAATGGTTGGGTTAGGAACCGATATTGGTAGCAACGATAAATCACTTGATTTGCATTTTATATATGTTTTATACTCATACAACTTCTGACGAAAGTAACATATGAATCATAATAACAGACGTTGGAACATTTAGAGTTTAGAGTATTCCACAGGTTGCAGTAATCAATAGATTGTTGTCTTATTCAATTTTCTACGTGAAGCCTCTTATTAGAGGCTCGAAAGTGTGAATCATTCAAATTGAAAATATGAAAAGGAATATGTCTGTTTCAATAATTCTGGCTCTTTTTGTTATGGATTTGTCACATGCTCAAAATACAGATTTTGGAACTATCGTTTTCGCAAATGTTGTAAGTTAAAGTATGTTTTTTCAAAAAATTAAAATAATGTTTATATTTTATATTTTGATTATTCGTATTATTGAAATGTATTTATTATGAAGTTAATTTATTATTTATGTATATGAAATTTATTTTCTTCATAAAGCAATATGAATTAGATATTATAACCATCTTAATTATAATAATAATCATTGTCGTTGTTTATTAAAAATAATTACAATCTATTTTACAGTTATACAGACATGGAGATAGAACACCTATAAGACCATATCCGAATGATCCTTATAACAATGAAAGTTTGTGGCAAGTCCCATATGGCCAATTAACAAATGTATGTAATTCTTAATTGTCATATATATAGCTTAATTATTTAATAATCTTTTCTTTATTGTATTACTTTTGTTGCATTTAATGTTGCAAATTTTTGTTTGATTTTAAAATCTTTTTAATTTCAAAATATTTAAGTCCTCACTCATATGTGTCTGTTACATCAGATTGGAAAATATCAGCATTTACTACTTGGTCGTTGGATCCGCAAACGCTATTCACATCTACTAAGTGACCTATATTCTCCACATGATATTTATATTCAAAGTACAGATGTAGATCGTACCTTAATGTCAGCTGAATCACATCTTGCTGGACTTTATCCACCAGTTAGTAAACAAATATGGAGTAATATCAAATGGATGCCTATTCCAGTGCATACTATTCCTGAAGACAAAGATAATGTTTTGGCTGCAAGAAAATATTGTTCTAGATATGATTACGAGTTGGAAAAAGTTCTTAATTCTCCAGAAATCCAAAAAATTAATAAAGAAAATAAGAGACTGTACGTATACCTTACAGGGAAAACAGGAAATAAAATTTCATCTCTTTTGTCTGTTAAACAACTTTATGATACATTATTTATTGAGGTAAACTATGTTACTGTCATTTTGTACTTCTCATTTGATAATAAGTATTTGTATATATCTCATATACTCTAAACTTATTACAGAGTCTTTACAACAAAACATTGCCAGAATGGACAAAGTCAGTATATCCAGATAAACTTAAGCCAATTGTTGTAAAAAGTTTTACAATTAACGCCTATAATAAAATACTTCAGAGACTAAAATCGGGTAAGTAATATTCATTTTGTTATGTAAAAAATTTAGACCATGTATAATTTGGGAAATATAAAACATAGGAACATTACTTGGAGAAATGATAGACCACATGGAAAAAAAATCGAAAAATGCCTTAGTACCTGATAGAAAAGTATGGATGTATAGTGCTCATGATGAAACTATAGCCAATATGCTAATGACTCTGAATGTTTTTGAACCACATTGCCCACCATATACTGCTACAATTTTAATAGAATTAAGAGTAAATTTAAAAGATCAGTATTTTGTAACGGTAAGTGCTTAAAATAATAATTAGACTGGAAATCATGATATAAGATTGTTGGTTAAATATATTGTTCTAGATATCATATAAAAATACTAGTGAAGAACCACAACTTTTAACACTTCCTGGTTGTATTACAATGTGTCCCTTAAATCAATTTATTGCACTAACAAAAGATGTTATACCCATAGATTGGGAAAAAGAATGTGCAATAGAGTGGGAACAACTTGGATATAATATGAATACGACAGCAATTATTGGTAAATTTCTACTACAATATAAATGTATTTTTTATACACTAAAGTAAGGATTACTTTCTCATTTAATCCTTGTTTTGTTCCAGCAATACTGACATCTTCTATATTGATGTTAGTTTTATTAATTTTATCTATAGTTGTTTTTATTTATTGGCATTATAAACGGGAACATAATCAATATTATCTTCGATTGACAACGGAACCTATATAATTGAATATAATACTATGAAAAAATGACGTATTGCTTTCGTCGTGATATTCAATGTTTTCATAATTTGATAATTAACAAAAAATAAGATAAATGGTAAATTCTTATTTGATTTTACATACATTAAGGATTCAATTATCGATACGAAAAATAAGTCTGATACGCGTTTTCATAAAATATTGATGAAAAAATGTTCTATATTTTATAATGTTTTATTAGTGATAATTTTTAAATTTATTGATGATAAAATATTTCAGTTTATAATCAAACAGATTCAATGCAAATATAATCGTTTGATTTGATCGATAAAAAAATTATTATTTATATGCATGTATTGTTGAAAACAAGGACTGTTATAATGATTTTTAATAGTTTGATAAAAGGGTATAAGATTCTCAATAACTTTTATTTAAATTGAGTTTCATGCATAATATGAATAAAAAAATTATCTGTGATGACCGTAAATAGACTACGAATTAATTCGGAAAAAATTGAGATATTAAAAATACTTTTTATTAATAAATGACGATTAGAAAGTAATAAATTCTGGAATACAGTTTATTAACTCAGGGTATCTTAGTGTTTATTTGATACTAAACAATTGGGTGTAAAATATAGGGATAATATTTATCTGCGGTATTTGAAAGAATATCTAGTCATACTCCATTAAGTTGCAACAATTAAAACATTACACTTCTAAATAGAAAAGGTATATTCAACTACATCGTTATTACATTTTTGTAATATCGTTTATATAGATGTATATTTGAAACGTATTTTCTAATGAGAAATTACAAGACAAACTAAATTTTTCCAAAATAGAGGAAGGATAATATTTAAGGCGGAAAAGAAACATTTTACTTGATAGTAATCCAAAAATTTGATTTTCTTAAACTGAACTATTTTACAAATATGAATTGTATCCTATTAAAATTATTTTTGTGAGATTTAAACATGAATAAATCAAGTATTGTAAAAAAACACGATTATTTACTGGTATTTTAAACGAATACATATCTTCCTCTAGATAATTTGTAGGTCATAACATGAAATATAAGAATATCTCATACTTGCTTCTACATAGAGCGTGTTGTCCGTCCTCAACAGCGGATGTTCAACAACTGATTCTCGTATCGATGTCGTATACGTGTTAAGTATTAAACACATACAATCGCAAAACACACATATAAATGACTGTCCTTAAATAGTAGTACAAATACACATATAATATGAACAGCATCAGTGGACTTTACATATTTACATATTTTAATCATCAGTTTACCACTTTTATTAATTCTCTTTTTTAGATACCATAATCCCTATAGTTTACATATCATTTACATATTAAAATTTTTAATTTTTATTATATTTTGTACAAGCCTCTTTTATATACAATATACAGGGTGATTGGTAACTGGCGGTACAAGCGGAAAGGGGGTGATTCTACGCGGAAAAAGAAGTCGAAAATATAGAATAAAAATTTTTCGTTTGAGGCTATGTTTTCGAGAAAATCGACTTTGAATTTTCGCTCAGTACGCGTGCACTTTATCACGTCTCGTTATAACGGATCTCACTGTAGATCGTTCTCTTGATGGAAAAATTTAGAAAAAAAAAATAAAAAAAAAATTTTTATTCTATATTTTCGACTTCTTTTTTCGCGTAGGATCAGCCCCTTACCGCTTGTACCACCAGTTACCAACCACCCTGTATATGACTAATTTATTTAATACAATTATATATATATATACACAAATACACGATCATCACGTATTTTTCTATCATTAACGCACTTTGCTTATTTTACATGTTAAAGCCCTAATTTTAGAAAACAATTTGGTGAGTATATTTTATAGGAAGTTATCATTTTCAATTCTATAAAATCTTAAAATCTATGATGCTAACTCTATGAGAATGCAACCCATGAGTATTAAATACTATTTACCACGTTTTATTTGTCATATCAGTATTCCGGTATCGAGTTAAAGCTTCCAGACCAATTTTCTTGGATGTTAAATGCTGGATTAGACCTAAAACATCACATGGTTTTATGTATTTAATAAAAAAACTTCAAAATTTTACTTAATTGAAATAAAAACTTATAAAAATTTCTTACCTTTTATTAAGAAATTTTGAAAATCTTACTGTTATAAGCTCGCACTTGCATTGGTTAAAAATGCGCATGCAAAAATAAGTTAATCATTCACGTGATAAAACGGATTATTAACAGAATTACAACAAATACGATTACAATGATAGTGTAAAACCCTGAATATAAGAGTATTTGAAAGAAGTCTTCTATATTGTCATATTAATTCTATTTTTAATTTCTACCCTGGTTATAAAAACTTTGTATATTAAAAAAATAGATCTAATATAAAGTACATACCATGTATAAAGTTGGAGACAGATGAAGACGCAACTTTTGAAATATGGTTTTAAGTAGTTAGATGCAGATTCATGATGTAAACTCGATTATGGTCTTAATGATGTTTCTGACGTATTGAAGAAACTATGAATGTAAAAAGGAATAATTTTCGAGATCTTAACTATATGTAATACATTGAATATTTAGAAGATTGTGATGAATATAAGAAAAGTACGTTTTGTGCAAATATTAAAACAAATTTTTCCTTTTTCTGGCAATGAGATACAAATTGATTTCATATTTGATATATCAAAAATGTAAAAAATGTATATAAATATCCTGTTAAAAAATACGAAGTGATGCAATAAAAACACACAAGCACACAATTTGCGTTACATATTTGTTAGTATTTATTACAAAATGTATACAATGTTAATAAAGCATACGTGTCTGCAAATAAAACGTTTTCTGTTCAGTGTGTAACCATAACCATAATTTCATGATCTTATCTTAAAATTGAACAATATGATTAATTTCATGTAGCAATTAGTTACAGATAACATTACATAAACGTATTAAAGTTTCAAATATACTATATTGAACAGATTTTGTGGCCTAATGTTTGTTACTTTGATAAACTTTATGACTATTATGATGTACTAATGAGCGAACTATTCTTAAGCATGAGAGCAATTCATGATATACATGCAAATTATTATAATCTACTAAAAACATGAAAGATTAAAATATCATATTATGAATATTACCTGGATCTTTTTACTATTTAAATGCGCATTATATCAACTAACAATTATTTTCACAATTTTTATAAAAATAATTTATTAGTACATTTATTGTTATTTACTATATATTTCGGCACAAAATGCGTACTTTGTTATATTACTTTGCTAATTAAAATATACGTAAATCATATAAATGAAAATAGCAATTTTTTTCATATTTAGGTAGTAAGTATTACAAAACAATTAACTGACAAAATCTTGTTATACATAAAATCTATACAATTCTTACCTTGCATATATTGCAGGGTTTGATAATCCAAGTGTTGTACTTACAGGACTTCCAATATATCTCTTTACAAACTGTAACAAAAGTTAATAATAAAATGATCGATAATAGTTAAAAATTAATCACCCTACTTAATAGCGTACATACCCAATGGTCACCAAGAGAAGTTGCGCCCATACTCACAGCCATATGAATGGTCAAATAAAGGCAAAATAGAAGATATAAAATAGAATATATTGTAATTGCAACTATTACCGCCCAGTGATGTGGCAAATCATCTTGGACAGTATTTATTACAAAATATATATTTATAGCTATTACAACAGCGGATAATGCTGTCGCAACAATTTTATTAGTTCTGAAATATAAAAGTATGTATAAAGTCGTATAAACTTAAAAAATTTCAACTGTAAAATTAAAGACATGAAACATACAATCCGTTTCGAAATGTACCCATAATTTTAGGACTACTAGTAAATGCTATCGTTGGCAGGGTTGCAAAAGGTAACTGAAGAGTCATAATTGCGTTCAAAATATCATTCATGCCAGTTAAATTATCAATGTCACTAAAGAATGCGACAAGGAAGGTTGGAATGATAGCGATCATTCGCGTAAAAAGTACTCGCTTCCAACGAGCCCACTGAAGATTTAAAAATCCTTCCATTGCAAATTGTCCGGCATATGTTCCTGTCATCGTGGAAGATTGGCCAGCAGCAAAAATACCGACAGCCCAAATATACATTGCTGCCGCACCAAAGGCACAGCCCAAAAATATGCCACCTTTGTTAAGGTCTACTGAGATGGTTGTATTCTCTTTCTGTAATTAATAAAATAAGATATAATAAGAAAGCTAAAATTTTTAGGTAAACAAATTCGTATTAATCTAATTTGGTTTTTACCTTAAATGTATCCATTCCTACAGTATAATTGTTAGCTTCACACAGATTGTACTAAAATATAAAGAAACGAGTATGAAATATATTGTATAAGATAATTACATTACAAAATATCATTTAGAATTCTTGATTACTATACTCACAACTTCTAAACTAGTCTTGTTAAAAAGACCATGCGCAAACACTGCGACAACAAATACGTTAATTATAAAAGATACCAGAAGTGCAATGCATGCCTCAATGAAGTAATACATATTTGCCTCATTCACTTTTTTGGATTCTTTACGGTCAATGTCTCTTGACTAGAAATTATAGATTATATTATAGTATTTATTTAACACCTGGCAAATATTTAATACATCAGAATGCCTACTTCTTCAATTTCATAAAAAAGATTACTTATACTCTTTGTTCTTTCCTTACTTTAACAAGAGCACTGTGAAGATATAAGTTATGTGGCATGATAACTGCACCAACAATTCCTACAGCTTGTAACAACATATTTCTGTCATAATCTTTATACCAAGGTATAAACATTCCACTTATCACTTCATTTTGAGGTGGGGCAGAAACAACGTACTAAAATATAGAAATAATAAAATCATTTTCATTCACATATACACACACATATATGTATTTATTTATTTATTTTACCTCATATCCAAATGTGACAGCCATTATTGTAATAAGAAATCCAAAAAAGAGTTCTAATTTCCTTAAGCCATATTTGTCCAATAATAAAAATGTAAAAGTGTCAATTATCGTAATAAGAACACCACCCCATATAGGAATCCTAAATCAAATTAGATACATACATTATTTATGAATAACAGCTTACATAAAAGGAACAAGAATAGATGACATCAAGAAATTAAAAGAATTTCATAACTTACACTTTATTTGTTAATAAAGATAAAGCAATAGCTGTTCCTATTACTTCTTGCATGTCACTGCCAATTATGGCTATTTCTATCATTATCCATAAAATCATCCTGGGTACTTTTTTATATTGTCTGTAACACATTTCTGCTAAATGCAAACCTGTTACCACACCAAGCCTTGCACTTAATCTTTGCATAATAAGACCAAGAATGGTTGCACTTAACAATACCCATAATAACTAACAAAAAAGAGCATAAATAAATTTAAAAAATAAAAAAAAATGAAAATCATACATGGAAAGTTAAATAAGCAATGAATGGAATAACTTAAAAAATACCTTATATTTGGCAGCTACGCCAGATTGCAAATCAGATTCAATATTTCCAGGATCTAAATAAGCTATGGACATTAAGAATCCAGGACCTGTGAAAGCCCATAATTTTCTAAAACTAAAGAAACCCTGAGGAAACCAAATTAGAAATGATACAGTTAAAAATCCATATATTAACGTAAAAAATTAATTTAAGCTCCATTGGTACTAATATATATTACATTTTCTGCTTCTGGTATATGAACTTTTTCATCAGCAAAGTATGTCTGATTGTTATTAGGTGCCAAACAGGTATTTTCATTTGCTCTCTTATTATTTTGCATTTCCTCCTGATGCACATAAGATGCTGTTGCAAATGTTGAATCATTCTGAGGCTCGATAATGTAACTATTCTGCATGGTATATTGATAAGATCCCTCTGAAAAAAGTTACTAGTTTGTTACATATTTTAACATTATTTGAGATACCAATTTAAACATATTTATATATTTAAACATATATTTTAAAGTATTCAATATTATAGTATTATTACAATATTGCGATATTATTTCACAAAAATAGTATTAAAATAAACCGGATTATATAAAAATTAACTTCAATGACCGTCTAAATTGAATAATTTAATTACCGTGATGATCAATGCAATAAAAGATTGAAATAGTGTCTTATTGATACGTATTCAAACTTCATCAAATACGAATGAAATATTTTAATGAAATATGTGAAATACAGAAATACAGAAATACAGGAATTAAGTATAACATACGACAAATTAATGAAATATAAAAATAAACATAAATCCTTTTTATCACTACCGACAAAATATTTGGATAAATATAAAAATAAATAGAACGTCACATTCCTATAAAATTAAAAAAAAAAAAAGAAAGTACGCTTCCGTATAACTAAAATAGAAACATAACTGAAGTAAAAACGCACATTATACAGTACACCAAGCACGTAAATGTTAGCCAAGTGAGATCACGACAATAGCCACTAGTGATCACTATTCACCGACAGCCTGACAGTCACTAACTATTGCGAGATTTGAGAATATTGCGGCAACAACCAGACAAATGAACGAGAGTAACGAGAACGAAACATACAACATACAGCCATCTTTCTTACATGTTCCCCTTCTTTGCATAAAATATTACAAATATGATGTTAGCGGGGATGCCCGAAACATCAGTGTCAGTGACTAACAATAGGAATACATATATGTATGCACAGAGAATTTATTACTGCCACAGTACAAAGAAATACATGCAGTTGTATAAAATTATAGGATTTCCCCAGGAGATGTATCATAACAGTTGATTATTATAACCCTTACATGACATCTTTCGTTATCATTAATATGTAATGAGTATTTAAGCAATTCCGAGCTTCTATGAATTCTTATTTACGCCATTAAAGTCATTCATTTTCTCGATACTTCCTTCATCTTTTCACTCTATCTTCATTTACTATATGTATTGTCTTCCTATCTTTAAGAAGTACTTGAATTTGAGCGATCACTTGAGGAAAAAGATAAAATTCGGATTATGAAGGTTTCCTCTTATCAAAGTTTTAACAAACAAAAATAAAAAATTTTGTATATGGGTTAATATTTTTCAAATTGTAGAGACTCAAAGAAAAACAGTTTCTATTCTTTCGACTATGAACTGGAGAAGAATGTCTTTTATCACTTGCTTTATTCGACTAAGATTTAAATCCAGTTTCTAAGTCAGCTAAGTGACCATATCAATCACAGATGACTTTAATCCTTTAATCAACCTTATTGAGGAGTGCTTATTGCATCTAATTATATTATTACAGTAAATCTTTATTGGATTAATTTGATAATTGTTAAATCAGATCGAAAGCATTTGTTGGGAAGGAAGTCTATAAGATTGGATAGAGATTGAATCTGTATTAAGTTATGGTTGTAATAAATTCATCATTCTAGTAAGTAAAACATTTGGTAACCGAGGTGTATACATTGTATACATTGATGTATATTATACTCAAGAATTCTCTATGATGTATTTGTTAAAATGATAGGGCATCAAAACACGTACCTATTGTAATCATAGCTTAGTTTCAATTTATTTCATCGCTTCTCTGATAAGACAAGATGAAAACATTCTTTTGCATTGGGGATTTGATTAGGATCTAAGTTCTTTTGGTAAATCTTTATCGATTACAGTAGGTACTAATCTACGATAATGTGGATCTATATTGATGCCAAAAAGTATTCATTGTATAAAATATTAATAAATGTACAGTTATTACCATTGTTTGGAGTGATATTTATTATAGCATTCACATACTAATTAATTAAATTCAAGAATATTAAATATGTCATTTAGTAGTACTTTCAACCAACCAAGTTTTATTTTTAAGGCCGTTGGGCCGACAAAATAAAATAATAATAATAATACTTTTATATGAATACAAAAATTTGATATTATAAAAATGAAACGTAAAATCTGACCAAAATTGCCTGGAAAATTTAGCTATCTGCCAATATTTTTCGTAGCCATTATAAGTAAATAAATCGACGACAAAGATCGAAAAATGAAAATTGTTTTCTTCGAAAAAGAAGAAAATCCTGGTTAAGTGCTATGATTAGTGTATATTAACTTTTTTAATTGATAATCTAACAAAAACAATGTCATTTATATGTTCCTGTAACTTCTCACGTAACTTGATATCGAAATTTAATTAAGCACGATTAGATAAGCTAAGAGTTTCTTGCTCGCTTCCAGAACGCGTTTCTTTTAATGTGAAAATTGGTGGGCGAAAACATTTCTTTAAACAATCGTATTTTTTAATGATATCCAAATTTCGCAAGAATGTGAGATATTAACATTACATAAGATTGTTATATGTAAGATTGGCTGCGGCATATATTGAGGACACTTCAATCCAAATATTTAACTTGGAATATCAAGCAAATGTTTGTGTTAGATATCAGAAGGCGGTCAATCAGTAGAAACCAAGAATTATATGATATATACGTATAAGCCCACTTAATGAAGTACCTTACCGAATTGTAATTTCTCGATTGTCAAGTAGTTACGTATAAAAATGATGAAGGTCTTTTAATGAATAAATTCAGTATACATCTTCGATCGTATTTCCTATTTACTAAAATAAGAATAGCCGTAGACAACGAGCAACGCATAAATTATCGGAAACAATCCATCAATATTTCCTATTCCTACGTGAATCACCGTGGTAAACCCAACGAACAAGGAAAATTTAATATCAACGAATAGAAAAGTTTTGCTTTATTTATATTTTCTGATCCTACGTAATTTCATATTACGATTAACTGCAATATTATCTGTCCTATTAGATAGGAAATTACTGTAGTAAATATTATTTCGATTGAGCAACGCGGTAAATCCGTTTTAAAATAAATGTTTGATATCTCTATACATATAAATGTAGATCACTTCCTTTGGTAAAATTAGAATAATTTCTTACAAGAATTCTGATTTCTAAATTCTCCTTTTTTTTCTTTCTTTTAACGTTTTTTAACTTGACAATTCTTTTTTCTTTTCCCTCTTAAAGTTTTCTAACTTGACTAACGTCACTGGTACACGATGAACGTTTTCTAACAGTTACTGCTGTAATTATCTAACACTTGTAATCTATAATTAACTCTTTTGACTACTCATCAAGTCACCACAAAAGTCCTAGCAATTGTGAATTCGCAATTCTGATTTGTTTTAATTAAAATAATAACAAATGATAAACATATAAAAGATTCTTATAAAACATATAAAGAATATATAAACATATAAAAGAACATATAAACATATGTAAAAGAATATATAAACATATAAAGAAACATATAAAAGAAGAAAATTTCAATAAAATCACAATATTATGGATAAAGGTAATAGACATATCAATAAACATAACACACGTTGAAGATAGGCAGATAAGAGATTCTAAGCAAATTTCGATAAATCTACATCACAATATCGTGATTTAATATTTGAAACACAATTTCATTGTGTTTCTCATTATTTCATTAATGAGAATTTGATATAAACTCATTAATTTCAATTTGATATAAACAATATACATTGATGTAAACATTATTTTCTCAATATCTATTCATTAAATTATCGACACTAACAGTATACGTGATCATTAGGAATCGTAATCTCTGAGAAAAATATCTTTTGCTACCACGTGTTAGCTTGTTAAAAAATAACGTCATTCCCTTGAGCCAATTGTAAATGGAAATGATCATAACAATGGTAGACAATCTTTTGTTCTACCTTATGCAATGTTACAACTATTTTAATGTTCCGTGAAAAAAGTTGTAAAAATGGGAAACTAGAGCAGTAATTTTTAAGGGCACGATACTAAACTGTTTTTACAGTCTATTGGCTCATTGTGGTAATTAAGATAAATTTTTCAACTGCTTCTTTAGATTTTCCACGTGTGTTGCAAAAATTCATTATACGATAAAACGCGTTTTCAATTGTGGACCGAGGATAACAATTCTAGGTTAACATTAAAATTCTAGCATAGTAGTATATTAGAGAATTAAATAAATCAAAAATTGTATTTCGATTACTTTGTTACCATTATGCAATTAAAGAAAGAAATTGTCGAAAACATACTTTCAAATGTGGCGCGCAATACTAACCTATGTAATTAAATATTAATTTGAAAAAAATTAATATAAAAAAATCAAATGAAACTAAAAAGAAGAACGACCTTAATCTCAATTAATCATGCCAAATTAAATAGGAAATTATTCATGTAGTAAATGACAAATAAAAACGATATACATAATTCTACAAAATATTTGAATTCTTAGAGTCACAAATATCGAATACTTAAACTCAAAATCCCTAGTGCTAAATATGCGTCATCATATGCATTTATGACAATAATACTCAATATATACTTTTTTTAATTTAATTAGTTTATGTGACAATGTGCAGTATTGTGACATACGATTTAAGGCGTGGTAAGATTTTTTGGAAGTAATGTTGGTACTTTAAACGTTCAGATTCGTTCAGAAAGTAATAATTGCATATAAAATTATTGGCCAGCTGGTTCGTACATATAGAAAATTGCCGACGATTCCTTTCCTGTTTAAACAGTAATCATCTCAACTGTATCCTGATTATTGGTTGAATGTCGTGCCATAAGAGTGAAAGAGAACTATGGTTAAGACTATATGTATGGAAAAGTCATCGTAAAGGAATTTTTAAAGCAATAAGATAAGGGATTTATGAGTCAGCCATTCAGTTGTGTTACGGTTGAGCACAAAATATATCTGGCAACTCCGTAAAATCCAAAAATTGCACGGTTTTGGTATCAGAAGAAGACTTAAAACGACGAATTTGGAGGGAGTATACGAAGATATTAACTTACCAGGTAATAATGACTTTTTTAATGGTATAAGCTCCATTTTGTAGTCAGGTAATATTATACTTCTATTTGACAGATATAATTTCCAACTGATAATTTTTTACGATAACGTTCTTCGGTAGTATTATTTCACTAGCTTGAACATAGATACAATATGTATTTTTTAAATATATTGTTTTTCCTTTAAATTGATTTTTATTGAATTTGTAAATGTGTAGTATAGAATTCATATTTTATAATATAGAAACAAAAAAAGTTAAAAATTTATATGCTGCTGATATTTTCAGGAAAATGTCTAACGTTAGTAATTTAGAACAGCAAATTGCAAATTTACAAATTAATCATGGCGATGGCATTAAAACCATTAAGTCTGGGAAAAAAGTGGGACCAGCTGTACCTCCAAAACCAAAAAAATCACAACCACAGGTCAGTAGATCCATTGAATATAATAATAATTATGTAACTTATTCAATAACAATATTTCATAACTATGACTCCCTTTCTATGACTGTTCCATTATTATATGGAAACATCAATGGTAAAATTAATAAAATAAAATTTATTTAGATCATCTTGTTATACAGAATTTAATGGGGTAAAATACTTTCCAGATACCACAAAGTTATACTATAAAGGCTGCATCAGTGCCATCATACAGTACAGTGCTTAATAATTCTGGCCAAAATGAAAAATCATCAAATTTATACGTGAATTCTCCTTCACCATATGTGCCACTAAATATAGAGAAAAATGACTTTTCATTACCATCCACTGCGAATGGAAAAGATGTTCCTAAAAACTATCAGAACAATGAGAATTTTTATGTGCACCAATCAGATGAGAAATTTGAACCAAAATATGGGTATGATGAAAAAAATCATTATTCAAATATTGGTAATATGCCTGCTCCTCAAGTTCCAGTTGAAGATCACTCAAGATCAACAAGAAATATCGTATATAGTAATATAGATCCTCCAATATCTATACCAGTTAATAAGACAGCTAAAACTGAAAAAGACATCATCTACAGCAATATTCAATGGAATTCTAAACCAGAAAATACATATTGTAACATTCCTTCTGCACTCAATAATGGTCAGATATATGGAGAATGTAATCAAAAGTCATTTTTATTAGTTTACTAAATCAAATAATTATTATATTACAGATGACTTACCACCACCACCAGAACCTTCAGAATATGTTCCATGTGTGCCGGGTAGTTCCTTCCCACCACCACCGGAAGAATTACCGCCTCCGCCAAGTCCTGTGTCATCTAGTTATAGCGAACTTAGACGCGCTACTTATCAAACTGATTTTCCACCTGACAATTATCCAAATGATATTTATGGTCCAAGTTCACAATCCAGTTCTACATATGAATCTATATACGAACCAATTAATCCTAGACCACCGTCACAATTATCTTGCAATTATTCCATGTACTCTGGTTATGGATCTGCTACATCTACTCAGCCCCAAGGAAAGGTCTCTCCAGTTAAGGAAGTATGTCAAAATTATTATGTTAATTCCTTCATTGTGAAAAAATATTTCCCCAAAAAATTTATTTTTGTTTCAGGTGGACGTTTTGACTGATCTGTTAGTTCAAGGAATGGAAGATAATGCTGAAGACAGTGATATATATGGGATTTGTGCCCAGTGTGGTCGCAAAGTTGAAGGCGAAGGTACCGGTTGTTCCGCGATGGATAAGGTTTTCCATATTGACTGCTTCTGTTGTTATGTTTGTAAGGTTAACCTACAAGGTAAACCCTTCTATTCACTGGAAAACAAACCCTATTGCGAGGAAGATTATTTGAATACTTTGGAAAAGTGCTGCGTTTGCACTAGACCAATACTCGATAGAATATTAAGAGCTACAGGTAAACCTTATCATCCATCCTGTTTTACATGTGTTGTTTGCGGGCAAAGTTTGGATGGTATACCATTTACGGTAGACGCTACAAATCAAATTCATTGCATAGAATGTTTCCATAAGTAAGTAGCATTTGGTTGACCAAATAAAACAATTAATTTTACAAAGTATAAAAATGAATGTTTTTATATTACAGAAAATTTGCACCTCGTTGTTGTGTTTGTAAGTTACCGATTATGCCAGAACCAGGACAAGAGGAAACTGTGCGTGTTGTAGCACTAGATCGTAGTTTCCATATTCAGTGTTACAAATGCGAGGATTGTGGGTTGGTTTTATCTTCTGATTCCGAGGGACGTGGATGCTATCCTTTGGATGACCATGTGTTATGCAAAAGCTGTAATGCTACTCGTGTGCAAGCATTAACGTCACATATGACGACTGAATTATAAATGGCATGATCATTGAAACGATATATTAGATTGTTATATTTACAGTTGCCGTTTTATGAATTTTTATATTTAGAGATAAGTTTCTATAAGACATCCAACATTTAATATGTTTTTGAGGAACTTTTTAATCAAAGCCATTTTGACAATTGAATATGAGTAGGTTTTTCATTATTTGATACTTCGAGATGAATTACGTTAAATATTCATAATATTTCTATACCTTTTTAAAAGATTTATATTTTAGAGATTGTATTTATCTATATATATTATTGACTCGGATTAGACAGGTTTGAAAAAATTTCAGAACTGGGTTAATGTTACTGCCTTTACACTGCCATATATGAAATTTCAAAAATATCTAAGAATTATATTGTCAAATAATATTTAACAAAAAATTCTAAACTGTGAGCACGTATGTTGTAGTCAAGATTGATTTCTTGTAATAAGTATAATTATTGACTATAATGTGATTTAGTCAGGTATTGCATATATTATTAAGGCAAGGTATTCAATTCCTAATATTAAGAGCAATGTTAGATTTATGTGTGACTATATCCTCATAACGTCAATAATGCGAAGTAGAGATTATGCAATTTATATGCTTCTTTCTATTGATCTAGAATATACAAAACGTTTATTCCAATGTATTGGATCCGTTATGTATTTAGATTTCCGCTTTATGATAAATCATGTGATATGATAGAATTAATACAATGCAAATTAGTGCAAATACCTTAAATTATATTATCTATTTAGCAAGTGAAAAGACTAAGAAAGCAAATAGAACTTAATTGTAAAATGTATTTGTAATGAATATTGAATAAAATAGCGATTATATTTAAAAACAACGCGTGGTCTTTAATTATTCTTCATTAGTTCAATTATTTCTTATTTTGGAAAGAATGAAAAAGTAAACGGCCTAAACGAGAAAGGTAAATACACAAATACAATATATATGTATTGGAGCATTGTATATTTCATATTTTTAATGAGATTTTATTATTATATATTTGCAGGAGAGACTCACACTTATTTTAGTCTATACCTTTTCTTTGCTATGGCTCTTCCATCTATATAATGTTCATGCACAGATGTCTTTATTTTGTTTTTAAATATATGCATCTCTTATACGTAATATATTTTTTTATTATCATCGAGTACTTAGTTTTTTTTTGTTGTACAACCTACATATCATTTATGTATAATTTATGTTTTTTATTTTTCTTAATACATCAATTTCTGTGTTTTAGGAGGCATGCTTTATAGATTGTGGAATATGATTTGATCACTTTACAAAAAAATGAACTCAAATGAATTCCATATACATAATTTCCAAATTACAATAAAATATAATAGTGCAATCGCTGATTGGCAAACAAAACAAAAAATCTAGTCCGTATGTTTCTTGAGATTGCACAAGTTCATTTATCTTAGAAGTATGCTTAATAATATCGAATCATTGCCAGTCTTAATCCAGCAATAGAAATTTGGCTAAAGTATCGAATTAATAAAAAAATAAATAGCTGCTCATGTAAAATAACAAAAAACCTTTCATCATGCGTAGACAAAACCTATTTCACGCAACATATTGTGAACGTATAATAATCCACAATCGTAGAAAGCACACCGCGTACACCGTGTATGTAATATACATCAATTATATTCCTATGTTCAACTACGCATACCCGCTAATATCTATCTTAGATTTCTTTTTATATTATAATATACTTTGCGAAGTATATATTATATTTTATATCGTATCAGCACCATTCTACGTTGAATTTAGTACATGTATAATAATTGCAATTAAACGACTCGTCTTATTTTTAAACACGTTTCGTTTCGCTTGTTAAATCAGTACCAAACTGAACATAGAATTGTACCTCTTTTTTTTGCTTTTGTATTACCTCTCGTTATAGACGTATATATTTTTATATATATATATATTTATTTTATTTATTTATTTAATTAGGTATGTATACGTGTATGAAATATGCGTGTGTAGTGTGTATATGTGTGTGAGAGAGACAACATTAATGTACTTACACACGGATGCTTACACACGTAAACTGTCTTCTTTTCTCATGTTCTCTGTGTTTTCATTTTGTTTTCTTTTTAACTTGCACGCAATAATCACAGCCACCTATCCAGATACGCGCTCACGCACACCCAAATACGCACCTATCGCACTCGCATTCCATATACCTTCGGTATACGTTTTTTATTTATTTTCGTTCGTTAATATTTATATATATATATATATATCTATATGTATATATTTATATTTGTATATTGCTGAGATATCTTCTTGTGTATTATACATAGAAATAGGTGCCGAAACGAGCTGCTCTGTTCCTTTTTTTTTCTTTTATCATTTTTCCATTTCGATTACATATGTATAATATCGTTCTTTTTTTATTTATTTTCTTGTACGATCATAATAATTAATGAATAAGAAAAAAGGGGGACATGCGACTCGAATGCCGTATGCGATGTTTCCATATTTTGTTTTATTTTTTATTCGCACTTACTAAACTTCGTTTTCGTCTTTACCATTCCTTTTTTTGTATATCTCCTTAAAATCGTCCTTGCTTCTAATTAAATTCCCTTTCTCGAATTCCATTCTCCTAACAGCATACTTTCACACTTTCAAATTCGCTGGGTGCTGGTTTTGGGCCGTGCTGGGGCCCGTAAATCAATAAATAAATAGAGGAACAACATTCTTCAAACATCTTTTTTTTTCTTATAACAACATTAGAGGCTCTTGGAACGTAACGCAACAAATGTTCAACAATACAATCACGAAAACAAATAGAAGGCACTCTTACATTTTTTTTATCAACAAATTAATTTCTTTTCGTAACGACTCACGGGTAATCTATATGCGTCCTAGGCCTTTGTCGTCTCATCTACGTGTCCCTCGAATTATATTTCTCCCTTTTTTTGTTTCTTACTCTTCCGTTCTGTTTATTCTTTCCCTTTTCTCTCTTGTACATAAACCGCTATATATTTCGCCGCGACATCTAAATCACAGCGCCGCACAAACCTTCGGTTCATTATCATTCTTCGTTTTCCTCATTTAAATAGACAATAATAGCTACAATATGCGAGATATGAGATAACAAATTTCTCGTTATAGATAAAAGAAATTTATACGTTCATAACAATTAGGTAGAATATTATTTAACCTTTTATATTATAATAATTTAATTATTGTTATTTGCTTGGAAGCTCACAGCCGACACATTTATTTAATTCATTATTACATACTTGTTTTTTTTTTTTTGTTCTTTTAAAGGTATATCTTTTTACCGTATTCGTTTTTCGGGTATTTAGGGCATCTCTTTTTTCTCTTTTTTTCATCGTTTTTTTGTAACAGCTATTTTTATGACCATCTGTCTTTTTCTCCTTTTTTCTGTTTTTTTGTTTGTTAAGTTTTAAATATTTCCTCCTGCGTCTTTCTTGCGCGGATAACTTGTCGAAAAAAAAGAAGAAATGTAAATCAGTATATTATTATTTCTTTTCCTACTGTGGCGTCTCGAAATTGCGTGAGAATGAGTTGTTTTGTTCACGGTTACTCTAATTAAACTATAAGTACTGGTTTTACCATCAGGTAGAAAATCAAAACTGAGAGATGTGGCAGTGCCTTGAGCAACCGTCTTTTTTTTTTTTATGAAATCAATTCTATTTCTGCCTCCCTATTACCCTCCACTTCATCGTTATCGTTTATCGACATCACTACCGTTTTTTTTTTTCTTTGAACACATAACAAATCGCTCGTCTTTGTACGATAATAACATATTATTTGTTGTTACCATATTACTTCCTTTTTTTTGTATGTTTTCTTCTGTCCTATCATCTGTTTGTAATCCATCTATCCTACTCTAGCCTTGCTCGTGAGATTCAATGGTTTATCGAGCCTATCGCGCATAAACGTTAAATACTGCATATATAACATATATAGATTTTAAATAATGTGTAGCATATCTGTATTATCTATTATGATAGAATTGTTATCATTTTTTCTTCTTCGCCTCTTTCGTTAAACATTTCGGTTTTTTATTTAAAGAGATATATATAATAATATAGCTTGACTTCGAATTTTCTCTTATTTCCTTTGTTTCACGTTACTCTAATTATATCTGCTCTCTTCGATAGATACGTACATACATATATATGTAGGTACATATACACATCCACCTGAGTATACGTATATATGTATTTACATATATATAATATATATTAATCGTATATATTGTTTTCTTTTCATAACTAATATAATAATCTTTAAATATCGTATATATTTTTTTATCTTATATATATATATATATAATATATATAATATATAATATATTCTTTTATAAATGCTTAACAATTTAGTACATTTAATAATTTACCGAAGAGCAATAATTTACATTTACATTTATGGAGATTTTTATCTAGTCTGCATATTTTCCTCGTTTCTTTCCTTTGTTTCTGTTTCCTTTTCTTACTTTTTTCTATAGATTTGGGATTGAGATCACAAGAGAATAGAGCAAATGTGTATTTTCGAATGTGTTCAAGTTCATTCGCATTCGTGCTGTCTATGCAGGTTTTTTTTTCAAAATATATTAATTATTGGGATCGTTCGTGAATCGACACGTTTCTTTTAATTTATTATTTCTTCTCATTCATACGGCTTCGAAATCGGGATGCATCTATCTACCTACCTAACTATATCTTTATCTACCTGTCACTAACCTATTATATTAAACGGTACGTACGTACCGTTATTACACGTACTGTTAGGACCGAAAGAAGAAGAAAGGGAGGAAAAACGAATCGAGCCTGTGTACGCATACGTGTTGTTATTAATGTATATCGAGAGAACGAATTTTAAAGGGTCAGAGCTTGCATCTGATGGCACGCGTCGCTCAGCTGACCTTGGTCGCCAGCAGGATGACCCGGATGAGTCCTTGGCGTTCCGGGCGGTGTTATCGGCATTCTTCCAACGCCTGGTGGAGCATCACCGGCTCCTCCAAGACTATCGTCCGCTACTTTGTTACCGGCCTGTATTATTCCATTGACCTTGTACTTGTTCTGCCGTAACATCGTTGTGGTAGCTGCCTGGGAATTGGAATTCGCGTACTTCTCCGTCGGTTTTCTGCTCGCGGTCAACGCAGGGGCGATGGTGTACCGACGTTGAGCGTTCGACTGTTGTGGCTGCTGCTGATGCTGGGACGGGGCTAAGGATGGCTGATAGCGGTTTTGCGCCGGATTGTAGAACTGGACCTGGGAGGTGGGTGGTGACAAATTTGGAAGGGGTCTTGTCATGGGCGAATACGGCGCTGGCGGTGGGCTCACCGGCTTCTCCGAACTACTATTCTCCGTCCCTTGCACACCCTGCGAATTACTATTCTCGTTTTCGATATTAGTCACGTATTTATCATTTGACTGACTATTGGAATTGTTACCTCCATCGGTTTGTCCGGCGATCACCCCGTTGTTTCTATAGTTCGTCGTATTTTTACGGCTAGGATAGTTATTCGGTTTTGTCGCGTTCTCGAAATACTGATCACCGCCGCTATTAGTCTTACGGCCGTTCGCGTAATCGAAATTCGCCGCTGAATTAAACATTTTCTGTGTATTCGTGCTATTATATTGCTGACCGCTGGTTGTATTCGAACCAAACGATTTTTGGTTGTAATTCTCCGATGACCTTTGTGCTACGAAGGAAGCCGGGGAGCCCACGTTCGAGCCAACCGCCTTTTTGCTATACTGCATGGAGAATCGCGAACTCATCGCCGGCGTCGTGTACTTATAGCTTCCATCTATGTTACTATGCTTGTACGGTTGAGAATTCCCTACATTTTGAGCTCGAAAGAATGGATTCTGATGAGACAACGCGATCCCATGATTCTGCGATTTCGAATAGTTATTTTGGCCGTTCACGTTCCCGGATTTCGTGTAATCTCTGGAATTGAAACACTGATTCTTGTTCGAAGAATCGAATAACTGTTGTGATATTGACGGAGGTGTTGGCAACAGGCTGGTACCACCGGATGCGTTATGAAATGGAGATGTATGCGTGTGAGGAATGTAAACGGCTGCCGGATGATACACGATTGCCCTGCAATGCATCTGATTGCCACTGCAATCGTCAGTTTCATTTAAACATGTCTGGGAACTGTACAAGTTAGCGGTATGTATAGCGATTGGATGATAATTGGTGTAACGACCGGACATGGGAAATTTCACGGGCATTAAGGACACCAAGGGTGTGGCTGACCCTGAAGCAGCCTGTGTTTCACCATGTGCTTGCTCCGAGTGGCTTGATGTCGAACGAGAATCCTACGATTTATTTCACAGATGGTAGTTTTCCGTCCATTGCTTGGTTCTTTTCTTAATTAATCAATATAATCGATCGATTTACATGATATGTATCATGGATACATCTCTATACACGCTAATGATGTTGCATTTACACTAGCACGAAACAATTAAGTCATCTCAGTATTTAGATTTCCTTTTCAAAGAGATATTTTCATATATCTTTAGCAGTTTAAAAAATAATCGCGTAAATGTAGGATGAACCAATAGTCACAACTGTGGCTGGAAAAAAGTCATAGTTCTCTTTTGTTTTTAGATATAATGCAACCTTTAAAATTTACTACAGGAAAGAGTAAATCAGAATTAAAGGAGAAAACTATTATAATTATTTATGTAATTTCGTATTATAATTTTACAATTATCACTTAGAATTATTATTAGAATTAATTAATGAAATATTGTGATTATTGATCCACCTTATAAAAGGCTTCCTTATAGTCTGATAATCATTAAAATTTTTGTACTATATTCTATGGAAACCTATTATATATTACTAAAAAAAAAGAGAAGTAAAGATAGTGACTCACCTCCTGAGGAGCAACCTGACCATCAGACGAAGACGCTTGTTGACATGAGGCATCAGTAGGGAAAAGCAATAGCTGCTGATCGGTCAATCCCATGGATGCATGCGGTGGAGGAGGTGGATGGGGTCCAGCTGCGAATGGATAATAAATGTGGTCCATCTGAGGAGGCGCAGGACCTGCAGGCACCGGTGGATGATGATGCGGCGGTGGAGCGGCAGAAGGATAGAAATGCGTCGGTGGCGGAGGGGGTAAAGATGGAATTGGCTGTGGAGGACCCGTTGGTGGACTCGTCGCCCCTGTGCCATTGTTACCACTTCCGGAATTACTGTTACCGCCACTCGTGCTGTTCTGCGAGTTGTTCGTTGGATACAAGTACTGATGAGCTCCGGCGGCGACTGCCCCTGCATAACACTCGTACTGCACAGAAAGAAAAACATCATCGATCAGTTAATTATTCAAAGAATATACCGGGATGATCTATCTTTAGAATAAAAAAAAGAAGAAAATGTCGTACATTATATAATCATCTTGTACGTTGATCTCGTTTGGAAGTACTAAGATCAATATACAGGTTACAAGATGAAATCTGCTGTCAAATGATGTTTCCAGGACACTCAAATACCAAATACTTTACCTTAACATTTTGTGCATGCCTATAATTTAAATTATACATTTTATACTTTGTATCTTTTTTCATCTTTTAAATAGAAGACTACTACATAGTAGGCAATGAATGTCATATATGTCTCTTTCCATATTCTCTGTGCAATATAAAAATACAACATATAGAACAATGTGAATGAAGAAGTCAAAAGATACATAAATGCGCGCTTAAAAAAGTGAAAAAGAAATCATCAATAACGTTATGCTGTAATACAACACATTATACGAAAAACAACATACTTGTGACGTTTTGTACGATAATAAAATTCTTTTTATTGCAACATAAGCACAATAAATGTGTACTTATAGACTAGATGGGAAATTTACATTCATTCATACGCGCAACTTGTATGTGAGATTATTAATACAAATCGTTAATTATGTGAAAAAAAGATAAGTGGTGCATGCATTCTGATAGGCCATGCAGAAGTCCAGCAAAGAAAACGCACAAAGATAATGCGCTGCATGCTAGTCACTTAGCATAGACCATGTACCTTTAGACCTCAATACTGTATAGCGTCGAGAAGGACGTAAGTAGGCATTTGCTGAGGGTTGGGTAGAAACGCCGGTGGTATGGCTTCTCCCATCAAACCATTTGTCTGTCAAACCGCAACCGATTTATCGTTTAATATAAATACAAGCTATACCCATAGACAATTCATATGATAGGGTGTGAACAAAGGACCCAAGATTAAAAAGGAGTTCAGAGAAAGAAGTCGGCATAGTCTATTATCTGTTATGTTACCTACCGGCATAGGCGAATACTGATATTGTTGTGGCATGTAAAGAGATGGAGCAGGACACGGGTACATCACAGGCGTGAAAGTTTGATGACCAGCAGCTTGTGGTCCTAATTATCGAAATCAAATCGTTTGATTAATATAAACATTTCGATCTTCTAAAAATTACGATTATGACTTTTCGTTAAATTTACCGAACACTCCAGTAGCTTGATAAATAGTTGCTGGATCGGTCGGTGGAGCAATTGGTGTTGTTGGTGTTGGAGCTGTTGTGTTATAAAATGTCATGCCATTTTGGTATGTCAACCCCATACCTAGTAAAAATAAAAAATTTCATATAATAAAATATTTATGTAACTATAATTAATTAGTAAATTAAATTTATGACATTATAGGATATAATTACACTAACCATTTGGGTAATAGTAAGTACTAGTAGGCACAGAGGGTGGCGAGCCAGAACCACCATCCAAAGATCTATTGAAAGGTTGTTTTTTAATTGCAGGTGCTATATTTAATTTTCTTTCCCTTAATACAATGCATTCAGACTATAAACAAAATAATTTGAGATTACTACCATGGTTGTTATATCTTTAACTACTAAATATATTAAACATATGTATTACAAACCTCTTGCTGAAGTCTTTTAGCTTCTTCCTCAGTTTCAAATGTAACAAATCCATAACCTTTGGAAACACCAGCTCGGTCAGCAATTATTTTTGTAGCCTTTACATTGCCATAAGAGGAGAAAAGCTCAGCAAGTTCTTCTACACTGGTATTAGCAGAAATACCGCCTACAAAGATACGATTTGGAACCAAGGTACCATATTTTGGTGCAGCCATTGTGAGACTTGTTGCTGAGGCAGGGCTAGAGGCTGGACTAGACCCCTCAGTACCACCCGTTGATGCCGAACTCTAAATAACATGACTAATATTAAAACAACGCAGCTAATATACACGTAGAATGCAAGGATATAATTAAAAAATAATGAAATAAATATAGAATATCTATGTTAGAATATAGTTGTAGTATACAAAAATTTTATATCAAACACATTCGATTATACACATACCAAAAAGTTACTAAGTGATAAAATAATAAAGGGTAAAGTAATAATAATAAATAATGTAAAAATAAATTTAGGCACTAAAACTTTATATTTTGTTATAAATTATGTGCTTAATTAAGTTACTATGTAAATGTCACATTTTCCGTGTACATGTTACTCATTAAGAAAATAGGCACGATCGCGAAGTAACTATGAAAACTACAATTTCCACAATCATTTGTACACATATATGAGACACCCAAATATCAATATGAAACCAATCGGACTGTCAGTGATCTGAAAGCCTGCATCCAAACAAAAACAATTGGTTCGTCAATCCGTACATTATTATCGTTCTTTTTTCTATGACGATAAATAAACGTAGGTTATGCTAGATCGTTTCACTATACAAAAGCATCGGGGACGAACTTGAAGAAGCGTGCCGACAATACGCATCGAAATCGTCGATGCGACGGCATTAACTCGAACGCTACCTAAAAATATTGACAAGCGACAGAACTGTTCGTCTAATAGGTAAGATTCGAAGCATCGATAACAATGAATTAATAGGGGATTATTTGACAAGGACAACGAGGCTAATACGCCACTGTCTCAAGCAATGGTAACGTCACCTTCGTTAATGAGAACGTACTCACGGTACGAAAAATGAATTTTGTCACAGGGTTAGATGCAAAATCTTCGCGTATGAATGCTCACCATCTTCGCGATAGTCGGGCGTGTAAATGAGTTTGTCGGCCGTGAGGTTGTCCTAGCAGCTTGAAGGTACCCTGGCCTCGCACGAGGTCACCTGGGTGCCCAGGGACTGCCAAGGACCGTTGCAACCACTTCAAAAGGACTTCCAGCCTCCGGCGAAGCTGCTGTTCCTTCTCGCTAAACCTCCAAACACTACAGACACTTTTACAAGATGGCGGTCATACGCGCCGTTCAGGGCGCTAATATTCCAGATTTTAAATTCTCTATTTCGTCAGACTGACGCGACGGTCGAGATCCTTCGCCTCGTCGATACGTGTTCATACACGTTCCGAAATACAGAAATAAATATTTTTAATTTCTTAAAACTTAATAAAATCTATCTATATATATATATTTGTTATATTTGATTAAAATAATAGATGTAGGATTTTAATTTCATATAGTACAAGTACTCTCGTTTGATGGAAAATTGTAGTTATATAGTTAAAAAATTAATATTACTATAAAAGGAAAGGGAAATGAATTTAAAAGCTTCTTGGAATATAATATACTAAAATATGTAACATCATGTTTTTGAATTTTTTATATTACGTTTGCCCTTGTTTGGCAGAAAATTGTAATTTATACACGTAGTTAGAAAATGTATATTGCTATAAAAGCAAAGAAAAATGAATCTTAGAAATTTCATAAAGTATCATATATTGCAGTACATTATGTATGACGTTTGTCACACGTGACTCAAATTTTCTAGTGAAATTTTTGGTGAAAATTGTAGCTATATTCGGAAAATTTATTTTTAACGCCGAATTTTTGGAACATATAACTATTGGTAAGTAATATATAGTGGAATTGTCATACGTAGTCGTATAGTAAAATTGCAATGTTGGATGAAAGAAGTATCGAGGAAGATGTAAATATTAAGTTCCCGTTTCTTCAAGACAGTTTACGATATTAAAAAGTTTAATATTTTTCGCATGACATATATTATATAATAAATTAATTTAAGTTATAGTCTTTTCAAATTCTTTTTCTATAAAATGAAAAATATAATAAACATCGCTGTTTATTATTATTTTCTTTCATTATTTATTTAATATACAATATTTTAACGGTATAGCACTGAGAAAAATAAGAATTTTCATTTAAAAAATTTTTAAAATAATAAAATAATAAAATCCATTTTCATCGGTTTACAAAATTTACTATATTTTCGTCAATTTTGAAGAAATACTACGAAATTTGGAGTACTTATTTCAACAAGATTGGAGCATTCTTTCATATAAAAAGTTACACCCAACAGTAAAGTTAATACAATAATAAATTATCGTTACATAAGCATTCGTGTTTTTTAATTTTAAATCTATATTGTTTAAAATTACTGAAGTTGTGGATGAATTCAATTTTATCACAATGGCGGTGATTGATTGCGGTTACTATGGTTCATGTTGGTTTTCCTTTATTCACGAAGCTTACCTAATTTTTGATGCGTAGACATTCAAAGGATTGCTTCTTAGTAGCGAACATGATTACCTATGGATTAGCCCGCGATGAATAACCGAATAAGAACACTGAAATTGAAACGAGAAACGAGAACGGAGAGAAAAACTAAAATGTGCTTCCTCACAGCATTGTTGACTTCGAAAGACTGAAACATTCGCCGCCGTACCGCTCTCATCATTATGCCATTTGTAACTTTATTAATATCCCAATAAATAAATTTTGTACACATTTATTACTACTAGAAATATATTCAGTAACTTTTATGATGAATTTTTACTTTAAAAAAAGCAGGTATTTTGTCAAATAATATATTTGATGAAATATTACAGCATTAGTTTGACTCCAGTAGCATTGGCAATTATACGGATATTCGATGTTCAAATGTTATGAAAAAAATAAATGATGTTTGAATACATAGGTTAAAGAATTCACCTTTATCTCCCTGTATATGAATATAGGCTACGATATATTATTTATTCGTCATAGCTTTAATTTTATATCATATTTATTATTTAATATAAATCTGGGGTAACAAATGCGATGGAGTTAATAGATACAATATAAACTTTATTAAACTTAATAATATTCGTATATATACAAGAAATGTACAGTAAATTATTTATGTATATCTTAATCTTCATACATTGCTTAGGTCGATAGATGTTGATTTCTCAAAAACAGTATACATATGTTCTGCTTTCAATAATTTGAAATTGCTCCTGAAGTAATATTTAAGTTCTGAAATGTACAAAAATCATAGGTTATTATAATCCTTTTGAAAAGATCGACATTTTATTTTTATGAAAATAAAAAATTTTCTAAATATATAATTTTTTTATCTACGAAATAATATAGTAAATTATCACAAAGAACGAATTTTAATATATATATATATATATATATATATATATATATATATATATATATATATATATATATATAGTTTTGTTAAGTAAATGAAAAGTAACTTGTTATTATATTATTATTACATCGCCATTTATCATTAACTTACATATTTTTTGTGCATAGCAAGGCAAAAAGTGCAGACTTGCGGCCTTGTTTGTGAATCAGTCCAATAATTTGTTCCGTAAAGTCCGCTGCTATCCTCAACGCGTAAACACGGTTGATCTATAGGACCGGCAACAAGAACAGCACCCAAATGGCTGATGTAACTGCTCGCTAATCTCAATGTCTCTATTTTTGATAATTTCCTATCCGCAGGTTCCGTTGGTATTAAAGTTCTCAAGGTACTGAAAGCCGTGTTCACACTGCAGAGCGAAGATTGGATTTCTTGAATTTCGCGTTTGGATTCCTTACCCTCGCTTAGAGTATTCGCGAATTTTTCATAACTGAATATTCTCCTGAACCAAAAGACGAACATCTCGTTTACACACTACTCAAAGTAATTAGAGAAGCTTCTGTTTTACAATTATAATTCAATACATATATAATAATTTAATTATCTTATTAATTTGTTATTAACAAATTATTCAAATAATTATTCCTCTAATTACTTTGAACAGTACAATATCCCTTTCTCTGCAATTTAACTTTTAAGTTTGTATTATTGTATCTTTACAGAGTATATAAACATTTTAAGCATTATTTTAATAGTTTTATTATTATGTTTTAAAAAATATATTTTTGATGTCTTAGAAAAAAAGATGATTATTTTATGATTAAAAATATATTTTCACCTATGAGTGCGATCCCTTTCACGTGCGTTAGCTTGATAACGTTGCTTTGATGATTCCTCTTTCTTTCGTGCAGCCATGCTACACTGTGCCGTTATCAGTTAATCGTTAAATAACTACAGTAACTCAAAAGAGGCGTCCGACCACACTAGCGGTTCGTTTATGAATGACTAAGCCGCTGTGGCTTCCTTCGTTTCCTCCAGGATTCCCTCTTCCCCGATGTGCGTTGCCGTTAACCCCCACCCTACCCCTTCCCTTTACTAGAATACACATGTGAAATACACGTGCATCCGATTAGGGGCGAACGAGCCACTTGCACCATGTTTGGCTAGTAAAAACAGAATACGTTAATAATAATTTTGAAAATATATATAAACATAACAAAATATGTATATATAAATAGTAAAAAGTAACATTTACCGGTCGTATTCAATTTTTAAAAAATTGAAATACATGAAATTAAACATTTTTATCAAATCATGCATAGCAGTCAAAAAAAGAAATTGTTAACTAAATAAATTACAGAATTAGAATTGATTAGCTAGTTAAAAATACAGAAATAAGTAGTTTAGGTAAACTAATAGCTATATTAATATAAAGAAATTGAAAAAGCATCCTAAAAGCATCCCCCAAAACTATTAAGTACTAGCAATAATTCTCTTGATGATTACCTTCTTATTAATATATAGAGGTATCTTGAAAATAATTTTTTCTAATATTCTTTCAACAGTTTGCGCTTTTGTAACATAGGAAATAGTTTTGGAATGGTCAACGTGACACTTGTTTCCTTCTACAGACACAAACATAGAAACATACATAGATGTGATGACTCCCACGTAAAGTGGTCGGAGGCTGGGTTTCACATTACGGTCAATAAAAACCAACCGACGACCGGTAGAAAGAGCGAGGAAAACAAATACCATGTGTAAAATTAATTAGGCTAGGTCTGATGTTAGTTTCTGACTGATTCATGACTGGCCTTTTTGTAAATTCGTAGAATATTATAGCGTTGGATATAAATTACCGTGACACGAAAAAGTAGTGTATTTTATAAGACAGGCATTTATTTTCTGTCCAGGGAATCCAGTGACAGGCAAACTGGTAATAAGAAATTATACAATGATTTGATCTTCTGATCAGATAAAATTTTACATTTGACATATTCACTTTTCCTATTTTCTCTGGTAACAGATTAATGCAGAAAAAAATGTCTGCTTGAGATTACGTTGTATTAACGCAAATGTATATAATTCTCTCACAGATAGTTGTATGGTGACATAGGAAAAATATATTATAGTCTCGTAAATGCAAGCAGACATTGACAGTACATTGGTCATTCCACATCTGAATCGTATTTTTTCATTCTGAAAATGATATCGAATATTTCTTTGTGAAGAAATTAGAGAAAAAAAGATACGATAAAACTGGATGTTCCTATGAAATATTTTACTTAATTAAATAACTACATTACACTGAATTAATTATATAGCAGAAAATTTATATGTTCGAATTTTCGTCAGAATAAAGAATCATTTTTCTTAAGCATTTACTCTTTTCTCTTTCATTGAAAACACGCATTAATTTCCAGTGCCTGCACAGTGCATACAGAATATTTTTGTGAACATTACACACGATGAAAGATTATGCGTTCGCTCACATCATTTTTCTACAAACTTTTTTAACTTTGGTCACTTCGTTACAAAGTTTGCATTTTTACCATTTTTTTGTGTTTTGTTCTTTAATTACTAATCAGCCGCTCGATCAAACTAGTATCAAACGCTCGTGGTCTTCAGAGTAAAATCTTAAAAGGATACATATAGAAAATATACAAATTGTCCGACACAGAAATTACAATAATTATTTAAAACTTAAGTTACATCTTATGATACGCTAAAACACGAAAAGTCTGTGAGAAAATCATTTATGAATTGTTTCATGATGCACAGACAGTTAACATGTTTGGGAACATACTCTAAAGATTATAAAATTATTATTCGTCTCAAAAACACGATTTGTGTTCGTCGGTACATAATCGAGTGTTGTAAATTGTAAAATAAACGGACAACGATTTACTTCCCTGCACGTAAGCACGAAAGAGCTAAAAAAACAAAAAAAGAAGAAACACGGTGAACCACTTCTCTTCTGAACACTTTGGCATTATTACCGCTGTGAGAAATGAAATCAAACGGAAATGAATCTCGTTTGAGCATATGGTAATATCGTGGTTTCGATAATATATATAATATATATAGAAATTTCAAACAAATTTACACGTCAAGCGGTCGCTATATATATGTATATATATAAATATATATATATTTATATATATATTTTATATTTATATTTCTATAAATATATATATATTTATATATATACACATATTTATATATATATATATATATATATATATATATAAATTTTAATCCTCCATAGTGCTAGATAAATCCAGCTCTATCCTTTAAATCGTGTCATATTTACACTAAAAAGTTACACGTCGTAACAATCCTTACGTTTTTATATTCTCGTTAGTTACTTAACCTTAAAGAAAAACCGCAAAAATAATTTTTGATCATAAACGTAAGGTCAGCGATCTTGAGCAGATCGTTTCTATTTTTTTTTTTTTGTTTATCCTTGCACCTTTTTTCTTATCTTTTTTTTTGTCAATTGCAAAGCATGACGTCTTGTGCTCGATCACCGCCTGACGAGTACTCGTTAATTGTTTCTAACGAGGACCGTCGCGTCCCTAATTATAAAGGATAATCATTAGAATATATAAATACAATTACACTTAAGGGCGTGATCCACGTGCAGCTTCTTCCAGTGCGCGAACTTTAAGCTCACGCTCGCGCTGTTGTCTAAAAAACACCCTTTGTTAGTCCGATACCACTGGTCGTCTTAATCAAGCATACGTATAATTGTATAGCTTTGTTATGGATTTCAAAGGACGAACCTTAGATATTCCTCGTGGTGTGCAACAAGCGATGCATGAGGAGGGAATCGATCGCGTTCCATCATTAGATGACGTTGTAATTGCTCGTGATGCGCCGCCATATCCGCGTACGGTCTTCCAAGAAGTTCCGCGGGATGAAGAGCCAGTGCTGGGTCACGGGGCATTAAGCCTGGTCGAGGATAATTTGCACCAGCTGCCGCTGTACAGATAGAAAACATTAGTAAATTGTAAAAGACGATCGTGTTGCCTTCATAAGATAAATAAAGCCTTGAGAAAACTTATAGATAGACGGGCATGCATGATGAAGCGTGAGATTTGTTGGACGATATTTTTGGTTTCGTATGCCGCTGCACTGTAACAACTTTCTTCTTTCTTTATTCTCTGTCCAAAATTAACTGGTCGCCCAGAACAGGATCAACTTTTATTTCTTCATCTTGCATTCAATCCTTGAAATATTACACAGAAGTACCTTTACGATCTAGCATAGATGAAAATATCAATAAGAAGTAAATTAATTAGTAAATTTTAAAATTAATTTCCAGGTAATATATAATAAAAACAAATTTAATACAAAATTATTTTGTAAGATCAAAATATCACCTTTCATACTCCAAGGACTAATACAAATGCTACACTTGCATGATTACTCTTAAACGATCCTGAACGATCAGTTGATTTTGGATAGATTTATATAATGACATTAATAAGATGTTATAATAGGATGATATGATAATAAAAACATATAGACGTTATGTTGCTGTAATGTTGATAAATTATGCAAGTAATGTGCAGCTTTTAAAAGAGTATTGTCATAAATGGATAATAAATATCATAAATGTTTGTGCAGTACAGACACATTGTGTCACTCCCATTCACGCACGTACCACACACACAATCATTGCAGTTTACTTAAAGGTAATTCACGCTATTAAAAACTCATAGAATCTTTATTGATGAATCGTACCTTCACCCAGAAACTGCGCTCGATGATCGAAAAGCTCTGGTTTCAAGTTAATATAATATGGCATAGCGAGAAAAGCGACAGAAAAATGCAAAAAAAATTTTTGCCGCAGAGAAAAATTTGTATTTCTCTCTATTTTTTTGTTGTCTTTTTCTTTATGAAAAATATAAGCTGTTGGTGGCAGTTAGAATGCTTTCCATTTAAGTTAGAGTGACTGATATTAAATTGATTAGGTGAAAAGCACGTTACAGTACGCTTACACGCAATTGACCGCTTTACCGATCACGGACTCGTTATCTTACAAAAAAGAAAAATAAAGATTCAGAGAAATCTTACTACTCAAAAAATACACCTAATAAGATTATCTCCTAACTTTACGATCTTACTTTAAAAATTGAATATATGTGATTCTTATATGTTAATTTACGTTTGATTTTACATTTTCAATTGTATCAATACAAAATTAAATTACAATTGTAGAACTAATCGCTCGTAAACATTTTCAAATTATAGAAATATTCTCAGTAGACTGGAGATGTTTATACAAATTCATATCGTTATGAACACAACTAAAGAAATGGAACCTATGCAAAAATTTGTCCCACTTTCTAAATATAATATATATAAAATATAAAATGAAATAGAATATATGATATAAATATAAATATGAATATTCTTTATACATATCTCTATATTAAGTCTGTACATCTTTAAATTCCCTATAAATGCATAAATATCCGCAATCTACTTATCAAATTTAATCAAGATCAAGAAAGTCTAATATCTATGCTCTTATGGGCAAAAGTAAAATCGTGATATATTTATACACATGTGGCATGTGTTATAAAAGAAATCCTTGTTGGTTCTAAAATTATAGAGATAGTCGGTGAAAGGAGCGATCATCGTGCGGGAGCGTACTCAAACATCCTGATTTATAGGACCTACCAGGCAGGGGGAATCCAGCTGCAGCCGCAGCCGCTTCCTGCTGTTGCTGAGCCTGTTGCTGGGCCTGCTGCTGTCCCGGATGTAAGTGTAAGTGCGTATGCGCATGCGTATGCGCGTGAGTGTGAGCATGATACTCGGGCGAAATGCCAGCCATCTGCAACCGGACCATCGGGTCAGCAGCTAGAGCCAGTCGCTCGTCCAGCTGGCCGTGGTGATGAGCCGCTACGGGATGGCCAGCCCCTGCACCCGCTGGCCCCCCGCCGGCTGCAGTCGGTATCCCTAAACCCGACAGCGCCTCGATCAAACATACTGTCCCAGTCGTACTTTTAATTCTAACCAGCTACGTAGTAGTTCTCCCGACAATGAATTCTTTTTTTATTTTTTTTGCGGCACTCTTCTGTCAGATCTTCGACCGATAGCTGCGTCTTACATCATTACTTGATCATTTGGTAATTATATAACAAACACAAGAAGCAGCTAACATTCGAAAACAATCATTATCTCGCTTTATCTCTAAATTAACGTTGTCCACCGAATGAAGTCATTTTAATAATTTTGTTTCGCTTTGACAACAGAATAATCATATATCTATGGCATTAGAATATAAGCTCCATGAGTCTTGGGATTGTAATTTGGACAACGCTGATTTAGATTCTTAACTCGGTCGAATCTCGCCAATTTTCTCAATCAAATCAAAATCATAATCGCTGTTCGAGGTTCTCGGATATAAAATGTATTCTTTTGAAAAGTTGTTCTGACTTCTTGTCCGTATTGTAGCTAATTGCATCAGAAATTTAACACCATAACCTTAATGTGGTAAATGATTATGAACTCTAACTTGTAATCATCTATTCAAGTTTGTATTTGACATGATAAAGTCAGCTGCAATGCAGCTAAGAATACTGGAACAACGTTTTGAAAAGTCACAGCTTACATCTGAAATCCTGATCAGCAGCAACCCGGGCCATGAAAGCCTAAAATCACTCATCCATAGTTAATTTTGCGTTCAGTCCAATATGCGAGAAGAAAGATACGCATTTCGAGGGGAATGGTAGACCCTTACTGGTAGAGAGTTAACGTTACCTAGTCTTTCTAAACGTTCTCTTTCCAACTGACTGGGCCCAGGCGGTGCTCCATAAAGACTGAATTGGTGGAGAGCCTGAGGAGGTCCTGACGGTCCAGGAGCGAGTCCAGCGGCCGCGTAACGTCGATGAATTTCCAACCAATGTGGATCCACTGGCGCTGGCATAGGTCTAGGCGTTCCCTTCAGAAGCTCCTCTTTTAATCGATCGTTTAATTCTCGTTCGCGTAATTCTCTTATTTCTCGTTCTCTCTTCTCACGTTCTAAATGTTCTAGTTCTAAGCGTTCTCGAGCAGCAGGACTATACATGTAATGTAACATCGGATCTGGTGGCGCAGGATGTCTAGCAGGTGAAAATGCAGCATGTGGTCGAGCGTATTCGGACAACTGTCTCAAAGCAGGAGTATCAGCGTAGGATCCCGGTCTTGCAGCATATCTGTCATACGGAGACACGACAGGCTCAAGAGGCCCACGACTAGGCGGCTTACATGTTTCTGGCTGCTTCTCAGGCGTGGTCATTTTCCTAGCTTGTTGCGCCGCAGCTCTATCACGTTCTTCTCTTTCCCTCTCAGCTTGCTTCCGTGATCTTTCCTCTCTCTTTCTTGCTAACTTTGAATCTGGGACAGGTTTGAACATTAGATCTGTTCTAGTGCAAGAGTTGTTCTCGCCTCGGTTCCAATGTCGTAGAAATATGGCGGATTGTGATCTGTGACATTCAGAATCTTCAATTCGAGGCTCTGGAGATGGGCCTCGTGGGCTTGGGGGTTCTTCTTGTTCTTGTTCTACAAGGTCAGGTTCTATTTTAGGTTCAGGAGCGACTGGAGGCTGAGATTGCGGTGGTCTATGGTGATGATGCGCTGAGCTACTGGATGTCAGACATGTGGTTGGAACTAGCGATGGTTTACGTTGAGTATTATGTGAGCTATGGGACGAAGAGTGACTATGAGAACTGTGAGAGGAGATGGTCAACAGTTTGTCGTGATGCAGAGCCGTGGCTTGATGCATTGTAGAAGAGTGATGATGCGTCGCGATGAGATTCTCTCCTTCTTCTCTCGTTGTCACACTGGAACTCGTGCTTGAATGATGTGCCGTCATCATAGTTGTACTTTCTTGACTCCTTTGTGGGGATGGAGGAGGGATTGCATGGGGAACACCGTAAGGATATGGTGGAAACGAGGGATAAGCACCAACTGGAGCATAACCTGGGTAAGCATGAGGATGATACGGATGCATGGCGGTAAATAATGAGTGATGCATCAAGGGATGGTGTGGGTGGAATGGATGAGCCATATGAGGACTTGGTTGCTGAGCTGGATGCATCACAGGCTGTGGAATAGACGTAGGTGGTGGTGGAAGAGTCGGCGTTGGGGAAGCTGCCACAGATTGTATTTGAGGAACAGGCTGACTGCTTGGTATGGAGTGCTTGCTAGGTGTTGGTGGTTTGCTGGAACTATCTGGATCTTTTTTAATATTCTCCAAACTCGGACCAGGAAAACCAGACTGAAAACCAGGAACTTTAACTTCCTTTAAACTTTGAAGCGGATCTGGCTCAGGAGGAATAATCTCTTGCTTGATCTTCAAATTTTGAGGCTCCATTGGTGGCGTTCCAGCTAAATTGTACATCGGCGACGGTTTCTCCATGGATAACATTCCACTTGACTGAATGGGTTGGAACAGATTATTTGATTCGTTCCTCTCAGGCTCGTTATTTTCTGGTCTTTCTGGTATCCTCTCTGGTATTCTATCAGGTATCCTACTATCTCTAATCCGTTCCGGAGGTAGTCTGTCGTCGGAAATTCTTTCGGACATTCTGTTTTCAGAAGACATGACGGTTAAGCCAAGTGGTTGTGGCGAACTCGGCATCTGAGGCATCTGCGTCATGTTCGTTGGTATGCTTTGCGAGATATTGAGGTTCAATGGTGGTCCCGGTATGCTTTGAGGCATATTTTGCGTACTTGACAGGTTCTCACCGTGTGCTCGAAGGTTTTGCGTTGGTCCCATGTTTTGCGCATTTGACATATTCTGCGGTATGTTCGGCGGCATCTGCATACTCTGTGATAAGTTTTGCGGCACATTCTGAACAGGAGGAACATTGGGTGTGTACTGCATATTAAGTGGCAGTCCTTGGTGCGTTGGAGACATAATCTGCGAGTTCTGCATGCCCTGCGAACCAGTCGAAGCACAAATACCACTGTTCTGCATCGACTGTGACAAATTACGTGGCATATTTTGACTCATATCGTTCATATTTAACGACTGCGATGTGGTCAAATTCAGCTGCTGTTCGGGCTCCTTCATATCTTCGTTAGATGGTGACATGGCTGGTTCTATTGGCATAGGTTCCAACTTTAATGGCTGATTCATAGCTAAAGGAACATCTTCTATTTGATCCTTCGTTTCTACTGATTCTTCCAATAACGGTTTCTTTTCCAAAGTGTGGATAACAGGAACAGAAATTGGTAAAGTCTGTATAGGCGTTGGTACGGGGGTAGAAACTGGAGTTGGTTCAGAAGGCTCTTCCGGTGTGGTTACTGCTGGACTAACAGGCTCTTCAGTTGGCACTGTAACAGGAGTAGGTTGATTTTCATTCGTATCACCTTCTCCTTCCCTTTCAGGTTCATCCATGAGAGAGTTGCTATCGGTCGTGAGAGACTCCGAGGGACTCTCAGGACGTTCACCAGGACGTTTTCGCTTCTGAGACTCCTTGTCCTCATCCACTTCATCCGTCTGAGGTCGTTTTTGACCTTTCTTCGGCGTCTCTGGCTTACTAGATTTTTTCTTATTCTTGTCTGGCGTCTGTTGCTGTTGCTGCTGCTTTTCCTGATCAGGAGTATCCGTTCCTCCTGTACGTCGTGGTCTTGCAGGTCTAGGCGTTTCCTTAGCCTTGTTTCTTGTACGCATTCTCCCTGGGCTATCTGGTGATTCCGCAGGCACAGGGCGGAACAGATATGGTGGCGCAGGCGGTAGTTCTCCGGTCTTCTTCAAATGTGTCCTGCATTCCGTACAAAGCAATAACCTGTCCTTGCCAGCTACCTGATAATCCTTCGAATTAGTCGAAAAACAATGTTGACACGAATGCGTTGCTCCGTTAGTGTTTGTGTCTCTGGAATCACTATCCTCTTCCGAGTTATCGTCTTCTGTTACGGAACTAATTTCCCCACCAGGATTATTGCTCGCAGGTGTCCCAACAGGTACAGTTTCCGGTTCTGAGACAGGCTCCTTCTGATTGACGTTAGCTGGTGGAGTATCTTTGGGTGGAGTTGGCACCTCTTCTTTGGGAGTGCCAGCACGCGAGTTTCGCGTGTTACGAATTCTCCTAAGCGAACCCTGTCGTCTTCTTCGATGAGGTCGGTTATTATTCGCTCCAGGTGTTTTCTTCCATAAATAGTAGAATTCAACCAATTCCGGCTAAAAGTAAAGGAAGAAAGAAGCTTTGCTACCTATTCTCTCAAGTCTCACTTTACTTTCTCTCAAATTTCATTACCGTGTCTTTATGAGGTAAGAGATCCTTTCTGATTCTTGAGAAATTTTTTCCAAATTGCCGAAGTCCTTTGACGAAGCGTTTCTATAGGACAGATCGATGACCAATTAAATGGAAGTCTGATCTTTCCTTTCCAATTATGAGATCACATACGTACAATCACGATAAAGAAACTACTTAATCAATTTTCCAGATTTTGTCACTTCTACTTACAGTTTCCTCCTCAGACCACTTTTTATCGATGCCTTTAGGTACAGGACATTTAACCAAAGCTTGCAATGCTCTTCCTGGATCATAGCCAGAGTCGTGCAAGATATCCAGAGCATTGATAGTCGTGTCGTCACGGGAAGCAGCCACACAACCGTCATCCGGGGATCCTCCATCACACATACCAGCAAACGCAGCCATAGATCGAGCTGCCCTTAAGTACATCAGAAGATCCCCGTCCAATGCCATAGCTGGAATCCATCTTAGCTCCTCTCGTTCTTTAGAAAACTCTGGATCAGGAAGCAGCTCTCCAGGGGGTATACCCGGCCGATACTCAGGCAAACGGGCCTGACAAGAAACCAATTCCTGTACCCAAAATTCGGGATTGTGCGTGGTTAGCACCAATGCCAAAGCGAGTTAGTTGTACGCACCTATACTCTGGCTTGCTTTTCGAAACTACACGAGCCAGTATAATTTTTTTCCATTCTGTTCCGTTTGTTACAATACTGGTACGAGAAGTAGCGTGAGTACTTTTATATTTGTGTACAAACTAATGATTATAAATATACGTATATATATAAGCATGAGAAACAAGACAAGTTAAAAAGATAACATATAATTATTATATACACGTGTTGAGACTTGGTACCATTTAACAACAATTAGTCATGTTCATGTGTATATAAATTAAAGCTACAAGTTAATCTCCACTCGAACAAAAAACACATTCACTGTAACATATTTTCTAATGTGAGCAGATGAACATGAATTGAGAAAATCATAGCTAACGAATGAAAAACAATTATTTCACAAACAAATGTAACAAGATGACATTTACAAGATGAGAAGAAATTGTGATAAAATGATTATTCTGCGACTAAATACTTCTTCACAAAGTTCCTAACTTTAATATTTCGTAGATGGTTCAAGTAACCAATGGGTTATTACATAAAAATAAAATATTTTATAATTTCACCGTGACTGAAAACCACTATAAATATAATCTTACACTTATACAATATTATCCTATAATATTATTGTTAGAATGCTCTGTCATAATAACTTTCATCATATTTAGGGTCTTCCAACAACAGTAGCAAACTCAGGGATAATACTTGCGATGTGATTTAAGTGTTGTGGCTGTACTGTTAAGCAAGTAAAAAATTATAATTGTGACTTAAAGAATAACTATCATTGTTATTTGAACCATCGGCATACAACAAAGCTGTATAAGGAATAGGTAGGTATTTGTGCCATATAATGTTCAACTCTACAATTTTTTCTTTCAATGTGTATAAATATAAGATAGATATTAAGACCGCAACTTCTGAATGAAAATTCTCCCTATGAATATGAATTTCAAGCACTAAGAAAACACTGGTGTTTCAATTATTCTAAACCTGTAACTAAGTACACGCCATGCACTTTAACAATTCTTGAAAATAATATGTTGACTACACTGAATAGCATTGCAAAATAATTATACATTCTTATAAGAACTACGCAAGTATATCTTCATTTTTAGTTTTTTCTAAAGATATGTAAACTAATTGGGTACTAAAATATTTATAGTATGCATAAACAATGTTTATGAATTATTAATGACACCTGATATACATATGATAATCTATTATAAAAAACAAAATTTTCAATGTATAAAGTAAACATTTCTTACATTCACGAATAACTATTAGCTTAAAAATTACTTCTTTTGCTTATTTAATTCACACATATTATCAATTAATACGTACATATTGTTACTAATAACACAGTTTCAAACATCTCTGTTTCATACAAAGTTGTTTAAAACTATAAGTCCTTCAACAACTCTTGAATATACACATACCTGACAATGTAGGTAACAAATGACTTGAATATCACCCTAATTTTAGTTACATATAAGGGAAGAGTGAAATACATAAATGAGGAGCAATTACCATTGAACATATTAGGTATTGTGAAAAAAATGGTGTCACAATTACCTGGTGCTTCAATGATGAACTCTGCCTTATCTATACATTCAGAATACACATTTCAGGAGAACAAGCCTTGAGTTAGGTACATTGTGCAATATAGCTAAGTAGCAAAAAAGGTTTTCAAGGTATATGGCAAACCTGGTGCGAAGGGCCAACCCGAATCTCGCCCTGGGTGCCGGCAGACATCTCCTCCTCCTCCGAAGCTCCACCGTCTTTCTCCAGTGTTTCAAGTGGCTTCTATCTTGGATTTTCAGTAAATTCCTATCATCCACCCCCTGAACTATATAGTCATTCTATCAGTATATTTATAATAACTGTTTAAGAAAAAGTACTGCTAACATGCTTCCTCTTTTTTTTTTTAATTAATGACCCTTTTTTCTATTATGATGTCAGTTATTATGGCATTATATTTTGTTTTCCTCAAAGTAATAGCTACATTATGCAAATAATACCTTAAAGATATAAGTAAGTTTTTATAACATCATTTGTCATTTTCTTTTGAAGCACCTTATCCTATGTATGTTCTGCTCCCTAATGGCTCTACCATTTCTTGTCTCAAGTACAACTAAAATATTTCTGAACTACAAGATATCAATATGGAAAGCACCCTACAAAAGGAATAAAATATAACTATCAAATGTTTATTTGAAAAATTACATCCAACGGCTTGTTTCATCAACACCTGAACAAAGTATAAATTTGTGCAATGCAATTGAAATTAATGAAAGTACATATACATATATATGTGTGTGTGTATATATACATGAACAAAATCCTGAAAAAATCAACCGTCTCATGTATACAATAGTGAAAAAAAGCCGTATGTTCACAATCTCATGATTTACAAAAAGGAAACCAAATCCTCTTTCAATAACCCATCTTAACACACTAGCAATTACAATATATATCTCTACTTTCTTTAAGTGGTCTTGAGTCACGGTGAAAGCGGTATAGTTGGCATAAATGAGTTTTACATATAAAATCGAGACGCTTTATCGTCATCGTAACGCGATTGAAGCGTGCCAAGGAGCGATGGACATTGTAAAATTTTTCATTGACTCATCGACGTGCAATGTGAGAATACAGAGAGAAAAAAAACCAACTATTTACACAATTTCGTCATATATGCAGAAAATACGAAAAAGGAACAGGAACACCGTGTTCGAGCGGTAAGTTAATTATCGAATCCCGTTTCCATAGATTATAGGTTACGTGATAGAATTTTTCGTCACATCGCACCTCGTCCTGCCGGACTTCCGGGAGAATCGTTAAAATAAAGTGAAAAGCCATAAAATTTCAAGGCAAACTCACCCGTGATTAATGTTTCAACGACGTGCTTGCATTGTTTCCCCTAACGCAACTTCCTTCCACACGTAAGCGTTATACACAACTGCGATTCACACCGATGAATAGCCGATAAATATTTTAAGATTCACTACTAATTAACCATCGAGCACTACAGAATAATCTTACACAAATCAGTAGCCACAACACCCAAACGCAGCCATCTTGTACTGCGTTTTGTTTCGTTTTTCTTCTGTGGGGGTGCGTTCCGATTCCGCGTATTCCTTCGTTTCCTTTTCACAATACTTTTTCGGTGGCAATTTAAATATTTGAAAAATTATTGTATTTTGTTCTATCACAGAGAGTAGAGAATTATATCACAAAAAATTGAAGGAATATTTAATATATGTAAAGAAAACTTAATCTGAATGGACGATTTGAAATCTTTCGAAGACAATTTTTTTAATGTTAAAAATTACAAATGTTAGATGTAGATTTTTTAAATATGACCTTAGGCCTCTCACGTCTTATATAATTATTTGATAATTAATAATATTAAAGAATTCAACGTTACAGGTTATGGGTTATAAGTAGACTGCGTATTTTTATGTATTTATGGGAAATTTGAAGAAATGCTTCTTTTTAGGTTTAATTTTGTAGTATCTTTTCACTACTTGTAAAATAGATAAATATGTAATTAGCTGAACTGACTGTTGTATTTTTTTTCCCTGTGTAACATTATTAATAAAAATGAAACAATACTTTCCTACATTTTATAAAACAAATTATCATTTAGTTATAGAAATTTAAATATAAAGAAATTATTTACAGAAATGATTTTCATTTTGTACTATCTTTTTACTACCTTTAAAATAGAAAAAATATAACAATGAGAAAGTTTATTTAAAATTAGACTATTATATTTAACAATAGAGTACCAATAGCGCCAATGATCCCTTCTCTAATTATCAACATCTAGTTATACATGTCAGTATTGTGCTGTGCTCTTTCACATTTTGTACGATCGAATTGCAAATTTCCGATAATTCTATTGAATAAAATAAAATATACTGCAAACATGGGTAAAAAGTCAGCACTTTTGTTAATAGCTGATGGCTCTGAAGAAATGGAAGCCGTAATAACAACGGATGTCTTACGTCGAGCTGGAGTATGTTTTTTTATTACATATAACCTTAAACTACATATTTGCGTTTTAGATTTTAACACGCAAATTTTCTGTTAAATATAGTACTTAATAAAAAATAATGTCAGTACATGAAATATTAATTTAAGTTATAGATCATTATTTGTGAAAGAAACTCTATGCAATCTTTTGTTACTAAAAATTGTATTTTTAGGTTGATGTTACTATTGCTGGTCTTACTGAGAGCTCATGTGTCAAATGCAGCCGTGATGTGAAAATATGTGTTGATGCAAAACTTCAAGATGCAGTTAATCAAAAATATGATGTTGTAATATTGCCTGGCGGTTTAGGTGGTTCAAAGGCATTTGCAGATGTAAGTAAAATTAATGCTTATGTTTGAACATATATTAATTATCTTTTCTTTGCTTCGTATAGTCTGCAGAAGTAGGAAAGTTGCTACAACAACAAGAACAAGAAAACAGACTTATTGCTGCTATTTGTGCTGCACCAACTGCATTAAAGGCTCATGGTATTGCAAAAGGAAAACAAGTCACATCATATCCTGCAATGAAAGATCAATTGACAGATTATTATAAATATTTGGAAGATAAAGTTGTAACTGATGGTATGCATCTATTCATAAAGTTCTACTTGTTATGCAACAAATATTTTATTTATATACATTTTAGGTAATTTGATTACTAGCAGAGGCCCAGCAACTGCATTTGCTTTTGGCTTAGTTATTGCTGAAAAATTGATTGACAAAGAGACAGCAGATAATGTAGCAAAAGCTATGTTGTATACAGAGTAAAAATCAATTTAACCCTTGCATAAGCGTGTTATGTATATTATATGCATATGTTATTCATAATGGATAATAAATAATAATAATAAATTAATATATATTGTAATTGTGGTATATTATTTTCCATTTTGCATAAAATCAGTAACTAAATGTATTTCCATTCAAAATACCCGCCCATACGGTTGCCATTTTAATCAAATTTATCGAAAATTCAACATCTTCATTATTACATAGTCAATGATTCAAATATTTGACATTTTACACGTGTCGATACAAACCAATGTATATATGTTACTAATTATTGAAAAGACAAATGTTCTATAAATTAAAAATATATTAAAACAAAACTGATGCTTGAGAAAAATGTTTGAGAGTGATGATTGGGATCTTGATCAGGTAAATTAAAAGCATTTTTTGTGTCAAATTTTATAAGTTTTGTGAAATAATTGTAAAAAATATTCTAAATAAAATATTTGTTCTTATGAGATACCAACGAAGTAATTACACAAATAATCTTTTAATGTATATTTTTAGGATTTCTTGAATGACGTAGATGAGGAAGTAAATAATTATTATTCTCAAAAGGATAACCAAGAAAGTGAACCTAAAAAACGTAAAATAGATATAAATGATGATTCAATTTTTTCATTTGACCATGATGTATCATGGAAAAAAAGTACCACAAATAAAAGTACAGAGAAATGTGATGAAAATAAAGACTCAAGAAAGAATTTAATTCTTGAAATATTTAATAAGAATGAATTTAAAAATGCGTTCAGTGATTTGGAAAATTTATGTGATAGTACTTCATCAAACACCTCTGTGAATCAAGTACAAAGCTGTAAAAATAATCAATTACCTAGGAAAAATTTAGTACTTGGAATACTCAAAAACAAAAATATACAGGATAAAGTGATAGAAAATAATACAAAGAATTTAGAGTTAAAAAAAGCTGTACCAAAAATTAATGAAAAGTTAGAAAATACAGTATTCAATAATGAAAAAAAATGTCAAATCTCTAAGACTACTTCTAAAATTGAAAATAGATCAAGTAATGATAATTCTAAACTACCTTTGTTTGAGAATTCAAAGAAACAGTTACTGTGTAATGTGTTAAAGCAGAACCCTATAGACAATATACAAGCCAAAAATAATATTACAAAAAACTATTTACCTATATTTAAACCACAAATAGAGTCTAATAAGAAGATGACATTAATCAGAAAATTTCCTGGTCCAGCTGGGTTATTACCAGATGATATAGACACTAATATATCATGTATTTCATATTTAAATAGTTTGGAAGAAAGTGAGATGACAACAAAAGAGACTGATTCAAGTAATCTATCTGAATATTGTTCTCAAAATACAAAAAATCTATTTACAGAAGGTCCTTGGCAATTAATGTTGGGTGATTTACCAGATAATTTTCTGAAAGGTCATGATATTGCTACTACTAAACAAATAGCAAATATGAATGGTTTCAATAGTACAAAAGTTAAATTTTTGGCAGGAATAATAGAACATATAGACTATAGTCATGATAATCCCCCTATTGTTTTGAAAGATTTCACGGATAAAATTCATGGAATTGTACATAAAGATATACCACTTAAATATCCTGATTTGTTAGAACCTAATGTTGTTGTACTATTGCATGATGTAGGCCTTTTAAGAACTTCTGGAACTTTTGTTTTGAATAAATATCAAATTCTAATTTCACCCTCCAGTTTGTTAGCAATTTATACTAGCGAAGGCACAATAGAACGTACAGAGTACATGGAAGCAATTTTTGGAAATATTTCAGATGGTAGAATGAAGACAGAAGGAAAAGAGAAAGCAAATTGCATTTCTGCAACAGCTTTGGAGGCACACCTATCAAAAGGTGATAGTCAGTTTATTGAGAAAAACAATAGTAATAATAAAAAGCCAATATATTTCAGAAAGAATATAGAAAGTGTTACTAAAAAAGATTCAAGTTTCTCTACAAATTCGAACGAAATAGACGAAAATACAGACGAACCAATGGATTTTGACACTGATGTATCTTTTTCAGTGTCTTTCAATAAAATTACAGACACACAAATTGAAAAGAATTTTAATACTTCAATGTCCAAAAATTTAGAGCATGCAAAGGAAGAAAGTAAGAAACAAAAATCTAAACTGTCACTAACAAAACAAAAGGATAACATACAGAATGATGATATAGAAAGAGCTAAAGATTTATTAAGATCTTTGAAAAGATCTACTCCAGATATAAATGAGAAAAAATTCTATTCTCGTAATTTCAAAATTTTACAAACAAATGCTGAGCATTCAACAGCAGCAAATACCTCTCTTAAACGAACTGAGTCTGACAAATTAAATGATATGTTGTTTGAAAAAATAGGTATTGATAAATGCACAGAAAAAACTGTTTCTTCAGCTTGTCGTAAAGAAGTGGAACGTTCTTCTCCTTTTATACGATCTAAATTACTGCAGTTTAAAAATGCTGATACACTAACACTTCCAGAAAATTCTGCATCTACAGCTACATTAGATTCACCGAAAATACCTGATAAGTTGGCAGAAAAAGAGCTTCTCGGAACTTCAAAATCTATGTGTGATATATCTCGCGATACCGAAAATGACTCTGACGACGAAATGTTATCTCTGTTAGATATGGACATCATTTTCAGCAATTACAGTAATAATAATTAAACATCGTTGACACAATGTCGTGGATAACTTAACAGTTCGTTGAAAATCGAAAAGTTTTGGAAGATTTTATATTTACATACATTTACATTGCGTTACTTACATGCTATTGCAGAAATAAGGTACTTGTAAATACTACATACTTCAATTTTTTGTACATAAAAGAATAAATATATTTTTTTACTTTAAACAGAATATTGCAAATGCAGAAATTCTTCAACATAATAATATAAAATATGTTAATAAAATCATGAGTATGAATTTACATATTTAAGTATATTTCACTAATACGAAACAGACAATTAGAAACAAGATACTAAAATTAACTATTGTATCATTGTAACATTAAATATTCCATGCATTCTTATCTCATAGTTCAAGATTCTTTATTCATTAACTTCCAGATAAACGTTGTTTTACTGACATAAATGATAGCTTTGACCAAGAGAATTCTCATTCCTGTTATCTGCTACTGAATATCATTACAATCTTCAATCGTAAATCGGTCGATCGGCAATTATCAGCATTATTTTTATACCGACTTCGGAAATCCATTTACAAAATTTTTCCAATTTGTTTATTGTGAACTATTGTTATTGCAAATGACCTATTATTATTCACCCATTTTATTTCATTATGTCTGATAGTTTCTTCACAAACTCGTCGGTGGAAGCGATAAGATTGGGCAGTTGTCCAAATTTTTTACACGACTGAGAGCAACGTAAATCTTGGTGAAATTTTTTTTGCCAAGATCAATTACTCTATTTAGCGTAGTCTCTTGTAATTTATATACCGTTACTGTCCAACTTAGAATTAAGGGTAATATTCTTCGCTCAATTTCTCCATAACCTTCGTTGTTACTACTGGAGATATTGAAATGTAGCTATCAGTATCTTTGAATCTGCTTGCAATGGATTCACCGTCAAATTATGTAAGTACTAATACTCCGACAATTTTCCCACTTTTAGCTGATTTCTTCGAAGTGCTGACCATGTAAATTCATTTACGATTTCCATTGTGTCGTTTATCAAACCATCAGAAATTGATATGTTTCGTCCCAACATAACTCGTGATTCCTTGGCTGATTTTATTGTATGCAATGGTCCTCTAGAATTACTCCTTCCTCGTGTATTGCATTCAAAGCAGCAGCCTGCGAGCGCTATTTCAGTAATTTACTCTGCATGAGGAAATTGTTCGACGATTGTGATTTTCAATATAGGCTTCAACTCGTGTTTCCGCCATAAAAAACATTATTCTCCAGATTCGTTTAAAAGGATTAAAAATTGAAATAAATAATAAATAGATAAAAATAAATGACCACTAATACACTACTAATATATAATCGCTAATAATATATAATACGCTACCAATATATAATCTGTTTCTATTTATAATTATACAACATCGATAATTGTAATGATTGTATCTTAAGTTAGTGACTAGCTTGATGTACACATAATTTCCTTAATCTGTCCACTATTAATACATTGAGTGCAATTTGTATCCGCTCGGATACAAGCGACGCTTACTAATTTGACCATTATTAAAACATGGTCTTGGTGACATTGTGCTATAATATATCGCAATTTAATGCAATAAAATATAAATTTGTTGAAATTTGAATCATATAAAGATTGAAATTTATTAATATAGACCTCAAGTATTGCTAAACTAGAAACATTTCACGGCATTTTGCGTCGTCTTCGAAAAGGTTGCAATATATTGAATATGTTGTGCTGTAAGTAAGTAGGTGACTTGAACCATTATTGCATATGTGTCCGAATATAATATAAATAAAAAAGAAATTATTTTATACTTTTTAGCGCTTTTAGAAGTGGATAATATGTTTTTTTGCGAAAAATTTGTTATTTAAAAAATACTGTCGGGGATGTATTTTGCGATATTAGATTAGATACTTTTCAATGGAACTATCTAAATATTTGTTATTTAATGCAAATTACGTTGAAAGAGAGATAACTAGTGAAATTTGGAAATAATATAGGCGATTAAATATTTCGAGGACACTTGAAGGTGCAGACTTGCATCAGCAATGATCTTAATTTCACTGACATTAGCCTGGATATCAGCCCTCGCCGATCACAAGCGTAGGACTGATGATGCAGAATCTTCATAAGTGAGATCTTTATAATACAACCCGCATGTACGCCAATGGGGATCTATTGGATCAACCTTGATATGCCCTGATTATCCGATGGTAGGCATCTAGGCGTACGATCGTGTGATTATGAAGTGCAATTTACTCGCATTAGTTTCGTGAGGCAGATACCTGCGTTACAATAAAATCATACAGCATATGAGCATGCGGGTGAAAACACGTAAATGAAAATTAATTTGTGATTACACGATCCGCTAGTTAAACCAGAAAGTAATGCAGATATCTGATCTTATGATAAGAAAGCAACAAACATCATCGACGCGAAGAGTGGAAATGATGATTTCAGAGCTAATTTCTATTCAGTGTACTTTGAATTGTGATAATTTACTTTTTCGCTTCCTCTTTTCATGATTGATCTGAAAATTTCTAAAGAAATACAAATTTTTAATCTTATAACTGATCTGAAAAGTGTTTTTCTGTAGGTAGATTTTCCAATGATTCATATTCCATTCCATCGATAAATTTTATGTTGAACGAAGTTTGATCTCTAATCTCGCCCTCAGTATTGCAAAAAATTCCATATAATTATGTACTTACGTAAGATTTCAAATAGAATCAAAAGAATTTTAAATTACAGTCAGAGTCTTTTTTGCAGCGTTTTCTAATTAGAGAGTAATTTGTAGCTTTCCAGACATATACTGATGATTTTCAAGAATGTTTTCAATGTGGTAATTTATGGACATTATATTTGTTCTAATAAAACAAATGTCTAAAGTATGTGCAAATGTACTTCATTATTGATTTGAGCTCATTTAATTCATTGTTTTGTTGTACCTGCAAATATAAATTGCGCCATTTATAAATTTAAAGAGACATTCGATAAGCTTGACTGATTAAGGTGTAAACGAGACAGTAATCTTGTAAGGGTATGCAATGCAGATACGCAGATTCGTCAAAAAATATTTATTTTGTTTAGAAAACGTTTAAGATCGGAGCACTGTCGTCGTGATCTTCTCTCGATTGATTGTGATTTTTATAAATACCTACATTTGATTGATTAAAAGTTTTATTCTTATATTATATTGTACATTTATAATTCAAAATCCATACTTCCAAAATATTTCTCCCATCCTCATTTTTGATCTAAAAGCAGAAAAAATTAACTTTATAGGAATTATTAGTTTCATAAATTATGATTCTTTCGCTATTTTAAGTTCACTAACCTATAATTATACCATTATATTATTTATTAACCTTAAGGATTAGTGAAATAGCAATAAATAAATATTTATTCTTCCTTTACTTTTTGATTTTCAAGAACTATTGGCCATTAGTTGCGGCAAAATTTTACGACATAATATAATAACACGGATGTCGGAAAATAACATATTATGATCAATAATTTTCGAAATTAAAATCAGCAACCGGTAAGATTACCGCAAATGACAGTGGCTCATGTTAGACTGTGTGTCTCGAGATAAGCGATCATGTTGAGGATGTCTCTGCTGATGAGCGCGACACGTAACAATGTTATTATCAGGCATTTTCGTGATATTATTCGCATATCTTTTTATCTGAAATATCGCTGTTTGATAAATATATCTCAGACTGTATGCTTGCTCTATTTTATTACACCCATTTCTAAATGGAAAATATATGGTTATTTATATATCATACATTCGGCCTATTTATTCGCCAAATAGTAGAAACTAAAATTCGACGTTTATATAAAAAAGTAAAACCCGAAATATTTTAAATCTATTAAATAGGCTCCTTTTTTGTCTAGACCAAGTTTACACAAAATTTTTGAGCGTTCAAGTTGCGTCAATCCAAAATTTTTCAGCAATAAACACTATTAGTATCTATTCTTGTTATTATTATTATTTGAGCGTTTTGTGTTAATTGCCATCACGTGCAAAACTAATCCATATTGACAATCCCTTATCATTATTAAATCGCCATTAATATTCGAAAAGCCGCAATTACGAGCAAAAATATATCAATTTGAAAAGTATTTTGAGTTGTAGTTGACAAGGAAGATATTGTGGATATTAAACGATAAGCTTGGATGTTTAAGTGCCAAAATAGAATTAGGCCTTCAAACCACGCGCTACTGTCTTGTCTGCAAGAAATGAATGTGTGTCCTAAATAATAATGCACGAGGAAAAACGTAAAACAATATATATAGCAGTATAGAAAATGATGGAAATAAAAAATATTAAAAAGAAATTATATCAAATATGTATTAAGGTAAAATAATTTTATAAATTATATAATTATATTAACACAATTATATAAAAACGACTTCAGATAAAGTCGGATCTCAGATTAACGCAAAGTGATTTATGTGATTAAGCACTAAATCAATTATATGTTTAATCTAACAAATTATCTGTGAACATCGTCGATTGACATTTACTTTTGTCCAGACAAAATAAAATGTTTCACAGAATAAAAGAAAAAAACAGGTTTTACAATAAGCTAAATGCATTACCTCTGTTATTGAAAACGCGAAATAATCTCATCGTATATGAACAGCTATGCGAAATTTTCATTAACGAGTAGATGTTAATTTGCATCTCCGAGTACTTGTCAATGCATTGCAGCTACTCGTCATTTGCAGTTGCTATCGTAATTCATCTTTTACGTGGAACGTTGTGAAACTAGAAAATAAATAAATAGCTTTATTATTATAATTATAAATAAATAGCTTTCATCTCTCTTATATTTCCGAAATAACAATATATGATTTATACCAACAATTAATTTTAATTAATTATATATAAATTTCGATTATTATCTTTATCTTTTTTTATCACGAGATTACAAGATATTACAAGATAACAAATTATTTCAATGAAATATACAATGTATCAGTAAAATCAATAAGTACTGTATTAATAAAATATCATTGCCATGCTTCCGGATATATGTAAGTGAAAGGCATTTCTTTATCGAACAGTATCGCGCGTGCTGTATGATGCATGAAACGCTCGAGTGAATGAATTTCCATCTCACAGACTTATTGACGTCAATGAAGTGATATCAGTAAAATCTAAACAAAATTAAAACTGACGAAAATATTTGTACGCTTACTATAACAAATTTTTATGTATACATTATAGGTGTTATATAAAACATTTCGAAATTTCGTTATTGCTCTAATGAGACATGATTGTCTTCATTATATTTGTTAAATCTGAAACTGATCTGAAAATATATATAGAAGTTACAAAATAATTACTACAAACATATATTTAGTAAAATATTAATATAAAACATAAATAGCCATTTAAAACATGTAATAAGTGTTAAAGATGATCGTACTGGATATTTAGGCTTATTAATAAATTGCAGATTTTTATAGACGGTGGCTACAAAAAATATTTGCACATAGCCTTATTTTTCAATCAAGCCATTTTTTATCAGATTCTATATTTCATTTTCGTAGTATCAAATTTTTGTAATCATAATGAAAATATTAGTAAATGACATGCTATTTAATATACTTGGACCTAGTTAATCACTACATAAATGTTGCAATGAATACGATTATGTGTAAACATTTTTAGTAGCCACTGTATTTATAGGAAATTTGAAGGTGCAAGAATGTACACAATGCATATAATATGCAAAAATATATGAAATATTCAAAGTAGAGTATTTATTATGATATTTACTAGATAAAACAAATTTCTATTAATACCGATCTAAATACTTTTGTGATTTCTACAAAATACGTACTTCCACTAAATACGTTGTGGTTTCCATGTATATTTTCAGATTTATTTCAAGCTGTACCAATATAACCGTGATAACCAGTCTCATTACACTGTTACTGAAATTTCAAGATGTTTCGTATAACACACAGAATATAGTGGTAAAAGATTTCTACAAGTATTCGAATACTTTCGTAAGTTGCTGTACGTGCTCTTGATTTGTTCAAATAATCGTGTTTTCACCTGCTCCCATTTGCGAAATTAGTTCGTCGATTTGACGTAAGTCACGTGTCGCCACAGGAAAAGGAGTTAAATATGTATCGGTGTGCGATCTATTGGTAAGTTCTGCCGCGAGAAAAGTGAGCGATCGTCGATAGCTAGACCGAGAGGGGATAAATTCGTACACCAGAGTTACAGGAGAGGTACAGAATGGCACAGTATAGCCGGGTGCGTGGCGCGAAACAGGTAGTGGTGCATTCGTTGAAATGATAGATCACTTCGATTGATTGAATCTATCTAGAATTTTCTTGTACTATCACGAAACCATTTTAACAAAACGTTTGATATTCCCGATCGATCTTCGTAAAGTGTACATTATCGATTTTTGATTCGATCACGATTAAAACGTCGACCTTGTGACATTTCCTACTATAATTCGATATATTGATACCATACACGATTCGATATATATCATTGTTGATTTTGACTTCAATATTTCCTTTTAATGATCCTTGAAGTAAAGAAGTAAAATTTTCCTCGGTCTTTATCACGTGCATCGATAAGTCGTAATCATAGTGAGTTTACGATTTAGTATCGGTAATATTGAACACAAAAGCGAGCAAAAATTACAGCCAAGAGCTTTACTTGTAAATCTTTCGCGTTTCTTGTGAAGATATAGTAGCGGTGAAAATTGCTCGATTAAAAGTTCGTTGGGAATGCACGTACTCGTGCACAAGCCTTGGACTACGTCCCCGTGAAAATAAAGGGATTGGACCAAGGGAAGGATTACTAAAAATTCGAGTATGTTTCTTCTATTTATACAACAGCTACAAAAGCTATTTGCACATTATTGCATTTGCTGTAATACTCACATATTAATCAAGTATGATAAATTTCGTATCCTGTAATAGTACTTTCATGCGATTACAAAAAATTAACATTATGAATAAAAAATGTACAGATGCTGATGACAATATACTTCATTGCAAAATAAGAATATGTACAAATTCTTTTTGTAGCCACTGTAAATATTTCATACGTTTTCAGCACTCATTCCAGGGTGTATTCACTATAGCATAAACAACATCAAATTTGCGATATTATTTATCAACTTATGTTGCGATAATTGCTTTCTTCGATAATAAATGAAGAATAGAAGACTATTTCTTGTATTATCTTTATAACGTAAACTGCACACAATTTTGTACTTATTTCGGTAAGCAAATCAGTAAGTAAAAATATTTTTTTGTATCTATTTATTTATCGCCAACTATTTAATTGTACCGTCACATTTCACAAACTAATCTTTCATTTGTTTTTGTTTTATAGAATCTTGATTAATTTTACCATCAAAATATAATTTCCGATTGTTCCAAATAATGTAACGATATACATACATCGCCGATTTATTCTAGTCATTGATAAAAATGAACCGGAAACAAGCAACCATAGTGAAAGTAACAGTTTAATTCATCAATCAGTAGAGTTTGAACATTTAAATCAGCACGAATGAAAAGGAAAAGTAGCTTTTTATAAACGATACACGCAATCGCGAATTTTTCTATGAGACATCAATTTTTGTTTCTCTTTTCCATTTCTCATTCACAGATCACTGATCTTTGCGAAAGAACGAGTTACTAAAGTTGCGGGTATTGCATTATGCAATGACTTGTACCTAAAAGTATAGAAGCGCGAGTTGCATTTCTAATGACATGGTAAATAACACCGTTCGCATAAAAGCCTTTCGTGACACGCATTTCACAATAAAATGGACATTGCATTGCCGTTATCGGCTCCATGCAACTATGTATAAACAATAATGTTTATACATAGTATGGAGTAATAGCGATACAAATATCATATTTCCACAATACTACTATGTCTCCTTTACCTTGGAATTTATGTACTGATTACTGATAAATTAGGTCTAAACGTATTACTTTTGTTATCGCTAGAATGTACTTCAACATACATACATAAAAAACAAATTATTATCTTTACACTCATTTGTCAATGCCTATACATTGCGCCCTAGCATAAATTTCATTCAGAGTAATGAGTAAATTAATTTTTTTTATAACTCCTTTATAAAATGAAAAAATAAAGTCGATAAATTATTGGGTTTCTTGTAATTAAACGTCGAAAGAACTATTTAACTATAATACACTTACTTACTACAATAGAATGTTGAAGAAAGTACTTACATACCGTATTCAAATATACAAATTGTCTTTTTTTTTTTGAAGAATTGTTCTATTACATATCAATTGTTCTATTACATATAAGCTTTGCGTTCTTTTGTCTTTTTCTAAGTCAATATATTAACAGTATCTTTTATTTGACAAAATGTCGGCAATATATTGTTCTATATTAGAAGTTCTTGAAATTATCATAAATGTATTACCTTTGTCATAGTAAATTTTAATACGCCTGAAATATGTTGCAGATATTTTCGGCTGTTCTTGCAGTTGAAGTTTTAATCCGTTGATAGAAACTTGGAAAACTCTGATACAGAACTAACACGAATTGTGACTTAAAAGTAATGTTCACCATTCTATACAATTTTTACTACGAAGTCAGATGAAGTTTATCGAGTTAATTAGAGCTATTAGTATACGTAGAATTCCATTAAATAAAAATGCGTTCACGTATAAGTCAGGATCGTAATTATTTCTCTATTATATCAAGATCTGAATGACGTTAGAATACAAAAACAAATTATCGTTATTAGTCGTCATTTTATGTTAAAAATGATAATTCAAGCGGAAGATATTGCGACAGCCTACACCTTAGAATCTTTTTCTACAATGAATGAATAACATACTATGAACGCGTGTGTAACAGATGGTAAATAAAAGAACTAATCATCTAAGAATACTTTAGCCAGCATGATTATTGTACGATAACAGTGAAATAACAGGACACGTGCTTTCAATCCTATTTTATCTTATTCTTCAACCGGTTCATACTAGAATAATATCACAGAGAAAAAAATATATGTCCATGATGCAGCTTTCCAATGTATCGCAATTTGATTTCCGATACAATCAAACCTTGGACAGTTGTTGAAAAAATGTCCACAACTCTGTTTGATATTACTGATTGTGAAATTTATACGAAGTAATTTATACTGATTGTGAATTTGATACGAAAAGGTGAACTACGAACACGTTTATATCGTCATTGATCGAAGGAGCTGGACAAAAAAAAGAGTTCTGCAAGGTCTACGGAGATCTTAAATCAGAAATGAGGAAATGAAAGGTGGCGAGACTGAACATGCTAAGAACTTCAATTTATGCAGTAAGAGCCAGATTAGATCGCTTGTATGCTTCTTGTTCTTTTGAGATAAACGTCAATCAAAAGAAGGATAAGTCTTTAGAGAACAGTTCTGTGCATAAAAGTTGTTTCAAAAATTTTTTTACCATTACTCATTCATAGTCTGTTCATCCTTTGAATGAATATTTCAATTCTTTTTTCTTTAATAACAGATAATTGTACGATAGTTTAATAAATGATGGATCATTCGTCTTTATGACATAGACTCTCTGAAGATTATGTAGAAATTCTATGCTACTCAAAATCGAATTATCGTTGCATTAGAATCATTTATGCGCAGAGTGTACTTTTTGCAAAAACATATTTATCCTTGTAGTATGATATTATACGTTTTTTAATTTGTCGACTCAGTGTTAAAAATAACGATGAAGGCAGTGTGAAGAAAGAAACTGTCTTGCTAACAATAGAAAAGTATTGTCTAAAAGGTAGAATAATTTAATTGGTCTGTTCACCGGTGTACGTAGATGGACATTCAAATTGTCTTGTTGTTCCACTTGCATTTGGTTGTATTTGATCAAAAACTTGAATAAGATTGCATAGATTAGTCAGTACACGTGGCTGGCTGTAATTTCGCCACTTGACTCGCCAACAACTTATTATGTGGTAATTCAAGTGCACGGTCACTGTAATCATGTTCAGTGTCGAACTACCTATTTGACCTACCTATCTGTTCTGGCAGTGTCTTCTTTCACGAAATAACCGCATTAGTATTCCTTCCGTACGCCGTTTAATTCCTCGCAAGGAACATGGTCATCTGTTCTTCATTTACAATTAGGTCTAACATGATCATTTAAACACGATCTTTTCATCTCTTTTGCATCTGATCATTTATTTACATGCGAAGGATCATTGATTTTCTAAAATTATCCAATAGAAAATTCTCTTCATTTATGTGAAAATTTTACATTTTATTCTAGCTGCGGCTTGTACAAGCGGAAATCCGTATTTGACGGCGTCTCAAGTTTAAGAAAAGAACTTGAGAACTCGAAAGGACCATCAGCAGCAAAAGTTTAAAGTTATGACAACATCCAATGGTGAGTCATGTGTGACGTATATTCAAAAACATCTTCTGATTATATTTCTGCTGCTATTGATTTTTTAGTCTTCTCACGTATAAATTCTGGATGGAAAGGTCGAATCGAAGATATTGTTTCAAAATAGTTATGACAAGAATCTCTAAGATACCGCCATCAATTTAGAGATCTACATATTTTATCAAATAAAGAAGAAATTAAACTATATAGATTGCAGATTTACTTATGTATCTGTAGGAAATTCAAGGAATTATTACTCAAGAATATATACAATATTCAGAGCATACTACTGGTTATGATATTTAGCGGATGAAACAAATCTCTGCGTAGATTTCACTTCTTTCACTTCTATGTTCATAAAAAAGTAAATTTGCATATTTCATAAACATCTACAACTCAGTTACTGAAAGTAAACACATCCTGAAACGGAAGGAGATATTGAAGCAAATAAAATATTATTTTAATGATAAAATAAAAAGTAAATAAAACAATGATACATTGATAAAATAAGCAATTGTTTGTAAACGGCATCAATCCACGTGTTCGCTAATCTTTCGAACTGACAATAACGTCAACAACCGAGATTCGCGAACCTTCAAATACGTATAACCAAAGAATTTTTATTTGCGAGCGATAAGAAGATTCGCTGTTGCACGTTCCTCAGTTATCGCTAATGACAAATTTCCGCAGAATCCTTATAAATATATATTTTTTTATCTAAGACGAAATCACGTCTGATGACCTGATAACGAGCGAACACTATCGCGACATAACCGGATAGTGTTTGCCAAGGAATTATCGTTTCTAACGGGAAAACGTTTCCTTCGAGTGATTCGCGCGAACAGCTTTGATTCATCGCAACGATAACGTAAGACGTCAGAAATCTGCACTTGAGTTCTACCATTAAATCTAAAAAAAAGGAAAAGACCGACATTTTTACAACTACAAGTAACTTGCTATTAATTGATATCGATTCGATTATTATTGCCCGAACAAAAGGAATTATATAAAAAATGATATGTATCGATAAACTGCACGATTTAATTACATGTTTAATACGTAGTGTAGGTCACTAATGTTGCATAGTGTATAATTATCAGAAGCAAAAACTTTCACTGAAGTATTCGTACACATGTATAAGGTGGTTCAATAAAAGTTGTCACCTTGGATATTTGCGGAAGTAAAAATATAAGAGAAAAATGTCTCCAATGAAAGTTATCTGTTACGTAATCTTCCACAAAACATATAATAGCAGTTTTATTCGAAAAATTTCTCTCATTAATACACATTATGTGTATCGAATGTCGAGAAATATTTCACGGTCTAACATTTAAAATAAAAGCGAAATCATTGTATTTTTATGATTTTCTTTGTTTAGGGATAAAGGATGACCAAACATCGAGAGTGCAGTGGCAGAAGATTCATACTGGTCAGGATGAAGACATGGTGAGTATCTACAATAATTTATTCTATAGTACAATTTCACAGATATCTTGATTAAACTTGATATGTTACTTTTAGCGTGTTTATGGATTCGAAAAGAGCAGATCAAAAAGTATCCTGACTTATGTTTCTTACGTATTAACCATCGGGTGGATCAGACTCTTGTTCCACTGGTATCCCCAATTACATCTCTATGCTACTCACAACAAATGTTCTTTGAGTTGTGCCACGAAATTGCTTATAACTGTAAGAATCTTGAACTATGCGTCATTAGAAATTTTTTATCAATTTTTAAAAATATAGATATCAATCGTATCGAATATTCAAAATTTCGACCATTTCATCCTTCAAAACATATTTATTTAAAATATCCACGAAGAAACTAATCTTTCGGATTAACATAAATTATTTAATTAATAGTTATGGATATAATTTCGTATCTAGGATAACTATCAAGGAAAATATAAATCATATTTCGTGAAGGATGTGAAGACTATCTCGGCAAAGAATATCAGGTTGGTTCAGTTCTGAACTTCCTGTCAATATAATCTTCACAGATTCAAATAGATTTTCTTTTTTATTAGTACCCGGGATTTATTCAGAGATTTGGGTAGCAATGATGAGGAGTTCGTGGAGAAAATCAGGTGTAAAAAGTTGAAGATTAATTTAGAGAATGGCACACAGTGTGAAATGTACGAGGTCAGAGCTTTCTGGTGTAAAAAGCAATGTTACATCTGGGACGTTACACAAAATACATTTTCTAGATTGGTAGGCCTAGACAAGTACACACTGTGTTCGGATCTTAATCTTAATAATAATCATGGACTCTCTAAGGAAGAACAATGCCTTAGGTAGTGATAAAGTAATCTAATAAGTGATAATTTATGCATTCACATCATGATTTTAAAAGATTCGGAATAATTAAGCAATTACTCCAACAAATAAAACGCCGTATTACATTCATTTTTAATTTAATTCATTACATTCATTTTTTATTTAACATTCAGAGTATTATTCGAAATTAATGATTATTATTCTGATATCTCTTCTCATTTTATAGACGGATCGTATACGGAAGCAATGAAATCGGCGTTCCTGTGCAAAATATAGGCGTATTACTATTGTTAGAAGTCTTGAATCCATTTTACATTTTTCAAGTATTTACTCTGTGTGTGTGGTTTACAGAAGGCTATTTATACTATACCGCAGCAATCATATGTATGTCATTGTTTGGAATTATCAGCTCTATAATACAAACTCGTAAGGTAAAAACGCTATTCTAAAACCTTATTGCGTTCTGAAACGGGCATTATTTAAGTAAAACGTCGTAAAAGAATTTTATTTTGGAGTAAAGTTAACCGGGAAGCTTGTTAGCTTTATTAAAAGTCTAATTTTTATAACGTTATATTTTACTAATCTAGATTAGGCTAATGCGTAGAAAAGACTAGTTTAGATCTGTTCCTGAATAATTAAACTGAAGGCCTTTCCTAGTTATTTGTTTCCTAGTTCTTACAACCTCGCTATATTTATTCTATAATATGTACTGGAACAGTGTATGTAAGGTAATTTCTTCTTAGAAATTTTACAGCAATCCAATAGAATAAATGTCTAAAGCCCAAAGCGTAAATGTAAATTTTCCATAGACCTCTTTGAATCCTATATTCATGTTGAAACGAGAAACGTTTTGCAGAATCAAATCAATCTTCACGGTACAGTCACATCCACGGAAACAGTTCGCGTGTACAGGAACTCTAAAGTGACAGAAAATATACCGAGCAGTGATTTAGTACCAGGTGATATCATAGAACTACCCAAGCATCAGGCCACTGTCGTTTGCGATGCGGTACTTTTAACAGGACAATGCATTTTAAACGAATCGATGCTGACTGGTATGATTAGTCATAAACTAATTGTAACTAATTGTAAATGTTTCACGAAATTTTTTGAACACCTACCTAAAACATTTTTATTTACATATTATTTGTATTATATAAAACTTGTATTAAATACACATTTGTTTCAAATTTTATCAATACAATCATGATAGTCTCATTGTAGTTTTCAAAATTTTTCGTATTAACACAGATAATAATATTCGTAAAGAGTTTCTACAAGTGTTCGAATACTCTTGTGGATTACTGCATTAATTAGTTTTCACTTACTGAATAAAATTTTAGGGGAATCTGTACCCGTAACGAAAACCCCATTACCATCGCGTCACGTTTTGTACGATTCTAAAGAATGCTCTCATCATACGATGTATAGCGGCACCACTATTATCCAAACAAGGTAATACCTTGTTCGAACTGTGCATAATTGCATACGTTGTAAATTGTAAACTATTTTTAACTGTTAATTCGCATTCGTCACTAGAAGTTACAACGACCAACCAGTTCTAGCTCGAGTTATTCGAACAGGATTCCATACGAGTAAAGGTTCTTTGGTCGCTGCTATCTTGTACCCACCCCCTGCAGATTTTAAGTTCGATCAAGATTCTTACAAGTTTATTGGCATACTAGCACTTATCGCAACATGCGGTTTCATTTACACTATTGTAACCAAGGTACATTTTATATTTTCATTTCCAAGAATAAAAGCTTAATGCATTTCTTTAATAAAATATTACACAAATATTCTTTTCTCTAGGCTTCCAGGGGAATCACAGCGGGAGATATAGTGATAAAAGCTTTAGATATAATAACAATAGTAATTCCACCAGCATTACCTGCAGCAATGACCGTAGGAAAGCTATACGCTCAAGTACGATTGAAACGAGCACAAATATACTGTATTAGTAATAGAGTTATTAACGTATCTGGCAGTATAAATTGCATCTGTTTCGATAAGGTTAGAAGAATGTAGTCTACATAACTTATATAATTTAAATCTGAAAATATTATATAATATTAGTTAATTATCTTTTGTATATTTCTATGTACAGACTGGTACTTTAACAGAAGATGGTTTAGATATGTGGGGCATTGTGCCTTGTACGAATGGTGTTCTCGGTGAAGCAGAAAGATCTATTCCCAAATTAAACAATCATCTTCTCTTTGAGGGAATGTTAGTTTGTCATAGCTTAACATTAATAAATGGTACACTCTGCGGGGATCCTTTAGACGTTAAGGTAATCTACTATAATAAATTACAATTATATAGAAATCATCCTTGAATCGAAGTATCATTGAAAAAAGGAATGATTAATTATTGATTTAGATTAATTATTGCTTTAGATGTTCGAAAGTACCGGATGGATATTAGAAGAGTTCAATAACGAACATTCAAATAAATACGATCTCGTAGCACCAACAATCGTGAAACCGCCAAAAAACAATAGTTTCACGCAAAATATGAATGAAATATCGGAAATTGGAATAGTGCAACAATATCAATTCTCGAGCTCTCTCCAACGAATGTCTGTGATAGTACGCGTACTGGGTTCCGATACGTACAAAGCTTACACGAAAGGATCACCCGAGATGATACTTAGTTTAAGCAAACCCGAAACCATACCGAAAGATATAATGATCTGTTTAAAACGTTACACAGAACAGGGTTATCGAGTGATAGCTATGGGACAAACGAAATTACCCGAAAATAGTAATAAGGTAAAAATAATCAACTTGATATTTCTTTTTATAAACTTCCAATTTTCTATATTCAATTAGATTTTCGATTAAATTTCCTCTATCCTGCACAGATAATGAAATTGCCTCGAGATGCGGTCGAACAGAACCTTGAATTTCTAGGCTTAGTTATTATGGAAAACAGGTTGAAGGCACCAACTATACCAGTGATCAAGGAGCTAAGAACAGCTAACATACATGTTTTAATGATTACGGGTAATTAGAGTTTAGCAATTTCCGTACGATGGCATTTCAACATATTAGTATTAGTTGTTGGATAGCAAAATGACTCGCTCACTTTTCACATTCACAGGAGATAACATTCAGACTGCAGTGAGCGTTGCAAAAGAATGTGGCATTTTGTCGCCGCAAGAATCTGTGATAGATGTGACGGTAGTTATGGAAGAAAATAAATCACAGCCTGAGATTTATTTCAATGCTCAAGAAATGTCTTCAAAATTGGTAAATTCCTTAAATTCCAATGGAAATTTTCAAAATTGATATTCAGAAAGATTGAAGAGAACAGCTGGCTATTTCTTTTTTCCAGAATCTTCATAATAAAAAACTGAACATACTGGAATTGAAAGATATAGAACGAAATATAGGCAACACTAATTATCGATTCGCATTAACAGGCCAATCATGGCAATTATTGCGTGAGCATTATCCAGATATCATAGCAAAAATTTGCGTCCGTGGTGCAATATTTGCCCGGATGACCAGCGATCAGAAGCAACAATTAGTGTTGGAATTAATGCAACTTGGTTATTATGTGGGTATGCATCGCCATTTAACATTTACCGTACATTAATTTCATTATCCTGTACAATAGTCATTTCAAAATGTTTTATAATCATCCTAGCTATGTGTGGAGATGGTGCTAATGATTGCGGTGCTCTGAGAGCCGCACACGCAGGCATATCTTTATCCGAAGCAGAATCTAGGTAATATCTCAATGCTAAAGAATTACATCATTTTTTACGTAATAACCACGGGCGACTTAACTTTCATATATGTCAAGTTTATCATACATAATTTATGTATATATTTTTTATACTATATAATGATTCTAAAAATTTAGCCAACGCTTGCTCTCAGTTTATTTTTTAATTATACACTTGGAGACAAGAAACAACTTTCTATTTACAAGGAGAGTTAGCTTAAATTTCTAGAATTATTCTGAATATTTATGTAGTAACATTCAGCAAAATATCGTTTTTAGCGTTGCGAGCCCCTTCACATCCAAAGTACCGGATATAACCTGCGTACCAAAGGTGATAAAGGAAGGTCGTGCTGCACTAGTTACGTCATTTGGAATTTTCAAATTTATGGTCACCTATTCATTGACAGAATTTTTATCTGTCATTATTCTCTACTCGATCGACTCGGATCTGACAGATTTGGAGTTTCTGTTCATCGATATCTGTCTTATCGTTAACTTTGCTTCATTTTTCGGAAAAACTCGAGCGTACGAAAAGCAGTTAGTAAAAAAACCTCCTATGACTAGTTTGCTAAGTTTCACGTCGATCTTCTCTTTGTCTGTACATATGTTGATAATGACGATTTTTCAAACTATCGCTTATCATGCGGTTCGCACTTTTCCATGGTTTACACCATTCATTTACAGCAATGACACTGGATATATGTGTTATGAGAATTATTCCGTTTATTGCGTTTCTATGTTCCAGTATATAACGATGGCTATAATATTTTCACGTGGGAAACCATATCGAAAAGCCATTTACACGAATATTGCATTTATATCTTCCATAATATTATTGACCATCGTTTGCGCTTATATCACAGTTTATCCAGCAAATTGGATAGTAAATATGCTTCAACTATTCTTGCCTCCAGCGTACGACTGGAGGATTATTATTTTAGCACTCGCTTTTGCGAACTTTGTAGTTTGTTTCTTCGTTGAAACGTTTGTTATAGAGTATTTAATTGAGAAAAAATCCAAATCGAAATTTTACAAACCTGAGAAATCTAAAAAGGAATATTTAAGAATAGAACACGAGCTAAAGAACAACTTAAGTTGGCCAACGCTCAGTAAAGAATTACCAACTTTACCATTAACTCCGAGCGTAGAAAATATCATTAATGTAACGTATCCAGAGGAGAAATCTTATAATAATGACACTAAAACGAATTTACAAAACAATAGGACAATAGAGTCTAAAAACAATGATGGATTGCACGCATTTGATAACTACTCATTCGTTGATGATGAATCACCACGAAATACAAATATGGTAACTAGAGTTTAAGTCGTACCTTGAAAATACTTTACCCGATTTTACAATTTTCAGTACTAATATATGTGCGTAAGTATTACGAAGTATTTTCGAAACTTTAAGAGTGGTGCTGTAAAACGATACAAACATTTTCAAAATAATGCTTGTAATTGTTGTACATGTATAGTGTATGTTTGTAATAATTATCAAGTAATTATCAATAATTTAATAAAATTAACGATTGCATATTACTAATAATGTTTCAATGTCGAATAATATTTTTGAAATTTTAATAGTAATTTATTAGTAATTTATTAAAAACATGAAAAATACAGTTTTCGTAGGAATTTGTAACAAAAATGTATGTAAAATATATATTTATTTTGCTTAGTAGAAAATTTGGGTATCTAAGAAGTAAAACAAATTACATATCATAAGACGAGACTGTTTGTTGTCTTCGGATCCGATAATTTCAATCTTTTTAGCGTTTTCTGTAATACGAATAATAATGCCATTGTTCGTAAGCGTATATGCAATAATAAATATAATATTTTTAAGTATATTTACCTATAATGTCTTTGTAATTTGCCACAAGTTCTTTTTGAATCCAACCTCTATAACGAAGCACAATTTTATTTATTATTTGTATTGTATTTTCATGTATTTTTGACTTTAACAATAGATTTGGCAAAGTTGAAATAAATTCTTTAAATGCACTTTCCCTATAATAAATTAGACATTATTGTAAGAACATTAGGGACAGGTTTAAAAAAGATTGTAGAATTATTTACCTGTGCAATTCATGTAAAGTATGATCTAACATTATCTCGCTAATCACAGAAAATAATTGTAACTGCATCTCCCTTTTTGACTGATTACAACATGCATTTACAACTAATTGTAAGGTTTCACTTAAATCAAGGTGATTTTTGTACCAAACTTTACTTCCTTTTAAAAATAATGTTCTCAGAAGCTTAGTCAGTTGTGGTAATACAGTATTATTTATGTCAGACCAGATTTCAAGTTTCCCTATTAACGAAAAAAGCATTAATATATGTTTTATCAACTTAACTGAAAACGCTAGAAATAGGTTCTACTATACCATTTAAATACTTAATTATAGATGTGCAATAATTTTTCATTAATTTAGACATCATTTTATCATCACTTTGTATCGATGTAAACCATACATAAATTTGACAAATTGCTAAGTTATATCCTAAACAAATGTCATATGAATTATCTATAGCAAAATCTTGTTGGCGTTTTCTATTTCTTATTGAAGGAAGGAAACATCCTGTAGCACCTAATTTATTGTATGGAAATTTTGAAACGAAATTCTTTATGTAAGAATCCTGGAAATTACTTTTGAACCAAAATTTCATATTTACATCACATTCTGTATATAATATATCTATACATTCAATTATTAATTGTATTATTTCTACAGTACTTTTTAATAATTCCAATGCTTCTGTAGAAATCAGAAGTGCAGAGTAGTCAATATTTTTCTCATTTGGACATACTTCAATCCAGCTGTCAAATATAAGTGGCATAAGTAATTCTATATAACTCATAAGTTCATCTGCATCTAAAGTATTATTACTGTTATTTCTTCCTTCATTGTCAATTCTTTCAAAATCAACTTCACAATTCTGAGAATTTATATTTGTATAAATAGGAATATATCTAGTATTTTTATTCACAGTTATAACTTTTGCACTTTCACCTGGACTGATAATCTGTTGAGATTTAAAAAAGGTAACAATAGAACTAAACATAGTAGCAAGTCTTTCTAATACTTTTATCCTCCATTTAACATTAGTAGTTTTAGAATTTAAGGTTGTTACTAATTGTCTTCCAGGTTTCATTTCTGTATGCAATCTGGAAATCATATCTAAAAAATTTGGCAATACTTTATAACTGTTTCTTGCTAGTATATTGCTACAATTTTGTATAAGTACATCCAAGAAAAGTAAGGCATCTTCTTTGATATAAGGATCAATATGTGTCATAGCACATCTCAAATAGGAAATCAATACATCACAATATGGATTAAGTTGATCATTAGAAACTGGTCCAAGGATTAGACTCAAAACTTTCAAAGAGTTACGTCTAATATCTCTCTCTTTATCAAGGGATAACGCACAAACACCTTGCAAAAGTGGTCCAAATTGTGAACTTAATAATTTCAAAGAATGTTCTGACAAAATTTCTTTTAATTCTTTCACAGCATCTTGTCGAACTGTTGAATTATGATGTTGTAAACGTGACAATAATTCCTAAAAATCAAATTCTTATTTTGAATCTTAATATAGAATTATAAATACAGAATAATACCTTAATATTAAGCTTCCTCTTGCTAAGTATGTCCGTCTCATCATGCTGCTTCAACTGTTCTCGTATAACTATCTTTTTAACTTTAAATGAAGGATCTGTGACATTTAATCCTTTTGGTAAATGTTTCGTTTTCTTTGCTTTCAGTTTTACCTTTGCTTTTTCAGACTTTAGGCGTTTCAAATGTTTATGACCCTTAGCCATGACTAATTAGTATAAACGAAATAAATTTCTGTCAAATTTTAGTTAATAAAAATTGTTGTATGTATATTTGTTTTAGGTTATGTTCATATAACTTTTAGGTTAGTACAAAAAATATACTTTATGTAAGTCATTACTCACTATATAGCAGATTGGTTAAAAAATGTGCATACAATATGGTAAAAGTAATAAAAAAACACCTCGTATTTTCAAAATTTTCTTATAAAAACGTAGTTATATATCATATACTCAAGAAGTATAGACATAACTACTTAGTCATGTCATGTGTTTTTAAATATACATATATACATTAAATTGAAGTGACATGTAGAAGTGCATTTCTCTACTCTGACGTCGGATATAATGTAAATCTCTTTAATTTAGAGAAAATAATTTATAAATGTCTGTAAAAAGATTTCTTATTTCTTGAAATCGATGTCTTATCCTCATGTAACAATATTATTGTAAGTGGATTCATTAAACTCTACGACTATATATATTAGGTTAGGTCGTTTTAGAAAAATATTTGCATCTTCAGTCTTACAAAACATTAATTCGATTACAGGTTTATCGTGACGAAGCAAATGTGTTTAGAAAAAAAAGGTAAATAGTTTAATTATTTCACGTTTTATATTGAAATAGAATGACATCATAAATTTCTAGAAAAAATTGTTTACTGTTGCACCTTTTTTTGTAATTATTCGTTAATGCGAAATGATGTAATATGAAATTAATTTATATTATAAAAATATGATGTTATGATTTATCTTATGTTTATAAGTATGATATTTTTGATTATGATATATTTTAGTTAATGTCAATGTTAATTTGTAAAACTATATAAAAATATATAAATTTTATGTGGCATTTGAGTATCTAGTGGTATTTAGAATTTTGTAACTCTAAACATAATAAAACTTATATAATCTCATTATGATACAGTATTTTATCTAAATATAAGCTTTCAATATAGATGTTATCAATAAACTAGAAGTTACAATGAATTAAAATAATTGTGAATGGATTAAATAATACGGTGATTAATAGTGTAAACTTGTAATATAATAACAAACATTACCGTTAACGGGTTACTTTTATGACCTTCTAGAAGAGTGGCAAATTTAAGTTTGAAAGAGTCAAAGATGAATACTACGATGATTTACTGTCCTCCAAATATTACCTTTTCCAATATTTGGGTGGACCATGGAATGTCCAAATGCTTCATGGACACTATCAGTATTGCAATTATTTCTTCATATTTATTAATTTTTGGTACAATTCAACTTTGGATGTATCGGAAATATGGGACAGAAACTGCTGCAACTTTATTACCTAGAAATAAATTGTACAATGTTCAAAAATTCTTCCTTTATTTTGTTCCAATACTTAGTGTAGCAAGAATAATTCTACAAGGAACAGTTTTGAATGACAATAAAATATATGGTTACATGGTAACAGATTATGTTCAATTTTTATTCTTAATAATATTCTTTAATTCTAGAATATAATGAATTTTAATTTTTAGATTCTCACAACAGTATTAACAATAATTGTGTATCCATATTCAATATACATACTAAAGGTAGAAAGGCATAAACTGTTACCAAGTGTGCCACCACAAGGACATGGACTTGTATTATTGGGTTTTTGGACTTTAGCATTTGTTGCAGAAAATGTTGTGTTTGTTAATATTGGTAATGTTGAATGGTGGTTTCATTTAAACACGTAAGTTTTAGAATAATAATAATAATAAGCTTTATAAATACTCACATGATTAAGGAACTATCTATATTTGTATATTATATCTGGTGAGATGGTTCTTATGTATGTGTGTGCTATTTACAGATTAACAGACCAAATTGAGATGGCACTGTTCATTCTACGTTATGTTAGCAACCTTATTATCTTTGCTCTAGGTCTCAAAGCTCCAGGAATAACTGGCAATACAGATTCTGAATATCATACTTTAAATAATGATCCAACTCCACGGTCAAGATATTATCAAGGTGTAAGTCATTGAAATATATTCTTAGTGGATAATTTGAATTTAATTGAAAAAAGGTTTTGTAATCACTATTGGATGAAATAAAAGCTTTGAATATATAAAGAAAATGAAATTTGTTATATCAATATATAAATAGTTATCTGTTAACATTAATTATTTATTAAATTTTGTGTTTCATGATAATATAGCTTTGACAATATTTTCAGAGACCTGAGGATACCAGTTCTACGTGGAAGAATGCATGGTATAAGATAAAAACTTTGATACCATTTTTATGGCCAAAATCTTTCATGCTCCAACTCCGTGTTACTTTTTGTTTCGGACTACTTATGTTGGGACGTTTAATTAACTTATATGTTCCAATTTATAATAAAAAAATTGTGGATAGTGTCACTGACATTCCTGTATTATTTAGGTATACAAAGTTTTCATTAAGATCTTACAAAAATAAATAAATAGGTGTATTTCATAAAATGTTTAACTTTCATAACAGGTGGGATCTTATATTAATATATGTAGCATTCAAATTCTTACAAGGTGGCGGTACGGGTGGTATGGGGTTACTAAATAATCTTAGGTCATTTCTGTGGATTCGTATACAACAGTATACAACTCGAGAAATTGAAGTAGAATTATTTAGGTAAATAATCTTTTTTCGTAGAATCTTTTATACTTTTACATTTAATCTTTATATTTAAACGTTTTTTTAGACACTTACACAGCTTAAGTTTACGTTGGCATCTAGGAAGAAAAACTGGAGAGGTCTTAAGAGTTATGGATCGCGGGACAGACTCTGTAAACAATCTTCTCAATTACATCTTGTTTTCAATTGTTCCAACAATTGTTGATATCATTGTAGCTGTTGCATTCTTTGTTGTTGCTTACAACAAGTGGTTTGGCTTAATTGTATTTCTGACGATGAGTCTTTATATAGGCAAATACTACATCTTTAACACTTCTGTATCCATTATTAAAATCACGGAATTTTTATTAAATTTCAATATTTTTGTACATTAGCTGCTACAATCTTGGTTACTGAGTGGCGTACTAAGTTCCAGAGACGCATGAACTTAGCAGATAATGCTCAAAAAGCACGAAGTGTAGACAGTTTACTTAATTTTGAAACTGTTAAATATTATGGGGCAGAATCATATGAAGTCGATAGTTATAGAAAAGCAATATTGGAATTCCAAGCTGCAGAATGGAAATCAATGATAACATTAAATATTTTAAATACTTTACAAAATATAATTGTTTGCAGCGGTTTGCTTGCTGGTTCTTTACTTTGCTTACATATGGTTAGTACAAAAAGATATTCCAATTGTTTCAAATTTAAATATTTAACAAATACATATAATTAACTTATGATTATAGGTTATAACCAAACAAGGTTTAACCATTGGTGACTATGTTTTATTTGCGAGTTATATCATTCAGCTTTACGTGCCACTAAACTGGTTTGGAACATATTATCGGTCAGTATTTATGCCAGTATTACTTCAAATTATATTACCTATTTTAAAATAATTATATTTCTTTATTTTAAATACAGCGCAATACAAAAAAATTTTGTTGACATGGAAAATATGTTTGATCTTCTGAGAGAAGATCAAGAAATTATTGATGCTCCAGGCGCTGGTCCATTAATAGTAAAACGTGGCTTACTAGAATTTTTGAATGTGACATTTAGTTACACACCTGAAAAAATTATATTAAAAAATGTTAGCTTCGTCGTGCCAGCAGGAAAGACTGTTGCATTGGTTGGACCATCTGGAGCGGGAAAATCTACTATTATACGACTATTATTCAGATTTTATGATGTGGAGCAGGGTGCAATTTTGATTGACGGACAAAATATTAAAACCGTCACTCAGGATTCCGTAAGACGAGCTATAGGTGTTGTACCTCAAGATACAGTATTATTTAATAATACCATAAAGTACAATATTCAGTATGGACATATTGAAGCTATAGATGCAGATGTAATATCAGCAGCTCGAAACGCGGACATTCATGAGAGAATTCTTTCATTTCCAAATGGTTATGATACACAGGTATGAGTTTAATAATAAAATTATTCTGTTGATGTCTCATCATACTTATTTTATTTGGTTTATGCATAGGTCGGTGAAAGAGGTCTCCGTTTAAGTGGCGGAGAAAAACAACGCGTTGCTATCGCGCGTACGATACTGAAAGAACCAGCGATTGTACTTTTAGATGAAGCAACAAGTGCACTTGATACGCAAACAGAACGTAACATTCAAGCAGCGTTAAACAAAGTTTGTGCTAATCGAACGACTATCATCATAGCACACAGATTATCTACGATAATACATGCCGACCAAATTCTTGTTTTACAAGATGGAGAAATCGTAGAAAGAGGCAAACATGAAGAATTGATTTCTTATAATGGAAAGTACCATTCCATGTGGCAAGCACAATTGCAAAATGATCAGGAGGCTACCAAAGATTCAAACGATGATGCTTCAGAAAGCAAAACAATAAAATCATAATTACGTTTGATTTTATTCTTTAAATTTAATAATTGATTTTTTAAAAATGTATATTACTTATCTGTTTGTGAAAACTGACAGAAATCTATTTGTATCAAGTTACTTACATGGGTAACTTACTAAAAAGATATAAATTTAAACAAACATATACATCTTAATTTAATATCTGTTTTAAATTTATATGAAGAATTTGTGATAGCAACTTCTTAGCTCTGTAGATAGTTTACTATGATCAGAGCATGATACGTATGTATGTATAGAGTTATTATTGAAAATGGTCTAATTATTGTAGATGAATGTTTTTTGCAAATGTCATTGAAGTCTCATTTTTTAAAAGAATGAATAAACTAATGTTTATGATAACTAGAGTTCCTCATCAGTTCCATACTTAGTTGTAAATAAACATTTTTACTCAATTGTTCACATTTATTTGGCACCATTTATTGTATCAGAGACAGATAATTAAAATTTATTACAGTTAATTTCTTTATGCAAGTTTAATAATATTAAGCGCTTTGCTCTTCAGGCTGTGCTCCAGTTTGCATAATTTCACATGCAAATGCTCCATCTGGTACCCAGCCAGATTCATCAATCGGAGTTGTTACAGTTACTTCTTGTGCACCCCAAAAATAATAACTTGTAAAAAATAACCATACTAGAGCGTACACTACCTAGTAATGTAAACAATTAATAAAAGCATTATCTTTATATTAAATTTTGTAGTAAATATGCATTTTAGCTTTCTAGAACCACTCGTCTTAAATTTTTAATAATGTTACAGGTAAAATTTACTTGAGATGAAAAGAATTACTTTGAAGGCGATTTTCGTTTCTTGTGTAACCATATTGAGAAATCACAAATGGAGTTTATTCATTTCTATCCAATTTTGATGGCAGAATTTTCACAATTTTGTTATAAAAGAATAATTTAAAAGATTCAATATCGATTGTAAAATTTACACCAAGTTTTACATTTGTAAATTTTTTATAGAACTCGAACACGATCAATTTTAAAGAACGTATCCACCAAAAATTATTTATGAACAACTGACGTACAATAATCTAACTTAAACTGATCACTAATCTCAATGGTAACGTATGTGTTGTGTGTCAAGATGTTTGCATATGAATAAAGATAATACATCAAGTAGAATCTTTCTTTTATTATGAATAACTAAGAATGAATAGCCTTGGTTTAAGCTTGATTTTAAAAATGGGCTGTATATGCTCAAAGGACACAATAACGATAAATTCAAGAAAATACACGGTTCGTGAACATCTTGGAGAAGGGTAAGTCTAACTATGAAATCAAATGTTATATATTATTTTAAAGCTTATCTATTTATGCAAATTTTATATAGTGCCTGTGGCCTTTATTTTAAAATACTTTATATCATATATTATGCTTGCATCGTTAAGGTAAGTTTTGTTATGTATCATTTAACCTAATTCATGTCACATTTGCGCTGTATGAAAATTAATTTTTCTAAGTTATATGTAGATGCATTTAATTTAATAATGAATATCATAAGATATTTTCGTTGTTTGTAATATGATTTTAATGCAATTTTAGTGGATTTAGCACTGTACTCTTGGTAGAAGATATAATGACTCACAAAAAGTATGCCATTAAAAAGATAATTTGTCATGGATTAGAAGATCAGAGATTAGCAGCAAAAGAAATAGAATACTATAATCTTGTAAAACATCCAAATATTATAGAATGTATTGATTCTACCTATAAAGGAACAGCAGATCCTATTGCTAATGCAACAAGTGAAGTATTGATTGTTTTACCATACTATCATGTAAGTTATTCTTACATTAAAATATATATCTTAAGTAATATATTTATCAACTTTGAATGAATTAAAATATAAATGTTTTTATTCTTAGAGAGGTACCCTTGCAAATGAATTGGAAAGACGTGCTAGAAATAAGGATTACATGAGTGCAGTAGATATTTTAAATATTTTTTTACAAATATGCGAAGGTGTAAAAGCATTTCACGAAACAACTCCAGAACCTCTTGCTCACAGAGATTTAAAGACTGCGAATATTGTCCTTGATGATGGAAATACTCCCATTTTAATGGATCTAGGTATATTTAATTTATTATAATATTCAGTAATAAACAATAATTATTAAATCAACATTGTCTTCTGCAGGTTCTGTAGCTCCAGCCAGAGTTAAGATATGCGGTTCACAAGCAGCACAAAGTTTACAGGACTTAGCAGCTGAAAGATGTTCAATGCCATATAAAGCACCAGAATTATTCAATGTTGAAAGTTATTGTATGGTAGATGAACGAACAGATATTTGGGTAAGATCAATAATTCTTAATTCTAAATATTTATTCTTAATTCTGATATATATTGAAACATATATATTGTTTCAGTCATTAGGATGCATTCTTTATGCATTGTGTTATTTTAAATCGCCGTTTGACGCGGTATATGAAAGGGGAGATAGTGTTGCTTTAGCTGTAATGAGCGCAAATATTACATTTCCAGAAGATGCTCCATATACGGAGGTACAATAATACCTAACTGCAATTATTAGACTTTCAAAAGTTTAACGTTTAATTCTTTTTATTTTACAGGAAATGCAAAATTTGATTTTATCAATGTTAAAGGTAAATCCTATGGAACGTCCCTATATATACAGTGTTATAGAAAACGTACAAGATTATATCTCGAAGTTAGAAAACAAAGTATAATCATGTAAAAAGCAATAATTTTAATGTTTATTTAAACATTTGTGTACAGGCAATTTTTTATACATACGTAATGTTTATTGTCCTACAAAAAGAGAAATGCAATATTCTAATGCAATAATACAAAATGAAAGTTTTAAACAGAACAACTGGAAACAATTGCATTACTTCGATATATGACTTTGATATATTTCATTCCTGAAAAAGAGAAGTAAGACATTTATGAAATAAGAGAATAACTTTTTCAAGCAAGCGATTTATATACATTTTAAATATGTAAATATCATCATTTTAAATTTTAAATAATGCTCTAGATTTATAACACATTTATGTAGTATTATTGAAAACACAAATACGATAATATATGTTAATATATATAAAGAATATAGTTAACTATCTAATTAGCTACCAACTTTTACATATAAGTTGACTTAAACATGTATTACTTTATACACTGCTGCGAATCAAGCATTTATTGTAAAAATACTAGGGGCCATACATTATTTAAATTCAGAGATAAGGTATTGTTCTCAAAGCAACAATCACTTAATGCAAAAATGTTCATAACTGTATATATTTTTATATATATAACGCAATGAATTTTTTTTTCAATTATGCATATTGAATGAAAATTCTTGAAATTTGATCAAAATAAAAGCTATCATTGCTATGTATTTAGTTCTATAAATAATTATTAACATCTTTGCATTTCTTGTTGGACGTTTTCAAAATTCACGTAACTAAGCTTATTGTATGCAAAACTCGACAACATATTTAATCTAAGATTTACGTGCAGATAGTGGTTGGAAGAATCGTACGATATGACGTATTACTGTTACGTCACGAATACGTCATAATAACCAGATAAAGTTTGAATATATTTGTATATCGTTAATAATATTTTCCATTAATTTGATGTAACCTTATCGTAAAATAAAATTTGTGTTTTATTAATTTATCGACAGAGCGATTAATACGGGAGCGTGAACAGTGTGATTTTGATCGTAAGGATGCATCGATAATTTTAAACCATACTTCACACCGGTAATGTCACTACAGTAATTTAAAGTAGTTTTTTTCATGAGTTTGTACTTGAAGTAGACATCTCTGACTTGTTTTCCAGATAGTGAAGGCTTCCCAAATTACTTTTTATATCATCATCTGTGTGCACAGATTGCACTTCGTAAGTAATTTTATATGTATATATATAATATATATAATATATATATATATATATTATATGCATATATACATATATACCGAAATAAAATTTTTATTACTTTTCATAGTAACAAACTAACCTTACATAGAGCCCAAAGTAAGGAATTCTCAATTTGCATCAATAAAAGATCTAGGAATTATATCGTTACAAATTTAATAATGCATTCAAATAGGTTTCCAATTACTTTTTGTAATAACAAACTAACCTTATGTGAAGATAATTTCGTAAGAAACATTTTCGGTAACAGAAATTTAGCAATTTAAGAATCTTTGTCATTAACGTATTTACAATATTAGAATCGAAAATGGATTATTGAATTGACACTAGAAATAATAGAAGTGATTCTTTTTCTTTTTTATCCGATGTTAAATTTGTTATGCAAAGTATAATTTTTATTAAACATCAAGATAACATAACCTTAGTTTTTTATAATTTTGGAAATAGTACAATTTCTTTATCTATTAAAATCATTTTAAAAAATGTTACTTTGTACTGAAATGTATAATTTATATAAATGTTTAAACAATCTAATGTTTCATAGGTTCTAAGCACGATTTTTGTGTGCTTCCTTTTGTTATATTAAATTATTGTAAGGATATGATATATTCAAATTTAAGTCTTATCGTGACGTAGCAAATGCTGATGATTTACGCAAGAAATCTCGCGTGCTGCTATTATGCTGCCATTATCTGGTATTATGAATTTCAAGCAAAAAGCGGCATAAGTTTATCATAAAGGAATTATCCAGCAATTTGTTTATTAGATTTAACATTAGAAATTCTCATGTTTGTATATATACATCTTTATATACATTTTTTCTAATTTTCTTATCTTTTTTCCCGTTCTTTTTTTCAAGAATTGTCGTTAAGTATTATTTTCAAGAGTCGGCAACTTGAAAAGGTCAAGGTTAAATTTCAGTTCATTGTAGGCGACGATCACAAGTAGAAAGATAAGCACGAAACTTTCATGAAGCTATTATTAGTTAAATTTGGGCTGCTTTTCGTGGTTAGGAATAATTTATAAACTTTCTTAGCGTCCTATAGACTACAGATATTCTTAGAAATGTAGATGTTCAGGAGAATTAATATTTTTATGCACACAACTGTAGAAATGAAATCAAAATAGATTTTTTTCAAATTAGATTTTCTTCCTTTTAAATAAGAATTAGAAATAAAAATAGTAATTTGTATAAATAACTAGCGTACGTAATTACTATACTACATATACGCACTACAACCGGTTATGAAATTGCGTGTCAACGTTTGATATTTTGTAAGAGAAATTTACGACTATATAAGATTCTAATCAGAGTTTTCTACTGTACTCAATAAAGTTAATATAAACTACTAGATATCAAATTGTACAGTAGATTTATCTGATGATAAATTATTTAAAAAATCAATAGATAGTGATTTACTATTATTTTTTCTAAGCCGGTAACTTAAATAAATGAAAACGTGATTATTATGAAATAATCGCTAATAAAGCGATGCCAAGGTCTGATCGTAAGAAAAAAATTCGTCATATAATAAATAATTGATGTGAGTTCCTAGATATTAATTCGTAAGTTCAATCAACTATTCGTTTTTCGTTTTAATATACAACTAAACTTCGTAATTAAATCATAATTATTAATTAATGCATTAACTTATTCAATTCGCCCTTAAGTTTTAAATTTAATAATTTTCTTGTGTACTATACTAACATTCAAAGATTAATATTTTTTCTGTATAAATTCATTAGTTATGGTCAAATCTTCTTAAGTATATACATATCTATTAAGTATATAATATCTTTAATGTATTTTTAAGTGCATTATACAGTTTATATTGTACAGTAATTTCTCGAATGATTAAATCGTGGATTAATTATATAATAATCAAAAGAGTCTAAAAACCTTTATTATCTGTCCACGTGGAGACCACTGATCGCGTTATAAGTCACGTGATGAATAGTTAATTCTCGTATGATTCTTGAATTTGAACATTATAATTCGAGCTGCAATATATGTAAAACGAAATCAAATGAAATTTATTCAATTCTCTAATAAATATTGCGTTATCATTTCGTAGATACACTCACAAGATTTTCATTTTATTTTATAACCGCGAATATATGACACGTAACTTCCGTACACGTAACGATTTTAAATTTAAATGTATATAAAAAAGAAAAATAAAAATTTTCTCTTATTAGATAATAACAAATTAATAGATACGATATATCGATAAGTTAAAGAAAATTAGATATACAAATTTTTTCCTTTCCGATTATGTTTGAACAAAAGAGAAGTATGCTACTTATTAACTAAAAGATAAAATATAACCAAAACGTATATGAACAATTGTTAATTAAATAAACAGATTAAATATTAGAAATTTTGTAAATTGGAAAAAAGTTTAGGAACTTCAGAACTTATAAGGTTATGAACTAAATGTTTAAATAAATTTTGTACAATTTTTTGTTCAAACTTACAAATGAATCTAATTCGCTAAATTTTAAATAAGTACTAAAAGAACTTGTCGCCATGATTACATAATTTCAAGTAAGGGAACATTTTTATATTCTAATCTTTAAATTGTAAAGAATATAACGCATGACACCGAGAAGAGAAAAAAGACACAAATGGGTTAATACGATCCGTGGGAGAAAAAAAACAGCAGAATCGTACGATATCTTGAGATATCGTCAGCTTTTGGTCTTACATATGCGCGCAGTGTCACTTTGAACATTCAGTCAACCGCCAGCGGTTTTGCGTGGCAGACATTCTATGTTATCCTTTGAATAGGTTACAAAATTTAGTGCGACAAAATATCAATTTTTTAGTCTACATAACATTTGTTTAATAGGTGGAGCGTAAAAGTGAGTGTAGTTTCATTTTGTAGTTCTTTTATTATATATTTATTTTTCTGTGATTTCATCAAAAATACACTAGGCAATAGGAATATATTCAAATTTCAGTTCATCATTTTGATGAATAGAAACATTTTGTAGTATTTATATAATTTCACTTAATGTAGGCTCATCAATAAAGTAATATAGACTATTGCAATATAGAAAATGAAAAAATAAAATATGATGACGTGAAATACCATGTAGTCGCTAGTGTCAAAGTGAAAGTGTTTCTACGAGTTTCTCTTACTCTCCTATATTTTTATGCGATCGTTTAGATATGGACTTCTTGTGACGGATGATGGTCTTAATTAGATTTTCATGATTGGATTAATGAAATATTGAAGTCATTATGTTCAGTATTGCTTTGCTAAGTGACTGCTAGTTGGGACCGAATTTGGTCAGTTAGCAAGGGAAGATATATATCAGGAATTCCGCCTCGACATGAAATAGATAGGTATAGACAGTGATACTCGATAACCTTCCCGAGATACCAAGTTTCTAAACTCAATAGATTGTTACTTTACTGGAAGAGTAATATAAATAAAATAAGTAAATTTTTTAGAAAATTTGTTTAATTGAGAGAATTTGTAATAGAAAATTATTAATTATATTGATTTCTTCTTTTAAAATAAAAATTAGTTCTTAGCTTCCTATTCGAATACTTATAGAAATCTTTTACGAATATACTATGTGTGTTATACGAAATATCCTGAAGTTTTGTTAACGTTGTAGTGAATAGACTGTAAATTTTTATGCATTTATGGGAAATTTGATGGTACAAAAATGCATAGATAATATGCAATATGAACAAGTATATAAAATGTCGATTGTATAATGCTATAGTTTTTAGTAGGTGGGACAATTTTCTACTTAGATTTCATTTTTTAAATTATATTTATAAAAATATAAATTTGCACAAATATCCGTAATTTATAATTATAGTAATGAGATTCGACTATCATGATTATGTTAAAGTCTGAAACGAATTTGAAAATGTACATACAGATCATAGCATATTTAGTGGAAATACAGAATTCGTAAAGATCATACAAGTATTTAAATATTAAATTATTCGTTACATTAATAAGCTGAAATATTCAGTGGAACCATCTGTAAAATTTATTATATATTTATGATATCTGTATTCATACTATGTACTAATTTTTTATTAAATAAATTTGCAAATAAGTTTGCATTAAATATTTTGTAACTTTTATATATACGTATATATATATTTTTTGTAGATTTATTTCATATTTTATCAATATGTTTTATATAAATGTTTTATACAACACACAAAATACGTAAAATATAAATAATATAGATAAAAGATTTCTGTAGTGTAAGCCATTCTATTGCAGTGCTTACTGTTAAAATAACGAATTAATAGAGCTTATTTTAAATTATAATATCGTTTTTGTATACATAATTTAGTATAATGTATCGAATAATTAAAAAATGTTTATCGTATGCTTCTAGTTAATCTTCGCAAAAATAGTTAAAAAAATTTACACTTTGGAAAAGTGGTATGATTAGCGGCGGTCAGTTAACAAGGCACTAGTATATTTTCTCTTTTGCAAATCTCATTTGAAATTATAATTTTTCTAGTTGTTCTTGACTGATAGTGTCTATCTTGCTCATATTTTACATCAGCATTTTAGATTTTGTTTAGAACGTTCTATGTAACGTTCTATATATAAACTTTATAATTACTATCTTCTAGAATAAATTATAATTGATAATTATCTGTATATTTCATAAATTGGAGAAGTTCACTAAATATTTGTTACATTCGAGTTATTAAATATATTAAAATCTTTTGCTTTTATCTATATTGTTAGGTATTATTATCGTTATCATATCATTGTTAGGTATTAAAATAGTAAGTTTTTTATTATTCGTAATTTTTACATTACAGTCTGATGGATTATATCATGTGTTTTATTATATATGCCAAGATGTGAATGTATTGCAGATAATATACTTCGATGATTGTGTAACTTCGAATGGTTATTGACAAAAACGCATATATTATTCAAAGTATATGACGTAAAATAGAGAACGATTCGAGAAGAGAATATGACTTCAAACTTTATTTTATAATTGTTTATTACATTGAATTTGCCGATATTTTAAGAACTTTTACTAATTCTCCCTAAATTAAGGAAAAATATTAGAATCGTTTTTTGTAAATTTTTTCGTGAAAAAAGGTTGGTTTATGATAAAGTTAAATAGTAGTTATACTATTTAACAGTAAGTAGTACATTTAATACTAGTTATACTATTTATATACTATTTCAATAAATCCCTTTTTATGGTTTCTGTAATGCAGTAAGCCGACTTTTTCTTACAATCATCCAATTTAAATTCTCGAAGCCTTATAAAACCAAATATTATTTCATGTATTTTTTTTGGAAACGTATACTATAATTTACCTGAGTTTCGAATTTTGAATAATAAAATATTTTCTTTGAGCACTGAAAGCAAAAAGCTATTTGAAATAAAAGCTTAAATTTTGTATGCTTTATAATAGGTTTCCATTAACATGCTTTGTATTTATTTTTAGGAACTCTTAAAAGATGTCAGCGAAAGCAATTCGTGAAGCAACTGGAAAAGATCTTATTAATCGCAAACTTCCTTCTGGCACAAATACAGTGAAATGTCGGTTTGTGACCATTACAGAAAACACAAATTGGACAGACATTGTGAATGAGCATCCATGGGTCCAAACTGAAAAATTAGTGGTAAAACCAGATCAATTGATCAAACGGCGAGGAAAGCTTGGACTAATTAAAGTGAATGCTGATTTGGCTGTCGTAAAACAATGGATTGCAGAAAGAATGAACAAAGATCAACAAGTGGGGAATACAACTGGAAAACTGAGAACATTCATCATCGAGCCTTTTGTTCCTCACAAACAAGTAAACTAATAGGACTAGACTACATATATATACTATATAAACTAATGGAACAGATATTAATAGGGCTTTCATTTGTAGGAAGAAGAAGCCTATGTTTGTATCTATTCCCACAGAAATGCTGATACCATTTTATTCCATCATGAAGGTGGTGTTGACATTGGGGATGTTGATGCAAAGGCCTTGAAATTAGATGTACCTGTTGGAGAAGAAGCACCAGATCGGTCTACTATAATCAATAAATTATTAATACACGTAGCAGATGACAAAAAAGAGTAAAAATATGTCCAAGTATATTATCTTCTCATTTTGCATACACTTCTTGGTAATGAATGTTCATATTTTTTTTTCAGAGTGATTGGCAAATTTGTAGAATCTCTATATAAGCTTTATGTTAACTTATATTTCACTTACTTAGAGATAAATCCATTGGTGGTAACAAAAAATGGAATTTATATACTTGATCTCGCTGCAAAGTTGGACACAACTGCGGACTTCATCTGCAGACCTGACTGGGGAGATATCGATTATCCACCACCATTTGGAAGGGATGCTTATCCAGAAGAGGCCTACATCGCCGATTTAGATTCTAAATCTGGAGCTAGCTTGAAATTGACTATTCTTAATCCAGCTGGTCGGATATGGACAATGGTTGCTGGCGGTGGTCAGTAGAAGCGCACAGCAGTATCATTTACGTGATTAATCGAGTTTATTCTAACAAAATTGTGATTGTCAAATCGTTTGTTTTATTTCAACAAAGGTTTGTCGCTTTCGGTTGCATGTTTCATTTTCTAATCACCTTTCTTTCAGGAGCATCCGTGATATACTCGGACACTATTTGCGATTTGGGAGCCGCGAATGAATTAGCTAATTATGGAGAATATTCTGGTGCACCTAGCGAACAACAAACTTACGAGTACGCAAAAACCATTCTGAGCTTGATGACAAAAGAAAAACGGCCAGAGGGGAAAGTATTGATCATTGGTGGTGGTATCGCTAACTTTACAAATGTAGCTGCCACTTTCAAAGGTATTGTAAAGGCACTACAAGAGTACCAGCCTAAACTCGTAGATCATAACGTAAAAATATTCGTAAGAAGAGCGGGGCCTAATTATCAAGAAGGTCTAAGGTATAAATACATTTAAATAATGTGATTCTAATTATCATATTTAGCAAATATTTAACAAATGATTTATATGTCGAATTCTAGAATTATACGTGAAGTTGGTAAAAGACTCGGCATTCCCGTTTATGTATTCGGTCCAGAAACTCACATGACAGCTATATGCGCGATGGCATTAGGCAAAAAGCCAATTCCAGATCCTGAAGCACAGGAATTTTCAACTGCAAATTTTTTGTTACCCTCGGGACAAGATGTAGGTCCTTCAGCTCCCTCTGCTAGTGCTTCCTCTTTACCCACTAAACAGTCCAAACTAAAAGCAAGCAACTCTGTTGACGGATCATCACACAAACAGCTCTTTAGTTGTAAAACCAGATCCATTATCTGGGGAATGCAAAATAGAGCTGTTCAGAGTATGTTAGACTTTGACTTCATTTGTCGTAGATCTGAACCATCCGTAGCTGCCATTGTATATCCTTTCACGGGTGACCACAAACAAAAATTTTACTGGGGTCACAAAGAGGTATAATTTAAACAATTGTTTTCATTTTATTGAATGAAATTTGTTGAAAGTATAGTACAATTTCTTTTTTTAATGATAGGTACTCATTCCTGTCTATAAACAAATGAAAGACGCTATGACTAAACACACAGATGCTGACGTTATGGTCACGTTTGCATCCTTAAGATCCGCATACGAAAGCGCTGTGGAAACCATGCAATTCCCTCAAATTCGAACAATTGCTATTATTGCTGAGGGAATACCTGAAAATATGACGAGAAAGTTAATTTTAATGGCGCAACATAAAGGCGTTACTATCATCGGTCCAGCCACCGTTGGAGGTCTCAAACCTGGTTGTTTCAAAATTGGTAATACCGGTGGAATGATGGACAATATTCTTCATAGTAAACTTTACAGGCCTGGCAGGTACCACCATTGTTCGTTATATTACAATATTCTTTTTCTCAAATCTTGCTTTATACTAAGAAATTGTTATTTTTAGTGTTGCATATGTCTCTCGTTCCGGAGGCATGTCTAATGAACTAAATAATATAATTTCCAAAGCTTCTAATGGAGTATTGGAAGGTGTCGCAATTGGTGGAGATCGTTATCCAGGAACAACATTTATGGATCACATTATACGTTATCAAGAAAATCCGGAAGTGAAGCTTATAGTACTTCTTGGTGAAGTCGGTGGTGTGGAAGAGTATGAAGTATGTCAAGCACTGAAAACAAAGAGAATTACAAAGCCATTGATCGCTTGGTGCATTGGTACCTGCGCCAGCATGTTCAAATCTGAAGTACAGTTTGGTCATGCTGGATCTATTGCTCATAGCAATTTAGAAACAGCTTCTGCCAAAAATGCTGCATTAAAAGAAGCTGGTGCTTTTGTTCCTGACAGTTTTGATAGCTTAGGTGACTTAATGCAGACTGTTTACAATAATCTTGTAAAAGAGGGAGTGATAGTACCTGCACCGGAAGTTCCTCCTCCCACTGTTCCTATGGATTACAGTTGGGCTAGGGTATGTTTAACTATTGCATTATTAAATTACATATTAGTGTGTATACATATGTAAGCATCATCAAGAGCATCCTCAACTTAATTCTTTTTTAGGAACTCGGTCTGATACGAAAACCAGCTTCATTCATGACCTCGATATGTGATGAACGTGGCCAAGAATTATTATATGCTGGAATGCCTGTAACAGAAGTTCTTAAGCAGAACGTAGGAATTGGTGGTGTAGTTTCATTATTATGGTTCCAGCGATGCTTGGCGCCAATGTATTGTAAATTTCTTGAAATGTCTTTAATGTTAACAGCTGATCACGGGCCTGCCGTGTCAGGGGCACATAACACTATTGTTTGTGCAAGAGCTGGTAAAGATTTAGTTAGCTCTCTAGTATCTGGTCTTTTGACTATCGTAAGTATGAGAAAGAAATTTTATACTATGTTATTCACTTTTGTGTATTACTTTCATGTAAGAAATAATATTAATATTTGATAAAAATTTTAATCACAGGGTGATCGTTTCGGTGGTGCATTGGATGGTGCGGCTCGTATGTTCTCTGAAGCATATGATGCTGGATTACATCCACAAGAGTTTGTAAATAATACACGTAAGAAGGGCAAACTCATAATGGGTATTGGTCATCGTATAAAGTCCATAAATAATCCAGACATGCGGGTAAAACTCATTAAAGAATATGTAATGGAGCATTTCCCTGCCAGACCGTTGGTAGAATATGCACTGGAAGTTGAGAAAATAACCACGAGTAAGAAGCCTAATTTAATCTTGAATGTGGATGGTATAATTGCCTGTGCTTTTGTTGATATGTTGAGGAACAGCGGAAGCTTCACAAGAGAAGAAGCACAAGAATATATCGAAATTGGTGCTATAAATAGTTTATTTGTTCTTGGTAGAAGTATAGGTTTTATTGGTAGGTATTCTTTGGCTTAGTGCAATAATGTATAAAAAGGTATGCACAATACTCAAACAATATAATTATTGTATTATTGCAGGTCATTACATGGATCAAAAAAGGTTGAAACAAGGTTTATACCGACATCCTTGGGATGATATTTCTTATGTATTGCCAGAACAATATAATTGAATTCATCTTCCATTTACATTGTTTGTCGTAAAAGCATAATAAATGTTGCGTATTCATTTAAGAAATTTAGATAGTTCTGATGGTTATGTCTTACATGTTTTGCTCATAATTGTGAGAAATTAGAAAAAGTACCACGTATGTTTGGTTTGATATTAAATGTTATAATATCAATGCATAAGTGAAAGCTCTTGTATGATAAATTAGTTTTCCTTATCGCTAGTCGGCTATATTCGATATAAATGCAATTTTAAACTTAAGTTGGTGGTGACCAGAACTTAGATATGAATACGGGAAACAGAAAAAATTAGCCTTACAAATAAACATTCCATAAAGCATTTGTAATGTGGTCAGAAAACAGAACTTGAATTGAAAATATTTTATAATCGCTGATTAATGTGCAGTACATTACTACTTTATTTTTCATAATTATAATTCATGGAAGATTATAATTCACATAATCTTTTCTGGTTTATAAAAATGTCAATATTATTTTATTTAGAGAATGTTATTAGGTATACGTGCGTGCTTAATCATGCGTACTTGTATATCATTATTGCATACATATGTATATATGTATGCATATATAAACATGTGCTGTATGCGCATGTTACATATGTGTATATGCTATGTTAACAATTTTTTGCACAAATTAGTTTATCACGTATATATAAAGTATGTAGGAAATAATAAATACATGTGACTTTAAGTACTATCCTTCTCTTTTAATATCTTACAAAATTTAATATCTTAACTATACATAGAATATAGAAAATAAATGTTCTACACGCGTATGTTTATTAATAAGTATGAAACTTATAAAAAAGCAAAGCAGGTAGAGTAACAAAACTTATTCAATTAGACTTCAAAGGTGGAAATTTCAGTTCAACTATTTATGAATACTACGAAATAAGGAGAGCAGAAATATACCATGAAGAAACAACTTAATATTTCCTTGCAATAATACATCTTTTAACACATTTTTTTACAGTAGTAAAATATATTTACGTATATGTATAAAATACCGTCATTTCATTCAAAATACCACCTATAAGTAGAACCTTGAGATTCTGCTAAAAGATTTTGCTGTACAATGAGAATTTTGTTTTAATTAATGCAATTTTTCAGAAAATTTGTATAAAAATTGGGACCATACTTATTTTTCACAGTCAACTTAAAAAATAAATAAAAAATTCGAGATTTTCTAACTATAATATACATTTTACAAGAATTGTGCTAATTAATTAACTTTGCAAAAGTACTGATTTTGATAAATTTAATGAATTTTGCAAATGAAACAAATTGAAAACATTTTACATATTATTGTGATTGCAGACTTTACCATTAGAGGAACTATATAATAGTTCTCAACATCACAAAATAGTGAACATTAAAGTACACTTAAAGGGAAATATATCTTTATTGCGTTTCTGGAATATCATCTGCTGCTGTATTAATAATTCGCTCACGATCAGTTGGTGGTGGTTTATGACGGCCTAAACGATATCTACATTTTCTTAGTAGTTGAGGAATAATAACGTTGTTATAACAACACATTCCAATGAGTAGTACAATGAATCCAATGAGCTAAAAATTAAATAGGTACATGTTCATATGCGACTTGATTTTAATTTTAGATGATACAATTTCATTATGAACAGAAAAAATTAATTATGAAATTTACCTGTAAATAATGGAAGGCTTGCCATCTAAATGCTAAAGAGAAAGCCCATATGATAATTGTTCGAACACTATCTAATATCATCCTTGTTGTAGCACCAATTTCTTTGGTAATACTAATACCAGCAAAGTTAAAGAAAGCTATGCTGAATGATATACCTGTACGAAGATCATTTAAAAAATAAATTTTAATAAATAAGAGTAAATATGTCTATATATACTAACCAACTATAGCCATCAGTAAATAACCACTATTTCCAATCTGGATAAATGCATCTTTAGTAGCTTCAAGGGTTCCTTGCGAATTGTCAGCAAAAGGAGGTGGGACATGTATAAAGTTAAGGGGAATCATTATAATGCATATAGTAATGAATCCAAATATACCTAAATAAAATATATGTTTGTTAGAATATATTTTTATGTACTAGATATTTCAGAAACTTGTATTTCAGAAACTTCATAAACCTTCCCAGCCAACTGCTTGCAACGCTGGTATATTTTGCCCTGCTATGAACTTTTCTTCTATGACCATTTGAACAGCAATTATTACCTATGATAATAATTGTTACGCAAATTAAAGCAATTTTATTATAAAAATATGTACATTAAAATATAAAATATACAATTATACAAAATATATAAAACATATAAAATGAAGTTTTACCTGTGCACATATGATAAGTAAATCTCCAGTTAAAATAGAATTTGTGCTGACATCTGATTTTTCCATAGTTATGTCACTAAGCCCAACAAGAGCTAAACCAATTATAACCATTACTATACCTAACCATTCCCTACTAACCAGTTTTTTATTAAGAAAACCCATTGAGAGCACAGCAGTGAATATTATAACAGCACCACGAAACATTTGAAAACTACTAGCATATGTCATATTCAAGCCGACATACATAATAGAAGTAGCACATGTATCACATAAGGCAGGAATCAGTAGAATAAAAGGATTAAATACATGTGAGCCTTTAGTTAACGGATTGCTGTCCACAGAATTATCCTTTAATATGATAAATTCAATTTTAGATATTTTCTATTTAATAAATATATGTATATGCAATGAAAGATGCTTACTCCTCTGCGACTATAATAATGATAAAGGACTTTAAATACTAAAAGACACATCATCTCTCCAATAAACATGAAAGATGATTGCATAAAAGGATGATTAAAATGCCTAGGTTGACCACTTTCATCTGGTACAACTTGTTGATCTGCATATCTAAAAATATAAATTTAATTACTCATAATTTAATAGTTTGACAGTTAATTTATTTACATACTTTACAGATAAAGTATTGAAAGACCCAGTAACAACCATTAGTGCTGCTAAAATACATTGATAGCGTGTCCATGCCATTTTTAAATAGTTCTACAATCTCTAGAAACAAAATTTATAAATTTATAAGAATTTATTTACAAGATATATTTATAAGAAACAGTTATACATTAAAATTATAGTGATAATTCAAAGATATTTTAAATAATGATAGTGTATACAACGTTAAATTTATATCTGTGATTATTAACTCAATAAAAATGAGATAATGTGATAGTATGCTTTCAAACAACAAAAGAATGTAAATGCTTATTCTCAGTAATGATTAAATGCTTTCATGAATATAATCATGAAATATGTTTCCTACAAACTTAATACTTTTAATTAGAGCATCAAAAAAGGATTTATTTTAATGTAACAATATAATTAAAGATAACTTTCATATTTTAAAAAAGATATATATTTATATATTGATATTGATTGACAATTGTAGAAACTTCATATCTTTATATTCATAAAAAATATTATAAAATCAAATTCTTTTAAATTCTATTATACAATGATTACTTGAAAATTTAAGGTACGTGTACTAATAAGAAATAAATGATTCACGATTCATTGCACGAAGATAAAAATTTACAAATGTCAAACGGAAGACGAGCAAATATTTTTATTACTACAGCACAGCTCACATCGTACAATAATTTAAGGATAAATTAAAATCATATCAATTATTCCAAATAAGTAAAAATTGAAAATATTGAGATTTTCCGAAAATAAATAACGAAAAACTCATAAACGTCAGATTACATCTTTCAACAAATAAGAGATTATTATAATATTGAAATATAGTTATTACCCAAATAATTAAGATATAGATAACTTTTATGATATAGATTCCTAAATATATAACAGTAAATACGATAAAAATGATAATTTTCACAATTCTTAAGCCACAGTTATATGTATGTATAAAGTGTAAAATTAAGTGCATTTGTCGTTAGAATAGAATTAGTGAATAATATTTTGAATTTTTAACATGGTATTACCACTATTATAAATTATAACAAACCACTATTATAATTTATAAAAAATAAAGTAACAAATTCGAGTTCATTGCACAGAAATGATAAAGGCACGATAAATAGACATCACCAGAGAAATGGTGAAGGTAGCACTGTTAACTGTTCTCACGTTCACGTTACTCAAGAAATAATCTGAACATATCAATCTCAGCATTAAAGGTTCTCAATTACAATAATTTTCTATATTTTGCATGTTAAGCGCGCAATAATACATTTGTAAATATTTCATTCTGTTATAATTAGACTGTGGAATAATAAATAATTCTGAAAATATTTAGAAGTTGCAAGATATTTGACGCACGATATATATATACTTTGTATACATACACATACATATATATGCATACATATGCATACAGGTGCATTTATATATTATATATTTTGCAGAAATCATACAAATATTTAAACAGGTAATCATCCACAATATTAACAAGTTTCAGTATTCAGTGGGATCATTTTTAATACTTATTATATGCTTCAGATGACTATTCATACTGTATATTAATTTTTTATTAAATATAAGATTATATTATTACGAGATTATATATAATATAATATATCATATATAATATAAGATTATTAATTTAGGGTAAATATTTTGCAACTTCTAAACACTTTTACAATTGTTTAATAGTTTACCAATATAATTATGATAATTGAGTGTCGTTATGGCGTGAATGAAATTTTAAAATATTTCGTATAACCAAGTATAACACACGTAATGTGTTCATAAAAAGTATACGAATACCTATGTACGTATTTTTACAAGCCACTCTAAGTTTTATTTTTCGAGTGAAACGTGTAGAATAAAATATTAAAGGAAAAAGAAATATATTCTAATTATACACTTTTATAATCCTAGGAAATAAAATATACTCCTATAATGATTAAAATTTGTTTATAGTTTTGTTTGTTTGAAAAAAAAGATATATTATTATTCTACGATAAATCAGAGATACAATTACTGATAATTTGAAAAGCCCGCTAAAAATAAACAAGACCACTAAATGATTGCCCTATAAGTTTGTTGGAAATAGTTCTTTATTTCGGGCCATGCAAGTGTTCAGTTATCTGTAAATCGTTTAATTAAGGAATCAAGTTTTTATTTACATACCTGATTTTTGAGTTATAAAACGCAGAAAATATGTGAGTGATAGAAATAGTAGTTTGCTGTTCAAAGCAATGGATGATAATATTATGTGCGTATTTTGAAATTATCAGTGGACAAAAAAGCATGAACAGAAAGTAAAGAAACTAAAAAGAAACATTTTATGTCGCACAAATATACAAAAATTTCATATCAAAACATAATGTCATCGTTAAATAATAATAAAAGATTAGCCGAAGTTTTGCAGCTATTTCTGTTGCCTAATTATAACATTGTGTCTACTACCTATCTTGATCTTCTATTATCACACATTTCCGAAGATATTAAAGAGTGTAAGAAAACTATTTTATAAATTATATCATAATGCATAGTAAAATTATTATAAAGAATTCGTTTTTTAATCTTTGTTATGTTTATTCCATTTTTATTCATTGTATTCATATATAATTTATATTTCATCATGTATTTTATCATTTAATTCCAGGTGACACAAATAGTTATGAGAATTATGAATTGTTTCAAAAATGGGTATTAAAAGCACTGCACACTTGGAGTTCTGAGTGCCTTCCTTCCCAACCTATAACTATATTTACTTTAAAACTTATAGGATTAGTTTCACATAATGAATTAAGGTTTCATTATTGGCAGTTTAAAGACGTGTACAACAGATTATGTGACATATTTAACCTACGTAAAGATGATTTACCAGTATCTATTAAAATGGCTTATATTACAATGTTATCTAATTTAATCAAACATAGAAGTGGTAGACAATGGATTATAGATTCTGGTAAATAATATGTGTTTTTTAATGTGTATATAGAGTTATAAGATGATAAAATTTGTATTTTATAGATGCTTGGAAGGATGTTGTAAAATATGCACATTGGAATCACACGCTATATGTTACTCATGAAAGCCATAAATTTTTGTGGCTTTTGCTCTCACATGAACAACAAAATGTTAATTTTTGTAAAGAAGTTATTTTAGCAATGGCAGCACCATTGATAACGAATAATTTTGACACTCAAACATGTCAAGTGCTGCAAGATAATTATTTGGAAGAAAATAAGCTATTGTGTACCACGCTAGATCTGTTAACCAGTATCATTGAGAATACACTGTTTGCAGATATGGATAATACAATACCTGAATTATGCCAAGAACTCCTTGATTTAGAAATGAGAGTAAAAGCACTGTTTGAAGCATGTATTAGTACAAAACTTTTATCACATATTCATAAGCTATTCGTTCTATGTTTGTTCATTCCAATTAAACAATTCATTAGAGGAGGTAAAAAAACAGAAACAGAAACAACACTGAAGTTCTACACTGAATTGAATTATATATCTATAATGCTTCTCTCCAAAGCATATGTGGTAGAATTAGTAAAGACAAACAAATTTTTAATGATATTTTGGAAAAAGTTACAATCATTGCATGAATTTTCTTTCAGTCAGGAACATAAGTTTGAACATCAAGCTATATCTATAATGGTGAGTACTTTGCTTTTTATACTTTCATAATGGTAAATAATTCAAATATTTTTTCTATAAATAGATTATGCCTTTGGCTTTATGTATTAAACATACATATAAAGATTCTGATATTTTTGATATGTTTCTTACCAAACTGTTTGATGTAACATGTACAGCTGTACAAAGATTGGGATACAATGTAAGGGATGCTGTACTTAAAAATGATGTACCTGTAGCACAGATTGCCAAAGTTGATATTGACATGCTTTTAGAAATAATGGACATCATGGATAGGGTATGCGCAATGAAAATTTTTGATAATAATGTTATAAATTATTACCAATATGTTGTTCATAGTTATATCTAATAATTCTATATATATTTGTATATATATATATATGTATATATATATATATATATATATTCTCATATCAGGATATTGCAGTTATTGTCTTTCAAGCAATGTGTCATGTCCTAAAAAATTGTGTGCCAGATGCATGCAGTGAAACTTTAGATAGTATGACTAATGCAACACATTTGGAAAATGGACCAAGGAAACAAGTATATAAGTTTCCCTTAGAAGGGGATCCCATAGTTGATCATCCTACATTATTATCATCACTTTTAAATGGTTTAGCAGTCATGACAGAAAAGTTTAAACTAAAATGGCAAGAATGTGTAGAAACTATATGCTTGTTGTCATTGGCTCAAGAAATTTTAAATCACCCTGGAACATTGCCTATAGTAAGTTTAGATATATTCATCATAAGATGGTTTATAATTCGTGCATTATAAATATGCTTGAATATTGTTTTCAGATTTGCGTGAAAGCTTTAAAAGTATGTAAGTTAGCAATTCAGAATTTTATGCCGCCTGATTTAGTACTGTTAATTGAAACAGATAGTCACATGAACGAAATTGGGCCAACATTGTTTAAAAGATTACATGATGTCAACTGGGAAGTAAGGGATAGTGTACTGGAAGTTTTAAATACTATAGCTATAATTTCAGAAGACAGTAAGTAATCATTTATGAATAATGTTATTTTCATATGTAATATGCGTAAATATTTGTAGAATATCCGGCGTTTCAAGAATATTTATTGGCAAATGAGTTTCTACAGCTAGCAGTTGAAATTAGCAAGACAGACAGTGAAAGCTATGTTCGAGCATCTGCTTTAGTTTTTCTTTCAACTACTGTTCGTATAAATAAATTATGGAAAGAAAAATTATCGCAATTTGATTTACCTGTATGTGTCATTAAAAGGTATATAATTTTCGATTAATATTTGATAATAAAACTATATTCTTTTACTTCAGAATACTGCAATAATGCTACTCAACAATGAAAGCGAGGCCATAGTCAGAAAGGAAGCAGTAATTCTACTGAAGGAATTATATGTACATCGTAAATGGTCGTGAGTAATGTTGCGCAGCACTGCTGTCAGTCATTTCAATATCATTGATAGAGTAATTATTTTTTAGGAAAAATATTATTGATTCAATGACATTGACAATGGCAAAAACTGCTGTGCTTGATCTTCATTGGGAAGTAAAGATAAGTGCTCTCGAATACTGGAATCACGTTATAACATCGCATTTGTCCGATCAAGGTGTACTCGATGGTCATTTTCCAAAAGTAACGTTTTCAAAAGAACACAGGAAAATCGTATCTTTAAATGAAACTGAGATAAAGCGGAGGCTCAATAAAGCACTAGATGAATTAGCGAAACAAAATTGCTTGAGAGTAAGTAGATCTACATTACATAATTCTTAATCAATAAGTCACATCTTGCATTGCATTTTAGGTCCTTTTGGTTACTCTAGAAGACAGTGATCTTGAAGTATGCAAAACATCAGCAACTATAATAAACAAATTAAAAGCATTCCTTTTGAAGTATAAACTTAATGAACCTTTACCAGCATTGCCTCTACCCAAAGATAGTGCCACTTTAGATACCTCTTATGTTAAGTACGAACCACCGGATAATGTTGCAAGTTCCAATTGTGAGATGCTCAGTAATTCTAATAATGTGATAGAAGAAATTCTAGATGTTAATGATGCAAATCTACTTGCTTCTATATACAAACATTCAATAGAAGCCGATAGTAAAACGCAAAAATCAGAGGAGAAAACATTTCAATATATTCCTTGTGTGACTAGGCAAGTTTTTCTTCAAACAATTTTTGATATGGACATCACTGCATATATCGAAGAGAAAGAGCGATGGTTGACCACATACTCCACTAGTTTTGATTCAACATTGGATGATATATTAACAATGTACAAAAAAGGAGACGTTAATTCAATGGATTGCTATTAATCATGAATAATGTGCCTTATAGATTGCACAAAATAAAAACTCAGATCTTCTACATAAGTATGGTATGCACCTTTTGTTCTTACATTACTTTTAAATTTATAATTTTATGAGTTACATCACACCACAGTTAAAATAAGATCATGTCATAAATTTTATAATAAAAATAAGATTTTATTATAAGTACATTTATATATTACATAGAAACATTTATAATAGGCGTTTTTCTCATAGAATTTGAGTAATAAAAATAAAACGAAACTTTCATACAGTGCTTATTTATGCAGCTGATATAGAATAAAATGAATGAATACTTATGTATTTAATATATAAAGAAACATATTAAAATTGTTATATAAATTGTTTATGCTCATTTATATAAAACATTGTTTTTGTTAATAAAAAGAAAATACAAAATTTTGTTATTTATATTCATATTACACACAAACATAAATCTGGAAAGTAACAAACTTACAAACTAATCAGATTTCATAATAATATAAAAAAACATTATTTGTATTATTTGTACTTCATTCAGTCTTTATAATTTTCCATATAACTAAAAGACATATATTATGTTTAAAGAAAATTTGCAATGTCAATTTGCTCTGGCTGAGAGTAAAGATTTTTTCCATCAACAGACATTTCTTGTTCATCATCACTCACAGTAATAATAGAATTCCAAGGAAAGTTATTACATGATGAATGATATGTCAAAACATCTGTATCTGTATTAGTGCTAACTACTTCCAATGCTGTAAACTGTTTTTTTTCAGTATTTTCTATTGGATTTGTTATCTTTGGTACAAGGAATTCTTCATTAATAGTTGTATTAACGCTGGAATCTATATTATTCCAAAATGAAGTTGTTGCTGTTTCACAAGGCTCAGTCTTTACTTGTTTCACAGTTGTATTCTCTATTCCTATAATTGTATTGATTTGCTGTAACATATTTCTTATATTTGTCTCTTCTACACCTGTTTTATTTTTTTTCTTCCTTCCCCTACGCTTCTTCTTATTTAGATCAGTGCAAAGACTTTCAGTAATATTAAAAAATTCTTCATCAGTTATTTCTTTTCTTTGATACAATTCACGTTCCCAAGCAATAAACTGACTACAGTTTATCGAACAATTATCATGAGTAAATTTTTTTGGTGAATTAATTGCTTCATTTTTATACTTATATTTTGGTTCAGGTTTAATGAAAACATGATTGTATATATTTTCATTGTTATTGTTATCACCTAAATTTATAGGTCGCAAATATTTTTTTTTTTTACATTTCATATCATTCAAAACTTTGAAGCCTTGAAGATTAATAATAGTTTGCGATAACTCTATTGGATTGTGATGTTGGATATGATGATTATGTAAATCTATGACAGTAGCATTTGGATGCTGACAAATAATGCATTGGTAGAACACAGACATTCTGTAACTATTGCAATTCTACCTTCATAAAGTAAACAATATATAAAATGTTAAGAATAATATATCTATCTTTTTGGTTACCTATTAATAAAATCAATATTTCATATATTTCTAAATACGATAGTTAAAAAAAAATAATGCAGTTAGAGATTTACCTTTAAAAGATCGTACTTATGAGGTTATATAAATATCCAATAGGGAGATCAAAAGAATTATAGATCACAATATTTGATTATACATGAACATAACACTTATCGCGCAATAAAATTTTATGTAAATCATATAAAGATTAAATAAGTTTATTATATTTTACATGATATTGTCTATTGGACAATAATGTCATACATCCACGTGAAGATCTATGATACTATGTCAATATAAGTATATATGTGTCTACATATGTATAACGACATGTAATACGTGAAATAAAATACATGCAGATGTGGAAAATGTTATCATAATATATAATATAAAATGTTTAAATTAAAAAAATTAACAATTTCCTTTAGTGCAAACGAAACTTAACATTCTATGTTTCATATAATATCAAATTTTACAATAGATCAACAAATCGATGGCTTACTGCACAAAAAATGTTCGCTTTTAGCGTCTTCGAGAAAAACAATTTCAAGAGATTAATTTTTATTTTAGTATTTTCGAGAAAAACAATTTAAAAAATTCAATGATACTTTATAGTTAAATAAACACTTCTTGCATTGTATTTATCTTTATCAATGCTATTATAAAATTGGTTGCAAATTGTGCATTGATCCTTTTGAAGAACATAAAATGACAAAGGTGAATCGTGGTTCTTGAACATATCTTTCTATATGTATGTACTAAAAAAAAAAAAAAAAATGAAGAAAATATAATTTTTTACAAATTTATGAAGTAGATACAAATATAATTTTTATACATAAAAGTTATTTTATACATAAAAAAGCAATCAAGAACTATTTATTGCATATGAAAACTCAAATTTCACAAAAAATGGACATGCAATATTTGTGCAATAAGTTGCCGAGATATAAATTGAAAATTTTTATTTACATAGTACAACATAATACAATAGATTGTACTTTTTTGGAGAAAGGTTAACAACAAAAGATCGTATCATTTATTTTTCGATTTTCGTTTATTCACCGGTTGTTATATAAGGCGGCACGTAATTTCTTCTAGTGTGACGGTCGATTACGTTGCGATAAATGAAAGTATTACACGGGACATTTCGGCGTTGGTGTTATAAATAAAAAAATGCAAAACTTAAATAGCTGACGATTAAATTTAGATCGTAAGACGCGTACTGCTTGTATGCATCAGAACATGCATCGCGAATATCGGAGTAGTTCGAGATAAATCGGTGACGATATGCGCGCTGTGATTGGCCGACAATTGAAAACGGGCCAATAAGCGCACGTTTCGCGCCGAAAAGATACGATTACACAGACCGGTATGAGCATGCGCGCTCTTTGATTATTCTCGCCATGATTCGGCGCGAGCTTTCAGTCACGCGCAACGCTTCGTAGGGGAATTGTATGAAGGACTCGTTTCGTGACCATCGTGAAAAAAAGGAAACTATTTCAAGTTAAATTTGGTATAGCGTGTTGGCTAAAAGGCAACAAGTGTAACGTTCACTGATCGTGCATGAAACGGTTGTGCGCGTGTAGACCCAACTATGTCTTTCTACTTTCGCGACCGGCCGAAATTCGGCGACAGACTACGTGGTAAATCCGGCGACGAACTTCTGCAAGAGATTAAACAACAGTTCGACGAAGACAGCAAGTCTTTCTTCGAGCCTACAAATAGATCGCAACGGGATCCCTTTGAACGACATTCCACTTTCTCAAGGGTGAGTTTGTCTCTTCTTTACGTAAATTTCCGTTTAAAATCAAATCGTGCAAATCAGTAGAACATAATATTTATTATTAAAATTAAGTTTCTGGAATAATGCTTTTTATGTAAAGCATACTTTTATGTTTAAGCGTAAGTGTTGTTTTCTCATCACGGTTTTAAGAGTTAATTGTACTTTATTTGTTAACCTTCAGATTTTCATATTTCAGTGTCAAATTATGATAGAACATTGTTAATTTTTGTTTCTGTTGGTACAAAAATTTATTTTCAAGTTCATATAAAATGTATTTATTATAAATTACGATATTTTGTTCATTTTATTTAATAATTTAAATAGTAATTTTCTCTATTAGTTTGGTTTAAATAATTTAATTCAACATAATGATAATATAAGTAACAACATGGTAGAATTGCAATATCAATACTCTATCAGTTTAAGTTTGAAATGCGTCAAGAAATACTCACCAATAGCACTAGATTTCAAACTAAAAATTTTAATATTAAAAAAATATTACTAAATACTATATGGATCTATACATATAATGATACAAACTTAAAACATCAAAACTCAAAACAGAATATCAAAAGGTTAACGGGTAACTTTTCGTCGAGCAACTTTTTAAATTATTATATCTTTATACTCTCATTAGAGTCACTTTGGAATGTCGAAAAAATGTGTTCCTTCTTGCATGATTTGAATGTGTTGTACGAAAATTTTTTATTTATAGAGTGGCCCAATTTCTACATCGTTTCACCAGCATGTATTTAGTTTTCTCTGCTTGTCGGTTATTCTTGTCACAATGCCGATATTTTCAGAAGGCAAAAAGTGAAAAAACCGTCGTGTTTATTGGTGATCGGTATTTTTCAAGTACCCTGATGTATAAAGATTCGAAAAAATATAAATGTGTGATAGGTTCATAAGTGCAATATTTTTCATATAGGGTGATGTTTTTTGCATTGAATATGGTATTGTCGAAATCGTGTTGTTACAAATTAATTACGACAATTATTTTAGTTTTAACACAAGAACTACTAACTCTTAATATGTATGTACTTAAATGTATTATGCTTAAATGTATTAGTTTATAGTTAATGGCGAAACCAAATAGGTGTGTGTTTCTATTACAATAAAAGTAAATATAGACATCATGAAATATACTTGCAAAAACAAAAAAATCTGATACCAGTTATTTTAACTAATTTGATAGCGTAGCGTTAAAATGAGGGTAATGGTATTATATAATTTATATTTTAATATTTAGATACGTATTTATATACGTATATATATATATAGGATTTTATTATTTTATTCTTCTATGTTATGTGAACGTTGCAAAAATTTGGTATTCATTATGCCGAATCACCTGTTCCGCGTTGTCAACGAGCCAATTGTCATAGTTCATGGCGGTCGCGTGACCGTTACAGCTGTATCGGTACCGTGCAAATTTTTCAATTATTTTACCGCGATCGTCTTAACGCACTACGTATTATGCGTTCCATACAATAATTGTTTAATTATCATTAAAAAGAATAACGAAAAATGTTCAATACGTTGGATACAGTATCCCTTGTAATATTACTCAATTCGAACTGTGACCTTAGACTCATGTAAACAAGACAATTTAACGATCAAATATTTCGGTAATCTTGTGATAATCGAGATTGTCCCAATGAATACCACAATAAAATATCCACCTGTATTATTTTTTTTATCGACGAACTTTAGAGTATTGTTGTGAAAATAAACTAGTATTTCGATATGTATAGAAGGGAAATATAATAATATGATAACTTCCTAATATAATGATAAGATAGTTTTAAAGTTACGATTACTTTACCTCAGTGTCACTTTCTATGTATACATAAAGTATGTATATATAGAGATTAAAAATGCACTAATCGGTTCATATAGACAGTAAGTAGACTTATCTACCGTCGATATCGATCTATCTATGTAAAGAGAGCCTTAAGAAACAAGTAGCTTAGTATCAGCCGTTATCTGCTTTTTATTTCAAATTCAACAAATTTATGAAGAGCTTTTTTTTGAAAACGGGATTTTTTTCATTCCATTGAAAAAGTCTAACTAAAATAATTGCAAATATACAATTGCTTTAACATATAATCTTATAGCTCTGAGCTAAATGTTTGAAAGTTACTTAAGAAACTTTTTTCTTTAGCATTTTCTATATAGATTAAATATGCGGGTATCATATCCAAAAAGGTAGTACGTGCTGTTGCAGGGTGAATATGGAATTAAAATTGTTCATATAGTAAAAGGAAAACGATTGATGATTCAAACGGAGGCCATGGGTTTCCCTCCTTTTTCGTATGTCCTCGTTTCGTTCAACTTCGATCGCCATCTTGGTGCATAATGAACGAAACAAAATCGATTAATCTAAACGTTTTCGGGGAGGCGTTCAAATGACCGTCGATTCATGAGAATGGCGGAAATTGCTGTTTCTGGTCGTCATAAGAGGGTCTTTATCCAATTCTGAAATACATTAACGATATAATGATAATTTTCTTCGAAAAAAACACAATGTCTTTTCCCTAGTTATATTTATACCTTCCTTGTTACGATAATAGCCCGTAATAGAAGCGTCTTCATGGAATTTCTGATTTTATATACAAAAATATAGAAGCATAAGATTTTCAAGAAATGTGATATATGATTCTTGTTATAAAAAATATAATTTTGGTATTTTGCTTATCGATACGACAATATCTTTGTATTCGTGGAAAAAGTTAATTGCACCTATATCATACTTTTATCGAAAAACAATAAAGATTCGCACCAGATACATGCGGTAAACAATTGCTGGTTTTAATCTATTCGCGGGTTCTCAAACGGAATTGTACAACATATTTGAGAATAAAATATTTTTAAAAATCTAAGAAATTTTTTAAGAAAGGGGCAATAAATTGGACGAGACATGGTTTATATAGAACTGGTTAGAAATATAAAGATTCTCGGATCTTTTGATACTATGAATAGTATGAAGACGAATCACTATAATTTCAGTCCATTAAGAACCAATTATAATAGTTGCACGTTATTAGGAAACATAAAAAATGTAACTTACATGTTGTTTTTTTAAAATACCAAAAATATATTAAAATAATAAATACTTTGCAGAAGCCCACTATATAAATCAAAGATACACAACAACTTTTTATAATTTCAGAAGAAATAAGTTTACTGTCACAAATATTTCAATGTTATCAAATTTCATCAAATTAAAATATCAAGCTGAAGGGAGAAATACTACTCGAAAAATATTAATCAACTCTTTGGAATTTCACAACTATGTTATTAAGAATAAGTAGTTTATCATATTGATAAATTCAGTTTCGCCAAATCTCATCAAACTGTAGAATCAAGATGAAAGAAGAAATACTATCGAAAGAATATTAAGATCTTTACAATTTTCTTTGCTTAACTTCGATATTAACAGAATTGAGCGATGTAAATCGACCGGAATGAATTACAAATGAAATGTTGTTAATGTGTTAATACAAAACCAGTAGTTTGGCAAGTGTGCAACAAAGGAATTCACAGAGTGTATTATCCATAAAAGACCTACTCGAGCTTACTCGTGTCCCTGTAGAGGGTTCTGTTCTGTTCATTGAAGTCTATAAAGCTAGTGGGCTATTAAAACCACCCCAATTGCATTAAACGTCCCTTCTGAGAGAAAGAGGGTGACGACGTACCGGTACACGAGTACGAAATGAGATCAATATGGTATAGGTGCGGTAAGTTTCGCAATTCTACCATCGAGAGCAGTCGCTCTACATCGGGCTGATATCGTTGGCTTTTCAGAAGTGCAGACAGATTCCGGCAAAGGACCCAGAAATAACGTGTTTGTTGCCAAACGCCCGCCGGGGAGATGACTTACCACTTATTCGCCTCACCATAGACCCTTCTCTGTTTTCAACAATAAAACGTTTCATTGATCAATCGATAAGATCGTTCTGACGGAGGGTGCGTTCCTTTTAAAGTAACGATACGAAGCCAGAATGCATTGCTTCGTTGCAATCTTCTTTGGATAGAAGAATATTAGTTAGCGTGGACTTTCTTCAATCAGTTGATAGCTCAGTAGACTTGGAATTATATATTGGAAAGTATATTATTTTTTCAAAATAGAGGATTGAGTTAAAAATATCTTCTTTCTTTTTTGGAATTAGAAGATAAGTCAGGGTTAATGGAATTAATGCGAGATATTCAAGTTTATTTATGGGAAATTTCAAGGAAAATTCTACAGGAGAAACGTATAAATTATCCAAACTCGTTATAAGATTTGTGAAGAATGGATGAAACAATTTTCTGCTTTTGCACCTCTTTAGTTATGTGCATAAAAATATGGTACCCAAAATTTCGCAGAAAGGGGGAAATTCAAAGAAGAAACGAGGACAAAAGGGAAGGAAGATAATTTCGTAATTGCTACCATAAAAGTATATTTAATACTAACAACACAAAGAAACAAGATAGAAGAAAGGATAAATGTCTTAGCCGCGTGATCAAGATGGTATTCTGCGGTAAATCTAAAAAATTATGCAAATGTAAAATTTCTGATGATTTGCAAGAAATTTAACGTGTGCGTGGAAAATGTCACGGATCAAATGGACAGATTATTCTGGATCGAACGGTTCTTGGTTTGGAATGGCGAGAGGGAATCAATGGCAGCTATTTTCAGAGGCTCTGGCGTCCGCGACGACTTCGTCGTCGAGAACGTTCCTAGGTCTTCGAACATGCCGATGGTGTTTGAAAATTGAGAACATTGCTTCATGATATACATCTCTTACGAGAAAAAAAAACAACATTACTTCATAGTTGTCAAAATCCTTTTTATACCGACTTTGAGAAACAAGGAAGAGTATCTCAATTCAATGAGAATATATTTTTTTATTCTTAAAAGAATAATTCCATCTAACCTGAGCCACAGATTTTATCTTTATTTTCCTCTTTTTTTTACTTCTTTTTTATATCACTTTTTATTTTCAGAAATATCTTTCTCATACGAGAAAGAGGCAGCAAATGCTGGTCAAAAGTATTTTTACATGTATTTAACATATACACTTTCTTCTTTATATCAGTTTGTATTCTTAAAAGAACATTTCCTCTGACTTGGACAAAGGATACTGTTTTTTCATAATATTTTTTAAAGAAACGACGAAGTATTCTGTTTTATAATTTTGCCGATATCGATCCATCTTCAGAAAAGATATAGAAATTTTTTTATGAAGTTCTTTTCTAGAGACGAAGTCTTGAAAGTGCGATAGAAATGATCATTTCTGGTATAGAACGTAGTCATCCGTCTGGACCCCTGCATCAATATTTACTCTGGCAAGATTGCTGCCGTCACTGGCCGATTTTCTTTCATTTTTTTGCGGTTCCCATTCACTTCTCCGTCCTGGATATCGACGTGGAAAATGTTACGGAGACAGAAATGCTTGGAGAGGGTAAAAGTATATCAAGGGAATATTTTATTGATTCTGGCTAGAACTTAGATCTACTACTAGATATGTCTCTTCATACCAGAAAAATACTACAAAGTATAGATAATAAAGAATTACCAGTCCTGAAATAGAAGTAACATGTATAAACAACCGCTACATGAACTCTCTTAAAGATAACTAGAAGAAAGATAAGACAAACAAGTATTTAAATTCGTAAAGCAAGAGAATAATATAATACGACACACCATTCTCTCCTTAAAGATTTAAGAAAATGCTATCAATTAAATATTACAATTATTCAACATTTACAAATATACAAATATTACAATTAAATATTACTAATTTTATGTTTTGAGAAAGGAAGAAGAAAATGGAAGAAGTGGAGAACTCCATCATAATAATGCAGAATTAAATGATACTATTCCTATAATTTTGTAATAGTGGAGCTTTCCTATGACCTGTAATACTGCATGATGTTTCGTGGTAATGCATCAATGGTGACTCGTCCCCGATTGAACCAGGCAAAGTTTGGTGCTAACTGCAAGATAAGACACCTCGTTACACCCACTGCAATTTTCATGCGATGACTCACGAAGTCATTGGGATTCATCGTGCGTGGAAAGGGACGTCTTGAAAAGTGCTCTCTTTCTCCGTTCTAAGAACCACGTCGCGGACCCTTGATTATCCCTCCTACTTTTCTTGGTGAACGTCATTCATGAAGCGGCATTCCTATCCGCTTTATGGCCAGTTCTGCGAATCGTTCGAAGGGAAAGGGTCATATCGTGTCTTCCTGCCGCGAATTTTGAGAATTGACATATTATTTAACCCTCTGTAATCGTGGAATTTCCTTTATTCATAAGAGAAGTATTTGGTGTCATAATGTTGATATTTAAAAGATTTATCGATAGCAATTATCAATTTCTGAATTTAAAATTAAATTAAAAAATGGTCAGAAGGAAGAAGTTACAATATTTTTTTTTTATGAGTGGAGAAATTCTAGTTATAGAAAAGATTTATTGATAGCAATTATCAATTTTTGAATTTAAAATTAAATTAAAAAATGATCAGAAGGAAGAAGTTACAATATTTTTTTTATAAGTAGAGAAATTCTAGTTATAGAAAAGATTTATTGATAGCAATTATCAATTTTTGAATTTAAAATTAAATTAAAAAATGGTCAGAAGGAAGAAGTTACAATATTTTTTTTTATAAGTAGAGAAATTCTAGTTATAGAAAAGATTTATTGATAGCAATTATCAATTTCTGAATTTCAAATTAAATTAAAAAATGATCAGAAGGAAGAAGTTACAATATTTTTTTTATAAGTAGAGAAATTCTAGTTATAGAAAAGACTTATTGATAGCAATTATCAATTTTTGAATTTAAAATTAAATTAAGAAATGGTCAGAAGGAAGAAGTTACAATATTTTTTTTATAAGTAGAGAAATTCTAGTTATAGAAAAGACTTATTGATAGCAATTATCAATTTTTGAATTTCAAATTAAATTAAAAAATGGTCAGAAGGAAGAAGTTACAATATTTTTTTTTATAAGTAGAGAAATTCTAGTTATAGAAAAGATTTATTGATAGCAATTATCAATTTCTGAATTTCAAATTAAATTAAAAAATGATCAGAAGGAAGAAGTTACAATATTTTTTTTATAAGTAGAGAAATTCTAGTTATAGAAAAGACTTATTGATAGCAATTATCAATTTTTGAATTTAAAATTAAATTAAGAAATGGTCAGAAGGAAGAAGTTACAATATTTTTTTTATAAGTAGAGAAATTCTAGTTATAGAAAAGACTTATTGATAGCAATTATCAATTTTTGAATTTCAAATTAAATTAAAAAATGGTCAGAAGGAAGAAGTTACAATATTTTTTTTTATAAGTAGAGAAATTCTAGTTATAGAAAAGATTTATTGATAGCAATTATCAATTTTTGAATTTCAAATTAAATTAGAAAATGGTCAGAAGGAAGAAGTTACAATATTTTCTTTTATAAGTAGAGAAATTCTAGTTATAGAAAATCAAGACAATTAAAATTAAGACATTATACAGAGTAAAAACTCTGAATCCTATTCTAAATACGTAGATAATTATTAATAATAGGATGGAATGAAGTGGACTTTCTAAGGAAATAAATAAACCTACCAAACCTCCTAAACATGTTATAACAACATGAAATTTCACAAATTCTTCTTATACATATCATATACTAAATATAACGCAAAAGCTGTAGAGGTTTTTATATTATATCATATGTTTCAAGAACAATACAAGATATATTTTGAATTTTGAAATAATCCCCGAGAATATGATTCTTAAACAAATAACGAATTTATAGAACATTCTTAATTATACAAAGTACATTCTTGAAGATATCTTCTCATTGTAAACACAAAAAAAGAAGTGATAAAAGTAAAGACATGATTGTAGTAGGTTGTGTGTCTTATCTCGAAGATCATTTCTGTTCGTATACATCGAGTATGACAATGCTGCTATAATATTACTGCACGATCAAATTCTTTACACGCTGCCTAAGAGGTATGTCTAATGTTTTTTCAAAGATCTTCGAAAATTACATAGTCCTTGTGCATGAAGATTGGTATCATGGTGTCCTCGACCTTCGATGCTTTTAGCGGGCTTTTAGCTTTTATCGCCACGCCCTATATCAATTACAATTGGTTGAAGTATTTCAAACGTACAATATTGATCCTCATCTATTAACAAACCTTTAGTACCTTTCATACCAATGTCCAAAAGTTTTACATAGTTTACTATTTCATATAAGACGTATACAGCATTTGAGAAAATGAAACACCTGATCATTAATACATAGTAATTAATAAGTAAAACATTACGTATTCAATATTATCATATAATATATATTATTCTGTATACGTTAAATATAATGCTACGATATTTAAATATATTGTACAGTATACAATATCTACTTAATATAATAACTAAATTAATAATTAAATTCGCGAGAACTCCACTATGATTTATAGAACAAAGGAGAAATATATCTAAAATGTTTCTGTTACTAGTCTAGTTCGTAAAAATTTCCGATCCCCTAATTTCGAAATATTTCACCGAGACTGTTATGATTGCGAGGTAAAATAGTGATTCAAAATTATCTAATGGCGGCTTACATCAATTTTAAAATCTCAAAGATCGGAGTAAAAAATAAGAGAAGGCGGCGTTGACCGACGTGTTGAGACTAGTATACTCGTTGCATCAATGGAGCATTACGAGCGTATGCGTTCGACCTGTAGTAGGAATCTCCACTTTTCCTTTCACTCTTTGATCGTTCGATACACGTGCACATCATGCTTTGTTGCGTGTGAAACACGACGCAGTTCCGTGTGAAAGTGTCACACTGATCATTCTTATTTTCACTTCTCATAGTAATAATTTAATACAAGAATGTATAATAGATCGTAATCGTATTCAAATCAAATTCGTAGATCAGTGATTTTAGATTATGCTATCAAATTTATATTTAATAAATTATATATATAAGTATCATGATAAAACCTTAGATTTAATGGATGAAATAAATTTTTATATAGGCTCCATTTCTTCAGTTAAGTTAATAACAATATGAAATTGCATAAAAATTCGCAGTAAGAATTTTAGTAGTAAGTATGTAGTATGTGTTTACACGCGGGCCTAATGCGTGCAAGAATGCATGCATGTATAGCATAATATATGTAGTAGAGATATGCTGATATCCGTAAGCCCGTAAGGAAATCAGTCTTTGCTTCTCTACACTCTACAGTCATCTCTATGACGTCACGAAACTTCAGTCTGCTAAGGAATGGCGATCGAGCACTTCCTCAAGCTTCATAGTTTCCTGGCCGCGCCATCGATCACCGTAGATCATCGATCATCATTATCGATGATCGTGCGAGTGATCGAAAAGCGTGAACAAGATCGAGAAACAAAATCGAAGACGAGACTGCAGTAAGTTCTCATATCGAATAACGTGATCCACGATTTGTTCGATCGATTTTGAATATTAACGATTATACTTACTTTTAAGTCTCCGTGAGAGACGTTTGATCTAGTTCGAATTTTGTAAAGAGATGAAAAGATAGAATTATTGACTGGATAATATTTCATTAATACATACATATTTGTCACGTGACAATTTACAAATTACAAATTGCAATTTACGTCTTTTTCTTCAAAAACTACAAAATCGTTTATATCATAAGAAAGGTGTAATTTATATTTTGCAACTTAGTTATTGAACCGTTAGATGGCAACACTCTTCACAAAAATTATTAAGATATATGTATACCATTTCTGTTTTGACTGTGTATCAATTTCATAGATGAAAGTATTTTTTGAATATAACATAAATAATATATTGTATAAATAAAAATTCCAAATAAAAATATTTTAATATTCATTGTTGTACGAAGTGTGAAAACACGACAAGTAATAAAACATTTTTCCGAACTCCTGTTATGATATTCACCTTCGCTAATGATTTATGATATTTGTATCATCATAAAAAACATTTAAATTGAGCTATTAGATATATAATTTTATTTATCTCTTCTGACTTGACTCGTACAGAATATATAAGGATGATCTTCTCTTTTAAACATCGTGTCATCGTTTTAATGAATCGAAACAAATTTCATTCCCTTCCATTACCATGACTCTGACACGCAGAACTATTTGAACTATCGGTATTCAAAGAAAGTCCAAGTTTCATTACGTTCAGTTACATTAAATTATCAAATTTAAAAGAATATGAAAATTATTCCCATTAATCTTATCGTTAGATTATTCAATGTCCATCCCTGTTAAAAGTCTGCTCCTAACCTTAAAACTAGTCTCTTATTAGACATCAATCTTTTCAATCATTCTGCGTGATGAGTGAAACCAGCAGTTTTATGATTTGTTTCACATATTACACAAGACGTGTATATAGGTTTATTCGTGGATTATTCTCGCCATAAAAGAAATTCCGTCTCGTTACGTCCAATATCATTATCATTATAAATTAGAAGATTGAATGAGAGATTTGTAATCCTAATTGGTCGGTGATTATTGTACTTATTATATTCATAACAAATTTATACATCATTTTCATGAAATTGTATTAATATTTATCCATACATATGCATACATATCCATACATATGTGATACATATCCATAATTAGATTGCGGATTGTTATGTAATTTTGTAAAATTTAAAGGCACAAAGATGCACACAATGTAGGTATATACATAATAACATGATGACATACCAAAATATATGAAGTATTCAAATTAAAACATCTGTTAATAGAGAATGAAACAAATCTCTATTTAAGTTTTATTTCTTTAGTTGTATTCATAAAAATTTGGATCTGCATAAATATCTGCAGTCTGTACATATATATATAAAGTATATATATATAATACATACATATATATATATATATATATATATATATATATATATGTTATATATATATAACAAACAGCTATTTTTTACCCCTATTGTAAAACTTCATTTTCGTAATTTAAGCATAAAGAGATTAAAACCGAAACGTTTTCGAAAGGTAGAAATACCAATGGCATTTATGTATATCACACTTCTGCAATTTTATAAGAATCCTTGAATGGTGATTCGAATAATTCGAAACATCTGAAAGTCAGAGATGAAGATCGTGCTTGATAATAAGTTGTACATGGAAGCATAAAGTGTTCGAAAACCATGGAGGACTACCACACGTACAATTTATTCTTGCCATTGTCTCACGCGTGCAAGATCGCCGAAGTGCAATATTCGCGTATAGAATTCTACAGAATCCGCAGATGGCAGTTCGCTAATGTATTGCCAAGCAATCGATTACATAATCTCTATCTTGTAGATTGTAGGGGAACACGAAGTGAGTCATCTGTCGAGCGAATTACCGTTGTGTACTCATGCATGTGCAAATCGACATGTTCGTCGAAGTGTACGATTCGATCTGTGTTTCCTGCTTATTGTCAAGCGCGATATAAACATTCGACACTATTGAAAGTTTCAATCCGATTCTACTGCGTTTCGAAAATATTCCACAGGAAGCTGATTCCACGATTTCCACAACGCATAGACAAAATTGCACCTTGGTGATCGTAAAGGAATTATAATTTGATGTTTCGCGACGCTGTACCACGTGCTCGCTCACGCTGTTATTAAATGTACGTATAGCGCGAGTAATAAACTATTTTTAATACTTTTTTGTTGATATTTTAAGTCGCATTTAATTTGTCAAGATGAAATTTAATTTATATTGTTTTTTTAAATTAAAGATATCCAAATGGATTGTATAACTTTATTATTTTTATAAAAAAATAGTATTTTTTGTAAAAATAATTATATTTGTAGCAAAAGTAATTCACTATATTATTATAAATAATTATTCTAAGAATAATGCTCTTTCAAAAATGAAGATCGAGAATTTACATTTTTTGCATCATTACGTCAATCTTTTTCTTTGCTTTGTATGATTTTATGCATTGACGCGTTACCATTAAATATTATAAATTACATGCTAACATTATTATGGATCTTACTTAATCCAGTGAACGCTTTTTTTCGCTAGTAGACATAAAAATAAGTAGAAATATATTTTCGTGAAACGTTTCCAGGTAATGTTAAGATATTGTTTATTGCGGTCTTAAATAAATATCAATTACAAAATATCTTAAATGAATATGAATTACAAAACATTAATTTTTAGATAAAAAAATTATATAAGGTTACTTAATGAATTATGGAAGTTTCCGAAGGGTAATTGAAAATCGCGCATTAGATTATGAAATCTTATTCCTACTTTGCTTGGCCTTTATCCAATCAAGCATCATTTCAAAGGTTTCTATATACCATTAATTACATCTCAATGGCATAACCGGCTGTATAGACATACTCTATGTACTATTATGTCACTTGCAGTCGCCTTTAAATATAGTTCTCATGGCTAAAGTCATAGTATTAATTATACTATCGTCATCCTTGGATATTTAAAAAAAAAATCATCAAATTGTATCATATTGATCAACACGATGCAAAACAGTTAAACATGTAGCTTTAAATAGAATTCTTCTGAATTATTTACTGGCACATTAGACACATTAGAATATTATAATATCAATTTAATGTAAATATTATTTTGAATTCTTCCATATAGAACGATTATTCTTAAAAAAAAGATAAGTGTATATATTGAATTAATTTTGAAATTTAAACAAATTTATAATTATATAACTCAAATAGAATACATTTATTTCACTAATACTACTATATTATTGCAAATATAGATAAGATGAAATTTTATCATTAGGTGATGATAAAGTTAGGTCACGACGAGCAAGGTCTCGGTTTGTTGTTGCGTCACGATGCAATATCTTGATTATAAAGCACCTATATTACATGATACCTGGCCACACGACCTGCACACGTATTTTCACGTCCAGCAGAAGAGGTTTGGATCGGGGCCAAATACTGCGATCGTATGACTAATTTTCAATGGCTGACTTTTAGTACTTCAGCGGTATAATACATCTGAAATCGTGAAGCCAAGTTGACATATAATAAGTTGACATTACGTGATAAAACATCCCCTCAAACGCTTATGCAACAAACACGATGTATAGAATTCTCATTAATTACAAAATAATTATTGGATCGAGGTGAGTGTTGAATTTTCATTGGAATTTTTCGGCGAAATTTCTCCATCGGTCATGGAGAGTTCTTTAGTTACCATTTAAAATTGTTAGTGGATCTTAACGTTACATATAGTATCAGAAGAATCTTATCAGAATTACTGTAACGATCGTATTTAAAACTCGATAAGTTCTAAAAATATATCTCGTTAATACATATGGGTTTTATTTATTAACTGCCCAATTTAGTTCTTATTGGGAACAATATGTAGTCTATATATATATTTTACGCTGAAACAGTGCCTTTGAATCAGACACGGTCTATTTATACTTACATCGAGTGATTCATGGTTAATATTACATTAAAAAAAAATATGTCGAATTTTGAGGATAATAGCACGATCGAAAATTCTACTCGATTAATGATGATCTATTTATATAGTGCGATTATTGGTTGCGAGAAAGGAAAACGAGTTGATCAACTTTTCGGATGGGAATACAAACATGTGAAGGGAATTCATGCTTACTATAAAAGGATATAGGTAAACAAGTCCAGAGTACAGCCTTGCTCGGTAGGTTGATTGTAAAACGAAAAATGGAAAAACTTGACAATACCGACCCACAATTGGCACAGACGATAAATCATGCTGAAAGAATATTTCAAACCGATTTCAACGTGAAAAAAATAAATATTTTCGAAATCATAAATATCCTAACACTCTACGTAACTTAAAAACTCTATTTATTAGAAATTAAAAAATCCACAAAACAAGAAAAACTTACTAGGTTATATATGAACATAAAATAATACGAATTTTATGATGTTTCCAATATACATATTTTTTGATAAAACGTACTTTTTATTTTAGACAATCAGTGATAAGGTCGATCTCAACTTCAATCATCTTTATCTATGAATGTCTGAAGAAAGTACAGTAAGAACGTTCTCTGTCATTCTTCGCTTCGAATGTCGCGTGCCGTTTAAGTGCGCGAAAACCAAATGATTTCTCGAAAGAGCCAGAGAGGAACGTTCTAGTAGCGTCTGGGGTGTTCGTTCGATTACTTCCGTGAGAGTTCGGCTGCGCTCGGTGACAGTCACGTGGCTCTTGATACAGCCCACACAACAAATATATTTAAGTTGCTCCGGGAGCGCGCTGACAGTTTCGCTATTGACCTGAAACGAGTGTGTTCTGTAACGCGTGCATCTTGAGGATTTTCTCAAGAGAACATTTCCTTCTTCTAATGCAGAACCTTTTATTTACGAGTGAGTGATACAAGTGTAAAATAGACGGAGTAACGTCGATAGTGGTCCAATTACATAATCTGAAAGCAAAAGGAAGAGAAGACAGAAAACTAGAGTGCTACCTAGAGAAGATCGAAGAGAGAGGCTAAAGACAACTGTCGCACGTAATTGACTCGGGTAACTTTGCAAGATCTTTAAGCAAAAAGAGAAAGAAAACGAAAGTGTGTTTTTTCCAAACGTTTATTTTTTCGTTTCGCCTTTTTTGTTAACACGCCGTCGCTGTTGTTTAGTGAGCTTCTTGGCTGATCTTTTGAAAACGTATAAACAAATATATACATAAAAAAAAACTTAACCTGCAGAGCGAGCTCTTAACGGTAAAAGAGGCACGAACTTAACCTCTTAGTGTGTGAGACAAAAAATACCAGCATATTAAAAAAAAATCGCATCTCCTGAGAAAAAAGAAGGAAAAAAGGAACACCACGTATTCGAAATCAGGCACGGATCAAAGGGTCCAAAAAATGGACTCGCCTGTCATCGTGGACAAAGCATCCGAATTCGGAGAACCGATTGATTTGGATCGTCCGTTTCCCGTAAGTGGTGCCATCTTTTTTTTGCCATTCCCATCGTATATTCCGCAGTACATAATACATATGTATTTATTACAACCGGAACGAATATACGATTTCTAACGTGTTACAGTTAAGATTAATGGACGGTATACGTTACTTTTATTCGTCGATATTTCGATGTCTCGATATTACACTATAACTCGTTCGTTACTCAAACGTACACTTAAGTATCAGACAAGAATAATGTAAAGAAGTTGTGTTAATCGGCTTATGACGTTGCTCCAAGCCTGTATGTCGAATCATGCGATCTGAACGTTGATATAGTCGACTCGTGACGTTTATGCCAAGACTTTTCCAGATCGTTCTAAAGTAGTATTGCGCACCTTTTGATTTGTTTTACTTCCTTCTACATGTATAGGTTATTATCGATTTTTCGATATAATTTGCATATTTGAATTATTATATGATTCGTCTCTATTTAATATAATGAACCTTTATTTATTTATTTTTTTGCGTTTTATTGTTTTACTATCTGTATTATTTTTTTTTATTGATGAGTTTGTTGAACGGATAGTATAATCGATGTTACCCTATTCCATGGGAAATTTGGGTGTTGTCTAGTTGATAGGGAACGTGAGGAAGGTATACGCCTATCGATGTTCTCGATTCTTGCGTTTAACGTCGGTTTCGACCTTCTCTCTTGCGTTCTGCGGGATCGCGTGGAAGTTAGAAATAGAATTTGCGAGGAATGACGTAGGTTTCACCGTCTCGAAAACGTCGACTTGTCGACCCGTGGATTTCACACTTTCTCCGGACGAACAGGACGGATGAACAAATTCCTCGCTAACTTGATGTTACTATAATACAATTTATGTACTCACGTTACTGATTTCAGTCAAAATGAAATTTGGGATTCTTAAAATTACAACACTTCTTTGTTCGATTATTTAGGAGTTTCCTAAATTGACAGGAAATACAATTTTGGAACTATTTCGTAAGTGCTATGATAGTTTTATAATGACGATTTACAATTCACATATATAGGGATATATAGGTATAAATATCCATTTGCAAAACTCGGCTGAAAACTTGATGTGAAAAAATATTTATTTACTTCATAAAATCAGTATAATTCAATCATGTACAGTTAAATACAAAATATAATATAAACATTTCCATTGACTAGCTACACATAATGATATATTCCAGGTACCCCTATACATTTTTTTATAGTTTACTTGCTAAAATGAAATATAGGTTTTTTGACACCTTGACTGGAATCTTAATGTTATGTAAGATGAAATCTTCTTATGACTTTATTACACTGATTTATTAGTATATTATTTTTCTATAACTTCTAATTATTTGACTATTAGTTTGTAATACTTTTGCTATAGTTTTATCATATACATGTATTTCGTCATTTCTCTTTTACTGTCTGTTTGCTATAAGAACCATTACTCGTTTTCTATGAATTTACCGTAAATTGAAGTCTATACTTCTACTTTAAGTCTCCAGATAAATTTTTCATCGTCAAGATCTTGCAGAAAAATCATCTCACAGATTATTTTATTATATTATCATTTTCATGGTATTCCAACCGGAAGTTATCAGTGCAATGGCACTCGTACAAATATTCGATTTGACTGGCGTCTTCTTGTCTGATCAAGCTCCAAGCTGGTCCTGAATCTTTCTAACGTATTCTCCTAGAACAAGGTCCATTCCTCCAAAACATAAGCGTGTTGACGCTAATAATAAACTAACGGAGACGTTTCTCCTCCGTAGCTCTGTCTGCGACCAAAAGGAATCAGATAGAGAAGGAAAGAAGCAAGAAGAAAAAAAGACGAAAAACGTAACATAATCGCGGTCCATTCGCTGACTACGCGCTTTATTTCCTCTCGTTTATGTCCGACCAGTCGGCCGTATTAGGCTTGCCTGAATATCTTGCGGCCATAAATGGTCTTTTCTCTTGAAATTCAACTCTGATCATCGATAATGTTCATTGTTCTCCAAAGAATTTTCTCAATCAAAATAATAGCACAAAAATTAATTGTTTCAGTTTATTACACTATTGTTTGGAGTATACTGCCGATGATACTGGAAGGATCTTTGAGGTTAGAATCGAAGCGAATATTGCTTAGGAAGATTAGGAATCTTGATCTGTAAGATCTCGTGCAGTAAAAGTTCAGTTCATATATTAAAAGGTATAATAAAAGGAGAAATAACGATTATTTGGATAGCTGCATGTTGTGCTTTTTGTAACTGTAGTTTAATCATAGATTGTGGTATAAGTATTTAGTATTTTAATACTCATAGTTTGATTTCTGATCTTTGAAAAGAACAAATCTACCTTTTTGTATTCTTATAACGTTTATTTATATATTTACGAACACTAATTTTTTTTTGGTAATAAGACCTAAAAGTAATCCTAACCTAACGCTAACTACAGATTAAAGAACAGAAATGAAGGAATTTTCTTAAAAATTTCCTATTTCTATATGAAGAGTGAAATGCGTTTTATTTTTATTTTTTATTTTTCATATTTTATTTTTCTACATATCTATCGTTTTTATCGCTATTTTTATATTGTAACAATTCTGCTAATTCTAAATATCTTATATATGTAGGTTATTGCAAGATAACCCACAGTAACTATTAAAACGAAAGCAAAGTTGTAATCAGTCATTTGTAATGTTTATATTTGTCCACATTGGTCAACTGCACGAGAGCTTCGCTATATCGTTTCCACCATTAATTATACCACGTCTAATTGAGCTAATTGAAAGGAAATTGTCTTCTCAATATCATTTACGGCTTCTCGAAAAGACGATAACAGAGTATTTTTACCTGTGATCTAACCGGCTGCCCCTTTTCACGTAAAAAAGAAACCGGTTTCGATAAACATTATTTTTAATACTATCGATGATGATGCCTTGACATATGTCGCGTAGGCGTTATCCATCCATTGGAGAACGGAAGTGAAACCAGATTGGTATTCCTCTTTCACTCATCCATTATGCGACATATTTCCGGTATTTCATAAAAATCTTCGCAGTATAAGATTTCTAGGATCTTTTACATTACAAATTTTAATAATTTCTATTTCTCCAGAAGAAATAGTGTAAATTTTTTTCATATTCCGTCATTGTATTTTTGAGTTTTCATAATTTTGTATTGTTAATGATCTTAGAAACTTATTCCTTTAATTGAGCTTTTGTCTTTTACTGTTGCTGTCATCTTGGTACTTTTCAGAAACTAAACATTTTTGCTGCGAATATTCATGACTTCTATAATTAGATTTTTCCAAAATTCTAACACTCTTGTTCATTCTTTTTCAGTGCCCTTCCAGATTCGAGAATGCTTTTAATTTGTTTATTCCAAAATCGTAAAATTTTAATAGTGAATGTTGCCCAGACTTTCAAAATTTCCTCATTCTCTCCAAAGGAGAACATAATCCAATTTAATTATTTTTTCTTACTAATACAAACTGAAAATAAAAATATTTAGAAGATAGAATAATTTATCTTGCATTTTCTTCTACTTCCACTTTTTAATTATAAATCATACGAAAATAACTATTCTTTTGATTATTATTTCTCTATTACTTCTCTCGAAGAATATTTCTATGTTAGTTAAAAGCAAATGAACTGTATATTCTAAAGAATACCATGAGGAAATCAGGAAATAACTATAAATCGTGGTCTGTCGTGGGCTTGATTCAAAGAACCGTGACACAGTTCTTCGTTTATATCGAGCCGGCGCTGACATTCACCCAGTTTGCCGTTTTATGGATAACCATAGCGGCGTGAACTTTTCATTACCTCTGATTCCCTTGTGTTCCTACATATGCGTTTTGTTCATACAAAATGTGTGTAAAATTACCATTCTAGCATACTACAATGGAAAATACATTGTTTCTTAATAATTTAAAATTGTTTATAACAATATAAGAATTTTTCTTCTTAATTATAGTTAACTTCAAAAATGTATCAGAAATTATTTGATTTATGTTATAATTATTTATTATATTATGTAATAATTATTACTATAACATATATAATAATGACAATAATTATATTTATATAATATAAATGTAAGAATATAAATATAATTATATTATTTATGATATTTGTTATCTTAAAACTATTAAAATGTAAATTGTAAAATAAATATAGTGGATAGATCATTAATTTAATTAAAAATTTTATATTGACTTGTTTTAATAGATTTTTTGTTATAATTTAAGTTATTGTTAGTCAGTTACATGTAATTTACACTTACAGTGCATGAACACATACATATACACAAGGAAAACACAACAATGAAATCATGAAAAGTCGCATAAAAGGCAAGGAACGCGCGGAATGCAGCACATGGATGAATATTCAATGCGGAGTAGTTCAGTCACAGTTCCTGGAACTGCATCTCATAATAATTAACAAGTTTCATAATTTTCGGATCGGAACTGTTGCATGTATTGCATTAGTACCTTCTTTAATGATTTTTAAACATTAAAATCCTTTTCGAATACATTCTAACCCACTACAATAATAATATACTATTAAAATACAATAACAAAGGAAAGAAAAATTTAAGAATATATATGAAATATAGAGAGTTAGGTACGAATATCTTTGAAATGAAAGACAATTACAAGATTATTTGTTAAAATAGTTTAGTATTATTGTTATTATTATATATTACTTCATGTTATTAAGCTTGCTAATGTTAAAAACATTGCTCGGAAATTAACTTTCCTTAATGTAACTGGAACGGTGATTAGTATAATGGTTCTCTTAGGAAATTTCATTTAAGGCGAAATAAATTTTCAAAGGACTATTAATAGCCATTAATTGTGGTCTAACCTAATTTAGCAACTATACACACAATGATGATTTGAAGATAAAAATAAAGAAACACGAAGAAAAAAAGATGATAGCTGATTCAGATGTAGCAATTCTAAATATAATGAATTAGACAATAGTCTAGTTCTTTAATTAAATATTTCGTGTCTTCGCACTTCTAATGTTTACGCTGCGCGCGCATCTCCTATACGACGTGAGAATTCTCGAAAATTTCACAGAGTTAAACGGTTTTATGGAGGTTAATGAATTTTTTAAAGATATATAAGATTTATGTACAATTTGTCACTATTTTATTGCCCTTATACGTATAGCTAGATCTGTCTATCTTTTTTTGAATTCTGTGTTTCTAATAACAATTACACTCAATCACACACAATAAACGGAGAAAATCTGCGTATAAAGGTTAATTTATGGATTTTGCTGGTCAGAAAATATCTACAAGTTATTTTTATTCGGTTCTCCTTTTTTATTTAATTTATAATATTTAATATATAGGAATTACAGTACAGTAGATAATGAAGAAAAGAAGCAACCGAAAGAAAAGTTTAGATAGACCTAACATTTAACGGGTGTGCATGATTCATAAGCGGAATCAAGTGGTGCACCTTTAAAAGGCATCGACATACGAATGGAAGACTTTCTATATATTTTAGTCAAAGATATGCGAAGAATACTGGAAATTAATATATGAACTCGGGAAAGAGAAATGTAAGCTTAGATCCTATGACTTGAATTGCACATAAGTTCACAAGAATAAAAATGCTTTTTGTAGTATTTTCTAGTTATTATTAGAACCGAATAAAATGATACATATTAAAAGACTGCTGTTTATTAAAAAATGAATTGATTAATATTTCGGAGCACCATTTTTCCATATTAAAAAAGTCACTTCAATAAAACAAAAATTCACTCAAACTCTAAGGAAGTAGTTTGTGTAGGATGAATTGCTCGCCTGCAGGTGGCCAATCATTGCACTTTTAAAGCTTTTCGTCTAAAAAAACAAGGCGATATTAGATATATGTTTATTAAACAAAAATATTAAACAGCACTATCTGCTTCTGCTTTTGATTGATCTATATTTGTGAAACATTACTTTTTACCATTAAATTTTACTTTTTACTAGCAAATAATTGCTAAAATAGTAATGTTAGCTTTTAGTTGTGAAATTTGTATATAATGCCTATAATAGTTGTCAGTAATTTTATATTTGAAATAAAAAGTATCAAACAAAAAGATAGAAATATAAAGTCAAACAAATAATAGAAAATATTATATATTAATAATTTTTTATAATTTTCTATGATTCTTATATATTTGCGTTTAGACGTAAGTATATACTTTCTTATAGGAAGAAAAGGGAATTTTAAACGATCATTCCTATTTGCTAAGGAAGTCACGGTTTCCTTTGATCGAATTATTTTCTGTGGGTGAAACTACGAAATACAGTGTAGCAGCCACGTATGTATATACATACGCGTGTACATCATGTCGCCGCTGTATATAGTTATTCAATGACGTAAAGGTCGTAATACACGTCGTCACGAGTGGAACACCCACGCGAAATCACGCATTTCTCGAAATGGCGTCAATTATCATACTACTAATCCCCAAGTCGTAACGTTAATGGTTACTCTTCCGATATCGTAAAAAACCAATCTTCTAAGTATTTTTCTAATATTCACGTATGTAAAATATTGTAAATGTATACAACATTCTAATCTCTTTGTGCATGGCTTTTAATTTTAATGATACATCATTACGTAACTTCGTTATTATAGATCTTTTTAGTAGTTTGATACAGATTTATCAAAGCGTTGCACTTTACGCTTCATTTTTCTTTTAATACCATTTATTCGAATGTCTACCTCCTATTTGTTATATTTCTTATATTGTGTTCGGTATCAGGCTTTCTGTGACTTACAGAGAAAGAACTCGCTTTAACTCGCAAAGAAATGTAGAAACACGGCTTATTTCACAGCTTAAGCGACAGAACTCAAGTAAATAAACTTTAACTTACATCGTTATATTAGTCGATAGAGACGTCTTCTGGGGTCTTTTAAAATTTTAAAGAAAAAATTAAAAAAGAATATTCTAATAGCCATAGAAAAATGAAAACATTTCACGAATATTTAAGAAGAAAATTTGAACTTTGAATATCGAAATAGTAAGAATTCATTAAGAGCCAATGTTGCATTACTTTAACATTTCGTTCATGATTATATCACTTTTGATAATATTTCTTCTTTCGTCAAGATCCTGAAGATTTTATGAAGTTTGAGAATTACAAGTATTTATTATTCTAATACCTTAAACTACTCCGAATATTTATAATTCCTTTTAGCTTGATAAAAAGATATTTGCTTATTACTTAATATTTGCCCTTGATTTTTAATGGATCAATACATAATTAAATAAATTAAAATAAAATTCCGTACACCACATATACAGACCTCAGAAGTCGCACTTTAGACTTACTAAAGAAAACCGAAAAAAAGAACACAAATTCCTTACTTCGACTTATTACCTGTTACCAGGGGTTCCCATTTGACGACGACAATTTCGGACGACGCAGTGATATTCGTGCGCATCTGGACGATCTAGCAGCCCGCCACCCAGAATTCGCCGACCATCTGTTAGGCCCACCTTGGGGTGACATCCCCTTTCACGGCTCTTTCCGTAACCGAAATCGTGACTCTGGAAACAGAGATCGTAATAATCACCAACAAGGTTACTCTGACGAGGACGCACGAAGCCAAGCAAGCGGAAGTAGTGCTGCCAGCGGAATCAGTGCCTCCAGTTCGCACGGTGAAGCGGACATTAACCAAAATCAACAAAATAAATCCTCCAATTTCGAAGAATCTCATAGGAAAAGTCAAATTCCGCAATACGGATTACGTAATACTGTGGATATAGGTCAGCACCATCACAACATGGAAAATCTTGACAGAGGAAATCGTGGACAGCGTTCAATGTCCGCTCCTCCAGAGAATAGACAGTCTTCTAATCAACAACAACCTCAACAGCAAGAGCAACAGCCACAGCAGCAGCCACAGGGTCAGAGATACGTTTCTAGGATAGATATAACGCCACAGCATAACCAGCCTCAGCAACAGAAATCACAGCAGCAACAATCGCAGCCACAACCACAAACTCAGCAACAACAGCAGAAACCTCAGCAGCAAAGTAACGTTAGGCATATTCCAATTTTTGTTGAAGGTAGAGACGAACCTGTGCTACCAAGAAGTTTCGACGACCCGTCTTCCTTCAGAAGAGCACCTTCTCCTTTCAGAAGAGAACCTTCTCCTCCGCAGTTTCATGCACCACCACACTTTCAAAGAACATTTGGTCAGCACTTTGGTGGAAGACCCCATCAACGGCCTCCACACTTCCAGGAATCTTTCTATCAGCCACCAAGCGGCTTTGAGCATCCTCCCAGGAGACAACAGCAGACACACACTTTCCAGCAGCCTAGACAGCCTCAGCAGCAACAGTATTGCGAAAGACAGCCTCAACAACAATATTATACTGAGAGACAACCACAGCAGCAGCATTATGAGCAATCCAAGCAACAGAAGTCTCAACAGCAGGCTCCACCTCAACAGCAACAGCAACCTCAGCAACAGGAACCACCAAAACCTACCGTTCCAAAGGATCCTCTAGAAAAAGTAGCTCTTGTACAGAAGGAAGTAGACTCTCTGGCTGAACAAGTTAAACAGTATAGTGGTAACTCGAGGACAGATAAAGAATATATTTATCTAGATGAAATGCTTACTAGGGAACTGATTAAATTGGACGATATAGAGACAGAAGGTAGAGACAATGTTCGACAGGCGCGCAAGAACGCAATAAAGACTATACAGGAAACGATTAGTTTACTGGAGTCGAAGGCGCCGCTTCCATCGCAACAAGTATTGTCAGAGGAACAGGAGAAACAAGAAGTTTCTAATGTAACCGAAGAGGCTGAACAGACTGGAACACTAATCATGCATCATAAAGGAGAGGATCAGTCTCAGAATAAGGAAGCAATCCCACTGCCTCCTGCACCATCATCTCCAACGAAGAAACCTGAAGAAGCTATCGAACCTTCTACAGAAAAAATAGAGAACTCTGATACTTATCACGCTACGAGTCAACAACAGGATGCTCGGCAGGTTTCCAGCGAGCCTATTGAAACGACTCCAGCGAAGAAGCCGGAAATGACGTCTATGGAAGTTCAGCAGATTCCAGACGAAGCTATTGTAACTGAACAGAAGGAAGTAGAAAACGCTCCCGGAGAAAAGAAACAGGAAAACACTACTGAAGTAAAGGAAACAGATATTTCTGCTGAAAAGACCACTGAGAACATTCCCTCTGAGGGGAATAAGGAAGTAAATCCTCTAGAAGAAAAAAAAATAGAGAATGTTTCTGAGGATAAAAAAGTAGAAAACACTTCCAAGGAAAAGAAAACTGAGAAAACTGATAGTAAACCGCCTGGCCAAGAACAACAGCAGAAAACCGAGGAGAAAATGGAGATAGAGAGTAGTGAGGTAAAGCAGTCTCCCAGGTCAAAAAAAGGAAGGAAGACAAAAAAACAGGCTGCTCCAGTGTCTGATAAACCTATACCATTGCCAGCTCCGGAGAACACTGAGGCTAGTGCAAATTAGAATAGCTGGCAAGAAGAAATATAAAGTGTCACGATTCTAATTGGACCAAAGGACGCATCTCGCAAGTTATTCTGTTGGTTGTCGCCAGAGCAGAATATCATTATTTTGGAGAACAAGCGAAGAGAAGCCTTTTTTTATGGTCGTTATTTCTTCTCTGTTTTGCGATCATTTTTGGTGCCAGATCGATAGGGACGTCGTGGATCGACGTGAAAATCGCACAATCGTCAGCATGGAAACCACGCCGGCCGGAAACGTTCTTTTGTTGTGTTTCGTTGCTCCTTCGTTCAAGTGGTTGCAGTCAGGTTCAAACAGGAGAAGAGTATATATGTTCAGATAACCTTATAACATATAGAATCGTACAACGAATATCCAGCACAAAAAGGCTGTCACGCTGTTGCGTTGCATTTGGACGAAACTGTCCCTCCTGATTTCTACTCTTCACCCGTGCTGATTTCATGGGAAGTCATATGGGAAAGAACATAGAATACTCAAGGAATTGTATTACACGTTTGATAATGTTCAGTGCAAAGTTTGATTGCACTCGAAGAAATTGAAATATCGGTCTCCTTTTAGGAACAATTCTTTTCTCTGTTTTTATTATTACTATTTCTTCATTTTTAAATTAGTCACGTTATTTATTAAATATATTTTTTCTTTTATTGAGACGTTGATTGACTAGTTAATTGGTTAGATAATGACTGAATAAAAGCAAAGGAATGAAAAAGCATTTTTTAGGAACCGATATTTAGTGTTTTATATATTATCGAGACTGGCATGTAGTCAGTATTGATAATAAGATTAGTGGGAGAAATTTGACACGATTATGAAAATGTTTAAACGTGTTGTATAATGAAAATGATAACGATTATCCACAAGGAAACGCGTTGAGGATGTCGGAGTCGAACGTTCAAGAATGGAACGCGTCCGTTTCTTACTATTAGTATTACAGCGCACGGCCTGAAGCATGATAAAACTAACTTTATTATTATTATTATTATTTCTATTTATAATTTATTGTGCGTCTGCTGAACGATTCGAGCACGATTTTCGTGCCCCTAATATAGTAGGTTATTAAAAGAGGATGGTTCAGGAATTTATAGATTCTTAATAACGAAGAGAATGAACAAAAAAATTATACAGCTTCACATAGTTGTGATTTCTTAAATATCTCTGTAAGCTTTTTCCTTGATATACTAAGGAGGAAGAACACTAGTTTAATATGAAATATAGAAGTGATTGACTAATTTTATAGTATTTATAAGATAACAAAATTATTTTTACTATGCAACATTTTCACTCCAAGCACATATAATTCATAACATAGTTATCTATGCTGTATAAAAATCGAATTACATACAGTTTAGCTTGAAACAATCAATTTCTAGGTAAATCAATTAAGTTCTTTTTTACTTGATTTACTGTGTAGTATGAAATCTGTGAATTTCTGAGCCACTTTATTTCAATCCCATGTGCAAATCTGTTGTCACGAAACCATTGTGTGTGATATACGAACCATGTATGTATATATTAAGATCGTATGTGTTCGTTTTATGAAAAATGATGTATCCCGTTCACAGTTACCTTAAATCATTGTTCGATTTTTAACAATATTAAGAAACTTGATTCTTATCTCTTGAAAAAAAGAAAAATTGTCGATAACAATAATGTATAAAATACATTATTCTATGGTTCCTTGTTCAGGGTGATACTCATCATTATTCTTCCTTTTTTGTTTCTTCTCATTTTTTTTCTTCTTTTTTTTTTTTGTTTCTGTATGATATTTACGTACATATGTATCTGTAGAAATCACTTGCTCTCAAGCAGAAATTTTGTATTTTTTTCTGACGTGTGAGAAGTGCGCACACACACGCGCGCGTGTGTGATCTGTGGTGTGTGATGTGTGGTGCGTGTGTGGTAAGAAAGAATAAATGTATTATACAAAAGAAAGATATGTGAGAAGGAGTGGATGAATAAATGATCTAACTATCAGTAGAACATGAGTATAAGTGCGGCGAAAATGTAACTATTTTATGAACAAACGCATTCGATTGAAAATACAATCTGCTCGTTTGAATCATATATTGATCCTAACCTAATCAGATCATATTAAATCATATTAAAAAGTCCCCGTCTCCTGTGTTGATAACCAAGTTCCTCTGCGTCCATTAATTACGTCATTTGTGTAGTCCATTTTTTTAAAGTGGTATAAGTCTAATTTTGACTTGTAAATTATACCATAAGCTTCATGATAGACTGATGTGTTCTCATGTTATATTTTAATGGTATATAGTTAGACATATTAGTATCTCCAAAAATTATTAAAGATACATTGCTTAAAAAAAAATTGCATAAATGGTTTTAGATTTAATGTATACATGTATAATAGATTATTACAAGCAATTACAAGTAAAAAATACTTAATAGCTAATACTTACTATCTACAGTAGTACTTACTATAAGTAAGAATATCATTGATAACATTAACTTTTGTATTGCAAATGCAATTTTTATAACTTTGCTTTTAGAAATATTTAAATATGTATCATGTATCTCAGTACAAGAAAAAATGGACTTCTACCATTAAAAAAAGAAAGAAAAACCAGTTTTTCTATAAAAGTTTGTATAAAACGATTTTAGAAAATTTTTTATTACAATACGAATAAATCATTTAGTTATCAAACAAAATATTTAATATTGTAATAATTAAATACAAACGAAATAATAGAATTAATGAGAAAAATTAGAAATATAATGAACAAAAACTAAAATGTAAATGTAGGTTGACAATATTGATTTGTAAAATGATTTTGCTAAAAGTTTTGCAAGAGAACTGGTAAATATCGAATTCGGAACAGAGTTTGGCTTGTGCCCAATGTAATAAACCGAAGCAAAAATTTCACTACGTAAAAGATCATTTTCGAAAAATTTTGGGAATACTTGAAATGCTTTTAATCCTATTTTTGCTACTATATGGGGGCAAAGATAAAATGTTCACTTGGACTACCAAATCGACGACAAAGAAATTCTAAATTGAAGAATCCGTATTGTCTCTTACATAAAAAGAAGTCATTTACCATCTGTATATGTGCATATTCACAAAACTCATATAAAAATGACGATGTGTCTGAAAAATGTGAATATATATGCTCAACCTAAACAAAGGTAAAAAATTATTTAAAATGAGATATTTTTTTCGAAGAACGCAGCTTTTGTAGCGAAAGTTCTGGTACCAACGACCTGCTAACAACAACATCCACTACATGTATACGCTTTTTCATTGCCAAATTCCTGAGAATTGTTTGAAGTTGTAAAATTTCCTTAAAATATTGCAACCATAAGCAAAATATTAGCCGCAAGCTTAAAAGGGAAATTGTTCAGGAAAAATTGGTACATAATACTTTTTATAATTGCAAGAATCATAAAAGAAATAATAAGGGAAGTTATAAAAAATGAGACAGCTTTTTTACTACTCAGGAAATTTAAAATTATAGATTAGGTTATTTTTCATTTGTTAAGAAATGGCGCAGATGGATTTTCAAATTTGTCGCTTTATTAAATCCATGTTTAAGTATGAAGTGAATAAAAAATAACGATCACTTTAATGATTTCCTCTTATTTTTATTAAAATTCTTCAGTACACTTAAAAAGATAATATAAAATAATATATAGAAAGACTCGGTATATACTTTAAATCATTTTTTATTTTTAATAGAATGAAGTATTCAATACTATATAAAAAGAGCATGAATTACAAATAGCAAAAAATTACCAATTTTCATAAAGCTGCATACAAATATAAATTTTAAAAAACATTGTTCATATCAATTTCTTACAATTATACAATTAAGTTTATTTGACTTAAAAATATCAAGCCGTTTTAATTAATTATTCATGACAATTTTTAAATAATAAGAATTTAAAGAAGAAAAAATATTTAAAGATAGATTACACTGTTAAACAAACTGGACGGAAAGAAGAACAAATGGTTTCTTCGTTAGTAACCGAACGTGGTTGAAATCTTGGCACGATAGATGCGTACATGTCATCTAAAAATAGCAGGCCTGCTTAGACTTTGAGAAAAGAAAGTTTTTGCGCCGCGACACAGACCACCTTCGGGAAATCCCCGTGAGGATGTCAGTAAGCGTCTTTACTGACATCTAGTCTGGATCGGTGAGTTCACTTTGGCATTTAAACCAAAAAGATAATATTCTTAGAATAAGCAGAAAGAATTGTAACAAGCTACTAAAACAAATTCCAATCTAGAATGAATCACTATCCTATATAGAAAGTTCAAACATTTTTAAACATCGAGAGATCGATTAATATGTATAATATTGAGAATTAATGAATTTAAATATCGACAGCAAGCTATAAATCTAATTGAAGTCCATGTATTTATTTACTCAACAACTTTGTTTGTGGTGAAATTAATAAAGGAAGAGTTCGCTATATGAACAAATAATTTGTTGTTCTTGAAGATTAATTTGTTTTTTAGCAAAAGCGTGAATATCTGTTATCAAATCTGTCAAACTGAGATTGTTATAAAATTATTTACTATGAAAGTAGATGTAATGCAACAATAATTTTTAATGACACGCATTAATACAATCACAATCTTGGCTTTAAACTTACAGCTTACTATAATTATGTATTATTTATTTTATGTGTAAGTGTACTTTGCGAGGAATGCTTCTATTTAAATGACAGTATTCCGTTATCAAAATCGCAGGTGACGATGCTGGTTATAAGTATTGTTTGTAAAAATTATACAGAAAGTGTTTTTAGCAATGAAACTATACGTGAATCATTGCGAAGCGTTTCTCTAAAGTTTCTAACTATCCCATTTAAAATTGATTGCGTCTTGTTGCTGGTTCTCTTTTGTGCATTTTCAGCTCCAAATCATCGTGATTATCTTCAAAGCATACAGGACAATATAGATCGCCGTGACAACCTAAACACCGCTGTAAATCTTTAGTTTGTTCACACATTACGCAGCTAGGTTTTTCATCTTCGTCATCAGTATGTTTTGCCTCCTGTTTGTTAAATTTTAATCAGAACACTGTATGTACATATTTATCCATAAAAATCAGTTTCACATACCTCGAGTTCCATTTCTTCCAATTCATCCTCTTCTAAGTCTTTCTCATATTTTTTCTCCAATTCTGCTTCTGCCAAAGCTTTCCCAATTAATTTCTTTGTTACGTGTTTCTCATCATCATTGTCATCATTAGCTGAATGCTAAAACAACAGAAATTTGCTTATACTATTGTTCATCGTACAAACTTATTGCTTATTATTGATTTTATACTTCTATAGGTTTTTCACTAATGCCTTGTAGTGATCTTAGCCTCGCTTGAATTTCGCTAACCGAATCGCTGCCCGAGGATAGTTCCAATTGATTCAAATATTCCTGTATTAAATCGTCTGTTTTCTGTTGGTCTGTTCTGGTATCTACTTGCTGCATCTACAAAGAATAATACATTTGTTTCGATTATACTTAGAACACAATAATTTTATGGTATTCTTTTATTACATATTAACGTACATTTATTCTGTGCTGCCTAACATCTGGGTCTTCATCCTTTAGCAATGCTAATCTCCGTTTTATCTCATCTACACTTAAAGCTGTAGTTTTGTCTTCCTCCTTCAATTTTCTTAATCTTTCAACTATCTCTTGATCAGCTGGTTCTAACCCAGTTTTAAATCTATCCCAATGATTTGTATGTTTGTACATTACAATAGGAGGCTTCACAGGGTTCTCCAACAAGTCCAGTCTATATGAATCAAGCATATTACATTATTTTACTTATAATTATTCACAAAAGTATTTGAATACTTGCAGAAATTTATAAATATATATATTATACATCTTATACATATTGGTTATTATATATTTAATTATATATGTTTGACCAATATAATCATGACAGTAATGTCTTGTTACAATTATAATGGAATTTTAAAATGTTTTATCAAACATATGTAATATATACATAAAAGTTTTCTATGGTAACTGTAATTACAAATATTTTCATGCTTATCTTTGAAGAATATATTACTTTTTTGTAATGTCCACTGGAGCCATTGGTTCTTCGTGGCCATTCATTTCGATATTATTATTAAAGCTTGAGGTACTTGTAAAATTATATTTATTAAAGCAACGTCCACAGACCTTTTTCACCCCTTTATCTGGAATATTACATTTATATTTGAGGCACTTACTGCAACATGAAAAACCACAGCCGGGGCAAGCAACCTAAGTAATATCAGAACAATGAAACATAATGGAAAGAAAAGTTAAAAGCTATTCTAATTTCTGATAATCAGATTAAACTAACTAAAAAAGCTATGTGCAAGAAATGATGTGATGATATGGTACAACTTAACCTATAAATTGCAAGCGATTCTATTAATAAAAATGATAACTTACTTCTCTTGTAAAGAAGGAAAATTTCGTTTGACAAATATTACAAGACATACTGAATCTATTTTTCAAACTTTAATACGTTGTCATCACAAATGTGACAGAAAATTATTCAACATATTTTATCTTTGAAAATTTCTGACGTACAAACGTTCGAGTTAACAGGAATCGATTACAGTACCAAATTCGAAACTGGATAAGAGAAAGAGAATATATGCTTCATTTTAAACAAAATTATTGTCAAATATTTTATCTCAATTAATTACATATCATATTGTTAAACAATAAAAGTAATAGATAAAGAAATAAGTTTTTGAAATAATGAACATAGGAAAAGAAATTTTTATTTCAGAAATATCTGATGTCACTATCTTACAGTTCTTCAAGTTGTATCATGCTAATGCCTAACTTCAATCATATTAAATGAATGAAAACCACCAAAGTGTTTAAATCTACATTTCACTATTGTTCTTAAGGTTAAACTTTTGGGAACCAAAAATTATTGACATTATTTCTGCAGCCTTGGAATACTTGACGTACAGAATTCGAGAATACTTATAACAATATATAACTAATGTATTATACTGAGTACATTGTTTATCATCATTTTCATTTTCTTTTCCATGTTCTAATTTTGTTTCATTTTTAACGATTAACTATTGTTTAACTGACTTTGATCGATATTATAAGCTGCAATTATTATTTAAAGGCAGCAAATACAATAATCTGTCCACTAGGCTTAGTTAGTCGATAAGTTAGTTCTCTGCAAAATAAATTATTGTTCTAAATCAACAGCTCTTACCGCTTTTCCTTTTCCATTTTAGTTAACGATACCTAAACTAATTATTAAACGATATCTTTTAAAATAGTGTTATACTATTACTTATATTATTATTATATAGTTAATAACTATCCTTTTTCAGACATATGATAGGTAAAACTTAACAACTTTCCTTGAAAATAAGAAGAAAATGACCTTATCTTTTATAATGTAAGTGATTTCTAGTTCCTTTAAAACTTTTTAATTAATTCAGCTGCGTTTTCCTCTCTGTACAAGAAAAGAAAAAGATTTATAAGTATTCCCAACTTTAATTAATGAATTTGTTAACAAATCTGATGACATAATACAGATAATTTGCATCTTTAAAGCTGCCGTCGATTATAACAACTAACATTATTGCAACACAATTAATGGCAATATGTTTGTGCATAACGTTTATGAGATATTTGTTTGTTAATTACTGGAAAATTAGAAAAGCTAGTAATCGCGAAAATATTGTAGAATCGCAATACTCTTGTTACTGGTGTATTATAAAAAGATCTTCATAAACGTTCAATAAAAGTTAATCAAGTGATTAATTAATTAACAGCCTGCACAGTATTTCTAAAATTACCGATACCAATCCTTTAATGAAGAGTGTCGTACGAGGGACTATAACGCAACCTATTATACCTGTTTAAGATTAGATTAGTTGTAAGTTTGAATAATTCATCTGTCCTAGTCCTACACTGCCTATCTCTCCTACTATCGTTCATTTCATCTATCCTCGTCACACATTGATGCTTTCCTTATTCCACTCGGGCCTTACTCTGTCCTTGTCGCAGAATGATGCTTTTCTTGTCTACGAACGTCTAATATATCGCCATCTACTGCTGGATACACCAAGTTACGGTTCCTACCGCTCGTGCTAGATGGCAGCACATAGATTGGTGTAGCAAGGAAAGCATCAGTGCAAGAACAGAGTAGGGCGTGAGTGGAACAAGGAAGACATCAATGTGCGACAAGGACAGATGATGGAAACAACAATAGAAAGAAAGATGGACAGTTTGCAACAAAGACAGACGATACAGACGATAGTAGAAAGAACGAGTGACAGTGTGCGACAAGGACGGACGATATGAACGACAATAGAAGAGATAAATAGTGTGAGACTAGGGCAGATGAATTGTTCAAACTTACAACTAATTTAAGGCTATTTTTTAAGAGTTGGTAGTTCTAGAAATGCTGAGCAGACTATTAAATAATTAATCACTTGATTAACTTTCATTGAACGTGTATTAAAGTCTTTTTATAATATACATACTATATAAAAGTTAAAATTTAATAATATTTTCGCGACTATTAATCTATCTTACCTAACTAATGTTATAAGCGTGTAATACAATATATTTGTTAACTGATCCTTATAAACTATTTATATAAACTTTAATTTATTCTTTTACATTTAATTTCTACATGGTAATATAATACCAACAATGTATTTTATAAAATATTTATTGTATGTATGTATATGTATAACATTTATTTTGTATATAAAATATATACAAGTGTATAACGTATATGAAACAAAATATATGAAACAATATGCGGGACGTTTTTCGTTTTCTTGTCTTTGACGAGAAATTCGTATAATTTGATGAAAATTTGATGAAACAGAATAAATTATTATTTTAAATAAGCAGCGCTAACTGTTTCCCCCTTCCCATTATGGTTAATGATCTTTGAACTAATTGTTACAAATTTTCTTTTAAAATAGTATTATATTATTATTTATACTGTTATTATATAATTATTTATTACCAATTTTTAAGATGTTTCAAATGAAACTTATCAGCTCTTCTTTAAGACTTTAAAATAAGATGATTATCTTTTATAATGTAAGTAACTTTTAGTTTGTCTAAAATTTGTTAAATTCATCTTTATTTTTATTTCAAGATAACAAGAAGATTTATAGCTATTCGTAACTTCAATTGAAGAATTACTTAATAAAATTCATGATGATACAAAAAGCTACTTTTATTTTTAAAGGTGTTACCAGTAATGTATAACTAATTGAGTTGGAATAGGACGCACTTAGAGGAAATAGAGAGACTATTCTTGGAATACTTTTTGGTTAAACATTTGGCCTTTAACATTTGGTAATTAGCTTGGATAATTACTACTTAAGAAAATTAGCAGAAAGGATTATTAAGGTCAAAGGCAATAAGAAGGTAAAGGACTTTCCGCAATTATTTAACATATATCAATTATTTAATTATTATAATTATCAAATATGTAGTATATACATAAAACTTTATTTCTGCATTGTTCCCAAGAATGGCGTTCGTATCGTCTGACCACGTCTCACCATCCTTATCGCATATTTCACCCCCTTTGCCTAAGTGGTGTATATATATATGTCGGAAAGGGAAGAACACCGGAACACCTAGAACTTGGGATAGTCCAGCAACAGTGTACTCCAGGGTATACTATAACTGTAGTCAAACGATGGCAGTTAGCTAATCCGATTGTAATCGTTCGAGACTGGTGATAGTGAGCTTTGGCTCGGGGCGACAGCCCGTCGCCCAACGTAGCCGCGGTCGACGGGACGGGCGCTTTGTCTAGCAAAGGTATAGAGCGATAGTATGACCCCCATTACAGAAAGTACCGGGCAGTAAAACATTCCAACGAGTCCCTCAGACAATGAATACCCAAGGTTGAGGCACTTGCACGACACGAGTACCGCTAGCCCGAGGACCCGCCATAAAACCTGGGTATATATATATATATATATATGTCGGAGATGAAAGGACAACAGAGCCTTCCCTTTGGAATTTTGGGAAAATCCCTTTAATCTAGATTCTACCATAGCCGTCATTAGGCAATTGTCGTCATTCAATCCGATTGTATTTGTTCGAGATTTGTGATAATGAGCTTGGACTCCAGGCGACAACCAGTCGCCTGTCACGTAAAATTAAGGCTTAGGTTTTAAAGACACGAAGGTTGAGCCGTAGCACAACTTTATATTTCTTTTCTATCGAACTTTATTAAATAATACAACTTTATAAGCATAGTTTACGCGACTGATCTGAGAGATGTTGACTGATGAGAGTTTGTAATTTCAGTCCCGAGATGTTCTCGGATTATTACGGAGGAAAGCTCGGTGTGGGTATGCCCTTTCCCGTTAGGTAAATACCCGCTTTTCCCTCGTAATTTGTACGAACGTATAATGAACCTAAGGACTATTTCAAGGACCGTCCATAAACCAATAACACTTACAGAGTTAATAAACTAAAAGTTTAAGTTTATGGTGGGTCCTTAAGGTTATTGACGTCACACTTCCCGCTAGCAAATTTTCCCTCAAGGGCGGCTAGCATCCTTCTCTAATCGTCTCCCTCTAATATGGACGCTACATAGCGTCTTTACGCTCAGTGAACATTCTACGTTTTAACAAAGAGTTGGTTTAATAATACTTGTACCGTAGACAAGCAAGTTGAGTACAACTTGGGCTTTGGGAAAAGCGCATTTTGTTATCCCGCTGACCGCGGATTCGTTATTGAACCTAGGATCATTGTCATTAGCATCTCGAGTATCTAATTACCACGGTTACTTGTTAAATTCTGAAATAATCATATTTGCGCTAGTCAAGTTTTTATATGTGACTTTAGATTTCGTAAACTTTAATATTAGACAAAAATAGAACCTTTAGAATAGGTACAGCGAGTTTCTCCTCATTCTTTTATTTCTATTCTTCTTTACCAATCTTTTTTACAAAATATTAACTTCAAATTTTCTTTTTATCTCATTTTGGATTTAAAACATACCACTTTTTTTAAAAACTGCCACTCTGTATTTTTTCAGCGCCACTATATCGAATACATTCGTATCTTGTAACCTGTTACCTCGCGAACGCCACCTCACTACGTCGTAGTCGTGTGAATGTGATCGAACGAATCGAACGCATCGAACCCGTGGTGGAAAGTAGATACACCACAATTGTTTCTTTTTCTATCTACTATCTCTATGTTGCGATTGTCAATGTAAACTTTTCCACGTTTTCTTCACTTACGAAATCTCCGATTCACTGGAAACACAAATTCGGTCATAAATATAAATAGATAATGAAACTATAAATTCAGTTGTAAATGTAAATGGTGACTAAAGTGTTAATGATCGATCAACGATCGATCTATCAAATGATTCTGACACGATCTATTCACAGTGAACAACGAAGAACCGTGACAAGATCAATTATTATTTCTCTCTACCTTATCATCTCGACTTAGTGAGTCATAATTGTGGTAATGACATTTGTGTCACACGCGGCATACACTCTACATTTCACCTGCTAAACGCTTTCTCAAGGTCCCCGTATTTATATGTATGCATCTTGAGACAACTTCATTTAATGCGCCTACACATCATCGATGGTTGTACATTTTTTCATTTAGTTTCTTAGAGAATATCTCGTTCACTAGATTCAATTCGATCGCATCACAGCTTTATTTACACTGGACTGGACCATTTTCATTCGCCTTATCCCTCTCCCAACGATACACGTAAGTGTCCCTACACGATTTTCCATTTCTCACGCATTAATTTCAATCTCGTTCTTATTATGCGTAACACGACCCGCTGTTTAATCTTCTGAACTCTTTTTTGATTATTATGCGCGTCGTAGAATTGCATATAGCTGTTCTTTATCGTCTCGTGATCGTTATCTACTTGGTAATAATAGGTTAGTTTGACATCGCGTTCGAAGTGTGTAGATACGTAAGATACGCGTAGTAATAAAATATTTTTTCTCGAGCGAATGCAACTTTCACCGACATTGTCACTGTAATTCTTGTACGTTATTCAAAAGTTTAATTTATTTTGTGATTTGTATTTTTGACTGTAATATTTTTTGTATATGGATTTTTGGTATTTTAAGCCTATGTATGTGTAATGTAAATTTGTTTTATTGTATAGGATGCTATCGTCTCATTAATGAAATAGAAGGATTTAGAGCTGTGTTTAACATTCAAGGTTAATTAAGATATTGGACAAAATCAGAATATTGTTAAAATGATGGACATTGATCCACCACAGTTTGTGTCTAAAGATGATGAAGTTCAATATTGGATGGAACTTGCTCACCAGATACATAGAAGGTAAATTATTTTTACATTTCTGTGTATTAAAAATGCACTGTATTATTATATATTCATTGAAAACTATAGAATAAAATTATATATGTATGTATGTATATATGTATTATATATGATGAGTTGTTCAGAAGATACATTTAAAACTCCATGAATTTAAAAGTATAAAAAAGTGATGGTTACAAATATCGTTTTTTACAATTTACCTTACAATTCACTATTATTTATGTTACTTTTAGAACAAATAAATTTATGAAGATCAATAATTTGTTTTTTAAAAGTTAAACAGTTATTAAGAAATTAATAAACAATAAATTAGTTTGACTTCTCAGAGACTCGTATGCTTCTTCACAAATGCTTCTTCATAAATATTAATTTTATAAAAAAATTAGTCTCGTAGTTAGTCTTTGGTCAATACGTTTAATAAATCTTATTGTAATATTACAGGAAAGAGGATATAGAAAGAGAGTTGGAGGAATTTCAAGAAAATTCACAGCTCTTAGAGAAAGAACTGGAAGCATCCTTAGAACAAGCAGAAAAGAATAACAGGGAATTACGACAACGAAACACAAGACTAGCCACTGAAGTTGAACAATTAAGAACAAGATTAGATCAACAAACAGCAGACTGTGCAATGTTTCAAGGGAAAGCTCAGGACTTACAGACTCAACATGACCATTTATTAAAATACATAAGGGAATTAGAACAAAAAAATGACGACTTGGAAAGAGCTCATAGGTATTTGAAAATTAGATTGTTATTTTTACATCTGCTAAGTAAATGTAGAATATTTAATATAATATGTATTCTACTCATCTTAATTTTGTAGAATAAATAGGGTAACAGAGGAGGAGATCGAAGCCAAACTTAATTCTGCCATTGAAAAGAATGCTTTGTTAGAATCAGAACTTGACGAAAAGGAAGCTCTGAAAGTTATAGTACAGAGATTAATGGATGAAATTAGAGGTCGAATAACTAATTTATTCGGATAATTGATGATTAAATCGTTTCTAATAATTCATTCATTACAGATTTAAAACAGGAAATTCAAGTTCAAGAAAGGCATCAACCAGACAATGATAAGTCAGCTGATAGAGTTCGTAATCATGTTGATAGTAATAAACTTCAAGTCGAATTGGAAACACATATGTCGCCTAGTAGCCCAATAGTACCACAATCTATACCTCCAAATAATACAGCAACTTCGCCATTAAAAAGTAAGATCCATAATACTCTTCGTAAAACTAAGCGCATGTTTTGCTTTGGGCCTAAAAGCTGATCCTTATCATTATTAAGGATAATAATCAGCAAAAATAGTACTTATCTCTAACACGTTAAATGGATAACAGACAAAAAATTTTAATCTAATTAACTTTTTAATGTAATGTATATTTTTTGTAACCACTTGACATTTTTTTCTTTTATGATAACTGAATTTGCTTATTTATCGGTATTTAAGGTTGACTAAACAAAAGATTGGTCTAACATTTGTGCTTGATTAATATATCTTTATATGCTTTAATTAATTTCATCTTTCTGTATATATATCTATATATATGATATTGTTATCAATGAAATAAAAATTATTTTAACAAACTTGTTCTTTATTTTAGTTTTTAAATATTATACTTCAAATACATACTTTTTTTTGTACTGAATTATCATAGTATAGTATCTTTACTTCTTATTTTGATATCTTATCAGTGAGTGTCTGTAGTAATTTGTATCTTTTTTCCTGTTTGCAATTAGTTGGAAACAGAGTTGTAGGTGGTGTAACTGGAAACAACAACAATAATAATAATAATAATAATAATGTGAATTCGCCACTGGCACCATGCACAAGAATATTAGCAATGAATATGATTGGTGACCTTATGAGAAAAGTTGGTGTAAGTATAGTCATTATTTTTTATATATATATATTACAGTGCTTTTGTTTCAAAAGCGTTTTTGATGTACAAGAATAGCTTAAAGCATGGCTTGTGTATCTTTGAGTTTTAAACATTATATTTTAGTTGCCGTAAATATTGTGTTTTGCACTGGCAACTGTTTTAATTTGTATGGTTTATTTCCCTTTTGATTTTGTCTAAGCACCAGATTTATTTTATATGAAATACTTATAAGATTTTTTAATCATCAGTTGATGATACTGGTAGTGTGATGTAGCTGGTGTTTTGGTAGCTTGACAGGTGGATCTGCATGGACTGTAGAAGGGTAAAGTGCACTTGTCCGGGTGGGAAAAAAACAATTTCCACTACACCTACTGATTTACCATCCGTCCAGGTTCACATACCTACTCATTGTATACGGCAACAACCTAGATCAACCAAGTGCTGATCAAGTTTTGTGTGTACAGGTCTTTATTTGATTTCTTTTGCTTTCTATTATGTTTTTTCTGTACACATCACACACGGTTCCTTGCTTCCTGCTTTAATTGTCTCCCATGTAACTAGTATCACCAACTCTAAAAAGCCCTTAATATTTTGAATAAGGGTAAATAACGATATTTTTAAGAAGAATGATAATATTTCATTTAACAACAAATGTTTGATCATTTAGGCGTTGGAGAATAAGTTAAATACATGTCAAAATCCATCTCGAGAGGATCAAGCCGTTCGTGATCTTTACAGGTAACATTAGAACAATATTATAATTTTAAAACGTCATTGTTTTTATAATGTTATGCACTGCGTGTATTCAAAGCAAGAAATATCATGTATCAAACATCCGAGAATGAATGTTGAAAAAAATTAATAAGTGTTTTGTACGAATATTTTCTTTAATGAGGGGATTTAAAATGATATTGTTTAAAATGATACATGATAGTCGTACTAAATCAACTGTACTTATTATTAGCTTTATGTCTACTTTTAGTTACGTAGTGCTTCTTGTGAACATTTAATTTACGAATTTATAGATAATGATAGCTTTTCATGATCCCAATTCTGTAGCTTTTTAGTTGTTATAAATGTTCAAATTATTAAGAAGACTGCATCACACTTCGAACAGCTCGTTTTATTGCTTATGCTACTAATTAAAATGGAGCATCTTGTTGTTTTATGTCTGTATGTGTAAATCGTTCTGTATGTCTAGTTGTTAGTAATATCCTCAGATAAAGCGATCAAAATTAATGAATATGATATTAGAAAGTAAGCTAAATTTCAAGAGCTTTCATATTAATTTCATTTCCTTTAATATCATTTAATAATTCTTTCTGATTCCATAACTCAACATTATCGTTTATTATATGTTAATTTAAATGTATGTCTAATATAACAGGCTTACAATTAACTGTCTAGCTTTCCTTTGTGATTTAAAAAGTACAATATACTTTTATTGTAATCTGTTGAGATCTTAATAATCAGATTAAAAAAAAAAGCTTCAAGTAATTTTAGAGTATTTTAAAGTACATGTAATGTATTTGTAAAATACATTAAGTCAATTTAAAGTATGCTTCTTTATTTAATCCTGTATTTTTTTATAACAAATTATGAAAAATTTTAACATGGTTATTAAGATCTTTAATCAAATTAATGTCTATTTCAAATAGTTCCACATACGTACTAAATGTATGTAGAATATTTGTATGATATGTAAGACCAATAGAAGCACTTACTATTGTATACATACATGTTATAGATATACCAAAAATAATTTTTAAAGACCAAGATTTTCGAATTAATTGCATTACAGAATTTAGCTTCCAAAATTAAAGTCTATCTTTGTAAATTGAAATGAATGTGAGTTTTAGTAATGATCTTCTATTTTTAATTTTTTCATACATTATAAAATAAACGTAATTTAAGTATCCCTGATATTATTAAGTTCTTTCAAAAAAAATCTTTTCAAAAGCTACTAGATTTTAATAGAAGTAATTACTGAATTTTATATATCACCAACATGGAAATAAGTTAAAAAACTTAAATATTCCATAGTATATATATAGTTGTATATAGTAACTGTATATACTTCTTAAAAGTAACGATTTGTGCAATGAAATTAAAACATTTTTGTAGATTATAAGACGAACTGATGTAAAGTGTGTAACATCAATTATAATGACTAATTTGTTACTAAAATATCTTGTTTCTGAAAAAGTGTTAGTAAAAAATTGTGTGATATGTAAAAAATTCATGGCTCTAAAATCTACTAAAATTTTAATGTTGAATTGGAATAATACTCTTTGAAAATTCAGCTTTTAAATTGATGTCTATAGTTTATTCTTGTAATGTAAAACAAAGAAATATCAATTAACAAACTTTTTTGCATTCATAACATGTTGCCCTGCATGATATTTATGTATCATTTTCTTGTATTTCTTGTCAGTAATGTTCACAAATTGTATACAATAAAATTGACCAGAATATTTTTTATACCAAACTGCTTACATTATATTAAATCTGCACAATATAGAACTTACATCTCGTCTTTGTTTCATTCAAGTTATGTATTAACATCAAATATTTAATGTAAATAAGACACATCTTGAACACACATTTTGAAAAAAAGAAAGCGAGCCTCATTGAATTATTATTCAAGGTACCTTTCATACGCATGTTGTACAGTTTATGCACTATTCATAAACGGCATTCTATTCATATGCAGCATTTCTCAATCATTTGCTCCGCTTCTTCTCTCACCATTAGTTGTGTATAATTTAATTTATTAAACAAAATAATCAAAGAATGTTAGGTAAGACATAAGCAATTTAAAACAAAAAAGAAACATTTCTGAAGTATCTAAGTATTATATTGCATGAAATACTTTTAGAATAAGATTGGGAAATGCTGGTTTAAATAAACATATTTGTTTATTACACTTAAATGTTTATAAACAATGTTTCCAACCGTAAAGAGATAACGAAAGCATATTGGATTTTTTGTAATTAGGACTAGACGGCAAGTTCGAGGTTTTGCCTCTGGCAACAGCAACCACATTCGATTATAAACAACGGATAATATTACAATAATAAATTTATGCATTATATTCGTATGACTACTAATTCGTGTTATTTTAATTAAAAAAAATCTCACTCATTAATTTATTACAAATTTCTATAAGATACAAAGAAAACTATTTAATTTAATTATTTAATTGCCTTTTACATGAAGTTTGCAATTTTTGAGGATTACTTGTCTCTTTTTCATCACGGTTCAGAAGTATACTTGGTAATATTTTATGGAGGAAATTCGTAAATAAACATTCGAGATTGTAAGTATTAATATCATAATTTAATAAAATTCATCATTGTGATAAGTGATAATTCTAGATAATTATTACCATTACATTGTGTAGATATTCACAAATAATATTAAGGGAGAACACCAGTTATCTTTCAGATAAAATTTTGCAATTTGGAAAAGATTTTTATCAAAAGATTATTATATCGTAAAATTTATATTTGTTTCTTTATTACTTCACAAACAGACTATAAGAAATTTTAGTTTGAAAAATTCTTTTTGTCAGAATTACTAACATTTCATTGTAACAGTAACCAGAAAAAACTACCTATTCTGTATATTGTGTATTTTTAGAAGATCCATTATTTTTGTTATTATGTATTTTATATTATTATGTTTACATATTCGTATCTTGCCAATGCCTTCAACTTATGTTTGAATATGTGTTTTTTATGAAAATATTTAAATTTTCCAATTATGCAACTTTCTTAAATGTAATCTGTTTCTTATCATAAAAATAATGTTCTAGTTATTGAAAAAAGAAGTATATTTATAAAATTTTATCTGAAAAATAACTAGCAATCAAATTTTGCCTAAGTATCTTCCTTTAAATAAACAATTTGTGAGCTCCAGTTTTGAATGTATAGTTTCTAGCACAATTAAAACTTCAGCTATGTTAGAAATGATATTGTAACACTAGTGCAAAATTTAGCTTTTATGGAAGTTAGATATTTATATATATATATATATTTAGGTACTTATATACATATGTCTATTTTTTAATAACAAAAAGATATCCTCTTATGTCGTAAAATAATTCAATTTTATACTTTAAAATGTGTAAAAGCTATTTAATTATTTATTTCTGTATAATTATGTGCTTTAAGCCACTGTATAATTATAAATAGCTTCAAGTTCTGAGATATTTGTATGAAGTAGAATCATACTAATACAACTAAAAATTTAACGCATTCGATTATATTATCGGGTGAATCGAAAATTATTAATTTGTAGGTTTCGCTTAATATATAAAATAAAAATTGAGAAATGGAATATTATATTCAAATACAACAAATATTACCAATTTGCGCTAATTGACTGGGAACTGAATTTTCGAATGAGAAATTGTAACAAATTACGCAATATTTGTAATATAAATTTGTAAAAGTATAAAATGAAATATTTGTAAAATAAAAATATTGTAAACTATCTCTCAATTGATGTAGGATTAATGTTCCTAGAACCTAATCTATCTTAAGTAACAGTGCATATTTCTTAACAAGATAAAAAAAGGTAAGTTAGTATTATTTTGAAGATTTATTTATGAAACGTTTATCTTTACACGAACAATGAATAGTTGACTGATTGAAATACCTTATGTAATTTTCATACAACCAGAGTTCTAGAATGGTAAACACTACATTGAATTCCTACAAAGAAACTGCCTTACTCTCTAATGCATATTTCACTAAGTATTTTATCAATAATGATAATGATGACGAATATAATAAAACTGTAATGAGAAACTAAACATTTTCGATCTTACTCAATCTTAAGAGTACTTTTAGAAGAATTAACAATTTCACTTGTCTTTTATCACGATCATTTACCTTCCGGTTTAGACTTTTTTTATCGCTCTTTTTATAAGTATTCTTACATTGTAAAGTGCAAAATGACAAAAAAGATGTGAATGAAATTAAAAGATTTGTAGCTGATAACTTCTCGAAGAAATAACATACTTTCTACGTTTGTACAGTAATACCAAAGGATGAGAACTACCTACATATCAAAAACGGATTATACCAATCTTTGTATCTAGTTTTCCAGAAATCTGAAGTTTAGATACATACTATAAAGGATGATCATGTCATAACTTGTACACTGTTATGGAGTACAACATAATATGTAGTTTGGAATGAAAATGTTTCATTCACAACTGTTACGAATGATAATAATAATAGTAGTAAATGGTATGTATGGGAATTACATATTGTTTAAGCACGCTCGCCGCGAATTCGTCGAGCCAGCTGAATATCCTTGGGCATGATTGTAACACGTTTCGCGTGGATAGCGCACAAATTTGTGTCTTCAAATAAACCAACCAAGTATGCTTCCGATGCTTCCTGTAAAGCTCCAATTGCAGCACTTTGAAAACGTAGATCAGTTTTGAAATCCTGTGCAATTTCACGAACCAATCTTTGGAAAGGTAATTTTCTGATCAACAATTCAGTCGATTTTTGATATCTTCTGATTTCTCGAAGAGCTACTGTACCAGGTCTAAAAATTATAGTTTATTATATACATATATTACATATAGTATTTATATATGTGCTCAAAATATTATCTAATATGTACCTGTATCGATGTGGTTTTTTTACTCCACCAGTAGATGGTGCGCTCTTACGTGCTGCCTTTGTGGCTAATTGTTTACGAGGAGCTTTACCTCCTGTTGATTTACGAGCCGTCTGCTTGGTACGTGCCATTGTTTACTCTGAAACAGTACAACCTTGTTTAATAAAAATTTCTTTTAAATGGAAATTTTGAAAATACTGTTTTAATCGTATAATCTTTCCAAAACAAAAAGTTGTAATTGATCATATATAAGTATGAGAAAAATAATTTCAACGCTCCAATTCCCATAGTTCAGATTGTAATGCAATATAGGGAATTCTGTTAATTCTTATGTTTTTTGATACAAAACAATTGATTGTTTACAAGTTCATTTTGACATATGTAATGACGAAATATTGAGTAACGAAAAAATATTCGCAATACTCAAAGATAACACCTGGTGCTATTAAATTTCAAATACATATAAAAATTCAAACATCAGAAAAATATCACTAAATACTATTATATAGACCTTACAAACCTTAGTTTGTGATCTTACAGACCTTAATAATATAGATTCAAACTTTTTCCTTAACATTGTGATAACACAAAACACCTTTTCTGAGACTACTAGAGAGCAATTATATTATAAATTAAAATATTAAAATAGATACTAAACAAGTCACTAGAATGCATCAGAATCTACAAATTATCAATTCACATATGTTATAAAATAACTAAAAAGTAGCACCTGCAGGTGTCTATGGGAACTGGAGGGTTAAAGGGTACGCTTGATAATAACTGAAGTAAACTATAACTTTTCGGAGTGGGACTTAAAAGGATGGTGGGGTGGAAAGGGTGGGGGTACGTTCCGTTGCTGTTCGTGCGGAGGAACCGCGCACCGAGGAACGCTGCGCATTGCGCAATGCACAAACTTTCGTTCTTCTTGCACCGACGCGATTGAAACCCATGCTAATCAGAAAAATGTATCATCTTAACAATCAACTGTTTCCCTAATCTCCTATTCATCTTCATGGTAAACATTATCACAGTCTATGAAATAAAACGAGACGAATGACACTGGTGAACTCGAGGCGAGTTGAAAGCGTCGCTTGTAAGAAAGGCTCGTGAAACGATTCCCTCCACGGAACGTCAATTGCAAAATGGAGGCAATACGACAGTACGTCGCGTTCGGAGGTAATAACTCGAGTTTCCCAGCACTTTTCACACCTTTTTAAAACACGTTGTTACGTCCATACACTCCTCGATACCGGTAATCACACACGATCATAAATAAAATGGATTTTCGACAGATTTACATACCAACTAAGGGAAAAATTCTACGAGAAGCGAGAGCTAGCACTATCCGTTTCCTTGTACTTCGATGGCAGTGGACGCTCTCCCAAGTCACGACTCCCTTGTCCCTACCCCCTAGAAATTAAATTGCGAGAGGCACGTAAGCCCGCGGTGCACTGCATCCAATCGGATGTCGGATAGCAGCTGAGCTTCATAGTGTAACTCATGCGATTGGTTCAGCCTCCTACGCCTAGAGTGCGAACCGTGAAGAACCCTGTCAATTGTAATATACATGATACTACTCACAGCAGCAACCTCGTTTTTACGAATAATAATTGTCATCCTATTCTTTGTACAAATTAAGTAAATCAATATGTTTTATGTTTTAGGGAAAAATTTGCATGAGCATTGTAGAGTATTAAGAGGTGTTATCCTTGTAACAGATTGCAAAAACCGAGTTGAAATTTATAGAGCTGGGCACAGAGTCGTTTCGCGACTTTTGTCATGTAATTCTAGCTACAATGAAATCAGTCATTTCGTGGAAACCTCCAGAAAGATATGGAAAATCTGTAGAGGATATGTATAAGGACACGTTATCTTGATATTAGACTAGTTATCAAGATAGTAATTTTTTTATTGCTCTTCCAAATGCATGTTCCTGGAATGGACGTTGTGTGATTATTCTGGCCATTGGAAGCTTCTTCTACGTTTTCTGTTCGGAAAAAATAGACGCCATTGTGTGTCTAAACGTAAATAATGTTCGAACAATGTCGAGTGATATCGAGCGATATAGAGCGATGTCGAGCTGGCGAAATTATTGAATTTTGGCGCTTTTGTCAATTGAACTTAACGGCGGAAATTGAACTGTACTAAAGTCAATTATATTAATAAGTTTCTTGATTTTTTGTGGTATTGTGACCTGAATTACACTTCCATTGTACCAAAAATATTTTGTAAATATAAACACAATATCAGATATTAATTGTTATTAATGATATACATCGATGAATTTCTGATGTCTTTTGCATTTTCCATTGTACGTTTATAAAACATATGTTATACTAATATTCGTTTCAAAAAACAATAAAATACTGATATAAATATAAAATGATATTTACATTGATGACGTAATCCTTATAATTACCGATCGTACCAATGTCATGTATTCGATAATTGATAACAATAGCAATAAAGATTTACGTTTACGAATTTTTTGTGAAACAAATTTGTTTAAAAAATACTTTTTTGACAAATAATTGTAGTTATAGATTTTGATTCTAATCGGGAAAATATATTTAAAAAATGATTTCATTTCGTCAGGAAAACAATTAAAGTTAAGTTTATTAAAAAATTTTATAGATCATTTACATTAATTTAGTGTTATGAATTGCGTTTTTTTATTACTATCATTATAATTATTAAAATAATAACCTAATTAATAATGACATGTAATTTTATGGTGATAGATTTGTTAATTTATAAAAATGAGGTATATACGTGCAAATCAATTTTGATAACCTAATCATGTAAATACAATTAACAACATGTAGATAACATGACACTTCTCATACATAATCCAATAGCACTTGACTTTTCTTCGTGAAATGTTACTACATATATTTACTTGCACATAATAACTATATTATATATTATAAATTTAATTTAATTTATGATCTAACTTAACATCAATATAGAAAATTGTATATAGAAAGTGTATTAACCACGAAGTAAATACGGTAGCGAATATAACTGACTTTTTCTATAAAATATCAAATCTACATATTGTTATACTGCTTATGTATCGCGTACGTTACTTATTGTTATATATAATAATAAAATATGAATTATGCAAAGTACTATTACTATTTGTTATGAGCTACATACTCCGCTTTGTGCCTTCCGTATATCGTTTATATTTAAATGATATATGTTTTCGGCTAAACTATTTGATATGATGATGGTTACATATCCTTAATCTCTGCATATCAGAGCTTATAGAACTTGGCAGTGTAATTACTTATAATTATTATAATGGCTTATAAGAAAGAAACTAAGCTACAATGAATTTGATTTTAAGAACATTCAAATATGAAAACAATATGAATTTGAAAAAAGAAAGACATTAAAGAATCTGAAATATGAACAATTTAAGCGCGTTCACCGCGAATTCGTCTGGCCAACTGAATATCTTTAGGCATTATCGTAACGCGTTTAGCATGAATTGCACATAAGTTTGTGTCTTCAAACAATCCAACTAAATATGCTTCAGAAGCTTCTTGCAATGCTCCAATTGCAGCACTCTGGAATCGCAAATCTGTCTTGAAATCCTGTGCAATTTCACGAACTAAACGTTGAAATGGTAATTTTCTGATCAATAGCTCAGTCGATTTCTGGTATCTTCTGATTTCTCTGAGAGCTACAGTACCAGGCCTAGTAAATAAAATGCATAATTAGAATTATAATCCATTGTTAATTATGGCATTACAAGTGAAAATTTCAGAGAACATTTTTTACCTGTAACGATGTGGTTTTTTTACACCTCCCGTAGATGGTGCACTTTTACGTGCAGCTTTAGTTGCAAGTTGTTTCCTGGGAGCTTTACCTCCTGTTGACTTACGTGCAGTTTGCTTGGTACGCGCCATTGCTCACCTTGAAGTAATGCAAAACTAATTAGTATTCATTATAAATCATGAGTAAAAAATAAAAAATAATAAAATAAATTACAAATCTGCTGGAAAAAAGATTAACGTGTAATTCTCTTTTATAAAAATACCAAATCCCTTTTAATTACTATAAGTTAGCTTGAAAATATATCAAATTGTATTACAAAATCAAGTTTTCAAAAAGAATGAGTTAATAAAAATAAATTAAGATCCGGTTTCCCTCCAAAAGCAGACACAATAAACAAAATGGCGACAAGCGTGCATGTAGCATTGATATGTAATATATAAGAAATTTGTATACCATGAACTGCTATAACCTTTCTTACAACAAAAAGAATTACTTATAAACAATGCATATAAACGAAAAAATGAATATTTAATTTATTATGTTTATTCAATGACAAAACCAAAGAAATGTACCTGCTATTCAATCGGTTTATTATACAGGACCTCCACCAAACTCCTTCGTTCTACGGGTATTAGACTTATGTGTCGGTTAATGCTTTTTCAGAAACGTAGTTTGGTTTTGTAAAAGATAGGCGGCAGCACTGTATTCAGATACACAGGATTGGCTGTTATTTCGTAACACCGTTCGCGATTTGTCAGCATCTGACGAATAAACGTATTTGTTATGGAATTTATAACTTCATAATTATTTTAATAGCATTATACGATAATTTTAAGTATCTTCAATGTATAATATCATAATGTATGAATCATATATTTTTCAGAAACATATGTATCCATATATGTATATGTGAAACACATATGTACTTACGTGCGTCATGTTCTGCGCATACATATAGGTACTTACATGACATACATGTCTATATTTACCTATTTGCAACTTAGTGCATTGATCCATATGAATACATACATATGCACTATTTATTTTGTTAGCACATGTTTATATGTATGCATAAGTATAATCTTTGCAAGATATCATCTATCATGGAAGGAAATGACCTTAACTTTATCTTGGATGAAATTGTACCCTAGATTTTTTACGTTAGAAATCAATGAAGTCAAATAAATGTAATTAATTATTGTTACCGTTATTTGATATTAGATGAAGAGTAAAAAAATTATTATTTGTAGTAGTTACAAATAATTTCGATGGTACACTTATGGGATTATATTAAAACAAAATTTACATAAGGTGAAATTTTATTCATGATAACCTTTAAGGGTTAGTATTTCACAACGTAATATAATATTTAATAAAGAAAGTTCCAAAATATATGTTATAAGTAGATATATATGAACATATGGATTTCTTGAACATGTTGACTCTGGCGATTATAATTTATATATATTAATAATATAATTACATTTAATATTCTGTAATAAATGAAATAAGATGACTACACTATCTAAAAATGAGATTAATTATATATAGATGGTAACTACATATTTAGGCATATTTTTAAATAATGAAGTAATACAAACTAAACTTTGTTAAAATTAGAAAATGATAAATTAAAAAGTTCAATAATTATTTAATATGTAATTGTTTTTGTATTTATTTACTGTTAATAATAGAAATAATAGTTTGCTAACATCATGGTACAGAAGTTATCAATATATTTTATTTTCAAATGATCAATTTTATTGATGTACAATATTCTTCTTTATAGTTCACTACCTAATAATAGCATAAGAAGCAATAATAAACATTTGTTCTACAAATTACGCCAGTAGATAATCATTATCTTTATATCTTCGTCAAAATTAATGTTATTCATATAAATATATGCATTATATATATATATATATTTATATATACACACACATACATATATGTATAAACTTTCAGTCATCAAGAAAATATTAGAACAAAATTTATTTACTAACATTCTAACTACAGCTATATTGTTAATTTAAATATGTTATTTAAAATTGTATTGCCAAAAATACGTGTCGTCAATATCAACTTCTTATTTCTTTTTTTTTTTTGTCATTTGCACACAAATGATGCTTCACTTTTTTTTCTTCATCATTCAATTTGTACTGACATTTATTAGAATTCGCCTACAACCGTTAATGACAACGAAAACTTACTGCATTTTATTTCTTTACATTTCAAGTAGTCTTTCTTTCGGTATGCGACCAGATATGAAACCTTATTCAATCATCGTGCAGATGCTAGTATATTATTGGTTTGTGAATAATTGCATTGCGGTTTTGGCAGGACACGAACATCAAAAATGCAAGCCCATATTACTTTTGTACTTCTATAAAAAATCTTCACGTGGAATGTGAAAATTATATTCTACTTTACGAAGTCTTGTTAATACTATAAATAGAAACAATAATTACAATTTGTCCAACATTTTTTGTTACCTTCTACATAAATGAAACATAGTCTTATTGTAAAATTTCAGAATTTAAACTTATATATATAAATTAAAAAAATTGATTTTGTCATAAAAAATAGAATACGTGAACAATCTTCAGTAATTGCAAGCTTGAATTTTGATATAAAAAAGAAGATTACTTGAAAATACGATTAAATATATATACAATTTTTATATGGAAATACTAATACTTATAGAACATATCAGAATTATATACGACAATCACATAAATATTTCATTGTTTCCTTTCGTTGGGTTCTTTTCTTCAATCGCAAAAAGAAAGAAAAGAAAAGGTGATATGAATAACCGATCCAGCAACTTCACATTTTTGTATTAACCGCTGCACATAATAAATGCAATTTTAATGCATAATAAAAAGTATCGATAAATATACAAAATACTTTGTTCTTTAGTAACTACAAGGTACTGCCTGACATTCTAAACGACATATAAGATCTATAACACCAACCACTTCTTTCATAATTAATAATTAAATACCAAATATCGTTAACTGTAATGATATAATGTTTACCATTCGACTCGATTGCGGAAAACGGTTATGCAATTGTTTGTTAATTAAAAGTTCAGTATTCTTTTGCTTTTAACTCGAATAATTACATGAAATCAATTTAAATGTAAAACAATTGTAGATTAACATTGTAATAAAAGATAAAACATTTTAGATCTCACTGATATTAAATTTGTAAATGAAATCATAAATTTCCATAATTAACGTTTCACCTCTCAAGTCGAATAGAAAAGTTTATTTATAAAAATTGTTATAATACGAAACACTATATATTAACATTTTGTTGTACGAGATGCTTGGTATACGACAATAATACTATACAGTCATCTTAAAATAATATTTTTCTGGTTGCTTTTATACTTCGATTAATTGATAGTGTATGTGTTTGTTTTTCTTTTCTTATTGGCAGCACCTTTGACTAACGTCGATTTAATGTAATTGAAATATTGCAATAATTTGTACAGAAACGGGCACTACCTCATTTTTTAATACTTCGTATTTTAAGTTTTCTTATTTATTATATAAAAAATTTATTATTACTAAATATTTGTTCTTGATACTCTATTAAAATAAGTATTCATAATTAAATGAATACTTTATTATTATTTATGTAGAAATATTATACATTACATAGTTACACACATTTAAATTGTTTAATAAAACTGTATACTACACATTTGTCTTTACTCCATTTAAAAATGAGGTATTCATTAAATAAAATAATTGTTTTCAAAATTTACTAGTTAGAAGAATAAATGAAAATTGTATCGATATAAGTCTACTATGATTATGAATAAATTTATAAATGTTTAAACAGTATTATTTTTCATCTTTCATGGACACATTTACAGATTTTATGTGTTAAATATTTATTTATTTAAAAACGTTATTTAAATTGTTTTCCTTTATGTACCATAGAATTTTGCCCGCCTCTGCTAAATGTTGCAAAATTTTGCACACCTTGATTAAGATAACTCTTCAATACATATAACTTTTGAATTTATAGAAAAATTAGCAATGATATGAGTTTAGCCTATACAAATTCACAATCATTGTATAAAAATGCACATACAGAAGTAACCACAACCAGAACAATCGTAGATATCCATGAATTTTTTTATAATCTATCGTTATTATCTTGCAAATGCTGTTTCAATTATGTCTACTATATCCTTTTTGTGAGGGTGACCATTATCAATGGTTTACAGAGGCATTGTTTCTCAATATTACATTTGTTTGATTTAAAATAATGTTCTGTACAAATAATAGCATAAGAAAAATCGAACCATAAAAAATTGTACATAAAATATTTTCTACATTCTTCAAAGATTATCATCCAAATAATTATGGTCATTAGAATATAATATTCCATCCTTTTATAGAAATGAATTTTCATGTACAATTTTTATAAAGTTAACAGCAGCTTCTTTCCTATAATATACTATTCAGTATATTGTAATGTTATGATTGCAATAGATTTTGTAATACTGCTATAATGTGTTGCAGATTAAAATATGACGAAAACGTAAAACCCCAGAATTCTGTTACAAACTTTTACAGTTATATTTGCATTTCGATAATCGGTATTAATATTTCATTCTTATGAGATTATGAAATAAATATGTTACAATAAACGTATTACACTATACTTTTAATAATTGTGGTCACCCCACAAAATGTTTATTGTACGAGCGGCGTATTCATTTTTCCCTTAAATATTAAAAAGTTATATATCTCCTTTGCTGCTTTCCAGTTCTATATTTTAAGAAAATGGATCAATCGTGTTTCAGAAAATATCTTCTCGTTCGTACAACAGTTTCAGTAAAATATTTATTATCGCAATATAGATACATGCTTCATTATAGCACGAATATACTTTTTTTTCATCTATGTTAAATGTTTCTAAATTTGTTTCTTTGCACTGTAAGAGAACAACGTCTATATACGACAAGCTAGCTTAGTAATAAACATTTCCTCTCCTTCCGCAATATTTCAAATTATTTATTACTGCGCTTTAGGCTACATGCAAATATTATTGTGCCGGAAGACGGTGTTGTAATATTGCAAAAATATTAAAATATTTTAACGGACATATTTCTACACAATCCTGCATACCTAAGGGGGCGGAAATCGAGTTAACTACCAACAAACCTTGAGAATAAAGTTATACATAATTTAACTGAATTTAATTGCCATACTATGTAATTTCAACTTAAAGTATTAAGGTACATTTCAGTGAATAATGTCAATTGCAAATTAAAAATAACAGCTTCATCAATTCATTACTGCATACACGAAAAATAAATCCTGTTATTATATTTTATTTTTGTTTTCTTGTGTTTATCTAACTTCAAAGGTGTGTTTTTTAACTTGCCACTAACATTATTCATTATAAATTAACAAATTAGTGTTACTAGTTATACAAGCTTTAGACATTGAAGCTTTAACAAGAGATAGAGGAATAAATAATATCAGCGTTTGAATCTCCGTCACATCAGAAATGCAGAATTATTCATAGAAATTAGAAACATTAACAGATCACATTTGTTTCTCGCAAAACGTAACTTTATTACTTTCATAAATCTGTTGAAAATGGCACTGTTTACAGATTGTACCTTGTGCACTTTACTAACTGTTCTTCTCATTTTATTATTTGTTTTTGTATAGTTCCTTTATTTTCATCGATACTTGAATTTAAATATAAAACAGACAATTAACTGTTGAGTAATAAATAACCAATGATTCTTTTATTTTTTCTGTGGTATAGTAAGAGCTCGTGACGCAATTTTGTTAACATTATTTTGACACAAGGCATGAAATATTGTAATATGAGGATGCAAATGACTGACACATTTTCTTCAAAGGAATGAATAGGTAGTAATCGTTACAAAAATCTTATTAAAAATGATTAGCTCAATTTTTGCGCCGTGACACTTTTTTCCACTAATGTACTATTATAACTTTTCAATGTTCAGTCACTAGCAAAAATTGTAATATTATTTTCATTTAGTAATTGACAGCAAAGACTAAAATATGCATAATAATTTTAAAATGCAGAGTAGATAGAAAGAGAACACATGTCAAAATAATGCAAAATGAAATGACTCCTGTTTGTCATTGAAACATCTTCACGATTCTTACATAATTTGAGAATACAACATCGCTTCGATCAGAATGATTTCAAAAGTTTTATGGGCTTGCTGTATCTTATGCTCGAATGTGCAAGTTTCTTTCTTCTTAATTGTCAATACCTTTAATAATTGGATCATAAATAATGCATGTCGAGGATTCGTCAATGAGTGCGTCAATGAGCACAGTTGAAAGTTTTACAGCCTTCTCTCTTCTTTTTTTGTTTTTGTATGTAAAATATTTATATCTTCATAAATACCGACATACCGAACGATAAGATCTAAGTAGAGAAATTGTTATTACATAATCACAGTTGTACAGCCATTTGCTACCTCGTATTTGATACAAAAATGCTTAGATATCAGTACTGTAGAACTCGATTTCTTTTCCTTTTATGTGTATGTGTGTCTGTGTGTTGTTCAGATTCATGTTAATTTCAGTCTGATCAAAAATATTTGCATATTGTGTATCATAAAATGAAAAAAAGAAATTCTACCATTTAATTAGGAGAAAGTTGCCAATTAAAAGCCTACACAATCAAAATACACACGAGTTTACAATCTAAGCAGTTTTGCAGTATTATATTAACTGATAATAATATAAATATTTTAAAGAGCATACATTTCCATAATAATCGTAATAACACCAGACACGGTAAAATTGTATTATTATTAACAATGTGTCCACATTTGCAGAATGAAGAAAATAAAACAATGTGAGAGAAGATAGATTTAAACAGTAGCTAAAAGACGAATACGAAATATATAGTGGTAAATAGTAGTAAATAGTAATTGAATGAGAAAAAGAATGTATCCACTATTAGTTTGTTCTTTCTTTGTCAAAATATTGAGCAGTTATTTTTGCAAACAAGAACACATTCTACGATTGATAGAAATCAATTTTAGTTTTAGTCAGAGTACTCTTGATTTATCGGAATTCATACTGCTATTATCTAAATAACAAATGCATTAGTCATATATCAAAATTACAAGTGATTAAAGGTAATACAGGTTTATAGCAAGTATCTTTAGTTATAAATTGTAATATAAATGTTCAGCAAATTTGTTCTTTTTTTGTTTAGATATTATATATTACTATTTTACGTAATTCATTATTGTACAATAATCTAATGATTATGTGTATGTTTTGCCGCCTGGAGTGTGCAGATAATTCTTTCTCAACATTAGGGAACCATCATCTGCCTATTCTTTGATCACGAATACTTCCCTTTTTAAAAAGAAAATGAAACAACTGGCAATCTCTGTAACGTTCAACTAGTGCATAAACAAGCGGTCACAATATGGCTCTTCTGGCTCTAGTAATGTTTAACACAAGAGAAGAATCATTCGCACAAAACAGAGCATGTAACGTTTTGTATTTGTATTATTGTAACTTGTCAAAAATATATTGTTCAATTTGATCTGCCCTATTGTTGGTTTTCTTTGTGCAGTGTTAGATGAAGACCAACTATATTATTAATATTTTAGTAATTACCATTAACTTTATAAAGATTCATTTATACAAATATAGTTTTTTGACATTTAAGAGATTCAATATATTAAACATATATTTCAATTATAGTAAGAAAAAAATTATTACACATTTATAAGTATATAAAGACAATGTGTCAGTATCTAGAAGAATCTCTATCTCATAACGAGTTACATATTGTATACCAAAAATATGAAGAAAAATGATCATTAAAACCAACAATTGGGGCAGTGTATTATATAAATATTCAACTGTATGCTTTTTCTTTAGTACACGATATTAACTAATTTTTTTATTTGTTAATCTCCTATTAACCTATTTTGTAGCTAAATTTGTTGCTTTCACAATAATTTATGCTCTTAATAATTAATATTTTAATTGTGTTATTGTTATAAGTAAAATAGTATATATACATATATACATACATACATACATACATACATACATATATGTATATATATACATATATATATATATCATAATTGTTTATAATATTTAATATTATATCATTCAGGAATATCTTTCCTAGGTTTTCATATGACTTGCCACAATCATAATGCACCTCATTATTATATAAAATAAAAGAAAAAAGAATTAAAAATAAAAAAAACTTGCTATTCCATATGATCTTGATTATGTTACTCTATTTTTTTGCTTAAACTCTTATTTGATTTCAAAGCATGAGATAATTGATCTTCAATAGCTACTATTATATTTAACTATATAACTCATTGGAGGGAACATCATAATTATGAGAAGTCGATGAAATAAGCATTCTTTATAAGTACAGTTTTCAATGGCAAACTAGTACCTTAATTGGTTAATCTCCTACTATTTCTATAAGATGATAGTGTGTGAACATTTCTTTTTTTTTATGAAAGCAAAAATAACAATAATAACAGTTATAAAAAATATTGACGACTTAAAAAGGAATCGTATTTAAGAATAGTATTTTCAAGATAAAATATATTCTAAGAATGCGAAGAGATAAACACCTCGTTTTCTTTTTATCATACCTGCTGTGATTGTAGTACTTATAAAGAATGCATTTAAAAACACAATTGAAAAATGCATTGTTATAGTGCTAAATTGATTAAATTCTAAATAGTACTTTGAAAATTATATCATGATATATACGATCTCGCGGGAGAAATTAAAATATTCATCTATTCATCATACTTGATGAAATATAATACATAGTTGGTATTTATAACAATATCATCCTCACTTTATGTTGACATTTTCTTTGTTACACACTTTGTTTTTTACCATTTCCATTCCATTTCATTTCTTTCTTTACAAACATAATCCTTTGATGGATCGTTTATACCATGATACGCAAAATTGTATGTTTTTAGTAACATCTATTATATTTTAATATTAATAATTTGTAATAAAAACGGACCTAATAAAAACATTTATTTCTTTTTTGGCCTCACTTTTTGATACTAAACTATGAAGATAATTGAAGAAAGGAGAAACAACAATCAGCTTCATTGTCGAGTTATTAAATATTTAAATAATTAAGTAAAGTTTGTTATAATACCCTCTTTTTTTCTGTTTCAATGAAATTTGTGTACTTTTTTATACCTTGTATTCTCATTTGGTAATATTGTGTTTGTTTTAAACAAGATTCATGACTTATATGAAAAAGCTCTAATAATCCGCAAAAATATACGTCCTTTGAAAAAAAGTCGATTTGTGCAGGGTATTATACATTTAAAATAATTTTAATTATATCGTAAATATTAAATAATAGTCTTTAAAATTGGTTATAGTAATGTTTTATGTCTATCAGGAAAAAATTTGATAATGTTGTCCTATCTATACTATTCATTTATACTTTAGGCAATATTTTACCTTCTTTCTTTCTTTACCATGAATGTATAGTCGCTTTATAATGTAATGATTACCAGCTACATATTCAAAATGAAAATGTTTTATAGAGCCGGTGTACAAAACGCAGTATTCACGCGTTTCATTGAAAAAAGTTAGTTGGCATGCTTTTTCAGTTGCATGTCACTTATATCGAGCTGTAATACGTATGTCACATAATTATCGCTGGTATCATAAATATAAGTTACTCCTTCATCTTTTGATTAAATTGAAAAATCCTAAATATTCATAATATTTCTTACACCTAAAAATGTAAAAACTTATAACACAAAAATTGAGTTTAATTAATTTAGTAATGTACTTTTGTCGCAAAATTACGTTTCTTCATTACTATCACACACTACTTAATTTCAATAGTAAGTATATAACGTATTCATATACATATATATGTATATATATATATTCATTTATATTATATATATATTTATATTATATATAATATATAATATAATATATATAATATATATAATATATATATAATATATATAATATATATATTATATATTATATATATATATTTATATTATATATATATTCATATATATATTTATGTATATTAAGCATACTTAAAGTTTAAAATGTAACATACTACATACCATATACAGAAGAGAAGCATAATGAAACATATACAAATGACTACCTACTAATTGATATATTATCAACTATTAAGAGAGGAAAAAAGAAAAGAGAATAAAGAAATCGTATTGGTATAAAAATCTTAACTACCAACTATCACTGTTTTTCGATGTATCCAAAGTATAAAAACATTTTTTTAATGAATTATAATTTAAGTATATTTTATAGAAATTATAAAAGATGAAAAACAAAAAAATATATGTGTACATAAATATCTAAGAAAAACAAAGTGAATAATGTCAAGAACATTGTAAGTTTGAAATAATACATATACCTTTCTTTTAACAATGAAATTGTTAAATGTATTATTTTCTTACATACTTTTCTTTTACGAATTCCAATTCGTTTTTTGTTATAAATATGAGCAATTTTATTATTTTGTATAAAAATCTAGAAATCATATATATATATATATTCCTTATATAATACAGGTATCGATACTACCTTTTCAACCAAGGATATAAAATTTGTTAATACTTGTATTATTACCATCAGTACGGGTCAATTGAAAAATCCTATTTAAATATATATCTTTAAATACAATAGAAATATCATCTCTTGTGACATACGTTTAACAGCTCAACAATTGAGTGAAATTATTCTATAACTATTATATTGTGGGACATTAATCTTTTGTTGCGTTTAATTATGGTATTACAATTTTTTAAACAAATATATACTTTAGAGGTCCCAAAATTTTGTCCATCATTTATGATTATATTGTTTTTCTTTTCCTTCGCGTTACATTGTTTGTGTAACTGGCACACATGCGTGTTATTAAATGCTAACTATTTAGCTAGCACCCTGCTAGTAAATGTATCTTGTATTATATATTAATTAGTTTTCCATTCCAAGATCATTAATATGTGTCCTTAATATAAAGGATGTGATATCTGAATCTTGATGAATAGCTATATAGTAGCATGATGGTTGACACAAAGATGTATGACAAATACAGACTACGGAAACGAAGTCTTATCACATCCATATTCACTTTGGCGACAGTCAAATTATATATTTGAATAAATTTGTTCATCGTTTGTTTTGTTTCTTTTTTCTATTGCGGTTGTACATGTATCGCAATACAAATTCTTTTAATTGTTCATTTTATATACCATCGCATTTAAAGTACCGGGAATTTACGTTGAAAATCCTAGTACTACTCACATTAGAATTATGAGGATATTTGTCTTGGTTATTAAGAAAGAATGGAGATTATAACAACGGGTGTTCTAACAAAATATTCGGACCTAACTTGTGGAGACAACCGGAGTCTGGCAGTACGGGCACTCTCGTTGATTTGGAGCGCACGTCGAGCAGACCACGTAGTGGTTACAGGGTGAGAGGGTAACAGTGCGATTTTGTTCTTCACAAACCATGCACTTTGTTGCCGTTTCTCTGTACAGCACCTGGAACGGCAACAACTGAGCTACCTATAGTGTTTCCATTAATCAGATCGATCGCAAATAGATTAGACTTTACAATTCTATCAAAGATAATCTTGATTGCCAATTGGAACGTGTTTAATTGATAATAGAAGAAAATTCTGTTTGATGAAGATGAGGTAGCTGTAGAATCTAATTCTTTCGCATCCTCTTCAGATAAATTAATCATTATTCGCGAAACGCTTGATATACCAGCTATTCAAGCTGGCATGACAACTTTGTTTTACCTTTTCTACTTCTTCGAGATCCGAACGAAGCTGTGATTGAATTGATTTTAATGCAGCTATCGATAATGATCTGAGCTCACTTGTTCTTCTCAATGTGTGAAGGTATGGTCCACCACCAGACGCTTCATTTTCTACCCTTAATGCTTTCACTTGTAACAAGGCCTGTTAACAATTTTTATATCGCCAACTTTATATATTTTACAGAAAAAACGAATATAACTACTATTTACCTCATCTCTCTGCTGTTCAGCGATACTTGCTTTTCTTTTAGCCTCCTCACTTTCTAATTGCCATGCGGCGCAAGCAGCTCTAGCTTGATTAATACGTTCATCCCACGTTGCTAGTTGCGCACGACTTGACGTCAATTCCTCCCTGAGCCTTTGTACCTAAGACAAATTAATGCAAACGACATGTCTCCTTTAAACTTTATTTTAGTTCATCAACAATAATGTTGAAATAAAAATTGGGGGAGTTCTAACCTCAGATAAAGATCCTGTGTTACTCGGACTAATGGAAAATGCATTAACCAATGGAGATGCTGGGAGAGGTTGAGTACGAGATGGAGACATTCCTTGATTTGTAAAATCAAATAAGCTACTATTAAATCCGCTAAGCTTAGAAGCTGAACTGCTAAGCTGTGAAATATGATTGCTAAATGGGTCTGATACTTGATTCATAAATGGCATAGTCTGAAATCAATGGAACAAAATAAAATATTAAAATAGTGCCAAGACATTCTTTTCTGCAACAGACGAAAGAACAGAATAAAATACTTCATTTACCGATTCTATTGAATCCTGGTGAGAAAATCTAGATCCAGTAAGAAAACCAGTCGAATGTAGATGCTGCAGTGGACTGGATGTTGATGGCGAAAAATTCGTAAGAACTGAACGTTCATTCATTCCAGGAATATTAACTGGTGCTGAGCTACCTAATAGTCCAGAACTTGCTAGGCCTGCTGATATTGAATTGCTAATTGGTGAATTCGTATCCCTATGAATTGATTCTACTAAATTTAAGGGGTCATCTAGATGTAACTCGTCTAATGCATTTCCTGAAAAGGAAAGAAATCATGATTAAAACTGGGTAAAAATATTCCTTTCCTTTATTCTTCCTTAACTTTACCTTACCTACTACAGATTCCACAGTATCATTTGGGTAAAATGAACTTGAAAGTGGTGAGACGGTAGTTGCTAATGAATGATTCCCTAAGGTTCCATTCAAACTATATGCACTATATAGGCTTTGTTTCAATTGAGCTTTTTCTGCTTTCGTTAATAAAGGATCACTGTCTATTGTAACCACTTGTTTTCGTATTTCACCCTGTTTAATATTCGTAGAATTATTTGCTGGACCTTTATTAGATGTACAGATATTTGATTGATTCCAGAACCAAATGGTCAAACTTACAACTTGCAAAAGAGAACTGGGATTATAAAGTATGCTTGTTAACTTTTGCTGATTGGAAGTGTTTACAGTGCTATTGGAATTGGAGTTATGAAGTTGAGCACCAGGAGCTTTACTGTGTGAACTGTTACTGCCAACGCTACTAGTACTTGCTGATTCTGATACTTCACCGCTTCCATTCTGTAATTTAAATATTTAATGATATCGCTAAATTATATATTATCTAAAAGAAATTCATTATTTTTAGGTACATAGTAGACTTACACTACTATCACTAAGTTGTTTATCCTTCTCATGACTGCGCTTATCGGGTGGAAGCGCATTGCTTAGAATATCTGCCAGATTGGTGCCACAATCTATAGGTACCGCCATGTCCCTCGCCAGGCTCATTTCTTCTGTTGGCAACACTGCTCCATCAGCACACCATACCAACGTCCCAATATATCAATTTTGAGAAGCAATTTTGAATACTAAGTTTAATCATTTACAAAAGGCCTATGTTTACCAAATAGAGAGAGAGAGAGAGAGAAAGAAAGAGAAAGAAAGAGAAAAAAAGAGAAAGAATTCTCAAAAGCAAATATAAAATGTTAAATAATTTTTATATAGAAGCAATTACAAGCGCTTTTATACATTAGTAGACTTTGCGCGTTACATGAATTTATTTTGATCAATTGCATATCAAGCGATTAAGTATTGTGAATGAAGCCAATAAAATATTATTAAAAAAAAAAAGTTGCACGAAACTTACTAAAGTAGTAGTAACTGTTTTACGTACGGTTTATGAGGGTACACTCACGGTCAACATGTGCAAAAGCACAGAAGACTCCGCGTGGACAATATCCAGCTTGTTGTACATCATTACACTTTGTGGATTTGTATATCTCAGGATGGAATTGTTGTTCCGTACGTGTATGACAATATGTACAAGCATCTCCTTGTTCGCAATTGCCTGGTTCACCCCATTCTTCTCCATGTTTTACATTAGGACATGGTGTTGATCTAGAATGAAGTTTCAAGTTAGATACATTTGTAAATAGTTATTTTTAAAGTTTTTCTCAAATTTAGGGACAATTACTTACCTGTACTTGTACTTGCGCGGACTACGTCTTTTATCTTTACTGTTGTGATATTGTGGACAGGCATAGCCCTGACGACAAAGTCTTGGTGGACGTTTGCAAGGTTCTGTTTTGTAATTACTGAGTACATAATTTGTATCCTGCCATTTTGGATCTTCATTCATTAAGTTCCTTTCTTTGTCAAGTATGTTTGGTCCATTAGAAGATGAATTAGGATCAGAATCAGGGTTCTCCAGTGCCTGTATCTCCTTAATGTCATAAACAGGGGGACGAAGATCATGATTACCATGTGCAAAGGCACAATGAGGGCCATTCTTGACACAGAACCCACGTGTGTCTGTATCATGGACACACATGCAGGTTTTATAATAACGTAGGTGGTAACGCCTTTCTGTGTCGCCAGCAGTACGGTGAAGAAACGGACACCTGTTTAACAACAAAATTTATATAAATTAATTGAAGAACAGCACCATAATGTATATAAAAAATGTACCATAAAAATGAAGATAACTTATTGAATAATTAACTATTATAAACTAATAGAATTTTACTAAATTAATGTTAATTAGGATATACAAATACATTAATTCAAAAGAATTGAATTTTAATACTACTCAATGTTAGACTAAATGTCAACTAAAAACTATTAAATATGGTTTGATAACAACGTAAGTATACGTATTCAATGTAAGTCTTATAATACATGATAAATTATGTAATGATTATATAAGAGACTATACAAATTCAATTTAATGATTTTTGGACATTACAAGGAACTCATTTTTTTAATAAGAATTACAACTTAATATGGTTCGCGCATTCATGCTTTACGCGAGTTATTGTATCTTTTAAAATTTAACTTAGATTAGGAAAGAATGCAATATAATGCGGTAAACATTAAAAAATTTACAATAGTTATCAGAAAAACAAATACGACCTTGAACTTTCGATAGATAGTTTTATTTTCTGAGCTATAATTGTACCATAATGGTTTCGGAACATTTTACGGTGCAGCAACAAGGATTACCACATATAATTCTTTGTTGCCACCATGCCACGTAAGAGAAAATCAATATTAGTAGGCTCCTTTGTTTGGGAACTCGAGGCGCTGGATATTTTGGAGGGAAAACCGATCACAGATATTTTCATTTATTTTTTACATAAAATGTATATAGAAATATCTAAAATAAAATAATTTTTTAGCTAATTGTTTTTGTATTGTGGAAATAAAAATATAAAATCTTATTTAACAATACGTTATAATTTTCCATGAGATTAATGTTAAAAACATTTAAGAAAAGATTAATTTATCATAACTGATTTCAATTCAATTCTTTCGAATTTTTATTTCAGATAAAAATAGAATAATAAATGATTACAGTAACCATTATCGCAAACTTATGATTTATGAATGAAGAAAATCAACTAAAAATATAACGCTGCAAGCAACGAATATTCAGCACACCCTTATCATAATTAATAATACGACAAATATATCCGTGCACGAATTAGTTATCAATTAAAAACTCGCTCACAATCTTGTGTTCTTCAGAGGGAAAGTTGATGTGATAAAAGTTAAATTGTGATAATTATTGTAAATTATATTAAACAAAACGTAATTTTCACGTAAATGGAAAAAAAATTCGATCTTGAATAAATATTTAATTCTTCCTTCTTAAATACGTTAATGTAGCTACTTTGTATTTATATTTTTCTCCAAACTCAATAGAATATTCAAACTTATTTTAGCATACATTGTATGTAAAAATGGATATAAATATTAATATACTAATAAAAATAATGATAATTTTTATTACTTAAATTTTTAAAACGTGTTTCAAATATTTATGTTAATAAATTAATTTAGAAAGGATTGTATCGATTTTGTTAATAATTTGAATATAAAAATCTTTGTGGTATGTCTTAATAAGTATATAATGTAATAGCAAAAGTTAATAAAATACTATAAAATCAATAATAACAGGTAATAAATAATAACAAATAATGCACAATTTGTTTTGCAAATTGTAACAAGCATAACGAAAATTTTTTAGCATAAAAATAATTCGTAAACATTTTTCACATTATTCCTGGCACATTTTTTTATAAGCTTTTACGTTGAACTTCGTCTATTAATGGTTTCACAAGCGTCTTAAAAGAAACTGGTTTCGTTTGTTTTCATTAACAGATAATAGGTTTTAATGTTTTTGGTGATAATTCTCGTAATTTTATTCATTCGTCTTAAAAGATCATTCATCAACGTCTACTTATTCGTTTGTGCTTCTTATTTGTTTATTTTACACACATATGAGTTCTACAATATTAATTAACAAATAAGAAATGATTAAAACAATACTCTTTTTAAAAATAATATTCTGAGAACAATAAATCAACGATAAATTTTTATCAAGCAAGGAATTATCAACAAGATAATTTAAAACAATGACCTAAATCTATGTCTCAATATCATATCCTGCATGGATATCTAGAATTAAACAAATTCGAGTTAATAGCCTCAATATTATGCAAATATACTTATATATTTCTTTTTTCATATTTCATAGTGAACAGTTAGACGCCATTTATATACTTCAAATATTTAATATCGATTTCAGAATATTTCATATCGAAAGCGTTACAATATTATAATACAAATTAAGAAGCAAAGGGACGAAAGTGTAATAGAGGAAATGATAACCTCGAAAAAAAGATGGCCGCGGAAGAAAGTGTAGTTATACGCCTGAAAGCATGGAGAAATTTCTGCTTAGTTTCGTTGGGTTATCTACAATGGATGACAACAGGTTAACAGCCGACGGTAGCTATATTCTATCAGCAATGGCGACTGGAAGCGTGTAAGCTTACATTCATAACAAGAGGAACATGACTCGCGATGTTTTAATTTGTTCGCTTCGATTCGATTGAATTAATCCAAAAACACGTTGCATTAATTAGTTTGAAAATAATGATTCGCGATTGAGCCACAAAAACTAGTCAGAATCAATGAATATATCTATGTAACAGTTGATTCTTTTCCTTCCTTGCCTGTAGAATTTAGGTCAAATTTTCAACATACGTATTCTATGAGACAATCGAAACATAACCGTCGAATCTTTGAACTCTTTTGAATAAATACTTTAATTAAAAACATACTTTATTACGAAAAATTTTATAAAATGTAATTTTGAAACATTAAACATTAGATTTAAGATATTTTAATAATAGAACCACTGATAACTTAAGTAAAAGTGAAAAGAATAAATATTGCAAAAATTACTTAAATTCAAAAAAACATAATATTGCAAATGTATAGAATTACTAGAAACATTATGGATTTGTCATCTTGACTTCTTTGATAGTTCTAGGGCTAAGAAAATGGAGTTGATCATTTTCTTCTCTAAAGAAATTTATGAAAGATGTCTTACTTTTTGAGTAAGAATGCAAACATTATCTATAAAAAATCTATAATCGATAGTGTTAGCCGAATGTTTATACTTATTATTTTTTAGAAATATAAATTGTACCAGTATTCTGTATATTGTCCTCTTTCAGTTTCTTATTTAGAAACATAAAAAAATTTATTAGAAAAATCTGTTTTTTCGTGTTTGTATATGCATTAAATGTAATACGAACATATAAATGTATGCAATAAATAAATCACGGTTTGCATATACGCAATATTATGTTTATTAATTTTTTATTGTCATTCATATATTTGCAAACAATATCTACATATACATTGCACGTATTTCATTAAGGTAGAAGTTAAAATAACAAATAAAATAAAATAAAAGTACTACAGATGTTTATATAAAATCATATTCTTATAAACAAATGAAACCTAAATTAAGATGCATTTCATTTATTAAACATTATAATGAATACTTTTTACATAATTTCTTCATTTTTAATATTAAATTGTCCACCTAATTTCTTTTCATATAATATTATCTACATTATTACATCTATAAATTTACTATATCTGTAATAAATATCTGTAATCTAGTCATAAGATGCGTGTAAATAAATGAAACTATTATGTCTACTATACACGTCCATACTGCTTTTCTGTCGTACACGAATCCGATATAAGAACGCAGCAATGTTTCGATCACTTTTGTTCACTACATACATATATGTATGTTATATATTATATATATAACACAACGCATGCCCTCGAAAGTTACGTCGAAATTGGCCTCCTCTTCGTTACATAGGTTATTCTCAAAGAGATGTTACGTCGTTACGCATTACCACGCAGATGCATGTTACAACACACGCGTGTCAACGACACAAAGAAATCCGATAGACTCCTCTGTTATTCTTTTACATCGATATCAGACTCGATCACGAAGAAACATTTTCATTCATACTTTAAAACTCATTTACGGTTTCCAAACTTGAGTAAGAATACGTTGCATGCTTTATAAGCAGAACAATGTTAATATGCTTACACACACGCGCGCGCGCGTAAGCACGCACATACATACACAACGAACAAAGAATAATAGATAACCATGTCTCTTTTCCTCTATAAAATTCGTAGGTGTTTCAAAGTGAAAGGATGATAATAAGAATATTTTAATACGGAAAGATTAAATGTTAAATACTACGTAAGTTTTGATGCCGTCGGCTGACTGCGACAAATCGATGTATCTGACATAAGAGATATAGTAATGTCGCGTTAACTGGCCAGAATTTTGCTTCGCTAACTGACCGTCTCTACTTCCACCACTTCGTCAAACTGATTTCTTGAAGTGAGTCTTTAATATATATATTTTTATATGTAAAATAAACAAACATATCAATGTATCGATATCTCAGGTCTTATCCAATAAAGAAATAGATACTGGAGATTTCTCAGAAACGTACCTCTCTCGTTAACTGGCCAAATAAGCTTTGATCTCGGTGGCCAATTAACGAAACACACAACTGTATCACTCGTAATACCCTCTACCGACGGACGAGTAATCCACCGATAGCGTAACCCCACGGTAAAAATGGTATATAATGTATACACAATGCTAACTGATAGATAAACTTACTCGTCTCCATCTGGACATATGCCGGTAGTCTCGTCGTACTTGGTGCAATAATTATCAGCGCTATAGTTGAAGGTGCGGTCCCTCTTTCTCACCGGTCTTCGCCTCCGCTGGTTCATAAAGTGCCAGTTGAAGCACGTGAAGGGTCGGTGCTGTGTGCATTTGCGCTGTATAAAGAGGGGACATTGTTCGACGCGAAATTCCTTCAAGTATCTGGAATGCGAATCCACAGAGCTACACATTATTTCGTGGCGTATTTTGACGCGCGCGTCGATGCCGCGCTGCTGTGCTCGCGCGGCCCTCCCTCTTTTATTCCGTTCTCTTTCGTTTTCTTTTCTCTTTTCGTTTTTATTTTATTTTATTTTATTTGCATATGGACATAGGCATATACGTATTTATCATTACGTGTATTTTTTTATTATATTATATTTTCATTAGAATTCTCTTTTTTTTGTTAAGCACTTCACTTTTTTATCATTATTATTATATTTAATTTTTATCCGAATCACGCACTCTTTCTTTCTTTCAGTACTCTGCGAAATTTCTTTTTTATCCAACACTTTTTTCTTTCACGTAGCACGCGCGACCGGCGCTTACTTACGTGTAATGATTCGCCTTTTCCGCCTGAGCTGTCAACAAAGGTTTAGAGTCGGACTTCATCTTGGACAACACAACCGAGCAACGCGCGCGCACACATAGACGGGGGCCGAGTCACACTCTCTCTCCTCTCCCGTTTTTTCTCGTCGTCCTCGTCGTCGTCGTCGTACCCGTCGTCGTCGTCGTCGTAAGCCGTCGCGTAGTCTGTCTTTCGCCCCTTCACCCCTCGCTAAACTTTCAACCATCTATCGGACACGGAATGCGGGACATAGGGTGCGCACGACGCAATACACATTATATGCGCCGAAACTATCCAATCCTTGTGCTCTCTCCCAGTCACGTGACTGCTTCTCTTTCAAGGTCATTGATGTTTTGGTTCGCTCCGTACCGTAAACACGCACCCGTGCTCAATGCTCGGCCTCTTACAATAAGAATTTGATTTTTCTACACTTTATCGATTCTGTATCAGGTCCTATTTCAGACTGATTTAATTATTTTTGTATGTGATTCTAGAGCTCTCCTGTATGTGGAAAAGAAAAGGACGCCGAAAATGCAACAATCGATTACTAAAGCTCGACCTCGATCGAGTTCCGATTCTATGCTACGTTCTCACCGAAGCTGAGTCAACATCGTGTAACCAAGTCTTCTGCAAATACCGATTGCGTCTTATTTTTGATATTCTGTTAATAAATATATCAATTATACATGTAGTTTGTACGTTGATTCGTGTTAATGAAAATTCTTTCCTTTTCTTTAGGTTCGAATATACTTTCGATACATGCTTCGTGTGAATTATATATAAAGTACTATCGATATCTTCCTTTTCTTGTAATAGATTCGCTTATTCTCTTGCTTAATTTTTTACTGTTATTCAAATGTGGCTTACTTTAATATTTAATACTTCTTGAAAAATAAATGTATATAGGTTCTGATAAAAATAGTAATAGAATAAATTGAGAATGAATCAGTAAATGCTTGTTTTAATACGCGTTGCGTTGCGAAATATAAAATCATAAATGACACGCGTGAAAATGTCCGGCCTATTTATTTTGTTCATCGTAGCTGCATGTCGGTCTGTGATTCGGTATATCGATTTGATTGAAACGCCTCAGTTTTGTTCACACTCTCACTTTCACTTTTTACATCATACTGGATTTTGTATACTATGTTACTTCTTTGGTCACTGATCTAATACATTTCACAACTCCCTGGGCTTTTAACACACAATACTTAAAATGTATATCACAGGCACGTTTTCAGCTGCTCGCTAACGTAACTCGTTATCGTAAAGGTTACGCGTATGAATCATCATTTCTTATCGGTTCTTTACAACAATTTCGATACATATTTAGATACCTGTGTTGAGTACGGTCAAGCTTCATCGGTTTTTCCTCGACGATGATCGTCTAGACTTGTCCCGACCACGCTTCGTGACTTGTATCTGCGATATGCAACGTTTAACATCACCTTTCGCATCACCGAGAATTCGTCTATTTCCCCCCTCTTTCATAAATAAAACGTATTAAAAGCTTCCATTTCATTGTGACCAAAAGTTTCAACTTTTCTTACAAAGCGATTTTACGAGACCAATTCGATTTTTGATTTACAATTCTTCCCTTTTTCATAATTGTCGCTGCATTTATAATAAATTTCTTAAATTTACAATTTCCGCTTAAACGTCACACATATGAGGAAATACCGGTTTTCTGAGCATGCGCAATTGAGCGAATATGTGTTATGAACGAAATACGCAATTTCGACCAATCAGAGGGCAGATACGCAACAAATTTTGTTCGTAATATGTGAATAATTTATAATGATTTGTTTCATGCATGGATGTTTCTTTTTTGAATAAAATAGTTCCCTTTTGTTGCTTTTTGAGTAAAATATAAAACGAATGCGTTATTGATAAAAAAAAAAATATATATATATTACACATATATATATGAAATATAAAAATCATCACATTTTCTGAATATATTAAATCATTGTTGAATTAATTTTTAATCTCCCCTGTTACTCAAATATTTAATATAAGATTGTATTAATATAATTAATATACTGTTATATTGTATTATATTTATTGTATTTTATTGTATGATGTAATTCATTTTTTGTTGCAGTAACACAGTAGATATAATGCAATATTTCCAACTTCATAAACTCCTATGATTCTTCTTTGAAGCATGTTTATGTTTTGACAAAATTTATTATATCTTTAATTTAAAAAAGATAAAAGCATTAAAATATAAGCATTATTTTTATCACATTTACATTTGATGTATACAAAAACGGGAAGGAGTACGATAGTATTATGAAGAAACATACATACTATGATTTAAAGCGTGTATTAAAAGGGAATCATTTTTTTTTAATGTCATTACGATTAATATAAATAATTATTCGTGATAAAAAAGAACCGTCATAAGTAAAATTTTTTAATAAATTGTCAAGAAATATTGCTAATATGTTACATTATGCAATTATGATATACGCAATTATAGTTTTGTACAACTTTACATTCGAATAGGAATTCAAAATGAAAATATATATATATAGCAAACACGAGCAATAGTATAATAATAACTATAAATAGTAAATGTTTCGCAGTTATAATCTACCTACGTAAAATTTTTAATTTCTACGTAAATTTATTATACTTAGATACGATTTTAAGTTTCGTTATTGGTTCCGATATAATATTGCAAATGTATTTTCCTTTTTTTAATTTATCGTTCATAACTTATTTGACTTTGTACAATTACATTCTTGTTCGCTACATACTTAAATAAAGTCTTGTAGTACACTAACATACCTAGACACAAACTAAATGTGAACCATTCGTTAGACTGATAAAAATATAATACTTTTACAATATATGAAAATAATACACATTTGGTTTGTACGTACGCATGTTTGATTAATGCTACATTCATGATACAACGTTTCCTACAATTCTTTTTTAAATCTATTACAATACGTAGTACTACCGATTTTTATTCATTTACGCATTTCTTATTTCATTTCCAATAAGAAATAATTATTTGAACATTCTATCCTGATTTTCTTCTTTGAAATTATCCCTGAATAATTCTTTGAAACATTCAAATTGGAATTTTCATAATGTACAACAGATTTAGTTTTGTATTGCTATTGATAAGTGCATTTGATAGAAGAAATTATTACTAGTTTCCTTAGAAATTGTGTTTCAGAGAATTAGCTAGTTCAATCATTATGTTGCACAGTTTTATTCATATCATATAAAATAATGTTTCTGAAGTAACAAATAAATATGTGTAATTAACTGAAGCTAATATAGCAAGTTAATATTTAAGGAAGTTTTCTCCATGTTATGCTGTATCAATTTTTGCAACAAAGAATGTTACATACACATATGTTTTCATTAAAATAGGTTTCTTATTTTTATATATTGCATTATTCTGTTTGCCATCAGACGTATTTAGGTTCTTACTAATTTTGAACACTCCTTGGATGGATATTATGCAATTATTAATTAACTGTATAGTCGTTAAAAACCATGACAGTATTCCTCATTGGATGTTTTTCTTTGGATGGACTTGCGCATTATAGTACTAAAATCCAAGGCAATCTTAAAAACGTGCCTTCTTTAAAAATGGAGCGCTTAGTCTCTTAACTATTACTTAATTCAGTTTGACAACAAACAAAAACTGGTCAAAAGATTGTATAATCATTACTTCTTAATATTTCTATGGTTTACAACATCTACAGATAAATATTTATTATAAGTATCTTTATCGGATTTTAGTGAGTATTCTTTAAGGTTCTAATCAATTGCATTCTGTAAAATGCATTCTTTTTCTTTAACACAGACAATATTTAAATATATTCGAATATTAGTAAAATGAAATATTTAAAATTCTATGCTTCCTTCATCCAATCTCATTGAGATACAATCCTAAAATGTTATAATCTAAATATGAACAATTTTTTGCAGTGTGTTGCAGTGTTATTATGGTTAATACATTTTACATTGTGCGATATCGAATTTACATATTTTAATTAATATATCTGAATATTAAGATTGTATAATATTTTTTTTCGTTATCACTGAAAATTCTGATTTCCATAATATGTCTTGATACACTCAAATACAATAGAAGACAAGAATTACATATTCCATATTGTATGATTATAGCTGAATACAAATATTACACTAGTATCATTTATTATAAAATATAATAAAATCAACTTATGTACACATTATTATTAAAATCAACAAAAAAAAGGTATAGTAAAAGAAGATATTTAAAAAAGTTTACAAGCATTATAAGATTTGTTCAAAATAAATAAATATATATCATTAGTTATCATGTGTAAGATTCAATTAGTAATTTGTAATTCTGAATAATCCTAATTAAAAAATACAGAATTCTTTAAATTGTGCTTGCATATTCTTAGGAGAGAATAGTGTAAATAAATTGTAACTGTTTCGAACTGTTTTACTGTCAGATTAAGCGATATACTGGCAGCTTGATATTTTATAAACAGTTTATAATGAAATAATCCTATTATATTATCTCACATGAATTATGTAAATATCGAAAGAGAGCAAACTTTTATGTATTCCTTTGAATGGCCTTTAGCGTGAATAACAAGAAAATGTATTTGAATTATTATTACATTAACAAGTTTATTTATACAATTAACTATCTATATACAATATGTCAATAAGAATGTTGTATAACTTCTTTAACATAGATTTAAAGAGGTTTTTTTTTAACGGCACTGGCCATTCATACGCTAATATTCTACTTATCTGACTCTGCTTATAACTTGTATACATAAAAATTATGAATCTGTAATGACATCCCAGACTTTGCAGATGAGCACATTCTATATACTTATTATATTATCAACCATGACGGTTCACTTAAGTTTTAATAGAAATTAATACTTTTAATAGTGACCACTGATTAATTAAATTAATCGAGTACTAATTTAGATGGATTTATAAGATATCTGATTAGGCACAGAAGATGATGTTCTGTTGTTGCAATGAAAGTGATATTGGTATGCTGATAATTATACATAATAATATGTATATGTTAATGTAAATTCTACAAAACATTTATCTCGAATGTTTAGAACGTTTATTTTTCCTATGTTTGATTTTGATCCGCGAAATATTAAGATAAAATGATTTTGATAATGTGCTACAACAGGCACGTATATATAACATTTCTGAAATTTTGTATGTATTTTTATACACATACTGATGTGATTTTAAAACGAGGCTTATTGGAATTATAAGACATTATTCTAATTAAAAAAATGTTTTCTAGTCTTGGCTCTCAAATTACATATTCAAATGCAACTGAATCTATAATAATAAACTTTCGAATTAGCGGTTCCCAACGTCCGTCTTTTTTTAAGTAAAATTCATTTCTTGCATTTTAATTAAAATTTCTCTTTTTTTGACGAAAAACAATTTTATTTAATCAACCTCAGTGTAATAAAAATGAAATGAGTAAATGCAGGGTTTTTAAAAAAATTGTATAAACAAAAGATCTATGTCTAAACTGACTTTTGCATAGTTACACTTATTTGTTTCTACTTGCACCTATTATATATAGTATATTTACTTGGCGTAACAGTAAACTCAGTTCAAACAGTTGTTCCGTACGTACTGAACATCACTCTAGTGGTATCTGTGTCCAGAGTAACGTCTTCGGGAGATGCAAGATCGACCTTTATAGATCCAGAATTGTTTCTTCTCCTAGTCATGCCACCACCCCAATTCGACAGCGTCCAATGATAAGTTTCGCCCTCTTTATCGGTGTTTGTCGTTCCCTGAGTATCGTTATCTTTGTCTAAGCCAGTTTCAATAGAAATCGAAGAATGTGAAGCTACCGAATCGAAACTAGAATCTGCAGCCCCTCTATAACGACTAACATATTCAGTAGACATTTCACCGGGCGACTCTTCGATTGCTTTCAATATATTCTGACAAAGTTCCGAATCGAGGGGAATCGGATTTTCGGAATCGCGATTATGAATGGTAACAGCTATGTGTGCTGGATGCGGAATAGGAAGTGGAATAAGCAACTTCTCTGCACTGTAAGGACGAATTTGCCGCTTCCACGGCTGCCAGCGTGTCTCTGTTGTACCATTTGTGGACGTTGTGCGTCTTCTAATTTTTGTCGATGTTAAAAGTCCTCCAGTATCACTATAAACGAGAACAACTTCTTTAATTTGACTCTACTGATCGTATAATACTTAAAATTTTAGTATTTAATATTTAGTAATATCCAAAATTCAGAATATTTTTTACCATCGCTTATCTGATTTCCTGCTATTACTAGTCTGTTTAGCGCGTGGGTTAAAAGCTGAGACCTCTAGGTACGGACTATACACTTGTATATTTCCACGTGGTGCATAAACTGCGCCGAGCAAATCTGGCCCATTAGTTCCGCCGATTTCTGTGCTATGAACCATATCTGTGTAACGTGATAAATCGACTCCAGGATGAGGTTCTAGCCTGAATTTCGTATCTGCGTCATCGAGAGGTTGAAGGAAATTTAAACTGAAAATATCTGCGTACATGAGGCCAGCTAAACCAGCCCAGTCACCGACACTTAAACCTTTGTTCTCCCAGAAATCCTCTTCATTCCCTGATAATCTCGCGAACACATGACTGGGATAAAGGCGTTCTAACATAAGTGCCCCTTGTTGTATTACCACCTTAAAGATGGAATTATAAATGTATAAAATTGTAAAATAATTTTTAGGATCAAAGGTGCTTTGGCCGATAATTACCTTTAGATCAAAGGTAGTAAGTTTTATTTTACTTCTTACGACCATTCCAAGACCAGTCTGCAAATTTTTTCTACGTCTGTCTAATTTTTCGTGTAATACGGCGATCAGATCTTTGGCTTCCTTTTCTAACGATTTGTACGGATCTTTTGTTTTGGCAAGGCTAGCAGCGAATGGGCCAAAACAGGCTTCTACAAATTGAGTGAAATCCCTCTGAGGTTGTGTAATTAATCGTTCTGTCTCTTGTTGGAAAGCTAACAATTCGTCTAACTCTAGTTTCGCCTCGAATGCAGCTAAAGCTTGTTCAGGCCTAATCTACAAATAAGAATGGAACAATTAACATTAAGTAGTAGTTATTTTAGTGATTAATTTGTGATACCTACTTGATAATAATAATCAGAAGTTAGTCCTGGTCCAGCTATTCTTTTAACCACAAAACTATCACTGGCCGGTATACGACCCCTGTTCTTTATTACTAAATGGAACATAGTCGTGTCCCAGACCACTCTAATCCAGTAACGTATCACAGCAACTATGAGATAGTGATATATTTTAAATAAGCGAATCCTTCATAGTTAGATTACTTTTTTAATTTATAATGAGAATATTATATTATACCTGTAAGTATCACAAAAGAAATAATAGGACACAAAACAAGAGCTACAATTAACGCCGCGATTGGTTGTAGACAGCCTTGTGTACCGATATTCCAAACTAATGCTTCCATGATGACCAAATATCGATTTCTACTTGGTTCTGGACTATCCAAATCCATTATGAGTGCCATAAATGCATGCAACGCTAAGGTAATTAAAGGCATCCTAAATTAACAAAAAAAAAAGAAAGTGTTACCGTTTTATAATTAAGAAATATTATGATATATGTAATAGTATATTCAACGGACCATAAAACTGCAGTAAGTGCAATAAGAAGCGATCCTAAACTCGTGACTATACAGACGACAGGAAAAACAAATAATATAATAAGTGTTCCTAGAAGACCTTTAACACCATAGTTCCATAATCTATTTAAATGCCTTGTCATTCCTTTTCCAATAAATCCTACAATTAAAAGCAAAGTTATTTAATTAATGATTAAATAATCATTTAATAAATTCAACAATAAAAAATAAAGTATAGAACTATTAATTTATTAAATTTACCAGTGTCCGGTTCTGTTTCAAAATGTGTCCGACTTTTACTAATATGTCTCCAAAGTGCTATCAACCGAGAACAAAGAGTGGGCATTTGAGACGACTTTCTAGGAAACAGGGTTCCATTCAATTGACTCAATTCTAGATCGGGAGTAAAGGGTTGTACGAGTAGCAAAGCTCGTATGGAGACTGGACTACACCACGGCACTGCCACGCCTAATAGAAACATTGCATTCCAAGTCCAACACCACGTCCTGGCTACGTAATTAATCCAACGCCACATAGGCCATCTGTTTATAAATTTTAGAACCAATTAATTCTTCATAAATTTACACCAGGAGGACAATGATCTACTAATTTTAAAGAATGATTACTTCATTGTTACAATATACCTTGTTGTAGTTGTGTGTACAATCTCCCTTTCAACTAAAAAGACAGGCTGACTCGGATCTGCGCGAGGTGTCGTGATAGATGTCGGAGTATTGCTCAGCACCGTTGGTATGATTTCAGACTGGCCTTGAAAATTGCGTCTGATAATCCAGTTTTTTGGAAGCCATATCTGTGTCGGCCATTGGAAGCTCCTCGTGGGTGTTTTAACTTTGCGCAATTCTTTCAACAGGACTGGTTCACGCTGAGAGAAACGAATACATTGTATTCATATGCGAATTTGACAATATCTGCAGTTCTACGTACCTCTTTCATAAATGTTAAATCACGATTAAGAAAGTAAACTGTCTGCTGTAAATTTTGATGAGTGCACAATGTGAGAGCTTCTTCGTGTGCGCTCCATTCGCACTCTTCGATGAACTTCTCCTCAACTTCTCTCATTCTATCGCGCATCCATGGTTCTATTCGCGACAAAACTGGATGTTCGTTTTCTATATGGCATTTCAACGCTTCTTTCGTTTGCAATAGTTTACGCTGCACATTTTTCACTGCTCGATGCATTAACACGACCGATTGTGCTTGCTGAACCAACAGTTGAGCTATTCCGTTACCGAGATCGAGTATGTCTGGATGCGATAAGATGTTAGAGAACACTCGTTGCAAATATTCTCGCATAACAGCTTCGTTGACTTCCTAAAGGTGATCATAATCAATAAGAATACACCGCACAGATTTATGATAACTTCATAGTGATTGATATAGAAGTAATCGTACTCTTTCTATCTCTTCATCCGGTTTTTTCCGCGCTCTCAACTCAGAAATCAGTCTTTCTCTGAAATGAAGAAACCAGCCTCGTGTCTCTCTCTCCAAAATAGCAACTAAAATCGGTAAAGCTTTCCTGATGATGTCTCTGCTAAATAATCTAAGATCAACCACTGCTCCAGCGGGTGTTCCAAATACGAAAGGAACCGGGATAGGTAATAGTTGTGATAATTCTCTTTCCACTTCGAATTTCTCCATCGTCGCTCGCCGAAGCTGTTTTCGTACAAAACCACATAGAAGTTCCAGAGAATCTTCATATTCAGGCTGCAATTTGTAGCGAGATTTATGAAAATCTTAGAAAGCGATGCTTTCCATCATATTAATATTTTTATTTATAATTCCTATTGACATAGCCTCTGCTTAAAGTAGCAATCCAATGTAACTGAAATAAATATTTTAGAGGACTTATTCAATTTACCCTGCACACTAATTCGGCAACCAAGTACCGACATCGCTCCTCCCTGATTTTAGCATCCAAATTATGTGCTTGAAGCGATGGTACGCCAATTATAATATCTAAAACGTAATAACGTCCAATTGTACTTAAATAATATTGCCTCTTGCGAATCCATTAGAAATAGAAAGGACTTTCTTAATGAACTCATACCAAGAAGCCGTAACAGCCCTGTTAGTAAAGCTTTCAGAGATTGCGAAACACTGAAGCAATGGGAGACCAGTCTGGCTTTCGCCGTAACTACAAGGAATCTAGTTGCCAAAGCGAGATCCCGAAGCAATGCATCTCGTCTTCTGTCTCGTCCACGCTGAAGAAGTCCGCTCAATCTCCATCGGTGTGTCTGCCCAGCGAAATTGATCGAGTCTACCTCGAATTCCCTGAAAGACAAATTGTTTATTAACACAGTCGACTTTGGGATAAAAGGAAAAAAAATATGGAAAAAATCCAGAAACAGAATGTTACGTCTACATTGTGAATATATGTATATATAAAAAAAGAAAAAATACATTTAACATATATACGTACATAGAGAACAAACATATCCTGGAATATGTACAAAATTTTTACATTGTTGCAGCGTTTCTAATTAGTGAATAACCAAAACAGAAGAACCTTACACTCTCCACTCCTTATTCGTGGAGCTAAAGCTAGTGATAAGAATTGTTCGCTATAATACAAGCATACTTTAAACGCTCTAAAAATAAAAAAACACAACCTACACCGTATATTAATTGTGTTTTAACAGTTAGGATTTACATCATGCCGTGATTGCCTAAGTATTATTTGTTATAAGCTGTGTTATCTCTACGAAATCCCTCCACACATAGACCAGATATAAATCTTTCTTTTCAGTGAATTCGTGCACTTGGCAATCCCTCGTTTTATATATTTGATCTCTGTCCGATGCAAATCAATCGATTAATTAATCGCCAATTGTTGTCAGGGTGAATTTCAGATGAAGATGAGAAGACCATGCTGTTTTGTGGTGGCATTTACACAGATTTTGGGTTTTTAGAGATATAACTTCTTCGTTAAAAAAGAAAAAAAAAGGATGATCGTGAGAGAGAGTGATTCCAGTCTCCAAAATCATTGCACAGGGTAACGATCATTGTTTCGGTCAACTTTGAATATTGTGTGACGCTGGTGTATGACATACCCGCATCTTCGAATGCTCTCCAATTGAGTGGCATTCAGCTTCTTCGGTTTTCCGTACTTCTCCTTCTGAAAGCTTTACAAAAATTGTTAGAAAATATCAGACACAAGCGAGTGGCTGTTTGGTTTTACACATCCTTACGAAAACGAGGCACCATTTGGGTTTGGTTCGCTCACTATTCTTATATTATCAAAACGAAGTGATATACATTAAGGCTGACTACTTGAATAGTTAAAAAATAAAATTCCTTTAAGGTTTTGCAAGGGAATTCAATTATCACAAATTCCTCTTTTGTCTTTTTTTTAAATTTGCGTAGGCGATAAACTCACATGACGTTTATACACATGACGTTTTCTAAACATTTACGTATTTCCTGAAATTATATATGTTATATACGTATATTCCTTGCATCCTAGAAAAAACTAGCATCTGTGAGAGCTTCATTCAAGCCTTAAAAACAAGTATCTGTTAGTAAGTACTCGCGATGTTTATACTGTGCGCAGAAAAGTCGCTAATATCTAATTCTAAGGGATACAATCGCTACGATATTGTGTTTCGAAGCATATTCAATTTAAGTATAAACGTCATTAATCCTTAAGTTGCAATAAGATTCGTTAAAGATTCAAAAAATTCTTAGCCCTATTTTTAATCTTTATCATTCGATTTTTTAAATCAGTACTGTCCAATACTAGGGCGCGCGCGCGTGTGTGTAGTTGATTATTTTTATTTCTTAAATATTACTTTATCTACTATGTGATTCACAAAAGACTGGAAATCCTCTGTGTTTCTTTACGCATAATATGCCTTATATACTCTTTTATTTACAATACGTTCCCTGACTAAATCTAAATACAAAATCTAAGCAGAAAACATGTGAAACCATAAATCTTAAATTAAATCATTTTCTAAGTTACAGCTCCAATTTCACTAGTGACTGCAAGTCTTGGATAGTACTGCTTCAAAAAACTGAATCCAATTCGTACTTGGTCGACGAGTATCGCAACTGCAGGCTTAAGGACGTCCCTAACGTGAGAGCTTACGAATCTGATACTACTGCTACCTACAAAGATAAAGATAAATATTTAAATGGATATCTCGTTATTATAGGAAGACCTACCCTCGTTTGCTGATGCTTTCCAGCTGCTTTTTGGTCAATCTCCTTGGTTCACCCTTGCTGTCTACGGCGACTGAGTCTAATTCGTCGAAGCTGGGCGCGACGAACAGATCCTTCAGGTGGTGTTTCTTTCTCGCAAGCGTGTCTTCGCCCTCCGTACAAGTGGACAATGCCGGTGGAAGGATGATAGGGAATGTTCTCCAGTGATAGAGGAATTGTTGCGCAACTTCTTTGATGTTGTGCACCAGTGCCTCGACCTCGGCTGGCGCACCACGCAAATGAGACGTATCGAACTCCACCGGCTCTTTCTAATAAAGAGTAAATAGATTTCTTCGCAAAATATCAATTGTACATAATTTAATATCAATTAATATCAATTATATATACACTTTAAATAATTATCGTTATTTAACTATTTGCTTTTTGCAATAGACGGAATGAATATAAAATGTGATTAAAGTAAGTGAAACTTCAAAATTGTTGAAAACAAAATTGTTGATGTTACGGTTATGTTCTATAATTTTATTCATATAGAATAAAATAATGTTCCAGAAGTAACGAATAAATATGTGTAATTAACTGAAGCTAATATAGCAAATTAATATTTAAGGAAGTTTTCTCTATGTTATTCTGTGCCTATTTTTGCAACAAAGAATGTTACATACACATATATTTTCATTAAAATAGGTTTCTCATTTTTATATATTGCATTATTCTGTTTGTCATCAGACGTACTTAGGTTCTTATTAATTTGGGGCACTCCTTGGATGGATATTATGCAATTATTAATTAACTGTATAGTCGTTAAAAACCATGACAGTATTCCTCATTGGATGTTTTTCTTTGGATGGACTTGCGTATTATAGTAATAAAATTCAAGGGCAATCTTAAAATCATGGCTTCTTTAAAAATGAAGCGCTTAGTCTCTTAACTATTACTTAATTCAGTTGGACAGCAAATAAAAACTGGTCCCCAATTGCATTGAGATACAATTCTAAAATGTTATAATCTAAATATGAACAATTTTTTGCAGTGTGCTACAGTGTTATTATTGTTAATACACTTTACATTGTGCGATATCGAATTTACGTATTTTAATTAATATATCCGAATATTAAGATAGTATAACGTCTTTCTTCGTTATCACTGAAAATTCTTATTTCCATAATGTATCTCGTTACATTCAAATACAATAGGAGACAAGAATTACATATTCCATACTGTATGATTATAGCTGAGTACAAATATTACACTACTTTTATTATAAAATATGATAACATCAAGTTCATCGTTTAAATTAAACGAGTAACGAGATGCTTTTTCCGGGTTGATGTTCCTAAACTAAAACTATTTTTTCTGCTCCAGAAACATTATACTCTTTCCACGCGTAATGCGTATAACCATTAAGCGAGTAATTAACGTCAGATTAAATGTCCAATGTGGTTCTTGGTTCCTTCGTTGTGCAACAGAAATTTAATAGGCAAATACATACATCTAAAACATTATTTAAAGATAATTTAAAGATAATATAGTATTAAACGTAAATAGGATAGTACCTGGCATTTTTGGCAAATAAAGAATCTAAGTCTATTTTCTTCAAACTATCATTTTCTGTTAAATGGAATTAATGTACCTCGGGCTGAAGTCCATCTCCATTCTGTCGGTGACAAGGTTGTTGGTTGTAGGCCTGGTGATTCGGTGCCGTGTTGGCGGAGTTGACGGAAGCGGAATTCAAATTGTGGGGCATTTCGCGCGTAAAAAGCGTGCGCGGCGGTTGGGGTCAGCTACCCCGTATACCGACTATCTCCTCATACACCATGCTGCTGGTAGCAACCATTTATCATTCCACGCCCTGAAATATCAATTATAATTATATATGTATAATCAAAGATCCAAGATAAAGGTTATCTTAAGCATTTTTTGGCAAAAACTCATTGAGTAAAAATCAATGTTTATTTAAATAAAAGCTATGAATAAATGTGAAAGAAATTATCAAAAACACGATATGATTGAAAAATATTAGTTTTTAATTGTTCTGATTACGAATAACCATTACGAATGATTAAAATTTCCTTTTGGTTAGGAACGACCATTGTCAACGAAGGCATTTCAATTTTGGATACCAGTAACCAATATAAATGACTGCAATTTCTTTTGGTAACCAGCAACTACTATCGATAGTGTGCATTTTGTTTTGGTTGCCGGTAACTATTATCGATGGCAACAAATGCTTTTGGTTACCGTCAATTAATATTGACAACATTTTTTTTGGTTACATTTGACTATTGTCAGTTGTTATTAACATTACTGATAATCCGTATTCATTGATAACATGAAATATCTAAATGATGGAACTTATGCATCTTATAAAGCGAAGAAATTGCATGAAAATATATGAAACAAAGAATAGTATAAAAGATATTGTAGTTTAGATATTTTTATTAACACATGCATTAATAATGCACATTGTACTACAATATCTTTTAGATTACTCCTTGTTTCATATACCTTCATATCGTTTCTTTGCCTAATAAAATACATAATATCTACAATTAATTTTTTTATATCCTCAGTGAATAGGTATTAATTGTATGTACTGTTAATAACAATTGACAATAGCCGATTGTAACGAGAGAAATTTTGTACCGCCAATAATAGTTATCGGTAACTAAAGTAAAGTGCGGGTCATCGATAATAATTACTAATAACCAAAAATGTTATAATCATTTATATTGGTTATTGGTAAACAGAATTAAATTTCCGTCATCAATAATGATTATTCCAAATTAAAATTCTTTAATTAAAGATATTAATCTCATTCGAACGAGACCTTATACTATAACTTTTAAAATTTGTTTTAATAACGATTATAATGCCTCTATATATCTTATAGCCAAGAGTATATATGAACGCTGGTACATGATTTTGGATGTAAGTATCGAGGAATAAGGTAGCGTGTTTGCTTTATTACATGTAGTAAAAATTGGTTTACTCTATTGTATTAACTTTACTGTAATAACGTTATCGTATTAATACGATTATTTTAGGTACATAAAATGACAAATATTGTATGTATGATATAAAATTAAAATAGCAATACTTCATTAAAAACTATTCACACGCCTACGTTAAAGGAATTTTCTGTTTCTAAGACACCACAACGAAAAGACTAAAAATGACAGCGATATAACCTCCAATCTACAATGCGACATAATACCGTTCAGGAAAACAAAGAGGAAAAGAGAATCGAACTTTTTGGCACGTTATGTTGATATTGGTAACGTAGTAATATTGTGACACAGATCGTAAATGGAAGTGTATAGTATATAAAAAGATAGAGTTTTAGGTTATGTCGAAACGAGATTAACGTTAGGTATCACGCGAGCTACTGTATAAGGCGATTAATTACAGTAAATCCTGCGAAGTACGCCATTTCTTTAGGAAATTGCAAGACAAGATAGAAATAGGCAGAGGCAAAGGAATGCGAAATTCCTTGAAGGAAGTCGTTGTAACACGAATCGTGTGTATTCTGTGTAAAAGTAGATTTTACTCAATGCACATGCCGGGCAAAAGAGGCGGGCAAAGAACTGGAATGCTCAGAATGTTAATCGTTTAATGGGATATAATCGGTTAATGGGAGTCTGCATTCAACCGAAGCCTTCCATACAAGCCGGATGATCGCGTTTCGACCCCTCGTGCGACTTCATTTTTCATCACGACAATAAAGATTAGCTTGTCGTTAAAGGTGAATTATTAAGACTATTATGAAGCAAGTTGGAAAGCGAGATATCGTTACATGTATACAATAGGCGAGTACGGTGGCTGTGAAGAATATCCGCACAACATTGTATTTATTATAGCATTCACACTAATTAATCAGTCCCAAGTATATATTTATATATTTTATGTAATTTCGGCTTTAGGGTCGGAAAATGGACTTGATTTTATAATATTTTTGAAAACTCGTATATACTTATATCTTTCTCATACTTTGGTTTTAGACATCGAGTTTGTAAAACTGAGCTTATTCTTATATATAGGGTGCAACAGAACATATAATAGAAACAATAGAAAACGTTCCTATAGACATATCCGTTTTCGTCTACGAGATACAACGAACTTTTCTCTTGATTTCGTGTTATCCAATTACCTTTACAGAAGATACTGAAGAAGATGACCACCTTGCGTTTTAAGGCAAGCCTGTAGACGTCTTGTTATAAACCCGGTTACACTCTGAATGGTTCCTGATGTTTGCCGGATTTGTTGGGAAGCTTATTCAACATCTTTAATAGGTTTAGTGTTTATGAAAATTCGTTATGTCTCATAAGCGAAGACAGATAGAGCATATATTTATATGAACTTTTTTCATTGCTTCTCGTCACATCACCCTGTAAGATATTAGTGACTACAATGCATGTATTTTATATACATATATAAATTATATAAATAAAGTACATTGTAGTTATTAATATCTTATCAGATTCTTGTTTATATCTTATCCTCCTTAATAACTTATCCTATAATATCGAATTCTATTAACATCTGTCGTTTTATCACTACAGTTTACCCTCTTATTTTTATAATCTTATTAGATTATCTCTGTATATATTCTCTGTTAGTTCTCTGTCGATTATCTCTGTATACATGTAATTATAATAAATAAATATATATATATGTATAGAAGTATATATAACTATATATATGTAAAATATTATGTACGTGCATATATAATGTTCGATTTACGATAACTTAATTTCTCATTCTCGGTTAACAGATTGATGATAGCTTTAAGCTGGCAGATTTCTCCATCATTTTTATGCAAATGCGACTCCTTTCAGCGTGCAGCTAACATTTAATCCGACCCCGTGTCGCATGCATGATAAATAAGCGCACGTTGTAGTTACAGGTCGTAATTATCGCGGAGTATCATTCTTTCGTGCCAAGAAGAGACCGACCTCGCCGCACTGTTCGGCTTTTCCTATCCTTACAAGGGACCCACACATTGTTCTAGACTGGCAGAATACCAACATCGTCTCGTGTTTCCCACTGGGACACAACGATACCTCATAGCTGGAAATAATACGCATCCACTGCTTCCTGTCGCTTTAAAACGATTTACTGTACCTTTTCACTTGGGTCTTGCCTATCTAGTCTACAGAACATGTTCGAAATAAGTACGTACACTCCTGTTTGTAAACAAAATAGAGCCCCATTCACTCGAACACCTATTAGCCTAAGAACTGAATCGAAATTTTGAATTAATTAAGAACAGATACGATAGAGAAATCAATATCAATTATGAAAAGTAACTTCCTTTATTTCGATAGACTTTTGACGAAAGACTCTTCTAAGGTAAATACGTAGCAGTTTATTGAACAGAGTTTTTCATCTACCGCATTGTGCTGAAATTCCTCTGCACCATTTCAATTTGTAATTCTTATTAAAAGAATTAAAAAGCAATATTAATGGTACACACGTTTCCAAGTATCTTTTAATTGTTACTGAAAATGGCAACGCCTGTAATACGTAATTTAAGGATTATGGCATCTCGTTTGTTCGCGACTCATCCTCATTAATCTTCACGCCTCTTTTCCCATGGCTGCCATTATTCCTGGCATTAGGAGCACGTTGTTAATCGCGATATTGTATCATTTCCTCGTTAATTGCGTTAATTGACTCTGGTCCGCCTGGAGTGTACTATTATTTTATTCAATTCCAGCATCAAAGCCTATGATCTGATACGATTAGTAATGGATTCTCTATTAATCAGGTTCAAATGGCTGTTGAAATTCAATCGAGAGAAAGAGTGAGAAAGGAAACCGATATGATAAAAACAAATGAAAATTTCTCTTAGAAACTCGTTGGAAAATAATTAACGACTCTCGATCTTCTGTACGTTCTGGTCTAATTAAAACATCCCAGCGCAAAGAAATATCCTAATATGTTCTTCTTTTCTACTTTTGAGATCTTAGAGCGATTGTCATATAGACAAATTTAAATAATAAAAAGCAGCAGGCAAATTGTGAAAGCAAACGCCGAAGTGGATGTAAAAAGATTGCGCTGCTTCGTACAAAGCGTGCAACGAGAATTAAAGTAATTTGTCTAGAACACCAAGATAGCACAGTATCATTTAGGGCAATGTGATATTAATTACTAGCAATAAGGATAGTAATAAGACTCAGAGGGATAGTACAAATTAAGACTACGTACAAGAAAGATTGTTACTTATACAGAGTGTGCCAAACTTAACTCTCCACCTACAACATTATTTTTACTGACGTTGTCTAGCAGTTGATCTTTGTATGTCCTTTACGTATTCACCTACGAAACAGCTAATATGTAGTACCAAATCTTGGTCTCTTTGACGCCATTTAACTCTTCTTACTATAATAGAAAGGTTTCTTCATAGAGCGAGTAATTTTGTAATATTTAGAAATCATGAAGTTAGTCAGCTTCGCCCTACTCAGAGTCGGTTACTTCACTTGCTAAGAAATAATTTCCTGTTTCCTCGTTAATGCCACGCTATTTTCCTTCTATATATTCGCCTGTGAAATATGAACACATAGTAAGTAGTATCGATGCAAGGGCCAATGGTACTGTAACATCATTTTCCAAGAGAACGATTTAGTTCCTTTTTCAAAGTTGATGCCCGCGATGTTAATACGACAGAGTAAAAAAACTGACCTTTTGGCTTTGATTTTCAGGTTCAAGGACAACGTTGCGCGAGCCTTTCGGCTGAAATCTCCGTCAAACCGAAGATGGTAGAGTCGTCAGACAGTCAGACTTATGATGACTTTTATCGACAATATTTACACACCCTGTACATTAGAAAAACGACTTTGTAGACCTTGGTATTTTCGCGGCGATCAACTTCAACGCTTCGATAACGGAACAGAAAAGAAGAAAAGAACGAATTAAAAATAATTGAAAGAAAGGAAGAAGAAGGAGGAAGGCAAAGGTAAAAGAAAAAGAAAAATCGTCCATCGCAATGGCTGCGACGTGTTAATTATCCAAATGCTTCTAGTTCACGGTTCGAGTGATCGACGAGTTTCACCGTTCCGCTTTGTGTTCCCATCCACTTCCGGGCTTTCAGAGGACGGGGAAAACAGAGCAGGAAGATCTGTCTTCGTATCAAGATTTAAAATTCCGTCTGGCGCTTTACAAGGAGACAGTCAATACGAAGGTATTACAGGGAACAGAGGCAGATATAGGAAAAAGAATAATGGAGTATGCACAGGGGATCTACCGGTAGTTTTCTATTTCTTTCCTCGTTGAAACGTTCCTCCTACAGTATCGTCGAGGAACGGTATCGGTTCTAACTACTCTTCGCTGATCCATCGAGCCTTTACAGAAGTAAATTTTATTTTAAACAGGATAGATAGCTAGGTACATGGTAATTACGAAGGAAGAGTTAAATAACGTGATGTAACAGAATAAAATAGCAACGTAATACGAGCAGTTGATGTTAAAACGGGTGTTTACAGCGTTCTTTTTTTGGAATTTATTATAGTTTAATGTTTCTTTTATTGAGAATATTTTTCCTTTTTATAAAGGATTTTATAAGATCTTGAAGATCTTATAATCTATAATCTTATATTATTATATAATCTATAATAATATAAATCTTATAATTTTTATAAGAAGATTTTTAAGGAAAATTTTATAAAGACGTTCTCGTTTTCAGTAAGTTTCTGGAAACGATTTATGATCACCGACAATGGTTTGTCTGAGGTCGGACACTCGAATAAGCTACTTTAAGTAGAATGTTACCGCACGGTCGTACAAACCTATTTTATTTCTGTGCCACAACACCGACTGTATCCTAGACAAGTTGCTTTGTGAAATTGCTCTTCAAAATCTTATATGTACTTAGTAAAGAGAGGATTTTATACCATTTTATTACCTTAGTAACTTATTACATGCAAATTGATTTGGATTAGAACAATTATGTTGGTGTACGTGGTAACAGAGGCGATGCAAAAGAACATTTCCGACTCTGCTCGAATGCGTTCCAAGTAGGTTGGCAAGTATACCGGGGCACGCTGGCTTTTGACCCACTTTGAGCTTCGCAAGCTCTCCTAACCTTAAAACAAGCACTGCTATTCCAGTCTATACTGCTTCTAATACATTACATGTTACTTGACTGCAGTTTTAGCATGCTGCATGCGAGGCCTATCAAATTACTAAGGAGGAAGTTTTAATTCTCTTCGATCATCGTTTTCGATAGAACTAACTTTTCGATTGAATAACGAGGTTCTTTCGGCCTGTAATAGTCCAAAGGCTGCTGAAACAAGGCCTCTAAATCGATCATGATTCCAATAAATCATAGATCCTTGGATTTGAAACTTTAGGCGAAGAAGATACAGCTAGGTTATAGGTTAGGTTATGAATTGATAACTGCAATTGTATAAACTATAGTCTAATAAATGTGCACATATGTATACGTACATACGTATATATATGTATATATACAGGGTGTTCCATCTATCTTTTCCAGCCTTACTTACTTTCCTATTTGTGACGGTACAGAAAATGTTTGAGACAAAAGTTGTACGATATAGAAGGTGACATATTGTGCTTTTACCTTTTATTTTTAAATGTATACCCCCATATTTTTGTTACATATTCTTGCAGCTGACATTTAGACGTCTTCGAAATGCTATAAACTCGTGCCTTTTGAAGTGACCGTAATCGAGATATGAACTTTAAAATCCGATATACCGCCGGCATTAGAATTACCCGACGTACACCACGACGCGACACATAAAGATGTTCTTCATAATGCTACTATGAAACTTCTGGCGTGTCCAAAATAGTCGATCGTTTCCAAGTAGTCACTTTTGGGCAATTATACCTTGTATTGCTCTGTCGAATTTGAGAGTTTACATCTCGGCAGCGAATGCAGCAAAAGGCACGAGTCTGCAGTGTTTTGAAAACTAAAAGAGTATGTAACGAGAAATGGAGGCATCCATTTTAAAAATCTTAATGTCAGCTTTGCTGGACGTTTCAAGGTCGTCGCAAGGTGAAATGCATGAAAGCACGGTACCTCATCCCCGACATCATACAGTTCTCTTCTGACACATTTTTTTGTTTCAAATAAGGGTAATTAAGGGTGACAGGGTAAGGTTAGGTGTATACAGGGTGGTTGGTAACTGGTGGTACAAGCGGAAAGGGGGTGATTCTACGCGAAAAAAGAAGTCGAAAATATAGAATAAAAATTTTTCGTTCGAGGCTTTGTTTCCGAGAAAATCGACTTTGAATTTTTGCTCGGTACGCGTCCACTTTGTCACGTCTCGTTATAACGGCTCCCCCTGTAGATCGTTGTCTCGATGGAAAAATGAAAAAAAAATTGTTATTCTATATTTTCGACTTCTTTTTTCGCGTAGAATCATCCCCTTTCCGCTTGTACCACCAGTTACCAACCACCCTGTATACAGGGTGTATCTTAGTTAAATGGGATCACGTAAGCTTCTTAGGGCAAAATCACAATATTTCAAGGGGCATATGATGGTGGAAAGAATCTGTTCGCAAGTTCGTCTCTTTTGTGCAGTTTTCTTTGATTATTATCAGAAGTTCAAAGCTATTCTACGTTTCCATGTGCTCCTCAACAAATCATAATTATCTGGCATGAAACTATGCTATGGTGAACCAAGTTAATGATCATCGTGACGTAGAATGTGGATTTTGATATTTTATATTCTAGAGAAATATGTTTGTTTTAATAATTTTTCTATCAGGAAAGATACTACGTTTATATTATTGTAATTATAGTACATATCTGTATAGTAAATGAAGATATAGATATGTTTAGATAGGCGTTGAATTAGAATTTAGCTTCAAGGAATAAATTACGATAGAAACAAAATGCATAAAGCGTGCACATACACAAAAAGATTATATACAGGGTGGTTGATAACTGATGGTACAAGCGGAAAGGGGGGGGGGGATTCTACGCGAAAAAAGAAGTCGAAAATATAGAATAAACATTTTTTTTTTAATTTTTCCATCGGGACAACGATCTACAGTGAGATCCGTTATAACGAGACGTGACAAAGTGCACGCGTACCGAGCGAAAATTCAAAGTCGATTTTCTCGAAAACAAAGCTTCAAACGAAAAATTTTTATTCTATATTTTCGACTTCTTTTTTCGCGTAGAATCATCCCCTTTCCGCTTGTACCACCAGTTACCAACCAGCCTGTATATAATACATAATACTCGATACGATGAATATATGCATTACGATATAGTATGATATACAATTTCAAATACAGCAGAATTTCAAACGCGGAATTATTGGCTCGTACCGATCATGGACAAAATATAAATAGTATCAAATTTGAACACGAGCGTCAGTTTCGTTTTCTAAGACGGAGCGCGAATTTTTCTTTAAAGAAGAATCAATAAATCAAATCGATAGAGGGCTGGAGCAATAAACGAAGTTCTTCGTGTTCATTCAGGTTCGTAATTGGCTCCTCGTGCTATGGCGAGAACTATTTCCGGGCCACTTGATTTTCGCGTGTATATCACGGACACTTGAAGGGAAAAGTTTGCTTCAAGGTAACTGGAGCAGGGAATGAAACATGGCAGGTATTTTTAGAAGATTGTAAACGAATAATTTTCGATTACAACTAGGAAAACAGCGTTTTGTTCTTAAACCTGAGAGGATAGAATATTGTTCTTATTTATATAGGATCTTTAATTTATATAGGATGGACCAAATGTCACGTCACACGTGTGAATCTCTCAAATGACAAAATTTTCAACGAAGAGCGTCTTTATCGGACTACGGACTTTTATGAAAATTCATATTATAACTTAGTAAGAGACTTCTATCAACTTCTGTCCCGAGATAGATTTACGACAAGATTCAGAATCAGACACACGAAAATCACACATGAATACCCCCTAAAAAAAAAAAAGACAGAATCTCCAATTTGCAGCTTATGCAATCAGATAATAACCATCATATACCTGCAATATAAATGTAACATGTAGAGAATAACATGTATAATAAATAAAAAATACAATCGTACTTGTAACTAACAGTTAATTTCATTATCTTGAATAATGTATTTAGGCTTGTCCAAATAACAAATAATTTATTCCTGTTTTTCATTTGGACTTTCATGTAACAAATAAAATTTATTCAATAATGTCCAACATTGCATACAACGTACCCACTCTACTATTTCAATGGTTAAACTTTTTTCTACTTCTTTATTTTGTACTCTCTTTATGTATTTTCAAGAAAATATACTTCCTTCTATATTTCCAGTCCTACGAGTTAAAGAAATAATCGCTAAAATTATCATGTGGGTAAACGTCCAGTCGTTGTTTAGTACAACAGAAAGAAATACAAATCATTACTTTTGCCTTTCTCTGAATAAAAGAAAATTTCTCTATCATCCCAAAGACCATAAGAAAAATTGAGATATTCGTTTGGAACATATCGTGTAAAAAATTCATGTGAAGATGAAAAATTATCGATGAAAAGAGTACGAATAAATCTTCTACGAAATATCTTCAAATAAAATCTTTAAATGGAATCATCAAACAGAATCTTCAAGAAAAATTATCGTCTAATTAGTTCACATAAAAATTCAGTTATTTTAATTCGATATGATACAGTCGTGATTAAGGTTGTGGCGTTGCATTCGAGAACAGAAGCAAGCTGCATGCGATCGGCCAGTAAAAATGCAAATGGAATGAATGGAGCCCATTCATAGATTCGTAACAGACAACGAGGCGTGCAATCTTCGTCGTGAAAGTTACAATCATCTTGGAGAAACTGCCTCCCCACTTATTCTGTTCAAAATGTTCTATCCCTGTCATAGTAATAAAGATTTTACAAAATTTGGCGATTTTATAATCAATTGCTCGTTTATTTTATCACTCCTTATTACACGTTATTGTTATATTATTTCTGAATATATTTATACGCTATAACAGAGATGTTCCAATGTACTGAGACAATTTTAAAGAAATTATCACTAGATTATTACCAGAAAGCCCAATTTACTAGATTATTAATAGAACAAGGTTATCACAGGAAAGATCATTTGAACATTAACGAATTAAAATACTTGAAATTAAATTGCTAATATGTTTGGTAAATAATTAATTAAATTGGTAAATAAGTAGATTAAAAATTAATCCATTATTCTTCTAAAAAGCTCATATATGGTAAAATTCATTTAATTAATATAACCTTGTCCTAACCTATTAATGTTGAAGTAATGACGTATCTTGAGTCTAGTTATTTGTTCTTTTCTTGTGAACATCATAACCTTTTTTACTTTTAAACACGACTTTTTTGCTCTCCAGACAAACAGGAATATCCATGTTGTTCTTTTGTTTTCCATTAAATCGGAGACGAATGTTACGCCGTGTAAAGTTACACGAACTATGGCGTAACACACGAGGGTATATATACAACGACTCGTGTACATTGTACTGGTGGACGATACATAAAGGGGTGTACGTATCTTGTGTACATCCATTCTGAGCTGCCTCAGTCGTCTCATTACTTTTGTGTATAGTCGTGTAGCCGACGTACATTGTTGCTAAGCCGGTTCCACGTATTTAATATTCGATCGACGATAAATCTCCGACAAGCTGACGAAACGTTCGCCAAAATGTTGGAGCATATCTCGATATTCATACCTTGCGCGTTTATCAGATTGGGAAACTATGATAGATATGCATTTATATCTGAGTAATTGAATGATGAGAATTCGAATATTTGGTTATGTGAATTAATCGAAATTTTGGGAATATCGAGTACTTGGAATTTGATGGATGCAAAATATTTGGCACTTTGGGGACATCGAGTATTTGGAATTTGGCGAATATGGGACATTCGAAATATGATAAATGGCGAATTATTTGGTATTTCAGGTATACAGAGTATTTGGAATTTGGTGAATTTCAAATATTACAAATGGCGAAGATAGATAAATGGCGAAGTATTTGGTATTTTAGGTATACAGAGTATTTGGAATTTGGTGAATTTCAAATATTACAAATTTCTGAAATATTTGCAATTAGATTAACATCTAAAATATTCAATGTTTTCTGACCTTCAAATATCCGTAAATGAATATTAAATACTTGAAATTCTGGATGAATTTGAAGATTCCCAATTTTATATACAGGGTGGTTGGCAACTGGTGGTACAAGCGGAAAGGGGGGGGGGATTCTACGCGAAAAAAGAAGTCGAAAATATAGAATAAAAATTTTTTTTAAATTTTTTTTTTAATTTTTCCATCGAGACAACGATCTACAGTGAGATCCGTTATAACGAGACGCGATAAAGTGCACGCGTACCGAGCGAAAATTCAAAGTCGATTTTCTCGAAAACAAAGCTTCAAACGAAAAATTTTTATTCTATATTTTCGACTTCTTTTTTCGCGTAGAATCACCCCCTTTCCGCTTGTACCACCAGTTACCAACCACCCTGTATATAATTATGTATGAATATTTGAATATATAAATAAATAAATATATATATATTTTTAAAATTTAGCGAATAATAAATATTAAATGTTCTTATTTCATTTTTACTGTACCTCAAATTTTCATACATATCTGTTCCAACTTCTCCCAAAAAATGTGTCTCTTCTTTTTGATCATAAATTCTAGTACTGGATTCCTAGTTGTCTAACGGGGATTTTTTTTAGAAAACGTCGAGGAAAATATTTTCTGCTATGAGCGGAATCAAAGGGAAAACTGGAGGACCAACGAGAAATTTGGGCCGAGAGGAGATGGTTGTTTCATAAATGTAGGTCGGTTACGAGAAAGGAGAACGATTTTCTCTAGAAGCTGGCTAAGCTACGTGTATCCACCGAGTTCGTTTGTCGCAGAATCTCTTCTTTTCATCTCTTGTTTAGTCATATTTTTCTTTTTTTCTTTTTTTTTTTTTTTAGAATTGATCAAAACAACCAAATATCAAAAAATACCTAAACTTCCTTTTCACTGCAATTTGACCACCAATCTCCTCTCTTCCTTTTTTTAATTATACAACGTTATAATTTTAAATTTTATTGGACTCAACAGCGTTAAGTTCTCGAACAATCTAACTTAACAGAGAAGAAGAAGGATAGAAACAGAATTTTTCCAAAGTGTTCAATAACGTTTCGAACATTCGCACTTCGTTTTAGCTTAGCCACAGTGTTACATACGCATGAAAGTACATAGACCAGTGTCATTCTAGAGTTAAATTTCCCTAAACTGCTTTATCCTTTGCATGTCAAAGCAGAAAATTCAATCGAACAAAGGAAAGAGCATTTCCGACCTTGTACACGAGCCTGCAAAGGGTGAAGACACGGAAGAGAAACGGAAGAGGAAGAGGAATGCGAGGGATCCTCTTCCGTGAAATACGGGTCACACTCGAGAGGATATGCAACGATGGAAGAAAGCCCTGGATATTTCCAATAACGATTCGGCTCTATCTGGAGCACCGGGTGGCTCGTTATCGACGCCGATTATACTCGACTTTACCAAAGGAACAAGGCCTATACAACCTGGATACGTTCGGTTATCCCCGAGGAGGGTTTTTAATAATAGCGAAACACGCAACAATGCCCCGTATCGGGCAAACCTGATGCAACCGTAATTTTTCCTCTCTCCTCTCTCTTTTTTTTTTTTTTTTTTTTTTACGATTCAGGTTGCATCAGGTACATTGGTAGACTCGGTTCGATCGATCTATCGGTTTTTAGCGAATGTCTATTCAATTTGCATCGGTCGAAAGGGACTTGTTATCAGACTTATTAAAAAGCATGAAAAACGAGGGACTTTATCGATGCATTATGAGCTTGTAATGGAAACCGAAGTCGACATCGATTGCGAGGCAGATATTTCCGATTCCGGGAAGCTTTCTTATAATTGTCCGGGGCTAATAATCGTAGGTATAAACGGTGGATTTTCGTGCACACTCTACATCGCAGAGCTAATGATGATAAATAGATGGCGGATTTTTATGCAGGTTTATATAATACGTACGAAGAAATGTAATAATAAAAGAAATTGAATTAAACATTCGTCGTATTGTTAAAGATATTAAATAGATCCGAAGAGAGAACCTTGTTCGAATTTGATATTAGTCGTTGGCAACTTGAACTAAAAGTTGTATTTTGCTAAACGATATTTTACCCATTAATAATCGAAATAACTTTGGAGAGAAATTCCACGAGAAGAGGATGAAAAATTGGAAATCGTAACCGTAAGGCGGAAGTATTACGAAATTTCTGACCTGATACTTTTCGTAATGGAATAAATAGTGTCCTATTAGAAGATTTAAGTCGTTCAATTCATTCCTGTGTCAAAGATGACGTAATTGAAACGTCCAAGGAGAACGAGACCGACGCGTGAAAAGATATCTGGATACTGAGAGAAAAATGTACGACCTCGGTACTCAGATTCTTTAGCCAATTTGCTTTTTTATCTGCGGTTTACCGTATCGGACGATAGACATGGATAGCTAACGACAACGAACATTCGTACGAATTCAGCCTCTTTCCGTCATTGGCAATTAATAAATCGTTAGTAGAATTTTACAAAATAAAAATTGTAATTTACAACACGCTGATAAATGCTGTTGCACGAGGCTAACAAATTTGCTAATAAGAGAAAATGGAATTTCACAAATAAATTTCATGCTATCTGATTATTATATTTGGCATAAATTAAGGAACAAGTTTGCTCAGATTAAGAAACGAAGAACAATTACTAACGAGAATCTTTTCTCCTCTCGTAATTCAGTCAATTTTTCTATACACCCGATAAACTTAAATTACGTCCAACGAAAGATACGCAATTATCTACCGTTATTAATTTTATGAGAAAATGTATTTTAAATTAGATATAATGCTAAATAGGCTTGGGCGAGCGTGTTAGAAATGGAATAAAAATTCAATTGTTACGACCGTTCGCGGAGAGACGCGGTCGCTAGGAGAACGCGTCAGCGAGAGGCGTAAATTCTCGCTACGATTATGTTAATCGACGCCGCGAAATAGTCGTTCCCCTGTTTCGGTTAGGATAACAGAGGTGGTTTAATGAATGTAACATTGTATTAACAGGTTAACATAGAACAATATATTTTACAATAATATGATGAAGATGTTACAGAAATTTGACTCGACTTTGCGATATCTCTAGATAAATTCGTTTGCTCGTCAGATTTGTCGAAGTGTCACGTTTGACTCGTCGGAAGGAACTGAACGCCCTTCGATTATTCCTTTGTCTCGTTTGGAAGACGACCCCCACTATGCTCGGGTCACGCCACCGCTCGCGCCTATGATCACGTGTGCCCCTTCTAGTGTGAAAAACGTAACGGTCAAAAATGGACGTTTCTAGAGCTCGCTGCTTGGCGACAACTATGCTCTCGTCGATACATTATATATGATCCGGCGGGCAGATAAGACGGTTTGCCTGCGACGTTGTAGGACCGCGAGCGACGATTAAAAAATACAGCCTGTGGTAAGTCTCGTGGCGTAACATCAATATTAAGACGAAGGAAGAGCACTTTCGTCCCAGTCGATTGGATATCCAAAAAAAGATTTACTTGCAAAGTGTTTCAAAGTCTATCGAAAAGCTTCCTGCAAAACCTGTTCACACGCTTTTTCTCCAGCAAGTACCAGAGAACGTGTTTGAGTATGCGTGCCTAAACTCGATTCCGTCGTATCGACCCTCGAACATATCCCCAGGGGTGGTGTAAGCAAGCCGCCGTATCCAACGAAAGCAAAAAGGGATTCCCCTCTGGGAAATCGATATATTTGTTTCTATTAAAAAGCGATGTTTCTTCTATTTCACACACCTTGGTGGTTCTTAATTGATTTCGAAAAGAAAGCTGTATGTTTTATAATGTAACGAGGGAATTTCTATTCTATCAGTATCTTTTAATATAGACTGAAACAAATGATACGCATGTATGGAAACATAGCTATGCTATACAGGGTGTCCCGGAATAAATAGACTTCTGCAGATCCGAGCAAATCTCAAGAAATATAAAACACGTACGTCTTATAGAGTTGTTCAGTAGATAATTTTGATCTTTTACGTGAATGCAAGTCGTTTCAAACGCTCATAAACGGCCGAGTTCGATGACTTTAACTACCCAGCGAATTTCTCGCGTTGCTACGAGACGATTCAAAATTTTAATTTAGATCTAAATCGTTTAAGAAATTTAAATCTACAAGATAATAATAATAATAATAACAATAATAATTTATTTTTCAGTCTCCCTGGTCATGAAAAAAGACTGGATTTATAGTTGTTATCTGTATTTTTATTTGTCTTGCACTGTGAATCAACTGTACTCTTTTGAATTTAAATCCTATGAATACTAATCCGATCCAAAAGGTTTAAAAAATTTACGCTTAAAAGATATTAACGTGATCGGAAACGTTTGAAAAATTAAAATCTAACAGACGTTAGTTGGATCTAAAACATTTCAAAAATTTCAATTTGGGACATATTAAGCCACTGTAAAATATTACAAAAAGTTCAATTCAAAAGATAATAATTCCATTTATATGGTTTGTGTGCCTCGTATAATCCGTAGCAATACCATCGAAACAATTCGCAACGTTCTATGAATCAACCAAATTACGGTAAAACCTTCTAATTTTTACAAATCGCTTAACCAGTCGTATGAAACTATAAAATCGTAAATCGATTTTTAACCGATTTCACGATTTCATCACGGCACACAGATAAGATAAAAAAAGAATATACATTGCGCATGTGCGGATGAAAACGCGTGCGTGTAGGCGGACAGAATCGATGCGTTCGCGTGCAAATTGCGAGGACCGCCGCGACCAACATGAACGCAACGCGGAAGGATCGAGTTTATTCAAATTCGATGATGCACGACTCTACCACCGTTGCTCGACTTGTATTTCCTGGTCAGTGGATTTTTCGTGTCCGTAACACGATAACGGGTTTCCGCGGAAACGCTCGCTTAATTCGAAACGATCTAGCGGAACGCGGAAGGATCGGGTTCATTTAAATTCGTATATGTTTCACGAGTAAAAATTTTACGAACGCTGGCAACACTGTTCGTTGCGATACTGCAACGAGAAGAGAAGCTCGTGAAATACGAAATTATACGAAGTATCACGGTGATGACCGAATTTGACAAGCGTACAACCTGAATTGCCGCGTATTTTTGGAGCGATTGAAAAGATTCAAAAGGTCGGTCGGAAAGTTCGTTCTGATTTACATTTCCATTCGATCAACATTTATTGAATTACGTGGGTGCGATTTTGTTCCACGATCTTTCTCCATCTTTCACGCAATTCGAATATTCCATCCTTCGTCATTCATTACAGAGAGAGAAAGATATATGATTTATATTCAAAAGTACAAAAGTTTATTACCATCAGTTGACTATGAATTTCTAGTTTAAATTTATAGCATCAACTTATAGTTTCAATAAGTGATTCGATTTTAATTGATTTCCAGTTCGTTTGAATTGTTTTACTCAAATTATTGTAAAGTGGAGCTGTCTCTTTAATATGTGTTGCAGCCTTTTCAATTGTTAATCCATTCATTGTTATTCGACTCCTTGTTCACATTACCATGGATACATCAAAGATAAGAGTGAAAAGTAGTCAGGTCATTTCTTACTTCTAGCCACATATTACATATTTCTTTAGTTTAATTAAGAATTGTTGGTCGAAAATGTATACTTGTGTTTGGTATTATTTCGATCGTACGAGTCTATAATTATAATTCGACTAGAACTTGTTACATCTCGTAACGATATAATAAAGAATAAGAGAAATATATTTTCTTACTTTGGTCATTCGATACCAGATTGAATTACATCGATATGGATCACAGATAACGCCTAGGTCTGCCTTGATCCTGCTGTTTCAGAAATTGCTAGAGATAACTTCTGGCCATATAGCAGAGTAAATTTCTGGCCATATATATCCAGACACTATTATCTTAATAAACGATTTACATTAAAAGGACTGCTGTTTTGTATTTTGTTTAAAAGCTACTGACAATGATAATAAGTTAGTTATATATTGTCCACCCTGTATTGAATTAAACTGTATATTTGTATTGTACCTTAAAATGAAATTAATACAATATTATTCCTATTTAAAAAAAACAGAAAGATAAAATCTGAATAAGATTAAAACTGTATAATTTTTATAGCCCAATATATGACCAATATGTACTATTGTAGCTATCTGTAAATGTAGTTTAACATTTTGTCTTATGTCTACAAAACATGTAAAACCAGGTCCAGTCTCTAGGCTATCAGGCTGCATTAATACAGGAATACAATATTACTATAATCAACATGTATTAGATAAAATTCTTGCAGATACAGTGTAGATCTTAGTGTGATATAAAATGAAAGATCTATCTGACACAAACTCTTTATACTTGTATGTCTCGTAATATTTCTAAAACAGCATACTTTTATTCCAAGGGAGAAGAATAAAGAGTGGAGAATGGATAAAGAGAGGGTTAAGAAAGCCTCTGGAGAATCTAAACGCTCATTTGCATCGCGGAGGAGTTAAATAACAGGCCTTCATAGTACACGTAACATGGTACATGCATATAACAGTGATTTCACTATTACCAAGAAAGAGTGTCTCGACGATGTCTTTGGGTTCTTCCAAACAGGATCAGCTCGTTGGAAACGACACTTAAATCCAGTCTGCTCTTTCAATCCGTTCAATGTGTGTCGTTAACATACACACACAACACAGTTCTATCTCTTCTCATCGTGAAACCTTTCGCATGTCTCTCCCTCCCTCTTTCTCTCTCTCTCTCTCTCTTTCTTTCTTTCGCTCTTTTTCACTGTCGTTCTGTTAACACTGCACACACCGCGTTCCGTTACGTTGTTAAGAAGCCCATTATCCAATCTGTTGCAAGATACATAGTATATGTGCACCTGCACCACTCCCATGGTGTCGTCGACGTGGATATCAACATTTACCCTCCCTTCTTACTTACAAGTTCCAAGAACATCGCTACTTTTCCACGCTATTATTTTCCAGATTTGAGGTTTTTACCTGACATATTCTGTAGAATAACACTGTCAAGAGATAGAAGTTATCTAATCAGCAATATAACGTATACAGTAATATACATAACTAGAATACATAATAGAAATGTGCTATATAATAAATACTTAACATTGTAATGGAATATTTTTAACTCATTTTAGGTTTAATTATTACTGAAAAATATCTCGATCAGATAAAGCTACATCATTTTCACGCTATGAATTAATCACTTATTAACTAAAAATATGGACATGCATTTTGTATAAAACTCTTGCGTGTACGAAATATTTAGAGTTTATATCTAGAAGGTGAAAGAAATCTTGAAGACTCGATTTGAAGATCCTTTATGAAGGAAATAAATCTTCAGCATTTGCTTTACCTCCCATATTTATAAAATATATAATATATATACAAACTAAAACAAGTCTTGGAGATTTCATTTGAAGATCCTTTGCAAAGAAACCAAATCTCCAAGATTTGTTTTACCTTCTATATTTATAGATTAGATTAGATTAGATAGATTCTAGATTTATAGATATTAAAAGGTATATAACATATTTAGAAAGGAGAACAAATATTGAAGATTTCATTTGTAGATCCCTTAGGGAGGAAACAAATCTCCAAGATTTGTTTTACATTCCAAATATATTTTTTACCTTCTATTTTACTATTTACCATAACGCTTGTCTTTCCTAGGGTTGCTTACAAATTTACATCTATATCGTACATTCCAAACTCTTATCTTACTAATTACTTAACTCAATACCTTAATACCTTAAGTAAATATTAACTTTGCCTTCTAAGTATAAATTCTACAAACTAGTATTTCCAATACATTCAGCATTAGAGTTTTACACAAAATGAATATTGTACATATTTGCGTGCGAACAGACAGGGCAAACTCGAAGAAGCGAGGAAGAAGCGAAACGTCGGAAGCTAGTGCAACATTTTACTATAAAAAACACAATAGAAGCCCGAAGAATTACAAATGCGTCGACTAATCATCGTTCAAAATCTAAAATTTCGAAACACCCTGTATAGAAAGGGAGATACAGTCTGCAGCAGACTGCGTGAAATATTAGGATGGATTCTGCATTCTCGAGACTCGCATGCACCAGTCCGCGTAACAATGTCACCCCCAGGGGTGAGAATGGTACACCCTCGAATGGCGAAGGGTCGCCATCCACTTTTGAATTACGCTAGATTGTACGGGCTCGGGAAATCAGCTGGGGTGACAACTAGTCTCAGGTTTCTATAGGGTGTCCCTCTGAACTTTTCGTGTCTTTTCTTTTGATATGGAGCTTCTCACAGTGTAACCAATCGTATACAGGGTGTCCCACCTAGTTGTTGATAATGGAAATTAATTGAAGATTAATAGAAGTAAACGTAAATTGTATAAATTACGTACATGGATAATTATGTAAATTTAGAATAAATTATAAGAATATGCAATATCTTTGTAAAGCCACGTTCATGTTTTGTCGAATGTTATTGCGTATTTTTAACTATATCTATATCTTCTCTTATAAGAACAACGAAAAAGATTATATTATTATCTATGTACACAGTAGTAGTAACAGTACAATTCTTATTTCTATATTTTCTTATTCTTACTGCTACTATGTACATAGATAATAATATAATCTTTTCGCAGGAAAAGATATAGGTAATAATTTAAAGATATAGACACTTTTGAGTGAAATAACTTTTTTTGCTTGGATGCTATTTTGCAAATAGCTTGGATGCAAAGCTTGGATGATATTTTATACGTATGTAGTGATTATATGACCTGTAACAAGTTCCTATTAATTGACAACATGCAAAAATCACAGCCTACTGCGTTATGACTTTTGCATCAAATTACGTCGATCGTATAAAATCGAATACCGCATGTTATTTCCGATTCATTTACATATATATAATATGTAGATTATAATAAAATAAATTTTATTGCATATGAAAAGCATTATATTATACTCCCTACTTTCTTATGTAAACGGTCAATCATTACATAGAGGGTCAATATTTGTATACAGAGTGTCTCAGTATTGATGGTACAACCTGGAGGGGGTGACTGTACACGAGAAAATAAGTCGAAAATATGGAAAAAAATTTTTTTCATTTGAGACTTCGTTTTCGAGAAAATCGTCTTCGTATTGCCCTGTATATTACTCTAATGCATTGTAGATTATGGGTCCTTTTACATTTGTGGTTTAAGATTAAATTAGGTTTAAGGCAATTGATTAATAAGTAATTTCTTTTTTAAATTATTCAACTGCTTTGAGTCGGAGGAGAATGGCAAAGTGACGGTACACGAATCTTCCGCTTTCCTCCACTTGTTCCTAGCTATCTCTCTAAGAAAACCTTTGCCAAGGCTTCACCGTATGGTTTAGACACAACAGAGATATTTACTCGTTTCTCGCTTCCCCGTCGAGTTTTATCAAAGAAACAACTACCCCCGTTTTATCGAAGGAACGCTGCTAAAAAGAAAAGTACCATTTGTTTCTGTCCAACGAAATATATATATACCAGCATTGCACGACCTAATCCCAATTTCTAACCTCAATCTATCCATTTACGGACGATCCTGTAAGCGGTTACATTCCAATTCATCTTTGCGAACCCTCTAACACTAACCTTACGAGGCCCGGTTTCAAAGGTTAATTTAAAATTATACATTCATTGTTATTTCTGTTGTTCAACTTTATATATATTCTTATATTATCTGATTAATCAATTTCTCAACTTTCTTCTTCGATTCCTTCTTTTATGAAGAAAAATCCCTAGCCTGGCTTATTTATCGCGGCCGATCATTTGACCGGTCGATAAATCTACATCTTTTTCTAAAGTTGTCTGCCTGGGGCCTTAGCTCTGAACTCAAGTAAGATCTAACCACCTATGGTTACATACATTTAAATGCGGTATGTGTTTGGCTTGGTCGTAAGCGCTTGAATAATCTGACAGAATGCATGTCAGGTAACGCATAAACACAACGGAGTCTTGTCGGAAACTCTCAAGAAATACTTTTCAAGAATATACTGCCTCCACAATGAGTTCTCTATAGCTAAAACGAAATCTAAATGCAGTATCGTTTTGTGAGTCACAGAGTACAAATAGAAGCCTACGAGAAATCAACTACGACAAGCAGCGAACAAATCTCATAATATTCTAATAATATTCTTATAATAGTCTAATGTTATAAAAAATATATGATGTCGTTTAAAAGATTCAATGTTGATATATCAGAAGAGATAAGATATTGGAAAATAAAATAGCATCCATCCAAGTCTCTTGAAATGCAACGTAATTCATTTCAGACGTTCGTCGATGAAACAGATAGCTAACGAGTTATTTTAGATAGTACTTCTTATTGATTCATCCAGTATAATATATGTATACAGTAAGATATATTAACAACTATATATATATTCAAGACCACTATACATATAAAGAAGAGAATCTTCGACGTAAAACGGTTACGTAATAAATATATTCGTATAATTAATAGCAAGCCAATGGTTTCATTTTATCGAACGAACTTTACAGCCAGACCACTCTGAAGCTTCAATGAAGTTCCTACTTTAAAAAATGATTTAACTTCTGGCAGCTTGTACTGTAATATTAAAAAGCTCGACTGCACAATTAGTTTCTCGTTCCTTTCTGTGTTTTCTTTTATTTTTTTTTTTTTTTTCTAAAAAATTTCAATGCGGTCTGTGTAGCTTGACCGCGATAACAATTATCTTCCATCCCTTCAAGTAGGGAAAAAAGGAAGAAAGGGGCGGTTTGCAATTATGTCGGCTCCATGGTGGAAAACGAGGAATTGTATTGAGTATTCGCATACTACAAGATGAAATGAATTTCTGCTGTTCCATAATGACTGTGGCAAATTAAAAAAGAAATGGAAAAACGTAATTTCATTGACACTAACCTTACCAGACCCGGTCAAATGACCGGTTTCAAAATTTAATTTAAAACTGCACATTCATTGTTATTTCTTTTGTTCATCTAACTTTATGTAAATTCTTATATTATCTGATTAAACAATTTCTCAATTTTTGCTAATTTTACATATATTGTTATCTCCTTTTTCATTCATCTAACTTTATGTAAATTCTTATATTATCTGATTAATCAATTTCTCAATTTTTGCTAATATACGAATTTACATAAAGTTGGATGAACAAAAGAAATAACAATGAATATAGAATTTTAAGTAAAATTTTGAAACCGGTTATTTGAACAAAATTTGATTACAATTTTTCTAACCACACGCTGATTCCTTAATCCTATCCTTATCCTTATTCCTTTATCCTTCATCTAGTTACACATACGAAAGAATCTATGCTAGATGTTCTTCCTATTCTAAAACTATTGTTTCCACAAGCCGCCTCTATTGTTAACAGTCTACTTATTGCACCTTCTAATCTTTGGTATTTCTTCCATCATATTTTCTCTTATTCTTTCCATCTTCCTTAATCATTTCTCCACCCATTCTCATCATTCATCCCTTAGAACCTTTTGCACACCTGCGTTCATTCCTTCTACTGTTGTGCAGTCTTCCACTAGATACTAGATATGAAAATCAAAAGCTAAAAAGAAACGAACAAAAGTATGGTTAATCGACAGGAACGTATTCTCTAATTCTACGTTATTAAAAGAGATAAGAATGGATGTATCGAGTGATTATGAGCGATATTTACGTGTGTACGATCAGAATCGTCTTTTCAACGTCTATCGGACAATGTCCCTTTAAGGCCCGTTTTACGCGGAGATGAGATTGTGAGCTGAATGAAGTTGACAACCCCAGATGCGAATTTCTACGATAAACCAAACAGCCACATTTGTTTGTCCACATTTGTCCAACCAGATATCCTTCGTTTGTACATCCTTCAAAAAAGAGTTATCGGTTTTTTAGATCTTTTTCTGATGAAGAATCTTGGAAGAATGTAGTATGAGTGACATAAGGAGCAACGTAGCCAAGTCCATTTCAAGGCCGACCGGCTGAACTTAATAAATACGTATATTATGCCACTACAAGTTGTACTACTGTAACACGTATAATGTATCATGAAACCTAAGTGTCGACGCATACATCGCAACATGTTTCAACGCGTATAGGGGCCTTTACTGCTACTGATAATTTTTCTCCGATTAAATCTCTCGCTCTTCTCGATTCCAAATGGACTTGAGGAATTTTCTGTCCGCCTCGGGGAAAACTTGCCTGACAAAGACGAAGAACCGCGAAACGCGAGCGCAGCGACTGTGCCAGTGGTGGAAAAACCGATATTTTCTTCTGCTTTTTTCCCTTCTGCTCTTCCTCGGTCACAATGGGGTCGTCGATTGTCCCGGTAGCAAACGCAACCACGTGGTATTCCGAAAAAAAAAGAAGGAAGTCAGGAGGATTCATGGAACAAGAGCTTTGCAGAATGCACTGGATGCTTTCACTTCGTGGTTCATCCATTCATTTCTGACTGTGTCGATTTCCTTTATCTGACTGTGAAACTCGTCCAAATCTCGCAACCAAAAGTCCAGCAGAAAAGAGGATGATTCTGACGTGGAACAATAAGTTCAGAACATGCAACTATGTTTCCTATATGAGATTTCGTTTCTCAGAAAATTAAATTGAGATATTTTTTTAAGAAACCATTGTTTTGCAAGATTTCTTTAGCGTTTGATGAAATGTTTGATGAAATTCTCCTCGAGTTTTAACAATATAAGAATTTCTAAAATAAAATGTACAGTCCATGGATATGAAATATGTTTCGTTATGCGTTCTCCACTATTCAATACAACGTAGAGCAAATAGTTAGCCGTGCTCTTTACTAAGTAATTCGTCATCTATTATTTATCACTGAGCCGATTACTGTTAATTGTGCAATAGATATTCCAATAATCTCCATTCAGATCGAAATCACAGAATCTGATACAAAAACTTCTGTTATAGCTAACACCGCAGCTAACATAAGTGGAATATAATTCCATATATATATAGAATGTATAATCGAAAGACAAGCAAACTTATTAAACACGTACGACCTATGTATTGAAAATTATAGCATATTTAGATAGCATATTTAGATATATAGATCCACGATAGAAATAAGAAGATATATTAGCATAACAGTTAATAATCCGATGCATTATGTATCTCATAGCGGAGTAGAAGCGAAAAGAAACCAGGAAAGCAGAGGAATACCAGTTAAAGTAACCCGATTAGTCTAACTCTAAGTGGAAGAAAACCGTAAACTCGGAATAATAAATCTGTTTTATATTTTCTAGTGATTTCGTTTTTCCACGAGAAAGATCAATGGCCCAGTTTCGGGCGTGCTTCATAAATAAATCTTCCTTAGAATTTTCTGCTGTTGTTGCCGGTTAAAAATTACGTAACGGAATCGCACCATCTTGGCGACAATATGCTTCGCCCCAGATTCGAAGGATTTACCGTGGACCCCATCATTTTTCCTCCTATTTCTTCCGCAAACTTTTAAGGCGTTTTCGCGGGGTGAACGTCGATTGACCTGAATCGCGCGCGCCTGGAAAGATGAAGAACAGTGGCATCACAAAGTAGTTTAGAGTTCTAGTGACGATGAAAAGTCAGGATACGAAATCACAGGAAAATTCTGTATAGTCATCGCGGTTAACACGTAGACTTCCACGCGAATTTATATATATTTCACCTTGGAAGCCACACTAGATTCAAATATGTACGCATCTGATAGATGGACGAAGGAGTATAAGTCAGAATTACTAGCTCTGTAGAGAAGCACCTATAACATTTAAAATGCAGTTTAAGATAAGGTGTTAGATCTTGAACGTAAAAATTGGTAACATACAGTGGCAGACAAGAAGAAAGTTTAACATTCATATTTATGTATAATAATTACATACACTACATTATTGGTACCTTTGTTGTACTAAGTTAAACATTTTTGTCACGTTAAAGACAGTTATGTGTATTACATTTATTTATAATCTAATTGTCCTTATCGATTGTAACTCTGCTTTCCAAAATTATGCTCTTTTTTCGTACCGCTTATCCCTTAAGTTTTTTTTCTGTCCTTCACTGTATGCCTCGTCCTATTGCATTTACACAAGACTATATGTATGTACATCATACTCGATTCAGAAACCTTCTTCTTTTTTTAAAAACGTTGGCTCTTATATTAATCCTAGCTTGACTTATATTTATTTGACCAAACAATGTTTGTGACAATTAACCCTCCGCCTGCAACTTTACTTTTACTGTTGTCTACACACTGGGTCTTTTATTCCATGCAGTCTCTTCTAGTCAGTCTCCGTGTTTTAAGAAATCCCAAAAAATTCTTGAATGCTCTTCCAAGTTTCTAGAATATTGTTAAGCGTTACTTTGATTGTTTTAACCGCTTGACATACAAATGAAATGGAACTCGATACGCATTAAAAATACCATTCCATATATTGGGTTGGCAACTAAGTAATTGCGGATTTTGTCATTACCTGCCACCTAGCGATAACCGAAGACCTTCAAAGAAGAAGTTCAAAATAAAATTACGTATAATTCTTTGCGTCTAGAAGACGTGAACGCCTAAAATGACGTACGAAAGAAGTGAACGTCTTTGAGTCTTTGAGTGCTAAAATTTCAACAAAGATACGAAAAGAATGAAAAATTGCCCACAAATACAGCAGATGCAGGGTTAAGGCATCTTCCAATAATAATTCGAATAAAGTAAAAAACAGTAATGTAGAATATATTAGCTGCTGTGACCATAACTTCACTTATGCTCTTTTGCCTGCTCATCAGGGAATAAAATTGTAAACTGCAAGAAAGTCTGATCGTAGCAAAATCTCCAGGAGGCAATGCCGGAAAAGAATCGTCCGGAGGTCACACGTGTGTTCATTGACGCACACGCATGGCAAACCGTCGCATCGTCCACGAGAATGCAACGACGCAGAAAGCGAAAAAACGAATCGCTGTGACGCGTGAAGGATGCAGAGCAGGATGCAACGAACGAACGTGCAATTCCAGCGAGCGATTCGGTTTCCTGGGCAATTCGTCGCGATCGTACGAACGCTTGTTTCATCTATTTCCTCTTCTTATTCATTTTGAGCAAATAGTCGGGGGCCCTAAGAAACAATATATTAAAATATTAACTGAATGATTGCGTATAATTATTCGAGTATAATCAAATACATTCTATTTTGAATATAGATAGTCTAATAATAACGTTTGTAATATAGATTTCTTGCGGTAGCATAAACTAAAAAGGTTGTTGAATCCTAACCTTAAAATACGGTAGCAATAGAAGAAAGTTTATGGAATAAGAAGTATAAAAAGGCATTATAATTTTACAAGATGCATTTATATTTAATAAGAGCAACAAATAAATAACCACGGTATGGTAAACAATTTTTAACACGCCAGTTACTCATGTTCGTAATGCATCAATCTTTAACTTTCTTTTATCCGTCATTGTATATTCGTAATAACATCAATCTTATAGTTAAGATTATTCGCCGAATCTGTTTGAAGCGAATAAATGTTCTTTGAATAGATGTTTGTTAAACCTCGTTGGATATGTCGGATAAATTTATTTTCGTACTTGTTACGATCGTATAGAGCAGCGGAATAAAAATGTATCCACGATATTTCTCCATAAACGGGGAATTTAATTTACAACGTAGGAGAGATCGGTTCGTGTGCGTCAGCGGTAAATCTCGCGAGCTTCTGATTTTCCGTTAGTCGTCGCCCTAGTAATAAACCTAGTAAGTTTCCTAATTCAATCTCCCCACCCCCACCCCCCGCCCCCCTCCCTTCGCCGTTGATGATAAATTCTGCAAGTCTGAGATTCGATTTGATATCTACGTCACAACTTAATGCGAAGTTGATGATTCTTAAACGTCGTATATTCGCATTTAAAAAACATTAAGGACACGGTGGGTAGATAGAAAAATTATTAATTCTGAACGTGAATCTTTCGAAAGTTGAAATTAAATAACACAATAACAATTTAATGCCACATACAGTTATTAGATTTCTAATTTTCTAAACTCTCTTTATTCTGTATATCAATTAACATTCAATTAAAAATAAATTTCTTTAATTTATGAAGGCAGAGATCGCTATTCCCCCAATAGATTTCTCTCGCTAGATTTTAATTTCCTAATAAATATCTGTTCAGCCGTTTGTTAACTTTCAAATCGCCCCTATGATGTTCAACAATAACGTCGGTTAATTTTTACGAAAATAAGTACCGCAGTATTAATGTTTAGGGATTTAAAATTCCCCGATAATCCTTATATTAGCGTGCACTCTTTCAATCGCGTACCCAACGATTCGTTAATTAACGAGGCGTCCGTCGATTGAAAAATTTCGATTTTAATGAGCTCCGCATACCGAGAAATCTTAGACAAGAAGCCCCCTTCCGTCGTCATTTCCTTCCCATGCCGTGGACCATGCCTCCACTCGTATACGCACGAAATATGAAAGAAAAAACATCATGCAATCATAAGAGAGAAGTTCAAGAAACTTAGTGTACGAGTATCGAACAATAAATTAATACAGCAGATTCGATAGAGATACTTTCCAAACATTTTGATTAAAAAATGTGTTTCAACACGAAGGATTTTTCTAAATCCTTGTTACAATGAGAGATATTAAAGAGGAAAAATTCAATAATGCGAGAAACGGAATATGTATAATAAGATAATTTATCGTTATCCAGATGTATTCAATTAAATCGTTTCACAGATTTTCCTAATGTAATTATTTACGCACCAATTAATCTTCATGAGAAAATATGAACGAAGCTAGCAAAATGCTATCGACATATCAATAATATCTTAACTTGAAGAAGGATACAAAACAAATCACTTCAATCATCTCTGTTCCATTTATCGATATCAGAACGATAAGTATATGTGTAACTATCAATTAGTTATCGCTACAATATCGATAAATCGAACATTAGATGCCTGAACTACAATGTACAATATATTACAGTATAATTATTATCTTTAAGGTAAAGTTATTACCGATATGTCGAATTACCGATATTTATCGATAATTTTATCGATAGTAGCTGTAGATGCAAGATACATATCTGTAACATGCATAATTAATTCCGTTTTACATCTATTTGCATAGAATAATCGTCGAACATTCATATATCTCTTCTAAAATGATAAAATAATGCACGAATGATAAATACTTTTGCATAATACATAAATACAGCATATTTTTTTATTTCCATGTCGGTTTCTCGACAACACCGTTTCGTTTTCATGCGATAACGTTGGTACAAGACAAAATCGATTAAACAGTATCCTACACATATACACGCACGTTTGTCTATATATATATATATATACATGACTACATACACTATATACACGATGGGCACGTAGATACGTCATCGCGGACATGCAAAAGAATGAAACTGTTTTATCTCCATCAGAAAGAAGTAGCGAAATTGTCGAATGCGATTTCATCCAAAATATCCCAAAAGACAACGCCCCTTTTTTAGACAGAAGGAAAGATTGATAAGCTTTGACCACCATAAAGGATATAATTTCTGGTCGATGTCTATGTCTCGCTCGTCCTTGATCTCATAACCTGCAAACATACTAATAACTGATAGGGGAAAAAAGGCAGAATTTAATAGTCCTGTTACGCCACCTTTTTACGCGGTCAATTTGAATGGGCCTCAGGATTAATAGTAAATAAATTTATAATGAAGAAATCAAAATGAAAGATATATGAAAAATATATAATGTAAAACAAGTTTCACTTAAAAAGTATTACAGAAAATCTTCAAAAAATAACTCAGAAATACAAATAAACGATGTAAGTCTATGGAATCTGTATGAAAAATTACGAATTGATCATTTTAATTATTCTAATATTTCTAGTATATCTTTCATACCTTGAAAACAATGATTGCAAAGTATTTTATTTTTATTTCACCCTGACCAATATCCTTTTGAAAGAATAGCCATCGTTTAGAAAATCAACTAACAATAATAACAAAGCTAATCGATATATTGTAATATAAAGTTAAAGTAAAGAAAAAGTTATACCATTATAAAAAATATCACAAGAAAGATTGGAATATTTCTGAATCTGTCAGATCAATCTACAAAGATATTCTACAATTTACGTGATTTAATGGTCATCACGATAAATTCAGTGTCCCTGTACAATTCGAATAAATTTTAAAAATAATTACACACATAAGATTAAGAGTACCGACGTTTTGGAACAATGAGGCAGATGATGAAGAAAAATAACAATATCAGATCATAATCTCGACCCCTAATGTGAGAAATGAGAACAGTTTACCTGATAGAATTATTCGTTGAGTGTAAAAGAATTAAAGAATGGGTAAATAGTGGTACAGAACCAAAGGACCGTTAGATTGCATCTAAATTAATGATGAAAAGCTGCGGAGAATAATTAATATGCTGTTGAGTAACCTTCGCCGTATCCAACAAGAACCGTAGCTGTCAAGTGAGATTCAAGCTTGAGACACTTGTGCGTTCGAAAAAGAAAAAACGGCACCGATGTATCATTTTTCCGTTTAATTAAACAAACTTGAAAAGGTCGAAATATGAAACTAAATTTGATGTATACGAATAACCGAAATTGTTTCGTAATTTGTCAATAATAGTTAGCTTCAATTCGTAGATTCACCCCACCCAAAAACAATTGGTTAAATCACGATGGCATCATGAATATTTCTTGTAGAATTTTAACAGTCATTCAAAATATTACAAATAAAAACAATAAAGATTGTTTTAATTTCTGTCCATTCGAAAATTTCTATTCATACAACAGAATGTGAAATTTGTTTAAAGTCATATAAAATTTGTCAAAGAGATAAATATTTATATGTATGTAAAAGATCTAATTATTGTTTAAACAATCGTTACTGTACCGTGATACATTCTAGAAACAATTCTTTCGAATAAGAAGCCTGAATCCTGCTACGATTCTTCAATTTTTATATTTTAATCTATCTCTTATCTTACACACCAATGGATTTTTCAAATACTTTCCAAATTGCAGGTATTTTTCGACATTAGAAAACTACAATTTTGGTTCGGTAAAATGATCGAAAAAATGTAACTGTGTTAAAGAGTGAAGAGCTCGTTGAATGGCCACGGTTTTCAGATGAATTCGCTAATGAATCGATGGACCAACGACGGTCTCGAAACTCGATTAAATTCTCCTAAAGCGGCCTGTCCCTAACGACTGGGGAATCAAACTGTCGCTCTGCTTTCCCTGCAAGTTTATCACGTCAAACGTTATATTCTAACCTTGATTCAATGAGCATTCTTGATATTTGTCACACAATAAGATTCTCGAGAAGGGGGCCGAAAATTTTGCAAGGATACGCGCCAAATCTTTTCTAGGTCATTTCACAGGGACAGGACGTGCACAATTCCACAGCTGATTTTACTGATCGAGCCAAGAAAAATTCACAATGCCATGGATCATGGTAATGAATGTAGAAATTGAAATTTTCGACAAAATAAAAATTTACTTACCGAAACTAATCACTGATAATTTACCGCGGAACTGAACGCAAACTCGTCACAGAAATCACAGCACTGACACCACGCCAAAACAGCCCCTGTGAACGACTGATTTTTATCGAACTGGCCGCGGCGAAATGCAGCTTGCACTGCCACATTGCCATCTTCCAGCGACTCTCTAAACCATTCCACGTTCATCGAATAGCGACGCGATGCCGGGATCCTTTAATTTTTCTTGCGCATGCTTCGTAACTCTTCAAATTTAACCTGTTAATCGGGGAAGAGATTGCTAAGTATTTAAATGACCAATATTTTACATATAACAATTATTTCTACGCCTCATTTCAAATGTCAAAGATAAATTATGTCGTACTTATATTTCCAAAGATTAAAATCCAGCTAAATCTGTTTTGTCTTAATTAACCTATTAACTGGGAAAGAGTTGAATCGTCACTTAAATTGTCAATCTTTTGGACATAATAGTTACATTTTTGTCTCATTTCATTTCTGTTAGAAATAAATTATATCACATTAGTGTATATTTCTAAAGATTGAAACCAATTTAACTGAAATTAACTTGTTTTCGTTAAATTATTAATCTCTTGGAACATTTCTTAACAAAAAACTAGTATAATTATGAAACTAAGAGTTGATAAAAAGAAATTAATTCCAATTTAATCAATCTTAATTTTTGCAAATGCAAATATGAGATAACTTATTAACAGAAATGATACGAGGTTTATAAATAAAATATTGTATCCCACAAATTAGAACCCACCGATTAATAGGTTAACCTTCTTTCATGTGTGCATAACAAATAATACAATAAAAAAATGATTAGTATTATAGAGAATAAAAGAAGAACTTTACACATTACAATAAAAGTTATCTGTTGTAGATATATAAATTTTCGGTTCTTCTTTATTGAAAATTCTTTAGTTATTCTTTAAATACAATGCAGATAATTTTAAAACATGATCATAAAAAGAACAAGTAGCCATTAGAAATGCATATTTCGTTTCTTTTTCGAGTATTTGTCCTGATATTTCTTCGCTATTTAAGTAACTCCAATCGCACCCATATGCTATACTTTCGTGTTCATTATACTCGCCAATAACAGACGGTATTTCAGTATTTTCGCAGTCGACTATTCTAAATCCGCTATACATGCAAGCAGCGAACAAATATTTCCACTTAAAGGGATCCCATTTTAAACGCCAAATACCGCCGCCCAGATTGATATTTGAAATTGGCTGCTTCAAATTTCTCGTATCCCATAATCTCAATATTTCATCATAACTAAAACATTATGAGAGTTTTATTCAAAATCGTTATCTTATTAATATTACTATTCTATAGTAGAACTTCATTTATTGAACTAAATGAATTTCTGCTAATTGAATCCATTTATTTGAATATAAATTATTATATGAACGGAAAATCATAAATAGCGGAGAGAATCGATGAATTATTATTGCATCTTTCAATGAGTTCAGATAAATGGAGTTCTGGTGTACTTTAAGCTTTACAGCACCTTCCAGATGATAATAAAAATTCTCTCGCTGCATTACTATGAATACTTGTAACGCCTGCACCGTGAACTTTATTTGAAACCCGAGTCTTTATCCTCGTATCAATACATTGAAATTTACAGTCATCGCCACCTTAAATATAATTATTGTTAATTTTTTAAATAAATTTTGATTTCATTTACTTCCATACCGCTATATATGATGTTTGTGTCCCAATAATTAAAAGCTGCAATCCATGCTTCAAATCCATGTGCTGACCATGAATTAATTTTATTAAGTTCTTTTTCGTTTAACTCAAACAATGAAACGAAACCTTTTGAGTCGCTAACTACTATTTTTAAACTGCCTTCATTCATCAATCTTCCGGTACACCAATCTAAAGATAATGCAAGTACTTCATCGCCAACTCTCTTCTGCACTAATAATTCTAAAGTTATCTTTTCGTTATCATTTTTAAGTTGATAAATTTGTAAGTGCCCTAAAGAGTTTACAACACCGAGTAAAATTTTATTTTGTAATGTAACATGCGCCCATTTCATATCCAATACAGCGGGTACTTCTAATTTTTGCAATATTATTAAGCGTCCATTTTGTACAATTTGAAATAGATAAATTCTTCCTAAACGTTTTGATGATACATTGGATGGTAAATTCTCGTCTTTCATTAATTGATACGTTCCACAAACAAATACATCTTTGAAGGAATCTATTGGACACCATTCAACTGAATCAGCGGAAAATTCGGTATCGAAAGTATCCAAAGTACGGAACGTGCTTGACTTTCTGTAATCTGTAACACGAAATGATAAATTTGAAGGTTCTAGGCTAAAAACATTAAAATTATTTTAAGGGAGATATTATGGGATTCACACGCAAAAACCTTTATTTGTATAAATATTACAATTAATGAAAATAAAATACGTCATACAATATTTAAATTAGTACAAATTCAAAATTTTTAAGGTTGCACGCAATTACATTTGTATGTAATGTTGTATTGCTATTTCCAATTATGTTTACTATTCTTATTATTCTTATTAAAGATAAAAATTTGTTTGAAAACATTTGATATGAAGTTGGTTTCTGTTAAATATTATTAATAAACGTTTAAAAAATTGTGATAAATATTTATAAAAACCCTATTTGATCTATTTATTTGCATTGAAAACTTGACATACATATAACTTGTACTTTTTGGTCTGAGTGTGTCGTTATTATTGAGATCATATCATAATTAATACTTAGGAACAAGACATGATCATCATTTCTTATACGTAGTAAATTCATACATTTCTGAGCAAAGATCATTTACATGTTATAGGAACTTTTCATCTTCTCACTTTAAATATTTTCATAACACATCATTATTTAAGTACGTCACAATATACTCATACAAATCTTATTCTAAATATATACTGTTAAGATTTAATACTATATTGGTTCTTTGTAACTTGATTTCATCAGTTTCTATTTACCTTCATTGTATTTGAGTAATATATTTGTACTATCAATAATGCAATTAAAAATTTTACTTTAAAATTATTATGTAAAATTGATACATACATTCTTCATTCTTAATATAAAATGCATTATTAGATACATTTCAATAATCAGTCATTATTATCAGGAGCTATTATATAAAATAATAATTTTGGCTATGGAATATGCTATGCATTCATTATTCGCATAAAATTAATTACCTTGCAACTAATAAACTATAGCATCTAATGGCTACTTCCATTGTACTCTCTTTGATAATATAAAAAGGAATAAATAATTTGTTATTTTATAAAATAAATATATAATGATGCATAATTTTTTAAATTAGTTTTTAAAAAATAATTAAAATTACTTCCTATGCTTAATTAATGACTATTATTCACAGTAATGATCTTTTTGTTCAATTAAAATTTGAAGTTTGAGGTAGATAAATTGTTATCTGATTCTTTCATCTTTTAAGATATATATGCAGTATCATCTTTGGCAAAAAATATATAAGATATTTTACGCTATAGTTAAATACTTCTCGAGTACTTGGTCAGTTACAGATTATTATGTGTAAAAATTATTTTAAACTTTTGCCCTATTGACGAGCGCTTTTTTCAGTTTCAACTAAACATTCCCTAACTAAGATACGTGCATGTACAATACCACGCTTAATTTTTTCTATAGAAGTACGACTGCCAGCATAGGTAGGTCTAACCTCGTGACCAAGTTCTTCTATGACATTAAGCAGCTGTATATACTTTGATTGACCAGGTAGAGAAGGAACAGTTTGTTGAAGAGCTCTTGGATTTGGTACATTGATTAATGGCTCTGTAACCTTTGCTGAAACTTCTACATTTCCTCGTTCCTCTTCCATCTTCTCTAACTGTCTTTTTTTTAAATAAATATCCTAACAAATAATTTATGAAGAGAATCTAAGTTATAATAAGCTAGATATCACAAGACGACTGTTACAATTTCATCAATGTACTACTTATATCTCGCAAATATATTAATTTTTAATATACGAAAAACAAATGTAGTTTATATAAAAAATACAATTTTTAAAATTGAAGACAATCATGCGAGAAGATTTTAGTATGATCAGTGAAATTAAAATAAACATAAATATAACCTTCAATTAAATATGTAATTATATTTTACATTTCATATGAAACTCACCTTAACGAATACGTTAGTAAAATTTTACGCGGTAAATAAATAAGTACAAATAAAAATTAAGCGTAATGATCAAAAAATTCTTAAATCTATTGACTTTTATCCTCCACCGCTATTGTACATACTATTGCATACATATATACACGTATCTGGAATTTTAACAGCGCTTTACGGAAAAGCTAGAAACTACATTCCGTTACATGTGGCGCCAAATTCAAATTACATATTCTACTACAAATACGTATACAAATTTGATTTAGGGGTATAAAATTAATAGACAATATTGTACAAAACTGTATTTTTTTATTTAGTTATACCTTGCAATCGGTAATATTCAAGGATTATACTTTTCGTAGGTACATTTTGTTTGATCAATTTTTTTTTCTTGCATGTATATTGTAGGTAATTACTAGGTACCCATATCTCAACCAAAAAATGCAGTAATAAACTTTCCTTAGAAAATATAAATGAAGGCTCTTCACAGTGTACAAATTCTCCCTGCCTAATATTATGTTTCCTACTCACTAATCAAGAACTTAATATGAAGGAATAATTCCTTCATAATTTGAATCTTTGCATAGAAAATGGTCATCTTTACATTCTTTCTAATAAAAATAATCAACTAAAGTGAAAAACGAATCTTCTTCATGTCATTTAATTTATATTCAATATTATGCGCTATTGATTGATTAATTTTCTTTAGGCATCCACAAAAGTGCATATCTTAAATCATTTTATTGATTATTGAACGTGATATTAAGTTATACAGCTATTACTTTCTTAATCTTCCCATTATTTAAAACAACTAGCTGCTCATACTTTCTTTTATTAAACATACAAACTAGTAAGATCATATAATAAGAAATAATAATTGTTATATATTCTATACACGTTTTTGTGGATGCTAAGACACTCCCTTTAAAATATACTGTTGTACTGCATACAATGTACATAGTATTACTTTTTAAAATAATCGACTAAAAATCTAATCGCTAAGTATATCGGCAGATCATTGCCGCGCGTTATGTTCTGTTTCCAGTAGACATTCTCGTACAAGAATTCGAGCATGCTGAATACCCATCTTCAGGCGTTCAGCCGCGCTGCGACTTCCAGCATAAGAAAGGCGAATGTCTCTTCCAAGCTCTTCGATAATAACCAGTAACTGAGCATATTTACCCTGACCAGGCACAGTAGGAAAGTTTATTGTACTGGATGGGCTAGCTTGCGCTACTTGAACAGTCTGAACATTTTGCAAATTTCTTGGATTTGGCACAGTGATCACAGGTTCAGGGATTCGAGGAATTTCTGGTACCTTTGGTGGCGGTGGTGGATCATTTAATTTCGTTATCGTTATTTCATTTAATTTAGCCAACTCGGTTAATTTTGCCATTTCTGCCATTTTCGAATATTCAGGCATCTTTGTAATGTCATTTTGCATATTTGCCATTTTAATCATCTCGGTCATTTTCGTTTTTTCATTCATCTTTGCAATTTCTTTAGCCATCTCGTTAATTTGTGCAATTTCATTTAATTTTGTTATATCATTATTATATTTCGCCATTTCCGTCATCTTCACCATTTCGTTTAGTTTAGCTATCTCATTCATTCTTTGAACTTCATTGATTTTTGCCATTTGAGACATTTTCATCATTTCATTCATCTTCGCAATTTCATTAATTTTCGTGATATCATTGTATTTAGCAATCTCTGAGAGCTTTACCATCTCGTTCATCTTGGCAATCTCAGACATCTTTGCAATTTCTTGCATTTTCATGTATTCTGTTGTCTTGGCATACTCTGCCATCTTTTCCATCTCGTATCTTTTAGCCATATCCTGAGACATTTTATTCAATTCAGTCATTTTGCTGAACTCCGCAAGTTGAGCCATTTGAACTATATGTTCTGGTACTTTTCCTCTTTCCATCATTTGTTTCAATTCCGCAGAGATTTTATTCATATTCATCTCTGACATTTGAGCTATCGTAGCTGCATCTGGCATTTTAGACAACTCAGCAATTTTCGAAATTTCCCTTGCTAAGTTTTCATCTAAACAGCGCTTCTTTTTAGCACGATGCCTGGCCATGCGCTGAGCTTCCTGCATTCTTCTTATTGCTGCCTGCTCTTCTGTCTCTTTAGCTCTAGCGTTCTTCATTCTCTCAGCAGCAGTATATAATCTAATAGCACGTTCCTCTAATGTTTCTTCCTTCAATTTTTGTCTTCTATATTCACGCATTTCTCTTACCTTTTTAAGGTAAGATTTTTTCTTAGCCTTAGGCATAACATGCAATTAAGCACTGTGTAGATATCATCATCTATATGGATTCTCATTTTTGTCAATTTCAAATACCAAACCTTTCAGAAAATATACTTTGTGCATGCGTTATTGGTTAAGCGTAACTAACTTTGCTTTCCTTTTGCTATTTCTACTAATTGTTCTTACATATTTCTTCATATATAAAATGATCCTTATTATTACTCCTTTACTTTGGAAATTATCTGCAATAAAAAAGAAAATCATAAAATTGGTTAGAATACATCTGATCAGACATTTTCATAAAAGATAAGAATGCTTCATTTACATAATATCAAGCACAATAAACATTGTTATCGCTCGTTTTGTTTAGGCGCGATTAAATTTTAGAATGTCGTGATTACAAACCTACGAAAATTCTCGTTTAAACAAGATTAACGATAATAACGTCCAAAAATTTTGTCTGCACCAGGAAAGAAAATGACATCAACCTGGACTCTCTCTTAAGAAACATTCGAACTGCTTTTATTTAACGTATAGAAAGCGAATAACGTGGATATTAATTGGTATGTCTAAAAAAGACGCGGGTAACAAGCTCGAAAAAATTTCATAGCACGTGCGCAAAAATCGAGCGGCGAATACTGTTTTCGAAATACGTATGTATGTAGGTGTTATATCGTACGTGTGCGTGCTCTGCTACCTGTGCCCCTGCGTCGATTTCGTCTGTGTGCGTGTGTCTCCCCAAAATTCGAAAGAAGAGCGTCGTCAAGTAGCACGCAACGCGCATGCGCGTCAATCTAAGAACGCTGTCTTCTCTGAAACGCTCACCAATCACAACAATGGCGGATGCAATTCGGTCAGTTCACTGAAACGCACGATTAACCCGGTGCGAGGCTAAATCACGTCTTGGACCGTTGCCATTTTATAATAGCATCTTCTTTATGGTGAAACACATACGTCGTTATTGTTTCTAGATGAATTGATACGGGTTTTCTTAAGATATATCGCAGACAAACGCACAAAAGCAATATCGGCCGACATGTAAGATTTTCGTTCGGAGCCACTTTAAGGGGCCAAGCGGGGTCGCCGATAGGCTGCGTGTGACGTGGTTGCGTTTATTGACCATAACCCCTTCCTACTCCCGTCTGCAACTTCACGACGGACAGGTGTACGACCTGAGAGACCGCAAAACAATTGACCAAAACCGGCCGCGTCTTAAAATATACGACATTGTCTCCAAAGAATCTACAAAGATGCTTGGAATGCTCGACCGTTTCTATCGTCTCTGCGAATGGCGATACGATACGACTCCTCTTTTTTCCATCGATTAACAAAAATACACCATAAATGTTTTCTTGAAAAGGAATATATTCGACTCACGGTAAGTCTTTCTTTCACGATTCGGAAGACCGGTTTCCTTTAAGAGAATGAGAAAATGTTGACGAGCTTTCTTTTCGGTTCTTTCAGACGACAAGGTGAGACTTAACGGTCAACTTGCCGGGAAGATACGTTTTCAATGAAGTTTTATTGCGAAACACTTTTCAAATATTACGTGATAATTGAGTATAATAATACAGATTAACTTATGAGACAATTGACATTATTTCGAATTTTATCGTTTCTGTATTTGCCAATATGAATTTAGACAAATTAGCCTGTTTTATTTGTGAAGAGTTAGTTTGTTCAATTTAAGCAAGTAAATTTTTATTTTTTATATCGGAAATAAGTTTTCATATATTAATTATATGGGGCATTATTATTAATTGGAATACCATTGTTAATCGTCGTAGAATTTTATTAAATTTTATTTTTCGTATGTAAAAGGGTTATTATTCACACGTGTTTTTTTCATAACCTATATGGAGTATTATTGTTACTATATCAACGAATTCTTTTTATTTTTAATGATCATGTATTGCATAGCATTTATATCCTTCTCAGTAGTGAAGGTAATTCTTTTTGTGTTTTATCATTTGTTAATGGAAGAGAAACGTCTATGAGCATAACACTCACAATTATTGCTATTGTTCAAACAGTAAATGATCTTTGAGTATTACTCTCGCAATATTGCTATATTTATCTCTATACAAAATTTAAATAAGATATTTGTACATTCTAATAGAATCATAACAATAAGTTATATTACGTCTACTTATATATTGCTAGTTATTGCTGTGAATTTATTTCTGTTTCCAGTAAGCATTCTTTTACCAACATCCTGGCTTTTATGATACCTAGTTTTAATCTCTCTATTGAAATTCTACTACCAGCATAGGTTAATTTAATGTTCCTTCCTAATTCCTCAATGACTTTCAATAATTGGGAATATTTACTTTGTTCACAAGCTGAATGTACAATTGATGGATTTTGTATAGGGAAATATGTTTGATGTTGTTCCATTTTTGCTATGGAGACAATAGAGTCAACAGTTTCAAAAGTAATATTTCTTCTATTTAATTCTTTCTTAAGTGCCTCCACATCCTCCAAAGCTTTCTTCTTTCTAGCTCGAAATCTTGCCATTCTTTGTGCATCGTGAAATCTCCGAATTATAGCTTCTTCTTCTGTTTCGTGAGGTTTTGTTAATAGTCTGTGTCTATTCTTTTTCCTTTCTTTTATTGGATTACCCTGTTTATTTAATTGCAAAGTACCTTTGTTTCTACTCCACTTGTAATTGTTCATTTCGTTCAACTTACATACAATGCCGTCTTCCAATAACAATATATATTTATAATAATAATGGTATACAGTTTAGAAAAAAAAATCACCGATAAAATTATTTGAATTTACCTCTCTTTTTCTTACTGATATACGCGCAAGCGTGGATAATTCAGAAACCAATCATTGAAATGGCGAACCGTCGTGGATACCGTTGTTAAATATTCGAATTACGTGCATTTCGACTATAAATTATAATTAATTCCGTATTAACACTTTTGTTAATGCATTCTAATGCCTTTCACTCGTTTATCGCTCTTAAATATTTGCAATTATTATGAACACTTATGAGGAGGAAGATATCGTCATAGTTACACGTAAGATCTGACTAAGAATCTTTTTATTGTTCGCGAAAAAATTTTTAAGCCACGATTTATAGCAGATTAGACAGAGATAGTATTCTCCTGCCGTGCACATATTATTATCTCAAGGTGATTTATTCCCGAAATAGGAACTCGGAATTAATTGGCGACAATTCTTACATCTTTAATTTTTATAGATATTGATATCGTTTATGCGGGAAGTGCGCAAAATATAATTTTACTAATACCTGATAGTATTTAATAATCTTTGCCAATCTTATTTGCCAAGAAATTTTATCAAGTTGGTTTATATTAAGATATAGACATATACTAGAGAAAATAAAAATTATTATTAATTTAGCAAAAAGTTCTTGATAAGACATTGTATAATGTATGTATATGTATATATAAAGCATAACTATTTAGGATACAAACTGTTTTCTCAGTTCTTTACTTTTTCTAAAATATTTGTATTTTGTAGATACTCTACAATATATAAATATTGTGTATAAATTTGAACATAATAAATAGTAAATGTTGGATAATTTATTCTAGAATCTAATCCATCATTTTAAGAGACTTAATTATATTGGTAAAAGAAGTGAAAACTTCTACAAAATATCCTTTTCTTGTTGCAGGTTGTACATAGGTCTTGAATACTCGATCACATGAATTATAATCTATAGAGGTGATTATAACAGGATATTAATTCCAATGTATATTTCAACATATGAATATTATTTTCTTTTATCGTTGATCATTATCCCAGTGTATCTGTTTTTTAAATTATGGTCATGGCTAGGTTGGCACTTATTTATAAATAATTAATATTATGTGCATTGTGTCTTTGGTTAGTTTTACCTCCTTACTTTCTTTTTGTAATACCTAGATTTTCTTTACAGAAAAGTAAAATATAAGAATTCTTCTATGTTTATATAAAAACATAATGTTTGTACATAATATCATTATAAACTGTTTTCCATAAATTAAATATTAAATTTTGTGTCAAGAAAGTTAAAATTAAATTTTATTGGTAATTAGAAGTTCATCTAGACCCATTCTTCCTCTATGTTTCCATATCCTAAATCTGGCAACATCTTTTCTTGTAATAATTCCAATTACCTACGAAAAGATTGAAAACCACAGTTTTTCTATAGTAGAGATTTTTTATAGAATACATTAATTGTCAGTACCTCATTTGTATCATTGACTACAGGTAAATGTCTAAGACCTAAAGCTCTAAAGAGCCTAAATGCTCGTGGCAGTGTCGCAGACTGAAAATGAAATGATTAATAAAAGAACATTCTTTTGATCTGTCATGTAATAATATGTAGATAAAATATTAACAAAATACTAACATGCTGTAGTGTATAAGGAGAAGGATTCATAAAAGGTCTTAAATCTATCATATAAGTCTTTTCTTCTTCACTTATGGTCACTTGATCAATTGTTGGATATCTCGGATATTCTTTTCTGAATAATTTAACACTTAATGACTTTTCCCAATATTCTAAGTTTCTGTTAAAAATTTTATTTTGTAGTAATACTATTAGTTGGGAACGTAAAATTAGTCCCCGAAATCGTCCATACGAATGTATTTCAGTCTGGAATAAAAAAAGACAGATATAACAAAACGATAAATTTTTTGATATTTTATAATATGATGTTTAGTACCTCATCACTATTAGGAGGATCAACTACAGGGAACCCATTAAATGTTACACATTTAAGAAGTTCTACTATATGTCCTACATTTTCTACAGTTTTTAGTGTTACTATTGGGTGGCTCATTATTTCACTGGCGTATATATTGTTTGATAATGGCGGGGCTTCCCATGGTAATATGGGAATTCCAGCCATTTGTGTATGAATATCATATATACCCTATAGAATAAAAAATAATATAAATTATTAGAGTAATACATAGACGTTTTAAAACGTAAAAATACAGAGTAATATAATATATTTTTATGCCTCATTGAAAAAGTCTCCAACCCATTTAGCCATAATAAGGACTACTATAAGTGGCAAGCCAAAGGATATTCCTTGAGTAGCTTCTATTAATATAGCGGTTAAACTTATTGTCATTCTAACTACTCCTCCTAATTGAGCAGCTGCACCTAATAAAGCATATTTCCCAGGATCTAAAACGACCTGCAATAATTTACAGTAATTCATATTTTGTGTAATATTTTGAGTTTATTTTCACAATCGTTTCTTACGCAATTTGGAAAAATTTTTGCAAGGCCTGATCCAATTAGTCTACCCCATGCAGAGCCAATTAGCAGGGAAGGAATGAACAGTCCGCTAGACATGGACAGACCAAAGGTAGCAACAGCCAGAAAAAAGTAGAGGACAACAAAGATAGCTAAAGTAATATCATTATGGGAACCTATAAACGAGAAATTGATTAAATACATCTTATGTTGTTCTATATATGCATACCTTTTATGTTCTATATTATCAGCATACCTTTAGGATCATGAAACAAAGATCGTACACTACTTTCTGGAGTTTGGAACCATAAAGCTGCAACTGCGCTATATTCACCCTCCTTGCAATACATTTGAATGGGAAATTTCGTGGGATCTCGCCCTAATGGTTTGCAGTCATTCAGAAAATAAATCATACTAAAACCCAGTGTTGCACTTAGTGCAGCAACTACAAGAGCTTCTATTACTTTTAACCATTTCTGCTTTACATATTTCAAACGGAAACAGGTGATTTTATAATTTAAATGATTCCAACAAGCGCCCAAAAATCCACCAATTGTTCCCATTATCATAAATAGAGGAATTTCGTAAATCTGATAGGGAATTGTCTCAAATTTTCCAAGGTTTAGTAAGCCTGGATAAGAAAGGTCACCAGGTCGTCCGTGATACGTACTAAGGATGATGTTTAGCGTAAATGTTGTAATCATACTAGCAAAAAATGTTCTCCATGTGAGACTTTGATTAAAGAAACTGGTTCCTTCTTCGATACTGAATAATACTCCTCCTAAATTATTTTTAATCAAGTAATTAATGTTTGTAATATGTATACTATGTTTTTTGACACTTACCAATTGGCGCACCAAATGCAGCAGATACACCAGAAGCTGCACCTCCTGACACAAAATCTCGTTTTTCATGGTCCTCTCTAAAATATTGAAATACCTTAAAATCTTTTCTGAATGTAGTACTTTTGCCTTGTGATATTCCTGCTGCTACCACAGCTCCAGAATGTATCATAGGTCCTTCCTAGAATATTATTTTTATTCTGTATTGAAAGACTTTTGTATCTTTATAGCAAATTATATTACAGAGATAGTAATAAAAAATATTTACTTTTCCACCAGCAAGGCCTCCAACTACTGTACAAATTACTCCTATTATTTTTACTACTAATGTTTTTATACGAACAACTCGAGGCATTTTAACTCCATTTAAATAACACTTTACTTGTGGAATACCACTACCTGCTGCAACAGGTTCTATATAGGATACTAAAATAGCACCTATTAAAACAGGTACAAAATTGAAGGCTAACCATAGTAGATATGGCAGCCATAGACAGTTTGTTGTTACACATTGATCTACATCTGTTATTAATTATAAGGAACAATCAAATTTATATGTATACTTTTTTTATTTGTATACAGTAGTAAGGATACACAATTTTAAACAACCATACTTTAGGTTTGATAATTCTTCTATAGAAATATCTACAAAACCAGCTATAAGTGCTGTGCAGGTACCTATCAATAAGAAAATAAGCCATCTGGCAAAGTTCTTCTTAACTATAAACTTGTAGCCTTTCTTTCTTTCTTCGTCTTGAAGGAGATAATTCTCACAGGGATCATAATCTAAACTCTGAAAGAAGAAAAATAAAAATTGTAGATGTATTTTACATATGATATTTCCTTGAAACTTAATTACTTTTAAGATAAGATATTGATAATGATTGATGCAGAAAATTCATCAAAATTAAAGATAACTATAATTATAAGCATTAATAAGAAAATTATACACAAAGTATATATCACAAAGACAAAGTACCTCGTAATTAGTTGATAGGAAATTAGTAGCACCGGGAGGAATTTCTTCTGTATTAAGCCTTCTTGGATTACTGGAAAGTGTTTCCCCAATACTCAGTGATGCTACATTCTGTCAAAAATACAAAACTAAAACATTAAAAATAATTATAAGATTCTAAACTTATATACTACTTCATTTTCATATGAAAGAATTTTTTTTTATCTTATCAACATTGTAAAAGATAAGAGTTTGTGTTTATACACAATAGTGTGAAAGCAGACAGGTGTTAGCTAGGTTATTTCATAGTGCCAAATAAAAAGTAAGAAAGAAATTTTGAAAAGATACACTTTGCCGTTAGATTATTAACATTATCAGATTATTGTATATTTCATACCCGAAATCTAATGTTGATGTTATCGTTTGAATATGACGCAAAATTATTTCTTGGTTTCAGTAGCTTTTCCGTGTCATTTTCATCATTCACGCAACTGTCAACACTATCATCGATGTTGCTGTTTATTATCACGTTTATATGCGTCGAAGTGTCCATTATTTTTCAATCACTGTCACTGTAATCAAATTTTACAAAGTACAAAAAGAAAAATCATCACAGAGTACAGATACGACTTCGTTGTTACGCACTGTTACCGCATGCTAAACTTATACAAAGAAAAGAAATATGTATTATGTATACATATTGTCAATCACGTGATTAATACTATGATTCATGTTCAATGAAAGCGGTGCTCAATTTATGACTACACTTTCATTGTTACAGAATTTGTTATAATCATTTGATCAAAGGTTATGTGTATTTTGTTATACACACAATACACAATACATATACACAATATACACACATAGTACTTGTCATACTATAATAGATGTCATATTCGTATTTTCAAAAAACTTGGTTTGAAAAGATTAAATTCTTTAAAAAAAAAAATTTATAAAAATTGTAAAATAATTAGGAAACCCTCAATTTATTATTTCGTGAAACTGGAAGTTTGTTATTTGGATAAGAAAATGCACAAGCGCCTCCTACGAGGGAGGTTGAAATATTTGAAATTTCATAGTATGTATTAAAATTATTGGAAGTAGGAATAGAAAAGAATGCATTCTGTAAGATAAAATGTGTGATTATATAGTAAATGTAAGGAAAGTAGTAATAAGGAAAAGATGTATGATATAAAATTTCCGGTTTTAGATTGAGCAACAAGAAAAATTGAGATAAATTCTTATTTTCCTTTCACTTGTCAAACATTTCTCTTTGATCATAATGTATTATGTACTTGACATTGTTTAATATGTTGTGTAAATGATGTTGTCATAATCGAAATACTTTTCCTTTTATATATAATTAATCGTAAATCAGTGGTCTCTGATTACATTATCTAAAATGGTAGTTGCGTAAATTGGATGTAAATTCTTTCCATTGAGTGGAAACATGGTATTCAGATTATATGAAAGTAAACTCTTACGTTCGTTATTATTGTTAACTATGTATAGTGATTTACAATTGATAGAAATTATTATTCTTCATAAAATAAAATTGATAATCAAACCTCCATTATAGATAACAGTATATAAATAGGGAAATATGTTATTCTTATTTTTTTCTATCATATACATATATACAAGTTTAAAATACATTCCTCGTACTTTGAGCTATTCTAGATACAAAATAGCTATCAAATTCTTATTTCAAGTAATAATTACGAACTAAATCAAATTAAATTTAGTGTAAAATTTCCCTATTTATATCCTCATCACAGTACGTTTAAACCTTCCTTACAATTAATATTTCTGCGCTCTGACATTTCGAACTTCTAAATAAAGCGTGAAGAGCACATGTAATGCCTCCAATCTCATGCTCTCTTCCGATGGTATATCCAAAAGATTACATATAAGATCGATAAGTTCTGGTAGTTGACAGTCCAATTGCGTGAAATTCAATTCAACTTCGTTAAGCTTGTCCTCAACTTCCGGTGGCCATTGTTGAAGCAACGAGTCGATGTCTGGCATCGGTTTCGTTAAGTTAACTGCGGGAGCATGTTTGCTTCTGTGAAGCTGATTTATATCCTCGATCCACTTCTCGATTGACTTTCCATTTTTTTCTGCATCTTCGATTCTTTTAACCACCGTTTGTCTCGCTCCTCCTCCGCTTCGTAAATGATTACGAAGTTGAAGATGAAGGACAGCTGGATCAGATTGATTGGTGCAAGGCTCGTCCAAAACTGTTAAACCGATTTTGTCTTCTATGCCGTCTGGTCGCGGGATTTTGATAAAAGCGTCTATGTCACCTACTGCTGGGATGTAATCGGGGATGAATGGTATGAGTTTGTAATTTAATTCGATCTTTTGCGGAGTATACCTGATGAAAAATAAATAACACAATTATCATTACGTCAATTACTATTACTATAAAAGAATTGAATGGTAGACAAGGTATTTTGCAGTAGATAGGAGAACCTTTAAGAGACAATAAAAGATTGACGGATTAAGAAGGCGTGATCGACGATACCTCATTATGTTTTGAAATAATTCCTTCATCTCAGTGGACACCTCTAAATCCTCGAAATCCTTGGGATTATAAATTTCAATGGGCTGAGCGTTGCTCGTTCCTTGAATATCATCATCATCGCTTTCTTCACTGTCTGATGGATCACTATGAATTCCCATGGATTTCCCAAAGCTGTTATCACGATCCGAGTATCTGTAAATATTTTATTGCGAGAGTTTTAAAGAAAATATAATTTTCATTTCATTTGTAATCTTGCGATCGAAGTAACAAAATTACAACTATAGTAGGTGAAAATTCACATCTATTGATGTAATTATTAAAGAATTGTACCAATTAATCTTTGATTGAATTACCTTCGAAAATTGAATTTTTCGCGAGGTGAATTTATTCCTATAGCACTTCGGCTCTCGTTCATCGCATGTTGTCTAGGTCTCCTCGAACTGGAAGGCCTACGACTCACTGGACTTTGTATCTCCTCAGCGTTTCGTACCTCGATACTCTCGTCGAATTTCGTGAACGCTGATATATCATGTATCTCTTCTTCGTCGCTGCTATCTTTGATATCCATTGTTCGAAAATGATTATCCGTTTCCTTGAAAGATTCAGAACGATTTCCCGAGGAAACAATTATGTGAAATTGTTGATAGGAATCGGTGTTTCAAACGAAGATTGTTTTGATTTCTGTGCCTTGGCTGTTTCCATGGTTTCGTCGTGGATCGATGAGCGCAGGCTTGATTATTCTCATCAAACATATTTTTATGAATATTCGTATTTTGCGCGCAGGCGAGATTTGTTTGTTTATATAATTAATCATCTATAATAACAATATGCGGCTTATATTTTTCTATATCAGTACAATATGTTAGACAGAAATAGAAATAATTGACAGATTATCGAAACGGATGCGCGAGCAATATTTCCTAGAAACGAAATCATTTTAAGCCTGCGACATCACATTAGTATATGGTTTTTATAACCGGTAATATAAAAAGCTTAGTGACATTTATCAGATACAACTGTCTTTTTTTAATCGATAATGCATCCAATAAAAATTAATATTTCATCTTTGACGAAATCAATCGGACAGACATGAAAAATCAAACGATATTTATTCGTACAACAAACACTGCATATACAAACGTCACGTTATACAATAGTAACAAATTAAACGACGAAAGAAATAAAATCTCAAGAATGTAAATAAAATTTTATACGAATCAATGTATAAAATTCATGTAAATAACAATTCATCCTTACAAAAACCAATTACTGAAGTTTCCTTAGAATAAAATACGTTTTACAAACTTGTACACTTAGACAATATTAACATCTTAAAAATAAAATTTCAAAAATCTTTGTAAAACGATATATCTCTGAAAAAATGAAAATTGTCTCGTGAGATAAATCAATTAACATAGCTTAAATAAATTAAAAAAGAAACAGAAAGAAGAGCGAGAGAGAAGTAGAAATGGCAAACAGTGATCTGCGATGGGTATTAATAAACATAGAGGTATTCATGCTTAATCATTTGTTTCAAAGCTCACGTCGAAAATTGATTCTTGAGAAATGATTCATTACCTGCGCTCTTTCGATAATATTAAACCATCGTTAGTTGCCTGGAATGTTAAACAGTCGAGGCACATAACAGTAACATCGATGTTCACTATCCTTATCATTAGTTGTGCATTTTGTTTCAACATTTGGATGCAAATTTTGATGAATAATTAAATTCATTTGATTTTTTTTCACGTTGTCCAAGTTTTCTGCGCATTCTTGAGGTAGATGAATGAAAATTTCAAAAATTATTATAGTTCTTGCTATACAGGATATTTTCCATAAATATGGCCGCTTCTTGTCCGTCTAATCAACCATTTTTGGTTGTTTTTATGGAATATTTCACGAGTGGTTTGGGTACTTTGACAATTTTGTGGTTGGCTCATGGTTAGACCGAAAATCGATTTCTTTGGAATCCTTGTGGTTCGTTTTTCGCTACAGGAACGAACCCTGATTATGTCTTCCTCGGAGAAATTTCTCTTTGAAATTCGTCTGCGCGGTAATATCGAATCGCCGCAAGCGTGGGTACAGTTTGTCGTATTGGAATTCGTGTTTGAAACGCAGAATGAATCCTGTGGGTGATCTACTGTGACTCTACAAATAAATTGGAAAAATTAATACTTGCACACTGAAAAGATTTTGATTCTTTTCATTTAATTGGGGTTATGTAGGATAGAGCAATTCTATTAGTTCCTCTTTTTGCTAAGTGGAGTTGATTATACATATAGATGATTAGGAAGAATGCCTGTCTAATTTCTAAAAATTAAAAAGTTAAAAACGTTTTACTTAACCCTATCATTATATTTAGATCTATGACCCGAAACGAAAATTACATTTAAATAAATATTACTGAGATATAAATAGTATTTAAATATTTTGTACTAGTATTTGGTATATGCATTTACTATTTTCTGTGTATTTCATACTCTTCATGAATTAGGTATTTCAGAAATTGAAAAGAAAATATTTCACAGAATATAAGCGTGAAGAATAAGTCAGCAGAACAGTAGGATTAGTTCTTACGCGTCCTTGTACCCTAATATTTTTCTGCCATTTAATTAATCAAATGACTCTATTCCCACTAGACTAGCAAAAATTTCAAATTAAAATGACAATTTCGCGATTATCCATTTCCTTTTCCTGTTGCATCAATCACTATGATAATTACCATAATAATTCATTGTATAAACTAACGTTTCTATTCCCACAGGTGTAAAAAGTTGGTTTTCATCCTTTTCATACTTCGACGCGAGAACCACGAGGAGAAAAAGAACGGCACAGATAACCGAAAAAGCTACGACATCTGTCGTAATATTCCTCAACGTGACACGAAGTTTCGTATCCGAAGAATCGAAGTTGTCGTTTGTTGCCATCCAGAAGACTTTATAGAGAATCACATCCTAAAACAAGAGCAACGTTGACATTTTGTTTTGAGGCACACATCGAATTTGTGATTTATCTTTTGTCTAACATATACAACATACTGGTTTTAAAGCACGGAGTTCATTATTTTAAGAACTATACGTGTGTAAAGTTTATGCATATTGCAGTGTTTACTTGGAGACATACATGATTTATTACATCAAGGGCTCGATTAACTATCAATTGGTGTCATTTTGTTGAAGTTGACCTATAAGACTTTCAGATAATTTTAGAACAATTTACTCTAATTTCTATTACATAGTCTACATCGTAAAGTAGTCATCAATGACATTTATCGAGAATATATAAAATACAACATAAAATGCAAATCAAAGACAGATAGATGAACTAGATATAACAAATCTTAAAACTAACCTTCGTGACTACTCATAACACAACAATATCAATGAAAAGGCAACAGAATGAATTGATATTGATTTGGGTTAGGTTTCATTAATATCATTAAGAATCATATTGGTGTCAGATGTAAGTAAATCAGCGAAAGATTAGATGCGCAAGAGAGGTTGGTATCATTTGTTGTTGATGACTTTATCGATAAAAGTCAATATGGTATCCAAATAAACTGTGCAATATATACAAACTTTATATACGCATAAGTTGTAAAATAATGATTTTTGGATTCCACTTATGATATGATAAATAAGGGTCATAAATTTGGTATGTCCCACACAAGCGCGACGTTATTTTCTTCTTCTTAAATACTACAGAAGAATAGCTTTTTTAATTTAAGTAATTTTTCTATCATACTGATTGACATCTGGATGTTCCGTTGTTCCTGTAATAAGGAGGTTAATCACGCGATCTTACTCGTAAGTATATGGAAACTTGACGGATTATCAACCGCACGAGATAATAAATGTCACTCAGGTTGTCCATCATCGATTGCCACTGATTGATCATCATAATTCGATCGTAGGTTCCCTCGTCTTCTCGTGGATACAGTGGAAATTTGTCCGACTATCTTTTGCCAGAAAAATCTCACATTGCTCTACCTACTGCCCAGAATTTGACAAAAGCTTCGCGATTCAAGATTACACTGTCATTTGTTATAGAAATCGATATAGGAAATATTATAATATTCAAGAGATATTTGTATATATAATAAATCTAAAATAGCATTGTATAAACTAAACCTAACCCATAGAGGTGCATGTGACCTCAAATAAATGAAATAAAAGAATTATATTAGAGAAAACAAAATTTGATGTGAATTATGCATATGTTATTTTAAGAAGATTTATAATAAAAATATTGAAATCTTATCATTGATTGTCGATTTATACTTTTGCATATAAAGTAACCTCGTTTGCCAGACGTCCCGTTTTACGTCCCTGTATAAAGGATGTTCTAAAATATATTGTTAAACAGATATCGAATTGCAGCTATCTTGACAGATCTACCTAAAAATTTAGAGGAAAGAATATGTGAGTATTATATATACTCCGTATCTGACATATATAATTTATAAAGAAAGAATAAGTGAGTATTATATATACTTCGTATCTGACATATATAATTTATAAAGAAAGAATTTTTAACTCTATAACTAAAATTTTTAATTTATGAACGAAAGTGAAATTGACGAGATAAAGTCATGAAATTTCAAACACGTCGAGAGAATCTTCTGCGTAATCGAAAAATATCACAGTAATTCCCACTAATCTAAATTATCAATTCACGTTTATCGCATATGTGTAAGCAGGCAAGCACGTGTCAGGTATATTTGGTTAGCATCTTTCACAAAGCACACTATGTCCAAGATTTTCGTTAACAAGAGTCTATGCTTCCATAACTTCTTTATAGCTTCTTAACTTTTATTTTTTGCCTTCTTCCCTATTTTAACTTTTTCGAGGTATCATTTTCACTTTCATAAATAGGTTTCATTTCTTCCTTTCTTGTCTTTTCTCAATATTAAATTATTTGAGAAATTAAAAAGCTAAAGGAAAAATTTTGAACATCCGATAAAGCAGACAGTGTTGTGTGCGTTTTATGGTTGCACCGTTTTTTTGGCCTATTCTATGCTGATCTATCTACGCTGATAAAGGAACAAGCTGATTACGATTCTTTATCGTTGAATGAAGCTTTGAGGCTTACACGTTCGAGGAATGATTGTTGGATTACCCGATTTTATTGTCCTGAATTCATTATGAACCGTGATATCAGATCAATAAAATTTATCGATAAAGTGACATTATTTAGTAAACTTCAAATAAAGGGAATGTTTTTACTTAAAAATTACTTCAATGTGAAAATGACGTGTTATTTATGGAGGCTTTGCTTCTTCAGAATAAACTCAGTATTATGAAAATTGTACCTAAAAAGAAATGATAAGGTATAATAAATTGTTAATGTTGACAAGAACTATGAAAATAAGGAAATTCTTAATTAATTTATCTTACACTTATTTCGCAAAACCACTTCATTCGCTGTTATAAAAGTTCCATTACATTAATCAAACGGAGACAAAAAGTTAAATAAGTAAAAAGATATAAAACATTAATATTTATCAAAAGATAAATAAAAATAAGGAAAAATGAAGCACTTCTTACTGAAAGATACTTTATCATAAAATTAGTATTTCAATTAGAGAGAATGAAGATTTAAAAAACAACTATCCTTTCCATTTAAAGAATTCTATAAAAAGAAAAAAGTACTTCTCAAAGAAATCAGAAATTGTTATAGTTATTGAGAAAGAATTTGAAGCTAGAAAACTCAACAAATCTCAAACACTGATTTTTTGTTTTGAGAAGTACATGATACAGTTTTTATGGCTTGAACGTGAATATACTCAACAACGTGCGATACATGCTACATCGGTATCGTGCATAAAACACCTTGACAAAACCAAGATGAAGTTCGTGCTACGAAAGAGAGCGTTTACTAACGATCGTACGTATCTAATCTACTCGCGCGCTAAAACTCAGTTTTACTTTGCACGAGTCGCGATCAGTCTTGTTCGAGCTAGCTGATCGAGCATCCTTCAACAATCCCATTTAAAAGTATCCTTATGACAAATGTCATTAATAGTAAGAAACTATATTCGAAAAAATAGGTTCTTTAATTTAAGTTTACTTTAGTTTTGATTAATCATTTTATTAATAATTTTTCGATTTTCTGTCTTCTTTTTTTGTTTCGTCGATCTGGAAGAAGGATTTATTTATCTTTGCTATTCTTAATATTCTATTTTAGTATTCTTCTAATTAAGTTACGAGTATTCAAATTTAATTCTTATATTATCTATTATTCTTGTATTATTAAACTTACTATTTTATTATCTTTCTCCCAATCCAGTGCCCAAATTCAATTTTTATATCGTTTATTATCCTTTTGCCGTTAAACTTGCCATGTATTTTATTATCCTTTCCAATCTCAGTGAAATGTTTATTTTCATAATGAAGTGAAGTGAATTCTTGAAAAATCTGTGATAAGTTCTATGTTTTGATTTCGTTACATGTGATGATTGATAAATAATTTTTATGAACTGCTAGGAAAGTAGTGATCCTCCTTTAATATCATTAGTGGTGGAATAGAATATTTGTAGGATAAGAAATTTGGAGATTCTTGGGAATACTCGATGACGATGGAGAAGATCGAGAGTGGAACTTATGTGAGAGATTTTATAGCGACTAGGATTTTTGAGTAATCCGGAGTAAATTTTTGAGTAATTGCGAGTTGAAATTTTCAATTAACGAGTAGAATATTTGCAGAAGAAAAATGGCTACGCTAACGAGGCGTTCCAGATGGAAAATATTTACTTGGAAGGAAAAGGGAATGGTGAAAAATCGAAAGGAGAACCTGACGTGCAACAAGTAACATCGGAAAACAGTCCTTCTGTATGTGATCAATTTTTACTATTTTTCCGATCGATTTAAACGATAGGATTTCGCTTCTTAACATTGCGTTCGTGAAACAAATTAGAAGAACTTGGTTAATATAGTTTTTTGTCATTGTTTTCTTTTGAAATTTTTAAATCTCTGAATTTGGAACTATCGAATCTTGTAACTTTTTGGGTTCCAAAATTTTCGAATTGTTGAACGGTAGGATTTCGGAAGTTCTGATTTTTGGAATTTTTAAACTTCTATAGTTTGGAATTTTCGAGTTTTGAAACTTTCACATTAAAGTTATATTAACTATAGAATTTCCGAATTTCTGAACTTATAAATTTTTGGATTTTCGAATTTTCTCTGAAATTAAATCTTGTATTAATTTCAATTCTCACAAATAAATAAACATTTACAGTCTAATATAAAACATTGAACCTTTGGCGAAGCAGAATATTTTTAATAGTATTTATCTATAATTATTGAGATTTTCATTCGAGGTCTCTTTCTATCATTATTCTGATTAACATATACTTGCTAACTACTTATCCCAATATTACGCCACTGGATGATGATAAAACCAATTTGCACATCACTTCTTCTTTTCCTCAGAGAGCAGAATGGGGAGGTGGTCTAGAATTTCTAATGGCTTGCATCGCTGCTTCCGTTGGTCTAGGAAATGTATGGAGATTTCCTTTCACTGCCTATGAAAACGGAGGTGGTGCATTTCTAATACCTTATATAATCGTGTTACTCTTTGTCGGCAAACCTTTTTACTTTTTGGAAGGAATCCTCGGTCAATTTACCAGCAAATCATGCGCGAAAACCTGGGCCATGGTACCGGCTATGAAAGGTAATGTATTAATGAGTAGATTGAGGATTTTCATTAAACTTTGTATCTTTGCAAATATAATTGGAGAAATGAAATATACTTACATAATATAAACATTTGTTCCGTCCACGTATTATACGCATAAAATTTGTGTAGTTTAACTCTACGTGATTATAGAAACTTAAATCGTGCGTTGTACTGCATCCGAAAAAGTGTATAAATCAATTTGATATAACGTAAATAATGCGTAAGTTCATTGTATCGTCGCAGAATATTTGCGTAAAAAATATATACTTTCTTACAAATGTATATCGAAGTTCAAATTACATAAAAAGGAAAGTCGAGGGTCCAATTAGCCAGATACAACTGCAGAAGTTCGTATGCTAATGCTCTTAATTAATCTTTTTCACTAACGAAAATTTGTTCGATTTATGGGTAGGACATTGAAACACTATCGCCACATAATGGTGAAAAACCGAACTAAACATTATTGCTATCCTTATTACACATTATCGCTCTCTTTGTCTGACGCGAGTACATACAGTGGCGGAAAAGAAATTTATACCATAAGAAATATAAAAATACACCATAATTTTACAGAATGGAATTATATTTAATAAGAGCAATGAATAAATATACAGTGGGGTCTCGGTTATTCGAGGCACATTTAACCGAAGTTCCGTATTATCCGAGGTGCTTTGAATTTTACCATAACATTTTTCTTTTCGAAATTTTAACACGAAGAGTACGAAAGAGTAAATAGTTTCGTATTGTGTAAGCATCTTATCAAACTTTTAACCGATTAAATAATTAATTAAATCTATACACATCTGCAACATTGCATTATCAAGATGTTTTTTCTGATTTTATTATGTGATTTACGAACATTGATAGACTTTTACGTATTATCAGAGTTTCTGATTATTATTATACGATAGAATAGGTGATTGTTATCAATATGGTAAAAAATTGTTAGCATAAAAGTTACACAGTGTACACAATTCAAAACTTTCTTGTGACCGCCACTGTATGTCTGTCCTTGTCGCACAATACTGTCCTCTTTCTCTATGGTCACTTCGGTGTTGCCCTCTATTGGAGTTGGCTTGAATTGCGTAAAAGCAACAAGAATATATATATGTAAGTAAATGGAATGTGCAAGGTGGTATCTAAGGAGGTGTTAGCTAAGGAGCATGCTACTATTCGACAAGGACAAACTTATGCCATGTGTAAGACAAGAAGCGCATTACTGTGCAACAGGGGCAGATACAAGGAAATTCCCCATCTAATTTATTGAATATTCGTTAATTGCTTTTCTTTCAGGAAAGAATTCGTCCACTTTTGGAATTGTATAATAAAGTCGTGTAATAAAGATCCCAACGCAACGAATTCTTACACAGGATTTTGTAGCGGAATTTTTGTTCAAATAGTCATTAACAATTATCGCATGGAGTCGTTGCATAAGAGTGAGACCATGCATTTTCACAGAATTCACGTTATACGTAATTAATTTATGCATGAACTCTTATGTATGAAGAATGAAGTACAAGTTCTAAAGAAGCCTCCACGGAATGTAAATTAATCTTCGCATAAAAGTTTAATATTAATATTACTAAGAAATCGGGGATATGTATCGCAGTAGGCATGCCACTTGTTACGATAATTGTTAATAGCTAATTAATTATTTATTTTAGTTTCATTCGTTTGTTATAGATCAATGAATATATATATAAAAGTTCTACCTTTTTTTTATAGAGATTCTGCAAAATAACATGCAGATATACAGTAATCTGCAACTGCAATAATAATTAGTGATTGATTAAATAAATATTCAGTTCTAAAATTGTTTGGGAATATTACTTGCAACCTGATATTTATTTTACAATTCCAAAGCTGTATTAATTTATTGCAGGGAAAGGATAATTAATGAAAATACATAAAGTTAAACAAAAAAGTATTTCTGTCCTTGACGCGGCATTATGCTGTACCAGGGTATCGCTGCTTGCACATTCTGTTAATGTAGTTGATATAATTAATTTCCATATTTCTATAAATTTGGCCGAGTTTTCGCCGGAATTATTAAAAATTTCTTTACGAAAAGTTATTCAAGGTTACAGAAAAATATGTGAGAGTTCACTTACAATTATTCCAATAATTTCTTGCACAATTGACAAATATCTTTTAATGCTTCTTAGAATAAAAATCGGATATTGTTGATATAAATGTTGTCTTAGGTTTGGGATACGGCCAGGCAATCGCAGCATTTTCCGTTGTCACTTGCTACGGCGGTTTAATGAGTTTAACACTTTACTATCTGGTGGCTAGTTTTCAATCTGAACTACCTTGGTCTTTTTGCCGGGAAGAATGGAAGGATCAATGCATTGACACAGTTCCGAAGGACGTAAATAGGAGTACACGTTTGTTGCACGACGATAATAGAACTCTTCGCAGCTCTGCAGAACTATATTTTAGGTTCGTTAACCTTTCTTAATCACAGATTTTAATTACTAATTATATCACTAACGTGATTAAAACATTTCCATGAGAAGTCAATGCTTAATGCTTAATACTCGAAGCAAAATACTCAACGCTCAATATTCAATACTCAAAACGCAATACTCAAAGTCCAGTACTCAATATGTTTGCCACCGATAGACTATCTCACCGATAGACACATCCTTTGAACAGTTATGTCATCGACGCCTCGTAGCTCGGCGATTTCGAATCGCCGGTTTATTATCCACTTTCCAAACGTTCACTCAAGCACCCTGCCGATGATCCTACCGAATTCTGAAATCCTTACGGGTTACGGCCGGTAAGCGACAATGCATTTTCTTAATGACTTTGAGACAAAAAATTTGCTGTTATTTAGCCTTACTATAATTTATGAATTACCGAATGAAGGTAAGGCTAAGTAACGGCAGGCTGGTTGTCGTAAAATCGTCAAAGCCATGCATGTCGTTAAGAAGTATGTATCTACTTATTCCCTACGAAAAACAGATGTCCGCTTCAGATGGCAGTTTCTCAATCTGTAGCTAATTCGTGTTTAACTGCTACTCCATGGCCAATGCCCAATAGACAACGTCTAATGTTCGATTCTAAATGCTCACAATAAGATGGCATTCGATGTTTCAGGTTGATGATAAAGTAGCTGCAAAAGGATTTCAGTACTTTTGTTTTCGAGAAATTATTCAAGAAATGATGTTCTTGCTGCAGCAGTTTCTTTTGTTTCGAGTATTTTCAGTTTGCAAGTTTTACTAATATGCAGAACTACTATAATGAATGAAAATAATAAGAAATTTATGAAAATAAATTGTAGAAATTTATTTCTTATTATTATTAAAGAAAACATAATATGTTGGTATTAAAGGAATTTATAAAGTACAATATATTTAGAAAGAACTTATTAACTTCTCGAAAATAGACGACAAGGCGCTCAAGTCCTTTAGATTCATTCTCTGTTTTACCATCAATCTAAAGCATCTAATGCGCATACAGTCAACTCACTCGAGGTTTCTTAGTTCATTCGCATCCTTGTCATTGCTTAATGACCAATGCCCAATCCGAGCCTTGGTCCTTTCAATCCTTCTAGAATCTTTTAATCTTTCCTTTCACGTTTCTGTGTAATTTACTTTAACGTTTCCATGAAAAAGTTGAACGTGACTTACCGCCAGACGTACCGACTAGCACTTCAACCCCGAAAACACACATTCAGAATTTACCGTTACATGCTTGTGGCATCTTCTTACGACAAATAAACTCATATACAATGAAATTAAGAAATTAACGAAAAGTGGAATTATCCAATTTGTCTTTCACGAGGTTCAATTTATATCTTTCTATTTTTCTTCTTCCAATCTTCTTCCTTCAATGTGTAATTAAGTGTTAATAATGAAATTAAATTTAATAATAAATTTCCAAGTTAATCAATTGATAAATTCAAGAAAGTTAAATGAATTAGTTGTTACGTCCCGCGATTCGCACGATCCGTAGCGCAAATGTAAAATTGATAATTTCTTCAAATCAATGTAATTTAAAACGTTTATTTGAAACCATGTTTACAGTATTTGAAGTGAAAGGCAGTTAAAGCGGCTAAAAGCTACATCTTGCGGAAACTTATCTAACCATGTTTTTATATTTACTTAGTTATGTTTCTATAACGATATTAAGATAATTTAAATTGTAACAAAGACGGCAGCTGAACAAGCGTTGAGGATCTTCCCAAACATTTTCAGAAGAAAGACCCCGACATTGTTTTATCTCCGATGGATATAAATGTAGCGACTCAGAGAAGTCATAATGAAAATATTTCCGTGCGTTAATCGAAAGAGAATATTTAACGTTCGTTTATCGAGCATATTAATTAATTACCGTTCGTCAGCCGAATAATTACTATTGTCTATCGAAGAGTTAGTTATCATTTTGTCAACCGAAGAATCATCATCTTGTCAACCAAAGAATCATCATCTTGTCAACCAAAGAATCATCATCTTGTTAACCAAAGAATCATCATTTTGTCAACCGAAGAATTTTATATCCGTCAGTCTGTCAGTCAATTGTCAATATCGAAATCAAGTAAGATTTGAATAAATCATTATATATTGTTAATTTACTTTTGAACAACTTTAATCCTCTCCCGTGCCAGTATTCCCGCACATAGTAGGTTAGCCGAAAGTGGAGCTTATTGCCAGTTGCATTAAACGTCAGTTAACGCTACCATCTCGTTGGCAACTAAATAGAACGTAATATTAGTAATTAATAAATAATAGTGTTAAAATTTAATATATATATGTATGTACATCTTCGTTTAACACTTGATTTGATGACTTTCCAGAAAAATTGTCCTGAACGAATATGACTCCATCGAAGATGGAATTGGAACACCCTCGTGGGAGCTCTCTCTGGGTCTTTTCGTAACCTGGGCGACAATTTTCTGTATCCTGTGTCGTGGAGTGAAAAGTACAGGGAAAGCAGCATATTTTCTTGCCATTTTCCCCTATTTCGTTATGATAGCTTTGTTAGTTAGAGCGGTAACACTAGAGGGCGCAGCCAATGGAATTCTTTTCTTTATCACTCCGGATTGGAACAAACTATGGCAATCAAGTGTTTGGTACGCTGCCATCACCCAATGTTTCTTTTCTCTGTCAATTTGTTTCGGTCCAATTCTCACGTATTCTTCTTATAACAATTTCGGACACAACATACGCAGGTAAAATTCTCAAAACAATTATTTTCATTTATGTGTATAATATTAGGTCGCCCAAAAGTTTCTTTCGTTTTATAAGGAAATAATAGGAGCACAACATTTTGTACATTTTTTTTTTGTTTCAATAGAACAAAATGGATCGTACATAATTCAATAAAATGATCTAAAGCAAAAGATGTTGTGCATTTATTATTTCCTTGCAAAACGAAAGAAACTTTTGGGACAATCTAATATATCGATTATTAGCTTGCAGATGTTTATGCAATTTCACATTTTTATGAACGCAGCTCATAACTGAAGAAACAGAACCGCGAAATAGATTTAATTCACCCACTAAATGTTATAACGGGTAGTACTCTATTTTGTATATTTTATACATTTTTCCATATTACGTATAGTCTACATATCTTTGTACTTTTAAATTTACCATATACGCATAAAAATCCGCAAAATCGACTAATAACAATACACAAATAACTTAACGACTCTCCAATTTTTACCTAAATTTTAATTCTAAATTTCATTTTATTCGACAGAGACGTGATGATAGTAACGACTTTGGACACCTTCACTAGCCTAATAGCAGGATGCACGATTTTCGGCATTCTTGGAAATCTAGCTCACGAAATGGGCACCACGGATATATCGAAAGTGGTCCGCGGTGGTACAGGACTGGCTTTCATCTCCTATCCCGAAGCACTGTCCCAGTTCCAGGTGGTCCCTCAACTTTTTGCCGTCTTGTTTTTCGTGATGATGTTCGTTCTTGGCATCGGAAGTGCCGTGGCCCTTTGCAGCGCCGTTTTTAACATCCTCTGCGATCATTTTCCGAACGTGAAAAACTGGAAGCTGGTGCTCATAGTTTCAATTTTTGGATACTTCATTAGCCTCGTCTATATCACCCCTGTAAGAATATTTTATGTATTTGAAAATATCAATATCAACCCTCCGCCGGCAATACTAGTCTTTTAGTAATGCGTTGTAGGTCTTTGGCCTGATCTCTTATCGTTTTGCGTTTTAATAGAATCTACAAATATTTTGAGGTACTTTGTTACAGTCTCTAATTTACTATACGGGTGATTCTTCGGAAAAATAGATAAAGAAATTTGCCAGAGCTTAGAAAAGCGTAATTATTAATCAGCTGAATTATTATTAATTAAGAATCGAAGAATAGAAAAAGCCTAATTACTAATACGAACAATGTCTTTTCTTCTAATTTTGATGGAGTGAAAAAGGGGAATATTTACAAATTTTGTATAGTTATATACATATATTAATTTTTCTCGAAGAATAGAATTTTAAATGACAAAGAAAGTTTAATGATTCAAGGGTGGCCAATGGTTCATAACACTGGTGGATTATTATGGTGGCACATTTGTGGCGATCATCGTCGCTGTTGTGGAAATAGTAACAATATTCTGGATCTACGGTCTGTCCAATTTCCTCAATGATGCTGAGTTCATGCTCGGTTCAAGACCGGCATTTTACTGGAGACTTTGTTGGGCTGTGATCGCACCGTTATTGATGATCTTCATTTTGATCTGTACGATCGTCACTTACGAATCACCCACTTACGACGGCGTACCATTTCCGGATTATGCTTATGGTCAGCAAAATGTTCTCCCTTCTTGTTTTTTCCACATTCAGTTTGAAATAAGATTTTTAAAGAACAATTATTTAACCGCGCCAAAATAAAGTTTTGGATCGACATGTACACAAGTCGAACGCAGTTAACTGTTTAAAGAACAATATCTATGGTGGAAGAATTGTTATATCGTCATATTGTGTCATATTTTTGCAAAAATGAATTAAACCCGGTATTGGGTTATAGTATAGATTACAGTATAAACACGAAGGGTGGCTATTTTCAGCGTCTTTTACAAGTTAAGCAGTTGCGGATTATTGCAACATTACAGTGGCTATTATATTTTTTCACTGTTATCGTGTCTCCTGTCCATTTGTCAAGTCCTACATGTACGATATTATTATACATGTATTATGATACACATATATATACAAAATATGACACATATATTATGATACATCTTGTATAAATGAGTATATACTTTATTAATTACTTTATTTTTTAATATAATTATTATACTTTATCAATTGATATCTAATAATTTTTGAATATATATAATACACTTTATATTAATTTATGATTAATCGAATTTTTGCTAGGAATCGGCTGGTTTCTGCTATTTTTAGGAGTCGTCGCGATTGTTGGCTGCATTTTGCAGAAACTAGTGCAACTAAGATCATCATCATTGATCGAAGTAAGTGTCTGTTATAAACTGTCATAAATTTTCATTCATCCTATATACTGTCAACATTTGTTATTCTTAGATTATATGAAATGGAAATCTGATTAAGCCGATTTCGGTTAAATTGGAAAGATTCTGGAAAGATAGAAAAACTGTGAACCCTCTGAACATTGTTAATAATTGGTACATTTCCTTTACAGACCGTGAAAGCAGCATTCAGGCCTTGCGAAGAGAAATGGGGACCTCTGGATCCTAAGATTCGACTAGAATGGAAGGAATTCGTCGCTGAAAAAAAGTTCCGGCATCGTGGCGGTTGTGTTGAAGCTTTTTTAAAGTAGAAATAAATCGATTCGCACGTCTATATGATTTTATCTCTTTCGTTCATAACTTTTTCTTCATAAATTCCCTAAGACTTTCATCATTTCTCATTTTCATTGTTCGTTCTCAATAAGAAAATGTTTCACGATTTTCGAATAATCAGAATTTAATATCTTGTGTGCAATTTTTTCTACGATAAGTTAACAACAAATTTCCTAAAACACTCGTCGTCTATCGTTTCAGTTTTGTTCGTCCTCAATAATAAAACATTTCATGATTTTTAAATACTGAGAATCTAATATCTTTCGTGTCATTTTTCTAACAGTAAATTAATAACAAAATTCCTCGAACGTACATCGTTTGTCATATCAATTGACCATTCTCAATAATAAAAGGTTTCATGGCTTCTAAATAATCGAAATTTTATTCAGTACCTTTGCCACGATTTTCCCTCCCATAAATTCCTTGTAAATTACGTCATGTGCCACGTTGAATTGTTCGTTCTCTAAAATTAAACGTTCCATGACTTTAAAATAATCGATGCAAGCAAAAAGAAGCCGCATTTATCGTGCAATCGCGTAAAAAATTACAAGGTAAACAGTGGAATCTAATTTCTTACGAGAAATTTCGCAAAAATGATTGGTAGGCCTATAATTAATCTCCATAAAGGTCGTACGCGTAAGCATTCATACAATTACCATAAATAACGAGTCAGCCTGCAAGGAACGTGTTTAAACTCACTGGAGCGTGGACAGTAAAAATCGGAACACTGTGACTTTTCATTCGTCGGTGGTTCTTTTTTCTATTTTCTTTTCCTTGCTGTCTTTACATCTAGATGACATTATACAGAGAAGAATTCCTTTTAAAATTGCCAATGAAAACCAGTCGACTGTATCGTGTAATAGTGTATCTAACAGTCTAGGTTATGTCATGGATTGTTTGACGTGTTCGATTTAAAAAACACTGTACATCACGCGAAACAGATTCTTCTAACACGATTTTTAGATTGTGTACAGTTCTTAGCGAGGTGTCGTTAATTGCGAATATAAACGTACTTCTAGCTTTGCTCAACAAACGTGTCCATTTTTATTTGTATGCGTCTGTGCACAAGATATGACGTGCACTTGTAATCATTGATCACTTTCTGTCGATTGCGTGGGTTCTATGGAGGCCAGATCTTTTGGCTTCTAGACACCCATCGACTGAATTTGAAACATTTCATTAGAGTTTCAATTCGATTAAATTTGAGAAACGATGGTTCGATAGAATTTTGTATTTAGGCGGAAGATCTAGTTTTGATATAATTCCGTATGGTAAGCTACTAATGGTGTACTAAGATTACAAAATCCTGAACTCGCTCGTTTAATTAAATTTGAAAAGTAAGAGTTTAACGGGACTTTTGAATTATGTGGAGATCTCAATTTTAATAGAATTTCATACGGTAAGTTATACGCGTTAAAATTACGAGATCCTGGACATCTACCGTTTGATTAAATTTGGATAACACGAGTTAGTAAAAAATGTTTATTTACGTGGAAATTTACGCGGAATAAATGAAATCATAGAACGGTGGAAAATGGTAATTTTTTGATTACGGATTGTTACATAATCGTAGAAGGAATAAAAAGCTAAGATTATAGAGTGAAATTTTTCTTCTCCTCTTTATGGATAAAAAACTAGAATCATAGAGCGAATTTTTTTTTAGTATTAAAAAGATAGTCGAGGAATGTGCGAGGAATCGAATTTGGAAAAATGCTGCTACAATGTTATATGGCTGTGTTTTTCACGATTTCTCACGACACACTTTTATGAGAGTGAACAGAGTCGTCGATCAGTCTTCCAAATGCTCTTGCCTCGCAAAGATCGCGCTTAGATCACTTGGCAACGATTCGTACAGTCTAACCGCGTGCAGGAGTGATTATGCGTTGCGCAAAGGTTCGTAATTTTCATTTGATCGTGATTACGTGAATGTGATACAAACGAAAACCAAAAAAAGGGGGAGGAAAGTTCGTTATTGGATAAACTTAACAGAAAAATTCGCACAGGTTTTATTTCACGTAATTTAAGATTTAAAAGTTTCACGTAGACTTTGCCTTCGTAGAATTATTTCGCGAACTTTATTTCATAAAATAAGAAATATTTTGCAGAGGAGTAAGAAAAAAAAAATAGTATGAATCGCCAATCTTCCGGAGGAGATGATTTCGATTTTATATGTTCCATTACTGTTGACTTTGATATTATTATTGTTATTGATACACAGAAAGTTGAAGCTCGACGAATGCGCACAATATTCTATAATTCGTTATTGGAAACATAGGAACAGCTCATAGCAGTCTAATCTAAATTGCAGTTGTAAATCTTTCTATTATACGTCTTAACTGGTTCATACGCACGACTATGCTATTCAACCTCGAATTATCTCGATTTAAGCTTAAAATATATTAGAAGTCTATAAAAATTTCGGAATCGTATAAAACTTCCTTTCGTCCGACTAATCTCTGCTTAGTTTCTATCTTTCTATGTTTCTATCTTGCGGTTCTATTTGTTCGTCAAAGACATCGCATAAAAGATACGAATAAAAGATACTTGTTCTGCCGAATAGTAAATAAATATTCAACAATTTTTGTAAATGAAAAGATTTCGTTTTCATGACTCACTTAGGTATGTACTCGCCTACATAAATAGTGCACTATTTCTAAATTAATATTACCGTGCCATCGAATCAAACATTCTGGCGAAACAGTAATATTCGTAGAATTTTATTTCCTCAATAACGTATCTGAAATCTGTGTAAACAAAAAAATAGTACCAGCTGAATTGTTAGAAATATCTATTTATAACTATCCCACTGTGTATATTTTATATTTAAGAAAGTTACTACACTTTCGTTAATCTGTAAGGAAAACGAAGGAACGAAATCATTCGGAAGATGAGAAATGAAATTGTTGTTTGCTTTTATCATTAATCGATGGAATTGCCGACGAAACGCGGCGTTTTTTTATTCGGGATCCTCTCCGCTATCGGATTTATATCTGACTGTAATTATTCGTTAGTCACGGAACGTTCGCGCGAAGTCGAAATATTCGTTGATATATTGCGGTTACGGGGTTACATAAACGGGCAGAGTAATTGAAAAGTCTATAGACTTTAATTGCAATCGTTGAAAATTGTAAAATAATGACTGAAAGATGATTGAGATTGCCTGTTGTTTGTAGAACCACTTCATCGACAACAACGATGGCGTGGAAGGTTCCTATAGGCTTTCTATGATATCTGGAAGCGAGAAACCGCTGGAGAATGGGGTAAGTTTTGCTTTCACATTATTTGGTATGGTACACTCGTTCCTCAAGCGCGGTATCCATTGCGCGTGAATTTGTTTTACGCGAATGAAAATCGCGTAAATAAAATCTGTCAGTATAAAAGAAGAATATTGGAAATAAGAGGTAGTACAAATAAGTTTTAGAAATACAATTTATTCGAAATAGCTTAACAACAAAAAAGCAGTAACGACGTCTCGAAAACAAAAGTAAATTTTATTCGACGTCACTATCGCTACTGTAATTCAAAACATTCAACGTATTCTTTTTGATTGGCACAAGCGTATTATCTTTGTCGCTTAAATAATTTGGAAGTTCCGCGTTATTTTCATTGCTAACGTTAATTTGTTCGGATGATTTGCCCTCGATCTTTTCCTTTATTAAGCTCTCATAAATTTCCCGATATTCGCTGCAACGTTTTATTAAATCTTGTTGAAATTTTCAGTCTCGTTGAATGTTTGGACTTCCAGGAGAATATATTTCCTGGCCACGTATTAAGATCGCGCGTATAAAAAGTGTCAGATGTAAATTGAGCGAGCGATGTATCTATTGTTAGTAGGGATTGAAAGACTTCAATTTTTTAAAATAATATTGTATTTGTTAAAATATTTGATAACAATAACGAACATTATTATCCAAATATAAAATATTTCATTTATGCTTTCGGGAGAATTCTGATTTATTATTATTATTATTTTCTACTATCTATTTATTTGATTATTATTTTTCGGCTCAATAGTTTTGAAAAAGGAAAGCGGTTGGCTTAGAATTATTTACTATTACTTGAAGGTAGTAGACATATATAATAGTTAATAGTTAGTTCCATGATAAACAGCAGATATACGTGATAGAAAAATAAGAGCAAAATAAGGTTCACTGTGTGTACGTGTGTGTGCGTGCGTGCGAGCATGTGAATGGATACGCGTGTGCTATGAATAAGCGAGAATGCAAGACAATAGGGAAAATAATTGAGAATCGAGTTCCTTTTATGACGGGATGGGTGAAAGTAAATTATACTACTATGTACCATTTGATTGGCAATCTATACTGACCAATATTGTTAAATAATAATATAGAATAACATTATATCATATAGTATTATAGTTATTAATTGAGAATTCTATTAGTAAGTATTCAGGAAGACTTTAATCCAATTCTAGCATTCAAGTACTGATAATAATAATAACAGCGACTTAATAGAAATCAGAAGAATTACGCCTTACAATTATCTTTACAATCGTACATCCTACGAAATCGAGATATGCGATACAAGATAATTGTTATCACTACAGCGAAGCCAGTGACGTCAGGCGTGTCTCCTTCGAAAAAGCACAACCAACCGAGAGGTCGTCGGAAAGGAACACCATCGTCGCCCTCCCATGCAAGGCGACTTCACGCCGCACGGTAACGAGTAGCAACCGATATCAGGACCAACGTTCGTTTCACAAAAAGGTAAGCTCGTTCCTTCTATTGCCAATCGTCTATCCGTTGCAACGATGGCAAGCGACGACCAACTCATCTCCTTGGGTCGGAGACGAGGTATGTCGGCGGAGTATGATCGCTGTTGTCCTGCACGGGATTGAGTTCCTTCTGGTCCAGGGTATCTTGAGCGGTTGGCAGATTCAAGGCGTTTTGTGGCGTTGAATCAGATTGTTGCGATGCTGACGATGTGAACGTGGTCGTCGTCAGGTCGCGTATAGGTGACACGTTGTGCGTGTCATGCGATGAGCTCCGCATATCGTGCCACAGGATCGGCGTTCGAGTCGATGCGATATTCTCCGTTGGCTCGGGTTTCACGCATGAATCGCGTGTTTTTGGTGTCGAAGGGGTTGTCGATGGTAGTTGGTCAAGGAGGTCTAGGATCCGTGTGTCAATCTCATTATACTCCTGCGTTAAGGAGACTACACGATCAGCTTCCTCCTGATCTAAGGCTTCTAATTCGTCTTGAACCGTGATTATCTTCCTCCATTTATCTAAGCTTCCGTCAAAGGTAGGGCGCCGAAGATCTGGTAATTTAATCGCTGTCGGATTCGAGATTGCGGATGATGCACCGGTTGGAAGGTCTATCGATGTCGACGGCGATGCTGCTTGTGCGTTCCTTAGAAGACGTTGTAACTTTATGTCTACCGCGACATACTGATCCCTTATTTCGAAGCCGCGCGCTTGCTCCTCCTCGTCTAATACTTCTAACTCGAGTTGGGTGGCTTCGAATTGACTCGCAGCTTCGGTTAGTTGTTTCTCGTAGCTCGTTAATAAGGAATTTTGCTGACGACCGGATTGTTCGTATTCGTCCAGTCGGTTCGATACATATGTAAATCGGCCGCTACAATAGCCTCGTCTCCGACGCAAGGAGATGAGTTGGTCTTCGCTTGCCATCGTTGCAATGGATAGACGATTGTCAATAGAAGGAACGAGCTTACCTTTTTGTGAAACGAACGTTGGTCCTGATATCGGTTGCTACTCGTTACCGTGCGGCGTGAAGTCGCCTTGCATGGGAGGGCGACGATGGTGTTCCTTCCCGACGGCCTCTCGGTTGGTTGTGCCCTTTCGAAGGTGACATGCCTGACGTCACTAGCTTCGCTGTAGTGATATCACTCCCGCTGCTGGTTTGATGTAGACACGTGGCACTGTGTGATCATTTGTAGATACACGTTTCGTTGGCACGTAATCCGGCTCGAAGGACCATGTAATTTCGACCAATCGCGGGGAGACGCAATCGCGAGGAGAGACGTCAACGGGAGTCTTAAATTCCCGTTATGATTATAATAATCGACACCACGAGTTGATCGATCCCCTGATTTCCGTTAAGATAATAGGGATGATTAAGTTGATATAACACTGTGATTCACAGGGTTACAAGGTTTTATTTCCAACACTTATGATGTACACTGTTGAGTAGCTATAATTCGTAGATGACAATTTGTCGCACGAAGATAAGATAGATATGCACAATAGAGCAAGGCTCTTATAGTTGAATTTAGTATGTTAGTGGACATAGCACTAGAGGATACTTAATACAGGAAGCGAATGTTCAGTAATCCCGAGGACCGACTTAGATAGATGATGTGAGTTAGACCTTTCGTGCTTAGACTAAGTAAAGTTGACTTTTCTAGCGGTGTAGAAGAAGTAAAGTTGTGTGACGATGCTGTGTCGGAGGAAAGCTAGCGATGGGTGTGTCTAGCGCACGGGACCATCGGATTTGTTTATGACATTTTGGTCAGCAAAGTCAGGGCAGTATACATTGCTTCTGATTGGATAAACGAAGGTTGGTGGACTAGAAAGGGTCTCAGCCGCCCTCGATAGAAAGTTGTTAGTAGGAAGCATCGTACGTGAGAAAAACTAACTTTCCCTTGTCAAGCCGTAGTAAACAATAGTCTTTAGAAAGTGATTTAGAAAAAAAATATTTGGTCGGTCTGAAGGACCTTAGCTAGCAAATTACTGGAATTTATGATGAGTCCTTAAGACTATTGAGGGTACGCAGTAAGGATGAGCGGACTTCTGATTCCCGTCTGGTCCGCGGTGTATGGCCTGATCTAGGTAGAGGGTCGTCCGACGTAACAACAATATTATTTTATATTTCTAGAAGAATTCTTATTTAATCATTATTAATGTTGCCTATTAAGAATTCTGTACATTTATTCTATAAATTTGTTTTACAAACTTCTAGGAAAACTTTAATCCGATCACATATACTTTTTCAGTCGACGACAGTCACAGTCGAAGCGAGAGAAACTGAGAGAGCTCAATGGGATAACAAAATCGAATTTTTAATGTCCTGTGTCGCGTTTTCCGTTGGCCTGGGAAATGTTTGGAGGTTTCCTTACACTGCCTATCAAAATGGTGGTGGTGCATTCCTCGTGCCATACATCATTGTTCTGTTTATTATCGGGAAACCAATCTATTACCTGGAGATGACGTTAGGGCAATTTAGCAGCAGGTCTTGTGTACAAGTTTGGTCCATTTCACCTGCTTTCAGAGGTATATCCTCAGATAAATCGAGTTATTCGAATGCGAACAACTGGAGACCATTTTGCTCCAGTTACAATTCTAATAATAAGTCTAGAGTCGCGGTGATGTTTAATTTGCTGTTTTCAGGCATCGGTTATGGTGTGACGATTTCCGTTTTCTTAGTAGTTACGTATTATTGTTCTCTGATGGCACTGGCGGTATATTATTTATTGGCTAGTTTTCAATCAGTTCTTCCTTGGTCCTTTTGCTGGGAAGAATGGAAAGATATCTGCTTCGACAGCGCTCCAAGTGACAGGGAAATAGTGGCAAATATTAGCAGCAAAAGCAGCTCTGCTGACTTATACTTTCGGTGAGTTTTTTTTATTTATTTATTTGAATTTTACAATTTGTCCAGTAGGACATTTGGTAAAATATTATAGCTTAGTGGTATTTTCGGTGAGTGATCAAGGAACATCATATTTATTAATAAATTTTCACTTTGACTAATTTAATCTCCCACCAATTATTCCTCCACAACGAGTACTACAAGATCGTCATATTATTAAATTAATATCGTTAACAGCAAAGTTTGATTTTATTAGACTCAAAAATTAGAGTTAATTCTATCGAAAGAATCATTTCTTTCCCTTAATCACCTAATAAAGTAGTCGTTAACGAAGCTGTAATGAAGAATATCATTACAAAATACCGTAGAAATTAATCTAATTAAAATTAAAAAATTCGAATCATTTTTTTCAAAATTCTACTAAACTTGTACTATTAAAAAACAAAGTTTTCTTCGCCTTAATTACGTAATAAGGTAAAGCTGGCAGGCTTAAAAACATTATCACAAAATACTATAAATAAAAATGAATTTTATTAAATTTAAAAATTAGAATTAATTTTATTAAACTTATTAAAATCGATTCTCCGCTTCTTCGTTCATATAGGAAAGTGGTTCTTAACGAAGTTGGAATACTAGAGGGACTGGGATATCCATCTTGGAAATTGGTTCTATCTCTGTTCGCCAGCTGGATGTTCGTTTTCATAGTGCTGAGCAACGGTGTGAAGAGTAGCGGAAAAGCAGCGTATTTCCTCGCCTTATTTCCATACGTGATCATGATAAGTCTTTTAATAAGAGCAGTTACCTTGGAAGGAGCTGTAGATGGAATAATATTCCTCTTCAAACCAACCTGGGAAAAGATCTTCGATCCATCGGTATGGTACGCAGCCGTGACCCAATCCTTTTTCTCTCTTGGAGTTTGTTTCGGGGCTGTTATCATGTATTCCTCCTACAATCGCTTCGACCATAACGTATTGAGGTAATTCCAAATCGTTCAACATTTTATCTGATCCTAGATAATATCTACATTGATGTAAAATAACGCGTCAATCTTTTTGTCGATACATACGATATTCCGAAATATCTGTCTGATCGTGCGATTCATTAATACAGAGCTCATTTTCAATTGGATATTGATCGATCGATGAAGTGGACGAATTCGTAGGTTCAAGAAGTCAATAATTTAAGAACATGAACATTAGAAACATTGGAAGTTCGGAAATAGAAATGTTTGGAAATTAGGAAAATGGAGAATTCGTAGAATTATAGGAAATTCGAAAGTTTTGAAAATTAAAAGATTTGGCAATGCAAATGTGAAGGAAGCTTGAAAATTCTAAAATTCAGGAACTCGAGACCTTTGAAATCGGAAGATCGAAAAATTTACAAAAATAAAGAGATCGCCACGAATTTCACAAATTTGCACGATCGCGAAATATTGATACTATACTAAATATCGATACTACAGTTCAAAAATTCCGAAGCTTCGTTTCCAATTGATGATGAAACCGGTTTAAGAAGACAAAAGTTGCGGCTCATAGGTCGCAAGTTTTCCGCACCAGAGATGTAAAAAGGAAATATTTTTTCAGAGATTGTACAGTGGTTACGATCATGGACTTTGGCACGAGCCTGATCGCAGGATGTACCATTTTCGGGATTCTAGGCAATCTCGCCCACGAATCTGGCAGAAAAGACATAAGCACCGTGGTTCGTGCCGGAACAGGCTTAGCTTTCATCTCTTATCCGGAAGCTCTGGCGAAATTTACCGTGGTCCCACAATTATTTGCCGTGCTCTTCTTCTTGATGCTATTTATCTTGGGGATTGGTACCACCGTGGCATTCACTGCAGTCATCAACAGCGTTATCAAGGACAGATTTCCAAATATCAAAAACTGGAAGATCGCTGCTGGGGTTTCATCGGCCGGTTTTCTCGTTGGAATCGTTTATTGCACGAGAGTAAGTGTCCCGTGCAAAGTATTTATTTAAATTGCAGCGATTTATAATATAGATCCATATCATCGTTCAAGCAGATCGGCGACGTATACGAAATTTCTTTAACACGATTACAAATTCCTCGGCTCTACTGACGACATTTTATCGTCGTAATGCAGTCAATTAGGTCTTTCCTATGTTTCTATATGTTTCTATATGCCGAAAAGGCATTCTATATCTACGAAAAGAAGAACATTCTCTCAGAAACGTATCCGCAGGCTGAAGAGACACTACCCGCTGGACCTAAAGGCTAGATTCAATTAGTTATTTAAATTAAGTAATATTTACCTATTTGTAATACTTACAAATTATACTTGTCTATAATAAGTATTAACTTATTATAAATAATTAGCCTTGTCACTGTGCCACGCCAGAAAAATGACTGAAAATTCTCAATGCGAGAATTGATTGTAAATTTTAATAAATATAAAAAAAAAAGAGACAAACGTATCTGTCTGATAAGAGTAACTCAAACTGGGCTCGCATGGGCACATCCTATGCAAGATATTTTCATTATCAGATGAAATTACACTGAAATTACGATCTGCTTCTTTCGATACTTCATTCGTCCACCTTTGGATATTCATTACTTTCGTGTCATAATCAACGACAGAAAGTATATAATTTGTCGCCACGAATTTAAATTCTACTTGTCAAAATACAATCGTTATTCCAACAGATTGGAGACACGTAACGAAGGAGGATGTTAAAAAACGATGTATCAGTATGATTTGCTCGGGACAGTTACGATTTGCACGATAATTGGATGAAAGCGCGTGTCTCGATCATTTCATCCATGCCACGCAAGATCAATAACGAGAGAATTATTTCGAGTATTACGTGTCAATGTGTTTACAAGTGTTTCTTATTGACACGACCAAGCACGTTATTCCTGACTAATCTTCTGTTGTTATTCACAATTGGATCACGATATTCAAGCATGTATATTAACATCTCGGTAAATATTAGCAATAGCTATGAAAAATATTATTCATCGAATTGAGATGTGCATTCGCGTGCAATAAGATCCTACTGAACATTAGAACTCGTGAAAACACAATGTACGTTCAAACGCACACTGGCACGTAATACTCGAAATAATTCTTTAAATATATAAAACATTCAGCATCAAATTCTATGAAAACGCTCTATTGAAAAAGTCGAAGGGAATCTTTGTTTCTTGAAAAATATTGCAAATATAAAGAAAATGATACGCGCCATTATACTGGTCATAGAAAGCTATAAAACTTTCCTCCCTTTCGTTTCTTTCTCTATCGTAAAACGCTGGCAATTAACCAGCTAGCTGTTTTTGACGAGTATACTCGTCATGCGTAAAAAGTAATCACATTTTGCCGTTTATATACAATACTGCGATTTTAGCGAAAGTTAAAATATGTTCGTAAATTTCAAGACGTTCTGAATATTTTCAGTTACCCTTCGACAGATACGATCCTGAGAAAATATTCTTCTTTCAACTATATTGCCATTTTCATCGAACTACACGATGATGGTACCCCGCTGGGGGTAGCCACCCACATGTTATTTAGCAATTAAGTTAGAAAAATTTACCAAATGTTCAGCTGGACAAATGGTAAAGTACGAATTAAATAACAAAAAAAAAAAAAAAATTTTCATCGAATATATTTCTCCAATATCAAATAGAAGCAAGTCTGTTTTGATCGACTTGGTTCGAAGGAAGAACTTGTTAGAGCATTTAATTTGATTTAATCGAATTTCTTTCCAGGGTGGTCAATACGTTTTGAACTTGGTAGACTACTTCGGAGGCACGTTTATTATAGTGTTTCTCGCCTGTTTCGAGATTATCGCTATTTCTTGGGTGTACGGTAATTCTTCGTCTCCTTTATAATCTTTTCCACTTTATAAGAAACACTTGGAGCAATCACCGGTCATTTCACTTATTAGTATCACTTTTCTTACAGGCGTCGACAATCTTCTAGACGATATAGAATTTATGGTGGGAAGCAGACCTTCGTTTTACTGGAGATTCTGCTGGTATTACCTAACTCCATTGACGCTTCTCTCGATTCTTATTTATTTCCTTTCTGAACTCACGCCGATCACGTACAACGACGAATATTATCCGACTTCTGCCTATGGTACGACAAATTCTACAGGGTAGAACATCCTTGACGCTAACATTTTTTTATTTTACGTCGATCGAAATTCAGAATATCGCTGCTCGATTCGCGTGCTATCAGAAAAAAGATGCAACAAGTGACTATGAATTCTTAGGTTCAACAAGCTTTAGTTTGAGCTTGCATAGAAAAATCCTTATTTTCAGAACATACAGTGCTGCGAACAATTGTAGACTCAAACACAACATTTTCGGTATTATTTCTTCGATATTTAAAAAAAAAAGAAAATACTGATCATGCTTGGATATGTTAAGTGAAATTGATTTTGTAAAGAGTAAATTGAACGATGTGGGATATCAGGAGATGTTATATAGCAAATTATTGCCTTTCATAGTTGAAATAGAAGGCAAGAAGACAATGGTCCTATTCACAGATAGACGCCACTACGAAAAAGTGCTTTTAAGATTTCGGAATAGAACCATTACCATGGTCAGCATCGAGTCTTGATCTGGGTCTGATTGAGAATCTATGGGGAATTTTAAGAAGAGAAGTTTACGATTAGGAGAAACACTACCTGTACAGAAAATATCGTTGAGCTTAAAAAATGAATAAAATCCGTACCTAACAGATTAATAGAAGTGATATAAAATAATGAAAAACCAAGGAAATATTGAATGAAGATCATAATAAAATTAATATCGAGTTTATGTTGTTTCATAGCGAAAAACGCAATTTTAAGAGGAAATTTCATTTTCTTCCAAACTTTGAAAGAATTGTTGTTTGTTGTATCTTCGGTTTCGTTTTATATCGCAATATGAAGTTATACAGATGATCTTGTCGACTGTTGTTTCAACATTATGAAAAATCTAAAAACAGAGTTGAGTGTATAATTATTCACGGCACTGTACATTATAGAAGCTTGGAAATTCGTTTATGAAAGTATAGAAATTCTGTGTATCGTTTATGGCAAACGTATATTTCTACTATATTTCAATTAAACCTCGTTTCATAAAAATTCCAATTCTCTTTCCAGTCGCTGGATGGTTAATTTTGGGACTAGGAGTGATTCAACTTCCTATCTGGATGTTCGTTAGTAAGATCAAGAACGAAGGGAAATCTTATTTGGACGTAAGCATTAAGAGAAACTCGAAACCTCCATAAAGCCACTGTATCTTTTGCTAAAATCTTATAATCGTCCCATTCTGATGGCAAGTTTGTGCGTGATATCATTTTTAGAAAAATAGAAAAGAGACATATACAACTTCGGTCGTAACAATGGAAAAAAGAAACTTGAGAATATAATTTAATAGAAGAAAAAGAAAGTGAAATTTCTATAAAGTCACGCGCTCCTTAAAATTTCTTCACTGTTTCCATATTTACTGAGAAACAAGGTGGCCATGTTAAAACCTTCATACTCTTTTCGTTGTAGTTACAGTTCTGTCTGTCTCGACGTGTAAATCACCGGACCATGGTCGTGTTCACAAATAAAATTATTATCTTCAATTCTTTTTGTGAATCGTATTAAAATCCTTTTCTAGTTTTCGCCAAATGGTATCATATGCAAACCTGTCGTTAGAATGGAATAATTATAATATTTGAGCAAAAAATATGTATAATGATTTTAGGGAAATTTAAGCCACTGTACACTTGCTTTAGATAATTTTCAGTATCATGTTCTCGCTTTTCATTGTCTGCGATTCTGGCTTTTCCAACATCGCGTATTCTTACGAATTCCGTTGCACTTACACGGCTTTCGAGTCTTCTAATTACGTCTTGTGTTTCGTTTCGATATTTACAACGCTTTTAATTTATTATAATAAATTAATTTAATTTATTATAATTTATTAATTTATTATACTAGATTCTTATAATCGGAATTCACCGAATCTAATGAAGGGAAGAGTACGGTACGTATGAACATTAATAAAACGTGAACACACATGAACATTAATAAAATGTGTACATATGTGAGTTACATATGAACACTAATAAAATGTGTACATATTTATAGAAACGGAAAAATGGATCCGCCGCTGGGAAATATTAATTTCTGATATTATCTTATATAATATTATCATGTCTAATAAAACGTTGGGAAATTATGATATTCGGATAACGAGTGTTCGGATAAGGAATGCTCTACCGGATTACGAGAAATTGCAATATTTCTTTTATCTCTATATTCTCCTTGTAGATACTTAAACCGAGCGCCGATTGGGGACCTAAGGATCCCGTAAAATTCAAGGAATGGAAGGAATTCAAAGACTCAAAGAGGATAGCGAGGATGAATTTGGAGAAGAAAAGGTGGAGAATCGTAGCTTTGTTGGTCGGAGATGATTAACAGTCAGCACACGATTTCTCCGTATCTTCTTTGTTGACGATCGTATCGATGAAAATAACGACGTTTCGTCCATTCAACGAACACATTATGTATTATAAATATTAAATGCTTGTACAAATAAATACTAAATTCTTATCTCGCTTCGGTAATCTTTGCAGACTCGAGCGTCAAAAGCAGAGCAGAGAAATAGCATAACATATATATAATAATTAGACTGCGGATGTTTATGCAAATTTACATTCCTATGAATTAGCATAACTAAAGAAATTTTTCTCCGTTTATTAAATCATATAACGAGCACTCTACCCTGGACAATTTATATCATTTTTTTACATTCTGTACATTTCTGCATTTTGAAATTTCTTATATAAACGCGGGAACACGTCGCAAGTATAAAATTGTACTCAGTGGAGTTTCTATAGAGATCTCGTATCACTATCTAATCTTTTCTGTCGTTCTTACAAATTAAAGTGTATATCAATTGAAGCCATCTTGGCTCTGTCCTGGCGTTTCTCTCTTTTAGTTTCTCCTCTTTGAAGCGAAGCCAAGCTTTTCTGTAATTGGTTTCTATCGGTCCCCACTTCGATGTTGACAGAAAAGATTTCCTTAAATTCTACGAAAGAAAGACAACACGCCAAAGTAAAAACTTATTAAAAATGATAGCAGTGGTCGAAATGATTCATTATCTGAAGTCAACATCTCGAACAACATTTATCTAAGTTTGTATTACATTTTATGTATATATGTATATGTATGCATGTATATTTATTTATTTCAGCCTGATGGCTTAGAGAAATTGGTCTTGGCTTTATTGGGTCGTCCCGAAGGTTTCTTCCTTCTTCTTTTATAAAGAAATCATAGACGCACGACATTTTTTGTTTAATATTATTTTATTGAATTATGTATGATCCTACTGGAACTTATGTATAAATCTGTTGGAACAAAATGGATCGTATATAATTCAATAAAATAATATAAAACAAAAAATATTCTGCATCTATTATTTCCTTATGAAATGAAAGAAACTTTTGGGACAACCTAATACATAAATTACAAACGTAAATCATGACTGAAACATGTTATAAAAACAATATTATATGTATATGTAATAAAAAGGACGAATTAAAGAAGAAAATTGTATGGATGGTGAAAGTAAATTTAATGCAGTACCTTTAATAATGGCAAGTTCCTGTTTCTCAGCATCTCCACGATCATCCAGAATGGTATTTGAAGAATGCTGAAGCACAGTATGACTGTACCAGCCGCGTGAGCCGTAGCAGGATATTCTCTGCCGCCGTAAGTCAAGGGAGAAAGAGTGACGACAGTGTAAAAGAAAATCAGTATCAAAATTAACGGTGTCAAGAGGAACCAGCAAATCCTCCAGTAACTACTTGCTTTTCTGTCCAGCATAAATTCGATGTCGTCTAGGAAATTTTCGATACCTGTTTTAAAAAGTCACGATATTTGCCTGATTACTTCGTTAATTTCCCTTATTTTTAAATTTATTGTTTCATTATTAATTTGTGAGATTTCCACTTTGCGAAACTTTACTTCAAACCTTAACGCTAAACCTATTCCTACCGTGTGCGGTCAAAATGATCAAAGAAGTAATAGTTTTTATGATTTAACATGGATAATGGTTAATTTATAATTAAATGTATATAAAATGATGTACTTTCATAAGATTTCTTCAATTTGAATTATAGACTTAAATGGAATTACACTTTTATTTCTATAGAGATATATCTACTTCAACTTCGCTGTATTTCTTACAAATTATCTTATTGTCAAATATGCATTTGCAAAATTTTCGTAATTTTGTAACCTTTACAATTTTTTACTTGACAAGTTTTTTTGTAGTAATGAATCTGAGCTTGTCGATAGCTTTATTTCATGGTATTTTTCCCGCGATTCTTTATACAAAAGTAATGTACGCACCAGGTTTATAACAATTTTGTGAGTTCTCTGTAAATTGGCCCCATACTGTAGATACCATTGTAAATTTATTGCTTCGTAAACGTTGGCTTCAACGTATAAACCTCATAATTTCAGCAAAGTCCTTCCTGTTCATTGTTTTTGAAAAAGATGCAGGTCTCCAAATTTTATTCCACAAATATGAGACATCTAGATTTGTTATATAGCATATAGCATATATCAGAGCAATATCCCTCTTAGTCCCCAATATTCTAAACGCTTCTTCTTCCGTACATTTTATTATAGCACATCAAGCATAGAAAGAAGACTAAAAAGGAAACGCCCAACAGATTTCACAAAGAACATAACCTAACAAACACGAAAATGGTACCTCGCTGGGGGTAGCCACCCACATGATAATCAAACAGGCAAAAAATTCCATCAAATGTCCAAATCGGACAAATTGTGAATGTAAACGACTAAATAAATAAATAACAAAAAATTTTATTATATGATCCCTTGTACGGTGATCAATGATAAGATAAAATGGCGTCTTTACTTGTTCTTCCATAATATGCATATCCCTCAAAATATTATGAACTGATGTCCTGCCAGGTTTGAGACTTACATCTATTATATTTATACAAAAATATTGATGAGTATTGGCCTTCTCCACTAACGGTTACTCGAGAGTGGAGTTGGGAAAGTTCTTCCCGTGTTTTATCGCAATCAGCAATAACCCTAAGAAGCTTCTCGATTTTTAAAATGTTTGTAACAATGGACTGTAAAAAATGGTAAATTTTATGGCGATTTCTTAGGGTTGTTATGGGCCTGAATTGATATGTCTTGTCTTTATGGCAAGATTACGGGTGTAATAGCTGTTATTATTTGTTATTACTGATTTTGTTTGTCATTTGACCTTGAGATAGCCTTTTCTTCGTACTAATTGCATTTGTTTGAAGAATAATAAAAATATTTTGACCGCTCACGGTAGGCAAGGCAGAATAGAAATTTTTCTCAGAAAATAAAAGAGCAAACTAAAATTAAATACCGAAAAATATATTGTATGCATGTTTTAGGAAAAAAGTCAGGAATTATTAAACGATACGATAAAGTTTAAATATGGTTAAATTTGTGTAGAAGTCGCAAAATGGATATATAACGAACAAAATTTCAATTCAACCTTCGAATGAATATGCAAAGTAGAAATGTAAGATCGATATAAAATACAACAATGTAGAACACAACGTGAAATACAACACATGTACAAACCGTATACCCATGTTACGGCAGTGATTTCGAAAGAAGCCAAGATGAACACGACGAACGATGTACCATAGTAATCGACCAAGGTCAATACAAACTGTCCACCCTGTGTAGAATTAATGAATTATCATTGATGGATTAGTGTCAAAAGAGAAATACGATTCTACAATCTGCCGTGAAAATCAACCTCATTTCCTTATTCCTTGTCATTCATCGACGAAGAAACAAATAACTCGAAAGTTGACTAGATATTGTACAATGTATCTACTTGTATGCGTAATTGTACTTTGATAATTGATATCTTTCAAGTTAAATAACAAAATGCTTGAAGATTATTTCAATTTTATTGTATTACCATTTTACCGCTGTAGCGTTTGAGAGATTATGTTCAAACAAGAAGAAAGAAACAGGCAGATGGTAAAACGGTAGAAGCTTCAAGATTTGTAAATTACGTGCCGGAGTAACGTAAACTGTGCTCACAGCAAATCCCATTGAACAGACGGAAAGTACGATTTTCCAGATTTCCATGTTTGGAAGCTTTTCTTTCAAGCAAGTCACTACTCCTGACACCATCCCTACGATGCTTCCCACGCCGAGGACAAACATCATCACGAAAAACAGAACCGCGAAGAACTGTAACAGATAAATGTATCTTTCGTAAAAATTAAAGCTTATATACAGGGTGGTTGGTAACTGGCGGTACAAGCGGAAAGGGGGTGATTCTACGCGAGAAAAGAAGTCGAAAATATAGAATAAACATTTTTCGTTCGAGACTTTGTTTTCGAGAAAATCGACTTTGAATTTTCGTTCGGTACGCGTGCACTTTATCGCGTCTCGTTATGACGGATCTCACTGTAGATCGTTGTCTAGATGGAAAAATGAAAAAAAAAAAAATTAAAAGAAAAAATTTTTTATTCTATATTTTCGACTTCTTTTTTGTACCACCAGTTATGTATATATAATTAATACCATCCTGTATATATAATTAATGTTTACCTGTCCATTCCAAAATGAGATTGAGTACCACAGATGTTTCGTACACATTCTCATTCAACATCGACATACACAAGATTAAGAAGGACTAAAGTAGCACATGAAATACTTTGAAATGAATTTTGTTTAGTCGAGGACATCAAACGGTAAAGAATGAGAAAATACTAGAAGGAAATAGAACGAAGGAAACGGACGAGAGGGAAGATTTTTAGCTGTTTCAAGATCTATACATGTTCTAACTAACTGTAGAACATATTTATTTATTAATATTCGTTTTACTATATATTCATTTATGTTTACTTGAGGTACAAAGGTGAACTTTGCAATGGCATCAGGATAAGAGATGAACGCCAGGCCAGCTCCAGATTTCACTACATTGTCGATATCCTCCATACCCATTTCATGAGCCAGATTTCCCAAAATCCCAAAGATCGTGCACCCCGCTATAAAACTCGTTAAAGTGTCGACACTAGTTACTATGAGCGCGTCTCTGAAACACGAGGAAAACAATTGTTTTCTTCCTCGGCTTTTATTATAGTGTTTACTATAGCGAGTCGTCTAAGAGTCGAAGCTGAAATATTTTTCACGCTATTAATTATATTGAGAAGTGTGAATAAATTTCAGAGAGAAGTTGAATAGTTTCAAGGGCGACGAATTCTCATGTTCTTTTCTGATTGTAGCTTTTCTCTAGGAGAAGGCAAACTTTGTTTCCTTTTTTGTTCAGTTCTATAAATGTAATTGCACGTTTTCTAATGCATTAATCGATGTAGCTCGAATATAATAGATTCTGATAGAACAGAGATGCAGATTCTGTATAAAAATTGATTTATCTACTTGTATCGAGAAGTTATTAGTTCGGTGGTTACTTTATAAATCATCGAAACACGACCCCCTTGAAGTCATTCAACTTTTACGTGAAACATTTTTCGGTATAATTAACCCTTTGCACTCGGCATATTTCCATATATTTCATTTCTTTATTTGTATCTTCGTATAATGCTAAGGCAGAACTCCAAGAAAACATATATTTTTAGAAAGTTGGGGCTTGTGTAATTTTATGCTATCCTGCGCACTCCGCTGTTTAGACTGACATCCTTTCGCTCCTATAAGGAAGTTTGCTCGTGCGCAGGGATATTTCGACCGACTTTAATTATAAATAACTAGATTTGCTTAGATAAATAACTAGAAATAACTAAGATTTGCGATGTCCTCTCAGAAGCTGGGTGCAAATGGTTAATAAATAACAACGAATGACTTCGTTTACCTGTACACGTTATGTTTGAAGTCGTTGTGCGACGAATAAGTGATAATAGAGCCGAAGCAGACTGAAAGGGAGAAGAAACATTGTGTGACAGCCGCGTACCAAACGCTTGGCTCTAAGAGTTTCGACCATTTCGGAGTAAGAAAGAAGAGAATCCCAGTTCCAGCGCCTTCCAAGGTCACTGCTCTGATCAGAAGGCTCAATAAGATGATATATGGGAAAATGGCTAGAAAATACGAAGCTTTTCCTGAACTTTTCACACCCTGGAACGTTATTAGGATAACGCAAAGCCAGCTAAATAGGAGACATAACGTTAATTTCCAATCCGGCAGTCCAACTCCATCGTCGATACTATCTTTCTCTTGGAGAACCACTTTCCTGGAATTATTACAGACAACAAAGATCGAAAACAGAAAAACTAAGAAATCAGCAACTTTCTTATATTATTTTTCGGTTTATTCTTTTTTTCCTCTTTTCGTAGTGTAACTCACAGGAAGTAGAGTTCCGCGGAACTTCTGCGTTCCTTCTCGTGTAATAATTTAGTAAACATGCTAACATTGACCGATTCGCTATCGATCTTTTGGCTGGAATCGACGCAATAATCAGCCCATTCTTCTCTGCACTTCGCCCAGGGTAATTCCGCTGAGAATGACGCGATTAAAAAGAAGAGCGTGAGAGCCATCAATGAGCTGTAATATGTCATCACTGCCACGTTCGAGCAGAATTGCGACCATCCAACACCTAAGACGATAATTCTTTGGTACAGTCATTCGATGATAACATTTATTTATTTGTTCGATTGATAATGTTATTGTTTTATGACCTGAGATCTTTCTTCTAGGCGTAATAAACGCCGTCATAGGAGACAAGCAATGAAATTGAAAAATTATTGAGAGAAATCTTACGATAAGAAATTTCAATTACAGTAGAGCCGCCCTTATCCGAACACCAATTAACCGAACATCATAATATCTGGACGTTTTATTATCCGAAGAGGGTATTTCTCAGTAACGGATGCCTTTTTCCCTTTCAAATATTTTTTTTTTTTTATTTATGTTGAGATATGTGTAATTTTCTGTGCTGGACTGAGTTAAGTGCGTAGTAGAAATACTTATATGTATATATCAGTGTGTGGAAGTATGTGTGTGTGTGCAGCGTCTCGAAACAAAAGAATGTAAACAGTCAGTCGGTTAAGAGTCGTCGATGAAGAGTCGGGTGTAGAAGATGCTGAGACGCGTGCAAGTGTGTATCGATAAATATATAAAGAATCGTCCATGTAATAAATATATCATTATTTTAGTAATAACTGTCAATATAAATTTAATGTTCCTATAACATTATTTCGGCTTCAAAGATCCACAATTCTCAACAATTTATTTACATTTTACAATTTGTCCAGTAGGACATTTGGTAAAATATCATAGCTTAGTGGTATAATAATATAACATGTGGATGGCTACCCCCAGTGGGATACCATGCCGTTTCAAATATGTACACGTTTTATCAATGTTCATATGCAATGTATTCTTTTCCTTTATTATATCAGCGAATTCTAATTATGAGAACTTGGTATGAAACTAATAGCGTTGCAACTATGGGAACAAAGTACGACATGATTGGAAAATCCGAAATTGCTGTAGGTGCAACAGAATTAGCAAAAATACACGTTGGAAAAGCCAGAATGGCAAACGTTAAAAAACAAAGAAAGAAATATTGAAGATTATCCAAATCGCGTAGGTTCCTCTAATGCTGGCAGCGGAAGAGAAAAATGAAATATACCGACGTAACGAAATAATTTCATCGCGATAAAAACGATAACAATGATGATTTTACACGAGTGAAAACAGCAAAAGAAGGTGGTCTCTATGCAGTTACTTGCGTTGAAAAAATTGTATGATTTGGCAGCCAGAAAGATACGAGATCGATAAATATTTACAGAAACAGAAATTTCATACTAGAGAAGCGATCGTTATTATTCGAAAATTCTATTATTCGAACAATTTCGTCTTCCTATCAGTTCGAACAAGAGAGGTTCTATTGTAGTTTATAAAAATTTTTATAATATAATAATAATAATATAATGTATAATATAATAATAAAAATTTTTCACTTCGTACTGATAATAAAATAAATAAAATATGATTGCCGAGAATGAAAATAACTTTAGTTTGATGTTAATAAAATATGATCGTTGAAAATAGATTAGTTATAACGGATCATTAAAATTATCTAGTTACCACCAAACGCAGGCGAAATATTCCAGATTTTGATCGACGAGGACGAAGAGAACTGTCCAAGGATCACCTCCAGGTAATAAAATGGTTTGCCAACGACGAAAAGAACGATGATGTAGGGTATTAAGAAAACACCACCGCCATTTTCATAGGCAGTGAAAGGGAACCTCCAAATATTACCGAAACCTATCGATATCGCGATACAGGACATTAAGAACTCTATTTGGTTGTCCCATGTGCTTCTTGCTTCCGTTTCTTTCACGGTTTCCGGACATCTGACGATCGATTCCCTTGGGCCCTCGTGTGATTTCGTTTTCCCCGTTTCGTCCATGGAGAACGCTGGATTTCGATGGCCTTCGTTATTCTACAAAGATTTATAAATCACTGTTGTCGTTGTGTAAGTTACTGTTGCTCCATTGCATTCTGTTACAGTGTACTCTATGCATCATGGTATTTAGCGACTATACAGGGTGATTGGTAACTGGTGGTACAAGCGAAAAGGGGTTGATTCTACGCGAAAAAAGAAGTCGAAAATATAGAATAACAATTTTTCGTTCGAGGCTCTGTTTTCGAGAAAATCGACTTTGAATTTTGGCTCGGTACGCGTGCACTTTATCGCGTCTCGTTATGACGGATCTCACTGTAGACATCGTTGTCTCGATGGAAAAATGAAAAAAAAAATTTTTTTATTCCACCACCAGTTTATTAAATATTTATTTAAACATTTATACCGCCAGTTAACAACCACCCTGTATATTAAAATAATTAATCAAAGAATGTGGGCACAGCGAAGAAAGTGTAGAGAATATTTTCACGCAGTCGCCGTATATGCTGTAACAATAGAGTTATTCGTGTAAAAGCAGCAGCATTTAGAGACAAATATAAATATTTGTATTATCAGGAAAACGAGGACTTATTATCGCAACGTTGAAAATTGTTCTTCAGGAAAATTGTGCGTCGAAACTTCTACGTACATTTTCAGATTGCTTTCTAATTTCATCAATATAGTCACGATAGTCGAGTCTCGTTATAGCGCCAATGAAACTTCTAAATGTTTCGTATAGCACTCGTGAAAAGCATCTACAAATATACAAATAGAAGAACAAATATCGTGTAAAATTGCGAATCGGTCGCAATAAAACCGTGCCGTCGATAGATAGCGACGAATTAGATTTTAAGCTCTTTAGGGCCGTCGAACGATCGTTATCGCGTGAGTAAAATCTCGCTATCGCCGGTGTTGCTCCGGTAAAAACATAGGCGAAGATGTTTATCGTTTACTTGCAATTCTTCGTTGCACGTCTGATGAGGTAAATTGTAAGTATGGTGGATTTCTTCCTGCCTCGACTTCAATAATCGGTACCTTTCGATCGATAAATGTAGCAAATCACGAAATGTCGATAAAACTAACGATAAATCGAAGGAATCAGAATCAGTGGAAAGAGATGAAGTAACTTCGAGAATACAGAAGATTTTATTACTGATACCTGGATCATTATTTTCTCCCCCATTTTAATTTTTCTGATTCATCAGATAAAGACAAGTGACAAGGCTAATATTTCCAATTTTTAACGATCATTATTATATTTCCCAGAAATATCAACGATAGAAAGAAAACACGACCATTGATCACACATTATTTTGTTCTTTTTTCATTTATCACACAAAAAGGTAGCTAATTAGCAATAAATAAATTTTTTACCCATGTGCTATTCGCGACCGTTAGATTTTCAATAAATATCGAAAACAAGAAAGAAACATGATGCGATCACTTACTATTTCGTTCTTTTTGCATTTATCACATAAACAAGTATTTGATTATCAAGAAACAAAATTCTACCCATGTGCTGTTCGCAACCGTTGCAATTCCCATAAATGTCGACAATAGGAAACAATCACACTTCGATCACTCACCATTTAGTTCTCTCTGTTCACTGCACAATATCAGAACGAAATATCACAAAGGAACGAGGAACGATAATATGAAATGAAAATGTCAATTGGAAATCAACGAAACGAGAGAGAATCGACAATGAGACGTCGGCAATGTGATCTCAATTTTCTCCGCGATCGACATCACGCGTCTCCTCTTATATCGCAGTATTGCACGTATATCGATATTATACCCCCGACGAACACCTCGAGGAACCTTGATTGATAAAACGGTTGTGATTCTAACAGATAGATTACGTTGCAGTTTCGTACACGCGGCTCTGATAACGACTGATCCAACAGGAATGTGAAATTGTGTCGAAACTTCTGAAGGAAAAGTTTCCTTTTCCCCGTAACCGCTTGAAAGATACAGCTTATCGGAATCGCACGAAACAAGAATGTATGCGATTTTAAACGAATCGATCTTCTAGCACGGTCGATGACATTTTTTAAATCGACCTTCCTTTTTTTTTTTTAATTAATATTTCCTGTTATTGTTAATATTCTTGCTTGCTGTTATTGTTATTCTTTTGTTAGGTTTTCGCCCATTACAGTCTTAGGTAACGAACAGGTAACAAATACAGGTAAGAGAGCGATAATTTGTTTTGTAAATTAGGTGTAGTTGGTTTTAAGGTAAATGAAGCGATCAAGTCGCGGAGAAATAAGGAAAAATCATTTGTTGGAGAAATGGAGAAAGTGAATTTTTAATTTTATATTATATATATATATATAGTCAAATGAATTAATCCTCTTGCGCCATGAAGTTGGTATAAAGAAATAAAATAGTTTTGCAAAATAATCATAACCTTGAGAAGAATAGTACGATGGAGTCGGATGAAGATGAAAAACAATCAAAACTGAACGACGTATTATATATCTATCTATATACAAATATACAAATTTATTAGGTTATTAATTATTTGAAATTCGATGCGATCAGCCGAAAAAAATTCTAGAGGAACGTGGCTTGAATCGATCTGACTTGGAGAAATCGATAGGAGGAAAATTCGACGAGACTAGCGAACAGGCGGATGAAATATTGAAAAATGTGGCAATTACCACGAAAGAAACGAGAGAGGCTTTCTTAGGAGAAATTGGCCACAAGGAACGCGCGAAAATAATTGAAAAATCGAAGAAAATATCGAAGAGACTCGCACAAGATGATTCACAGGAAGAAACTTTAGCTCCACGAGAAGAAATCGTGAAATTCTTGCGCGAAAGATCGATGAGTCAGAGCTTCATTAATACTTTTTTAAAACTTGGCTATACCGAGGAATTTCGAAGGTCGAATAAATTTACATATTAACCTTCAAACGATATCGTTCGTTTTTAAAGCGGAGCACAAACGTTTGTTTCTATTCGTTTTGTACCTTATATTTTATACAACCAATAGAACGAAATAGAACAGAGTATGATAAAACAGAACTTTGCGTATATGATAAACCAAAATTAAATAAAAATTAAATAGTTTAAAACTAGGTAACCTAACTGGAATTTAATTCAACTCAATATTAACTGTTCTATATCGTTTCTATCGAATTAGCAAATTAGCTTTAATCTATTTAAATATGGACTAATTTCATGAAGCCGGGAACTGTTTATGTTAATTTATAGCGTTCTTACCTCGTTTTAAGAAAACTACAATTTTCTATATAGGCTTCTAAACGCGATGGGCTTTACTCTTGAAGAAACAGAAGAATTACGGAAATTGTGGGAATGGGAAACAGAATGTCCACATGAAATCGATTCTTCCGCATCTTTACCATCTTCATCCAACGAATATTTATCGTCGGACAGTGTTTACTTGAAACACTTGCTTAGCAAACCTTTGGCACATGCTCTTCGTGATATAATTACAAGGAAACCTTTCGATCCTGTCGAATATCTTGGACATTGGCTCTTGAATTATAAAGTTAAATACTTTGAAACACAAAAGCTAAGAGATTGTAAGATTCGTAATAAATGCATCTGTGGAAAAGTTTATTAACGTAAATTTTAGATCTGTGAGGAAAGGGAGACCAGAAAGAAAGAATTCGAATTGGAATTAATGATCGAAAGGGAACGAACCAAGCTACAGGTGAGTGCAACGTGCAATTCTTGTATTTTTATAAAAATTGTTTTCATAAAAAATGTACGTTTTCAAAAATTGATTTATGAATTTATTATGAAAGAAGGACGAGGAAGAGGAAGTATCGGTGTTGTCGCAGAGTGAAGGAGAAGAAGAAGGATTTTTCGACGATTGGACCTTTGTAAACGATGAAGAATTAGAAATTTCCTAAAGACAAGTTTTAATTACTTGAGTTCAATCAAAATCTGTACATGTATATATGTATACTATCGTTATTTGTAGTCAAGAATATTGGGCTGCTTGAGTTTTTGATATAAAATGGATATTCTTGTCATAAAGTGGCATTTACTATATACATTTAAGACAGTTGTAAGTTAAAAATTAATAACATAGAAGGGTAAATTTTGTTTCAGCTAATGAAAAATAGGAAAATTATAATTATCGTGACTGTAATAAATTATTAATAGCTTAAATTTACAATAAAAATTGGGAAATTATTAAATTCAGTTGGATTGTAATAAAGGAATCATTTACTATAATATCGACAATAATCGCGATCAATCATGCGCAATGTTGTGAAAAATAAACATGACCTATAAAAGGAACATTCGAGTCGCGCGCGAATCATTCCTCGTTGAAACGTAAAGATTAAAAGAAAACTTTTTCTTATGAACAATTCAATTATTAATTTGTAACATTTACACCATTAATTTATTACATTTAAACTATTAATTAACAACATTTAAGCTATTAATTAACTGCACTTAAATTATTAATTAGCAACATTTAAGCTGTTAATTAACAAAATATAAGCTTTTAATTTATAACGATTAAACCATCAACTTAAAACATTTAGACTATTAATTAACAAAATGTAAGCTATTAATTTATAACAATTAAACCATCAACTTAAAACATTTAAACTATTAATTAACAAAATGTAAGCTATTAATTTATTACAATTAAACCGTCAACTTAAAACATTTAAACTATTAATTAACAAAATATAAGCTATTAATTTATAACAATTAAACCATCAACTTAAAATATTTAAACTATTAATTAACAAAATATAATCTATTAATTTATAACAATTGAACCATCAACTTAAAATATTTAAACTATTAATTAACAAAATATAAGCTATTAATTTATTACAATCAAACTATCAACTTAAAACATTTAAACTATTAATTAACAAAATGTAAGCTATTAATTTATAACAATTAAACCATCAACTTAAAACATTTAAACTATTAATTAACAAAATATAAGCTATTAATTTATAACAATTAAACCATCAACTTATAACATTTAAACTATTAATTAACAACATTAAAACCATTAACTTGTAACAATTAAACCATTAATTAACAACATTTAGGTCATTAATAAACAACATTTAAACGATTAATCAGTAACATTTAAATGACTAATCAACAACATTTAAACAAACAATCAACAACATTTAAACGATTAATCAACAATATCTAAACCAGTAACCGACAACATTTAAACCATTAACTTATAATATCTGGACTATTAATTAACATTTTAGCTATTAATTAACAACACTTAAACTATTAATTAACAACATTTAAACTATTAATTAAGAACATATAAACTATTAATTTATAACAATTAAACCATCAACTTATAACATTCAAACTATTAATTAACAACATTTAAGCCATTAATTTATAACATCTAAGCCATGAATTTATAACATTTTCGTATTCTAATAACGAACTTTCACGGTATGTATTCTAACAGCGAACAGTATAATTCTTGCAAATTATTGTAGTGCATTCACGGTATTCGTAAGCATTTGTTCCCTATCAAGAAATATCTCACAATTCGCAATTAATATTTTTCATACTTGTTCCAATTTCTTAATAATAATTTTTAAGTGTAAAAAAATAGCAGTATTTTCTAAATAAACGTTCGATAGGAAAAAGAAGAAAATTGTCGAAACGTAGTTTCGCTTCTTTTCCATCTCCCCCCATTTCCCGCCCTTAAACAGCTTTATTTAAAAACACCAGCATAATAAACGCTATCCGCTTTTCCACGCCTACTAAGAGTTCTATCAATAAACACGAATACCCCCATCACATATTAAAAAAATGGCAGGAAAGCGTAAACTTACAAAAGTATGGCAGAGACATAGAACACCTGACGACAAACGCAAACTAAATAACGCAACTAGGAATTTAACCAATATCATTAAAAGCTATAAAAATGACTGTTTCTAAAAATATCTTGCCGATCTGTCTCCCACAGCTGACTCCAACTACTCACTATTGGAAGGCTTCCAGGAAACTCACGCGTCCCCCGCTGTCCGCAAGGTGGATGGGCGCGTAGCCCTATAGGAAAAGCCAACCTGTTTGTTAATCACCTATCTAACGTATTTGAACCTCATTCCTCCAATATTGCCGCGGAAATAACGAAATACCAGCACTCTCCCTTTCAAATGTCTCCTCCGATTGAACCTTTCACTTCTCTAGAAGTTACAGAATTAATCCGTCGCCTAAATCCCAGGAAAGCATCGGGGCGTGACCAAATATGCAATAAAGCAATCAAGGAACTTTCCATAAAAGGGATTGCACTGATCTCATCAATTTTAAAGAATACTGCCAGTAGGGATGCGAATTATTGTACGATATTTGTACTGATCAATGTAATTGTTGTATGGGAAATAGATGTTGTGTTATGTATATTGTTTTACGTTTGTAAAGATTCGTGTAACCGCTGCGTTGGAAATATATGTTTCGCAGTTAGAGTACGAAACAACTATCTCTGAACGCAGGCCCATGATGACATAGGGACAGAACTCGACATTCTTGCCTGTTGAGGTTATTCGGTGTGTAAACAGAGAAAACACGCGGATAAATTGTAAGGTAGAAAATATATTTGAATAGAAGTGAATAAGTAAAAATACAGTTTGAGCTGGTCCAGATCCGCACGCTAGCTGTGTTACCTAATAACTGAAAACCTCCGAAGCCAACGTCGCCTGTCTACTGTTTATGGCCTGACTTCGTCGCAGTCTTTTGTCTACGCGTTGTCGATGGCTTCAGTGCTTGAGAAAACTAAAAAAGACCAGATGTAGAGTTTTCTTAGAAGTGGTAACCACTTCAACATTGCCAATAGGTTGGATGTTGAGATCAATGTGTAATTATTAAATAACTCATGGGCAGGTCTCGTGCGTAGTCACCTCCTCGTGGTAATTGGCAACGATACCAAGCCAAGAACTACGCAACAGACAAGTTTGGATCACCAAAAGCCTCTAAGAGAATTTTGTGCAAATTAATTGATAGTCGAAAACTAGCATTAAAGAAGTGTGAATTTAGTCTTAGTTTGCAGAAACTATTAAAGTGATAAAAATGGATATCGTATTAAATCGTTGAAGTCGCCAATTTACGATAAAAATTAAAAAATTGTTCAATTTGATTTTGTTGTAATGGAAAAACCGTCCTTTGCTATGTCAAGAGATCGTTGCCGTTTGATTGACATCTCGTCACCTTGATTGACACCTTGTCAAGGTATATAAGGAACACGGAAGTCGCGCGCGAGCTCTTTTGTGCCTGAAATTCCGGAGAGTGAACATCGAAGAAGAATTTAAATATAAGGTAAATAAAAAAAAAATATCAAATAACAACATTGCAACCAGTAATTTATAACGTCTAAACCATTAATTTACAACACTTAAGCTATTAATTTATAACATTTAAGCCATTAATTTATAACATTTAAGGAATTAATTTATAACGTCAAAACTATTAATTTATAACATTTATGCTATTAATTTATAACATTTAAGCTATTAATTTACAACATTTGAACTGTTATTTTATACATTTAAGCTATTAATTTATAGCATTTAAGCTATTAATTTATAACATTTAAGACATTAATTTATAAAATTTAAGCTATTAATTTACAACATCTAAGCCATTAATTTACAACATTTAAACTGTTATTTTATACATTTATGCTATTAATTTATAACGTGTAGGGCATTAATTTGTAACTTTTAAATTGTTATTTTTTTACATTTAGCCATTAATTTATAACATTTAGACTATTAATTTATAACATTTAAGCCATTAATTTGTAACTTCTAAACTGTTATTTTATACATTTAGCCATTAATTTATAACATTTAAACTATTAATTTATGTCATCTAAGCCATTAATTTATAACATTTGAGCCATTAATCTAAAACAATCACTCCATTAATTCTTAACAGTTATACCAATAATTTATAACCACATTCTCCCATTAATTCAAAATAATTATGCTCTTAATTTATAACAGTTATACCGTTAAAGGGATGTAACTCTACATTCATTGATTTAAATCGATACCATCAAAACGTAGTGAGTGAATTAATGATTTATTTTGTTTTTTTTTTATTAACGGAATCTATCAAGTCTTTGAAGTGCTATTTTATTTAGATATAGATTTATTTAGATAATTTTAAATACAGTATTTAACTTCTCATTTCACTATTTCGTATAAAACTTGTAGCAAGACAGAGTGTAATTTTAAGCTGTAATTTTCCGTGTCTGCTCAAAATCAAGGACACCACACCACATTCATGGAATCAATGAGGCAAGTGCAATTTAACCGAAGGAAACGACATCTTATCATTCATCCATATGCGTTACAACTGGTACCTCGCATGGTATCGTTTCTTCGATGATAAGTTCAATATTCAAGTATGATTATGCGGATCCACGTACTACAGCTATTCTAATTAATAAATTTCAATACACGCCACTTCTTTATTATAAAATAATTTTACATCTCTGCTTCCAATGCTTAAAACCTTTATGTAAATGGGACCCGAGCGTAGTTACCTCCTCGTGGTGGGTCCCGGTAATTGGTATCGTTTCCCAAATAATAATACACCAAGTACTATTTTGAATATTAGTATTATTATTTGAGAAACGATATCAAGCTAAAAACTACTTCAATATAGTCTGGTCTTGATCATCCAAAATAGTTTTGGTGATCTAGACCGGACTAAGACCCCCCCGCGGGGGCGCCGTGGGACATCGTGGGACATCGCGGGACACCGTGGGACATCGCGGGACACCGTGGGATGCGAGCGTTTTAGCCTTCATTAATCTTAAGATAGATACCTATGTTATGTGCATTGTAAGCTCATTCTGTACAAAGATACCTATCTATCTTGGAACGAAAAATAAAAATCTCGTCTCTCGTGATGCCCTCGCTTACCACATTGGAAAAATTGTTCCCACGATTTATCGGTTCACGGTCGCTCAGTTCTTTCAAACCGTAGCGTGACGTACTCGCTCGCGCGTATTCCGGGTACGTGCGGGTCAACGTGCACTAGGCAACTCTTTGGATTCGTAAGTCGCCCCAAGCACACCTCTGTCTTGATGACTACTCGACGACTGCTCGTCGTTTGCCTCGAATCACGGGAGTTGTCATCGCTGGTGATGCCTGCGATTCGCAATACTGTCCGATTGGTACTTCGGTACTCGGGCAGAGACCTGCATTTCACGTCCTCCGTAATCCTGTTCAAGTGACGAACCCGCGGGGGTGGACCCCACTGTTCAGTTGGGGCCTTGCCTTCGTAATCCTGTTCAGCGGTCCCTCCCCGGGCCTTCATTTGTTCAGTTGGAGTGTGTTAAATCGCAGGCCTAGTTGCTAGATCGCTAGTATCATCGGTTGGTGCCATCGATCGTGATAAGATCCAGACGACGTAACAGGAATCGGGCGAAGGTCAATGCTTGGGCTTTCCGCTGAACCTTAGGGTTATCCGGTGCACGAGGGTACGTCATGTAGGTTTGTTAGTTCTTTCGAGTGACCGCGATTTCGTTCGTTCCGAGCGCGCCGCGGTTTTTCTTTCATCGTCTGATTGTTGGGGATCCATTTCCATAGTAGCCCCCTTTTCTTTCTTTCGTTCCAAGTTAGACAAATGTGTCTTTGATACGGAATGTTGTGGATAGGGTTGCGAATTATTGTACGATGTTTGTACTGATCGATGTAAGCGTTGTATGGGAGATGAATGTTGCGTTGCGTGGGAGATAAATATTGCGTCGTTTTACGTTTGTAAAGATTCGTGTAACTGCTGCGTAGGAGATAGGTGTTTCGCGGTTAGGCTACGAAATAACTATCCCTTTACGCAGGCCCATGAAGTAGAGTCAGAACTCGACATTCTTGCCAGTAGGTTGAATGTCGAGACCGATGCATAATGTTAAATAACTCATGGGCGGGTCTCGTGCGTAGTCACCTCCTCGTGGTGAGACCTGGTAATTGGCATCCTTTTCCAAAAATTAATCAGTTGATTAATATTTGGAAAACGATGCCAAGCTAAGAACTACGCACCAGTCCAGTTTAGATCTCCAAATGCCGCCAAAAGAATTTTGGATGATCTAGACTGGACTGCACCGTGGGACACCGTGGGATACCGTCGGTCCAGTTTGGGTCTCCAAAAGCCTCCAACAGAATTTTGGATGATCTAGACTGGACTGCAACGTGGGACATCGTTGGACAGCGTTGGACACCGTTGGACGTCGTTGGACATCGTTGGACACCGTTGGACATCGTTGGACGTCGTTGGACGTCGTTGGACGTCGTTGGACGTCGTTGGACGTCGTTGGACGTCGTTGGACGTCGTTGGACACCGTTGGACACCGTTGGACACCGTTGGACACCGTTGGACACCGTTGGACAACGTGGGACACCGTTGGACAACGTGGGACACCGTTGGACACCGTGGGACACCGTTGGACACCGTGGGACACCGTTGGACACCGTGGGACACCGTTGGACACCGTTGGACACCGTTGGACACCGTGGACACCGTTGGACACCGTGGGACACCGTGGGACACCGTGGGACACCGTGGGACACCGTGGGACACCGTGGGATATGTCTTGGCTATGTCGAATCCATTCTGAGCCCATTCTGTATAATGGTACTTATCTGACTTGGAACGAGATATAAAAATCTATTCTTTTCTTCCACTGAATCTTGCGGTTAGTTTGTGCACAGGAGTGTGTCGCGTGAGTCCATTGATTCTTCTGAAAGATCCCGATGTATGAAATCCTTCTCTTATTTCAAACCAATTTTTAACGAATTATCTTATTATTTCAAATTGAGTTATAACGTCATAAACTTGCAAATTAGTAACAGGTAGATTCAAATACCTCGAAACAAGGTTTCGCGCGCGTTTGCACAGTATTCTTTAAATATATTTAGTGGCGAACTTTTGAATTCTTGCAAATATTTTCCATTATTTAAAACACGCGACTGTAGTGTATTATTGGAATGTATATTTCGTATTCTAATAACGAAAATTCACAGTATATATTCTAATTGCGAACAATATTATTCTTGCAAACGATTGCATTGCATTCACGTTATTCATGAGCATTTGTTTGCTATCGAAAAATATCTCATAATTTTCAACTAAATAATATTTTTCAAACTTGTTCCAATTTCTTAATAATAATTTTTAAGCGTAAAAAAATAGCAGTATTTTCTAAATAAACGTTCGATAGGAAAAAGAAGAAAATTGTCGAAACGACGTTTCGCTTCTTCCTCAACCACCCTCCCCCCCCCCACCCGCCCTTAAACAACCGCCATTTCCACCACTGGACTTTACACGGTTCCTGCCTGATGTTAGTCTCCCTGATGATATTCGCTGGGGTGGCGCAGCATCCATGGTACGTCCTCTGTTTCTCCGCATCGAACGGTGAGTCGCATGCATTTTTGTTCCTCCGGTCACTCAATCATGTCGTAGGATGAAAGGTCCGAATCGGCACGGGTGACCGGTTGTATTACGTAGAATTTTGTTGCGAGCATAGTGACCGCGGGTATTTCTTATACCCGTGAGTAGTAACATTCTTTTTTTAAATTTATTAGTTTAGGATAGGTCTTCTTGCACAGCGCGATTATAATAATTAGTTTAAATACATACACTTGAGAATATATTCGTGTTATTTATAAATATGCATGTTAATATTCCGTATAAATATTTGCAAATGGCAAATATGTACACGAATATACCTGTTTAACATAAACATACTTGATTTTAAGCAATGAATTAATCGTGACAATATCAAGTCACGTTCGTTTATTTCATTTCGGTTAGAATTTAAAATATGAGTCAAAATTCATTTTTTCCCGTACAAGAATGTGTGAAATTTTACGTGCAAGAAGACAATTCGTGGCAGGCAGATTTTTGAATCAAAGCAAGAATATTGAACACTGTTTCTGCATTTTCGAGTATGTGCTTTGATAAAGAGATCGCCTGAGATTATTTCCTTCTTACTAATATATTTACAGTCAATTATTCCATTTGATCGAGTCTCAGTCTTTTTCAATTAACGCTGCCTTTTTTGCAATATTAAAATTTTGTTCTGATTTATTAAATTAATAAAGTAGAGTTACTTAGTTACTCTACTTTAATAAAATCAAAGAACGTTAGTCCGTTAAATAAAAATTACACAAACTAATCATCTTTTTAGATCAGGATTTTCAGATTTAACCCTTTCCGTGCCCATTGTCAGGATCTCATTCACGTGCCCAGGTGCTACTTGAATGGGAGAAAGACATTGGGCACGATGATCTAGAATTAAGTAATGTAATAATTTGTCAGCGACTGACGATGTGTTAGTGTATCGTGCACGACGTATTTTCCACGTTATGTGTGTGTGTTGTTAGGCCGTGGAACTGCGTCGCTTTTTCTCATTCGTTAAAACTTCAAATATTAAAAATGTCGAGACATATATCGATTCAATTTACGTCTCGATAGAATCACAATTTGTGGTAATACCGTCCACGCGATTAAGTGTAACCACGCTTTTAATATTGCCGTCAATTACAATTATAATTCCAAGTTTACTTACATTTATTTTAACGATATCATTTCCTCAGACGTGTTTTATCACGTTTTACGCAATGGTCACTAGCCTTCGTCAGTCGATTTCAGGAAAACGGTACGTACCTTAGAGTGTGCATGGTGTGTGTTAAGCTCGGGTGTCGGAGGCGTCCCGGGACGTCCTCTCTAGTGTAGGACCTTTGCGCCCGAGCGTTTGTGTGAGAACCGTGGAGCGAGTGTGTTGGTGTGCCTGTTTTGCCATTTTTAAATATAGCGCTAGGTAGGATAGGTAGTATACTTTCTGGTATGTCTGTTAATTATAAGTAGGTAGGGCCGGGCAGGTTGGCACAGTCTCTGGTCGGGTAGGCGCGTTTTCGTGTGACCAACCTGTTTCTGGAAATCTAATTTGAAAAATCGACGGTGAAACTGGCACGAGTAGAGCATGCACTCGTCTCTGGTTTTGCCTTTCGATTTTTCGAATTTCGCGGTCGCGGTCGCGAATGGGTCGAAACGAACGTTTATTGCTCGAGCACGCACATGCGAGTGAGCAACGATCACTGCTGTGATCGTTGGTCAGTCCATGTGCACTTCAATCAGCTTCCGCGGTTTATATTTTTATTTTACCTTGGTAAGTTTTTTTTTTGTTTGCGATTTAGAAGTCTCGAGCTTAGATTTAAGTTTCAGCGGGCATTGCGCCCGAAGAAAGAAGAGGCTATAAGCCGAAGAGGCCCGGCAAACTGCCACTCAAGAGGGCAACTACTAATGGCTGCCCATCCTCTGGGTCATCCAGAGCATGGGAAGTCATTATTGTTACTACTTTGTCACTATGCTCGATTTTAGTATTCGTAGTAGTAGAAGTAGTAGTAGTAGTTTGCTTTTTTGGCCGATGTATATATCGGTCCATCGTCCCATTGGGCAAATCGCGATTTTTCTTATTAGTGTCGCGACAAATTAATTACGGGTTGTATTAGAGTTGCGAAATAACATCGCGGTTTTTCATTAGTGTGGCGAGAAAATGATTACGGTTTGAATTAGAGTTGCGATAAAATGATAATCGCGTTTGCTTTAGAGTTGCGAATTACGATATCGCGATTGTCTTTTGCAATTTTTATTATGAATTTTTATAATTTCTTATAGAACTATACGTATCAGAATTTATCTTGTTTTCTATTGTTTGAAATTACATTATAAAAATGTTAGTTTTCAATTAATTTATTAGTATTGCAAGTAGCAATACCAGAATATTTGAAGTAGCTTTTTCATATAGTAAATAGTAATTTTCATTGAATTCACTGTAAAAATTAGCGTTGCGATAATGAATGATCGCGTTTTGTTAAGTAGAGTTGCGTTTACAAAATGCCCAAACCCTCCGACTGCATTTGTCGGACACTGTTCCTGGATCACACGTACAGCTACAAGAACTGTACAAGTGTGATCTTTCGTCGGCAACCTCCTAAATGGTTGCACTGCGATATATCGGCCCTCCACTCGCGATTTTTCTTATTAGTGTCGCGACAGATTAATTACGGGTTGAATTAGAGTTGCGAAATAACATCGCGGCTTTCTATTAGTGTCGCGAGAGAATGGTTACGGTTTGAATTAGAGTTGCGATAAAATGATAATCGCGTTTGCTTTAAAGTTGCGAATTACGATATCGCGATTGTCTTTTGCCATTTTTATTATGATTTTTTATAATTTCTTATAGAACTATACGTATCAGAATTTATCTTGTTTTCTATTGTTTAAAATTAGATTATGAATATGTTAATTTTTAATTAATTTTATAGTATTGCAAGTAGCAATACCAGAATATTTAAAGTAGCTTTTTTATATAGTAAATAGTAATTTTTATTAAATTCACTATAAGAGTTAGCGTTGCGATATTGTTCCATCGCGAGTTCTGCTTATTTTTCCTTTTAGCGTTGCGATAATAAATGATCGCGTTTTGTTAAGTAGTGTTGCGTTCACAAACTGCCCTAACCCCCCGACTGCAATTGTCGGACACTGTTCCTGGATCACACGTACAGCTGCAAGAGTTGTACAAGTGTGATCGTTAATCAGCAACCTCTTAAATGGTTGCACTTCGATCTCTCGCTATTAGTGTTGCGTATTGCTTAAATACGAGTGCGTAGATTTATACTTATTAGCGTTGCGTATCAAATATCGGGAATTTTCAGACTTTTCTTTTTTTTTTTTAATAGTAGATTAATTGATATTGCAGATATAACGAAGCACTCATCGCGTTTGATTTTGAGAATTTTCTGCTTCATAAATATTAGTAGTAAATTAGTGTTGCGAAATAAGAATATTCAGTTCCACTCTCGGCGTGTTGATCGGGTTTATATAGAGTGGAAGACGATTGAATTTTAGTAGCCCTTCTGGCTACTGCTTTGTTTCCTTTTCAGCGCCCCTTATTACCACGTTTATTACTGAAAATACTGCTATAAGACATATTTTTTTGTCAGCGTTAACGTTACCATGACTGCTAAAATACGGAACTTTATTACGAATGTATAATATATATATATATATATATTTACATATATGAATCTGTGATCGATTTCATGCGCAACAAAGTATTATAATGAAATATCTTAATGTTGCTACGAAGGCTTAAAGTATTTTTTAAAATTTAATTCATTGCAATTGGAACTAGTGCTGGTGATTGTTCGTTCTTAGAACCATAACTTTTAACATTTTTTCGACCGCGATATTTTCAATCTTTTAACAATAATGTAGAATTTTATAAATATTCGAATTTCATATTGAATTTTTTATTCAGATTAAATTCAATTACTTAAAATACTTGTTTTTAACGTAACCCTAGTTTCGATTAAAAAGATACAAATGATTCTCTATATTTGCTAAAATTTAATCAATAGTAATTTGATCTATAATTAATCATTATTAGTGGTTTATTTTCCATGTATAAAATGTTCTCGTTTTAAAGATACCTGTTTCTTTCATATACCAAATCAAGTAAATGAGTTTGTTTCAAATTTATCAATTTGCAGAAAGTACATTTCAATTACATATATGAACATTTCATAGCATATTAAATATGTATGCTAGATACGCAAATAATTTTTCTTCCATTGTCTGATTGTTCAGGCTTCTTCCCGTTTCCCCATTTTTAAAAGAAGCATATTGCGGTAACGTTGGAGTATATAACTTTTCGATATTTTCATAAGTTTAGTACAAGGAGTAGTATGTCTCTTCTGCAAGATTCTAAATTGTACATGCAGTGTCAATAGTTTCATTTCCATTCCTTCGTTCCAAGTTAGACAAATGTATCATTGATACCGAATGTTGCCAGTACGGTTGCGAATTATTGTACAATGTTTGTACTGATGGATGTAATCGTTTTCGCAGATTCATCAGTTGATTAACTTTTGGAAAACCACTACATCAATCAGTACAAACATTGCACAATAATTCGATACCAAGATAAGAACCACGCTAATACAGTCCAGTTTGGATTACGAAAAGACACGAAGAGAATTTTGGATAATCTAAACTGGACTGCAACGTGGGACGCCGTTGGACACCGTGGAACGTCGTGGGACATCGTCGGACGCCGTGGGACATCGTGGGATACCGTGGGACATCGTGGGACATCGTGGGACATCGTGGGACATCGTGGGACGACGTTGGACGCCGTGGGACGACGTTGGACGCCGTTGGACGCCGTTGGACGCCGTTGGACACCGTGGGACACCGTGGGACGCCGTGGGACGCCGTGGGACGCCATTGGTCCAGTATGGATCACCAAAAGCCGCGAAAAGAATTTTGGATGATCTATACTGGACTGCAACGTGGGACATCGTCGGTCCAGTGTGGATCACCAAAAGCCTCTAAAAGAATTTTGGATGATCTAGACTGGACTGCAACGTGGGAAATCGTCGGTCCAGTGTGGATCACCAAAAGCCTCTAAAAGAATTTTGGATGATCTAGACTGGACTGCACCGTTGGACGCCGTTGGACGCCGTTGGACGCCGTGGGACGCCGTGGGACGCCGTTGGACGCCGTGGGACGCCGTGGGACGCCGTGGGACTCCGTGGGACGCCATTGGTCCAGTATGGATCACCAAAAGCCGCGAAAAGAATTTTGGATGATCTATACTGGACTGCAACGTGGGACATCGTCGGCCCAGTGTGGATCACCAAATGCCGCGAAAAGAATTTTGGATGATCTATACTGGACTGCAACGTGGGACATCGTCGGTCCAGTGTGGATCACCAAAAGCCTCTAAAAGAATTTTGGATGATCTAGACTGGACTGCAACGTGGGAGATCGTCGGTCCAGTGTGGATCACCAAAAACCTCTAAAAGAATTTTGGATGATCTAGACTGGACTGCAACGTGGGAAATCGTCGGTCCAGTGTGGGTCACCAAAAGCCTCTAAAAGAATTTTGGATGATCTAGACTGGACTGCACCGTTGGACGCCGTTGGACGCCGTTGGACGCCGTGGGACGCCGTGGGACGCCGTTGGACACCGTTGGACGCCGTTGGACGCCGTTGGACACCGTTGGACACCGTTGGACACCGTTGGACACCGTTGGACGTCGTTGAACGTCGTTGGACGTCGTTGGACGTCGTTGGACGTCTTTGGACGCCGTGGGACACCGGGGGCGCCATTGGTCCAGTATGGATCACCAAAAGCCGCGAAAAGAATTTTGGATGATCTATACTGGACTGCAACGTGGGACATCGTCGGTCCAGTGTGGATCACCAAAAGCCTCTAAAAGAATTTTGGATGATCTAGACTGGACTGCAACGTGGGAAATCGTCGGTCCAGTGTGGATCACCAAAAGCCTCTAAAAGAATTTTGGATGATCTAGACTGGACTGCACCGTTGGACGCCGTTGGACGCCGTTGGACGCCGTGGGACGCCGTGGGACGCCGTTGGACGCCGTGGGACGCCGTGGGACGCCGTGGGACTCCGTGGGACGCCATTGGTCCAGTATGGATCACCAAAAGCCGCGAAAAGAATTTTGGATGATCTATACTGGACTGCAACGTGGGACATCGTCGGCCCAGTGTGGATCACCAAATGCCGCGAAAAGAATTTTGGATGATCTATACTGGACTGCAACGTGGGACATCGTCGGTCCAGTGTGGATCACCAAAAGCCTCTAAAAGAATTTTGGATGATCTAGACTGGACTGCACCGTTGGACACCGTTGGACACCGTTGGACACCGTTGGACGTCGTTGGACACCGTTGGACGCCGTGGGACGCCGTGGGACGCCGTGGGACGCCGTGGGACGACATGGGACGACGTTGGACGCCGTTGGACGCCGTTGGACATCGTTGGACATCGTTGGACGTCGTTGGACATCGGTGGACGTCGTTGGACGTCGTTGGACGACGTTGGACGTCGTGGGACGACGTTGGACGCCGTGGGACGACGTTGGGCGCCGTGGGACGACGTGGGACGCCGTGGGACGCCGTGGGACGCCGTCGGACACCGTGGGACGCCATTGGTCCAGTATGGATCACCAAAAGCCGCGAAAAGAATTTTGGATGATCTATACTGGACTGCAACGTGGGACATCGTCGGTTCAGTGTGGATCACCAAAAGCCTCTAAAAGAATTTTGGATGATCTAGACTGGACTGCACCGTTGGACATCGTTGGACACCGTTGGACACCGTTGGACACCGTTGGACACCGTTGGACACCGTTGGACGCCGTTGGACGCCGTGGGACGCCGTGGGACGACATGGGACGACGTTGGACGCCGTTGGACGCCGTTGGACATCGTTGGACATCGTTGGACGTCGTTGGACATCGGTGGACGTCGTTGGACGTCGTTGGACGTCGTTGGACGTCGTTGGTCACCGTTGGACGCCGTTGGACGCCGTTGGACGCCGTGGGACGACGTGGGACGACGTAGGACGACGTTGGACGCCGTTGGACACCGTGGGACGCCATTGGTCCAGTATGGATCACCAAAAGCCGCGAAAAGAATTTTGGATGATCTATACTGGACTGCAACGTGGGACATCGTCGGTCCAGTGTGGATCACCAAAAGCCTCTAAAAGAATTTTGGATGATCTAGACTGGACTGCAACGTGGGAGATCGTCGGTCCAGTGTGGATCACCAAAAGCCTCTAAAAGAATTTTGGATGATCTAGGCTGGACTGCACCGTTGGACACCGTTGGACGCCGTTGGACATCGTTGGACGTCGTTGGACATCGGTGGACGTCGTTGGACATCGTTGGACATCGTTGGACATCGGTGGACGTCGTTGGACGCCGTTGGACGCCGTTGGACGCCGTTGGACGCCGTTGGACGCCGTTGGACGCCGTTGGACGCCGTTGGACACCGTTGGACGCCGTTGGACGCCGTTGGACGCCGTTGGACACCGTGGGACGCCGTCGGTCCAGTTTGGATCTCCAAATGCCGCAAAAAGAATTTTGGATGATCTAGACTGGACTGCACCGTGGGACACCGTGGGATACCGTCGGTCCAGTTTGGATCTCCAAATGCCGCCAAAAGAATTTTGGATGATCTAGACTGGACTGCACCGTGGGACACCGTGGGATACCGTCGGTCCAGTTTGGATCTCCAAATGCCGCCAAAAGAATTTTGGATGATCTAGACTGGACTGCACCGTGGGACACCGTGGGATACCGTCGGTCCAGTTTGGATCTCCAAATGCCGCCAAAAGAATTTTGGATGATCTAGACTGGACTGCACCGTGGGACACCGTGGGATACCGTCGGTCCAGTTTGGATCTCCAAATGCCGCCAAAAGAATTTTGGATGATCTAGACTGGACTGCACCGTGGGACACCGTGAGATACCGTCGGTCCAGTTTGGGTCTCCAAATGCCGCCAAAAGAATTTTGGATGATCTAGACTGGACTGCACCGTGGGACACCGTGGGATACCGTCGGTCCAGTTTGGGTCTCCAAATGCCGCCAAAAGAATTTTGGATGATCTAGACTGGACTGCACCGTGGGACACCGTGGGATACCGTCGGTCCAGTTTGGATCTCCAAATGCCGCCAAAAGAATTTTGGATGATCTAGACTGGACTGCACCGTGGGACACCGTGGGATACCGTCGGTCCAGTTTGGATCTCCAAATGCCGCCAAAAGAATTTTGGATGATCTAGACTGGACTGCACCGTGGGACACCGTGGGATACCGTCGGTCCAGTTTGGATCTCCAAATGCCGCCAAAAGAATTTTGGATGATCTAGACTGGACTGCACCGTGGGACACCGTGGGATACCGTCGGTCCAGTTTGGATCTCCAAATGCCGCCAAAAGAATTTTGGATGATCTAGACTGGACTGCACCGTGGGACACCGTGGGATACCGTCGGTCCAGTTTGGGTCTCCAAATGCCGCCAAAAGAATTTTGGATGATCTAGACTGGACTGCACCGTGGGACACCGTGGGATACCGTCGGTCCAGTTTGGGTCACCAAATGCCGCCAAAAGAATTTTGGATGATCTAGACTGGACTGCACCGTGGGACACCGTGGGATACCGTCGGTCCAGTTTGGGTCTCCAAATGCCGCCAAAAGAATTTTGGATGATCTAGACTGGACTGCAACGTGGGACATCGTTGGACAGCGTTGGACACCGTTGGACGCCGTGGGACGCCGTGGGACGCCGCGGGACGCCGCGGGACGCCGTGGGACGCCGTGGGACGCCGTGGGACGCCGTGGGACGCCGTGGGACGCCGTGGGACGCCGTGGGACGCCGTGGGACGCCGTGGGACGCGTACGTTTTAATCTTAATTAATCGTAAGGTAGATACCTATGTTAAGTGCATTGTGAGCTCGTTCTGTACAACGACATTTATCCACCTTAGAACGAAAAAAAGAAAAATCTCGTCTCCCTTCACTCGCTTACCACACAGTACTTATTGTACTCGCGATTTATCGGTTCGCGATCACTCAGTTCTTTCAAACCGTAGCGTGACGTACTCGCTCGCGTGTATTCCGCGTACGTGCGGGTCAACGTGCACTGGACAACTCTTTGGATTCGTAAGTCGCCCCAAGGACACCTCTGTCTTGGTGACTGCTCGACGACTGCTCGACGTTCGCATCGGATCGCGGGAGTTGTCGTCGCGCCGGTGATGCTAGCGAATCTGTTGGGGATTCAGTCGTGGATCTGCAGTCCTGTTCGATTGGTACTTTGGTACTCGGTCAGGGACCTGCAATTTCACGGCCTCCGTAATTCTGTTCGGGCCCGCGGGAGTGGACCCCACTGTTCAGTTGAGGTCAATGCCTTCGTAATCCTGTTCAGCGGTCCCTCCCCGTGAGTGGACCCCACTGTTCAGTTGAGGCCTCTTGCCTTCGTAATCCTGTTCAGCGGTCCATCCCCGGGTTCCACATGTTCAGTTGGAGTGTGTTAAGTTGCTGGCCTATGTGCTGGATTCACGGCTGAATTACCCGTGGATCACTAGCATCATCGGTCGGCGCCATCGACCGCGACTCGTGTAAGTTTCGAACGGCGAAACAGGAATCGAGTTACGGTCAATTCTTGGGCTTTCCGCTGAACCTCGGGGTTATCTCGTGTACGGGGGTACGTCGTGTAGGTTTGTTAGTTCTTTCGAGAGATCGCGATCTCGTTCGTTTCGGGCGCGCCGCGATTTTTTCCTTTATCATCTGATTCATCGGGCATTTTCTCGTTTACCCATTTTTAAGGGATACTTATTGAGATCACGTTAGAGTTTATAACTTTTCTGTATCTTCAATATCTTACAGTGTCGCAAAAATAGAACGTTAACTAGTTTAGTACAGCGTCTCCTATGTCCCTTCTGCAAGACACGAAATGGTATATACAGTGTCAGTAGATACATTTTCTTCTTTTCATTTCAAGTTAGATAAATGTGTGTTTGATACCGAATGATGCCAGTAGGGATGCGAATTATTGTACGATATTTGTACTGATCGATGTAATCGTTGTGTGGGAGATAGCTGGTGTGTTATGTATGTTGTTTTACCTTTGTAAAGATTTATGTAAGCGCTGCGTTCGAGATATGTGTTTCGCAGTTAGGCTACGAAACAACTATCTCTTTACGCAGGCCCATGATCAAGTAGAGTCAGAACTCGACATTCTTACCAATAGGTTGAATGTCGAGACCGATGCATAATGTTGAATAACTCATGGGCGGGTCTCGTGCGTAGTCACCTCCTCGTGGTGAGACCTGGTAATTGGCATCGTTTTCCAAAAATTAATCAGTTGATTAATCTTTGGAAAACGATACCAAGCCAAGAACTACGCAACAGTCCAGTTTGGATCGCCAAAGGCCACTAAGAGAATCTTGTTCAAACTAATTGATAGTCGAAAACTAGTATTAAAAAAGTGTGAATTTAGTCTTAGTTTGCAGGAACTATTAAAATGATAAAAATGGATATCGTATTAAATCGGCAAAACAATATCGCCGCTACAATGTTGCTTTATTATAAAATAATTTTACATCTCTGCTTCCAATGCTTAAAAACTGTTTATATAAATGGGACCCGAGCGTAGTTACCTCCTCGTGGTGGGTCCCGGTAATTGGTATCGTTTCCCAAATAATAATACATCAAGTACTATTTTGAATATTAGTATTATTATTTGAGAAACGATATCAAGCTAAAAACTACTTGAACATAGTCTGGTCTAGATCATCCAAAATAGTTTTGGTGATCTAGACCGGACTAACATCCCCCCGCGGGGGCGCCGTGGGACATCGTGGGACATCGCGGGACACCGTGGGACATCACAGGACACCGTGGGATGCGAGCTTTTTAGCCTTAATTAATCTTAAGATAGATACCTATGTTATGTGCAATGTAAGCTCATTCTGTACAAAGATACTTATCTATCTTGGAACGAAAAATAAAAATCTCGTCTCTCGTGATGCCCTCGCTTACCACATTGGAAAAATTGTTCCCACGATTTATCGGTTCACGGTCGCTCAGTTCTTTCAAACCGTAGCGTGACGTACTCGCTCGCGCGTATTCCGGGTACGTGCGGGTCAACGTGCACTGGGCAACTCTTTGGATTCGTAAGTCGCCCCAAGCACACCTCTGTCTTGATGACTACTCGACGACTGCTCGTCGTTTGCCTCGAATCACGGGAGTTGTCATCGCACTGGTGATACCTGCGATCCGCGATACTGTCCGATTGGTACTTCGGTACTCGGGCAGAGACCTGCATTTCACGTCCTCCGTAATCCTGTTCAAGTGACGAACCCGCGGGGGTGGACCCCACTGTTCAGTTGGGGCCTTGCCTTCGTAATCCTGTTCAGCGGTCCCTCCCCGGGCCTTCATTTGTTCAGTTGGAGTGTGTTAAATCGCAGGCCTATTTGCTGGATCGCTAGTATCATCGGTTGGTGCCATCGACCGTGATAAGATCCAGACGACGTGACAGGAATCGGGCGAAGGTTAATGCTTGGGCTTTCCGCTGAACCTTAGGGTTATCCGGTGCACGGGGGTACGTCATGTAGGTTTGTTAGTTCTTTCGAGTGACCGCGATTTCGTTCGTTCCGAGCGCGCCGCGGTTTTTCTTTCATCGTCTGATTGTTGGGGCTCCATTTCCATAGTAGCCCCCTTTTTTTTCTTTCGTTCCAAGTTAGACAAATGTGTCTTTGATACGGAATGTTGCGGATAGGGTTGCGAATTATTGTACGATGTTTGTACTGATCGATGTAAGCGTTGTATGGGAGATGAATGTTGCGTTGCGTGGGAGATAAATATTGCGTCGTTTTACGTTTGTAAAGATTCGTGTAACTGCTGCGTAGAAGATAGGTGTTTCGCGGTTAGGCTACGAAATAACTATCCCTTTACGCAGGCCCATGAAGTAGAGTCAGAACTCGACATTCTTGCCAGTAGGTTGAATGTCGAGACCGATGCATAATGTTAAATAACTCATGGGCGGGTCTCGTGCGTAGTCACCTCCTCGTGGTGAGACCTGGTAATTGGCATCCTTTTCCAAAAATTAATCAGTTGATTAATATTTGGAAAACGATGCCAAGCTAAGAACTACGCACCAGTCCAGTTTGGGTCACCAAAAGCCGCGAAAAGGATTTTGGATGATGTAGACTGGACTGCAACGTGGGACACCGTTGGACACCGTGGGACACCGTGGGGTTAGGTTGGGGTTAGGGGTGTAAGTTTCGAACGGCGAAACGGGTATCGAGTTACGGTCAATTCTTAGGCTTTCCTCTGAACCTTGGGGTTATCTTGTGTACGGGGATACGTCGCGTAGGTTTGTTAGTTCTTTCGTGAAATCGCGATTCCATTCGTTCGATCAATCGGGGGTCTTCTTGTTTTCCCACTTTTAAGGGAAACATATTGCAGTTAAGTTAGAGTTCGTTTTCTTTCTCTCGTTCCAAGGTAAACAAATGTGTCTTTGATACCGAATGCTGCCAGTAGGGTTGCTAATTATTCTACGATGTTTGTAGTGATCGATGCACTCGTGTGGGAGATAGATGTTGCGTGTGTGTAAGCTGTGTATGTGGATTGATGCTGCCTACTGTATGCTTTGTTTAAGGTTTGTTAAGATTCGTATAAGCGCTGCGTTGGAGATAGTCGCCTCGTAGCTTCGACTGCGAAATTTCTATCTCCTTACGCAGGCCCATGAAGTAGAATCAGAACTCGACATTCTCGTTAGCGGCTTGAATGTCGACATTTTTGTGTAATGTTGTGTAACTCATGGGCGCGTCTCGTGCGTAGTCACCTCCACGTGGTGAGACCTGGTAATTGGCAGCGTTTCTCCACGTTAGATTAATCTCCACGTTATTTGTTTTCCATCTTTCTTTACATTACTTTGTTACGTTTCTCCTTTCTTTATATTATCCAACATTTAATCTTTGGAAAACAATGCCAAGCTGAGAACTACGCTACCACAGTCCAATCTAAACAATCCAAAATTCGTTGTGGGAGCTGTGGGAAATCGCACCAACATCGTGGGATGAGTACATCTTATTTAATTACTTTCTCCAGTCTTTGTAATGATCTCTTTTAATCGTTCTTTGGAAGATGGATATTACGTGATATATGTTTGCTTTTAAGTTTGTAAAGATTCATTTAATCATTTTGTGGGAGACAGATGATGCGTGGTGTATGCTTGCTTCTATGTTTTATTAGCTATGTAGTATTAGCTGTAACTCTCAACTAAATAATCAAAATGGGGCGAGTATGTTTTCGTTTTAATTATTCATAAGATAGACATACCTTAACAAATTATAAGCAACCATCTTGGGACGCCGCGAAATATCGCAGGGACATCGTGGGATGTGTGTTCTAGTTTCAATAATTTTAAGAGAAATATCTCCAAGTTAAGGAAACTCTATCATGAGCGCATTTCCTAAATAGATACGCTATCTATCTTACAAGGGAATATGGGAGATATAATAGAGAATATAACGAAAAAGGATCACCGATAGTATATTTATAATGATCGATGTACCTGATCGATGTACCTGATCGATATATTTACAAGTAAGTTTTCGGTGATCCTTCTGCTCTTTTCGTCGATCCCTTTTTTTATATTGGTCCTTTTTATTGGTCGAAATTTAGCCATTTGAATTGTCCATAAATTGCAAGCTAGTTATTCGAAATAGGGGAAAATAATTTAAACATCAATTTGTAATGCATATATTATGTATAAATAAAAGAAAATTGAAAAAAGAGCAGACTACAACTATTGTATACACCTAATATATCCTGCACCTCGTCTGCGTCTCTAATTCGTCTGTGAGCATTTCATATGCATGTGAGGTGATATGTCGTAATAGGGTCGGAAAGAAAACTCAGATTTACTCAACGATAAATGTTTATTCACTGTAATGTCAATGAGTACACTTGTCGCAGGACTCGCGATTATATTCGGTTCGCGAATGCGCGGTTATAAGTTAGAGCTTGGATAGCTATGATTCGAGATGCGCTGCGAGTGCGGACAATGATTGCACCAGATGCCGAGAGCTTAGATAATTATTCGACTCGAACCGTGTAAGTATAACGATCGTGGTATGTTGACTCGCGGTAATGGACTGACTTTTTTGTCGCGATGCTGCTGCGGAGCAAGACTGCGTTGGGATGTGTCTAAGGATGCGGAGGCATCGGATTCGTTGAGAAAAGCTTTGGTTCAGAAAGTGAGGGAAATGTACGTTAATATTTATTGGCTAATTCGTGTTGGTCGTTGGAAAAGGATGCTAGCTGCCCTTGAGAGGGTGTTGCTAGCGAGAAGCATCGTACGTGAGAGATAGCAGATTTCTCGTGTGTCCCCGTGGTAGGTGGTCGACTTCGAGACTGATAAACAAAGACTGTTTGTCTCTTTGGAGGACCTTAGCTAAAATAAATCCTAAGATTTATAGCGGTCCTTAGGCTAGCTGGAAATATTCCCTACGAATGTATCGACATCTGGCAATCATCTTGTCCGCAGGTATAGGGTCTTTGTGTCGTGCGTCATGCGACGTAAACTGTTGGGAAGTTTACTGTCAAGTGCCACCACACATGGAATGTGTTAATAAATTCCATAGAATTTCATTTCCAAGTCCTCAATTTCATTGGTCTTCGTTTCCAAGGATCAGGAGCACGACAACTTCTTTGACAGGGAAACCGGGAAATCCTTGACCATTCATTCCATCATTCTCCGGTTGACAACTCTTCGATTCATGGCACAACGCGCGCGGAATTCCGGTTAGTCTAGCACAGAAACATTTCAATAGGAAGTACCAATAACCTGCGTTGCTCAAACATAAATATTATGACTGATGTTGAATCATTCAGCTAGGAAAGAAATATTCTCGAAATTTCGTTCTTTATTTCTTTTATTTTTCCCAAATTATTGCAATTTCCGAGAAATTACATTCTTTTGGAGCGATTCTAAATTATCCGAATCACCTTTGGAAAATTCCAAGGAATTTGGAATAAATTTAGGAATTTGGTGATATTAATATAATATATTAAATGTCGTCCAATAGTCAATTAATTGTAGCAAAAATATGAAAATCAAATTATTCGCTGTTATGGATAGTGAGAATATTAGTGACAGTTTCTTATACAAGCTCGAATTTGGAAAAATTGCCATAAAAGTTGTTGTTAGGAATGTTAAAGACTTCCTTTGTCACATCTAGACAATTTAAATACGTATAAGTTATTCGAGAAGAAATGAAGAAATTTTCATGAATTGTTAAATTCTAAAGTAAATTTTTTTTTATTAATATTTTAATACATGCGACTATTTCTGTGAGTATCAAAGGTACGAAAAGATGTTTCGAATACGAGTTGTATAATATGAAAGAGGACATAATTTGGTATAATTAGCTTTTCTGTAGATAGACAGGTAGAGGTCATATGAAGATAATATACATTTTTTTAAATGGAATTATATAACTTTAAATACAGTAATCTATCCGTCTCAGCATTCCCCACAAAAATGCATTAATATATGTCGGAGACGAAAGGACGTCGGGGCCCCTCTGGAACTTCAGGATAACCTCCTAACATTGTAATCTACAGTCTACTATAGCCGTAATGAAACAATCGCAGTTATCCAAGCCGATGGTAACCGTCCAGGATTAGTGACAGTGAGCTTTGGCTCGGGGCGACAGCCTGTCGCCCAACGTAGCCGCGGTCAACGGGACGGCCGCTCCGTCTAACAAAGGTACGGAGCGGTGTTATGACCCTCATTAAAGGAACTACCCATAGAGATATCGGATAGTAAAACATGCTAACGGTTCCTTAGGACAAGTAATACCTGAAGTTGAGGCACGTACACAGCACAAGTCCCGGTAGCCCAAGGACCCGCTATAAAAACCTGGGTTTTTCGGCAATTAAGATGTTTTGCAAACGGACAGGCAGCTTCTGTCCCAAATTGACCAATCGACAGCGACGTCGATCCGAGGATCTTGGGTACTTAGACACCCCACCAGAGTTTATCTCGGTGGCGTCGTTGGGACGAAGAGGCATTCCTGACTGAGACCTCATCGAGAAAGGGAATAGCGCCTTACGATCAGTACACGTTTGAGTTAGGGCAAGCATATCCATCCTTCCGTTGACCGTGGATTCGTTATCGGACCTAAGACCACTATCGCTAGTGTCGCGAGGGCCTAATCGCCGCTGTTGATTGTCGAATCGGTAGTGTTCATACCCGTTGTATCAGGCCGTATCTTCGTTATAACACGACTCTGGCCAACTCCAAGGGAGGTCTAGCAAATGCCCACAACTCTATTACTGACGCTTCTCTGACATATATGTCGGAGAGGGAAGGACAGCGGGACTTTCCGTCTGGAATGCTAGGAGAAACCTCCCATCACCATAGTCAAGATTTTAATGTTTAAGCCATAAAAATAAGAAAAACAACTTTTAATGTTCCAACCTGACGTTACGACGATGGGTTCAGGTTTAAGGTGACATAACGGGTCACTAGACGTAGCCACGGTCACGGGAGGGCCTCATACCTGACAGAGGTACGGAATGATTTTATGACTCTCCTTAAAAACAAGGATTGACCCGAGAAGCGGGAACAGGAGTATATAAGGGTAGGTTCATCTGGATTCAGGGAGTTTTTAATTAATTAGTCGTTGAGCGAATTGCCGAGTAAGTCACGCTGACACTGGTCATCCCGTGGACCGTGGATTCGTTATCGAACCTGGATTCGTTGTCACCATCATCTCGGACATCCTATTGCCGTTACTCAGAGCCTCTTGTAGTGCCCACATTCGCACAGATAAACACTAACCACATCCGCGACGGTAAAGTAAGTAAAGGTTCATAGAACGCCCCAAAGTGCCAACCTGACTCCGACATATATTTATGTTGAAAAATCATTACTATACAAGATATCTCAACTTCAATTTGTGAAATTTAATGTATGAAGAACAAAGACAACGTAAACACAGCAATACCGCTTCGTGTCTTTCCTTCTCTTTCATACGTTGAGTTTCACAAATTAAAGTTACAATTTCATGTAAACTAATCATTTTTCAACACAAATAAGTTAATATTTCTTTGTAGGGGAGGTACTCGAAACGAATCGATTACTATATTTGAAGTTGTATGATTCCATTTAACAAGAAGGTCTATCACTGTCGTACGATCTCTACTTGGACATCTATTATACAATACAATCGATCACACCAGATTATGTCTCCTTTGATACAATACAATTTTTGTCCAAGACATTTTTCTATATTCTTCATACTTATAGAAATAGTCGCGTATATACATTTGGAAGGAACATACTGTATATACAGGTTTAACGTCCCTTGTGCAATACATGGTTTCAGTTTGTGCCTGCTATGTGCGTTATACGTCATAATAAAATAACATGGTCCACTGCGACTGACACATTGCATTCTTCCCATACGAGATATTTCTCCCTTCAAATCGTTCCTCAGTCTTTTCTCGATAGATGCAAATGGAAGATTTCCTTTGGTGGCCTATTCGGATGCGAGTAATAGCAGTTTTGTCTCCTCTGGTTTCTGACTGAGTTATATCGTATTTATATATGATAGCCGAGTGCTGGTAGTCTCCAATCTCTTTCCCACAACTGCGCTACTCGGTTTTTCCAGTATATAATCGAGTCTTGCGCGAAGGAGGTCATAAAATATTCATTCGAATATGAGGACATAGTGGTCTGTTACATAAATCTTGTATAATGAAACAAATTAGCGTGAAGATGCGTTGAATCATGTAGAAATTACTTTAATTGGACATGAACATGTTTTAAAGAACGGTAAATCCCCTGTAAAGTTGAATCCTTTACAAGAACTTTTGTTAACTGGAAGACACAGCAAAGGTGGCAGATAGGCGAAGATAAAATATTTCATCCTATTTTATTGTGGCAAAAGTGTGGTACAATTTCGCAAGCAATTATAGATTTAAAGAAATGCTGTTATTTTTAAGGATTGTACGGTCCCATATACTGGATCGGACATCAAACGTGTGACACTAAAAGGAGCATGTAGTACAAACGTTAATGAACTACATTGAAGATATAGGAAGATTTCTGCATTGAATACAATAGCAGAATTCCGTGATTCTGCTACGTGATAGAATGGTTTCAGTGTAATGAATCTTCTTCAATTGGTCATAATACTAATATACTGAGCGCTTCGAATAACGAATTGAAACACGAATATAATGGCAATGATGATATCTCTCAACGTTCTGAAGTATCCGAAGCCTTGGAAATAGAATCAAGATGGTAAGAGGCATACAAGGAACGTAACTTTATCGAATTAAATCTGGTGAAAAAGATAAAGCAGCTAAAAAGATTTGCCACCCAGAAGTCTTTAATCGAATCATATTTAATTTCGTTATGTGTATCGCTCTTATTAATGTTTATTGTATATAATAAAATTGAAAAATGTTGATTTTTCATTGGGAAATATTCTACTTCCATTTTGGACAATGAGAATATTGTAACGTAGAATCTAAATGTAATTTCCGTTTTTATATAGTCATTAATAATGTTAAATGATAGTGGTATAAACGTTAGTCAATTGGTTTTTAGCTTTTGCCTGTGCTATCGATCTATATGAATGGAACATTGAATTTTCTTTACAAGGTGGCACTTTCCTTTTTCTCCAACTTCAACTACATTAGCGCATAAGTCTTCTTTTCTCCCGAAAAACGTGTTTCTTGCCACTTACAGTGTTTTCTACCAGCACTCTTCGTTTAGACTTTCTTTTAAAATACTTACATGCAGATGAACATCTGCATGATAGTAATTATTGGAAAATTTCCTTATCCAAACATCCTAGTCCCAAGTTAGTTCGGAAAACTGAAGTTCCTAACTGTGTCTAACAATAAAACGAAAGCGTTATTTAAAAAAAGAAGCGACGTTTTATAGGCACCAGTCCAATAATTACAAACAATGGGGGAATATGAGATCCGGGAAATTTACTGGCTCTTTAAATCAATTCATTATAGGAAATTAACGTACCATGAAGATGTAGAAATAAGAGACGTTGGTGAATTGAATGATGTCTGATTTACATTTCCTTTGCTACCGCAATCGCATTGTGGTAAATGCCAAAAATATGGTCAGAGTATGACCACTTTATTTATGTAATGACGGTGATAAACTCGGTATCCTGTAATAAAAAGGAATTCATCCATCGTGATACCAGATAAAATCCATCAATTTGATTCATCGTTGCGTTAATTGCGTAAGGTACGAGGCAATGATTCCTCGCCACTGGAATGGACCGTGTTACGCAAATTTGTACAGAAAATTCTTGAAGTATACACTATTGCGACATGTCTCTAATCGAGTCTTTTTGAGGTTGAGAGGATCGGCGCGTAAACTTGTAAGAGAAATGCGTATTTGTTTGTTGAAGTTGTATTGCAGATGGTAAAGCGTGAATTTGCATAAATATGCGCGGTCTGCTAATGACATTTAGATCCATATTTATTAAAATATATTTACTCGTTGTGGTAAGTACCAACTTTCACGAACTTCTTGTTTGTTTTATAGGAGCTTTGTTCAGATTTGAGCATCGTCTGAGAGTCGGTGATTTAAGATTGCAAAAACTGGTCATTGGAAAAAGGATCTTCTGATATTTAGCCTTTAGGAAGCTGTCTTTGTTGCTGTGACGAATTGAGGCTTGTTTTGCGAATATTCGCCAAAGGAAGATAAACTTGAAATTAAAAACAAACGAAAAAGATGTATCTGAGTACTTGAAAAAAACTGTCAAAATATATAGCTCTATTTGAAAAGAAAAGAAAGGGACTTTACCTACATCACCATCAATAATAAGGTAGAAAAAAATGTTCTTTGTCAAAAATATCCTTTTCTTGTGATCTTTGAAAAATTCAAAACGTGAAAATTCTTTCATAGCTGCAATACATCAGGAAACAAAGAGCTGTCCATAGTTACAGACACGTCCGTATCTGTTGTACCGTAAAAAAAAGGTATATATTGAAATCGTTAAATTTGATATATGTATGTAAAAAAATATTCTATGTAAATATTTCAAGAACAAGACACTTAATTTTAAAGTAATAAAAACTGGCTCCTCCGAAGGCCGAATACAAAACGGTGCCCGTTTCATTAGAGTTTTCATACTTTCATGCCTCGTTCCCCAACCCTTAATGACGCGGCGTAAACCAAAACCCAAAGGGTTACTTTTTAACCCGAATCGACTGGTAATGAATTACCAGAATAAGAAAAATATACATTTTTTTATACATATTTCTTAACATTATTATTATGATACGGCTTTAATCGGATTATTAATATTACGAGATAAAAATGATACAAACACGACTATATTTGTACTAACTTTAGGAGTAAAAAATCACCTGGCTCTACCTGTTCCACCTATTTCTCTATCTTAACCTTGGCATACGAACGACGATCGGAAATTTATCTCTAGGAACACCTTCGGGAATCTCGACTATCAACGTCCGTCAACAGCGGTCATAAAAGTTCTCGGTCGTCCTTCGTATCAATTTGACACATTTTTCCGAGAAAAGATTATATTATTCAGTCATCTATGGAGTAACTTTTTTGAAACTTTTTGATTTCGACATGCGAATGAAATTCAACGAAAGGGAATCCATAGGAGCGCATCCGTACGAATGACAAAGAACGAAATGAGTTGTTTATCTTTTCGCTTCACCGATGTTTTGCCATTGTGACAATTTGACGCGCGAGGGACACGTTGATTTGCGAAAATGAGAGATGGATAAGGGTTAAATACTCAAGTGTTCGAGGCGTTCTTGCACACGTTCAACCAACCTTTAGGCAAATTGCTGGACATTCGAATTTACTGGCTTGGCATTTTCTCGAGATGAAGGAAGGAGGAGAGACTAATCGATGAATGCATGTTTTGAGGAAAGAGAAAGTGCAACCCTTAATATACCAGTTGCATCAAGTAGCGACAAGCCCTGAGGTGACCGCGTAAGAAGCTCGAGTGATCGACTAACGATTCACAGGAAATAAAATAATAAAGCGCATCGAGCTTAAGGAACAAGAGGTTTCTAGGTGTCTAGAACCAATTGTCGATCGCTTAAACTATTTTTAAAGAGTCGATGGATTTATGGTCGTATTATTGTACTGAAATATACAGCCTGTCTCGTAACGTTCGTAACGCGCTTGAGAGATCAACAGAAGGCGCAAAATTAATGAGAGAAGTTCATACGAACGCGTGTTCTATTTGATCTTATTTCAAAGCTATAGTCACTTTTGTGTTTCAATAATCCGCAACTGCTTACCATCATAGAAGGTGCTCAAAATGGCTAGCTTAAAAAATGACTCGAAGAAAATCCCATCATCACACAAGCTGGTCTAATCAGTATAACTTTGTTGATCTATAGATCTTTGCACGTTTCGATTTAAATGCTTCACCCTGTGTAACAAAGAAGTAGAGAGCCCGTCTTTGATGACTTTCGTCTGGATATTGATTGTGAGTAACGTTAATGGAAATTGACGATGGTCGAAAATAACCAAAAAGGAATACTCTCACCGATAACGTGATATCGATAACCGAAATGAATTTCTCTCATCTATAATAGTTATAAACAAGCACAAAGAAATTCTCTCGTCTATAATGGTTATTGATAAGCAAAACAAAAGTTACATAATCGATAATGGTAATGGTATCGACGATGAAAAAAAATTCTCCCATCGACAATGGTTACCAAACAATTTAAATCATTTACAGTGGTTATTAGCAACCAGAACCAGTTAAACTAATCTACTAATTCTTATAACACACATTCGTATTAGATGGTATCCCACTGAGGGTAGCCATCCACATGTTATATTATTATACCACTAAGTTATAATATTTTACCAAATGTCCTACTGGACAAATTGTAAAATGTAAATAAATAAATAAAAAAAACAATGTTCGTATGAACGTTTTTCATTGTTTTTGCGTCTTCTGTCCACTCCTGAATTGGAGTTCACATGTTATGATTACTTAAATTACGTTTAATCGTCTTCCAGTCACAGTTCGATTACCGGCCTTCATTTCCTCGTTTACGCAATCGTATGAAACTTACGAATTAAAAATCTGGTACACATATAAACGGTGCAAAAGAATTTTTTTAGTAGGCAATTACAATCGGAGTTAACCAGTTTCCGGCAGATATAACTGGTTCGCCGTTCACTTTCACCTGCATAGATCTTCTTATCCCTTAACTACCTGTGAAGGACGTTTAACATGCGAATTTCTGCATATTGCAACGAATCGCAAGATATTCGTGGGCAATTCTGAAATGTCATATTATAACATTGTATCCTATTCGTCGTATTCTAAAACTACTCAACTACTGAGAAAGGATTCGCAAATTTCAGTCTTAGAGGAACAAAGCCTCCATGTAGGAAAACATTGTATTCTGTAGCTTCCATTTATTTATTTCTTTAATCGCCTTCTATCGAACAGAGTTGCTTTTTATATCCGTCGATTCTTGCACTTGATATCGTTTATAATAAATTTCCAAGAAATATTCGAAAGGAGAAAGTGCAAGACCTTTAAGACGTTGTGACAATTAAGCCACGAAAAAAGTAGAGAAACCTTAGCCTTCGTTACGAGATTCTTTCATTTCGGCTTCCTCTTCCAGTATTCTTTCGTGTCCAACTATGGCAACCAATGTGATTTACGTTCATCCTTGATGCAAGAAAGTCTATAACGAAACAAGGTTCGTTATAAACCTTCCTTGGTCCGTGGACTTCACTCCTCTGTTCCTCTGTTCCATTGACCCTCGCATCTCAGGAGATTTGGGAATCTTACAAAGACATGGACACTGGAAAACTGTCAATAAACGTAATATAAAATGGATAATATTGTATTCATTTATATCAATCTGATGATCTACAAATTGGTTTTACATAGTTTATAAACATGAAATAAAACTAAAACTAAACTTACCAATAACTACTATAAAATATACCAGTTCTTTGTTTATCCCTCCTCTTTATCCACTACATGCTTTCTCTTTATGCAAACATTCTCTCCATTTAAAGTTCATTCATCCATTCATGCATTCCTTCATTCATTCCAAATGTGTAGTATATGAAGGAATATAACATAACATATATAACACACACAGGAGTATAACATAAGAAGAAATACGCATACTTTTCTTCATATCATCTGGATAAAATTTATATCTATTGTTAAATATTACAAGTGTTCTACTTTAGACATTTTATACATTTTTACATGTTACATACATTCGGTAAATTCTTGAAACCTTCTTGTGTAGTATTCTTGTGTAACAACAACAAAAGCAGCTGATCTCCCTGAATTTTGTTTCAGACCAACTACAGGGCTAGATCTAAAAAAAATTCATAGAGATCACTTGCTTTTATCGTTGTCACGTAGGAATCACCCTTTTAAAATACCCCAAAATATTAAAAATGCATCAATATCTGCGATCTAACACATATCGCCTTTGCCTGTTTCCCTGCAAACTCTCCGAGCTCGATATGCATTATAATATATCGATAACACTGATATATTAATATATGAATTTAACGACCGTCAATCATTTCATCAAGATCGATCAAGGTCAGGATACTCCTGATGACAAAATTTTACACAAAGGAGAGCAGAAAGAGGAGGGATAGAGAGGAGTAGGGGCCGGGATTCCCCCATTCCGATCGAGTTTAGGTTTGCGATCCCTACCTCGCTTATTTTTCTGTCAGCGTGCCGCCGCAAATCACGGGTCAGTAGAAGTTCGATGCTCGTGAAGGTGGTGTATATACCTGGTGTGATCGTTGCTATAGATGTCACAATGTTATAAACTCGAGATCCTTCGCGCGTTTCAGTTCGACGAGAATCATTGTCAACCTCCTCGTTGGATATTCGGTGTTTTTCTCGGCTGTCGTCTCGCAATTTGCCTGCTGAATCGATCAACATGAGTAAGGTATCGTATTTCTTTTTTTTTTTTTTTTAGTAAAATAGCTTAGAAACTTTCGTCTCTCGCGAGGGAGTCTAGTAACTATTCTATTTCTTACGCTTCTTTTGCAGTTTTTGACAATATTAGATGAATAGAGTTTTGAGTTTACGAATAAATTGATTCAAAAGTTGTGTGGTTCTAAAGTTTGGTACTCTTGACTTGCTGTGCGTCTTACTTTAACGTGACAAATTTAGAAGACAGATTTTATTATTGATTTAAACACGTACCGTGCTTACAATATCGTTTTATTACTGATATATGAATCGATTTGTCAAGCAACATTTCTAAGCAAGCGTTAATGCCGGAAAAACGTACAGAGCGGTCCGTAACTGATGGTACAATCGGGTACAGAGTGATTCTTGAAAGTGGAAAAATAAGTGGAAATTGTGGAGTAAAGTCTGTTCGTACGATGTTTTCTGAGAAAATCGCGTTCGAAAATTGATCAACTATACTTAAACTTGGCTAAGTGCAGACTAGCTGTACATATGAAATACATACGTATGAAAACAAGTGAAAATTGTGAAATAAAATTTTTCCTTTCGAGCTGTTATTCTCAAGAAAATAAAGTTTGAACATTTTCATAAAAATAAAGTTAATTAGGATCGCAAATTTCTATACGTTGATGGGAAATTCGGAAAAGGTGAAGATAGGCAGAATATATATTTGAATGTAATTTGCAATGAATGTAAGGAATATCTTCGTTGTCCAATATTTAATAGACAAAGAAGATTTAAATCTTTGTTTGAATCCCATTTGTGTAGATTTGTTATTGTTTGTTTCTTTTTAATAAAATAGGGAAAATGTCCATCTCTAATCATTTTTGGACACAATAGCAAACGTTTGCCAGACACTAACGTGATATATTTTCAAATTTATTTCCCTCGAAAAAATCTTATGACAAAATTTTATCCTGCAGTTTTCACTTACTTTCGCGTGTAGTTTGATCTTCTGTCGATTATTTACTCTTGTCCGATCCGTGATTAGCCAAGTTCAAGTATAATTGTTATATTTACAAAATCGATCATTTTTCAAAAACGAAAAACCTTTAGTCTATATTTTTCCTTATTTTTTCTTGTACAATCATTCTGTATCCTATCGTACCAACAGTTACGGACCACGCGGTATAGTGTAACCAATAATAATACTATTTGTATTATTTTTTCTATTTCCGCGAGACAGTATCCAATTATGCTCATAATGTCAACAAAGACGAAAGATTTAGTACGCATACGAGGAGGAAAGGTATACGGAATTTTGCAATCTTTCTCGCGTAATAACTCTTGAATGAGAAGATTCCTAAGTGTAAAATTAGTATCGTTGAACTCTATTCGATATGTAATATCGGTAAACGTAGGTTTTCGAGCCAAAAAATTGAGCAGCTAGAGGTAAAGTTCATACTTTGGAGACTTTACGATGTGTAGATTTTGTTTGTATTTGTGCAGTATTTGCAATATTTGTTGCACTGAGAAATTCGAAAATAGAAAGATAGCGGGAATGTAAGGAATATAATATCAGCGGTGTTCAATATTTAATGGACGATAGGAAGACGATTTAAAGCTCTGTTTAGGTCTCATTCTATTAGTTCTGTTCGTCGTATGAAGATTTCTGGAAAAATAGAGAAAATGATAATATTTCAAGTAGCAAACTTTTATGCGTTTGTAGGGAAATAAAGGATGAAAACATATCTGCGGAGATATAAAAAATAGCCAAAGTAAAATATCCATTAATTACCATTTCGATTCCATTTCTTCAATTTTATTTCTATGAATTTTTTTAGATGAATTTGTATCAATTTTTTCGGGCAAAATGAAAGAAAATGTCTAAGAATATTTGTTACTTTTATAATAAAGTGAAAGTTTCCTTACAATGCAATATTTGCAACTATTACCTCGTGTCACTATAATTTCAAATATTATATCAACATGATATTTAGTATATCAATTTAATACATCAATGACTCGTGAATCATAATTCCATTCAGTTTAACATTTCCAACATTTACGACTGATCCGTAAAGGGTTGACATTTCCTCAATCTAATTGATAGTACTACAACATATCAATAACATTACTTATGTTCATGTGCAACCCATTCTCTGGCACGATCCATGCGAATGTTTCTGCAATTCCTAGTTTGAAGGTGAACAAGTAGCAGTCGATGACGTAGTCATTTAACAGTCATACTGATTAATAAGACTAATAACCAAGGTGAAATTCAATTATCTTTCTTTTTCTTCAAATCAACAGCAAGATCTCGTTACTTAAGAAATATACGTGGTTATTCATTTTATTTGAAATTATCTCATTTTGTGGCGAGTCCGCTTACTTTCTCATCGACGACAGGGCAAAAGAACTGAGACGCCTGAGCTTAGACTGAGAAGCTTATCCCAAGTCTCAAAATCCAGGCTGCGCCAAACGCACTGTCCTTTCTCTTTTTCATAATTTTGGAAAATCACATCATAATTTAAATTTGAACAATTTTTAGTTCCATATCGGTATTCCAGAGACGAAACAATCACATCAAAATCACTTTTCTTTTTCTATGGAAAAAAAGTCAACGCAGTACGTGGCAGATCCTGCAAAGACGAAACTAGAGGCAAAGCTTTCCTTCCTGGATGCATCCCAGACATTCGAGTTGAATTTTGCATTCCTCCCAACAAATCTCGCCGTCTTTCTCTATTCGTGCACACTCATACACACACACACACACACATACCTATTGTTTGATACACATATTAGTTCGAATTGTCGTTATTCATTAATTTCATAGAATATTTATGATTTTTCATATGGTATTTTATGTTTTAATCTAAACGATACGTCGCTAAATCTAATGTTACCTGTGCTTTCAAGCAACTCATCTTGATTCTTTAATTTTTTGGTGTAAAATAATCATGCAGATTGTAAACGGCGGATTGCGAATGTAAAATGCAGATTATTCTGTGTAATGTATAATTAGCGTTGTGTTGGCTTCTTCATCGAGATTTTCTATCTTTTCATACCTCTTTACTCTTTATCACTTGTCATAGGCACATATTTTGAAGTACATATTCGAAGTAGTTTAATACCGACGATGTAATTATTATTGGCATACAGTGTAGCACCTGGTACGATCATCAGAATCTAAAAATGAAAAAAGTCTCTTATAATTAGTTACACGGAAGTTTGTGGTGAGAAAATAGATTAAAGTTTGTAAAGAATTAGACAAGTTGTACAGTTTCAAACGAACATGAACCTCTCTAAGTAGTAGACAAATTGAATCTATTAGAAGACTAGAAGAATATTAAAAATGAGAAATGAAATAAAGATGAAAGATAATCCCTAGAAAAATGTATAACGAATAAGATAAGCCTCGTTTGAAGCTGATTAGTCAATTAGTCATTGAGTTAGTAAAACAACCACTAGATACATAAATGAAGCTTATATTGATTAAAAGAATATTATAAATAAAAAATGAAATAAATGTGAAAGATATAATAAAAGATAAAAGTAGATTAGTTGATTAATTATCCAGCTACTAATAACAGCAATTTCAAAAACATGTTTTCGTTGAAAAATGCGTTTTAATGAAGTTTCAAGGGGCTATTCTGGTTTAGAAATTTGAAAAAATCGAAAATTTTGTTTCATGTTTCCAAAGTTCAGACATTCAAGAATATACCCTTAGAAGGATTTTTCAAAATTTCAATTATTTTATGAGTTACAGCCATTTTTGTGACGCAGCATCCGACCGGAGCAAACGAACAGCGTTCAAACGCGTTCTTCTCGAAACTACTTTTTTCGAGTTGGCGTGCACGATATCTCAAGTTCTAATGAACCGATTTATTTTAAATTTGGTCTGAATATTCCTTATATACTCCTCTGTCGTCCGGACCACGCTCAGCTCAAAATCTTTAATATTACTATTTTTTTAAACGTTCGGAATTGTCGAAAAAAACGTGCGAAATAAGAAATTTTTTTCAAACGGCCGTCATTTTGTGAAAAAATGTTGTATTGACTTTTCCAAGATTCAAACGATAGCGGCATCCATACTAATTAAGAATCTGTCCGCTTTTTTTGTTTCAAATGACCAGAAGGGTTGGTATCAGTTGGTATATCAAGGGTTGGTACGCCACGACACCCCATTTTTTTGCCAGCACCGACTTTGCCAGCTCGTAACTTTTTAAATACTGAGATTTTTTTTCAGTGAATTGTTTACGTAATCTCGAAATATCAATAAACAAATGCTAAACAGAAGGATAGGAAAAATATCTTTTGTTTCGCTTGTACAGATCTTCAAAAATCGGCCGAAATTCATGCCTCTAGACCAGAATACCCCCTTAAGGCGTATTTACGGCTTAAGGTTTTAAATTCGCTAACTAAACCACCTTGTGAGGACTATCGTACTGTCTTTTAAGTCAAATAACGCTCCCATACGTATAGTCTGTGCAGATTATCTATCCATCTCGATATTGCATTTCGCGCGCATATTACACACACTACAGGACGTATCATAACATGTGGGACCCATTTCATGAATGAACAGGGGACACAAAAACAGCGAAGAAATTTCATATGAATGATTCTATTTGACCTTGTTTCGAAGCTACAACCATTTTTGTGTTCCAATTTTCGATAGTCTTCAACTATAATACTTAGCTTCGCCATTTCCTCAAGAGATCGGGCAGGACCTGTTGCCTGGCTTGCTCGTTCCCCAAATCTACTTGAAAATAATCGTGCACTTGACACGTATTGCCAGTATTGAAGTATCAAGTTGTCCCAAAAGTTTCTTTCATTTCATAAAGAGACAACAGATGTGCAACATATTTTGTTACTGAATTATGTATGATCCATTTTCTTCGATTACTACAAAATGTTATGCATCTACTTTCTATTTCCTTATAAAACGAAAGACACTTTTGAGTCAACCAAATTCAACGAATGACTGGAATTTTTGAAAGATCGCTAAATTCTTTGATACGACGACTGCAAACTTGCATGCAGACCGAGGGTGGCTGTATCGAGCATCTTATACGAAGGTAATCAGTTGCGCATCGTTGGAACGCTAAAATGACTGATTTTGAAAGAAGGTCAGGCGGAACACATTTTCGTTTGATCTTTTTTTCACTGCTTCTGTACTCTTCTGTCCGCTTCTGAAGTGGGTCCCACATATTATGATACAGCCTGTACAACCACCTATCGCCGGCATCTTGCCAAACGAGCTCTAATTTTGTTATTTTCTCGAATTCACCTTTCAAATTTTAGGAGCGTGTCTTTGAAATGTGTCTTCTAATTTATGTAAACCACAGAAGATCGACTTTTTGCAGCAGTTGCTCGAGAATGCCTGCTTAAAAGTTTTAGGGCACCTTTCACTTTCAATCAAGGTATCCGATATGATTTATCTATTTTCCAGTGAAATTTTTAACACAATAACTACTTTCTTCGTTACATAAAATAACAAGTTCACCGATAATCTATCGTATCTTTTAACGATTACTGAAATTTTGCCAGGTTTGAAATAAGTATGTATCGCGAGTTTACATACAGAGTATAATGAAACGAACGATTCAATGATCTTTGAGAATCAAGGTAGAGTAATTATCTTCTAAATCGTTCGTTCCAAATTCCTCGTCATTTTATCACATTATTCTACCAAATGTCCAAATTGGACAAATTGTGAATGTGAAATTTTAAATTAAAAAAAAAAAAAAAAAATTTATCACACTGCCGAAGGTTTAAAAAGAGAACGATAAAAATGTCTCGTCAATCTCGTCTCATCGATGTATAAAAATATTTGTCATTATGTATGCTCTTACGAGATTGAGAATAAATAGTCGCTATCAATTTCTATGCGAAACATTACTAGAACTACGAGTAAATACGAAAGCAAAGGCGCAATCACTTTCATGATGTCATAACACGTTAGCCAGAGAAAAATGTCTTAAATATGTAGATCGTGAAAGTTTCTTTGTTACTTTCGTAACGAAATTTCTTTTCTCTTCCATTATTTCAAGATATACGTAATCATTTGATCGATGTGTAAAAAGTCTGCGATTCTTACTCTATATGAAGTTTTAAATATGATGTGTTAAAAGCATGAATGAAAGTATGCCAATGACAATAACGCGACATCCGGAAGTTGTAATTATTCAGAAGGTCCAATAATACGTACTATTAGCTTTGACATTATGCTACGACTGTAAAAAGTTGTTTGACCAGTTATTTTCGTAATGAGCTGCATTAAAATAATACTATACTAATAATACTATAAAATAAGAACACAAAAAAGTGGAACCTGGCTAAGAACGAATTTTCCTCTTGAAAGCAACGATTTCACGGCTTGCTATAGCGAAGCAGGAAAATAGTAAAATAATATCTGATAAATTACATTTTTAATCTCTATGAGATTTTGTGGATAAAAAAAATGTATGCATGTTAGAATTGTGTTCGAGAAACGTGTTTTTGACGTTTTAAATTTCGTTGATTTCCATCAGGATGTCTAATTAATTATATTAAATATCATTACAGCTAAAGAATTCTACCAAATGTCCAAATTGGACAAATTGTGAATGTGAAATATTAAATAAAAAAAAGTATATTAAATATCATTATATCGGTAGATTATTGTCGGACTGCGAATATCTATGCAAATTTGTATTTTTATGAAAATGATGAAAAAGGTGGGACTTTAGATGGCAGAGTATTTTTGCATTTTCAAATTTCCCATAAGTGCATAATATATAAATAAATAGCTTTTGGACCTGTTCTATCTATCTCATTTTGTTCAATGAAAAATCCGTGGAATTAATATAATTATTATAATTATATAATTAATATGGTTAATACGGTTTACACTTGCTTTTAAAACTACTCGTCCCAGTTGATAAACATTATTAGAAATTGCTACTTGCAATTTACGGCAATCTCTCTCACTGAACAATTATATTCGTGTAAAAACAAATTTGTTCAATGGATCGATAAATGACGGATGAAAAATAAGATTGTATTTATAAACAACAATTAATTTCATCATTTTAAATAACGTATTTAGGCTTGTTCAAATACTACATAATTTACTTCTCTTTTCTGTCACGAGTTCTAAATAACAAATTCCTCTCTACTTAAATAATTATTTAAATGAAAATCATGAAAATCAAAATCATTTTAAATGACGTACTCAAGCTTGTTCAAATACTAAATAATTTACATCTCTTTTCTGTCACGAGTTCTAAATAACAAATTCCTCTCTACTTAAATAATTATTTAAATGAAAATCATGAAAATCAAAATCATTTTAAATAACGTACTCAAGCTTGTTCAAATACTAAATAATTTACATCTCTTTTCTGTCACGAGTTTTAAATAACTAATTCCTCTCTACTTAAATAATTATTTAAATGAAAATCATGAAAATCAAAATCATTTTAAATAACGTACTCAAGCTTGTTCAAATACTAAATAATTTACATCTCTTTTCTGTCACGAGTTTTAAATAACTAATTCCTCTCTACTTAAATAATTATTTAAATGAAAATTTAGCCAATAAAGACAAACGTTGTTAAATAGAGTAATAGAATTTTTCAATAATTAATTATTATTCATAATTCTCTCAGCACATATTCCTTTGATAGACAAGCGTGTGGCAACACCCCGTTAGAAATCAGTTCGTCATATTATATCGCGATATTTTTTTTTTAACTTTATTAAATAGATCACAACGCGTGATACACTTTATATGCAATATATGATCGTAACTGCACCGTTTGATCGCATACGTTGTCTCCTTCGAAGGATGATTTCTATTCTATAGTTTCGCAGCTGGGTAATGTTTCAAAATACTGTTGGATGATTTCCGAAGTGCATAAAACGTATAGAACGTGGCGTATTACACGTTGATCGAGCGTTGTAGAGGTATGCAGTTCCGACCACAATTATGTTTATCGGTATGATGTCGTGGTATTGCGTGCGCACAATGCCGAGTGGCAATTATGGGAGTAATTGTACGATGTTATGCGTCGCATTCAAAGCTTTTCACTTTCGACGATTCTCTTTGTAGTGGACGACCTGAAGCGGCAAACGATCTAATTTAAAGTTGACACTTACGCTTTTAATTTTATCTTTCGATAATAAAAGCAAAAAGAAGCCCTTCTTTTATCATTGGCCTTGTGTCTATTCGGCATAAAATGTATCGCTAATAGAACTGTTTTTTAAATTCTTTTTTTAAATTGATGTTCGTTTCAAATATAAATGTATTATTATTATTAATATATGAATATCACTTATACTCGGCTTTGTCGACGTGTTTTACAATATCTCATTACAATTTTTTACGTTCTCCTATTTGTTAACAAAAATGCGAAACAAACAAGAAGCTAACTATGTTATTTAGCTAAAACTATGTCTTAAAAATATTCACAGCATATAATGATGCTGAACAAATTGTTTCATTGAAGAGACGACAATTTTTTCTATATTATACTATAAATATTATATTATACTATTATTATATTTATTATCATTATTCTTGTAAAATAACAACAATTTACTAGGCTCTATACAAGTTGAAAGATATTTAAATTGCAACTTGCGTCGCGTGTAGTATTTCAGATTGTGGAAAGTGTCCTTGCGAGGTAGATGGAAATGTCTATACAGGGATATTACATAGTTCTTTTGTGTCATGGTTCTCTCAAGTTACTTTTAACTCTATCGTATGCAGTTCGTTTAAAAAATAATCAATCAAATGCTTTGCGAGTATTTTTTGGGATTGTGAATCTTGGAAATATTTTTCGACCGATACTAGAGATTTAAGTGAACCTTTCAAAGAGTAAGTGTAATCATTTAATAATGTTTTCGTACCAGGGACGACAGAATGTTGCTTTCATTGGAGATGATGGACACACAACTACCAATTTTCAGCGTGCCACGACAGGTGGCAATGGAAAGGTAAATTAATAATTTTAATATTTCTAATAATTATACTCTTACTAAATCACAACTTAATTATTACACAATATGAAAATAAGAAAGTTATTAAGCATTGATAATAATTTTCCAATAGCCCAGTCTTAGATAGTCTTTCTGAAACTGTACAAAGTTCTAGATAATCACAGAATAACAATTGCATAATTCTGATTTTAGTTTCCAACTTTAACTTGACATTTCTGTAGTAGACATAGAAAAAATTGAAATACCAAGGATGACGATCTACAGAGACGAAGGAGAGAAAAATAAAGAGTATCAAAATGCATAGAATCTCATTCTGATTTCAGTTTCAAGATAACAGTTCCTACAGCTTCGCCTATGAATTACAGGAAGATCGTAAATTGCCACTCTCTTTGATGCTTTCTGATGAAACAGTACGTTGATTAAAGCCTTTAGAAATTTAGCCTAGTAAATTAAAAATACTAATTTTTCTAACATTAATATTAACACTATATTCCTTTACTGTATAAAGGCTTATACCTGTTACAATGTCTCTGTACATGTGCACACTTGACACATTTTTTCTCTCTTTTAGTTTATTCTTTAAAGCTAAATCTTAATTCATTACCTGTTTAACTATATCTCTATCTTATTTACTATGCAGATTACTATATGTACATCTTCTGTGTCAGTCTTTGCTATTACTCTATTAGTTCATGCAGAAAGCTCTAAACTTCATGCTTCCTTTTATGAAGTTTGCCAGTTCTCAGATTTGTTTTTCTGTTATTATTGTTACTATTTCTGTCCATTTCTTACTTCCTAGTGTGACTGATCTGATTTATATATATTGTGCAGTCACTTGGTATGTGTTTTCTATTTTTTATTCCTTTGGTGTTGTATAGTTAACATATAATACAGTGATATATTTAAATACAGAGAGTTTATTGCTTCCATTGCTGCTACATATCCTTAATTCTTTTATGTCTCACTGCATATGGAGATTGTTGCTCTGTTTTTGTCATTTTTCCATAGCTTTTGTATATATTTTCTACTATGATTTGTTATGTCTTCTATGTCCTACAATCCTTATTATCATAATTTAATGTAATAATAATAATATACATAATATATACAGACATACATATATATATATACATTTTCTAAAATCCTTGAGTATAGTCTTCAGATATGGCGTTTGTAAGCTCTGTGCTGGATACAGCTGAGCAGAAAATCTTCCCCAATTTCCAACTCCAGATCATTGCAAATCAAACATTGGTTTCGCTGATCCTAAAGAATAATTTAATAAAATTGTAATATATAACATGATTAATCTAATATTATTATCGTAATTTGATACTTAATATAAACATTAATCAGAATGTTTTACAAATACCGAGTCTCTTCTATTTTTTTTAAATCCCCTTTTTTCAAATTTTCATAGATTACAACGGAAAACGAAATGAAGAGAGATACCTGGGGCAATGGATTGGAATTTCTAATGTCCTGCATCGCCATGTCCATAGGTCTGGGCAACGTTTGGCGATTTCCATTCACAGCTTACGAGAATGGCGGTGGGGTATTTCTAATACCTTACATCATCGTCTTGTTCCTCGTTGGGAAACCGTTTTACTATTTGGAGATGATCATGGGACAATTCAGCAGTAGGTCTTCGGTGAAAATGTGGTCAGCAGGTGTGATATGAAACCAATATTTTCTAAATATTTCATCTATTATTATTATTATTTGATACATTCATTCAAATTAATATTCAATTTATTCTTTGATAAATAATATTAAAAGTATAGTTATACGTATAAAAAGAAGCTATTTTTTTATAATACTTGTGGAAACAACTATTCAAAGTGTTTTAGATTACTCATAATTTAACGCTTTCACACCCTTTGTATTTTAACAGATTCTTTACCAACTAAATGGTACATGTGCTTTTATCAAACTGGTGTTCAATTTTGATACATTATACCTTCTTTACAAAATCAGCAGAAGAATTCGTGTTTCGGTTGTTAATAATTTATACGTAAAACGAGAGTTTCCCGCGCAATATTAACAAAATTCTGAAAGAGTTAATTAAATCTTGCAAACTCTCGATCCCATTTCACGACGGGAATTGATACATGATGAACGAAGAATGTAAAAATTTTAGCAGGAAGTGCAACATTGAGGACCGGTTTCGCAAGTTAAAGTCGTTTGTTATATGGATCGTATACCGGTGTATGCTTCGTGTAACAGGTTTAAATTATGGGTTAAATTACGCCCCATAAGTCATTATTGTTTCCACTCGAGTATACTGATCCAGAATTCTCGCATTCTTACCACACGTCAATTGTTATCGAAAGATAAAGAAATCAGTCCTTATTTGAAATATAGATAAACTTTGGAATATGGGTCACTTTAAGAATTTAAATAGCAGAATTCGTATAATTTCAAAAGAAAAGATGTTCGTTAATTTTAATATTTTTACTTGAAATTAGTCTTTTTCGATATTGGGTCTAATTAGAGATCGACTCTGAAATTCGATAGTTATTTCCAAAGAATTGAATTCTTGGAATCTAAACTTGGTTACAATGATAGCAATTAATTTTGAAACATTGCCCACTTTAATTTTATAATTTCGACATTTAATTGCAGTGCCTGGATTTCGAGGTGTTGGCTGGGCGCAAATGTTCTCGATGCTCGCTGTAGGAACATACTATTGTTTTCTGATGTCGATAACCCTTTTTTACCTCATTGCAAGCTTCCAGTCCTCACTGCCTTGGTCCACGTGTTTGGAAGAATGGGGAAATTCTTGCGCCGATTCGGGAAGCTCCTATAACGTCACCAAACGAAACAGTACAAATATGACCAGTTCCGCTGAATTTTTCTTCAGGTAAAACCTTTTTAATCCCAACAACTCGAAAGCAATTAGATTTATCGAATATTTGGAATACTTAGAGTTTGATATATTTGGAAATTGCGATGTTTCGAAATTGGAATATTCTAATATCGCAAATAGAACTTGTTTGAATTTGAAATTTTGAATATATCAAGCACTTGGAATATTTGGAACAAGTATATGGAACGTTTAAAATTCGTAAACAGACATAATTCCATTAAACGAACAATCTACTGCTCCATAAAATTATAAAATAACATTAAAAGATAATAATTCCATTAAGATGACATCATTTCGTATTATAATAACAAATCATTCTTTCTTTCTCTCTTACGATCAGAAAAACTGTACTGAAAGAAAAACATACTATTCAGGATGGCATCGGATTGCCAGATTGGAGTCTGACGATTTGCTTGTTTATTGCGTGGGGCTGCATATTTGCTGTCTTGGCACGTGGCGTGAAGAGCTCAGGGAAAGCGGCCTATTTCCTCGCGATCTTTCCTTACATCATCATGATAAGCTTGCTGGTCAGAGCGGTTACCTTAGACGGTGCTGTGAACGGGATCATTTTCTTTATAAAACCGAACTGGGAGAAGCTGTTCGATGCACACGTCTGGTACGCGGCTGTTACACAGTGTTTCTTTTCACTGTCGGTCTGCTTCGGCGGTGTCGTCATGTACTCGTCGTACAATGACTTCAGGCATAACATATACAGGTTACTTATTACTTTTATTTTTTTCAATTATTTCACTCTTTTCTAGAAAATTCAGGTGTTTAGCGAAACAGGTAGTTCAACAGAATAACTAACAATTCATGCATTGATTGCTTCAGATATGTAGTACAGGTTTTATTTATTGGATAATTCATTGGAACAACTAAAATCTTTTCTATTTTATCCGTATTTTATTATTCTTTCAATTAATGGTCTGCAATTTTGATCTGCTTTTAGTTCCTTTCATTATTTTTATTTTTATCGTCCTTTGTTAAATCGAATGGAAGGAAATTACAGATTACACGTGTCTTAGAAAATATCGACAAGTTCTTAGAATAATTGATATTGATATTATAGTATTTTCTTAATGAACAATTCTAATTTAATGGAAACTTTTGTTCGATAAAATTAAGGAGATAATACTCGTCCAGCTCTAAGATATCGTTCTACTTAAAGGATGACAGGTTACAAATCCGTATTTCATCTGTAAAAATTTTCTTAATACTTTTTAAAAACAATATATCGTAAATAACCATTTGTTTTAATATTAAATATTATAACGAATATTTTACTTTTAGATATATCATATCCTGTGCACTTTTGCTCGTTCAAATTTCTTAAACATGCATCTATTATTCTAAAAAGATAAAAAAACAGCAGTAAAATAGCGTATACATATATGTAAACCAATTTGAAAAAAGTAGTCTTGAATCAAGATTTGCTTTTCAATTACAGTGATATTTTTAAAGTTCTTCCATTGAAACTATGAACTTTAGTAATTTCATTGAAAAAGGACATCATCGCGTAGATTTCTTTTCAAATCATTCTTTCAAAATCAACGATTCTTTCTTATGAACGCTACTACATCTTTTATCAGAGTAACTCGATCTAACTCTCACGTTTGAGGTTCATCGTAGAAACTCAGAGTGAATGACATTTTTTTCTTTTCCTCTTTTTGCTCCAGAGATGTCTTAGTTGTAACGACGTTGGATACGTTCACAAGTTTAATAGCTGGCTTCACCATTTTTGGTATCCTTGGAAATTTAGCTCACGAACTAGGTACCGAAGACATCAGCAACGTTGTTCGTGGTGGAACCGGTCTTGCTTTCGTCTCTTATCCAGATGCCATTGCAAAGTTTAATGTTCTACCGCAAGTAAGGAATCTAGTACACGTTTAGTTGCTATATAACCACTATTTTTCCCTTTGCGCGATAAACGTGATTTCAAGTAAAGAGATAAAAGGATGTGTTCAAACGTAAAAGAGTTCTCCTATTTCATTATCTCTGTTTCCTCTGTAGATGGTTTATATTCCTTTTTTTATTTCTGTTAGGTTGTGATTCACTGAAAAAAGTGAAATATTTCATTATTACTTAGCTATTACCTGTTATGTGTATTTTATTATATTTACGATAACAATAACTTATTTGTACTTTTGTTACGATAAAAAGTTGCTGAGTTCTTATTCTTTGTTTCTTACACTATATTAGATCCCTGCATTGGGTTCTTAGTTGCTATATTGTACAACTGTTTTGTTCTATTATATTACATTACTCTTAACTCTTAATTCTTTCTTAATAATTACCATGTCGTTATATGCATTATATTAGGCTAATATGGTATATCAACATAGTTTAATGTAGCATATATATATATATATATAGATATACAGGGTGGTTGGTACAAGCGGAAAGAATAAACATTTTTTTTTAATTTTCTTAAAAATTTACAGTGAGATCCGTTATAACGAGACATGATAAAGTGCACGCGTACCGAGCGAAAATTCAAAGTCGATTTTCTCGAAAACAAGGCCTCGAACGAAAAATTCTTATTCTATATTTTCGACTTCTTTTTTCGCGTAGAATCGCCCCCTTTCCGCTTGTACCGCCAATTACCAACCACCCTGTATATACACACATATCTCTATAATCCGCTTACAATGACATACAATGATGAGATCAATGATGAGGGTGAATTTGAAGACAGAGTGTTTATTTATATATTTCTATGTTGATATATATATATCAAATAAGCCTCTTATAGTATATTGGATTGTATTATTATTAACTTGCTGTTATTATTGTTATGTTGAAATCTTATTATTTACTTCTCTGTCAGCAAATGAAATTACATAGAAATTAAATTAGATTAAAAGAAAAACGAAACAAAATTTCAAACCAAGTTTTACACATAACTTTTACTTTTCACAATTTTCAGCTCTTCTCGGTACTCTTTTTCTTGATGCTGTACGTCCTCGGGATCGGAAGTGCCATCGCATTGGCCGGTGCTCTTATCACAATTATCAGCGATCAATTTCCAAATTGGAGGTACATATACATAGTGACCGGTACATGCATCATTGGATTTTGCGCTGGAATCATTTATTGCACGCCTGTAAGCAATACGTCAATGATCATTTACATTATCGTCAAAATGAACATAATGAATGTGCATAGTTTTTTTTTTTTAATACGCACAGGGTGGCCAGTTTATACTGGAATTGGTCGATTACTATGCTGGATCCTTTATCGTGTTTATTTTGGCTACTCTTGAGATAACTGGAATTTTCTGGGTATATGGCTTGGAGAATTTTTTGGACGACGTGGAGTACATGTTAAAAAGAAGGCCATCGGTTTACTGGAGACTTTGCTGGACTCTTGTTGTTCCAATATTACTGGCTGTGATCCTAGTGTATACCATAATCAATCTGAAACCTTTGACTTATAGTGGTATCTCTTATCCTGACAGTGCTCATGGTTTGTATTTGCTTTATTATTATTATTAGTTATTATTAACATTTAATTTTAATTAGTACATGGTCAGTAACGTGGTTAACAAACCATTTGAAAAGCTGTTTTAAATTGAAACGTGTCTTTATATTGTCTAATATGACTAATGTTATTTGCATAATACAAAATATATTTTATGAACTAAGTTACGGGAATAAATTAATTCAATTAATTCAATGATCTCTATTATGAATCGTTGAGGCCCAGTTTTTCTGCAGAGGATTAATACGAGTTTGTTATCATTACCTTTTTGCCATTATTATCACTGATGAAACCTTACAATGTTCTGCAAACAAACATAACTCATCATTTTCTATTACATTGCAATTTTCTATTTTCTAACTGTTATATTTACAATTCCAATTACAGCAGCAGGCTGGACAATTTGCACGTTTGGTATTCTGCAAGTTCCTTTCTGGATGATTTACGCTATAATCTCGAAAAGAAATTTATCTCCACTCGAGGTTTGTATGAAAAGAAGATGATTACGTCTAAGTAGAAACTCAAATCCCATAGAAAATTATTTCTATCAGAATTCCATAGAAGATTGTTATATTTGAATCAAAATTTTATAACATAGAAAGTTATCATATTTATATTTCAATTAAAATTACACAACAGGAGATTATAATATTTCAATTAACAACTTTATAATATAGAAAATTATTATATTTAAATTTAAATTTCATCGGAACGCGCCAGGAAATTATTTGGTTTAATTTAAAGTTTCATAAGAAAGCCATTTAAATGACAGTTTCACTAAATAATTACCAAATTTCTAAATCTCACAGATGATCAAGTCGGCGTTTAAACCTTCGTCAGATTGGGGACCGAAGGATTCCAAAGAACTGGATTCTTGGATCGAATTTAAGGAGACCAAAAAGAAAATTCGAGAGAAACGTGAATGTTCTAGAATTAAACAGTTCGTTTATGTAATACTCTGCTGGGAGGATAAGCTCGTGTAAAGATGAAGGAAAACCTTTCACGATAATTAACAATCTTCCTTCCGTCGACTGTTAAAACATTTGTCACGAAAGAGCAACTTCGAAAATGAAATTGTCTGACATAAACTTGGCACACGATAGATTTTGTTGAGAAACGAAGAAGATAATATACAATTACAAAAGTCATACACATATATTATATAAATCGATCTCGAGAAACCGTTTAATACGAAAAACATAACGAAATCACTAAGCACAATAGATACGTTCATTTTCGGAGAATTTCTTTCCATTCAACCTTGCCGTCTTAGAAATAATTCGTATCTGCGTATTTTTTCACTGTAATTAGGTTGTAGACTTGTAGAACAAAACACGATTGAGTTCTTTCTTTTTGTAAAGTAACGACACTCTTTGTTAGTAAGAAAGCTTATTTTTATCACAGATGAACGAGAATTGACGAATATTTAACACTTTCACTGCTGCCAAAGCGACAAGTATTATTTCATAGTATTTCCTTGAATCTGTTAATATGTGTTGTAAATTTTGTTAAAGAAATACGTATGTATTACATTAGATTTCTTCTTCTTTTTTTAACACGGTTTGCTTTAACAATTGACACGATTAACAGTGGACCTGAAACTGAAGAAAAACTGAATTTTTCTCGTAGAAAGTATTTGCGGGTGAAAGGGTTAAAACAACGGTCAAGTAAACATAGAATTATAAAATGACAATTTAATAAATTAAATATACACCTACAAATAATTTGAGTAATAAAACGTTCGTCGTTCTCGAGCGAAACATAGTTCCCTACTGGTGTCATATACATAAATACAGTATTAATTATTATACAAGAGATATAGGACTCGTGCTATAAACTGCATCTAGGAAATATTTAAGCGAACGTAGTTTTATTTATTAACATTCGAATAGGTTTTAATCACAATGTATTTTAAAAATAAATAGAGATTAGCAACAATAAAATCTGTAATTAATAAAATACCATGGCTCTCCTAGGTGTGCATTTAGATGTTTCGTAAAAATACTTATTAATTTAAAACAAATTACTGGTGAAAATTATTACTAGTAAAAGCTGTTTGTGATATAATCTGAGGTGTAGGTGATAGTGATAGTGATAGAAAGAAACACTCGAGTGTATATTTTTTTTTTATATTTATTAAAATTTACAATCAATTCTCGCATTGAGAATTTTCAGTAATTTTTCTGGCGTGGCGCAGTGGCAAGGCTTATTATTTATAATAAGTTAATACTTATTATAGATAAGTATAACTTGTAAGTAAGTATTATAAATAAGTAAATATTACTTAATTTAAACAACTAATTGAATCTAGCGTTTAGGTCCAGCGGGTAGTGTCTCTTCAGCCTGCGGATCTGGTCCGACGTATCAAGTAGTCCAGTGATTAGGGGGTTCCGGTGTTCGTTGACTCCTCTGTTATATCTGTCGCTATATTTTGCTATTTCTGTTGAGATTATTCGATGTGTAAACAAAGAAAACACGTGGATAAATTGTAAGGCAGAAAATATATTTAAATAGAAGTGTAATAAGTAAGAATACAATTTAAGCTGGTCCAGATCCGCACGCTAGCTGCGTTACCCAATAACTGAAAAACCCCGAAGCCAACGTCGCCTGTCTACTGTTTATGACCTGACTTCGTCGCAGTCTTTTGTCTACACACTGTCGATGGCTTCAGTGCTTGAGAAAACTAAAAAGACCAGATGTAGAGTTTTCTTAGAAGTGGTAACCACTTCAACAATTTCCTCTTTGACTGTGGGTATCTTGAGGCCGCGATGTATTGTTTCGTTGGTAACATACCAAGGTGCATCAATTAAGGATCTTAGAGTTTTTAGAGAATACAAAAAAAGAAGTAAAATATTCTATATCATATTTTTCTTTTTCTTTCTATTGAGCATTTGTTTGGAAAATAGTGCTATTTTGAAACTACAGCTTTTTTCTTTTTCGTGGAGGAAACCTTCATAGGCGCCCCGCGCCCTCCGGGGAGAGGGTGCTGGGTAGTGCCGGATTCGTACCGGCTAAAACCTCCACAGTGATCGTCCTGACGATTGGTAGGAAGGCCCCGTCTTTTCGTATTACTGCTGGGGCACTCCTTCGTCTTCTCCCTGATGGTGTAATCGGGAGTCACCCTTGGTTGATTGGGCCGTTAGGAGGGATCACTCCTAACACTAAGCTGCCTGGGCCGTCGTGCAAGTCCGAAGGGGAGACCAGACCCTCTCAGACTCCAAGGTTCGGTAGGGCCGCTCTAACAGCCGCTCTGAGGCCACACCGTATCCTCGGCGGCGAGCTGAATGCGCCACCGTTCCCAAGTCTCGAGCCTTGCCTCTCCCGGACGTCGCGGATCGACGTGCCGGCAGAGGGCGTATTCCCGACCGAGCACAGGCTCTGCAGTTGATGGTACACCCGTCGGAGCGCTAGGGCCTGGAGCTCGAACGGAGGAGACACCGCCATGACAGTCGCCGACGCATACGATATCGTCCGGTATCCCCTTACGATCCTGGTGGCGGTCGTCCTATGTAGCCTCCTCAGCAAGAGTAGACTGCGTCGACTTTTCATCAAATCCTCTGCCCACACCGGAGCCCCGTACACGACCCGAGAACGGATGACTCCCTCATACAGTCGGCGCACTCCGACTTCTGCCCCACCGATATTCTGCAGCAGTCCACATAGAGCGTTGGCTGTCGTCGTCACTTTGGGAACCAGGAGCTTGAAGTGTGGTCCGGAAGTCCATTGACTGTCGATGGTGAGGTCCAAGTATTTCATCTGAGGTCCTACCTCAATCTCCTCTCCGCTTATGTCCAAACACAGGTCGGGCGGAGGAGTCCCCCTACGTCGATAGTCATAAAACCATATGGCATGCGACTTGTTCAAAACTACAACTAACAATTATTTACTTGTCACAGGTAAAAAATATGACATTAATAATAATGAAATATGAAAATATTTATGAATATTTTGTAATAAAACTAATTTCTAAAATTGATATTTTGGATGCCCGTCATTACAATTTCAAGTATATTTTCGTGTTAATACGACATGGCTATTTTTGTCAGTTAAACAAGGCTGCATAATGTTTTAATAATGCGATGCGCAGAACTATCCAAACAAGTCTCTAATTGCGACGTTTATTAGAAAAAGATAAACGACATTATCTTAAGGGCTTCAATATTTAAAAAAAATACATTTTATTTTGCGACTATAACGAATACCTCGAAAACTAAGGCCAGCTGACGGTTACATGTATAGGGAAAAATAGTTCGAAATGTTAGGCTTTATGATATATTGCAAAATCATCGAAATCGAAGAAGACGGAACAATTCTACAAGTTCTTCCAAACTTGTTTCCTATTCGACTTTATTCAACTGTTACACAGAGAATCACACAAAGTGAAGGAAAAAAGTCAAGGGGAGCAAAAGAAGCAAAAAAGAAAAGAATTTCATTCTAATAATATGTGATTTGTACTTCTCGATGTAGATAACTTTCATTGAAAACTAGTAATCGCGTCTATTCATATTGAAAAACGACAAATTGCTACTAAATTGTATTAGATTATGAATATAAAATAAACCGAATTGAGATGTTTACTATTTCGAAGCAATAACTCTGTATTGTATGTAAAATTTTTCACATTTATGACGGGTTCTCTGCAGTTCCTGTCAACTTTCAATTGACACCACGTGAAATGGTCTAATTTCAAATTTGAATTCCTATTTCCGCCACCAGGGCGCAGATGGCTCAGCTACGTATCATCAAAGCACTAAACCACTGAATATAGATAGAATATATATCAGTACATCAGAGACGAATAGACGAATATTTCCCAGAAAAAAGTAATTAGTAATTAACGAATATTCAATAAATTAGATGGAAAAGTATGTCTATCCTTGCCACACACTATTACTCTCCTTATCTAACACCGTCTGAGATATCTTCTTGCTCATTCTATATTCTTGTTAACATTTCTCGATTTTTAGCCAAAGAACACTATATATCAAATAGGAACACTTATTCTGATAATGATTGATAACAAATAAAATACTTACCTTGAATTAAATCTGCGATTGCACTATAAAGGAATGCTCGGGTACCAATGTAATATTAACTGTTATCAATAAGTTATTCCTTACTTTATTAATAATTTATTAGAATCTATCGTTTTAGAAAATCTCAGAAGTTTAGGTAAAAAAAGCACAATTTGCAATCAGTTTTATTAAAATCTTTTATTCAACTTTTTAAATCCAAATACAAATTCATATTTAAATCAGAAACTAAATTCTACACTAAAAATTAAAATCAAGTGGGGATATCAATCTGGCAAGGACATTAACAATGATTAATCAATATTAAGTATAGACTTTCTTTTACTTTATTTTGTATCATTTACAATATACACTCCTTTATCTTAAAAAATAGAACACTGTTTGCAAACATATAGCTATAATTACTTAATATTAAACATTCGTAAATTCTTATTAAGCTATAAATCATTCATAAATCATTAATATTTAATATTATTTAATATTACAATGTAATGTCAATCATTCATTACTCGTATAACTAAGTATCACATTAGTAATTTATTAAATCTACTGATTAGATTATAATGCAATAAAATTTGATTAAACCAACGTACACGCATAAAATACGATAATGTGTATATAATACTCTTTGCTAAAATTATAGCTTACAGTTATCAATATTTGTAATCGTAATCGTAATATAACAGAGTTTGACATCACGGCATCAATGATTCGCGGTATTCGCACGGTGAGTTTATCTTGCTACGGTTTACCGGAAGAATAATTACCAACTATGTTTAACACGAACAATATAAATGAAGACCTTTATAATTAGTGAACAGTCGTGGGATCATTATTTTTTAAAGTGTTCTGGCTCTTATTATCATTGCGTTCGCCAGAACAACATAACCTCTAACAAAATATGTTTCCGTCGAAGGATCTAGGAAAATCGGATTATATCAGTTTAAATATCCAGGATAGTGCAACATTCTCGCGAGGATCATCACGTAGTCTCTGGAGGGTAAGTCATTAAAGTATTCGTTACCTATACAAATACTATAGATTTCTTTAAAATTTTTATTAAAAAATTGCTCTCAGTGTAAAATTAAAAATCTTTTGTTTTTTCAGCAATGGAATCAATTGTCAAGGTTTCAGAGAAATATTCTTTACTTTATAGTCATTACGATCATATTAGTTATATTTTATCTGTTACCTGGCGATAACAAAAATGGAGTTTTAGATGAAAGTGATTACAATAACATAGAGGTAGTGCAAGATACTCCTAAATATGAAAAGGTATGTTTATTTCAATAAACACTATTGTTGTTTAAAAGAATGTCTTTTTATATTCTCAAAAAATATAATTTCTAGCCAGTAGAAGATATTGTAGTAGATAATGTAAATCAGGAACATAAGGGAGGTGGAGAGGTCATTGAGGAACCTGAATTCCAACCAGAAATAAATCAGGTGGATGATGATCAAATTGGAGAACCACCTCAACCTAAGCCGAACACACTCAAATTTAATGGTAACTTTATATCTTTATAACATAATTGTTAAGCTGATTTTGTTAATAACATTATATTTATTTATTTTTAGGGCCACAAAATAATAGACAAAAAGCTGTAGTTGCAGCATTTAAACATTCATGGAATGGATATAAAGAATATGCTTGGGGATATGATAATGTGAAACCAATATCAAGAAAGTACTATGAATGGTTTGGCTTAGGGCTTACTATAGTTGATTCTCTTGATACTATGTACATAATGGGCTTAAATAATGGTAATATTCATGTTCTATATATTCTATATAGAATTGAGAAACATCCATAAAGTTAATAATACTTACCTTTTATCTACAGAATTTTTAGAAGCCAAACTATGGGTTGAGAAAAATTTAGTGTTTACTTCAAACAGAGATGTTAATTTATTTGAAGTTACGATTAGAGTATTAGGAGGTCTATTATCTGCATATCATCTTTCAGGTGACAAGATTTTCTTAAGTAAGGCTGTAAGTTGTCTCTGATTTTTTAAAGTTAAAATGATATATTACTGAAAGAAATTTGGCTATAAAAATTTACATACTATAAATCGTAGACAGCGTTAGGAGAACGTATGATGCCAGCGTTTTCTACTTCATCTGGTGTTCCTTATTCCGACGTAAATCTTGGTACTAAAACTGCACATGGTCCTAAATGGGGTCCTGATAGTAGTACAAGTGAAGTTACTTCCATTCAATTGGAATTTCGTGATTTAAGTCGTAGTACAGGAGACCCTAAATTCGAGGTAATTACGGATAAATATTAGCTTTGAATGCGTTATTATTTGCATTATACGTAAGAAAGTATGCGATTGTTATCCTTCAGGAAGCAGTAGCAAAAGTTTCGGAACATGTACACCAGTTAGAAAAATACGATGGTTTAGTACCCATTTTCATTAACGCTAATACTGGACAATTTAGAGATCATGCAACAATTACGCTTGGCGCTCGTGGTGATAGTTATTACGAGTATTTATTGAAACAGTGGCTTCAAACTGGGAAGACTATTAATTAGTTAGTATTTCATCATCATTATTCATTGGGAATTTGTTTTTCTTGTTCTTGAACTTGTCTCATGAATTTATGATAATCATTTAAATTTGTAAATGCTTTTAGCCTACGAGATGATTATCTGTTAGGTATTGCTGGAACTCAAAAACACTTAGTAAAACGTACAGCAATTAATAAGTATCTTTTCATAGCAGAACTAGTTGGAGCACACAAAGAAATAACACCAAAAATGGTAAAATTTTAAATAATAGCATTTTTAACAGTTTAATATATCATATGTTATTGACAATGGCTGTATTTATAGGATCACCTTACATGTTACTTGGGAGGTACATTAGCTTTAGGAGTACATCATGGTTTATCGTCTGATCATATGGATTTAGCTAATGAAATTGTAAAAACTTGTTATCAAACGTACGCGATTCAACCCACGTTTCTTGCTCCAGAAATCACATACTTCAATACTGAGGTAATTATAATAGTTGTCTACTTGGATAAAGGTTATCATAAAAGGATACGAGGATATTATAATTTTAGAACTCAAATGAAGAAAAATCAATGGATATGTATGTGAAGATGAATGATGCACATAATTTACTCAGACCAGAGTTTATTGAAAGTCTTTTCTACATGTGGTATTTTACTGGTAATAAAACATTTCAAGACTGGGGGTGGCAAATATTCCAAGTAAGTAATTATGTAAAAACTGAAATGTGAAACTTTTATTGTGCTCTCAGTCATACATATATATGTATAATTTAATAGGCTTTTGAAAATTATACGAAAGTGGAAAAGGGGTACACCAGCATTGGTAATGTAAGGATCGTTTATAATACACCACAAAAAGATATGACAGAAAGTTTTTGGTTTGCTGAAACTTTGAAATACTTATACTTGTTGTTCGATGATACAAGGCAATTAATAGATTTGGATAGATGGGTATTCAATTCTGAAGGACATCCATTACCCATATACGAATCATAACCAAGTTTGGTCACAAAATTTCATGTATAAATTTGCACCATTAGAGAAATCTTAAATACCTTTTGAGGCCAGTGAATAGATATCCTGATGTCATACACAGATAAGAAATTAGTCGAATTAATGTACTTTAAAATACGAAATAGATCTTCACTTTAGGCTACAGAATCTTCTAGGAATAGTTCTTAAACATTACATTTTCATAAAAGCATTTTTTGTCCGTTAGTCACAGAACTTATGCATCTGCTAGTGATTAACTGTTTCTACTCAATTTTTTACTGATTTCCCAATTCAAAGGTGTATTTTCGAATTGATCGTTATAATCTATTTCATGACAAGTAACTTAATAAAAACAATACAGAACATATTCCAGATCACACTTTTGATAGTGTATAAGAATTGTTGAGTACAATATTTAAAAAAAAAAGTTGAAAATAATTGTTCTCTTACCTAGCCTGATATACCAAATCCTTCTCTTTTTAAGACAAGTAGAATTACTTCATATATTTACAGAATCATTTAACTACAACATAATAATACAAATCATCTACATTATTTAGTTAAAAAAAAGACAGAAAACTCTGTAATTGAACTCTCTAATTGAACACAAATTTTTAAAGTGATACAACCTTCACATAAGAAAAGTTACTTATACTTTACTCTTAAAAATCCTAGTCAAATTTTTTCTTTCTCCTTCCCTTTTTTTCTTCTTGTTAACAAATGTGCAATATTCTATTTTTTGCATAATCTAATATTTAGTTCTTCTAGTTAAAGTAATTCATTCATAAATATGTATGATACTTGAAAACAAAGATTAATTTATTACTAAGTGATATAAATTGATGATTAGGGTGTTCTATTACTTTTTAGAATTTATTATAGAAATATCTTTATAATAAAATATTCTATACGACATACATGTATATTGTGTACTGAGCAATTTGAATTGTAACTAAAGATTTATAGTAATCTCAACTCATTATTTTTCATCATAATTTAAGTCTTATTTATTGCACATTTTTTGTATAAAATATTAACAAAAAATTTTACATCACTATTACAGATATTATTGAAATAAACAAGAGCAATCAATAAATTAAGATACTAAGAGATATATCATGAAAATATATCACAAAAATATATAACTGCTTCATTTATAAAAAAGTTATTGAGATAGTACTGAACTATCAACATTTAGTGAAGATATTAATGTAGATTTAATTGCATATTATCAGAATAATTATTTTACATTAAAGAGATGAAACTTTCAATTCTGCTTCTAAATTACAAAAAATTACAAAACATTATGGGATAAAAATTTAAACTATTCACATGTATACATCTCACATGATCTTTGAATTTATGTAAATTATGTAAACTAAACTGGATTTGTTAATGATTCATTTTTACTTGTATATAGAATGTTATACAAAATGTGGTATCCTCAAGAAGAAATCTTTTTAAGAAAAATAAAGTTTTCAATTTTTCCATTTAAAAACTTGATTCAATTTTCAGAACCAAGTTAGAATATTATTTTTAGACATGCATACTTGTCCATGCGGTATAAAAATTTAGATAACTTCAATGTTACTAAGCATTTGATAAAATTATCAAAAAGTAGTAATGAACATAAATTTTATCCTTCTAATACATATATATATATATTTGTTTGACGGTCTCATTCTTCAAGTGTACATACTTTCGATTATGCTGTACAATTCAATGTTTGTTCCACTTTACAACAAGCATAATTCATTTCACAGAGAAAATATAAATAGTAGTAACAGTAGTAGTAGTAGTAGTGGTAGTAGTAGTAGTAGTAGTAGTAATAGTAATAAAACTAATTAAGTCAGCTACATATGTTACACTATTGTGGATTATTAAATTGCACTTTGTGTTACTTTTTATTATTTAAATATGTTCTACTTGCAAGACAATCGACGATATGTATTCATATTTTTAGTAATGTTTAAAAAATTTTAATGCCATTGAGAAGTAAACTGTATGAATATACATTTCTTATTTAAAATACAATTATATATAATTTGTTAAATAATTTTACGATTGCGCTATAATCTTTACAATGAAATAATTTCATTATATCTATGTATCTTAATGTTATATATTAATGAAATATAATTTGTTATTATAAAAAGTAGAATTTGGAAATTTTATAATAGTTAAATTTCTTACATTTACTTTTTGTCAATTACTTATACAAATAGCAAGTTTGTATAAATGTGAGTTTTGTAAAGCCTTTTGAACTGATATTAATTGTGAGGCCACAGCAGTGCTTTTCATCTATACAATATCATTTTGGAATATATTTACAAGATATATTATTTTTATTACTTTTTGTTCAAAATAGTTTGATCATATTGTTTTGGTTTATACGATTATTTTCAAAGTATAACAGGTGTTATTATAAGAATGTATCAAATTTGTTCATACTCTCTCTTATTTGTATAAATTGCAACTTTTATGTACAATTTTCTCCTTATGTGATACCTTAAGACTTTATACTATTTATAAATGTAGAATATTATTTTGTAGAATATTGACTTTATTCAAGTAAATTTGTGCTTTTAATCAAATCTCCTACACAATGAAGTTTTAATATTTAAATAAGTTTACGGCACTTAAGCAGTCTTTAAGGATAATTAGCATTATGTCTCTTCATTTTCTTTAATTTTATAATGGAACAATATGTATGGGTAACGAACTTGTACATATTCCAATATTATTTATATATACATATGTATATATATATATAAAATTAGTGGCATTGCATGATTTTTAAGAAGAAAATACTATAAGTTAATAATCTATTTTTGATACAAACTATTATCTTTTAATGCTTTGTTTGGAATAATGTATGAAGCACTTAAAGACTAATATGATATCACTATGTAAAAATAGGAATGCATGGATAACTATCATGCAGAATTTTTCTATAAGATTAAATTAATTGCTTTCAGTTAAGACTTACAGCCAAATAATTTTTCTTTAACATTTACATGACTACGTTTAATTAAAAATATAAATTTTATAAATTGGAATGAAATTTAACAGTCTATGAAATATCAGTGATTAAATTCTTATAATTATAAGATACTTGATCAATTTGTTATATTAAAAATGATGCACATACTTTCTAGATATAATATATACCTTAACTATAAGATTCCAACTTTTTCCGTTTCATGTACTTCATAAATTTTACAGAATAAATAATTATTTTATAAAAATATTGGATTCTTCAAGTATCATATCAAAATTTTATCATTCCCAAAATATGTTCCTAACATATATTTCAGATCTTTCTCTTTTTTTAGTAATATGTAGAAAATTCGAGATGAGCATACATTTCTTAAATGCAATATAGATATTTAATAATATTTAGGAATTAATCATTCGATTGGCAGCCTGAATTATTGGAATTCTATCAAAGCTCAATAATTCGATGGGAAAAGAATTCCATATAATTGACATTCTTTTCGTAACCATGTTAAATCGTGAAATGAATATAAAATGTTTGCTCAACGCGAGAAGAATTCTGGCTGTTAAAGTATTACACACTCGCAACACTGCTGCGTGAAATATATACAATCTACAACGCAGGAGTCGTTTTCGGGTTGAGTGACTGGTTTTGTCGCCTCCGAGTCCATTCCATTCCTCTCAATTTTCGGCTGTGGCTCGGGAACGGGCAATACGGTCTGCGTGATCGGTACTGCATTCTCAATCATCTCCGTATCGATGCCGGCATTCGATAATTTACTCGTTACCGGAGTAGTAGGTGTGGTCGGTGTGATCTTACCAGGACGCGCTTCATCTGGTACATCGTAATCTACCAAAGGTATAGAAGTCTGCAGAGGTGGGGGTGAATCATTGGACATGATGACACTGAAACAAAACTTTCTTTAGATATTTTTTTTTCAATCTCTACTTTAATCTAAATGTTTCATTTTAACTCAGAAATGACACTGATTTTACGTCTACAACAGATATATTTTGGTCATTTAGAGGTGTACATTTAAAATATGTAAACAATTTTGCAAAGATCATAAAAGACCTCAGTGTGCCATTCCAGGGTTAATTCTACTTAAAATCAAACATTTTTCGATGTTTCAAAGAAAAAATGTTTCAAATGGAAAAGTATAAAATTATTTTGCTTATATCTTCATTTTAATAAAATGATTACGATGTAAGAGAATATGGTATAAATTTTAATTTTGATCAAGCTCGTTTTAGTTTGAGAAACGACGCTTCCTTAACGTATGAGGCATGAAGACCTAGGACTGATACTCGTGAAAAGTTCTATAGGAAAACTTAAAAGGTGTATACATTAAAGATTTCTGTAAATTAAATTCAAGTTATACATCGCCCCATTGATGTGGTCAACTGGTGCTCTGTTATTCAGGCTCGTCACGCAGTTGACCCTGGTCTCTTTACTATTCAACTCAAGTTAGTCTTACTCGTGCTTATCGCAATGCACCTAAAAAATCATTATTTAATTCGAAGTACACTGAATACTTGTTTTCTTGAATGAATTGCATCACGATTACTACGTATCTTGCGATTTATTGCGTGACAATAGAATTACTACTACATAGATCTTTACGTATTACTACTACTATACAATCAGCAATTATACAATCAATAGAGAGAAACTCTAGTTTGGGAAATAACCAAAATAAATAATTAAATATTCGGTACAAAAGTATGTAATAATGATGATAATATGGATGAATACACTAAAGGCGTTCTTTCATTTACGTTACAAAGGGTTTCTGTCTTTTTCTCTCCCCCTCTCTTCTCTTTAAGTACTGCATAGAAAGTGTAAAGAAGAGGACACATACCACCTAGCTTTCAAACACGGTTGCATTCTATTCTTTTCTTCAGACGTCAGAGTGGAATAAAAAGATATTTGCTTGGCCATTTTGTGGATATCTCAGATTTCAACTGATTAGAATCATGCCATCTCACGTAAAAATTTGCTGCCTCGAGATTTGTCTTTCGAATCGTTTATCCTTTTCCATCAACGCTGCGAATAGAGCGTCACACCTCTCCTCCTGTTTTATTCCAAGTTCACACATCACTGATCACAGTTTGCGTTATCGATTTTTCGTATATATCAATCGAGCAAAACGACGAAATTTAAATTTTCCTCCTTTTGGCGTTTAAACATGCAGTATTACGGTGGAGAAAACAAATTAGTATGAAAACATATTAAATTTATTGTCCTATATCGAAAATATTTATGAGATTTTGGATTTAACCTCAAAATAGTATCATTGGATTATAGTTGACCATAGCAATTTATAATAGATTACAAAAATTAAATAATCCAACCCTAAATTGTTATAGTCCTCAATGGTCCAACGACAATAGTTAAGAAATATTAATAAATTATATCTTACTTTTATTATTACTATAAATTAAAAAATAGAAGAAAATTATTGTTAAGAGAATAAAAGTAAATAAATTCCTTGATTCTGCTGCAAATAAATTCCTGCAGCTAATCAAGACTAATTATATGACAGTAGCTTTTATTGATTAACTACATGCATTGTCCATTGAAATATATTTGCTTAAAATAAAACGGCTGAGCTCCGGTTTATGCATTCACGTTTATGTGAAACACGGTGGCTTTCACATGCAAAGTATGAAATTGGAAATTTTATAATCGAAATTGTTGAACTATTCGACAATAAATTTTCATTTACTATTAAAATTTCATTGAACAAAAAAATAAAAAATCACGTCCATATACGATAACATTACACACCTGATTTGCAAAATATAACATTTACTCGCGTTTGAAGGTTTACAAGAACAAAGTTCAAAGTTACAAAGAACATTTTCACAAGAAAAAAGCAGGCATAAAAAGACGTTACATCACGAAAAAAACTGATTGTAATGAATAAATAACAGAAATAGCATGTTTTATTAGCATGTTCAAGACAGACAATCTTACTTCACTTTATAAATTATGTATGTATATATTACTTTTTGAGTCATATAGAAATAATCGATAAAAAGATCGACAGAAAATCGCCGTATCATTTTAATTCTACTTACGATAATTCGATAACATCGATAGTTATCTCGATATTCGAATCACTATTGTTCGTTAAACGGAAAGAGAGTTCATTATAAATATAATTTCTGTATTACTGTATAAATTAATTAATCATTTTAATACATTATTTCATCAAACTCTAACAATAAAGCTGAAGAGTAAGGAATAAGGAAAAGGCAAAATTTAATTAAAACCACTTCATTTATGTAAGTGACAAAAATAACTAGGGAAAACAACTATTTTTCAATCCTACACAATTGAATTGTTAGAATATTTAAAAGAACACCAAATAATGTACATAGCAAACTGTGAACCTTTTTCCTCTTTCTCCTTATGTCATTAATAGCCTGTGCAATGGTGATGTAACCATAACAATCAAAGAAGAAATCTATCTTATCTTTATAAAAAATCCAGCATCATAAAAACCACAAAACTTCACATTTATGTCAAAATTCGTCTATACATCCACCAGTCACTAGCGCAAACATTGTTTAATAATTGCATTTACTATTTGCATTAGTACAGTTACTAAAATTTCATTAATATATATTTAGAAAATTATTTGTTGCAAATAAGAAAGATTTTTTTATAGAAATATCCTGTATGCCGCGTAATACGAAGAGCTCCTGCTACGATCGAGAATCCACGTTGAACTATTTGATCTTACTTCTAATGCTCTCCCATCCCGCGTGTATAACAGTAGTGTCTCGTTAAGTGGATAGAATTTTGCTTCGTTAGGTGGCCATTTCTATTCCTACCACTTCTTGAGATATCTGGTGTTACGTCTGTCATATGTGAGTACAATAAACAAATGTGTCAGGTGTCGGTATGTCAGTGTCATTCACTGAAGAAGAGAGATACTCGATATTTGCTAGAAACATACATCCCTCGATAACTAGCTAGTTAGCTTTAGCGAAACACTATTGTGTATATACAGTCAGGTATAAAAGTCTACATTCCATTTTGTATATGTATCCCATTTATTAAAAGAAATTAAAAACGTACCTTTTTTACAGAGTTTACATCTACATATGATACAAAATGACATAGAATTTATTCGATATTATAATTTTCGTTAATTTGTAAATAAAACTCAATTAATCCAAAGAATTGCTGAAGGTGAAATCTATGTTATAATATTCAAAATTTAAGGAATGTAGGAGGACTTTCGTGACTGACTGTACTTTTCACGTGGGCCACAGGGACGTATCCTCCAACGAAAACCACCCCTACTTTTTAATCTAAGATCGGAAGAATGGTTCAGGTATAAAAACTCGAGAGGAACTTTCAGAACATCGTCACAGAATATATGACTGCTCTCTGATAATAAATTATTATAAAATATACGAATTATTGAAAACAAATGCAATTGTAAGAAATTTGGTTACGATAACATTGGTTTGCGATATAAGAAATGTAATGATAAATACTTTATGGATATATTATGTTTGACGAAGTATTTCAAATGAAATCTTCTGATATGCGATACGACATAACAATATCTGTAAAGTAAAAGGATCTTATTGGGGACAACTTAAAAAGAATATTCATCGAATGAAAGTTTCATAAAACCGCAGGCGGGATTAGTATCACTTTTCAGAAATTACATAAGCGAAAAATCTATTATTAGAATTACGAATATAAGGAATAAACAAGTCTTACGAAATTATTCATATACAGGTTTCATCGCATAGTCACATTGAAACTAGTTATCTTTGTAATTTATGTTTACATACAAAATTACCGTAGTACTCCGTCAATAAAAAAGAATTATTTAAATCAAATTAAATCGATTTATATTTAGTATTATTATTATGCTCAAATATTCTCTAGTAGATTAAATACTTGTTATAATCCCTCAAATTTTCGTAATTGCAATTGGAAGTCACTTATCTCATTGCTAACATGAAGGGCAATTCACTTACTGGATTAGTTTTCTCTACAGTTAGCTACAAACGGATGCTAAAATCTCTAATTTTCAATTGAAATTATCTCAGAAACTATAGAATAAAACTAATCAAAATTATCAGTCTTAAAAGAATAAAATTTTTCGAGATGAATAGTATTATGTTCTTAAATTTTGCAAAAGAAAACATATAAGATAACGAGATCGTAATATCATATATAAATATTCTGTACAAATGTTTTTAATAAAATGGGACAATGTAAAGATATTACATATAAATATTCTGTATGAATTATTCTAATAAGTGAGAAAATATAAAAATACATGTAAATGTTCTGTACGCATTTTTCTAACTAAATATAGGGAAGTTTCAAGTAAAATCAATCGAACGGCGAACAAAGAAAGAAACGAGAACCAGAGAATCGAAATTGACCGGGAGGACGAGGGTGAGAAAAGAATGCTTAACCTCGAAATCTGGGAAATCGGCTTTTGCTGAACTTACTCGTAGGAGCCACGCTGTGGCAAAGGATTCTTAAAACGCATAACTTCGTGATCAGTAAGATAATTATTGAAACAAACTGGCTCGATTACGCCTGTTTACGTTCACAAATGACCGTACACGGAACCGAAATTATATAGCATCTCGATTTCAACGAGCGGCGAGCACGCAGACACACGAAAGACTGGCAAGAGACAAGCGAAGTATACACTAAAGGGGGAGCAGGTGAGGTAGAGACGAAGCTTGCCGGGTGAACGGCGCACAGTGGGGTATATATTTTGTAAAATCACGTTTAATTTAAATAAATTATTATTTTGATATAAAATAATTATAGAGGGCTAGTTTTTAATAAGAAATATAGTTTAACAATCGACCTTGCTAATTTTTGTTAGAAAACTATTTTTGCAGTTCTCCAAAGCTAACATTTCCATTTTCTTTTATTCTGGAAATCATACAGGCGTCATATAGTTTAAATTGTAACTTTACATAAAATATTTTATAGCTAAACGCTTAACAAAATGATTTTAAGATTCTGCAACTCTTTTTTTACTGATATTTCACTCTACAATTCCTGTATCAATTTAATTTCAGATGACGCTAGTGGTAAACGAAAAAAAGACGCAAGCAGTTATGGTAAAAAATAGCTGATACAAAAGTAAAAAGCTCGAATAAATATGACACAAACGTACTTCTCAAGATTCATAATCAAAACTTGGCAGTATCATCTAAAAGTTCTCGAGAGTCATTTCAAACTTATGTCATTTCGTAGAAACTGTTGACTTCAAAGTATTGCATTACTTCAAAAAGTCGTTAATTTGTGATTTTGCAAAAAATGTCAATGAAGCAGAATTAGAAAAGTCGATCGCTAACAAGTCACGCAATAATAGCAAACGCGCGGTTAGCAAAACTTTTAATTCTCTCGAACTTTCTTCTCGAACGTGACATAGATCTTTTATAATTTGTCCATAATTGCTAAAAAAATTATCTGGTTTTATTTTCATTTATCTATTCCATTAATATACAACTAAGAAAGATTTATTAGTGATGTTAATCTATTATGATCGAAGCACTAGAGACGAGTATCGTCTAATTATTATGTAATAGGAACATAATAGTTTTATTAAACAAGGTTGTTTACAACGCGGTATACTACTAATGAGATGCGCGCACAGTAGACTTTTGAATCTATCACTTATCTATCATCTATCTATCACAATATACATAATTTCTTTGTTTGTTTGTTTTTTTAATAAATATACATTTTTCATTTCTTTTTACACATTACACGACAGTATAGATTTTCTTTTAGATAATATACTGGTATAATTTAATGATTGAAGATATTTGATTTATGTAGATACAATTTAAAATACAAACGATTGGATACATATTGGTCGAGACCAATGCACCCTTCTTCTTGTTACTATATCCCATTGCTTAATATATTCAAAGGACCGGATGTATTTTTACCATGGCCAACCTTTTCTCTCAGTGTGTGGTTATGAAGTTCCTTTTAACGGTCTATGAAACTTATTAAACAAATATTAAAAGTACTGGAGATAATTATTTAATAAACACAGTAAAAAATAACCTAATCATTTTCTTTTTTTCTTTCTACAACGCATTAATTGTACATAAATTTAAAGTATTCAACGTGTGAATAGTATTTGTGGATTTTTATAAAAGTCAATTTCATCACACTTGTTTGCAAATGTATTGTTCTGCATAAAATATCATTAACCTTTTTAAATCGGTACACATTGAGATTTCGCCGAAGCATATTCTCTTCAGTTTGATTATTCCATCTTTTAATGTACATATAAGCAAGGCAACATAAAACCGGTTTTAAAGCAAGATGGGCACAGAAGAAAAAATGAAACCTTTTGTGTCAATAGCTTTCGAAAAAATTTACTAGACATATTATTAGATAAAACTTAGATAAAATTTCGATCTTGTACAACATGAGTACATACGAATAAATGGTATAATTATTAAATATATCATATGATTAAGAAATTTTCAATCAATTTTTTCTGAAAGTACACTTTTTTAATATACATTGCAAGATGAACATAAAATGTTTATGATTAAATATATTAGTTTTAATCTTTTTTTTCTTTATTAAGTTTGCATCTCTATTAGTAGATTATTCTGCAGTGTTCAGTCTATACATATATCTGTATATGCACAAAATCTAGTTTTTCTTTGTTTTCATAAAAGATAGAAATTATAGAGACGAAAACGAATGTTTATTTTTGAAAGTAGTTTTAACACGTATTACTGGTGCATAAATTGCTCTACATGCTTATTCCGCTTACCTTCAAAGATAACAGATTAAATTACTCCTTTACCTTCGTGGAAGTTACTGGACACCACAAAGAGTCTGACACGAAAAATTAAGATTTGATGAAATGGACAGAAGGTCAAACACAAACATTCCATACAAACATTTTCATAGTTATTATCCATATTAATTACTACAACTATATGACATTAATAAATTATGATTACACTAAAGCAGATATGCAAATCATTCTAAATATACACATGAACATAAAAACTCCTCATTTTCCTATGTTGCTCGATTCGTAACACTCGCACGACCGCCGATCAATCGAATTTGATTAAAAATTCACTAGACACTGAATGTTTATGCAAATTCTCTAAAATATTATACAGGTGCCATGCTTTGAATAATTTAAATTTGGAACATTATACTGGACATTGAACATTAATATTGAACATTATATTGAACATCTTTTTATTTCATATGCATTCTGTGCATTTTGCAAGTTTAAATTTTCCCTAGGCCCAAGCACATCCGCAGTCTATTGATCATATCCCATTAATATTTTCAAAATACGTTAGTCATACGTTAATATCTAATATAGATTAATATGTACAATTACATATTTATATATTAGCTTTGATCTTAGTTTTATATACAAGTGCCAGAAAGAATTCTTAGATTTATTTCTTATAACTAATCAATTAGAATCCAAAAATTATTCCAAGAATTAATCCAAAAACTAAGAAATATCTGTCAGACATATCTCTGAATCCAACAGTAGTATGAACAATAAAAAGATATAAATAAGTATTTATAAACAGTATCTTTTGATAAAAATTCAAAATATTTAAAATTATTTAAAATATTCAAAATTATTGTATAAGATAATTACGTAAATATTCTAATATACAACGTGTGGGTATACAGAGACAGCAGTAACATGAACGGCTGTCCACGTTACTATTTCAATGAAGGTGATACGAATGTTAATGACATGATAAAGTTATAATACCACAAGGCAAAATTAAAAACTGACATACTATTCCCTTAATCACTTTTTTGTAACAATAAAATGTTTACCTGTCAGATGTGCAAGGAATTTCTTCCGCGTAAACATCAGCACGCGTGGTTATCGTCCCGTTTCTCATCGTACTCTAGTTGTCGCATGACAGAAAAAGGAAGTCGATGTTGATCTTGCAAGTCAGTTGTCGTTGACGCCTCAATGATTCCTCATTGCATTCGTTTCATGAAATCATCTCTTTGCTTTGGCTTATTGGATCATGCATAGATATTCGGTTCTGATTACGTGTTCGATATTCAAGGCTCTCGCATGCATTCATTATCACTTTCCCGTCTTACAATTTTTCAATTGTCACAACATTTTCATATATTTCTTTTTTCACTTCAGTTATGTTTCATCGTAATGTATTTTGATTCAAACATCAAGTCACGTACAAAGATGCTAATTTATAAATTGTACTTAATTATCGTTATTACATTTAATTATATAACATAGATCGTTCTAAAAATGTGGAAGATATATTTTAAAATTAAAAAAAAAAAGATAAAAGAATCTTATCGTTATGAAAGCTATAATTCAAAGTTATTTCACTGTTGTATTCTAAAATATTAATGCACAATGACAATGCACGAAGCGAACCCAACCCCACCTATCACTTCGATGGCTCGAAACCGACTAATGCCCAATGGCAAATGTTCTATCCTGTAGTCTTATAGAAGGACCACCATAATCAGTTTAAGAGAGTAGAAACTTGATAGGTTATTTTGTATCACGCAAGAAATAATTCAGACATTAACCAATAATATTCGCTTTTACCTTGCGAAACAAAACTTTGAAAGAAAAGCTAAATAATAATATAAAAGAGGAGAATGAAATCTTGTAAAGTGAAAATAGAAATCCAAATATAGAAAATATACTGAATAAAAATGAGGATCCTTTCGCTAATAACAATTTTTATGCATAGATATTTTTTAATTCTAAAAGTAGTGATTTTACTACACAATTTTCAACGATAAATTTAAGAATGATAATATTTATGTTTTTGCGACAATATTAGTAAATTAGTGGAGTCTTTTTAGTATTCAAATTTTACCCTTTAAAGGGTAAAAGTAAAAATACTAGAATCATTAAAATGAAGATTTTATCGATTGCTGCGCATGCGTAAGAAGCATTACAGTATCGTTACTTCTTGTGATTACGTTGTTTGTGGCTAAAGAACCGCTTTCATTTACTTTACGTCTTTTGATTAGAGTCAAATTTTACAACTTGCTGACATCTTGTGTTTTTTGTATTTAGACAATTATTATTGTTAGTAGAGCTTCGTAGTAAAAAAGAAGAAGGAAACTAAGAAAAAGTTAATCATGGGCCGCTATAGGAGGTAAAGTATACATGCATGTAGATATGTGGAAATATATGTTATCAATATGCTCAATGTTCAGCATTAATAATCGCATATTCGAAATGAATGCACTTGAACTGTAACTGTTTATGCATTAAAGTAGAATAGAATTACATTCAAAATAAGAAGTAGGAAGCAAAAAATAACTATTAAAAAATCCTATGACATTTATGATATTTTTGCGACAATTATAACCTTCTACGTACTTTCAGGGTAAGCTTGGAAGAAATTTGAATTTCTAAGATGCATCGTAAAATTAAGATTTTCTGTCCTGGATTTTATATATTTCAAAAGCAGTATATAGCTTACAAGATAATTAAAAAATAATACAAATATTTTTATTTTTATTTTTATAAATCGAAATAAGTTTTTTGCTTGAAAAATGAATTTTATAACATAGAAATAGTAAGATTTATACTTGAGCATTAATAATACTTGTGTATTTCATTTTTTAGTCGTAGTCGTGACAGAGATAGGAGACGTAGATCTCGCAGTAGATCTCGTAGCAGATCACCAAGAGATAGAAGAAATTGGGGCAGTAGTGGAGGTAGAGATCGGGGTGGTGGCAGAAACAGCCGTGGTCAACCTGGAGCAAATTTAAGAAAACCTAGATGGGATTTAAGTCGATTGGAACCTTTCAAAAAAGATTTTTATGTACCACATGAGGCAGTTCAAAATCGTGATTTACGTATAGTTGAACAGTACAGAAGCGAAAAAGAAATCACTTTAAAGGGGAAAAATATACCTAATCCTGTATTCACATTTGAAGAAACAGGTTTTCCAGACTATGTTCTAAAGGAGATAAAGTAAGCATTTTTTTCAGGTAATAATTTTGTTCAAGACAAAAATGCTCCAAATGTATTAGTAGCTATGAAGTGCAAATATTTTACAATGGTGATATTAGAATTTGTTTCTTAAGTTTAGAACAAGTATCCAGTATGTGATGATATGTTGTACATTGTCAAGAATACTATCAGAACTTAAAACTTGCTTATTCTGGAAACTTTACTTTCATCAAATCAAGTAAGAATGGAGCTGAAATTGTTAGGACTTTAAGATAATAAGAAAAAAATACTAAAGAACTAAAATTAGTTAAAACGATTAAAATAGCTACTGAAAATTTTGAATTAAGATATCACGTGTTACAGAATGTGAGCCATTGATATAACAGATTATAACAGAGATGTTGTTATTTATAATTTTCAGGCGACAAGGTTTTACTGAACCCACATCAATACAAGCACAGGGATGGCCAATTGCTTTAAGTGGAAGAGACATGGTAGGAATTGCATCAACAGGTTCTGGGAAAACATTATCTTATATACTCCCTGCAATTGTTCACATTAATAGTCAACCTAAGTTAGGACGAAAGGATGGACCTATTGCTTTAGTGCTAGCTCCAACGAGAGAACTTGCACAACAAATTCAGCAAGTTGCTGATGATTTTGGTCATTCCTCTGGTATTAGAAACACTTGTCTATATGGTGGAGCACCGAAAGGTGCACAGGCCAGAGATTTAGATGGTGGGGTAGAGATTGTCATAGCTACACCTGGTAGATTATTAGACTTTCTTGAATCAGGGCGTACAAATTTAAAAAGGTGTACCTATTTAGTATTAGATGAAGCAGATAGAATGTTAGATATGGGATTTGAACCTCAAATTAGAAAGATCATAGAACAAATTAGGCCAGATAGACAGACATTAATGTGGTCAGCTACATGGCCCAAGGAAGTAAAAAATTTAGCTGAAGATTTTTTAAAAGATTATGCTCAAATTAATGTTGGATCCCTACAGTTAGCTGCAAATCATAATATATTACAAATTATTGATGTATGTCAAGACTACGAAAAAGAAAATAAGTAAGAAATTAAACATATCTATAAAGCTGTTGGAAAGCTCAATGAGATTTTACTATTAATTTTATTTTCAATTATAGATTAAGCACACTTTTAAAAGAAATAATGGCAGAAAGTGAGAACAAAACTATAGTATTTATTGAGACAAAACGCAGAGTGGATGAAATAACGAGAAAAATGAAGAGAGATGGGTGGCCAGCTGTTTGTATACATGGTGACAAGACACAGCAAGAAAGGGATTGGGTTTTACAAGGTGAACATTGTTAATTGGATACTTACAATGTTTTGAAGTATAGTTGAAACTAAATTTTATGTTTAATTTTTAGATTTTAGATCAGGGAAAGCGCCAATTCTTGTCGCAACAGATGTTGCTGCTCGTGGTCTTGGTAAGTAAACAATTGTTATTATAATATAATAAAATATCAAGTGTCATTGATCATTTTCCTTTGACACGGAGAATGAATTGCTCTAAATCACATTTCTACCAGTGAGCTTAATAATTACTGCAGTATATGAGATATCTTGTTCTGACGTGATATTAAAAATATAATTACTGAACGGAGAATATTATAAACTTGTTAACTGGAATTAAGAAAATTATCCTAAATAAAATGAGGATGTACTTTTTATCATTTTTCATTTTTTTGATATTAATACAGATAACTTTTCATATAATCAGAACAAGGTTTCGTTGATCTTTTGAACCACTTTATGACTGAAAAGAAAATAATTATAAATTTTTTCATTAAAGTATTGATAAGTAAAAGTTAATGAAAATTGTAGGAATTTTTCAAAATTTTAGATATTAAAAAATTTTATTCTTTGAAAATAAATTAAAATTATAGATAATAGATAAGTAGTGTTTTAAATGCATAACGTGGTTCATTCAGCATTTCTAATATTTGTGTTTATTTTGCTTCCTCACTTTTTGCTAAAGGTAATAATTTTTAAATAATACATGAGAGAAAGGTAGTAAAAACAAGTTGCAATTGATTTATAAAGGCAAGCTCTTGATTTATAAAGGTACAGAAGCAATTGATCTAGTTAAAGAGAAAGCAAATGAATTCTAAAATCAGAAACAAGTACTTGTACAGTTCATAGTGGAGATGTAAGGCGTTACTTTCTTAAAGAATTGAATAACTTCATAAAGTGCTGATGCACCATTTTATATTACTATATTTGTAACGTAATTATAACTTGAACTTAAGGTCAATCTAATAAAAATGTTCTATGCTTGCCGTAAGTCACAGATGATCAAATAGAAGTTTAGAGATATTCTTTCCCATAAAATCGCCTTCATTGAGATTATCAGAATTCTGTTAATAATAGTTGATAAAAAGAGATAAGACAAAAAATTCAAAAATAAAATGAAATACTGTAATACAAAATTCATATTGAACACAGGAAGATAATAAGATAAACATGTACCTAACGCGGTTGGATCTTTGTTTGTATTGCAGAGGCACATTGCGCGCAGACCTACGCCGGGTAATGCAAAGCAAATTGGGGGTGCCCGCCGCCTGTTTGTTCGGTGGTGCACTAGTTTGCATTGTCTGCGCTGGCTGCGACGCGTGCCTCTATACGTCAATTCCGTGAAAGGCCAGTCCGGGCCAAATCGGGGTCTACTTTACCTCCTACATACTGGATATCAGTTCTACGCTACGCTGTACGCCATCTGGGCTGGCCAAGTCGTTGTTGCCAGAATAGAATCCCCTGCGCTGGCCGCTCAAGCTAATCAGACCCAACAACGGTCCAATGAGGCGGTGGCATGGTAGCTGATGCCAGAGCCTCTAAGTGTGCCCTGTAGCAACAGAATGGCGGAGGCTGTAGCTGGAGCGAGCGCAAACAGCCAGGCCCTGCCCGTACGTTGCTAGCGACACTCACCCATTGCCTAATTTTAGTATAACAGTAATCTTAAATTAATTGCTATATATATATAGCTGTATAAGCCACCCAGAAAAAAGGTAATTTGACTGTATTAACATTCCCATTCAATGAAATCTCAGATAATTTTTTATTAAAGAGAAACTTCGCTCGATATCTAAATGTTGTGTGATTGTTTATTTGGAAGATATAATTGCCTAATTGTGTAGCTCAATTAAAAATTGTAATTGTATTTGAATTATGTGTATATCTGAAAATTTATCAAAAAAATTCCATTAAGTGTCTTCTAAATTAAGAATTGCCCAACATTTCATTTAATCAAAAATATCTTAGATTTCCTCAAAAAGATGTAGTACAGTTCAAATGCATTTATCTGGGGGTCTCAATATGTACACTTTTTGCATATACATATGTAACAAAATGTTTTGTAAAATCTGACATACTGAAATGTATGAGAAGTTCTTGAATAAAAAACAAGATAATTCTTGATATCTTCTTGTGATCATCATTTACCAACTTTATATAATACAATAAAATTCTCAAAGATTATTTTATACATAAAATTATCTCCTATATATACATTATGTGAGAATTCAAAAAGTTGTTGATTAATGGTCACACAATACTGCCAGGAACTACCTTGTTTTTTTTCAGTTCAAGAATTTTGAATATTTTATAAAACATTCTATATGTGTATGTATATATATTTATGTATATTTCTATATACATACACACATGTATCACTTTTATATCCATTTGAATTTACATTTCCTTTATCTTCCTGAATCCTTCATGATAACTATATCATTACATATTCACATTATACTAACTATCATATCAAATAAGGTTCTATGTATATCAATTCTGGTTTCTTTTTATTTAAATATTCATATTGTTTTTCAATTATGTATACAAATTAAGAATATTTGTATGTATTTCAAATTAAATATATCTTTATGAAATTGAAATATTACTTTTTTAATAGAAATGTATATTAAAATAAATATTATTTTTGTTAGAGAAGGGAACCAGAATTGTTTTCGCGCGGAAATTTATTTCAGCACTTTATACTTTAGTTAAAACGCTCTCTAAAGACATAGTATTCTTTTTTGTTCCTTTGATCTTTATTTCATTTTATTATTTGAACGAAGTTAAGAACAAAAGCAAATATTTGTTCTTAAGAAATCTTGAAATGATACGTTTTACAAGATTTTTTATATGCGTGTGTTTCCTTTTCTTTATATATGTACATATTAAAACTTGCTTACAATACATATAGTCAGATAAATTTATAAGACACTCTTAGTTGAGGTGACATAGGAGAATGACTGTAGTACTACCTTTTGGAGAGCGTATTTTAATCTAAATATTACTTTAAAATAAGTGATTGAGATATTTAATACGATATTTTATATACGTCTTGCCATACTACTATCTTAACTGACGTCTGTCTGGGAGGCGGATGCTTTTGGTGATTAACAGCTAATACATAATGCTTTATTTCAGACGTTGAAGACGTCAAGTTTGTCATCAATTTTGACTATCCCTCCTGTTCGGAAGATTACGTTCATCGAATCGGTCGAACAGGTCGTCGACAGAAAACTGGTACAGCATATACCTTTTTTACACCTAATAATTCGAATAAGGCTAACGACCTAATCCAGGTATTAAAAGAAGCGAACCAAGTTATCAATCCAAAATTACTTGAACTTGCCGATAGTAAGAGTGGTGGATATGGCAGGCATAGAGGTACTCTTATATATCTTTTACCTATTAAAATAATCTCTTCTAACTATCATTTACACTAACTTTTTGTACTTCAAAAATCTCCTATTACCTTGAATATGATGAAATACTTAATTTTTTTCACTTAATATTTCCAGTTTCTTAGTATATTTGTAGTAGTTTCTACGTATTCAGAAAATATTAATTAATTGAGTGGATATTTTTAGGCGGAAGAAATAGATGGCGGTCTCGAGGTGGCCGAAACGGAAAAGATCGTAGTTATTCAAGAAGTAGAAGTCGAAGTCACAGTAGGGAACACAACGGTCGTGGTAATCGTCGTAGTTACAGTCGGAGTTATTCTCGAAGTCGTAGCCCTGTTAGCAATCGTACAGGTAAGTAACGGTATGTTCACACCATGCTAAAGCATTTAATTATACTTCAGTGATATCTGTGAAACATTTTCTCCATTTTATATTGTGTAAAATGACTTGTACGTTTACAGAAGTTATTGGTAAGAGCTACTGGAGTAGCGAGAGATGATCTTCCACGGGCAGTTAAAGACAAAATCAATTGCGTATAATTAATGTTTTTTTACGTCTCTTTTGAAGTACCCACTTGATACATGTCATATAAACCGTAATATTGGTGTTCCACTAACGTAAACATCTAACTTTTTACGGATAATGCTTGTGCATTACAATAGATTATTTTAGAAATATAAGATAAGTGTTTTCAACGAACGAAATAATAAAATAATAAAATGATGCGATTAATTGAACACATTATAAAATATGTTGATTTTAAAAAGCTTCGTGATAAACCATCCAATCTATTGAAGTCAAAAGAACTCTCGAGTAAGGTTATCGTTTCAAAATGCAAATATCGATGTCGATCTTTGTTTATGTTCTAAATTTCAACTGTAATAAATAAACATAGACTAAGAATGTGAAGTTATATCCACATACGTATTGTATTACGTACATATTTTATAATGATCGTTGCAATATTCGACAACATTAGTTAAATTAAGTAAGCGACAATGTGAGTTTAGCTAAATGAAAGATTCTATAAAGCTAATAGCTGGATGATTAATTGTAGATGCATCTAATGTTTATCATCAATTAATTTGTAACCCGTACTCGTGCATTTAAAACTGATGAAATAATGTACAGTATTTAATAAAAATGTAATAAACACATTTTATTAACTATTTGAAAATTTATTTGTTAACTTTCTCTCATTCTTCCCTACTCTTCAAAAGGAAAGATATAAAAATGAACAAAATATTGTATTAGATTAGTTCTTTGAATATTACAAATTCCTGTCTAAAAGGAAATCCTAAATATTTCATTTCAATCATCGCCAAACAAATGTCTATTGAAGGATCTCTTCATCATTCCGACTGTGAACTGATTGGATCCTATATGGGTGAAGCTTATCTATAACACCATTATATTGGCTAGCACCCCACATTTCTTATATCATCAAACAGAAAGTCAAAAAAAGTTGCCTTCGCCAAGCAATCTTCATTCAAATATTGACATAAAACCGCACGATATTAAAACAGAAGTCATTTATCAATTTATTACCACGGAAAGAATATACACGGTATTCTGATATTCCTCGTAACTCAAGCACACGTGTCTTTTTTTCGTTACAGATTTTAATGTTTATAAATCCTACGATAAACAACAACCAGACGTAGAAATATGAAAATATATGCAATAATATACTTTAGACGACCAATAGAGGAAGAAACAAGCTGCAATCCCGAGTGAAAAGCAGCAAAGATTTATGAATGAACTGTAATACAGGTGGATGGGTCGATAGAGCGGCCCCCCGCAAGATCGCACGGCAAGGGCGTAGTAATCGATAGAGTGAGGGTGAAAAGGGATAGAAGCCGGTTCGAAGCAGACGAAGAGCAGCGGAGGCCGTGGAGGGCAGAGTCCATTCAGTAGAAGCAGCAAGGCTGCTATTGATTGCGTGGGTAGTTAGAGGAGAGATGAGTTACCCCCACTTTCGGTCATTCAGCAGCCGCACTGCTGTGACACGGGGTTAGCAGAGGGGAAGGGCCTTGAAAGATCGAGGGGAAAGGTAGAGTGAAGAAGAGGGAACGGTAGCCCGATTACTGGAATGCCGTGGGTGGCTAACAAGAGAGGGGGTTTCACCCCTGTCTTCGATTATACGCACGAATGTAGGCACAACCACTTTGCCCTAAAATTGACATTTACCCCTGTGCTTTTCCAAAAATTCATGCTTTACACGTTTTACGTAAGCTCGTGTCTTTCTGCCACCTCCTTCTCGTAATCGTTATTTCGAAAGATTGATGAATCACGCTAACAACATAAGTACCTACAAAGTTTGAAATTTACTGCTCTGAAAGAAATCGCGGAAATTTCGAAGTTTAATTGTGCCAGCCAAGAAGCCTGTTAATTTGACGTTCGATACCTGTATCAGAGAGTACTGTTGACGTCGTTAGAAGACTAAAAAGGCATTGTTTTGCGTTGATTATTCCATCCCGATAAGACTAGCTCTTCTGGGACAATAATGGTTCTTCATCGAGATATGAAGAAATGAGCGGTGTCGGTGGAGAAATATCGCTAAGTTTCTTTGTCTTCTAGCTTCATTCAATTCTAGATCTTGTTATGTCGTGTAATGAAAAATATATCTATGTGAAAGATAGCGAGGTGTTCATTTCAGTGGAATAGGTATGCATGTTATATGTATACGCATACCTAGTACTGAAGCATTAAGGAGTTTTATCGTACACTAGTCAGCCACGAAGGTCTCCAAGCCTAAAATCATTTTAATTAGTTTCACAAATCTTATAAATAATATTTTTGATCTTAATTAAAATATCTCTGTTTTACATAAATTTAGATATATTTATGAATTTATTGATAAAATCAGAATTTCAAAAGTGAAAAAATTATAAATGAAAGAAATAGAAAAATGAGATATTGATCTTTCATTTAGTTTATCCGAAAGAACATTGGAAAGAGTTCAATGTTAATTTTTTTGTAAATCCGATAGTTCAGTGACGCAACTACTTCTCATTTAGATTGAGGGTACGGGCTACAACGATTTTAAGTCCCAGGGAGAAACTTGTTGCGCAGGCGGACCGGAACTTAGCGTAAGCTTATTCGTGATCTGCCACCCTAGCCGTACGACATCATAACCCTCAGGTCTGGAATACTTACTGGCTCTAACAGAAACATAAGAAATTCAAAGACAATATATATAATGTACCGAAATTAATTTTACCTAGTTGTGATATTGAACAATATAATATTCATGGTATTCAATGAATCATGGAGTGAAAGAAAAAAGAATGAAGTCAAGAAGATACTATACAAAAGTAATCTCCAAAAAACAAAAAAATGGTATAGCTCTTCTATAACCATTAGCATAAATACAGTTCATTTTATATTATTAATCTTATTATGTTCAACAAATATAATGTCAAAAGATTAACTTCAAGAAATTGTAGTCTATAGGAAGGAGGATAAAATTATGCATATCTAAAATAGAGAAATATAGGAGATACTAAGGGAATTCTTAGAAAGGAACTTTTAGAAACAGCCAAACGTCCTGACGAAAAGCTCCTTTTGGAGTATGAAGAAGAGAATAGAGAGAAGAAGGAAGAGAGAAAAGAGAGAGGGGGCTCGACAGAGCCCACGTAGAGGGGGTTGAAACGAACGAAGGGGTGTGCTGTGGAAGAGGGGGCAGCAAAGGAAGGCGAATAGTTGCCTCGATGATACCACCTCTCTCAGTTGTTCCTCGGTTTCCGGACTGCGTGGACTAGCAGGTTAGTGAATCCGACTCTCGTTCATTCACCAGTTTCTCTTCGTTCCACTCTTGACCTCCTTCCTTCCTTGGCACTCTCTCTCTCTTTCTCTCTCTCTCTCTCTCTCTTCCTCTCCCTCCCTCACCCTCGTTTTCCACCCCGTGTGTCCGCTGGTTCCATTCATGCGACTCGTTCTTTGCTCGCTCTCTCGTTCGCTGCTCTCCTTGATTTATCGAAGTTGCCAGTGAAAAACGTTCTTCCTTCGTAGCTCAGCTACTCGACCACCGATATCCTGTCAACGTGTATTAACGATCAATGTTACAGGTATATTTTCACAGTCTTCTTTCTTCATTTTTCACTTGATTTTTTACTGAGAACAAATTATATTTTAAGGGATGAAAAAACAGCTTCTATCGAATTTTCAATAAGCAGTAGGTGAAACTTATTACTTTACACGTATTTTCCTCTTTAATTAGGCACTTTGTAAATTCATTGGCTTCTGGTTTATTTTAAGTTTCTCTGAAGCAAAGAGTTTTTGCCAGAGTGGAATTAGATTTTTCGGACTTTCCATGTTAATTGCAGAATGAGACGGAGGAGGTAATTTTTCATATTTTGCTCAGCCACGTTTGAAATATAATTTGTCATGGGAGAAACGATGAGCAGGGAGGATATATTCGAGAAACAGCTGTTAGAGTTGGTAACGAAAAGCAGCTACGCGATCAGTAATCCTTTTCCTGAGAAAAGAAAAAAATATGTACATAATATACTAATAGTTTCAATGAAAATATATTTTTTGTTACGTACGTACTTTTTAAAATTTGTGAGAAAAATATAGCCACGAAATATGTAAGAGGTAATCAGTTTCTATTTGTTTAAGTTAGTTCCTTTTTTAGTTTACTTTTCTTCCAGCTTTTTACCGTGTAGTTATTAATGTTTCACTTGAATGATTCAATTGTCATATCCTTTAGTTTGAGTTTTTCATAGCATTTATGATGTGTATACCGAAAATGTAAGAAAGAAAGAGCTGAGTGTGTGAAAAACGATCAAAACTGGTTAAAAATAACTCAAATTCTTCTTTTCCTCATATTAAGAATGGGTATTAAATCTAAATATTCTGTTGAATTTCTTCATCTAATCGAGGAGTCATTGTTCTAGATAGCAATTAATTTCATATATTTTTATATTTTATACAAATTATATCTTTATATATATTTTGTACCTCACAACCGAAGCCGAGAAACAGAATGCGAGAAGAAACAGCTATTCTGAATTATAGAATAATGTCGTTCAGATTGTTGCCACTATATATTAAATTGTACAACTGATTAAAGACACAGAGGTAAGATTTATGTTAAAGAAAGAGGGAGCAGCCATAATAATCAGATGACGTAAAGTACCCAATTCCATCAAGAAACAGTCACTGGCTTCATGAAGTAATGATTAATAATAGTAATAATAATAATAATAACAATAATAATAATAATAATAATAACAGCAATGTAAAGAACGAAATAAATTGACAATATATAATAAAAATAATAGTAAAGAATACCAGTGTATAACGAGTTATCCACTTCATAAAGAATTATAGAAAACCCCACGTAAATATGATAAAAAAAGATATACATATAGGTACATATATTTAATCTTTTGACTAATATTAATCTTGCATCTATGTATATTAAAATTAAATTTTACGGTTCTCAATAAATGTTTTAGTATTCATTGTGACTTTTTCCGAGGATTATCTTTTGAAGTCGAAATTGTTAGTTTTTAAAAGAAATCCTAGAGTATTGTTTCAATAGTCAAGCGAGATTAAATTCGGAGAAATAAAGACTGATCCGAGCAGTTGATCTCTCTCCAGTATTCAATTAACAAGTTAAAGCAAGAATACACCATTCTTCATAGAAATTTCATAGCACGAGTGCTGGGAATGATTAAATTTTATGTAGCGCCATACATAAAAAGGAACTCGTAATTGGATAACTATTATCCATTAATCGGAGAAAGTTTAGTAATTCAGTTACTAATGGAAATTAAATTAATTTCGGGAATCCAATACATTCTGGTTGGATGCTATTTCAACATCAATATTAAAATAAATCAATTTCCTCTCATGATTAAATAATATATCAAAAATTACTTTAAACAAATCTATTGCAAAATTTCTTCACTTCACTTCAAGAGATTTCTTCAATTTCTTTAAATCTATTACAAAGTTTGTTCACAAATATACATATTTAATACAGGACTTATTCTTTTGAAAGAAAAGGGATTTGTTTAATACTATATTATATAATTTTTCTGTTTCCATTAATTTTTAAATTTTCCTTTTGCATCATAAATAAATCTTAATCGCTATCGCGCTAATTATCTAATTCAACTAAATTAATTTGTTTCCATCTAAAATTTGATAATCTGTTCAATCAGTTGGAATACTTGATAATAAAAAGAATAGAACAAATAAAAAGAAATATTGTTTAAAATGAGCATCTTAATGTTTTTCAAACACCTCATATGAAAAAGAAACCAGAAGATTATATTCTTCTCATATACTAATTTACAATTTACTCGTAATCCTGATAAGAATTATAATCTTTCTCGATACCAATAAGAAGTTTTTTTTGTATAGATAATAGTACATAAAAAGAAATCACCTTTTCTGTTATTTTGAATTGAATTTTGGATCTTAATTTGGACATTTTATTCCCTAGAAAATGCGTACTGTGGCTGTATGGACCGCTTTTGTATTAACGTTCTCAAGCAGCCCGTTCGTGGCCGGTATACGATACATCGATCCGATCTCGCCGCAATCAGGGAACACCGGCGACATCGCCGAGAAGCGCGTTGACCTGACTGAGCCAACATGCGAGGAATTGAGGGCAATGTGGAGGTACACCAAGCGACAAAGCAGGGCTGCTAAAACCACTACCGGATACTCTCTTTATCCTGATCCATTTTCGTACAACGTCTGGAAGTCTTATCCTGAACGCCCCAAGTCCCTTCACACCCACCGTGGTAAGACGATCTTACAGGAGTTGCGTATAGCATTATGTCCACTCATTCTACTGTTTACATTATCTAAAAAAAGGTATAACGAAATTTTGTTAATAAGAGAATTACAGAAAAACGATTATAAACAAAAAAGAATGCAAAATATTTACTACAGAAAATTTTATATACAAATATCTTTAAATAAACGCATTGTAAAGGTAAGCATAAAATGAGATAGATTGAATAGGGTATACTTAAACTTTAAAAAGAGAGGTATTTTGGGTTTTTATTTTAATTAAGACAGTTTGCAGTGGATGAATTGAATTTGATATATTTGCTTAGCTTTTTCTATGCGGAACAGGGTTGTAAAAAAGTTAATTTTATTGTAAACCGAATGAGAAAATTTAAATTGACAAATACTTGCTTTTTATTTTTTTCTTGTTTTCATTAAACTATTGTAATATTATGTTTTATTTTATTTGCTGTTATATTCATTCTAAGACGGGGAAATTAAATGATTTTGAAGTTACATGTTAATTTGTTACCGTATGGTTTGTTCGCTTAATTAAGGCCTAGCTCTGTGTAGTTCACAATAGAGGCCAAACATAAGCAAAGAAGTAAAATAATCGAATTATTGATGCCTGCCTATACATTACCTTGAGTGCTCTTTGACTTAAACTTGCTGCAGAAAATTCATAATAAAATACGAAGACCTAACTTTATAAAGAACTAAAATAAGTGATACCACTTATTATACAAGAAATATTCGAACGATTTAAAATTAGACTATTTAGAAAGGTAATAGAGTTATTTCCTCCTAATACTTATAACATTTACAAAAATTATTTTCAAATGTTTGTTTACAATTTAAATAATTCGATAGATAAATAAAATCAGTTTTATGTTATAATACCAAGTAATACAGAATAATGTCTGACTTGTCCTCTACTGAGACTACTACAATTCAAAGTGATCAAAGGGGCGCCTATGTTGAAGCAACAATTACAAAGAAAGCGTACAATATATGAAAATAAATTAATAAGGAAGTATACAATATTTAGAACTTCTAATCCCATTACAGAGGTTTAGTTTTAATAAAGGTACTTTGAATTTATGAAACATTTTTCTCATTTTAGTAAAATTATATCTAGAACGAAATTCTTTTATTACTGAATATTATAATCTTTTATTAAATATTGTTCATTCTACCTGGCAATAATGTGCAGGAAGGTATACGGGAAGAGCACGTAACCGTGCAGGAAGTAGTGCCCCAATTTATGGGAGGATGGTACATAAAGCACCAGCAAGCAGCAGATTAAGAAATGGAATGCGACCTCCGGCACGGCCTTTCGACAAACTCCCGCGACTTTTCGGAACAATCAATTCGTATCCGTCGAATCGACATCCAAATATGAAATACCGTACGATTGTTGGTTCCCCTCAGGTTCCTCAGGCGGGCAGTTTTCGGCATTTGAAGGAATTACTCCGCGCTGAACGAGCTCGTGAACTACAGGTTAATAACCAAGTTGAGTCAAATATACTTAAATGTTTGCTAATCGAGTGAATTGCAAAATTAACGAATTCCATTTTAGAAAAATTAATAACATGAAATTGGGAAATAAAATTTGTATCTTTCTAACAATTTTCTAGGAAAAGATTTCTTAAAAATAATATAATATTATCAAACGATTGGCAATATACTAATTATTCATAACATATTGTTTAAACTGATACTTCAAACTTAGAGACAATGAAAATATCTCATAAATTAGCCAAGTTTCTTACTCGTCTCCAGATAATTTCAAACATTAAAGTAGTACAAATTATTATTTTTTTAAATAAGGAATATTTTTCTATGATTTTTCTTTTTCTTTGACTAAATTAAACATTTTAGGAACAACATAAAGCTGAACAACTCGCAGAGAAGACATTTACCTTCAAGGATACCGTTGACAACGAGCACCCTTTTCATATGCAATCTCGGAAGCAATTTCCGAAGCCGACACTACGAATGCCGACGAAAATTAATTATGAATTCGGTCAAGGTCGACATACATCGAACGTGCCAAATATTGGTCAGGCTTGGACGGTGAGTAACAAATGGCAATGGAATCATTCCATTCATTAAAATTAATAGAGAAACGGAAAAAATAATGTTTCTCTAATATTCATAATTAATAATGTGTTAATGAACATATTTAGTTCATATTTTTCCTTTTCCTCCGTTAATTTTATGTCTCCTCCTTAATTGTATGCATAGTACACTCTAAACGCTTTAAATTACTAAACGCTCTAATAGCTTCGTTTCAAACCTATAACAACTCAATGAAATTCCGGCTTCAAATAAATGAAATCTCGCTCCACATTTTTATATCGATAATGATGTCCTTATACTGCGGATCTTTATGTAATTTCATATTTTTATGAATATAAATAAAAAAATAGAGCTTAAATGAGGATTTATTTCAAATATTAGAACGAATACTTAAGATATTTTCTATGATTTTGTATATTATATGAATTCTGTACATTTTTGCATCTCTTAATTTTTTAATAGTATAAATATCCTCAGTCTAGCTATCATATTGTATGTAAATGGATTATAACAACTACCTTTTGCAGAGGAGCGGTCCTCAGTCTCGTGAATACTTGTTGCGTTAGTATCTCGACGGACTGCCGACATCTCCAATACGAAGAAGCTATCCTAATGATCAACGTATGAATTCCTTGAATACGTTCGCACGCGACAAGATGGAAAAGATTCGCATTTGCTTTCTTGGCAATCTCCGATACCCCGAAATTTTCGTAAGCCAAATCCTTGCGTTGATAGCAGTGAGTATCGTCCCACGAAAGGGCTTTTCATTTTCGTTCTTCTTCCTCCGTCGTTATCGAAAATTGTTCTTAAGGATTTCATTGTCCTTCATTGAAATCTCGGACCTCGATCTCTGCGTTATCTCGATTCAATCAACGTGTGTTACCTATGCCCGAATAAATGTAAGTCAATAAATGGAACGAATCGATAGAAAGTCGTAACCGGAAGGAAAGAAGTTTCGATATGTGGCAACGCTACAAAATGTATATTTTCTTAATTCGTTTAAACTCGCACAGATTTAATTACGCGGCCGTACCCGCTGCCTGTGTAGAATCTTCCAGATATATAAATTTAATACTATTTCTGAAAATATGGCTGAGGCGGCAACGTAATCATACCTTTGTGCCGCTGAGCGGAGAAAACACGAGCAAAATGTTGCATTTTCCTTTTTTTTCAATTATACTAATATTAGTTATTAGTATTTTTAATTATGCTAGTATTAGTGATGCCATAATATATAAATACTATACTAATATTATTTCTCCCAAATTGATTGAAGATTTCAAACGAGAAAGAATAATGTTATAGCTTATTTAGTAATTATTGTTTTATCTGGCTATATGATTTTATGACAATACTCTTATTGGCAGCCTCCTGGTTCCTATGGTAGACTCTATTCTTAACGTGGTTAGTCTAAAAAATATTTAGACACTTTTAGATAAGAAAATTCTCTTTTATTTTATTTACAGACATCAATATAGTATCGTTTACAATTATTTGAACAAATATTGGAGATAAGTCGAAGTTGAGGATTATTCGAATTATAAACGATACTTTATGTCTATTACAATTTTATTTATTAACTATATTATTAATTTAAATTTCAATAGAATTAAATAATGATGGTAGTCGTACCTATTCGATGGTTATCTATTATGATATCTATTTCTTCTGTCAGGATCTTGGTTTATGTTCTTCGAATGTGAAACCGTTTAATAATGGCTGCAACGGTAATCGATATAATACTATAATCGATATTCCAATTCAAGATAGAAATTAAACTATTATGCTCTGGTTTTCTCCGCCTTATTTGAACTTGACAATAAAATAGAAAGACTAATATTTTGAAAATTTTGACAATATATATATATATGTATAAATATATATATATATATACATACTTAAGATAAGAGATAAATAAAGCATAATCAACGGAACTATACCGAAGACAATAATTACTGTTAAGAGATATTCTTGTAATCTGTACGTGCAATCGACATGGATGCGATTTCAATTTTGCGATATATGAGATGTAAAGTGTTATTGTGTATTAAAAATTATAATAATTAAATACTTACATATGAAAATGAAATTTTTGAAAAAACAAAAGGAATGAAAACGCATCAGTGGACATCTTGTTCAACATACCTATTTAAACTATATGTGTATCGATTACACGTACAATCAATTTGACTTTCGACCCTTAAGCGCTCGGCCGATTGCCCGCAAAATTTGAAAGTTAGACTATAACTCACGATTGAAATATTTTGATTACTTTTTCAACATAAAGGTTTTTGTTAGACAAACATATCAAGAACAACAGTAATTATGTGAATAGAAAGAAATTTCTTGTTCATGCGAACCAAGAAGACAAAATATTTCAAAAATTAGTTGTTTTTATCGCGTTAATTTATTAGGAATTATGAGACAATAAGTAATAAGGGCTTAAGGGTTCTAATTATATAAAGACAATAAATATAAACGTTTCTTGTAATCGTATAACAGAAAAATAATGAAGTAGGTTAAAGATATTTACGTGGCTTAATCCATATCTCATGCTGAGATTTTAATGACTTTCAGCTCCTATGACAGCGTACAAAAACCAAAAAAAAAAAAAAAAAAAGAAAAGAACTTCTGAATAATTATATGGAACGGTTTGATACCAATCGCGGTTCTAATATTTGACTATAAATACTTTATACTTATATACATCTCTTTGAATACGACATGTGCGTACACTGCATATAATAACACAACAGAAAAATAACACATACACAAATATTACATCTATGGACACACATAAAACTACGCGTACATTACATGCATATCAGAGTACACAAATATATAATAATATATATTTGTTATGCTACTATGACTATTACTATGTTGACTGTATTGATTAAGTTTTAAAGAATGGATCTTTCTGGCCAAGATTCTTCAATAGTGGAATCAGTGCCTGATATCCAAAACTAGAGACTGGTTGAAATCTCTTTGGATACAGATTATGAGCTATATATATTATATATTTTTACCTTATTTTAAACTATTTTAATGTAAGAGATTCTGTTCTTCAAGTGTGTACAGCGATATATAAACATGTATACATGTGAAATTACTAAAAAGAAGAACTATATCTTGGATGATGTTAGAAATAGTATATTTATGTAAACTGAAACGAAATTAATTTAAGATAAAGACATTATTTGGGTCAGAGTATCAAATCTTTTCTAACGTAAATTAATAGGGATCATGTACTATAATAATTTATTTTGTTTACTCTGAATTTTAATGCATGTATTTTGAATTAACATTTGATACTTAGACCCTAAAATTGTCTTTGGCAATTCCAATTAATAAATTAGAGAAAATATGCTTCGAATTTCCTGCCCTATAATTGTTTAATTTGCTCTATATTTTTTCTTATGTTTGAAATATAACTATGATAATATTAGCTATAGCAAATTGAATCCGTGACTTTTTACATTAAATATGTTATCCCAATCATCATACTTATCCTATTCAATTATTTAATCATCATAGAAATAAATGTTAGTAAAAAATTTACGAACAAAAATTGATATTTTTTGGCGGGAATATTTCACTTAAATATTTTATATGATTTGAATCAATTAGCGGATAAATAGAGGACAATTCTTAAAACATTTAGAAATAACTTTTATAATTTCATTGCAGTGTTAATAATTTCATCAATTGTGAATGACACAAATTAATAATTATTCGGTGACCATAACATTTATAAGTTCCAAAGCACAGAACAATGTTTCATTGACACGTGTCGACATCTAGTAGTTTAAATTTTTATAGCAGGAGTTTAACGAGTCTCGTAAGGCCCCGAACTTTCTAACTCACGTTATTGCTGTTTTTAAACTCTGAATAAAACACGCGTGTACATTTTTTTAAAGTTAATTATTAAGTTAATTTGTGTGAATAGTATAATATTTTAGAGAAATGTTTTCATCAAAATATACGTGTTCGGTGCTCTGCACAATTAATAAAGAACTATGCGATGTTTAGAACAAAGGTTATAAGTAATAAAAATAAATATTTTGTATTAAAACGTGGGCAACGATGGTATTTCTAAATATTGCACGTAATACTATTCAACCAATTCGATATGCTAAACAATTAAATACAGTTAATTTGTGTATAATACGGACGTATGCAAGGTGGGTTAGTCGAAGACCGATTGCAATTGTTAACGAAGATGAACTTTTCGAAAGTGAAGATACTACTCAGCCGCAGATTCGCCGAGAAAGGATTTCTGCGAGAAAATCGAGTAAAAAGAAACCCACCCAAGAAAAGAAAAGTGAAAAAACTGAAAACGCTGCAAAAAAGAATTTATTTACAAAACTTAAAGAAAATGAAAAAATTGTATCGTAAGTTGCTTATTTTTGATCTTATTATAATCTTGAATAGAAAGTTATATGTATAAAATATTGAATCTTGAATAGAAAGTTATATGTCAAAGTTATATGTATAAAATAAAAAGAATTATTTGGGAATTTTTATGCTTATAGATCCTTGATGAGTAATTTAAAGTCACGAAAGAGGAGGGAAAAAAATGATGAGATAGTTTTGGAAGGAAAAAGACTAATCATAGATGCTATAAAATCTGGTGCAATACCGCATTCAATAATTTTCAATGATTCATCTGACATAGCTGCATTAAAACTTCCCAATGAAGTTAAATTATACAAAGTTCCATATACTACAATACAGTTGTGGTCTGCTTTAACCACTTCTCCTGGTTTGTTAGGTAATAATATTGTATATTTTAAACATGCAGCTTTTGTATTAAGAAGTTTAATACTTTGATGGTTTTGTCTATATTTCTTTTTGTAATGTAGGAATTTTTAAAACTCCAAATGTACATAAGAATGAACCAGCTGATAATGCATTACCACTTACTATTGTTTGCGATAATATAAGAGAACCAGGGAATTTAGGATCTATTATGAGGGCTGCTGCAGCAGTAGGTTGTGAAAAATTAATCCTAATGAAAGGTATTAGACCATGAATTTATGACATATATATAAATGACATTAGTAATTTTTTAAATAAAGGAATAATCATTAAATTAAGATTCAATATCTTCAGGATGTGTAGATTTGTGGGATCCAAAAGTTCTCAGAAGTGCAGCTGGTACACATTTCCAACTACCTATTCATGCATTTCCAACATGGGATGAGATCCCATTGCTAATTAGTGAAGACAGTAACATTTTTGTAGCAGATAGCACTTTTGGTGATGAGTTTTTGCACAATTATTCAACTGAAATACTTCAAACAAGTTTGCAAATATTTGATATTGATCCAGAAGATTTGAAGTCAAAACTTACAGTGGATACTAATAAGCAATCAAAAGAAGATATGGTACCAAAAAATAAACACCTGATGAGAGATTTCATGTTAAAACTACCTATTCTTCCATACTATTCTGTAGATTATACAAAAAAAGAATCTGTAATTGTTGTAAGTGGAGAAACTGAAGGTTTGAATTTTAATTCCTATAAATTCTTGAAAGAAAAGAACGGTATTCGTATCAATATACCTTTAGTAAAAGGAGTGGATAGTTTGAATGCGGCTGTAGCACTTGGTGTTGTTATCTTTGAAATTAGGAGACAATTTTTCAAGAAAAAGAGCCTCCTTTGATACAGATTTTTTGATAGATGTTACACAATTGTATAAATAAATCCTTGGCTTTTATTTCTGAATGAATTGTGCATTTATTATTTACAGAAACTTACTTCATATAAGTTTTGTAAGAGATGACATAAAAACAATGTAATATAGATCATAATGAATTCTAATAGTTTAATTTCCATTATTAACGGGTTGAGCAGCAGCTGGTCGAACTACAAAATTAGAATATCAAAGTACGGTATGTCTCTTTATTTTATTCATTTGATAAAAAGAATCTTACTTGTACAACTTTGAGGTTGAAACTTTATGTCGTCGATCGCAAAACCTCCATTACTAGCACTTCCTCTTAAGATGAGACGATAAGATGCACGTGCATCTACTGTTACCTGTGCTGCAGTCCATACAGGTCTAGGATTGTTAAATCCTTTTGCTGTTAATGACCATAACTAAAACAAATAAAATATTGATTTTTTAGGATATCCTAGATCTCAAAGAATTATAAATACCTACAGGTTGTTGTTTTCCATCATTCTCTTCATTGTTGCCTACTTCTTCGTCGATATTCATTTTAATAACTTGCAACGTTGTAGATTCTTCAACACCAAAGGCAGCGAACCAAAAAGTGAAACAAACCGATTCTTCGTCGGGTGATGTTTGAATTATGGGAGATCGTAAACGTACATCTGTGGATTGTTTATTTATAGTAAAAATATCAAAGAAAACAAAGTCTCCGGTTGCCCCAAAAGTTTTATCCAATAGCTGAGCTGGACGATGAGCAAGAAACGCACGCTGCCAAGTGACTGTACGTTCGTTCTCAGAAGAAGTAATATTTTCCCAACCACATAACCCTTTCTCAAAGCTACAATCTTCTGATCTCACAGATGCACCGGGTGGTTTCACTACAAACCAGTAATAACATAATTAGTTTGAGGTAGAATTAGAAAAAACAGGATTTATTGAAAGCTTACCAGAACAATTTCCAGTATAGAAAGCAATATCGTCAATGCCAATGCTGCCACTAGCACGATTGGGACCCCAAGTACCCTCAAAAACTACGTTGAAGTTCTTCCTTTCGTTTATATTGATTTGTGCATACCTCCATGTGGGTCCTTGGTTACTATACAGTTGCCAGATTGATCTTGATTCAGTTGATGATTCTTCTGTTGTTTGTATAAATACACGGAGTACACCTTTGAATTTGCATCATTATTATAGGCACATTAGAATAATTAAAGAAAAAAATATAAAATATCTACCTAAGCTTGGTCCGATAGAATCAATGAAAGACTCAAACATAAAGTACCAGAAGGTAACACATAATGGCTCATCACTGCCTTTCATTTCCCGACTAACGAGTTGCGCTGTTCCACCTCCGGATGATCGAGGTCCTCCTCTTGGACGTCCCAGGTTAAGGAAATACTCATTTCTTCGATTAACTGTATATCCATTGCTGTACGATTTTCGTTGGTTCCTGGGATTCAGCACTTGTATAGATACTCTTTCCCACTCCACTCGATCAGGATCTCGAGAATTGATCCAGTCACATTCGTCGACTTCGAAGGTGCAGTCTCGTGGTGTAGGTACGGCAACTTGAGGTAAAGCTGAAAGTGTACATGAATGAATATTCGAAAATCAACAGTGATCTCTATTTCGTTTTCAATCAGATCTCTGTATGTATTAACTATTTTTTATAAATCTTTACCTGGACAAGCACCTTGTGTAAAAGAGATGTCGTCAATGGCAATATCTCCCATCTCAGTGTTACCTACAGATGCTTCGAAAAGGAGTTGAAAATCATCCAGAGAGCTAATTGTAATTTGAGCAACGAACCACGTATTTCCAGCGTTTCCGTTCAGACTCCAAATTTCTCGGAGAGCTGCATCCAAATTACGAAAATGACGAATGAACAGTTTTAAAGAACCGATGCCAGAGCCAAACATGTGGAACCAAAAGTGCATACACATAGGTGTATCGGCACTTGATGCGGGAAAGCTGGTGCTAACGAGCCTGGCTCTGTCTCCTGGTCGACGAGGAAAAGAAGAATCTATATACGCATATCCTCCAGCTGTTGATTGGTCTATTGAACTATCCATTGCGGGTCCAGTTGTGGGATTCCCACTTCCACGACTCTATACACGTATTTATATATATTATAGCGTAATAGTGAAATTGATGATAAACTTACAATTGTCCAATCGAAATCATCCTCTGCGTCATTAGCCCAATCACAAAATCCACCAGCAAAATTGCAGAAACCGATACATGAAGTACCTGGCTGTAAATCTATGTCATCTATGGCTATGTAGCCCCTATATAGACGGGCTGGATCGGTAGAATCCACAGGAATTCCTTCGATGATCAACTAAAAATAAATACCATGTTTCTATATGATAATCATAATGTTCTGAATATGAAAACCATGATGCTTTTCTCAAGGAAAATATTAATTTGGGAAGAAAGTTATCCAATTACCGAATGTAACTCAGGATACGTGTATAGCATTTGAGTTTGCTGCCAAACACCCAGGGTATAATACTGAGCATTCCAAATGACACGTTCGTCAAAAATTTCCAGTGGCTTGCAAGACGGTATAGTCGCATTTTCTGGAGTGATTTCTTCAGTTTGTTCTTTCTTAATAGAATATTCATCTACACCTACATGAAGTAGAACTCTCAGACCAGCGACACTGAGGCCATCCATGCTATACTTAAACATAATACAAGTTCCAACAACTCCTGTACTTCCTAGTTGAGCACTATGCAGCAGTCCTCCTGGAGTTTTTGTTTTACCATCCTTTTGTGGCAGTTGTGATGTTTCAAGGAAGGCATATCTAATTCAAACTTGAGTTACTATACAGACATAGAATTGGAAATAAATATGTATATTGAAGCATACCCTCCTTCCATAGTACCAGTGGTATAATCACTTGGGGGACCACCCATCCAATTGGTACCCATGCCAGTTCCAGCTACCCAGTTTATTACACTATCACCATTTTGCCACTCACAAAGTGTCTGTGCTGGAAATGTTCCAAAGTCACAAAAAACTTCATCTATTGATGCTGTAGATAGTGGTGGTGTGATTGGTGGGTACCTTAAAATGAAAGATACATTTTAAAGTGATTGAACTTTAACAGGTCAATTTTTTTATATCTATAAATTTCTTACCTCTGCGTTGATGAATTTCTTTGGGCAAGAGTAGGCGGATTAAGTGGCTTTCGTGGCAACGGCATCTCTGTGGTTGGAGGAATAATTGTCCGAGTATATACAATATCTGGTCTAACTGGCCAATGCCTGGGTTCGATATGTTCTACCTCGTCCATAAGATCATGATCTCGATCAATGGAATTGAATGGAAATTGCGTCGAGTTGAAAGCATCGTTGGTGACAAAAGTATCAAAGACATCCTTCGTCTCGTCATTTTCCATACTTTTGGTCCAATTGGGAATGAAACTTTCGTTTTCGCCGCCGACGAGATCTATTTGTTCTCCAAGCATCGGATTTAAAGGAATCCATGAAGAAGCACATGTTAGCCAGTAAAGGCAATTACATACTAATAAAATCAACCACATTTTCTTAATATTTTAGACAATTTTTATTTCATGAAAAAAATAAGATCTTAATATTGAGGTATTATATAAAGCATGTTAAGCAGATACACAATCATATGTTTCATCATGGAAACAACTGAGGATCTTTTTCTACCTTATGTATTTTATTATAAATTTTTCTGGAATTTAAAGTATTTTAAATACAAAAATAGGAAATTTTACACTTTAAATTACATAGCAAGAATCTAACACTTAACTTCCAACACGGTTTCCTGATAAACAGAAGTTAGAAGTTATTGCGACGTTTATACACGCAGAAGAATGATAACTAAACTAAATACGAACTGAACGGTTTTCAAAAGGTATGCACGTGATGAAATAAAACGAACATTCCGCAGTTCCGGTCTTCGCTTCCTGTCGTTACGCTTTTGATCCTAGTACAGAGAGTCCGAGTTCGATAACCGTTCCCTGTACAATTTCATTAAACTGACTATCTGCAATAATTATCAGTAATTATTATAAAGTACATTATACTATAATACTTATTATGTACAGAACTATATAATAATTATATGAATATAAATATAAAAAGTGACTACTCTATGAAGAAAATCTATATTTAAATATATAACTTTTAGTGTCTAATTTTTAAACGTTACTTACGATTTTAAAAATTTCAGAAATATTTCCGGATTAAAATTTCCATTATTCTTGTTAGTAATACTCATAACTCGTCCTAAATTTAAATATATCCGAATAATGAAAGATACAAGGTAAGGACAGAGGATCAATTGATCTATTTTCGGCCGACAAAATGGATCTTTTCTCAACATTTTTGATATCAAGCTAACAACAGACGTTGATGTCCCTCGGGGAAGAGGCCGTGGTTTTTCTTCGCAAATCATTTTTATGATTTCTGTTAGACTCTGAAAATTGGGATACATACCATACGTATAAAAAATAGAATAAAGTCAAAAATTACATTGATTAAAATCCGGATTAAATTAATCTAACTTTACCATAGCGGGAAAAGGATGTCTTTTTGAAACCATTTCATAGAGAATGACGCCCATGCTCCATATATCGCATTTGAAATCATAAGATTGGTCCGTTAGCATTTCTGGAGCCATGTAACAAAATGATCCAGCGCGACATATAATTGATGGTTTCGTTAATCTGTACAATAATGATAATACTCCATAAAATTATATAAAAATATTGAACATAAACTATTAATATTTCATAAAGTAACTTTTTCACAATGAATAATACTCTTTAAAATTTTTCGAGACGCCGAAATCTCCGATCTTTACGATGTCACCGCGGCTTCCGGTTAGCATGATGTTTTCCGGTTTCAAATCACGGTGAAGAATCTTTTTGAAATGGATGTGGTGAACTCCAAGAACGACTTGGGAGAATAAATACAGCGCATCCTAAATTAACATATGTATTCATTAGTATTAACATATTAATATTATATCAAATGTTTAAAATATCGTAGACGAAAAATAATGAGATGTAATGTTTCCCAAGTTCTTACTTCCTCTTTAAGTGGTGTCTCATTGTTTTCTAACAAATCTTTCAAAGTGCCTCGCGTTGCATATTCCATAAGAATGTAACTGTGATTGTCTTCTATCCAAGCTCCATAGTAAGCAACTATATTAGTATGTCTCAAAGTGTGCAAACATTTCACTTCTTCTGATATGTTCTGAGCACATTAAATATACATGCAATTAGTTATAGTATATAAAATTAAGCATAGAGACAATCTTTTATGTACAAAAAAAGTTAATTAATAGGTACATCTCCTTGATATGGTGACACAACAATTAATTTGGCCTATTTCAATTAAGAAATTTCCTCACCTTAAAAGGTAGTGCGTTTACATTATCGAGAATTTGTTCCTTAACTACGAATGGTTTAGAGTCTTTCTTTCGTCGTACTAAGTAAACTGATCTAGAAACAATAGACGATGAGGAAAAATAGGAAAATTTAATTTAGCACGAATACATACCCGAAAGACCCCTGTCCTAACAATGTTTCGAATATATAATCATTTATATGCATGGACATTTTTGACAAAAATGATAAAAAACGCGAATAAAATCGAATTATTAATTCACAAAATTAATTTAGCTAAGAGTACTGAACATCAATCGATTTGTTATGGTAGATCAATATAAACAGTTAGTCCAATAAAGTTTGAATTTTTTTCTGGTATGTCAGAAATGTCTATTTCCAATCAGATATTTGAAATTGAATAATATAATTAAATATAATAATTAATTAAATACATTTACTTTTTAAGAAGAGCTATTTTTTCACAAAAAAAAATACAATGATTTTTGATTCGATTAGTTTCGTATTTAATGGCGTACTGTTACAAATTAACAAATAAGATCATATGAAAATCATAAGGAATTCGTTGTTTCTTCATTTATGCTTATAACTTGGAATGCACAAATGAAATCTAATTATATTTCGAGAATATGCATATGACGTGCATAGATTGTGGATTTATTATTATTCATAAAAAGTGTTTACAAAAACGCATTCTTGTTTGCTCACAATTTATAAAGTATTGTTTTAATACTATTTAAAGTCTCTAAGATTCGTTAGCAAACATTCTCTATACATATGTATTAACGAAAGCACATATGCAAAGGTAGGGAAAATTCGGGCATTAAATTACATGTAGTAGTTTTATTCTTCTTTTTTTACAAATAACGCAATAAAGATTTTTTTCCTAAAGCGTTTAGATGTATTATATCATACCACAAAAAAGGATGTAGTGACGCAGTTGACCTGATTGAATTGCATAATTCACAATAGTAAATGCTGCATTCAAGAACACGCAGACAATTTAATATAGATGAACAACGACAAAAATGGGTTATTTTTTAAGACTTGATTGTAAAAAAGTTCCTGTCCATAAGGTGAAACACTGCTGGCAAAACAATATGGCTACTCTAGTTTTTCAAAAAGTGTGCACGTTAACGCGATGTATGTACTCTTTTAGAGTACTCGTGCACACATCAACAATTCTTGAATTGAACGATGCTCACCAAACATTTATTTCCAATGAAAAAAGCAAACCACCTTATACCTTAGTGCAATGCAGAATTAGATGATACTGCAGTATGTACAGAGTATCCCATAAGATGCATTATCAAACTCATACATCAAACCAAACAAACTGAAGAAAACAATTCTTGATGCTTTTACGTGATCATTTCTTTGTTGATTAAATTTCTTGTTATTAATAGAGAAAAGCAGATGCATCCTTAATAAACTTAAACACTTAAACACTTGTGCTAATATTTGGTAAAGTTATAATCCAACCACTTCTTTGGAAACTCGCTATATGCTTCAATTCATATCTGATTTAAAATACACAATAACTTCAGCAGAAATTAATGCGATACGATTTGCAGCCGGTAATTAAGTTTATTAGGCATGCATTCAACATAACTGTCGATGACTCTTAGTGACTAATGACCATGTGATAACACTAAGAATTGCTTCATTTTTTTGATTTAGAACTATCTTATTTTTCGGATATATCACATCCTATGAAAAACGCTGCATACAAATGCATATACTTTTGCTTCAGTATTCTTTTGAACTTTATCAATAACGATTTTAAAAATTAACTATTACTAGAATCTAGTATATTGTTAGTATCATTTCCAGAAGAGGCAGAACTCCGTGATTGTTTCAAGCTGTCTAAATATTCCTGCTGTGATGTAGCCAAAACTTGCGAGAGTATGTCACTGTCTTCCCAATCAGTCAAACCTAGTAAATTACGAACATATTTTTGCATAGCAAAAATTATTCTTCTTGATCAAAATATTTAAAATTAATTATATAGTGTTTCATTTAACTGAAAACAGTAGAATATCTCATGAGAGATTAACGTAACCTAAAAAGTTTGAATAGAAGTTGTTTGGTAAGAGGTATGATGTGATATCCTCCTTCAAATTAAACAACTTTTGTTAAGATATAGCTTTAATCCCTCGTGAAATATCCTACTGTTTTCAGTTAAATGGAACATCCTGTACCTATATTATAATTATATATCATAAGGTAACTTAGTTACTGACATTTAATTTAACTGCTAATACTTGACTTACCAAATACTTCAGGAGGAAGACGATTGAATAACGAGATATCCGGTGAAGCATGAGCCTCTTTACTACTACCTGGTACAGGTTCCTGCGAGATTTTAGATTCAAAATCTGAGGCAAGGTGAGACATGGTAGATCCTTGTGTTGACTGGTGTTGCGGAGACCTTTTATTGTATCTTACCGAATCATTTACCTGAAATTATAAATTAAAACATACAAAACATAATATACAACATAATATATATAGGCTATACTGTCTTAGTAACATTAATAACTAGAAACGGACTTTTGGAGAATTACGCAAATTATCTTGGCTAGTTTGAGTCGTGGTCGGAGAAGAAGTGTGGCTTCGTTGTTGACCACGACCTCCATGAGGGTGAAAATGTGCGTGACTGTGTTGCGCACTTGTTACTGTACTTGTACTGCTGCTGCTCGCTGATCTCTTTATTAAATCACGAGACAATGTTTTACTTTACTCGTCTAAAATAATAGACAAAAATTGCATGGAACTTACAGCTTTTCGCATTTCATTATCCCTTAACCATTGCAAATAACTTTCCCTAGCAACTTGTTCTTCTATGGCTTCGTTTGTTGCTTCCCAGTCAGTTGCTTTTATTTTATCTTCTAGCATCGTCTGTGCACAAAAATAATTGTTCTTTTCATTTATTGTAGAAGTTTAAAGTTTAAAACGATATTAAATAGAACAACTAACTATAGTAATTCTTCACCTGCTCAATGTGTAATTCTTCGCTTTGACGAACTGCATCTGATATAAGTTGTCGATCCGCAGCACCAGGATTGTATGAAGGTAAGCCAAGACCAACACCAATTGTAGCTTTATATGGATCTACTATGCTATTATAATGGCTACCACGTTGATAAGACAATCGTATCGGTTCATTATCACTTTCGACCATTGTATGGAAAATATTAATTGGTTCTGTGTAAAATTACAAAAGCTAATATTAAAAGTACAAAAAGATTAACTTTACCAAAGCGCATATTGACACGGACCAGTACTGTAGCAATATAATTGAATGCTACGATTATACATTTCAGACATAGCTTGCATCTCTATATGATTTCCATGTACATATTCTTGTCGTTTTCTATCTACATATGTGCTAAAATCTTCCGCTACAAAGTGAGAAAAAAATTCTTGATTGGAAGCCTAGAAAATCACACCATATAATTAATAAATTTATTTTTAAATAATGGATTTCTATCAGTTTTGTGTTCAATACTTACAATATAATCCATGCAATGCTTCCGAACTACACCATGCATTTCTTGATCACCATAAACTTGATCTGCAACAGCTCTAAATAGACATGCTCCATCCTCACCCATCTTTTTGACGATAAATCCCATTTTTCGCATTCGTTTCTCAAACCATCTATCTCGCTGTAAAAAAAAAATATAATCAAAAAATTTGACAATAAAAATTATCCATTGTCATAACTATCTATCATTTCATAACTAACCTCTTGCCATTCAGCCAGTGTAAGATTATTTCCAGTTCTGCCAGTATATTCATCACCACTATTATATCCATTAGCTAATTCATGTTCTATATTTGCAGCAGCCCCGACAATAGCCATTCGATTATTGGCTATGACACTACCATCTGTAGCTAAGTAAAGTGTATTATTTATTATTTATTTTACTAAGAAATGTTTTCTTATTTTATATAAAAAAATTTTAATATCACAGAAAAATGTCTTTTTCCAATATAATTTAAGTTGATCTATGCTTGTTTTAATATTAAGTGATAAATTTAATATATGTATGCATAGAAGAAGCATTACAAATATGAACCTTGTAAGCCACTGCTAGATGCAGTGGGAGGTGTAGCTTGTCTTTCACGTTCTCTTTCTCTCTCCCTGTCTCTTTCTCGGCCCCTATCTCTTTCTCTATCACGTTTTGAACGTGAATTTCTTCCAATACAGCCACTGTAAAATAAACACTCGATATAAAATACAAAACAGAACATAAAATTCTGAATACAATATGCTAGACTGAATATATCTAAAATGATAGATAATACAATGATATAAAACAAATTTAGGAATTCTTTGGTCTTTCATACACTACCTATGTGGACTTGCTCGTTGTCTGTGGCGTTTACCATGACTGGGACCACTTCCTTCTTCAAAATGTTTATCTTCTCGACGATCTACACTTGACTTTAATAGAAGAACACATATAAGTGTTGAATACATTATAATATATTTTTATTAACTATAGAGAGTTATTATATACATAGCAAATGACAAATGATATTCCATAAAAAAAGGATAATTTGAAATTAAGAGTATTTATATAAAAATTTAATAATAAAAAAGGAAAGAAAAATACCTAATGTAATGTTAATTCCTTAATTCCCATAGGCACCTATAAATATTACTTTCTTATTTGTTCTATAACATAAGCAAATCAATAGTTTATAGGTTCTAATGCATTCCAGTAAATCTAGTAAGGCTAATAGTCAGTTTAGTATCTATTCCAATATATTAATTCATAATATTGTTGACAGAATTTTGGTTTCATTCATTTTTAACAGTATCTTGAAAAAAAGTATGTTTTGTGTTATTTGGTTTGTTTACTATCATTTGAGATTTTATGTGCATCTGAAATATATGAATATATTCCATACTAATATAATACTCATGTCCAAATTATAACACATTTTTTTTTGTGTAGTAAAATAATGAAATGTATACACCAACAAAAGATGTGCAATTTATAATAAAAATAAAAAAGTAAAGTAAAATATATTTTACATGTATCTCAGAGTAAACTCATAAAACATGTTTTATATCAATAGAGATAGAAATGACAACTGATGACAATGAAAGGACAATGAGCAACTGATGAAATATTTCCAATATTTTCTCATAATGTGACCTATGGGAATTGGGGGTTAAAAAAAAATTAGTTTTTATGTTTCCTACCTCGTACGAGCTCCCTGTAAGAACGATAGAACCAGATCCGTGATCAGTTTGAACCCCGTGTAGATCGACCGCGAAACCGTTCGCTGCACGTACCTGTCACGGTTCGCAAAAGGTTGTTCTAAGGTTCGCTCTTGCAACTATTTACAACTAGAAGTATTTGTGCGAGTAGTATAGTTGCAATAAAGGGATTATTCATTCACCTGATATGGGCTATTAGGTAGTGTGATGGATCCGGAGGTATGCTCGTTTTGCACTCCGTGAACATCGACTTCGGAAGTGCTGCCTCCTTCTCGTCTATCTTTCGAGGCGTTCGTCTTCTTCTTCGACAGAATGGTCATCTTGCGTAATCGATCGTCGGTGGTCGTTCAGACGCGACGCTCGTTTTAACAAGATTTCAAAAGAGAATCTCGCAGGCTTACGCTCACCGCGCCTTCAACCTCGTAACTTCCTTCCTGATCCACAATTGCTCTATCCACTTATTTATTATTATTCCCAATGATGATCTACCAAGTACACCTCGACGTACGTGGATGCGAATCGATCCTTTAGTAATATGTCACTAATTAACTCTTCGGAATTTAAATCAGGACAATATAGCGCTTTGTAAGAAATACAGCATGATACCTTTGATAACCAACTACTACATTAATTCGTGTTATTTCGAATGTTTTGTCAGACAGCCATGACTACACTTGCACACACTACGAGGCTACCTATTGCCAATCTGTCGCGTGGTATTTCCCCTATACCCTACCGTAAAAGTCCCTACGCTAGATATTTATCAGTTGTTTTAAAGAATATGAACTCTATATTGCCTAGGTATATTCGAGGTTTTTTTTCGAATTTTTAATATTAATGAATAAATGTTACATACTTCGATCAGTCAAGTAGAAATTGATAGGGTTAATTTTTCAGGTAAAAGTTTGAAGCGACATTCTCGATAGATTTCTATTATATACAATAGGCAAAATGGAAAACACTGACAAAATTTAACAAATTTCCTTTGCTACACTTTTAGGGAAATAATAATAAAGTTGATTGAATATTTTTACTACAAAGCACACCTGTTGTTACTAAGCTAACTTTACGTATGTATACATATAATACAATACTAATAACATACTTCACATGTGTTGTCACGCTTTCTTGAAAATTTCTACGGTATCATGAGATAACATATGGACAATATAGAAACTGAACTATGATGTATGTATGTGTATATATATATATATATATATATCTGTCACTATGATATCAGATTTGTAATAATGTATGTAAGATAATTGTTGTAAAATGTGCGATAAATTTTCTGTTGTCGATATAATCAGCATCATTGACTGAAATAAAATATTTCGTGGAAAATATAACCTCCATCGTTTGTTTATAGAAAGTTGCATCAACACTTCGAATTTCAACCCTCTGTTCAAAGGGTGGTTTAAAAGAAGTACAAAGCACATGGTCGTCATTTAAATTACAAGTACTATAAGAAGAAACTGATATTAACGATAAAACAGTTTTTTTATTACATATAAAATACAAAAAGTAGGTTTTAAATATTTTACCACTTAATTATACGTTCGAAAACAACTATGGTAAATGAGTGCCTTAAAAGATCAAGATCCCGATTACGGGCCATCCGATGCAAGTGATGAAAAACATCAACGAATTTACGAAGAAAATGGTATATATGAAATTTTTTATCAAATTTACGCGATGTTTCTATTGTATCTAACCTGTTTATACTCCATTTATCTTAATATTAAGAACTATCTTTTTGTAACATCACTAAAAATTGAATGTGTACAATGAATAAAATATACAGAATTAATTGTATTTATTTGCATTCGCTTTTATTGTTATTTCATTTTAGCACGAAGCAGTACAGCAAGAAAAATAACTGCTATTATTGAAAGGGAATTTTCCCAGGAAATTAATACAAAAGAGAAAGAAGTTTTAGAGTTACAAGAAAGATTGCATAGAGCATCAAAAATCCTTCATCTTTTGCGTTATGTTATTGTTGCTGACTTTTATAATCGCAAACAGTGTCAAAATTCACAAAATGGAGAAGCAAAACAAACTCAAATTCATCCTGCAATAAAACAGCTAATTGGTAAATCACCAAAGTTATCCGACAGTTCCATTATTTCTACGTCAACAACATCTAACAAAGACAGTTATTTTACCACATCAGAATCAATTTCGATATACTCATCAAGTACCACTGGTGATGCTGCAGTAAAAATAGAAGAAGCTTCTGAACATTATCGATTAGAGAAAAGAAGGAATGAAACGGACGAAGATCCACGGCCAAAGAAAATTCCACGATATATTCCTCCAAAAAGTGGAGTCCCAGAGTCTCAATGTCCATCGAGAGGTATTAGACACAAAGTGAGGAAACGTATAATTATTGGAAACATTTCAAAATGGATTCCTCCAGAATGGAGAGAAGATGCAGCTAGTCACAAGTGGACAATGTATGTTAGAGGAAATAAAGAAAATCCTGATATTAATGATTTTGTTAGCAAAGTTCGATTCTTTTTACATCCTAGTTATAGACCTAATGATGTTGTTGAAGTTACATCAGCACCATTTTGTCTTTCAAGACGCGGTTGGGGTGAATTCCCGCTAAGAGTACAATTGCATTTTAAAAGTGCTCTCAATAAGCCAATGGACGTAATTCATTATTTGAAATTAGACCGTACTTATACTGGTCTACAAACTTTAGGATCCGAGACACTTGTCGATATATGGATCTATGCAGACTCCCGAAATTCTAAACGAAATACGGGTAAAGTAATTGACGAAGATTTTAATGAGAACGAGCATAATTACGATGTGAAGCTAGAAAATGATAAAGATTCTAATCTCATGTCTGATTTTATAAGTAACAACATAAATAAAACATTAGAATTAGCAGATAAGAGCAGTGAAGTGGTAGTTAAGAAAGAATCCTCAGAAAATATAGAAATTAATGAAGATTTAATAAATGTGAAAAAACTGTTATTTTATGTAGAACTTGATCATGATTATTGTGGTTCCAAGTATTTAAACAATTCTGAAAGAAATTTAACTATTGATCATTCAACAACATTAACTAATTCATTTTTACATAAGATTGTCACAGTAGATAATCAGCAGAAAGAAGATAGAGAAGAGGACACTGAAACTAATAACACAATAACAAGTGAACTTTTAATAAATGGATATTTAACAGACTTAAAGGTACAAGAGGAATTAACAAGCACAAGCATACCTTTGTTAGATGAAGTTAATCGGAAAGTACTTCCTCTAAGTTGCTCCAGAGTTCACTCAAACCTTCGTCCTTTGAAAATTTCTATTCCTCCATTGTTTGAACCATCTGGAAATAGACATGTCTTAGTTCTTCAGAACAATAAAACGATTCCTGTAGATATTGCAGGTATGAATTATGCCCGTAATAATGATTCAACAAAATCGAAGATAAATTTAACTACTTCTCGTGGTATTAGTTTGTTGAAGAAACCTTTAGGTACAGAAACTAAAATCCAAGAACAAGATCCTAATAGAACAAAGGTACAACAAGGATTAAAGCTTCAAGTTTCTAAAAGTATTCTCTTAAATGTAAATTCCAATATACCAGTACTAAAGATAGCTGAGAGAAGAAATTCACCAAATGATCTTTCTTTTAATTTTGAAAAAGAATCAGCTACTGAACAGATGTTAAAAGTGAACAATCAAGAATCGAAGGAATTCAAGTTATCACGCCAGAAAATCACTTTAGGCAAGGATAAGTACAAGCTCCAAAGTAAAAAGGAGTTTTATGACGAAATTATCCGAACAATTGAGGTAGCAAATATTCTGAACGTTCAAGGCCTATTGCGATTCATTGTTAGAAGAATGCCCTTGATAACTCAAAATGCTTCCGACTCCGATTACAGACGACTCCATCCTTATGCCTGCACGAGCGAAGAAGAATTTTTTAGCTATAGTATAGCGAAGCGAAATGCCTGTGAATGGAATCGAGCAAGGATGATACGATATTTTATGAAGAAAAAGCCATTCACGGAGGAAGAATTATGGACCATTAAGGAAATAATGATTTGGGCGAGATTGCACGGTTATACGCCTCTTTGTCCGAATTTGACTATTCGGTCAATAAAACAGCAGAAGAGTTTACCTGTTTCCACAATCGCCAAAAGCATTTCTACATGTACACAGCCTGATACTTTCTGCAAGTGGCTTCAAATTTATCCAGATCAATCGAATGATAATTTGCTTAACTCTAATTTACATCAATCCAACGAATTGGACATTGAGGTTGATGTTGTAAATACTGATGTTGCACTAGAAAGCAAAAAGGGACTAAAAGAAACAAAAGAGCATAAGGAATTTGTAAACACGAAAATTACAGTATTGGAACTTGAAAAGAAATTAGTGCCGTTTTATAATTTTATTTGTGAAACTGCCAGAGAAATTGGTATTAAGCTAATTTCTGAAGAAATTGTACCTACTGTCGTACATGGCGCAGCTGGTCGAATGATAATGCGGGTATGTTTTACATATATATATTTTTACATAATTTACAAATCAATGAAAAATTAAATTTCCTACATATTTTATATTTTACTAGGCTGTTGAATGCCTTGCAGAGGATTTAGTCAGAATGTCTTTGGCGAAAGCTTGGGAAAGATGCAGTGATAATGGGTAAATATACTTTTTCAATCAGGCTACTTGTATGTATATACATATATTTCGTATAAAATTCACAATTTTTTATGATGCAGATGTCAAATATACCTATTACATACATATATGTATGTATATTATTATCGCGGAATTGTGACAGACTTTTTTTTATTTTATTTGTAGATATCCGAAGGTGATCGTTTTGGACGATGTACGTGGAGCCCTTCTAAGTCGTGAAGAATTTGATATTTTTACAAATCACGGATTAGGCTCAAAATATCGGTTAACGGCTACAGATTAGCTTAGAAAAATATAAAATCTAGAGAATTTAATGACTGAAGGAATATTTAATATTAAGGAAATTTAAAAAATTCTGCCGTATTTAACACTTAAATAACATAGGTCTGCTGCAACAATGCGCTCCAATACAGTTCCGATAACGGAAGCCTCGCACATGTACAAATTTATAATTTTGAATAAAGTATATGAAATTTTGTACGAATCAGTAGGTTCAATAAAATTTAAACTAGTTCCTGACCTCTTCTCTGTTATATCTACGTATAATTGAATTAACTTCAATCATGACTCATCTTTTATATTTTCTTCCGAACATGTATATATGTATTTAAAAAAAAATTTAAAAACGAAATCAAATATTAGGTAGCAAATATTAACAGATTTCTCACGAGAATTTGTTTACTGCACAATTGATGTCCTGTCTATCGCATAATAACGTAATCATTTTCTTGTAGAGCCGCTTGCATTTCTACTAACGTGATATCTTTTAATCGAGGTGACATGGGAACGTAATTAGACTCATCTGTTATTCTTTGGAATCCTAAATTATTTTTCTCGATCAGTACAGAGTTTTTGTGAGATGTTAAAGGCAAACTACTAGGTCCAGACGCCCGAATATCTTGCAACCTTAAAAAGACATATATATGTATATAATAAAAATAAATGTAATATTAAACAAGCATAATATTGAATGAAGAAAAACTAAATGAATACAAACCTGCTTCCTTTCATGGACTCCGAAGCGCACCTCTGACGTGGAGGCAAAGGTGGTGGCTCTTCCGACAGTCGATTACAAAAGAGATTCTCCATATAAAAATTTGAGGCAGCCACTGCACTCATGTCGGATTCATCTGGAATTTCTTCATAAATCCCAGAAGTTGCCGAAATATCAGAGTATCTTCTAACATGATAATGGTCATATGGTTCTGGTTGATAAACATCCTCATTTATTTTACCAGACATTCTATAGCTTATTTCTTCATATCTTTCATTAGATTCTCTTCTCTTAGATAATATTTTTAACTCCATTCTTTCAGTTGTTACTGAATAACTTCGCAAACGTTCATCATGGGATATTGCTCTAATATCACCTTCACTTAAGCTTAAAGGTCGTCCATTAGTTTGCTTGTGTCTTGGACCACGGCCCTGAGTTACCAAATCTTGCAACAATTTACCAGCTTCTAAACAAAACAAATGTAGTTCACCAATTCCAGCACGGAATTTTTTTGATGTATGAATCACACAAATACATTTAACGTCATCTGGTCGTCCTGCCGTGATCAAGTGAAACTGATTTAGTTCATCCCACTCAAAATTCTCTAATGTTTCACCAGAATGAATATCCTTTATTATTACTCCTAATGTGCTTGTTATCAAATCACCATACAGCCCTGAAAGAAGTTCTGGTAATTAAACTTCAAAAAGCACAGATTCTTTCTATGAATAATGACTTAAATACCTGTCAATCCTGATGCTTTGGAATGTGGATTGTCAACCATAGATATTTTATAAGATCCTGGTGCAAATTTAAGCTTTCTAGGTCTTAATAGCTGTCTAATATTTGCCATCCACCGCTGTGACTCTGTCTCTGAATTACCAGCTAAATAGAGCAATGGTTTTCTATCTTTGATAGGAAATATACCAAAAGCAAATTGCTTAGATCTAGATTGGGTACGGCAAATAATGGCATCCAATGGTATTACTATGAAATTCTCTTTGTCATTTGATGATGAACTATTATCGTTGCCAATACAATAATCAAGATTTACTCTGACTCCTAATTCAGAATCTAACTTTTGAAAGGAACACCAATGCCTTTTCCAAACTTTCCAAGGGCCCAATGTTCTCTTTTTTACCTTATGAACTTTGGACTTGTTACCACAAAACTTGACATCTAGAAATCCACAGATTTCTTCCTCAGCCATTTCTCTCTCCTTTTCTAGAAGATATTTCATTGTTAATATTTAAAAAACAATGATCATTTTTATTTTGCATGAAAGGAAAATATTTATATAATTTGGAAACTACCTAGTACAAGAATAAGTGATAGAAGATATGGTTAACATATTATTTTGTGAATTAATTACCTTAAGCTTATTATCAGATGCGAAAGAGAAATATTTTTCATAAAACAAAATATAATACAATAAGAAATGTCTTTAATTTTCCACAGAAGAGCCAAATCAAGTAATTGGCTACTTTTGATTTCCAATACTAACTATAAAATTTTATAAATACAGAAGAACATAGATATTTACAAAAACGCCCGGGCAATTCAATCAACAGTATTATTTGTATTGTTTACTAACTTGCTCACTCCCCAATCTTAAACTCAGTACTGCCAACAATGTGAGAAATTGATCAGTCAGTTGTTACGAAAATCAGAATTCCCTAAATAAAATTTCTGCTATAATATGTTCAAATATAAATATTATTAAGCTGTTAATAGTGTAATTTAATATAATATAATAAAAGTTTCCACCAGAAAAAACAGATCGCGAAAGCTTTGTTTAGAAATACAAAACATCATAAAGATTACATTTTTCTTTTTTTGCCATATTCCACAAGGTTCATATAAAAAGGTTCAGTATAAAAAAATTTTGATCTATGTAATCTCACATAAAAAAATTTACATCCAACGTATATTTTATTAATTTTATAAAATTACAATTTTTAAATAATTTTAGCATTTCAATATGTAATGCTACATACAAAAAATATTTTTGTATTTCTTACATATTTTTAATGTGATCAGGCTGCATATTGAAATAAAAAAGCAGAAGGAGTTCTAATAGGAATTAATTTTCGATCACCGTATGGATTAGTAACCACATAATAACTTCTTCCATTAATAAATTGTTGTTTTCTTTTTATCAAAACATTGCCAGGATATTGATAAATCGCTGGAGGACTTCTTTTTAACATCATCATATAATTTTGTGCTGGAAGATTGTTATTTAAAGGATTTTGTGGTTTTTCGTTTGGACCACAACAAGGCAGATAGCAGCATACTTTTCTTTTACCATTTTGTACTCGGTACAATATAAACGCGTAAATAAATTCAAATAAAAAGATAATTGCAGCAATTGTATATCCACCCACGACAACTTTGTATGTTAAAAGAAGATCAGTATTTCGCAATTGTCTCTCGCTTGAACGAAGATCAACTGGACAGATTTCAGCTAATGGCAGATCTTCTTTCTTCGTACGATGTATGATACCAGTCTCTATTAATCTTAACAGCCTGTAATTTAAAACAATAAAACCTATATTCAAAAAGTTTCTATTAAGAACTCATTTCTATTACAATATTCCATTAAAAAAAGATGGGAATGTAAATAACCATCTTTATTTTTAGTAAAACTTAAGTTAGTAGATTGAATCCAATTAAAACTTACAATCTATTGATACGTTTTTCAAAGGTTGAACCATGGGGAAAACCAAAGGCACGGCTGGTTATTAAAATGCTACCAGGCATTATAACATACGTACATCGCGAGTTATGTTGTAAATGATGACGCGTTTTATTCATATAGTCTTTGAATATTAAAGTTTGCAAGTAATGTGCCTCTGCTAGAAAAAGTCTTTCTAAAAGGAGAAAGTATTACGATCATTTCTTTCTATGTATATTAGGATATTTAATACATACTGGTAGTAACTGATTCTAAAATAGCTCTTGAATGCTCATAGTACTTAAAAACGCCTTTTCCTTGCAATTTGCTTACGTTCAATAAACTCAAATCGTTCTCCTGATTCTGAAAACGTAACAAGATTTAATGTATTATTTTTATACGTTAAAATGTTTAATATTATCAAAAAATAATTCAGTTTAGCATTAAAACATTAGGAAGATCGCTTTACATCTTACTTGAGAAAGAAGAAAATCAATCGTTCGTCCCTTATAGGTGATCCAGCTGTATCCCTTGTGAACAATATCTTGTAGGGAACTAATAGAGAGCGTAAATTGAGGCTTTGTAAGAAACGCTGTGAGATTTGCCGTGTAAAAGGATGTCAAAATCAATATAAAAATCCACCATGTAGCGAAAAGCATTCGTGTTGAATCTGCAACTCCAATTACAATTTTTAGAAATTGTAATAACAATGTATTTAAAATTAATCAATATATTTTACCTGTTGTGGCAACAATATTCGTTCCTTGTTTCAACAGAGAACTATAAACGAACCAGAAGCAAGAGGACAAACTGAAGTTTTCAGAACTTGGATCGTGCCATAATTTTGCTCTATATATCAAAAGATTAAATTAAAATTTATATTAATTACTGATTATATTAGTTATAATAATTATTAAAAAGTTTTTCAGAAACCTCATACTGGCGAAAAAATAAATAATTGGCCCCACAAAAATTAATGACATTAATACTAATAGCCAGACAGTTCTTTCGAATGGTGCCAGAAGACCGGAACCTGTAGCTGATTCCTGAGGTCTCTTCATCACAGCAGTTAATTTCGTTTCATCTAGTGGAGCGCTGAACGTACAATATTGTCCGATTTCCGGTAATACGGGAAGGAACGCAACAGCTACGTCTACTTTCTATAAAATGAAATAGATTTCTTTAACAATTAAATCATTGTATTACAATTAAATCAATTATAAAATCTAAATAATACCTTCTCGTAAAGTAAACCAAGAATACCGCTACTTTTATCACCCAAAATATGTTCTTTTGGTGGAATAATGGTATAGGTGAAATTTAATTTTGTACTGAGTAAATCAAAAATGTAAAATGCATATCCTTTACCAACCCACTTTCCATTTTCTTTTACAATTCCTGAGAAAGGCATGTCCTACAAAATAATAAACATGTTGTGCATCTTTATAATTAAAAAAGGTAAAAAATACGCTGAATTTTTGGACCTAACTTACATTCCAAGATGTTACTGTTAGTTGCGACGGTATTTCTTCATTATTTTTATTATTTGCCACATTATCTATTAATAGAAAATAATGTAAAGAATAATTAGAAATATTTTAAAACATTTTTATTTTATGAAGATAATGACGGCTAACATATTAATCGATTCATTTACGTTTCTAACTCAAACATAGAGAATAATTAAATCAATATGCTTTTTGAATTAGTATACTTCATCAATAACATTTAAAAAATAACGTATAAGCTGTTTGATTAAAAGATAAAGAAAAAAATTCTGAAAAAGATGAGAATATAATTTAAAAATTAACATAATTTATTGTATTATTATTAAAAAAGAGTTGGACATATTTACGCACCTTCACCATGAACATACCGAGTATATTCTTGAATGAAAAAAGATGCTATAAGAAGTAACAAATAAACAGTGTGCATCCTTTAATCTAAACTGGAATTACATTGATCTTAATCGATTCTAATTTAATGATCGTATATTATGTTATAGACAATTATCGCTTCCACAATAAAACTAACACCTGTGTAAATCGATACCGACGTGCAGGTCACATCCTAGCTAATAGTGACCCGACCAACGTTTACGTAGTGACTGGTATACGCATTAACGCCTTCGAGTAGTATAAACATGAAAATCGACCCGCTTCTAATAACCTTGCAATCTGCTCATAGTAATCAGTCATTCTTCCGATAAGTTCAATTGTTTCGTACTTTCCTAAAAAGTAATAATGAATTATAAATTATATGTCATATTTTAAAATGAATAGAAAGAAAGAAATATCTATGATCGATAGCGGCATAATTATTTGGAATTGATAACATAAATCATTTTTGTCTTCAAGTTTTTCAAGTCCAAAAAAATTAATTCTAGAGTGGAACGCCGAAATTTTTCACGAACTCAGCAAAATACTTTATTGAAATAAATAAATAGTAATTTAATTTATCCAGTCATATCTACTCTCCAAAAAAATTGTTCGCGTTGAATACATGGTATCTACGAAAACATATATGTACATTTGCTCTATATTTGATTTGAATGTTTTACATAATTTAGATTTTTACAATGGACGAGTAATTACAAGGCAATTTTTAAAATGATTAGCCATGGTTCTCATAACTTCAAAAATGATTAATTGACTATTCTGTACAACTCTTTGAAGTTCAATGAAAATTACCATGGATGCAGATTTTTAATATTCAAGAATTTGAAAAATTACATGCAGCTAAATTACAAAAAAGAAACAAATGCGTACTTTGCTCGTGTATTAGAGATGAAAAAACATACTATTGTATAGAATGCAGTAAATCTATTTGTGAAAATTTTCGGAGCTATATTATTAAAGATTGCCGCCACATATAAGAATTCATCTAAACCACATAGATATTTGAAAGGATATATGTACAATATAGAGTGAAAGTACACTGGAAGTATGTATTTCAATAGATTCTTTTACGTGATTTACGTACATAAGTTACGAAACAGTGCAGCATTTGAAAATCCACAGTAAGATTAAAAAGAATATGTATACGTTTCAAGGATGAATTCAAATAAACCATTGTTTCCTATCAATAACGTTCTATTTATAATTTCACAATCAAAAACTTGCAAGTATCTACTAAAAATCATATTTAAAAAATCGACAAATGTTTACATCGAGTGTAGTCATTATCGATGTGATTATCGATATGTTAATCTTAAACCTATATGAAGGTAGGCGCAATAAAAGTCGAAAGGTGGGCAGAAAGACTATGGTGAATACGTATTCGCGATAGTAGCTTGAGTATATTGAAATGACAACAAATGATTGATATTATTGGGAATGGTATAATATGAGGTGAAAAAGGGAATATATTCCGGCGCGAACGGGAGCGCACTTTGTTGGTAAGTAGCCCGACAAAGCGTCCCGTTCGTGGAAATGATTGTGTATTTGGGACTTTCATTCAAGGTGCTAGAAAAATTCCCTTCTGAATTCCTGTTGGTGAATGCAGGTTATGTGAGCATCGAAACGCGTCGTTATTCACCGTTTTTATTGCATATTGGCCAGGATGGGCCAAGGTACGGATACATGCACAGATAGGCCTGCTGAAGTTAGCGTCATCAGATTCGTATCTAGGAATCGTACTATCGAGGAAATAGCCCCCAAAAAGGTAAAATCACCGGAGGCATTTAATGGGTTCAATGACCCCTAACTCAAAACAAGTCACTCACCATTTACCTTTATTTGTTAACTTACTACTTTATATAGTTAAAGGAATCTTTTTTATTGATGAGATGTAATAATTAGACTGTGGATTTTATGAAAACTAATATTTTTGAGAATATAATTTAAAAAATAGGACTTCTGTGGAACCTCTTTTTCATACTTAAGCATTATAGAAAGAATTATACATTGGATATTTTCTATATTTTCTCATGTTAGGTGCATTTTGTGCAATTTCACATTTCCAAATTTCCTACAAATACATAAAAATCTGCAGTCTAGTTATAATTTAAATGAATGAGATTAGTAAAACAATTTGATTTTGTATTATAATTTGGATATGAAATGTTTGATGATTACGGTTGAGCTATTATCATCAATATTTTAGGAAGTTTTTGCAAAAATTATTATCTTTTTGTTTATTATATAAATGAAATGAAAAGATTATGTATATTCTTAAGTTATTTGTAATAGATACTTAAATTATGTTTTTAGGAAGTATACACTTGTAAACAACGGGGCTGTGGCAAGACATTTACCAATCAAGATGAATACAAAACACATGAAGCTCTCGAGGCTTTAAAAATTAGGTTTATGTAAGCTGGCTTCATTTGTTATAAAAATTGATTATGAAATATTAGGTAATAGTATAGCATATTAATAATTATATTTATAGCTGTCGAGAACCAGGATGTGGAGAAGAACTGTCTGATCCTGGAAGCATGTGGCGCCATTATCAAGAATGGCATAATAATGAAACAAATGTATTTATATGTCCATACACAAATTGTGGATCTTTACATACAACCAGTATCAATCTAGAAGAACATATCGAAAACTGCCATAGACAACCATCAACGTTGCCCACTGAACCAGAAGTAATATGTTTTGAAGATCCTGAAAATGCAATGGATGAGGAAATTGTACAAAGCACAGAGGAATGTTATGAGAAGAGAACAAATGAATCTTTTGGGATAAAAGTATGTCAGTATGATGATAATAATGAGCAAAATCTTCTCAGAAGTGATACTGCACAGCAACAAAAAAATGAGGTTTCTCATGATCAAAATACTGCAAATGATAGTTCAAAAGAAGATTATTCTTCCATTAGTGAATCTTTAAATGAAGCAGGCACATTTTCTATGAATGAAAATTTAATTCTAAATGCAGAGAATTTTCTATCTAAATACGAGAATAACACAAACAAATGTCTAGAACTGCAAAGTGAACATTCCCAAGAAAAAATAAATGTAGTTTATGTAAATGGTGATATTACCATTACGAAAAATACGAAAAATGAAATGTGCAGTATAAATTCTAGAAATCAAGACCATAGAATTGAACTAGATAATCTAGAAAAGATTTTCAGAAATGAACTTGATCGTGATATTTCAAAATCCGAGGAGAATACTATGGAAACAAACAGTAATTGTTCGGATGATGAAGAATACACTCCAAAGAAGCAACGTATGTCTAGGTACAAGCAAGAAATTTATAAATGTGCGGTTAATGGCTGTGGGAGAAAATACAAATACATATCCCATTATCGTCATCACCAAGATAGTCATAAATTAGCTGCCAATACAATTAGTTCAAATTCTAGCAAATCAATACTGAAATTAAAACAAGGGAAAGCCTCAACGGTCAGTTTTTTCTTGTAAGTTTGAAGCTATTAACATCTACAAGTAAAAGCAGTATCTTTTTTAATTCTTTATATGTAAAGACAGATACGTGTTATTCATAATTTTAAATGCTTTGTCAAATTTATCACATGTGATTTTAAATTCTAGTTTTTATATTGTATCTTTTGCATCTCAGGTAATTACTATTAGTATAAATGTTATCAAAAAATTAATTTCTCCATTTAATTTTATTTTATATTAATTAGATGCAAGATCCCTGGCTGTGGAGCTCAGGTGAGCAATGTAACTGGTTTATGGAAACATTACCAGGACAATCATGCTAATTCAAAACTGCCAATAGTACAAGAAACTGCTAAAAGCAATGAAGTATTTCGGTAAGTTATATTGTCACTTGTTTATGCTTCACATATTATAGAACTGTACTTATTTACATTTTTGATTGAGTATTCTTGAATTTACTGCTAGAAATCTGTTTTGATAGATTATTAAAAGAAAACATGTTTCAGTTGTAAAATACCTGGATGTGAATCGGAGTTTAGTACAACACTAATGCTGTACAAACACTTCACTGAAGTGCATTCAAATGGCATTGGCAATAATGCTAGCACAAATACAAAGACTGGGAATGGGAGTAGTTTTCATTATACTGAAATATTTAAAGATGATACTACTAACCCACAAGCAAATTTTAAGACTGACTTTAAAGCAAAGAATAATATTAATGTAAATGACTGTACGATAAGTACTAATGATCAAAGATCATCATCAGTTGTTAAGAAGGAAACACGGGATTGACTTCAGATAAGTTGGTATTACACATAAACGTGAAGATAAATAATTGTAGCGGTGAATTAGAGTACTTTACCGGGGCCGCAGACATTCGAATTATAAAGTAAATTATTTTTCCTCCTTCTTTACAAACAGAGATGCGTCTGTCCTTTATTATCCATCTGTTTAACTAGTCACTTTTTATTACGCTTTTATTACTGATTTTATGGGGGACGGCCCTCGTTAACTACTCAAATCTTCGTAATTATAACTTTGAATTATAGGAATGCTAAATAGAGAGATAACTCTAGGGTTATCAGAGTTGTTTTTCTATGAATTTTAATTATTTCAGTGAAGATATTATATGATAACAATTTCATAGCTTTCGATGTTGAATTAAATTTCCAGATTTGCTTTTATGTAAATATCTAAAAATTACTAAGAACTTTGTAATACCTAAAATTTACTTCTTGTTTACGAAACGGCATTATATTACAAATTTACAATGAAAAAAATTGAAAAGAAGTACATTTTCAATGTTTTCAAATATATTTTACTGTTATTATTGTAATGAAAAACAACATTACAGCTATTATATACAAAGTAAATATTAAATCAACTCATTTGTAATCTCTACATTTTAAAAAAAGATATGAAAAACAACTCGAACAAATTTAAAAAGTTAAAACTTAATATTCAATCAATACAACAGTAAATGCAAAGTAAAGATACAATTCCGTAGATTGATAAGCCTAGTGTGGCAAATTTAAAAATAAAATTCTTGAAACAAAAGACCGTTTATTGCAGTAATTTGTGCGCGTGTTAATATAAAACTCTTGACTTTCCATACTAATTTTTACTATTTTATATTATTGTATCATTTTAATGTAATTTATGTTAGGTCATGTCGTAGTTATTGTAGTAGATATTGTAGGTAAATAAGCATTACGTAGCATTTTCATTTATATGTCTGTACATTGAAAAATAAAGTGCAATAGTAAGTTAAAAAGGAGGTTCCATTAACTATAAAATACTTTATTATTTCGTTAATTGAAATATTTTATTTCTTACACACAAAAGACTGTATATGATATATACATGTCGGAGAAGGAAAGACAGCGGGATTCCCCGTCCGGAATGTTGGAACAAACCCCAATACACTAGTCCAGACTTTTACTATAGCCGCCCTTAAATAATAAAAATAAGAAATAGTCTTAATGTTCCAATCTGACTTTATGACGATGGGTTTGGGCTCGAAGTGACATGGCAGGTCACTGGACGTAGCCACGGTCACGGGAGGGACATGTACCAACGTGCTACTCGATTCGGGTAACTTCCCGATAACTCAATCGGCAATTCGTCCAACGACTCACTAACAAACTAACTAACTCTAACTCTCTCTCTAACTCTGTCAATCCAAAAAAGGCTGCCCTTATATACTCCTGTCCCCGCTTCTCGGGTTAATCTTTGTTTTAAGGAGAGACCTATAATCATTTCATACCTCTATCAGGTACATGTCCCTCCCGTGACCGTGGCTACGTCCGGTAACCTGCCATGTCACTTCGAGCCCAAACCCATCGTCATAAAGTCAGATTGGAACATTAAGACTATTTCTTATTTTTATTACTTAAGGGCAGCTATAGTAAAAGTCTGGACTAGTGTATTGGGGTTTGTCCCAACATTCCGGACGGGAAATCCCGCTGTCTTTCCTTCTCCGACATACATATATTGTATATATATAATCTAATCTCAATTTGAACAAAATTACTCTCCATACTGCTATCATTGTATCTTTTAGTGTGATTTATTATGCTTTTTACGTTATGGTTTATAAATTTAATCGTTTGGTGTACAGCTCAGAAACAAAATTTTCTTTTAATAATCGTCGATGATTTAAGAACTGCTTTAGGATGTTATGGTGACGCTAAAGCGTATACGCCAAATATAGATCGCTTAGCGACAGAAGCTGCCATTTTTTCTCAAGCATTTGCTCAGGTTAGTATTAAGCTAATAGTAAAAAATTAATACCGAAGCTTATACATTAATTAAAAAATGTATATATAGATATAGTAACGTCTTTTTAGCAAGCATTGTGTGCACCAAGTAGGAATTCATTTTTAACAAGCCGAAGACCAGATACACTTCATCTTTATGATTTCTATAACTACTGGCGAAAAGATATTGGCAACTTTACAACATTGCCCCAACACCTAAAAAATAATGGTTATATTACTAAATCAGTGGGAAAAGTTTTTCATCCAGGTTTTTACTTTTTAAGATGCGATATGTGGATATAAATTGTTTTACATCATTTGATATGATTATGGTATGTTTCACAGGAATTAGTTCAAATAATTCTGATGATAGCCCTTATTCATGGTCAGAAACTCCCTTTCATCCATTTACAGAAAGATATAAAGATGCTCCAATGTGTCAAACGAACATGCAGATGTTGCCTGCACAAAATCTTGTAATATTTGTAATATAATGAGCTATTACTTAAAGAGTATTGAGAAGATTGAAAGAGATGATGATATCTAATAACATTATAAATTTTATTTTTCATATTTTAGTTATGTCCAGTTAAAGTTTCATCAATGCCAAATAAAACATTACCAGATATAGAAATATTGAGGGAAGCTAAAACTTTTCTATCTAATCAAGCAGGAAATAGTAGTCCTTTTTTTTTAGCAGTTGGATTTCAGAAACCACACATACCATTTAAATATCCAAAAAAATATTTAAGTATATTTAATTATTATTATTAATTATTATAATCATAAAGATTTCTAATTAAAGAAGTCTTTTTTATAAAAAAATATTTTGCAGAAAACCACCCCTTGCACAAATTTGAAGTACCTAAACCTTACAAATGGTCAAATAATGTTAGTAGTATTGCTTATAATCCTTGGAATGATTTAAGAAAAAGGGAAGATGTTGCTGCTTTGAATCTTAAATTTCCATGGGAAAAAATACCAAGTATAGTTAAAGTGATATGTGAAAATTTATTTTCTTGTGTGTAATGCACAAGGATATATGTTTATTTCTTTTTAATTTTTAGAAAGTTTTGCTCGGTTAATTATTCAATCATATTATGCATCTGTAACATATATTGATGATTTAATTGGTACATTAATAAATCATTTGGAAAGGTTGTCAATTCGAGGAGATACTACTATTATATTAATGTCTGACCATGGTGAGTTGAAAAATCTTCCAATTAACTATTATCTAAATTTTTCTATCTTTTAAATTATTATTCAATTTTTTACAATTAATATTTATGTAGGCTGGTCACTAGGAGAGCATGCGGTATGGGCAAAATATAGCAACTATGATGTTGCTTTAAAAGTACCATTGATAGTATCAATACCTGGGCTTACATATGAAAAACTAAAAGAAAATACGAACGTAAATAATTCGTCAAAAGGGAATCAGATATTTATAGATTCAATAGTAGAATTAGTTGATATTTTTCCAACAATTGCAGATTTAGCAAATATCTCAATACCTATTTGTTCAAATGAAAGTATGCAAATTACCTGCAGCGAAGGAATTACTTTTATACCACTTATAAGAGCTGCTTTAAAAGACGAGGTATTATTAATTTACAAATTTAAGTTTTATAGCTTTAATAATATATAATTGTTGAAACTGTTTATCTTAGACATTTGTAATAATTTATAGTATATAATATTTATAATATAGTATAATTTATAGGTAATATTATGGAAAAAGGCGGCATTTGCACAATATCCAAGACCAAGCATTGAACCTTCGATACATCCAAATAGTGATGAACCACGTTTAAAAGAGATTGAAGCAATGGGGTATACTCTAAGGACAAATACATATCGTTATATAGCATGGTTATCATTTAATCCTGAAACTATGTCACCAAATTGGAACAATATCATTGCAGAGGAATTGTATGATTATAGTTATGACAAGGGTGAAAACCAAAATGTAGCATTTCTTGAAGAATATGCCAAATTAAAGGAAAAATTAAAAATTTTATTGCAACATGGTTGGAGAAATATTTTATCAGCTAAATCTAATTTTTAAATTATAATTATACTTGTTTAATTAATTTATTATCACTTTACATACATTTGCAACTTTCAATCAAATAAACTTCGTATTTTTATACATAATTGCAAGCAATATGAAATTTACTTATTTGTTTAATATAAATTTATCATTAAATTAATGTTAAATAAATTATATAATTCATTAATACTCTATTTAAGTAATCTAAGTCAGTATAAAAGTTTTATGGTTAGTATAAATATACAGTTTATAAACACATATTTGTCTGTATATATATAGTGAAAAGTTTATCAAATAAAAAATGCCAATGTTCAAGTAATAATTTTATGCTAATTACTTATAGCAACAATATTATTCAGTTTCATCAATACTGATACTACCATAATACAAGTATAACATACTAAAAATGTAGATGAAAGTATAAGCGCTTAATATATTGAAGCATTTTTACATTATATAAAACAATATAAAACTTTACATTGTATAATTTTATTCATTCCTCTTGATTTTTATTTTTGTTATTTACTGTGGTTGATATTACCTGAAATTGTATCAAGTAAATTTTACATTTAATAAATATTTAACTTTAATTTCTTGTTAATGTATCCACGTTACCTCTATAACATCATCATCAACATCTCCAGATCTAATATCAGTAATCCTATAATCTTTCTGTTGATTGGTCAAATTTTTAATTCTATTCGGTACTGAATAAGATGTTTGAGCCATATTGGGTACTGAAGTTAAGTTTGGATTCTAGTATTCATAAATCCTCAGTTAAATTTTATACAAAAAACATGTTTTATATTCGAACGTTATCAATGGAAAAATTTTAAGTTATTGAAATACCTGATCGATTATTGAATTTGCGGTATTGTAGAAAGAATGTTGTTCCATGTAATTGTACATATTTGTTAATACATTAGCAGTCATCATTTGTTGGGTTTGTGGTGTTGCATTAGGATACTATAAAATGTAAATTATTATAAGCTAATAAATATGAGCAAACTATTTGAGTTATTGACGAAAAACATCATATTCTTACATCCTTTTGAAGAAGTATTCGAAGTTTTTCATAATCCGTACCAATACCCAATGGTGGCGGTATCTTATATTGATTTAACATCATATTATTTGGGAACGCCATTGAATATGATGGCATTATTGGCGGTTTTCCTTTCTTTTCCTCTTCATATTCTAACCAAGCTTGCTTCCTTTCTTCTTCATTCAGTTCTTCCTCTGCCTATTATTAAACAAGATTATTAAGAATATTTATTTTGAGACAAGCAGATTACTGTATTATGTAGCTACAAGTTACTTTATTTTCCAAAAGAGAATCATGTTCATGATAGTTCTCCACAAAATTTTTATATTTTAAAAATATTTCTGCTAATAATCTATCTTTAGGCAAATTCAGAGTCGGTTTCTCTCTGTTGTTTCGTTCAAATGTGTACAATTCATTTAAATTTTGATTGCTATAATGACGTTCTATTTGTTGCTCATCGACGACTCTACAAGAAAGTGATAGTTTCGTCACTTGTCGATTGTAGATCTTTTCTTCCATCGTTCCAGCTGCTAGAAATCGATAAACGTAACATGGTTTCTTTTGACCAAATCTGTAAATTATATATATTTCAGTAATTATGAAATCTTATTATTATTGATCACGATGACTTAGAATCACAGGCACGAACCTGTATACACGAAATATACTTTGGACATCATGAGAAGGATTCCAACTTGCGTCAAAAATAATAACACGATTGGCAGCGGTTAAATTAATTCCCAGTCCACCTGCTCTGGTTGAGATTAGGAACAATCTTGCTCTTGTATTTGATGGTTCATTAAATATTCTGCACCATGCGTTTCTATTTTCAGCGGATGTTTGACCATCCATCCGAAAGTAGTCCAACCCCAATGACCAACTTCCAGTATGTCCATCTATATATTCCAAATTTTCACCGTTTTGTGTTGTATTATCGATTTTTTCAAGAAACTGCTCGATTAGAGATAATGAATACAACGATTGTGAAAATACCAAGCTAAAATAATTAAGCAATTTTTAAAGATAGTATGTAAATTATTGTAGACTTTTCTAAAAGTAATATAAAAAGCATACACTTTGTCTCCAATTTGTTCACATTCCTTCAGGATTCCAAAAAGAAGTATCAATTTGGAAGAAACTCTCATATCTTCAAAGTGTTCAAGTTTAACAAACTGTAACCACCATTCCTCTTCTTTCTTTTCAGATTCTTCAGGAATTATTTCAGCTTCTACATATAAAATAAGAACAATATATATATATTTTATAACATATTAGTTTAACGTAAATATAATCTTACCTGGTCTATTATTTTTTGAATTAGTTCTTATATTTTTTGTAACATTTGTATCAATGGTTACAATATCATCATCTTCTTCAGTACTCATACTGGTCGTAGTCTCTATTTCGGCATCGTCAATAAAGTCTTTTAAAGAACCCTCCGAATCACTGATTTCGAATTTTTTTTCATTTATCTTTTCTATCTTTTCTGCATTCATTCGCAAAACCAAAGGATGTGTCCATATTCTTTGTAATGATTGAAAATCTGCGAAAAGAGATCCATTGGCATTGCGTATTCGCCTGAAATAGAAAATACATATTAAATTTTGAAATTTCATTAAAAAGTCATTTCACATACCTTGCAAAATTATCCAAATAATATTGATACATATTAATTTGCATTTCAGTTAGACTGACAAAAATTACATATTCCTGTTTCGGTGGTAAAAATGGTGTTAGTACAGAATAATCAAACCTTTGTACACAACCCTTTAACATCTTATGTAAAACGTATGCTCGTTTTTTCATTAATGTAACATCATATTCGGTAGAATCATCAAATTGACCATTAGTTATTGGATTCCCAAATCTGTTTGAAAATTCTTTCTTCGTTCCTAAAAGATTTGGCTTTACAAACTGTACCATACAGTGATCTGTAATATATCAGTTATAAATGTTTAATCAAACGAATACTGAATTATTTATATATATACTTATTTAATATTGTTCAAGTTTTACATTCTATTAAATTATTTTGGAGTGGTGTTCCTGTAAGTACAATTCTCCGTAATGTTTTAATCTGTTTCATTGATTTACTGAGAGCAGTATCCTCATTTTTTAGTAAATGTCCTTCATCGCAAACTACGACATCTGGACCAGGATTTATTAAGTACTGTAAAACTGCTTCTTTGATATTTTTTCTCATTTTATTATTTGTGCCACTTAGATTCCTAAACATTTCATAACCAATAATGAGTACACCACCAGTTCTTTGCCAGCTTTCCAATTGAAACTTTCGTTCTATATTTTTCCTTAATCTTTAACAAATTTATCAACAATTATTATATGACCATTTGTTCATCATTATCTTAAATGTATTTGTAAATATATTTATGGAACTTACTTAGTCATTTCGTAAATCTCGATGTCATGTTCTATATCCTTTAACCAATTCGTAAATTCATTTACCCAATTAAGTACCGTGCTCAAGGGACAAACGATCATAATTGTTTTAACACCAGTTTTTTCATGTGTTAAAAGTGTATGACCCAAGGCAATTACTTGAAGAGTTTTACCTAGACCCATACAATGTGCAATTATACATCCAGACCCGCTAGAAGAATTTACTCTTTCCAATGATTCAAAGCATGCGTCCCACATGAATTTTATTCCTTCAGCTTGATGGGGTTTTAAACGCTTTACTAAATTTTCATGGACAGTCACCAATTCCTCTTTTGTTTCAGGATCAAAATCCAATACCAACTTATCTACTTTTTCTTCGCCAGCCAATCTTGCTTCATACATCTCATTGTACTATAATACAAAATAAAGAAATGCTTTTTCTTCGTTCTTATGGAACAGAAAATTAGTTAAGAATTAATTAAAAATATGTACCAATTTTTGTCTCTCAGCAATACGTTTAAGTCTTTCTTCCTCTTCTTTGGCAGCTTGCTTAGTATCACTTGTAACTTGCTTATCTTTCATTACTTTTCGGATATTTTTACGACCTTTTTTTCCAGGTGTTCCTTGAGAATTCGTAATATCAAGGTCCTTATCGCTATTTTCATCACTATTACTGGACATATTTTTAATGCGTCTTCTCTTTGGTTTGGTTCTAGGAATTTATAAGGAATATATATGTATAGGAATGTAAAAACCAACATAGAAAATTACTATAAATTTTTTTATACGATTTTTTATAGAAATTGATAGCTTCATATAAAAGGAAAGCATTAAAATAAATTATAGAAAAATATACAATAACTTGCGAAAATTTTAAACCACTTATCAGACGAAAATGTTATTTGTTTAAATGTTATTTTATAAATGAATGTAAGAATATATTAAGAATATTATTTTATCTTTGTTGTTATTTCTAAGAAAATATGTAATTGTAGAATTGGCAATTAGTTTAAAAAATATATAAAAATAGTCTTAAATAATTAATATTTGCTCAGCATAATCTTTTGCTCAGTAGCAGTAGTTCTTTTGGATTAATTAATAAAATAAAAAATAATTTTTAATACATTCAGCACTATACTACTTTAGTAGAATAGTACCTCAAAAATTTTTCTTTTTGAATGTTCTTTTTCTCCTTGGGCTGTTCTACATAATCTCATATACATTGTAAAAAATATCTAGACTAGAACATTGAACAATTTTCAAACATTTCTAAATCATGTAAAACTATAAGTGAATAACACAATGAAAGAAATATTTAAAAATTAATTTTCATATAGTAATCTGTGAGCAACCTCTACACATATGTATTTAATTGCTGTTATGAAATCAGTAACACTGATGGTATAAAGCTTTGTATAGTATTGTATATATATATATAAAAGTAGCTATTATAAAAAATACCTTTTCTCTATAATCGAAGAGTCAGAATCAGATGATTTATGTGTCTTGCGTTTACGCAGCTTTTTTGGTTTTCCTACTGAAGAATCACTATCTTCTGACATGGCAGATTTATTTGATTTTGTATCAGAATTTATCACCTGCAGATCTGAATCAGAATCTATAATCTGTCTACGATTTCTTCTTTCACGTTTTGCAACTTTGATAGCTGAATGTTTGCTATTTCAAAAAATACCATGATTTATTTAATATATTACATAGTTTATTTATTAATTAACCATGTTATATAACTCACATATGACTTTCTTCTGCCTTTTCTGTCCCTTTTTGTTTCTTATTCCATTTTTCTCTTGCAACATCAGAATCTGAGTCAGAGGAGAACTTCATTGTTAATAGTTTATTTCGCCTCCATTTATTTTTCTTCCATTTGTCATCATTTTCCTAAGTATAATTGAATTAATCAATATCTTAATCTAAAACAAATTAATTGTCATCTTAATTGTTACCTTATCACTACTCTTTTTTTCAACTTTTTGAGTTGATCGTTTTGAAAGATCCTTTGATTTAGTTTTACTTTTGTCCTCCTCACTGTTACTGTTTTCAGAGGTAGATTCTTTTCGTTCACCTAAAATAAGATATATAAAATTTAATTTTATAAATAAATTTAATATGTAATGCTAATAAATAAGAAATGACATTAAATTTAGAAGAAGCTAGTCTAATATTTACCAATATCTGAGTCGGAAGAATATAAAAGAGCTTTCTTAGTAACTGCATCTGCTTCCAACATTAATTCTCTATTAGTTTGGAAATTAGCTTGTATTTTTGCGATTGAAATATCATTGTTTATATCAGAATCTTCCCCTATATTTTCAATTATATCAGAATTTTCCTCTGCATTTTCGTTTTTCAAATGATTCAATAGGGAATCTTCAATTTCCTTTACTTTAGTCTTTTTTGCTTTTCTAGATAAAGAACTTCGTGTCGAGCCAAAAGTATTTTTACGATTGTTTTGTAACCTATCCAAATCAATTAGACTGCAAAAATAAGTATATATATAAGTAAATATATAAAAATTTTATCCCAAGTAATGAAAAATAATTTTTTTGTTTTGTACCTTCTAAGCTCTTTATTCTCTAAATATTGTCGAGATTTTTCTAACGCATTCTTATACTTTTTAAGAGCATTTTCTGATAATTTTTCAACAACAACTTTACAAAACATTTTTAATTTTTTATCTGACCCAGTATAACTTATTTTAGGTAAACGTGCTGGTTCTCTAGAATCCAATGCTTTTTTGTTTTTTGTAAGATTTTTATCTTCATCTTTATTTTTCTTTGAAGAAGTATTTATTATTAGTGGTTTCAATGTAATCATTTTATCATTATCAGAACTTGAATTTTCACTACTGTCACTGGAATAATGTTTCTTACTTAAACTTTCTTTTTTATCACAAGGACTGATAGAATCATCTGAATTTGACTCAAGAAGTGCACGTTTAGCACAAACTTCTTCATTAATGAGTTCATCAGGTTTGTCTAATAAATTATTTTCTTGAATAGAATTACTTTGTGTCTTATCTTTTTCTTCTTTTTTACCACATTTTATCTTTTTCGATTGCGATACGTCTTTCTCTTCGAAACTATCATTTGTGCTGAAACTTTCAATAAATTTTTCATTCAGAGATTCATCATTTGTGGGTGTTTCTGAGTCCGATTCTAACATTGCCCTCTTAGCTTGTTCTTCGGCATCAATATCATTTAAAACGTCATTTTTCTTTTCTTCAGTTGATTCTACAATTTCATCAGAAAGAACTGATTTAGATTTTGCATTTTCAATTTTCGTAGGGCACGAGTTTTTATCTGTAAGTTTTGTATCTAATTTTTCATTTGTGAAAGAGTTTTTATCTTTATTATCATTATTTTTTTCAAGTTCTTTTAATTGTAAACCATTTTCATTCCTACATTCATCTCTGACTTCTATCAAATCATTAATGTCTATATCTTCAGGTGTATCTTCAAATATATCTTCTATGGATTCGTTCATAGCATGTTCATTTGTAGATGTCTGATATTCTTCAGATGCCTTCTCATTTGCATCAATTACTTTCAAATCATCTCTTGTATAAGTTTTATCTTCCTTTTTGTTGTCTAAGATGGAAGAGATAATTTGATCACTCTTTTCATTGCCACCTATTAATTTTTTTGAAACTTTAGTTAATGTATTGTTTGTTTTGTTTTTATCAACGTTTATTTTCGTATTACTTGTTCCTTCATCAGAAAATATTTCTTCATTATCACATTCAGAAACTGCGCTTGCTGCATTCGAGCTGTTCTCGGATTTATTGGATTCTTCTGTATCCTCTCTCTCTTTTGCTATTTCGTTATCGCTTAAAGAACGAGCTATGTTTTGTACTTTATGACTTTTACTCCATTTTTCATAAAAATTTGTTAATTCTTCTTTTTGTGCATTAAGTTCCATTTTAAGATTGTTGATCACATTTTTTGATTTTTCTATAACATTAAATGCTGATTCTTGGTATGTTAATTCTTTCTTAAAATATTTCCATTTTACATGTTCCATCTGTATTTCATATTCTGAACAAATTACCTTAAATTGATTAAAAATTTTCACAACATGAGACTTGAACTGTAAGCTTTGTTCTTTACTGATTCTAGTCTTTTTTATTAACTGTGATGTGGATTCTTGATTTGACTCAGTGGATATTACTCGATCCTTCCCAGTTTTTTTCATGACACTCAAACCACTAAGAGAAATTTTTGATTTTTGGAATTCTTTGTCAGAACTAGAGTCTGTTTCTTTTTGTTTTGACTTTAATGATGAATGTCTTTTTGTCTTCTTTTCAGCAGATTTCTCATAAATTGCATCATCTGAATCACTAGAAACTGAATTTCTGGTTTTATTCTTTTCTTTTCTTATATTATTAGAATCAACTTTCTTATTTCTCATAATCTTTTTGTGCCCATCATTTTTTAAATGTTTCTTGCCTTTCTTTTGTTTATGATGAGCAGTTTCACTTTCCTCCTCAGAGGATTCTCTTCTAGACCTTCTTGTTTGTTTTGGTCTGTTAATGCCATCTTCATCAGATGACCTTTCAATTGAATTATCACCTAGGAAATAATTAAAGATAATTTTTCTGAATCAGAATTACAATTTTAACTTATTGTAATAAACATTTCTAATTTCCTTCTACAATAGACTTCTTCTATTCATCTTACGTGAATTTCCAAATTTATAAAAGAAAGGTCGTACATCTTCAGGAGTACTGGAATCATTGTCACATAATGACTGTATTGATTTTTTCATTTCTTCCACTCTTGCAAGCCGTTCTTTCATATATACTCTGTTTTTAGTGTCTCTTCTGAAATCAAATATGTGCTTTTAAATTATTATATTATTATTACATTCTGAATATGTTACACAAAAACAGAAATTATATTAATTATACTACATAATTAATTTCACATAATTTCCCACTAAAACTATGCAGAATTAACATATAAGAATTTATTTTTTCTTTGTATATACTTACTTGAACAAAGAAGACATAGTGATTGACAAAATAGTTCTCTATTTCCAAAAGGTCCTTGAATTAAGTATAAAACATTTTTATTTTCCAATTTCAGAACCCAAAATGTCAGATTAAACTTGTTATATATGTTTCTGGAAACATAAATTTCTATTTTAACACTTGTGAATTAAAAGAATTTTTATTAATGTCATATCACCTACACTATTATGTCATATTATCTTATCTATTCTGGTTTTATTAACCATTCAGATTACTTTAACAAATTCACAATCTCCCGCCCATGTATGGGTCATTGTATTTTCCACTCACAAGTCCGTTGACCCATCCATGGGTTAGGAATGTTTAACATTAGAAGTCATATAACTCTTGATAGAGGAATACCTTGTGTTTGAATTTCTGTGTAGATAATTAAATTGTAAATGTTTTACATGCAAGGAATAATTCAAATGAATATTCTAACAAAAATTATTGGGGAAACAAAAATTATTATAACTAATTAATTGTTTTGAAGCAGTTAATGCAAAATGCATGCATATCGCTTTCTTAGATATATGGAGAGGAAGTATATCTTTTAGCATGAGCTGTGAATGTGTTAATCTTTAAACATTCAGAGACATTATCTAATTGCATATTATAGCAATAACAAACAAAGAAGATAAAGTACTTATAACATGTACTTTTTATTTGGTCCTTCTCAAAATTGTATCTGTAAAAAATAGTCATAGAATTAAAATAATAGAAAAATATTAAAAATGCACATTACAAGATCTTTTATTTTATTAATTCATGTATTTTCTCTCTATGTATTCTACTTCTATTCTAAATTCTAACCAATATTACTCTTTAATTAAATATTCAATAATTTTAAAATCAATTAAAGTCATCATACAAATGTTTAGCATATTATCTATAACAAAAATATCGAGCAATCACTTATAAATAAAAGTTGATGTAATTTGCAAGTCTGTTTTTCCACTATGCATATATTAGGTATGTAAAATTGTTTTAATCTCAAAAACGAAAAATTGTTACTGTTTTATTTTTATAACATCGAAAGTAATTACATTTACGACAATATGACTTTTTTGCTCTGCAAATGAATGCATAATCGCTATTGTCATTTTTACACGTTGATTCTTTAAGATTAAAATAAAGTTAAAAATTTGTATATATTAACTATTTATTATTATTTACTTATTAACTATTTCACAGGTTCATATTTACATATGTATAAATTTAAATCATAACAAACTGGTTAAACAACATGGAGAGACCTTTTTCACCTGACATTCTTTTATAAATCATCTCAAACTTTCACATATTATTATATTTAAATTAATAAAAAGTACAATATTTAAATGAAAAAATACACGTAGGAATGTAACAACTCTGACTGAATAAACTCTGACTGAATGGTCTTACTGAATAAACTGCCCTCTGGCAGTAGGACATCAAACTATATTTAAGTATGTCAAATATAAATTAGTTAATTGTTAATTTTTATACATATGTTTTTTATAACAAATATGAAAATACTATTACTTACATATTACAAATAAATAGGATATGAACATATAAGCATGTGGAAAATGGGTTGGAGAATTTCACAACAAAATTCTTTAAAATATCACTTTTATTTACTCATTATTGAAAACATATTATTTAACAATAAATAAATACATAGAATTATATATTTATTTATATATACATATATACACTTATATATATATATATATATATATATATATATATATATATACACATGCAGATAATTTATAATTTAAGTAATTTATTACAGAATAAATCACCTAAGAAGTTAATATTTTTCCTGATGGAGGCCTAATAAATTTTCTGTTGATCCAGGAAATATTATTTTAAATCTTGAACGACCTATATCATTTATTACTAGATATATTTTTATATTTACATGCTTAAGATTCATCAGCAACTGTATCCATTTCTCGATCTTCTGACATCTGTAGAGTATGACTTTGTAAACTGGACAAACTTTTTTCTTTCGGAATATAACATTTTGTATTCAGCACTCGGTTTTCTTCAAGTGCAGGAACATCACAAAAAAGACATCTTGTTTCTTCAAACTCTTTTTCCAAGCATGGATGAAAAATTAAACTGCATATTGGACATGTTCGGTACTGCATGGTAGTTATTTGCAAGAGGGTAATAGGACACCTAGGTAATATATGGCCTTTTGAGCATTTGATAACTTTCCAAGGAAGTTCATTTATAATTTCACCACACAGATTGCAAGTCTCAATATTACTTAAATTGAGTTTGCATGTTTCTTTTAAAACGTCTTTAATATGTTTGTAAAATGGTGTTACTTTTTTATTTTCTTCTCCAGTCAAATATGCTTCTAAATGCATCTTTAATAAACATATGGAAAGCTTTTGCTGTTCTGACAAAGAAGATCTGCTTTCAAGACGCATAAGATAATTGCATGCAGAGTGAACAAAAATTAAGGGTTGTGCTTCTGATATTTCTCCAGCAATACTACCTATTCCCTGAATGACCTTTTTCTTTTCACAAACTTGTATCATAACAGATGTCCACATTACTACTCGTAATTCATGCAAAGATAAAGATTCTAAATTGGATGGTACTTTTGATAAAAGAATCGTCGGATTTAATGCTCTTGTTGCTTTCATCCTAATCGCTTCTAAACAATCCCATAATTGCTCTAATCTCTCATGTTTGTTCTCATTTAAAACAGTTAATGGGTCCCAGTTTTTATGTTTTAAGCAGAACATATGTATTTTGGTCGGTTCCTTCATTACTAAATGGTCGTATATAGTGTTCGGACTAGTTACGTTTATAAAAATTACAACGCTTGGAGAATGTGCGCAACCTAAATATCGAACATGACTTTGCGATAATTTATTGTTTACCTTCTTTTTTAAAAATTGATTTCTTTCCGTATTAACTGAAAACATTAAGCCATTTTCTGTAGTAACTAATGCATAATTTGTGCTTATACAAGTCATTCCTAAAAATTATTAATTTACTTATATTAATATTGTACGTTTTCCTGTAAATTGTATAGTAACACAATTTTATTTACCCGAGATCGTGAAGCCTTCTAATTGCAAATGTTCCATAGTTTTTAGTGTACCATTTTTCTCAATGCAGAATAAAAATAAAAAGGGACCTTTTGCAACCAAGATTTTTATGTTCAAGTCATTTTGAGGAAATATTCTTATAGCGCTAATAGAAATACGATCTTTATAATCGTAATATTTCTCAATAAATTTTAGCTCCATATTCTGATCATGATCTTCAATATTAAGACCATGAATACGTCCATCAATATATCCAACAATAATTAAATGCTTTTTTATGTCAATTGTAACCCAATTTAAAGCACTTATTTTTATATATTCATTTAATCTTATTGTTCCTATAATCTCAGGATTTGATATTTCATTATAGTCGGATATTTTTGGAATTTTATAGATAATTATATCTCCATTGAAATATGCAACAGCAAAATATGCAAAATTTACAAAAAGCTTGCTCCAAGTAAAACAAGAAGCTTGTAATGCTTTTAAACAATTTTTAAATGTTTCAAATAAAGTTGAATTATTTTTAGATTCTTTCAGTTTTGTATTAATTTCTTGCTCTATAAAATTATAGCGTATAGAAGATAAATCATATGCAGGATACCAGTCTTTAGAAATTTTATATGCTATTGTAACAGCACCTGCTGAAGTTAAAATTGCAATAAGACACTTGCTGGGATGTATTAAGTTCTGTGGTGACCAAGTTAAGTCAATTATTTTTGGTACCATTTCTTTTAAATTAGATAATTTTGGAGTTAAACTCTCCTCCATTATAAATGAATAAACTGCTTCACGTTGCATGCCCCAAATTTTAGATTCTATTTTGTTAGATATATTCTCTGTTGGAAGTGTTGAAGGTGCATAAATGAAAGATCTAATAAATTTTATAGTTGAACAAGGAGACATTGGAGAAGGTATGAATTCCTGCAAAAGATAACGTCATTAGGTATATTATATTAATTCCACATATAATATTGATACTATTAGATTAAACTTACGAATATGTGAATTCCTCTTTCAGTAAGAATTGATATATGATTATCTGTAGACCATTGAACTGAAAATTTGGACGTAACTAATGGAAAAATAGTAAGATTATAAATTTCTTCCATCTCCATTGTTTGCTAAATATTTATTCACATAATATGAAGGTTCCGAAAATCTTTCGCCTGAAGAAGTTTCATATTTGATATGAAGAATCTTTTTTAACATTTATACAATTATACGCATACATTTCGTTTCTTTATTTTTTAAATTATTTTGTATGTACTTACATGCATATGTAACCTAAATACAAGGATATATATAAAGTGAATACATAAATTATTATAATTCAATTTACAATTTAAAACAATATATTAAAATTTATAAATATGTATTCATATATTTTATAAATAATTTGTACGTATATATATATGTATATATATACATATATCTTTTAAAAAATTAAATCTATAAAAACTAACCTATTGATTGTTATTATCGTTTTTCTTAATGATTGTGTATTTTTAAATAACGACACATTGGTACATGAAAACATATTTAATAATTAACATTGAATTTAGTCTTACACAATATATGGTTAAGTACAAATGAGATCAGATCTTTCAGTAAATTTTTAAACATTTGAGTCAGTTGAGTCAACGCGATTAAAGCTGACAACAACTCTTAGTAAGTTTTCATCACATATATATAAGTACTTACTAGCTCTTAATTTTTAAAAATGATCATACAACAATTACAATCTCTTATACAATTGATTACAAGCATGTATTATATATCACATATATACTATTCGTTATCACGAATAAGGTATTCACTTTGTTTAAAGCAACATCGTTCGATATTAAAGTCTTTGTATATTTCATATAGTACAATAAGGAATGAATAAGAATTAAGAATAATTGTATAAATTATATTATCACATAAAATTGAGATGAGTAGATCATTTCTGAATAAACTGTTTGAGCTAACAGTTTTAAATAGATCTAAGATTATACAGAATATCATGTTGCTTTTGCTGAATTATTACATTGATTGAAACATAAAAAATGGCTATCGAAAATATGGTATGTTAGTAAATAGGGAAAACATTACATTTAAGCATTTCCTCAATCTTTTGCTTATGTTTTAAAAAATGATTCTCTCATCAACGAGCACCGCAATAGGAGCGCAGCTCTTCGGTCGTACAAGATTTTAAACAACATTCCTCGTGAATTCCCCGTCCATTTCTTCGAAATCTAATCATTTTTTTCGCATTCTTGATAGACTTATAAGGATGCAGATCGTAACTATAGGCCATATAATCATCCATCTCCATTTCTAAAAGAAAAAGAAAGAATATATAATATTTAAATGAAAATATTGAAATTCCTATAATTTTCCTCCATTTGATATCGGTCAGTAGTAGCAACGTTTTTAACTATATTTACATACTTCCCTTTCCTATCTTTTTCTTGCAACAAATGATTTAGGAGCAATATGCTTTTTGCAATGTATGATCTACTTACCTTGATTGCTTTTTTTAAATCGGCTATTGTAAACACTACCGCATATTATCTGTAAAGTACTTGACAAAATTCGGCCACAATATTGGTGCATTTCTGTCATAGATTGATCTCGAGATTGATCTCGAGATTGATCCCTAGATTGTCCCTTTTGACCATACTGAAATACATCCGATCCATGTATGTTCCGCTGCTTGTATGTATCCGATGCATGTTCCGCTACCGGTATTAGGATCACTATCACGAGTATTAAACTCATGAGCGCGTATAATCGATTTGCGTACATCTAGAAGCAAAGAAATATTTTTGCAAATTTTTACATTTAGTAAGATTCTGTAATAATAATAATACTATAGTAGCTTACTCTCATTGAAGAAAATCATTAATCATATTCTATTATTATAATACAGATATTTATGCAAATTTATACTTTCATGAATGCAATTAATGAAATAGCACCTAATATGTTTGTTTTACTTTATATATTTTTGTATATTCAAGTTCTCTATAAATTCATAAACATCTGCAGCTTATACATTATAACAGTATTAGTATCATATAGTACGATACTATTAATATAATATACAGTACTATATAATATAATTAGTATGATATTCAACTACTGATAAATTAAAGGTGTCAAAGAACTGTAACATCTATTCGTAATAGAAAGAATGTCGATTGAATTTTTGTAAATCCAAATGAGCTAAACTTAAAAGCGAACACTTGTACTGGGTGAACTCGAAATTCAAGTATCATAAGTGGATCCTCTCAAGTATGTCTATTTAAATCGCTTTTATTAACTTTTATCAGGACTTATCAATAATGAAGCCCCATGCTGTTGCTGTCGCGTACCAGTCGTCGAGTAACGACCTATTTTTAGATATCATTCGTGCAAATGTGAATCTTGTACTGTAAATGTTTCCGTGTTAAAATCCTGGATCGAATGCTTTTCAAATATCTCAAGAATTCCCCTTATTCATCCACGCGCGAATATTTGAAAAAGATTATCAGGAAGGAAACCTGTGTAAAAGATCGAGCAACATTATATCATCAAAGAATTATTCCTTCACCTTTTCCGTATTATCTACTTTAAAAATTTATTTCAAAAGTTGAAATAATAGCAGTAACATTTTTTTGAGATAAACAATACTAATGGTATTTTATAAAAAGTTGATAAATAATTAAATTTAGATAGAAATAATGGTCATAGGAAATACTGACGATTGTTTTTAAGATATTAATTATCATACTGGAGAATGATTCACGATTCAACGTACCGTGCTGATATAACTTCCTTCAGCAACATAGATATTATTTAACTATTATTTCCCACAGTGTAACATTCTATTCACTCTCACAAATTGTTGCGGTTTTTCTTCTTTTTAATTGGTTAAGAATGAACTATATAACAAAATCGTTTTTAAACCTCCAATCGATGTAAGATAATAATTTGTACATTATCGAAAAATAAATAATGAAAAGATCAAGCTCTATAATAAAAGGGAATATATTTTATTGTAATAGAGTTACTTACTCATACATCGACAAGATAGAGATCAATAAAGTATGTATATATACATATATGTATACATGTATAGGAATATTATATGTGTATATCACGATGTATCACAGGTTGGTAGATTTCTTTTTCTTCACAATCAATTACATTAGTCGAAGGATAGCATTTTGAATAGTCTAAATATATTCTTCGCGGTTGAATTGTGCAGGTTGATAAAGAGCATGAAACATAAATAAAAATTCAATAAGCAGGAATGTATTTTTCTTTGCACGTAATCATACAAGCAAAATACATACATTTCGAGAAGCAACGCGAAATGAAAAATAATACGCGTGATAATTATTGAATGCAAAAATATTCGTTATTGTAAGAGTTCACTTTTTTTCTATTTCGATAAAATTTTAAGTTGTATGTACGTAATGAAAACAAATGTAGATAATATTGTCGCTGAACACACTGATAAGAAATAAACTTAAGGCTTCAATTTAAAAATATCTGTTTCTCCTGCATATTTTTAAATTGCAATATTCTAAATCTAAACTATATATTATAGATTACCGTTTCGTATAAATTATATTCATTACTAATAGGTATAAATAGATTATATCAATTCATATAGATTTTATTGATTGTCTTGCTAATTGACCAATTATTTAGATAATCTGGTCAGTTAATAAGAGAAGATCTATGGCATTAATTCTGTCTCGATGTGAAGTGAATAGAGAAATAGAATAAGACAGTGATATCCGATACTTAACCCAAGTAATACTGAAATTACTCTGAGATACTGAAATTCGAAAATTGATAGTTTATAGTTTATATTACATCGTCAAATCGCTATATAGAAGAGTTACACATTTAAAAAAAAACAGTAAATTTACAAAATTATTTGAATAGGATTTAAGCCTTCATCGTCACATCACATTTCGTATATGATATCATATATTATATATGTTGCATTATTGTGTTATTAAAATATTGATGTAGCAGAAAACTACAAAATATTGTCTTAACAATAATAACTGACGAAATCAGCGTGAATCGATTGCAACGAAAGTTTGAAAATACCATAGACTGTAAAAGGTTAATACTAGAATTAATATTAGAGCTAGAAAATTAGTGATTATTCAACTATTTAACAACGAAGGTATTTTTTATAGTGATCGTCAGTTTGCAAGGCAATACTATGTATCGAATATATCGAATCGATTAATATCGAATATCTCAAGCATGAATCGATAATTTCAATTTTATTTTGCATGCCGTTATATATATGAATGAAAGGAATTAGTTTATATAATTTTGGACAGTTACCTTTCGATTAACTCTAAGGATAAAAAATTTCTTCACAATCTTGAACATTGACATATACAGTAAGTATTTTATTCATATTCTCCTTCCCTTTTCTTAATTGTCTTTTTCTGTAATATCGTAAATTTTCAGAGCGTAGAAATGGAACTGTCTTAATGGTTCTGACAATTGCTTATTAATCTATTGAATTATGTAATCGGTAAGAGATAATCGATTATATTAATTTATCAACATCTTCCAACCACTCTGGTAAGATCGAATTTTCAGCAACGATTTCAAATTAAATTAAAACAAATATTGTAATCGCTTCGTTTAGGTACTTCTCTCATGAAAATGTTCATACTTCCATAATCCGTAACCAAAGATGACACAAATATCCTTTGACCAGATGTCGACGCTTAAAACGAACAGAAATGATCGACGCAAAAGGGTAATTCGTAATAATGCATTGTTCTTTTTTTCCGTTTATTTGTCTTCATTTCATTCGGTTCATCGAAACAATTAAACACCACCGTTTCCGTTCAACAATACCCTTCCATCTTTAAAATTTAAATACACGTTTAAATACTGAACAATTACTATGTACACCTGGCGCGTCTACTTTTTCAGAGAACATCTTTAATACACTGAAGATTTTCCAGATCCACTTGAACACCTTATTTTTCTCTTTGATTTTCTTTAAGCAAGAGTAAGGAAAAAAGGTCTATAAATGGAAGAAGAGAAAAAAGAGAAATATAACATTGAGGATAGAAAGAAGTGAAAGAAGAAGAGGAAAGAGAGGAGGTCGTATTCGATTCTTGATCCACCGATTACTAGTTATTTTACTCTGTTTAAAATCGGCAATCCCAGCAATATGCATATAAGCTCAGTTCCTACTAACACAAGTTGGTGATAGAGATGGTAAACGCGCGAGCAGCCACATATTTCTACTTTGTTCTTGTTTCTTTTTTCATTTTTTAGCCAAGCGTTGTAGTTGTATTCCTGGCTGATTATCGCATTACTTTATTATCTATCACTACTACTTATTACTACTATCGTTATCCACGTTATTGACAAGAAATCCGCTTACAGTGATAGGGACCTAAGTTTAGTTTTAAATCTTGAGAAGAGGTGAACATGAAACTCACTGATCTCAAATTATCTTCTTCTTTGGTTTCTTTTTAAAATTTACCTTTGAAATTAACCTTCTTACTTTTTTAGCGCTAAATATATATTCCGTGTATTATATTTATTTCTCATTTAAATGTAAGTTAATAAAAATACAATATACATATGAAAATGCAAAGTATACGTTAAGGGATGCACTTACCGGCTCGTGAAGAAGCTCGTGATTCACTAAGGAAAAGCAGAAAAAATATGTTAGCAAAAAAGGTTGCTGAGTTCTTTATAAAATTGTAGAAACATCTCTAGTAATATTGAACACATTATCTTTTGTTACATTAAATGAGATAATATGGTATTTTGCTGCATATCAATTTCTCATTTCTCTTTCGAGCACAATCAAACAAAATTTATAAAATGATCTTTAAAAAGAAGATATTGGTATCAAAATATATTTTACAGGAATAAAAAAGATGATATTCAAATACTTCTTTAATTGAAGTTGATAAAAAAAAATAATGTATATAATAAAAAATATATGAATGTTTAAAATATAGAATGAGGAATCATAATTTATGAGCAGAGGTAAAAGCTCTATTCGTATTCGATTATAAAGACAAAACCAAAGGAATGCACATTTTTTAATATATTTTACAAAACGTTCTATTCGTACAGCATATAAAACAATACTCTGTATTTATTTTATATTCACACATTAGCTCTATACGACTGTACCACCATATTCTTTCGTTATATGTAGAATATAACTTTATACAATATTCGGCGCGATTTTCAAATGTCAGTACTATGAAAGTGCGGTATCTTTTTGTCGCGTGGTTCCAGCATGCTTTTCGCCAGTTGAAAATGCCGGTGTAGCGCTATCAAACTTCTCCGAATTACTCATTTTAGTCGTACGTTCCCGATCGATTGTCAATTCCGTTGCATCTGAGCTCACGCTTTTACCAAAAACCTTTCCAGGCGAAAATTCTTGCTGCTCGTTCGAACTTGCACTCGTTTTCAACGATCTGTCGTGATTGATGTGCGTATCTTTCACTTCCTGCTTCACTTCGTTCAATGGAACTCTTGCAGGTTTCGATGAACTCTTCAGATGCACAATATGATTATTCATTGAGTCCGTGCTGCTCTTTTTATGGCCTATATGATTATGGTGATTCGAGAATACAGAATCCGTTTTGCCTAGAAATTGGCTACCGCTATTTTCCATATTGCCGAGACCATTTGCACCACTAGTACTTCCAACACTACTGCTGCTGGAAATATCTCCCATGTTGAAATTTCTTTCCTTGGGACCAGTTTGCCAAAAGGAATCGTCGAACACCTCTGTGTCGTGCTGCTCTGGAGGTAGTCTGCTGATACGAGCCTTGACAATAGCCAGGTGTCTATGCACGTAATCCTGATGAGGTGCCAGGGCTGCAGCTCTTTCCAAACATTGAGCAGCCAAGCCTAACTTACCACGCTCAACCATTACGACACATAAATTGTGAAGGCCTTGAATATTTGTTGGATCCAGTTGCAGTATTCTACGGTAACACTGTAACAATTAAAAAATCCCCATTAGTGTTTCTATGGTGCATAAAATATTTGAAAGAATTTTATGACTTCTATCTCTCTAACTTACATTTTCAGCAGCATCCAAATCCTTTATATTATTTATATAAATATCACCTAGAAGAATTAATCCTTTAACGTGGTCCGGATGAAATCTAACTAGTTGGTTTAAAAATGGAGCAGCTTCAAGGGGGCGTTGTTCATCTGCTAGCAAAAGAGCCAAATTGAATAATGCTGAACGGAAATCCTCTTTAAGAGCAACAGCATTACGAAACCATCGTTCTGCGCTTCCGCTATCATGGTCATCCATAGCCAGCATTCCAAGATTAAAATGAACTCGTTCATTGTTAGAATCCTGAAAGTATCAATACATTTATGATGTGAAGAACTATTTTGAAATATTATCTTTACATTGTGTATGAATAAATGTAGAGCAAAATACTTTTCGTAAAAGTTTCAGAAGTCTTTCTCTAGCTACTTTTCGTAATTCAGCACGTCCTAGCTCTTGGAGTAAAATAGCTGAATTGAGTAACGCTTGTTCGTGTTCTGGATCAAATTCGAGAGCCTTATCAAGATATGCTAGAGCTTGAGATGCTTTCCCTTGTTCAAGAAATACGACCCCAAGCTTTAAAAATTAAAGCATTATTATATTAATAGTTTATTTTTTTAATAAACATTGGTAACATTAATGATTTCATTTTTGATATTTACGTTGTAATAAATGTCTGGATTGTTACTATCGTAAAAAAGGGCCCGTTCATAAACTTCTTGGGCTTCTTTGGTACGATTAAGTTTGATTAAAATATCGCCTCGATTAATATACGCTTGCGTGTAATCGGCGCGCATACTAATGGCTTGTCTATAAAGCAGATCGGCTTCCTCTAACCTAGTTGCATTCTTCGCTATTAGGTTTGCTAAATTTACGAAAACGTTCAAATGATTCGGAGCTATTCGCGCTTGGTACGACTCTCCGGGTTTTGGTTTTGGTAGTAAAGATTTTGCCTGAAAGAAAGTTATCAGATAAACTTAATACTTTATCATTACATTCTAATAAATACATCACTTTAACTATGCATTTACCTTCAGATATGCATCTTCAGCTTCCTTAAACATTTTCAGGTGATTATAGGTTCTACCCACGTTAATGTGTGCACCAATGTCATCGCCTTGAACTTGCACAGCCATATTAAAAAAATTTAATGCTTCCTTGAATCTTCCTTGACTTTCCAAAGCATGCCCCACATTATTGAACAATTTAGCATTGCGAACATTCACTTTTAATCCCGACATGAATATAGAATATTCGTCCAACCAATCGTAATTCCTGATAAAAGTCTTCGTTGTGTGCGCAGCCAAAAGAGTTATTAATAAAAATAGTGTTACTTTCTTAAATCTGCAAATATAAGAAATGAAAATTAGAAATATGTTTTTGAGAAAATTTTGAATACTCAACGATATTTTCTTTTTAGCGAAATTTACTTTTTATCGGATAAAATGCTCCATCCATATCCAATGAGCATACAAAATCCCATAGACGGAGCATACAATACTCTTTCCGCAATGACGAATCCAACTGGGAAGAAGAGATTTGAGGCAGGTAAAAATGGGAGTATCATCATAGCCAAGCTCTATACAAAACATTCGGTTCATATTACTTCTTGGAAATAATACATTTACTTTAAGCGAAAAACGCAGTTAGTCTACATTTGATACTAACCATTATGAGAATAATGGAAGTTTGTCTATTAGGTGTTAAAATTGCTGTTACCAACAATCCTAATATGGTCGTATGAGTTGCTATAGTGGCCAGATTACGAGGATCTGTAAAATTTTCTATTAACGGTATCGTTCCCATAGTCCAATCACAGCATAAATCGCTTGGAAGAAATAGCAGTCTTAGATTAACTGCTGCGAGGTAATTATAGGTAAGCTGCCTTATTGGCGTTGGGGCCACAGATGCGGGATTGTCAAATCTAAAGTGTCATTAAAGAATTATTTTTCTTTGTTTTACTATTAGAACTATTATTTGCAAGAATAAAATTCTTTGATATCTTTTAATTATTATTTATAGATACCTGGTAAATACAGGTAACTTTGAGCCCATTACATGTAGCCGAAGGATAAGTAAACTAAACGTGACAAGCGTAAGGACTGTCAATCGTTTTGTACCTTCACTGGACCAAGCAAGTGATATTTTCTTCCCACCAAAAGCTGCCTTTAACGTTAGGAAAATATCCATTGCTCTTACCTAAGCAGATAATGAAATATACAAGTTGAAATAAATATTTAATATTAATAAATATGGTTTACATATAAATTTACCTTTTGCACAACAAAAATTTCATAGAATACACAAACTGCAGTGGCTGTTATTCCTTGTTCTTTGCACAACATGGCAGTGAAAACAAAAGACATAGATAATATCAAAGATTTCCATCCTAAGAAAAATATAAAAACATTAATATCTACTTGAATGAATAGTAAGTTGTAGTAGTAAATCTATTAGGAAATAAGGATAAAAAGAAACTTTTAAACATTTTTACCTGTAGATCTTCTACTTCTACAGCATTTAGTGTACATGATTAGAGCCGCTAAATAAAATAAAGAGGACAATGTTTCTGCTCTTCCGACCACTCCTGTAACCTTAATACACGATTATCCACTGACAATGCATCTAAACACGAACTAGGAACTACGACGCGATCGATCGCTCGACGTCGACCCTTTGAATCTGGACACATGATAGATTGTCGCCGAAGGGAAGAACAAGGACTAGAAATAATTATCAAATAATATTCTCATATAATTTCAAGGTAACGTCGATCGATTCGATCGATATGGAAAGCAGTCTGAACAACTTACTGCCTCTGTATGTATAGGATGAACCGCAAACAGAAGAGAAGATACAAAAGTTGCAGAATCAGATAGAAACATCAAGCATGTCCTGCAATGGTGATTAAGACACACTTTATACTGATTTGTAACTACTTTATAAAATGAATGAAAACAATTTCAATGATATATAAATAAGTTATTAATGTTGTGTTACATTCCTTCAGTATCTAATTTTTAATTTGCCTACTATTTGTGGAACTAAATCAATTAATTATATAGCAAAGTTAAAAAGGAGAAGTCTTAGTTTAAAAAAACACACACCTGAAATATAATAAGCATACTCCAACATGTAGGATAACATTAAGCAGGTGATATCCCATAGGATCCAACTGGTGAATCAAGTAATTCCATCGGAATGTGAGAACGCACAAAGGTCTATATGATTTGTGCGACTGCTCCTATTTGCAAGAACAGAATTCTTTCAATATTTTGTACATAAGATAATCTTATACAACTACATAAACAATAAAATATTTTAATTATACATTTCATAGGATCATACATAGTGGAACATAGCAAAATAAACAGAAAGTTACTCTAACGTTTTGCGTTTATTATACAATTTTATTTAAGAGCAAAATAAACGAAAAACATTATCTTCGTTGAAACGATCGGCAAGCAACAAAAAAAGCAAACTTCTCTGACCAGAAATAAGGTCGACTGAAAAAAAATATTGATTCTATCCATGTAAGAAACTTAAATAATTCGAAATGAAACTAAAAAATTGACTTGGATAAAACTGATTCGAATCGAACCAAATCGAAAGGGAAGGGAAAGGAGGAGAAGAGTTGAACGGATCAATACACAAGAAGGTAAAGACAAGAGTAAAAGGGGGAAGGGGGAATCAAAACCACCTCTCTATCGTATTCACCCACCTTATGCATCGGAGTACCCCAGAAATCATTGTAAAAAACGTTTTTTAGAGGTGTATGAGGCCTTAAGTCGCGATTATCTTTTATCGCAGAAATGTCATCGAAAACGAAGCCGCAATTAAGGCTATTTAGATAGACAGCGAACGCGCTTATGGCGACAATCGCCGCGAGTGCTCCCCGCGCAGGCACTCCCATCACAAATAAGACATTGATCGGCCGTATTTTTCTCACGATTTTCGACTTAGAAACCCTAATCGGGAACCTCTTTCGATTTCGCTACCGACGTTATCTTTTGTTCGTTATATTTTTCCCCGTTTTCTTTGCTAACTATTTATGTTATCTATCTAACTAGCTATCCTGTCTGTCGAGCCGAGAGTTTAACCCCGCGATGTCCAGAAGAGACGCAGGAATCTTATCTCTAGGCACGTAGACGTTGGTACGTTCCTCTTCGAACACATTATGGACGCTTATGTATCCAGTACTGTGGAATACAAGCGGGTTTCCTCACAGGCCGATCTCCGGAATTCGATGAAAGACATGTCAATGGCAAGCAGGTTCAAACGTTCCTTAAAGGAAAAATTTTCAACACCGAATAGACAAACCGGCGAACCGGAATCGTAGATTACTGTGTGCGCGCGTTAAAATCGAACTGTCAAACAGTAGACGTGTATACGGCTGTACAGCAGTGCACGCTACGTACCGTGAAACGAGTACAACGCAAGTACGATATTACGACGGCGACGACGCGAATTTACTTCAGAAAGAACGCGCATGCGTGTTGCTCGACTAAGCGCGAACTACCACCTTACACATCTTCACTGACATATAATTCAAAATATCCTTATTCTTGAAATATTTTTTCTTTAGGGATATGTATATGATATTTATTATCTTTGCTTGTAGCAAGTGATTGATCCAATAAGTTCAGACATTATGTGATAACATTAGATTAGGTCTTGTAGTAGAAAATTTTATGTTTGGTTAACCTAACATATATACCGGTTATTTAGATTACTGTGCTATAATTGTTAAACTTGTTTAAACATCTATGGAAAATCTGGAAAATATGGAATCTTTTTTCGCAATCCCAACATAAATTCACTAGAATTCGATAATGTGAATTGATTATAAAGAAATCACAAGTGTAATGTTATGTTATTGCACCGTTGGTTCTTAATGGGTTAGTTCTATTCATATGTGTTATATAGCTAATAAATACATCGAATAAAATATTTTTATTTCTATCTTTATTTGTTTTATAAAAATAAGCAAAGTTTCAGTTGTATAACAGTGTTTAATAACAGGTACAAATAAAGAAAAGAGCATATGATATGAAGCATTTAAAACAAAGCGACCGCGCATAGTTAAAATCGACCAATAGGAGCGTCACATCGTATAAAAATCGTGGTGGGGGAAAAGCATCGTAGACGTCTCGTAGGGCGACAGTCGAGGTAGGCATGCCCTAAGTTTCGTTTGTGGTGATATTTGCGCTGTTTGAAATAGTTTTCTCGTAAGGTGCCGAATCAAATTTAAATATCTTCTCACGATCGATGAAGTGATCATTATCGGCAGCATCAACACGATCATCTCGAGATTGCCTGGCAATCCGACAGCTTCTCGACACAGAAAAGAAGCAATCTTTCTGCAAAATTCAGTAGCGTCCTTTCCGAATCTGCCGAAAAGAGTGAGTATTTACAACTTTGTTTCTCTGTTACCTGCGATATCGAAAATGCCATTCACACGATTCGTACAATGAAAGATACGTTGAACTGAATCGTGGATAAAATCAAGTAAATTTGATTAATAAAAGGGAAAACGCGAAGTAAGAATAAACATTGATCGAATTGTTTTTAAATAATAATTCCGAATTATAAATGGCTACTTAATGTGTATAATATAGTAAATAAAGGAGAAAGATAATTGCTTATCTTTAGGAAAAGATAATTGATAAGAAGGAGAAGATAATTGCAGCAGAAACAGTCTTTATGAATATTTTAAATACATTTTATACGAATAATTTATTAAGTTCAGACGAAGGAACGGATAATATTATTGGGGAAAGAAGGTAATTGTATGAATCGTATCCACGAAAGAGAAAGTTCAACGTATTTGTTTCGGAACTGCGCGACAGTGGCGATGCGTGAAACATAATATAAAGGGGCTGCAAGCTAGGGGAGAAGTACAAAGAAAAAAAATCACTTTACTTTTCGACCGGTATTTGTTGGATCAAATTTGTCTGTACACTGACTACCTCCATGTCTTCGTATTTGTAATGTTAAAACTATATTATTGCGTTCATATTTGTAACCTTTCTCGGAATAAAATTAATCATATACGTTTTTGGAGTAAGATTAATCGTTTTTAAACATATATATACGATATATTTGTCATTATTATTTTAACTAACAATGTATAAATTGCAATTTGAAGAAAGAGTGAATAGTGGAAATTCATTAGAAAATATGTCCATATTAAATAATTATTATATAGTACGAAATAAACGTTTTTCTAGTTTTTAATTAAATTCAATATTATTTCTTATTTTACGTTACTTCTTTATATTCTATATATTCTATATATGTATATAAAGTATTTGTCACTTAAGAAAGAGAGTATAGATAAAAAGTGTATAATTCTATGACAGTCCATAACATAACAATCCATGCTACTGAATTAGAATCTTTTAATTTCAGTTCGATGTTTTAAATTTGAAAATTTGAGTTATTAAGATATATTAACATATGATAGAATATTTGCGAATTTTAATCTAATTTAAATTCTAAGTTACCAAAATTATTATTTGTTTCATTTTTATTCTACCAAAAATTAAGTACTTTATTTTCAAATATTTGTAACTCAAATGTTCATGTATTTATATGTATACATTATATTGGTCTATGATGTTTCTATATTGATAATGTAAAATAATTAAAAAATTAATACAATTTGATAGAAGGGTAAAAGCTTCTGTAAAGCTACCGGAAGTTATCGAAAAAATAGAAGTGAAGTAACTATGTATTGCTAGACTCCTCGGGGCAATAGGCTCAGAGAGCAATGCCATCCGATCGATCGGTTTACGTCTGGGCGTCCCGACGCCAGCTGCAATGCTTAATACGTATACAGGGTGTTCACTCCAACGCGACGCACAATTCTTCAACCATTTGCAAACATGTAACATAAAACTATTATTAATCAAAATCTATCTATATTGATGAGATATCTGTTAATTGATGGTACAACTAGAAAAAGATTGATTCTTTATCAGAAAACAAGTTCAAACATAAACTAAATTTGTTTATTACATATTATATTTCTGAAAAAATTGTCTTTAAATATTTTCATGGTATCTGTCAGATTATTGCTCCTTCTTATGTTTGTGTATTGAATTTGAATTGAATTGGAGTAAACACTTTGTATATGGAGTGATACAAATTGTGACGTCCCCACGCGTTTTTCCTTTGATTGCATAAGCTTAAATTTTTCATTATGATATTTCTCCTTCCAATTAAAATTTATATTCTTTCAAATTCATTAAAAAAGGATCCTCTTTTACTTAATAACTAAACATTACTATCAAAAGAATAATTAGATAATTAATAAATTATGTCTGTGGATATGATTTATGTCTATTAAAAAACGTTGCAACGTATTTATATATTAAAAACACCGATCTGTTAATATTTAATTGGTGTTGGATTTAATCCGATTTTTAGGAGTAAAGCATGAGTCAAGAGGATCAGGAGAAAAGCATGGATAAGAAAGAAATTGCAGAGGAAGAGAGAGAGAAAATGTTGAACGCCGAGAACACGAAACATACGGTGGCATCGACCGCTCCAGACGCGGAATCCGAAGACCAGAAACCTAAGAAGAAAATTCCAATTGGCGGTATTAAGATGCCCGGCTTCTGTCGTACAAAGAGCAAGGAGTTGTGTAAAGTAATAGCAAAGGAATTTTCTCTTTAATTCTCTTTAAACTGCCTTTCCTTTTTGTTTCAATAATAGTATATTATCAGGACTGTCTTTTTAAGTGGCCTTATCTCTCTGACAAGATATCTAGGACCTTAAGAGTTTCAGCTTGCTTTAAACCTTACTCCAGAATGCTTTGCAACATGCTTCCTCAAGAAATCCAAGTCTGATAGCTAAATTGCAGATGTTTATGTAAATTCGAATTTTTATGGATAAAAGATAAATGGAAATTTGTTTCATCCTCTAAATATTACGTATTTATATATTTAAATTTCCTATATATACATACACATTCTCAGTCTACTAATAGCATCCTGCATTTTTTCCTCCCTATAGAAGATGTAATGCATAGGGAAAGCGAATGTTACTTACATCCGCAATATTTCATTCATTCTTCAAAATTATGTGAAAATCATTGTAATCGTGTAATCGTTTTGTATGGTGTACGACTGTCGTTGAGATTCATTTATTCTATTTTAAATAGCTCGCTGCACGCGCTGGTAGTCACGCAAACATTGCCGTGGGCGTTTAAATAAATCTCTATAGAACCCGTGTATAATATGATTATACCAATTGCATCGAAACCTTAATTTAAACGGATATAAACATAGATGACACCATGAATATAAATCTTTCTTTGCTCGATTGTCTGTTTACAAAGAAACGATGTCATTCGAAAGAGCACAAGTTCCTGGAGCACCATGGCGTGTTCATGAGGGGTGTTCATAGCCCCGTAATGATTTTTTTTCCAACATTAAACCAATGGATGACGTCAGACGAACAGCACACCTGGCATTATTGATTATGTACCTTTTAAATAATAAATATCGGTACAAAATGATGATGATAATGATGATGATGATTTTTTAATTGAATATTGATGTTATGCAAGAAACATATATTGTATAGAGAACATACACCAAATGCATATATAATTTCTATTGTTAGGAGGATGATTGTAAGCCTACTGAAGTTGGAGAAGGCGATTCAACGGAAAAAACTGTTAAAGAAAGTGATCAAAATGTATCATCAGAGAAAACAAGCACACCGAATAAAGACGCAAAGGAAAAGGAAAGCCGCAAGAGAATTCTCGACACCATAAAGTTACCCTTAGTCTCTGTTTTTCCTAGAAAAAAAAATAAGGTAGTTAATAGTTAATATTTTTTTTATATTAATTTTTCTTTAAATTATTTTTTTTAATAAGATTCTTAAACAAAGTTCCAATATAATATGAAATTTGTGTCAACTATCTATGATAAAAATGAAATATATCGAGCGAAACCCTATACAGTCTTGAAACATAATTTACCACACTCAAGCACGTACTGCCTTTTACCAAGGTGTATGCTTCGCCGTTAATAGCTGCTTTATTCGTTTTAGTCAGTAATATTTCAACATACGAAAATGCAAATATTGTCTTATAAATTTCAATACAAACAAAAATTAATTGTACATTATTTTGTAATGTATTATAAATTATTTTAGGAAGGTGAAGTGGAATTGGGAATTACCGGAGCTGCTGGATTGGCGAGTGTTGAAACTCTTGACGATGTTGTGACGGAGAAAAATCCTATCAGTAACGAAGATGGTATGGAAACTGTTCGACTCGATGGTGATGCTCCAGACGGAATTGAATCTCCTAAACAGCATTTTCTTGTAGCTTGTATATCCGCTGCAAGGAGAAATTTATTTGCGCTAGGTACGAAATTACGACTTGGATTTGAATCTTTTTATTTTAAATTTAAAATGTTGAACAATTTCAATTATGTAAATTTAAATAATGTAGGTAATTAATTTTTTGTGTAATGTATGTGTTAATAATAGTGACAACATTGTGTATCCTGGTATCAGTCGTGATTATCGTCTGTATCGCTTGCATTGGTCCGAGAAAGAATGTTTCACAGTTGATAAAGGATGGGAGCTTTGTCAAAGCAGTAACTTCTTGCGGACCTGTGCAAGGTGTGTCAGAAGATGGTGCATTCGCATTTCGTGGGATCCCATATGCAATCCCACCATTAGAAAATCGTCGTTGGCAACCTGCGGAACCCCTAAGAAAAATTGAATACTGCTGGACGAATACGTATCAAGCACACAATTCCTCGAAAGTTTGTTGGCAACGAGAGGCTTCAGGAAGGATTGTCGGAAGCGAAGATTGCTTATATTTAGATGTTTTCACGCCTGAAGTCAGATATGATTCGCCTTTATCAGTGGTCGTTATGATTGGTGCTGAAACCCTCAGTGGTGGTTCTCCAGGTGTAATGCAGCCTTCTGCAAAACTTGCTCGTGTCCGTGATATGGTGTTTGTTAGACCTAACTTCCGGTTAGTCTTAACTCCTTAACTTGATTTTGGTAACATTGTATAATTTATATAAATATTTTAAGCGTTAAGTTTTATTATATTTCAGGTTAGGAATCTTCGGCTTTTTAGCTGCAGATCAACTTTCAAGAACATCGCATCCTCTCACATCCGGAAATTACGGGTTGTCGGATATCATAGCAGCGCTTCAGTGGGTTCATCTTAACATTGAACATTTCGGAGGAAATAAATCGGCCGTAACTTTATGGGGTCATCGGGCAGGAGGAACGCTTGTCACAACTTTAGTTGGCATTCGGCGAACAAGGGATCTTTTCCAGCGAGTGTGGATTTCCAGCGGTAGTGCGATATTTCCCGGAAGAGAACTAGAAGTTTCCGAAACACTTAATGAACTATTTTTAAATTCTACAAGATGTAATGACGCCGCTTGTTTGCGAAGCAAAAGTGCCGAGGAGATAATGGATTCAGTTCCTGAAACATGGCATTTAGGAAACGTTGGTCTGCCTGAAACCAGAGAAGCGACAACAAGAGATAGGAGACATGAATGGTTGGTGCTCGATCGTGCCATTCTTCAGGAACCCGTAGGTCAAATTTGGGCAAGGGATGAATTTTCGGTGAAAATTGTAATGGGCACTACTGCACATGCTGGAGTCCCTCTTAAGTATCTCACTTCCAACGCTACTCTCAATTCCACACAAGTAGAGAAAATTGTAAAGGAGTCCTTATTAGGAACATCTGGTTTAGCGGACGAAGCTCTCAGGTTAGAATCTTTTATTTATTATATATTTCATTATTAATCAAAGCTAGAGGTTGGAGATCGAGAAATATAAGAAATTGAAATTTCTTTAGACGTTATAATGCAACGTTGAAAGGTTTACTAAGCATGATCTCGGACGTTCGTGTGGTATGTCCATTGCTGACAGTTGCCAGAATGAAGACCAATATTCCATTCTACGTAGCGACGCAGCCACGGGGTCATATTGCAGATCCTGATTGTGATGCTGCAGCAATACTCGGATCATATGCTGCTCGTACTCCTGCTGAAAAAAGACACGTATCTGCTATGCAGCAGCTTTTCAATCACTATGTTTGGCACGGCGAGGTAGCTCAGGCAGATGCTAATGGTATAAAACGAGTCTTAATTGTTGGACAAGATACGCTTCCTGATCGTGACTATCCTAATTGCGACTTCTGGATAGCAAAAGACATAGTTCCATCTTATGGTCGAGTCGATTGAATTCTTTTTTCTCCTTTTTTTTCTTTTGGAATTATATGTTTGGTGGTCATTCCAAGATTTTGACTATACTTGAGATGTGCTGTACTCGAATGATCTTGCTTTACGAGCTTTTTGGAAAGACATATCTCTTCTTGATTTTGAAAAGTGAAAAAATAAAATTTTAAATTGCTATTTTTTATTTATCTCTTTTTTATAATAATTTTTATATAATAAGAAGCGTTATTATGTTTTACGAAAAATTGAACGAAAATCGTTAAGATATTTTATTACAATTTATTGATATAATGATTGAAATACTCAATCATATCATAATAATTTTATAAGATAATAATAGAAGCGTGAAAATAATGCACGTTACTTATTTTTCTTATTAAATTGTAAATGCAAAATAACTGATAGTAATTCAGAGGTCTAGATTCACATCAAAAAAGTATAAAGAAAATTATTCTTTTAGTTCCTTTTTGTTCTTTTTCTTTTTCTTCTTTTTTTTTAAGAATAGCTATTTTTGCGATCAAAACAGCATATTCTGTTTTCCAATTCTATGATTTACATTATCTTTAAAGAAACTAGTATTAGTTATTGTATAAACCAGATGAGTACAGCGTGACATTTTAATTCTGAAATCATAAACCTGTATTTAACCTCATATGTGAGATTTGAGAGTAAAAGATAATTATTTATTACTTTTTTGCCTTTTTTGAGAATATTTTTTTCATAAAGTGCGAACTTTATGAAACCATGGGTTGTCCAAGCATTTTTAGGTATTAAGAAGCACTTCGCATTAATTTACCTGAATGTATTGTTTTTTTAGCACATTCGAGAGAATATGTACTGTCATTTTTTAATAAGCTGCCAGATATTTATACGTATAAAAATTCAAGCATTTCCACGGAGGATACTCGATATTTTCTTCTTTGTACATATATTACTGTTGCTGTTTTCTCTTTTTGTTTCAGTATGCTTAAAGTATTCCTATCTCCGTATGAGTATAGAGAGATATATACATGTATATATATCTTCAATCTGATTTTTGAACTGTAAGACTGATTTTACAAATCGGCATTTCATTTCCGTATGAATGTCTTTTTATGTTAGTTTTAACTGTGAAAATAATTTTATAATGTAAAAGATCTGTTTCTCTAAGCAAAGTTTTTATCATATTGCAAATGAATGAGATGTGCAAGAGATTTTCTTTAAATACGTCGGCATTAATGTATATGTACTTATAGAGTTCACGTTTTTTATAATATTAAATTGCACCGTGGCACATACTTATTCCTTTAACTTGGAAACTTGTATAGATTTAGGAATATTATGTACATCCTGATGACACTACCAATTAAAATATTGTATTCATTTTGTACTAATTTAGAAAAAAGAGCGGTTATAAAAATGTATGGTAAAAATATAAAAATTTTGGATATTCCTAAATCTATTATAACTTTAATGTTTGATATGATTTTTGGATTGTTGTGCGTCCGAATGTTTGTGTGATATTTTGAGAAAAATAAAATGTAATTCGTTTTTCAACCTTTATAGTTAAAAATGGATCATTTATTACGATGGAATATACGTAATAAGCATTATTTATTAATATAATTATTATAACAAAATAACTTTCTATAATTTAATCGTCATCTTTCACTTATTAATTGTAAATTTAATTCAATGAGAAAATAAGAAGTGCGATTTTAAATACAATTATTAATTTACGTAATAGTGAATATTTGACCAAACTAAAAACTTAATGACCTTAGAAAAAGTGGCCTTTTTTAGGGAAGACAATTTTATAAAATTTGATAGTGTATATGTAAAAAAATATGAAATGTAATGGAAGGAAAATTCAATTTCTGGACATTTTTGTATTAGCAATTTTTAATCAATCTCCAAATCATTGGAATCCAATTTACGAGAAAGATCTATTTATATAAAGATCTACAATGACTTAAATAAATAATTATCAATTTCGAAGTTATATAGATAGTTTTTCATTGTATAAAGACACTAGGAGAAATTATTTATACGATTATAGTCACATTCTTCGAAAAATACTAAAAGAAGTCATGGAAATAAATGCGTGTTAACATCAATGTCCATATTTTCCAATATTTTTAAATTTTTAAATATGTACACATAATACTGCCTTAATAGCGGTCTATTTTATACGAAAATAGTTATAAAATCTAGATTATCAGAATTATAAATACATTGTTTATATACATTTTATTTATAATATTATTTTCGTTATATTAACAATATAGTTGCAGAAATGAAATGAAATAATAAAAATATGAGAACCACTGACGAAGAATGTGAGAGATTGATTAATCATTTTACGCGAAGTTGTCGATGAGAACCACTGCTTGGAATTCCTAACTACTTGGTCGACAATCTTGCGTTTTAGAGTTAGTGGAGCAACGATAAGTGCAATGTTACTTTATTACATTGTTATATAGTAATCTATATATAGTTGTCTCTTGAATCAACAGGTAAATTGAACTAAAGTTTGTTTGAAATAAAATAAGCGGCCTTCTTAAATGTGAATCGCCGGAAAATGTACCAACACAATCAAAAAGCAACGCAGATCGTGGATAGTCGGTGAGGAAAAGTTTTATTTTTGAAAGCGTCCGCGAAGTATACAGATAAATTCCTCGCATTCCAACGCTGGTCCAAGCTCTTGCGAGCCCAGCATCTAGATGAGAATGTTACTTTTGTGATTACTCATTCGGTGACATCTGAGGAATGTGGTAAGGCAATTTGCTTCCTCCTACGCTTCACAATATTTTTTAATTTTATATTTTCATTATATTAATATTTTTATTCCAGACTATCGAGATTTCTATTTTCTTTCTTCCTATTAAACAACTGACACATTTTAATCAAACATACCAGTTTGTAAAAAATTGATTTTTCATTTTCCAACTTTTTGAATATTATTGTCAGTTTCTTATTACAATATTTTATTGTCTACTCCAGTTTTTATTTTAAATTTATACTTGTAGTTTTCCGACGTTGTCACATGTGAATAGTTAAAAATGTGATTTGTAATATTATCAATTAGTGATAGACATACAAATTTATTTATTTGAATTCATATGTATCAATTACAGAGCAATATGCTATAAAAATTATTTTTATAGTAAAAATATGTATATAAAGCAATTTTTTAATTTTTAAATAAAATCTTTTTGAATTATATTTGGTATTCTATTAGTTTAAGATTTTTGTGTAATATTCATACATCATATTATATTGAATATTAAAATAAATAGGTAATTTATTAACAATTTGTATTTCAGTTAGCTTTCTTCATCCACTGTATGAGACAATTGTTATATTGTGGAATGTGTGGCATAGGTTGACAAGAAGAAAAGGTGCTGGATAATCCAAATGGATAACAAAAGCCCATTATGGCCCAGCATCTGCAGACACAGCATCAACACGAATTTTTACCATTGTGTGATGTATTATTCAACATAATCTCCCTTGCATCATATTTTTGTGACGTTGTTTTTGACTTTGCAATGGTATATGCTCTTGCCCAACATTCTGTAGCTCCTCCAATTCTCTTTCCCTTAAGTATTGTTCTTATAGCAACTTCATTAATTATTTCTCAGGTCAGTATCCATATAAAGCAATGAAAAATTTCTATTTGTCATAACTAATATATTCTTTGTTAATTTCAGATTATTAGTGTAAGATGGTATTTGTGGGGAGCCAGAGGCAAACTAACTGGTAACAATATAGCAGATTGCAATATCAATGGAAAGAAAGAAAATGGGAATTGGACAATATGGTGTGTTTTATTGCTTCATTCAACTCAAGTTGGAGTATTATGGAGATACTTCAAATTATTTATTCCAGTTAATTTAACTTATGTTAAACATGAGGTGAGGTGCAAGAAAAAAATAGCTTGTGTATATATTTAAAATAATTTATCTGAAATTAATGATTTTACATCATTAGGTTAGAGAACTTTGTGTATTACGCCTTATTCATGCCTTCTGTGAAGCTGCACCAATGTTACTTCTGCAGTTATATCTCTTGTCTATTGGAGTCAATAATGATTCAAATACAGATGTTGGAAAAACAAAGGAAACTGACAGAGACAGTGATAAGTTAGCAAAATTAACTGCAGTATCTGCTGGTCTATCTTTGTGGAGTGTATGTTGGGCAGTTGCTAGTTTTAGCAAAGGTGCAGCACGTCTTCGTAATTTAGAACGTTTGGTATTGACATGGCTAGGTGTGCTGGCACAACTAGCTTGGCGTTTAGGAACTGTAAGCGCTAGAGTAGGAGTATTGGTAGCTTATGCTTCACTTTATGGTGGACAGTGGTTGCTAATTGTCATGGCTCTCCACTGGCTATCAATGTTGATGTGGTTGCTACTCACGCCAGATGGTCTTTTTCACGGTGGCGAACATTTGCCTATTTTAAGAAAAACGTCTTTAGCCTCACTCCTTGCATTTGTTTATATATTTGCGTATGTAAATTTACACGAAACAAATCATCGTCAAAAAATGGTGAGTTGTTGATGTATGTTGCTTCCTTAATACTAATATTTAAAGTTAATTAAATCAAGTGTATTCAATTCATTTATATTCTTTTAGGTAATTTTTTACACAGTAATGTTTTTGGAGAATAGTTTACTCATTGGTGTATGGATAGTTGGTGTTAATAGAACAGATCTTCTCCCACACCAACATCATCCAAACCCTGTAACTTTAGTACTTACACTATTAGCCTTATTTTTTGGTGGTATGTTTTTCATGGGGCTCTATTATAGGTAGGTATAAGTTCAATTTTATCAATTCATTTTGCGAAGATAGATATTATTTAATGATAGTAATTGTTAATGACTTTACATGGAACTATAGATTTTTTCATGTACGAAGATTAAGGTATGAAGCAGGTGGTAGAATGACAGCTTCGAATCTCACAGCTTTGTCAAACCAGGTATTACAAATTAAAACCAAATTTTTAAGGTCAATATAGTAAATATATCTCTAACAAAGGAATTGTGTATGTAGGATAATCTGGAAGAAAAACAAATAGAATATACAGAAGATAAAAAATTAAATATGAATGTAGGAGTAAGGAAAGTTAAGTTGAGTAATGGTGGAATACCAGGAGTATTTAATTGTCGTTTTACAAATCCAGCTGCAGTAAATCCAAATCGAAAAAAGAAAAAACCAACAACATTCGTACCTCCTCCACCACCACAGTCTGAAACTGGAACTGTCACAACTTCCATGAACACAGTGACTGAATCGAAACAATGGCTTGGCGTGAATAATAATTCACGTCAATTAATACCGTTTTGGAAGAAATCTGTGAATTCCGGCATGATACAGAATGATCATTCAAATGAACAAAAAATTGGAATGGATGCTGCAACTGCTGGCTCTCTAAGTGTAAATTTAATAAGAGAGAAACTTCAAGAGAAGAAGCAGCAGCAGTTGCGAGAATTAAGAGCAATTCAAGAAGAAATAAAAGAAGGAAAGTTATTTCCTCCGCCATCAGCTTCAGCATCATCATTTTCATCATCGCCTGCATCAAATCAGCAACCACCTCCTAATACAAAATTACATACTTCCCCCAGTTCTCCTTTATTCACATCTGAGCCATCAGTAGGTGATCAAAATGGAGGACTAGCCTTATCTTCGTGGCCACCAGTGAAAATGCACTGTCTTTTACCTCCACCACCATCATCTTCCTATTACCCAAACATTCATCCTTCGAATTCATGGAGAACAACGCAAAGAGAAAGAGCGGACACTCCAGAAATTTTACTCGCACCGCGCTGTCTTCCTCATCATTATTCCCATTGGACACCATCTACTCATGTTAATCATCGGTAATTAAAGATTAAAATATTATTAAATAGTATATATTAGTTATAACATATATTATAATATATTCTACGTTTCAGTCAAAATGGTGGAGAGGAAAGTTCTAAAGGCGAGGGAGAGGTAGAAGGAGATCTTAGCGATATGGAAGGTAGTCAAGTCTCATTGCCCCGAAGCTATACTCTACCACGCGAATTTAAGTATCATCACCCAAACAATACTGCCAGAGAACGAGAACGACGTGTAGGAAATAACAAAGTTCCAGCCTCACGTTTTTACTTACCTTCTACTAATAGTTCCGATGGTGCGTTCTGCTTAAATTTGTTTGAATTCAGTTTTATGAAATGCATTTACTCTTATGTGTATTTATCTAATATCTTTCCAGGAGATGTAGATAGTGCGGATAATGAAGAAGAGACGGATTCTGAAGTACACTATCGCATGAAAAATAATCATGAGTCCAACAATCATAATGAAACGCAACAGCAGCAACAGCAACGATTTGCGTTTGAGGATAATAATAAAAATGAATTTTTAAATCCAGATTCTTCAGCAACCGTTATCATGTCTGGAAATTCTTATTTAAATAATTCTCAAGGACTACTTCGACCAAGTCAATTGTTCAGAAACAGGGTTAAACATGAAACGAAGCTTTGAAGCTTCTGTTTTTATTCATAGTATTTTAGGAATTGTATAATAGCTAATTGAAGGTTTGAAACAAGAAGACTGTACATGATCTATTTTTATAAAATTATTACTTTCTTATGCGCGTATTTTTTAACATTCTTATGATGTTCAGATTAACATTTCTAAGGGTTAGATGCTAACCATAAGAATTGTACATAAAAGAGGAGTGAATATAGACTTCATAGACTTTTATATACTCTATAAACTTCATAGGCTAATGATGTTACATTTGTTCCTTGTAAATGATGATACAACTATGTACAAAAAAGCATGTCAAACAACCGAGTATGTGTTTATTTTTACGATCTAAGTAAATACATACGATCTGAAAAGTTTTGATATTTTTTACATAACATACAATTTCTTTTTCAATAAATTATTAATTCTCTTGTATTCTGGAAGAAAATATATAGTTTAAACTCTTCATAATGTTAATTACTTTATAAATATGGTACTTTTTGATACAATGGATTATATAAACAGATAAGATATTTGAACTCATTATATTTATTTTATATTAAAAAATAGATAGATATGTATTTAAATTATACAATTATCGTAAACTATTGTTTAAATTATTTCAGCCTTTTTCTTGGTAAAGAACGAATTAACAAAAAATATTCTTCACTAATTATTAACTTATTAGTGATTAAGGTGTTGAGTTTACAAATATAAGTCAGAAATACAAATGGAAAAATGGATATACAAGTGTCGAAAATGTCTATTTTCTTCATATTGTACATGGTATATCGTTATATATATTAATATATAAACTAACAATTGTGTGTAACAAAATCATTAGAAAATATTTATATCCATATAAATACCTTATATAAATCTGTATATTGTGCATCAGTATCAGTTTCTTAGAAAACTGATTTTATATTAAAGTCACTATTTTATAAATTGGCAATTTCAAACATACAATAGAAGTTAACGAAATATTGCACATATAAATTAGTTAACAGAGATATATTTTCTTAAATATTGTGATTTGCATTGTATGCATATACCTTATAGAATAATTTCATTTTTAAAGTTCCTAGTCAGTTCTTTGTGCGGTAAGACAATCGAATTTAACACTATTTTCTCTGCTGCCAAACGTACGCTCGTGCCTAAAATATAAATAGTAAAAATATATACATACTCATCTTCTTGTGTAAATAATCAATGAATAGACTATTTACCGAGGATTGTTATAGAAGGATTCAATTTTCCATTAGTGTTAAACAAGGGCAAGTTTTCCATTTTCGCAAATGGTTTGTCAGGATTAGGATCACATGGTGTTCCTTCTATCCTTGCCCACTCTCCCACATAGCTGCTTTTCCCAACGATACTGTGCAATACAATAGAATGTGCCTGAATATGAGCATTGGCTAATATAATTGACTCCCTTATTCTAACACCACGGGCAATGACAGCATTTGGGCCTATGCTTACATTTGGACCTAACTACAAATCAAATATTTCATGAAATTTATATTTAATTAATATTTTATGATTTTATAAGAACCAAATATCTATAAGAGCTTTTTACCACTGCTGTTTCGTGAACAGTAGCAGAAGGATGAATATAGATATCACCAATAATCTGAAAAGTTCCATTAACTGTAGAAGCAAGACGGTCTGGATGTTTTGCTTTATACAAAGCTAAATAGTGACGATTGGCATATATAGCAGAACCTGCAGTCTTAACTTGTGACCACCATTTTAGAACAGGTAAAGCAAATAAACGACCCGTTCCAGCTAAACGCATTAATATGTCTTGTTCTAGTGATATATGAGCTGGATCTTTACCATTACCATTGAATTGCCTATAAAGTAGCAGTATTTAGTCAAAATTCTTAAATACAAAAAACTTTCCAAAAAATCTTCTGAGGTGTCTTACGTAAAACTTTCCTGATTTTGTCTTGCATAAAAGACATCAGCCATGGTTTGAAAGATATCTAAGGAAGCAAGATAGATTCCACAATTGATTAAAGTGGAAACAAATGTCGATGGCTTCTCTACATAATGAGCAACCTTTCCTTCTTTGTCAAGAACCATACATCCAAAATTCAATGATTGCTGTCTAGTTGCTTCAGTGGCCATGATAGTAAGCAATGCTTGTTTCTCTTTATGATAATCTACTATTTCTTGCAAAGAAAAGTCAGCACATACATCACCATTCATTACAAAAAAATATGTAGGTCCACCAGAACGTATTTGATCACGAAAGTGATATAAGCCACCAGCTGTTCCTAATGGAATGAATTCTTGAAGATACCTAATGCTTATTTTATATATGCTTATCATTTCCTGAATAAATTGAGACAGATCACTTGCAAGGTATGATCCAATTATTAATATTTCACTAAGATTGTCCACTTTAGAACATGCTTCTATATGGTGCTGTATTACTGGTAATCCAGCAACAGGAAATAATGGTTTTGGTATATCTAATGAAAGAGGCCTAAATCTAGTACCTAAAAAATATATTTTTGAATTTAAAATATCCTGTGGATTACTCTCTTTTACTTATTATTTAATTCAATGCTGTAAAAAATGAGTAAAATCATATTTGAGGTTATATTTTTATACTGCTTATAGCAACTATGTTAGAAATATTCATTTATGCGAAACACAGACCTTTTGACGGGCCTCCAATTAATATAACAGATTTTAATATCATCTTTATAAACAATATGAAGCTTTATTACAACTTAAAACAATTCTCTTGCTATAGTGATAAAAAGTTAATGTACTGATAGGTTTAGGAACCCTTCAAAATTTCCAGTTTGTAAATTCCAATTCAATGAGCAGGATAAGATAAGAATTACAATTTTCTGACAAATAATACGGTAGTAAACTTAACTTAAGCAAACATCAAACAGAATTTGTATGATCATTAAATAAACATAAACAATCATTTCTTACTTTACTTAAAGGTGAGAAATTTAAAATCTTACTCAGTAATAGAAAAAATGGTTTACTTCTGCGGATTTTTTAAATTCTTATGAAACGAAACTATTATTTGTAAATTTGTATCTTTAAAATGTAAATAGATTGAAAAGAAGATGATCAAAATTAAAATTGATTCTTCAAGTCCGTTGTTTATTTGCCCTTATAAAAAGATATATTAAACATTACAAAATAGAAATTCAACAATATAAAAAGATGATAAAGATTATTACATTGTGTATAAGCTATATTTAAAAAATAACTTATATAATAGCATTAATGACTAAGATAAAATAGATTAACAGTTCATTGCAAATTCATCATGAAATCATTAAGTGAATGCTATTATAAAAAAATATATTATTGTATCTTTCATTAAAGATAGAATACTTTACGAATATATTATCAATTCAACATATAACAGTGGTAGGAATACTATCTGCAGATATTTTATACAATTTTAAATTATGCATTAGGTAGTAGCCAATTCAAGAACTTTATAGCAACTTCAAACCCAAGGAAACATGCTGCATTTGCCGGAAATGCACGAAGCATCACTGGTACACATCCTTTATACAATGCTTTTGGTCCCTCTTCTTTCATTAAAACTACGAACACGTCCCGAATTCCGTTTTTGTAAGTACCATCTGGGGCTAAATAAAATATGTAAAACTTCAATTAATATCTTCCATAATTTGTTGTTAGTCAGATTTGTGAACATTACTTAGAATTTAATAATAAATTGTAATAAATTTATAATAAATACCACTTTGTAAACGACTTTTTAATACATCAGGTGGCATTCCAACAATCCAATTTGCTATACCAGCAAAACCACCAGCAACAATTGTTTGTAATATTCCTGTTTTGCCGTCTTCAGAGGACATCCACTTTTTGAGACACTCATATGTCATAAAGTACATTCCACTAGCAGGAACATCTAAATGTTAAATTTAAAAAATGATTAAGAAGATATATAAATTACCTGTATGGAAGACTTTATAAGATAAAAGCTTACAGATTCAGACAATTTTACATGTAAACAAGTAATAAATATATTATAAAAGATATTTATGAGATTGAAGGAAGATCAAGTTTCACCTGAATGTATATAATTAAAGCATTATGTGGAAACGTTATTTATAATTATAAAGCAAGAATAGTGTGTGTAGGTTGCTAGATAGGAAACATCCTGTTTGATAGGGCTCATCAAGGCAGATAGATAACAATTAACAAAATTCAGTTTCCTTCAAACCAGCGTACCATCATTGGTTTTAAGATCTGCTTTTCTTCAACACTCAAATTTTATTCTAATTATGATGGTTATTCTAATACTTGTCCTCACTTTGCTGGTATATAACTCTTTTCTTTATTTAATATGAAGAAGTGTAAGAGAAAAAGATTATTTTTCTCATAATATTTTTAAATTTAGTAATTTCTCATTGTAACATAGAGATTCTTAAGAGTGACTTTGCATGTATATTTAGCTGAATGATAAATTAATAAATAAATGTATGTTTAGAATGAGTGCTTTGGACAAATAATCGATATTGGCGATGTTTGGGAGGTAAAATGTCCACCAGGCTGTTCATGTGAGGTACAGAAATTTATTGATTTACCTTTGCATCGATGGATCAAAACGAGTCAAGATCAGGTATGAAAACTAGCTAACTTTCTTTTTGACATTTAATAATCTTTTTTCTCAACAGAACTTGACTAACGAATGCAATTTCGAATTTGGATTGAACATGGACCACTCTATGATACCCGAATTTTTAAATGTTGCAATTTGCGCTGTTGCCGAAGATTATGAAGAACTATTGGATAAACTCCCATCAGACATTCAGGTTGGTGTTACAGAATTGAACAGCGTAATTTTTTGCTATTCGAAAATAACGTATCTTTGTCTTAGGTGTTTACAATTCTTGAATCTGGTATGGGAAACTTCGAGATTCTTCTACAGTCTACAACATTTCAACGTTTTACAGATTTAATATCTTTAGACATTCAAGGAATAGATTATGAATCTGTAAAAAAAAGCTCGAATGTTAAACAAGGAAAACAAGGAGGAATCATTTTATCAGTTGATTCATTGTATCCATTAGGATTAAATCTTCTTTACCTAAATTTAGAACGAGTCAGATTGACAAGCCTGAGTCCAATGAAAAAAAATAAAGCTAATCTTGTGGTTAAACCAATGAATACAGTTACCAATGATGAAAATAATAACAAACAATTACTAAATAACATCAGCCAAAGTACAGGGCACAGATTGATATTTTTAAGTCAACAAAATAGTGGAGAAAGCGATGACAAGGAAATACTTCCTTATGATGTGTACAAACAAGAAATGGAAGGTTATCAAGAAACTGTTGGACTTTTTACTGGTTTAGGAGCTTTAACTCACTTAAGAGTTTATGATTGTGATTTAAAAGATATAACATGGCATATGTTTGATGGTTTGAATAATCTTGTTCATCTCTCACTAGAAAAAAATAGTTTGAAGTTCATTCCAGAATTTTGTTTTTATGGCACCCCAAATTTAAAAGTATTGTCACTTGCAAGTAATCAGTTGTTAACACTTAAGAGTGTAGATTTAGCTGGCTTATTGATGCTAGAAGATCTTGATTTAAGAGGGAATAATCTAACTTTTTTATCAGAACTATCTTTTCCCCCTTTCCCAATGTTGAAGATTGCAGATTTTCGGAAGAATCCTTTGGATTCTATATTCCCAAGGTATTTTAATTACATACATATTTTTATGATAATAAGATGTGAAATTAACATAAATATCTTCTGATTTCAGTACTTTTGAAATCATGAATACAACATTAGAACTTTATTTGGGAGGTGAAGATTCAAAATTATATCTACAAAAAAATTCTTTCTTAGGATTATGTCGGCTTCAAGCCTTATATCTGTATAATTTAGAAATACCAATGTTGGAACGTTTTGTATTTCAAGGAATGCCAGAGCTGTTAAAATTAAGAGCTCGTGGAAATATTTCAAATATCGATCTTGATGCTTTTGTGGATTTAATCAAATTAGTAGATCTTGATTTAAGTTCTTGTCATATTCGTAAAATATCTATGGATGCATTTTATGGTTTGCAAAATGTTAAACGTATAGATCTATCAAATAATGAATTAGAATATATTCCACCTGGTTTATTTGGAGTGCAACAACAGAAGCAACTTAAAGAAATTATCCTTTCAAAGAATAAGCTGACATCACTACCTATAGACTTTTTCAAAATGCTTCGGATTCCAAATAAACCACCACAATTTTCAATTGTAAGATTAGATAGCAATCCATGGGATTGTACTTGTTCGATGATTACATGGAATCCTTACTTGGTAAGTATAAAGAAGCTATTGTTTAAAGCTATTTTTTACCACACAATAATTATAATTTGATTGAAAAAAAAGGTAAACAGGTTACGAGAAATAGCACCAAGATGCTCAACTCCCAAGAAGCTGAAAAATTGGGGAGTTTTTCATGCATTACGCAAAGGTGGTTTGCAATGTAGAACCTTGAGGAGAAGGTATTTAAAGAAGTCTACATTGGGAAGAAATAATTATGAAGATAATATCATCAGTTAGCTAATATATGTTTTTAATTTACAATTAATATATGTGTATAAAAAACAAGGAACAAAATTAGACAGTTCAATTTTTCGTCTTTATAAGATAATTCTGCTTTCTAAATTTATCATAGTTGTATAATAACACTGTGTATAGATATAAGCTAGATATATAAGACTTAAGGAAATTCACAATAAAAAAGAGTAGCAATTGACAATTTCATAGTCTCTATATTTAAATTATTATAAAAATAAAATAAAAAAAGAACATTTTTGATATTACATACCTCTCAAAAGAGTAGCACAGGTACCTTTAAAAATATTCGGAATTCCTCCGTTCTTATAAAGTTGCTTTGTACAATCAATAGGGCCATTATATCTGGGTTTTGCATCACCCTGTTGTATTTGTAAAAGACATTTTATTCTTTCACCAGGAGCCATTATAACAGTTGTAAAGATGCCACTAAAAGCACCAGCATAGAATAGTTGCAAAGGAGACAGTTCAACATTGTCAGATCTCTTTATCAATTGCTTGCCAAGTCCAAATCCATAAAAACTTATGGCAAATATTGGAGCTACACCACATAAAGGTGCACCCATACCTAAAAGAAAAATATTGTAGATAATCTAATGAGCAAATATTTTTTAATAAGAAGAAAGAATTAATAGGATATATTTATACATGTTTAAGGTACAAACTATCTACCAACCCTTGTATAGTCCACGTATTCCTTCTCTCGTGATTGTTTTCTTAGCACAATCAATTGTTCCATTATACAATACTGCTTCATTTGGACCTGGTAGGGGCATAGTTTGAAGGCGGACCTATTAACAATAATGTCCCTTCCAAACACTTACTTTGGTATAGAATATTATTAACAATAATTGAAAGGAAAACAAAAAAATGTCAGTACAAGCAATTTTGATAAATAAAAAGAATGTATGGAAAACATTAATTTCATTAATTATTTATTTTTGGTATAATATAATTGAACCATATACCTTCTCTTTTAATTTAATTATTTTTCATCACAATAAAAAAATTACAATAATTCCCATGGATCCTAATTTTTTTATTATATATGAAAATATTTTATGTCTTTATCAAAATATAAAATATTTAAAATAATGAACCACAATGATAATCATAGATAATTGATTAACATAAAAATTTAAAAGAATAGAAGGACAAAAAATAAAAAGAAGACAATAAAAAAGTAGATTCTTAAATAAAAAGTTATATACAAAATCTAATCAGCACATATTGTGTTTCTTTTACCTAACATATCGAGCCAGTCCTCTTCAGAGAAAAACAGTTTATTCCTAAGTAGGATTTAATAATCCTACTTATAATTAGACTAGGTACAGCTGAAAAATTGGGGGATTATCTTTTACATTTAATTTTATAGAATAACTATTCTACCCCAAATTTCTATTTATACTTTATTATATACAAAAATTTTTAAAATGCATTTTAATTCAATTTTTTAATATTGTAAAAAATATTAGCAGGTTAAAAATGATTTAAGAAATTATACTTTCTACTTGAATGTTTTATATATCAAATTCTGTTACACTTCAACAATGAAAACAAATGTTTGTTTTATTTGTACAAATTATAAAATTTATACTGCTTTGTTTATATACATATTTATTGCTATAATTTGTTATTGTTTATAAACATTGTTGTTGTTATATAAATAATTCATTATTTTTTATATTAATTAATGTAACCTTACTTTTATCGTGTCTAGGGGATGACCCACCACGATGGTGCATATTCCGCCGAATCCTCCACTTAGAAAATATTTAAGAAGGCTTATCTCATTTTCTGACATTTTAATGATAACGTGATTGGTAAATTTTACTTCGAAATAAAATAAAGAGTACAAAGATCAATATTATCTCTTAGGCGGTTCTAAAATCCAACCTCGAGTCTTGTTAAAAAGAGAAACATGATGTTCGAATAAAGTAACAGCATTAATTAATATATTAATTCCTAAAATTGACAACTATAATTGCATAAACAATAATTATTCACAATAATGACTATCTCTATTAAAGTAAATATTAACTTTTATTTTCGATAAATTAATTATAAAATAAAAAAAGAAATATAAAATTAAAGTTTAAAAATAAATGAAATTGAAATGATTTTTTGGTATAATTAAAAAATTAAGAAATATATTTGAAAAATTGTATAATGTTATTCATATGCATATTTAAAAATGAATCAAATTAAAATATCTTTTATGTGGTTAAACAATTGGGTAATAAATTTAAAAAATTATATATATACTCTATATATTTCGTATAACAGATTTGAAAAGAAATTTTATATATGCCGCCAGATTAATTCGTGATAGCGCTATATACGTATACTTACTGAACATAAGATATTTTAGCATTATGAAGGCTCAATTTTCCTATGAATCAAAAATATCAATATAAAATTTATCACTAGCTTTCTAATCTTTGAATTTTGTGATAAATGATTTAACATATCCTGTTAAATGTCTGTGTAGTGGTATCTTCGAAATAATGTGTCAGAACATGTAAATAATATCAGGTGATTAAAGTTAATCATCTAGTTTATAATATTTATGACAGAGTTTATTTTATTATTTTACGTATTTTTATCTTCATATTTCTCAATGTAGCTATTTTATTCCTATCACATCTTAATGCTGGTAATTTAGCATTCTATTTGACCTTGCATTAAATGTTAAACAATTTCTTGGATTTGTGTAATGTAAATAAGCAATTGTAATAAAGTGCCAGTAATTATCGACATTTTAACTTCATTGTTTCTACATAAATTTATATATTTTTGAGCTGCAACTTATGATTGTATTTTGCTTAAAGTTATTGTCATTGTAAGAATTCACATTTAGTCTAACTAATCTAATTTTATTAATATTATATTTTGTATTTGACTGGTGATGTTTGTTACATATTATAGAACTAACAACAATGTCTGAGAAAATTCCATCTAATCAACCACAGCCAATTGTTAAGATTGGCCATTATACACTTGGTCAAACATTAGGTGTTGGGACATTTGGTAAAGTAAAAAGTACGTAAATCTTCTATAAATAAACCTTTATTACTTTTATTGCTTTTATTACTTTTTATATTAAGTAATACCACAGCATACAAAATGCTTATAATTTATGTTTTTCATAGTTGGAGAACATGTCTTAACAAAACATAAAGTTGCTGTGAAAATTTTGAATCGTCAGAAAATTAAAAGTTTAGATGTGGTTGGAAAGATTAGAAGAGAGATACAAAATCTGAAACTTTTCAGACATCCTCACATTATTAAATTGTAAGTAATAGTAGCATGCTCTATAAAATATCAATTAATATAGAATATATCAATTTTTTGTTACAATTTAGATATCAAGTTATAAGCTCACCCACCGATATATTTATGATAATGGAATATGTATCAGGTGGAGAGTTGTTTGACTATATTGTAAAACATGGCAAACTAAAGGAATATGAGGCACGAAGATTCTTCCAACAGATTATTTCTGGTGTTGATTATTGTCACAGGCATATGATAGTTCATCGTGACTTAAAGCCAGAGAATCTATTGTTAGATCACAATCTACATGTAAAAATAGCAGATTTCGGTATTTGGATATAGTCAAGATCTTACTAACAAAGTTTATTGATTGAATGATATTATTCAAATAATCTAATAATTTATCAAATTATAGGTTTGTCAAACATGATGATGGATGGAGAATTTTTACGTACTTCTTGTGGCTCCCCTAATTATGCAGCGCCAGAAGTAATTTCTGGTAAATTATATGCTGGTCCTGAAGTCGATATATGGTCTTGTGGAATAATACTTTATGCTTTACTTTGTGGCACTTTACCATTTGATGATGAACATGTACCAACACTTTTCCGTAAAATTAAATGTAAGTAATAACAATCTGTATAACCTTTGATTTTAATGATTCATATAAAATTTCAAATATTTGTTTCAGCTGGAGTTTTTCCCATCCCAGAGTACCTGAATAAAAGTGTTGTAAGTCTTTTATGTCACATGTTACAAGTGGATCCTATGAAAAGAGCAACCATTGAAGATATCAAGTATATTCAATTTTTATTATATGTATTATGCATTACTTATAAATTTAAAAATTTTAAACATTTCTTTGATACAGTTTGAAATAATTACAAATATTTTTAATTTAGGAAACACGAATGGTTCCAGAAGGATTTACCTTCATATTTATTCCCGTCGCCTGTTGAACAAGACGCTTCTGTAATTGATATAGACGCAGTAAACGAAGTTTGTGAAAAATTCAATGTGAAAGAAGCAGAAGTCCATTCTGCATTATTAGGTGGAGACCCTCACGATCAACTGGCAATTGCCTATCACTTAATAATAGATAATAAAAGAATTGCAGACGAGGCTGCTAAAGCTGAATTAAAAGATTTCTATGTAGCTTCTAGTCCACCCCCTGTTGCTTTTAGCCCCAATGATACCAGTAGCAGTCCTTTGAGACCACATCCAGAGAGAATAGCACGTAAGAAGATAAACTAATGCTGTATCTTTAGAATTTAAAAAATTTGTTATTGTTTTCATCATAGAGTTTATGAAAACGATATTTGATATACTTTTTGTACATGTCAGCGTTTCGAGAAAGACAAAGTTCTCAAGGAAGTACATCGTCCTCGATACAAGGCGCTCGTGGTACGCCAGTAAAACGGGCTAAATGGCATTTAGGAATCCGTTCACAGTCTAAACCAAACGACATTATGAATGAAGTCTATCGAGCTATGAAAGCTCTCAATTTCGTAAGACTTTTCTTATAAACTAATCTATAAAGTAACAAATTTAATATATATAATAATACATATATATTTTTAGGAATGGAAAATCATAAATGCTTACAGCGTTAGAGTACGCCAAAAGAGTGAATTAACAGATAGATATAGTAAGATGTCGTTACAACTTTATCAAGTTGATTACAAAAGTTATTTATTGGATTTTAAATCTTTATCAAATGAAGAAGAAGATATTGGACGAGGTGAAGAATTTGAGTCAACGCTAATGATTTTTAATTGATGATTTATCTCAATATATTTTATTGTAAATATAACTGTTTTAGATCCTACACTTCCACCACCTCAAGCGACAGGTCATCATACAATGGAATTCTTCGAAATGTGTGCAGCATTAATCACGCAGTTAGCTCGATAAATTTGCTGTACAATATGAGTCATCATTTTTCAGAATTATGTTAATAATGCGTTTTACTTCTCGTTGTACTTTACACAACGTGTATCAGTGCAGTTCATAGGATAAAGGGAACATTTAGGAAGGAATATTTTAGGAAAATAATATCAGTTTCATAAAAAAAATTGAATGCAAGGAGGGGAAGAGTGTAATAAATCTGTAGAAAATCAAGTAATATTTCTTTAAACCTAACCATTTTAATATTCTGTAAAAAAAATCAAAGAGAAAGCGGTATTTTTATTTTTAAAAATATATCGATATCTTTGTACATACTATTGGTAAATTGGAAGAAACAAAATACATATATATTTTTTTTAAACGGAAGATTTTAGTTCCTCCATTGAGACGACAGAAAGCGCTAGGGACGAGTTTCTCAAGATTCTCGGAAGTTCCCACTCTACTCGCCACATACTCACAATCCAAGAAACTTCGGCCTGATCATTATTATTTCTGTTTTTATGTCACAGATTTAAGTGGAATATGCTGTTTGTAGCGTTAACGAAGGTGCAAATTCGAAATATTATTCGTCTGCTATTGGTTCGCGCATGAAAGGAAGTTGCACTTTTGCGCAATCTCAGTAGACAAATTGGGCAAAAAGAGTACCACTGACGATATTCGACGTGAGGTGAAGCCTAAGAACACGAAATTAGAAGAAGTAAGGGTTTTACTTCAAACATGTTTGCAGTTGTTGAAACAGATACACAACTTCACACGAGACCCATTGACAAGTGATTCTATTACTCGAGTTCATCGGCGAGGTCGAGAACGAAAGTTTTTCAAATATATTATAATATATCATATATGTTATATGTACGGACGAACTTAAAGGATGTTCTTTTGATTTAGAAACATGGCTTTTTAAATACGCTGCATTGAAAGAGCCTAATGTTTGAAAACACTCTAAGAACAATGTTTTTATATTGCAGGATTTACAGAGAAAGAGAAAGGGAGGACTTGGGGACCTGTATTCAGGGGACTTGAACCCGGGCCTCCTCCGACTCGGACAGGGGCGCTCTTCGTTGCGCCATCAAGGCCCTGTTGCTGGAATTAATACCGATTACTTGCTAAAACAATGGCTGCTGCTTTCAATCAATATGACAAGTACAGGTAAATAAAGAAATGATTTTGGTCTTGCTGTTATGCGTCATGAAATCAATTGACGTCGTCTAATAAAGTAATAAATATGATGTTGCATCAACGATTAACCTTTAAAGTTTTATTTAACTGATGTTGAACAAATTTGTAATAACCTCTTATGAAAATTATATTATAAATAATTTGATGTATTTAAGATAAGCGAATGTTATTTAAAGTAATATTTGTATTTTTTAATATTTTGGTTGTTGATATGTATATTGTATTGTATTCTTATTTACTAATATGTATATGTATGCTTGTTTTTATAAATTTATGATACTTGATGTGCAGAACCTTAAATTTGAATCTTTTGTGGGATTAATTATCTTTTTATTGTGGTGTCTTTTTTAGTTGGTATTTTGGTGCAATGTCACGACAAGATGCCTCGGATTTACTCATGGGTGAAAAAGTAGGCGGCGTATTCTTAGTTCGTGACAGCACATCGATACATGGAGATTTTGTTCTATGTGTACGAGAAGACAACAAGGTTAGCCATTATATTATAAATAAAATTCAGCAGGGTGATCAAATACGTTATCGGATCGGAGATCAAACGTTTCCTGATATTCCCAACCTTTTGGCTTTTTACAAATTACATTATTTGGATACAACACCACTGATCAGGCCTGCATCTAAAAAGACACAGAGGGTAATAGCAAAATATGATTTTGAAGGCAATGATCCTGATGATTTACCGTTTAGGAAAGGTTCGTAGGTTTTAATTTTTATTTTAAATATTTTAAGTATTACTTTGAAAGTGACTGGTTAACATATAATGTCTCTTATATTTTTAGTTGATTGCAATTAATAATTTGATTAAGCAATGCAATTTTTAAAATTGTAAGTTTTTATATTTTGTATAAATTCAATAATGTTATTTTTAGGAGAAATTCTTACAATTATATCAAAAGATGAAGAACAATGGTGGACTGCTAGAAATAGCCTTGGTCAAACTGGTTCAGTTCCAGTACCATATGTTCAGAAGTATGAAGAAGACAATCACTCTGTGATTGAGAATAATTCATGCCCAGAAAGTGGCGGAAGTTCAACTACAAATTCTAATTCGGTTTCTGCTTGTCAAATGTCTTATCCAGAAAGTGGACAAGGGACCACCCGCAGATCAAATATTCAAAGAACATTGCCTGCTTTTGCAAAAGTGAAACAAGCAAGGGTACCAAACGCATATGATAAAACTGCTTTAAAATTAGAAGTTGGAGATGTGATAAAAGTAACAAAGACTAATATAAATGGTCAGTGGGAAGGTGAATTGCATGGCAAGGTTGGCCATTTTCCATTCACACATGTTGAGTTTGTAGATAATGAGACTGGAGAAGACAATCAGGAAATTTAATGGAAGTCTTCCAGGTGTGATGAATAAAAGAAATTGACTTGGAAAGTTCTACATTGGCAGTTTAAGTTTACATTAGCAGCTATTCTGTGTACTGGTACATGAAATCAGTCTATTTTAAAATTCTGTATACAATTTGTAACTTCAAACATAACGTCAATTTTGTGACGTTTTTATTAATTATATAATACTTTAAATATACAAAATTTATGTGAATATTTTTACAACTCGTTTAACTTTTCTAGTCATAAAGTAATAAATAATCATGTACGATTACTGATTAATATCGATTCAAAAGTTATAAAAACATTCTTTTCATTTAAGTTTTGTACCGGTACATACATATTGTGCTGCTTAGCCATAGGTTGTGCCACAGATGGAGCAACATTTTCTACTAGAATATTCTATTTAATGATGGAGCTGTTAACCATATTACAATTGTAATTATATATAAATTACGCTAATTATATATTACTATGTAATTATATAAGTTCTAATTGATTAGTAACTCTTTTAAGAGAGCAGAATCTGTGAATTTACGTTTATACATGAATGGTATTATATTGTCATGATTGTAAGTTATGCAAATTACTTGTTAATATGTAATTATACAAATTGCAAGAACATTTAGTTTTGTAAAAATAGTAGCAACTTTAAAGTTCCGCTTTACGCTATATATACATATACATATTAGTTTTATCGTAACAACAGTCATATATGAGTTATTGTAAATTATATATTAGTATATATAAGTGAAATATGTCCTGAATTTTTGTAAGACTAATAATTTCCTGAATTTATTCGAAAAACTTTTGTTCAATTTTAGAAATTAGTATAGAAATATAGTTATGTATGTATAAATACATTTTAATATATATTTACATATTATATTATATTTGTAAAAATTGTAATTTTATCGTAAACTTCAATCGTTTTCCGATATTTTTATATGAGAAAAAACTGGAAACTTTAGAGTTCTGCTCACAATGATGCGTATTAATCGTGTAATTAATAAATTAATTAAATAAATATAATTAATTAAATATAATTATGTGTAAGTTGTATGTACGTTATGTATAGCTGTGTGAGAACAGGATTGCAATTTTTTGTATTTTCAGAGGTACAATTTACGATTGGAATTGTTTCTTTTTTATGAATCCGAAAAGGTACTTTCATTTTAAATCTTTACTAATGAAGATTTAGTAATTAAGATAGTACAAAAATTGTATAATTTGTATACAACCCTCAGTGTTTATAATTATATCGTATTTTCTAAAAAATCTAATTTGGATTAGAGATTTTATTTACACATAGAAAGCTTGGTATTAATATGTAGTTATATATATTTCTTTATGTATAAAAATTTCTTATCAAATTGATCACCATTGTATATGAATTGTACAAGGAACTGTCTAGGTATACATTTGAAAAGTTAGTTTCAGAATTAGGACTGTGGCTAATTTACCAGTTCCTAAATAATTACAAGCTATTAATTTTCAATTTAACCCTTTTTTTGGTTTTTCGGTTTTTTATAAGATGTACAATTTATTAAATTTCACATAAATAGTACAATTTTAAATTGTTAACAACCAACTGCACGGAAAGAGTATATATTTCAATTAGCTTCGTCAATAGATGTGAATAACGGAGGAATTAAAATATACTTATTCATATAATTGCATGCATATTGATAAAGTAAGCATTAAGACCGTGCAAATTTTTATACTCATATTTGTAACACTTTTATATGATATATATTTTAATTTTTAAAATATGTAGAAACTAAGAGTACAATAAATAAAAAATTAAAAAATAAATGTTTGTATAGATTTATTATGTTAAATATATATTGGACAATTTAATTAATATTTTTACATATTTCTATCATAGATATTCAACAGTATTCATTTTAAACCTATTTATTACTATCTTAATATGGTACACAATATTATTTAAGATTTAGAATTCACAAAATAAAATATAAACAAATATAATAAAATTTTTTACTACTGGACGATAAATTTTATAAAAGCAAGTTGTCTGATTGGCTCATTTTTTTGTTTTAATGGAAATGACCAATGACAACGACGTATATACCTGAATGTGACTGCTTTCTTGTTCTATCTCTTTTTCCGCCATATATACCCACGGTCTGTTCCCGCCAAATTTCTCAGTAGTAAATGCCAACAAGTGTTGAAGTTACTCACGACTGATGACAGTCACTGTTGGTTTATTTGCACTTCTATGAATGTTAATGAAGTGAATTACATTTTTTGGTTTTGCACACGTTGATCGTTGTGTTAAAGAACTAGGCACAAGATAACGCATTTTTTGAAAATTTTTGACTGAATAAACATATTAAAATGTACGTTAAAGTGAGAACAATGGATGGTAAACAGGAGGCAATATTAACCATCTCCAAATTGACGGAAGTGGAAGAGTTTAAGGTAAAATAAATGTAGTATAGGAAGTACTAATTTCAGATAAAAAATACAATTTTTTATCTTTCGTGAAAGTTGTGATTTTATCTCTGATATTTACGTTTAATGCTGACATTCTTGAAGTAAAAAAATCTGACTTTATTAAATATTCCATTATTTTATTAAAAACATTTATTTAATGTTAGTTACAATTATTTAATAATAATAATGTGTGAATAAAAAGAAATTATCTATTTGGAGTATAGTATTTCTATATTTATATAATTCTATCTATTTGAAGTATTCGTATACTTATTTAATAACATTTTGTAAAATCTTTCATTTATAAAAATATTATTTTGCAGCGTGAGATTGAAAAGGAATTGAATATAAAAGTGGATTTACAACGGTTATTTTTCCGTGGGAAACAATTAGAAAATGGTTATAAGCTATATGATTATAATGTTAATTTGAATGATGTAATTCAATTAATGGTTAAAATACAAATCAGTGAAGTAGAAAGCCAAGCTACTTCGAGTACTAAAGTTACTTCTAGTTCTATTATTAAAGAAGAAATTGTAGATAATTCTAGCAAAGAAGAAAAGTTGTCTGAAGCAGAAAGTTTATATTATAAGGTTGGAGATGCGGTAGATTGTCTTGATCAAACTTATGGAGCTTGGTTTGAGGCAATAATATTAAAAATCTTTAAAAGAGATGATAATATTATTTATAATATGCAGTGGGAATTTGATGATAAAGCTCCAGCTTTTAATGTACCTGAGTCATCAGTAAGACCACGTGCAAGGCGTTTATTAAAATTTGATAGCTTAAAAATAGGTCAAAAAGTGATGATCAATCACAATGTTGATGATCCCAAAGTAACAGGATTATGGTATGATTTTACAATATTGAAAATAGATAAAAAGAAGAAGGTACAAGAACTTATTGGGATATTGCATATTGGAAAGTAAGTATTGTATAATTCAAATATTCAGTTTAAGTTGGTATAATGTATGATTAAAATATGTGTATCTATTTAAATAGGGACCAACCACTTGAGAATCGGAAAGTAAATCCTAAAGGAGAGATTTTTGCCATAGAAGAACCAAAATTTCTTACAGATAGAAGTCCTGAAGATGAACAACATATGGTCAGTAGTGGTAAACGAAGACGTGTACAAGCTTATTGTGATGCATGTTTGGACAATCCTAACAAGGAATGCAGAGAATGTGGTTGTAGAGTCTGTGCTGGGAAAGAAGATGAACACAATCTTCTCTTATGCGATGAGTGTAATTCCGCATATCATTTAAGTTGTTTGAATCCTCCATTAACATCTATACCTGAAGAAGATTACTGGTATTGCCCAGAATGTAAAAATGATGAAAATGAAATTGTGAAGGTTAATTACCACTTAATAATATTTTATTTTGTAATATTTATAAAATTTATAAATCATTATTTTTTAAAGGCAGGTGATAAACTTAAACAAACGAAAAAAAAAACGAATGAAAACAATAGTAGTAAGAGAGATTGGGGTAAAGGAATGGCATGTGTAGGAAGGACAAAAGAGTGCAGTATAGTTCCACCTAATCATCGTGGACCTATTCCAGGAGTAGAAGTTGGAATGTGTTGGATGTACAGAGTACAAGTAATTGAAATTTTTAAATAATCTTTAATTTTAATAACTTTTGTGTATATAAATAAATCAAGGATATGTAAATGATAGGTGTCTGAAGTTGGAGTGCATAGACCACATATAGCTGGAATTCATGGGAGAGAAACAGATTGTGCGTATTCTATTGTATTATCTGGAGGTTACGAGGATGATATTGATAACGGTGATGAGTTTATTTATACTGGCTCTGGAGGCAGGGACCTATCAGGTAGAATATTTAATTATAAATAAATTTGTTATGACTCAATTAATTTGTTATATTTATAAAGGAAATAAAAGAACAGCTGAACAAAGTTGCGATCAGATGTTGACTCGAATGAATAAAGCATTGGCTCTAAATTGCAATGCAAAGCTCAATGCGACAACCGGCGCTACAGCTGAAGATTGGAGAGGTGGTATACCTGTAAGAGTTGTCAGAAATTTCAAACTCGCTAAACATAGCAAATATGCACCAGAAGAGGGCAACAGGTATAATAATAATCATTATTGTTGTTTTTATATGTTCTAATATTTAGTTTTTGCAAAAATATTTTTATTTTAGATATGATGGTATATATAAGGTAGTAAAGTATTATCCAGATACAGGCAAAAGCGGATTTCGCGTATGGAGATATTTATTAAGGAGAGATGATCCAGCAGCTGCACCATGGACCGAAGAGGGTAAAGCACGTATAGAGGCTCTTGGTTTAAAACCAATGTATCCAGATGGATACTTGGAAGCAATGGCAAAAAATAAAATAAATAAAACTAATAAGACAAATAAAAAGCGAAATATACTAATGGAAGAAGAAAATTCTACCTCTTCGAAAAAAGAACCACCAAAGAAGAAAAAGAAACTTGAGAGTTATGAATTAGAAAGTGAAGTAATGAAACATATTGAAGAAGATCAAGCAAATATAAAATTATGGGATGAATGTCGTAAGGCTTTACCAGATGGAAAAACTGCATTTTTACAACAAGTTTCAGAAAGGTATGTTACTCATCAAGTTTTTAGTAAATATATTTGTTATATTTTCAAATTTTTATAATTTTTAAATTGCAGATTCACATGTCCCTGTTGCTTGGAACTTGTTTATAATCCTGTCACGATTCCGTGCACACATAATATTTGTCTTAATTGTTTAAAACGTTCTTTTTCGTCGGGTGTCCAATATTGCCCGTCATGTCGTTATTTATTAGACAAAAATTATAAAATGGAAGTTAATCAATGTTTATCATCTGCTCTGTTATCACTTTATCCAGGATATGAGGGTGGCAGATAACATTAATTTTTAGTAAAATAATACTTATATTTCAAATACGAATTTACACACACACCTAGACTCCATTAAATAATATTTTAGATACAATTTATGGTTCACGAATAAAATGTATTAGTGATTTTCTTATAATACATACTTATAGGGTGGACAACACATTCTGATAGTATAAAAAATTTTTGTTAGTATACAAAATTTATTGCCATGATTCACTACAATAACAATTAATTTTATTATTACAACATTTACATTAATAAATATAACAATTAATTTTATTATTATAATATTTGCATTAATAAATTGACTGACAATACTAATAAGATAAAAAAAAGAACGAATTTTCTTTCAGAAAGAGAGAAACGTTCAAGAAATGAAAATATACATAGTTATTGTAGTACTTATTTTTATATTGATTTTTGATTTATACAGTTTCGAGTTTTATATTTGTATGTAGTATAAGATTTATACAATTGACTATACACTATAAATGTTTGATCATTTATTTGTACATCCATGTGTCCAAATTTAAATCAACTATAATGGATCTAGTTTGCATTTTTGTTAATTGTATTGTTTTTTCTAATTAGCATAACATAACTTTTCATGGTAGTGAAAAATTCATAAAACAATTCATGTTATTTTATAACAAAGTAAATAAATGTTTTTATTATAATATATGACATTAGAATCCTTTTAAATATGGATATAGAAGAAAAGTTATTTTATTGCTCTCTTTGATTGATAGGTGGAACTATCTCGCTTATCCATTGGAGATATTTGTGACTTCCATTTTGAATCTATAATAAAACATTGTTCAACTTTCATCTGCATTATATTAGAGTACATATCCTATGTTAAAATATAATTAAACAATACTTACAGGTAATGAGATTACTTCACAAACTTCATATGGATGGTTCTCCCTGTTCAAAGCCAGTTCAAAATTAATTTTAATCGTATGTATATAACAATTCAAAAATATCAAAATATGTACTTACATTACATATTTTGTTAGGGCATTTACAGTATCAGTCCTAGTTTTTATCATCTAAAATAAAGTATATAAAGTGTGTATCAATAACTTTAACCTACTAACATTACTTTTTTGCTTCTTACCAGTAGAAGTTCATTATCTTCATTAATTTCATTTTTCCATTCATATCTATAATATATAAATAATATTTCTAAATGAAATTAAAATATTTTAGTCTGCATGCACAATGAACAGTACATACATTATACTTACACCGATGTAAGCCCTGGTATAATATTAACGCAAGCGGCTAATTTATTCTTCACCAAGCCACTATAAATTAAGTATAGATTAATTAAAGTAATAATTTTTATTTTTTAGAGAATTAATTTTCAATAGGTTATATCGATCCTTACTGAGACAATTTTTTAGCGACTTCTTGTGTTGGAACTGTTACGTATGCAACAGAATGAACTCCAGCGAGATCGCTCATGTTTCTATAAGTAGTAGCAGGAACACCTCTAGCGAAACAAAAGAGCGTAATTATTCCAAAAATCGGTTTGCACAATACAAGTGACATTTGTATCCAATTTTTGTGGAACCGGTACTTTTTTCACTAACTTGAAGATTGCTTCAGAAGTACCAACTTAGGGTACATTCTCGAATCGCTGTTTGAGATCGATTAATCAGTTTTCAGAAATAAATTATTTAAAGAACTAAGGAAATGACGGTTTTTTACCGAAAACATTTATTATTAAAAGGAATCAATTTTTAAATAATCAGGCTTACAAAGATTTAACAAATTAAAATATCATAAAAATCATATGCTACTTTGTAAGTAACTTTATAAGAAATAATGTGTAAAAATTTGAAATTTATCTAATGATTATTCTCGAACATTACTGAGTATCAGATTAAAAAGTATAGTTTCGAAAAAACCGCATTTAACCCTGCTGCGATCCTTTGATTCTTTATATTCTTTCAATTGTGTTTTCGTTTTAATCGAATAGAGGGCTTATAACGTTTTAAGAAATTTTTAGTATGTTGTTACTATTACGTTATTATGTCATTGTTATCATTATTATTATCATGGCATTATGTTATTATTATCATTATTATATCAGTAATGATTCTTTCTTATTTTTCTCAAACTTAAGAAATTTTCTAATAAGAGAGGAATACAATTCAGTAAAAAATAATTCAAAGAATGCAATCAAGTTAAAATTTTATACAAAGAAATTTCTTCAATCTTTTAAAACAGACAAAATGGTGTACTAACGAAAGATACATACTGTGATAGTATTTGTACATCTTATATTTAAATATAATGATAATATGTAATAAGCAGATTTACATAAATTATGGAAGACACGGATTTTTATCTTATTTCGTAAAATCACATAAACATTAAGTGTTAGTTAATGTTTTTTCGAGTGGGTTCTTAACTACGCTTACTGTAATTTACTTAATACTCGAATTGTAACACTTATACGTATATGTGGATACATTAATCTTACTTAATTTCAAACATATACGACATTACGTTCTTAGATGTATTTTGCACTCGATAGTTTTGTTCATATGAATGATTATATTATTTCGACGATTTACTTATCAATAAACTTAAAATATTTGTTGACAATTTTTAGAAGTATTCGAGTATGTGTAAGTTACTTCAATTTATGTAATTATTTTATTAAATATCCTTACAAAATCAAATTTGCGATATGTTTAATTAAAAAATCTTCTTTATGATTTTTCGAAAATAAAGAAATTAGATGATAATCTATAGACTGCGAATATTTATGTAAATTCATATTTTTGTGGAGATAATTAAAAAAATGTAACCTAAGTAGAAGATTATTTTATATACTAAATATTATAACGAATACTATACTGTGGATATTTTATATACATATCTTCGCGTATTATATGCATTTTGTGCACTTCGGCGCAAATTTCCCATAAATGCATAAAAAATCTGTCATCTAATAATGTACTTTGATTTCTGTATGTATTTTGAAACATGTACCGTGAGTTTGAAAAATCGAGTATCTATTAAAATATTAAAGAGAGGATTCGAATGAGTGGAGGTCAATGCCAGATTTGTTAAGGTTGTCATCATATTGTTTTCTTACCAGTAACCAAAGTTATCATTCAACCGCATGTACATACATATGCAATTTTGTTAACTCAATATTTTCCAGGAAATATATCTATTTGAAATAGACCAAATTGAACTTTTTAATATGTAACCAACCGTTTACCATGTTTTCTTACGCATATCACAAGTTATGGTAATTTTATTTCTAAAAATACCAGACTGCTGAAATTGTAAAACGATTTACGTATAAAAAATTGATTTTTGATCAAATTCTTCTGTTTTAGGTTTTCATATGAGTGTTTACGTCTTATAGGTTTAATTTGGCAAGTAGTATTCCCTCGGGATGTATTCTGGTTTTGGGCTACTCGGTTCAATTCCAAGCAGCTCTCCCATAAATGCAATGTAAGTGATGGCCAAGCGCAAAGTCTCGATCCTCGAGAGTCGTTTTTCGTAAGCAAAAGTTGGCACCTGAGGAATAAAGGTCGTAAAATAATTTTAAGCAACATTGGTATATCAATAGAATGCAGATATCTATGGATTTATGAGAAATGTAAAATTGCACAAAATGCACATAATACGCAAAAGTATACAAAATGTTCAAAGTGAAATATTTATTATAATATTCCCTGAATTCCTTTAGTTGTGCTCATTAAAGTATATACTTGGATAAACATTCGCTAATAACTAGTATAAAAATTAATTGTACAAAATTATACAAACGCATAATACAATAGTAGCAAAAGATAATCATTCTTATAGAAGTTAGCAATATTGTTATGAGATTCAAGAATAGAACAAAAATCTATGCATATACAACTCACTTTTCTGCGTAACTTGTCGAAAGCTTCGTTTAAATTGAACATTCTGCGCCTCTCACGGATGTTTGCTGCTCTTCTTTGCGAAACAGTCGCCACGCGACGCCTTGGTTTCTTTGTGGTGGACGATGGGAGATTCGGAGATCTACCATTAGGCGTGTAACGACTGAAATTATTTTATTCATTGACAATTAATTAATAAAACGTCGTTGTAAATAATTCTCATTTCTTTCAAGATTTGAAATCTTCAAAGTTCAGAATTATTTCTTCGATTTATCGCTGCGTAAACTAGAATTGTGACAAGAAATTTAGCTATTGCTATAGCACACAGGGATAATTACCTTTGATGTAATAATGCACAGGGTTGTCTATATAATCCGTGTTCGTTCACATGAGAGTGCGAAGGAGGCGGTGCTTGGTATAAGACAGAACTGTCCCACATCGGGTAGCTTCCGAGTTCGCCGCTGACGTACTGCGACATATCCGCTGTAATCACCTATTTCATTTACTTGCGTTTACTTTTATATGCACGCTATTTCTTATTAATGCAAAAGAAATATCATCATTCGTGCTAATTATTATCTCTCATTATTATACAAACACAAATGAAAAATTAAATATTAATATTATATATTATTGTATTAAATGTCGAAAGAAATATTAGAAAATTGTTAATCAAACTTCTCATTCGTGTTCTATGGATTATCACAATGTAATAATTTTATTTAATCAGTAAATAAGTAGCATTCTGAACAATATTGTAGTAAAAGATGTGTTACAATAATACTAATTTATTGATCTTATTTCTATACTATATACTTTTGTAATTAAGGGATTCACTTTTAATTATTTATACTCACTGGTGCTTGATTTCCATTGATCTCCCACAACGGTTCGGTGTAGCTCATATCCCGGGTTCTATCCAGGAGCAAATGAGTTCAGGAAGTACCACCCTCGTATTTCAATTAAAAAAAAAAATAATGAAAAAGAATGTCGATACACGAGTCAAATAAAACGTTTGTTGCGGTCTGAGTGTCACCTTCAATCTGAGGATTCCACTGATACCCTCATCCAGGGAATCGAACTCCTGGAGCTTGGTACATCTCGAGCCCGCCCCTTTTTCAAAGCAACCCTCTGGAACCACTGTTATTCACTATTCTCGGACGCTTGCGTCGTCATCCCTGTTCCAATTGGAGAATCTCACCCTTAACCAACTTGTGTGAAACACGATCGTTGGACAGGTGGTTGTGAAGGGTGGAGCTTACGGACAATCCTCATGGTTTGCCTTGTTTCGTAGGAGTTGAGGGTTGAACAGTATCGGAATTATCGACCCTGGTATGTTAAAGATGGACAAACTATTTGTTGGAAGCTTTTTTTAGATGTCTACATTTCTTTCGCTTCTTTTAATTTACTTCTTCTCTTTGTAATTGCAAAAGTTTTGTCTACATTCAACACTTCATGAAATAGATATTGATAAGAAATGATGAAATGAAGGGAAAATTATTTAACAATTTATTATTGTTCGAATATTTTTGAATTCAAAACCGATATTTCTTGAACGAACTTATCATTTTATTGATTTTCACAATGAACTTCTTGATATTGTCTGTCACTTTTTATTATGACATGCAAACTTACGTATTAATTTTGAAAAAGCGAATAGCATTGTATATTTTAAAGAACGATTAACAAATTTTCTTTTATCTCCCTTCAGGAATCATAGCATTGCACGTGTGCTAAATGGAGTGTAATCATCTGGTAGAGTTCTTCTGTCAACGTATTAAGCACAATCAAAGTATGAAAATTGATGCTAAAATATTATGTACTACCAAATATTATATTATTGTGATGTTTTTCTTTAGAAGTAGTATGAAAATCCTTTATTTTTCATCTGGACAAGTAAGATTACTTTATTATATATGTAACAAAATTTAAATTAAAATACAATTCATCCACTGATGATTAATGATTAGATTTGTTTTAAAATCACGAAAGACACAATTTTCTGCAAGTTAGGATATTACGATTTCTTTACGATCATTTCGAGACAAATTGCTCCACATATTGAGGTCGTAACAGGATCACTCAAAAGACCATGACAAAGTCTCCTCAGAAGGGTAACATATTGTTAAACCGAGGGTGTGTTCCCCCAAATTAATTAAATAGATATTAGCCGATTCACTTGACACTAAGTTCTCCCTTTGGACGCATATAAACATCCAGTGTGCTATCTGCGTGTCAAATCGCATTGTGTTTGCTTTAAGAGTTCGAGGGTGCATAAAGTTATTAATATTAAGCTACGAGCAAGCAGTCTTATTAAGATCATTCTCTCTTCTTTTTATTCTCTTACTGTCACTTTGTTATTGTTTGCATTTAAAAAAAATAATTTAGTCGCGTTCTTTACTTTTTTTTTTGACAATTTGAGAATTATTATCAAGCATATTTATTCATCTTCTAACACCCTTTTCTATATTTTAAAAATTTTTCCAGAATAATAAACACTTCTTAGAACTTGAACGATGAAAAATATAAAAGAAATTATTTCATAGTACGCTAAAAAGGAAAGGAATTTTATAAAAATTATATCAACTAAACACGATATGAAATATGCATTTTTAAATTTTATTTTGTATTTGTACATGCAGTAAGTATGCTACTTAAGAATGTCTTATAATAAATGCGATAAAATGCGAGAACGAGAAACGTATTAATTTATCTAACATATGATATATATCTTATAGGTTTGTATCCATTAACTGTGTCGGTGGATCTTTAATTCGAGTCTGGTAATATGCACTATATCCATAACTGCAAGCTGACGCTTTGGATCGATGCTCTGAGCGTCGGCGCTGAAATGCTTCATAACTGAATTTCGAAGCTTTTCTAGAATGAAGGATATTCGATATAATGCAAAATGAAAGGCAATTTACCCACCGTAAACACGTATTGGTATAAAATCAGTTAATTCAACAGAAACCATTAAAACAGATTAGTCAGTTACGTATTCTAAAAGTTTTTATTTTTTTATATTTTCATTTTTGATGAGTTCTAGTAAGTATGCAGCAGTTAAATGCTATAAATGATTATTTCTCATATTGAAAATATTAATTTTCTATTTAATCTAATTTAATTTAGTCAAATGTAATATTATTTGTCGAATACACTTAAATAACTCAAATAATTGCATTATTACAAGAATTCTAATAAATTGACGTTTTCCTTTGTTTTTCAACAATTTTTAATGTTTTTAGATTATAACTTATAATATAATTTATAATATAAGACAGTAAATCATCCTAACTTTTCGTATGTTCTGATTTTATAAAAAATAACTGACAGATATGTGGGATGACGTAAAGGGTGTCAAAAATCAGATTTGGGTTCATCCCCTCGTGGTGCACGTGTTCGTTTGTGATCTAATTCTGATGCGATTCGAACAATGGATGCGCCTTCCGCAACAGGGTCACGCCATTGACAGCAATTACGTGATTTCGTTACAGAGATTTCCATCTTCTTGAATAACACGTCGTCATATACCTAATACGGATTTATCACAGGGTTTCACTAAAATAGGGAAAAATTCGAACAAAATCTGTTTCTTTGTGATATGATAAGACTTAGATTTTCAATGGACATGTAGTTACGAAATAAAAATAACAATATATAGATATGAATTTTCATTAAAATACTGCAGCATTCTATGCTGTATTACGCTTTATTTAGGTATATATAAAATTATAAACAAATGCAAACGATTAATTTCAAGAAATATTAAGATAAATATATGACTAATTTAATATAGAAAGCTATTAATTTGCAGCAAAATACTGCAATATGTAGTGTTACAACATTACGCAGGCATTATATCATATTGCATTTTATTTAGATATATATAAATTATAAATAAATTCGATGATTGACTTCGAGAAATAATAAGATAAATAAACGAATAGTTTAATATCATATTTATAGAAATCTTGGAAAAATTCTTAAAAGATTTTTAGAGAAATGTCGAGAAGATGTACACAATATAAAAAGTTAAAATAAAGAGATAAACTAATTTTATTATAAGAATATATAATTTTTTATACATAAAACGTTACATTAAATTATAATATCAAGTTATATAGTTAAAGTAAAAGACGCCTTTTTTTGAATTCTTAAAAATATTTGTATGTCACGTGATCTCTTCTTTGATCAATCATAATCCTTGAGTAACTCCACGTACAATCATCTTTGAATTTTTTTTAAATTAATGTTCCAGTCGTAGTTAAATCACATCATTGTTATCATAATCGAAAATAAATTTGTTCGTACAATCTTTCTTGTATATCGTGCAATATAAAAAGGTACATGTTTAAAAAGGTAATAAATCTATTTTTCACGTTATCCAATTAGAATTTGTCACTTTCTCGGGAAAAGATGTACATAAGTTGAAAGTATCTCTGCTATTTCGCGAGAAATATAGTATAGATTTCTCACATTGAAGTGTATTTTTCTTTTATATATACATTTGCAAAAATTGGAACATAAATACATTTTATAACTTTATTAATTTATTTATTAATAATGCGAAACAAATCACGATCGCCAAACTTTGTTTAGTCAATCATATTTGATCTTTTACTTTTTAATTTCAAATTTCTTTTAGTTAAAAGCGTCTTGTTCGATAAAAAGAAAAGTTGAGATAAATCTATGTTTCGCATCATTTGTTTAAACAAATTAGTAACAGTTATATGGATAGCAAAAAATTGTTAAACTATATTTACCATTCATTCATTTACAGAGAGAATCACCGATTTAAATAACAACGCATTCTTCTTATCTATATGGAATTTGGAAAATATATATTTCTATTCAACATTTAATACATTTTTGCTGAATAAGAAAGTAAGAAAACACGTTAAATTGTAATAAAAATTTGCTAACGTATTTAGTTTTTGATATTTATATCACAAAATTGAATACATACACACATAAGTAAAAATTTTCAATCAATTAAATGATTAAATTTTAATTAAACATTTTATCGCTGTAAATAATGATAAATCATTATCACGAATAATATTATGTCTATTAACATTTACTGATAAGGAGACAAAATCTGATAACATTCTTAATAAAATTAGATAAATTCCATTTTTAACTTTTTTTATTGTAATCTGTCATTTCTTACATATACATTTATGTTTTACATTTCCTTCTTTACAACTATGATGGTGTCAATGAATATGTCATTAATAATTGTATCATTGCACTGGTACTGGTGATAGAGATCACAGGATAAAATATTTAACATTAACTTTTATTTCTTGTATAATAATGAATGCTTTACTTTAGAACATAATTTTTTATATATCGAAAGAAAATTATATATGTTAAGCAGAAGGTACAAATATCCTACCACAACTATTTCTTTACAACATCTTGCAAATTCTCTACAAATTAGTGAATGCTTAATTCTGTAACTGTATCTATCTACTAAAACATATTTATATATATAGAAACGTTTCTTCACTAAAGTACATTTTGCACAATATGGTTTCTAAAATGTCATAAAATGAATCACATCTACAAAAATCAGCTAATTTATATTTGCAAGAATCACAAAGTATAAGCCTTTTAACTTTATCACTATAAATAATATTGTTACAAGAATATTAAACATGATTTCATATATTCTTCCTAAAAGATTTTGAATTTAATTCACTTATTGGTAAATTAGAAATATTATCTACTGCAAAGGCAGAAAAAATTGAAGAAATAAAGAATAAATTCCTATTCTTTCCAGGATGAAATAAATAGTTTATGTGATAAACTAGTATATCCTCTATAGCCATATGTGTGATGGTTTTATTCCTAATGTTAGAACTATAAAATCAGTTAGGAACATAATAAGATTGATTGAAAATAGCACCTTGCATATTTGGAATTGATATAAAACCACATTTATATTTATATAACTTTAGCTTGTATAGCTTTTTAATAAGAAACATTCTAAAACCACTTATAAGAAAGGTAGCATATATCCTCTATCAGATTAATCTGTAAGGCATTTACATCAATTCTTGAAATGAGCATATTTTGTTATAGAGCAATTATTGTTTAATTATTGTAATTTGAGTTAATGTTTGATAATTCATAGCATTTGTATATTCATAGAAATTTTCTGATAATAATTTTATATTATATCCCCGTAAAATAAAAGAAAATTAATATTAAAGTCTAATAGTGGTACTTTTGAATAAATATATAAGGTACTTGTTCTTGAGTCTAAAGAAACAATTTCATGAGAAGTACATGTCATGTGTTATTTGTATTAGTAATACTATGTTTATAAGATCAAAGAAGAATAATACCATTTAATATGAAAGGAAATTTTAAACCTTTTTCCTCTCATGTATTTAGTTTAGCAAATGAGGTATATTTTGAACTTGTTGAGTCATAGGAAATCTACATATGTTTCATATTCGATTATTAAAAATCTCGTAATTTGTATATGACAAATATTTTCTTGAGGCAAATTTCTAATGCTTTTCTCTTTTTGACTCAAATTCATTTTGCCTTATATTCTAATACATTATTAACATTGGACATATATTATCTACAAAAATACTATTATACCATTACATACAAGCGTCAATTCAAAAATAATTTAATATAGATACAATCTGGTAAGTACATTATTAACATAGAGAAATGTTATTAACGTTGCTTTAACTTTAATAATATTTCCTCTTAATAAGCAATTCTTAACTCGTCTTTTTAAAATAATGCTCCGGTATGTTCACATATTGGAAAAATTTCTTAATGTTTGCACCTTTATCATGTTATGCACGCCTTAAGTATTCCTAACAATCTTAACGAATGTAAAAAAAAAATACCAAAAAATGTATACAATTTTGTGCCAGAAAACAAAATGCAAAAAATTTTCTCTTCATAAAATTTTATCAACATAGCCAGTATTTAACTCATGCAATACCAATTTTGATTTGCTCATAACAATAAACGTTTCAACAATTTCATATGCAGTATCTTATTCGTTATATTAAGGAAATGGACTTAATAAATAAAATAACTCTGGTAATCTTTGAAAAAGTAATACTCTTAAAGGTCAGGTTCTTCTTTTTTTTCACCTTGAACATTAAAACCTATTGTCACGCTAGAGTTACCTGTCATGCTACTTGCTACAGTCAGAATTGGCTCCTCTGCCTTCATTTCTATGGAGCAAGGATCTTTTGATTCCATCATGCTCTGCTTCCAATTCTCCAAATCTTTATCTGACATATTTGAAAGAGAGCTTATCTTTGAAGTACATTTGTAGCTGTAATTTGATTCTTGCTTCTGTGTAGGAGTTTTTGGCATAGAAACACTCTGAGATCGAGAAAAATTCTTCTTCTTCTGTTGCTCTTGCATAACATCAGTACCATCTTTACTTTTTTGTATTTTTTCTATATTAAAAGATTCAGTTTTCATAGAAGCAGGTGATTTTGTCTTGTCTATATTATCTGCTTCTTTAATCCTGACGTCTTCATCTGATATTTCCATGCTTTCAACAAGGAATCTATTGTAGAAGAGATAGTAAAGTAGAATAATCAACTTCATTCATTTTTTTTTAATTTTAAAACAAAAACTTACCTTCCAATTTTCTTGTAGCCACTACTAGATTTTGTGCTTGGATATTCTTTCTGTTCAAATATTTGTTTCACATCTTGCTTTTTTTGCTCTTCAGTTTGTTTTAAAGTTATGGTATGGTCCTCATCATCATCCATATTGTCAACCGGAAGATCATCAGTACGCATGATCTTTTGTAAATTAGAATTGAAGCCTGCTCCAAAACTACAGTTTCGTATTTGACCATCTTCATTGCTATAATAATCTGTATATGATACACTACCACGACCCTCTCTGTGCTCTTGATCAATATTTATACAAAATTCGTTAAAATCCACATCCAAGCAGGGAGTTGTAGAAAATTTAGGACCCACATTAAACGATTGAGCTCTATAAAAAAACAAAAGAATATAATTCTTAAATATAATACAATCTTTTTAATATTAAATATTAATTACCCGTCATTGCTGATTAAGCTTATAGACATACTGCATTCTCCTGTTGAAGTCGGTGCAGGAGATGAGGGTTCAGAAGAGAGAAATGATTGTGGTTCACTGCTCCATCCAGTACCTAAATTACACGTTAATTCATTATTAAAGAACAAAATTAAAATAATAATATGAATAAGCGACACTCACTATTAGGGCTGGTTGGCGACAATTGATTTCTTATATCACAAGATTCTCCATCGTTCGAAGGTTTATACTGTATGGGTGTTGGCGTGATGTACCTAAGAAGAGAATCAATGTCTGCATCTCTAACGAAAAGTATGCAATCGTCGTAATTAGAAAGAACGAGAAACAAGGTACCAGAGAAGTCAGTGCAACTCTCCTTAGTAAAAACACTTTGATATATATGAGAAAAAAAAAGAAAAGAACTCAATACTCACAAGGATGGTTTACTTAATTTCTTACGGTACCTGACAGCTTCCAGGTCGGAAGAGTGGTACTCGCGACTGACTCCTCCAATATTGATATTTTGGTTAACCGATTCGTGTGTTGATCCACCAGGTGAAGGATACTTTGGAGGCGAAGAAGCGGGTGTTCGAAACAGAGGTGCACTGGTCATCATTTCCAAAAAGGAATCCAATTGACGTAACGACAATGCATTGTGAAGAGTTTCCAAAGGTCTTATTGGCGGTACACCACCAAAACCTTCTATTGCTAATAAGCACAAAATTGAATTAGTTCCACGAATAAAAATACTGTTATATATGCTAACGATAAATGCCAAAAGAAGTAAAAACCTAAGACATATTTTATGGCAAAAGGCAATAATGAAGAAGAAGAAAAGAAATTGAGGCTCACCAGCAACAGCAGAGGCATGAGGTGGTACCATATCCTTGAGATTTGGCGCACTGGAGGATCCACTGATAACAGCTGTGCTGAACAAACTGTTTGCTGATCCAGTCAACTTCTTGTTGACGTTGTAGCCCAACAGCTTGAAATAACTCATCTGTCCGGAGATACTGTGACGGTGGCGCCTTGCTGTGCAGGTAGGGTCAGGTTGAATGATCGAAGGTCGTGTGTCTGGAGATGAGAAGGATCGTTGAGGCTGGAGTCGGGAGAACGGTTCACGTGGACTCTTGGAGCGATAGTAATACTTGCGAGGAATCTCGTGATCGTCGTGAACATCATTACCGTGCGCAGGGGACATATGATAAAGCATACTACTATGATTTGGTATATGTACCAGGCTATCGTGCCACTGGAAATTCACATTGGGACAAGACCAGCATCTGCACATTTTTGAACAATCGGTAACTTCACCATTTTCGTCTGAACAAACGGAATCAACACAAGAAAAGTCACCAGGTCTCACATTGGGACAGGATAACTTCCTGAATGGTACACGTGTATTCCCAATTACACTATCACTATTCAATTTTCGTCTCATTATATTCTTATCAAACCTCCACTTTTCTTTTTCCTTAAACAGCATCCATTCACTGCGATCGTGACCCCTTGACTGATGTTTGTATATGACACAATGATCGACCTTTGACTCTAAACAAGGAGCAGCACTCTGTCTCTCAGGAAACACAAGAAGCCTATTCTTTAGATATACAAAGGGTAAATCAGGATGATCTAGTCCGGTGATTCCTCTGTGACACCCATAGCTATCATTGAAAGAAACACTACGAGGAAAACGACTGGGTACATCCTGGAGGCTCGAGTAACAAGAACAATTGAAAAACTTATGTGAGAGCGAGCGTGCAAAGTAGATATCAAAGTTGAAACGCTCGACAGGCGGTAGATCTCTGCTTCTCAGAATCAGCTCCGAGACATTACAATTATAACAAAGACATTTAGGTACGTAAGGTGACAATGAACGAGAACGTTTGTCTAGTTTGATCCGTCCCGCGGATGTCACTGTCTTTGGGGTTCTTTCGTGCAAGGATAACGAAAAAAGGGATCGCTTTAACCACGGATAGCTTAGTGGCGGTTTCGAGGAATCGATCAACTCACCGCTACGCTCAATCCCAGGAAGAATCGTCTCTGAATTAGAACGTCCGTATTTCTTACTCTGAGTAGGTGGATCGAAATCGTAAGACTGTTCGAGATCGATATTGAAAAACGAAGAACGAATCGTGGGGATTGGTAACACTATATCCGTCACATCACAGCTCCGGCTGTTCGGTGAGATTAGAGGAGATGTGTGCAAAGTCACCAAGGGTGTCGATCTCAAAGTGGAGGTTTTTATCGAAGGAACTGGAAACTCCGGTGAACTAAAGGAGTGTGGCAGGCTGAATTTTTCCGTTGGCACGTTCAACAAAACCTGGCCAGATCTCTCTAAGTAGCGTTGCTCTGTTACATGCTTCTCTGTGTAGGGTGTTGCATGCGTAATTTCGTGAATGATTCAAAAGAGAGAATGGTGCAGTTAAAATGAACGTATGATAACGATGTAATAGTGGGATCAGGGTACAAAGGAGGGAAAGAAAAGAAAAGAAATAGACGATTAAATAAACCCATCACCGAAAAAATCAAAGTAACATTGGTAAGAACCTTTGGTCACGTCGTCGATGCTTGAAATTAAAACATGTCGAAGTCGTTTTATCGTCACTGTATAATAAAAGAATTGATACTTGGGATTTGCAAAAATTGTATATTCAAACAACAATTTTTAAATGAGTACTTTAAAGATAATAGTGAAATATGAGAAACTTTTAAATAGTTCACATTGTAATAGCCTATGGACTTAGAATCAGAGATGTTAATGCAATTGGATTTCGTTGAAGACGACGTTACCAATGAAGGAATAAAATAACTGAAATACACAGGAAAAAGACGACATATACTTCAATTTACATGTGTTTAGAAGGCGCGAATTTGGTTAATGTTACACACCCATGGCACACGATAGCCATGCAACCAGTAAGCCAACCAAACAACAATTTAAGTTTATGAACATTTTATTGATAGTTAGTTAATATGATTATGGTTTTATGCAATAACAACGAAAGATTGTAAAAAATTTAGTAGTAGTTGTTGTATTTCATACATAAAACTGGTATTCAAACATGCAATTGATAATTATAAAATTTTTAATTTCTATTAGAAATTGATTTGTTTAAATAGAAATATGAAAATTAAATTTTATTTGCTTGTATGTGCTTAGAATTTCTAACATCAATGGGTCGGTAAAGTAACATTTTAATGGTGACAAAAAAAAGAAAAAAAATAATAAAAATCATCGTACTAAGAAATACAAATATTTAATTATCTTTGTAAAACAGAAACTAATACCAAATCAAAAACCTCTCTTTTTTTAATTTGTATGTTGGTATGAAAGTATTACATACATGTGATCCATATTCATTCATATAAAAATTATATTTCTAAAAATGCAATATGAATAGTAAATAAAGCATAAAAATGAATGATAAAGAACAAAAATGTAATGTAATCACATATTAATGGATATGAATGAAACGGCTGCAGTATGATTTTAGAAAATAACTAAGCACTAGTAAATTGTGAATCTTAATGGAACAATGACTTAGGAATGAAGGAATTAGGATAACGACTGAATAAGTTACACCATTTGTTAATATGTAACCCAAGCAGTCGTCCATAAAAATTAGTTGGCTTCCACGCGCACAACTATCGCAGAGCAAAGAGTTATTTCAACTGAATTTTCCTATTTCCATCTAACATCGTGTCCGTTTGTTAAATTCCATTAGCTAAGCTCTCATTTGTACAATGTGGTTTTAATTGGATATTTATCCAACATCTATTTATCCATTGAGGTATCAAAATTTAATCTTTGGTAAGAATTTTACAGTGTTACAATACTTACAACAAAAAGTAAACTTCGCTTGTAGGCTCTATTGCACACAAAACTGAATATAATACAAAAGAAGATGGTACATGTAGTATCACAGAAAATAATGCAACATTAAGGATTAGACATGATACTGAAGACTATTCTACGGAAAATTATGCGTGTTTACTATTGATAGTAACTATAAGATAATGCTTTCTATAGAAGTATTGCAATACCAAGAAATATAAAGAATGCTTTATATTTTATGAAAGAATTAAAAGATGCAAATCACAGTGATCAGCAGCTACAAAAATTACTATCTCAAAAGCGAAGAATAATTTGAATGGTCAACTAAATAGTTAACATTTCTATGAAGATAACTAAATAAAAAAAGAAAAGAAAAAATTGTAAATCCTGATTGTATCAGGGTAATACAATATATTGAAAGTTTAAATGCTATGGAAAACCTGTAATGATCACCTATGATAAGACAATGCATTATAACCTGCTGACGTTATTATAGGAACTAACATACCTTCTTTGTTGACAGCGTCCAAGCTCTGATACTGCAGCTTGTCCGCAGCTATAAAAAAAGACACGAAAAACACCAGCCTTTCTGATAAAATCTGACTGTTAATATTAACCATATGTACCCAAGAAGAAAGATGTTATTAATGAAATTAAGTGTTTACAATGTTCTTACAATACATTACTGTACTTTTAACAACATATTGTCAAGCTATCGTAACGTTTTACGACATTAATATTTACAAATGTCCTGTGTAACCTTTTTGTTAGAATTCACTTGCATGCATAATCAGAGAATATTACTATGGGCCTGTTATTATATATCAAACATGTACTATAATATTAAAGACCTAGGCGTTACTTACCTTTCTCGGGCTTGTCCTGTCTTTGGTGATCATAACTGCGAGCACGTGGTTCAACAATTGTGCCTCTTTCTGCATCACGTCGCTGACGTTGACTTGCAGCTAATTGACTACCAAGTCTCGCTGCTTCATGACCGGCTACGGTTCTAGCACTAAATGTTGTACAATATTTTATAAAAGATCATCGATAGTTAGTTAATTTATAAAAAAAGATTCATTGAAAGTTTCATACTACATACCTTATTGGAATGGGCGCAGAACTCTGCAAAAAGCCACTATCAAATGGTTCATCCATCATGTTAGGATGTAAGTCCATCATATCAACTCCTCTACTGGTTGTTGGACTATCCATCATTGCATCTACAGTATCTGTTTCCATTGTTCGTGGAGGTGTTTCCTAAGTATTAAATAAAAAATGCTAATTTATTTATACTCTCTTTTGATTAAAAACATTTATACATACAGATTGCAATGGTGGATTCATAAAATCGTCTTCCAAAATTCCCAACTCTACATCTTCTTCCTCTATTCGAGTGCTACATTGTGAAATGGTATCTTGAGCAGAACCACCACTTTCACCCTGAAAATATAAAGTATGTATAGCTTTGTATTTCAAAATATTTCTTTGATCATGGGTAAAATAGAAGTATTAGCTATAAGATTTACTTACTACATTATGGCTACTCTCATTGCGTGAATGGGGTCTAAAACCTGGTCCTGGTGGTAAATTCTTTTGCACACAACAATTTACACCAGGACTGAAATGCAATTCAACGTGAAAACGTTCTTCGCTGCTAGGATCTTTAGTTGGATCTTCGTACAACATAACTACAATTTGAGACATGTAATTTAATTCCGAAACCATACTAACGTACTCCATAGCTCGACGCCATTGTTCATCTTTCATTACCTGTGTAATTAAAACATTAAAATGTGTTATACATTGCGTAAAATAAATATGTAGATACATACATCAAGTAAACCACCATAACGTAAAACAGTCAACAAAGAATGTACGTGGCTTTCACTTGTAAAGTAAAGTCTTGTGCGTACATGCCGACCAGGACTAGAAACTCCATGGGAGTATCTAAAATTATAACAATTATCCATTACATTTTACCTTACATATATATATACCTTATATATATATATATATATATGTCGGAGATGAAAGGACATCGGAACCTTCCCTTTGGAATTTTGGGAAAATCCCTTAACACTTTAATCTAGATTCTACCATAGTCGTAATTAAGCAATTGTCGTCATTCAATCCGATTGTATTTGTTCGAGACTTGTGATAATGAGCTTGGGCTCGAGGCGACAACCAGTCGCCAAGCGTAGCCGCGGTCAAGGGATGAACGTTTTGTCTAACAAAGATATGGAGTAATAGTATAGCTCTCCTTAAAAAGAAATAGTTGTAGCGGCACTCGACAGTAAACATTCCAACGGTTTCTGTCCCGTGGCTCGCCACACGCAAACCCTATTCTTAGGGTAAGATGATTACCAGATGTCGACGCATCTCCACAGTACATGTTCAGTTAGCCTGAGGACCCGTTACAAATCTTAAGATTTAGTTAACTAAAGTCCTTCAAACAGACAAACAGTCTTTGTCTCAACTACGGGAAGATAGGGGAAATCTATTTTTCTCACGAGCGACGCTTCCCGCTAGCAACTTTCCCTCAAGGGCGGTTAGCATCCTTCTCTAACCACCAACATGGAAATTGACCAATTAACAGTAACGTCAACTTCCCTCACTTTCCGAACGAAGGCATCTCTCCACGAATCCGATAATCTCGTGTCCCTAGACACACCCCACCATAGTTTTCCTCTGCAGCATCATCGTGACGGAAAGTCATTCTCTCGTGAGGTCGCATTAGCGAGTTACATAGCGTCTTTGCGCTCGGTGGATATTCTATGTTTTAACAAAGAGTTAGTTCAGTAATACTTGTACCGTAGACAAGAAAATTGGGTACAACTTGGACTTTGGAAGAAAGTGCATTTTGTTATCCCGTTGACCGCGGATTCGTTATTGAACCTAGGATCATTGTCATTAGGCATCTCGAGTATCTAATTATCAATATCTTCTCAATATCGTCAATATCTTCTCTATTGCATAACAACAATGTCTAATCCAAACGAAGATTCGTTTCACGTCCCTAACCCTAATCATAATGTGAACCCGACATATATATATCATATATTGCACACATTATACCTCATATATGACACACACAAATGTTTAATTTACCTCGGATTGAGTCTATTAACTGTTTCTTCTCCAGTTTCTTCGATATTTCTCTGCAAATCTGCTCTTATCTTTTTTAAAAGAGGAGTGCAAATACCTTGGCCTATGGTGAGCTTCTCTTGCACTGTTAATCCATATTCCTATAAAAATTTTTAATTAAAGTACTTTTTTAAAGAGATAAAATTTATTGAAATTCTCACCTGTGGTATCACTATATCTGCCAGATACTTAGAATAAATGTACAATTCCTCCGCGTGTTCGAATTGCAACGTATGGTTGTTATGTTGTAAATCATACTTTATACAATCATAAATATCCGGGATTTTCGATATGTCGAACCTCTTATTTTTGGTACAGAAATCCTTCTCAATCTTTCCCCATCGACGACCCATTAATTCCCACGTTTCACCATGATAAAGAATTGCATCTAAATATATTAGATAGATAAATATAATTTCACAATAAGATTATATATCACATCATACCTTTGGTTTTAGGATCATCTTTCTTAATACGAACAATGTCCATTAATTTTTGAATCAAAGTATGAACATGCTGGCAGCAACGAACAGGATTTTTAACAAAATCCATGGCTGCGTTAATGCTCAGTGCGTTACCAGGATTTATCTGTTCCCTGTCTTCACACGTAAATTCTCGATCTTGTTGTAATAATTCATGAAGTCGTGTTTTTACCCTATAAAAATATATCGTTAGAATTTACTCAAAATTCTACAACAATTCTTTTGTAAATTGCCTTACATACATATTTTGGTATTTACTGCTATCGCAATCATTGTCCAATAGACCATTAGTATTAGCACTCTTCACCATCTGCACTAATATTGGCGTTAATTCACCCTCTAATGCGAGTAAACCTTTTGCAAAGGCTGCTGCTGTCATTTGAACTCTTCCTTCATCGCTTGCATAGATCTTTAAGTCATGTCGAAATGTTGAATGAAGTCTAAGTAACCCTAAACCTTGTGCACCAGCATAGTCACCTATATATGTATAAAAATACTTCAGAAAAACAAAATGTAATAAATACAAAATATATCTTTCATTTTCAATAAACATAAAGTACATATGAGATTTCATTGAATGATCTATGTTCTGGTAAAAGGATCATGAAAGATTGGTACAAAAATCGCTGATCGTACATCAATGTACTTACATCTAGAAAAGTCTAATTAAATGTATATACATGATTTTTTTGAGATGTTACATATTATTCATGTTACTGTTCTTTTAAATAATGCCATCAAAATTATTCTATATTAATATTTATCTTTGATTTTCTTAAAGTGAAAATGTAGTTAAAACTACAATAGAAAATGAAGCAATATATATAAATTTGCAACATATATGTATGTGTGCATAAGTGTATGTATATGTCTTTTAGGCATTACTGCATGGATGACAAGATGTATGAAACCTATTGAAAAAAAAAGATAGAACATATAAACATTTAAGGCCACAAACTAAATAAAAGCAACTATCCTTAAACTGTCAAGTGTTTCATTGCAATAAAGTGGAACACACTGAATTAGCATAGAAACAGCATTTTCTTTTACGTTTAACAATTTTTGTACGATCTTCGCACAAAAATCTGCAAAATAGCAAGAATTTTCTAACAAGAACATATTGATAGAATTTCTAAATTACTATTTCTATGCATCTATAACACTACACATAGAACTACAAAAAAGCATTGATTCAGAATAAAAAGTTACCGTGGTTTGGTAACATCTCTGAGTCTTCCTCTGAAATAATATTTGGAATTATCCATGAATCAAAGATTTTCGTAAAGGTATAAGATATTTGCTATCCTTTAACCAAAACGAAATCATCGATAGTTTAATTAAAAGCTTGAAATTTAACATTTGCTTTTACGCTCTTATTTTTAAATAAAAAACAAGTTACATGTTAACATATCCAACTGCCTAATGCATACATACGAGTTTTATTTCGGTTAAATTGTCTGAAATGCGTATATATATATACATATACAGGGTCATTGGTAACTGGTGGTACAAGCGGAAAGGGGGTGATTCTACGCGAAAAAAGAAGTCAAAAATATAGAATAAAAATTTTTTTTTTTAATTTTTCCATCGAGATAACGATCTACAGTGAGATCCGTTATAACGAGACGTGATAAAGTGCACGCGTACCGGGCGAAAATTCAAAGTCGATTTTCTCGAAAACAAAGCCTCAAACGAAAAATTTTTATTCTATATTTTCAACTTCTTTTTTCGCGTAGAATCACCCCCTTTCCGCTTGTACCACCAGTTACCAATGACCCTGTATACATACATATGTATATGTACTGTGCAAGATAAATAGCAATATTTGTATTATGCATACGCTCAATTGAGCAGTCCAGATAAATGATAGGTCCAGCCGGAGTTCAGCCAACATAAGAGACTTATTAAATAAAAAATCTTATTATAAAGTATAAATTAACTCAAGAGTGAGCATGATAAGCGTATGAACATAAGATACGAACCACTAAGGTGTCTACCTTGACCACCAGGATACATGCAGCGAAATATTCTTCCTAACTCCTCTGCCTGAATACGGCCGGCTGGTGTTAGTTCTCCACCCCATTTTAATATCAATACAAGGGAAGGTTCTCCAAGTCGATCTAATAAAAATATGTGATTTACAAATAATAGACATCTATATTACATGGATATAATATTCTATGCTTTGATACCATCATCTGATGAACTTCCTCTTGGTCGGCCTCTTGGTTGATATTTCATTTGTACCTTGCGATTTATCCCTGAGAAATGACCGTACCTGAAAAATATGTTACATATAGTCAAAGTTAATATTCGTAATTAAATAAAAGATTATATATAAAAAAACATTGTTTACACACATTTCTAAGACGCTTTTCAATTGTTCTAATTTTCCTTGTTTTTCTTCCAATTCAGGTCCAGCAGCACGATGTTGTATTTCAGCTAATAAACTACGTGCGGTATCCAATATTTCTTGCAATTGCTTAGGCCTCTTTAATTTAATATGACCATGCTTGTAGCCGTCGTATTTTGCGAATATCTCGAAAAATCTGTATGGAATAGAATATGTGAGATATTGTTCTTCATATATACCTTCAAGAAATACACTTACTTCGGGTGACGAACTTCTACTTTCATTTTCTGTTTTGGCGTTCGATCTCCATGCCTTATAACAGCAACTACACATCGTAATTCCATCCTAAAGTAAATATAGAAGCATTGATATAATTATGATATTTAAAAATAATCTGAATATATTAGCATAATAAGAAAGTAAAATTTATTTACATTTTCCCAAATGTAGTAGGCACAATAGGCGGATCGTCCAATTGAAAAGGTACGCTCCATGGTATATGTAAAGTGGGTGCCAATTCTCTTAAAATCATATTTCCCAAAATCTTTGCGCAGTCATCATAATATTTGTTAGAATTCTTTACAAAACTAAACCCATTTACGTCACACACAAATGACTGCCCGTTTGCTCTAAAATATTACACATGATTAGTATAATAAAGAATGGATTACTTCTTTTAATCTCACTATATTTAAAATTTCAATATACCTAAGTAAATCAAAACCACAAACTGTTTGTTTAAAAGCTAAGCACACTTTTCTACTAATTAGCTTTTCAGCATTACTTAGTATAACCGGATAGCGAATTTCTTTCCCTTCTGAATCTCTTTCGACTTTACCATCCAATGCAGGGCTTTTTCTTGCCTCTGCGTGAGCATAATCTGGACCCACGGTATAAACCTTAACGTCTGTACCGTCGGTTGGCATAAAATCTTCGTATATGTAAGAACCTGTTTTACGAACTCGAGATTCTGGTGAATATACACTACTACGACTTCCAATCTGTAATATTATGAATTGAAATTTAACTATGCCAAGTAAAAAAAATTATTTTTGTTGAATTTACTATATACCTTCCTAAATAATCTTTGACTGCCTCCACCTGCAGATGTAGGATAATAAATGTAAATATTATGATCCTCTGCAGACACTGGTTTTTCCACAAACGGTTTGTTGAATGTAACACCATTAACTTCGACATGATCTTCTGATTCTACTAGTTCATGATCTGAAATGGATTTTCTGTCATAAATCTCCAATATAAAATTGGATCAATATAAATGATAAGCATCACATACGTTTTGGATCAGACGAGTCTCTATCCAGGACAGCATATCTTGGGATTTCAATACCTTCACTCTCTAAGATAGCATAGACTCTCCTACGATCCTATTAAATTGGTGTCATATAAAAAATAATATGTTTCATCACTCAGAATATTTGACAATATTTATCACGAATTACATACCTGAATATCATATTGCATGGGTAAATTATTGATGATAAACGGATTTCTAAGATTAGCATAATTTATAGCTTTATCAAGGGGAAAGCCTTTACTATGGAAGCTTATTAAACAATCAACAATTGGCCAATCTTCTACAGACTCCTGTAAATACATATTTTCATACATTATAATTGAAACATTAAATATTTTCTACTGCCATTACCTTCAAAATAACTTCTTCAGGAAATACTACTATTTTAATGTACTCAAATTCTTCCAATCTTGTTAAAATTTCCTTCATTGGTTTACTTTGTGATTTTTTTGCCATCGCACAGATTCCAACCAAAACTTGCTTCCCTTCTCCTTCCAAATCGCTTCCACCCATGCATCCATCATCATTGCTGCACCCGTCCGACAGTTCGGCCTAAGTGAAAGTTTATATTAATTGAAATTTGTTTTCTGACTTGATTATTATTCTTTTTGAATTGTTTTTGCTTTAATCTTACTATCTTTGTACTCACCTAATATCACATGAATTTAAAAGGAACTAATAATAATATACAAAATAAAACTAAAAAATGTATTAAATTTTTACTTATATGCAAAAATTTATAAAATGTTTATTAATAATTGTGTTAAATATTGCTCATCCAGTACATCTTTAAGCAGGATAAAAATCCAGTTTTGTCAGGAGTTTGTTTAGAATAGTTTTCAAACAATCTCGATCTATTATTCATTTCTAGATGATTACAATAAAATGTAAAAAAGACACATGCATTACTTGCCTACATAAAAAAGGAAATATAAATTGAATACTAAATATAGTACTTTTACAAATGTATTGTATGTCTGGGTGATAAAAAAGTAGTAAAAGTTATTAGAATATCAAATGATTTGTCATTCTACATTTTTCAATAAGTTCAACTATCAATGACTGAAAATTATATAAACTTAATTATTACAATGATACATTTCTAAAACTGTCTAACAAAATTGTATTATTAATAAAGAGACTCAGCAAATTTTAATCATGTGTTAATAATTACATACAAAACAATCATCACAGTAGCACTCCATATCCAGATGTATATCTTCCATCTTAAAGGTAGATATAGAATTGATTTTTATCATTACGATAATACCATTTTTCAAGAAGCCACTAGTCTTTTAATTATATGCACTTCATACAATAGTAATTTTTTTCTTACATCACATTTTACAGATCAACACTCATTATAATATTATTTTTTACAGATAAATACAAATTGTATTCCCTATAATTTAATTTTTTGATATATTTTAAATTAAATGTTAGATTTATATTGCATCTTATCTTTTAAAATTGTGATAAGGAAGAAATTAACTTAAAATACTTTAACAATTAAGTATAAAATATTTTATCAGACCACTTATTAAGAGTTGATTAGAACATAATGAAAAGAAGCGTCTACTAGCTTGGAACTAGTTTGCAATTTGTTTAATATTAACATTACTGAGCAATTGTGTGCTGAACTGAAAATAAATGGAAGCAAACTAATAAAGTACTCTTTGTTTAAAGATAAGAAAGAACTATATCTCTGGAAGAGATATATTTCATAAATCTATCTTGAAACAAGAAAATTTTTTCTGCATAAAGAGTAAGTGCTACAATGATCATATATAGACTTCAGCAAATAAAAACAATATGAAGACAATTTTTTATTCTGTTATATTAAATATTATGAATCTACTAACAGATAATAACTAAGAAATTAATTAGAAGAAACTCTACCATTATTTGCCAATATGGTTCTGCTTCATTATCACAATCGAAGATGTAAACATCAGGAATCGTGGTAGATGACAAAGGATTTGCATTTTCCATTACAAATTTAATTTCGAAGTACCATAAGCTAATAGCATAATTATATATAATGATAGCCTTAAAAAATTTGCACTAATATTAACATTAACATTAAATACTGAATCTTAGTTCAATAATTGAATATTTCACTATATAATATGTTTAATTCAGTTAATAATGATTAAACACTAAATACACTAAACAATATTAAATCAGATATTCCTCTTTAGACCATTATATTGTAGAACATCAATTGTTTAAATTACTTTACTAATTATAACAAACATACAGCTTATGCATTGTATATGCAACTATACAGCCAAGTACTAAGTCTTCTACCAATTTATTTTTAGACTATTAGAGTACCAAAGACTTTGTGAGTCATCAAGTTATTTAAAAGTAATTGAAACACTAATAAGTAATTAATGAATTCATTAATTTACACTTAGTGAAATATGTTTGTATGTACTGTTGAAAATAAACAAAATTATTAAAAATTCTAATTTCATATAAAATATGTCTTCCAAATATATATATATATATATATATATATATATATATATATGATACATGCAGATGCTGTATAGTATTGTATAAAACAATACTTTTTTTTAAACAAAACAGTTTTCTAACCTTTCTCACATATTGTTTACTAATTTAAAGTAAAATAGAGTTGGTATGCAAACATACAATATAGTTCTTAATTCACAATATCTGTTTCTGCTTGTCTCTACATCTTATTCTTTTATTGTCAAGTTAAATTAAATGAAATAAATAAATTCTAAAAAATCTTAGTACATAATCAGTCTTATGCGAATTATGATGTAGATCAAAATCAAAATGTAAATTTATATTTTAATATTACTGATAAAACTTATAATCTACTTAGGATTATCATTTTGATATTTTTTTGTTCTTTATATATGATATATTGCACATGGAAAAAGTATAACTTACTCTTTTTGATGAACGATATATAGAAGAAGCTACAGGACCCACAAGGGTTGGTTGTACAGTATTTAAATCCCCTACATAGAAAATTGGTCGGCTGGCACTCCGTAGACCCTATTGATTAATTATTATCCATCAAAAATTTATATTTCTGATATTTGATTACATAAAGAATTTATGATATACTATAAAACTTTAACAGTATATTTATTGTTTTAGATTAGTTTATAAGATTATGTGATCATTATTTTCCTAAAGCAAAATAAATTTAAAATTAAATAAAACAAATTTGACGTTAAATTTCTTCTAAAAGAATCTAGTTTATAATTGTTTCTTCTATTTTAGTAAAATATTAAAAGTTATAAAATTGTTAAAAATAATATCACAGAAATAAAAACTATTTCTCTGTTTACCTGATAACCATGTTCCAATTCAGTGTAAGACATGACAGAACAGGTTTCATTGAGGAAAATGAAACGGTTTCAGCTTGGACTTAGAGAATTCGCTGTGCCCTAAAAGGATTGTTATTAAACATAAACCAAAGATTCAAACGAATGTCATTATTCAAAAACTTGAACAATTATTTTCATATAATAATTAAAAAACAACGTAACAAACTATTATAATTATTGTAATTAATATTTTGTGTATGCATAATTGTCACACTAAGAAAAAGTAACCTTGACGATCAAATATTTCTATATTTTTTACAATAATTCAAATTTAATCAATTTACAATAAAATTAAACCAATACAATCATGACTTAAAATAAATAAAGCTAAGTATGATTTAATTCTAGACAATATTACGACTTATTTTGTTTCCTTCTTTTTCAATGTAACATCGATGATTTCAATTAAACTCACTAATATTAATTTCGAATGGATCTAAAGATTCGACGATAAAGACAACAATGCAGATTTAATAAACAATATTGGATCTCTAGGTAATTAAAAATTTCCACTTTAATATCCTTCAATTTTCGGACATCTTGTCAAACTTAAATCTCGATCTCTCGTATCGTTCAGAAATCGCTCATCCGGTTAACTATACGTATGTATAAATCGATCGATATTACCAGATATTACGTCTCGTTGCATGTAAACATGTAAACAAAATATTTTTAAAAACAAGGTATTGAGTAAAAGCACAAATTGAGTTATTAGAACAGAAAAATCTTTTGCAAACACATATTTATAAAGTTTAAGATATATATAACAATAATACTAATAGTAATAATAATTTTATTTCTTCTTTCATACTTTATAATACAAATTTTTGACTTTTTAACGGCCATTTGTATACTATTTCATTTAGTTTATCACTTTAAGAGATATATAAAACGCAGATATTTTTTGCACTGTGCATCACTTTTATTTAAATTTTAGTTATAAAATGTTATTGCGTATTTACATCATAATAATTTCGACCCAGGAATTGCAATTTTTGCTTATTTCTCGGTACCAAATTTTGTATTTGTTACAATGTAATCGTTATAACGATATTTAGTTGAGCAACATAATGAAGATATAATTCTAACATTTTGTTTTTTTTCGTATATTCAATATAAAACAAAATTAATATACATTGTGTACAAGCATAAATAAACAATTTATCATTCTTCTAGAAACTATCTCACTTAGAAATCAACAGCTAAAATAATCACTGACTAATTTTTGTTTTTGATTTCGCGCATTTAATTGAAATACTAACTTCTCAATTCAACTGCTCACTAATTCTTATTTTATATCTTTTCACTTGCAACTGTTTTAATATCGAGATAAATATGCAGACTCTAATATTATTTACTTAAATATACTGCATTAAAAAATCTTTTACCCCTCCATCTTTTTTTTAGAAATAAAATATAGACGTACTATGACATGATTAGAAAGTGTATAAATTCCCATCCTAGATTTATCTTTCATTTAAATTAAAAATTGATCAACTTTCAAAGCTAGAGAGAACATTTTGTCTTTATGAAATAGAATGAAATATAAAAATTAACAAAGGGCAATGACGTTTATCAAATACGCGTTATAAATAATTTATGCGAAATTATAAAAACTTAATTGAAAAAACGTACACGACCTAAAGCTATTAACATGAAAATTCATATGCAAAATTTGTACTAATATCTTATGTATTTAAATATTATCAGTGGCAAAGTTCAGTGCCATTGAATCTTAATTTAAATGAATCTTTAATTTTTGTATTTCATCTGACTGAATTTATCCACTTGATGTTAGAATGATTTTTTATATCCTATTTGTTGTCAGCCCATTGGCCAGACATTAGGCGTCATTGCGATTTCATTGATACTAGTTTTCTTGAACGTGCTCGCGCCTCTGTACGAATATTTGTATATTCAAACCAAAGAATATTAGGAATTAATGTTGTATCGCGTAATAACAAATATTCTGATATCCGCCTGAAAATGATATCACATGTAATACTATTTTTCATGAGATTAGGAAGCTTTTTTAACAATAACTTACCATGATACAATTACAGGAAAAATTGGTGTAAGGACTACATATGTGATTGTAAACCATACTGTCCCTAATATGATACCTATGAATGTACCCCACAGAACCTGAGATTTGCTGTGGTATAATAAATAAACTCTACTGTATGTGACTAAAATAGCAACAATTATACAAGCAGCTATTATAGTGATCCTCCAGAACTTTTCTGAGATGCTGCTGTTATTATTGTGATGTAACCTACAAATATATACATATATTTATAAATATAGATAAAAGATATAATATAATTACCTTTGGAAAATAGAAGTAAATTACCTGATACATATAAAAAGTATGGTATATGTAGCAAAAAACCACATGAACTGTGCATGCATCGATGGCATACCATATTCAACATAAACAGCATCACGTCTCATTGGCCTTGCTTCACAAATTGTGTGTTTTAAAATAAAATTTATCCATTCATTAAATATAACACCGCTAAAAAAGGTAATCTGAAAAAAGAATCAATCTTAGATATTAAAACCATAAGCATATTGAATTACCTATAAAAGTTGTACTTACTGTGTGTAAATCTCTTCTAAAGAGAATCAATGTTATAAAACCAATTATAATAACAAATGGTACTAAACTTATCAGAGCTAAAAACTTTCCAAATAAATCACCTGCAAATTAAAGAAAATTTAAATAAATATATCTTTAATAATCTAGATAAACTAAATTTAGGTATGAGTACATAATATTCCTAAACATCAAGTCTCATATTTTTTAATGAAATGTATTGTTGAAATACATGTTCTTGTTAAACATATGCAAAAAGTTGAAGTAAACAAAAATTATTCGGCACATGGGAAAACACGCTAACTAAAAATTCTGACTGAAAAATATATACAAAATTGGATTGAAAATATTTAATTTAAAGATACAACATTTTTCAAAAAAACACCAAGCATATTTATGAGACAAGAAATTTTTACATAATCACACAATGAAAAAAACAATTAAATTATACTGAAAAATTTTGAGATACTCGCCTTGTGGATATTCAACTAAGGTAAGGGACAAAGGGACCCATTCTGATTTTTGGACAGTATCGACGAAACGCGATTTAATTTCATAAAACGAGTCGTCGTCTGACGATGCCATGTTATCGAAATATTTGAAGTGACCATAACTCGGACAACTCACCGCGCAGCAACGATCATGGAATTCGAAGGATAGTGGGAGAAACCTGACAGAATAATTTCAATGTGCATATAATTTAACAGAGATCCGGCAAGAAAAAGTAATTTTCGTTATTTCTTCTAGTATGTACTTATTTGTTCAATCATATTCTATATTATTTATACTCATTACAAATTTGATCAATTATGCGATTCCATTTAACATTATAGGAAATATGTTAAAAAGAATTGAAATCACGCACAATTAAGAATTCGTGAAAATAAGAATAATTAAGAAGTACATTTTCTACTCCAAAAATATTGTATTACATTCATCTTGAACGTATTAGTAATACATATTTTTAAATTGTATGAATAGTAGAAATATAGAATACGTATAATGAATAACGTATAATATAACATTTTTAACAATTTCATATTATTTAATTATTTAATAATGTTTCTTAATGTATAGAAAATAAATATATAGAATGCGAAATTGAATTATGCAAATTCAACTAGTGTCTTAAAAACGTAAAGTTACTATCTGAGCTTGCAAGATGCATTGTGCAATGCGTAAGAAGCGGGAGAGGTAGTGAATTGGATAGTTGCATGTTACTTTGATCGATGTTTGCTTCATGTTTGTGGTACTAATTTTATTCAAGAGTCGATACGATGTATGTGTTGTTTGTGATTTTAATTTGCCGATTGTTTTGTAGTTTTTCTAGAACTTTTTAAGAAATTTCGTTTATCTTACGTTTGGCCACGTCCTGTATGCCCGTACAAGCCGACAACAATTTTTTAAACTATGTGATGGATTAATGTTTTAGGTAACGTTCGATTTTTTGTATATTATATCATATATTGAATATTATCTGTGCAATTTTTTAATATTATTTGATGATGTTCATAATAATAATACTAATACATTATTAACAACACAAAATATAGTAGTGATATTTATCAATTTTGTTAATATTAATTTTCTCTTCATTCTCTTGTCATTATTAGGCTTTATTTCCCTATTGCACGTAATTATATATTAATAAAATATTGCTTCTATTTATTCCCATTGAATATATATTTATTATACGCATTATTTTGATCGTAGATTTTGTATTGGAATGTTACATGACATTCTTTAAACCACATGGCAGACCAAGATAATGCAGATTACTATGCACTTTGTACAAATGACCAAAATAAGACAGAAGGTCTAAATGAAAGGCTAATAGAAACGAGCATATCTCAATCATTATGTGACCTAAATAGTAGGAATAATAGCGTTACAGTTGAAAATGCAGCATCTGTTTCTCCATTACTAAGTCACTATAAATATCATCGTTTCTCGCATCATGATAGTCCAGTTAATTTTTCATCTCTACCAACGTATCTTCCACCCATTGGTGTATTTTGGGATATAGAAAATTGCCATGTTAGTATTAAATCTTATAATTTTATATTACTGAAATGTATTACATAATACTATAGTTAAATATATTTGAAGATATAAAATATTTCTTATGATTATTACAGGTACCAAAAGGAAGGTCTGCCATGGCTGCAACCCAAGTAATTAGAGAAAAATTTTTTGGTGGTTATAGGGAAGCAGAATTTATTGTAGTTTGTGATGTATTAAGAGAAAATAATCGGGTTATGAAAGAATTGAATAATGCTCAGGTAAGTTAATCTGTGTATCTTTTAAAATTATAAATTATTTAATAGCAGTATTATTTTTTTTATACTATAATGTTGCATTTATAAATCTTGTGTTTCTCAGGTTAATTTAATACATGTTGCTAGAGAGTGTAAAAATGCTGCTGATGAAAAACTCAAACAATCTATTAGAAGATTTGCTGATATTCATGGAAGTCCAGCAGCTGTGATTTTAATATCTGGTGATATTAATTTTGCTCCTGATCTCAGTGATTTGCGTTATAGGAAGAAAATTCATGTGATACTTTTACACATGAAAAATACATCTGAAGCATTGATACTGTGTGCTAATGAGCACTATGATTTTTCAGAACTTATGGAATCGCTGCCATCTACAACAATACAGGTAAATATTAATTAATTTTTAATTTCATATGACATTTTTCTAATTTTTTCTTAATAAAAAATGAAACACAACTAGTATTTGTAATTGAAGCTTTGTACAATAAGTTATTTCATTATAATAGCTTTTTTATTCTATATAAATATGTATATTAATTTGTCTGTTAATATTAAAATATTTTTGAGTTTGTAGTATGTAAATTAGGTTAAAATATGTACTATCTTTATAAATGTAAAATATGAAAATGTTAATTATCTCCATATATGTGTGTATGTTTTGTAGTATTTTGTTAAGTTATATACCTTCCAGGTTACTGCATATTGCGATCTCCTAGTTAATAACCTTCCCGAAGATCAGGATATTATGTCTATTAAATGTTATCTTAAACAAATGTTCGAAAGCTGTGGTGGTCAAGTGATGGAAATTCAGTCAAATACTGCAATTGTACGCTTTACTTCAAAACCTTCTGCAGACAGGTATTATATATATGTATATTTGTTGTCTTCTTACTATTTCGTAAATTTTGTTTAATTGTATACAAAATAATAATTGTATGTCTCAAAATATAGTATAGTGTGTATTCATAATTTAATTATACTATAAGTAATATATGATATCAGATGTAGCTTTATGTTTGAATAACCCGCCTATTAAGTGACCAATGATTTACTCCTGTGTACAAACATTCTATTGGTCTGTTTAGCATTAACAAAAAAGAGCTGTATTTAAAGTATGTAGTAGGGATAGATACATAAATAAGGTAGAGTTCAAATAGTGTACAACAATGTAACGAACCTAATGGCACTGTAAGAAGATTATAATTTTGATTTGTATAACATACCTAGTTCATATATGTGTATAGTAGTAATTAAGTGTTGAAAAATTGTTATTTTCTGATATATTGTTATTATTTATCGTTTTATTTATCCATATTACAATGTTGACACAAACTGATAATTTTATTTATATATAAGGTAAGATAAATAATATAGCTGCTAGTAAAAAATTATTACTGTGAAAAATACAAGCATTTAGGGAATTATATATACTAATTAAAATGCATCGAATTTCTCTGAGAAATAAATGGACATTATAATTTGTATTATACATGTGTTTATTAAAATCTTCAAGGTCATTTATAGACAGAATTGATTATCTTGTGTACTGGCCCTTTGTAATCACAGTTAACCGACTTTGCTTAATAACAATGTGACTTTTTTTTTTATAGGGCTCAGAAGCGTATGGATGGAAAGATTATTCTTGGTTCGAAAATTTCCGTAAAATTTCAAAAAGAGAAAACAAGTAACTTTCAGCAAATTCGAGGTAATGTTGTTATTTATATAACGTAATATGTATGTATGTATTATTTTTTAACAATATTCTTACATTTTTAGCAAATTCTATAAATAGAAACGGTACTGTAAGTGAATCAGAAATTGTTACCAGTTCTCCAAGGCAAATGTACAGTGCAAGTGCTTCGTTAACGGGTGGAAGAGCCCTTCAGATTCCACATTATCAGCCATCGTCGCCGGTTATTGGAACATATTCTGGATGGAATGCTCATTGTGCTTCTGCTTCAGCACCAGTAGGGTAATTGTAAATTACATTTAGTGTCCTTTATCCATATGTATCAATAATCGTAAGAATGATGAACATCCGAGAAAGAGTCTTCGAGTCGCAAGGAGACATTGCCTTTGCTTGATTCGGATTTTGGAGTCGCGAATAGACATTGTTCTTGCTTGATTCAGGCAATGAAATTAGAAAAACTTTGATCTTATCTGATAGAATATGGAACAAAGTAATGACAATTGCTATAAATATTTCAAACATTAAGATCGTTATATTTATTTTTTACAGGATGGTTCAACCATCATCCGTTTTTGTTGGCAGATCATATCCAAATAATAGTAATAATAATAATGTAACTTTTAATAGAACTTATAACGAACTTGCAAGGGCCCAATCTCCATTGTTTTGGCAAGTTTCTGGTCCCCAACAATTTGGTCATGTATGGGAAGAACAATATAAGGTATGTAATTTCATTGAAAGTTCGTTTGTGAACTATATTGTGTATAATTTTGATTTATTATTTATAATAATTTAAGGTGGAAAAAACGAAAGTACTTAGTAGAAGAATTCATATTCCGCAGGCTCGGGAAAATGGAGTTGTAAATAATAATACTTCTCGAAATTCTGAGGGTTTAAGACGTATTAGAGGTACGCAAACTTCGTTTGTTCAACCTCCAGAATGGACTGGTCCAAGGCAACAATATCCTCCATTGAATGTTCCTGCGAGTTTGAATGGAACTGGTATGTAGATCATTTCCTCTTTTTTTCTAAAAAATCTTAAATTGTAATTAATAAATTTTTAATGCGTGTAGCTCAATCAAATTTTAAACGCCGAAGTCCATCTCCTATGTATGACTTGCAATCACGAGAGAGAAATCAGTGGAATGGACAGGTATAAATTAATTTAAAATGTAAATTAACAAAATTGAAATGGATTTACTTCTTTCTTACTTCTTTAATACTTCTTTCCTTTAAAAATTAACAGAATGCGTCTGTACGTAGTACTAGGACACCATCGCCTTACGAAAATACAGTACAAACGGTAAGCCAACAAAGTAATCATACCTCACCTTATCATCCAAGTGATACGGAAAACGAAGAAGTTGAGGTACTTTTATCTTTTTCTACTCTCTATGTGTTCGCGCTTCTTTATTCTTTTCTATATTGATAATTTGTTTTTCAATACATTAGAATTTTTTCAATCCAATAAATAATCATAATGGAATATCAACGAATAATGAAACGTGCACGCCAATTGAACTGCAAGTAACTAATTTAGACCAAAGTATTAATCCAAAAAAAATGAGACATATGCTTGTCTCTATTTTTATGGAACATGTGATGGTAAATATTTAATATTACAATTGCATTATTTTAATTTTAAGTAACTTTCACTCATTTTTAATTAACATTTTAGGTGTTAAATGTTTCTATTTTTACACAGTCTGATGGTAACTTTGCGGCAAGTGTCAAAGTACCTTCTTTATCAGACGCACAATACGCGATTTCTCAGTTACATCGTCGTAAAGTAGGGTATAAACGTATTTTAATATCGTACGCCCATAGTGGTAGAGCAAGTCCTCAGGTTGTACGAGCGCAAATTGTGATGCTACTGCAAGAAGTACCTGGTCATAAACTCCCTCTTTTTAAGTTTCGAGAAATGTACGAGAGTCGTTTCATGATTTCCATCAGCGTTTCCGAGTTGTACAAAATGAAAGATGTTTGTATTATTACGGAAGATCCTGGTGGTAGAATGGTTTCTCTTAATCCAGATCATAGAAATACTCCATCGCCATGTTTTAATAATACAAATCAGGTACCTTAGATCTTATATATCGTATACTATTATAAGTAAATTCTAGGTTCACGATGATGTATATCAAGCCGAGTTTAAGCTTTTCCGATAAGAGTAGAGTTATATTAATTCCTCTTATCGTTGAGGAGCGATGACGATTATCTAAAAGCGATTAAAGATTATTCTGAAATAATGTAAAGAATATTTAATACGTAAATATGTAAATTACATATGAAATATAAACGAGTAAGTGTAATGTTTTAGGAGGAACAAGTAGAGTTACCATATTGTACTATTCATACGTTAAAACCATGGTCTGATAAAGGATGGGCTGAACAAAAAGTAGCATCACTCCCTAATGTAAAAATTTCTTTAAAGGTTCTCGATCCACGTATACACCAATTACTAACGACGCATAACGGAAGTTTACCATTGCCCAGGTATATTGCTATATCGTAATTTTCAAATAAAACTTAATTTTGTTTCTTTTTTGTTTAATAATTTTCTTCGTGAAAAATTAATTTTAGTTTGCCAAATTGTTATGAAGCTGAATTTAAAGAAAAATTACAAGTAGTTGAAAATGGAGTACCCTTAGAACATCTGGTATCTTGCTTATCCTGTGTCGAATTGAAACAGGGTATTGGTAGTGTAAAGTATCTTATATGGACAGGAAATAAAATTCATGAAAATAATCAGGAAGGTAAGGTTCTTTAATAGTGATTGTTAAATTAATCAATGATTGATCAACATTAATATAATTTTCTTTTTCTTCTTAGAGAATAAATGTGTGACTTCTCCACTTGCAAATCAATTAGCACTTTTCAGTCGTGAATTAGTTGATCTTCTGAAAACTGCTCCACACTGCCAGTTACCATTTAACCGCTTTATACCCGCATATCACCATCATTTTGGAAGACAATGTAGGGTCGCCGATTACGGATTCACCAAACTAATTGATTTGTTAGAAGCACTTACTCATACCGTACAAGTACGTAAGAAAATTCAATTAATTTAAGATAAATTATTTCATTAATGAAATATTAATTATGCAATTTAGGTAATGGGTGAAGGAAACAATCGTGTGGTCACATTATCTCATCGTGCACAAGTACGTCGTTTCACGTCTGATCTTTTAAGAGTCTTAAAGTCAAAAGCCAGTAAACAAGTAGCACTTTCAGAATTTCCAAGTGTTTATGCTAGAGTAATAGGTAAGGATCTTTTATGATATTAAATAATTGAAAAATACAATGCATATATAAGAGAAAAACATTTTTTCTAGCTAAACCATGGGATATTGTGGATTATGGAGTATGTGAAATCGAAGACATTCTCAGTGAAGTATCAGAAAATACTGTGGTTGTCACTGTGATTAATGGAGGAGATAAGATGATAGCTATTCCCAAACGAGAACAAACTGCAGAAGAGATAGAACGAACAAAACAATTTGCTGTCGAAGTATGATATAAACAAAATCAAAAATGTAAGAAGCTAATTATGTATTTATGTATAAATATATTTATACCCTTTTAGGTTGTCGAGTTGTTACGACACGCGCCTCAGTGCAGAATGCAATTTAATAAGTTTGTGCCATCGTATCATCATCACTTTGGTCATCAATGTCGAGTATCAGATTACGGCTTTACGAAATTAATTGAATTATTTGAAGCTATACCGGAGATAGTTAAAATAGAAGACGATAATTCCGGAGAAAGACAAATTTCTTTAACAGAAAAGGAAGGTCTTCTTGTACTTTCTGAGCAAATATCCAAATTAATTACTCGGTCAAAAGGTTGTCTTAGTGTTTCTAACATTGCACAAAACTTTCTACGTCAATTTGGCTATGCGTTAAAACCAGAATTATTCGGTTGCATCTCCGTGTTGCAACTTATGCAGAAACTTGGGGACACTGTGAAGGTATTAAAAAAGAACATTGAAATTATTTTCATATATATTCAATATTTTAATTTATTAATTTTTCAGATTGTATATTTGCCAAGTAGACCTGTAGTTATGATGGTAGATAAGTCTCACGTGCAGCAATTGATCTTACAATGCCGTCGATTACTCATGGATAAACCACAACATAGAATGTCACTTCAAGAGTTCCAACACTTATACGCTCAATATTATTTAAAATCGTGTAACATAGACGAACTAAAGCAAAATTTATCCAATGTAGTTCGAGTAAGTTTTAATTCTATTAAATGAACATATCTTTATAGAAAACTTGTAAAGCTATATATATATGTCGGAGATGAAAGAACACCGGAGTCTGTAATTGAACAATTGTAGTTATTCAATCCGATTGTAATTGTTCGAGAGTTGTGATAATGAGCTTGGGCTCGAGGCGACAGCCAGTCGCCGAACGTAGCCGCGGTCACGGGATGAACGCCTTGTCTAACAAAGGCATGGAATAATTCTATAGCTCTCCTTGAAAAGGAAATAGTTGTAACACTCGACAGTAAACATTCCAACGGTCTCTGTCCCGTAGCTCGCCACACGCAGACCCTATTCTTCGAGTAAGATGATTGCCAGATGTCGATGCGTCTCCGCAGTACATGTTCGGCTAGCTCGAGGGCCCGTTATAAATCTTAAGATTTAGTCAACTAAAGTCCTTCAAATAGACAAACAGTCTTTGTCCCAACTACGGGAAAATAGGGGAGACTTATTTTTCAACGAGCGGCGTCTCCCACTAGCAACTTTCCCTCGAGGGCGGCTAGCATCTTTTTCTAACCACCGATATGGAGATTGACCAATTAGCAGCAACGCCAATTTCCCTTACTTTCTGAATGAAGGCTTTTCTCGACGAATCCGATGATCTCGTGTCCTTAGACACACCCCATTATAGTTTTCCTCCGTGGCATCATCGGGACGGGAAAGACATTCTTTCTCGCGATCTCATTGATGAAAGGAGTAACTCTTTACGACCAGTGAATATTACGCGTCCGACTTAGATTTTGTGAGTACTTTCATCTATCATCCCGTCGACCGCGGATTCGTTATTGAACCTAGGATCATTGTCATTAGTTTCTCAAGCACCTAACTACCGCGGTTACTTGTCCGGTTCTATAATAATCGTATTTGCACTAGTCAATGTCTTCTCTATTGCATAACGACAACGTGTAACCCAAACGAATATTCATTTCACGCCCCTAACCCTAATTCTAATGTAAACCCGACATATATAATTTCAGTTTACAACACTAAAGGATGAACAGTTCATAGAACTTACTCCATTACATTGTTTTGCTTGTAATGTATATCGTGTAATGATGAATTATGGTGGAGCACTAAAACTTTCGCAGTTCGAGGCGGCATATTTATCTACTATAGGTTCCGTTTGTAACCCTGTAGACTATGGATTTCCAACACTTTTTGCACTTTTGCAAGCATTACCTTGTACTGTAACAATAAAATTATCACGGCGCAAGAAAAACATCATATATTTAAATAAAAAGATTACTGGTAGGTAGAAGTAGTTATTCACAACTGTTTAGGAATATCTATTATAAAAATCGTATAATTCAATTTACTTCTATAAATAGCTGTAGGTATAGCATTACCGCCAACATATGCATCAGGATCATCGTATTGTGATACAGATTCCAGTAATGAATCGTTTGAAAGCGATTCATCCTCTCGTGTCAATGTTTCAAATAATTCAACTATACCAGAGCAAACAAAGTGGGTAGAGCAAGTTTCTGAAAATCAGGATTCCTGGAAACAAACAGATACAGACAATCTGTGGTTAAAAGACTCTAACAAATCTTGGATGACTTCAAATTCGGAAGATAGATTGGTTAATTGGTCGTTACAAGAAAATGGAAGCGAAAGCTTTCTCAAAAACCTAATACAAACACCAATTATGCTACATGGTTTTCCACCTGCACCTCCAAAACCAGATTCTCCACCTGAGGTACTTTCTTTATAAACTCTATTATGTGTCTTTTATTTAATAATATAATATAATATAGCATAATGGTAAATTTTATCTTTTAAATTACAGGAAGATCTAGATAAGGATCAATGGGAATCATCAGTTTGGACGACACCAACGAAATTTGCATATCTACGGGACGAACATACTACTAATGTACATGTAAGTATTACCTGCATATGAGTACATTTAATTATTTTTGTAGTACAACTTATTAGTATACTTTCTTTATATTAATAGGTTCCTCCATTTACTTTACCTCTTTCTTGGAATCACATCACATCCTGCGATAGTAACTTACTATCACCAACAAAGAATTTATTAACTGCTGCAGCCAATCCTTTAAATCCACGTACTTCACCTTTCTTCTCTTCTAAACGTAATTTGGTTGTTGCCCCTCATCCTTCTGAATTACCGCTTCCATCGTTATCATTAACTCCCAAAAAGAACGTGTCTTCGGAAAATATTATAATTGCTGAGAGTTTTACAAATAAGCAAGAAAAAATTGTTAATAGTTCTCTGGAAGACATAAATCTTAAAAATAATGAAAATGATAGCAGTAACATGGAAGGCAATGATACTAAAGAGAAACACAGTACTCCTACACAACAATGTAAATAATGTACTTCTCTTAATAATTAATTATTATTTCATTTAAATTGTAGCATATCATATATTGAATAATATGTTTTTTTTACAGTATTTACAAGCAAACGTCGTTTAGCTGCTCAATTCAATCGACCTATTGAGTCATGAATTCAGTGTGAGGACTAAGAACGTATTTACATACACTGCAGAAGCAAAGAAGCTGATATCTGAACACATTTTGTACCCATATGATGTGTTAATGATGTTAATAAGGAAAGGAACTGTATTAGCATGTCGGTAGGCTGTCACACAGTGGGTTCAAATACCTATATGCCATTTTCTAAATGATGGTAGGTACCCTCCCCTCATTTATATAAGAATTAATTATGGTAACAATATATCAATTTGATACATACGGAATAAAAAACAGAATTTATTTTCAAAAGGTATGAAAATATACACGTACATAAATATCTATATACTAAGTACCTATAATTTTTGGTTTAAAAATTATGAATAAGTGTGCGGCGTTTATACCGAGTGATCTGTACTGATTGTATTGCGTGTCAAATTCATGTAGCATTTTTCATACTGTGATATAGAATAGAAAAAGAGGAAAATGAATGCAAATGATAGTGCATAAGGATGAATAAAAAGTGGGCAATAATTGTACAAATCGTATAGGATTGGGCCAAGATCCTATATTGAAAGCTACTATTTGTTATAATAAAATTATACCTTAGTAAAATTTTATGTAAAGCGAAAATTAAAATCGAATTTTTTGTTCATTAATAATGTAATTGCTAAGCATTCTTTTTTTAGCTTTATTAAATGAACTGTTTTCTATGATGGAGATTTTATTGGCTCAACCCTATCAATTATTGTAAATTATTCTCATAAAAAATGAATTGTACTAGAAAGATCAACATATAAACCGTTAAATTATTGTTGCTCAACAATAATCTTATTCTCAATTATGAAATCCAATACAATTCATTTTTATAATTTAACGTTAACTTTATCTTCCATTCGTACAATTACTTTTCTCATTCGTGTCAGAGAATTCCTTTTATTAATATCTGTTCATTTTTTATTGCGTATACGATAATACTTTGTAATTCTATTACGAATGAATGCGTTTTGAGAATTCTAATGGTAATTGAAGTGCAATGTATGGTATTTGGAGCTGTCATATTACTTTTTTGTATAAATGAAATGTTTTTAATTAAGGAATTATTAAGTTTAATGTTAGTAGTCAATATTGAGTAACTCAAACTTGCAAGAATGGATGAAACAAACATGATATACGAAATGAAATTTTACGAATTCCATTTAAATTCATTAAAGGGATTGTTGAATAGTGATAGGCAATAAATATTTTATCGAAAATGAGACAAATAAGAAGTACACCTTTGTATCGATCAGGTTTCATACTTTAATGTTACTTTTAGTAATGACAATATTATTCTACGAGATTTTGTTTTCAGCGTCAAATGAGAACAAAGAGAGAAAAAAAGATATTGATCATTATCTACAAAAAATATGATTAATACATTTAATATGTGATATGAATGAATGGTAAGAAATTGCTCTCTTTGAATTATATGTGAATGATCTTGTTGATCTCATATTTTATTTTATTATTAAGAAGTATTTTATATTAAAAATAAAATATGTATACAATTTCGCGAACAGAGGGGAGCCTGGATCAAAAACATTATTATGAATTGTTAAATGAGTTGCCACTGAAAAGATTCTACTGCAGGTTCGCTACATTGCTTGAGGTATTATTAAAAAATGAAAGAATCATGAATCGACTTAATCGTACTAAAATTTATGATTTGTTATACAACAGTCATATGTATTAATATTTTTACCATGTTTTCTAAATCTAATTTGTATTAATTTATTCAGATCAAATGAGATAGCTTTGTTACATGTTGTATATTTATTATGTAGGCATGTGGGTTCTATCGTATTTTATATCTATGTGAAAAGAGTGATAATTTTTACTTTATTTTTTAAATTGTACGAATTCGTCATTTTTGATTTTCTATTAGTCATTACAAGATTTCTTTTTATATTTTAAGAAACTTTTATTATTTGTGAATCTAAAATATTTAACATTATGCACTTATATTTTTCGTAAATATTGATTGTTTAAAACATTATTTATAGTAAATTTTATTTAGAATGGTTCTTAGTAACGTTCTGACTAATAGAGAATTAAATTGGTCTTTATGCAAAAAAATGTCAAAACGTGTGAAATACTGTAATAATTGCATAAGAAAGTTTTATTGTAATAACAAATACAAAGAAAATTATCAAGTATAAATAATCAATGGAATCTTCTAAACAAGTATTGAATAAGATAATTTGTTATACAATAGATTACAAATTTTCATAAATACTGTTGTTATAAGCGATAAAAATGAATCAGTGTATGAAATTTGAAAATTAAATTTGTGAGGTACAAATTTTAAGTATTAGTTGTGCAATCATTTATATTTTTATTCATTGTACAATAGTTCATAATATAATACATTAATTTATTTTATCATCTTTTATAGAGTATGTATTCATGTAATGATACAAACTCAGCTATAATTTCAAACTGAGATGTGTAGTATGAACGTGAATTAATATTTTATATCATGTATTTTTTATTAGTCATGCCACTACCGACTGGACCATGACGCCGTTCCCAAACCATGCGATGTTTTTGTTTCATGAGTGCCTCAACTACAAATTGCTGTCCACCTAGGTCTCCATCTGTATTTCATTGATACATTAGAATTAAAAATAAAACTTAGAATAAAGTAAGAATGATAATTTAAAAAATGTTATATACATTTTGTAAACCAAGCACCAGATGCATCTATATAAGCATTATAGTAGTCAGTACAAAATTTATCTTTGTCTTCCCCATAGTACCACCCACAATCTTCGTATCGTTGTCTTAGTATACTAAGAATTTCATCATCAACCATCCTAATTTTGATCAAATATTCAAGTATTAGTGCATTTAGTCGATAATGTAAAAACATATAACATTATATTAGCATTTAACGAGATGTACTTATCACGATCAAATTGATATTGCGCTTCTGTAATACAAACAATGTCATGTTGGTAACATTCATCGATTGTTGGAACTCGGCGAAATTTTTGATGATACCATGGATATTTCTTCTGATTTGGTACAACGATTTTTTCTGTTAAAACAAATCATGTATATATATATGATTTGATATATGATATGATATATATATATATATATATATATATATGATTTGTTTTAATGTTAATATATAAAAATATACACATACACCGTCGTTGATTTCTATAATGACATAACCAAATAACTGATTAGATAATACCTCGAAAATATTCGACCGGTGCGTCCCATAAATAAAATATTTTGTTCATTATTCGATAGAAGGTATTTTGTTCCGGATCCATTTTTTTTATATTAACACAATATATACAAACTAAAAATTATTTAATTTGTTGAAAACCTGTACATACGAAATTGCAAGATCAACTCATACAAGGATCATACAAAGAACTACACACTGGCAACGAGAGAAAATAAACTATATAGCTATATATGTATTATCTAGTGATCATTAATTACATATAGTACCTTCTAATAATTTTATATTTTTAAACAATATGCAATATTAATCTTGCCTATTTCCTCCAATCAATTGTTATATTATCATATTTTTTAAATAAAACGTATTACAAATAAACCCTAAATTTAACCGTGTAATAACATCATACTTGAGTGTTTCTTTTTTTTTGTATAAAAAAATCTTACTATATACATAAAGAAATTTGATAAAAAAATATCACAAAACATCATAAAAAGAATACTTCAAATCTGCTAGTATAATACAGGTAAATAAATTATTTGATATTCCTAGTTTTTAAACACTTCCACATCTAGTTACCCTTTTATTGAAAATGTTGGTACAGCTTATTTGTCCTAGAAGTATAAAACTAAAATTTTAGGAAGTGGCTCTTCCATTTTCATCGTTGCAGTCAAGATGGTAAGTTTGTACGTTTATTATCCTTCGTAAAAGGTAAGCAGATTTGTGCATTATGTTTTACATTAATGTAAGAAACAATTATTTTATCATAAAATATCTTAACAATGGCATTGTTACATTTTTCGCAATAAAAGTTAGTTAAAATGTTTTATAAAATAATCAGAGTAAGTTTCTCATACATCGGCCACGTGTTTCACTTTAATTACATTTCATGATGATCATATTTTTTAAATGTTTATGGTTATTAAACTGAAAAATTTTGAGGATAAACTCTAGGGCGGTCTGATATATAAATTAATTGTATTTTTTTTTTACTTATATGTATCGTTCAATTAACATGAAAAATATGCCTTTTATAGTCGCACAGAAAATTCAGCGCACCCCGCCATGGATCTATGGGATTCTATCCCAAAAAAAGATCTCAACGGCATCGTGGTAAAGTTAAGGCTTTCCCCAAAGATGATCCGAGCAAACCTGTACATTTAACGGCTTTTGTTGGTTACAAAGCTGGTATGACTCACGTAGTCAGGGAAGCTGATCGTCCTGGATCAAGTAAGTAATATTTTCTACTATAATTTATTTGTTTCTTTAAATACAATAGATTAAAACTATACATAATATCTATTACCCCTGTTAATTGGTTGGGAATTTGCTATACTAAGAAGCGATCACGATTTCCACCATTTTGTTGCTCAGTAGAGACAAAATTTTGTCGCGTATTTCAATAGTCTACAGGATTACGTAAAAAAATACAAACAAGCATATTCATAGAAATATTACATGTACTTTGTATATGTTGTACATATTTATATAAATATGTACATGATTATTGCATATATAGCCATAAACCATAAAAAAGGGTGTAGCAGCATGCGAGAAGAAATCGCTTGTCTTTATGAAGTCTTAATAATGCCTTTGTGCAATGGAAATTTGGCTTTATGTATATTTCTTTCAATATTCATGCCTCAGATATCCAATTTTAATTAGTTTTCTGTCTTTTTTCGACTGTTAATGCTAGTTTCTTCAATTAAATATTTGGTTTTTCTTGCTCTGTGTCCAATCAAATCTAATTTTGCTCTGCAGTCAGCTAGCAAAGCAGTACTGCATGTCCGACACTATGGCCTTAGTTTGATAAATGCAGAAATGTGTTGGTCAACTTTGGTTGCGGTAAAAGAGCTGCTTGATATTGTGCAGTATGGTCTGGACCGCAGTGTCGAAAAACAACTCTATGCCCTGCGAATGCAGAGAGCAGGGAGGCACGGCATATTCCATAACCTCTTTGGAACCCATTGGGTGATGATCATTGAGACAAACCATGCCTGGCACAGTTCTATTATATTACTATAACTTTTTATGGTACCTGTATGAATACACATCTAATTTTATATTTTGCTTTCTTTATTTAGAGGTAAATAAGAAAGAAATTGTGGAAGCAGTTACCATTTTAGAAGCACCACCTATGATTGTAGTTGGTGTAGTTGGGTATATTGAAACTCCACATGGATTACGTGCCCTGACTACAGTATGGGCGGAACATTTGTCGGAAGATTGTCGTAGAAGATTTTATAAAAACTGGTAATGCTTTTATGTTAACATATATTAAACATCTGTTACGTAGTGTTATGGAGCATATTAAAATCAATCTGAAATCAGCTCTCCGCTCATTTCGATGAGAGTATTTATTTGGATTTAACCTCGAAATGAAAAAATCTTTTGGTAAGGTTGATCCAAAGTGTGTGCAGTCTCCGCTCATTATGATGAGGCTGGCACGTTACAGATGCGGTTACTTGTAACTTGTTAGCAAAAATACAGCCATTATAGTTATTTTTGTGTAGGTATAAGAGCAAAAAGAAGGCATTTACAAAGGCTTCCAAGAAATGGCAAGATGATCTTGGCCGTAAATCTATTGAAAGTGACTTTGCAAAGATTATTAAGTACTGCAAAGTTGTGCGAATTATTGCTCACACACAGGTAATTCTATTATATAAAATGTATTGTTTATTTATAATATATTATAAAATATTCATTTAGATATTATTTATTGAAATTGTTAATTATAGATGAAATTGTTGAGGCAACGTCAAAAGAAAGCTCATATAATGGAAATTCAGCTAAATGGTGGAACTATTGTAGACAAAGTTCAATGGGCTCGTGAACATTTGGAAAAACCGGTCCCTGTCAATAACGTCTTTGCTCCAGACGAAATGATAGATGTAATTGGCGTCACTAAAGGAAAAGGATACAAAGGTATGTCTAATATAGATCATTTCTCTATATGATTTTTAACCCTTTGTGGACGGGACGATTCGAAGTCAACCGTACCCGTGAAGACCGAGCTGCTGCCGCGATAGTCATTTAAAATTGCCAGTGCACCTTTCTGCTTAGACGTGCTTTTTGTTCATAAATGTCAAATTCTACACATGTACATGCACAGATTCTCCACAGGATAAATAAACTGACATATTTATGAGTCTTTTGCATATACGCATACATGAGATATCAGTTTTTCGACCATAGCGACAAGTTTAAGTGGGACACATATGAATCTTTCGGCTCTATCAGTTGTCTTTGCCAAACGCATATATGAGTTCCTCGGCCAGATTGGTGGTTTACGCAGAACGCATATATGCGGCGGTAGTCCGCAAAGGGTTAAAAATTATGTACGTAGTTTAAAGAACATGGACTAAATGATGACAAAACATGATAAGATTTATCTGATTGTTTTGAAGATATTTCATGCTGCCTTCCTACTGAAGTCCTTACTAATATTAAAAGTTATCCTTCTAATACTAAAAGTTACGCTTCTATTCTTTTGAAGCTTGTTCTTAATGAACATAGCATGTAATATACGTATGTATGTACAATCTTTACAGGTGTTACATCGCGTTGGCATACGAAAAAGTTGCCACGTAAGACTCACAAAGGTCTAAGAAAAGTTGCTTGTATTGGAGCATGGCATCCAAGCCGTGTCTCTTTCACTGTTGCCCGTGCTGGTCAAAAGGGTTACCATCATCGTACAGAAATGAACAAAAAAATCTACAGAATTGGGCAAGGAATTCACACTAAGGATGGCAAGGTACGTGTCTACTTTTTATGATGAATAGTGCCTCTTCCCTATGTTATTTTCTTTTTCTACGAAGGTAACTTTATGAGAGGCGTACATGAATAACTTGTAGTCATAGTATCTAAAAGCCGTCGATCATGATACTTTAGATCTCCAAAGCAAGTAACATGTATTATATATTAATTTATTATAAATTTCTATTGTTTGTCATGGAAAACTTAAATAAATTTTCAATATTTTTCAGATCGTGAAGAACAACGCATCTACAGAATACGATCTTACTGAAAAAACTATCACTCCTATGGGAGGTTTCCCTCACTATGGTGAAGTGAATAATGACTTCATTATGATCAAAGGTTGTTGTATGGGACCAAAAAAGCGTGTAATAACATTGCGCAAGGTAATACGCTATGACTGGCTTTTTTTAGTAATTTTACTAGTATTTTCGTGATGAAATTCATAGAGCCGTTACTGTTATGAAATTAAAGTGATATTTAATGATAGGACTGATATGTAATCAGAATTATAATTATCTTATATCAAATTGATGTAATTATAATACAAACATGTATTTCTTTATAGTCTTTACTGGTACACACCAAACGTTCAGCGTTGGAAAAGATCAATCTTAAATTCATCGATACCAGCTCCAAATTTGGACATGGTCGTTTCCAGACCGCTGCTGATAAGGCTTCGTTTATGGGTCAACTTAAAAAAGACCGCATTCGCGAGGAACAGGCACAAGCTACTACCTCGGCACCAACAGCTACAAGTGCTTAATGGAGCACGTTGCATACTCAAATCTGTACGCAGTGGGAAAATAAAAAATTGTATGAGACTTCACCGACTTTTAATTTTGTTGTAATTGAAAAATCATATTTTCTTATCATATTCCTTTTAGAATTTTTGAAGTGTTATAACCAAATGTACAAAATATTTTTTATACATATGTGTTATGTATTGTTTAATTCTATTGTATTAAATTGCATATAATTGTATTTGTATATAGGGTTATGAAATTGTGGTACATTTCTAAAAAGCTAACTTTGATGCAAGACAATACAAATACAATTCATTCTATTATAAAAATTTTGATATATGCGGTATTAAATTATTTACCTGAGTGGAGATTTAAATCATTTACTTAATATAAATTATCGAAGACGGATCAGTTCCACCGTTACCAGATCGTGAGAATTTTAACCTTTTGCAGACGGAGAAGTTCAAAGTCAACCATGAACGTGAGGCCAAGCTACTACCACGATAATCACTTAAAATTACCTGCACACATTCCTGCGTAGATGCGCTTTTCGATCATAGATGTGAAATTCTAGACACGTACATGCACAGATCCTCTACAAGATAAATAAAATGACACATGTCTCTTGGTAGTATTAGTTGGTTTCGCCCAAAACATATATGAGTTTCTCAGCCAAATTGATGGCTTACGCAGAACGTATATATGTATGGTAGTCAGCAAAGTTTCACTCTGCAGAGATGAAAGTGAATCTGATGGAATCAAACACAATCAATTGGAACTAATCGCAAATTGAATAATGCTCAGATAAGTTAATCTGTGTATCTTTTAAAATTATAAATTATTTAATAGTAGCATTATTTCTTTAAATACTATAATGTTGCATTTATAAATCTTGTGTTTCTCGCGTTAATTTAATACATGTTGCTAGAAAGTGCAAAATTGCTCCTAATGAAAAACTCAAACAATCTATTAGAAGATTTGCTGATATACATAGAAGCCCAGCAGCTATGATTTTAATACCTTTCTTCCTTGGTTCGAAAATTTCCGTAAAATTTCAAAAAGAGAAAGCAAGTAACTTTCAGCAAATTCGAGGTAATGATGTTATTTATATAACGTAATATATGTGCATGTATTATATATTAACAATATTCTTACATTTTTAGCAAATTCTATAAATAGTAATAGTTCTGTAATTGAATCAGAAATTGTTACCAGTTCTACCAAGGCAAATGTACAGGGTATAACACGGTTGTATACAGTACAACACAATATGACAAGAAAATACTCAAATTTATTTTATTAAGGGGCAATAATTTCTACAGAATGTTTACGCGATACTGCTGGCGTTGGATGCTATTCTCGGCCACAAATCTGCACATTCTTTTGCAACGGGTCCTGTAATAGCTGACCCTTTCATTTCTCCCTTATTATTGACAATGACTCCTGCATTGTCTTCAAAATATATAAAAACACCGTCTTTCCTTCTAAACGGTTTTCGTTGCCGTATTATGACTGCAGGCATAACTACAAAAAAGCAGTTTAAAAACGTTATCAATATTGTTACTTGTCTCTATTTAATCATACAAATTATATACTTTCTCTTAATCAACGCAAAAGAAGTATAGAATGACCATGTTTGTATCTCTTGATAATTGTATAAATTAATTAATAATTAAATAATAAAAAACAAGAATTCTATATAATTAATTTTGAGAAGTTCTTTCTACAGAAAAAAGTTACTACTTTAACATTAAATGAATAATAAAAATAATAGAGATACTAGTGTATACATGCTTTGAGATGAATACTGAATTACAAAATGGTTCCAATTACCCTTTTTCCTAAGTTCAGGTTTTCCCTTTTTGACAGTAGCAACTATCATATCGCCTGATCCTGCAGCTGGCAAACGATTTAGCCTGCCTTTAATACCTTGAACTGCGATGACATACAAATTTTTGGCACCTATAAAAAAAACGTTTATATTACAAATTCAATCTAATAAAATTCAGAAGCTTTTATGGAAAAACTTGAATTTAATCAAATAGCAAGGGTGAACGATATATTGGTTGAAATTGCATAAATGGATAATTCATATTTCATAGATACGTTGGCCTTCTCCATTTATGATCATTTCAATTTAACACACTTCTGTTAATGGTATTAAATAATAACTACATAGTTTTAATAACACTTTTTTGCTTGAATAAGCAATTTAGTTACTAATATTTATTCATATAATGATATGTGATAATGTTCATTTCAAGTAAAATTTCAGAAATTTATTTACGAAACTATTATACTAAAGAGCTTTAGTACTACTAAATTAACTGTTTATCATATTCCAGGTAAAATTAAATCTATGAGAAATAATCAAGAAATGTCAGTAACAACCGTCAGCCACGTGTTATTTTTGTTCATAAAATAGCCAGTTTTTTTAGGTTAAGCTTTATTGTTATAACATTTTCTAAATACTTACCAGTATTATCGGCGCAATTTATGACTGCCCCAACTGGTAAGCCCAGTGATATCCTAAATTTTGCTCCGGCAGAACCACCACGTCCTTGAAAAGTAATAATTCCACATTAGTCCTTCCTATTAATGTGCATGTCTAACGGGGTATTTTTCTCCAATACAATCATCGATTTATCCAGGTTCTGTTGCTATTAGTGAAAAATTATTTTTCCAACTGTATATTGCAAGCATTCGTTTGACATTTGTCTATTTCTTTTTGAATTGATGGCTAATACTTTAATGGATTTCGTTGCATTTTCGTAGGATTTGGAAAAATAACATACCTCTCTTCGACATCTTGCTGTGTTTAAAAGGGAAAGAAACTGCTGTTTATCGCGCATTTACTTTCGCGCAATCACGAATCGCTTCCGACGCGGGGTATTTGCAGTGTTCAAATTTCAAATCAATTCTTTGTCAAGAAATTATGGTAATTAATTTGACACAGCTAAAAAAGTACAATTCTAGTATTCTCCTTCCATCGTGTTATTAATGAATTTTTTATAATATATTTAATTTACTATATATACTTGTATAAAATTATCTCTACTATAAATTGTTTAGTTCTCATTTAAGAAAATGAGGAATATTTTATTTTAAATATATGTATACATTTTCATCCAAGTAGTAGTAGTATTTCAATTAATTAAGTATCATTAATCTATATATATTTAATACTATATACATTTTTGTTTTGAACTATGTTACAAATTAGTCAATCTTATTTGTATATATGTAATTATAATTATTATTATAGATTTACAATTACTTGTTTTTGCCGTTATATAAGAATGTTAATAAACATATAATGTATAACAATTAATTAAATATTTAATATCTCAAATTAAAAATTAATAAGCATTAAAGTAAACATATAATGTAATTACATAAATATTTAATACATATACTTTATTTAATGGCTATTTAATTATAATGTAATTGCTTTAAGAAGAATACAATATTATATTATAACAATTTCACTGCATTAATTTTTATTATAAAAAAGAATCGATATTCCCTTATAACCGATTTTCCTTGTTCTGTCATTTGATGTAGCTCAGAGTAGAGCAAAGTAATTAAATTCCACGTTGTTATTAGTATTACACTTACCAGATAAAATGCCTTGTCCCCTGTTAGCAGATTCTATCACTCTAGAATTGGAAGGTAACTATTAAAACTTTATTTCAATACATACTTTGCGTCCAAGTTCTGACTGCCATGAAACTTAACCTTGTCTCTCAAATTTACGTTATTTATTCACTTTTTTTATGCGTCCTTAAATAATGGCTAAAATTTCACATAAAAGATACTATATTTCTTTTGTAAAGTTTTTTTTAGTTTCATCATTTGTCTTTTATCTCATGTTTTTCTCATAATTATGCAAAACCTTAGTATTATTGTTTAGAAACCCTAACTAATACTCTTTTCTTTGGCACAAGAGTCATGGCCTCAGCCAATTACTTTGTATCAACCATATGTTATATCGGACAAATTCAATTAATGACTTAGAAACATAAAGCTATTATCTGAGCTTGCAAAATGCATTGTGCATTGCTTAAGATGCGGAACAGGTAGCGAATTGGATAGTTGCATGTTACTTTGATCGATGTTTGCTTCCTGTTTGTGGTACTAATTTTATGGAGGGGTCGATACAATGTATGTGTCGTTTGTGATTTTAATTTACCGATTGTTTTGTAGTTTTTCTGGTACTTTTTAAGAAATTTCGTTTATCTTACGTTTGGTCAAGTCCTGTATGCCTGTACAAGCCGACAACAATTTTTTAAACTATGTGATGTATTAATGTTTTATATAACGTACGATTTTTTGTATATTATATCATGTATTGAATATTATCTGTGCAATTTTTTAATATTATTTGATGATGTTCATAATAATAATACTAATACATTATTAACAACACAAAATATAGTAGTGATATTTATCAATTTTGTTAATATTAATTTTCTCTTCATTCTCTTGTCATTACTAGGCTTTATTTCCCTATTGCACATAATTATATATTAATAAAATATTGCTTCTATTTATTCCCATTGAATATATATTTATTATACGCATTATTTTGATCATAGATTTTGTATTGGAATGTTACATGACATTCTTTGAACCACATGGCAGACCAAGATAATGCAGATTACTATGCACTTTGTACAAATGACCAAAATAAGACAGAAAGTCTAAATGAAAGGCTAATAGAAAGGAGCATATCTCAATCATTATGTGACCTAAATAGTAGGAATAATAGCGTTACAGTTGAAAATGCAGCATCTGTTTCCCTATTATTAAGTCACTATAAATATCATCGTTCCTCACATCATGATAGACCAATTAATTTTTCATCTTTACCAATGTATCTTCCACCCATTAGAGTATTTTGGGATATAGAAAATTGCCATGTAAGTATTAAATCTTATAATTTTATATTACTGAAATGTATTACACAATACTATAGTTAAATATATTTGAAAATATAAAATATTTCTTATGATTATTACAGGTACCAAAAGGAGGATTTGCCATGGCTGCAACCCATGTAATTAGAGAAAAATTTTTTGGTGGTTGTAGGGAAGCAGAATTTATTGTAGTTTGTGATGTCTTAAGAGAAAATAATCAGGTTATAAAAGAATTGAATAATGCTCAGATAAGTTAATCTGTGTATCTTTTAAAATTATAAATTATTTAATAGTAGCATTATTTCTTTAAATACTATAATGTTGCATTTATAAATCTTGTGTTTCTCGCGTTAATTTAATACATGTTGCTAGAAAGTGCAAAATTGCTCCTAATGAAAAACTCAAACAATCTATTAGAAGATTTGCTGATATACATAGAAGCCCAGCAGCTATGATTTTAATACCTTTCTTCCTTGGTTCGAAAATTTCCGTAAAATTTCAAAAAGAGAAAGCAAGTAACTTTCAGCAAATTCGAGGTAATGATGTTATTTATATAACGTAATATATGTGCATGTATTATATATTAACAATATTCTTACATTTTTAGCAAATTCTATAAATAGTAATAGTTCTGTAATTGAATCAGAAATTGTTACCAGTTCTACCAAGGCAAATGTACAGTGCGAGCGCTTCGTTAACGGGGTATAACACGGTTGTATACAGTACAACACAATATGACAAGAAAATACTCAAATTTATTTTATTAAGGGGCAATAATTTCTACAGATTGTTTACGCGATGCTGCTGGCGTTGGATGCTATTCTCGGCCACAAATCTGCACATTCTTTTGCAACGGGTCCTGTAATAGCTGACCCTTTCATTTCTCCCTTATTATTGACAATGACTCCTGCATTGTCTTCAAAATATATAAAAACACCGTCCTTCCTTCTAAACGGTTTTCGTTGCCGTATTATGACTGCAGGCATAACTACAAAAAAGCAGTTTAAAAACGTCATCAATATTGTTACTTGTCTCTATTCAATCATACAAATTATATACTTTCTCTTGATCATCGCAAAAGAAGTATAGAATGACCATGTTTGTATCTCTTGATAATTGTATAAATTAATAATTAAATAATAAAAAACAAGAATTCTATATAATTAATTTTGAGAAGTTCTTTCTACAGAAAAAAGTTACTACTTTAACATTAAATGAATAATAAAAATAATAGAGATACTAGTGTATACATGCTTTGAGATAAATACTGAATTATAAAATGGTTTCAATTACCCTTTTTCCTAAGTTCAGGTTTTCCCTTTTTGACAGTAGCAACTATCATATCGCCTGATCCTGCAGCTGGCAAACGATTTAGCCTGCCTTTAATACCTTGAACTGCGATGACATACAAATTTTTGGCACCTATAAAAAAAACGTTTATATTACAAATTCAATCTAATAAAATTCAGAAGCTTTTATGGAAAAACTTGAATTTAATCAAATAGCAAGGGTGAACGATATATTGGTTGAAATTGCATAAATGGATAATTCATATTTCATAGATTCGTTGGCCTTCTCCATTTATGATCATTTCAGTTTAACACATTTCTGTTAATGGTATTAAATAATAACTACATAGTTTTAATAACACTTTTTTGCTTGAATAAGCAATTTAGTTACTAATATTTATTCATATAATGATATGTGATAATGTTCATTTCAAGTAAAATTTCAGAAATTTATTTACGAAACTATTATACTAAAGAGCTTTAGTACTACTAAATAACTGTTTATCATATTCGAGGTAAAATTAAATCTATGAGAAATAATCAAGAAATGTCAGTAACAACCGTCAACCACGTGTTGTTTTTGTTCATAAAATAGCCAGTTTTTTTAGGTTAAGCTTTATTTTTATAGCATTTTCTAAATACTTACCAGTATTATCGGCGCAATTTATGACTGCCCCAACTGGTAAGCCCAGTGATATTCTAAATTTTGCTCCGGCAGAACCACCACGTCCTTGAAAAATAATAATTCCACATTAGTCCTTCCTATTAATGTGCATGTCTAACGGGGTATTTTTCTCCAATGCAATCATCGATTTATCCAGGTTCTGTTGCTATTAGTGAAAAATTATTTTTCCAACTGTATATTACAAGCATTCGTTTGACATTTGTCCATTTCTTTTTCAATTGATGGCTAACACTTTAATGGATTTCGTTGCATTTTCGTTGGATTTGGAGAAACAACTTACCTCTCTTCGACATCTTGCTGTGTTTAAAAGGAAGAGAAACTGCTGTTTATCGCGCATTAACTTTCGCGCAATCACGAATCGCTTCCGACGCGGGGTATTTGCAGTGTTCAAATTTCAAATCAATTCTTTGTCAAGAAATTATGGTAATTAATTTGACACAGCTAAAAAAGTACAATTCTAGTATTCTCCTTCCATCGTGTTATTAATGAATTTTTTATAATATATTTAATTTACTATATATACTTGTATAAAATTATCTCTACTATAAATTGTTTAGTTCTCATTTAAGAAAATGAGGAATATTTTATTTTAAATATATGTATACATTTTCATCCAAGTAGTAGTAGTATTTCAATTAATTAAGTATCATTAATCTATATATATTTAATACTATATACATTTTTGTTTTGAACTATGTTACAAATTAGTCAATCTTATTTGTATATATGTAATTATAATTATTATTATAGATTTACAATTACTTGTTTTTGCCGTTATATAAGAATGTTAATAAACATATAATGTATAACAATTAATTAAATATTTAATATCTCAAATTAAAAATTAATAAGCATTAAAGTAAACATATAATGTAATTACATAAATATTTAATACATATACTTTATTTAATGGCTATTTAATTATAATGTAATTGCTTTAAGAAGAATACAATATTATATTATAACAATTTCACTGCATTAATTTTTATTATAAAAAAGAATCGATATTCCCTTATAACCGATTTTCCTTGTTCTGTCATTTGATGTAGCTCAGAGTAGAGCAAAGTAATTAAATTCCACGTTGTTATTAGTATTACACTTACCAGATAAAATGCCTTGTCCCCTGTTAGCAGATTCTATCACTCTAGAATTGGAAGGTAACTATTAAAACTTTATTTCGATACATACTTTGCGTCCAAGTTCTGACTGCCATGAAACTTAACCTTGTCTCTCAAATTTACGTTATTTATTCACTTTTTTTATGCGTCCTTAAATAATGGCTAAAATTTCACATAAAAGATACTATATTTCTTTTGTAAAGCTTTTTTTAGTTTCACCATTTTTCTTTTATCTCATGTTTTTCTCCTAATTATGCAGAACCTTATTATTATTGTTTAGAAACCCTAATTAATACTCTTTTCTTTAGCACAAGAGCCATGGCCACAGCCAATTACTTTGTATCAACCATATGAAGTTGAACAAATATTATTACCTGACAATGCAAATTGTTTAGCTGTACAAGCTTTCCTTAAAATGTGTGGCCTTGATTTTCAAATAGAACCAAGAAGCAATGCAGAATATATGTCCCCATCTGGCCGCGTACCATTTATTAAATGTGGGGCATTTTTAATATCTGAATTTGACAATATCGTATCATTCATAGGGAATAAAGGCAGAAGTTTGTCAGATCATTTATCTGCAACTTGCAAAGCAGACATGAGGGCTTATATGTCATTAGTGAATAATGTTTTTGTAAATGCTGAGCTATATATCTGTTGGGTTGATGAACCAACTTTGAATGAAGTAACTAAAGTAAGGCATGGTAGTGTATATCCATGGCCATTAAATCACTTTTTAAATTGGCAAAAAAGAAAGGAAGTGATAAAGAAACTCAATGTACTTGGCTGGTATAGTAAAACTATAGAAGAAGTATGTAAGGAGGTTCAAAATTGCTGTACAGCATTGTCTGAAAGATTGGAGGGTAGTGATTATTTTTCTGGAGAGAAGTAAGTATAAGTTATTAATTTAGATTGCTATAAATGCTTTATTTCTTTTTGTTAATTAAAATTAAACATAACAAATATCTTATATCCATTTGAAATTTTTTCATTGACAAAAGTGTACTGTGTTTTTTGTTTAATATCACTGATATTTTGATTTTTGAAAAGACCTACTGAAGTAGATGCTCTTGTATGTGGTCACATATATTCCTTGTCTTCAATCACTCCTTCTCTCCCACCTACTGTTCGAGAGATTGCTGCAGCTATACAAGATTTTCCTAAACTTCTTGAACATGCATCAAGAATTGGACGAAATTACCTGAATAACTGTTTGCTTGAACCTCCTGTTTATGATTTTGAAATCTGTGCATCTTCTTCCAAAGAAACTCTATGGAATTATTCTGAATCAATTGAAGCGTTACCACCACTTTCAGAAGATTCTTTCGAAATTCTCCTTTTAAATCCCTGAATCCTTGTAACAGTGCATTTGTTGCCATAGTTTAAATACATGAAATTTATATTTGACAATATTTTTATTTAATTATATTTAGGACACCTAATGAATTGGATGCCCTAGTTTTTGGACATATTTTTACGATAGTCACAACACCGCTACCTGGTAACAAACTAGCAAATATTGTCCAGAGCTATCCACTGCTAGTGCATCTCTGCAAACGCATTGAAACTAGGTATTTCCAGCGTTCAGAAGATTAGGAGGAATTTCCCTCGGGCTCTAGATACGTCGAAATTATGTACTCTGATGGTACTGATATGAAGTTTCTGTGCTATGCACGCACTCTTGATAAAGATCAAAGTAAAAAAGTAAAGCCAAAATTATGTAGTATCTTATAAACAACTGTCTAAAGAAAGATAAATTCCTTACACTATTCAAAATGATATACAAACTGTGGTTTTAAATAATTTTATTAAGGTATTATGTTATGTAACACATGAGGCACATATATTGTATATCATAAATATGATACAAGTTACAGTAAATAAACAAACGTTCAATGTATCTGAAGCCCGAGTCCGAGAACTAGTAAGAAATAGTAAACTTTATAGAAAATAAAGAAAAGTATTGATAGTTGTTGTAGCTATTAAATATGAAAATTATATTAGCGTTGAACATGAAGTATCGTTGAATGTATTATTCTAAATATATAATATTACACGTGACATTTTTCAGCATTTTTTCTCCTCAAGAGATACGGGTGAAATAAAGTAACAAAATGTTGGAGGCGAGAATTAAGTAATACGACTTTGGAGATTTCTAAATATATGTTCTTGGAAAACGACAGGAATGCATAACCGATAAAAGGTATCTGTAAATTAGGCGTTTTACAAAAATATTTGTCAGATATTGTTAGAAACGATAATGTTAAATCATTGTTTATTTCTCCAATGACAATTGTTTTCAATGTATTTTTGTCAGCATTTATTTTTAACTTAAATCATTGAAGAGAATTATGTACAATAACAACCATTCTGATATTAAGTATAACTATATATGTGTTAATTGACAATAAGTATCTTTTTATCATAAAAATTGCATATATTTAACTAATAATATTTGTTATTTTGTGTGCATTTTAAATAACTTATTCACATTTTGTTTTAATTTTATTTTAATTGAAAGTTTATATTAGCTACATGAACTAATTTATACTTATGTGTAAAAAGTATTTATGTCATTACTAATGTGCATTGTTTTCAATGTACATCTGTATTACATAGATATCTTTTACACGTTATAATAAAACTCTACTTGTCTAGTCAGTTCATTATAGCATACTTTTCTGTGTGAAATTGTAAAACATTCTTAGATATCATATGTAAAATAATATAATTATGTATAATAAGAGCTAAATTAAATCTAAGTTATTGGAATAATGTTCGAATTATTTTTTTTTCATATTCTTAATTGAATTGGAAGATGAATATTTAATACTAATTACGCAATTATGAGTTATCTCGTATAAATATTAAAATATGTCTGTTACATATTTCTTGTCTCCAGCGTTTAGTTACAATAAATACTAATTATATTCACCTTCAAATTTTTTATTAAAATTTGTATACTTAATAGAGAGAATGTAAATTTTTTGATTTCTTTCAAAATATTGTTTACAGTTCAATGCTTTCACATATAGGAATATCGTTAAATAAACACTGTTTATCTCCTTATTGCAACAATTTATATCTGAATATATTCATTTTTTAGTGATAAATAAAAGAATAAATAATATAAAGACTTTCTTCATACATAACAAGCATGTATTTTCCTCCCTACTGTTATTATTTTTATTTCTTAATAGTATCTTTCAATAACAAATACTATGTAAGAGCTACTATTATAATATGCATGAGAATACAATTTGATTATTCTAAAGAAAACATAAGCAGTTTGCAATTTGTTATTCATTGAAATTATAAAAAGATATTATGTAGAAAAAGAAAAATACATACAGCGATTTACAATGATAAAATTAAATTAGTGAAGTCATTTCCAATATTGCACGATGTGATTCGTAGAAAATTATAATGATTATCTTGATTGAGGCTTGTTAGATAATGATCTAATCATTATCTTATGCTTCAAAGGAACTCAAAAAATTAATAGAAGAAGCAAAAAAATTTATCCAATACAGGACAATTGAAGTTTTACATCTTTTATAATAAAGATTGATATTACACATCTGTAAATTCGTGATGTGAAGTGTGCATACAATCTTGAAGTATAGTAAACACTACAAGATGTAACAAGTTTACAGTTTTACTAAATTGTGGCGTTTTGATATAAATTTCTGGCTATGAATTACACGCAATTCTTTAATTCTATTAGACATAGCAGGATATAGCGATATAATTGTCTCACGCACGTTTATACAGATACATACACATCACATGTACTCGTAATTAAAAAATTATGAATATATGTATATATGTATGCACTTAAAGAACTTGTAATCTACACTGATTTATACTTGCAGTGCTCAACTGAAAAGTTTAAACATTCATACTTTCAATATATTGATTAAAAATAATCAGATTGAGATCATATTTATTTATAACTAAACTTAAATATAGAAGACATTACATCTTTCCAGAAGACTAATTGTATATATATATAGCTATATAGCAAAAAATATTATAAATTTAACAATAATTATTTGCAAAATGACAACTATAGACAATAATAATCATTTGTCGTATGTTTAAAATTTATAGAATATCATTTTATGTAACTAAAAACAGAATTACTTGTGCGAAAATATTTAATCAAACACAATAAGTCTGAAGTTGTTAATTATAATTTTGATTAATGCAAAAAGTAGTTTTATTCTGAAAGTATAAGTTTAATATTCCTATTTTCTTTCTTTTTCTTTTTTACTTTGTTAATAGGTACGACTTCTGCTATGTGTGGACTATGCTCAGAAATAAAAACTAGCGATAACGGAAGTTATTCGAAAATGGAAGTTTGTATTTTATTCATTTATGTTTATCCTATCAGTATATTTTGTTTCTATTCAATGAACTTACTATCTCTTGGAACAAATAATTGAATTAACTATTGCAATAATTTCATCTCATAGATGATATTAGATTTTTACTTAACTTACTTTATAATTGGATAAATATATTGAATGCTTTGCATATTTTTGCATACAATGAATAATATGATTAACTTCATGAAGTAAATAGTATCACTTCCAAAAAAGAAGAAAAAGAAAACTCGAATGCGATCGATCTTAATTTCTTAAATAAAATTTTAATATCTAGTATTTGATTATTTTGACATCTCTCAATTTAACATTATGCATATTTTATATATATTTTGTTTAATTACATTTTATTCATTTTCTCTACAACTAAGAATATGAAGAATATTTAAATTGAGAGATATCTATAATTTGCTATAATGTATCTACTAGAGCAATTTAATAACAAGTGTATAACCTCATTTTTTAATAATTTAGATTAGAATATTATTTATGAAATTTTCTCACAATAACACATAAGCCCTGGCAGTCACTGGTATCAAATCTTGATTTGTCTTTATGTGATTCGTAAAGAGAGAGTTTCATTATTTATTTATTGATTGGTACCTGCCCAAATATTTGATAAATATAGATTCTAGTAACTACTATGTTGTGATATTTCTTAACAATATTATGTTAAGATGTTAATTTTTCAAATGTATTTTTTACACTAATCTTTTTAACAAGATTGATTTAAGTTCCTTACAAATAAGTACAAAATTTATTATATTTAAATAATAAATTACCTTTTTTTTGAAATTTTATAAAAATCATAGCGCAAGAATTATCTCAACTTTTATCGATATAACTATATTTTGGTTTTTAATAATTTCAACGATGCCGTATCGAATATTATTAACAAAACATTATTGCAAATTATAGAATTTTCTTTTGGCGTGTGCTATTGCACGCTTTGTATGATATCTTACATTTATCTGCTGAATATATCCGTAAGATATACTATACATGTACGTACTTATATAGGCTAACAGCTTTTGAAATGTTAATCTTGTGTTTATGAAATGAATTAATCTGGTGGTAAAAAACTGAAGAGTCGAAATTGTTCTCTAATACGTGGTCTAACATCTCCACCCTAAAATGTTAATTAACGTTTATTTTATTATCAATGTTTGTTGCAAATCACCTAACATAAACTTTATTAAATACTTACCCAATTTACTAAATTTTCTAAGAAAGGTAACAATTTCATTAATTCATTATCTGAACGATCGGCAAACCAACTTTCTATAGGAATACCATTTTCTAACTGTAAAAGAAATATTTTATTAAAATCAGAAAATATATAACTGTTCTTTTTTTCAATATTTTAAATATGACAAAGCCATATTCTTACTTGGTATCCAAATGCTTGTGGACTATTATCGATAATAACAGTTTTAGATAAATCTCTACCGAGTATAGATAGATCCTTAATATAATTTCCATTTACGCAAACACAGTGTTCTCTGAACAGACGATACTTAATCAATTTTCGTGTTGGATCTAATAGATTCATTAATTTGTTTGCATAAACTCGTTTACTTGCAGTAAAAAGGATCACTTCATACAATGACGAGACATGTTCTAAAAATTCGCGAAAATAGGGTCTTGTTCTGACGAACACCGTGTATGTTACATCTTGAAAGACGACTGGAAAGCGGAATGCTGCATCCGAAAGTTCTTGCAAGCTACAGTGAACTAATGTTTCATCCTGTATAAAAAAAAAATCTTTTTATATCCCTTCGTTCATTTTCTGTAATATTTTTAGATTTTATTAAAGAATTATTTTGTTACTGTATTAATTTTTATTATGCATTTTTTTATGATAATTCAAAATATTCGTACCAAATCTAATACGAGACTAAATTCTGGACTACTGCGTGTTTTAAGAGGAAGAGCAGGACACCTGGCTCTCATCGCTGGAGTCAAAGGTGGTAAGTGTTTAATGAAGACATAAGGATCAAATGGTTCCCAATCTTCTTGAACATGAGTAACCATATTTTCCATATCACAACTTTCTACTATTTCCTCACTTCCAACTTCCATATATTCAACGTCATGGTAATCGTTCTCAATATCATCGGAATCATATTTTTGAGTAACATTCCCGTTTGTATCTGGCGAATGATGATGGCTTAGATTATACATGGTTGTAGTACCATACTTTGTAGTAGTAAAGTTTGATTCATATTTTGACAAATGGGTGTCAACAGAACATTGAGTTTTTGACGAATTACTATTGTTCGCATTATTATTGCTAAATGTGTACTTTCCATTTGGAAAATACTTTTCTGATGAATAAGAACGAGTTCCATACATGGATGTAGAATGCATTAATCTATAGCATTCTTCAGATGCTTCTGTTTGTGTGCAATGTGCGGAATAATACAGCGAACTAGTATCTGTAACAAAAGGAATGTATTAGTTGCATATGTGTTACACAAAGCCAAATAAATTATTATAAGCTATATTTGTAAATATGCATACCAATACTTTTGCTTTCTTCATCATCCAATACATATGAAAGGTTTGAATTTGAACCTATAGATGCAGGAGGCATTAGATTTGATAGTGGTGATACACTCGGAACTGAAGATTTGATGTCATTTACACTGGTTATGGAAGAACAACATGAGTCTGTGTTTAATATAGATGAGTACAAAGATAAACTAGTTGTATTCCAGTTTTCCTTAGATTCTTCAGAAACTTTTGATACTGTTGCACATTTTTCTGGCTAAAAAATTTATATTTTTTACTATTAGTTATTCAAAAACAAACTAGTTCAAAATAACTTACAATAACTGCATCTTTTGTAGAAGATCGGTGTAAAGGAGTTGAAGTAACCATTGATCGTTTTATGCATTTTCTTCTACGAGGCCCTCTCTCTCGTCTATTAGGTGTAGATTTTACGAAACGTAAAACATTTTCTTTACAAGCCTACGAAGATAATAATCTTTTTAACAAAACTGAAGTGAAGTCTTTACATTAACCAAATGACTTCGATTGTAGTTCTAAGAAATCTAAGTGTATAACATCCTTGAGAGTTAGTCAGTCACTCATTAACCGCTGATTAGTTAGAAAGTATTTCTTTTTAAGGAATAGTGAAGTTTGTTTTAATAAATGACCTGCAAAGATCATTTACATAAGCTAATAATAATAATGTAGTTTGAAATATCATAATTGAATATCAATGTTTTAGATAGCAACACAAAAAGATACAACAGATGTGAGAAGTTAGGGTCAAAGGAAAAATAGATACTAATGCATACCTCTTTTAAGAAATGAGTACATCTATGTTTCCATCGTGTCAGTCTACCACATTTGTTTGGTGTGTTAATGCGATAATTATTATTATTTACAGATGGAAGTTTTCGTAAGCTGCTAACTTGTACCCGATGGTGAGATGTTTTAGTTCTGGATACACAACTTACGTTTAAACGACCACGTAGTCTTCTACTAACATGCTCACTTCGTAACCACATTTCAGAGAAGTATCTAAATGGCCTAAAACAACATGTAACCATAGAATATTATTGTACTATTTAAAAATATTAAAATTATACAACTGTTATATTAATCAAAATCAATAAGTAGCATGAATCAATTTCTTGTTAATCAACAGAAGGAAGGTAAATAAATATATACGCATAATATAATGTATACTTATAGAAATTATTAGAGATTTATTTATTAATATTATTATATCTATATATATATATATCCATTTCTTTTGTAGATACATTTTTTTATAAAGAATGATCTAATAATACCCTATTGTAACAAATAAATTTAAATATAAAACAAAATTTATTTTTATATATTTTAATTATATTTAATTTTTCTTTTTTGTTTTCAAGCAATTAATCAAAATACATTTTCTTAACAACTATTTTAAATACAAGTTTCATTGTAACAACTGACATAAAAAATTCTATTTAAATTCAATGGGTATTTTCAACAAAATTATACATTTACAACATCCGAGATACATATTTCTTAACTTTTTACATAAATAATTTATCTCTCCTAGATTAGGCTGAGGTATATGAAAAACAGTGGTTTGAACTAAACATAAAATTTCATGAAGGACAAAATTTTTCTAAAGAAATAATAAAATCTAAATCGTAATCTAAAAAGAAAAATCAGTTCATACATCAAACAAAGAGAGATCAGAAGATCAGAAGATCAGAAGATCAGAAGATCAGAAGATCAGAAGATCAGAAGATCAGAAGATCAGAAGATCAGAAGATCAGAAGATCAGAAGATCAGAAGATCAGAAGATCAGAAGATCAGAAGATCAGAAGATCAGAAGATCAGAAGATCAGAAGATCAGAAGATCAGAAGATCAGAAGATCAGAAGATCAGAAGATCAGAAGATCAGAAGATCAGAAGATCAGAAGATCAGAAGATCAGAAGATCAGAAGATCAGAAGATCAGAAGATCAAAAGATCAAAAGATCAAAAGATCAAAAGATCAAAGATCAAAAGATCAAAAGAAAGATCAAAAGATCAAAAGAAAGATCAAAAGATCAAAAGATCAAAAGAAAGATCAAAAGATCAAAAGATCAAAAGATCAAAAGATCAAGAGATCAAAAGATCAAAAGATCAAAAGATCAAAAGATCAAAAGATCAAAAGATCAAAAGATCAAAAGATCAAAAGATCAAAAGATCAAAAGATCAAAAAGCTATCAATTATTAATGTTTGATCGTGTCTTAGAAATTGCGCGGGAAAGAAATTCGATCATATCGTAAAAAAGGGGCGTTCCTGATCCACGGTTTCTTGTAGTGGTTCTATATACGTATACATATACTCGTATAAGCGTCACACTACGCACGCACGCACACAAACACGCGCATACAAATACACATAGATGCACACTTAGAAGTATATATCGATTTATATGCAGTGTGATACTTGGTTACATTTTCTAGTATCTTCACAGAAATAGTGTAGATTTGTGTGCACAACCGAATAATCGGCGAGATGTGAAATGAAATTTATATTACATGATAAACCGTGCACGATGCTCATCTTACTCGATGGTACTGTATATCGGACATAAATCGATCGAAAGTTTGAAAGTGCAATGTTGTGCCGCGGAAGCGGCGGCACCCAACAATTGTAACGCCTGAAAATTCCCGCGAAAACTATCCCGCGTGAATAAATGCTTAACTCATGTTTCAACTTATGATACCGCTTACCATATCTCTTAATTAACAGACACACTTATTAAATACAGAAATAAGTTGGTATGTGTTGTGGTCACACGCGTTTCATTCAAATCGGTAGCTCGCATTCACTTTTCATCCCCCGAAACTAAACAATCATGGCTGCGGCGTCACTCGAAAATACATCATGAATCAAATTCAACACTACTTCGTTAACACATATCGTTTCTCACAAATATGAATCAAATTTTTCAATTCATTTTTTAAATCAAAGTCATGTGAAAAATAATATAGTAAAAATATATCCTACAACTATATTTTTTATTGAAATTTGATTAATTCTACAAGTTTTCCGGTTACAAATGCGACATCTATGTTTTAAAGACACTTCTTTTTAAGGCGCTTGTTCATTAAAAGAAATCGAACCAAGTACTTACTGTTTAGCCAAAATTAATTAATTGTCCAAATATTTATAATTTATACGTAGATAAAATTCATATCAAACCTTAGTATGTGCCATAAAACAAATTTAGAACGTCAAGATGTTGTTATATGTAGATAATCCTCTCCTATATACTGTTCTATATACATACACCATGAATATACATTTGTATTACACAAAATTAAATGTTTTGGATAAAATGAAATAATATGACGAATAATTATATAAAGAATAGAAATAATTTATGTATATGTTAATTAAATAATAAAAAAATATATTTTCAAAGATAGACTTTACTGGTTTTGATTCTATTAAAAAATGTTTTCAAGAACTTAATATAAAAAACTGTTGTGCTATATTACAAAAAATATTAAAAAGTACAAAGCCTAAAAATATATGAAGGCACAATTTCTATACAAAAATAGCAATAAATATTTCAGACTTTTATTGAATTTTTGTATGGCTATTTACATCATTATATCATAGTTTATCAATATTGTATCATTGTAAGAATAGCGAATAGTAATTTTATATTATTTATAAAATCGTACTATATGCTCTAATCGCAGTTAATTCAATATTTACATTATGTATTAGAAAAGCCAAGTCGTACATAAACTATGTACAGCAGCATGGCATATGTGTATAATTTGTAGTCAACCAATTTGCGCTTAAACAAATACATATTTAACATAACTTTTGTATACTTGCTTCGACTTCCTAAGTCTACATGTTTTTATGCGTTATTTCACTCAAATATAAGACACCATGTTATATTACTTTTGTTTTTGCTCATTATAGACAATATTACTAATTAAACCAAAAATTATATGCAGCCATTTATAAATATTACGCTATATATAGCAGTTCTCTGTTACTTTAAAATCTTACGATAATAAACTGTATAAAAAAGGAAAAAATTTTATAATCATATTTGTAGAAATCAAAATATTTGAAAGAATGGAAGTTCTTAAATTGTCAAATAAATATTTAAGTGATTATTACTAACACTTCAAGTGTTAACATGCTAATTGAATACATTATTCTATAAAAACCTATTGCAATTTACACAATTAAAATATTTATATCATAAAGATAAAGATAAACATGAATGTTTTTTTACCTTTGTTATATAGTAATGAAGAACTTCTAAGATTTGTATGGTAAACTTTTCGGCAGATACATAAATTAAAGATTTTCAAAGATACTTCACCTTAGATTCTTTACCTTGTAACGTGTATGCGGAAGTAAAAATTTTATGACAAAATTTATTGCACACGTAACCAGTTATAGAAAGTTTACTACTTGGTTGCGTAGCAAACATTATTATCTTGAGTTAAGAGCAAAGAATGCAATGGTCAAACACCATTAGATGTTGTGGAACTATGAAGCGGTGGTCTCAATAGATCATGATATTGTAGTAAAGCTTCCCGTAAAGATCTTGATACTTGACCTGACGCTGTAGCTATTGTACATTCTACTAGACAAGGATATAGTCCAATCAGTTGTTCCCAAACTGATCTTTCAACTAAAAATAAAATTTGTATTCCATTGTCTTTCTTTGCATAACGTTGTTTATAAATAAAAGATAGGAAGTTATGTATGTTGTTATAAAAATTAAAATCAAATATATCAATTAATAAAGATTACCTTTGTTAGGTGGTGCTTTTTTCAGAGAAACCACAAGTGTTGCAACAGCTTTCAAAACAAAAGAAATTTCTGATAATCTGTACCTAGAAAAGGTTTATATAATAAGTACTTAAAAATTAATATATGTATATATTACATTTATCTCCAATGGGATTGTACAATGTATTTTACTAATATAATAAAATGAAATCAAGTGAAAGAAGAGCTAAAAAAATTTTGTTTGAACAAAACCATTACCTAGGTAGCGGACATTTTCCACTTCGCCTCTCATTTTCAATATATCGTCGTAAAACTTCTTGAAACCTATGAAGGAGCGCAGTGACTGCTAACCGTCCAGCAACACCTCCTTCATCGTTTTCAGGACTTTTGGTTGTGTCATGATCTGATTCATTATTTAATCCATCCAATAGAGAAAACTGAAGTAATGTTTCAAAACACGTTTTTGCGAATTCCTCTCTTAACTTAGTTTCGCCGCTATTTTCTACAATAATAAAAGGTAATTTTACAGCAATGAAAAATAATTTTATATTTAAAATTTTTCCTTCAATGAACATAAAAGAGATTTACCAATATTTGTTGTAGTCGCTGAGTGTATGGAGCCTTTGTTTAATAACATAACTACTCGCAAAATAAACTGATGAGGTATGTATTGAGAATGTGGTAAAACCTCATCTCGTAAAAGTTCCATAACTTGACAATCTACAGCTTCATCCGCTTGAATTTCTTCGACACCTCGTTCTATATTTAATATACTGTAGTAGAACACCAAAATGTTAATTTTAACAATCAATGGTTACAAAACAACAAAATACAAGTTTATTGCTATGCTATATCGAACTACCTTTTCGGAAATAGGAAATCATCTAATGTATTCGCTAGTTCCGGCCACATATTTTGAAATTGTTCTGGATATTTCCTGGCTAAAGGTAAGCCAGTATGTAAAACGGCAAGCAAACTAGTAACAGCCAATTTCCAAGTTGTTGGTGACGGGCAAGCATACTTCATTGACAAAGGTACATGCAACGCTTCTATAATATGCTTTAAAACTTGTCCATCTATAACTGCCATTTCAGGTGCTGTCTTTTGATATAATGTTACAACCATTGATAAAGCTTTCTCTCCAAAAGGAACATAATTCATAGTCACCCAATCAGCCTAAATAAATAAAAGAGCTAAATAATATTTCATTAAAAATAATGTCATGGTTAAATACAAAAACTAAAAAATACGCACAGATACGCCTCTAATTTGAGAGATGTGTTTCGTTGGGATTTTACCATAGGTGGGAGCTTCACAAGCCAGCTTTGAAAAACTCAAAAGCTGAAGAAATATTAAAACAATCATTGTTCGCAAATTATCGGGTCCATTTAATGCTTCCTATTAAAAGAAAAATTAAATTAATGTTGAATAGAGAAAGAATGATTTTAATAATGAAATAAATTACATACCTTTTGTAAAAGCTCCATTGAATGAAGTACACCATCTTGTAAATGAGTGAGAACTACATCTGGCATTGTAGGCAAAATATATGGCGTTGATTCACCATGTACTGGAACTGCAACTGCATTTTTTAACACAATGCAAAGTTTTTGCAAATCTGGGCCAGTGAATCTGAGAAATAAAAAAAAAGGGATATACACTTTCTTTTTTAAAATAAAAATTTAATTACATGAAAAAATTATTAAGTATAAATATACTTGTTTCTGATGTGTTGGAAAACAGCTGGAAATATATGAACCAATGCTGTTAAAAATGCTTGTGATGGTACATAAGGTTCCGTTTCCCCTTCTTGAGGGGGTGTTGTACTTTCCATTCCAATATTCAACCACACACGCCATGCAACGATCCATAATGCTTCGGAATCATTTGACTGAATCACTTCGTTATTGTCACTTCCTTTTTGGAGATATAAAATCTCTTGAAATGATTTTAAAGCTGCCAATGATACCTAACAATTATAAATACAAAATTTAAAAAAGTAATTTTTTATAATTACATATATTGTATACATACACACCTCGTTATTTTTACTAAGTGCAGAATTTTCTATAAATTCTAATAAAAGAGACCAAGCTCTAGGAAAATCGCCCAACATTTGCAACAACTGCCGCTTGGTATTAAATACTCTGCCAACACCACTCAAAGTCAATACCTATAGAATAATAATTAAACAGATTAATTTTATTAATACATATATTAGTAATATATTAATGTAAGTATTAAATAAATATATATTACCTGCGTTTCCGCCCACTGTTTCTGTGCTGTATTTCTGCTGTGATGAATAAGTATGTTTCCACTAGTATCTACCTTCTCACTACTGGCGGAGTTAGATAAACTTCTTACTTTATCTAGCAATGGAAAAAGAACCTGCCAAAGTACAGCTTGCCATGTCGGCTGATGTAACAAACTACCATGTGCAGATATTGTAGAAAACAGAGTTTGACTAGCTGATTTGCGCACGGCGGGCCGAGGATCCACACATAAGTCACCTTACAAATATAAATGCAATAGTAATATTTCAGAAATGTTCTATCTCCTATATAAAGTTTTATAATAAAATATATTACCTAATCTTGCATATAAACACATCCAAAGTTTGTCAAAAGGTGGCATATTTGTTGTACCAGGAAAGTCTGGAAACACCGACGATGAATCTCCTTTCAGAGATACACAAAGCTTCTCTTGGTTTTGATAAAAATAATCGCTTATATTCCACTGGAAAAACAATATATAAATATAAATACATTAAACTGACTATATTTTATAAGACCTATAAAATCTACTGAATTGACCTATCAATCTACTTTTTATGTGATATAAAAAAGTATTGTAATAATACATCTAAAATAAACTTGATTTGCCTGATTGTCTTGATTTTAATTTTTTTCATTCAAGACATTTGCACTTCAATTTTAACAATTTTAAATGCTCCTAATTTCTTCTACAACTTAATGTATGTTCATCTTTTAATTATGAGTTCCTGCTCTGATGTACTTGTAAGGAATTCCATAATCTGCAATCGAAAGTTTCAACCAAAAGTTCCGAATTCGCGTAACATGTTAGGTACCAGGTCCTTCTCAAATTAACACCTTGCCATACTTTTATGAGTCTGAGTTATGCTGAGAATTTTGAGCCAAACCTGAATACCACGAGTCAGGCCCGTGGTCTAATTTCATGTCAAACGTGAATATCACGAGTCTCACTCGTAGCTTAATCTCAGGCCAAGTATGAATGTATCGAAAGGTGTCTTTTTTCTAAACACGGGCGCGGCTATCTACGTACTCAGTCGCACGATCTCATGTTTCAAGTTCCGACACTCTGTCTTCGTCGCTTCGGCTCTTTTCCTGACCATTCGGGTGCAACGTTTGGGCCCGGATTCTTCCGAGTTAAATGGTATGGCAAGGGGTTAAGAAAAGAAAAGAAAAACATATAACAATACTAAGATTAAGAATAAAACGAACGTATAAAACATTTTTGGTCGTTCATTCTTACCATTAATCCGACAGCAGTTAATGAAATATTTAATTCTTGCGTCTGAGAACCGAATTTTGCGGCTGTGTCAACACAAAGTGGAAGACATCGCCAAGGCATTACTGGTAGGAAATCAGTTACTACCAATTGTAAACATTGAAATGCTATACGAACTAAAGCTTCTCTGTAAAATACATTAATATACAATTAAAATAAATGATACTTTTTTATTAGATTGGGCTTTTATTACTATATAAGGATATTTACCCGTGATGATCAGATACTGCTCCAATAATACCAAGTACCAAAGGCCAGCCATGATATAGTGTTTCTCCTGCTCCATGTAATACTTGTAAAACGCACTCTAGCTGTCGTTGTCTTACATCTCCATGGCGAACTGATGATAATTCTGATAATGGTCCTAAAAGTAAAGTCTGCAATTTCTGTAATGAAAAAAAAATAAATTACATTTTCCATATTCAATTTATTTTCTTTTAATCAAAAAGTTTAACATACTTGATTATCGCGCAAAGGTTGTGGATATTTGTGCTGAAGTGCCATTTTTACAAGATATGTAATAGCTTCGACCCCCCATTCTCGCATACGAATATGCGGATGTTGACAAACTTCCAGCAAGTGATTTGTTAATGGTCTCCATAAAACTTCTACCCGTGGTAAGTTTACCAAACCAGTTTCTAAAAGTTTAGCCACAGCAAACAGGGAGGGTTCCTAACAGAGACGTTGCAATGTGACTGCACTTTATATTTAAGACTTAAATGTTAAAGCTTTAAATGTTAAAGTAAATCTGACGCTTTCAATTGAAAATCAAATTCACACTCACTCTATTAGAGTAAGCTAATTCCATAGCTTCGTGGCTCAACTTGCAAAGTGCGTCTATCAAGTGATGTAAAGCTACATCATCAAGATGTTGACTACTTTCGAATAGCCTGCTAAGCATGGCGCTAAGTACAGGCAAATCTGCCATAACTGCGTTTGTAAGTACTGCATTTGGATCGGCAGCGGTTCTTCCTGCTTTTAAGGATCCTCCAGTAGAAGGCTTCAAACCAAGTATCCAGACAAGATGTTGTAGTGTTGTAAGTACCAAATGCCATGCACCACCAAGTATGCTTCCATGGCAATGTGCAAGTGATAATAATGCACGCATACATTGTAAATTTTTTGCCGTTAACATAACTGGACCTTGATGTGCACCTACATTGGCGCAAATAGTTTTTCATTTTATTCAGCTATAAGCAGTTTCATTCAGCAATTTCAAATCATTGTTACACACCAACTGGTAGAGACGCAGTGGGTAGAGGAGTACCAACAGCTACAACCTGTTGTCTATAATCTGGTTCACCAATAGTCACATTGTACTGAGTGGATTCTTGTTGTCTTGCACTCGGTATACCTTGAGGAGCATTGTATAACACAGTCAATGCGTAATGAGGAGGCAATGATGCTTTACATATTGCAGTAATGAAAGCATCACGCGGAGCCTGCAACTCTAATTGTCCACACAGCGATGCAAAAGTTTGAATAGCTTTTAACACATTTTCTGTTGCAGATTCATCGGTGCTAGGAATTCCAGAGAAAAAAAAGATTTTTATACACAAAAAATAAATTTTAATACTATATGGGTAAAATAATCAATAGCTTAATCTTTCTTACCTTGCATCTATAAGAGGACTTAATGCTGCTAGCAGGCCACACCAACTAGAATTAATGAGCTGAGTATGAAGTTTCCGTTCAAATTCATTAGGTTTGTACAATTGATTTCCAGTTACAACTTCATTAGTACCATTGATTGCGAGAGCTATGGATCGTATAATATCTAATAAGCATGCATATGCTACACTTATTCCATAACCGATAGGAATCTGTGGCGGTTCGACCTTATCAAGCATGTCCAGACTAAAAGTTAATTAAATCACTTGTATTAATTTTTTACAAAAGAATTATGCTATAAACAACAAAAAAGGTTCTAGTATTTACTAGGTTGATTTAGCTTGACCACTTGTAAATGTCGCAACTACCGGCAACCAAATGCCGCGTGAATAAAAACCAGGTTGAGGTGAAACACCAGGACCTATAGGCATTCCCGTAAATAACGGAGAAGCCGTACTTTGTGGAATCGTTGTACTTGTCGCTAATATTAAAAAGATATTGACATTATTAATATTTTATTGCTATTATAGTAAATTTTTTAAAACTTACTTATATTGGTTTGGTTCATCATTTGGGGATTAACAAAAAGACTATGTACATAGGCACCTAAACTATTGACAATATCTTGAAAAATGTTGGTTGCATGAGGTTTTAAGTCATAACATTCACAGAAATTTGTAAGAAGATCAGATTGTACTGTCATTTTATGTAAAACTTCTAAAGCTAAGGCTCTTTGCCATGTTGGTTTATCAGGATCCAAAAATTTAACAATTAGGGACAAAAATATCTCACATTCTGTCACCTGAAAAATTCAAGGCTGTATTATAATATTTTTATTAAGTTTAAAAGTTTTTGAAGTTTATAGAATATATACCAAAAGAGAATGATATTTTTGTATCAAAATAGAAACAACTCGAAGGAGCCGCATGCTAATAGGAAAATAAGGTTTATCTAAAGGTGTAGCTTGTTGTAGTGATGCTGGTACCGAATTGCGATATTTGATATTAGGGGAAAATAATTTAATTACAAGGGCACACACTCTCTCCTTTAGTAGAAAGCTAAATTCTGGATGCTGAAAAAAACGAAAAATTAAATAATTATAATTTATATGTGAACTCATCACTTATGATTAAATACCTTGAAAAATACTGATGAAAAATTTGTTAGAACAGATTCTAGCAATTCTAGTCCAAAGGTACGTGTCATTTCTGTAATCCCAATTAACCAGTAAGGTTGATCTGCATTTACTAATTGTACTAAGTCCTAAAAAAATTTTATTCAGTAATTAAATTTTATTAAACAATGTAATAACTAATATAAATAAACTTACTTGAAACATTAAATATGCATCAGCAGCACATGGTCCTAAACTTTTAGGTGCCTGATTAGTAGGAATTTTTAATTCCTCCAAATTTATTTCATCTGAATCTTCTTGATCAGGACTTTGTTCATCTTCTGCAACTACACGCTCAAATACTAATGACACTAACTGTCTTACTGTGGCTCCTGCTGTGTTAATTGTTGTAGAATCTTTCGTAAAATGTAAGCGAAAACACAGAACTAAATTCTGAAAATAACATTATTTTTTTCAAATTACTCAAGATGTTAATGACATAAATTTTTTATTCTATAAGTAATATAAATTATTACTCTTGCAAGTGTTTCTCCATGAACCACAGTGTTGCTAGTTAGTAAAAGAGTTACAGTTTGTAAAACTTTAACTTCTTCCGTTCCAGATTCCATTAACATCCATAACGTATCTGTGATATAACGGGCACCTTTTTGATCAATAGCTTGTTGTGTAATTAATTTTTGCATCATAGTTAAACAAAACTAAAATAAGTAATATGACAGAAAATTATTATATTGTTTAAATATAAAATATTATATATTTAAAAAATAAAATACTAAAGAATATATCTGTTTCTTACATACCTTTATAATTTTTACATCTTTACTCTCACAACCTTGAACCAAAGGATATAAGATTTGATTAACGATATAATAAATTGGAGCACCCGAAGTATTCGAAGCTGTCCTTATTTTTGCAATTCCTTCTTCGCACGACTGTAATAAAATGCACTATTCAAACATTGTTTCCAATAATTTTGTACTAATCTTCATGGGAAAAAATAAAGCACTTTAAATTAAAAAACTAACCTAACTCTATTTAATATTACATAATAACGTGTAATATATTACTAAATATTAAAGTCAATAATAATAACATACTTCCTTGATTTGTGGATATTTCTTCTTCGTCTCAGAGGCGAGAACTTTCAAGTCAGTTTGTAACGATTCCAAAAATTTTGAAGTATTTTCCGAATTAGTTCCGATAGCTGAACTCGCCATCGCGTATCAAATTCTCTTTTTTATAACGTTATCATAAAAATCTATATCATCGTAAGTTATAAACAGTTTCTCGAGGCATGCATATTGCCATATGAATATTCGTATCTATCTAACAGTAGGTGAGTTGGCACATCCCATACCGATTATCAGAAATGACAACGGGCAGGTGACAATTTAGTGGGTTTGTCTTCACGCATTTTTAACCTTACGTCATTTCAACGACTCTATCAATCACTTAGAGCTTTTAGCAGAATTTCGATTAAACTTCCTTAAAAACCGTGTATTTTTACGATTATTAACTATTCGCATCTTAATCGTAACACGTTCATGTAAATAATAAACTGTAGCTTGCAATGGCGACAATAACTCGTATGTATATGTATTGCAATTTACCATCGACCTCGAATCAATTTATAAACTAGGGTGGAAGCTCGTACTATAATCAAACGATATACCATTTGAGATTACGCTTATACATTTTTATAAATTTTAGGTTATGTTATATACTTTAATTAGCCATACATCGTTATAACTTAAATTAAAATAAAATGACTTTATCTATATTAGTTTCTAGAATATTGTATAAGATCTTAAAATAAGAACTTGTAAAAGTTTCTTCGATGAGCCACTACGTGGTGCTGAACAACGTTTTTGACATGTCTTTGCCACTATAGATCCATGGTTCTTATTACCAATGAATAGTGTTACCCGGCACCCATTCTTACGAATTTATAATCTAAGGTTTCCAGTCGTTTCTTGAGCGTAGCGTGTTTTAACTCATTGAGAGAATTAACTATTTCCTATAAGAGTTTAAAATATTGTAAAGAAAAGTGTCGCGAGAAATCATCTCCAATACTCAGAGGAACGAAGTTCCTTACAAACTCGCGTACAAACTTCGTAATCAACCCGACCTAAAAAACGTGACCAACTTGTCGAGAATGACGGCAATAACGGCAAGCGGCGATGGACGAAGCGCCCATGGACAGGCCTATAAAGATAAAAGTAAACCAACAGATATTCGTAGCAGCAATATCAATGCTGCGAAAGGTGAATAAATAATGCTACTGATATATTTTTGAAGTATTTCAATTCTTATTAATTATTTCTTAGGCCAACAAAAATCTTACCTTATATAGTCATGTTCAATACACCGTAACCGAATTATTTTGTCATCGTTAATCTGAAGAAAAAGTTAAAATTTATCACTATATAGCTTACAGAGTGCAGTTTTAATTATTTAAAAACACTTTAAATATATCTAAGTAAAATTGTAGGCTATGGATGTAGGTCCAATTTTACATTTTATTAACATAAAATATCCTTTGTTTCGCCCATTTTTGTGAATGGGAGTTTCATATTAATATCAATATTTCAGCTGTCAGTGATGCAATTCGTACCAGTCTTGGTCCTAGAGGAATGGATAAAATGGTAAAATTCATACATTAGAATTAAGTTTATTGACTTAATTTGTTTATACATAATTGAAATATTTCATTTTGTATGTTAAGATTCAAGCTGGGAACGGAGAAGTTACAATTACAAATGATGGTGCAACAATCTTAAAAGAAATGAATGTTGTACATCCTGCAGCAAAAATGGTAATCTTTTTATTAATATCGGAAGCATTAAGAATTTTCTAAATAATTTTTATGCGTTTTTCATTTGTTTTGATGTTTTCAGTTAGTTGAATTATCAAAGGCACAAGATATTGAAGCTGGAGATGGTACTACAAGTGTTGTTGTTATGGCTGGTTCTCTTCTAGAAGCTGCAGAGCGTTTGTTGCAAAAGGGAATACATCCTACTTTAATCAGCGATGCTTTCCAAAAAGCTGCAGTTAAAGCTGTAGAAATATTGATAAATATGTCTATTCCTGTTGATTTAAAAGACAAACAATCACTGATTAGAGCTGCAGCAACCTCTTTAAACTCAAAGGTATATCTTAAGATGTATATATTAATTATAAACTGTAATTCAAATACTATTATGAAATTGAAATTATGCAATTCTTTTCTTTTAAGGTTGTCTTTCAACAATCAAGCCTTTTAGCACCACTTGCTGTAGATGCAGTATTAAAAGTTACCGAAGAAGGGAAAGAAATTGCTGTAGATCTTAATGTAAGAAAATCAGTATACAAGTTAAATTACTACAGTAAATGTATTAAGTTTATATCTTAATAACACTATTACATTTATAGAACATAAAAGTAATCAAGAAGTTAGGAGGTACAGTTGAAGACACCGAACTTGTAGAAGGATTAATATTTACACAAAAATCTTGCAATGTTAATGGACCGAAACGCATTGAAAAAGCAAAAATAGGTTTAATTCAATTCTGCATTTCTCCACCTAAAACGGACGTAAGTAATTTGAAATAAAGAAATATGTACATGAATTTAAGAAGCTTTATACATAAGTATAAGTAAAATTCTTTTATTGCTTCAGATGGATCATAATGTAATCGTATCCGATTACGCTGCAATGGATCGTGTTTTGAAGGAAGAAAGAACTTACATATTAAATATCGTGAAGCAAATTAAAAAAGCTGGTTGCAATGTACTCTTAGTACAGAAATCCATTCTTCGCGACGCTGTCAGTGATTTAGCTATACACTTTTTAGATAAAATCAAAGTTATGGTGATTAAAGACATTGAACGTGAGGATATTTCATTCGTATGTAAAACGTTAGGTTGTAGACCAATCGCGTCATTAGATCATTTTGTCGCTGATAATCTTGTTAATGCAGAATTATGTGAAGAAGTACAGACTGGAAACTCTAAGTTTGTTAAGGTTAATGGATTAAAACATGACTATTTTTAAAAATACTAATGTCTTCTTTTATAAATATTTATTTGTTTCTTTTTGTTACAGATCACTAAAATACAAAATCCTGGACCAACAGTGACAGTTCTTGTACGAGGTAGTAATAAATTGGTCTTAGAAGAAGCGGAACGTTCATTGCACGACGCATTATGTGTAGTACGCTGTTTAGTGAAACAAAAAGCTCTAATTGCTGGAGGAGGAGCACCTGAGATAGAGCTTGCACTAAAATTAGGAGCATATGCACAAACTTTATCGGGCGTTGATGCTTATTGTATTAAAGCTTTTGCAAATGCATTCGAGGTGAGTTATATCATTTTTATAATTTGTATTTGCTACTAAATATACGTGCAAATTTTTAACATATTTTTCAAATATATGTTTGTGAATATTATAGACAATTCCATCGACCCTAGCGGAAAACGCCGGATTGAATCCTATTGCAACTGTAACGGAACTTCGAAACCGACACGCTAAGGGTGAACATACTACTGGTATTAATGTGCGAAAAGGTTCAATTACTAATATCTTGGAAGAAAATGTGATTCAACCACTTTTAGTTTCTATAAGCGCCATTACACTAGCTTCGGAAACTGTCCGCAGCATATTAAAGATTGATGATATCGTGAATACAAACCAGTAATTTATAGAGAATATGAATTTTACATCTAAATTGCACTGCAAATATTTTCTCCATTAAGAAATGCTGCTGAAACTATGTTGACTTTATAATCTACAATTTGTTAAATTAATGAAATCAAATTGCTTATTAACGTTCTCAATTTCTTTTATTTCTTTCAAAATAAAGTCAATCTGCTTCTAAAAAAAACTGTCCTATATTGCTCTCCTTAATATAGTGCTTACTAGAAAATATATGAAATTATGACGACTAGAAATAATTTCTTTGAAGATCTGAAAATCAATGATGAAAAAAAGATTACAATGTTTTGAACAGGACATATGGAAGTATAAAAATTAAGTTTTATTATCCATTCTTACAGGGTGTATAAATCAAAATTCTTTTATATGGTGTAAAAAAACAAGTATAGTTCCCATATATATAGCTATTTTACAATAATATTAAACATATAATTCCGCAATTATTCTAAAAAAAGACTATATTTTGCTTTTTTTGTACATTAAATATCATGTTACTTCTTTATTACTGAACCGTGTGTTATCCGTCCTTCGAATATTAATATATTGATAATTTAAATAATTTTTAAACATTCTCTAAAATCTTTTTATTATAAAATATATATTCAAATATTAACATTTAAATGCAAAAATTAGATGATTTTACATATTGCACAATAAATTAAAACATTTTAAAACATATACAAACATTTGATCTTAATGTAGTTAAAAAAGTTGTTTGAACATTCATATATCTTTTTCACCTAGAGAACGGACCATGGTTTATTGGGATATATTACCCAATACAACAATAACAATCTACAACCATATTTTATAAAGAAATAGTGAAATACTTTACAGCTTTTGCTATATTGGACAGAAAAGGATTTTATACCCTAAAGTAAAAATCATGATAAAAATAAGATACAGTCAAGTAAGTGTAAGACCAAACCTCTGGCCTATCTCAGGAGAGTGGGAAGTTGCAACTGCGAGCAAAAGTGGTATATCTGCTGCATCGAGATCGAGAGCGTGTGTCAAACTTGCAACATTGGCATCGCATACTTCTGTTGCTAATAACATCTCAGCCAATGTTTCACTTTTTAGCCACATTTCTCTTAGTTTTGCTTCCAATATGCCTATACACTATAATTTAAGGAAAAATAGTAAAAGATGAATAGAGTACACATCGTGTTACAGCATCATCTTTACGAGTAAAGCATTTTTTATATAAACTAATAATCGAAGTCAAACAATTTCTTACTTGTGAAGCTGAATGATATTTCCGCCATAAATAAGCAAAGCCTTCCAGCATATTGGCAACGAGCCTTGACATCCCAACTGGTAACGGTGCAGTATGTGAAGGCATATTATTGGATATGATTCCAACATGCCAAGTATCTAAATCCGCTAAAATACAAAGTGATTCGGCAATTGGTTGATCAATAGTCGGAAAACGTACACTGGCAAGACATTCTTCACGTATGCAGTACCACAATTCTTTATCTATTTCATAGTCATTCCTATTTGCTTCTTGTTGGACAACTTTCTTTCTTCTCCTCTTTTTCTTCTTTGGCAAACCTTGTAGAACTAAACCCCATGTATAGGATGGTTCAGAATTATTTAATCCCTGTGACTCTGTGGGTTTTATTGTGTTTTGTAAGAGTGTCTTTGTAAAGCCTGTGTCCTGGTGTGAACCAGTCTTCTTCATTTTTTTTGTCCTGTAATTACAAATTTTTGATCTTCAGTTAATCTCATTTACTGCTATGTAAATGCTTATTGTAGTCCATGACACAAACCGCGGCATTGGCAATTCGACGACACTGTTAGCTTCCATCAAAGCTTCTAGACTGTTTGATCTAGATAATCCAACACTTCCATCACCCACGGTACTACCGCAAGTACGTAACACTTCTGTTGCGTTAGTAGGGGTTTCTAGAACTTGTTTGCAACTATCATAATTTTGTGGAGGTACGTAACCTTGCCCATTACACCTTTGACAAAATCCCAGAGATCTTGATACTGCTCCTGGTGGATGAATACTCTTGGATGATTCAGGGAAGTTCCTTTGAATAATTTTTCTCAATACATCTTCCGGCAACTGTGCAGACGTGCTCGGTACTCGTGTGAACATATATGAACACTGACAATTGTATCCAAGTCGCGGTCGTGATAATGTTTTCACAGATTTTTCTTCATCACCTAGACTGAAGAAAACATGGGAATTTTTCATCTCGTTATCTGTACTTTGACCAGTTTCAAATTCTGGTCTGCTAGAGTATAATTTCAATGTATCAACACATGTATCGTCAAAATCTTGAAAAACATCTATCTTAGAATTCGTATATGCTTCATCCAAGTCGTTATCTTCCACCTTCTTTTCAAAATTACGTAGCGAAAATTCAGGACACTGTTGCATACCAGTCTTACTCAAGTCGACATCTTGTGGTGCAATTTCGCTCACTACTATTTTAACTTTGCTTGATGTACAAGTTCTTTCGTTGACGGTGCTCTTTTCATAGCCATCATCATCGCGAGGAAGTTTCTTCGAAATGAATTTCGTGTCTGTTTCAGGTTCAAATGTTTTCAGCATAAATGAATCAAGATTTGATTCCATCGTGATGCTACGTTTAAGAGAGCTAATAGATCCTTCTACTCTTAATCTTCCCTCATTGTATTCAGGATATGAGCGTTGCATAATAGCGTTATCATCTTCTGCATCATACGAAATCTCTTGTACGGCAATTTTTTTTCGAGCAGATGTGCATAACACACGTCGGGAAATCATAGACTCTCGATCGTTAGTTGTTGCTTTCGTAGTGAATAAATGTGGACGTTTTATTCTCGCTTGTTCTAAAAGACTTGCAGCTTCTTGAATGTCTTCTTCAGTAACGTTACAATATTCTTGTCGTTTCTGTACTACTCCACTACGGATGAAGTACGACAAGAAGGATAAAACAGAATTAATCAAATCGACCTTTTGAGGATCGCCTGCAACGACTGTATGCGCTACCCTGATGGGATTACTTAGCGCACCATATAAATCACCTAATTGAACCCATAGTGGATTACAAGGATACCAGGTGCCTAATTTTTCCATCTAAAAATAAATATGTAATTGATGTATTTTATATAATTCAATTTAAAAAAAAGGCCCAAATTGCTTACCAATTGTCGATCATGGATTGGCAGTGTAGTATATATCCAACCAAGATGATATGTTAGAACAGCAGTGACGACAGTACTTAAAAAACTAAAATATATAAATGTTAATTTAGATTCGAAAGTGTGATATCTTTCCTTGAAATACTTACAAGTTACTCGATTTTGTATCGATATTATCCAACAATTGACACATTTGTTCTAAACTACGATGCAGCGCACTTATCTTATGCTCTACTTTCACTGAATTAAGTAGCACATCATGCCATAGCAAGGGTGTGCGAGAGTTTAAATCTGCATCAATATTTGTAAGTAAACGCAATAACGAAACAATGAATTGCGAAGATCTATAAAGCCGTTCAGGAAGCTGCATTCCTTTATTTTGAGCACTGATACTAGCCGATTCAATACAGAAATATCGTAAACGATCCAGCATTCCTTCCAATAGAGCCATGTGCTCTAACAGACAGGTCTCTATTCTTCTGTAATGCAAACCAGAGAAATCCAAGATGAATGAAATTAATAATTAAAACATTCATTATAATAATCTCTAACTAAATTTCAACCTCTCATGGCCTTCGGCTAGTTGGACCAACATCGTTAATCCGAGTCTCGTTTTATGACGTTTAGTATGAATCTCTTTATTATCATTTCCATTCTCGGTCCAGTACTGCATTCCAAATGTATCATCAGAATCTAATCGGGTTAAAGAAGTGGAAGCAGCTCTTAACCACCTTCGACGTAAACTCGAAAGGCTACCGATACCAGAGGATCCATTGCTCTCCAACGACTGTGAACCTGAATTAATATCGTATTACATTCCGAACAATAAACATAAAGATGATGGATCGCTTCTACTTCGGCTCAAATCGATATATTTGGCTTGAATTGAACTTACTCCCTGTCGGTGGTGGTATGTCTATATTCCACCCACTACCGGTGCTAGAGCAAGTAGAATTTTTTCTGACACCAGTGTTTAATTCGGATCCTGATAGATTTCCAGAACTTGGTCGGGATACTGGAAAATGAAGTTTTTACATATGTACATCAAATCCTAGTTTCAATTGGATCGAATTTAATCCACAGTGATATTAATTCTCAGTGATATTAGCTTGCTACCTACAAAGTGTTCGCATACTGGGGTTAGAATCCAAGTTCATGGAACGACCCAATCCTTCGTCCGAGACTTTCTCGCTGAAACACGATTGAGTAATAAATCAAATATTCGTATCAATATATCAATCGTAACATGAAATCGATAACTGTCTTATTACGAACGCATATGCTTACGTCTGCTGTTTGCATATGTTGTGTTCTGTAGCAGGGAAGACTTTTGTGCACATGATGCAAGATGATGAATTCATTGAATGGATCTTAAAGATAAACATAAAAATTAAAGTACTTAAAATGTTGATGGCACACATTTTATATTGTTAATATTAATATATTATTTTACCTTAAATGATGATCCTCTGTACGTCATCGCCACAGTACCGAATACCATTTCGCTCAATAAGCTTACGTCGTCTTCGGCCATTCTTTCTTGCTAGAAATTTACAACTATGCATATTAAGCGTATAATACATCATATATTTAATTATAAAGTATTTAAAACCTGACTAAAAATTGTGTTTCTCTTTTTCAATTATTATTTGTTACCTCGAACATCGAATTGCCGGTATTCTTTTTAAGATTAATCGTGGCTGTTTTATTTTTACACCATCTTTTCTCCAAGGAAAGAGAATCAAAAAGGAGTTTTCTCCCGCGCCATTCACACTCTCGGAATAGTAAGATCCGAACTTGACCTGCCCCAATGTATAACGCGGAGTTTCTGCAAATATTCAAAATCACACGATAATGTGTATTTTACACAATAATGTAAATAAGTAGAGAATTAGTTTATAATTCATAAAAGAGATATGGTAACAAACAGTACAAAAATAATATATTTTTATATCGAATTATAAGTATAGTTAAACAATATTATTGCTTCATATATGACTATACATTTAAGAAATTGGAGAATGACTTAACAAACAATATCTTAATCTTAACTTGTGATCTTCTAATATTATACTGAAATAATATAGTTAGTTTTTCTTATATAACTTTTTAATCTATAGCAGGTGTTAATTTTAAATGTTATAACAATCTCATGATTGTTTGCCAAAAACAATTTTCTTATTGTACATACAAGATCCAAATAATATTTAATACATAATCTATTTTTGTTATATTTTTGTTTAATATCCATCATAAACCATACATATACATATGTAGTAGGATACATCTCAACAAAGATATAATTTCTGTTTTATTACAACATAATATAAAAAAATAATTCAAATGCGTGTGTAAATGTTTAAATAAATGAAGGATGTTCACAAGAAATATTCGTAAAGATATATATAATACAGAGGTCAATTTCATGGTTCGATATATAAGCCAAGTCACGAGTATGTCAGCGACAAGATTATGTCTCCCGCCAACGGTCAAATAGAAATGGACCTAACGGAAAATAGGTTAAGTTAGATTAGAAACATAATCCTTACAAAATTTTGCGACCAAAATATTTCTTGTTTCTCTTTTCAATAAAAATCAATCATCTCGTGACAAAAGTCGCACGAAATAACTGTAAGGACAATACAGAAGGCAACCAAGAGATAGATGATCGATATACGCTATGTCACTAATAGATATCGATGCAGTGAATAAGATCGATAAATATAGAGAAATGACGATGTACAGAGGCCCAAACGAGCAAAATGAATGAAGACAAATAACGACGTATACCTGAAAATGAAAAAGAAAGAAAATGGGCTGTTCTTACCTATCATTTTCTTCTGTTTCGACGTTCGATGCTACGATGGTTTGTACTTTATTCCTGAAATTCTTCCTCGAAGGAAACAGCTTATCAAACAAAGGCATCATAAACCAACGACCGTTTATAGCTACCGCATTGCTCGTTAACTTTGTTTCGTTTTCGGTCTATCATGTCACAGGGAACTGCACCATACATGTTCGCGAGTATCAGTCAACTGTAAATAAAGTCACGTGCGGAGGAGTCATATGATTGCTCGAGATTATCGTGTATCGTTTGGTCGACATCCGAATGGAATGTTTTCCCGGCTGTTCCCGTCCTCCGCTAACACAATTCATTGGACGAATTGCGGCTCATGAAACCGGTTTGTTGGAATGTCGACAAAAATACCGATAAAGTGATAAGCATGGGAGAAAAAGCGAATTTGTGAAATAGGGACCCGATTACTGACTGCGCACGATATACTTTACTATGATAGAAGTTATATATTGCACCGCGAGAGCGCAGTACTAAGGCAATTAACAAAGTTCTGTTGCGGCTACGTTTGAGGATAAGGATTGCAATGATACGTAATTTTTTTCTTTTTGGATTATCAAATGATATTTTTAGGTCCTTTAAGTACAGTGTGAATATCGCGAAGTTAAATCATGTAAAAGATTTGGGAAAAGTTTATTGAAAAGTTCCAGATAGCTGATTTAAAATAATTAGCTATTCAAAAAAGGAGTTAAAAATGTTTAATATTTACAATTATTATTGCGAGATATAGTAACAAAAGTTGGTATTTTGTACCATCGTAAGTACAAGTAAATTTGTTGTAATCTATATAAAACTATAACGGCTTTTTATTTTCTTTATGTGAACCAAATTCGCATGTTTTTTTAAATTCAATTATATGTTACTTTTCAGATTCTAAGACTCTTTAATTGATCTTTGAAGAGATGTGAAAGGTAATTAATAATTCGTTTCCAGAATTGAAATTTAAAATAAAATTATTAAGCTTATACGTATATTTTTCAAGTCAAAATTTATTTATTTATTTATATGTACAGAGAATTTTATTGAAATCAAAAAACCCTGATATGCCATTGTATAATGGATTAAATATTTGAAGCAAGTTTACAAGAAAAATTATATAAAGAAATTTTGATAAAAGAGTAAAAAGATGTGGGAAAACTAATTTTGTAAACAAAAACAAAGACTTTAAAGTTACACAATGTTTTGCATAATTATTGCGTAGATATCTATTCATAATAGGAAACGCATTCAAATGATATAGTAAATTTATTTCTAATAATGTAAATTGCATATACATCCAAAATCAAATTTCATTTGAGATTTCAATATTCCTAAAAAAATTAATACTTCAAATCGACGAGTTAAATTATTTGAATGAAAAGAATAGAGAAATTAAGTATTGTATATAACGTCTAATTATTTTGCCTCGTAATCGTCGGTATATCGACGTATAGGAACATCAAAATCTACGTTTCTACGCATTTTATTGGCCAATATAAGACGGTGAACGTATTCCGTATCTTTGATATCTGCGGACGTATCAAACGCTCGTTTAATGTAATTTTTATTTGATACCGGCAAATATACCGGATATTCAATATTAAACGATATGATTAGACTTCCTCTTTTCTTCGGACTTTCCGGCAGCGGCAATCCTTGGCCAGGTACGTGTTTCTTGTAATCTGGTCTAATAAGAAAAAAGAAATGTTATGTATTATTTTTATAACCCGTAGCTCGTTTGTTATGTTATATTTTTATAATCATCAAAATATTTATAAAACATGAAGCAATTAAAAAATAAAAAATGTGGAATAACGAATGATTAATCCTTAAATTTTAATTGTTTTCCAATTTCTATACAGTAATTGACGAATATTACTTGTAATTATTTTCATGATTTTTCTTTTCAAAATGAGTTTTAACAATTACATTTATTTGTAGGATCGATTCTGTGAAACGTAAAATAATTATTCAGTGAATGAAACAAAGAGGAGAAATAGAGAAAGACTGGATCAGGGGAGGAGACGGTAGACACGTACGTGATGACAGACGTTAGTGGTATTCGAAGGGTTCTGTCGTCGAGCGTGTTGACGGTGACCACTGTTCCGGTCAGTGCCTCTCGCAGAAAGATATCGACCGTCATGTGCAAGTCAGAGCCCTCTCTTCGGAAGGTCTCGTGAGGCCGGTCCTCCGTGATGAAGATTACATCCGCTACGCTGACGTGCTTTGGACTGAGTAAAGATATTATGCGAGCTACTACGATTAACCCATTTCTGTCCGATATGAAATGTACGATGCATTTTAAATGTATCCTTTGCGATATCCGAATCGACATAAGCTAAAAGGTTATAACGAACTTTCGTGAAGAAAGAAGAAATTAGCGATAATTCCATACAATTCGATTCTACTTCTGAGTATATTTCGAAAGGAAATGAAAATCTTCATTTAACCAGACAGAAATGTTCGAATTATATCTTGTTTATGAAATAAAAACAAAGTTATTTTTTCTTTTAATTATTATAAATTTACCAGGAATTTTTGTGGGTCCTTGATCACCTTCCTCTGGGAACACTATCCTCGTTCCCGTTGGAATGCCTGGTTTAATGGGTATCGTTAAAATTTTTTCCTTCGTCACTGTCTTAGTCTTATCGTCCCCTACCAATACTAATCTTTGTATCTTCATTTTCTTTATCCCTCCAAGAAAGACCTATTTATATAAATCAATGAATTTATAGATCTTTCAGAACTAAAGTGGCGGATCATTTAGTTTGATGAGTGTATTTGGCCAAATATATGTGTAAGCAAGAAAATTAATAAGAAAAGTGTTTAGCATAATAACGAATAGTAAACTATTAATGATGGATACAATGGATTTATGAAAATATGTAAGTAAAATAGAATACTGCGACGAGTCGCACGTTGTCTACTCGGCGATAAACATTGAGAGAAGAAAATTATAAATAAATAGAACGTCGATATGATACCTCCAGTAGGGTTAGGTACAAGGTTTTTATCAGAGGTTCTTCCTTGCGCTTTATACCCCGCCCCTCGGGAAATTCGAGCAGAGACGAAGACTGCGTTAGTACGTAGAGTAGATCAGCATAAGGACTTTCGGTACCGAAGAACTCCCTGCAGAGATACTCACGATGAGAAAGATGTGGATAGATCGGATCGTAAATATTCAAAGTTTTCAAGTGCTTGTTAAGTTTAACTGTACACAATTTTAAGTCGTTGGATAAAGTAAAGGATTATCATAATTGATAGCAACATTAAGTATAAGAAAATAGGGGAAACGTAGAGTACATGCAAGCAATATACAAAAAAGCATATGTCTTTGTTGTAATACTTACATTAATTCAATATAATATTTATGTAATGCAATTTTGATGCGTTATCACTAGAAATACCAACAGTTAAGACGAAGTTATTTTTTAGGTATTAAAAAATACCTAATAATAGAATATTTTTATATTTATTCATTCATTACTTTATTACAAAAGGAATTCCATGTTATGTAGTACATTTTTGGTATTATTAATCCATCTGGGACCATGGTCCCTAAATGAGGATTGGCACATTTATAAAATCGTAGAAACAGTCATTTTGACTGTTATGATAGTTCTAGTGTTATTTGTTATATATAGTGTATATAATGTTATAATAAAAAGTAATTATTTGATTAATGTACCTATAGGTTCTCATCGGTTCTCCGTGATAAGTATACGGTTGAATAAATCCTTCGGCTCCAGGCACGCCATTTTTAAGACCTTCCTCGCCGAATTGATCGTATATGGTTCTTTTAAGGGGATCTGAAAGCACATCGTATGCTTCGGCTACTAAGGCGAAAATAGTACATAAACATTCATCTTTCGCTCTTTTAGCGTTATATCGTAGCGCTAAGCGTCGAAATCTGAAAATAATAGTAAGATATTTATATTAGCCAATTACAAAATTAATTATGCATGTATTGAAATACAATTTTTACTTTCATACTAAAAAAAATAATTACGGAATAATTTAATTGATTAATATTTTTCAGCCAAAAGTTTGTTAATATTTTACAACACGGAAATATCAATGGATTAATTGACGAAGAAGACGGGGAAAAATATACATCATAAAGTAATAAGCTCTTACTCACGCAGCTTTGATCTCCAAATCGTCGCAGTCTTTTTTCAACGATAGTACGCCGTAGTAATCTATACCACGTTTATTACACGAACAAGCTTCATCGCATGACATGATATTCCTTATTTTTTATTTCTATCAATACTTTCAAAATTATCCCATTTAAAATTAAAACAAACACTTACACGACTATCTTCTGTTATGAATTCATGGCTGATGTCAAGTAAGAAGGCCGAAAAAATAGAAGGGAGAAAAACGTATCGTTTCGCAACGATTTTTCAAGTGTTTTCAACAACCAACGCGCCCCTCTCGACAACGGAGTACAATCTGCACTCGTGTGTTAGCTTTTGTAATTATTAAACGTCTCACGACCGACATTTATTGTTGAACACAGAACCATTATTTAATAACTATTCATTGGTACTCCATATGAAAGGAAAGGCACCATGGATGCTTCTGAATTGATTTTGAACCTCGTGCAGAAAGGTGAGATTCAAAATAAGGATTTCTTTTACGAATTTGATTCTCGTCATTGTTGCCACAATTTTTATTAACGTATAAAAATACAATTAGACATAATACTTATGTAATTTACTTTCAAATAGCCGCCATTACAACTTTTCACAATTTCTTTTTCTGTTTAATTCAACTTGATAAATGATTTCTAATTTTATAAATAAAAATTGTGCGAAAAATATCGATTTTATTAACAAATATCGAAATATTAACAAAACGAAATATTTCTAGCTGCGATTAAAACGGCAGTTAAGGAAAAGAATTTAAGCGACTGCGAACTTTTTTCCAATCGTGAGGATAGTTCATCTTCCGGTCAACATGTAATGAAGAAAAATTCCTTTTCCGGTGGTGTATCCGAAAAATCGTGCGGGGATTGTAAAAAGGAAAAACCTGACGAAGGGATGTTCAAGGTTTCCTTGACGACGAACGATGAAGATTTGGAGAACGATAAGGAGAACGTGTCAAGGAAGAAGATACGCGTGGAGGCGAGGCAGATTTGCAGCAATCGCGAAAATAGCGACGAGGAGAAAATCTTCGTGCTGCAGCAACTCGGTCGATCGCAGATACGTCCAGAAGGATTCCCGGCATTTCTATGCATCGACGGGAGGATTGCCAGTTCAAATGGAGTTAAACGAAAAATCCCACGACCAGCTAACGCTTTTATGCTGTTCGCCAACGAATGGCGTAAAAAGCTCGCTGCGGAGAATCCTCGGGAGTCTAATAAGGACATTAGCGTTAGGCTAGTTTCCCTACATCCAGTTTTACATTTGCATCTAGTAATGGAACAAGTTCTTTTGTATGAAACATTTTTTCTTCTTCATTAATACACTTGCTTATTTAAACATTTTAACATTTTTAATAATTTAAAAACACAAAGTATACTGTAAATTAGAACATTTTATATCGTGCAGATTAGGCATCCTTTGGAAGAACATGGCGAAAGACGTGAAGGAAAAATACTTTGCCCTGGCCCGGGAAGTGGACGCGGAGCATAAGAGGAAGTATCCCGGTACGCTTTATACCTATAGTCTCTTTTCAAACCAATATGACCTCGTTTTCGCGTTTGTAGCGGCTCGTCGAAGTTTATCGATACGACTGAATGTTCGTGCCCCGCGTTCGGTAGGTACATGATAGTTCCTTGTATCCTTACAAGCACGAAAAGAAAGGGTAACATCAAGGGTAAACTTATCTATGAAATGAGGTAGATGCATGCGCCATACAAAATCAGGTCTGATGATAAACTTGCTAAATATTTCTAAATCCTACAAAAAAAAAAAAGAAAAAACTAAATCTGTCCTAAATTTGCCAATCAATTTTTGACGTTCCACTTTTCTTAAAAGCTTCCTTTTTGCCATAAACCTTCAATTTATTTTTATTTTCAGCATCAACCGAGTTCCATATTTTTCCAAGCTTTCCTGGTAATTTTGGCTCGTCCAATATTTTCCGCGAAAAAAGATCGCGCTGGGTTTGCAAAGAGAGAAAATACGAAGCTGCGAATGTGTTAATGATCGACGTTAAGTATTTAAGGAGTTGGCACTGATTTTGCAGTGGGGGACCGCGTGCAGCTAGGCCGCGGAGGACATTTAGTCGCGTGAATGCTCAGTAACGCGAGATATGTGAGGAATAATCGCGCTTGTCGGTGGGTGTAGGTAGTAGGTAGGTAGGTAGAGCGCGGTCGTGTATCGGGCAGGTTCCTAGAGTCGCGTCGCAATCAATACCTCCGGTCTCTACTGTTCCCTCCCGCCCGTTCCCCGTCACTCACCCGAGAATATTTCTCCGCCTGCCACCCTGTGCCCTGTACCTCGACCCGCAAAACTCGTATCGCTCTGCTATCCCACCCACAAATCGACGAGCTATAATCGCATTTTAGCTCCCCCGCGATCGTTCGCTCTCCTCTCTGCTGGCTAATCACAGTATTCAGGACGAAAAAGTGCAAGAGCGCATATACGTTCGTTCATCATGAGGACGATAACTTGTAGGAAGAATAAAAATCGGACGAATTATTGCCTATGGCTTAAATATTTTGACAGAAACAGAATTTTGAAATATTCAGAGACAACTCATTTTCTTTTATCTATTTACATTAAAAACGTAGCTTTTTAAAATAGCAAAAGTTGCGCTTTTTTAAAGGTATATCGTTTCTTATAATTGTTTAGATTATGGATGATTTATATTGATATTCCCATACTTTGTAAAGTCCAAATTTGTACCCATTTATTTTAATTTTGGTAACATGGTATCGAAATCAATTGATTCAGTCTAACTATTGATCATTGATTACGCTGTTTCTACGATTCAGTGCATTGGTATCAGTTTAGTTGCACGAATTGAGTGACATTAGATCGGCTTCGTAGGTATCACAGGATACGAGAGCGTGCATATTCAACTATTGTAACTGTTTTAATTAATAATCCATAAATGCTGTAGATGAACCAATACACTGGGCGCAAATAGTAATTGCATATTAGACAGATCGATCGTTTGAACCGATACCCGTTTTACTCTTAACATAATCGCATTCTCTTTCCCATTGTCGTAAATCCACCGCAGAAATTAAAATTCAACGATTGAATGAGAACTCTTCTTGTGAATAAATGCAAGTTCCAATAGCGTTATATATATATATAAAAAAAAAATTAAAGTTTAAGCCTCTCCATAGCATGTGAGAAGAAATGCCTCAACATGTGAAGTGTAACGACTATACGTACAATTGAACAATTGAAAAATAAAATTTACAAACCACAAGAAAACGATCAAAGAAGAGTTTTAAATTATTCAATTGCATATTAAGGTATGAAAAATGTCTACCTTCAAACAAAAAATTTAATATGTATACATAATATTTTCTATTCTATCTATATTATCTTCCGTTTAATACTCCAATTCTATCTAAAAAATATTTCACAAACAAAGTTTTTATACTATAAAAATTGTAAAAGATCTCGATATTAAAAATTTCTACTCTTTTCAGAATCGAAATTTAACGTGGAAATCCCAGGCATCAGGACTGGTGACCAAATCAAAGAGAAAAGAGGATCAGGCGTTCTCAGTAAAGGTTCTGCTAACGATAGCCAGCTGCAGCTTGAAAACGCCGAAGGGGTGCAAAGAAGGCTAAATTCACCGCTAAACGGTAGTCGCGCAATCGACGGCGGGCCAACGCGTAGCGAACAAGCCGAGTGGTCAATTAAGATCACCGGAAAGTGTCGATATGTTCTGCGCGAGCGTCCGAGGACGCGGGCAAGCGGACTAGCGTGCATCTGCGCGACTGCATCGTACGCGTGACAAGGAAAAAGAGGGGTGACGCACGGTCGCTCCAAGGGAAGCCGTCAAAATGTCGAGGCTTGTGCATCCAGCGGGCATATCGAGCCAAAGACACGCGGGGGAGGAGTGTCCCCCCTCTCTCTCTTTCTCTCTTCTCTCTGTGTGTAGTGTGTAACGATCGTCGGTCATCGATCCGCCATAGCATCGACGCGATGCTCGGTTGCTCGAGAAAACGAGAGCCTCCCGTCGTTGTGAACATCACGCGAATTTTCCTTGAAAAGTACGCTTAGGATCGATCAAATGGTGTCTGTCTTATGTTTGATTATGGCTGGAATTTTACAATTAATGACCAGACAGCAGTTAACGATGAAAGTAGACTGAATTAAAATATATGCTTTTAACAGATTAACTCCATCGAGTCTAATCATTATTTTTTAAATCGTATATTCTAATACTAAAATTGGAAATTTTAGAAAGCGAAATTGATCAATTTAGTTTTTCAGCGGTTAATATAAAATAAGTTAGGATAGTTATGATCTAAGAGGAGGATAGGACGTGAATAAGAATTCTGAGATTTAGGAAGAGATTATTGCGGCAGAATTTGTAGGGTGACTTCGTAAAGCTTCTCCCAAAACTGTTTGGTATATAACTCCCAAAGAGTACAATAAGTGCTCGTATAGCGCGATAAAAAAATTACCGCAGACCCCGTATAACAAGGAGGAAGAATTGCTGCAGTTCTCGTAACGGGGTAGATAAATTTCAAAATGCAGCAAAATGCAGGGATCTCCACTTGTGCACGAATTCTCCGGTGGTTAAGTATTTTATAATAAAAAATTCCACACTCCATAAAAAGATACTCTATTTTCCATTTCTAATAACTTTTTAAATTCCAGCTTATGAATTGTAAATATGTCGTCAGCATTTTTCGAACGAAGGAAGAAGAACCAAACAAAATCTGCATTTTAAAGATACCATATCCATTTAACAAATAGTGCATCCGTGGAATTACGTTTCAATCTAAAAAAAAAAAAAAAAAAAAAAAAAGAAGAAGAGAAAGGAAAAAGAGGCGATATGGACCAGCATACAGCAGCCGGAGCAAACGATCCATTTAAAAGGCGAGTTCAAACTCTGGGTAATCGATGATAGTCGCCGAGTGGAGGGATGGTAGCAAGAATAACACGACACCTCGATCAACTGTTCTTTCCTGAACAAAAACACGTTCAATTTCAAGTGAGACGGATCCTCTGACGAACGATTAACGAGAGGAAGCTTGTGCGAATCGATAGGCGGCGAAAAGGGGGTTTCTTGGGATATTTTGCGCACACCGCAGAGACGTTGGAGGCCGGAACTCTTTTCGTTCACCTCGTGGTTCGAACGCTCCTCGCCTCTCCGGGGTAGGGAAAAAGCCACCCTCTTGTTAGACCGAGCCCTCCCCTCTATCCCTCTGGAGCTCCGTCGGATTCGTCGATGACGAAACGCACACGTAAATTCGTGGACGTGCACGGTGCTGCCGCTCGCAAAATCAGTGCGACCCAAGTGCACCGCGAGGCAGGAACGCGGGTCTCCCGTGCGCGGCCTGTCGTTCCCGCTTGCGGCACGCGCGCCTCTTCCACAGGAGCATCAGTCAGATAGCGAGAGACACTCGCGTAAATAGGTCGTTGGATACCGCCGTTGATTCGACAGTAAATAGCCAAGCGAAATTAACGGATAGTGGTCGACGTCTCGAGAGAAGTGACAATGGAAAACGTCAATCGAAAATAAAAGAAGCATATAGTCGATACGAACGTGTAATAGATGCTGACAACTGACTAGAGTGACTAACGTTTAGATTTAGTCGAGGTGACTAAACAAACGTCGTGAAAGAGGAAATGATTGGAATGGAAAAACGATCAGTGCGTTAAACATCGCAGTTTTGCATTGGAGATTAGATGTACGTTGTTGTTTTCTCTTTTTCTGGTGAATCAATCAGTGATGTTGAGTAAATAAAATGTGGATGGATGGAAGAGACTGATTTGTTTAAATGGAAATGAATCTTACATACGACTGTCATCAGGATTGATTAAACGAAGAAAAAATAAATAAATAAATAAAAATTATGAAAAACAGAAGGAGAAGTTGAAACATAGTATGATGGAAGAAATAAAATTGCAGAATATAGATACAGACTTTCCCGTTCAACAGAACTAACTTGATTTCGAAAATAACTTTGGATTGAATTGTCTACGATAAGCACGGAAATAAACCACTGATATCGATTGTCGACAGAGAAACGTGAATTGGAGATGCGTGGCGGTCGAACGAACTAGAAGAGAAAAACGGGCGTGCGGGAGGTGTTGAAAGAAGAGAAAAAGCTTTGAGCATCGATCTTGCGGCTGATGCAGCTACTATGACGCGGGTTGTCCGATACATTCAACTGTATCCAGTGTGGAATCGACGGGTCGCGTGGCCCACGAGACGGGATCTACGGGGCTATAGTTAGTAAGCTAGGCCAGTCTTCGCGAATTGGATCAGTGGCTACGGTCGGTGTAAACGATGACGGCGAGGAGGACGAGGACAACGTCGGCGGGTACGACAATGACGCCACGCGCGACGAGACTAAAAACGCTGGGTCTTCCCGACGGAATGCAGGAGGCCGATCGAACGCCTCCCGATGTACCCTCTTTTTACGTGGTCTTCCCACGTAAACTCTATTCGGTGACGTGTATCATGAAAGAATAAAATTCAAGAAAGATCCAACGAAATTACAAGAAAGGGGAAAAAAGAAGAAAAAAAGGGGCCAATTTTCCGATTCTTCCAAATAATAAAGAAAAAGGAAACAAACAAAAGAAAATAGAAAAGAGACTAAATTCGAAACTCGGTTCGAAGCTTCCGTGGAAAATGTAAATTCGCCTCTGGTTATGTGTTCAAGGCTTACTTGGTAGGATTTAATGTGCAATCGTGGCTGATAAGCTTCGGGAAGTAAAGTCGTTCATTGCGGCGCGATAAGGACCACATTGGTCGCAAAGATGGACTGCTGCAACTACGTCGAGGCTTACGCGGCAGGGAGCCACTTTTATCAACAACAACATTACTTTTGCTATGATAACGCGAACACCGATTACGGTGGCTATGAACCGCCGCCGATTTCCAGCGCGATCGAAACTACTGCGCGATACAACGGGACTGTACCGCCTGCGTATCCGACAGGTAGATGTTTTAGAAATTTTCAACAAGCACGGCCAATTTTATTCTTCGTTTAAAACATTCGTTATATCTCTTTAGACTTGACAATTGTTTTAACACTTATCATATTTCTTTAGAGCTGTGGATTATTTCAAGTGGCTCTTGTATGTATAGATTGTCTTTTGGAGAAGAATTATGTCAGTATGAATGCGTCATTAAAATTGTAATAGTACTGATAGAAATTGATAAGATTAAATTCAATTTAGGTGTATCGTGTTTTAAATTTGAAGTTGAGAATGTTAGAAAATACAGTAATAATAAGATCTAGCGCGCCTGCGTGGAAACTACGACAATAAGTATTATGGAAACATTGCTTTATATGCTACTGTCTTCAAATATCTTATATTTCTACATAGTTAAAAGTATTTTATATTCTTTTATAGCAAAGTAACTGAAAATATGATGGTATCAATGTCAAAGGAGTAGTATTTTTATAACACAAAGTTCTATAGTAGTGAATTATTGAAAATTCCAACAGTAGTAATTTAAATAAAAATGAAGAACCTGCATTTATTCAGGGAGAGGTTAAATCTTGTATGATTTGCATTTCTTATCTAGTTCTTCGGGTGGCAAGGATATACAGAGTGACTCAAAAGTATTCATTCATTATCATTACTATTTCATCATTTCACATGGGATATTGTATATATCTATACTCGATACTTTTCATATAATTTCATATTTATACTTACAAAAAATAACTGCCCATGTGAATTAAAATTTATATATAATAAAATTTATTTATGTGAAATAAAATAAAATTATAATTTCTGTAATAAATAAAATTGAATACATTCACCTGTTTGACAGATTACGTGTATAATCCGAAGGAGGCGAGGCTGCGGAAGGCGATGCGCGAACAGAGTCGCGAGCTATCCAGGCGATCGATCTTGCAGAGCGCGATCGCTCGAGCGGGCGTGATCGCTGGTCCAGTCACATCCGGCGGTTTCCTAGATCATCAGCATCGTTTTGGTTGCGTGTCCACAGTCAACTTGCCTATGAATTCATCCGTGGAATCGGATCGAGCCACGGAACCGTGGTTCCAGTCGACGTCTCGTCCAAAGCCGATCCATTCGCCCCGAATGACCGATTGGTACGGCAACGTGACTGATCCTATCGAAAGACTGCAAGTAATGGGTGCGATGCATCAGCGTGGCCTCGATAAATGCAAAGACGTGATGAGGAATCAGGCTGCGGCCAGCGTAACCAATACCGTGGCCGCTGAATGCGGTGCTACATTTTCAAATAACGGATATCCGGTTGATTTCACCGATGTTAGTCGGGAAAGGGACTTACGCCGCCAAGAGAATATGGAGTACAGCGAATTTCCTGATAGTCAAAAGTGGCATCCTTATCAGGTGAGGATTGTTTCCGGAATCATCTGGAAAGAAAGTTATGTAATTTTAAAGTTTGTCAGGAGTTAGAAGTTTTTAATATTTGGTAGCTTCGCAGAATTTTAATTGATAAAATACATTAATGTTATTTGTCTTCTCGCAGAAATCTGTGAAGTATAAAATGATTTTAGAATTCTTCTACCTCTTAAAAGCTATTTTTTATATCTAAAATCAAAATATATTGATATACTTCTTTTGTTTCTTCTCTCGTAGAAATCTAGAAAAAATCTTCTACATAGATTTCTCAATCCTTCTTTTTAAATGATATATTTTCTTCAAGAGTTTCTACAAATCATTGCAGAATGGCGAAGGTGCTCATCAACATCCCAGAACTTCTCATCCTTCTCAGATGAGCAACATTCTTCACCCAAACATTCAGAGTCCAGGTTCACACGGACACGAACCATGGGGTCAATTTTGTCATGGCGTGCTGCCACGTAAGTAAAGATAAAATCCAATAGAACGGTTAGAAAACTGCCGGAGAATGTATTATTTTCTAACGTAATTTTATAGACACTCCGCCTATGCCTCGAAACGTTGGAGTCCGTGGGCCGCGACACACTCTGCTGTTACAGGATCGTATGCCCCCTAGACACTGTGAGTTTTCCGAGGAAGCACCGCGAATGATGTATCATCCAACTAAGCTCGATATCGAGAACGTACGAGCATCGTACACGCCCTCTGAGCACCAGGTTTCTCCTTTTTCTAATTTATATGTACAATATAATACGAGCTGCTCGGAAAACAAACTTTAACTAGAGACCAAAGCTAAAAATTTTACATTATACTACTGTAAATTAAAGAACGTAAAGAAATTTGTTTTGTCTCATTGACACACAGAAATGCAGTAATTTCTAGATTTTTACAGAGGACTGTTTCATTCTGTTATACACAGGAATTTTCATCTAAACCTAATACGTAATAACAATAGAAATATTTTCTAGATGCCGAGATTACTTGAAACCTCAGTAAATTCTATCGTGGATTCTGCGTCCACAATAAGGATTCGTCGTGAGGATGATGGCCCCAGGTGGGAGCCAAGCACTATGAATAACAGAATGTCTATGGATAATCTAGTTCCAACAACGGTATAACATTCATTCCACTAAATTAATATTAACCCCTCAGTCTTTATAAGTGAGCCTCTCAAAAGTCAAACTGATTAATTCTATTGTCTGTCAATATTTTAACTTTATTAAGTCGATATTCAAGAAACAAATTACTACTCACTTCCACGAGCGAGAGACCATTGAGAGGCTCAAATACTATATAATTCAATAATTACTAAATATTTTGAACCATCAGGAATCTAGTATATCACGCGATAAAGAACACGAATCTCGTCGATCAGCTGAAAGATTCGAGCCAAAGAAGAAGAGCGTCAGTAAGCAACCGTTGCCTGGTTTTCACCAAGCATTCGGTTCGACGGAGATTGGCAGGTTCTCCAGATCGGAGTTTTTCGTGAACATGGTGGGCGAGAGCGGCGGAAACATGGAAGTCGCCGACACGGAAAGTATTACCGTAAGTACGGATCGTATGTCAGAGGTAAACGGATCGACAGTGACCACTGCGACGCACGGTACGTCGGTAATTACTACGACCGCGACGACGACCGTTAGGTCTTTCGACGGCGATGAAAGCGAGGAGGCGAGTTTCGACGAGTCGAACAACGACCTCGTCGCTCCGACGTCGATGGGTATGTATTGCAGCCAACCAAGTATTCCTCGTTGGCATAGACCTCACATAGGCGCTATAGGTAGCGAAATTTAAAGCAAATCATCAATTCTTTCGCGGGCTAACGTGTTTCCCAATTGAAAGTCTGATGGAAGGGAACTATGTAATTCTAATCATTTTCAAAAGTGCGAGTATGCCACTGGAGCATTTTCTCTCGCAATTTTCTTTCTGGATACAGTGGTTTATGAAAGAATTTTGAACTGTTGCGTCCAAAAGAACGAAGGAAGAGCGACTGAACAAATCTCTACATTATGTGATGTATACGTAGATATTTGCAAAACTTGATCAAACGTATTTTCAACCTTGTGTGTATGATTCAATTATGAATGGAGTTGCTCTTTGCCATGGAATTTTTTTACGAGTCTACGAATGCTGCGTTTATTTATAGATTCTAATTAGCCCCCGAAAGGAATTAGCAATTCATCAAGGACGCGAATTGCGTCCAGTTGTCTGTAGGATTAAATTATTCCCTCCGATGTTCAAGTTACCCGATAATATTCTGTACGTGGAGAGAGAATCGTCTGTTATTCGTAATTGATAACTCTCAGCTAACTTGTTCGAATCGATTTCGCGAGTAAGACAAATTTCTCCAATTTGTACAAACATTACGCGTTAGACTTTGACTCGCCGGGGAATATAAATGGCGTACGAAACATCCCGGCAAACTGCACACACGTTTGTCGAGATTGTGCCTTTAAGAGATCTGTGGAGCTATTAAAGGTCTTCAAAATTTTTGATCGAATCAAAAATATAAAATCAAAAGCAGCACGATATTCGCGGGTCTCGTACGTCAACTATTAAGTTGAGCAACTTACATCGATGTATTATATTGAAAGGCTAGAAATTTTGGCGAAAGAGATATCTCATATCATCTTTAAAAACAAACGACCTTTTTCTTCGACGCGAAAAGTATTTCAAAAATACTAAATATTGTTTAAAGTATTTTTTTTAATAGCAAATTTATTCTGATAACACAAAGACGTTGTAAAATATAAAGAATTTTGTGGGTTGCTCAAACTTGGTAAAGAAATATAATCAAAATGTGTCGATGGAAGTATTTAATCGGCACCTTCCATCAAGTTGTTAGATATCGCCGATGATACACTGAGATTAGTGTACCGACGATGAATTATATGATTATATTAAATATATATTTAAAAAAGTAAATATATATATATATACATGTATATATACATGTATATACATGTATATATATATATATTGTACTTATATGTATAATGGAGGAACGAAAACGCGCGACGAAAAGGTATTTAAGTTATTTAGTAGAATATTTAGACGACACGTATTGCTGCGCGGAGAAACGTATGAATAAAAGTGAACATTAATATCGCGAACGTAGGAAGTCGAAAAACCGACGAAATACACACCGTTCCGCTCCTGAAAAATATGTTTTTCCTGAGGGGGATGCACGGTATTTTTGCATTTGGAACTCCTTTTATTTCTTCACTGCAAAATAATATGAAATATTTCAAAAATACAAGAAGACAAATATCGCAACTTCAGTATGTTAATGCATTAAAAGATAAGGAAAAAGGTTGGATTGTATAAGAGAAGTTTGTAAGTTAAGACTGTAGACAGTAAGACTGTAGTTATAATGTAAACTCAAAAATATGGCATGTAATTTATTGAAACTTTTTTATATATCCATTTTAACGTACGTTTAATATTCGATTTATTATAGTAACTTTGGGACCTTTGGAAAATATACCTAGAAAGAAAAAATGTTTTTAGAATCTGCGCATTAACGTTCTGACAAGTGCGATATTGTATGGAAAAATGCAAAGTTCACCTTATTAATTATGTTCTTCTTATATGTGACATTCATACTTTTGCTATTCAATTTCTATTTCATTAGAACTTATGTTTCATTAAATTTAAAAATTGTTCTCATGTAAGAAACGATCTTCGATATTGTCTTGAGTGAGAATGAAATATTTTTTATTATTTCTATTTTTCTTATTTCTATTTTCTTTTTAATCGAGTTCTGAGTCCCGTGCAGGCACCTATGACTCGTGTTGATTGATCTATCGGTACATCGACTTAACATAATTCGTGCCAGCTACCCTGTACCTATAATGGGACCAAATTAAAAGAGAAGCTTTTATTTCGCGTTCACCGTCGCGCTTACGTCCCGCGTATTTTATCGTGTATGAAAACCTTCCCCCGTTCCGTTCGATCGATTGCCTCGAACAAGAGGCAAAAATTTGTATTGAAACGTGAAATGTTCTTTAACACGTTCGATGTTATTTCAAGCAAATGGTTATTAACGATCTACTTAAAAATTGCACTGAATTGCGTTCAATTATATTTCAGTCTTTTATCTTCAATTGTACCGAAATCAATGATAGAAATTAGAATTTTTAATGTAATGAAGATAACTTTAAATGTAGAAATGTTTAATTTTTTCTTTGCCTCGAATTCTGTAAATTCTTTTCTAATGCTATTTTAAATTGATTTGCGTACTAAGATGATTCATTTACCATGACATGGAGCGTGTTAATTGAAAATCCACGTGAAAGTAAACGAATTCACGAGGAACGTGTTGTGCTGTTTAGCAAGATGAATTAGTGTTCCATCGATCAAATACATTGTTTAAATATCGTGTGATCATCGTTTATAATGAATATCGTTCGAGCGTAATAGAAATACTTAACGATGGTAATTCAACATTCGACTTTTTTGTTCTTGGACGTATAGGAACGTTCAAGAAGCATGGAATGATGTAAATGCTGTGATTTGTTTTAAAATTAAACGAGCGTAGTTTATAGTGGTACACAGTGGGGGAACGCTGAATATCGTCGCGACGTGAGGAAAGGCGAGTTGTGATAAAAAGAGAAAAAAATTCTGTAAGAAATTTTGACGATACACGTAATTGTCTGTCTAGTACGATCGATCATCGGGGCCCTCTTGCACAATGAAACTAATGTTATTAGCGGAATTTTACAAGTTATCGGTGTGGATAAATTCTTTAACACAGTAGCAACAAGATTTGTGTTAAAACGAGTAAAGTGTCAATTTTGCAAATTGTAAGCCAATCAATTGCCCTACTTGATGTAATGCTACAAAAGTATGCAACAAAAGTTTTTAATCTTTACAACCTATCACTTGTAAGTTCGCTAATGTTATTAATTAGATTATCGTGCATGAGAGCTCAGTTGTTTTAACTTTTGGATTATTAGTAAGAGCACAAACCACTCCAACGAGGTCCAATCTTTCGAAACGTTTTGTCATTAAAGAAATTTAGGGATAGTCGAAGAAAAATCCTTTCGCTGTGCGGTGTATACTTCCATAATTTATTTCACATTTTAACTCTTCAAATTTTATTAACATAAGATATTTATATTTATTAGTATAAATATGACTACGAAGAAATGCAGCGATAGTAGGGGGAGGGGAGGAGGAAATCTTTCACTATATTATTATACGTCTGTATAATGAACTTCAAGTTCGAACAGCGATAAAAGATGGACCTAATACAGCAGGAAATTGCCAGCATCTCGTGGATGGAACAAAAGTTAAGACAACCGAGGAAGTTTCTTGGATTCTATCACGCCAACCTCGTCGTCTCCAAAACGTGAATCCTATGACGAAATTTTAGCGATGCGTTAATTACTTGGAAATTTTAATAATTTTGTTACTTTATTGACTTGTCTTGTTGGCGATGCAGACTGTAACATAGAATTATGACTTACACGTCTTACGATTAAGGACGAATAAACCATAATCCACGTTTCATTATTGGCAACGATATTAAACGTAGAGGTAGAACTGGTAAAAAAGAAGGAGAGGAAGAGGAAAACAAAAAAAAAATGTTCAGTCAGTGATAGAAGAACAAAAAGAAAGGAAAGAACAACGTGAAAATGATTGCGACTAACAGGAAAACGTAACCCGTATTATAACTCGTAAACGACTTTCTGTCTAATTATTAGCTAATTATTATCATTCTAACCGGTAGGAAACCGTACTAAGGGATTGAAATGTACAGAAAAACGATTATGAACCACCGTACATCTCTTAAATCCTACAAGTGCCAAGTTGGTGAGAAAAGTCCTTACAAAGGCTCGTGTTATTAAGTATCAAATTCGAACGCAAAAAGGAAAGAAGTATATTTCGCGAACATTTAACTCTATCAGTTTTCATGTAATTAGATTAGAGTTCAATTCAGGTTCTTGTATTATCAGATTGATGAACGTCGGTGGCTCGTTGGTATTCACGATGTGAGATATAAAATTCGAGATACATTTCATTTAACATTGATTCGAAATGAAATTTATTAAAGAATAGAACTGATAGAGTTAACGCAGACAGAATGGAACTTAATGATGACGAACATGCTTTTATTCGCGTACAATTATGTACATGGAACTATAACAATACCGGTATTATTGAGCTTAAATTCACTTTTAATTCGAACACGTTACCAGCTTAAGGAACGAAGTTCTTTAATGAGATTCGACAGAAAAATAATGAAAATGTTTAAATGAAGATCGAGCGTAAGCAGTGTAACGAAAATAAATGGACGTCTATACGACAGTATAGAAGTAAAAAAAAGGCAAAAAAAGAAAATTATGAAATTATGAAGTCTGTTTTATTTTCCTCAGTTACTCCCGAAGACTTACCTCTCCACTCCTGTTGCCTTTCCTTTTTCATCGAGATCCTGTGGGATCCTGGGTACCTCGGCTGCTATTCATAGAATCACGGAAAGCAGAGAAATTTTGTCGCGAATCATGCAGGAGGAATGCTGCTGGTTCGCCACTCAATCCAGATGTTCCAGGATTTCGGATGACGTCGTGGTAAGTATGATTCGATGAGCTGAAACTTGAATCGACAAAATAAAATAAGTCAGATTTGCGAAATAAAAGTTCTCTTTAATGCGAAAAATATTTTGCAGACAAATGAGACACGTAGAAGATAAATTGGTCAACTTCATTCAAAGTAATCGTTCAATCTTTGCATAATTAAACTAATCACATACATACATTCTGGAACTAATACAGAGAATCTTTTGAGATGTAATAGTTGATCATTGGCTTCTTAGTGACTCAAATATCAGATATATATAGTATTTATACAAAATGAAATTAATAGACAAATATCAAACATTTATATAAAATGTTAATTTAGTGGACTCATTAATTTTGTCACGCACTTTGGTCTTTACCTATAAAACTTGCTAACAAGATGCTTATAAAGAGAGACCTAAGTCTTCCTAATTTAGTATAATCAATACAATTTTAGTACAAATTAAAAATGTTACTACAAAAAAATCATTTCACCTAAAACCATAGAATTGCACGGCTTTTCTGGATTGCTCTCATCACGCAAGAAATAAAGAGTGGTACTGTCAAAACAAAACGATGACCCATCCGTCGGAAGTGCTACGTCAACGAGAGAATTACGACTCTTTTGTCAACGAAAGAGGTGATGGAGGCTACGTAATAATCGGCACATCTGCCGATGGAAATCGAAACAACAGCAGTAGTACGGAGGACGATGAATATGCTAACGAAACTCGTAAGCAAATGACTTTGAAGCTGGAGAACACTGGTACTCCGAAACGTTCGAGCTTTACTTCCGAGAAGGACGATGGAAACGTTTGACAAGATTACTTCAGAGGTCATAACGTTTTATAAAGAAATATCAATCTTTATTGGTAAGAGTGACATTTCTCGAAAAATATAGAATTTTTGGAAAATACAGGAAGACAGTGAACAAGTGGTTAGAAGGATACTGTTTAGTTCCTGGCTATTAAGGAATTATAAAATCGTTTCTTTTAATACGTTCTACTCTTAAATAACTTTCAGTATATTAATAATTTGGAAATATTAAAAACAATACGTGTACCATGTTCTCTTGTACATTCGTCTTAAGTTGGCAAAAATATATTGTTCGTAAATTGAAAGAGCGTCATAGAGTATCATTCTTCGATTGTACTATGGAAGCGTAATTAATTAATCTTTGCAGGAAATATAATATGAAGCTTTCGCAAACAAATCCAGTCAGATCCACATTTTGTCAATTCTCTAATTTCATTAAGTATATAAGTACAGCATTAATGTTCAATTCTGAAGAAAAAAATGTCAAAATAAACTTAAGAAATAGTTTTCGCAACATTGTCACCTTTTCTAGGCTTCAATTTATGAAGTTGATCAATGTGGCTTCTGAACAGCTCGTATAATGAATTACTATACCGTTGTGAATAAATTCTTTTACAAATAGTTAATTTAATACTCGACAATCGTACGTGTGCATATTACTTATCTTAAAATAAAAAATAATTACTTTTCTCTTAGATATCTTCGTCCCTTGACTAAAACTAGCGAGATGGTTTAAACGTGTAAGTTGTTTGATAAGAAACGAGTGGATGAATTTGTAATAGTCGGTGTATTAAAATTCGTATAAGTAGAAGAGATAGTGTGCGTCAGTTGTAATCGTCGCTCGCTCAATACTCTTATGCCGATCGCAGAAAGGATAACAATTCGCCTGTCCTAGGGAGCACGTTCATACATTTATATCGATGGACGTTACCACAAAAAATTAAAAGTTACAGTTCCTATGACTAGACTTTGTAAAACAATCGTTAGGATTCAAAGGCACTGTAATATGGGTCTCTCCCAGATTCGAATTTACCGTTGACTTTTTCTACGCTCATGTGCCGCTACACTAGGATTAAGATTAATTCCACTATGTATTTTAGAATGAATTCATCCTCGAATTTTATTCGTCAAACGAAAGAAAAGGAAAAGCGTTGTTTGAAGCTGTCGGTGGCCGGTAAAAGGAATTGATCGCTTCCGTTTGCGTGTAAGAATTCGGTAGAATGCAATTTGTAAATAAAGGAACAAAGACCCATCCGTGGATGGTTTATCACGGTGATCGTAATCGTGGATGTTTGTTGTAGATGAGCCAGGAGAAGGCGGCATTCTTCAAAAGCGATGGACGAACATCGTGGACCTCCCAATCCGTCAGGTGAGCTACCTAACCGGCAGGTAGTGACGGACAGGATATCCATATCGTAAACGAGTCGTACAGACGTTGAACATCTTGTAAAATTTTCGAGATAAAGCGTCTCTTTTTTTTTTATTGCCACCATTGATGCATCTGAAACCCGGAATTGCAACTGTGAGATGTAGTATCGGTAACTTTTCTGTTGTTTAATTAGACATAAGGCGTAATAAAGCTATAAAACGATTATAAATAGGAATTAGTAACGCAGAAATGCGTCATACTGGACGTTTTAGCAAATACTTAATTATTTACAAATTTTTTAGTCTTTCCAGACTTTTACGTTTGAAAATAATTCTTGGGATCCTGGACTGAAAATGGAAGATTTCTTCTTTAATTTTTGGTATGATTATTTTACCCATAGTAATTGGTCTTGTGCGCTCTAATTTCAAGGAATATCGAAATTATTCGCCGCTTCTTTAGCGCGTGTAAATATCAATTTTACAAACCGAAGAAAGATTTCTTCTTTAATTTTTGGTATAAGAATCATCTTCATTTCTGACCAAGGATCCACTGGAATTATTCATAAATTTTCTTATTTATGCACTCAAATTGTTCAATTATTATTCAAGTTTCTCAGTAGTTGAAATAATTTATCATTCTAGGTAGGAAAATGGAATATTTCTTTGAACTTTGGTACAGAAATCATCTATCTTACGTGTTCCAATAATCCAAAGATCTTCGATAATTTTAGAAATATTAAAAATGTTCAAAATGGCAAAACTGCAAATGGAATATCCGTTCCTCGCCTCTGTTTGAAAGTCGGCGTCACATGGCATCGATTTTGCTAATAACCGAAGTGCACAGGCAACCGTTGAACAAATTAAGGATCGACGATGGCTAGATGGTGTTCGTTTAACAGAGATAACTTCTCCGTTACGTATTTGGTGGCTTCGCTGCGCCGATATCGCGACTTTTCCCTCCACAAAATTACTAGGACAAATATCAGTCAGGGCTGAATGGTTACTTTACCAGCCAAAACCGCGCACGATAGCAAACAAGAAACGGTCCTGCTCAAATATCTACTCGCGATACATAGGCCAGTCGGACGTAACTTGCTGTTGATTTTTGTCATTTGACTCGAAATGGTCAGTCAGACTGTCTGTCCGTCGAAATGGTTAACTGTTTCGCCTTGCAGCTACGTTCCTCTGACATTTTCCAGAAACGAATAATTCTCAACAAAAACAGCTGCGCTTATTAGTAGATAAGCCCCATTTAAAAAGACAAGAAAATATTTAAAAGTAATATTTCTTTTGTAAAATGGAAATGAACAAGCTGACATGTACTACACTGATGATTCAACGAATGGTAACTACATTTTGTTTAACAACCTTCCAATTATTCTAAAACATAATTACCATTATGTAGCTTATCTTATTTCTTCTTTTCTTCAAACAAATTGTCGACGATGTTGTTCAGATAAGTGTCGCCGAACGTCACAATCTCGAGTAACACATTGATATTGTAACACGTTGGAAACCCGGAAGACAAATACCACGATGTTCTTCAAATCCGATTATCATCTTCGGACTCCTGGTCGATGATTCTTGATTGATCTATTTAATCGGCGCTTATTTTTCCGGCTGCACTTGGATCATAGAATTTCAAGAAAATATCGGCAGACACCTCGTGAAACCCGTGAACCATCGCACGATGAACGAGCAAACAAATCTTACGATGAAGAAAGAGAGACCGATGCGTGGATCGCAAGCTCCAGGTGATCGGAACGCGCGTACCAGCGAAGACGACTGTCGACGACTGTCGCGTGGGCGGACTGGCAAGCCTCGTGCTTTCGAGAGGATCGACCAACCGTTGTGGAATCGTAAAATGGTCCCGTGCATGGATTGGCTGAGGAAACGTAGGAAAGGCGGCAACCAATGTCCTCTATCTTCGAAAAGAATCTAACCGCCAGTGAAATCGCTCTGACGAAGCATGGATCCTGGTGGCCAATCGACGATTTCGCCTTGGAGGTATCGAGGGTCCGCCATGCTGCCCCGGAGCTTTCCTAATTTAGAGTTTAATTAGCACCCAAGGAACAGGAGAACCGTGCACAGGCATCGATTGGACGGTTACCATCGTGGCAACAGAGAGGAAAAAGACGTGGAACAGAGACGATGATATGTCAGCAGTCAGTGTTCGGCTCGTCTTCGCCGACTAGTGTGAAATATCGCGCCCAAGTGTTACGAGCACGGCCACGCGGCCGCGGGACCGAATAGTCTCGTCGAGAAATAGATTTTCCATCCTTGTTCACAACCTTCTTTCGACGCTTTGTCTCTTCTTCCGCCCTCGACTTCTATTCTTCTTCTTCTTTCATCCTTGACGATCGTTAATTCGGAAAATCGAACTGGATTATATAGTTTCAAGGAAAGAACAGTTTCGCTTGTATTCTATTACCACTGATCTTCCGTTTTCGTCTTTCATCTTGTGTCTTCGTCAAATCTGGCAATAGTGACTTGATTGATTTAGAAAGTAGTGTTTGATAATAATAAACGTTTAAACATATATACATACATATATATATATATGTATCGGATCGAAGAATAACTGACATTGTACGTTTTGTCTTTTGAAAACTGAATTGTGAAGTAAAAAAGGAAAAAGCTCGAGAGAAGTGTTTTTGGTGAACCTCTCCCGAGTCGCAGCTCGGGTCACAGAGGTCGAGGAACGAGCTCTGGGCGTCAAAGAAACGGGAAGATGCAGCCAGCACCGGCTACACCTGGTTCTCCAACACGGTCATCCTGTTGTGAACGAGATCGCGAGAGGGAAGTGCACGAAGATCGTGGAAGGGAACGGAACAGCGCTGGAAGACAAAGTCGGACGACCGCCGAGGAGGACCACGAAGAGAGAAGCAACGAGAGGACGGTGATTTCGGGACAGAACCTTGGTACCATGACTGTCAGCGGAAATCAGGGATTGCCTCTTTCTTTGTCTCTCGAGGACAGAGATTTGTGGACCAAGTTCCAGTGTTTGACCAATGAAATGATTGTTACGAAAAATGGAAGGTGAGTGGATGGTCTGTGAAACTTCTAGGAATCCTATTAAGATATTCATGTATAAAATTAGTAGAAGTAAACTTAGTAAACTTAGCGAAGGAAGTAGTGATTTCACCGCGAACGTTTCTCTTCTCTTGCAACGGAGATTATTGTTTGATGCCGTGGTTTTTTCAAATTCTGTTTTGTAATGAAATTATGGCAACTGTCAACTGGAAAAAAACATTGATGCATTAAGTATAAACGATTTGCTGATGAGTCACTTGCACGTTTAAAATAGCATATCATAGGTTTCGCATTTGAGGAGCTCGAAGGATCCGCTGGCTGAAAGATCCGAAGCAAAGATGGCTCTCCGTCGTGCGTAAAAATGTATTAATTAGAGTGTCGGTGCGAACAAGCTGGAAGGTAAAAATAATAGTTCATATACACCGGGGTAAAAGGAGAGAAAAAAAAATGCCGCTTGTGGAATGGAAAAAAGGATCATTGCAAGATGCTACGAAGATGTAGATGATTCACGCGAATGAATATTCTATGTTTGCCTCGAGAACAGGATAACAGTCTTCCCTTTCAATTCAACAAACTGCTCTTAGTCTCTTTCGCGAATGCAAATTGATAAGGAAAACTTGATCGATAACAAATATTTTTTCCCGATTCTTTACACATCTTCGTTTTTTTCTTTTTCGTCGATTCTAAGATTCGATTAAGATCAATTGGAAGACTGAGAATCATAATGGTGTAAATCAGTTCATTACCATTTTTTACGAAATAATATCCCGCGTTGGTTGTTGTAAAAAGTTAGTTAGATCTTTTCAAGTCATGAAAATGTATCGCGACTGAGAATAAAGCGAAGTAAAACTTGATCGATTCTGAAACTGGACTTTGAAGAGTTGAAATACGTGACTAGATCGAAATTCTTAAAATGTTGATCTCGATTTGATTTTCACCTTTGCCACCAATTCTAAGAATTAATAAATCTGGATAACTAGAATATTTAGTTTTCTGAGACGCCGTAAAATCGAAGTTAGAACTAGGAGATTATACAAATATTATCGATAATCAAATATATGTGTCATATAATTAAACCGCAAAATATTATGCAAATTCATATCTTTACGAACAAATAAAAAAAAAACAATACCTAAATAGAAATTTATTTCATCTTGGAAGCGTTATAACGAGCAATTTACTATGAATACCTTGTAGATTTTTACATATTATATCCATTTGGTATTTAAACTTTAAACACTTTTGCATTTAAATATTTCCCATAAATGCATAAGAATCCACGGTTTAATCACGATACGCAACATTCTTCCTACCAAAAAAAAAAAAAAAGAAAAAAATATTCGAATCGCACAAGTGAAAAATGAGGTGAGCACAAATTTGAGTAGAGGAAGTAGCTTCGATGCTTTTTCGGTCGGTAGATCAAAAGATATTCGCCACGACGTGTCCTGGCCGGCTACTTTTATGATTCGTATATTATTAAAAACGCTTACAGTTTGTCGACCGCGTTTTTCGTGCGCGGGCATCAGTGTTCCCAGGTACACCAGCAGAAATGGGAGAATGTTTTACGTAGGATTGTGGCCATCGTAAAATTTTATTGCCGGCGGCTCGATTCTTCTGCTGTCCGCCGCCTTCAGTGTTACTTTCATTAGTGTTTATAAAATTTCTGCTTTTCTTTTAGATGTCTTCTTCCGTTATCGCTTTACAAAACGTCTTATGGTAGCTAGTACCATTAAGAATTAAATTTAGTTAAAGATAAAGGGAACACGCAGCTAATAAAAATCCTTCATGGAACTATGATCTTTATCCGCGTCTTCGATTTTACTTTCAGACGCATGTTTCCTGTAGTTAAAGTGGTTGCAAGGGGGTTGGAGCCGAAAGCTATGTACACTCTTCTTCTCGAATTCGTTCAAGTGGATCCACACAGGTAACAAAGTGCAGAATCGAACTCTGTTGTGTCCTTTTCCTTTGGATCATTTTAGACTCAATCATGCTTTTGTGTCGTTAATAAATTTCTCAAGTTTGAGGAAAGAATCGTTGTTAATATGCATAATTTCTAGTTTCAAGCGTACGCTGAAATATTTCTTAAAATATTAAAAATCTTATTACTTGTTTCTCGCCTCTTGAATTGCTTGTATTGTTTAAAAATGTTCAAAATTCTACTGATAGATGGAAATATGTTAACGGAGAATGGGTCCCAGGCGGAAAAGCGGAAGTCGCCCCACCAAATCCGATTTACATCCATCCTGAGAGTCCAAATTTTGGATCTCATTGGATGAAAGAAGCGGTATCGTTCGCTAAAGTGAAGCTGACAAACAAATCCAATGGAAACGGTCAAATTATGCTAAACTCCCTACACAAATATGAACCTCGAGTTCATCTAGTTCGTGTAGACGCGGTGGAGGAAAGAACGGTACTAATATTCCATACATTTCTTCAGTTTGTAATATATTATAATACTAATTATAAAAATGATATGTAAAGAAAATTTGGAATTATGATGGACTGTCATTTGGAGATATTTTAATATGGAAATGATATTTAGGTGTTGACTTACCGTTATCCTGAGACGCAATTCATAGCGGTGACAGCTTACCAGAACGAAGAAGTCACAAATTTGAAAATTAAATACAATCCTTTCGCGAAAGCGTTCCTCGATGCTAAAGAAAGACCTGCCGATCCGCAAACCTATCCGCAATGTAAGTTAGTTGATTATGAATTATTAATATTATCTAAAATTTTAATTAAATACATGATAATTGATAAAGTATTATAATTGATGAAATATTTAAGAGAGTATCGAATTATGAATTACAGACACCGGCGCTTGGTTTTTGCCACAACCTACTATGGGATACGAATATAACACAGCCACGGCCATTGCGGCCGCACAAAATCAAGCGTCAGTGACGGTCAATAACCATCTCCCTAATTCTTGTACCGTTTCTACAGCTGCCCATAGGAATACCTGCAGATCGGCGCCTTACGCTCTTAGACATAAATACATTCAAGATGGTGAGTTCTTAACTCAGTTATTAATTTTATATTTTTTTTATTTTTAGAAGAAGTATGTAATACTCATATTATTGGAAATTAATAATCATTACAGAACAACGCACAGATCCATACGGCTCAGTACAACTGTTGCATTCCACAGCGTATGTAGCAGCACCAGGTTGGTCACCACGCAGTCCAGAATCCCTGCAGAACCTAAATCCAGCTTGCCTACCGCCCACGCAGGAATGGCCCACGTCTCCTTCACCGTCACCAACCTCATCCTCTCACGCGGTATTCAGTAGAGGCGTTGTTGGAACTGCGTCTCCAACCACCGCTACAGGATGTACTCTATATGTACCATCAAACTTATCTTCTGTCCCTCAAGAGCATAGTCATTGCACCGATACTTCAGCTTGGATTCATCCTACAACTTTGTCAGAGCAACAACAGCAGCAACAACAATCTTACTTGAACTTAAACTTACATTTACATCACCAGATGTCATCTTATACATCAGTTCCTCACACAGGGTTACATCATTCTCTACACCCAAATGGAACAGATGCTGTTCCTTCTGTCGACGAGTATGTTCACGAATATCATGCCTCTCCAGTTCAATCTACGACGCCTGATCGTCACTCACAGCATCACCATTCTCAAATGTTACACATGCAACCAATTCAACAAACTGGAACAGTATCACCTGTTAGTGTCGAATATGATACTCCTTCTAAGGAACATCATATATCTGTTAGTTATTCTGAACAAAACACGGATACGTTGAATGATGTACAGGCAGATGAAAACAGGAGATATTTGACAACGGTGATCGATAGACATCACCGGCAAGATTCGGATATTGCGAATAACGAACATCAAGCTGCAGCGTGGACTCCACTGACACCACCGCCTGCACCACAAACTACAGCAATTTGATTTCTGTATGTGATACAAATAATTTTATTTAAGATATGGAGTTGCTACTTGATAATTTCTATACTTGTTTTAATAGTTAGGTGACTAAGTATGAACAAGTCGTATTAAATCACAGTATCCTGTTGTATGCAATACGAATGAGATATATATGATTGAAATTATTGATAGGTATATAGAAATTAGATACAAAGAGAAACATCGAAATAAATATTGCGAACACACAAATAAAAATATCGGAATAACCAGACTAATTAATCTGATAGATTGTCAAATTAGTTACTTACTTACATACTTTGTAATTATCTAATCAAATTTAATGTCAATTTCTGAAAAATGAATCCGTCCTAAAATCGTGTCTTGATGTTTTTAGATAATATGTATTAAAGATAACATAATCGTTATAATAAAATACAGTAAACGTATATATACCATTTTACATACCTTCCTTGGTATTAAAAAGAGTATTCTGAAGTTGTGAGATGATTTGTTCATGTTGTGATATATGATAATCTATTCATAAACAAATGCTCATGTATATACATTTCTTAAATAGAATGAAGAGAAGGCACTTTTACATTTTGTTCGTAACAACTCGTTAAAATTTATATACAAATTTATAATTGTTATATATACATACAATGATTAATTAGACTCATACACAGCAAAGTTTTTACAGAGCAAACAAGATTTTAATAAATTCATAATTTATATAATTACAAAATAGTACAATGATAAAAGGACCAAAATGTTATTTCTCACTTCAAAAGATACCAATAATCCTATAAAATTTGTTTCCACATACTACCTTGAATTGACTAGTATAATTGACTAGTATAATTCACGATAGTAATAATGATTGTATTTCTAATTCTTCTACTTTATTTATATTTATACGAAATAATATTCTATATCTTTATGATATAAATAATTATAAATTATCCAAACCAATGATTGCCCATGCAATCTCTTGTCCATTCCGTTTGACATACCCAGCACCAATGGTAATTACATCCAGCTCTAGTACAAACCATGTGCATGCATCCTCCTAGAAAATAATATGTGAGTATTAAATAGAAAATTTATTAAACATCTTAATTTCTTTTTTCAACATTTTAAGGTACCATCTCTTTCGGTTGGTGTTCTACACTTTGGACAAGGTTTTGTTAAAATTCTAATAGTTTTATTGCTGGCTTCATCCCATTTTGCCTAAACGAAAAATCATAAATATGACATTTTTGATTAACGAATAAATATAATATAAGGAGAATATTTTGCATACATCGTTAGCTCTCCGTGGATCAACTGAATACCCAGATCTATGTATTGTATTCAAAGACTCAGATGATTGTAATTCACATTCTCCTAAATGGTAGCCTTGTAAACATCGTCTACAAAAAACGTACTAAACATAAAAGTATATTATTAATATTTTGATTTATTTAAAATTTTTGTACTTTATAAAATATTTTATCTATACATAATTACCCCACAACCACCAATACATTGAATCTTTCTACATTCTTCACTATTATCATCTGGTGATTCTGGTATAATGCCCATGCCACAATCTGGTCTTGGACATAAAACTCCACCAGCACGTAAAACATATTCTTCTGTACTAAATCTCTGATACTGTTCGTACTATATCATATATAAATAATTAATATTTAAAGACTTTTTGAAACTTGTATATTTATTATATAAGGTACCTGCTCAGAGGTAAGAAGATGAAAATGATGTACTTCTGGAATGAAAGAATTTTGACATCCTGTTGGGCATGGAAGCGTATAGTATCCTTTAATGTCATCAAATTGAAATTGACGTTCTCTTAGACGAATTGAACAATAGTCTTTGAAACAATCAAGGCAAGTTACATGGCCAGCTTCACATGGGAAGACCAAGACCATATCCCTATAAATAACCTATGTTTGAAAATGTTATTAATTATTTTTTGCTGATATCAAGGTCAACAAATTATTCACCTAACATCTGTACAGGCAAGGCAAGGTATTCTTCTTAAATTTGGTTTTATAAGATACAGAGGAACAGCCTCGTCTCCTTCTCCTAAACTAGCATGTTTCCCACATTTGAAATAAAAACGTGCATATAAAACTTGGGATTCAGTGTCACTGGATACAAATGTGGGTGCTGGACAAAAATCATTTTCACAATGAACTGTTATTCTTTTTGGTTGTAATACATCTGGCCAACACTGAGGATCTCTATCTACCGTAACTGCTCCGCTATTACAGGTTGCACATCTGACTCTTAATTTACCAACTGTGACAGCTTTGCATGGTGTTGAACAATATACAAAAAAATGTGCTGGATTTTCATGTTTCTCTATAAAAATATATAAAAATAAATAATATATTATTTATATAAAATCATAATTACTCATCTTATGCTAGTCATATTTATTTAGTATTTGCTTTAACCACTTGTGTTTACCCTTTAAAAGACTACGATTATTCTACCTTCCATGGTTAAATTTTCTTGTGGATCTGACTCATCTAATGGTAAATCGGTAAGAGTTTCATTCATTGGCTTTCCTCCGCTATCATTTAATTCAGATATTTCTAAAGACTCATCAATGGTGTTAGTACCTTTATTTTTATTTAACCTCTGTGATGAAGTTCGAATTGCATGTAATATACTTTGTTGACCCAAATCGCATTCCTACGACAAAAGCTTTGATTAAGGGGTGAGGTTATCATACTTGTAACTGCACTGTACTTTAAAAATACGTATTGGGAATAAGTTATCTTCGAAAATATAGGAGGCTTACTTCTATTATCGTTGAATTATGCAGCTCTTTCCCTGCAAATATTATTTTTATGTCCTCAGGTGATATTCCCATTTGAAATGCCACTACCTCTTTTACGTTCTTTATATCCCATTTTGGGTCCAAATCAACGGGGAATGTATTTCCAGTATTTGTTTTCACGTATATACTCAATGAATTTGTTAATTTTCGTTTACTAAACCAAATTAGTTGCAACATCTTAAGAAACACACTCCGTATGAAGCCAAAGAAGAAACTCATACCGTCAATGCGAACTTCTTTTATTTTGATGTTCTTTAAAGAAGAAAAAGGATGGAGTGCGTCAGCGAAAACATACTATGAAATCTAAATCAAGTATTTTCACGAGATGATCAAAGTGTTGTAATTTATAGCATAATTTAGACGTGGACCGAAATGAAATGACAATAAAATGAATCCTGCGACATCTTCAACGATATGGATAACTAAGAAATTCTATGAAATTCAATCGTCAAGATTTATAAGAAATTTTCAAGTGCGTCATACATATGTTTGTGATTTAACCTCTTTCGCAGCATCTATTATCTGCTACTACCTTATGCATTTGTATATGCATTGTATATATATATATATATATATATATATATATGTATTTTATAACCAATTTAATACAATTTTAAAGAATATATTTCTCTCATTGTAAAAAATAGAAAAATCGAATTAGTTTACAATTACTTCTGAGTGAATAATACAATTTACTTGATTATGCAAATAACTGTAAGAAAATTTTCAAAATAATAGTTAATAATAGAAAATAACAGATAAATAATTCTAAAATAAATTTGGGAAATCATTAAAATAGGAATTAGGATAGGAATCATTAAAAATCATTTTTCTGTATACGAGAATGAATACTATATTTTCTTTGAATCGAACGCGTAGATACTTATTATACATACGTACATATAATTTACACAACACAAATTCGATATCAAAAAGATAGTTCATAATTTACAAAAAAGATCGAGCAAAAGTTTCACGATTTTCGCAATTTTCATAACATTGACAAAATATCACAAATTATAAATTATTCAATATTCTATAATATTGAATCTTCTTCAAGTATAAATATATAATTGTATAAATAAATAAATTTATAGTTTGTACGTAGTATTTAAATACAAATTATGAGATTCACTACTTTCGTTCGGCCAGTTTATATTTTTTTACACCGTTTAATATTTCTATCGATTTAATCGTAGGTTTATCTTTCATTTTGATCAGCCTTAGTCTTTTTTTATCTTTTTCTCTGTCATCCAATTCATTTTTACTCACTCTTTTCAGTGAACGTATTCTACAATCAGAATTAGTATCTTTTGAAGTTGAAGGCATTTCGTTGTCAACCATCATTCTCTTTTTCTTTAATCGTAATGCGAATCGACGTATTTGATTTATCCTTTGCAGTTCCAAGTTTGATACATTCGCCATTGTTGTTCTGGATCTCTTCGATTCGAAATCATCAAGAAAACTTTTTGTTCTTTTTCTCTTGTTATTCGAATTACTTTTTAAATCTTTGACATTTTTTTTAGTATTCTGCAAATATATTAAAGGAGAACTAGGATAGGAACTAAAAGGCGATCTAGAATGAGAACTAGGAGGAGAACTAGAAAAAGATTCTGATTCATCTACTTGTTCTTTTTGATCCCTGCACTTTTGAAGAAATTGATTTAGAGTCATCCCTCCAAAATTATCTTCTTTATTATTAAGAAAATTGTACGCGTCGGGTCTATAGCGAACTCGAACCCATTTTTGCGAAGATTTATCCCAATATCCACGCACAATATCCATATCTTCAGGCAACTCTGATTTAACCTCTTTAAAAATAGATCTTTCTTCATGATCATTTTGGATTATAGAATATTCATCTGGTTTTATTAATTTATGTGGGCATTAATATTTAGGCAGAATAGAATTTAGAGGTTAATATTTTAATACCTTTTTCATTCCTGTTGCTCGTTTGCCTATATTTCTTTATTCGTGATTTTTGTGTGTTACTAGTTGGTACAAGATACCTGCTGATATCTTTACAATTATTTTTAACAAATTCATTCCAGAGAATATCACTTGATGTTGTTGGAGCTGATACATTGATCAACCACTGCTTGCATTTTTCAATTCTTATATCATTTTTGTTCTTTGCTCTGTTTCCGAGACCTAGATACGTATTAACTATATTTTCTTTTCCTAAAAAACGTTATAATATACCATTAATACACATATCTTAGGAGAAACAGTTGTTTTCTTAAATAATTGGGGAGCTTTTAAGTTTAATCAAGTGCAGGTCTTTTATTAAATAGTTGAATTGTTACTTATCAATTTTTCTTTAATTTATAAACATTAAAGGAATGAAGTTCTTTAAATTATAAGTATCAATTTATACATATGAAACTTCTAGTGCAATTTACTCAATTTACTATTTTTTTTATTAACTCTTTTCCTAGAAAGTTTCCCAACTTTAATATTACTAGACTCTGGTATTATCAAATGAAACATATCAATAGTTGATAAAAGATTCTTATGGACCCTTTTTCCAAAAAGCTTCCCAATTTTTACATTAGTAAATTCTAATATTAAATAAAAGATATCAATATTAATATAAAATAATTACTTAGACATAATGCATCCTCCTCGTCATCAGAATCATCGAATAGACGAGAAAAAGGTAAATCTTTCACAGGAAGTTTACCTTCATTCTCTTTAAAATCAAGTCTTTCTGGACTTTCCCATGCACGCGGTAGCAAAATCGGTGACTGTAAACGATCTTCGACAAAACAAGGAGCTTCCCGAATCCTTTCTGGCGATCTTAAGTCTTTAAACAAGACACTACTGTCAGATTCAGAAGTAGCTTTTTGGGAAAATTTCTCTGTTGATTTGTTAATTGGAGGTAGACGGGAATCTTCGTTACACGTTTCCCAATCTGTATTAGGATTTACCTTTACAATCGATTTCTTTGTGTTGCATTTCTTTTTTCTTGTTTCTTTCTTCTTTTCTTTCCCACGATTACCTCTCAGAGTTCCTTTTAATTTCGATGTCTTTTGCTGTAATTTCCTTTGTTTCCTCTTTTGCTTGCCATCGGAAATTCTAACTAAAATTTGGTTTTTACTTTGTTCTTTTGCCGAGGAAGGATTGGAATCAACTCCAGATATGCTTATGCTACTTGGCCGCTTAGGTTTCCCTTTTAATGGTGTACTACAAAAATTCCAACTTCTTTTGCAGGTACTTACAGTGTGTCTTCTATGTGGCTTCTCAGACGAAGAAGACATTTTATTTCTTTTATGTTTATGATGATATATCGTTTGATATGTTGAATATTTGATTCATGAGTATATCACTTATTTCGTTTGAACAGAGCTCATTGATAGCTTCCGATATCATTCGGAAGTGTTGCTATAGCTTTGAAGAGAGGGTTGTATATGAGATACCTGTGTGATTCACCTTCGAAGGGGTTCTCTGATATCGTGTTTCTTCTTCCGTTTTATTTGCACGGGAATAAAGGATTCTTGTTGTCGTGCTTTTAAAGAGGCGAGAAAACAATTAGATATTTGAATATCTCAATTAGTTAATTTTTAGGCTTTCTTGAAAATTTTAATGGAGTATTTAAGGTACTTTGAATCTTGTTTAAATTTTGTGATTTCATTGAAAGTTTGATAATTCAGTGATTTCTAATTATGTGATTTGACACAAAACAAAGTTTGTTAATATGGTGAGTTCTGTAATCAAAGATCACTGTATTCTGTGATTTCCCAAAAATTAAAGATTTCCGAATTTGATGATTCTCTACAAACGAAACTTACCAAACTTACAGACTGTCACAACTCAAAATTGTCGTATTTTATAATTCTTCACTGCACAAAATTAATATTATATTCAGTGGTTTTTCGGAGTTCATGATTTTTAAATTTGATTTCTTCGCTATCCAAAATTTCAAAATTTCGCAATTTTCACAATTCAATATTTCCGTGTTTATTAATCTCCTGCAAATGAAGATTTGTATATTCGTTAAACTTTTTCAAGTATGATACTTTACCAAATTTCAAAAACTAAAATTTTACTATCTAACAGTAAAAAACACGAACGTTACAAAATTTGCGCTTTTAGAGTCGTGAATGCTAATTGTTTCCGGCCTTAATGTCTGCAAACGACTGGGGACTATTACCAGTGTAAAGTCTTTCAAATTTGACCTGTAAATATGTATTAGATATAAGAAACGTATAGGAAACTGTTTCTGTATTTAAGTATGACAGAGTTAAATGATTATGTTTGAAATAGAACACTTATTTTTATGACTGTGAATAACGTATTTACTTTTTACCTGGGAAATGCTAAGAGACAATGTTTATGTATAAATTACTAAAGAAGAGCGATAACTAAAATATTCGCGTGGATATGTGACAATTTTCGCGATTTTCAGAATGATTCATCGCGGATAAACTGTTCGCAAGATTATTGCAGAAATTCTTCGGAGGTTAATCTATCGATGCATCGAATTGATATGGTCCAACTTCCGTGGAAGGAAAATTCGCAATACGTGAAAGTAATATGAATGAAATCTGGGGAAAAAATTAAATTAGAAAATTTTTTAGATGAAACTATTATAAGTTCATTATTGATTTCATCTTTGAAATTTAAGCTTATATAAAAAATAAGTCCTCTAACTTCAGTGACATGATTTGTAGCAAATGTTTTGATTATTGAGAACAAAATTTAATAATATTGCGCTGTAAAATTCAAACTTTAAGTAAACAATCTTCATATCGTATACAAGAGTAATATGTATTATTAACAATAAAATTGTAGAAGCGTTGAATCCTGCAAAGTTGTGATACATAGTGTTATTAATTTGTCAGTATAAGTCACGGCTTGTAAAAAAGTACTTGTTAAGTCGCTGAATCCTGAAAAGTTGATAAATATTATGTTATTAATTTGCCAATATAAGTCATTGATTTGTACAGTATAACATAACCTTATTTAATTGTTCTTAAGCATTTTTAATTTAAATAATATCCTCCAAAATGGAACTGGCGAAGGATAATTCCCCAGAGCACCCCGCGTGACACTATTTCGCTATATCCTACATACGTCCCTGGTCTCTGAAGGTACCTATACTAGCCGAGCTACCCAGCACACCGTCAGTGCACGCTGGCTCACCGCGCCAGTAGGACTACTCTATTCTTTTCCTTAAGCTCCAATCTGACAGCTATAAAACCTCTCCTCTAATATTCGTCACCATTTTGCTCCACACTAATCGTCCTTCTCTACAAAACATTCTCTTATAATACAATCTCATCCATATACATCTTCAAATCGACAGTCACATAAGATCGATAGTCGCGCGTATCGTGAACTCGAACTTGAAATCGAAATCGATATCGTATAGGTTAACAGTAGTAGATCGAAGGGTTTTCACACGATCAGGATGCCGGCAGACGCTGAGCTCAGTAATCTGCTTAGCAGGAGGCAAAGGATCAACGAGGAGCTGGAGGAAGGAAAAGAAGTGAAAAAGCAATACAAATTCGTGAACGTTTACACGGAGTTCCACGAGCTGTCCCGTCGCGAGATCAAGCAGTATGAGCAGACCTTCAACAGGTGAGGACCTTCCCCATTTCTTTCTTCTCCTTTACCGCTTATGATTTTTACTGGGAATTCGTGAATAGAAAACGCCGGAAAAATTTTGTCGTACATTGTTAGTTTGAATGGAGGTTCTTGGAATGAACGCGTGGACTTAAATATTTCCCTTAGTAAAGGTCCTATTTCCATGGTATTTCTTTGTCCGTAGAAAAGTTTGAATAGCATTGTTCGATCTGTCGGTTAGTAATGTAAAGCCTGCTGCTATAGCTATTCATCTATATTAGGCATATTTTATTTTATAATTTAATATGTAATTATAATATATAATATAAAATTAAATATATAATTCTATCAGGAGTTTTATCGTGAAGTTATCGTACCATATAACTCATTTTATTTTATTATTAGGAAATGATACTCATTTTATCAATTTAAAATTAAATCAATATTCAGTACGAAGAAGAAGAATTTTGTAAAAAGTTTTAAAAACGTTCGTAATAATTTTCTTATTAAATTTTGTTAATTTACCAACTGAAAAACGAATTATTACATCGAATACAATACAGCTAATAAGAATGAAGAAATTGGTATAAAGAATTTCAAATTAATAGTATTCTCGTAAAGACCGGTGTAAAGATATATCGATTAGTGCATGTAAGAACATCGATTAAAGTTATTAGAATTGACAATTACGATAAATAGTTTATTTTCTTCCGCCATATTCGATTTCCTATTGTTTGAATCTTTTGAATCAATAATCGATACCTTTAATCGAATAAATTAGTATCGAAATAAAGCTTTATTATCAAGTGAGCAATTTGTCAGACGTATTTGTTCTTTACCAAAAATTCTTTCGTTGTTTTTCGCTGCGAACAAGGAATCGCGAGATAAAACGCAAGGAAATCGAGAGTGAATCGCGGCTCCTGTCGCGTTCGCTGCGGTTTTCCTACTTGTTTACGTTTACTTGCTCGAGTTTACGTTTCTCCCCACGAACAGATCATGTTCCACTGGTCAGATACTTTTTATACGTGTGAGAATACACGAAATAACACTGGGGATTGGTTGAAATGTAATACCTCTTATTTTATTACTTGTGCTGTTCCGGTCTTAGGTGTAACTAATTGTTAAAGTACTATCCTATTTATTAAATCCAACATATGATTTATGTTTAGCGTATTCTACAATATACCTATTTGTTTAAATTTTGAAGAAAATTTTTAAGTGAGTTAGATATTTTACTTCGACGAATACTTAAGTCTTGTAAGTAGAATTTTTGTATGTTTATAAAAGAGCAAGATTCTAGTAGACCACGGTTTATTAGTCTAACCTAAAATCTAGGAATTTAGTTGGTACCCGTATATCAGTATACTGGGAAGCAAGTGGAATAAAATTTAAGAAGCACAGATATATATAACTGTGAAATTACATAGTGTTGTAAATGAATCAAGAGTCTAGTAAGATTGAAGATTTTGAATATTTTGGATATTCTGATCGACTTGAAATATTTGAATTTTTTTGAAAATGGAGTAAGATCTAACGTAGGATAACGTTCACAAAATACAGATGTTCATGATTTTCACGACACGTGACACTATAAAAATTTTACGATTAAAAACTCAAAAAATCAATAATCACATATCTTACGAACATTGAAGTCTACGAAGTCGACACAAAGTGCAACGTGCTATTAAAAACACGATCGAAAGTCGAAAAAGCCATAAATATGTGACCTAATAATCATCATAGAAGTTTTGAAATCTAACGCTATTAGTGATTTCGAGAAATATCCCAAGACGACTGGAACATCCCCGGACGATTGCTTATCCAGAAATAAACTGGAACCTACGCGCAAGCGTGTCCAGAAAGTTTCTACGGTCACCTTGCCAGATTCTCGCAAACGTGGAAAGAGGAAGAAAATGGAAAAGTCACGCGAGCATCGTTACGAAACCGCAGATGGTAGAATTGATGACGTAGTTATTTTGTAGCATGCCAGAGGAAAGAGTGTTCACTGTGAACGCGTGTATAGCCCGTGTTGGAGGCCAGGACAGACGACCTCGAGGTCTGTCCTCCATCTCTCTTGTTCTTCTTGTAGGTATTTCGGAGTCAACCGGACAGCAGGTTTGACAAGGCAGAAGCAGGGTGGACGGCCGGCCACTTGTGCTGCATCTTCCAAACCTGTGTGAACGCTTATTTCGTTATCTAACTATACGGCAAATATATATAGAAATTTTAGCTGTATCTGCAATTCGATTAGTATTCCTGGTATTTCTTCGCGATCATTTGCATTAAATCAGGCAAGAACGAATTTCTTCTTATTTTTGTTATAAGAATGAACGTTAATACCATTAAACTGTTAATTGAAAGTATGAGATAATTTGGCAGTAGAATTATATTATATCTTAAAGAAGGTTTGGATTATGTTTGTGCATGTGGAACTTAGTTCCATTCTCTTCCGAGAAAGAATTTTAATAGGTAGGCGTGTATTTCTAACACTCATTAATTGCCATCACTTTTCAGTGCATAAATTATTTGAAACGAAACTGTGAGTGAAAAAATTGTACAAGTTCCATTTCAAGAATTTTTGAATTCTATTATAGAACTGATCATTTTCTGAATTAATTAATCTTTGAGATATCCTTTAGTTCAACTAGACAATTTTTCAATGCATAAATTGTTCTAAAAAAGAATACCGTAACATGTAACTGTTACTGTAGAATGTTCTTTCAAAACATGTTTCTTGGACCGTAGAACCGATAATTTTTCTAGATCTAAACAACCAAATTAATTAAATCAATACGAAAGTGCACTAAATCATCCAATAACGACCAGAAAGATCAAGGCACATTTTTCTTAAGAAAACCACGGATAAATTATTTATACGAGTGAACGAAAGGAGGTAGCTTGATAAATCTGGGAAAGTTTCACCACAAAACCAAGCACGTGGACAAAGTACATATCGTGCACGATGGATGATACCTTAGCTGGAAAGACACTTGGTACACTGTCCAACGAGTTCTTCTTGTTAGAGAAATCAGTTATCCACTTTTCTGTGGATAGTCATTCAGTGTCTCATTACAGTTCTAATGAAATTTCAAAATATTTTACATTGCACGTACAATATGTAGGCAAAAGTTTTCAATGGTAAGTGTTCAAACGTTTTTGTGAGCCAGTGCATTTGCTAAATGAATTGTGCAACAGATCTCCATGTTTAATTAACATGTATTATTACTTATTTTTCAATAATAGATGCTGACTTCCATCTATATATACGTACAGTATATGATTACGTTGTTTCTCTTGTGATAATTTTGAAAGATGTTCATGATTTTATAAAGGAAAAATAATTGGTGCGACTACGTGTCTCTCTTTCTCTTGATGGTATATGCGACACTCAACGTGTTAAAGTCACTTTATGATCATAATGTCACAGGTCGTTCAACTCCTTTTGATATTGCGTTGGATAATTTCATTATTTGTTGTTTAGTTACTCTTTTATATACATGTATTACTTATTGCTTAATTATAAAAAACTGATACGTCAATGTAAAGAAGTCATGTTGTAGCGATCTTTAATATAACTTTGAAGTAATTGATTTTTGAAACAATATGAAAATCACTGTTACTTTTAATTAAGAATCAAAATTGGTATCGATATTCGTTATAGATATTATTTCAAATATTTCATTGATCAAAAATTGCAAACATAAACGTTCGAATACTTTCTGGCTCATTGTCTATGTTACACGTGTAGTAAACAAGATATTACGTATCTGTTATACATTATACAGAAACTTTAATAGCCGCTCCTATTGTGTTTCGATTATCTTAGACATAAAATATTTGGACAGATAGTAAATATTTCAATATTTTTCCAGAAATAAGCGTGATGAGTAATGTTCCAAAAGAAAGGCAATCCAATCCGAAAATTTGCTAAAGATAATTCATTTACGGAAAAAGGGCATCGTCTACAGGGAAAGAGATACGTTTATCGCAAACTAATCTGGAATTTTTGGTATCGTTAAAATTTCAACGTTTCCCTCGATAACATTCGTTGATAAAAAAGCTTCAGTGTACCGAAAAAGAAGGGAAGAAATTTATCACAACACGTTTGTGAAAAGAAATCGATAAGAAATTTATTAATCAAGTCGAGGAAGTATTCAACAAAATGTGAAAGGAAACTCGACGAAATGAGAAAAATGTCAGAATATGTAAAAACATAATTAAAAATTCTTAAAGTTTTATAGAATTAATTTAAGAAACTAAGATAAGTATCGTCTAATATTTTTAATCTACGACATGCCTTAAATTTCATAAATAAATATTAGAAATCTTTCAGAACTTTAAATTACGTTTTTATACATATATTTTTAGAAACAATAAAATATTAATCCATTTTTGGAATAATGCAGACTGGAATTAGACTGCGGCTATTTATTAAAAGTCATATTTCTATGAATATAATAAAAAAAACTGGAATTCTGGTAAAAAATTACCATATCAGATATTATAACGACTGCTATATTTCGGATATTTTATATACTTCTCCATATTATGTGTATTATTTAAATATTCAGATATTCAAATATTCCATGAATGCATAAAAATCTTTAATCCAATATTAAACTGATTATCATGCGTTTCTTTGAAAATGTTGTTCTAATCCTATGTATTTTATGTTTGGAAGAATTCGAGTCGTCAAGGCGATGTAAGCACTGCTCACCTTACCATCCCACACATGGATGCAATTTAATCTCATAACCGTAAATATTCTTAAAAGAAGTAGCAATCGTAAACTGCTTAATAGCCACTCCAACTACTTAAGAAGGTAATATTATGGCAACTTTTTGTCTTAAAATTAGTTAGGTGATGACGTCAAATACGTGTATTAAAAGCATTGAAGAATGTTTTTCTTCTCCTTTTTTTTCTCTCAGTTTTAAATAGCGTTAGATTGTCGAAAGTAATTAAAAAATTACGTATACAAGTAAGTTTATGACTCATTAAAGTGTCAGTAGTAAACAGTGATAGTTATACATATAGACATTTGTTGGGTCTGATTCATTAAGAGAATGCAGATGATAATTTTATCTTACAGTTAAATTGTCAACGAAGAGTAGCTGTTATATGATACGGTAAATCTGCGTATGTTCATTATGCAGATATAAATGTGTATCATATACACTGATTCATAAAAGTATTTACGTAGTACATACCTCAGAGAAATTGTGGATATAGTAAACAATGGTTATAAAAAATATTGGCACGAATCTTTGTTGTCTAATCAAGCGTTTCTTTTATTAGGTTTTATACATGTATGTATTTCATTTTCATAATGTCAAATTTTTATAGTCATATTAGTATATATATTTTTATAGTCATATTAGAGAGTGATCAAAAATTCAATATATGTACTTAAATTAATTAGCTTAATTGGCTTAATTAATTAGCATGTAAATGCTATAATTAGGCTGTGAATTTGTACGTAAATTTATATTTTTCTAAACGCAAATAAGAAATGAAACCCAAGCAGAGATCTCGTTTATCCCAAAAATGTAACAACAAGTACCTTACTTTAGATATTTCATATGTTTTTGCGTATTATGTACATTTTGTACATTTTTGCACTTTTAAATCTCCCATGAATGCATAATCCGCAGTCTAACTATGATAAATATAACAGTGTGTTAACACTTTTTGTACCCACTGTATGCATTATACAAAAGCTTTTTAAACTTCATTAGTACTAAAGTGGAAAACGAATATTACAATTATGTCGGTAAAATTTTATCTACATTAGAAAATTGTTTGGTGAATGTTCCAAGTATTTTACGTGTATCAAGGGAGGACCGATTTTTAGTTTAGTTTATTTAATCATTTTGTTTATAATATTACAGCTGTCGTATTACGTGGAACGAACGACTTTGTTTTAGAGCTGACCGCAGGGTAAAGGGTTAGAAAAGAAACTTTTACGCGTAGAAAACCGAAAAAATCTGTTTAAACCGCAATCGAGCTGGATAAGAGGCAGCTCCGCGGTTTCTTTGTCGCGTAAAAGTAAAAGGTCAGTCGGTATCGGTGAATTTCACAACGCGATTTCTAGCTGTTTTAGATAGCGTTACACAAAACCATTCTATCCACTTGGGTATAATTTTACATCTGTCAGTCTAACTATTTCTAACGACGAAAATTTCACAAAAAGGTATCTTTTCCAAGATACGTATCGTCATAAATTTTAACGAGTCTGCTGGGCTAATCGTGTCTTCCAAGTAAGATCTGAGCGATTTTAAATGTACGTTAATGTGAATGAAAATTAGAGAGTTCGTAAATAAATATTAATAGCTAATAATAGTCATTAATAGTTGAAAGACTCTAGGACATCTTTTTGTTTCTCATTTTTATTGCTCCGATACTACGAGCATTCGTTCTTAGTTGCAATATTACATATAAGCGGAAAATGATTAAAAAATATGAATTTAGCGATGATTAAATAAAGTTATGAATTTCGCTATGAATGGTGATTAAAAATAGCATAGTAAATTCCATAATTCAGGTGAAGCACTCGTTGACAATAAGCAGCATTCGCTCTTGATTACAATATCGTAGATGGAAAATGATTGAAAAAGATTAACTTAATGGCGAATAATTGCATTGAACGTAGAGTAAATTCCATTTAGTGAATTTACAATTATACACTTTAATGAATTTTAATCATTTTAATTACTGAAGAACTAATCTTCTGGTCGTGAATATTTATAATATTGTGAAAGTTACCTTTCTAACCCAGAAAATGTATTATTTTTTATTTTATTTCAAGGCTCGTATTAATTTGAAAGTAGAGTGGGGTGAGACGACTATAGAAACCGGAAGTGGTGTGTAGATAAAAGCAACCTACATTGCTGCATCCAACAGCAAGTGACAAACTTCTACATTTACTATCAAATGTCAGCGAACCTGTATATCAAAGCACGGTACAAAAGAGAGATATATATTTATAAAGTTAGTCAACCGTATTAAGTACATATTTAGTCGGTTATCGGTACATTGGTTTTTCCAACACTCTGTCGTTGTCTTCTTATTATTTCCTGCTTGATACCTGGGAAAAAAATTTCTTTCACCATGTTGCTACATCCTATTTTCTCTGGCTAGTGGATTCATTTTCATAATAGGTACGTATAGAGACTCACGAAGATATCCGAACACTTTCATATACCTTTTATGAATATATTATATTAGTATTCGAATAGGTTTAGAAATTCTATAAATAGATCTACAGAGATTTTGTAACATATATTATACAATACTGTTATAATTGTTATGTACATTAGCTTATAGAAATTCTATAATAGATTGTTCAGGTATGTAACATTTTGAAATTTAATTAACACTGTTATGAGACTGTACTGTTAGGATGATACTGATAATGATTGGAGGAAATCTGGAAATATATGAAACTATATAATAAATTAAAAAATATCTAGTACAAGTACCTATACGCGTATTTCACAGAGATCAAAAAGTTATTTAAGCAGTCAGTTACCCATTATATATTAGCCATTTGTATCACTTACTATATATGCTTCATACAACTACTCTCCAATGCTATTAATTCCTTCTTGTAATGCTATCTTTTTTCCCCCTCGCGATCGTTCCAAGGGAAGTCCTAATGTATTCAGGCGTAAGATCGATATAGCAATTGCTACGTAATCAATCATTCCCACGTAGAAAATATAAATTATAGCAGCGTTCACTGGTCACACATTGCTCATGATATTATTGTATATTAGCGTCATGAAACAATGATACAACATATCAGAATAAATTATACTTCCGCCTTTAGATTATGATCATCGTGGCTGGTTGTGTGGTTGTATGGCAGCTGATTAATCTCGTGTCTCTAATACATCATTATTTATCATTTATAATATTTGGTTTGGTCTATTTTATAGCGGCTCGTTTCTGTCGAATCAACGACGTCCTTTCGTCTTAAGAAAATCATTAGCTGACAAATTAAAGAAATTTGTTAACGATAGAAAAAAAGAGATTCGGTTGAAAGCGGCTCAAAGGATGCAGATGGATTAAAATATCGCGTCCTCTAGCCAAAGAAAAGCCCCTATAATAATTTCGCATGCAGAAAGGCTAATAAATCGATGATCTAACGAGTGAGTGGCGTGCTAAAGTAGTTGAAACTGTACGTAATAAATTACAGATTGCCAAGCAAACACTCGGGAGCCGTGCAAGAGACGCTGAAGGTCTATTGGATGTTCGTTGCCACTAAATTACACGCGTCCGAGGTAGAAATTCTGGCTGCGTACGATATGACGATCGTGTGTACAGCTGTACTCGTGAACATCGGTCTAAAACATGATATAACGTATTCGTTACATTGTCACAACCTATGCGTACATACGGTACACGTGGGAATTATTTTTCATGGGGGACACGTTCGAATGTCTGGCCTTTTCCAAATTTCATATGCGACAGAGGGTTCGGCCGCGCGGTACCGGAAGTCATCAGACTGCGCGCTCGATGAATTCGTTCCCGTGACTAACCGTAGGTACACGTAACGCTTTGATTCACACGCGTCTATATACATAGACTATCTAATGTAAATATAAAACTTACAACGAGTGTAGTGATTCACTCGTCACGTTGCAAACGCTCGTTGTTAATTCCACCGATAAATTTCCAAATGAAACGTGTGATTGAATTGAACACGGTGTAACATTACACCGGCACAATTGAATAGCCGCTCTCGATTCTGAAACGCGAATGAAAGTTATCAACGAGACCTGATTTCTTTCTCTGCGTATGCAGAGGAATCTTGAGAAATTGTTTGTTTTGTTTCCAGGATGTATCAATAGGATTAGTAATTTATTGGTATTTCCATTTTGAAGCTTTAATGGTACAATTGATTAGCAATTGGCAGAACTTTAGCATTCGCTTTTAGAATGTTCTCTTATGAAACGTGGAGCTTTCTGAGAAAAGAGAAGAATCGTGTTTGTAAATTTTGTTTATGTGATAGTCTCTTTCCAAATCGATGAATCAGTGTTTCTTGTTAAAAAAGTAAAGTTAAGTAAAGTTAAGTAAAAGTAAAGTTAACAAATTAAAGAACATTCACAATGTTGAAAGAATTTATAGATTAGTTTTAACTCTTTAGGGACTGAATCTTTTTACTCTATGAGAAAAATTGTATTTTCATTAATCATTAATAGTAGTATATCAAAAAAAGAATATTTATATATATATATATATTATTTCAAACAATTTTTGTATTATCTACATATTTTCAGTGACACTAAAAGGTATATTGTGAAGATATAGACACATGATCATACTACTTTCAAGTTATATACTGACTTTATAAATGATTAAAACTAAATGCATGTTGAGTCTGCTGATATGTAAGTGTCTCAAAAGCCAAACTCAACAAAGGCTTAGTCAACTGCAGATTCTTTTCTCGACTTCTTTACCCCCATGATTGACGTTCAACTTTCCCCTAAAAACAAATTCTCGAGCTTATTTATTGTAAGAAACCGACAACAATCTTGAAAATTCAAAAACTAAATTCAAAAAAATAATTCTTACAAAATCACCAATTTCTGCCTACTTTTCAATTTACATCTTTACACGAAGCCAATCGCCATAACTTCTGAAACATAAACAACAATTGTAAGTTGAAAAAATAATCCTCACAAAATCATCGGTATTCTCCACTCTTGACTCCTATCAGAGGGACGAAGAATCCCAGGAACATGAGTCACACGAGTCCAATCAGTATGGTTTTTGAGCCTCTCACGTTACGATATTTGGCAACGAGAAAACTACTACTACTTTCGTACGTACGTACAGCACGTGAAGTATATTACGAAAGAAGTGATCGCAAAGGAAAACGATAGAACTTTCCATGGGACCTGATACATTGTTCGTTATGGATGAAATAAATGAAAGCTTAATTATACCGCGTATCCGCTTCACTTTCTCGCAGAATGCATAATCGATCGGTGGTTTTCAAGCCGCGGAAAAGTGGGATTCGGTGTTATCAGAAGAAATAGGTTCGCTCGGAATGCGGCTCCAAGTTTGGCGGACTTGTACAACGACGACGGGCAAACCGTTATTTCAAAACCATTCGCGAGAATCACGCGTTCTGAATACGTAAACGGTGTTAGAATTTATTCGACTGGTAGAACAGTGTCGTGACGATATTTCATATCGATCAGGTTCGATGCTTTTATGGATGGAACAATGTATAATGTAGGGTATTCCAGTCGAAGATGGAATTGTTCTTCAACCTAATTCTTTTAACTTCGCTGTGTGCTACATGTTAGCTTGCTGAGAAATCTGTATTCAGCTTGCATTCAAATTTGCAATCTTTAAGAGATTCTCCTGTGTCAATAATTAAAGCAAGCGATTTATATGAATTTTTTCGTAGACTGGCTACTAGTTAAACGGGACTAGACCTTTCTGGGATGTAAATATAGCCTTCAAGTACAAATGCAATCTTTTTTATTTGAATTCTTCTTATCGTTTGGTAACTTTTGAAACTGACCTGCGCAATAACTGGATAAACTGATTAATTAATCAATTTCGGACAAAGCTCGTTCACTTTGTTATAAATTTTATCAAGCATTGAACCATACATCTTTATCCGATTATTTATTATCCTCAATTTATTATTAAACTCAATTTATCTGGCGAGAAAAGTAAATGTTCCTTCCAAACGCTAGAACCTTCCAATTACTCATGTTTTCCTCTGAAGAATAGGTCCGATCACAGCGTAAAGGATCTAACTTTAAGAAAATCTTTAGACTTTTCTAATGATCGTGACAGATGCTATATTGCATGCCAACAATGGTTACATTGGCAAATTTAATTAACCATAAGACTTGTATGATATACGATAAACAGTAAGAAGAACTGAAATAAAAATATTACTTTTGTACTTCAATACTATCTATCTATATTCTGAAAATGTCCAGTCCCATGTAACCAGTGGTTAGTCTAAAAAAAATTCACAAAAATCACTTTCTTCCAATGTTGTTACACGAGAATCTTTCTTTAACTCGCTCCAGATTCGAATGAAAGAAAATTTATTCCATTTCCTTTTTTTAAAAACTTATTGGTAAAATAATTTGACCTATTTCTGACAAAATCGTTATGCCTTTGGATTAACAGATGTTTTAAAACTTCAATTGTCAGGACTTTTGTAGTATGTTTTCCTTCAAGTTTCAAGATGTAACGGTACGAAGCATGATTTTGGCTTTCTTATATTGAAAAAGGAATTGTGATAATTTAAAGATTTTGGAGTAGAGTATCCATATAGAGATTTTTACATTATTACATCCTTCGATACAGATTTACAAACACTACTTATTAGCGATTTATTTGATAACATACTTCATAAAGTAAATGATAAGGATTGACTAAGCTTGAGATAACATTCCTCCTTTTTCTTTCTGCTAGTAATTTTACATTCAAACTTAGACATTTTTCATTATTTACCATTATCTTTCGAATATTTTAATCTTTATTTCCCTATATTACATTCTGATATCTCAAGTTTATAAACAAATATCTATCAGTGGAACAAACGCTAAACAAACGTAACGTTTCCAAATTGTATAATTGTCAAGGTTCACACAGGCAATTTATTTATCTATTCTATAATGGTTGGAGGATTGAATTACAAGGAAAATTGGCGATGCACCATGCCTCTCTAGTCTTGTTTCGTATTATCTTCACGTGGCTTCGAAGCCTGCACCGAGTCCATTGAATAGTACTCATTATCGTACACTGTTCAGCCGGGTTTAAAGGTGTCCCGCGACTCAGCGGAAATCAAGTGCATCTGCAACACACGAGCGTGTACCCATCGTATTAAGGATCGTGCACAATAAAACCGTTTCGTCGACTTTTTTCATTCCTATTCAACAGTCACGCTCGATTGCACTTTTCTTTGTATCGTTCCTCTTTTGTTGCACTCCTGGCTGAATCATTTTCCTCGTGTTCCACGTTGACGCATGTTTTACATGCTTAACACCTTGTTTAACTAAATCTTTGTTGGCTAAGCCTGAACTGTTCGAGTCGTGAAATCATTGCAACGAAATGCAAATAAATAATACAAATAAGTGGATAGAATCTTTCATGTTGCTCCTTTCGACGTTTTAATTGCCTCTTTGAATGCTTTGATCGACGTGATCACGTTCTCCGGGATATAAATTCTTACGACGTTGTTAGTATTCGCTGAATGATGCGAGAGATTAAAAGTAATGGCACCATGAATGAAAATTGACCCCAGGGAAATTTAATTTTCAATGTTCAATTTCACTCGTTAAATTCTCCCGTATTCGACGTTTTTCTGTCGGTAAACGCACGTTTCGAAGGAAATCGTATAGTTATTGCTTTGTTACGACCAATTATAAAAGCAATTATTCAATCTTTAATATCACAATTTCTAGTTTAAAACATAAAATCTTCTTTTATATAAAATATAATTAGCTGCACAAAAATATAAAATATCGCCTGTAAACAAAGAAGAAAGTAAATTACAAACAATTCTAAAATTTAGATTTTAGACGTAATTTTGAAACTTTTAAATCTAATTGACAACTATCGCAAGTAAAGTATAACTTTGTTACGATACTTGGTAGGAACAGTGGGAATCAAACAGCTGGAAAAGAACGTTGTAACCTTAGCGCCACAGAACGGCGATGACGTCCTTCCGAATACAAAAGAAAGATCTACGCTGCATCGATCTTGGAAAGAATGGTAGTAGAAGGGTGAGAGGAATATATCAGGCGAAGTACCAGCAGTCACCTTGACCCAGTTCCCTCTGGATAGTCTTGGGAAACGACGAGGAACGAATCAAGCGCGACCAATAATACAAGAATTGATTTTGCGATAACAATACCCGGTTGCCCTGTATAGTCGTGTAATAGCTTAGATGGCCTGGTTTTAAACGATCCCGTTACAGTAATTTTCATCAATTTTTTCGTTTAAAATTATCTTTTGTAACCCTTTTGTAATATGCAGTAGAAAGTATTAAAATGTGAGTAATATGAAAATTGAAATTTTCTCGACATTTTTCTATCTTTCTTCTTTTCTTTTTCTTTCGTGGAGAAATGTGATGAAATTGAAATAAATGTCGTGTCAATGAAAGAGAGATAGAGAGAGAGAGAGAGAGATAAAATGGATCGAAAGGTCAAATGTGGAGTAGAAGTCAGAAGTTGGAGATTGTTTCATCTGAATTGTGGAATCCAGATTCTGAATTTAGTTGTTGGTTCGATATTTTGATTAATGTGGATCTTTTTGAAGTATACATTATTTTATATTCATTTATAGTTTATAATTTATTTATGATTGTATATTATATCGGTGATTACTCGAAAATCGTTCCTTAGGAAAAACTGTGTTAAGGTAATAAGATCTCACAGAGTTTGATAGAAGACTTAGAAGGAAATTATATTATAATGGATCTTGATATTGTAGTTACATAATAGTTCTTAAGAACTAGTGTCAATAAGAATTGTTACAGAAAAATCTTTTATCTATATAGTTAACAAATAATTATTTATTTTGCACGGATTATCATTTAAGGAATATTAAAGTAGGGAAATGAGAATAACTCCAAAAGTATCATTCGCTTTATTAAATATATCTGATTTGCTAAAAATGTTACTTCTCGAAATCGGAAATAGGTATCATTAAGAATAGAATTTACACATAACGATGATCGACCTTAGCGTTTATTATTGTTCAAGTAATTATGGATAATTCCGTAGACTATATCGCGAGCCAAATATCAAATGATTGAAAGGAAACATTTGTACCATAACGAATCTGAGACAATATACCAACACATAGATTAAACAAGCTTATCAATTGAATATTCAAATTGGCTGTGAAACCGCGAATGAATCACGCATATGGGGAGAGATAGCTGGAGTCCAGCAGATATACCATCTACGGTTCTCTCTCACTCATATTGATCAGAGCTGTTTGGCCGTGCTCATAAACGTGTAACCTCGACCTTCGAACGATTCTTGCTCTCCACTTCGACCAAAAGGAGCTTCTTCAACTTTATGCGATTCGATTACTGGTTTATGGATACAGGGTGTTCAACAAAGATTGTGCCAAATTCAAAGATAATACTTCTTAAAGTAAATACAACGGAACAAAGTGAAAATATACAAGGATAAATAAAAAATGGAATTAAAGATAGAAAATTCGAATTTTTCGATTACGAAAGAATTTATGATAGATATATACTTCTTAAAATGAATGGAAATATATAAAAATAAGATAAACACAAGAGCAAAAAAATATTACAGATAAAAATAAATAAGTACAAAGGAAGAAAGTATATAAAAATAGAATCGGAATGGAATTACAATAGATAAAAAAAATTTTCAACTAATAGAGATATATTGTTCGACAGAGGAAATACAAAAAGAAGAAATGAGGAAGACAGAAAACTTAAAATTCAGAGCAATCTTGTCTACATTACTCTCAATAACGAACTGTAGGTTATCGTTCAAGCAAGTGGAAATTGTTTTTCCTACATATCATCCGGACTGGAAATTAAATGTTAATCACACGCAATTACCAACCGTGTCTATTATCAAGTAAAGTGATTCGAGAAATACAAGAAAAATTTGAAGAGGAATAGGAAGCCGTGAATCATCGGGCGTGCGTATAACAGTGATTACGCAATATAATTCACGTTACACGTGACTATTGCATATTTTCTTTTTTTTTTCTTTTTTAAGAGCAGAGCAGTTGATCACGATAATTAGAGCTGGTTGAACCACATTTTCAGTTGTTTTTATCTCGCTGAGACTTCATACATCGCTCGGTCCAATTACTCTGGCGCGTTGATTAAATAAAAAAAAGAAGAAAAAAGACGCGAGATTATTTAATCACGTATCGTTATCTGATAAAACCGTTATCACGGCTGGTTGTAAACTAGAGAAGCACATATCCCGCTCGAGTAGGCCCGATTTTATGGCTGAAAGTTTAGAGCATAGGGAATTTAAAATATGGAGAAACTTTGTGTTTTATGCAAATTATATACTAGCTGAAAGGAAGTGGATATCGCAAAAAATTTGGTATAATATGTAAAAAGTTGTATGAAAAATTGGGCAGAATTAAAATCGTAGTATTTAATTTATAATAATAATATATATTTAAAATATATAATTATTGTAGTATTTATAATTGTAGATGGATAGAATATGAGAGGTGAAAAGTTGCATGAAAAATTTGCAGAGTTATAAAATATTTTAGTATAAAGTATAGGAAGCTGTACGAAAAATTGTGGAAAACTGTAAAGAATATTATGATAAATGGATATGATGTATGGAGAATATGATATGTACCTAGGTTAATGGAAAATACTTCACTTTTTAGAAGATCTATGAGAAATTTTAAATCATCCCCTATGAAGAGTAAATATTTGGCTGTTCTCGGGCTATCAATATGTATTGTCAATGCAGTATTGTCGATATTTATTGATAAATTGAATTTTCGTTTAGAGTTTCGTTGAGAATTGTTGAAATATAGACCGTTCGATTGCCGATTTATTTCAATTCTAACAAAACTCGTTGATAGAAAGGAAATTCAATGCTAATCATAAAAATTAAATCTTGAGAACATTAGAAGAATACCTGAATAAAAAATATGGAAATCTCTATGACCGAAAAATTAAGAAAAGGAATTATATTTCTAGATAACAATAGACGTCGAAGACCGATTCATAAAAATTTCGATTTAGATATCCATTACGAACGGAACATCCAATTTATATTTCTTTACGTTCATCGAATTTCTTTAAACATTTCGTCATATTTAAATGAAATATTTCTTCTCGGAACATTTTTTCTACCTGAATTACAATTCTCACATGAAAGAACGTGTTCTAAAAAGAGAACAACCATGAAACGCATTTCTAGTCGGTGGAGGTTTTCAGAGTCGGATCAGATCCGATCTTATCGACCGATGTGCTTGGTTGAATCGACAGGCAACAACAGCGTGGTGTACACGCGTGGTAACTCCCTTGGAAAGCTATTTACGAGTAGCTATCGGAATCGTTTACACGGAAAGTCGATTTCACGAGCTTCCGGCTCGTGGACAACCCGTAACGAACGCCTCAACCCGTTGACATTCTCTTGTTCTCCCGCTTTCGAAATCGGTACACACCACCGATTGTCGATCGTTCTCACGTCCTGCCTTCTTCGATATAATTGCGTTACAACGTTAATTAAAGTAACGAGTTACGAGATTCGAGTCAGGCAAACGCTTTCGTTTGCATTCATTCAACTCGAGATACTTGGGAAAAATGCGGTCAGACATTCGTTTGGGAAGCTTCACCGTAAAACCAACTTGCTAATAGGATGTTTTGTAGAATTCTTTAATTCGAATGTTTTTTTTACCAGCAATGTGTATGGAGTGTAACTAGTGGTAGGTAAAATAAATTGAAAATATAGAATACAACTTTTGTTGACCTTCGAAATAGTTGATCTTAAATAGGTGTACATTTAAACATGTCTTGATTTGAGAGTAGAACTAGAACCGATGGAAATAAGTAGATATGTGTAATCATAATTCTCTCATAATCCAAGTCAACGTTAATTGCGACAAAAGTATTTTTCCATATATTTGATAACTTTTTGGTTAAAATGTTTAAAATCTATCGTTTCAATGATAGTTAAATATGTTACTCCCTCTAGTTATGTTTGCATTTAATGCACCAGATATCAACGGATGAATCAGAACATTCAATGAAACAGATTTCATTCAGGAAGAAGGTCATAGGAAAAGAGATAAAGCGACGTATATCTAATTTTGAAAATAATTTCGAAACGGAATAAATAGAAGAAATTGAGAAACCTAAATAACTAGAAATTAGGAATTGAATTTAAAAATTGTTTTTCCATAAAAGATGGAGAATAGAAAGTAATATGTTTTCTGCAATGTTTGTACTAATAAGTCACGTATTAAATTATATACGTATATTAATTTATAACTAACATATTTTATTTACTTTCAGGTTCGACGCGGGTCACGATGGATTCTTGGATTTATCCGAGTTGAAACGCATGATGGAGGTTTTAGGAGCGCCGCAGACCCACCTGGGTTTGAAGGCAATGATACAGGAAGTGGACGAGGATGGCGATGGACGGATTTCCTTCCGCGAGGTTCGCCATTTCACCCGTTGATTGCCGTTCATTTTTGAAAATTTCGCTGCACACGCTCCTTCCTCTATAATAAAATATGTAACGCAGCAAATAAAAAGGCGGAAGTAACTCTATTTACGTAACAGGTTCATTTTACAAGGGAATCAGTGCATTCGCGAATACTTTCAAACGAATTATCTTCCTAAGTTTAGATTTCGCTATTGTTATTACAGACTGCGGACTTTTATGTATTTATAGGAAATTGAAATGTGCAAAAATGTAGAGAATGCAGGCGACACGCGAAATTATTCGAAGTAAATAACTTTATAAAATATTTAGAGGTAAAACAAATTTTTATGTATATATGTTTTCTTATGTTTTATCTTGATATGCAGAGGAAAATTTTAATTTAGATTTTGAGATTCTGTTTATAAAAATATAGATTTGCACAGACATTCACAGTTTAGTTATTATCTTTAATAGATATATCTTTAATAATATGAAATTCTTTGATCCGAATTTCACTTTGTAACGTTGAAATCGTTTTATTTCTTGGTGATGAAGATTGCGTTTAATGCGTGGCCGCACGTGTCATATACACTTCATAAAAATAGTCCCGCCCCATGGGGTGTTGGACGCGTTGCTCTTTCACCGTGGCCACAGTGTTTGTTCTCCATGTGTGGCCCTGGCACATTTGTGGGGCTCAAGCTGTTCTATTTCAGTGAAGTACACTGGTTTTAGACGGTTGTTTGAAGTACATACATGTTGTGATAAAACATTATGATAAAATTGTTAGTTTATTGTAGAGCTCAAGCTCAACTCCAATCTTCTGTTGCTTGGTCTATGTTCTCTAACCAACTATGTGTTATTACTGTATTTTAGAATTTTGAACTAGAATTGTTAAAGTAAGACGATTTTTGCAAATTGATCTTTTTATAGGAAGCACTTCTATGAATGTTTATTTATTCAAAATAGCATGAAGCATATTATAATGATTCTGATAAACCAATCTTTCTATAACAAAGACTTTTATGAATTTTTATTCATTCAAAGAGCTATGAGTCATATCAGAGAGGTTCTTCTAAATCGATCTTCTGATATACAACATTTATGAATTTCTATGCGTTCATAAGACTATGAGTCACGCAAAAAAAATTCTTCTGAATCCATCCTCTAATATTGTGTGGAAACTCTTTTACGAAACTTTCTAAATTGCTGAATACATGAGGAATATTTTACATTACAATATCAACGTTATTTTCTAACAGAAAATACTTTTTATCAATTTTTCGTAGTTTTTAAATGCATCATTTTAATATTTCAGACTATGATATTACACGAGACATTCTATCTACCTATTTCACCTTTTTGATTTCACAACGGTCGTTGAAAAAAAATATCGAAATGCGCGGTGAAGTATGATACATGTGAAAGATGTACAAAAATGTTAGGAATAAACGTTAGGACCATCTGGCACTCAAACTAGCGAAAAGTCTTAATAAACATAGAAGCATGGGTTCAAAAACTATATTAGTATGGAAGTAGTATGGAAGTTGGGAGATTCAGTTTATAAAAATATAGTGTATATCCAGAAGTCCGTTGTGGAAAAAAAGCTTCTCGAAAATGGGGAGAGGTTTTTAGTGGGTATGGCGCAACCCATCTTGCCGATTCCCACATAACCCAGTGGCACGGGCCATTGGGTATGCGTAATGCATTTTCCCCTCCTCGAGCAAAAAAGAAAAATGGTACCTGCACTGTGCAGCGGTCAATTAATTAACAAAAAGTCCTTTAAGGGCATGGATCTTGGTTATAGCGGAGGCATAAGACGGTGGTCAGTTAACAAGGCGGGAAGTAGCTCTCTGCTGCATCGTTTTGTACTTTTTGAATTTCGCTCCTCCCTTTTCTTCCTTGTAGATTACACAGATAAGAAGTTACGCATTTTGAATAGCATATGACTTTAGCTAGTGTAATTGGTAGACTGAAAAAAACGGCAGGGAAATAACTGAAGTAAAATAATTGGAAATTAAAAAATTTTACATCAGCCGTTTAAAAAAAATATTGAGATGTCCGGCGAAGTGTTATGGATATAGAGAATGCACAAAAATGTTAGGGATGAACGTTAGAACCATCTGGCACTCAAACATACGTAAAGTGTTAATGAACATAGAAACATGGGTTCAAAAGAATGCTTTCAAAATGGTTTCACTAGACTTTGGAGATCTAATCGAAACCCAAATTATCTACGCGTGTTGTAAAAAACTATTAGTTAAGGTGTTTTTGTCATTAAGACCTTAACTTTACAACATATGTTCAAGATAATATAAGAATTTATATAAAGTTAGATGGCCAAAAGAAATAACAACGTACTATTTTAATTAAATTTTCCAACCAGTCGTTTGACTCGCAACTCTGAAACTATTACGTTTTGAAGCCATGTTTATTAAGACTTTATTTAGTTTTTATAAATCCCACATACTGCCAAAGTTTGTCTCCAGCTTTTTTTTTTCTTTTTATACATTTGCATTACGTTATAAGAAATTTCTCAAGGAAAGTAATGGTTTGGCGTTGGTATTGCACTAGGAAGGATAAATCGTGAATGCTAAGCCATGCGTACACGTCGAAGGAAAGTTCTCCTGACCGGTGCTAATGCATACCTGGACGTTTCTACGTGACGTTTCGCAGTCCTCGAACAAAGCGTTCGATCTGCATACACGCGATCGGTTGTCGGATTCATAGATTACCGTGAATCACGCGCGTCACCGACGTCATTGAACTCGGACACATTGACCAATCTTCCACCTTCCTCTTTTACTCATCGCTTCCTCGATGTAGATCGCGAAACGATATACCGCGGCTGCCAAATGATAATACCTTCCGGCGTATAAATGATAATACATATGTATTGTTTAAATTTAAAAAATACATTAAATTTCTCTCATGCTTTAGAAATAATACTCTGATTAAGATAATTACAGAATCATCTTCCATGTCGCTTTCATTGATTCTACAATGCTTTGCTATCTAGAAATAATACACTGATCAAGATAATTAAAGGACCATCTTTTGTATAATCGAATGAAAGAAATTCTGAAAGTTATATACATCGTTTTTCATCCAATTTTTGGTAATTTGGACATTTGGTATTAACAATAGAATTACCTAGGAGATATTTAAAATCCATGAAAATAAAGAAATTTGTATAGGAACAGTGAGAGTAACTTTGAATACATGAAAAATCTATAAAAATATATAGATTGGTATAAAAACACTATTCAGTTCGGTAAGAGTTCAATTGAATGCTGCCGCAAAGTATCAAGTGCCTGAGCTACAATTTGTCACGTTCTATCAAATTCCGTTGAAAATAAGAAAATGATCGGCGATCGTGATAAAATAGTCCCGTGATACTCGGCAATTTGATTTTATCTGTAAACACATATGGCTTATAACTTGTTACAGTTTCTACTAATCTACCGCAAAGCACGTGCCGGTGAATTAGAACAGGACTCTGGGTTGGGCCAGCTTGCACGTCTTACAGAGGTCGACGTGGATGAAGTAGGAGTAACAGGGGCTAAACACTTCTTCGAGGCCAAGGTATAAATACTTTTTTTAATCATATACAGAGACTTACAAAAGTTCTCCAATACTTATAGACGATACAATGAAGACAATATTATTCTCTTTATTCTCCATGAAATTTAATCAGCGGTAGTTAACGAAATTAATTAACTCTCTTCATGTGATATCAATAATCCTTATTTTATCTTTCACAAAAATTTTCATTAATAAAAGTTGAGATAATAATACAGTAATAAAGTATCTGCCTCTCCATCATTTTTATTTAAATAGAATTTAATTAAGAAGAGTTAATGAAATATCTTACTCCCCGTAAAATCTTATAGTTCTCAATAAACTTAATGATCTTAATTCCTCTGCATACCTCGTTAATGGAAGGAGAACAATGATAGACGAATCACAGTGATGACAAATTCAGAATTCAGGAAAGTGTGTCCGTGTTAATTAACGTTACCCGGTGTATGAATTACCATGTTCCCAGATCGAGCAGTTACGGAAGGCGAGCAAATTCGAGGATGAGATCCGCATGGAGCAAGAGGAACGAAAGCGGGAAGAGGAGGAAAAAGCGGCGAGACGAGCGCAATTCAGGCAGAAGGCGGCTCTGTTTGGCAATTGAAAGGGAAATTCGTGAATCGAAAGTGTGCTCCTTCTGTACCTTAGCGGAATTACAAACGATTACTTAAATTCGATTCACTCTAGTTTCGTATAGAAATTCGCCGACCGATATAATTGCGTATATCGACTATGGTTTTGTAATTGTGTGGTGTTGAAATCGGCGAAAAAGTTTTTTACTCTTATTTCAAGACTCTGAATAAAAAAATATGATAAGTCGTATTATATGATTTTTACACGGAAGCCATTTTAAAACTTGTTATATCGACAGTTAATACTTTTTCATTTTATTTTGAGATTAAGTGTGTATTTTTGACATCCTCTTGAGTATTTAAGAAATATTAAAAACATTAATCATGCAGACTAGTAATAATGAAAGCTAATTAAATTAACATTATTTCTTTCTTACAGAATATTGTCGATTAATCACTTATTTTCAAAAGACTTATAACTATTAAGTTATTCTTCTTCTCTCAACTGTCTAATGTTAAAATACCTCGTTTTAGTTATCGAGTGGTATAAAAGTCAGAAAATGAATAAAAATAGACTTATCATATTTTTGTAGTCTCTGTCTGTTTTAAGTTTGCGGAGGATTTTTAATCAACTGATATAGCGACGCTATTTTTAAGACAATTTTAACGTTTGCACATCGCCAATACCAATAATCACACTTATATTTCACTAAAAAAAATTTCGAAACAATCTTTATAAGAGTAAATATCGTAGAGATTAATATGAAATTTGGAAATGAAATTCATTTAGCGATGTTGTAGCATCAAATTTTAGAAAATGAAATATTAAATGTGAATCGTCCTCGAATGGTTTGGCACTGTGTTAAAGCTTCGAATTCTGGAGATGACCTTTTTAATTATTTTACTATATACGAGAAGTATTAACTGTAAAAATTAAAAGCACTTGTTATAGGTATGATTTACATTTTATACTCAAAATACCACGCACTTGAAATCGTTAAATAAATTAGGAAGATCAAAGGAAATGCTTTTATTGGAAAGTTTGTTAGGTTTGATCAGTTTAGACTATTCTCGATAAAGCGAGCTATAAATAATTTTTAACGAATGCACGACTGATATTGGTATAAGTATAACGAAATATTATATGTATATGTATGTACATTAATTTATATGATAACCTGATCTTATGTGAAGTTGAGACACTCTTCGAGAAAGAAACATTTCGCAACATGCGTTTGATCGAGAAATCTCTTTTGATTCTTTCGAAATCTACGAAATCTAATTTTATGGAAAATTTTATGAAATATATTTTATGAATTAATTAATTAATTTTATGAATTTTGGTCGTGAGATGTCAAACTATCCATATATTTCTACGAATATTTAGCTTAGTCGAAATATCAAAGAGAGGACATTTTTTTATCGATCTAAGTGGTCTTAATAATTATGCAATAGTATATACTTTTATAATATTTTGTTTCAAATTGATCAAAAATATAAGGCGATTCCAAATTATTTTTATACGATTTTTATAAATGTGTTTCAGAAACAAATTATTGAGATCATGTATAATTGTTGCGAATTGTACATACGAAGTATATAGTTTAAATAAGTTTGTAAAATTATAAATTGTAAATAAACTTTTTGTTCTAATAAACTTTTTTTATATACTTTGATTAATCGCTACGCAATAATAATTGTTATAGTGTTTTATCGATATTGTGATTTGTGCAAATTGCATTAATCTTGCGGTATGTTAGCATATTGCAAATTGATGTAAAATAAAAATACTAATTTACAGGAAATCGATATTAAAAATTTTTATTGCAATAACACGAATTTCTCTTTGTCGTTTAAATATTAACAAATCATTCTTTTGATTCAGATAATTTTAAAACTGGCGCCATTGCTACCCATATTTTCTTTTTCTAGTGCTACCAACTTCAGAATCAAACCTATTATTTGTGTACAAAAGTAATAAACATTGCTGAATAAAAAGCACGTAGTAAATTTCATTTTTGAAAATTAATTACAAATGTATATTTTAATATATTAAAACAAAATATATATTACATCGTCTATCACATTGAAATAACATTAATATCTTCTATATTCAATATTTAATATTCAATAATTACTAATATTCTTTATATACATTATAATATAATAAATTTAAAACATTAAAAGACTAATAAAATAATCTTACTCTAATTTTAACACAGTTACATTGTTCATTTCTTAGTAGTAATTATCTTGCAACATTAACTTGCTAATGTTTTATATACATAATTAATTGTTTATACATGTTATCTATGTCTGATATCTTATCAACGTTTGGCTGTCTTTATATAACATATGATAATAGATTTAAAACAGAATTTGTGGATAAGTTTGTAATAATGGCAACAAGTCAGGTATGTTACAGTTCAAAATTAAAAATATTAAATCAATGTTTGCAAAAAAATTTCCTTGGAAAATTAATAAAATATTTAATATTTTGTAGGCCAAAAAAATTGTCAATTTGTACAAAACATTAGTACGAAATCCTTCTTTAACGGATGCAAAGATTTTTGAGCTAAGTGAAAATGAAATATCGATTTTAAGCTCATGGTCCCAAAGAAATTTAGAGAGAAAGACAAATCAAAAATTTGGCCAAACTCACATTTTAAATTCAAAGTTACAAATACAATCTCAAAGCTTCCCCTTTGATACTACAACAGAGTATGATACATATTTGTTATAAAAATATAATTAGTTATATCTTTAAGATATACATCTAAAAGAAAGCTTTCTTTTCATTGTAGACTTTTATCTGATTTCACTGAGGATAAACAATATAAAGCGATATTAAGGCAGGCTACAATTGAGAATACTACAAAACAGTTTATTGAAATCTGGGATAAACAGAGGCTTGTGAAAAATTATGATTTAAATGCTTTGGATGTGCATGGAGATGTATACACAGATTGTAGTTATTAATCAAAAATTATATACATTCACTACACAATATGTATGTAATATAACATCTAACAAGAATTAAAAGTTTTTGTTCTTCCCGTTTCTAGCTGAATTTTCTTCTTTTCAATGGTCTCCAGACAAAAAGAAAGTATTATATATTGCTGAAAAAAAGCAACCAGAATCTGAACCCTTTTATAAGCAGAAACGTATGGATAAAAATAAAAAAGATGAGCATGAAGTAACAGTGGTAAATTGCTTCATTTTTTAATTATACATATAAAGTAAAAGTAAACTTTGATTAATAAAACATTTGATATAGGGTAATGAATATATTTACAAGCCTCATTGGGGAGAACAATTGGTAGGTAAACACCATCCAGTTGTTGCTGTCCTTGATACGACAACAGACACAATTTCAGCTCTCTCAGGTATACCAAATGATCTCTCACCTGCTCAAGTACTATGGACTGCAGATAGTCAAGGTGTTGTTGGTGTAGCATGGAAACATGAGCCAAGACATTTAGGTCTTATTGCTTGTACTAATAGACTCTCTTGGATATTTTTATTAAAAGATGGAGAGTACAGTAAGAAATATCCCATGTCACTCCATTGGCTTATAAATTAAGGTCATATAACTATGTATATACATTGTATATATATTTTTTAGAAAAGCTCTCAAGCGATGGATGTGCTGTCCATAGCCCAAGATTTAGTCCTGATAAAAAATATCTTATCTGGTTAGAAAGAGAAGCAGGTGGTCCACATCATAATGCTCACAGACTTATGCATCTTGAATTTGCTTCTGAAAATTCAAAGGTATTTGTATATTGGAATATGCTTAGTTTACTGTTCATTTTATTTAAATTTATATCAATGTATTTTCTTTAGGCTGATATACTTGTAGACATTGTAAATTCGAGCATACCTATTCAAAATGCTGAAAAGTTTTATGGCTTGTATGGTCGTTTACCACGCCAATGCTGGAGCACTGATTCACAGTATATATTCTTGAGTACAGCACAACAGAATAATACACGTTCTTACATCATTAATAGAAGTAAAAATTCAAACTATGTCTCACGTTTTACTAATTCTTTCCTTTGTTTAAATCATTAATAACAAAAATATTATTTACAGAAACAAAAGCTATAACTGAGATCCAAAATGATAAAAGCAGCCTTGCTATTTTGGACGTAAAAGATGATATTATTGCATTTTCGGAAACATCTCTTTTAGAGCCATCTATGCTTACAGTAGGAAGATTTGACTCAAAAACAATTAGTAATGGTCGCATTAAAAGAAATAAAATTTCTATTCCCGACAAAATTCCTGGCACTGAAAATTTAATGTATGAGCCTTCTGAATATGATTACAATAACGATGAAGAAATAAGTAAGTAATTTGTCATTTCAAGGATTGAAAGATATAGACTAAATGTTTTTTAACGATTTTACAGAACACTTCAACTTCATTTATTTTGGACCAAAAAGAGGAAATGACAAATCTGTACCTTTAATAATCATACCACATGGTGGACCTCATTCTAACTATGCAAATTCTTTTATACTTGATTATTTCTTGCTTGTTTTATCAGGTAAACTTTTGGTTTGCAGTAATTTATATTCAACAATCTGTCTTAATTATTCATAAAGATTTTAAACTTTCCCTAAAAAATTATTTTTATTTAAGGTTTCGCTGTGGTACAAGTTAACTATCGTGGTTCTACCGGAATGGGATCAAAGAATGTTGAATATCTTCAAGGAAAAGTTGGAGATGTCGATGTAAAGGACTGTGTGACTGCTACAGAAGAAGCTTTACGAAAATACTCATGGTTAAATCCAAACAAATTAGGAATTATTGGTGGTTCACATGGAGGATTTTTAGTTACTCATTTAAGTGGTCAATATCCAGTAAGTTCATAAACTATTCATAAACTTAAAAAAATTATAAAATTCAGTAATATGCAACAATTTATTCTTGTAGGACTTATATAAAGCTGTTGTTGCAAGAAATCCTGTAATCGACATTGCTGCTATGTTCACTATATCAGATATTCCAGACTGGTAAAATATTAATGTATTATTGAAGATTTTTCGTAGGTTCATAGTCATTTTTCATGAATTACAATTATATTGCAGTCGCAATGCGCTGAGTAAAGAAGAAAGAATTATGTAAGATCAGTTGTAGAATAATGTACAATGAAAATAACAAAATAACATAATAATACAAAGATTAGATATGATATAGAATTCTTATTTCAATTATTGTTTTCATGATACATCTAATTTTAGGTGTACTGCCGAAATCGATTATGCCTTTGATGAAAGTGCACCAATGTCGGAATCGGATCGAATTGAGATGTTTGTGAAGATGTTTAAGTGTTCCCCGATTATTCACGTTAATAATGTGAAAGCTCCAACCTTGTTATGTATAGGTTCGAGCGATTTACGAGTACCCCCGTCTCAAGGAAAACTGTGGTTTCAACGTCTTAAAGCGAATGATGTTAGAACAAAGTAAGAGTTTTATAAGTACAAATTAAAAATTATGGTCACCATAAAATCTTTATTAAATTTTTATTACAGGATGCTAGTTTATAACGATAATCATCCTTTAGCATCAGGAGCTGCAGAAATTGATAACGCTATCAATGCTTGTTTATGGTTACAGGAATATGTTGGGGTATAAATGGAAATAACATAATGAATAATTTTGTAACTGAATACGTGTTAATTAACCAATGAACACTTTAATAATAATTGAAAGACAATCTTGTATAAATATTATATTTATTAAATACTGTATTTTTCCAACATTAAAAGCGACTTATAAACTATGAACAGGTTTTTGTTCTAAAATAGTACTTTTCGTTGCTGAATAATTGACCATACATAGTGGCTATTTATATTTTATACATTACGGATCTTGTACTTATATCTCAATATAGTTTTGTAGAACAAGTTATATAAAATACAAAAATATTCAGTATTATAAATGCTAGTGTATACAACATTGACAAAATAGTTGGTATAAAATACTAAAAAGAAATTCGGTATTCTTATCGATCACTTGTATGTGATTATATCTGTTTCATTCAAAAAGGCACTCATTCATACCATATATCTGAAGACTGCATTGTGTACAATAATATCTAATTAAAACATTAGATAACAAGTCAGTACAAATTAATTACATATAATAACTTGCATTTACAATTATGATCTAGCAGGATTACTTTGTTCTGGAAACAGGGAATCATAACTAGGTGGTAAATCTTTATCAGCAACCGATGAAGGAACTGCGACTTCTAACATCGGTGCTGAGGGAACTGATGGATTTACAGATCCCTCTGTATCACGTGATAATGGTTCTGGTCTCGAACACACGTTTGAATCAGCGCAATCAATAGACCAACATAATTTTTGTGACCTTTTACATATCCATAAACACACAATGAATATGATAAAGCATAAAATCAGGGAACTCACTGCACCTATTGTTACATTTGTACCAGTACCAGAGCTAGTAATTTCATTATTACAATTATCCTCATCAGAACAAATACCTGGTATACAATTGTAAACGCCATCGCAAAAGTATTCATTTAGCAGACAGGTATCATGACCAATTAGTTTGTATCTCTTGTAGCCCACATTACTGCAATCTATGATATTAAATGTTACATGAAAAGTATAATTTATAATTATAAAATTTTAAAATCAACCTAACTTACTTCCGAATGTTGTATAAGCAATGCGAATAGCAAGAAACTCTCCTTCTTCTAACTTCTCTTTTGATATAAATATTTCAGTTTCTAATTCTGCATTAGATTTATGATTGCTTGGATCATATTCAGCATAAATCTCTGATAATGATTGTGATTCAGTACGATCTTCTGACTCATGAATTGCATACTTCATATTACTGCGATCAACTAAACCACAAAACTTCTCGGTCTTATGAAAATCTTTTCTTTTAAACTAAAACAGATTAAAAAATTATTTATGATTTTATCTAAAGCAATAACAAATTATTACTTACTTGTACATAATCCAGACACTGTGTTCCGTTTTTTCTGAAAGACATTTTTTGAATGACTCCAAATAATCCATAACCTTTGGCCGTAATAAATTTAAATTTACAATGAACATTAGCACGAACATTCCATCGGTCCAGCATGTACTTCGGCCGTACAATCGCCGCACCGACTTTAATGTCTATAGTTGACACTTTACCAAGTATATGACACAACTTCTCCGACTCCAATCCATCTAGAAGAAGAAATCACACGTTAAATATCCTTACCAATAATATCAAAAAGTTAAAAAAGGATGATATTATTGTTTCAAAAAGACTTACATTCTTCGTAATAATTATTATAAAACGTACACAAACTATAATCCATACAATTGTTTGCGAAATATAATAAGCATAGAAAACTTAAGACACTCCGACGAGCCATTTTTTACAGGTACTGTCAAAAAGCCATAAAGAATATGGGTAACGTCACTATTACCAGTCGGTGATGTGTATATCTAAATCCTTAAAGGAATATCTATATGAAATAAGGAATTCCAAGAATTATCGTTAAATGTTTTCCACAAAATCGTTTGGATTTACTGTCCTCACGGATACGTCATTCCCATATCAAAACAAAACGAATGTGTTCCTGTGCATTCGAGAGAAATCATGAGATCCGAGTTCGAGATCGCGATCGAGATTGACAATCTCGATCTGATACATTTCAAATGAAAATATATGCATCGTTGGGCAAATATCATTTTTGTGTTTGCAACTGAGAGGAATAAATTTTTGAGGATTCTTCACGGTAGATAACGATTATTGTAAAATAAGAATAAAATGAAAATAATTAAACTTGATTATGGAGACGTGGAAATTGGTAAAACGGCAATAAAGACGATAGAGATATGGAATGAATCTTACGTAAGTATGTTTGGTATCTAATTATTAAGCAGACTTTTAGGCAATTATGTGAAATTTGAAGCTGCATAAATGCACAGAATACGTTTAGTATGCAAAAATATGTAAAGTATTCAAAGTAAAATACCTGTTATAATATTTAATAAATAAAACATCCTTACTTTTATTCCATTTTTTTAGTTTATAAAATAATGAATAAAATAAAAATTTGAATTTGCATAAATATTTGTAGTTTAATAATTAATAGATTGCGAATTTTCATACATGTATGCGAAATTTAAAGTTGCATAAATGCACAAAATACATTTAATGTGCAAAAAATGTATAAAATATTCAAAGTTATAGTTAGTGTTGTTATTATAGTGTTATAGTTATTATAATCTGTGATAATGCTATAATCTGTAATTATAAATGATAATTATAAGGTAGTCTATCTATCTCTTATAAATTTCGATGATCTTTGGATGGCTTGTCAAGGTCAATATCTCAAATAACTTTATCTATGCATATGTATAACTGTCGTTTGACTGTATTTTCTGACTTATGCAGACGAAAATGTTTCTAATATTATACATAATATTTTTAAGGTTTAGAATAAATTTGAGATCTATAATTTAATCCAAACTTAACCTATACTTATATGTACATATATTATGTTATTCGAAAAATTCGTAACAAAGGTTAAGATTTAATTAAAATTACTTACTACTATACTAATACTTATGATTTTACGAGACTTTTCTTAATTTTTTCGTCTTTGTCGGACAATTCCTTCAAATAATCTCTACAAGCATTTAAAGTATTTAATTTCGTGCCTGAACTTTCCGAATAAGTTTTGTAAAGATCCAAATAAATAATAACGAAACACGAATATTCGATGCGTGGGATAAATACAAGTGAATACAACTAAAATTTAAAACTTCTTGGATATATGAGGTTCAACATTATCTCACTGAAAAAAGAAACCTGTTTTATTAACGAATTTAAATGTTTCTCCTTAGTCCTCTTTAGTATCCAATTAAGAATCATATTTGCTCCAACATTTCATTATTTTATAGAAATTTATAATAAAAATGCAAGACATTTTTTGAACAACCCAATAATAAAAATTATTCAATACATTCACCTTGACAGCATATATTTCAAGGTCATTGAAATCGATGAAGTGGATTGCTTTGTAAATAATTATTATAAGTTATTCATTTTATTCTTCTTTATATCTTTATGAAATTTTCTACATACTGACTATTTTTACTTAATTTATTCATTACAGAAGGAACAAGTATATCAAGTCCAAAGAGATCCGATTACGAATCCTTTAGATCATGTATTTCATTTACGTTCTTATACTTGGACTCTAGCCTCCGATGAAAAATATATATGCGAGATACGTTATCAGCCACTTGTTGCATTTTCTAAAAATGTTGATTATTTCGTAATTATAGATACTAGTATGGAATGTACGAAAATTATTACTTATGGATGTAGTATCGGTATTTACCTTAAAATATGCATTTTGTAATGTATTATGAAATTTTATCTTATCTTACGGTTCTTTGTCTGTTTTTATATACATATTTCATTTCTATATTATAACTTCCGTTTATATATTTGAGCAGGCCCTGAAGTAACTTGTTCAACAACGAAGATCTTTATGAATTGCACAATACAGAAACCAGAAGTTAAAAGGCGAATTAGATTAACAAATAATTCTAAAGTTGCTGCGACCTTTATGTTCAATATAGATGAAAAATGTAAGCCTTTCCAGATAGACGCAAAATACGGCATTATTAATCCTTGTTCTCGTAAATATATTACAATTACGTTTACATCGACAAGGGAGGGAAGATACACTTATTACTTGGTTGCTCTAATTTTATATCAAGTAAATTTAAATGAAACCATTGATAATATGTAATTTTTATGAAGAATTATTTTTTAGAATTATTTCTGAGAATTACTTTTTATTGAAAAATTTATTTAAAATATAGGAACCAATTATTATAGAATTATATGGCTCGTGTAGTGCATTATCTTTTAAGACAGATTCTGATGTTATTACCTATCCTTTGAAAAGTAAAGGTGGTTTCAAGGGATATATGGGAGATGGTACTGATACATTAGGAGATATTCCTCCAATATCTTTATCAAAGCATTATTTCAATCTTGGACAAACTGATGTGGATGTAGAAAATCTTATTCAGACAATACCTCATTCAATATGTCTCACAAATCATAATCATTCCAATTTATTAATTACCTGGGAGAAAGGTAATTTATATATAGTTCATTGTGTTAAATATCTTTTTAATTCATTTGTTGTATTGTAGATACAGATGAAATTTTTAATATAACACCTTCTGAGATGTTAGTTTGTGCACATCAGTCTGCTTTATTTGAACTTACATTTAATCCTAATACAAAAAGTAATCTTTATGGAAGAAAGATCATTTGTTCTGTTCTTTTGGAACATAAAAAGCACTCTACTTTCCCATTTGTTACATCTGTGACAGTGATAGGTATAATACTATGTTGTGCAAAAGTTATGATAGAGCCAGTCATGATAAATATTTTGGATGAATTTACATGAAGATGGACAATGAAATATTTAAAAATTAAAATATATCTTAGGTCACTCCTTTCCTGTCATATCGAATGGATGGATTCCACAGTATGAAATACCTCAAACTGTAATAATGCCACCATGTATGCCATCATATCCAGTTTATACCACTTTCCTGATTAAAAGATTTGGACATTTACCTCTCATGTTTCAATTTGTTTCACCATCAGCAAGTCATTTTCTTGTAAAACCAATGCTTGGTGTAATTTATCAGTATGATATACAATCTGTAAATCCATTTGTGAATTCAACTTTGCTGATAACTTTGCTAATAGCTGAATTATTTAATTGCAGGGATTATGAAATAATTGTAGTTGAAATGACACCTAAACCCCAAGATGAACAGATTTATATAGAAAGATGGACAGTATACTTTAATGGGAATATGAAAAATGAATATTACATAGATTTTAAAGGATATGCAGAGAATGCAAATGTTGTTTTTGACAATAATAATGTTTTAAGTTTTCCACCAGTTATGCTAGGTTGTCAACAGTTTCTACAACTTGCAATGCGAAATGTAACGCGTCATACAATAAAGTAAGCTAATTTCTCTCCTAAACAAAATCTATAAAATATACTTTAACATTTAGTTATTTATCTATAGGTATCAATTTTACCAGTTGCCACCTGAACTTAATATACAGTACATAAGCGGAGAAATCGATGCAAATGATACTTTATATCAAGAATGTTCCTTTTCTCCAGATGAACCAAATATAGACTATGATTTTGAGGTACAATGTATTTTAAATATTGTAAAAAAGGGAGTACCTATTGGGTCAAAATATAGTGTAATTCTATGTGTTCGTGGAAGTAGCAAAATTGGGTCATTAAAGGTAAAATTTATGCAACATGACTTTATTACTTAATATGAAGTAAAAATTAAAGATTTCTCTTTTATTCATTTCTTTAGGCAACTCCGAACGAATTATATTTCAAAGAATTAGAATATAACAATACCAAGACATTACATTTTGATCTTATTAATTCTAGTTTAGTAGATATTTATTATAAATTAATTTGTACACATCGTAATTGGCCACTTGGAAATATTGAGGAAGATGTTAAATTACATCCAGCATCAGAAACGATTTTCTCAGGATCACATAAAAGGATTACAGTTTCTATCACTCCACATACAGCAGTATATTATGAATTTGCAATTCGATATTTGATAAGAGTTAATTTTCGATCAGATGCATTAATAGCTAGACAAAAACCAGTGTGGATTTGCAATGTATACTGCATGTGTATTTTGCCTACGTTAAAAGTAAAATTATAATTCATTTGACCATTAGAATTCGGATTTATAAAATAATGTTTATATATGCAATATCTGCATTAGGTGCAGAATATATGTGCTTTTGGATATAATCAGCATTGTACAATTCATATAAGCAAACAATTTTTATGGAAGAGACTGCATGTAAATAGGTATATTTCTTTTCTATTTGTGTTATATAATCGATATTATGTATTACATGATTATTAGTTCTTTTTTAGATTAAACAAAATCTTGGAAAACATATTACCAAAAGAAAGAAAATCCATAAATATTGATCTTTTTCCAATGTTCCAATGCAATAAAGGAGTAATATTGATAGAATGGATTATGATAAATCCTTCATCATTTCCTATTACACTGGCTTTAAAAAGAATCAAAAACTGTTCTTGTAAACCTGTTATAAAGAAATTTGGTTATTTGCTTCAGCATACGGAAACTGACTGTATACATACAAATCTTTGTACAGTAAACATGAGATCTAAAACACTACGTGTACGACTTTTTTTATGTCAACTAGCTATTTATACAAGGTGCATTACTAAATTGAATGTATATAAAAGAGTAATATTAATTGATATTTTACAGCCAAAAGAAGAAACTGTGATTGGTATGAAGATACATTATACGTTAATCGGGAAAACGGCAATATGTTGGGAATTAGATATTGGACATGATCGTTATGTTATGTTAAACGTAGTCATTAATTGTTTAGCCGAGTCTCAGTCACAAGATAATTTCTTAAGCACTGCATCCGTAAATTTCGGACGAACTTATTTTGGAAACAAAGGGATAATGTATAGGGTATAATGTCATTTATAATATATATTACAATAGTGTTCATAAGATATAGTACTTTGTATCAACATAAAAATCATTAGTATAATGAAATTCTAGGTAAATTGGATATACAATATTACAAATAATGATTTACCGTATTCGATAGATATTAATAACATCTGCAAAGTGAATAAAGATTATCATTATGAAGTATTTTCATGTTTAACACAATGTGGTGTTATAAAGACTGGAACAGCTATACCTCTTCTTTTGAAGTTCCAACCAAGAATGTTTGGTAGATATAAGGTATTATAAATTTAATAATTAGAAAATTAAGAAATTAATATTATACCTTTTAGGTAATAGTTCCAATAACTATGGGTGATAAAACAGAAGAATTGACAATGGAAGGAGAGTCAACTTTTGATTTTAGATTAGCCAGTTATGCGAGAACTATACCATCTTATTGTGCTTGTAAAACTTCACTATTTCCTGCATATTTCAGTATTGACTGCATCGATGTGTGGTTTCTACCTATGCATAATGTTATTGTCAGAATGCTTTTAGTTTATAACAATTTAGATTTCGATGCACTCGCTTACGAGTGGATATGGTACTCTTAAAAAATTTTAATGTTTTAAAATCTTCTATCATATTCCTTTAAAATGTTAAATGTCTCTAGTCAAGACATACCAGAGATACTGTACATCGACATATTTCCTCGGAAGGGTATACTGCATCCAAAGGCAGTGCAGAGTTTTAGAATAAAAATCTACACTAAAGGATATCCTTGTCGAATCGATGTTCATATACCTTGTATATTTTTTAACGCTAGTAAAAGGCGAATATATCAAAGAAGCATTATCAAACATGCTATTCTAAGTCAAGAATTAGCAGGACAATTTACCATTACAGAAAAAGGCACTTATGTCCCAGTAAGTAAATAAGTAATATTTTGCAATAAACCAATTATGTTATAAGTTGATTTTACATAGAAACCGTGGATAAAAATACTCAATAAACCTGATGTATACTACAAAACATTGAGTTTACGTTGTAGTGTATGTACTGTAGAAGATGAATCTACAAAAGTCAGTTTATTAAACGAATTAAAAGCTTCTCCAGCAAATGTAATTTATTTTGATGATAGTAAAAAATGCAATGTTATAGACGAGAAAGAGCTTTGTATAGTGAAATTTATTTTAGAAGGCTTACTATGGTAAATGTTGCTTTTCTGCATTTCATTTTTATAAATAATTAATAATGTAATTATTATCGAAATTGGTAAACTATTAGAGTTAATTTTTAGGGATATTGTCAATAGTAAAAGATTTAAAAAAACAGTTGACAGTCTAATTCCTGACAGAAATTTGTATTATACCCAATTTATGATGGATATTTCGGAGCGAAAGAGATTAATACGGAGGTCATATATATCACCGCCATTAACGTTTATTGATTCATTACTAGAGCAAGTAAAAAGAAATAATTTTTATGTATCATGTTAATTTTCTATCGAAAAATAACTTAGTTTCTTTTTTTTATTAGATGTTATTTTCTATAATACACGATGAATTTTCCTTGAAAACTACGCATTTGATTCCCAATGAAGATATACGGCATCGTAACTATCTTAAAATGTTACCCAAACAAAAAAGAACTGATTTGGAAAATGAGTTAGAAGAAGATAGTAATCTATCAATTTCGATTTTTAAAGATAAATTTTTTATTAATCTTTTTTAAAACTAAAGTAACATTTATTTAAATGATCCTTTTTTAGGACATGATGAATCTAATGATGAAGATAATAACGATGCGGACTACCAATATTTGAGGACTGGATTTAGGGTATCTTTTGTATAATGATTACAAAAAAAATATCTCCATTTATATACAAGTACATAAAGTATTTGGCATCAACTAATTTTGTTCTCAAATGGATCTGGAATGCGTTTAAATACAGCCAAAAATTTATCTCCTTTATTTCTTGTTACCTTTTGACCTTCTTCTGTGCTTTCATACAATTTTTCAACAATAGGATCTTTATCCTTTATAAAAAAAATTTGTAAGATAATGGCTGACTTAATCTTTTAAGAAATAAGTAGCAAAAACTTACCAATTCTTCTTTAGAAACATCGTCAAACAATGGATGTTCACGGAAATGTTTCACTATCCATTCATGTAAGTCTTTAACATCCGTCACTGTATATACAATGGCCTTTAAATGATATTCATAGTTACTTATTTATGTAAAAAGAATATAGAAACATTTAAGTAATATTTTAGAAAATACATTACTCCTTCAGTTAACACATAAGCATATTCTGCCAAAAGTGTCTTATTTATAATCCTCCATTTATGCTTGGACTTTTTAAAATGTGGATCTGGATATAAGAAAAACATCTTCTTCAACTACAAAAATAAAAATTAATATTTATAAAAGTACAGAATTATAAGTTTAAATATATGACTATACCTTATTATACCTGGCCTTTGTGAAAGTAATTTGGTAGATACTTCATTGCATTAGTCCTCAGACATGCAATGTTTTGGTATTGTCCTGGATTTTGTGATCTTAATGCAGCTATACGATCCATAACATAGTCAGACACTTTTACTCTAATCTCCATTCCAAGAATTAAATTTTCAGGAAACATTAATGACAATGTAACTATTGCAGAAAATATTCTGTTAATACGTTAAGAAACAATGTAATATAAAATTAAAATAATTTTATACCTAATAGTCCTCCATAGCCACAACCAATATCTACAAACTCAACACATTTCTGTGAAAGATTCTGTTCTTTGGACTCTCCTTCATTAGTTACAAAATAAAACGGATATAATGAACCCCAATTCATTAAATCCGGTTTGATAGGACTGAAATTGTATTCAAGAAAAGAATGAAAAATGTTTATAAATAGACCAATCTTTTTAAGTAATTTTATATTTTTTATGGAAAATAATTACATACTATTCTAAGCAGTGATCCGCTATGGGATTGGAGTGTGCACGTTGTCTGTAATATTTTTTTTGTGGCAATGGTAGTAGTTCTGACATGTTAATTGTCAAGAAGCAGTCCACGTGGATAATACAATAACTTAACCTAATCTGACAAAAATCTAACCTAATATGAACCGTAAAAAGATATATCTACGAAATTTCAAATTGCATTTGTCAAGATGTTATCTATAAATCTTGCAAAATACAATATACATATATAAAGATGAAATAATTATAAAAAAAAAATATATATATATATACAGGGTGGTTGGTAACTGGTGGTACAAGCGGAAAGGGGATGATTCTACGCGAAAAAAGAAGTCGAAAATATAGAATAAAAATTTTTCGTTTGAGGCTTTGTTTTCGAGAAAATCGACTTTGAATTTTCGCTCGGTACACGTGCGGTACGTTATAACGGATCTCACTATAGATCGTTGTCTCGATGGAAAAATTTAAAAAAGAAAAAAAAATTAAAAAGAAAGTTTTTATTCTATATTTCCGACTTATGTTTTCGCGTAAAATCACTCCCTTTCCGCTTGTACCACCAGTTACCAACCACCCTGTATATTATATGTACATACATTAAATTAATATCGAAATTGAAATTAAATTGATAATATAAAATATAAAATTTCTACTTATTAATTGTTACTTAATCATCAGAGAGGAATTTCTTTCTTTGCTATCATTAAAACTAATAAATAACTAAAATGTATATACATTGCCATAGTATTTTAATAAATTAATTTATATATAATACTTCAAGATAAAATAGGCGCTTAGAGGAAAAATAATAGATATTTATTATATCCTTTATTCATAAATTTTGAATTTTATATTGAAGATATGTAAATACGATATATTGATTCTGACTGCGAATCGGATCAAAACCTGACCTAAAATACAATAGATCATTTACTTTTAGATATCGTTTTTTGAATATAAAGTGAGAAATCCATCTGGCGAGAAATTTTTGCACATCATCAAATCATTGTATATCATTGAAATTTCGCTTCACGAAAGGGTTTCAAAAAATGGTAGGAATAGTACCGGTCATGATACAAGACAGAATTCTCGGTCACAAGTGGCAACAAAACTTACAAGACAAGTCATAATGCATATTTACATATGTATTATTAATTCTCTAATTCCGTCAATCTTTCCGTATATTTTTGGTCAAGACCATCCTCTTCTAACAGGATCACAGAATAAGTATAGAGTTTTCTGTATACGAAAGAATATTATAAGTTACTAACTTCATTTTATAATTGGATTTGTTTCTAATCCTTTTATTTAGTACAATTTTAACAAGAACATAAAATGATAGTGGAAGTCATTGACAAGGAGCTAGGATTATAGAATAAGGACAAAAATGGTACTGCTATCTTTGTGTCTATTTTATATTTCAATTTGCTTTTAGTATGTTTGTTCTAATGACAACAGGAGCATAGAACTATAGTAGAGGTATTGGACGAGGAGTGGTGATTAGGGAAGAAAGACAGAACATATGATTTTGACTTTAATTTCCTTGAACTTCATAAACTTGTAGGATCTGAATAGGAAAAAGATAATAACGAAAAAAATATTGGAGAAATTCTTCCAGATTTTCATTTTTTTTTTCTTTCGAATTTTTTCATTTTCATAATAGCAATGTACATTTGATGGAATTCATTAATGTAAATCTAAAAAGAAATTACAAATGAAATGCTGCGTTAACGCAACTACGGTTTCGTAATAAGTTGTTAAATGAAATTACTTTGGGCAGTGGATTCGTATTCTTTATATATCAAAAGAATTAATTATGTATTCTTACTGAAATTTGAAGATGTAAAGATATACAGAATTCACATGAAATGCAAAAATATATGAAACATCCAAGCTACAGTACGCGTTATAATATTCAACAAGTGAAATAAATCTTTGCTTAGATTAGGTTACTTTTAGATCACTTTTTAATTTATGTTTATAAAAATATGAATTTGCTTAAAAATCCGCAGTCTACTTATGAGAATATACATTTTAATTTTCAGATGTTTCGTTTGCGAGAACGATACTATAATATAACTATAGCCTTAACATGGCCATGGCGCACGTGCATGAGAAATCAGCTGTTCGACATTCGGAGCGCCGCCTGGTGGATGACGCTACGTACATCGAATGAAAGACAGCGGAGTAACATTTTCCAGTTCATGATTTTACCGTGTGATTGAACGATTTCCTAGAGTCGTTTAATAGACGCAATGTGAACAACAATTTGATATATAACGTCGTTTGTAATTGACGACGGTGCGGTCCACGTTGTCCAGTAGTAGGATTCGGCTACCTTGGAAGTTATCGTACTCTCTCAGGTGAGGTTAGAATCCTCTCGATAAAAATGCTTTTCATTACTCTCGTACAGTTCGAGATCGCTTCGAAGAAATCGAAACGTGTTAGAAAGCTACAAAAAACAAATCATTCTATCTTTTCTATTTGATGTGCGTTTACAACAACCTGTACTTTGTATATATTCTTGGAATTTAAGTGTACTTCGTCTTTTGGATCGTTCTCGACTTAATCGCCAATTTTCCTAACATTAAAACATTTCAAAAGTTGTAGCTCAATTTATTTTCTAAAACTAACTAAAATTTCATTAATACGTATAATTTGTCTTCAAGCTTTATGCAAAAGTTATTTTTAAAAGTCATTTAACTAAGAGTGTTTTTCTTTGTTAAAACGAGAGTAAGATTGGAATATAAAGATTCGAAGACAGGATTATCTCTTTCTTTTTTTATATTACTGTTTTGGATGCATGTACAGCAATTCTTACGTTTATGTATTGGTACTTAGAACGAATATGAATCTTTTTTGTGGAATTAATTCTTTGATTTCAAGTTCAATTTTTATCGATATGTTTAAAATGATCGATCTTTTATACGATTGCTCCTAGGTTGAGCAACTGCGATTTTATCATACATGACAACGGATATCCGGGAGAATCAATCTTTTGTTTAATTGGTGAGTCTGATCAATAAACTAAGATCATTGTCTGATTGTTGATACCATTAGTACTAATAAGCGTAGCGTAATTACTATAGTAGCATACCTAGCGTAGCGTTTCATGTTATTATTGTAGTCTTAATTCAATGATTCATGTTATTATACTCTGTTGTATAGTCTTCTATGTACAATTGCTTTACTACGCGAAATTATTAATGATTACAGATATTTATGCAGTTTCATATTTTATAAGAATAACAAAATAAAATTTAATATTCTATTTTGCATATTATATACATTAAATTTCTCATAAATGCTCATAGTTATGATGCTGTATAGTACGATCGGTGTACGATGATTTCAAGTTGTTTTTATTTGCATTTTTATTAGCGATGTGCAGTTCTTTAGGAACGCTAAATTTTCCGAAAAGGAATTAATTAAATAAAATGTTGTTTAGTCTCGGAACGAAAATTTTTTTAATTGAAGATAAATTCCAAGCGTTTGGATGAACGTTACAGAAGTCGTAATAACATGAAAAAGGTTACTGATAGCTAATCATTTAAGCTAGTAGACAGAGATTTGATAAGGTTGTAATTCCTTGGCAGTTTTATTTCTTAAACAATATTAACAATGTATAGGAACTTAAACTCACTTATACATATTATATTTCAACATTCCTTGTATAATCTTTAAAAATGTACGGTGATCGATATTCACACGGAACAAAAATATCATATCATTCACACTTAATCCATATAGATCAATTGTATCCGTATCATTATATGGGATCATTGTTTCATACGTTCTTAGTTGGTCTATTTAGTTTCGTTATGGAAGACTATCAGATTCCATCGATTTTTATTGCATTACTGTACTATGAATCATATATTTACACTAACACGTATAAACCGTGCATTAATATTTATTAATTAACTCTGCTGTTCTCGTTTTTTCTTCGCGTTTGTATCTTTTCAGGTATTTTCCCCGTGTAATAGAAATTTGAAATTTTATTTACGAAACGCAAGAAATACACAGAAGCTAGTAAAATTATATTGTATACTAAAATTAAATATTCAAAAATTATCTATATTTTAATAATATAATAGATTATAAATTAATAATATAAATTGGAATAGAAAATAAAAGAATATAAATTAATAATAATAATAATAATAGAAACCGCAGGATTAAATCATATACAGGGTATCCCAGAGTTCAACAACCAAACTTCATCAATATATATATTCTATGGCTGTAATGAAACAAAAAATATTATATAAATATGGGCTTTTTAAAGCTTTATTAACAGGAGAAGAAGTACGATCTTATTTCCTTTATCTTTTACGCGAAAGCAATTTTAAAATTTAAATTTTAATTTAAGTTTTAGAAATATTGTTCAATATAATATTAAAATATTGCTCGTTTTAATAATTATATCTTTGGTTTTCATAAAAGTTTGCCAACTTATGAACTATGTATTTTCAAGAAGTATACATTTTTAGACCTAACAGGTTCCTATATTTCATTATGTTATATTAACATATATATTATTCTTTAATCATAAAATTAAGAATCAAAAGATCGTGTTCTTCTCCTGTAGCTTTCATATACATATATATTTATAAAATCAAATATGCACTTCAAATTCCATTTGAAAAACACGAACCCCACGGGTTAATCATCGGAAACATAGTGAAGAGGGAGTACAATGGGCATTGTGTTGTATATTCACGGAAGAACAAAATCGTTGTCGCGAAATCGAAGTCTTATTGCAAACGTCTATTTATTTTCCAATAGGAAGATTAGGTTTCCTCTTGGCAGTTGTGGATCGGATTAGCTCGCTTTCTCATGTAAACATAACTGAATGTAATCCTTCTGTGTCGGGAACGACACTTTCATTACGCGAAAGAGTGTGGCGTCGTCGTGAACATTATCTGGTGTCAACAAGTCTGTCGTTGGTGTTAAATGTTTTTTAATTTAAACTTAACGCGTCATTCAACAATATGAACGCGTGGCTGCCAGATCCACGAATGTGGTTGACATTCGAGTCGGATTCAAGTTGGGTAAATAATAATTTTCGTAGCTAGTTTTAAACACGTGAAGTAATATTATGCGCATGCGCAGTCGACATCATTGCGCGACAATGTAACCGAAATAACTAATTTTTCATTAGCATTATATTATTATATATTAGTTAGAAATTTTTAAACACTTGTAAAATACGACGTACATATTGTTTGGAGCAAAATTTTACAACATTTTAGTAATGGCATAATAGGATACGATAGTATACTATCTCAACAAAATGTGTTTATGCGTAAAATGATGACGGAAGTCGTTTAATTGGAGGGAGACGTATCTAGGTTAGTTTGTATACATAATTTATATTTTTTTAATCAACTTAATGCGTTGAATTTTCAGTGAAATATTAAACGGTGCATAATAAATGAATTTAATTTTATTTCTACAATTACACACCATAAACCGATAAGTAGACAACCATAAACCATTTTCGACACTGATATTGGTTAATCAGTAACCAACAAATATTCTGACCGTCGATAATGATTATTTGTAACCAAAAACACTTTCAGGTCTTCTATAATGATTGTTTCTGAACCATTTAAACTAATTGTAAGATACTTATAATTCCGATACTATCACTCTTTTAATTTAGATTATAACTGTTGTTATCTCTGAATCAAATATATTTTAGTGAACTATTGGACTTAATTGAATAATTACTGTATATTGTCTGAGATGTAGTGGCTCACGAAGATATTATACACTTGAATATATTATATGCAATATATGAAATTTCTCAAAACTTCATTAACACCATAGTGAGACACGAATATCGTGACCATAATAATGTCTGAAACCAATCGGAAAATATATATGGCAGTTACAAGACACTCAGATACACTTAGTGAAAAATTAGTATGAATATTAATCTTAAACAGACAGTTAGTGTTATAGACTCGCAGTAAATATTGTGGCTTATTACTATAATGAGTATGTAATTGACCGCTCAAATGTTTTGGTGATCTTTGCGAAATACGCTTTCATTGAATATTTTGCAATTTATATATGTGTTTTCAGACTCGTTTCCAATTTTACCAATTTAATGACGATGGTCGTATCTCGTTACAATGTTAATGAGATTTCAAATTGATTTGTATAATGTATACATAAAAAGATTCTAAGATTGTCGAATACTTTCGTAAGTCATTGTAAATCATGTTACTGGACAATTTATACGAATATTGTCGTAGTTGTGTTTCATTGACGCAAATTAATGTCTCGACGTTTCGTAGGGAAATAATTCGGGATGCATATATCATGGGACGATCTTCAGAATTTTGTGTACTCAGTCGATTCACAGAACCGTGAAAAATGCAAGAGTATAGCGAGGACTTGGCACGAATTTGCCACGGAACGCCGTAGTATGCGCGACGTACAGTCTTGTTTCATCTGTTGTTATCTGAAAATCCTCTCTGTCCTACTTATTTATATTTATGCATTTGAAACGGCGATCAGGCGAAAGATACGAAGTATCGCTAACGTGACCGAGTTTCGCCTCGAATTTTCAGAGATTCATTGTGATCTTGTTACGTTCTTTCCGTCTCGCCGTTAATTTCCTTTACCTCCCTGAAAAATCGCCGAGAGATCCTATATTCGATAAACAACCAACGAGGAAAAAGTTTATCAATAATAGGTAGTTCTTAAAGAGGATGATGTAGGATTCTCTAGGGATTCTTTAAGGAGGAAATGATAGATGCAATCTTTTAAACCAAGGGTTTTTAGATACAAATTCTGATATTTTCTTACTTAGAATGTTCTGGATAGTCGTATAAGTAGAAGAAAAATGCGTTTCTACTTAAAAGGATTGCATCTACATTTTTTGAGTGCATCATAATATGATTTGAATTTATGAAAACACAGATTTTTCTAATTCGTTCGACTTCCTCTATCTTTAACTAGAAGAGAGATATACTTTGTTGTTGTTATACGAACCACTGTGTATAATAATTGCTGGAATTAGAGCCAGTCGACACATATTTTACTTATTTTAGCGAACACTATATGCTGATACATTTAAAGCTAATCTATAATAGTTTGTAAATGGATATGAATCTCTTATAATCCATTAATGAAATCCAGAGTACATAGTGTAGAATGACGAATGCGAAAAACGTGAAGTATTGAATATACAGAATATTGAAAAGAGAAATTCTGAGGATATTAAATATTTTTTCGCCATGTCTCTTTGTTGAAAATATTAAATATTTTTTTCATGGATTGATGATAGGGGATGAAACAAAGTAAAAAAGTTATAATTATATCTTGGTAAATGAATAATTTATAAATATGTTTGCATTGAAAAGAAAATGTTTGTTTAGATCTACGATACTGATTTACCGTTCGAATGGTTATAGACACTGATTTATGAAAACGTGTCAGTGACGTAGCGTATTACGAACAAAGAAGACTCGCGAGAATGACTCGTTGAAGTTGAAACCCATTGTTAATGGGACAGAAAATTCTGGAAGCATTTTTTGGGTCGATCAAGTAAATATGTAAAAGCTTGCAGATAGTTCTTCGATAAGATGAAACTTCGTTCTCAAGTGGGTATCTGTCCATATATTTTTCTTCCTCTTTATTGATAAAGCACGAACTTGAGAAGAATGTAGCAGCCTACAATTTCGAGAAGTTTCCTCACTAGTCATTTTCCATAATACATAATACGTTCATGCTATGAATGAAAAATTAAACATTATCCGGGTTTGTATTCTGAGAATCTCTGAAAAATTTAAAATTATCTGAACGCACTAAGAAAATATGTCTATTTATTTATACAAGTTTCTAAGCATTTTCCTTTTTTAACATCAATATTTTACAATTTAAATTTAATTAGATCCAAAGTCCAGAATTAAAATTAATTAATTCTGTTACAGAGGTCCCTAATTAACATCGAAAACGTTGGTCGTTGTTAGGACACGGCGACGAAGATAATTTAATATTGTCTGCTCTCTGTTCTAGGAAGCTAATGCCGCTTTATTCTATGTATTTCTCTTTTTCCGTTACTCTTCTCACTTTCCATTAGTGTTGAGGAGTAAATAGGGCGAGTCTATTGAGTCGCCCACTCTTATTGGATCGTCCTATCAAATCTTCCTTGAACAATTGCTTTCGTATCACCAACAACGCCTATAGATCTGTCCTTGCAGAAGACAAGTGACGGTACAATAGGAAACAGAAAAATCTAATACATACTTCATGGTATATGAACATCAGAAGAACACATTAAACAGTATATTAGAATAGGATAAGGTCGGTTTATTTAGGTCAAGACACTTGAGTCAATTTGAGTCAAGCTAAGAATTGTAATTCGACAAATTTGGTTATGAATAGACTTTGAAGCGATCTACATTTGAAAACAGATTACATATTTAACTCGTTATTAGCGGTGTGATAAATAGCGAAATATATTGTATACATTAATAGCTCTATGACCATAACTTTCTATGAGAATATAACTTGTACGTAACAAAGGGGAAATTTAATTAACGTTAATATTCGCTGTTACATAATGATTATCATAATTGTGTAGCATGTGTACATAACTATATTTCTGCAAGTAACTTTATCGTTCATTTTACTAGTTTTTACATAATACTTCCTTGTTGATGGAAATAAGATAAATTCAAGATTTAATTTGAAGATGTTGGAGCTTAAGTGATTTAAATAACTCTATCTCATTATGTTATTGAATGTCTCGAAAATCTACTTCATCGGCACCTGCACAGTATATTCAAAGCCACGAAATCTTGGAATTTTCTTTGGAGAGCATCCAGCTTGAAATGACATTGACTTCTACACCATACGCTGCGCAAAATCTGTTATATAATCATAAATAAATGAAGAGATGATTTCACATAGGGATATGCATCATAAATGCGAAGTAAATTTTTGTACAAAGGTCAAGGTTGAAATTACATTGTAATTTAGTCAATCATTTCAGAAACTCAAGAATTGTGGGATAAAAAAACTTTTCAGATGAAAAAAACATTCTATAACGTCTGATAATTATCGAAAACAGTTATAAGGTTATTTTATTTCATTTTCTTGTTATATATATTACCTTTTGACAACTTGTACAGATTATTTTCTGTGTTATATTAACATAAATGGAAGATTTAAAACTGGAATAGTTTATGAAGTAATTAGCACATCCACCCATTAAAAAGTTTCTAGAAGTTTATACAGATCACAGAAGATTAAAATATTTTCACTGAAAAAAATATGGTTATGGACTTCGTTGGACGTGCTCAGGCATTCTATAGTAATGGAATTTTCGCTGTGAGTGTTCCTAGGCCAAGAGAAAGGATTTTTCCTATAGCCCATTACATAACAAGCAGTGAAATAATGTGTAAAGTTACGTAAACGTACCATTATTGAAAAATGCAGATAACGTACTTATGTGCTGCTTTGTCAAAGTACAAAGCTTACGAAGTTCATAAAAGATATATATATATATATCAATTAAACTTTACAAAATATCAGAATCTAGCTGAAAGAAGAAATGAGCTTTTCAGAAGCCAAGCTTCTGTCGATTCTAGGTTTTGTTAATTGCTCAATTTCACGATTAACCTTCAATTTTTAAAAGAACAAATGATTTATTCCCGTAAGATTGTTTATCGCAAAAGATGGTATAAACTACAGCAAATTTCAAAGAAAATTAAAAAGAATGTTACTCGTAATATTATCAGTTTCCTTTATTTTCATTTTTGGAGTTAACGTGGCTTCTGAGAGACTCAAATAGCGATGAATTCCCTATCGTATCCATAATATTAAGAAACAGAATCTAACAGCCTATATTAATTAAACAGAACTGTAGGTGAGATGTTATGTTAATACAAGTTCGGCCCTTAATGGATCACTGCAATAATCCAGAAGAAAAATGGGGAGGGGGTTTAAATAAACTTTTACGTAGTTTTCTTATTTACGATATTCTAATTAAATCATTTTCCAGAAATAGGCAAGTATCTACATTGGATTGTTATTGCGTCTCTGGCCGGTAGAGACCTTAAGAATCTATTAAAGAGCAGACAACGATGACATTAGCCGCAGTTGAGTTAGCTGATTCAACAAAGTTACCGTTAACAACTGTGGTCAAACGCAGGGACGAGGACTCTTCCAATTTTAGACGAGCGTATAAATTGCGATATCCATCCCGTCGTCCCACTCTTTGTGTTTCCTCGAGCAGAGCTGGCGCACGATAGTAAGAGGATGATCCATCCACGTGGATCGCCCACATGAGTCAGGTATCGTGGCCCGTGGTTAATTGTTCCCGCGTCTCAGTACGCGAAGGATGTTAGCACGATCGAGTTCTGCGTTAGCACTGTCTCCTCTCTGCCCCTCGCAACCTACTTTTTCTACAGTTTCTCTATCATTACGTTTCCTTGTGGATTTCTTTCGCTCCAGTTCGATATTTCCAAAAGTGAACAAGTTGTCGTGAAACTTTTATTATTTAGTCGGTTGCAAAGGAATCGGAGGTGTTATTGTAAAGTGGAGGTCATTTAATTTATTGTGAAAGTAGCTTAAATAATATTTTCTTCGCTTTGATGCGGGTATTTTAAACGTGCTTGACATTTTCGAAAGTAAATGAGCGTGTAATTTGGTCATTTAGTTGACTGTAAAGTGGGATCATTTAGATTATCGTACAAGAAATTTGAATTATCTATTCTTCATTTTAATATGCTTGTTTTAACCACGTTGGCTAGTTCTAAAAGTGAACGAGCTTTTTGCGTAACTTCGTTTAATTGCATTTCTTTTAATAGTGATTTAAATCACGTGTTCCTCGTTTGAAGGTGTTTGATATTTCCAAAAGTGAATGAGCTGATCATAAAAGTGGTTTCGTGTGTTTCGATTTTGATTGTCGTTTATATACGTGACGGTGGTGCTTTTGCGTAATTCCTTATCACATGGATCTAGTTTTATTGTATATTATCGATCTATCTATCGAATTTTCCTGTGATTACATAAAAGTGCTTTTATTTCTTGCGTCATAAGTTTGGATTTATGCATCATTTTAACAAAGTTGTTTGATAAGTATGTTACACTTGTTATCGAGGCATAGTAAAAGCGCGTGTTTCAGTGATTATTCGCTAATCGGGAAAGATTAGTCAGTTGTTCGAGCTGTTGATAGCTTCGACGTAATCATTTATTTATCTGGAGATCCTCTGCTTTTTCGCCGACTCCTTTCATTTGTATTGCTTCGTCATTGTATTAGAGTAAATTAGTTCCGTATTACCACTGCTACTTTTTTATTTAACTTAGGCGTTAAACACGTGCCCTTGTTATCTTTATTTCGTATCTCTATTTTTGGATATCTTAAAAATATTCACTTGTCATAAATAGACCGCTGATATTTATGCAAATTCATATCTTTATGAACATGCTCGAAAAGATAGATACTATATATAAAATTGTGTTACCTATTAAATATTAGATAAAACACTATACTCTGTATATTTTATATATTTTTTCATTTCATGCGCGTTCTGTGTTCTTTTGCACCTTTACATTTCCCACAAATGTCCGAAAATCCCCACTTTTCACTTATATGTTTTTCCCATATATTTACCTAATTAGTATAATAGATTTTGATCATGTTCCTACTATTTCCAAGCAACTTTCAAGTAAGCAGTGCTCGATGGCCGATCGCTTGGTTCACTATGACGACTTTTCGCCTTGTGGATGCTAATAAATCGCGATCCAACGACGAATAATTCAGTGTGCGTTCGACTGTCGTCACAGTTCACTTGAAGCGAAGGTGCTCCGAAGGTTTTTGAAAATCGGCCGTGTAAAATCTTTTATCGATCGTCTCTCATCACGGAGTGAAATATTTCACTGAACGGAATATCGCTCGTTACGGAACCTTTGAACGATCGTGGACTACGTTTTTGAAGAATTTGCAAAATCGAGCTAAACATTGCACGAAAGTTATTGAAGAACGTTGAACAATTGTTGTATCATGGATGGTGCGGTCACTGGAAAATCAATCGGTGGAAAATTATCATTGAAAAGAGAAAACGTTTTTAAGACTCTTTTAAACGTTTCGAGTTTTGGCATTAAGGTGACGAAAATGCTACGCGCGTTTATTTATAGCGAACATCGATTCATCGTTTGTGGTGTTTGAGTTTGCAAGTGGATAGACGTTGCATTGGTGGAAAATGAATGATCCATTGATATTCGCATTCGGATCAAAAACGATCGATCGAAATACACGCGTGTTCGCGTTCTATGTACGCACGTTTTGAAAGCTTCGATAATCGTCGTATTCATAGCGAAGCTCTTTTATCTGCGAAGATTGTCAGAGCGTTCGAGGGAATTTTTATTCTATAATTCACGAAAGAAATTAATTTAACAAACGGTGCGGAAGAAACGCGTATTTTAATTCGATCGGCTTTGATGCGGGAAATAATTTTGTAAAGTATTTTATTATCCTCTGTTCGTTATTTACTCGCTTGCAAGCAAAATTTGTATTACATTATTTAAAAAAAGATTGATAACGCAAGTGAGAGTTTTCGAGTTCTTGGATATAATACTGCTTTGAAACTCAATAAAGCAAAATTGATTTAAAAATTTTCAAACTGACGAGTTCAAGTATATTCAAGTAAAGGATTAACCAGATAAAGGAAGGAGGATCTTCCTCTGAAAGCAAAATTTTTCTCAGAGGTTTCGCGATCCTCTGTATATAGTGGCTAGAAAATATTTGCACACACCCTCATTTTCCAACGAAATTCTATACATTTAATTTTCACTATTGAGTTTTAGTACTAAGTTTTTGTAATTGTATGAAAGTATACTCTTAAACTATTAATTTATTGATTAATAATTAATTAGTATCCAAATGCTATAATATATATAATGTTGAGCAAATACTTTTTGTAGTCATTGTATAAATATTGAAGCGTAATCGACAATTCTTATCACGGCGAGATATAATAAATCCAAGAATGTCTCAATACATCATTCATTTTTCAACCACCGAGTAAACCTCGATTGCTTATTTGGGAAGGAAGTTTTACAGCGCCCCTGGCCAATATTGTCGAGCCTAATTATTCAAAATGGAAGAATACTAAGTACAGATAATTGTCCTTGAGACTCGCTATATAGCGAAGATTATAAAAGTTGCTATTAACATGTTTTCGAAGAGCGTAGAGCGTTTGTTACCTTGACTCGAATCGTAATTCAGTGCTCGAAACGACCGATGATTCAGAGATACAGTTAATAGGAAACGATAGCGAACATGTTTATCCATAGTGGTTTTTAAACCGTGCAGTTAACGAAGATAATCGACACTTTTGCATTTACAGAAATAGAGAACACACGGATGAAGTACGATCGATAGACAAAGATAAAGTTTCTGTCTATTATGTTTAATATTTTATTGGGAAACATTTAAATTATTTTCTTCTAGAAAAATATCTATCAATTTTACGTTGTTAATACGAGTGTACAAGTTACTCTTTTCTGTACGTAGTTTATTTTTGTTTAGCATTATTTTAAATGCAACTGAAAGGTATTTATTAAGGTTAAAGAGGATAATTATTTTTCAGTTTTATTTGGCTGAGATATGTTCGTAATGATTAAATGAAACAAATAACGTAAGAAATTATTACTATGAAAGAATATTATGAAATATTTGAGGCAAGCACTATGTACGTAACTGTGCTATCTTTATACCTTTTGAAATTATATTTGTATTAAATAGGAAGTAAATATGTGCACATACATACTTACTTATACATACGTACGTGCTAGTATCTCTTAAACGATAAATATAGAAAAAATTATCGAGGAAGATATAGCCATGTAAACAAGTAAATGAAAATCATAAAAAGTCAATAAAGAAATAAGTTCGCTTCGTTCAGGGGAAAATTAATTTTACAATTATGGAGGAAAGTCACGTAGCCATCTAGAAAAGTATAAATCATAAAAAAGTAAGGATTAATGAAAGGACCAATCTATCGTAATTTTGCATTTTTTCGTGTACGCAAAGAAATTTTCCCTCGTAAAACGTAAATGAAATAAGTCGAAACAGATTGCAAGAATAGGCTTCACGTTGAGCCAATAGTGTTACGTTCCCTTATATCTTTATTTATATTTCTGTTTTATCAAACACTCGAAAGAAGAGTATGATCGCGAGATAATTGGAAAATTATCCGATAACGGTAGATTATATTATCGATGAAATCGAGGCTCGCGTATCGTTTGCACTCTCTTTTCTCTCTGTAAGAAGATATTTTAGTGAAAGTGCAGGACTTGATCGCGTATCCGATCAGCTGACCCATTGATTTCCTCTAGAGCGTTCCACGGTTTATTATTACGCTATTCGGTATCGCAATCTCCTCTTTTGATAAGTGCGCGTGGTAAAAGATGTAAAAGATAGAAGTGACTTTCTAAATCCTGCTGTTAATTCGAATATGTATTACCGAGATAAAAACAAAAATACCTGAAATTATTTGGGATGATCTGATGATCGACGACAATTTTATTTGATGTTCTATTCTTAGAAGTCTTTTATTGACAATTTTTATAGGGCGAGAACAAAATTTTGCAAATATAGTCGTGCGAAATCGAAGTTAAATTAACTCCATTGAGGATAGCTGATTGGTTTCTGAGAAATTAATTAAAGATAGAAGAAAAGCTGTGCATCTTTCCTGTTATTTGTAAATTTGATTTACCGACCAAGGGGTAATTAAATGTTCGACGAGGTATTGAAGATAAAGCAAAATGATGTCTGGTAACTTTGTAGCGTTTGTGGACAGAAATTTGTATCTTTATGATTACACTCGGCAGAGAAATTCCTTAGAGATATTCTTAAATGTGGAACACGTTTCTTGACTTGAATTACGAATTCGTGTTAATAACTTAATTGGACAAATTTGTATATATAATCACGTTAAAACTATAATAAACTAGTTCTAGCAAATGTAAGTACGATATAACGATGCATCGAAGAGTAAGAAATCTGTGAAAAGATGAATTATTACGTCGAAAACATCAGCAATTCCTTGATTAATAAATTGAAAAAGTACTTTGGATACGAATTTCTCATCCAAATGTTGGTTCGACGTTTCGCATATATTCGTCAAAGTACCCATTGCATGTGAAATTATTACGTAACAAACAGGAAAGAGAAAGAAAGCTAGTCATTCTATTTAATAAAACTGCTTGTCCGTGAAGCGTGTTATCCAACAACGAAACACTTCTCCCGTTCTTAGTTCATTAACTGGATCGTTTCTCAAGCAGAAACTCGCTTCCTTCAAAGAGTTAGACAATTTAAACATGATTGCCTATATTTGTGATATCGACTTAATTGTAAAAATTAAAAACGGTAAATTTCATGCGAAGTTTAAGAAAAGGACAATTTTTATAACAATTTATATGGAAAATCGCACGCTCTAGAAATAGTTTCGCTCTAATAATTTCTATTGCAGTAGAACCTCGTTTATTGGAACGAAATTTTAATTACTATCCGATTAAGTAAATTACAGCTAATTGATTCCATTTAATTTCACCTTGAATTTCTGTTACACGAACGAAAAATCATAGATAGCGAGGAAGATCGCTGAATTTCTGTTGTATGAACTCTCTTTGTTCCTCGATAGATTCAAATAAACTGAGTTCTGCTGTATAATAATCTCTAGTATGGTAACGATAATTTTCTATAAAAATGATGGATTAGCACGTAACAATATCTTTCCCAATTAACAGATTAAATAAAAGTTATGCGAAGCTATTGACAGTAACAATGTCTCTTTTATCGTCTCGAATATAAGCTTTGAACAGTTATTTGATAGCACGCGAAGCTTCTGTGATTAAAAATTCGCGAGTGATACCAAGGAATCTATTCAATGAACGATCAGTTAACAACAAGGACTCGTATCGATAAGTTCGGGTAAAGGAAAGTGAAAATGTCACACCTTCGATTGAAAAGTCGGAAAAGTTCGAATGAATCACCGCCGAATAAGAGCTCGAAGCTGGTGTCGTCCCATGGAGAGTATCGAAGGCTTCAGTTCACTTTACTGAAGGGTCATTTGGAACATCGTTTCCACGAGGTAATGAAACTCCAGAAAAAGGGACTTCAAAGATATTTATGAGATACGTTAGAATAAATTATTGACTGCGGAGTGTCTTCAGTAATTTACAGGAAGAGATTTATTATTTACTTTATACAATCGAAGTGATAAAGAAGACTCGATGGATTTTTTTGTTCCTCCGATTTTCTCCGAGATTTTGAACAGAAAAATTTACGAGAAAAATTTGTTACAACTATTACGGATTTTCTATGAAACGCTGGTGATACTGTAATTTGAATTCATTTAAGGTAGAATCGTTTATAGAGAGAAAAATTCCTCGTTTTGTAATTTTCAAAGAAATTCGAAAAATATCTATAGAAAATAATATATAGAATGATATATTTAGGAATTAGTGAAATAGAAGTCTGCAAAGAATTTTGATCCAAGAATTAATTTAAAGATGTTTCAATATCTGTATGCAGTCATTCTTCTTTTTCTGAGAAACTTCTATTTGTTCGGGAAGTCGAATAATTAAGATCAATTCGAGGCATTATTGCTCTATATAGTTTGATAATGGGGAGTTTGGTGCCTCTTGAAATAGCCACTTCATTATAAAGCGAGCCACCCTGAGACGTTGAGATTTTTTGAGCGCGGGCGACATGGCCAGAAATACATTTGGCCGCTTTGCCTCCTTTCTTGCTGTCCTCTTCGTGGCTTACGTTGTCTAATTAAGCTCCTGAATTCGCGAGAACCTTCTGTTCGATTTTGCAATTCCATCGAAAATCATCTTCATTCACGATCCCGAATCTTTCTAAGAAATTCAATTGAGAGATACAGTGGCTACAAAAGTATCGGTATATCCTTTATTTCCCAATGAAACATTTTTTTGTCACATTCTATATTTTGTTTCTGTAATATCAAATTTTTATAGTCATAGAAAGATACTTGAAAATTTAATATACCTAATTAATTGATCCTCATTAATTAATGTGTAGATGTTATGCTACGACCTTATAGCGTGCAAATACTTTTTGTAGCCACTATATATCCATAAATATGTTTTTATCATTCAAATCTTACAAATTTATTGCTATACTAATATTACAATAAATACGGTTTTAATCTATCGTTCTATTTCTTAATAGAGAAATTGTGATTATAATATGGAGACAACGGTCGTATTTCACTCTGTTACAGCTATATAAATATTTAAATGTTACCTGACAATCAGTCATTCTGAGATATTCAATTCCGAGATCGATACATTTTCGTTTAAATTTCCCGAATCTTATATATGAATGTCCAATGATATAAACAGGATACGTCAAACGTATACGCAAATAATAATCAAGAGCGTACGACTAAGCATGGATTTTCACAGCATATGACACGCTTGTGTCATACGTTTGACAAGTGGACTAGAATTCGATCAATACCACCCGATGCTGTGGATATTCCGTGACTTAGAACAGTGGTTTTTAGAATAGATCGTCATGCATCAGTCTACGTTCCAAGGAATTCTTGGAACTTATGATTGGAAAATATTTATAGTTTTCTTGTACGTTGTTCTTATTTAATTTATCTTAGATCCATGTTAAAAAAGTTCTACGTAATTATAGTCTCAAGTCAGATAGTTTTCAATGAACAGGTGTAGACTATGAAAATAACAAAGATCTGTCAGAAAGATATTAGTTTAAGTTTTTTATAGTATTTGTGTGTGTGGTTACAATCTAATCTAAGTGTCTCAGCCATCCACATAGATGAAAAAGGAACACCACATATAGCAACACTAACCCACACCGCATAAACCCAACAGCTTATTTTACACCAATCAAATTTCCCCACGTGGTCTTTGTTCTACGTTATACGTAATCCTGACGAATCCAAATAACCATTCAGAAATAGCTTAAATATAGAGCAGATTTAATCATATGCCACTTCCTGTGTCTTACTAATTTACCCTGCTATTTGTCTATCTCAATTACTCAATCCTGTCCAATTCTAACCGTGGGCCAATGTTCTAACATTTCAATCAAATCTAAGTCAATTTACAAGAATTTATAAATGTGTAGCATTTACAGTGGCTCATGCGATTACTTGAATACTTATTATAGGAAATTTATATATATGTGTACAGTGTTGCGAATAATTATATACTCAAACACTGAATTATTTCTTCAGTATCTCTAAGAAATCGCTGATCATGTCTGGATATATTAAGTGAAATTATTTTTGTAAAGGATAAATTGAACGCCGTAGGATATCAGGAAATGTTACATGGTGAATTATTGCCTTTTATAACTGAAATCTTTCAACGAGACAACGTTGTTGTTCATACAGCCACCACTAGAAAAAAGTGCTTTTAAGATTATAGGATTGTTAGCATGGCCAGCGTTGAGTCCTGATCCGAATCCGATCGAGAAGCTATGGGGAATTTTAAGAAGAAAAATTTGCGATCAGGAGAAGCCTTCTATAGAAAATATCATTGGACTTAAAAAAAGAATAAAATTCGTGAGGGCGGATACTCAAAGCGAAACTTTAAATAAGTTAATAGATATTGCATCTAACAGAATAATAGAAGTAATAAAAAATTAAGACCAACCTACTTAGTACTGAACAAAAACGTAACTAAATTAACATTGAATTTATATTTTTTCGCAGCCGAAAACACAATTTTAAGAGAAAATCTCATTTTTCCAGACTGCGAGAGAAGGAAATATTTACTTGTTGTATCTTGAGTTTTGTTTTATTTTATAATATGAAATTATATAAACGATTCTGTCAATTGTTGTTTTAATATCATGAAAAATGTATAAATAGAGTTAAGTGTTTATTATTATTCATGGCACTGTACATCGTATGTGTTATATAAAACATTTTTGAAATTCCATCAGCATTGTAATGAGACTGTCACGATTGATGTATTGATATTGATTGATGTGAATGGTATTTACTGTAAACATATATTTAGTGAAAAATTAATATACAGTAGGAGAAGCCACCTTGAGCATAATAATAACTTGATAATAAATTAAATATCATTTTATTGAAATTTACTGATATAATACATAACTTATTCTTTAAATTCTGATGCTTGTTACGCCTTTTCTAGTCTGTACGAAATATATAATCAAACATCTTGTATTTTCTACGTATATTTTCAAACAGGTTCCAAACATTACCAATATAATCATGATAGTCGAGTCTCATTACAGTGTTAGTGAAATTTCAAAATATTCCAAATAACACATCTAATACATTCGTCATAATATATTCGTATTAATAATGAGGTGTCTACAAATATTCGAATACTTTCACCTTCGAATTTTCTTTCTTGATCAATCATCATCATTTCATTCTTCAATATCGTCTACAGGCGATCAAATACTTTCATCATCTTGTATATAGCTTCGAATCTTCCTTCGAGATCAATCATCATCATTCCTTTCTTCGACAACGATTCAATATCGTCTACAGACGGTCAAATACTTTCATGATCTTGTATACAGCTATCTTCTCGATCCAACCATCATCATTGCTTTCCTGAACAACAATTCGATATCGTCGAACATCTTCCTATGTGCTAGAATTTTACACGTTAGAGGGGCACGACTATTTTCGTTTACCTTCGACAGTGTGCCAATACACGAAGAACACTGGGTGCGACAGTGATTTACCGTCTCGATTCCCTCGAAGATTGAATCGTGTGCCAGAAGAGTCGAACTTTAACTTCCTCTTTGTAGCACAAAGGGGGTGTGAAGTCGCTGCCAGAGGGAAGATTCACGGTCGACGTGTTCGTTGATTATCGTACGATTAATCTCAACGCAGAATGCCGTCTGTCATTCACGTGTCAAAGCTCCAAGGATTCCCTCGAGTAATTTTTTTCACGATCAATTTAACGCTTTCGTGGATAACTCGAAATTCTAGGAAGAATTAAAAATTACGTTCGTAATTATGTTGCCACTATGATACTATAGTTTATATTCTACCTTGTAGATGTTTATACTAGTAAACAATCTTGTTGATATTTATAGATATAATCGTGTGTGTTTTTAATAAATAGCAAGCTCTTCTTATTGCTCCAGTGGATGTCAAAGAAAATGATGGACATCGGTCATCATTTATATGTCAGTGTTTAGTTGGTTTTGCTCGTAACCGAATCGGTCTTTTCATTTTTAGTGTTGCAAAATGGTCTATTGTATAAATAGTGTATGGTGAATCATTAACGATAATCGTTTAACGATTAGCGAACGATAATAAACGAGTGGTCATAGCATAGCAATATGATGCCAAAAATGCTTTTACGAGATACCTATCGGTTGTGAATGTCATTGGGTGCCAGGACGAATTATTTTACCCAACCTGATCTCAAGCAGCTGTCTTTATAGCTATTATGAAATGTACAATCTTTCTCCAAAGTCTAATTTTGATTAAATGCCTCTGTAGGACGATGAATCTCATTTATCAAGTTTGTAGTTTAGGATCAGATGATATCAGGACACCATAATATTATTGAAGATATGTAACACATTAAAAACATTTACATAAATCCTATACATCAGAGAAATATTTAGAATTTAATGCTGGAAATTGTAATACGAAATGCATGATCAAATCATGGATATGTAACATTCATATTCATAGACAGAAGTTTTTAAAATTTAATACTGAAAACTGTAACACAACATTTATGATCAATCACAAACATGAGACATTCATATTCACGGATAGAATTATATCACTGTCGCGCTTACTCTTTCATTCGATATTCCACGAATCAATTTCCTTTGGATATCCGTTATTTTTTTATTCGATATCATATCTATTACGAACGACCACATTTTTATCGCGGAATTATCAGTAACAGCTGCCACAAGGTAGCGATAATTGACCATTTATTTGATTCACTTCGGTTTTTAAAATTATTTTTCAGTAAGCGATAAGATGCGATGCTCTTGCATTGTGCCAAGTAAAATTTCTATTTACTGTAATTCGCCTGCGGGTTTTTATGTGTTCACGCGGATTTTAAACAACGTAAATCTGTACATAATCTGCAGAAATACATAAAATATCCAGAAATTAGAACCCGTTATAATATTTATGTTTGTCGATGTTATATTATATGTGATATATGTTATATTTGGATGAAACAATTTTTTATATAGGTCTTATAGCTTTAATTATATTTGTAGAAATATCAGTTTGCATAAACATCCGCATGTTTCGCTCTATGAATATAAATTTCCTAAAATACTTAGCTCTTTAAATATAAATTAAATTAATTGACGGCGTCGAGTCGTTGTTATTGTTATCATATCCAATCGTTATTTACTCAATCTTACAACGAAAGATTGCACGAAAAGAATCTTTTTCTGTCGAAGAATTGTGAAAAAATAAGAAACAGAAAAATATTTTCCCTTAGGATGAATTTGAAAATATGATATCGACGAGTGGAAGATTTTTTAATTGAGAAAAAAATACCAATAGCATGATTTGTTTCATATTACGAAATACTGGTACAACACGTTGTCGATAAGATAAGATCAATAATTGTCTCTGTTTATACGTATAGAACAGTATGATAAGTGTCGTGCAGAGTGTACAAGGTATGAAATATTGTTGTACCTCGTGAAAACAATATTAAATGGTCAGTTCGATCGGTGATTAATCGCGATCAATCGAGCTAACCCGTGGCTCCAGTTTGAGCGATTAAAGATTCTTTTAAGTGCTCGAAAAACGAATGACGATCGGTGAAAACTAGTGAATTACGCGTCGAAGTAATAAACCACATGTTAGCTTCAATTTTCTGCTGGAAAACACCGGTAACTCCATTAAGTTTGTGTAACGAGTAACAGAGGCAACGATCCAACAACTCGTGTACAGCGATCGGTCAAACAAAATCTAAGTTGAATGTAATGGGAGCAGAACATGGATATGAGAACACATCAACGATATAATGAGAAAAATATCACGCTGTAGTTCACTGATTTGTATTAAATTTAGAATTATAATGTTTTTCACCAGAGAAGTCAGTGTCGATTAATTAAAATAGAAGAATATTAAAATTTAGAAGGAAAGAGAATCATTACGTTCCTTTATAACAAGAACAATTTTTATATTAAATCTTTTATAAGAAGAAAAAAGACATTTTTTTATCAAAACCAAAGTCAAATGCTTTCTACCAAAATTCCATAAAATAAAATTGATTTCTGTGGATAACAGAGATCATAAAACCAGCAAATAGCATAAAACAAGAATTTTCCATAAGAAGGAGAAAATTTAAACGAATCGTAAGTGAAACAAGAAATTTTATATCACTTTCAAATTCTAATATCTCTCAACCAAATGTTCGATAGCCAATTTCTACAAAATAATACCAATTTCTCTAGATAGTACAGAAAGCAAAATTACCAAATAGGAAAAAGAATCCTCACATCAAGGAATCAAAGATCTTTGAAAAAAGCTTATATAAGAAGATAAGTGAATCTTACCTCAACATTCTATGTCCAATTTTCACTAAAATAATACAGAATTCTTACAGAAAATACAGAAGACAATTTTCTCGAACAACTATACACATTTTAAAACGCAGCTAAGGATCAACATACTTTCTCGAAGATTTAATTTCTTACAGAATTCTTACAGAAAATATAGGGAGCTATTATCTCGAACAATTAAACACACTTTTAAAACGCAATTGAAGATCAACATTTCCCCTCGAAGATTCGATTCGCTGTGTATCTCCGGCGTTATTTGTTCTATTTGCTTCTCGAATACTTTTCATAGATACGAAGAACGAAATGATGAGGGGCAATGAACGTCTACTCGAGCAGAGCTTTCGTTTGGTATCGTTGCTTCCAGATACATTCCTTAGGAGCTGTCTCGATAAGATCATCTGAAAATTGGCTGAAATTAGACTGTTCAGATAAAACGAAGATTATGGTATAAATATTGGCACTTATCGCTGCAAGTTAACTGGCTGACTCTTAATTAACCAACATACTTTGGATCAATTCGTGTTGATTTGTGCACCAGCTTGGCCTATATAAGAATATCGTGGAATAAACTGTGAATTCTTGTAAAAACTTTTATTAAAACACGAAGTTTTTCCAACAGTGGCAACTTGAAATTGAAACTTTGACTTTTTGATTTTTATTTGGAATCTCCCAAAAATTCCCTCTAGAAATAAACTTCATTTTCTGTTTTGCTTTTTATCGGTGATTGATTGCAATAAAATAGAGTGAATTTGTTGCGTAAAAGTATTTTTACCATTGACGTAAGTACGTTTAGCTTTTTGCTGCTCCGTTGGAAGACGTGATAAATTGTGCTAACGAGAAATAAATCACTGGAATTGTGTAATTCGCGACACGTGCGAAACATTCCGTAAACGTAAACGTCGGATTCGTGACTAATTTTCTTGTTTGTGAAAGAATGCACGTGATCCGAGTGTCACGCGAAAGGTATTATTGGTTTTTCGTTGGTTCTAAAGGAGGACTTGAAAAAGACAAATTTTTATAGGAACCTTCGGCAGTGAAAATGCCAGAAGAAATTGTTTTTTAACGAATCATACAGGAAGACTTAAAAGAGAATATTTTTTATAAAATTCTTCTATGACAGAAGTATCTGAATAAAACCGGACTTTTGTTAAGTGTAGAGGAAAACTTTGAGAGGAGAATATTTCTAATGGAAAGTTTTGGTGGTATCAGAATAAAGTTGGTTTTTTTAAATGGAAAACTTTGATGATATCAGAATTAGGTCAATGGAGAACCAGAACAGAATGACAAAATACAGAAACACTTAAAAATTATCAAATTATCTAAAATTAAAATTAAAGGAGAAGAAGCAGAATTTGGAGAAAATGGAAATAAATTTTGCAGAGTGGATCGAGCTACAAAATTAAAAGCGTACAATAGCACGAAACGACGAGTGCATCAATGTTTCAATAATGACTTCATCAACCTAGTATTGATTATTATTGTTAGAATATGAGAGTATTTCTCGATATTGACCTGGTTTCGATGGAATACGTAAATGAGAGGAGTAACTTATTGGGTTCTAATCGAGAAAATGTATCATCCTTTCCATCTCTGGTGCCACAGGGATTGGCTCACAGTTACGGATCTCTTTCATCTTGCCAACAAGTGATACATTCGATCTGGAACAGAAGCAAACAGGTACAGACAGAACTCGGATAAAATGCAATTTAATTAACAAATAAATAGCGTTAATTGTTTCGTTAACTTTATCGATCTTTCAAAGAAAATACTGTTCTTTCTATATTATAATATATGTACTACATCAATATAAAATTAATACTATATATAATATAAATTTGCTATAATAAAAATTTACTATAATATTTACTATATTAAAAATTTCTAGTTGCAAGATGTGTTCTTGGAAAAATATTAACAAACGCAGAATATTTATATTGAAATTTCTCGTTAAAAAAATTATTATTTTATTACAACACATTAATCACCTTTTTGTCAAATAATTTAATTTACATTTTGAGAACTAAATATTTTGAAAAATGTATATTTCCAAGATCGAGTATTTTAGGAAATTTATATTTAAGGAGGAAACAATGCGGTCGTTTATACAAATTCACATTTTTGCAGCAGGGACAAGAAAATTTTGTAAAGATGAAATAAAAAATGATCGAATTGTGTTTTATATTTAATGAAATATAAAATACTAGATATTGGCTGGCAGTTGCATTAATAATTTATCAATCAGAAATTGAGGTCTAAAATTCAGTTTTGGCTAACTTTTACTGATATTTAACAGGCAAATTTCAATCAATTCTAACCAAGAAGATTTCGAAGATTGTCTGCGATCTCTGCCAAAATTTTAAGAGATAAATATCGTATTTTATGTCCTTTATTTATATCCACTTTATAGGTTGAATATTATGCTTGCTTCATAACTGTGAGAAACCCACAGGTGGGTTAGATTGAATTAAATGAAAGTATTTTGTCGGTTTGTTCGTTTGCCTGGTTATCGTGCCAACATTTTTCAACGTGACTCGAGAGATAAATGATACATGCAACAGAGTCTTTAAAGATATGTTTTCCTTACACTTTGGATCGCATTTGGTCACTTCAATGAACATAATATATTCGTCGATGAATTTAGAACGACTAATTGCAGGATATAATACCTGTCGAAGTTGTATTAAATTGCAGCTATACAAATTTTCACGAACTGCTGGTAGTTTGTAAAGTAAACTAAAATAACTGATTACATAATGAATAGATAAACGAATAATGAGGATTAAAGTAGTTTGAGGATTACGTATGCTCTCGTATCTAAATGTTTGCAGCTGTATGTTCTATTATTCCGATAAACGCTACCAAGTATTTATCCTCATGGCTCACCACCAGTCGATGACGTTCGAATATTTTAGTTCTTCGTAACTTCTAGAGTTCTTCTAGTCGATTCACAATCGATTAGAGGAAACGGGAATAAATAATTTATCTATGGCATCTGCTACTAGACATGTATACGTCAAATCGATCGTATATTTGTTAAAATAGATGGCAATAGCCACTTTTTTCTTTAACTAAATTACTTTAACTTAGTGTGGATTATCTGAAAGTTATATAAATCAAAGAATTTAATAGATATAGTAGTATATTTAGTAATATATAATTTCAGTGTACTTATAGACATTCTTTTATCTTAATTAAAACTCCAGTTATCATTAAGTATTACGTAATTGCGTGCAAGTTTTAATATAAGTAATTAGTGGTATTAAGTAGAACGTAGACCGGCACTGTCTGACTAACTACTGTCTGACACTACTTCTCACTCTGCTATCCATTATACTATAATTCGTATTTCAATCGTATTATTATCCATCGTCGGTTTTCATATTTTTCTTCTTTTTCTCTTAAAAGAGGTTAGTTAAAATTTGTACAGTATACTCGAACCTTTCATAGCAATCAATTCATTTATAACTGTATTCTTCAAAAGAATATGGAACAGTAAAATCAGTAGAACAGTAAAATCCGACCAATCAAACTTTAATGACCGTAACATTTATATACTCTTAAGCTCTTCATAGCAAGGATTTACATATTTATAATTTTATTTATCAAAAGAATAAACAAAAAACAAAACGTATGGAAGACCTGAATACTAGAAATCGATCATCTAATCATCTAGTCGAATGTAGCGACTTAAAAATATTTTTCAAAATTCTTCCATATATTAAGAATGAAATAATAAAATGTCTCTGTTGTCATACCATGTTCAAGGAAGAAGATCGTCGACGAAACGATCGTAGCTCGTTTTCTCCGCTTCTTTTTATAAGCCCTTGCAAACAACTTGTCGGTACACAATTGATTAATCTCTTGAATGCTTTAATTGGCCCAAGTGCCGCGAGTAGCGCAAGGACGCGCGGTCTTCTCGCCTAGCTCTATCGAGTAAAAATAATTTTCTAGTTAGAAGTCTGCGAAAGTATAATTATTAGCGATCTAAAAATTAACCGATTTTAATTTCTAATCATCTTTTTTTTCGCAGCTTACATCGTCGGCATACATTAAAGAAAAAAGGCAGTGTGTAATAGTTGCTGCACCTATCGCGAAATGCAAACGAATAAAAGATTGTTTGTCGAATTTATGCATTGTTAACAGTGCATCGTCATTATTTAAGCGCGTAAGGCTATACCTTATCGCGAAGTAATAAATTGCACACGGAGATCCATATTGTTTAATTTGTTGCATTGATCCACCTTTTAATTCTTTTATGTATTTTATGCGTATTTTATTTCTGATTCGTTCTTTCATCTAAAGGCATTCGTTTATTAATAAAATATAAAGCAATTAATTTTTTTCTTTACAATATAAATTCTTTGAAGATTTACATTATTATAATTGCGTTATAATTTACATTATTATAATAATATTATAGTGCTATTATTATAATGGCACTAAGAATTTGAGAAGAAGTTGTCTCCTAATTACTTATTGTGTAACATGTTTAATCTGCTTTTTAAATTTTTATTATCTATTATAAAATCTATTTGAAAATTTTATTTCAATGTTTATCATTAAATCCGGTTTCACAATTCTTAACGCGTTAACGTATAATTCCATAATTTCTCCAAATACAGTAAACAATTTTGAAGTTTTCGATTCACATGGCGCAAAATTATAGAGAAGCAGCTCAAAAATCTACCTGATGATTTTCTGTGTATCTTTTTATTTGAGAAGAGATTGTAACATACGAAAAACGTATAAACAGGTCTCAGACTAATTTATCGCGAAAGTACAATAAACAGCTTAGCTTGCTGATCGTTTAGTACCATTTTTAAAACACTATAAAGCGATAACATATTCTAAATATAAAAGAAGACACGGCAATAAGACATTCCGGAAGATAATAAAATAAGAAAATAATTTATTTGTGACGCATCATTTACTCATTTATGCCGATACTCAATATGTACCTTGATAGTATAACTACATTTGAACAAACCGTACAACACGTGTCCTATACAAATACAAACACCATGCTATTAAATGACGACATTATGCGTTGAAGAATTAAAAAATTCTCTTATGACGAATTATCTAGCAATTGCCAACTTATTCTTTTTCTCGCAAAAATACGATAATTTCTATAATTATATAGCTTTTATATACACAATAATTGATTTTATATATATATACAGAGTCCGATCGAATCACATGTAAAAGCGGACACGACGTGACTCATTGCGGATGAATAAGAAAAAAATATAGAATAAAATCTTTTTATTCTCGACTTAGTTATCGAGAAAGTGGAGTTTGAAAATTTTTTCAAGTGTACTTAATCATCACTGATTCTGGACTGGGCAGAACTAAATAATCGACAGGAGATTATTCTACATGCAAAAAAAAAGGTCGAAAATGTAGAATAAAATCTTTCCGTCTAAGGACTTTATTTCCAAGAAAATAGAGTTTAAACATGTTTAGTTAAGAATCGGCCTAATACGCGCGTATGATAAATTTCCAAATTTAATTTTCTCTGAAACAAAGCGACTTGTGAAAAAATTTGATTCTACATTTTCGACTTTCTTTTACAGATCTTTTACAGGTTATTCGATCAGTTCCTGTATATTTCTAACGTATTGGAAGTCGATTAAAAATTTACAGGGTCAGACAAAACATCTATCGGAAGTCTATCGGATCTTTTGAAGATCATAATCTATAAAATTTAGCTAGCTATGAAATTTACAGACAATATTCTTTCTATGATATCTAAATAGGATTAATCTCGATGCCCGTGAACATACACAACTCTTCAGTCGTTAACAACTCTAACCAATATCAACCAATATGTAAATATTAACTCGGAGAAGCTAATTTACAATTAATATTACCCTAGATTGCACCAAATATTAATCAGAAAGTGCCAAACACAAAATCTCCTCATCAGGAATCAAGACCTTCGTTATCAGTTTAAACATCAACCTTCCGTTTATCGTAACATAATCAATTGAAATTTACGACGGCCAGTCGTAAGTCGTAAGCCACTAAATCAACTTACCAGTTACGTCATAGTGATGTCTTGTGTCCTCAACCCAACGATCATGCGTCATAGTACTCTTCCAACAGACTTGGCGATCGTTCCTCCTGGATGTTCTTCTCCAATTACGAGTTCCTCCTTGCTTCGTTTCGCGATAATATCTAATAAACGAGCTATTCACAGGTCGAAATGGATTATCTTTACATTTCGAAAATTTTAGTACCAAAGCACTCGATTGATATAATTTTATCAATTTCCTTTACTTTTTGTTCCACGGTGTCAATTTGGCTCAAATAAACGGCTCAAATATTTGCGAGCTCGTGACGCACGAACCATAGAAATTCGTGAGATCCCTTGGGAACATAAAAATCGGCAAAAGTCGGTTTTGCTTCAAACGGCACGGATTTTATTCATGCTTTTTCGAGAGCAAATAGCAAGAATAACGATTTCAATGAAACACAACTGTGGAGAGAGCACACAGTGTTACACACGATCTCGCACGACTGTGTACCCGACTTTAAAGATCCCACGTCGGATATATAAATGTCGCACGATTTGCCAGACGATGGTCTTAAACGATCTGCTGGCGTCGCAGATCGCACGCGTTCCGCTAGATCTGGCTAGATCCGCGTGCATTAGATATACTTATACATAAAGAGAGAGATAAACGCGTTTGTCATTGGTTCCGAGAGCCCTTGGTGCTGGACGAGGTGAAGAAAAGGAAGAGGCAGGAAGAAAGGGATGACTACGAAAAATTTGGAAAGGATGCTCAGGCTCGCTAACTTGTCGCGGGTCGGTTTTTTACGGTATTGAATGTGGTTTTAAGTGGATCGAGTGGAGAATAGTTGTCGAATTCTAACTATTCTGAGGATAGTTTATGAATTCTTCCTTCTCCATTTTATTTAGAATTATATAGAATTTAAGTTGCAGTTGATGAAATGGAAGATAATTCGTCCCATTTCTGTTCTAATCTAGTCTATTTTGAATTTTCTAGAATCTGAATTGTAGTTGGTGAAATGCAAGATATGTAATTCCTTTTATTTTGGATACTGTAGAGTTTTACCAAAGTTAATGAGATTGGGTATATTTTATTGCATCGTGAATTCTGTAGGGTTTTATTTTTATTCGTTGATGTCGATGAGATAGAGCATATTTTATTGTATTTTTGTGATGTTATAAAATGTGTCCTTTATGATTTAACGTGGATGAAACGGAAGCTACTTTATTCTGCTTTGGATTCTACAGAATCTAACTTTCATAATTTAAAATTGAGGATATTTCATCGTATATTGAATTCTGCAGGGTTCGTCTTTTATAATATATGGTAGATTATAAATTTTGATAGAATTGTAGAGATTGATAAAATGTAGAGTACTTGATCGTATTAAACTTTCCTTCATTGTCCTTGAAACAGCGACTCATTTTACGACCTTATTTCTCGGCCGATTTTATGATACTTCGTCATTTCAACGAAATAGTTTCATAAAGTAGGATCTTATAAAAATTTACGACTCATCTCGATAATATAAATCGTTAGAATTCTTATTCCCAGAATGCATATCTCTAATAACTGTCTTGCAGCGACATCAGCAACGTCATACGAAGCAAAAGTTCTTAGAACGTAGGACATCAATTATTTAATATTTTTCAAAATCAAAATCTCCCAATGACTTTCCGTCCGAACTGTTTGTTTCTATTGTTCTCTTATTTTTATTTTTACTTCGTATCTTTATTATCGAGCGCGCTGCAATCGTGATAATTTCTATCCACACGACACTCCAATATTTTTAAAAATATTCACGCTTTCTCTTATCAACGCGATTCGATAAAAGAAGAATTATAGGTCAAAGACATCATACCAATATTTGAACAAATGGCCAAATGTTTAAAAATATCAATATCTCAAACAGCCACAGTGTTTGTTTTCGAAAAGAAAGAAAGGAATCTCGTAAATTTTCCACGTATTTATCCATAGTAAGCTTTATCTTGGAGTATCGTCGAAGCACGTTGAGGAAAGAATGCAATGCGGAAGGCCAAAGACGATCGTGTCAAGATCGCGACACATCATTTTCGAATCAGCATCGAGGAAGAAGGGGACGAAGAGAACAAAGAAGCGGAAGATGCAGCTAGAGAAACCGATAGAAGATTCTCCATTACGATTGAAGCGGATTCTGGTATAGTAGTTGCGTCGCAAGAATCACAAGCGCAAGATCTTGCAATCAACAGAGAAGAACGTTCGTTTGCAAACGACCAAACAGCCAATGAAATTTTATCAGAAGAATTTGTAGAAAGAACTTGGAACGAGCAGGAAAAGAAAGCACAAAGCTTCGGATTTAAGTCGTCAAAAAATTCTGGTGACTCAAAGGGACGATCTTCAAAAGGATCAGTCGGCCAACAACAAATTTTGTTAGAGAAATTTGTCGATAGAACATTGAACGAACAGGGAAGAGAAGTACGAGGCTTCGAGTTCAAAACTTCTTCCGATGGATCAGATAGTGGACCTTCCCAAGAAATTGATTCGAGAGAATCGATTAGCCAGAAGAAGAGGATCGATAAATTCGCAAACGGTGAAAATTTGTCGGGTGATTCGCAAAATTGCGGGAAGATTGAAAAGACGCAAAGCGATAATTGGGAAAGTGAAACACGATTTTCGGTTGCTTCCAGCGAAATTCCTAACGAAAATTATGAAATCTCCGCTTCCGGAAGCTCGCCACGATCGATCAGTGCGGACCAAAACTTCGGCGTTCTCTGCTCGAAGTTTAAGTATATCATCAACGAAAGTTCCTACGAGAATGTAGATTTGACAAAGAAATTGGAGCGCGGCTCGACCTCGAGTTTTCTTCCTTTCGAAACATCGAATCCTTCAGAACTTAAACGCCATAGATCTCTTTCTTCGTACGAAACCTACAAATCTTCCAATTTAAATACTTCCATGCAACGCAAGAGAAGTCTTCAAGATCCTACAGGCGTAACATTACAAAATTTACGATTACTCGATCAACCAAGAGAAAAAGCACAATCGGTGACAGCTGCAGAAATTCAGGAGACTTCGCAGATTCTTACTCATCCAAATATCGAATCCATTAAAGCAGTTCCTCCGTCGGCAGTCTCTGTCTCTCCTCTTCTAATCAGACGTTATTACAAAGTCATGTCCGCGTTTTCCAATAATTCCTCCAGTCTGGAAAACACCTATCCATCCAAAATATTAGAAGATCCTCTTCAAACTCGACAAGACTCCATCAAGACTCCGAAAAATGATGTAAATTGTACAAATTCAGAAGAAGGAGGCAATCAGAGGAGTACGCAAAGAAGATTGACATTGCCTGCTATAAACATAGATCTAGATTCGGGAGAAAAATCAGGAACTGCCAACTATCAAAATGTTTTATCAGGAACCAGCGTTAATCCTATTAGAAGGTCCAGCATAGCAAATGCTGCGATTTGTTCGAGTTTAGCTCCCAGCTTAGCCAGCGCTTATCCAGGTGTTCCAAACTGTTTATTGCCCACGTCGAATGGAAACGAACTGTCGAACATTTCGTCTATCAGCGAGCAGATACCAGAAAGAAGCGGAGTAACCGGGTTGAAGATGAAGTTACCATTCCTTCGACTTCATATACCTGGGTCGCAACCAATTTCAGGCGAGGAAGAAGGCGAAGAGGAGGATCCGAACCATCATTCGCATCATCATCATCATCACCATCATCATCACCACGTGTTCCCGTATTTTCATGTACCCACATTCACGTTCACCGCGCCAGCCACCGATGGTGAACCTGGCCGGAAGTTCAACTTTGGAATTCGCAGACACTCGCAAACGGTTAGTCGCTGTCCTAGATCGCCGTTTTACTCTGGTTTTCTTTTCGAGTGTTTTTACTAGGAAAGAGGAACCGCTTCCATTAATAAGAAGCTGTGTGATCGTAGACTTTTTCAAGATTAGATCAGCCGGTTTTACTTTTTGAATGTTTTTATCAAGCAAGAGGAACCGCTTTCATTAATAAGAAGCTGTTTCAGCACTTTCTTGATGTTTTAACATTTACGCTTACTACTGTGTATGACATTAATCCACCTTATTTGAAAATCTAGTTTGTTTAGAAGGAGGAAAGGTTTTTAACGATTTTAAATCAATGCCACAAATGGAAATACGACACGAACGTTTGAAAAGGAGATGCCAGGATGGATTCGTCGTTAAGTAATGTTTGAAAGAAGAATTACAATAGTCACAAGCTTTCTCAGGATCGTCTTATTGTTTTAACATTTCCACTTATTACTGTGTGTGAGTTTAATCTAATTTTGGCGTCTAATTTTATTTTGAGAAAGTTTTTTAATAATTTTAAAGTAATGATGGGAATAGAAATGTGACACGAATGCTTTAAGAGCAGATACTAGGATGAATAATTCGTTGTTGAACAATGTCTGAAAGAGGGTTTACAGTGTTTGTTGTGTCTCTGTTATCTGTGTATATCCTTATAGAATTATATGTTCTACGTCTTTTACGGTGAATGAAGATATCAAGGACAGATACTTGGATATTTTTTTATAAATATTTAATGTAAAAGATTTAACGGAACATCGTGCTTGATCGAGTCAATCGTTTTTTGGATTTAGATGTTTCTTATATTTCTTTTTTTGCCAATTATTTTGTTTTTCTTTTTTGACACTTCTTTTTAATTAAATTCAGAAGAAATATTTAATCGTTGGCTACAGATTATCTGAAGCATTCGTTGAAATAAAATAATTGAACAGGAATAAAATATTCCAGTGGCAATGATGCTCATGTTAGATCGTGAAATTTCAAGGAAGGATACTTTAACAATGTCACGGTCAATGGTCATTAATCATCGTTCCTGGTAGTAGTTTTGGTATCTTTGAATGGCTTGTAATCTCGTTAATTCTATTACTCGTCGCTGTATCGCTCATTTCAAACTTTTGGCACAGTAATGAACATAAATTTCTTGTAACGTCTTTGATGAAGTGATAAGTAATGACTATCGCATGATTCCAGTTTGTGTTCTATTTTATCGAAACTTTTCAAACGTTCTCGTTACGTTTAACCAGTTCAACAGCATTTATTTGAAAATTTTGCGATTTATGCTTGCCACAAGCTTCACTATGTATGTCATAGTAATTAAGAATTTAAAGAAAGATTACAATTTTGAAATCTTCGCATCTACTTAAGAAATTCTTTGGTTAAAAATTTCATCGAAGTAAAGAACACTACTATTCATATTTGTAGGATTAATTTTAGATTAATTATAAAATTAATAGGTGATTCAATATAAGCACAAGTGGAGAAGTAATTCCACGCTTTTGTACTGTATATATTTACAAGATTTCGTTGAATGTATTATCCTTGCTCGTTTAATTTATTATAGCCAATTCAGATAAAACGCAAGGTCTGAATTACTATAAAGATTTAGGTAGCAACTACGATAGAACTTCATTTATTGCAGTGAAATTTTAGTTAGTACTCGATTAACTGAATTTCTGCTAGTTAAATTTATTTATCCGAACGTACTCCTATTATGTGAACGAAAAATAATATTTGTCCTCCGAAAAATTCACATAAATGGAATTCTACTGTATCGTAGAACTAATATATTAACCAAGATCTCAAACTTCTCAAGTTTTTGGACAGTAAAAGAGTAAATATTTCGGAGGTAACGTTTCTTTATTTTTAATTTTTTTTTTGTTTTTTAATGATGCGAATAGATATTTGATTGAATAGCACGCAAGTTATAAAACGTAAGTTGTATAATAGGATTTCGTTGAACTCGGTTAAAATTGATCTCGCCGGTACTTATTCATAACGATATCGCATTCGTCCGTGAGTAAACGGAATTAACATTGAGAACATGATGTAAAACACGAGTCACGGTGTTTTATCAGGCTAGATGGATCCAATACTGGTCTACGTTCCAACGATTAAGGTGATTCGCATGGATTGATCAAACTTATGTGTGAATGGAAATGTATATGTACGTATCTTACCAAAGCCGCATTAACAGCTTATTATTTTTACTATCTTAAAAAAGTTAAACAATTTTTTAAGGTCCCGGCTTTTAAGGTGTTGTTATATAAATTTTCTTTTCACCACCATTTCACGACTATTAACATTCGACTGTTGCGAAATAATAATTACTTCGAATCTATTTTCGATCAGAAAGCAATCATCGTTGATAATATTATTAATCGTATCAAGGCTTGAAGTGTTAATTTCATGGCGTATTAATAGCGCGATTAACAGCCTTGCAAACAAGCTCCAGGTGTGATGTATGTATCTACTATGTTTTTCGCACGCAGAAGATGCTAATTTTCTGCAAAAATACAATTTGTGCGCTTCGAGTTTTGAAAATGTTATTGCTAGATAAATATTTAACATAAAATATATAAATAAACCTAAATGAATAGGTATATGTATCAGGATATTTTTAGGATATTTTTGTTGAAATTTTATTTCTATCCCGGAGCAAAGATTTGAGATTTTACATGATTGTCGTCTAATATTAGGTTGTCCGAAAAGTTTCTTTCGTTTATAAGATGATAATAGATGAACAGCAATTTCTGTTTTATATTATTTTATTGAATTAGGTATGATCCATTTCGTTATATTTCTATTATTATATTCGCGCATGATTCAATAAACTAATATGATACAAAAATCATTGTGCGTCTATTATTTCCTTATAAAACGAAAGAAACTTTTCGGACAACCTAATACTATTGTGCAACGACGTTCGTGGTTCCATTTGTATCTTATCCTTTCTACTTGCGTTTCAATTTCTACCGGTTCTGATTCATTCGTTATCGCTGACCCATATTCTATTGTGCTCCTCTGAAATATGTACAAGCTCTACGTATACCTGCCGCGCCCATGCATCGTGAAAATTATTTACAACCGCATGTTTTCTCCAGTCGGATAACGGAAACATTTTCCACGATTCCTGCTCTAAATAAAAGTAGCCCTAATTGGCCTAAAAACTTCTCAATTTGTGTGATTTTCTTTCTTGGCATAGAAAGACCGAAAAATTAGGAAGTTTGAATATACATGTTATATAATTTACTATAGAAATATACTAAAGCTATTTATGTTAAAAATACTAAATTATAATATCTAAAATACTAAATTGTATTATTTCTACTTGGGGCTTCAAAGAGATGTTCCCGATAAATCTTTACTCTGGTAATTGATTTGGTCGAACCATTACTTCTATTTACTTCTTAAAAAACCACGTTAACTGTGTCGTGTAAACTATTATGTATTTAGCATTTGATCTCGTGTCAAGTGCTAATTGTTCCGTGTATTGCGCAATTTAAGGCAAATTAGTACAATTAAGAAATTCGCAAGACACGCTATATTTTTGTGACAACAGTTTGGATCAGAATATTTAACATTGATTTATTGAAAATTAATTTAAATATTTTAAACTTGAGATTTTTATGAGCATCTATAAATCAGCATTATTGATTAAGGATTAATATTAAATTTAAGGAATAGAGTAGATATAACATTTAAATATCAAGTATTTAATTTTCTATATTTTTAGAAGAAGTAGAAAGGCAGTAAATATATTATACTGGGTTGTTGGTAACTGGTGGTACAAGCGGAAAGGGGGTGATTCTACGCGAAAAAAGAAGTCGAAAATATAGAATAAAAATTTTTTTTTAATTTTTGTTTTTTTTTTTTTTTTAATTTTTCCATCGAGACAACGATCTACAGTGAGATCCGTTATAACGAGACGTGATAAAGTGCACGCGTACCGAGCGAAAATTCAAAGTCGATTTTCACGAAAACAAAGCCTCGAACGAAAAATTTTTATTCTATATTTTCGACTTCTTTTATCGCGTAGAATCACCCCCTTTCCGCTTGTACCACCAGTTACCAACCACCCTGTATATTAAATTTAAATATCACACGCAAGTTATCCAAGTATCGATTTCTGCCGACTGTTTCCTCATTTACTACTTATGCAGCAATTAATTCGCTATGCTCTGAGGCTTTCTATTGTCGAATAAAAACGTGACAGTTCAGTCTCAAATAATCGTTTGCTCATTTTTAACGAGTTGATATTTTTTTCACAGACCTTGCATCGGACTGACTCGATGGTATCACTCTGCTACCGATCTCTCGCCAGCTATATCACAGACGATAATCTCGCTGGTCTTCAAAGTTTCCTCGAAAACAAACGAGTACTGATCGATGACCGAGACGAGGTAACATTAAAATAACCACTTCCATTTGGATTAAGATATTTTTTAATTCCATCAGCTTTTATTTCATGGAGAAATGTACCCCCACCCCCCCTCTGTCGGAAATATTATATTTAAAATGTTTATAAATTAAAGATATCTCCTTTGAAATTGTCATTCTTTATAAATATACAATTCCATTTTAAAAAATGATTTAAATTTGAAGGAAAAATCGTCGGGAGGAAAATTTGTCGTACTTTATTTTATCCGTGTGTCTAGACAGTTTAACTCTGTCTTGAATTATTTTTCCACGAATTTATGAGAATCGAAGAAAACACAAATGATCTTGAAACCTCAAGGAAAATTCCTTTTGTGTTGTTTTATGCGCGTGTTCGTATAGTTCGACTCTGTTCTGAATTTGTTTTTCCGTATTTCTGTGAAGATTAAGATCTCGTTAAAAGTAATCGTGGTCGAAACTTTCTTAATACCATGCTTTTCATCCCTTTGAATGATTTAACTCTTCCTTTAATTATGCTAATTTTGAAAGATTTTTAATAATTTTTTAATAGATTTGGCTTTGTCTATAATCAGATACTAAATAGTTGATTTCGTTGTTCTTACAATAGAATGGTAGTACAGCCCTCATCCTTGCAGCAACTAAGGGAAAGATACACTTTGTACGAGAGCTTATCAATCATGGAGCAGATGTTAATGCAGAGGACGCAGTTAGTATTATGTGTTATATGATCTGTTGAATTTTATATATGTCTTTTTCCTGCCTATTGTATAAACAATTTAATTTTTTCAGGATAATTGGACGGCGTTATTGTGTGCGGCCAAGGAAGGGCACACAGATGTGTGCCTTGAATTACTCGAACATGGCGCTGATTTGGAACACAGAGACATGGTAAGGTCTCTAATTCTTTAATATATTTTTATTAGTTATAAAGTGAGAGCAATTTCTCAATATCTAGCGAGCTAAAGATAGCGAACAAAGCTTATTTAAAATTTTTAGAAATTAAAATATTTATTTTACATTTTTAGAAACTAAACGTTTCTTTTAGATTTTTGAAAGATAAAAGAGATTTATTCTAAACGAGTCGTTTAATGTAAAAGTGGTGTAAGTCAATCCTTTGTCTATTTGGTTGAATAGCATATCTCGAAAGCAAAACCTCTATTCTGTTTTGTGCAGAAGTTGTATAAATCTTCATCAGTTTCTCGGTGAATAGCAGAATAAGTGAATTTTTTTGTCCTTATCCGGTAATCAACTTTTTGGCTTACACCACTTTAGCTTTAGCACAAACTTTTGTAAATTGAAAAATTTTTTTCTTTTTAAGATTTTCCCTTTGAAGATATTCCTTTCTAAGTACTTTAAGTACACGGATCCCTTTCTTATTCATCTATTAATTTCCTATTAATTTTCCTACTTCGCTATTTTATTTTCACACTTTACGACATTTTTCTGTCATTAATTATATCTATATATTCTAATTTCATGTTTTAAAGTTTCTCTAAAGTTTCATTTCGTTACGAATGAAATATTTAATAATCATAAAGAAATCGGACAAATAGTAATAAGAAGGAATAATCTATTTTTAGGGAGGGTGGACTGCACTTATGTGGGCGACGTATAAAGGTAGGTCGCCGACGGTGATGATGCTACTAGGACGAGAAGCTGACGTCAATGCACATGGAAATTTTCACATATCTTCGTTGTTATGGGCCGCAGGCAGGGGTTACCCCGATATTGTTAAGGATCTTATTGCTCATGGTGCTAAAGTCAATGTCGGTGACAAGGTAATCTATATTTACCATCTTTTAAGTTCACGTGCGATGTATTAACTAGAGACAGAAAAATCCATACTGCGACTTACCATACATTGTCGGAGAAGTCTGTGTTAATGCATTTTTTTCAATTTTTAGTATGGTACTACAGCGTTGGTGTGGGCGTCGCGTAAAGGCCACGTAGAAATTGTAGATACTCTTCTAAAAGCTGGTGCTAATGTCGATACTGCTGGCATGGTAAGACTTTAGTTTTATATAAATGATAATTAGACTACAGATTTTTATGCACTTGCAAAGAAAAGATGACAGATCAGTTATATGAACTTGTGGTTGTTTCACATCTCTAAAGTAATCTCTCCGTGTCTTTCTCTCTCTCCCTCTCTCAATGAAATCTTCAGATAATTAATAAAACTTTGTACTGCAGTACTCGTGGACAGCTCTTCTAGTGGCCACTCTTGGGAATCACTTGGAGGTGGTACTACTTCTTTTAGAACATAAACCAAACGTGAACGCGTTAGATAAAGATGGATGCACAGCTCTGGCAATAGCTTGCCGAGAGGGGCATCACGAAATAGCAAATGCTCTTTTGAATGCTGGTGCTTATGTGAACATTCAAGATAGGGCTGGTGATACAAATTTAATTCATGCTGTGAAAGGCGGTCATAGAGGAGTGGTTGAATCTCTTTTAAAAAAGTATGCTGATGTCGACATTGCCGGCAAGGTACAAATATCAATCATATATTACTTTATGTATTTCATTTTTACACAAATAAAATTACTTACCTTTAAGTGTAAAATACTTTTCGTTTATCTTTGTGTCCAAAATGACTCCATTATTTTTGGCGATGTATTTTAATCAGTATCTCAGGACAACCATTCAAATTTTATAAATATTTTAGGATAAGAAAACTGCAACCTACATAGCAGTCGAAAAAGGCAATATTTCAATATTGAAACTGTTATTAAATGCAAACCCAGATTTAGAAATTGCGACAAAAGATGGTGATACTCCATTATTACGGGCAGTTCGATCGCGAAACGCTGAAATTGTGCAGATATTGCTAGACAAAAAAGCTAAAGTATCAGCCACCGATAAAAAAGGTGATACTGTGCTACATATAGCTATGCGAGCTAGATCGAAAGCCATCGTTGAGATACTATTGAGAAATCCAAAAAATAGTCAACTACTGTACCGTCCAAATAGACAAGGAGAGACTCCTTATAATATCGACATCAATCATCCAAAGACCATTCTTGGACAAATATTTGGTGCACGTAAGTCATTAATCAATAAGATTAAATAAAGCCAATAGTACATAATATAGTTCCTCTTTTCTTTCTTTCTTCCTTTTTGTTTTTTTTCTATCAACTGAATATAACTGAATGTTCATTTTAGGGCGTCTTAATACCAATGAAGATAATGAAAATATGCTTGGTTACGACTTGTACAGTAGTGCGTTAGCGGATATCCTCAGTGAACCATCTCTTTCAACGCCTATAACTGTTGGCCTTTACGCGAAGTGGGGTTCAGGAAAATCATTTTTGTTAAATAAATTAAGAGGTAATATTTGCAATGGTTTACAAATGCAACAACTAAATTAAAAATTGCATAAAATACTCATATACTGGTAATAATTTTTTCAGAGGAAATGAAAAATTTTGCTCGCCAATGGATGGACCCAGTATTCCAATTTTCTGTCTTATTATTCTTAGTAGTAACTCATGTATCTTTGTTAGTGGGTATCACAATAGGTCTTGCCCTCCAATCATGGATTGTTGGGCTTGCGTGTGGTATAAGTCTTATTTTTTTTACGTACACTTTTTTGATACTTGTCTGGTATGCTAACAAAAGGTAAGATTGCAAGATTGAAAGTATATACTTTATGTATTTTCATAGTATTTAATTATGAAATATTTAAATCGTAGATATGATTGGTATTGGCCATACAATTTCACGGTAGCTCTGACTACAAAATTAAATTCATTGAAACTGCTTTTACAAGTAATTTTTTGTCACCCTCCTGGTGGTCGAGTTCACGATGATATCACTGTTCAACCCATAAAGTTTTATTTTACTGACCAAACCCGAGTCGGCACAACTGCTGCCGGAGAGAACGCAGTAGTACAAATGGTAGGATCGCTTTATGATTCCATTGAGAATGAGTTTGGTTCCTTATCCACGCGACTCTACAGAGCATTCAGACCAAAACCAGATAAATCAACGACAACATGGAAATGGAGACATCTTTGTTGTTTACCATATATAGTTATATTTGAATTCTGCTTTTGCAGTTTACTCGTTGGTATTTCCGTACTTACGGTCTATCTCATCGATATTTCTAGCAGCGAGTTAGTATACAATTTCTCAGAAAAACTATAAAATCAAAATTGTTATAATTAATTATTTCTTTCGATTTTTAATATCGCAGGCCAACAATAGAAAGAGTTACATCACACATTATTATGATAACCGTTGCCTTAATACTAGCTGTTAGCGTAATAGCAAACTTATATACATGGAGTCGAACGTTGCAAGCACTTGTTTTCTCTCAAAGACGGCACCTACAGCGCAGCATTTCTAAGTTAGAGACTTTAAAAAGCGAAGGTTTTATACAGACGCTAAGAAGCGAAGTCAGTTTAATGACCGAGATGGTATATTACATATTAATTGAATAATTGAATAATGTATTTTCATTAAACTGTTCTTTATACTTAACAAAATTTTTGTAAAAAATAAAACAGGTTAAATGCCTAGATAGTTTTATGGCACAACAAAGCAGATTAGTAATAATTGTGGATGGTCTGGATAGTTGTGAACAAGATAAAGTGTTGTTAGTTTTAGATGCTATACAAGCATTATTCAGTGATAACGGTTATCCATTTGTTGTTATATTAGCGATCGATCCACATATTATTGCCAAGGTATCTCAAAATGTTTCATTATCTTTTCATGAAACGTGATATGTGTAGTTTTTTACATGATATAAAATTTTGTTTCTTACATTCAGGCAGTGGAAGTCAATAGTAGAAGATTATTCACAGAGTCTAATATCGGAGGACACGATTACTTACGTAATATGGTGCATCTTCCATTTTATTTGCAAAACAGTGGTTTGCGAAAGGTAAAAGTAGCTCAACAAACTGCCCAACATAGTAGAAAAACTACGTGGACCGAAGCCGAGGAAAGTGTAAATTACACCGCGACTAGTACAATGCATCACTCTGTTTCTAACAGAAGACTTAGCACGGAGTCTGCTATAATGAACAGCAATGAAAAGTTGAAACCGCAAAGCAGAAAAGGCAGTAGAAAATTACGATTAAGCGAGTCAATCGCAAGTAGCATCGGTAGCAATTTAAATCGATTGGGCGGTGCACAAGATCTCAATAAAATGCTTCTCACTGACGATTACTTTAGTGATGTGAATCCTCGTAGTATGAGAAGATTAATGAATGTTGTTTATGTCACTGGTAATAAAAACAACTAATCTCTGAGGGACTCATTTCTATGTGTCCTGCTTGTTTCTAATATATTATATGCCTCTTTTTAGGAAGATTATTAAAAGCATTCCAAATTGATTTCAACTGGTATCATTTAGCTAGTTGGATCAATATTACTGAACAATGGCCATTTAGGACGTCTTGGTTGATTCTTCATTACGATATGTATGAAGATAGTTTAGATGATTCCATGTCGTTGAAAAGTCTTTATGATAAGTATGTCTTTTCCGAATAAATGCTTCGTAACATTTTAATAACCGGTTTGTATTTAATGCTTCTTTTCAAATCATTAGGATACGACCCCAAATCCCAGTACTTAAAGAAGTTCAACCTCTGTTAGAAATGGATAGAGATGAACGGAAACTAGATATTTTCCTGACGTTTCATCGTTCGAGTTTACTTGTTAGCGATATGAAAATATTCTTACCATTCACAATAAATCTCGATCCTTATATTAAGAAAAAAATAAAAGAGGAGCAACAGAGTATGGAAGAAGAATCAGGACTACTTGGTCCATATAAACAGTATAGTCCTTGGACTTTACCTAGTAATACACATGAATCATGGAGTGTAAATAAAAATGGTTTATCAAATCGAACAATGAAACTTGTTAAAACACCAAGTCTACAAGGACATGTACCGGTACCATCAACATCATGGGTACAACCGTGTATGCAGCCAACATTCGATTGGCAGACTACTCCATCGTGGCAAGTACTTCCCATGGAACCAGCGGTTAAACCACTCTCTGCAACTACAACATTACCGGTATATATACATATAACATGATATTATAATGATACTATGACTATTATTATTACAATATTGTTATATAATTTTCTTTTTCTTAGTCCGAGATTTTGGAGATAAGACTATCATCTTTAACAGTAAATGGAATTTGCGACCTTATTGATAGGATCGACAGTATAAGTCCTAATCAAGCACCACAGTACAAACAAGTTATTAAAGAGAATAACATTAATGGTAGAGTTTTATTGCATTGTGATTTACAGGAGTTGAAAAAAGTAAGCTTTACTTCCATGATTTTAACTGACAGGTATTATGCAGTCAATAATAATTCTTTATTTGTAGGTTCTTAAAATGGCTTTTGGAGATTGGGAATTGTTTCGTATGGTGATTGTGTCGCTTAGAGAATTGGAAGTTTCATCATTTAGCACACAAGAAGAAGGTTCACGAAGTGTTCGATTCACCGTAGGATCGGAACAAATTCAACGAAAAGGAGGAGGTACGTATACCGATTATTTATATAAATAGTAATATATTATAAAAGTATAAAATATCAAATGTATATAAAAATTGTCTCTTATTATTTAAGATCATGCTTTACAAAATACTTCGATACGTGTGCCAACACATGTAGATAAAGACAAGGGAACATCAAGAACCGATGGTCCTAGACGAGATCAAACTAAACAATCTATTATGGAAAAACAAGTAAGCTTCTTTACTCTATATGAATAAAATCATAGAAGTATGTTTATTCTAACAATTAATTAATAAATTAATTAAGTATTGTTCTCATTACAATCGTGCTCGGTTTTAGTTCCAGGTGAGCAAAATCGTATTTAACATTTCATATTAATTCCTTTATAAAACACATGAATAACTATTATAAATTTAATACTAAAACATCAAATAGGGAAACAAGTAATTAAATTTTTCAGGTAACTTTAGAAGAACAGATGATATGTGGTGCATTACAAACTTTAAATGAAGAAGCGTGTGAAGATGTATTAGATGTACCATCTTCTGCAGTGGTACCATCAGACTCACTTGCAGGTGAGCCCTCTCCCCTACCACTTTCACTGCCTCTGGTTATAGTTCAAGAACCACCACAACCAGACCAAAAGTGTGACACCGTACTAGAATATAGTACAAATTTTTAATGAATTTAAATCAGATATAGCTGTGTAATTCGATCATGTATCATGTGTGTACAGCATCAATATGACCTCACTGCATTCGAAGATGGTTATTCAAAACTTATCATCCACAATGTTTCAGTTCCGCCGGAAAATTTGGTCAATATAACTGTTGTTTAAATGTTTCTTACCACCCATATTCATGCGTAGATGAAATCGTAGCAGTATTATGAACAGATAGGTGTACCTACATACAACGGACAGTCAATAAAAATCTAATTTATTTATATACATATATATTTTAAGTATAATATATATGATAGAAATTAAAAGAATTATTATCACCTTCATCCTACTATTGACTCTACATGTGTCAAATTTTTGAAAATGTGCCAACGCGTTACGAGAGACTGGGTTACTATAATTAAATGATATAAACGAATGTCTGTGTTAAAAAAAGAAAAATGTCATTCATTGTAATATATTATTATTATTATTATTACGGTAGTGATTTGGATGTATGTGTTATCATAGATATAGTAAAAATATCATTTTCGTATAGTAGTTTAAGTACATTAATGGTATAGCTTGCGAAAAAGAAAACTGTGTCATTTTGTATTCCTAAAATTCTGGAAAATACTCTAGGTATTCCTGTCGCAAATAATATAATGCTAATGCTTAATAGTCATACATTCAGAAATACTGTATTTTTCCATAATGAACACATTTGTGAAACAGGCTGTGATAATTAGTTGTTACTGTCATTGAATGTTATACAAATATACTTCTTTTTGGGATGTTTATGCTGATAGATCTTGTATATTTAGAAAGATAAGCTTCTATAAGAAAACATTTTATATACCAAAGTAAAGACTATCATTATATTTTCTTCTTTATTCGTGTGTTCTTTGGTACTGTATGTACAATTGTCCTAACTGAATTGTTGGATAATTATATTATAAATGCGAATGGCAATAAAACTCTGTTGGAAACTTGAAGTGATATTATCTTTCTTAGACTAGATCTATAAGCTTATCGAGTGCTTTAATTTTATATCGTTATTCAAAATCACAACAATATTACAAACAATTAAATCATCTCATAAAAAAAAAAAAAATTAATTTAATAACTAATCGTGTTTCATTTAGGAATCCTCTTCTATAATGCTTAATGTTTTATCATTCACCGCTTAACGGATGAGCTTTCAACTTACATTTAATGCATCTCGTGCGACCAAAAAGGAAAAACTGGATAATATGAAGATTTGTTTTAGGATCCATTTCGATGGCCCCTCAAGATACAGATTACGTGATTCTTCAATCTAATCCACTTCTACACTGGGTACCAGTCAACGATGAACCAGAGACGTCAGACGACAGCTCGTTCGAGTCGACAGTACATCTTCAACGTACGAACTCTCAACGTAGTATTACATCTCAACTTAGCACCAGATCGGCTTGTTCGTTCGGACGTAAAGAGCTAAGAAAGAGTGGAGGCAATTCTATCAGTAGTAGACCAGCGTCGCTTTTTGTGTCTCCTCCGCCTTCTCCCAGACCCGCCTTCAGATCCAAATCAACAGATGAATACTATGTAGCTAATAATATACCCATGAAATCGGCTATCTCTACACCTATGAAGAAACGATGTTCGACTTCGACCTTAAATGATGAGTTAATTTTATCGGTCTCTGTTCCAAACTCCAGCTTGGAAAAGTTAAGCAAACTGAAAGACCGTCTTATGGGGACGTTACCTGTCTCGCCTGCTCCAGGAGAGAGCGAGGATGAGTCCACGCCGTTAGTTTCCGAATTATCTACTCCAACTCACTCGCAATCTGATAGCGTGTTTAAACACGACTGCAGCGAGGAGAACAGTAGCTCGATTTCCTCGAATAAAAGTTTACCACGTGATGGAGAACGATCCATCGATGTTGTTGATTATTCCGACACTGTTAGTTTAATGGTACGAGAAGCTTCGCAAGTGCGGTTCTTATCGCGTCAAGACGCCGAGGAATGGGACAATCCCGAAACACCTGTTTGATGTCATCTGCTACACAGTTGTTAGCCAGTTTCCTTAATATGCAATAACGCATGACAAAAAAACTTTAAATGAAATGGTACTTAAATCGGGGCTTGTGATATATATTTTCAAAGAGAAAGATAGTCAGAACAGCAAATTGAAAATTCACACATTTGTACATAGTAAATAGAAGATATCGAACTTTTTAGATAAAGCGTTCGAAGCTGTTCATGCATCAGAGCGATAATATTAGACAAAGAGAGAATGCCTTTTATGCAATATATGTACAGTATGTTTGAGTTCATTGTTGCAGAAGATACATCTGATAATCGCACTCTAACATTCCTTGATACTAATTTTAATGCATTTAACGAGACGCCAGCGTATCAACTGTTTCTTTTCAAAGAAGTGAAACAGAAAACATTTCTTTTATCATATTGTAAACATATGCTGAATGATTAATTCAAGTCAATTCATGAAAGCAGTAATGAAACTCGACAAATTATATGTACAAAAAAATAAATTATATTTAATAAATCCTAATTCTCATACCGGATGGTATTGATTTTAAATATTAGTATTAAATATCAAATATATTATAACAAATAAATAAATGTTACTAATTTATACGACAATGGATGTCATAAAATTAACAAGATATTTCATGATAGCAAATATCTATGTTTTCACATTGCTTTCATTATCGCGCATTTAAACATAAAATTATAGAGTAGATCTTTGAAACTAGGTAACAAAAAATTGATGATTATCATTCTCTAATTTCTAAAAGACTATTGGTACTGTATCATATGTATATGTATATGTATATCAGGGACAATATTTAACACCGTAAGTTTTATTATTTCAGTACTTAAAATTTTACTGAAAATATTTTTGTGAAGTTCTACTAGACGTTACGTAGGTTGTCACAATCTTAATGAATTTTTATTGTAAACTTCATCTTGCAAAGTTACGAAGAGGATACTATTATTTTAACATTCTGTTTAATAATGTTTCAATGCCTAATTTATAAAATACATAGAAAATGAATAAATACATCTTTAAGGAATTTACAACACAACTTTTTAATAATACTTTTTTATTACAAAGCAAAAAATTATACATATGTATATAACAGTGTATGTATATGTATATATATATAATACTTTAGGACGGAATACATTAGGGTTATTGGTTAATAATAGCATTGTAAACACAAGTAATATATATATTAGATTTTCAAATAATAGTATTATATGTACTTTGCTTATTACTATTAAATATAGTATATTTAAATACATAGAACATCGAACAGCGCCTTATTCTACTTTCATAAATGCTCATATATGGAATATAATAAGTACTTTAACAGCCTTTTGCGTAATTCAAAACGTGTCCTATTTTTCATAACTTATGTTCTGATAAACATAATGTTTCATAGCTGCCTTTTAAATGCATTATGCATAACAACTTTCGTAATACAATAAACTATCAGATCTCAATGTATGAAATAATATTTACCATTAATCTAGTCATAGATTGTTCTTTTCACTCTAGAAAAATTTGTACGCTACTTGCTCTTTCAAAAATCATAAATTTGTTTAGTTTATTGCATTACATATTTAAAAGAAGCAATTTTTTATAAAATACTGATATGTTAGTTACAAATATTACAATTACAAAAACAATAAAAACTATGAGAGGAAGAGAAAACATTTTGGCGGTACAACATAATATGGTAAAAAGTAAGGTATCGTAGATATCGATACATAGATATAAATTATAAATCTTTTCTATGAAAAATGAACTGTATTATTGTTTTCTCGTAATTTTTTGTAAAAGTAAATCGATAAAAAAAGATCACCTCTTATGAAATAATTATATCTATAACAATGTACATATGTTCGTGAATAAAGGTATTTTCAACAATAAAACGTTTTATAGTAAATAAAAATAAATTGATAGGAATGAGCATAAATTTTAATAAAGATATCTTCCTTTATTATTGTTATCAAAGGCACTATGGCAAATGGAAAATATCTAACCAGTATTGAAATACTTCTAGTAGACTATCACCTGGGCACTCAGATTTCATTTATAAATTCTAAGTAATAAAATATTTTCAATTATATATAAATATACAATTAGACGAGAAATAAGTCAATTCAATAAATTTAATTTTTAGTAGGAGCTCCATATATTACCTCTTTTTAATGTACGTGTGTGTTCTTATTGTATAATAAGATATAAGGACACTTAACTCTTTGTAAAAATTGACTATGTTATACAACAATAAATATAGAACACACATAAATAATTTGCATGACAGAACTGAATTGATAATGTATTAAAGTAAAACAATTATTGATAAAAAGCAGATATAAAAATATGGAAAAAATATTAACTTTTTTATGACATAGGTACTGTACTTAAATCTGTACTGTAAATCTGATTTCTATGCATGATTTCTCTTGCATTAAAGAGTACTAATGCAGTTGTCAAATGGTATATTACTCGAAGCACAAACTTAAAACATCAATCTCGTATAAAAAATACGTCAAGTAAAAAAAAATTTTTAATTAGGAATTATATTTATACAATTCATATTTCTTGAAATTGTAAAAATTAATACAATTTTTCAAATTAAGTACTTATATGAATTAAAATTATATAAAATTAAATACTTACATAAATGCAAATTATTCGTAATTTGCAAAAAATATAAATGCTGACTGGTCCCACTGATATAATATGTCAAATTATTCTTTCATTTTATTGTATTACTTCTTTTCCTACTTAGGCAACATTGTACTCCTATAGGCACTTTAAGCAAGTCAGTACATATTATAAGGAAGACCAAATTTGATAAATAGTTTTCTTTTTGTTTTTAGAATTGTAATCTGTTTTTATATATTTCGTTGATTACTTAATACTTCAAAGTTGCGTTGTGATTACAGTCTTCCTCGTAATTACTGTATGTTTAATTGGAGTTTGATCTGCCGTCGTTGTTTGTGATGGATCGGCTACTAGCCAAGGACTGATATCGGAAACAGCCGAATTATCATCCTAGAACAGAAGAAAAATATGCAGAATATTAAATATTCAGATGCATTGTAATTTCGATATAAAATTTTTACGATTTATTAATATTTTACAGATGTTTAAAAAAAGGTAAAAAAAACAAGCACATATTTGCATACAATTTGCACAAGCTAAAGCATTTTTAGACGAATACAAGGACTACGTGTGTTACAATAATTAACTGACAAACATTTAAAAAATGAGCCACACCTTGTGAGTAAGAGTCGTAGTAGTTGTTTGTATTTCTTCAGTTTTCACGACTCTCGCTCCGTTTTTCTCTGTTTCCACTTCAGTTTTCTTTTCAACCGTGGGCTGTATTTCTTTAAAAGGATTAAGCAAACCCAAAAACGGATTCGAATCTATAAACGGGTTTGTATTCGCTTTCTTTTCCTCTTCCGTTTTTGTATCGTCCTCGGTATTTTCAGAGACAGTAGTAACTTCGTTGTTATTATCGCTAGTGAAGGGATTGAACGGATTTTGAGATTGATTTGAAACTTTAGGATTCAATTGTGTTGTTTTTTGTTCAATTTGTCCCCAACTGTCTAGAGAAAAATGCGTTACTGTAACGTTGTCATCCGCTGATGGATTTGTCATCATAGCACCACTTACTGACAGTGTCAATTTATCTCCACCCTAAATAAGAGGTAACGCAAAAAAGCAAACGAATCACATCTAAAGCTTAGAAGCACAAAACGATAAAACAAATATTGGAAAAAGATGAAACAAGATATAAAAAAGAAAAATTCAAGACATGTTTGAGTCCATAAAATGAAAGAATATTCGCGTATATACAAATTTTTCAAGTCTATTATAAACTTTTGTTTGTAATGTCTGCGTTTAATTGCTACAATTGTACTAATTCAAATACCAAATACTATTTTTCTGAATGCATTTATTTAAAAAATGTAAGGTAATTCAATTAATCAATAGCATTCTAAAAAAAACAGAACAACTTTCTACTGTATAAATTACCCGTATTTATGTCAATATGTTGCATAATGAATAATATCAACAATATTAAAGAATTTTAGTTTTCTTACCACCGATACAATTGTTGCTGCATCAGAATGCTGATTGTTCTTAGTAATAACTGGAGATGCATCCATAGACGTGATGGAAACCAAATTTGAATTTTTTCCTTGCTCTAGAGACTTTGCTTTCAGTATATTGCACTTTAATGATTCTGGCGGAATAGGCGTACGTGGGGGCAGTGAAGAGGTACCACCAACTTGATTATTTGGCACTAACGATGTTTGATTAGTCATATTTTCGATGATTAAACTCGTTTTCACAGGCTCTGTTTCTTTTTCAGTCTTAGCAACTGCTGTTTGATTTCTAGGCTCTAAAGGCTGCTGATCCTTGGCCAGTGATTTCAGTAAAGAATCTACCAAAGGTGAAGACGTAGCATGTACGCTGGAGTCTGACGATTTTGTACTACATTGACTCGGCTGACGTTGCAAAGACTCTTCTTCGTCTATAAAGAAAAATACTTATCAAGATTAGAAAACTCATTATACAGCAACTTTATATCTTTTCTGGCAAAAAGAAGATACTTTTTTATACTTACTGTTAACTACTGGAGCTGGTGGTTGCGGTTGTTCCACTTGCTGACGTTGACGTTCCCTTAAAACATGGCTTTGACGACGCGCGTATCTTTGACTTGGTCGTCTTTCAAATTGTACTGTTCTGCGTGCTCTATTCAGCTGAGTGGTTTGAAATTCGGTTTTACCGCTGTAACGAAAACGTGAACCCATACGAAAGAAATTTTGGCGTCCACTAGCACCTTTAACGGGTGCACGTAATCGAAAGAAAGCATGATGCTCTACAGCGCACTTCCATAAATGTTTGCAAGCCTTTTCATTGACAAGTCTGAACACAAACGTATGTTCTTGTTCTCCTCTCCCTTCATCATCCTCTTCCACCACAACTAATGTTAGTTTCTTCTTTTTAAAGTCTAGCCGACCAATCTTGGGCCAAAAGAACAAGCCTATTTTTTGTGTGCCTTCGAAGACCAAGATTCCCGTTGGCGTTAATCCCAAAGAGTATTCACATGCATCTTTACCGAGAACGGTATGCATATCTACACCATACATATCTAACCATTTAGCTTTACTGAGATAAGCTGATTCAGCTTGTGCTGGACTAAGACCAGAACACTTGGCGTATTCTTCAAGTATTTCAAGCTCCATTTGCTCTGTTTGGCCTGGTACAAATCTAAATTCTGATACTGTTGCTGCACTATGTATAGCAGGATCGTAATCACCAAGTTCAGCTAAAAGTACAAATAAATTTATATCAAATATAATTACAATTCACATTATTTCTTAACTTATTCATTCTTTTTTAGATACTTACATTGAAGAGATAAAGCAGCCAATTGCACAGCAACTTGATGAGGACAATGAAGTTTTCCTTCCAAAACATCTTGCTTTAATTGCAAGAAAAACTGGTATCTTGTTAATTCTTCGCGCAATGTATTAGGTTCTGATGAATAAAACTTTACCTTGAGCCGTAAAGTATATGGTGGTCCAACTACATAAAATATCATTTGTTAATAATAAAACAACGAATTTTGGAAACAGAAGGAAAAGTGATGCATTAATTTCAATGAACAAAAGGAAATTTGTTTAATGCATAGAAAAAACAAACATACTTTTTACTTGTTTCTTTATTGGCTTAGTGGGATCGAGCCAATGCTGAACATTATTGCTATCGGTATATTGCAATCCAAAATAATCTTTCTCTATTAAATCTAAACTATAAAACACTTGTTCATATAAGTCGCTAGCTAATGCTTTTTTCTGTAACACAAAAATAATTCACAAAAATATAAAAATCTGTGTACCAAGAATATAAAAGAGGATAATAATATGTAGGACAGACATGGGTGGTATTTATAGAAAGAAACAATTTGATAGAATCAAGGAAAATATTAAGTGCAACACAGATATATAAAAATTAAGGAGATAGAAAATAGAACTAAAAAATACAAATGAAGATTATAGGAGAAGAACATAATCAATCAAATTTCTTACAAAGAAACAGGTTTAATATTCAGTATGTTATCAATCAATTCCATCGCTCCTTCCTATTTACATTAACCAAACATTGGCATAAAAATTGAATAGCAAGTATTATTTATTAGATAAGAAATATTTTCAATAATTACCATTGATTTTTAATAGATTATTCTACTCACTGACAATTCTATTGGTAGATCCGTGCCATCAAGCAAAACGACCCTACATTGAACAACATTCTTATTGCTGAGCAATCGTTGATTTTTTATTTGGGACGACGTAGTCTGTCCGCTGACACTACGAGCCCTACGTCGTGACAAAAATCTTAACATTTTATTTGACATACGTCGAAGCAAATTTGCTGTCGTTCAACAAACGATATATTGACCCAAAACGCTACATTCCTTCTTTTGCGCGGATATTATACTTTTCCGCGATACGTCGCGTCGGTTAATACGCCCACTTGTACACGTAAAACACGCGTAATCACGTCGAAGCTACGAGGAAAAGAATAATTATTAAACGTACATGTTAGAAATCGGATTAGAAAAGAGATTTTATGTTACTTTTATGTTTGTTGACTAGACATAATAAATCTCGAAATCCAAACCTATCCGGAGAAGATACACATCTCTTGGTACTGGTCCCACTGATACTGAACGCTACGAATATTTTTTATGTTGATAAGCAGATGGCGCTAGTATCGGCGAACATTTAGTTTTAGTTAGAATTGTTTAACGTTGTTTAAGGTGTCATTTGAACTGTAGATTTTGTTTTTGTCAAAAGTACATTACTCCTAATCTCAGTTAAACGTTCTTTTGAATGAAATTCATAAAATAATATATGTTATTTGTTTTTAAAGATGTTTGTACGGCAAAGAATTTGGTCGGTGTCTAATTAAATATTGAAGAAGATTAAAGAAGATTAGAGGAAAGAAATTAACTATCATCTTAATAATGAGCAACAACTTTTCATCCAAGGCAAAGAACAAAGTAAAAGAGTCTACATCCTCTACTGTATGTGTCAACACCCAAACCGCGTTGAAATCACTCGTTCTCGTCCGAGCACGAAAGCAGCGTTGGACACGGATAGTACTTAGATGGTTGACCGCTTGGGAACTCCGTGTGGTGTTGGCACTTCTGTAATTTTCTTTTTCACATAATTTAATTTCTATTTCGCACAAATAGCTAGAAAGAAAGAAAGAGCTAGAAAGAAAGCTAGAAAGAAAAGTCTTTTAATTACAAAGGTTTCTTCTACGTAAAGGAAAAGAAAAAATGTAAATAATCTATTTTTACATAGATATTGTACACATACACTATATATATATATATATATATATAGTGTATATGTATATCTATGTAAAAATAGATTATTATTCTTTATATTTATATATTTATATATATTTATATATTTAAATATTTATATTTTTATTTATATTTATATATATATATATATATATATAGTGTATGTGTACAATATATATATATATATATATATATGTCGGGTTAACATTAGAATTTAAGGCGCGTAACGATTCTTCGTTTGAATTAGCCATCGTTTTACAAAACAGAATTATATTTACGCGTATATACAAGATTTTACAAAATATTATGAATATTGAGTTTAATGAATAGTAAGATTAACAAACAATAAGTTTAACTAATGATCAGATTAACGAATAATAAGTTTAACGAATAATACGATTAACGAATAATATGTTTTACGAATAATAAGTTTAACGAATAATGAGTTTAATAAACGCTATTAACAATGTTCTTGGGTTCAAACGAATCCACGGTCAACGGGATAACTCTTTACTATGCGTAGAATAATTTTAGACATAAAATACGATTGCTGAGACGCTCGGTAAACTGCTCAATGTATCACTTTCCAAGGCGATCACACGAATGATGATCTGATGAAAATCTTTCTTGCTGTACGACTGCATTTGTTTGTTATATGCTCGCTGGAAGTATCGAGAAGGTTCCAATCGCCGTTGCTAGGCAGTTTCTGTCTGGAGTTTGATTCTTAATACAATGTGTGTCCCATTATATCGACATCCCCAAAGTACAATTCTATGTGGCCAAGCCCGTTCTTGAAGCCGTATACCTCCACAACCACATTTCTAGGGAGAACTATACAACCGATCCACACCTTCGTCATGCAAAACGTTTATCCCGTGACTGTGGTTACGTTCGGCGACCAGTTGTCACCTCAAACCCAATTTCGCTATCACAAATCTCGAACAATTACAATCAGATCGAATGATAACAATTGCTTAATTACAGCTATGATAAAATCTAAGCTAAAGCATTAGAGGACTTTTCTCAAAATTGCAAAGGGAAGGCTCCGGTTTTCCCTTCATCTCCGACATATATATATATATCCATAATATACACCATCCACATTGTAATTTAGAATGAAGATAAAATTTAAAGTTTATATACGAATTAAATAGAGTTTATAAGAATATTACAAGACCTGCATTATTAATTCTATAAGTAAATTACAAAATGAAACATATAAACCAAATTATAAGGATACCATATCATAGTCGATTGTACGGTTCTTATTCCACGTTATCTCTGTCCTTATCTTACAGTAGATATACTATCCTCGTCACACTATATAGTCATCTTCTTCTAACACAAGATGTATATCTATCTTTGTTACACTGTAATGTTCTCCTTTTCTATGAACAACCCACATACTGCCAAAGAGAGGAACAGAAATTTGGACTGTTCATGAATAGATGGCAGAACATGGTTTGTCCGACACGCCTTTCAGGACAAGAAGCTTAATTTTTGTCTTCCGACAAGTCCCACGCGGCCATCTATTCATAAATGGTCAAAGTTTCAGTTCCTCTCCTTTCTAATAGATGGCAGCACACGGTTTGGCTGACAGACCCTTCAAAACATGAAACTTAATTCCTGTCTTCGGACACGTCTTATGCTGCCATCTATCCATAAATGGATTAAGTTTCAGTTCCTTTCCTATATAATAAATGGTAGCAAATGGCTTGTTTGTAGACTGGAAAGGCACTAATGTACAATAAAATTATATTCATTGGTATAAGGTAATGTTTCGTAATAAATTCATTAAATATGTTATTGGAAAGATTAATTTATGTACCTTTATTATTGGATCATTTTAATTAAATCCCTATTTTTGTCGGTCTATGATGTAAATAATAAAAATATGTTGAAATTTTTATATATTTATTTTTCTTCATACACTGTACGAAGTTTGTCAGTGTAAAAAATTATCAAAGAGAATGATATTACCACTTCTCTGTTGTGGCACCTCCCCAACTTTGTCCTGCGGCAGATGGTGTTGTAGTGGACCATTCGTCCGAAGCCTGCTTAGTAGGAAATAATAAATAACAATGTTTTGCTTTATTTCTAATATTGTTATTTTACAAAAAATAAGAAAATTTCATTATTACCTGAGCAGCCCAGTCTCCACTAGCTGGGAATGCTTGTGCAGCTCCTGCAGTCGGAATTGCTGCTGCGGTTGGAGTTGCTACGTCGTCTGCCCAATTTTCAGGAGCTACTGTACCAGTGTCAACTTCATTGACCCACCCAGGTTCAGCAGCAGTTGTAACTTCAACCGTTCCTGCAAACTCTTTAGCAGGTGCAATTTCCTTGGCAGCTTGTTCTTCCTTCTCAGCCTGTAGAAACATTATTTCGACAATTTATTTACTAGTCATTTACATTAAAATACGTATAAGCTCCAGAAATATATTCAGCAAAGATTAAGCCATATTCTATAAGGTCAACAACTGTATTTCTGAATATTATTTTTTCATCATTTAGCAAGTATAAGTATAGATAGAAACTATATACAAGTATTAAACAAAACGAAGTAAATGTTATTAGAATCATATAAATATTAACCTCCTCTGGATCTCTGTAAAAGAACAAATCGACGACAACATCCCACTTGGTTTCACGAGCAATAGAGCCTCTTAATCTCAGTACCTCTCTTGCCAACAACCACCACATAAGACCGACACAATGGAGACTCTTTGTATTACAGGGAATTGCAATATCGACGAAACGAAGAGGTGAGTCGGTGTTACAGAAAGCAATTACTGGGATATTCACGTAACTGGCCTCGGTAATCGGCTGATGATCGGTAGATGGATCAGTAACGATCAACAGACGTGGTTCACGGAAGGCAGACTGAAAATAATTGATAACATTATTATGTCGTAATTTGATAATACCACAATATTCATACTTTAAATAAAATCAGAAAAGATTAAGCCAAATTAAACCAACAGAGACAAATTATGGAAAATGAATGTCCATCATTTAAAATAATATAATAAATATAAAATAAATAATATATACAATTTTAAGTTAAATTTTGAAACCGGTCATTTGACCAGACAGGGTAAGGTTAGCATTAAGTAACTAACTTGAATTTGATTAGTGAAAGCGCCAGGAGTAAAACGTCCAGCAATAGGAGTAGCTCCAGTATGCTGCGCAAATTTCAGAACAGCTCTTTGCCCGGTTTGGCGGCAACTGATGACAAACACTTCACTAGGATGTTCAATAGCAACAATGGCACGTGCTGCTAATAGCAATTTCTCCCAAGTGTGACGTAGATTAATAATGCTAATACCTATATTTTAAAATAATATATTGACCATTTTAATTAACAATCAGAGTATTGTATTGCATATGAAACAAACATACCATCGCTCTTCTTCTTGTACACATATTGCTCCATTTGGAAGTTCACATTTTCAGCACCTAGGTGCGTATATGCAGCTAACATTTTAGTAACATCATCCTCTTTAAGAGACAATACGTCTAAACCTCCTGACATCTTAACGTTGTGGTTGAATTACGAGTAACCTAAACATATACATTGTTAACCTAATTTAATATACACCATTATTGAATTGATCTAAACAAATAATTATTAATGACGTTCTTCATTTATTTTCCTACTATCTATTTATACATAACCTTATTTCATAATGTGAAATAAATTATTTGTGTAATATATTAAATTAATATATTAATATATTAAATTAATGTACTATTTGAATATAGAAATTTTAACAAAAAACGAAAATTTATAACACCAGAAAATGTAAATATTATTAAAAATTTATTTGAATGATACTCCACGTGTATCAGCCCACAGGGTTATAATATAAATTTATTGTAACCACTTGTTATTAATATAAATTTTTACATGAAATTTAATCCCTATACAATTTTTACTATTTAACTAACAATTTTTTTATACTTCACATAAAATAAACGCTATAAATAAAGAAAAAGATTTCAATACACTCACGTTATCAATGCCACTAGGAGACTTCCAATTGGAAAGGAAGTTGTATGTTTTAATTCCTGTTAAGAGAAAAGAAGGGGAGAAAAGATTTACTTTTTCTCATATAGTATTCCATATTATTATAAAAATTATAAGATAATTTTACATTCTAAGTCAACTGTCTGAAAAAAGTAGCATTTGAATTTTTCATAAATATATGGAATTGTAATTGAAGAGAGAATAAAACGGAAATGCATTGAGCTTCACCGGGAAATTTTAAATGTTAATACATTACAAGACGAATTTTACAAATAAAATTTGTTATAATACTACAGCAATTTACCAAAGCTATTCATTTAACCCATCAACTGTATAATATTTTATTTTCTAAATAGTGTACACGATTAATTTGTATTCTGCGAAAACAATTATGTTGTATTTGTATTTATAAAACAATATCTTTTTAAATAAAATAAATAAAAATAATTATAGTGTTGTAATATGATTATAAAGTTTTTTAGATATATATATATATATATATTATGTAATTACTCTATTATGTTCTTATGATAATAAAAACATGTAATTTTAACATCTTTAGAATATTTTGTACTCTAACCTATAATATGGTATATTCTCGAGGCATTATCCCCTTTCTATAAATGTGTATCTAACGAACTGTCACGCGTTGTATGTGAAAAAAGCAGTTTATTAAAATGTTGTAGAAGAATGTATCCGGCAAATCATAAAACTATTTTTGTTTTGGATCACACGCCATATTTTGGTATATCTACTGAAGCTCCAATAGAATTTGATTTTCTGAAGAGTCGCGGTCAAAACTTAATTCCTTTGGCACCTGTTTGTAAATCTCTATGGACCAGCAGTGTAGAAGCTTCACTTGAATATTGTAGAATAGTGTGGGATCTCTTCCCAACTGGAAAATTGGTATATTATTTTATTTAATTATTATTGTCAAGTAAAATCTGTATATTTTGATTTTTTATCCTTTACAGATAAGATTTGTTGTAACCGATCGTGCAGCATATGTATTGAACTCATGGAGTCCATCGCAACAAAATTTAAATCATGTAAGTAATATTGAATGTGTAATGTATTTGTATTTAAAAGTAATATGTCTAATTATGATCGTTATGATTACAGATAATGAATGGTACAGCCATTCTAGGAATACCAACGAAGATGCCAAAACCTGGAGAAGATTATTCAGTTATACATGGTTTGAGAGTAGCGATTGAAACGCTTAACGAATGCTCAGAAATTCAACATGACAAGAGAACATCATTAAATGAGAATACTAGTACGCTTGTTAATAGAGGAAGAGTGATATGTATTACTAGTGCACGAGATAATAGCAACATGAAAAACTTGGAAAATATATTTTTGAATGAGTTAACGCAAGAAAATAAATCTGCTTTAGCTTCAGATCAGTTAGTATCTAAATCAATAATACATAGCATTGTGTATATGTATAATTTTATAACATGATTGCTGTGTTTGTATTTCAGTTTAATACCAGTAGATTATTGCCATTTAGTTATACTGAACATCTTCCCTAATAATATTGAGTCACAAGTTACTAGTCAGGGACCAAGAGAGGTATTTTATTTATTTCACCATTCATATGTAAATTTTCAATTGTATATGAATAGAATTATTCAAAAAAAATTTTGTTTTAGGTTTCGCCTATGTTAACAGTAGAAGTACATTCTATCAAGGCACCCGCATTACATTCAAAATTGTCTCACTTAATTTTATCTCACTATGATTTAGCTAGTACAACAGTAACCGGTATACCAATGAAAGAAGAACAGAATGCTAGTTCTTCTGCAAATTATGACGTCGAGATATTTCATTCTTCAGCTGCCCATTCAGCAATTTTAAAAGGTTGTAACTATTAACTGTAAAATATAAATTATTCAATATGATATATGCATGAAAACATTACACGAATATCTTTATAGGAAATCCACAAGATTCTGCTTTAATTAAAACATTTAGAAGATTCGAAGAAGGATCAGAATATGAAACAGTAACTTTGAAGTGGTGCACACCACGAGGGTGCAGTGCAGCAGAAATGCAAAACTGCACAGCCATGCATAGAATCACACCTGTAGATGTAAATAGTAGACCTTCCTCTTGTTTGATCAACTTTTTGCTGAATGGTAGATCAGTAATGTTGGAAATGGCCAGGAAGAGTGGTGGAAAAACTATTTCTCATTTACTCGCTGCACATGGTGGAGAAATTTTTATACATACATTATCAACTGCTAGAAGCGTATTAGAAGATCCACCTTCTATTAGCGAAGGCTGTGGTGGCCGTGTCACTGATTATAGAATAACTGTAAATATATACATTCTAAACATTTCCTTTGAAAAAAATCTTCATTTCTCCAGGATATCTTTCTATAAATGATATATTATTTGTGATAGGATTTTGGAAGATTGATGCGGAATAATGTATTGGTGCCTTTAAAAAGAAGTACAAACTGTAATACCGAAGGTCCAGCAGAAAAGATGAGATCTAGATTAGAACGACATACGAAATATTGGCCAATTACTATTTCTAGTACGCTTATGTTCAATCTGAAACAGGTACATATTTCAAATAAAATTTAGTTGATAAATCCTAGTGCAACTTCAGTATGTAATAGTATTCATGTGAATTGTAGTTAATAGATCCATTGCCAGATTTAATGGTAAAGGAAGAACTTACTGCAGAGGAGGTTGTACAGTGCAAACAGGTGATCTTCAGTTTATTGCAATTAGAAGCAAAACACGAAACCTTACCACTACCAAGTATAGGAGGTGGCCGTGGTGGGAAAGGTGGTGTACGCAGGGAAGAACACTACAGGCTGCTGTGGGGAGAATTAGAAACATTCTTAAAGCACCACTCGAATAATTCTGCTGCGCATTCTGAAGTTCTAACTTGTCTCCTCGAAGTGCGAAGCAAAGACGACAAAGATAAAGTCGAATTGGATCAGGCGTTGCGCGAATTAGATGGGTAGGAATAATTTCTTGCAACATTTCTTTTGTTTTTCATTCAAAAAATATTCTAAGACAATTAACCTTTTACATTATTTCTTAGATTTGGCAAAGAAGATGTAACTGCTCGAGCTAGCGTAATAAGAGCAACAACCGATTCACCGATGTCGCCACCGGCAAGTACATCAATGTCACTCGGGAAACAACTCCACAAGGGTAGTCTCCATGCGCCTAAAAGTTTGTTAGATATTTGGTTGCAAAGAAGTGGACCTAAGGAGAAGAAACCTGATTTCCATGGAAGAGTGAATAGTGATGGTCCCAAGGCAAAACTATATCCCAACTTAAAAGAGACTGGGCGAGAGCCACGCGAGCCTATCTTGGAAGGCTAACGATTTGTCTCGAGAAATTTTAATGAACCATACGCGTATAAAATATTAGTTACAATAATTATTATTTGTTACCTACCATTGATCGTAATGGATAATGCGTTACAATACTTTTGACCAGAAACAAATAACAATTTCTTAAGCTATAACTGGTCTACTAGTTTCCTTATACCTAGAACATCAACTATCCTACATCATCATGTTCCAGAGTGCTACTCATTCCGCATACTGATTCGCCAATAGATATAAGTGTACCTAGAAGGAACGTTTAGTGCGCTTCAAGGAGTGGAGCAAATTCGACGAGATTCTCGGTACAGGAGCACAAAGACACAGTTGCAAGGGTTGCAACGTGACCGATGCTATCCAACGGAAAGAGATACGCGAGGCGATGCACCTGCGCCCGAAGATATGTGCGAGTAACAGCGCGAAAGTGTATCAGTGGTACAACGAAAGCGATCCACTCCGACTCTCATCCCCGCGTCCTTCGTCCCTCGGCGTTTTACAGCGGCAGACACGTCTGCCGGGTGTCTGAGCCACTGCGATACGTTGACCTCCATCGAAACTATAGCTCTCTATCGTCTCTCCCTCCCCGGCTGGAATTCCGCCGCTAATCGATGGAAGGAAGGAGGAAGGTATGCTTGCTGCTGCACATAATATAATGCGAGCACGAGAGGACGGGGGAAAAGAGAGACGGAGACAGAATCGACGGATGAGGAGAAGCACACAGAGGGAAAGAGAGGCGGAAGGGGATCGGAGAGTACAAGTGCGTGACGTAATGGTTCATTCATCCCGAGACAGACGATATCCCGGTCAATGGTGTACATATATACATATACATATACATATATATATGTATATATATACTTGTATATACACATATACGCATCTCTATGTATGATTCGTTTCGATACATACGTGCATGTGTATATGTGTGCTACACCTACGTACCTAGGAATCTGCGTGTGTATGTGTCACGTGAAATGCACACGTGCACGTGCTGTTCTGCTCGTTCGTCTCGCTTTGATTTGCTCGTTCCTCGCTTCGGCCAGTTACAGCCGTATCCCCGGCTTTCCTTTCCTCCGTCGTGTTTCGGATAAATCAGTCGCGGGGACGTCATCTGCGTGAACTGACCTTGGCACGTCGGTCCGCCCGTGGATATGGATTTTTCTTATCGACGCTGCTTGTTACGACTCATCTTACGCAATTATTATGGTACCTATTGTGAGAAGTTGAATAATCGAGACACGATACGTGAAACAATTAAAACGCTACCCTCGTGTTTAATGCGACAACGGTACAAGTGTTAGGATTGAAAGAATAGATTGCATAATGCGATACCAATTGTCATTGTGATTGATAATATCGGGCTTATTGAAAGGAGATTGTTCCTTTATCCTTCTTTAATAAAATGTCTCTCTATGAAGGATTTGTTGGTCAAATAATTGATTAAGAATTTATTAATTACTTAATTTTGTAAATAATGAATAATATTAAAACTAGTTGATAGTCGATTAATTACTTGTTACTAAGAAGAAAGAAAGGACGGAAGTAACTTGCATCCTAAATTTCTATTTTATTCGAGAATTGGATATTTTATTAGCGATTAGAGGATGATTCGGTTAGTTGAAATTATTCTATCGCGATGCGTTTGATATTCTCGCCGGGAAATTCGCGCCGCGACGCAGCCGGAAAAATAAATTAGATAGAATTATTGATCCAGAGCTTACACACAGCTGTGTGCAGGTGGTAGCGTGAAGAAGAGTCCGCCGTTTATAATTTACCTCGCCTATCTACCCCAAATATCGATCCTGACAAAGGGTCACTGAACGAACAACGGTGAAAAGAGAAACATGCCGCGTAGTCTGGCTAATAATCATCAATGTCACTCGCTAATTACCGATGCTAACATCGTAAAACATCAAAGAAAAAGTTTCGCTAGAAATTCGGTAAAAAATGATCCAAACGCCGATTCGATGACCGCTTAACTTCAGCTTTTAATAAATAGAATAAGCGTCCCTTAGTCAACGTAATTAAAAAATATCACATATTTTTCGAAGATTATTGCATTGCTACTACTAGGCCATTTCGTAAGTAATGTAATTTAACATTTTATTTTGATGTACTGTAAATCATGATTAAACGAGATCGTAATTTGAAATATAGAGTGGAGACGTAGGCTGACGTCTTAAGGCTGTAGGTACAGTTACGATCTTGCTATGTATAATTATATATAATAATAATTATACATTGTGTGTCTCATTTTATGAGAGAGAGAAAATGTAATATAAATATACACCGTTTTTTTTAATATTCTCCGGAAACATAAATGATATGCATTGATATACATTTCTTCGCATGACCTTCGTTTGCGATCCTTACGTGTCCATGATTACTTTGTCTTAATCAAAGGACGCATAGTTGTAAATTTATAATGAGAGGTTTTGCCTTATCCACCACCTCTCATTTTTTTATCGCTTAAGAAAATGATATTTAGGGTACCTACTGCAGGAAACCTTGAATGACAGACCATACAAAATTACTAACCAACTACTTTACGAACAAAATAACTAATGTCGCTATGTGAAGATAACTTACAGTGATATAATGATACATTTTCCTTAACTGTTACTGATTGTAAGTATTCTATTTCCCTCCCACGAAATTCCCGCTCTGCCAGTTTGCCGTGTTTCTTTTTTTTGAAACTACTGGATCCACACAGCACGTCTGCACGATAGAGTGTGGAAAACGGCTTATCTGTTTCTACCTTTTGGCAAATAGGATACGAGCTTCGGGGCACGTCGGACGTCCTACCGGAAGACCCATCGATAATGCATGGCGTTATCGATTCTTGGTATACATTGGCAAGTTCGTGGAGTGGATATCGATCTGTGCCAGAGAAGCGACGTGCTCCGTTTGCTGGGCCTCTATAATTCATCGTCGCTTCGCTTCCTAGTCTTTGTGCCTTCCGGACGGGGTCGAAGCTTTCTCGAGTATTGGAGTTGAGCGTCTTTGGAACGTCACCGTGTCCGAATGGAATGCTCGTCTCGAAATGCATCAGTCATTGTCACAGTCCAGTCCAGTGAATGAATCAGCGAAATAAACCTTAACGCAATATTAACGAGCTTTGCCCGAAAAAGAACCTCTGTTTGTAGAATACGACGATTAATCGTTAGACGTCGAGGAAGAGTATACGTGGTTCTGTTTATAGCGAAGTTGGCTAGTACACGGCTACTGCAACTGTCAGTGGAAGCCAGCTGATCGATTTCGAAGGAAACACTACAGTTTGGCCAGACTTGAACTAGTTTCCTGAGCTGGTCCTATCAACGTGCATTAGATTGCTGCATACGGATCCCTCCAGTATCTGAAGTTAATGAGATTTTGATGGGATGTCGATTGTTATTGATTACGTTAAAGAAGAAGAAATTTTATTTACAATGTATATGTTTATCGAATGGTAATGAGATCGATAATACAAGTATTAGGAAGTTATTATCGTTGTGAATGACCAGAATTATTCCTGAGATTTTCTAACGTGAATTTAGAGAAGATTGTATTAGGATACTTTGATCGCGATTGATGGAATTTGGAGTTGATTGGACTGTGGACTATGCGCTTGTGGAAAATTTATAGATGTGGAGATACATGGAACGTAATCAAAATATACATGTAATATATCCAAAGTAAAATACTCGTTGCAATATTCAATAAATCAAATTCCTAAAATCCATTTCCTTGCCACAGCCACAGGAATTCGCAAATCAAAATTTATAGCGACAATTATCGATCACCGAAACCTCCAATCTTATCGCAATACCAACAACGACGCCAAATTCAAAACCCGCTTATCATAATCCCAAGAAACCGAACTCGATCATACATATCAAGGACAGAGGTAAAGATCGTCGAAGAAGGACGAAATCGTTGGGATAAAGTCGACTAGGGGTTAGGGTAGAAGTTTCTACGCGTCTAGGAAACGTATTCCAGGCTCGCAATATTCCTTCTAGTTCTCGTTGGCGGAAATGCCAGGTCAGAAAGAAAGAACGAGAGAGAAGAGTGAGAGAAGGTAGGAGGGTGACGAGGGAAAAATAATCTCCCAGCGGGATTTTCGACCCTCGTCGCGTGTTCGTATCGGGGATAGGAAGAGACCCGGTGATCGTTAGCACGGAAGGGGACTTTGAAAAACGTCTCTTCGTGAGAGAGGCAGCTGCTGCTACTGAGCTGGAGCCAGGCAAGCAGGCAGCATTGAAAAGGGGGCGACAAAGGGACGCACTGACCCTCGGGGAGTGTAGCGGGAAAACGAGTCCTGCACGCTTTCGTCTGCCTCAATGGAATACGTTACGATATAGCTTGAAAAATTCAGAGAGCCGAATCTCTTCGTACCGGAAGGAAAGGTTTCTCTTTTTATCTGTTTTGCGCTTTTAAAGAATTCAAACTACTGTTTCGTATCATTTTGTCGGATGATCTCCGACTGTTCTTTCTTGTGGGTAGGAAACTAATTTGTGTTGTCATCTATGGTCCATGTACATATACTAGGTGTCTTTTAATTCGGGTAAAGATTGTAACATTTGTTGGACAAATATGTCTGTGGATGTGAAGAAGCTAACGATGATACATAAAACCCGAATAACTTCGATATCTTAAAACAAAGGAGAATGAACTTGCACCCTCAAAATGAACGATCCACGAAAAAAAAACAGATATTTCTTAAATCATGAGTTTATTTTTTCACCCTCTTAGCAAAATTATGTTTCTCACGCGTTATAGTCTCTGATATGAGACACCAGGGCGTGATTTTACACAAGGGGATCAAACGTTTCAATAAGTCCCTAATGAATTCCTAATGTTCAGATTTAGCTCCTTTACTCGCGAATCTTTACGAACGGAGGTGTATATCCCGGAAGGACAGCTGCTCGGGATCAAAAGCCTCGAGCGTGTCGTGTTTCCCTAGGACGTACAAGCACAAGTAACAAACAGAATGCTGAAGTGTAATTGCGTTTATAAAGCGTGTCATGATATCGTCGGCACTTTGCTACTGGACTCGTATTGTATTATTCAAAGGGTTATTACGCCGGACTCTAAGAGTTGCTTCCACCGTCCGCCAAGCGAAGGATCTTCGATCCGAGTTGAACGTACAGAACTCCACGACTTTCATCGAACAACGCGTCTGTGGATTAACGTTGCCTAATGATAGGACGTGACAAAATCGGCAGGCGGAAGGCGGACCATTAACGATAAGATCAAATCATTTCAGATATTTTGTGCTGTATACCTTATATTTGGTATATATAAACGAATTATAGAAAATTTCGTTTCTTTCTAATATACTTCCCGAACTACCCGTCATTTGACAAAATTTTCTAAAATCCACCACTTTGATGTACTTCTTATTGTTTCACAGAAAGTTTCTTCTATATTAGTCGTTCAGCCTTGAGCTTCGATTCCTCGAGCTGCAGCCTTAGTTGAAACTCAACATTTTGAGTTACATAACGGAGTAAGCGTCTTAAGACAGCCCTTGAATCATCTTACGCTAAAGCTAACACACCTTAGTAAATCGGATTAATGAACTCTATTCGAGTTCCCTCATTTTTGCGACACTTTTTTGACAGAGAAGACACACTTTCTCCAATCGGTACTTTCATCGTATCGGTCAAAACCATCCATAACGAACTACGAAGAGGCTGACGGAACTGAGTCGCGGCTGATACGTAAAGTTCGAAGATCTCTGCTCTCTAGAGAGTCGAAGGTAGAACGAAAGAGGATCCAGCCGATAGATCTTGCACGAGGGAAAGAGAAACAATGCGTGGCAGGAGAAAGGAGAAGAAAAGTCCTGATGCGATGGTAGGAGGAGTCGAAAGTAGAAGGAAGAGAGTATGAAGAGAGAGCGGTTACGAAGAGCGGTCGTGAAGAGAGGGTGGCGGAGAGGGTGTCCCTCAAATCGCCCCCGCCATGGTAACGTCGTCGTAGCACGTGCTTGCTACGTCACCGGCCGTGTTTACAGAGAGATACCTATAGCCGTACTCGTGACCTTGTGTTTTGTATATATCATCCTCCCTCCTGACGGCCGCGGGATTCCCCTCGCGGTCCCGCGGACCTGGGAATACCCCCATCCGGTATCGTCTCTCCTCTCCTCTCCCTTTCGACCTTCCGCCGCGTGGCTTTGGTACACGAGAGAGCTCCTCAAACTCCCCATGAGGCAACCAGTTGTTCCGTCTGTGACGTAACGGGGTATCACACGACCTGTCGGTGCTTTGTTGCATCCTATCCTGCTCCACCCTTCGCGGCAGCCACCTCTTTCGCTCGCAGCCGACCTACCACCAGACACGCTCTTTCTTTCTCCTTCTGTCTTCTCTCTTTTCACGTTCACACGTACTTCGTCCACCCAATGGTATATATGTATACGGTTCGTCTTTTGCCCTTTCCCTCGTCTCCTTCGTCGCGATGCCCTCCATACCGCGGTTAATTCTCTGTGCTCTCTCTCTCTTTCTCTTTCTCCTTCTCTCTCTCTCTCTCTCTCACCGTCCATATGTATGCCGGTTCTGTGTATATTTGGCCATGTGCATCTGTACGAAGAGAGGCGATGCGGGTTTATGTGTACAAGCTTGCGATCCGAGAGAGTGAAAGTGAGAGAGAATATCGGGAGAGAGGACGGGAGAGGATGCTTTAAATGGGTGAACACATCGCCTCGAAGGTCGTGCCAGACCTTACTGGGTCACTGGAACGATGGTGATGACCCCGCGCTCCTTTTCCTCCGGCTTCCTTCTAGTTCGACGGATCGAGCATCAAAGCGTCGTTTTATCGGAGGAATGTGAATGGCGTTGACAGTGCATGTATGTTGTGTTTCTGGTATGGTTAGGCTTCTGCAATTTTTATGAGGCGGTGTAGAATTGACTGTGGTGGTTTACGTGTTTTATGGAGTTTGAATGGGTGATACGATAGAAATTGGAGGAAAGGTGAAGATTGGTGGAGGCATTGTTCGAAGATATGGACGTGGACTGCAGACGATAACCCGTGGTTTAAGTATTTTGTATTTGTTACTTCTTCTGAAGCCTTTGGAAACTTGGGTACTGATACAGAAAATTGATTGATCTTAAAATAAAGTTATCCTTTCTATGCTGTTTCATTTTATGAAAATAACAAAGTAATTTGAAATAATTTGTTGTAATTGTAATAAGTTTGCTATGATACAATGATACGTTCTAGTGTGAATACCAAGCGTCATAAATTTTGTTCCAATTTTTTTTGGGGGGACACGAACGTGACCTGAGTGAGACGCATCAGCCTGTGACTCGTGAGCTGGTCACGTAAGAGATTAAATAAATCGTAAAATCGACCAGACGTTACAGTTTATATGGTGAATGTCCGTGGATGAAAGAATTGACAGAAGTTTCAGGAGATAAGAGCTAGAAACCTCAATCAGGATCGTAAAAATAAATAGCTATATCCTGTTGCTAGCTCTGATTCGAACCTTATTGACAAAACTGGAATGTTACAATGCGTGTGTATTGTCAAGTAAAATGTATATCACATAGCATCAATTGGTGCCATTACTTGATGCTTTAATTTAAGACCCCAATGACTTCACGTCATGGAAGTTCCTCTGTAATCTGGGAGAAGTCTTTGTGCATTGCACTTGGAGCATAATCTCTTTGATGATTTTCAATGGAGTTGCCATTCTATTCAACGGGGTGATCTTTTACAAATCTGTTATATCATCAAAATTACTAGAGCCACGTCATTTTGCACGATTCAAGTAATATTATTAGCGAAATTATACAAATCAGATGATCGTCCTATCCGATCCGAATTGTAAAATTTTAAAAAACACAAGTCTTTCGCAGAAAACGAATCGTCCATTTGATAGAAAATTGTTGTGTAAAAAGACTAACTATATCATTCGTAGTATGGGCGATTTTTCCTTGATGAATTTCTCGTATTCGTTTGACTTCCCATCAGGATTCGGAGGAAATTTAGGTTGGTAGCTACAAGCAGACGTTCCTGGCAACGAACCACGCCGCAAGGTTGCTTCTGTCCTTAATTTTAGAAGCGCCGGAAAGGAACGCTTGGAGATGGTCGTCGCGACGAAAATAATAACGCATACCAGGCGAAAATAAAAACTTCCTTACCACGCACTTGGATTTTATTTCAGTTCCATCCTTCGAATTCTCGTTTAAATTAATCGGGACGATTCGTTAAACTAAGCGAGGATATCTATGTTTTGCTCTAAAAATTCTATTACAAATCATTTTATGCATCTGGAGATACACTCTTATACTTTTCGAAGGTAACAAAAAGCAAATAAAAAGAAAGAAACGAAAAGAAATGCAGAGATTTATGGCGACTGCTGGTCGAGTTTCATCGTGGAATCATGGAACGAGCACTGGGAGAAAGTTGTGTAGAGATTGGAGAGCGTTTCACTTTCACTTTGTCCGACCCGTGACTAACATGGATTCAGGCTCCTCCAGACTTGTAAAACAAGTGTTTCTTTCTCTGATCGATTTATACTCTGCGTATAAACGATAGTTATTACGGCCATCCCCAGAAATTATGTTTAAAATTCAAAGAAACTTCGGTATCGATAAGGATTTAAAATAAAGATCATTTATTGAGTTGATTTACGTCTTATTATTCCTTTTGTTCATGCTAACGCAATTTTTATTGCGATAATGAGACACGGATAAAGAAAAAAATTGCTGCTTTTATTAAATGGTACTGCATTCTCATAATGTATAATTTGATAGAAACGGACATGATTAATTGCGATGTCATCACATTCAGTTTTATTTAATCATTTAGCTTTTATTATGAAATTCGTTTATTTAATCTATTCATTCGTTAGGTCTAATTATTTGGTCTGTGTAATTAAATTATATTATTGATTGTTATAATTCAATTAATCTATCATTTAGTAATATCATTTGCTTATTTATTTTACCGATAGCCATATTCATGTACGGTTATCATGTTGTAGGTATTATAATAGGTGATATTATATTCAAACACGTTTATTGTTCCTAACAGAAACAGATACATTGCATTGATAACTCGATAATCCAATTCTATAACTATGTCTAATGAGAATTTTCAACAGGCAGATTGTTCAAGAAATAATAATTGTCAACTGTTCAACGCATAATCATCAGCGACTAGAGACAGTATTTTGACTTAAAATGCAATTATTATTTTAAAATTGTATCTCTTACATAATAATTTTCAAAATTCCTCTATTTCGACGTTCTATTTTATCCTCTAACGATTCAGCTATCCGAATTAACAATCACCGTAATGAATTTTCAAGCCAGAATCAACGATTATTTAGTGCGTCTCGTCTATGTCAATGCTCGAGAAGCCAAGTATCATCGTCGTCGTCATCGCGATCATTATCACCCTCGTCGGATAACGATCGTCATCGACATCGGGAATATCGTCATGGGGATCGGTTAACGATCCCCATATACGTATCAACGGACGAAGTAATGGCTGTGTTTCTTTTCTAATCAGCGACAGCACAATTATCTCGTAAATTCGGCTTGTCCCAATTGAACCATTGGCTTCCAATCTCCCTCGTGATCATCGGCGGTTCTCACCGAGGCAAGAAACTTAATTGCTCCTTTTAGGTACGATTAATTTCGAATCAATTACCCGTTTGTTTGCGCACCATTCGCTACAGCGTACGGTTAATGGACGTGTAATTACAACCGGTGTATCGTGTATTACGTTGCCATTAACCCTACATCTACGAATGCCATCAAATTCCTTCTTTCTTCTTCAAGATTATCTGGTTCATTTGCTTTATGTGAAATATTGTTTCTTCTCTTTAGATTAATTTAAAAAGCGATTCTATCGCGAGTAGTCTCTTTCAGATATTGTATATAATATTAGTTGATTAAAAGTTGTCCAGAAGGCTGGACCATTGTTGTTACGAGCGTACGATGTTTTCTTTTATTTTATAATGATAAAACGAACATTCGATTACGTAGGAGGTTTTTTTTTCATGACAACTCTATGCGATAGAAAAATCCACATAGAAAATAAAATTGTCCATATAGTTCGATAAAATAATATTACGTGATTCTATTTTCGAAAGAAATGCCCATAACGTACCTGCGTGAGTCAGAATTGACCCAGCCCTCACCATCCGAATTATTCTAACAATTCGTTATTTTAGGTTCTTAATTCTTTCCTATATAATTCTATCGTTCTCTGTAGTTAGTCTGTAAGAAGTAATTTTTCTTACAGTTACTGTGGCTATTCTTCAGAGAGGTCAGTATAAAATTAATAACCTTGTTTGGAAAGTGAACCGTGGGGAAAAAAGGGAACGAAAAGAATCAGCCACGCCTACTCTGTGTTTATGCACATTATACTGATGGTAATATAAAAAAAAGCACAAAATGTTGGTATTTTTTATTTTTTACCTCATGTTCACCTTTATAGCGACATAAACATAGTAACGGGAGAAAACGTGGACGATGGAGTTTTTTTTTTTATAGAAAGAGGAAAAGGGGAAAAGTCGATGTTTTTTTCCTTGTTCGTAATCGAACCGGAAAATGGAAGTGATCGATCCCCCTTTTGCGTCGAGAGCTTTTGCTCGTTTTCGCGTGCATGAAAGTTTACCGAGTTAATTAGTCGCTTCTTCGCGATAAATTTTACGCGAAGTTGCCGGAATAGACTTCTGTACAAGTTTACAGACGCTGTTTTATAATTTCAAACATTTGACTTCATTCTTTGTTTTTAATAGGAAATTAAATGCCCTATGCTCGAAAATTCCTTTGGGACCCTTATTTGTTTTTATTAGCGTCGAGGAAAATTTTATTCGAATAAAGGATAACGAATAAAAATAAAAAAACAAATATTATTCGACACTGATGAATAAATATCCAACGGACTGAGTATTTATTTGGATAAGAATTTATTCGAATAAGAAGTTATTGCGTGTACATCCTTTTTGAAATTTTAACCAAAGCGTTATTTTATTGGGATGACATGCATAGTATGTCACATGGTTATTCGATATCAAAATTATTACAGATGACTGATGACATACCGTGTATATCATGACGTATTTTTAAATAAAAATTGTCTGAAACGTGTTTTTTTTTATTCCCTATATTGATTAGTTCCACTTATTTTTTTATTACAAATGTAAAGGAGTTTTTGGTCATTCGGAGGAGTTTTGTTCAAAGTGACCTTTCTTGAATTGTGATAATCCGCGACTATTTCTTTCATTATCACGTTTCCATAAAAAATAGGTACATTTCTAATAAAGAAGTCACAAAAACATATTAAAATTCGCCATAAAAAATTTGTTGGCAAGGATTTTGAAAATTATTTTCAAGAATCATTCACACTAGACTATAGATGTTTATTAAAGACTTCAAGATTTTTAAGTAAAACCTAAGTAAACATCCGTATCATTCGTTAAATTTGAATACCATAACCAGCAATTTACTTTGGCAATTTCGTATATTTTTGCATATTATTTCTGATTATTACCAAAATAACTTATTATTTGCGAAGACGAGTCGTTTTAATTCACAGATCAATTCCTTTAGCGTTGACTAGGTGCCTCGAGAGACGAGTTCATTGCTTCGTGCATATTAACGAACGTTGCAACGTGTCTTTTTGCGTAATGGGACCTGTATGACTCTTGTGAATCTATTGATGCATCAGACAGCCCAGTACGTCGTTTCAGTTGACTGGCAAATTTCTCAATTACGTTGTTTGACGTTGGAAGTAATGCGAAATACGGTTCAACGATTTCAAGAACAAATTAATAATCACTTCGTTAAATAAATGTACCAATATTTGTAGCACTTGATTCATAAATATATTAAAAATATATTGGGTCGTTTCGTAAATAATGCGGTTTTTCTAAGAGTTAAGTTCGAAACAACGGGAGTTGTTACTATCAGAGTTCTAAAACATTGAAATAGAAAACTTCATAGAAGAAGACAGTGAACTATAAAATATACGAGAAAATGTATCACTGATCAATTACCAAAAGGTAATTGTTTACTTTGATCTAGTAATACGAAAGCCAAAATATTACTTATGGGATGGGCCAATATTTATCGAGGTACACTCGATTAAGTAATTTTAAAATGATTTTTAATTTTATCCTCGTAAAAAGATATGTATTAAAGAAATGATGGATATCTTGGAAAATTCGGAAAAAAGAAGAGATAATAACTGTCCTGTAATAATCTTAATCCTTTCAATGGCATAATTTTACTATTTCTCTACTAAATATCGAGAATTAAAGCTTCACACTATGTTACTATTATAAGTACATAGTTGCCGTCTTTTGTCTTTGTTTCATTTCTTGAAATTCTCAAAAGACTTGACAAATTTTCCATCAACTTTATACGATACTTTAAAACGTCTGAGAAAAATTGTACGATGTTTTCACTCACACAGTGTGTCCAGTTTCTGGTTAAGCAGAAACACCAACAAGAAACGTTTTCAAATAATTTATTTAACCTCGTACTTCGTAATGACATCACGTTACTTTACAATTAATCCAAGAATTACACGTTACTCTAACTTTAAAAGGAAACAAAAATCGTGATCGGTCGCAGAAGCGCACTATACAAATGTAGTCGAAACTCATCGGGCACCGGGGTTTGGAGCGATGGTAGTGAAGGGGTTGAAATTCGAAAAGTGTCGCGCGGCCTTCGTTTTTTCTTTTTTTTTTTTTTTTCATTTCTTGTTCTCTCAAAAGAGACGCGAGAAAAATTGGTAAATGGACATCACGAACGATCGCTAAAGATCGACTGGTGCTTGTCGAAGGCAAGGCAAAATGTGATTTTCTTCTTTTTTTTTTCTTATTTTTCTCCTTTTTCGTCTGTTGGCGATTTGTTGACTCGCGAAAAAGAATGTTATGGCGTTTATAGAGTTACAGACATTGTCTGCAGACGTGTGTCCGCATACAAATTTCTATAAAATATATAGAACTTCTAATAATGTGTAATAAATACAGGACGTTTTGTATAGAACGACCCAAATGAGTAACTGATGTCGTGACAATGGATGAATATTCCAAAAGGATGATGAAAATTCCTATTCAATTTTGAAAGCGAAATAAAAAAACAGTTTCGGGATTGGCGTGTATTGAATGTTACCCTCTCGAGGAATGCTGGTACATATGTGTACGTTTAGTTTCTCTTTAATTCAAGTATGATTGCAAAAGATACAAAGATACAATCGTCACATATGTATACATTATTTTTCTCGTTTGAGATGTTCGTAAATATATATTTTAAATAAATAATCTAGCCTGAAAAGACGCAAGATAAAGCAAGTGAAAATTGCTCCTTTGCAAAGAAAAGGAGAAAAAAAAGATAGAAACATGACTTATCATAATTTTCCCCTGTGATCTTCCTATAGAAGTCAATATGTGTACACTTCTCGCGATTTGTTATATCGTGTGTCGTATATTACAATACTTTGCGTGTCCACGTCTTTTATCCAGAACTGCGAAAAATGCGTGAGATCCAGAGACATCCAGAAATCTTGTGGGAAGACACACATCTACAGACAACGTCTGCGAGTCTGAATATACGCGATTTTAGACACGATACAGAGAATAATAGCACATGGTGTGTCCGTTGATTCATTACGATCGCTTAATTAGTAACGTTAAATGGCAGTTTGTTAAGGTGATCGAACTGATCACCGGATCTTGAACCTCTTGTGAAACCTGAGATACGCGAACGTCGACATCGATCGATCAGCAAAGATCGTGGTTCGTTTTCGCCGTCGCTAGCTTTGTTCTCGTCAAAAGATGTTAACCGATTTGCGAAAAGTCGCGTTTAAGTTATTGGAAACAGTACAACGCGTCGCTGTATCGATTTCTTTTTCATTGCTCGAGGTGCACTGGCAGGGAAGGTCTTCTTTAAATTCCCTGGATGATCTTGCTTAACGATCAAACGTTGATTTATACATCTGTTGAGCTTGAAAGGATCACGTTGTCGAAGCTTGAGACGAGTGTTTCGTTGCATCAGTCATTTACGGCGAAAATCCTGAGTGTGCGAGTGTCGATATAATCCTCTATATCTTTGGTTAAAAATTTAGGTACAGTGGCAATTACATTATAGAAATGTAATAAGAAAAAAGAAGACTCTCTTCTTTGAAAACAATCGTTAAAAATCACAATGCAAAATTTTCCAAATGCCTCGAGCTGACAAGATATCCACTTAATATCTTATTAAATAAATCTGAGCCAGTGGTAAAAATAAGTATCGATATTTCGCTCGCCAGACAAACAGAACCAAAGATACAGTTCAGTAATAATAAAGTAGAAATAGAGTAGATTAGATTAAGTACATGAGCGATTAGTTAACTAAAGAGAGATATTAGGGCAAATACGACAAATATTGAAGGACAAATGAGAGGAATTGTAAGCCAAATCTGTTTTTAAACTAACGAGCCCGAAAATATAGAAATAAAAAATACTTTGCTCGTCTTAAATAGTAAGAACCCTTGAACGAAGACGGAATTAGTTGAAAGGCAGTTTATCGTAAAAAAGATACATAAATTTTAAAAATTAAGAAAATCATTTTTATTTAAAAATGTACTAAAAAAGGAGGTAATTTTCTGAACCATGTACCGTTAAGTAATTGAATGTAATAATACTATACAGGGAAACCTGTATATATTATCTGTATCGCTCAATTGTTGAACTGATATTACTAAAACTCATATTACTAGAAACTTGGTAGGATCATATTAATTCAGTTTCAAAGTTTTCACAATTTTAACACTTTCAAACACTCTGTAATTGATGAGATAAATCTTGGATTCATGATTTGAGTCAAATGTTCTTTCACTTTTAACTTGTAATCGGTAGAGAATTTCCTTCCTTGTCTTCGTTAGGAATTTCTGTATCGAAAAAATTCATTCAAGAGAACAAAAGAGATGTTAGCCAAATGGAGGATGTATCGTAAATGCATAATGAGTCCGCCAGGTACTTATTTTTAGTAATATGAGTTCAACAATTGAGTAATATCCTATCATGTGATTACCACGTGTGCTCGACATATACAGATTTCCCTGTATACTATTATTACATTCAATTACTTAACGGTACATGGTTCAGAAAATTACCTCCTTTTTTTAGTACATTTTTAAATAAAAATGATTTTCTTAATTTTTAAAATTTATATATATCCTTTTTTATTTTTCTTTAAAAATGTGCAAGTGGATGAAATGTTGCTTTCAAAATTCCACCAAGACAGACAAATAGACACAAAAGCAAGCTAAATAAAAGCCATTAAGAATTGTAAACGAATGTTTAGCAAGCATTTGCTGAACCATCGATGACAATCATTTAAGTACGATAGTATCTCAAGTAGTATAGTAATCGTTCCAAGCTCAGCTCTTCTGTATAAACGAATCTTAATTTGCGGAGACCGAAGAATCGTTGAATCGTTATAATATTCCAAAGTCAATATTATCAATACAAACACGATAACACATGACAAATATGATTCGAGTTGCCATTGACTACCAAATTCGATTTAACTCCATCCAACAATCACAAAGCATAAAAATCGATCGGATTACTCCAAGTCATGAACCTTGGTCTCGTGGAAACGATCCTACAAATCTTCAATCCTTACTGTCCCTTTTCAGCCCCTCGAGAAATGAACGATAAATTTCAGCGAATATCTTCTTTGTTTCACTCGTGAATAATTTTTCTCGTGGCTCCAGGAAGATCCAAGAGGAAAGCGACACAAGAGGACGATGTACTTAATTCCCTCTTGGAAGGATCTGACCCTTCTCGGCGAGTCCCCTCATCGATCACGCGACTTATCCCTGGGTCAGGCCAGCTTCCATCGTTCATTCGTCTATCGAAATTCGCGGTACCGCACGCAATCGTGAAGAAATCGGTCTTCTTTAAAAAGATCTACGCTCTGTTAAGGATTAAGGCAGAGACAAAGATAAGATATCGTGGGTCTTTCTAGATTCGAGTCTATAAAATCGATAAATCGGGAGGAAAGTAAGAAAGAGAGAGAGAGATAGATAGATAAATAGATAGAGAGAGAGAGAGAGAGAAAGTTTTTATAGCACGCGTGGTACACGTGGGAAGCAGAAATAGTGCTTTGACGGAATGACGTTGTCGTTGGTTGTGTTGCGTGGGACGTGGAACTTCGTCGCGAGATCATCGTTTCTTCACAGTGTATCGGTTCATAAGTGCTTTTACTTCCGCGATTCTCTCTCGGTTATTCCGTGTTCTTTCGTTCCCGACGTAAAAGAGAACAAACGAGAGGAGAGAAGAAGAAAGAATGAGAGAAATAGAAAAAATAGCGATGATAAAAAGAGAGAAACAACACAGAACAAGAAGAAATCAGTGTGGAATGTCTCGTATAATTACGTGCGAGAATAATAATTTATCAGGCGTTTAGAAAAAAAAAAAGAAAGAAAAAAAAAGCAAACAACTCCGCTACATTAATCCGTTTACGTTTATAAGACAATAAAAACTGTGCTCGCAGTCATTCGTAATAGCAGTAATAGCAGCAATAATATAATAATGATCGTAATTATAATCATAACCATAACTGTCTTCTTCATCGTCATCATCATCACCATCATCATTATCATCATCATCGTCGTCGGCATCATCATTATCATCATCCTCATCCTCATCCTCATCATCATCATCATCATCATCATCATCATCATCATCATCATCATCATCATAGTATTATAATCAATCGCCATTTCGTACTTCACAAATATGTATATTATAGCAATCTTAAAGTCATCACCGTCAATTTAATCACTACTTAAGAGTTACTTTCTAATTATCGCAAGAGAAAAAAAGGACAAAAAAATATACGTTCATACATTTTTTCTGTATTCCCCCAGCTTTTCCTTTTCTTTTAATTCCGAAATACTTAGGAGGGGGTGGGGGGAGGGGGGGGGGACTTCTCACGCATACGTGTCTATGTATTCATATATATATATATATATATATAAATATATCATCATATTATTTTTATATATCTTCTTTCCTTGCCAACGAAACGATCGATACGGAATAAATTAGGCGCTAAATAAATAGAACGGATCACTACGGTTTTTCTCTCTTCGTTAAAGTAGATTCATACTTGCTGCATTCTTCCTTTCTTTTCTTCCTATTCACCACGTCCCTCTTTGTTTCTCATTTACCGTCGCGTTCATTCGCAGAAGTTCACTTACGTGTTAGCCGGCGAATTAGTTCGTAAGATCGCTTCACGATGTAAAAATCGTTCCCGTTGTCACTACTAACGATGCTGACACGTCGAGAGTGACATTGTTTACTCCGCGCCGCATCAAGCCGGATTTGTCGCAACGATTTGTCACACCGATTTGCTTCGTATGAAACACCCGTCTTAACGCGTTCTGTACTAAGGTAAAAATTCACCAGGAATAATAATAATAATAATCATCATCGACAATACAGCAGAAATTCGAACTGTTCGCGCGAAGGGGTGGATTTCTCACTGTCGGTGTGTCCCTTGCGTCAGTTGCTTCACTTCCTCCATTTCTCCTTCTTCTTTTTTTCTTTATTCTAGTGCAGCCAAACAAGTGCATAGCTGCCACAATGGCGTGTGTATCGTTTAATAATAGGGTCAGTATCTAAAGTAGCCTGACCACGCTGTTCTAAATTACAAATATATATTATATAATATATATACAATATATATATATATTATACAATATATGCATATTATATATATATATAAAATTTGAATGAACGTTCTTGATCAAGCTATAGTGGTTTACTTTATTCTTCTGTTCCTCTCTCGCTCTCTTTCTCTCGCTATCACTCTCGCAATCTTGCACTCGTTCTTTAAACACTTTCACTCTCTCCTCAGTTCCTCCAAAGTTCGTCATTATACTTCTATTATCTTGCCTAATCGTTTCTCTTTCCTGTCTTAGGTTTGTTACTGATATATATTGTTCGTTTGTCAACCGTCCAATAACCGTCATCGTCGTCATTCACCCCTTCTTCCTCGGTTCGCATTCGTCGTCGCGGCTCCGTCTTCCCTCGGACAATTAATAATCCTTAATAATGCAAAAATACTAGTTAAATCCCTGTACATGAAAACCTTGATGTGGTATACGTGTGGTGTCTTTGTCCCTTCATTCTATTAGTCTTCAAACTTGCTATCATGGCCGCATTCTATACAGGTATTCGTGTACGGTTTTGCGCGCGCGAATCAGTGTGTGGTTATGTGTATGTGTGTGCAGGTCCGACCGCCCACTCGTTCTCGTATTTCTTTTTCTTGGTGGACTCAAAAAAGCGTTACTTTTATTTGTTTCTAAAGTATCTTTTTACTTACAAGGTATTTGGTTTGCTCCATGCATCACTCTGACATGCAGTTTTTTTTCTTGTTTAGATATATAAATTATGGTAATGATTCGGTATTATAATTATAATAATAATTATTATTAATAGTAATATTATCATTGTGATCGGTGTGTGTAGTACCGCCGTTTTTCTCATTTATCATTATTATTATTATTATTTTGTTTCTTTTTTGCTGGTCACGGAATCAGTTACTCGATATCTCTCTCACACCCGGTTTTATACGTTCTCGCTCATCCTTTCTCTCCCACTCTCTCTTTCCCTTCGCTTTTCCCATTCGCTATGCACACCTCATTCACGGTATTTTTTCGATTTTTCCCTTTTTTTTTTTACATTTTCTCATTTTTTTTGACAAAAAGAACAAAGGAGAAGATAAAAACATGCGTCAACGCCGTTTCGTATCGCCCTTTGTAATTCGGTGGCCTTCAAAAACGCCGGTACAAATCATGGTAAAAAGGAATGATGTCTTGGCTCTTGAATTAAACGCTACGTCGTTTTGCTATCGCGCAACAAGCGGAATCGGGGGGAGGGGGAGCGTGTGTTTGTTCAAAAGGCAGTAACCGCGTGGAATTACTTCGTTTCGATCTCCATGAAAAAAGAAAGAAAAAAGAGAAATATTCAGAGTCCCTAAAAACTACGACGCGCAGCAGAAGAAGGAAGAAAGCTCTGTCATCTCGAGGTTTCCTTCGCGTAGAGTCGAAAGAAAGTAGCTATCACTATTATCACATGGTATAAAAGTTACGTGAAATGTCGCGAATAACGCTAATCGTACGATCATCCCAAAGAACCTGTTCAGAATCGGTCGATATGATAAAACGAACGCGAAGAAGAACAGAGAGGAAGTCACTAAAATATAAAGAAAAACGATGAGAATGAAGAAGGAAATCTTCGAAATATCGAGCTTTTTACCTCTTCTTTCTGCCTCCGATCTAGCGCGATGGATATCTAAAGACCAGCAAGATGCTTATACACAACTTCCACTTTCATCATATATGCAGTAACACTATTTTACAACGAGGTCTCGTGATATATTTCTACAAACAATAGCAAAAAGAAGGCGAAACAAGACCAAAGATACTGGATGTAGTGAAGAGAAGGAACGAGGAGATAAAAAGGGGAACCTTACGAATTTAATGAATCTAGGATAAATAATTCACGGCGAGGAGAAAGGAACGGAAGAAAGAAGGCAAAGAAAAATAAAAAAAGAAATGGACAAGGTACATAGTTGGAGAGTTAAAGAGGAAGAGAGGAATGAGAGAGAGAGAGAGAGAGAGAGAGCAGGAGCGAAGGAGAATCATCAAAACGATCGTGATGGTGCGATGGTAGGCTACAGGTCTACTATCCGCGACCCTGATCGGTGACCCTGACGGTTTTTAGAAGCGCCTCGCTGCGATCAGCGTTAGATTAGCGGCCGACACGAGGGTGCTGACGTTGTTGCTCGTATTCGTGGCTCCCTGGCTGGCGGTGGGTCACTTCTTACTCTTCTTGGTGGGCGGCTCCTGTACGTCCTGCGAGTCTTCGGTGTCCTCGCTGTCTGTCGGTCGAGGCGTGTTGTTGCTGTCGTCGTTGTCGTTTGTGGCGAGTGAATCGTTCGTGTCTTCGCTGGCAACGGCCGCTGTAATCGGCGTAGCGGGTTTATCCATCGAGTCTTCGGTGAAGGACGTGGTCATGCTGTTCTCGTCGATGGCCGCCGGATCAATACTGCCTAGTTCCTTACCGTTCACTGCCACTTCCTGATTGCTGTCGTCCGATGGTTCTGTCGCCTCGCCGTTGCTGGGCGGATGAGAATTCCCGTTCTCTGTGGAGCCTGGAATGCCGTCCAGCAGCTCTGGCTTCAACTCGGACGCCACGTAGTGGGTCCACAGGGCGAGTTCCACCCTGTGGGGACTCCAGGTTTTGCCGTTCGACGCTGCAATGAAAAAAAAAGAACCAAACGTCTGTTAAATATTTAATCGTTAGGCGATAAGGATCGTCGAGACTGCGGATCTTTATGCATTTATGGGAATTTTCAATGAAGAAACGTACATGCAGTGACTAGGAAAAGTACTGGCGCATGATCATATTTTCCAATGAAGTATTTCTTTTTATCAAATTCTGCATTCCATTTTCCTAGGATCGAATCTTTGTAGTTGTATGAAGGTAATAATGCTTAATAATAAGTTATATTATAGGGTATATTATTGAAAGTATTATTAAATAAAATTTAGTATGTTTAAGCCTAATTAAGTAGTCTACAAACACTATTAAAGATAAATTACTATACTAATACTTTTTGTAGCCATGATAATATACGAAAACATACAAAATATCCAAAATAAGGTACAATAGAAATCCGTTTATACAAACTTGTTGGAAGACAGATAGTTTATGTAATTAGTATCTATTTATTTTCTTCACCACCTATGATTTTTCCTTCATATACTAAGAGTTGACATTCAGATAAACGGATTGAATAGACAGGAGTTTATTTAATCGGATATTAACGAAAGTTTCGTTCAAACAAACGAGATACTGCTGTACTTGTTATAATATACAAAAGGTGAAATCAATACCGATTTGGGTTCTGTCTCTTAGATTCTGTTCATAAAAATATAAATTTTCATAAATATCCGCAGTCTGATCGTCGAAATACTATCTTAATGTTTCGTTTCGAGTTATATATTTAATCGATACAGTGATATACAATTTGATTTAATTGGGAAACAAGAGTGATAGTGAGATCTTGATATAATAGTGATAGGGGATCAAGTAAATTCAGATTAATCGAATTATGCGAATTCAAGTAGTTTCGAGTGGAGAAGTATATCTATCTGAATCCATTGGGGGTCAAACAATTCGTATAATACTTCATCGATTCCTCGTTGCTTGTGCTTTATTGTCTAAATAATAGGAATTCGTGTTAAGATAAGTGGACTTAATCGGTTCAATAAGAAGTTCAGATAAACGAAGTTCCATGTGGTTAGTACAAGTTTCTGTTCATACAAAATAAATTATTCATTTTTGTTCGTACAAATCATAGATAAAGTAGCTTCGAATTATGTATTTCAGATTAAAGCAACTGCCAGTCGACGTGATAACGAACAGAAAATTAGAAACTCTAAAGAGTATTTTTAATCCGCAATAGGATCCTGTTGCTAATCATCTCGATTTAATTGAAATCAAATAACTTAACTAATCTCAATTACACACATAAACCAATATATACATTTTAATAGTAGAAGGGCTGGATAAAAAATTGCTTATTTTTCTTCCAATATAGTGATTTCATCATGACAAACAGGAAGTTCTTAGAAGAAAAGGAAATGTGTTTAGAAATGAATAATCAATATGTACATATAGGTACATACTGAAGTGATAAAATAGTTTTACAAATATTTGTGAAACTTGTTTCCAAATTGTCCTGACGCTAGAACTATCGACGACCAAGATATAAAGCTTCTTTCAAAAAAATCAAAATGAGGGATACATGAAAAAATAAGCCTTTATCAAGAATCATTTAAATCTCGAGATATTGTGAATGCATAAAGTTCGTGTGAAGAATTATGAATTGGACGTTTCGATTACACTGATATTTCTGTTAATTCCGATACGAAAGATCGCGAGAAAACTTGTTGAACGATTCGATATTTGCTCCATGTATCGCTCTTCTCTTTTTCCCTTTTTTAAATTTAACTAATGACACTGCGTTCGATAATTAATCGACGATAAATGAGTTAAACGTATATTAACAGAGACACTTACTTTGTTTGTTCAGCCTCTCGACGGTATTTTGAATGTGCTGAACAAAGTTGAGGTACTCCTTAGTAGTATAATCGATGCCCTCGATTTCCGGTATTGCCATCAGACATTCGTCCGCCATAAAGGGTGCATTCTCCGGTGATGCTGCTGCCAATAGGGCTGACGCCATCGTGGTGCCTACTCCTTTCAAATTCGAGAGGGCAGTAATCGCCTGTTCAAGGTTTGGAAGCTTTTTGAACGCCTTCTTCGTTTCAGCCATCACAGCACGAGGTGTGTTCACTTTTACTAAATAGGACAATTGAGGATAGAACTTCCCACGCTGCAAATAATAAAAAAAAAAGATCCAACGTTTAAAGGAAACATCACGATTTGCTAGACTACTGACTCGAAAGCCACGTGAACGTTACTTCTCGTATTCGTTTCCTGTTTCGTCGACTCTTTCAGCGCGTATGAAATAAATTATGACGTATACTACTATCGCACATGGTGATGATACACGAGTTTTAGAAATACTTTTTCAAGATAGTAGGTACCACCATATGTCGAAATCTCCAAGTTGTGTTCGATAAATTATAGAATTAGTTCTTGAATTTTAATTAACAGTTTTTAACTTGCTAATTACAGGAAATGTCTTAAGTCGAATTGTTAATCTTTTGCGCGTGATAGTGTCGACATTTGAAAATCTTCTACTGTTCTACATATCGCTTCGTTTCTATTAAAGATAGATTACATTCGTAGGTACATTTACAAGGACTAAGATCGATCTAACGAAGGTTTATTTGTCTTTATTCATTTTTAATTCCACGGCTGTAGAAGTTTCCGATTAAAAATTTGTTGATTAAGAATTAACAAGTTGATATGTACGTACGAAAAATATATTTCCTGAAAGAAAGTTAAAATGACAGTATTGAAGTACAAGTTGAATCTTGTTATCGGAATTCAGCTGTTCACAGTTGGATTAAATTTCGAAGAGACATCGAAAGAACAAGTTTAATCCTTCGTATATATGTTTTTGTATTATCAATCTGCTTTTCCTTTTTGTATCTTCAGTAAATTATTTTCGTCGGGATACTAAAATTTATAATCAAAGTGAAACGTGTGCCGCGATTAAAACCCGTTTGGAATCTTCGTGCCGTGCGCGACATATATACTGTTCAAATGAACTTTGAAACTTGTAAAACTTCGATTGAGTCTACAAGCTACCCACGAGTCTAATTCGCATTTTAGCGAAGAACCATGAACTTGGTGTATACCGCTATCTTTAAGTTGCGTAATCGAACAACTTATTTACAGTTGGAAAAGCATATTTACATTGAGGTTTGACTATTTCAGAGTGTCAATTTTAATTTAATCATTTGGAAGAGCTAATTCCTCTTCTTGTAATTACATTCAACCCTGTATAACTCCACGTGACCTGAATGATGAATCTTTTAGTCCATTGTCAGACAGAATCAATTACATTCAAATCTAATCCGTTTTATCGCAGATTGAATATCTCGTAACATTAAATATTTCATCGCGAGCAATTAACTTTAGGCTTGCTTAGACTGTTAGATCTGTAATTAAACAAAATTTCAAATCTTAAATTCTATACATTTTTTAAAGCTATATACCCGCTGGTATAACAAGAGGGTTAACACCCAATGTTAAACTACTGTAAAGCAGTAGAAAGTTCTTGAATAATTCGACTGTTTAATGCTTTATACAGTGTGTTTCAAGGTAATGATTCTCTAAGAGCGGATAAGTTGAAAAAACAAAGAATACAAATTTTCCTGAATATTACGAATTTTTCTCTATAGCACCACCACACTACCGCTTCTTTCCTCAAAGAAATCGAACTAAGCGATTAACGAAAGACTGAGATCTGCTATTAACTTTGAACAAAAGAATTGAGTTATAGAGAGTTAGAAAACGAAAATATAACAGAGAATAATATCGAACAAAAATATCGACTCACTATTTGTTTCCATTTCATCGTTTGTACGAGCTCTTCGTGATTGAGATGCGCGTCCTTACCGCGTGACTTGATCTTCTTTGGAAGCTCATTCTGATACCTGCGAACAGAAAACGTCACCGAATGGTCAGTAAACGAAGACAGTCGTGAATGGAACGTCAGAGTATGCAAGATCACGGTTACAGGGGAACGATTACGTAACCAGCAGTATCGTGGAACATAGAAATCGTGGAATACTGATTAAAAATGCAGCCGCAAGAAGCGGTTTTCCACCTACTGACGCTCACGTGGTCTGGCAGACATCGGCGATGGAATACGAGCCAAATCGAGGACACGTTCTCCACGTCGGATTTTCCGATATTCCATCAAACATCTTTCTACTTTATTTCTATATTTTCCCTATTCTCTAAAACCTTCCAATTTTATTTCAACCTATCATTCTCTTTTAATCCATTTAATCCCTCTTTAATTCAACTGATAATTTTTGTTTCCTTTTTTTTTCAGGATCACTATAGAATTTTGATTTCCATTTCTTAATGATGTCCTTTAGCGAACTTTATATATTTTTGAAATATTAAATAAATCATTTTTTAATTTGAGGAGAAAGATTCCTCACTATGAAAGTTAGGTGATTCTTTTTACGAGTCTCGAGTACAGATCATAGAAGTTTTGACTCATTTGTTTTACAAATTATCGAGGCATCATTATATTATTCAAAACTTTTTTCTCCCTTTCTATATTCGTACTGCTAACTTATATTAGTGTCTGTATCAGCGTACGTGTAAAATAAATATATTACTCAATGTTCAGGCAGAAAATTCGAATTAGAATTTAAGCACTTCTACACTTCAAACGTTTCGAATCCAAATGTTTACAACTGATCACATCCACCTTCGACCTCCATCTTCACTCTTTGCGTTTCTTAATTTAATACTTACGTAATTTTCGCTGACCACACAGATAAACACATGTTAGTTTAATTACATAAATTTGAATGCATTTAAATACCAACATCGTAACAAGAAATCGCTTTTAAGTTGAACGATTTCCACTAGAAAACGTGTGCTCCTCCGATTCAACGCGTATACAATGCAAGAAAATTTAGGGAAAAATTAATCCCTAATTTCCTCTACGCCTATTTCTGTCATCTATATATTTTCTTACACTCTCAATTTCGATAAAAGCGAAATTACAAAATTTTTATTTCGAGTAACGGTTACGAACTAAATTAAATTAAATTTAATTTAATATAAGGAATTTTCCCATTTAAACGCTACCCACTATATTCCATGCATATTTCATAATAAATTATAAATCCGACAGATACCGTAACAAACATTTGAAAACCAATTACGTTCATTCCGGCTATCCTCATTATACATACAGAGTAATCCAAATGTTCAATGCTAAAGTCTCAGTATTTGACTCAGCCATTGCCTATCACCATTCGTATTCTAATATACCGAGCAGTACTTTTTCTCTTCATATTATTTTATGCCGTTTTCTGAAGAATCTGGTTTCATTTAGCGGCGAACGTCCCGGTTCAGGTAACGTTTCCTCTTTTTCCCAGCGAACTCTTTCTTCGTCCCCATTATTCGGGTCATCGACACCGAGAGACAAGTTCTCTGTTCTTCGGAGGCTGCATCCGTGAACACGGCCGTGCAACGGGAGAGACAGAGACAGATACGGAGAGCACTCTCTCGCGTGGTTTTATTGTAGGTACTTTCGGAGGTCGGCTGAGATCAGCTGTTTGGCTGAACGGCTAAACTTAGTTACGGATAGTTTGTATTTCATTCATATAATGTGACACTTGGACGCGTGTTTCCTTGAATTACGGCTGCTAGGCGGTTCACTGTCTGAAAGAGAGCACGTGAAGCACCGTGGAGGTGGTAATTAACGTATTACGTTGATTGCAGTGGCCGATAGTAGAACGGATACGTTCGATTGATTCCCAATCACGTTCGATGTACTTAGCTCGATCTTCTCATTTGTTTACTCGCATGTGTTGTGGTTGTTTACTTATTCGCGAGTATAAATTTGCGATATGTAAATCACAGTATGTGATTCATAGTACGTAACCGTATAGTTGTGCACGAGTAGTATTCTTGATAATTAGCTTATTTGCGCTGCTGAGGTTGCTTTCCAGTGACTAATAAGAATATAGGGAATTCGAGTTATTATCGTCGAATTAAAATTTTTAATAATTCAGGGTCGAAGGTAAAGTTTTTATTTCGGAAGTCTGGTAGATTCATTGCTCGAATCCTTTTTTTAAACTCTGTTTTTATCGATCGATAAGAGAAACGCATCTCTTCTCAAGTTTTTAATAACACAACTTTAATTTCTTTTCCCCCCTGTCAGCTAGAATCCTGAATGAAAAGAAAGAAAACTAATAATTCTCCATCGAGGTAACATTCTTGCTTTTTTTTTCGAAAGTAAAATTTAAAAGACCGCTGTTATTTTCATAGAACGTTGCAGAAAGGATACCAGAATGTTTCCAATTACGCGCCGTATAAGAGCGATGGAACGGTTTGAAGATTAGGATTTTTGGTTTGCGGTGAAACTTGGACGATAATGAACAGTATTATCGTGGAAGAAGGGGAAAGACCACCGAGGAAACCGTAGAGCGGTTAGTTTGTCTCGCAGCCAAAAGTAATTTCTCAAACGAGAGTTCAACTGTCGTTGCTCTACGGCTCTTTTTTCTTTTTCTTCCCTCTTTTTTTTTTTGGTATTTTTGTTGCCTTCTTTTCGCAATAAAGCGGAGATAAGAATACAATGAGTTCTTTTGCGGGTAAAATAAACCTTGCACGATATCCTGACGATAATTCACCAAAACCCACGGCGACCAGAACTTGTAAAAAGCAGATGAATTTTAATTTTTATTGAAATAAATGTGGAAAATCATACGAATAAAAAAGAAAGAATAAACTGAAATCTGTTGAGAATTGGATAAACCTTAATGCATACGTAATTAAATGTGTAATTATGTAATATGATTTATTATTAACGTTGGTTAGTATTTCTTAGGTCGCTTTAAATTAAATTTACAAACAACAAGAATTTGAGTGATATTAAAGACTGTGAAAGGAATAACAGAAATCTGTTAAGAATTGGATAAACCTTGATATGTATATATGATTATGCCATATTATTTATTCTTATTGTTGGTTGGTATTTATTAAATCTTTTAAATTAAATTTATTTTATCCGCTTCCTTTTTTCCTGCATCGAATTTCCTATTATTTTTATTATATTATGCATTGGGTTGCTTCTCTTGAATAAATAAATATTTATTATCGACTAGTTGATAAAGATAGAAAGTTTCTATGATTTTCTTAGAAAAAAGTAACGAGATATTGGATTGGTTCTTTTCCACTGGCTTCGACAGCGGAAGAGTATAAGAAAAAAGAAGCCTCAAAAATGAGTTCCATTCGTTTGATTCTCGTCGATCGTTGAATTAATACCAAACGTGGGCATTCCTCCGCGAGATTTCAAAGTGAAATTTCACATGTCTTTACGTGGATGAAAATACTTCGTTAAAAGGAACGCACGCCGAGTATTCGTTTAATTGTTAATTGGCTTCATCCAATTTGCTGATAAACCAAGTACATTCCAAAATCTTACAAACTCGTAACGTATACGTAACTATTACTGTATATTACACGGGTTCCTATAGATACAGTCTAATTTTCTTAAACATATTCATACAGCATATACTTTCGATTATAATATTTCGGTTATTTCCATAAAAAATCATAGATATCATGTATTTATATTATACGTTTCGCAATATTATTTATTAGACGTCGAAAAACTTGGATCTGTTTCTACAGTGAAACTGGTAAACACGTAGTACCCTTATGAGCGTAATTAAAAAGTAGGATCAAAGTAAGGCAAAGATTTGTCTCGCAAAGCAAGAGTTATGACGAGAACTCTACCTTACTTTATTAAAATATTCTATTCAGAGTTTATTCATTTTTCAAGATGTATTAAAATGCTTCAAGTTCCGCGAGTTTTTTACCTTTGGAGTAAAATTCCATCGTAAAAATTGTTACAAAATAATGATTAAATAATTTTTAATAAAATAGAGAAGACCACGGACAAACAGCAGGAAGAAAATGGCAAAACTTCAGTTTCAAAATGGTAAGTATAATTAATACCATATCTGTTTCTTTTTTGGAAAATTGAATCAAACCCGGTATTGAGTTCCCAAACAATTATATACACAGACAATTTCAAATTCTATCTAGAAATAGCTAGTTATATTTGTACACGTCAATGCCAATAAACTTTCTGCAAAAGGTTCGAAGTCGACATAAAAAACACAAATAGTATAAGCTTCGACTCTGCTTTTTTCTACCAGAAAAAAACTTGAAACAGCAGAAACTACCGTGTGACAAACTATTTGAACACGAATTTTTTAAGGTACCTTTAAGCGCTAATATCTCAACGTATAAATACTGACATTGCCACTGCTTGCACCAAGTTACAGATATATACTCTGCACATACGTGAATCTTCAAATTTCCCATAAATGCACGGAAAAATCTTCGATCTATCAATGAGAAACCGTAAACAAAAAAAAAAAAAATACCAATAAACAAGATCAAACGATCTAAATATCAAAGTAGCAAGAAATTGCAATTACCATGCGTGTGATTGCGATTATTCGCATGGTTATTCATTGTCGATCGTCCAGGTCTAGAAAGTCGAAGAAAGAAAACAATCGAGTAAAGTGTCGTAACGGAGCATTTCTTTGGTGTAGACGGTTCTTTTGAGACATAGCTGGAAACCTTTTCAGGACGTCGGCCGCGCAACCATTTTGAGAGGCTCTCGCGCGCCACGCCACAGAACGCCACGCAACGCTAAAACAACCTTGACACAATCGCCGTGCTTTAAAACGCCGAGGAGGAGGATTGTGCCTCGCGAGAACTCTACAAGCCTTATTTTTCCAGCTCGCTTTTACGACGATCCTTCGCCTCTTTTATTTCCGCCCCCCCTCGCGCGCGCACCTACCCGTAATCCGCGGGAATATTTCGCGAATTCCAAGGTGGAACAAGCCTGGAAAGCACGCGCATCCACGGGACTGTTCCTCTTTCACGGCGGGCCATTTTCACCGCGTTTTGAAACACCACGTTGCCCAATAGTCGCGGCACCAATCGTTTTCACGACCGTTTCTCATCGCTATAAACGTGCCCATTAATATATTATTAGCGCCAAATCGTTCCCAATACAATTTTACGTAAAATTACGATGCTATATTACCTATATTACTTTTAGAACTGCGGAGATCTTCGTTGCCTCTCATTTATGCGGATGGCTCAAGCGCAAAGTATCTGTTACTGGATCAAGTGAATTTTTAAATAGCTACTTTAGATGGTCTTTCGTGTTCCTGATATTGTAATTTGTAAATGAGAATTGCAAAGAGTCAGTTGATATATTTTTTGAATGACAACTTTCAAAGATGAAGATTTATATAAATTTGCAAAGTTTCAAGAGGTTCAAGTATTTATGATACTTCTAAAATCGTGGCCGTTCCTTGTGCTCCGGATGTTTGTTTTGATTGCTCAAGGTGTTTGTGCAAAGTATCTAGTAGTGGAAGAAGTGAATTCTAAATATCTTTGATACTTCGCATTTTGGAATCCACTGGACTTTTGTAACTTAGTATTTTTGGCAAATTGAATTTCTCAAAGACTCTAGTAACTGTACGGCTGAAGAGGTAAGACATTTAAGATGCGAAGATATCTTAGTCATTCGCTAGATATTCCAACCAATATCCGTGCAAAGAAACCTATGAATCGGACAGGAGACTCATGAATCACAACGAGATCTTAAAAAGCAACTTTAACGCGATCAGATGTATCCTTTTTGCTCCTTCTTCGGAATTCTTCTATCATTAGCCCATTAAGCACCGAACTCAAATGCAACGTTACCGAAAATCGCCTAACTTCTTTTGTATATCCTTGTATTACCGTTTATTATTCGCTTATTATCCCAACTATCGCTAGAAGAGTAACGCGAAACCTTCAGCGGTGCTGTAGAAAGTCACCAAATAGGAAGAAAAATGATCCTTCCAAGTAGATACACGGATACAATTGACTCAATTAAAAATATTCGCAATTAGAATTATATCATAAACGTACATTTTAATCTGCCAACTAAGAGTTCAATAAAATAATATTTCCAAAAACCACGATAAAACGAGAAATGTCACGAGAACCGGTCTGAGCACCTGCAGCATCTTAATTTTACAAAGATTATCCTGCGATAGTCTTCTTCTTCCGAATGAATAACAGACACGCCTATCATTGTCAAAGTTTTATATATAAATTTTCTGCCAGCTAAAATTCCAACAAGATTAAAATTATTTCCGTAAACACGATGAAATAAAAACCACGATAAAGTAAGGAGTCTTACGAGAAAACAAGGTTGAGAACCACTGTAACCGTAACTTCAGAACAAAAATCGGCGACCGAACTGTCGAAACTCGCCCATTCCCATAGTTCACGATTGACGAAATCGACGGAACCGTAGAAACTCCGTGAAGACGACGAAACAGATATTTATTAGAATTACAAGCACAAAAGGAATCGAGCAGCGATGACCACATCGACTACAGCTCGACGTTCGATCGCTAACCGTTTGACCCCAATGTTTTCATCGCTTTGACGAACGAGTGAATCAGCGAAAATATTTCTACGAAGCGAACTTGTGTATCACCTAACGGAAAACCCGATGATATAGGAAAATGTAGGCGAATAGATCGCGATGATCATTCTGCGCGTGTTTCCCTCGCCACATCGTGAAAGGTTCTCCCTGCTTCTTCACCTGAGTATCCTGTTGCCCTCGGGTTTCTTCAAACTGCAAACCGGAAAAGCGTAATTTGACCGTAGCAAAAAGTTGCGGTCTCTCAACCTCGCGAACGTTGCTTTTCACCTGTCCCTTCTTCAAGAAAGAATTCTAATTACCAGAGGTGCAAGAGTCGATATACTTATGGTGATTATTTTACCTGCTTTTGTAACTACAATGCGTAATTTAATCTCCGTGAATAGAATTTTTTCTATCCCGATTAGCGAGATATTCCCCTGAGACTCTTCCTTTAGTAACTTCGACACTGGATCAGTTAAGTAAAAAACTAAAGGTTACTTTTCTTCTAAATTGCCATAGGTTTTTAAGGTAAATTAATTGTTCGATAAATTTCTTTTTTATGAAATAACACAGCAAGTTGGTAAGTTGGTTAACGTTTTAAATTGACTGAACTGCTTTTAAAATTAACTTCTTATTCTGTGACTTATTCTTTAAATTAAACGGGACAAAAGAATTAATCATTTGACATAAAACAATTTTTCCCAGGACCACCGAAGAGACAAAGAGGCTTGTTATTTTTATTCTACAAAACTCACTCCAAAGATTCTTTCTTCCATTGCATATCCAGTGCAAGACATATATTGTACACAGTCGTATATCGATAATAATCATCTGTTCGCATTGGATTATCTAATTAAATACATAAGCATAAGTGGAACAACTACGTCCATAAAATTTTATAGGTATATAGCAGTAAACACTGTAAGTGCCAGAGTAAGTTGTTTTAGCTTTCAGAACAATTTCAAAATAGAGCTAACCGGAGTGCCAAAATGTACAAGCACATGGCATTTGTTTACACATAAGATCTTCGTTTTGGCACTCGCATCATTTGTCAGTGATCCTATGGGATTCAAAGCTATAGTATCTCCCTTTAACTCTTTGATTTATAGATGACTATCGCAGTTCGATTTAGATTTTACTTTATCCTGTATTCTTTATTTTACACAACGAAGGTCATTAATAATTTTTACCACGTAAAATATAAGATACAAAAATACTGAAATACTTTATTGATATGAAACACTTTAATCCTTTCGCTACATTCACGAGACAACTGAGTCATGAGACTATATTTTATGTTGGTGTAAACATATTGCGTAAGAATGCAAATTGAGCAAAAGAAAGCAAATGAGAAAATAGCATACTATGCTGTGTTCAACCAGAGTTGTTAACTTATCTTTCAAGATGTCGTATAAGTGTCTTCGTTCATAATCATCCTGTTATATTTTACTATGGAAAGAGTTCAACTTCGTGTAACTATATTCATACGTGGTTATAACGAGCGTTCAATGTTAGTCGATTATAGTCATCTTTAACATATAGTGAACACTCGTTGAATAGTTGTAGTTATCTTTAGTTTACCACGAGCTCGCTATTCTCTAACTATACGTAGTCACCTTTAATAGCAAGTAGAAAGGATTAAATATAACATAACCTTATTCAAAGTGTAATAGTCACTTACGAAGCAACGATGCTATCTGTAAATGAAAAAGATATATAGTTACATTTAATGTACGACGAGACTCACGTTTCATGACAATAGTCACCTTTAGTGCCGAAAGGGTTAAACCTAATTAGGTTAGGATCCAATTCAATAATAACTCAATTCGAACAGTTGCAATCACCTATGACTCAACGATAGTAGGTATAAATTAGAACGATACATGCAGTTATCTTTTTTAGTATAGGATAATTTTGGCGTTTAACGAGAATAGTCACCTGTAATAGCGAAAGACATAGACTAACGTAAATCAGATTATTATTATAGTAATACTCGTAATATTGTCGTATTACCTAAAAATAATCTAAATCGAACTATTACTGTCGTAACACTTGTATTACTGTCGTACAGCTCAAGGAAAACGTATTTCCCTATACTTTCACTTCATCCACCTGATCATCCAGCGGCGCATAGAATAACTTTAAAAACTGTTCCCGGTAATCTTTAACCGAATGTAAAAGAGCTAGGAAAATTCAAGCACCTCGAGTTGGTATTCAGTTGGCGAGTGACACTGGCGAGCCGTGTCCGCAATCCTTGTAAGTTTATCTTCTTAAGAAGCTACTTGGCGGTGTACTTCTATGCGACTCTCGGCTGATACAAAAGGAAAGAGTATCAATGAAGAGAAAGCCGACTTTGAAAATACAACCGTCTGTGACCTGCATCGTTGGGGCTCTTTGCCATGAAGCACACGTGGTGTTACGCAACTGTTCCTTACAGCGTTAGAAAAACAAACGATGAAAAGAGAAATAATCGCTAGGACACATAGGAGGGAACGTTTGAAAAACTTGTGGACCCGGTGTTAGGTTTACATGCGGCATTATTGAGTCTAAAAGTATAATAAACAATATGAAGCGAGTTTGAATAAAGATGAAGCAATTTGATACAAATAGTACTGAACATTGCATATTGAAAATATGTATTTGATTATTAAGGCTCTAATTTCGGGTACACTAAGCGTATTGTAGGATATTTACAACAGTGAGATATTTAAAGAAAGTTAGAACTTAGGAGTATTCGATTATTAACGACGATCTACATTTTAAATATATCAAGTAATTTAGAATAATGAAATACTAAATTGAAACTATGACTTCACACTGACTAGGACTTTAATATATTACATTAGTTAGAGCTATTGAATGAGTAAAAGTGCTCCAAATTTTGGCCATGTGTCTACAAATATGTAGAGTAATTCAATAAAGAAGAAGTATTTAAGAAACTTGAAAATTCGGTCGCTAGATATACAGCAAGTTTTAGATATAATATATCAACTACGTAATAATAACTCTTCAAAATAAATTCTTCAAAATTTAGTATTTCAAGAATGTCGAACGAGTCTCTATGTTAAGTATTCAAGTTCACTATGGTGAGTGTGCACATACTTTCGTGAACCACTATAAGTAACCCTGAAGTAAGCCAATTAATAAGCCAATTAACGAGCCACCATAAGTTGCACTTCTTCCAAAATATCTCATCTCCCAGAGCAATTCCCACTTGACGCACAATTCGTTTACCATGCTTCGCTCACTGAACATGATTCGAGGAAGTCAGATACATCGCGTAACGATGACAAGGCATCGGTGGACGCCGTAGAAAAGTAGCCTTGACGTAAACAAGCTTTGCCAGCAATGAAAACAACGGTACCATTCCCCTCCGCCTTTCAGCTAGAAGAGGACTGCAAGCAAAGCCTCTTCACTTCCACATCGATCGCGAAGTTGCAAATTTCCAGTTAACTATCAATAAGAAAAACCACATAGAAAATTATTCTCTTACATGTATTAAATAATAGTAACAATAAATGGTTCAGTAAATTCGTCTACCGCTGTATCCATCCAATGACTTCCGTTGGAACATGTATGCTCAATGGATTCCTTGTTTCAGCTCTTCTAGATACAATCAGATGTATTTCTCTGAAGTCAACAATTAAATTTATCGTAATCAGTCGTTTCCTTAGCGTGAAGTAAAGTAAAGGCACAGAACTCGACTTGTAAATTTAAGAATCGCAATCCCCAAGTGGGACGTTTCTTCTAGATGAAATTATTTTTATAGGAAATTTTGTCACGAGAAATTCTCAACGCTTATTAATTATACGGTGGTTGTTTTGAAAGATTTCTATAGGTTTTTGCTAAATAAAAAGAAGTGGCTAAAATCTATAACATGTTTAGAGATACTGAAGACCACTTTGTTCATATATACTCTTCGCCGACAAACATAATTTTCCATACTTCATACACAAACTGCGTGCAAACCTAATTTTCTTATTACTCCAGACTGTCCAGAAGTCTGATAAAATTCTGGGATGCTTATAAATGTCTGTGCTACAGTAAATAAATGTGAAACCCCGGAATAAAAGATCCAAGGATAAAATTTCTTGGATCATCAACGATCCTATTTGTTTATAGAGTGTTAACGTCCCCTTAAGTTTCTTTCGCCCTATTAAAAATATTTCTTTATGAAAACATTCTAAAGAGAAAATCACAGATTTATTTAGCTATGATAAATAGCAAAGTACCGAGAAATACCGTTCTTGGACTTTTCATCCCCTTTCAGGCACAAAGAAGACGCGTTTTCCCAAAGCCAACAATTCAATTTCTCGTAATCGCTCGTTTAACTGGCACGGATAAGTTTTCCAAGGTGTGTATAGATTGTTAAAAAAAAAAAAGGAAGAAAAAATGAAGAGGAAAAAGAGCGAACGATTGGTCAAAGGGGATGTGCAGAGAAACGAAGAAAGATTGACGCTAGTTTGATCTATGCGGAATTAACAAAAACAAAGGGAAATTGGTGGGGAAGGGTGGAAAGAGAGGGCACTATCGAACAGAGAATGAATAATTAAACGGCGGAACGCGGGACGATCGTGGATGGTAAAGATTCCATTATTATTGCCCGATTCCCGGTCGTCGTAGGAAAGACTAAAAAGTCGTAACGTGGAATTTAACGAGTCTCGAACCTGCCTTTAATTAATTAAGCCAGACGTGACGCCAGTGGAATTGAAGCACGCGCCGTGGAAACCTCGTTGTCGCTCGCGGACGCCTCGTCAACGGCAACTGTCCCGGTTCCGAGCATTTCGCTCCGAATTTCAGTCGAGTTTACATCGAGCTGCGTTCTATAATTTCGCAGTAGAACCAGACAAATCGGATTCCCCTTGATAAATCCTCGTTTTTATCGTCTCCACGCTCCAAATTCCGCGCGTCGGTCTTGATAAACGAGCTTTATCCAACGCCTTGTCTTTGGTAATTTGTGTAACGAGAGAGGATTGATTCTTAAGGGGCTGCTGCTGACGCTTTGTAAGCCGAGTCGGTAATTTTCTTCGGAGGTAAAATATTCGGTATACGAACGAAGCTCTTGAATGAAAAATGATACAATTTTTAATTTTATGAAAATCATTCAACTTTGATATATGTACACGTTGAATGCTACGTGAAGTTTGTGTGTCCTCAATAGCGACGTAGTGATATCATTTTTCAGCACGATACGTAATTGGTATTTAATTAGTAGAAATATTAGTACTTAATAATAAGGTTCACAATTTTCAAGCAATTAATCTTCGTTATAATAATTATAAGTTATATCGTGTACCACATATGACAAATGTTTCTGAGTTAAATGTTGAATAACCCATACTAAACGTTAATTGAGATATTCAAACTAAATAAACAGTTACGTTTGTAAAATTGTCAATAATTTGAATACTAACAATGTGAAATACTAAATAAGTCAAAAAGCATTCGAACAATTTTAACTTTTTAATAACTGTTTATTTAATGCAAATGTTTCGACCAATTTCAAAAATCATTCTCTAATAATAGTTACGAATGACCACCATTAACCAGCAATGTGTTAATAGAGAAATATATATGTGTGTATTATCTCATTAAGAGCAAACATTGTGTTAACGTTTCATTTGCTACTTTTTCTGGTCTATTCCCATTATTAAATTTTGCTTGCCAACAATGTGATTATAAAACGAATTCCAAGGATTTGCTCTTTCCATTCAGATCCCAGAATTTTACGGAATATGAAGAAATTGAAGTAGTCTTTCTTCAATTTTAGGAATATTTATTACATATCCTATCTTTTGACAATTAACTATTTACATTTGTAACTTGACAAAATATTACATGTTACATTATTTATGTCCTTCGATAACGTGTTTTTCTGCATCATATCACGTGACCATAAATTACTGCTCTTGTTAACCTTAAACACAATGTTCATCGAAATTCTTTTCAATATAGTAAAAGTTAATAGACGTTAACTTTACTATTTACTTGGTAATTACAGAACTTACATATTTCCATACGCGATAAGTAATATATCAATTTGTAGACGAATAAATTCGTATCCAAATTCTCGACAAATATAAATTTCCTATATCATGCAGTATTTCTGAAAAAAGAAAAATAGTCTTGCATTGATTTTCTATGGAATCCCGCAACTCTAACCTAAAAATATTTTATCAAATTACACGAGTTTCGTTGAACGTAATAACGAATTAAAGTACGTTTGTCACGTGTAACAAACCTTTAGATCTCCATGCGTGAAATTAAACCGTGAATGAATAAAATAAAACAAAGTTGGACAATATTGACATAACCTTACTTCACAATTTACAGAGCTCTGTTATATTTGATACTGGAGGACTATTCTTTCATTTAGAATTTACACTTTATCCAGCAAGCATATCTAATGATAAGAATCTACACTAATAAACAATTGCCAATTAATTATTATCAAAAATATTATCGACACTGTTTAACATAAAAAGAACATTACGACATAAAACCAATTGACGGCTGTCAACAATGGACACTGTTTAGTTTTTAATTACGGACCTAAAAATACACACATATATTTTAACCTCAAATAGCTGTGTTGATTCATGGAAAACTATGATAATTTATGTTACATTACTAAAATTTCGGGTATTTTATCTTATTTTGTACTTCACATTCTCCATGATGAAGATCGGTATAATAGAATTAGATTAAGTTAAAAAGTCAAAAAATTAAGTAATCTAACCTTAAATTGTTATAGTCTCGAATGACTCAATGATACCAGTTTACGAGTTAACCTAGTTGAATTCGCAATCATGATCACGCAATGACACATATTAAAATTTTGTATGTAAATACATAAATAAATAGTGATTCCTTTTATAAGCTTTTGTAAAATTGCCTTTATGCGAAAAATATTACACTAACCTATATAACTTACGAAAGCATGGTAAGAAAATATAAGTTGTATTTTAAACAGAAAGAAGTATAGGTCAGAGCAGGATACACAAAAGACTTCAGTTTGTGGAACAAAAAGCTTATTTGACATGACAAAAGATGTGAGAAAACGATTTCCGCAGGGAGAATATACATTGGTTTCGGATTTAGCAATGTCATTTGATTCGAATATTATATATAATTTAAAATTTGGCAAAGGATGAATAAATAGAAGAAAATTCTGAAAATGTTTAGTGATAGCGCTTCTAGTTTCAAAAAAGGGTAATCAATTGTCTTGTACGACTTTTGGAATATCAATAGATATTATACAATAGATTTTAAATATTCACGAATCTGAAAGGCAACAAATTATTGATAAAGAACATACGAATTCTATTCACGTAGAAAAAATAAACGTACGCATTTTATACATAGCAGTAAGTCAATTTATGAATATTATCGAAAATACATTTGTAAAGAATGCCACCACCTAAAATTTGCTAAAAAACCTGGCTGATTAAATACAATTTTGCGAAACAGTTGCAAGTATAGAATTTCTGAAATTTTTTGTTTGAATGTCTAATATTATGATCCTGAATTAGATATTTGAAAATATTTAAATGAACATCTTAGGATATTTCACATAGTGTAAACATGCGAAAATCGTACTGAATATAAAAGATGCAAGAGTGTATCATTGGTGCTAAAGAAAACAGTCTATAGGGTTAACTGCAAAGTTGCGTATCGTAATATTTCAAAGAGTTAATCATTTGATTTGGAAAAGAAATGAGGATATAGGCTAGATGAACCAACCATTGAAAAAAAGAATTGCGAAAACAAGAGTGGAGAAAGGTTCGTTAATCGTGTCCGAACGAGTCAAGGTAGTTGTGTGACGCCGTGAAAGCGACGCCGGCGAGTCGCCTCTTTCACTGGCATCGTTGCCAGCGCGACGCTTGCTCGAAAATCCATTTAACATTCATAGAAATACAGAAAAATATTTAGAAAAAATTGTATCGTATTTTTTCGTGCATCGTAACATTCTTTCTAAAATTTTTAAACACGCTGTCACACGAAACAACACCAAATACAATAGCAGAGCATGAGATCGTAATGGCAACGTCGAAACTTCCTCGATGAGGTGGCACAAAATTCCCACGAAAATTCCTAGGTCAATATTATCGTGGCGAAAATCCATATTAAATATCCAATTACTACTATTAAAACTAACCAAAATATCATACTGTATTATTGTCAAAGAAAAAGGAAGTAAAGAGGAAAAAAGTGAGTTAATAGAATCACCACGTGACAACACGAGTATGTATCCTTTCTACGACTAGTTAAAAGGCGATCTAGCGGCCACCGTGTTTCGAAGCCGCCGCTCCGGCGATCGTCGTCGATCATGGGAATAGGAGAGAGTAAATATACTATCTGAAATTGCAGCTAGGTCCGACGAGGGGGCCATACGGGTAACACACACAACATGCGGTATGTGGTGGCAACTGGCGCGCCACGGGTTCATTGTCCCGTGTGTGCCCGTGGTGGAAGCCCCTCGTTGAAAAGGAGGGCCCGTGTGTATCGGGCGTAATATGTCGACGAAATATCAGACGTTATATCGAACTTACCAGTTGTCCAACTTGATCAGCTCCTCGGGCTTTTTCGTCTTCCGATCGGCCTTGAGTCTGAGGGCCTGCGGATAAAGCTTCAAGACGTGTTCGAACTGACTCGCTGTGCCCTCCGCGAAGAAAGTTGCTGTGTCTTTCACGGAAGCCATTGTGATAACTGAGTTTCGACGAACGGCCGTTGGGGCGCAGCACCGACGCCTCTGTGCACTATACACGTCTTCGTCGCTCCCCTCGACACTCTCTGTCCCTCCTTCTCCCTCTTCTTCCTTTTCTATCCTCGTCGAGCGATATCTCGCTTTCTTTCCTTCTCCCTCTCTCACTTCTTCGTGCACCCCTCTCCGCGCGTGCCACGGGAGAGGACCGACCACGCGAGAAATCCTATTTTACCCTCTGACTCGTTCGAATTCTCTTGGTTTCACCGGCGGCGGTGATACGCGACACACGCGTGGGACGCGTTCACGATCGGCGCACACACAGAGTTGATCGCGTTCCGAGAGAGAGAATTATCGACGATAGCACGCGTGTAAAGCGGACTTCACTACCAGTGTCTCTCTCTCTCCGTCTGTCTCTTTCTCCTTCTAGCTGTTTTTCGATTTCCTCCGAAAGATATTTCTTCACTGTATTTCCCAGGATTGACGTTTCTAGTTTAATACTAGACCACCGATATATATCGTTAAGTCGAGAGATGTTTACGCGGAACGCGTGATGTGCTCCAGAGCTACGAGGTCTCGTGCGTACACTCTCGTAAGGGAAAATCACCGTAGTTACACGCCGAGAACTCGCCTTCGGACCTCGTTCGACTGTCCCGGGTGGGGAGCGCGACTCGACGTCGCCAATAGAGAGCAGCACTGCTCGGCGTGTTTCTCACTTCTCTCTTTCCCCCTTGATCCCTCACTCTACCTCTCTCTCTCTCGCCGTCACGTCCTTCCACCTCTTTTCCACCACCCTTATTATTTGTACCGAAAATTTCAACCGTTGCGTGCGGGCACGCACACACGAGGATCAACGATACGAGGATTACGATAAATAACAGAATTCTCTAATATTCTATACCACGTCTATGAAAAGCAATGATATATATCTGGCTCGGTCTAAGCTGGACAAAAAGGAGAACGTGTAAGATACGCGAGCAATCGGAACGCAAAGAACCTCCTTTCTCCTCTCTGAAGTCTCTTCGTCGAGCACTCGAGAGAGCACCCGTGTCTTTCCCTCGGCGCCAGCAGATCCTTCCTCTTTTTTTCCCTCGCTCTCTCAGAGAGCTTCGTACGAATACATGCGGTTTCCCCGCCGGATGTCCGCGAAGTATAGAGTCTATCTGCCCCCACCTCTCTCAGTAGTCCTCGTACACGCACGTATGCACCGATATACGGAGGAACTCTCGGAATACACACGACGGTTCTCCCGTACTTCAATCGTCCGTCGCGCGGATGATACTATACACGCGCGTTCCGCAAGGGTACGTGCCACCCCCTTCTTTCTCGCTCTATTTACTCACGATCGTCTTTGATCCTCCCGTTTGTCAGAACTGGTTGTTGTACGGACTGTTCCCATGTAACTGTTCGTGTATCTTCGTATCGAGCAGAAAAAGTTTACGCTGAAGCGTTGATGACGAAAACCCGTTGACGATCTCATCGACGGCAACGATGTGACGTTGATGACCAGAAGATAAGAAGGACAACGCCGTGTCTTTTTCCCTCGCAAGAAACGGCCTCGGTTTTTAGCTCTATCGCACGTCCGCCTCCGTACGAATCACCACGTTCGATGGCTGTGTACGCGCGCCTGTCTCTGCACGACTCCTCAACACTCTGTATCTGTCTTTCTCTCTCTATCCTCTCTGTCTGTCTCTATTTGGATGAGCGCGTGTGTGTACGCGCGCGCACACACACTCACAATCACACCGACCAACCGACCGACCGACCGACCGAGCGAAAGAGCGGGCAGAACGAAGCTCGAAGCCTTCACTCGAAAAACGGGAACACACAGAGTGTAGTGCGCGCTTAGGCAAAGACTACGTATAGTCAATCGCTTGCTCTACTCTGTGTATGCTGACTGTAGTGAAGCGGCCGACCGACTGAGGGCAGCGCCTTCGCTACCTTCTGCCTGTCCCCTTTTCCTCTTGCCTCTCGGGACTCTACACTACTACTAAATCGCCCGACCCTATCTCCCCTCTACGTAGATCCGCTCCCACTCGCTCTGCCCCTCTCTCTTTCCTATCCTTCCTAATACGTAAAGCAAAGGAATAGAAGCGATGGATTGCGTTTTATCATATATAATGCTTTACGCAGAAATTCGTCGGTCGCTTCGACGATAAACTGTATTATTTCTCTTGCGACCCCTCTTCGCGGACTCCCACGAGCGGCGGACGCGCTCGATATGTACCTCCTCGTGAAGGCGCGTACCGTTCGCTCGATCGCGCTGGGTCGTCCGACTGGAAATCGATGCTAAAGCCGGGGTAGAGGCGCGCCAGTGGTGCCGTAGCACGGCTGGCACACACCGTGTGCTCCAACACAACGCTCGATAACGTTGTGTGTGTCCCTTTACGTGCGTACACACCGTCACGCTCTATACCAAGCGAGATTAAATCGTGTAGGTAGACGGGGTCTCGCATACACAGGACGGTGCTTGTGTGCAACGCGTCACGGTCTACGGATATACGTGTACGCCAGAAGTGGCTCGAACACGCACAAAAGGGCATATGCAGGAAAGGAGACTCTTGCAACCCTTGTGGGATACGAACATTTTCAAAAAGTCTCCGTGTGCTTTGAACAGTCCCAAATGCTCGACGATTGGTCGCTTGCAAAACGTAGAGGGGGTAAACGTGTTTTTTTATGCTTGCGGAGGAAGATCACGAGACGGATGCCGCAGCCGTTGGGAAACGAGCGATTTCACAATTTTGTAAACGCGACGACACGCGCGCTGTACTTCCGTGCTTACGAGCTTAATGACGTTCGTTCTGCGAATCGACGAGTTGAAACTCAATTAAGAGAACGTGCTATAAAATTGCACCTTCTTTTTTGTAAGTTTCATTCTAAAATATTTTCTAGCATTTCTTGTATTTTGCTTCGCCTGTAAAATTCGTCAAATATTTTAGTAATTAAAATAATTTAAAAAATCGGGTTTGTCCAATTTTAGTTACTCTCTCCTTTGTTCTCGCAATCCGTTAATTTTGCATTCCACTACTTCTTTGTTACTAGTGTCCGTGACCGTCGTGCAAAATTGCAAGCAACAGAGAAACTTATGGCCGTTTCTTCAAAACTTTTCCTATATATGTGTATCTCGCGTAAGGGTTTGTCCCTGCTATGTTGAATATACGTATATACGTAAGTGAACGAACGTTCATTGTATCTAGCATATCCCTTATACCGTCATATACCACATGCTACGCCGTGCGATAGTGTGCTGCCGTATAATCATTCGGCAAGCTGGTGTTGGTCGACGATACCGATGTGTTCGTTGTGAGATCTCGCTTCACCGCCAGCCCATGCCCATGAGTACCATAGCAAACGGCTCACTACCAATGTCAGCAGCACTACCACCAATGCATTGTATGGCTGCTACGGTCGGTTGAGTGTACTGGTGGAAAGTGCCGAGCGAGCGCTTGCGCTTCGGTAACTTTCCATTGTCGGTGCTTCTGCACAGCAAGAACGAAGAAACTTACCGAGAATCTTTCGAAACTTTACAATCACAAATTGCTATTCTAAACTCAAAGCATTTAAAAATTATAAAATTTGAACAATTAAATTTTGTTCGGTCATATTCTTCTCATTTTGAAGTTTTAAAAAACGGTATTAGCAAGGGTATAATACTTAAAATTATATAGATCCGTTTTCTGTAAACTAAGTTTCAGACAGTACCGTACACATAATTCTTTTGTTTCGTATAATATATTGGAAATTTTAATGGAAATAGGTCCTCGAATTTTCTGAGTTGCTTTGTACTATTTTCGGGATACATCATAAAAACGACAAGGTCAGCACTTTTAAAACCTGTAAGGCTTACGGCAGGTAAAGATTTTAAAGTTTAGGTATGCGCGCATGAACAATAGTACGGATACTCGGTATTTACTGTCGGGGGTTGTACGAAAGATTAACCCGTCTTCAATAGTAGGTAACTCATTTTCGCAGATTACTGAACTCTCAGCTTACCAAGTATATATTTAGAAAAATGTTTGCCATAAATTATCCAACAGTAAGAATTAAAAACTAAAACCTAATATTTCATACAAAAATTATCAAATTCAAATCTAAGAACAATTTCCTTTAATGAAAAAGATCATTTAATTTAAAAGATCGAACTGAAAATATTAAGACACTCATTCCTTTATGCTTCCACTACTCAAAAGGTATTTAAGATTTAAAAATCGGAAAATGTCTCCCTAAATTAAAACTCTATCGTTTAGCGATTTCAATCTTCGCTCGCATGTGCGCGAATTTGCCGTTTACGTATTTTAAATGGTCATGGGGAAAACGGAATCTGGTAATTAATACGCGGGGGAATATTCGGGTGGTGAGAAACGAGCGATTATTGGGACTCAACCCCGTAGGCCTAGAGCGAGTTGTATGTAATTTTTCGGGGAAAGAGGGGGCGGGCCGAGGAGGAAGCCGAAGAGAAAGGTTGGTTTTCTTTTGAAGCGCGTTTTAACAGACAACAGAACCAGGCAGCCGGCCATAAGCCCCGCATCATGGCCGTCGACTCACCGTTATGTGCCGAGCATCGGTGAAGCCCTCGTGCCCCCTATACAAAAGAGAGAGACCCGACCCCCTCTGTCCCTCGGGCGCTTGAAATTCAACCCCGGCACTGCTGGCCGCTCCAGGGTTGCCAGATCGTGTTGCTACAGCCGCGAGGTTGCAGCGCGCCGTTATCGTCGTTATCGATGCTTACCGCACACCCGGACAATCACCTAACCTCAAATTCAGCTATAGAACGAGTGTAGCTTGGTTCTGTTATCAGCACCGTCGAACCTCGGAACATCCCTGTCCAAATCGAATGAATAGTTTTTGAAAGCATTACGAATTGTCTATCTCACGATACGTTTTCTCTTTGTGTTTTCATACTCGAGTATTTGTCATTTGTGTCATTGAAATCTTTTTGTATTATTTGTTAACTTGTTACGTTTTTTAAATCTTTACGTAGCAATTTTGTTATCGTTTAAATGAATGAAAAAATATTTGATGTTTTAAGAAAAACTGTAATATAACGTTAAAATAAAAAATCACGGATATTAATCAATGATTTTTTTATAAAACTTAAAGAACGTAGCAGGATTAATAGAAATCTCGCAAACGAATGATGTTAATAGAATGTAAATAATTTTATAATGGACTTAAGCTGCATTGAAGCCTACGCCATTGTTTGTAAGATCCTACATTGCGTATACATTATTACGGAACATACGCCCCATAGATTCTACGCCTTTCTGTTGGTGTTTCTAAAGAGCGACCTGTAACTCGCCAATTATTTGTCGTCAGCAACAGGTCACACTCTCTTTCCGTGTCTATGGTTTACCCGGAAGTCAGTATACGTGCTTCATAGAATAATAATAACATCACGTATGCAATATATCGTATATTCCCTGAACGGGCTAAAATGATACTACCTCCGAAATATCTTTCTTTTTATTACACAGATTATTTTTACTGTAATTTATATTTCTCAGAAATACCTAATTATAATATGTAACTTAAAGAAAATAGGTAACTTTATTCATAAAAAGAATCAACTTCCATAAAATACTCTACTTTAAAACCAAAATGCAAAAGTAGCAAAGATTTAAAAAATCGATGATTGAAAGGGATCGAAAGTGTTCCGTGAGATTTAAAGAGAAAAACGTTCCAAGAAACGACAGAGCGTGAGTGAAACGAGAACACAGAATTTTGATCGCGATTAATGCGAAATTGCGATTGTGACTAATGAAACAGAACAATGGGGAAAAAGATCGAAAGGTGTAGACGTGACTATATAGGAACGTATCGCGGCTGAAAATACGACTCGCATGCGGAGTGACTATTGCTGCGTTCGATCGAACACGTGTACCCGATGCGGCTGGTATACGACATTGTCGCGAAGTGACATGTGGGCCACGGCACGGCAGAATGTGTGCGAACGAAGCATAAGGCCGGGCAGCCGAGGGACGGGTACGGAGCTGCGCTTTATCGTGGGCCAATCCAAGCGCTGTGACCTTGAGTAACTCTAGAGAGAGAGATATATTTAGCTGTGAGCGGTTCGAGCTGCTGGTACTGCTGCTCTCTCTACCTATAGCTCTGCCTTGCACTCTAAAGTCTCTCTTTAGTTAGAGTAGAGGCTCGCAGCGGCGGATAATAACGAGGGAGTCTCGTCAAGGGAAACTCTTGGACACAAAGTTGTCCCTTCGTTGAAATCTTGCAGTCAGATTAGAGTCCAGGATTGTCGTAGCCATGGTTCAACTAGAGGGATATTTTAATCTTGGAATTATCCGACTTTGAATTATTTTTCTTCTTTCTTCAAGTACTGGAGTCACTTTTTCTTCAACTTCTGATGCCACGAAGCATTTTGATTTTCCAGAAATATTTAACTTCTCATGTAGTCGTTTGGAATATCGTAAGTGGATAAACGTTCGCAAACGTTTGCCATATTTTTATAGCACCGCTGGACGTTGCTGCAATTTCTTTCGCAAGAAGAATTTGAAGTGTCTTGAAGTTTCCGTAGGCTGCATTTATTATAGGATTATCTACTAACAAGAATGTTTCGCGTGAGTAACTTCAAGAAGGGTAATGAAAGTAGGTCTCTGTAACAATATTCATCGTTTTTAAATATTATTTTAAGACACCATTCACTTCTTAGCTAATATAATGGTTCGCGTGACGATATTTATAATATTTAAAACGTTTTCTTTCTCTTACTTTATATGTACGAGTCAATATAACTCTCCTCGCGGTCAATTCTTCACTGAAGAATTTTCGAAATACCTCTAGGCTTTGAAACAGCTTCAAGCAATATTATTGAATTCGGCAGTGTTTTGCTGTTTTCAGGGACATTTGATTATTCTGTTTTTTATTTTGGAATGCCGTATCGTGAACAGCTAGGTGACTATGATGAGTTGAAACCAGTTCTCCTTGGGTGCTTCGAGCCGAGAACTTCACGAGATATTCAGGGTTACTCGCCCCTATTTCCGTGAACCTTCAGAGCGTTACGGGACAATTGTGCATTCCCAAATTATAGCTGGTATTTCCGGTTGCTATCTTCGTTGTTCATCTTCATAAAACGAACCCTTCTGTAATTCGGAAATCATTCTATGTGAAAAAGAACCTCGTAAAATAAATGGTCTGTGGCAGACCATTCGTTACAATGAAACTATGAAACATTATTATTATTACAATATACGTACATATGTTTTAAAATGTAATTTGTATTAGAGGGAAAATAGAGAGAAAAAGATTATCATAGTACAATAGATTAATCAGTTGAATGAGATGTTCCAGAGTCAGAAACGTCTGGCGCGAAATTTAAAATTACTAAGGACGAATTAATCTTAGTAAATGTGAATATAACTAAATGAGTATATGTGTCAAATCAGTCCAAGACGAAATTAAAAAGCTACCATTGTGACTTATCATGGACCAGTCTAGCAATAAGAAAGAACCTTTTAATAAATAAGTTATTAAGTTGAAAATGTTACAAAGTTGCATGATGAATTACCTCGTTTTCTTGACTTAATACATTAAGAATCCTGTAATTATATGGATAATAAATTGCATGGGGTCCTGTTATATGCCTTCATCGCTATACTTTAATTATACATGTACTTTAAAACGAACACGCACATCGCCTGAAACTGTCATAACGCAGTACCAACGATATCTTGTTGAATCTACACTTGTTTTCCTCGCAGAATTCGTTTATCAGCCAGCGATACGATCTTGCTTTAGATAGCTCGCTTCGTTATCGTATCAGTCTTGCGGATTCTACTAACAATTTTTCATCCTCTGCAATATCAAACTTCTCATTTATCCTCGAAAGAAGCAGCCACCGCTTCGCCCCAACACCTACGAGCAGAGAAACGTTTCAGTAACTATTCTCCAACTGCTTCCTATTCCTCGACTTACTCGATCATCATCGGATAGTACAAGCAAACGATAACGTTTATTCAAACGGATGTACATACTCTCTGATGCCAATTCAAACACCGGACCGTGACATTTGTAAAATCTGGCACGATGTGCAACAAGTTCTTCGGTGCGAGATCGATCCCTCCGATCGATCAGGCCGGCGCAATGCGGCAATGCTACTTCGAATTTCCACGGGATCTATTTACACGGAACCAACCAATAGTTCGATGCAACAGGCGAACCGAGATTTCACTCTCTTACAAGAGAGTACGACACATATACATACAGAGGCAGGCATATATATACATACATAGACACAGAGAGAAAGAGAGAGAGAGAGAGAGTGTGAAGGGAGAAAGGGAGGTGGGCGCCAGGGAACGAGAGAACAGGTTGGAAAAAGAAGCGAGACAGGAGAGGCGAGAGTGATAGGAGCGAAAAGAGAGCGAGAGGGAGTGCTTCGGGAATGGTAGAACGAGACAGGACATATACAACAGAAAGACGGAGGGAGAGGGAAAATCGCAAGAGCAGGAGATCGACAAGAGAGACAAAGAAGACATGGGACGGTTAGAGGGAGTGAGATAGGGGGGAAAGAGAGTGAGAAAGGCTACAAGTCTGTGCGGTATTCCTTTCAGTGTGATTGTCATTCATGCATTGTGAATCAGGGACTTTATTTTTAGAAGCGACTGAATGAAAGTGGAGTACCCCGTAGTAGTAGTATAATGTCAGTGGTAGGAGGAAGAGGTGGTGAAGGAGGAGAAGGCGGAGGAGGAGGAAGAGGTGGAGGAGGAGGAACGACGAAGAGGAGGAGAATGAGGAAGAGAAGTACGCGATAGGGGGAAGGGGTGGAAGAGAAAGAAAGACAGCTCATCGACGAGAAAGAGGGCGAGGGAGGGAACGAGGAAGACGTTCCACCGATCTGCGAGTAAATCGTACTACGTCCTCACACGTGCTTGCTCTCCCTCCTCCGTCACCCTTTTCCCCCTTTTCGCCACTACCATCACACGACCACCACCACCCTCAGTCAACGACACAAACTACGGGACACGCGAACGCAGAGGCACACGCACGTGCCCACTCGGACGCGGATGTCGTTTACCTATACCCCTATGAATCGTGACGGAGAATCGGTCGAGATGGAGACGTGGAGAGTAGTCACAGGGAACGAAACTCGTACAGTCGCTGCATGGAATCTAACGGCAGTTGCAAAGTCACCAGAGGCTGTTCGCGCAATTTATATCATGGTCATCGAGACTTTCAGTGTCAGAGAAGATATCTGGAGGATTCACGAGGAGAAGAGATGACTTTGTTCACGTTTCATTGTTCCTAAGTGTTCTTCGAGTTTTTGAAAGATAGAGGCTGAAGAGATTTGAGAAACGTATACTTCATGGTATTCCATTGAAGGAGAAGAGAAGAGTATTTAAGTGTGAAAACACTTGAGTACACGTACATTCCAAAACCAATCTGTTTGAATCTGTACCAACCTGTAATAACGATACGATATAACAACCATACATCATAATCCACAGACAGCTGGTACAAATTTTCAGGCTCCTATCATACATAAGTATCATATCAATCGAGAATCAAAGCCAAATTCCTGTTCATGCCGTGTCATTCACCGCACAACATCTGAATGAAAGATTTCGAAAATCGGGTCTCGCAAGGAGATTCAGAAGATAAAGAGGTAGACAGACGAAATAACCTTCGAGGTCACGACTGACAAAAGCGAGACGAGGAAGGAGAGATGCCCGCACACGTACAGCCGGACGTGTACACGTACATATCCACAGACATGTGACGCCGTGCGTAAGCAACGATCCAATAAATAGTAGGATCATTGACACTGTCCGCGTGGCTGGTCTTCAACCGTCGGTTGTACTACGATGTTTACAGTTTAATTCGAGATACTCGAAATGTCACGTGCGCACGTTAGGCGTACTATTCACGATAAACGTGAGTCTTTCCGTTTGAAGGAGAGGGAACGAGGGCGGGTCTCTCGGGGGAGAGAAGGGGCAGATGATTTGACAAATTGCTCGCGAAATGAGTCATCGAGACTCGCCTTGCCTTGCGCTGCCTCGTGTGTATTCTCTTCGGATGTTTCTCTTTCTCGCGTAGACCGTCGTTATATGTATATATATATGTATGTATGTACTCAAGGTCCAGCAAACTCTATGCACGTTCCCGTTATCTGAATTGGATTATCAAACTGCGTGCAGCCTTGACCCAGGACAAACTCTTATCTCGTACGTAAACAGAACCGCGTGCATTCGATTTGCGTCATATATCCTGCACTGTGACTCGAAGCTCGCTTGTATTCCAGTGCACGTGAGTCGATTCGACGATGCTCCTGCTTAGTTTCTTTCGATGACCGTTTCTTCCATGAGATTTGTGGATGAAAGAAATGTTTGTGGATTAACTGGTGAAATGAATTCGAATGGATTTGTTATGATGTTGAAGAAATGACGATGTTATACCTTCTGTTTGGTTTTTATGGTTTCCTTACTGCCGTCATTTTTTAGTCAATTAAAGGTGTTGTAACATGGTAGTTTTCTATGGTGGAAGTCTGGATTAGAGGACTGATTATAGATTAACAGGAATTTGTTAAAAAATGAATATGTCGTTATACCTTCAGTTTAGTTCCTATGGTTTTCTTCTTGTTATTTTAGAGAGATTGAAGCGAATGCGTTGATTTTTGTTAATTCACAGCAATTCGTGGTAATAAAATTGGAGTCCTTGGTATCTTGGACAAAAATTGGAAGAAGATGAAATATAAAATAGTGGGGTTTGTAAAATTGATATGGTCCTTTTTTCAACGGAAAGATGTCAGCGATAAATTCAACCTGTTCCGCGAACGTGTGAATGAAACGGGGTTGGTAATCTATGGCTATGTATACGCAGATAAGAGTTTTCATGAATGAACGCTTATTTTTTTCCTTTCCGTAATGCCACCGAGCTTACGTGAATGGATGCGATGTTAATTGTCGGACTCCATGCATTTTCACGAGATGAAACTCCGGGAATCCCTTCATGAATAGGCAAGAATTCAATAGCGCGCTAAAAAAGCAAAGAAAAAGATAAAACAACTTAAAAGTACTCGTAACATTTTTTAAAAATAGCAAAAAATGACATTCTCTCTCTAAATCCCAGGAATTAAAAATTAAATACCTTTTAGTTGTTAATAGAAATAATTTAACAAATAGAATTTGAATTAAAAAATTATACGAAGAAAGAAAATAATACAAGGAATAAAACAGCGTTTAAAGTATAGTACAGCACTGTAATCATGACTGTTTAAACCGCAACTATTACTATTATTATCTAATCGTGAGATTTATCCTTCGCTTGAATGTCCACGTAATCGTTACTTAATTCTGTTAAACATTTTTCGAACGTAGAACATCGATTATTAACTCTCGCCTGCGATATCATCGTCGTCATCGTTCCAAGAAAATTCTTCGCAGTAAAGGTCAGAAGCACTTATGAAATCTCAGCATAATTCATGGCAAACAGTGTGCCACGATAGCGGCATCGAGACCTCGGTATGTATTTTCTTTCTTCAAAAATTTGATTTCATCGCGATAGTTTTGAACGAAGAGAAATTTTTGAACGAAGTTCAATATTTGCAAAGATTTTTTAAAATCTTTAAAGCAAGCTATCGCTTCTTCTTCATTTACATAGTTACGATGTGAGATTTTACAAATCTTCTGTAATACAGCGATGAATACAAACACTTTCCTTCGTTTCATTTGAAAACGTTTGTTCGTCATTTCAAATCGAAAGCATAAATTCTCTATACTTTAATTTTTGGTCGCTTGTGAGAACAAAAGTTGCGATTGACTACAATATTTTCTATTAATTCTACTACTCATAAATATGCAAAATAAAAGTTACGCATACATAATATCACAAAGAGTACGATTTCCATAGTTTAATCTACTTGAAAATGTTTTTATAATCCAAAACAGTGATAATAGTAAATACCAACGTTCTTAAATTCAAATACGTATTGCGAACGTAATGCGATTTATAGATGAACGTAACGTGATACCAAGTCTCAAGAGAGTCTTAACTAGAATTACAAGTTATCGATTAATAATTAATCATACGTAATGTAAAAATATAGAGCCAAACGCGGCGTATACGATGTCCAGATCAACGAGTCTAGAGGACTTGTTCGGCGAGATTACAAGATTGCTAAGAAGCGGTGTTTGATCGGAAGGGAGACTGAAATCGAGATGAGCGCAAGATCGAGTTGCATGTCTCGTATTCCGGATTCTGATTTCTCCACACCGAGCGAGCAGGATCTCAAATAGAATCTCATTGGCCACGAGGCGAAATGTTATCTCTTGTATACTAGAGCACGCATTTGGATGGAGAAGTTGGGCTGTTGGCTGATGATAAGATAACGCGTTCTCGATTGGCCAGTTACTATTCCGCAGCGTATATTCCAAAAATCTTTAATAATATCTGTTTTAGCCACGGAAATAATTTACCGCTGCTAGTGGATGACTTTAACCAATTTTAGCGATAATTAATATTCGTGAGTACGTATATTTTTGAGTTCTTTCAAGAAAAATAATCGTCTTATCGACAAGCTCGCTATCATTGCAGACTATTTTTAGATAGTCCATAATTTATTATTTAATAACTATTTTTTAATAGTCCATAATTTAAGCTTTGTATTTTAAATTATTATATCTCCCGGTATTTAGATTGTCACTTCAAAAGTAAACTATTTTTTTGTGCGTGAATATTGTATACGGTATTAATTTAACTCTTCAGAGGTGTACTCTTCAACTTTGAGGTGTATTGTTTAAATGTTAGTTTGTTATTATTAAACTATTAAATTTTTAAGCAATCACTACGCTTGTTTCTCCACAATCAAACAAAATTTTGGTCATTAAACATTGCTTAATGGTCAAAAAATGCACATTCCAAGGACTACTTTAATATTCACTAACTTTCTACTTATTTCAAGCAACACGCCATTAATTATTAAGGAGGATTCAAATAATTAGCGCAAAGAACTACTAAACATTCTATGTATAGATTTTTCTCGATACTTTTCTAGTTTGTCGGCGTTCAAAACGCGACAGTTCAATTGCAATCCGAGCACTCAATCTTAACGACGTATTAAAAGCTGGACATCGACCGTTACCCGCAGGCGCGTGGAGATGAATTGATTTTTAAAATCGGCTCGCTCGGCATTACGATGGCTCGTCCGTGAAGATATTGCGTACACGCTGATCACGAGTCGCCAATAACATTCGTCAGCGATAAATCGTTGTTGTGCAACCATAGCGTTCGTGCATCATGAAAACAAATCGCTGACGTTTGACACTGAACTCTTTCGACGTTGACGACGATAATACATGCTGGTGCAGTGGCAGGTTCTTTCGTGATGCACACCTTCGGCTCGTATGTTGCCCAGACAGTCGAAATGAAATTAACCCCTTGAGGGATGCGGTGTTCGGTGAGGCCACTGAAAGAGTTCACCGTGAAAAGGGGGTTGAGCAAACAGAGTTAAGCGCAACAAAGGAAACGCACACGGAGATTCACGGACATGAAGGTTCTATTAAAATCTTAATTGCATAACAGTGGCGCACTTTCTTTCGAGGCCGAAAATTGTACTGCTTGCCACAGCTTATAGAATACTTTTTCGTGGTAATTTCTATTCAGTTGAGATTGGAAATTGAGACTTGATGTTCAAGACTTTTTTAGAAGTTAATTTGGCTTAATTCTTGTAGTACAATATAGAAGTATTTAAGATCTTTTAAACTCGTAGTTTCTTTACCAGAAATATAATTGCAGGCAGAAGCAGTACCTAAAAAGTGAACGTGATAAATTTTATAAAAGTATTTAAGCTTTATATTAATTATCATATTCATAAAGTAAATGTAAAATATTCTATAGTAAATGAGGTCTTCAAGAAATATAACAAAGTTAGAATAAAATCGATTCATTAAATTGTTTGATAAAAGAACTTTCCTTTCATCAACACACATACCTCATTCTTTGCAAATTGCAACATGCACAAGGCAAGATGTATATAATTGCTGAATTTTGTGTTTATACTGCACATACTACGCTTATTTCATTCATTTGCCATTTGATCCTCTAATAAGAAAGGAAATTGGTAAAGTACGATTTAAGTGACTGGTGCTCCGTTAAGCAGTTCTCCACTAATTGGATTTTCGAGATGACTTCTGAAAGTAGCATGTTATTTTCTGATCCAATATAGTATCTCACTAAGAAATAACGGAAAGTCTGAATGACGTTATCGTCCGAAACAGTTACGATATTGACCTGTTAACTGGGTCACTTCTTAGTTAGAAACACCTTTAGCCACCGAATTAAAAATTAAATACTATAAATCAATTTTATTCCTCGTAGAAAATAAATAGATACAACATAATGTATTTGAATTAGAAATATAATAATTTTAAATAAACGCGTTAAATAGTAAAATATGCAAATTTTATGTTTTTTAGAATTACAACTTTTTGGATTAAAATTCAAATGGATAAAAAGGGAAGAAAACTCTTAAGATAAAAATTCCGTAGTTTACCAATAAGGAAGGCAGTCTCAAGTTATCAATGATTAAATAACCTGCTTTCGAAAGAAAGCCTTAATTGTATGCGTTTTAAGTAGTCAATAACGATTACGGTCAGTTTTTTCACATAATCCTTACACGCCAATTGACGTCATTTTACGCAACGCTGGATGCGAAACACTATCGATTCATATACAAGATACACACATGCTGTGTGTCATACCAAATTGTACTTTGTTCACAAATTCCTTGATATAGATGTTTTTCTAATTTCTGGAAAGTATTCAACTATATTGCCTAAAGTAATTGAAAGTTTACCGTAAAAACAATATATACAATACACATAATTGATATATAGAACCTTTCTTGTAAGGTGGTTTCTTTCTGATACTTGATACAATTTTAAGAAACTGAATTCAATTTGCAAAGAGCTATGAAGAGGAAAATAAGTAGGAAATCATAAAGAATATCTCTGTATCGTGCCATAACGCAATTCATAAAATAATGTTAGCATTACCAAAATTGAAAGAAGATGAACTGCAGTATTAACATATCGATCGACGTATTTTAAAATAGAAGAGGTCATGCACAAGATGTAAAAATAAGGTGTTATGTAGCAATAACTGCGATGCAGATTAAATGGAGTTTCAAAGAGAAGATCGACACGGTAATTGGCGAATGGCCGAATGAATAAGCCTAAGTCATTTCTCTTTTGCGTACAAATTGCAAACTTTATCATATGCGAATGATCTACGGCTGTAGATCGGCCGAATACTACCTTGGATACTGGCGCATTCTCGGTCGGTAATTACGAAAGTCAATTTCGCAGGTTCACTCTTCTCTTATCTACCCGACCTCTTCGAGTGGAAGTCAAGTATGTATATTATCTCTCCTTATTGCTGCGTTTCGCTGCAGCACTGAACAACCGGAGGACTACATGTCGATAATTCAAAAACCAAACGCTTTTCGAAAAGTAATTTACTCCTGTAACAATTACAGTAGCATGTATTAAATATTTAAAAATAGAAGAAAATATAGGAACGTCAACGACGTATATTAATATATTCTACTGATGGTATAAATTAATACATAGTGATTATTAATTGAAACATTTACTGTGAAATATTCAATAATAATAATAAATATATTTAATTCCGATAATCAACCGAATCTTTGTACCGTGTAATAATAACAGTGACTCTGCATTACTGCGCATGCGTAACACAATGCAACGAACAATTTTTGAAATGAATTCTACTTGTATTAACCTATATAAAACATTGTATCTAATCCTTTTTCACTCTCGTGTTCTTTTGTCTCTCTGTAATTAATGTAAAATTATGCTTAAAATACATAAACGTATTAGATGAAATAGATCTGAAAACTTTCCGTGATCGTAAATGTTTTATCGTTTTACTATCCTTTAGTCAGTAAGTCTAGTGGAATGTCGGAGTTCTGTGCCAACGCAGCGCACGTTTTAAAGGTACGTACTGTGGATACACCGAGATCAGACTATGGATTATAACCTCGCTCTCTCTACAAGGATGCCATGCTCCGCGGTTTGCGCTAATGAACCAGCAAGCCTTTATGGTGGTTTTATTCTCTTACGTCACCAAATTCATCGGCACGGCCTCGGTTCGCACGTAACGCCGGACCTCTGGCGGTTTGTTCTGGAAGCAGGCCAGCTAGGCCGCGCCAAGCTAACGAGTTTTTTTCCGGCGATAAAGGCTGACGCAAAAGTTACCCGGGAAACGGCAGGAAAATCGCCGCGTTCTATACCAGAAGGCTCGCTTTAAACATTTAAACCTCCGCGCTTTGAGCCATACCGCTTTCTTTTTTTAATGCTTTTCCTAGAAATACAATACCTACTTATAAAGTATACTTATAAAATATAACATCTACTTATAAAGTATACTAATCAACTATCACAGAAAGAAAATTATTCATGTTTTATTACTAAATTCTTAAAACTAAAACATATATGAATGTGCCATGAAAATCAAATATTTCAAAAAGTATAGTAAAAAGTTAATATTGGTTATTTGACATATTCTAAATTAACTCGAAAGATTAATAAAGTATATCATCCAACTATCATAAACAGAAAATTGTTCTTTTTTATTAACAAGTATAGATATTTGAGAAGGTATAGTAAAAGAATAATAATGATTATTTACAAAATTAAGTTGAAAGAATAATAAATTATCAGATTCCAAATATTCCACTTTTATCAAAATTTTGTTAAATTCTAATTCAATTTTATAGCAAAAGGGACAATCTACGGACTTACCCGTTCAACGAGGATTGCATAAAGTTCTTCGGGGTTTCCCGTATCCTTTTTGCACCTGCCGGATCTGTTCTGGCTCCGCAGGTGCTTAGGAAAGTACAGGACGTGATCACTCACACTCTTACGCTCGCAGCTCCTTCTCTATGCTTGAATATTATCTTCTTATTATGTATGTACTTGTACGTCTGCAGGAAGCACACCTGCCTACTTTACCTCGATATTTCTGAAAACCAGTAATTTTACACCCTTTCTAAATTTTTGTCTCTTCAGAGATTCTATATCAACATATTTTTACACAATGATCATCCTAATGCAAATTATCAGATCAACAAAAATTTCGAGCCTTGGTTTCGTTTGGTTCTAAAAGATAATCTATTCATAAGAACGAAGTGGAAGTTGTGGTTTAGCTGATTTTCCTCAAAACTTCAAATCAACGACCAGTTTGAAGCATTTTCTACTCTCTAATACAAGTCTCAATGCTACGAGAACTGAATCAAAGAATAATTTTATTTAGATTTGATTCTATTCTTATGGATTAAATATATTAAAACATATTTTAATCATAATTTCTTTACACCTGTTTCTAAGTTATGTGATAATCTTTGTTGTGACCCAATGTTTCTTTATTTTCTACTATAATTGTATTGAAAAAACGTGTTTATTTCTTCATAAAAGTAGTAACAACTAAGTAGAAATTTACCAGTTTCCTGGGTACAATTTTGGCAACGAAAAGACAATGTCTGGTGTCGAAGATAGAAATCACTGATGTGCAACCAGCAGTCTGAACTCCCCTCCAGAAATAAGAACACCTGTTACAGAGTCCGCAAACACGAGATGTTCTATTCATTCTCATGTAGAATCTAAGTTATTGCTCACTATGACGTACAGTTCTCTGCCTTACCAGAAGCATCAACCAATTGCGAAGATGGCAGCACGTATCGAAACTACCATTTTCCTGTAACATCTATTACATGATTGATAATCAAATTCCTGTACACTCTTATTCAGTTTAATTGGATTTTATTATCTTTTATCACTAATTAATATATGGTTGCAATTTTAATTATAGTTAATAATTATTAAATAAATTAATTTCTTTGAACGTCAAACATAATTTAAATACAATAACTTATAATCACCTTTCACCTTTCCTATATATTTTATGAATCATAATTTGATATTTTGATAATTTGAAATTTTATATTACCGAAGTTAATTTTATATTAAAGAAAGTCACTGCGAAAGTTACTGCCATATTGAACTTCTTTTTTTTAAATTATATCAATTTTTTTTATATACATTTTTTTTATATGTCAAGTATTTCATAACGTTAGAATTACACGTAATTAAAAAATGTGAAGGAATTGAGAAATTGTAAAACAAATGTTTCATCTGACTTTAGATTTTTTGTTGACCTTTAACATTTTCTTTGACTCGATAATCGATTTTTTTATTTGTAGGTTGTAAACTGAATAATTGGTGATGTGATAATTAGAATCTGACGAATATTGACGTTTGAAAAACGATAACAGTATTGGCAATAGAAAATATACATTTTCGAACGTTCGCTGAACAATGCAGAGTATGTCAGATGATGGTGCGTCAGAGAATGACGTCAGCTCTGATCTTGACGCAGATTTACAGTAACATTTCCATCGACTGGATTTGTATCTCTCTGTCTCTCTTTTTCTTTCTTTTTCCATCTCTTTCTACTGCCGTGACGTATACGTAGTACACTGTATACTGCACACGTGCTTTCATCGTATTTCTAGAGAGAATTGATGGATTCATTTAAGCGCATGCATTTTCAAAAAAAGGACTACATTTCTCTCTACCTTTTTAATCTGTTAACGTACTCTGTTATCGACTGTTTTCTGTTTCATTTTTAATTGAATTACGATGTCTCGCTGATTCGAGCGTAATGTTTTTACGTTGCTCGTTTAAAGCTTCCTTCTAAAAAAAAAAAAAAATAAATTAACTTGTTGCAACATACTTTCAATAAATATAAATAATAAAATATATTAAATATTCTTGAAAAAGTAAAACTTCACACTTGTTAACGACCTTCTTGCTATTCTCGATCCTTGATTTAAAAGCATGGCTAAAAAGACGGGACCTCGAATATCAAAATCACGATGAACATACAAATGCCTTATTATGTCTGGTTCGCGCCTACAGCTACGCTATCGAATATGTGACTGGGTTCCATAAACTTCTTCCTAATCCTTTACTTTATTTTTAAGAATATTACCAACTGGAATTAATAAGATATCATATAATCATTTATATCTAATAGCATTAAATAGATGAAATGAGTTTGTTATTTAAGGACACCTCAAAGTGCTCACTACCTAATCTTACTGATTTCCAAGAAGGCAGTATGAAACTTTGAATGTTCTCCATCAAGATATGCAACAATGTAAAATGAGGCACGTGCATTATCGATACTCTCCCTCTCACTCTCGTGGCAATCGGTCAGAAACGCTGAATCATTGGCAGTGCTCTCAAACATCTCGTAGAAAATTCATCGTACACCTTGTTCCAGTTCTCTCGTCGCCGAAGATGGCTCTCTGGCGAGATGTCGCTGGTCGAAGAGCGCGTTCACCTCGTCGACGAGGATGCAAAATGAACCAATGTAAATTTAGAACCGCCTTCTTTCTTCGTTTCGTAATCGGTTAAAAGAGGAAACGCTTCTCTCTGTGAGTAATACGCTGACGTTTTTCCTCCATTTCCTAGACACATAGAAAATTCCCCGTGGAATCTGCTAGACTCTAAACGATTAGCTTTATAATATGCGGAAACTTGAATTTTCTGGTATTTTCAAATTTGTTTGAGAAAATTCTAGATGATTGGAAAATCGAAACAATCGTGATATTTATCCAAATCGGATGAAATGGGAATAAGTTGACAGGCCGGTTGAAATCACACGACTGGTCCTCCGAGGCCTGGACGTCGAGCTTGAAAACCTTGGAGCTCAGGGCCATTGTCGGGTGGGGCCTTTACCTCTCTTCCCTTTCCCTTTGATAGCCACGGGAGCCTTTCATCTCCTGGAACATGCCAGAGAGAAGAACTTCTGTGTGCACGAGAGGCTGTGCCTTCAACAATGTTGAAGGAGGTACGGACGCCAGGAAGATGAGCCATGGTAGCTACGTCGTCTCCAGACAAGAACCGAAATTGCATTTTCACCGAGGGTCGCCCTCAGACACGAGCAGAGCCCTCTTCTTACTCCTCATTTTTTTCACTTATTTTTCATCTCTTCTTACGTTTCTTCTTTCATTCCATTTCTCTATCCCCCTTTTTTACCGTGCTTGTCTTTAACCTTGTTTTCGAACACTCCTTTTCTTCTCCTAATACCTTTCGTTCTCTTGTTTGCGGCTTGTATTCTTCGAGGATCAGCCGGGATATTGCGGACGATTTTGGGTTCAAGGTTAATCCGGTAATTTTAAGAACCACTGCTCTTGGTGAAATATTGAACAGTATGACTGAAATAAAATTTCCAAATGGAATCAAAAATTTGTTTGCCGATCTTCCAAAGCCCTATATTTACTTAGTTAGTTAATAGTCAATTTTACAAGGCTTTTCCTGTATGTATTGAGATCATAACAGCCAATAACAGATAATGAGATCATTAAAATTCAATGACAACATTTTGCACACAGTTAACTTAATTGCTCCCTGTTAATGACTGTCTCACCTGTGTAACAGTGTCGGTCTTGGTAAAATTGCAATAACGTAACGCTTATGATAATGAAAACGGCAGTGTTAAAGGTATGTGCGAAGTCACGGGAAACCTTAATAAAGGCTGAATATCATTTAAATTCGATTAACTGGATTTTAACGCGTGTGCAGTTTATATTTCCCGCAATCGAAACCTTTCCTGTGCGGGATTTTAATTCGACGTGACATTTTATATCACAAAAATCGCTACTTTAAATTCAAATAATTACTATGCCGGTAATATAACGCAATTAACTACGTTATGTTTCTTACTTTGAATTTACATAAATTCTCTTTAATACGCCGTTCGACATTTGATCTTTTGAACTTTTCTACTTTACTTTGCAGGAGAGCGCATTATCAAAGAAACGAGCAACACGGAATCACGTTTGTTATTGGAAATGAAGGCTAGAGTTAGAGCTTCATTAAATGGCGTGCGAATGTCTTGGAAACTTTCATTGAATGTGGGCGGAAGCGTGCATTTGTGATGCCCGTAAATCTTGAACAGGAAGCGAACGCGCGCGTATTCATGAATTCGGCACTGCCTTTCCATAAAAATTCTGATCACGGTCCTACAACCCGTTTCGTCCAAGATTCGACTGAACAAATATAATTTTATGCCAGCCGTCTTTTCATCCCCTGGCCACAAAGTTTTTCTTTCCACCCACGATTCTTTCCTCCGACCAAACGCTGACTTACTTTAAATTGCAAACAAGTTTTCAGAGAACATCCTAATGGGACTCTTAAACTCCCATCATCTCGTCGCTCCGTTAGTTAACGAACTAATCCCTCCAAATTAATCTCGATCAACGTATTTGTGATTGAAAGCGAATATCCTTTCTTTACTGTACTAAAATGAAGAAAAAAGGAAGAAATAAAAATTAACCCCTTCAGTACATGTGTTACATCGTGCTTCTCAATTACTTCTTAAATTATTAATATCTCATTGATAATATGTATCAGCCTTATTAATCCTTGATTAATTATTGACAATCATCAGATGCTTCCAATTTTTTAAACGAGCAATATATGATCAATGAAGCATCCCATTTGGAACAAAACCAATGGGAACGTTACCATCGAGATCCTTTGACGTGTAAATTGTACTTCGTAGCTACGTTTAATTGGAAGACCGTTTGCAAGATGGTACAATCCGGCCTCGCTTTCATCGCTGCAGTCGCACAAAGGTAATTCAATTTCCGCGCTAACGCGCACAATCGTGTGTATCGTTGCGCATGGATCTCGTGTTGCTTTCCTAAAAACATCGGCCCCTACAAACAACTAAGCAATAACCCAAATAAACAAATGCATTCGCATGACGAGCCTTACATAAGAGTTTGGTATACAGTGGCGAGCCGACATCGTTCGCGTGACGAGCCGCTCTCAAACACGATGACAAGAATTCACAAGAATTTTTAACCCGGTTACACTGACCAGCTTCATTTCGACAATAAAAGCTTTATTACTTGCTTACCTTTTATTTACAAATGTCGTCCAAAGATTTTATAAACCGTTGTGAAATTTTTCTGATGATTTCATAATTTGAAATGTTCATAATCTTTGACATGATTTATTATTCTTTTTTAAATAATTTCTTTTGTGGTCTTGCTAAAAAAGAAACCAAGGCAACGAGAACGCTTTGCGATAGAGACCTTCATAACACTTCTTTTATAACGTTAATAACGTACGCTTTATTAAACCACTTAATAACATCTATATATAGTAAGAAATTATTAATCAATATAGTTAATTTAAACAAATTGTTCCTCGCATTAATCACTTCTACTCTAATAAGCAATCGAACTGATCGAATAGTCTTGGAGAATATGGTGTTTACATACTTTCAAAACGAACGCGCAGTCTGCGAAGCTAACAATAGTTGGATGCATTGATCCGTTGCTTGAAACGATTGATTGTAGATAAAGTGAAAATGTAGCTAGAGGTACATATATACTCTATAAGCCAAATGCTAACTTTCGGTGTGTTGATTCTCTGTCAAAAATACCAAATTACTTCCCGTACAACGTAATCCGATCACTGAGTTATCATTTTTCTACCAGTACGTTTCATCTATAACAGTAAAGAAATTTTTAACATTGGCCAAACTGATCTAGCCTGCTTTCACTGTACGATTGTTTATAATTCACGTGATCATTCGACAATAACGATCACGCCGCGAAATGTTTATTCATTGCACGACCGATGCTCTGTTTCTAACAAATATCAGTTTGTATGCAAACGTTTGAACTATGTTAACAAAAGCATTACAATTACGATATTTTTTACTCCTCTTCTTTTTTTATTAATATGTATATATATGTATATATATTTATATATTATGAACATTTAATCTATTGTGAACTTCACTTTGGCGATACGAATAAATCCTTATTAAGAGAATTTTACTGCATGTTTTTTAGTATTCGATTACTGATAGTCATTTGAATAGTAGAATCGATTTTTACTTTTCTTTTCTACCTCTGAAACTGCATACGTGATACGAGCACGGTATAATAGGTACAGTAATTGTGCGAAAAATACAGGTTTTATTCAGCAATTATTAGATGCTCGATGTCCATTATTCAATCGCAATTTGCTGTATAGAGCAGGAAATGACGGAAAATGGAAAATGCGCAATACCTCAATACTCGTCATCCTCTCTGTTCCTATGATAATATCCGTGAAAAGTCATATTGTTCCTGAAAAATCTCCAACAATATTAAGAACGGAAATTATTTTCAAACGTACACATATATCATTATTTAAAAACATTTCATGTTGATATATCGCATATTACCCTTTTTCAGATTGTAACTATTCATTCGTATTCCTATCGTGGGATAAAATTATACGAACAACATCTAACCTAGTTCTAATTGAAAAATGAAAGGATAAAAATATATTGGTAAAAAGACGAAAATGGTACGTAAAATGTAAAACACCTTTGCAAAGTCATAACATGGGTATGTATTCTGACGATCTCATAAAGTATAAAATGGTGGTGGAGCAGTCGACGCAGCATTATGGAAGCGCGCATGCGCGCGCCTGCGCCACAGAAAAGTAGTACGCTAGGCTTTTCGTTTCGAAGAATCGTACACGTCTTTCTATGGCATACAAAATCTCGCGACGATCGTGGACGGGTCGTTTAACTCGAATCTCCGACTCGTAATTATTCGATCGGTATCCGGATAGATTGACCTGACATTTGTATATTTGGACGAGAGAATTCAGACGTCAGGGTGCGCAGTGGTCAGTGCGCATTGTTGAACCGAAACACAGTGAGCGGATCAGTGGGAGAGTCGAGTGTAATGTCTGATAAGACGAGCGATGGACAGCCGTGAGAGTGGATGATCGTATTTTAAGTTTTGACAGTTCAACGTACAAGTGACTGAAAATAAACCGGTATACATGAAAACCATCGTAATCGCGTGTAATATGTATGGTTCAACGTGGCATTAATCGGGGTGGTCTAACGAAGGACTAATTCAAAAAATCGCACGGACAGAAAAAAAGCACAAGTGGTCGGTGTGTGTGCGCGTTGTATCGTGGGCATTACGTGTCTTTCGACGGATAGACACCCAACCATAACGAACGAGTTTGTCTTTCATTGAAAAGAAAAGAATAAAATTCATACAAAACGCTAAACATCTATCTTCAGTTCCTTTTTCCCCATTAACAGACAAAGGCTGATTTTGGTATTGCCTTTGAGGACTAGATATAGCACTGCCTCTCTTTTTCCCTCTCTTTCAATCTTATTCTCGAGGGACGAGGAAGAAGAATGGAGGCGATAGCAAAGCACGATTTCACGGCGACGGCTGAGGATGAGCTTAGTTTTCGCAGAAGCCAAATTCTAAAGGTTCGTATCCGTTAATCAGATTATCTAACAATTACATATATGGAAACGATGAAAATGCTGGGAGATAACTTTGTATTGCTGGTTTTTATTAGAGAGAGCTTACCGATCCCGAACTTTCCGAACTGCTTTCGTTCCGATTGGATATAGTGCGCCGCTTAAGGATATTTACGATAATTCATGCATTTTATATATTAATAACTGCTATTGCCTTACTTTCTCTTTTTATTGGTTCTAAAAAGGAACCTGTTTATATTTTATCTTGATTATAGGATGCTTTATCTCCATAAGGATATTTACGATAATGCATGTATTTTATATGCTAATACTAGGATTACCGACGATTAAAATATAAAAGCTTGTATCAAAGAAATTAAAATGAAAATATAATATAAAGAAAAAAAAGAAACTTTGCCCATGTATTCAACCTTTTATAAAAAATGGACTGTTTTAAAACTACTTTGATAGTCTAGTGTCTCGCTTTCTTTTATTATTAGTTTTAAAAAAACCGTTTTACCTTTGTTATTAACTACTTAGCATATTTGATGAGATATTTAATATAAAGTCTTCTTTTGTATGCTTATTTCAAAATGTGTGACAGACAATTTACAAGTTTATATTCCTCTGATAATAAATTCTTTCTTCTTATTTATCTGATGATTCACACCAAAAGCTGTCATTTGAACATTACATGTATAAATTACTTTTTCATGTTATCTACAATTTTTAGAATATATTTGTTGTATAGATAGAATGATTTTCAGATTATTAAGTATTCATTAATTTATGTCCAAGATTTCATGAAATTAATTGTAATAATTTTGGTTCTTATACTTTTTATTGAAACTAAAGATTATAATTGAAGTAAAAAAATAAATGTATGTCATAATTAGATCTTTTAATATTTTCTGCATGTGGAAATATTTTATTAAGAAATGGTATTTGTAACAAATCGGGCATACCTGTAATGATCTTTTTACAGATCTTAAATATGGAGGATGACATGAATTGGTACAGAGCTGAATTAGACTCCAGAGAAGGACTCATTCCAAGTAATTACATAGAGATGAAAAATCATGAGTGAGTGTCCTTATAAATTTCTTTTATTAGATATTAATGCATTCTTTGGAGAAATCTAACTGTATCTTATATCTTATTTGCTTTATTCAGCTGGTACTATGGAAGGATAACCAGAGCAGATGCAGAAAGATTACTAATGAACAAACATGAAGGCGCCTTTCTTATTAGAATCAGTGAAAGTTCTCCTGGTGATTTCTCCTTGTCTGTAAAGTTAGTAAAATGTTCTTAAGAAAAATGTTGATATGGTGATATAAAGTAATTACTTGAATAACTACTTAATAATTTTTTGTAGATGTTCAGATGGTGTTCAACATTTCAAAGTATTAAGAGATGCTCAAGGTAAATTCTTCCTCTGGGTGGTCAAGTTTAACAGTCTTAATGAATTAGTGGAATATCATCGTACAGCATCTGTATCTCGTTCACAAGATGTTAAATTAAGGGATATGGTGCCAGAAGAAGTAATTATCTCTTATATAACAATTAAACTATTAAGTAACATAGAGATATTGATTTTGCAATATAAGAATGCACATTGTTTCAGTGTTTAGTCCAAGCATTATATGACTTTCAACCTCAAGAACCTGGTGAACTTGAATTCAAACGAGGTGATGTAATAACTGTTACTGATCGTACAGACCAACACTGGTGGCATGGAGAAATTGGTAACAGACGAGGCCTGTTTCCTTCTACATATGTTACTCCGTATCACTCCTAGGTAAATATCATTTGGATTTCTGATTAGTTATTTTTATTGTTCTTTTGTAAATTTTGTTAAAAGGGAATAATTTATTCTAGGCCTCATGTTGTGCACACAGAGGCCAAAGGCATCGGCCGCATTATCCCACCACTATCACGTACAGGATCAGACTTACTGCAGAACTAATCAACAACATTTTGCAAACTCCGCCTATCGAATGGGCTACCAGGATGTATTGGTGGTCTAGACGTAGAGTTGTTTAAATGGACTCGATATTATTGCTAATACTTTTTATTGGTCTCACTGAAAAACATTCTCAGTGTCTAGTAATTTATATAAACAAATGTAGAGTTCCTGATATAGCATATAACAGGGTAGCATGTCTTTTTTTGTTATTGGGTCTATAAAGAAAATTTTTCACTGGGACTGATATTACTAGCCAACGTTTCCGATAGACAATTGTGTTATACAATAGGCACCTGGTTTGGTTACCTTAAATTTCATTTTTGTGAATACTCTAGTAGAAAATAGATGTGGAAGTAAATTTACAGTATTTATATATGACAAATGAAATTTTAAATGGTGTTTCGTATATCTTGGTAGTCCATTGATGGAGTATGTGTATGAAAATATATAACATTAACTATATACATCAGTGATGACAAATATCGGTCATATTAAAGAGGAAAATGCCTATTGTTTCGAAAAACAGGTTTATAAGCGGGCTGGTATAAACATTGTATTTTTTAATACGAATTTGTTGTTCGAGAAACGGGGACCTTGGTGATAAAGAGCCTAAGTAAGCTATCCATATACGAGATACGAGAACTTTATATAGATATAGCATTAAAACGCGTCGCCATTTGGCATAAAATGCACACCATTTTGCCTCTATGTTGTGAATATTTTTACAAATGTTTGGGGAAGAGAGTATTCTTCCAGCGGTTAAGATACATCTGATATCATGACATCAGATATACTTGCTGTGTATCATATATAGACTTGTATTATTCAGACTGTATGTGAAATAATCATTCTTGCATCTTTCGAAGTAAATTTTCTGAAGTATTAGCAAAAGAATAGTAGCAGCCAAAGTTAGCTGTTTTGCCTTTTAATTTTTTCCAATCGAATGCAAATGATTGGGAAATTTGATTTTTACCATTGTCAACTATGCTATGAAACATAGTTTCTTGGGATATTGTGTTTTCTCTTTTGGAGATTTTGTGATGAAGAAAAGGGAACGAGAACACAAGTTTTTTTACACAAACGTCGTACATACGTATTCATATTGAGACTCAAACACAACGACTGATTTATCCTTTGTAATTTAAGAAATATTAATAATGGAAAGAACGTAGAGAATTAGAATAAATGTATAAATTTTTGCATGAGAAATTCATTTGATTCCGCATTATTTACTGTCTTCGCAACGAAAATTTATGTTCCGTAATGCATTTCACTAACATGCCAAAAAGCGATATACGTATATACGATTAATATAAAATCGGCCGTGCGAGATAGACTTGACTTTTGAGCGAATGGTATGTATAACGTTTTTGTTTCAAAATCTATTAATTTTAAAAGAGTGAAAGTTCGTGTATATTTTTTAAATACTTCTTTTTATCTAATTATTTCGACAATGTTGCTTTCTTATTTCCGTGTAAACAATAAAGATCTGTAGTCTTATTGTGTAATTATTATTATTCGTTATGTTTACATTTTATTGATAACAATATATTATATTAATTACTCTTGCATGCATTATTTACTTATGCCCATCTACCATAATTATTTTTTAAAATTACAACTTTATATGACTAAAGTGATATTTTAGCTCATCTAACTGCTTTGCAAAATATCATATAAATAAGTAATCTTATATGCTTATGCATGCACTATATTCCAAATAAGTGAAAAAAGAAAGCAAATACTAAAAGGAATAAATTTTCTTATTATGAAAAATGAAAAGAAAAAACATGTTTGTTGTTAAATTGTGTTCCACTAATATATCGAAACATTTTTTTATTATTAATAGTTTTTTAAATTAGTTACTATATTTTATATAGTTCCTGGAGAAAAGTGACTCTTACATTAATGAAATTGAAAATTTGTAACAGGATACAAATAATATACTAATGTTCACTTTTTATAAAGTTTAAATTTGAAGAAACATAGCGATTAATTATATTATTTAAGTTTGAAATGTTTAAAACGCAAATTTATGTACTTTATTCTAACTTTATGGTTAATGTTACTGAGAGTATAAATATAGTATAGTTGAATCTTGTCAAGGGCTTCTTAAAGTGAGTAGCTTAGATTATAAGCATATAACATTAGATTCACTTGCCTTCTGTACTTAAAAGGAATTTATTGTTACAAATATTCGTTGTGCACAATTTATTATCCTTACTGTTTCAGTTTTTTATTGCAATTACTTTATTGACATGTGTGATCTATATTTGTTCTTTTAATTACCATATATTAAATGTTAAAACAAAGTCTTTAAGACAGCAACAAATAAAGCAATATACAAATATAGTTGTTATAAATATTGCTTTGAAACTATATGTGTACAATTGCTTAAATGAATTTGGAATTGAGTTGTCTTATGACAACGGTATACCATGACACATTTGGACCAAGAAATGTATAATAATGAAATGTAATAAAAAATATGTTTGAACAAAGTTTATTTCGTTGAATTTTATTTTATTCGTTACTGTTAAAGATGTATAAAATTACACTGCTTATACCTTTTTTTTACGGCTAATAAGCCAATTAAGATAAATTTACAATATGAAGAAAATGTATTGTTGCAAAATTAATGCCAAGCATTATTAACTGCCTGATGTATAGTTAATAGATAACCACCAATTATGTAATTATGAAATGCAACTAAAGTATAATAAAGTATCATGTGACAGATATGGACTTTTATCTTCTTTTAAAATTTAATGAAGTATATTTTAACAAGATCTTATTTTTTCTTTATCTTACATAATAATTATAAAAATTACATAGTCTAGTTTACTCTTAAAATAATGCACAATATATCAACATACAAGTCTGTAAGAAATATATCTGCCAGCAGTTTCCGAAGGCCTAATAATTTTTACAACTTGACCACGTTTTAAACCAAAGTAACGTGCCACTGGATCACCAACTTGTATACGCATTAATTGATTTTCCTTTAGTTTGTACCTGGTAAGTAATTCTTCTTTTTCGTCTGGTGTAAGTACAATATGTTCAGGTACCAGTTCATGTTCTGTGATATTAATAAGCAATTCAGATTCTAAAAATTGTTCTAATATATATTTTGGTGCCATGTCCACCAACGATTGTTTTGCCGATGGTGTCATTCCTTGTTGCACAACAATAATAGCCCTGTGGAAAAGCAAGACAGAAACTCAAAATTATTACGTCCCAATTCTATAAATTATTACACAATTATCAAGTTACCTGTGAATTTTCTCTTCCTGCATACGTTGACAGTAGGTTTTAATAGTTTTGATACCAATTTTTGGTTCATCTGGGAAAAATACAAAAAGTTGATCTGTCGGATCATCATTATGAGCAACCAAAACTATAAGATCGCTGCGTGCTGGTCTTTTTTCACTTGGTTTGTCCCCGAATTGTTCTTTAAATTGTTCCAAAGTTTGATCCAATTCATCTTGTGTGACTAGATAACCTCGATCGTGACACAATTGCATTACCGTTTTTCTTATACGCCATAATTTGTATGTTTCAGCTTCGTCATCCATTTTTCGAAAAAATTAGAACTAACTCTAAGCAAAAATTACTTAAATACTCCAAACTTTTCTTTCGTTTGTTGCTATTTAACAAACAAAAAACTTTGCAAACGATTGTATTTCTGTTGATACAAATAACCTCACTTATTTATACCGCGTGAACAACGTACGCATGCGTATTAAGAAAATGCAAGCTTTACATTTCAAAACGCAGTTTATGTAAGTACATATTATTTTATATTTTCTTTATATGCTGATATTTACATATAATACAATTTACATATATCTATTATACTCTTTCTAGAAAACACATAGGAAAAGGTACCTATGGAAAGGTTTAAAAGAAACATTTAGATTTATGATAGATAGGATTATAAGATTCCAAACAATAAACTTCTGGTAGTTGGGCCCAATGAAAATGTTTTTAATCTCGTTTGAATTAATTTAAATTTAAGTTTGTTTCAGATATCTCAACAGTATTGATGAAAAGGGATATACCAAGTATTTCAAGATGCGTAAGTACATAGAAGATATTCAAGGTCTTGAAAAAATCATTGCAGATATTTGTATATAGATAGGGCTCATGAGAACCTTCAGAGTTTTACAAAATAGGTTAAATTATAAATTCCGAATTAGGTAGATCTTCTCTAAAAATTAATAAGTGTCTTTAACATATGTAGGAGTACTTAATAGGAGAACATTGGTTAATACTGCTAAAACATATATATGTGTAATGTATAAAATATATAGGAGTGTTAATCTGTGCTTTAGTATCTAAATATGAGTAGTAGTAATTAAGTGCATGCATAATTATGGATGATGTTTAGTAGATAGTAGCATAATGTGGATAAATAATATAATCCTTAATGAAACGCGTTTCACATTTTTAGATATGTTCTTTATATATCCTTTAACTATTAATTATTCTACTTTTTCGTACTAATGATAGCGTAAAATATTGATGTAAGTACGAAATATCGTTTCATATAGAGCTATGATATAGTTTTGCATATAATGTAGGATTTAATCTAACTTTTACCTTTATACTTAGTTTCTCACGTCGGTTTTCCTAAAATCTACTTTTGTTGCTTGTTTTACGAAAAGACCGGAGGGTTTTGTAAACTTATATCAAAAGCAGAATTTGTTCAGTCTTTTAAGTATAAAATCAGTATATTATTGCGTAAACGAAGGATGTGGATAGGAACGCGGATCATGCGCACTTTCATGTGGTAAGACCTGACATTGTATTTTTCGATATATAATTATTAATTATATCATTCATCAGAGCTATCATTAGAGTCACGTATGCGTGACATAGTTATTAATTATATAACGAATAATATGAGCTAATTGGCTGCGATCGCCAACACGTTTTTATATAGTAATTGAAAGATTAAATTGAACGTAAGAATAAGTTACTAAAATTTTATTTAGAGTAGTTTAGAACGCAATAGATAAACTAGGACGTAATGGCACATCTGCACAATAATTGACTAATTAATAATATTTCTAAATTGACTATTTACGGACTATAAATTATAAATTTCTCTTTTACAATTTTATAATTTTGCATCGAGCAGGATGACTTGCAATTTTGTAAAATGTGGTTACAAAACTTGGTTTGATTTAATAATTAATTTGATTTAATAATTTAATAACCAATCTTGATATTGTTGACTTTATAAATTATAATACGTGTATAATTTCATGCACAGTAATAATTCAACCGTGCAAGAATATGAAGACGACAGTTATGTCTGCGTAAAGTCAAATTTGTAGTTAATTAACTTACTGAAGGGACGATGTATTTTGATAAACAACTGGGCCACAACATATATACAGGGGATGATATAGAAAACTTGGAAAAATTATCATTTTCTTTTTTGATTCAAGAATCTCTTATTCATCAAATATACATCAAATGGTGCATTATGCATTAGGGAGTCGCTGAGTAATAACATAAATCAACTATTCATTCGATTTCACTTTATACTGCACTTGTTCTTTTTTTTCTTTTTTTGTTTTTAAAATAATCAACACTCGTGATTCTCTGATAGATATATTCCTTTCTTGTTTCAACTTATTACATATCTTAAACTACATAGAGAAACGTTTTTTTGTACTTATAATAATATTACATAGTAAACGCACTAAAACAATAAAAATTAGATCCTTAGGTGTGTACTTTGAAATTTAAAATAGGTACCTTATCTTTTTCTCCCGACAATGTTGCGATTTTGAAGTTACAGGGCAGACTTTTCTTATCTATATTATTCTCATATATACGTATACATATTTTATTTTATTCCTCAAATAAAATCGTTTCGAGTTTAATTTAATTTACCTTATCAAAATTCCCCCATAGTGTTCGCATACGTAGTTTGTACGATTCGCTATATACGATTTTTCTATAGATAAGTATAGTCAAACACACGAAATAAACAGAAGGTTGATGAGACTCGCTTGTAAATATAAAACGGTATTTATCATTAACGACTTGGAATTCTGGAAGAGATAAAACTTAACAATCCCATTTACATTTTAAGACGTTTTCACTTAACGTTAGATACTTATTAAAGACTCCTACGACACTTGTACGATAAATCTGCGGTTTAAGAGTAGAAAAAACAAATCGATAAAATAGAGATTCTCTTTCGATCGTGTCATAACAAATCAAAGTTTCTCGATTAAGATTATAATTAGGACAAACTTAATCGAATCTGTATTAGAGTAACAGGAATTATAGATGTAGATTTTGTTAGCTCGATTAATTACCCTGATGAAATTTGATGTATATGGGGGCGAGTTACGCTGTGTAAAATTACAGCCAATAGCTGTTGGGCAAATTTGATTATTCATATCGAAGTATTTATACTCTTTAAATTATCCTCTTATGATCTCGTATCAACTAAATCTAAATTATCCTCATTTTCATTGTACTTTTTCTCCTGCCTTCAACTATTGGCCACTGGCAAAGAACACAGAAACTTAAAGACTAGCTGAAGAACGAAACATTCCCCTCTGCCCATTCATTTGTTATATCTTACACTTCAAAATCGCCGCTCGATTTGTTCTTCTCTTTTTTTTCTCGATAATATCGTGAAAAATAAATACGTCGCGTTCCGCAAGATGATCGCTCGCTTTTCTTTCTTCTTCGTCTTTCTTTTTTCTTCTTCACTTTTCCAAACAAAATCCCGAATCGAAATGAAAAAACCTCATCTTCGATTTATCGATTTCTCTCGTATATTTTCATCTTTCTATCTTTTTCTTTTTTCTCGTTTGGCTACTAATTTTGAAAGGTGACAACGATAAGATCAACACCGTACCAGCCGTTTCTCAGCGTGTGACTCTTCTCTCTTTTTTTTTTTCTTTTTTTTTATCTATTTGTTTCTTTATTTTTTACGAAATAAACGAACGAGAAACGCGGACTCGACGCGACGTCACGAAGAAAAGAAAGATCGTATCCTATCGTTTCTTTCGCTCTTCTTCGCAATCTCGCATGGCTGTCGCTTTCTCGATCGTTCCCACGAGTTGTCTCCTTTTTTTTTTCTTTTTTTACGTTTTTCTCTTGTTCCTTTATGATTTTGAAACACGCCTGGAACGATGCAGTCTGACAAAATGGTGTACTCGTATCGTACCGATAATATAAAACATGAACGTGATTGCCGGGTTTTGAATTACGAAGAATGAAACGTGATACGCGTTAGTCGCGCAATTACGATTTACCATATTTATTTTGTGACCAGTCCGGCGATTCGTTCACCCATCCACCGTAATCATGCAGAATGTAGACAGTGACCAACGATGATTTCGGAGTCAGTTTCTCTACGCTCGTCATTTCTTCTTTCCGCTTTTCTCTTTATTCCTTTTCTTCTTCTTAACGTCTTCCTTCTTCTTTTTTCTCTCTTTTTAATAATTATAATACTGTTCGGAGAGAACTCTCGACGATTAAACAATTTACCATACGTTGTTCTTATTTTTGTTCTTCTCAGTTTCGTTCTCTCGCCATCTCTCGCTCAATTATTCGTTAATTTGCGGCCACGAGTCGCACGGCGCGTTCGATAAAATCGAAATTTCAGTTTAAAATTCGGGAATTCATTCATTCGCGTTACACCTCGTTAGTCACGATAAGAATACGTATATACAATTAATCATCATAATTGGTTTTTATGTCAGTCGTTATTGAGCAGGACGTTATACTGATCCGACATTGTGCTATGATAAACGGACAAATCAAGGAGAATGAGCAAAACGGAAGGACAGCGTGAAACGACGATAAAATCAGCACAACGCTCTTTTCCCATTCTTTTTACTTTCTCTTCCCTTCCTCATCTTCTTCTTCTTCTTCTTCTTCTTCTTCTTCCTCGCTTGCGCACCATATCATACTCATCCTCTCAGTCTTTTCTTTCGCTCTCTTCTTTCCTCTGTTTATTCTGTTCTTCCTTAAGCTTTCTTACTTTTCATCATTTTTTTGTTTCTTTTCCTTTTAAATATCGGTGTTATTTACCTTCCTCTGATCCTTCCTAAAGCTTCCCTTTACGATCGAAGCATCGAACTATTTCAACGACGAATCGATATGGCGACGATCAGACAAACGAACAACGATAGGGAAAACTGAGACGCCAAAGGATTCGTTCGAAAAACTTTCCTCTATGAGCCTGCTGTCGAAAGGAAATCTAATGTGCCTTAGAGATTAGTTGGCGAGAAACGAATATTTCGTCGCATGCAATGAACGAAAGGAATACGAACGGACAGAACGCTTGTTAGATCTACTATAAAATATACGCGTATATTACTATAGAGACCCGCTTCGATGCAGGAAATTTGTTCGACGTGTCTCGGAACGGCGGTCCATTCGAGTCGACAATTAAAACGAAGCACGCGCACAGTAAATTAAAATCGCTTTAATCTCATCCCCGCTTCTTTCCACCCCTTCGTATTCTCCTTTCCTTCCGTATTACTTTGCAACACAATCTTATCTAGATCTTTTTTCGTCTTTTTTTTGCTTGGTTTTTTTTCTCATTTTTTTTTTTTTTAATTCTTTCCCCCTTACGGATAATCGACAAACGTTCTTTGCGGTACGTTTGCCGGGAAATAAAGTTTTCTACGCTCCTTATCCGACGATGAACCGTGTCTCGCTCGATTCATTCGATTTCAGTCCGTTTTTTCATATATGTATATATATATATTTATATATACCTTTTTTTCGATTTTTTTTTCAATTTTTTTTCTTTTTACGGTTTTTTCTTTCCACCTATATATTTTTCACATTGAACAATATCCTCAGTCTCGACTGGTCAATGAGCAATACTTTAGAGATCCCGAGATCTCGAAAAAGTTCAACGGAGAGCAACGTTTTATTTCGTGTGTGTGTGTGTCTGTGTGCGTGACGTGTATGCGTGTGTGCGTGTGAAAAAGAGAGAGAAGAAGAAGAGAGGAAGGGAGAGAGAGAGAGAGAGAGAGAAAGAGAAAGAGAGAGTCGTCTGTCGCGTGTCCGTGTGTAATACTACCGCCTCGATCGATAATTAATATCTAAATGGTATAATCCTTCGTGATAATGCGATTTTTTTCTCGTAATATCAGCTAATTGTCCTCTCGAGAACGTTACTTTTCTCTTTTACTCTTTTTTTTTTCGCTTTTTTTTTTCTTCTATCCTTTTAATCGTTTTCTCTTTCACGTCTTTGTCTTCTCTTTTGGTTCGCATTCGAATCAATGTTAATCATCGGGTTATTTAAATAATATGCTTAACATTGACTCGTTAATTCCGTTTAGACTGAGGATTTTCTTTTTATACACAGGAATCATTGTTGCATTTAACGACTTTTTTTCTTTTTTACTTGTCAATTATAATTACGTTATATTATTTATAAATTTATTCGCAAGTAGTTCGTTAACAGGCCGTGGCTATACAGGGCCCACTACGTTGATTAATCATCCTGTGGCACGCGGTCTTCCGAATATGTTACAGAGGAGTGTTTATATGTGTATAATTAATATGTATACGGTCTCATAAGAGCTTATAATTCTTACACCACGTTCGTTTCCCGTTTTCGCGTCTCGTTATGTAATATATACATATATAATACACATACATATTACATATTATATAACATATAATATATATAATTATATATGTATATATTATCATTTATATATAATATAATATCTCGTCGACTACTCCCTACCGTACCAAACGTTGCGTATTTCGTTGCGCTTACCTTGGTCTTTAAAATATGGTCATCGAACTTCAGGCACGGATTATTAAAAAGTCTTCTGTCGGAATACGCTCTGCCTCCCGATATTTTCGCTCTCTCTCTCTACGGTTATCCTTTCCTCGTCGAAACGAGCATCGAGCGAATCTTTGTCCCCTGTATCGTCTTTTAGTGTATCGAAGATAATATTACTAGAACGTCTGATGTAACGTTACACGCTCTTTCACACCCTCTCGCTCTCGATAAGAACATTGACACATTGGATGACGCATATCGTAGGAAAATTCGCCGCGATACAGGGAACAGGATTCTTGGAGGCAGCAGTTACAGACAGACTTTGAAGCACGGCATACGACGTGGTCTTGACGTCGCTCGCACATTCACCTTTTCCTCTCGTTCGTCCGATCCGTTGATGACAGGCGTGAAACAGATGTCAGAATTCGAATTTACTTATGCATGTAATCGCCTTCGTCACCTTGGAACAGATAGGTGGACCAGTAGCCCAGATTAAACAGGATGAACATGAGAGGGAAAGCGATACGCGAGACAAAGTCAATCCCTGCAGTACCTTTCGCTCGACAGGTGAACCAACGTCGCGGTAGAAGACCCCAACAGCACCGCTCGGTACGGGGAAGCGGATGTCGTTGGAAACGGCGGATATCTTGGGGCGGGATTGTTCGAACAGTCGCCGCGGGCGGTGACGGTGTCACTCTGCGAGACGTAGTGGGCGACGGGGAGGGTGTGGGCGAGGGCGAGGGCGAGGGCGAGGGCGAAGGCGAGGATCTCGCAGGGCTTTTCAACGAATACCGCGAACCCCTCGGTAACGACGAACATCTACTGCTACCTTCGACCACGTTGTGTAACGACGAGAACGACGCGGATCTCGGCTGATGCGGTTGATAAAGATAATAACGTGGATGGTGTTTGTGTCTATGGTTCGAGGGTAACGTTTGATATTGTGTCGGTGGAGCCGGAGGTGGTGGCGGCGGCTGCTGCTGCTGCTGCTGCTGATGATGATGATGATGATGATGCTGCTGCAGATGTTGTTGCGGCTGTTGTTGCTGGATGTTACTGCGTTGGGGATAATGCCGATGCAGGCGACAGTCATGGGGCGGTTGACGAGGTTGCTGATGGTCTGGATGTAGTCGACGAGAACGCGAACGATGATAAGGTTTACCGGTGGTGGTGGTTGTGGTGTAAGTATACTGGGAATGGCCGCGAGCCACGTCCCTTGATCCGAGCGCTTCCTCGTCGACATTTACTCGTCTTGTTCTTCCTTCCGAAACAGGTACGCGGACCAGTACGCGAGATTGAAGAAAGCGAATACGATGGGGAAGAAGATCCGTGAGATGACGTCGATGCGCTTGGACCTCGTCGGGAACTTGGACAGCCACGACCTGCAGCAGTTTTTTTTTCGTGGTTGCATATGTAATTCGCAGTGCTCCATCCTATCCATCGACATAGTGTCCTCCGGTTGTCGAACCAGAGGTTTCTGGAAAAATTACCACCACGTCCAGGCATTAGTCGCGCGTTACTTCTCTCATATCTAATTTCGTTTCTTTTCTTTTTCTATCTTGCTTACGGTAGGCGATAATTTTCAGTGTATGTAATATGTACTGTAAATAGACAGAGACGATCTACTAGTTGTTTTACAGCGATTCGTTGATACATTAAGTGGCCAATTCTTAACGTACGAGGCGTCCAATTTTCTTCCATCTATTTTAAAAATCTTTCATTCTCCGGAGAATCTTTTATGTTTGTAGATGTATCGTTATATCTGAGAATTCGATTTCTCCTTTTTAAGATTTACGTATGTGAATGTTCTTCTTCTACACGGATAGTATCTATATATGCGAGACGACTGTTTATTATATAATATTTTATATTATATAATAAAATATATTAATTAGAATTATTTGTTATATCTATTATGATATATTAATATCGTATCTATATATGCGAGGCGACTGTTTATTATATAATATTTTATATTATATAATAAAATATATTAATTAGAATTATTTGTTATATCTATTATGATATATTAATATCGTATCTATATATGCGAGGCGACTGTTTATTATATAATATTTTATATTATATAATAAAATATATTAATTAGAATTATTTGTTATATCTATTATGATATATTAATATCGTATCTATATATGCGAGGCGACTGTTTATTATATAATATTTTATATTATATAATAAAATATATTAATTAGAATTATTTGTTATATCTATTATGATATATTAATATCGTATCTATATATGCGAGCCGACTGTTTATTATATAATATTTTATATTATATAATAAAATATATTAATTAGAATTATTTGTTATATCTATTATGATATATTAATATCGTATGATATTTTCCATCGCGCTAACGAGCCGCTGTAATTGTGTAAGAATAGTGGAAAAATCGTATTCGATTATCGAGGAGATTGGTTCGCAAACACGATAATGGATGGAACATTTAACACGAAAAGCTAACTGCGATGCGAGTTTTTGTAAAAGTGTTGGTGATTTTCTTCTGTACTTTCCTCTCAACTTACACGTACATGCACTTGAACTGTTCGATCTTCATGGAATATCTCGCGATGAAACGTCGGTAAAAGAGATCAGGAGAACGACGTAACTTAACGAGCAGAAAATATTTCCTTTATGGATTCGTTTTCTCATCGAACGATCTAAGATTGTATAAGTATCATGCAGTATGGTAATTCTGGTGGTGCCAAAAATGGTCTACACACACATCCAGCTTTGATCAACGATAATTGAAAAAGTTCGTCTGTATGGAAATGTTGGATACGTGTAAAATCGTAATAAGTTTATGCATATTCATTCTCGTTTGTTAAATAAACTACCAGGTTTATATCCTCTTTTATTTTTACGAGTGTAGAAAAGTATCTGTCTCTTGTAGAATGGATAAGAAATTTACTACGAAATGTAGGATATTTTCTTCTATCTATAATAGCAGGCATTTGTTATAAAAATATAACGTTCATTACCAGTAAACTATAGCACATTGTCATTATCTCTAGAATGATCAATTATTTAGCAAAATGTCGAAAGTCATATTGCTGAATGTAAAAGTCAAGTTATAATATAAAGTACTAGACTTTAAAGGGATTATTTACCTGTAGAGAATGTTGAAGTGGTCCATCATATCCGGTCTAGCAGTTTATAATAATAAAAGTAAAATAATAGAATGAATGTACGTTATGATAGCTAGATTCAGAATTTTTTTTTTCAATGTTATACGCTTCAGGCAACTATATTGTTAAGAAGAAAAAAAGAAAAGACAAAAAAAAAAAAAAGAAAGATATCGATATCTTACGATTAACGCTCTATGCTTTATAAAATATCTTGCGAATAGCTAATAAAGTCTAGAATAATTACTAAAGGAACGAAAAGAAGCTTGAAACTGAAGAGTTTCTCGGTTTTTCTAACGTTTCCCGATGATTTTCATATCATCGAAATAACCGAAAACTCAGTTTTTTTTTTTTTTTTATCACTGACCAAAGATGAATGTTGCCAGGAGATCTTTTTTTTTTCTCTTATTTTACGATTGCGCTATGCTATAGAAAATCATAATTAGGGTTAGAGGTGGTGTTACAGCGAACTGGACGGAAATAAGAGAGAATAAAAAATAAAGGAGACCCAACGAAATTCCAATCCACAACAGCACGTACAATTATATAAAGACAGAGGTCGAAAGAAAAATCGCATTTAAAATATACTCTAGTCGAGAAGCTCGTCTTTAAACGATAAAAAAAGCTATGGCAAAGGCAGTGACACAATGTAGGACTCAATTATAAATTACCAATTATTTTCATCTGGTTTAAAATCAAAATTACAATTATATTATATACGAACGAATCAAGGTGTGTCGGTAATATGGGATTCTACATATCAGACATTTACATATCATAAAGAAGGAAAAAGGAAGACACAGAACACTGAAGATACGATAAACAGCATTATGCCTCGATTGAATAAACGAGAAAGGAAAAGGAAGGTAAAGAAAGATGTGGCATAGAGAAGCGCTTAAGATTTAATTGAACATTAAACAGCTTTTAATATCGTTGTATACTGACCATAGCGAAATTTGACGAATTATCTGGTTCGACTTGATCAGAGGGTAAATCCATCGACGTGGATTGTTCGGTTTCAGACGGTGGATACTTTTTCTCTATGTTATCGCTGTGCATATCGCTCCGCGACGCGTAATTTACTAGGGCAAATTCGAGGAGAGCGCCGAATACGAAAGTCAAGCATACGCCTGTCCAAATATCGATAGCCTTTGTATAAGAGACCGGTGGCAGTGAGGCATTTATTCCTGACGTCTGCGTAGCCATCGTCAACAAGGTAGTAACACCTGGTTTTAACGATAATTCACGAAAGTTTATTTATGATAAAGCGAGTTGATATTAAATCAACGACTCTAATTTAAGCCATTAAGGGCCAACGTCGTGTCAACGCAACGAGATATGAAGAAATTAAATGTAATTGTAACATTATGACAAATCATTGGTTGGTCCTTAATGAATTAATTAATGACTCTGTATAGTTACGAGTTATAAACAAGGAATATTTTCACCGCTGAATGGAATTAATTGCACCTTGGAAAGTTTCATTTTTACCTTTTTCCTATAATATAGGATCTAAAGATACACTTCTTTTACTCTGATGCCATTTATACTATGAATATCGGATGGTTTTCATATTTTTATTGCAAGTGAAGTACAGCGGATACAAAAAGTATTGGTACGCCGTTGTATTTATTATAACACCTACATGGTAATTAATCAGGTCCAAGTGTATCAAGTTTATCATCGATACTATGGAAATAAAGTATAGAAGTTGATGAAGAAACGATTCATTGATGAAATAAGGATATTGCCAATACCTTTTGCTAAGTACTAGTCACTATACTTCACCGTACAAGAATTACTTTTATTTATGAGTTCGTCACTATACAGAGCATCATAAAAGAAAAGTGTAAAAGTTTGTGAGCTTATAGCATTCACTAGGAGGAATAAAATATGAAAGAATAGTAGAATGAAAGAAAATGCAAGGATATCTTAAAATCTGTTAGTATGGCACAAATAAAGTAGTTGAATGTAGTGGTGAATGGATAAAATGAACTGCTGATTTCAATTGAAACGTTACCAAGTGAAACTCGAGCTGGTACAGCACTTTGATCGAGCCAGAACGATACCCAGGATACAATTACAAGCATACAGCAGGGGATGTAGATTTGAATAAGATAGTAACTGAATTCTCTCTTGAACAGCAAGTCAACTTTCAGGCAGCTGTATTCTCCTGCAAGTAGACCGAATATTTAATTAGACTTTATACGTATATTTTAGCAACCCATTTCTTGAATAACGGAGATGAAATAAGAAAGGAAAGAAGGAAGGTAATTTACTGACCAGTATTCGTCTTGCTATTACAATAATCGGTATAAAATTTCTCCAACGTGAACCGAGGCAGGTGTAGGTTTTTAACAACTTGGACAGGATCTCCTTCTTTCCACAGGAAAACCAAATCATCGGTTGTCCAACCATCTGGAAAACGAATATCGATTAGTCAACTTTCAATGAAATTGATAACCAACTATAAATTTTTAAGCAAACTTGTAAAAGGGAAGAAAGAGAAATTCAGTGATTTACAGTGGCATGTAAACGTTTCTGGGCAGGAAGATTTTTCACTTTACGTTTCAAAATTTTATGGAATATTGTCTATAATAGTATTATAAATTGATACTTATAAAATGTTATTATTTTTGTATTTTATAGAATTTGAAGTAATATATATGTATATATAACAAACATATAACAGCGTTTGTGTATATTGTACTATCTTTTACTTATACGCTTATATTCAATATTGAAGTGACTGCATAGTGTTAGATATTTTAAAGCTGCGCTTTTTATCTTCAAAATCTGGTGCAATAGCAAAGTAGATATCTGATGGTGTTTTGCTAGTGTTGTTATAATGTTAAAGTTTCATTCTGGCTGGAAATTTTTGCACTCCACTGTAACTGGTAATATTAATTTTAATTGCTCAAAGTCTGGTACTCACAACTTGCCATACGCAACGAGCAAACTTGTCGATCCAAGGGGTATAATTTTAAATTCATCGGGCATGATAATGTTAGGGATATTCTGAAACATAAGAATATTTTCAGACTATAGGAAACAGCAAATAGAAATTCATTCTTTAAATATATTAATTCTAATTTACCGTATACTGTATAGAACGAAACCATTGGGAAAAATACGAATGTACACATTCGGCATAATAATGTTGTGAAAATGTCCTTCTTTCTCGTTCGAAAAGAACAGATCTGGCATCCAAACGCGACTTGCATCCGTCAATGTCAAATATTTTAGACGACCTGCAATTTTATGACGAAACACATATGATGAGATTCAGCTGTAAAATATGCCGGACAATAAAGTCAATGATTCTTCATACCTTTAAAATCACTAAATCTTAATCGTTCATCCAGCCATTGTTCCCGGAATGTTAACTGTACAGAGTACTCCTGCAGAGGAAAGAAACGGGAATGATTTAATCGAGTGAACTCTTGCTCGCACCAAACTCAATAGCAAATATGTAATTTATGCTCGAAATGATCGTTTGGAATTTCTATAATGACGAAACGGACATATGGAAAGTTCGTTTGTAAATCGAAGTGACAAACGGAACAGCTACAGAAATTTCAAAGCAGTCGTCAGAAGGAAGATACTTTGTATGTTAAAAGTTGATTGAAAATGTTGGACTAATATTGTGAATTAATTTTATTCGATCAGTACTTGGTTATACAGGGTGGTTGGTAACTGGCGGTACGAGCGGAAAGGGGGTGATTCTACGCGAAAAAAAAGTCGAAAATATAGAATAAAAATTTTTTTTAATTTTTGTTTTCTTTTTTTAATTTTTCCATCGAGACAACGATCTACAGTGAGATCCGTTATAACGAGACGCGATAAAGTGCACGCGTACCGAGCGAAAATTCAAAGTCGATTTTCACGAAAACAAAGCCTCAAATGAAAAATTTTTATTCTATATTTTCGACTTCTTTTTTCGCCTAGAATCACCCCCTTTCCGCTCGTACCACCAGTTACCAACCACCCTGTATATTTCGAATTATTCCTTGGGACGTCAGCTTCGAAACTTCTGCGCTCCTCCCTAATCGTGAAATCAATCTACGGAAAACAAACAGGGTGAAATCAATGGAATCGATACAGCGATAAAAAACAAATTTTTGTACACAATTAATTAATTGGAAGAACAAACACATATGTAACGTAGAATTGTCATAATTCGACAGGAAAATAATTGTTATCCTTTCGTCGTGCAATATCACCGAGTCTATGAGCAATTGCTTCGAGTGCTTGACGATTGTTTTACTGACCTGGTTGACGTTATGAAAAAAAGCAAGCGAAGTACTATGGTAATAGAGTGGCGAGCCAAACTGAGATACTTTCCATTTTGAATTCCACAATTATCGTACCACATCTATTCGAAGTCGCCTTCCATCCGTTTTTAAACAAAGTACTTGTAACTGGTGGATAATGTCTAATTTTTTTTTTTGAGCAGATCATTTAAGAGAAAAGAAATAAGCTAAATCTTTCTAAATATGGAATTTGTCTGACGCGTGAGTAATGTTCGCACATCTGGCATTGTTACGTTGAAGACGAATAGAAACGGTCTGAGACTTCAAAGAAGAAACGAGGGGACAGTGGGCTGCATCAATAAACGTGAACGAGGTCAGTAATTGCGTAACATCAGCACCTTAAAGTCACCGAAAGATCTTCTAAAAATGACATTTTCAAAGTAGCCATCGTTGAAACTTAACGAAACCCGTACAAATGATACTAATAATCCGCTGGATACTAAAAGGTTCAAATATCCTTGCAGACTCGATCAGCGGCAAGTCCGATCGACTGCGGCAACGAATAAATATACAAATTACAAACTCATAAGGGAGAAAGGAACAAGATACGAAAAAAATGGAGATAAAATGTCACTATATATATATATATATATAGAACAAAGGAACTAGAGACACCCTTGTATCTCGAATAATTTCATCAACGATGTTTCGAACATCCTGCCTACTTTATATCTCGTATATCAGCCCAATCGAACGAAAGTATCGTGTTCTAAAATATTTCGTTCGACTCTCGTAACGCTCCGTGAAAAAGAAGAACAAAACAGTCAATTGGAAATTCGATTTTTCGTTACCACTGTGTCGCTATGTCTTTTCAACGACACGTCCAATTTGAAAACTGTTCGTCTTTTCTTTCCAGGCCGGAAGCGTAAGGGCCCGCGAAAGGCGTTCTCTCGCGGGGAAAGAACAGGGCGAAGAAGAAGAGGAAGCGAAAAAAGAGGCGGAACAAGAAAAAAGATTAACCCTGTACGGTTTTAGAGGTCGTTTCAACGGCAGAGAGCACTTCTGCTCCGACGACGAAAGGTCGTGGTAAATTTTCCTCTTTCTCCGCCCTCTCCTTCCTCTCTGCTACACTTCTTCTTCTTTTTTTGGCCACGGAGCGTTAAAGAATCAAGGCTGCGTGGATATCTTGCTGGAATGAAAAATCTCGTCGCCGAGAAAAATGGGGTAAAGAGGGGGTCGGGCCAAAGGCGGTGGTGGACGAACAAACAATGATGTTCAAGTATAGTTGTATACATCGCGTTGAAGCAAATGTAAGAGGCATGCAACGAAGCAACATCGAAACTAACTACCTAACTACCAGTGGGACCAGCTAGAAACAGAGAGTAACTACATATGCTATGTAATACATATACGTATATATATATATATGTTTCTGTCTCGAAATTATTGATAGAATAGAGGAATATATATGTATGTATATATATATATAGACGTATATGTACGTGTTTGTATTATATGTACATTGCAAGTGAACAACGCATGCATCTTGGCTCACAGTTTAACTTTTTCCCGGCTGGACCTGTCCACGTCGACGGCGTCCTGTCTTTCTTTTCTATCTTTTTTTTTTTTTTTTAGTTTTGACTTTTTTTTTGTTTGCAAAGGGAGTTACAGAAGACTTCCAAAATATTCTGTGTGGTTATTTTGGTCATTCTTCTTTTCTTTGGTTTCTACTTTGTTTCCCTCGATCGTTGGCAAGTTGAATATAAATTAAAACCTAGATGTGATCCTTTCTCCTTTACGATCCTGTTTCGTTCGATCTTTCTCCTCCTTCCCTTCTATCTCTTTTCATTTGTTTCTTTTTCTCTGTTTCTTTGTTTTCGTGTTGGTTTCGCTTGCTCGTTTCGCTCGTTCGTTTAATATCAGGCAATTTCTTTTACCTTTCTCGCTGGTTAATTCCTGGTTGCGAACACTTACCATTATTCCGCTAGTTTCTGAAAATTGAGCAACATGTCGCAAAGGAGGATCTACACAGCCTCCCGACGTTTGTATTTTCGCCTCGTATTTCTCTCTTATTTGATCGCTCGTGGCGCGTTTGCTCGAACCTCGGTATAGGGAGTCGCATGGTTTCTCTTATTTATTTTTTCTTTTTTTTATATACGTGTCGGTGAGTTGGGAAAAACCGTTCAAAATCGAGCGTAGAACACGCGCGAGCTCGCTGAAACTCCGCGACAAAAAGTATTGAGCGCTGTGCGCTGTTGAAAAATAATCTCCTTTGTAAGTTACTTTTAAAGACAGTTTAGAATCGTTTTATTTCGGTGGAAAATCCGTTTACACAGAGCGCTGCGTAAGGAAGTAATCGTCGAAAAATGAAAAAAAAAAAAAAACGACGATTTTACTTATGGAACTCCTGTTTAAATATTCATAGTATATCGTATACGCTGTTAAAATAACCCATCCGAACTTGCCCATAAAAATCAAATTTCCTTAGCTCATTGAATAGACGATGATTAAAAAGAACATTGATAACCAATAGTCAAGCGAAGAATTTGTGTATTTAACAAAATTTTAATTCAGATATGGATTGTTATTTTTTTTTTCTTTTTTATCGTTTGCTTATATTTATCTCTTCGTCATTTAAAACACGTAAGTCGTAATCGCTCTTTACAATGATTATCGTTGTACCATGTATTCGCGCGAAAGGTAAACGATACAATTCCTCATTCACAGGCGATATTTAATTATTCAACATACTTTCGATCGATCTGACGTTGCAAAAGTGATACATCTCGACGGTTCATTCAGCCCATTCACTTTCACTTTCATGAATATATTACACGCAAGTAGTACGAGTCAGCTAATAGTTGGACTCTGTCGTACGGATCGCAAATTTCAGCGTGTCAAAAGTAACTCTATCGTCGGCATTTTATTATCCTCGCATCTTCTTACCTTTCGGTATCAAAGTCTGAGAACAGCTCGTTCTTTCCGAACCGATTAAAAATTATATAAAATTCAATTATCAGCCAATAATTTCTTATTCTTCTAAAGATTCCTAATTCCTCTAAAGACGCGCTGCATCTCAATTTCTTTTTGATATTAGACCATGATTTTAACCATAACTAATCGTTACTTTATAGCAAATTATATTCACTTTAATAAAGACGAATATTTGACGCTGCGAAACTGCCATTCACTCGATATCGATCTCTTAACGTAACCGCATTTCAGAAGCTTTTCTATCGCATCACCGTCGTAACGATGTATCGGACGCAAAATTTTGCGACATTATGTAAACCCTATACTCGTTAATCCTCAGTTCGAAAGACAGATATCGATGTCGGAGTTGAAATGAAACTTTTATTGCGAACGAACCGTATCTTTGAATCGAAATTAAAGTTCGTTCGACAAGCGTATTGTACGACAACAGACGCGAGCAATTAATATTTGTTAACAAATATCAGCGAAATACAAAAGAAGAAAGATCGTCGTTCGCAGGTAGAAAATCGCATTTTTCAATGCCCGCTTCGAGCAAGTGGCGAATGCAACTCGCAAACGCCAATTTAGCCCAATACACAACGTGCTATCTTCGAACCCAATACCTTTCTATATCGTGATTTCGCTATCATAGGCTGGAAGATGTTTTTCGTAGCTGAATTAAATGATCGTATGCGTGACAGAGAAAATATTGAACTCAGAGAAAGAGCGAAGAAAGAGAAAGGAAAGAACGAATGAAAGAAGAAAAAAAAAATAATACGAAAAAAAGTAGATGAAACGAAGATGAGAGAATAAAAGGGAGAAGATCGTTCCATTGAAACGAACGGTACATACCATGTCGTCCTTTTAAACGTTTCCCTTTAAGGAAAACCATAGGAGATGTTGCTGCATGGAAAAAGTGATTTTTTTTCTATACATAATCGCAGTCAAGCCTTCTAGAGCGACGAGCTAAAAGCATATTTGCACGATTTTCCTTCGAATGCCCTTTCTATCCCTTCTTTCTTTAAGAGAAACAACGATATAACTCGCTGGAGAAAATTCGCTTAAGCGCGTTGATTAAAAAGATTTTATTATCGTAAGCTTCATCGCGTTCCTTGATTCGAGATAGGAATTTAATGTAGATTGAATATCTTCTAGTTCCAGTTTTTTCTTTATAGAAAATGGTTCCGATGAACGATATCAATTATTGTCGACGATCGATTCTTGTTTTTACCGATTGTGTTTTCGGATAAGTGCGAAGTCAGTGAAATTATATTCGCAGCTTCTATTACTATACCGTTGACGATATTGCGGGATATACGTGCGAAGAATATTTCTCGAGGATTATCGACATCGCGCCAAACTAATCTTGAGAATATTATTATTCCCCAGGAAACGTATTTCGCAGATTATTCTCTGGACGATGTTAATTCTCCTTCGGGAGCCCTTCACGGGACGTAACAGCTGCGCGGAAAATCTTTGAAATACATGTTTCACATAACGATAGAACGTAACAAATGTATCAAAGTGTATTAGAAAAGGAGAATATTCTGCAAAATGGGTGTAACTGAATTTCAAAACATCGATTCTTTAACATTCTGACATTCGCCGTGTACTTGTCCGAGCGAACATTTTCAGAAAATAGGAAAACAAGAATAGACTTTCCACTTTCAATATTATTCCTTATCGATCGAATGATCCAAATTATGTTCCTCGGATGTTGTACAAGATGTATCGTACCATAAAATGTGTTACGATGTCTGATAAGAATGACTCGTTGAAGCATAATACATGTCATAAGCGACAGAAGATTGATCAGCAGTGAACGTGTTAATCTTCTTCACGATGGCCTTTGCATCGAGTCTTTCCTTTGTTCGACGTTATCTTTCCTCGAGATCCCACAATATTTCGCGTCGATTATCGCGCAGATGCGCCACTTCGACGATTCTCAAGCGACAAGCTCGTGATTTTCGAACGGATATGAAGGTTGACCTATGCATGGCTGTTGGACTGATCGATGGGTCGATGAAGTTCGACTCGGCCGGGGTTTTTCCAGCGACGTTTTTCGCGAAATATCTTACGATCCGGTGATGAATGGACGACAACGATACAGACAGACAGAGAAAAAAAGATAGCTAGGAAAAGATAGATGAGTCGGACGTGAATAGACACGAATGGACTAGGACGAGGATGGGCTAGACTCTTGGAGTACGCAATCCTGTTCATTAATATTAGGACACTCGTGGAAAATAGGGCATGAATTTATAAAATTATCAGGGACTCGTGAAAACTTGCGTTATAAATAATTAATACAGTCACAGTTATCAGAAAATTACGCGTCGACATACGTGTACTATGACGTCTTCGAAATCATAGCGCAATAAGTCGAGTGATGATTCTACATGGAAAATGTAGAATCTTCGTTTTCGAGAAAAATGAGTTTGACGATTCGTCGGGTAGGCGTGCTTTAATTGTAAGTTTCGAGGTATTCGGCATTTTTTTTTTGCTCGTGTACTGTTTGTACTATGATTTCGGAGATACTTCGTATAAATAATGTAATATATGTACAATATCGTATTGTAATAAAAATTCCTGTTGATTCTGAATTTAAGAAATCTTCTTTTAATGTCTATTTTGGCTGGTAGATTGACCGCCCCTTTAAAAACTAGATAATAACTTGTGGAATAAAAAGATTGAAGTAGTACACCCTATATCTAATTTGGATTCCAAAAATAAAGATAGGGCGATATTATTGAAATTTTCAAGAAGTAGGTTAGACTATCTAGGTCAATGTTCGAGACTAGAGAAGTACATACGTGAATCTTTATTTTGGAAGGCAAATTTCCGAGGCTGGGTAATTTAAATATTCAAAAATTCTTAACCTATTCGTGGTCAGTACCTAGAAGAGCAAATTTGTTCAAACATTCAACGATAATTTCGAAGAAGTTACCGCATATACTTGTGCTTCAGTCTGACTGCATAATAATCGTCGTGCTAATCTGAATGGATCGTGAGGTTTGGAACGAGACCAGCAGGTGTTCTAATATTTATGAGCTGGGATGTACATATACATACATCACCGACGGAAAGTTTGGAAGCAGAGAATCGTTCTGAAAGCTGTACAAATTCCTTGAATTCAGTTCAATTTCAAATAAAATGTCAGATTTATTCGCACGACAACGACTTACTTACAGAAGCAAAGAACAGTTATGGAATCATGTACGAATTACTTCGAACTCGTCGTCATTCGATTATTTAGAAAACCACGTGGAAGGAATGTCGATGGTTTCTAACATCTATAGAAAACGTTATTTGTCTTAAGCAAAAAAAAAAAAAAAAAGACACGTTATATTTAAAAAATCTCTTACGACGATACTTCCAAACTTTGTGTCGACAGTGTACAATAGAACATGCAATCTTAGAATTAAAAAAAGAGGGTGAAAAAAAGGAAACGATAGAGACAAGTATGCACGGTTCGTGACGTAATTAATCGCAATAACTTGTTCCCATTTCAATAAATATGTACCGACAATGACGGCCGTGGCCGCTGAAATATCACCGTTCTATCATGCTCAGCGACGATTAGAGAAGCTGGAGGCCGGAAGATTGAATCAGCTTTTGAAAAAAAAAAAAAAAGAAAAGAAAAAAAGGAAAAAAGACCACTCTAGGACTTGCATGATGAAGTCGATTTTTATCGTTTCGTTTCATCGTCACCTTTAGACTCAACCGCGCGTGTTTGCGATGTTTGAGGAGCAGTTTGCAGGCTGACAGATGTTATCGAAAGCTTCCTCTTCGGAGTCGAAAGTCATTAAATCTTTTTGCACGCCCGGCCCTACGTACGAAACAGTCGTGTAGGAGTTTAGTCCGCGTTTCGTATTTACAAGGCATTAAAGCGGATTAAATAACGCGACTGTGTTATTTGTCTGCGATCGACGCCGGAGCAGAATGAAAGAACGCGACGTTGTACAAGTCTGAGGAACGTAGATGGTATGAATATCGACGATGGAATATGCGCAGGGCATTCTTACGGACTGATTTTGCGAATGATCGTCGAGCGAATGGGTGGAATAAAAATTGCGAGAAGAATATCGGCGAGGTAAACGAAATTCGTGGAACGGATAACATTTGCATATGTCCTTGAGAAGTGTTGGCGAAGCGAATCTGCAAGCGTTCGTGAGAATAATATTCGCGAAGAGTATTTACGAGAATAATATGTATAATATTCGCGAGTTTAATATTCGTGAACGATATTCGTGAGAATAATATTGGCGAACAAGCGGCTCGTGATGAAATATGCAAATTTCGTTCGAAAGAGATACTTACAAAATACGAGCGTAAGTAAAACTCCCAAATATTTGTAAAGCGCGGTATGTTGAAAATCAAAAGTCATCTCTCTGTGCATCGTTCAATTTCAACTCCCAATATGCTTTTATATATTTTCTTCTAGCAACGATGCAAGTATAGAGATGAGATAATAGTTAGAGACATAGTAACGAATATGCTAACGGTAGACAATGTTATCGCGTGACCATTGGTTATCAATTTAAGTTTTCTTAATTTTTCTTTCTTTCCCTCTTAACCGTGCTGCTTTCTTCGGATCATTTTGCACCCGATCGTGTTCTTTATTCTTAATAAATTGTTGCTGTTGTAATCCGCTGTAGAGTTTCTCTTGGGACACGACAAATCTGTTTTCGCTTGTTCAAATAAGAACTAGAATGAAATAAAAATAGAATAAAAACAAGAATCCAAAGATTGCAGCAAGGTTAAACTATCTCTTAAAATCCCTTAAAATCTCTTACGTTGCTTATCTCAATTTCGTCGGCCGTAAAACGTCGATGTAACCCGCAAATGCAGAAGCAACACACGGCAGAACAGTGTACAATACGTATATGTTACCGTAAAAGTCGGAATACGGGAAGATATTAGGATTTACCCGGACATTTTTACGGTAACACGTACATCGCGAACATCACTAGAGCTGGATTAAAGACGATCGTTCGAAACCATCGCCACTGTCGTCTTCGTCGTCTGATCGAGCGCGATAACCAAATGCAAATACGCTTGTCGATATTTCGAACTTGTTAGCGACGAGATACAAGATCGACGCTAGGTTTGAGAAATCGGATGGGCAAAATGACAGGTGCAGATCATGACAATTCCAAGTGTTCCGCGACGATTGCTCTGTCCAGGCTCTAGTAATCACGCAGCAAAAGGAGAAATTAAGACTGAGAAGAGAAAAAGAAAAAGAAGAGAATATGGCGCGTAAAAGAGGAGTGATTAAAGGAGCTTCGACTTTTGACTTTCGACTTCGACTGCCTGCGTACGAAGGATCGTATTTTTCTTTTCTTCTTTTCTCGGTGAGAAGTGGACCAACCATTTTCGTAAACGTAACTTTCCAGATTTCGTAGAGTCGATGTTTTTAGAGATGAAGGATGAAAAGAATAGAATGAAGGGTTTAGGAAGATGGAACTTTGACCGATGGAATTCGTCTTTAAGATAATACAGCCCATTGAACAATATGTAGCTTCGAGTGTAAGTCGATTTTTCCAACTTTTCACGTATTGTGATAAAAGTGTCTTTTGCGTGATATATATCTATAGTAACATTTCAAAAGAAAACGTGGTTCTCCACGTAATCGATAAAGGTGTGTTTTACGTGAAAGAGGCTGGGTTGACGCAATGCTGGTGAACCTTGAAACGAAACTCCGCATACGCACGCTTAACTTGCATATTAGCCGAGCCGAATGATAACACTCCTGTTACTGAAACAAATTCACTCAGCACACGTTTAGCAAGGGGACTCACGGCAATCACCGATTCGAAGACACCAGACAATCCTCAACAGACATTCATCTGCAAGACCAAATATATCGTCCTTTCTGGGCCAATATTATCTCGACCGAATTGCATTTTGGATAGGAAAATTTAATTGAACAACTTATATCGAGAATAAAAATAAAATTCTCACGGAAAGAGGGAGTTAAGCGAAAAGAAAAAAGAGAGAAAGAGAGAGAGAGAGAGAGAGAAGAAAGAGAGAACTCATATAGAAAAATATGATAGGAGAATGGGGGATGGGTCAGGATCGACACGATCGCTCGCACGCATGATCGAAAGGAATAATAAAGAAAAAACGTGGAACAAGAAAGCAATCCACGGGTCGAGTCTATATGTTTTATGCATCGTCTCGTATATTTCTCATTATCCGTCGCGCCTCTTTTTTCTTGAGTTCTCTAGCAAAAAGATTCCAACAAGGCACAGACTTGGTTGCAACGACCAGCACAATCAAAAAATCGAACGTTCCGACAATCAAATATATATGTATATATACACGTATATATATATATGAATGTACGTATATATCGTGTAGATAACTGAACCATATAACGTTCGTTATACGGATATACACGTATATTCATACATGTATACATATGTATGAAATAGTAAATATATATATATATTCATATATATATATATATATATAGATATGTAAATCAACATGACAGTCAACGACATCGAGAAAAATCAACGAGGTGCGACTGATAGCACACATCCAACTGTTAGCGCGGCTTATCCACCATGTATATATTTATATATGTATGTATCCTCGTTTGCGAAGCTGCCCCTCACATACGTATAAATATATACACATCACATGTAATACAAATACAAGTACAGACAAGTGCAAGTCTTACGGCATCATATACACGTGACGTTTAAATATTAATAGATATACACAATGTGTGGATATACAGATTGGTATATATAGGCCTTTTGTTTGAGATGATTGACTTAGATTGCACTCACCATGTTATAATCATCTATTTTGCTGATAGAGCGGAGAAAGATGTTGACGTTCACATTTGTCGGCCCATCTAACACGTCGACCGGAACAGAACAAAACAAATCGATTAATTAAAAAATCAGTTACCGTGGCACCGAGATTTACATGGATTTTTTATTTATTTATTTATTTCTTATTCTTTTCTTTAATTCTTTGGCTTTAGCTCTTTCCGCTCGTTACTCGGCCGCTTCCTTCCGGCATAATTTTCCTTCCTTTTTGTTTCACTTTCGAAACAGCTGTACATATGAATGAAGAAGGAAATGGTTGTCTTTTGGATCATGACTAGGAGGAACTTTTCGTTTCGCGTCGTTTTCTTTCGTTTTCAAAGGAAATTCTGAAATGGTTCGCGGTTCTCGGAATTTTGATCGATCTCGCTAAAAAAAAAAAAAAAAAGATAGAGCATTTCTTTCTGTCTTTTTTTGTTTTTTTGTTTTTCTTAGCTACTTTTCTACGTGATACTTGCTTGCCTGTAAATCGTCGTTCCTCCGGTAATATAGGACAGGCGGATGACTATGAGATGTCATGGAGGTATGATCTGTACGCATGAGAACATCCAAGCTAGCTAATGTTCCACGATGAAATGTTTCACGATGCGAGCCTCGGCAATTGAATTGCAAAGTAAACGAGCGGTCGGATTAGTTTATGCGACGATTCGGCGCCGTTTCGCGCCGATTGCTACGAATTATGGTGGCTTCCGTGTGTTCGATCCTCGAGATATCACAGCTCGACGAATGTTGCGAATTTTTAACATCTTCCCAAGCTTCGCCTTTCTTTTTCCCCTTTTTTCTTTCAGCAATTTTTCTATTTGCTCCATGTAATAGTCGTTCGAATCTGAAGAAACTTATTAATAGATAAAGAGAGGCTGAAGAGTTTGGAAAAATGATAAAAAATTCGCAAGTCACTAGTGTCCATTCTATATGAATGCTAATGGTTTCAATGGAATGATCGAGTGCACTTTGTTTTAGTTCGATCCCTCTTTTTAAATCGTTCACGCTTCTGTGCGAAAGAACGTTGACTCGTTTAACGTAGTCGCGTCAACGATGTGGATCCTTCTTGAAAAGGTGGTCCCACTTTAGACTACAATATGTGAATTGGTCGAGTTAGTATATCGTTTAAATCTTTCGAACATATTTCTTTCTCCTGCAATAGAAATAGCAACAATTAAAATGACGATTTCTTTTTCTTTTTTACAGCTATCGAGTCTTACGCTACGAGTTAGGACGGTTTTCTTTTCGACGATATTTAATTAGATCAAGTGTTGTACAATTTATTTTTACCATTTACGTAGCGATTGAAAGGAGCACTTTGAACGTTTCGTAAAAAGCGTGTTCAGTTTAAAGCTGAATCACGACGAAGGATGAAAACGTACGATTACAGTCACATATTTCAAGACGAGGAGATGCCTGATTAGATGCAACGATAATCGAATAGGTAGCGAGCGAGGCATCCCAAAATTTGACAGCACAACCTCTGTAAAAATAATATCGTTGAAGCTATACTATTTTCTATGACAGCGAAGAAACAAAAATTACGTTGGAGCTTGTAAGCGTCGTAACTTCTCTCAGCGACGATACGCAACTTGTTCGAAAGAGGATTAAACGAGAGTCGAAGTCGAAACAAAAGGGGGAAAAGATCTCTTGACAATGGATGATGGACTGAACGTCTCGTGAAGGTATTCGAACGTGTAACTCGTGAGGAATGAGATGAACGATGATATCGTTTCGTTTTTTAAGCAGCTTCCAGACGATGATAGCGAACGATTCTTGCCTCGTTTCTGTTTGCATGTTACACAGAGAAACGAAGGAGAACTATTGGAATCGTCGGAGATACCGCGTTTCTCGAAACCTGTTGTTCCTTTTTTCCTTCGAGAAATCTCGATCGAATGCATCCTTTGAGGAAAAGGATCTACGAAGAAGGATAAATAGAAAAGCTCGCATACATGTGTATATATACATAGAATGTTTGTTAAGCGTCGTACAAATTGAAAAACAAAGGAAACACGAAAAACATAGAGAAAAAGAGATTGGAAAATATAATAAGACAAAGTATCTTGAAAAATATTCGAAAATTATTCGATAGGCTAACGTTGAAGTTTCATCGAACTTCCAAAGATCTGCTTGTTCACGATGATGAACTGGTTATTGACAAAACCAGATCTCCGTTACGATTTCGTTTTATTAACTACAATTTCACGTAATTTTCCGTAGTCGTGGTCGTTTTTGCATCGAACAACTTCGAAACTTTATAGACGCCATCACGCAGAAATCGATAGTTTTAATTAGAATTGTACCGAACGAACCGCTGATTTTCGACGATTTGTCGTTTCTCAAATGATTGAAAATTGCACACATCTGTACAACATGCTGTGCATGCCCCGCCATCGTTTAATCCCTTACTGCACTCCACTTTCTTCTTCCCTTTTATCTTTCTTTATTCTTTTCGTATTTTCTTTTTTTTTTTTTTGCAAAATATTTTAAATATTTTCGTTCAACTCTAATTTACATTGAAGGACAGATCGACCGACGAACATACGCGTTCCTTGCTGCTACGTCGCTACCACCTCGAACGAGGAAATCGAATATGTCTCGAGTGAACCGAGGTTTAATAATTATTACCTTCTATCTCTGTAATATTAAACAAAAGTGGAATTACGAGAAAATTGCGTTGAAAGTTGATGAGAAATACGCGAAGCCACGGAATATGAAACGTTTGATAATTACGACTTCGGCATTAAACATATTTACAGTATCGATTGGCGATTAAATAATTTCTTCTACGTCGACTGAATTAACCGACTGAAAATAATAAACGAAGCTTCGTAAATGCTACAAAATTCGTAAGATGGATGGAAAAATTGTTTACCTGTGCTATTTTACGGATAAGAAAAAAAGGACAAAGAGTTACTGCGTTCGTTAAATAGGTAGAATAAAATACGAAAGAAAGAGAATAAATAAAAGGAGCTAGTCTTTCTACGCAGACAAATCGAGAGAAAGAACACATGCGAGAAATAAAAAAGGGAATAACTCACCAGTTGAACGGATCTCGCAGTTTGAAGGAAAAGTATTCAGCTCTACTGCTATAGCACGTAGAAGACGAAATTCAGAGCAAAAACTACAAAATATCTGTCGAAACAATTACGATTATTTTAAAGAAAGTAAAATGTAGCTAAAAATTGTCCGATCTAATCGTGATAGCTGTAATTGTGGAAATTAAAAAAGCGGCGAAAGCCAGCTGAAAAGTATGTCGTTTAACATTCGAGAAACACCTGGCGAGGAGCGAAATGTCTTACAAAATTCTACGAAAATTCCTCAAAATCCCATTCTGTGCACGCTAGTTTCGCCAGTTTATCGATTAACACCTTTAAGGGCTGATTTTTTCAAGGAATCCTGAAGATACGACAATTTTGTTTTTGCCCCTAAAAGAGTTAACGAATCACCAAACGGAAGCGAAACGTTTAAAAAATATCTAAATATTGGGAATATTCTTTGAACTTTCTCTTAAGACAGATCTAAGACAGAAGAGATAGAAACGATATTAAAGGATATTTTTTGGAAATAGAGTGGCGTTAATGTGAACGCCACAGTTAACGTTTTCGTTGAAAGAAAATACCCCATATTATAGATAGCACCCACTTTCTTCTCTTTTTTTTTTATTTTTGCAATTTGCAGCAAATACAAAGCCGCGTTAGTGTGCGGGAAAACGAAGTATTCTTTTTAGCGGAACTCTGAATAAAAAAAAAAAAACTATAGCAGCACGAAACACACCGAGTCTAGTTGACATTATGCAATAAGGGATTAAATAGAAAAATCGTTAGCGGATGTTACTTGAAATATAATCGTATGTGCGATATAAAACAACAAAGGAGGATAATAATATAATAAAACGAGTAAGGAAACGAACAAGAAATTCGAACAGGGTGTATATATTCTTGATACTGCGTGTATATCGCGCCATTAGGCGAACGGCAATTTTGTCAGCATCTCAACGATTCACACGTGATACAATACTTGATAGGAAGAACAAAAAAAAAAAAAAAAAAAAGAAAGAATAGAAAAACCAAAACAGAGAATGCGTATGTTAAAAAAACAACAAACTCCATTAAATCATCTACGACACAATAGCGTGTGAGCGACAGTATATATGGTGTATTCTTTTTTTTTTTTTTTAATTACGCGCAGCACGACGCTATTTTAACGAATTATCTGGAATGAGATTCTGATACTTTGCCGAACATTTTTAATATCTCTAATATTTTTGATCGTTATCTAAAAATATTAAAAATATCAAAAATACGAGAGATACCGTATTTTTAGAATTCGTACTTTTCCCTCGCGAGCGGAGAAAAATTTCTGGTCGTGCTATTCGTAACAGTTCGAGTTTCTCTTATGCATACAAAACATATGCTTGCTTAATATAACATACGAGATAATATAATAGTGGAATTAAAAAAGTTTATGATAGTGGGCCTTAAATACGCACGAGAGAGCCTGGTATAAAAGGGAGAGACAACACAAAGAGGTAAAGAGGAAACGTGTAACGTGTACGTGTGTTTCTTCTTCTTCTTCGTTTTTCTTTCTCTTTCTAGATTTGTATATATATATATATATTGCGAGACAAAGAGCAGCTTTATATATTATAAGAATACTACGTAGAGAATTAGCAGTGAAATACGTGTGCATATGTATAATACGTTGATTAATATGTATGTATTATCATACAAACACATAGTAAATGATATTCATTGCACGTCTAGCTACTATTCTTTGGTCAACTATAATCGAAATCTTCTCGTCTTCTAGACGTTCTAAACGTTCAAATGTCTATTCACATTCCTCGAGAGAACGACTTTCAAGGGGTTTTCAACTATAAGACTGCGGAAACATCAGTGCCAGACCGTGCTATGGTATACTAGAAGGATCGAAAAATTTTGTCTATCGTAAGTTACGCTTCGATCGTAGAAAGAACTTTTTTTTTTGTTATGGTCGATCGACTAAGTATACTAGGAATCTCGTAGATTTGCCATCGATTTTGTTAAACACGCGGGACACGAGACAAAGTTTTCTCTGTTCATATTTTTCGTACGAGTGCTTCTTCGGAGAAAGGAACCGATATACGTCAAGTTCGTTCTTACAATTGGAAGAAAAGTGAGTCTACTAATCGGAAATCGTGCGAATATTTGGAAAAAAACGACGAACAATTATATAACAATTCCATAGTTGCTGGGATAATCTAGCTAATCGGAGAACGACTTCTATGTGTATAATAGCATAATATATATATATCGATCTCTGTATTTATAATACATACAGATTGTACAGTCAACATTTAGTAGTACAACACTTAGTAGTATGTATATATAATATAATAGAGGTACGTGTAGGCGTGTGTTTGTGATTTTTTAGGGCATTTGATATTTTTTTTTTTTTTTTATTTAACTTACCATCGTAACGTCATCTATTTTTGAGATACTTCGAACAAATATGTTGACGCGGACAACCGCGGGCCCATCTAACATAGCAAACAGAATAAATAAAATTAATCAATCGTTGAGTAATATCAGTCGCATCGAAGGGATGTAATGAAAAAAGAAAGAAACGCTTCTCGAGCTTTCTACGCTTTCTGCGCTTCCTGCAATCAAACGGGCAAACTTTTGGAAGTTACATATTCTTTTCGTCGTTAATTTATTATTAGTATTTCTCTGTACTTTATTCAATATTATTACGAATATTTCTTTTTCTTCGCTTTAAGAGATTAGATTTCCTCGAAAAAGTAGTGGTGAATCGTTGATTCGAGTGATTCGTATTATTCGATTTTTAAAAATCATCGAACTATCTTTAAGTTTCGTATGGCTGGTTATACATATACATATCGTAGTAAAAAATGAACGATAACTTTGGTGGGGAGAAACAGATCGAACTAATCAATCGTAAAGCAAACTAGTGGAAATACAGATTATTAACGAAAAGCATCAAAGAGAAGAAAAGAAGATAGATACTAAAAAAAAAAAAAAAAAAGAAGTGGAAAGAATGAGTTAAGGAACCATTTACTTGATGAATATAACATATAAGTATATCGAGAGTCTAAGAATTTTACAAGCGTTTATAAGAACTTTTCATTCGTGTATACACAGTGTTCAAGTTATTAGCTCCGAGCGTTATTTTTTTTTTTTTTTTTTTGTGAGAAAAATAAAAGAAGACGATCATTGACTTATAAATAAATAAAAGGAGACTTGTCATTGTATGTGTTTCTCACAAAGAAATGCTGACAATTAATAACGTGAACATCTTGTATATTATTTACGGATCCTTAAGAACATGGTTTTACCATTTAAAAAAACGAAGCAGTGGCAGAATTGCCGTACTTAATTTTCAAGTTCAGTGGATCGAGAATAGCTGCAGGAAATTATAGTTTTCTCCTGGTTTGGATCTTCGTATATATTGAACAAGCATACGTGTAATACTGCCGTCTTCCTTATTAATTTCGTGTATATAATTCTTGGTAACAAGATAAAGTAACTTCTCGCGCGTACAAGCGTTAAACGAAGAAGAGACCGATTAGTTTTTCGCTTCTATTCGCAAATATTCTTGACAAATATTTGAACGACTTGTAAATGAAATCTGAATTCACAGAAAATCTCAATCATTTCGCGTAATTGATGAGCATTCTCAATAAATATCTAGGAAATATTACGACTTTTGAAATATTCAAGCGAGTATAGACACAAGTAAAAATCGAATCGTCTTGTGCGGGTAATTCATAGAAATTTCCATAAATTCGTATTTGTATTGTTTCGTGTAATACGTGGATATCTTTGTGAGACAATTTGAAAAACTGAATTACGTTAGATGCTTCTGATATAACTGAGTGCGATTGTTATATCGTGGGCAATCTCAACAAGTTGTTTAAGAGTTAATTTGTTGGTTGGACGAGCCAGGCGTATCGTCCTGAGCCATACAGAGTGTTTGCGTAACATTCCGCCCTACATGAACCAGGACAAGACGTCGGACACGTTGTTCCTGTAGTCAGTGTCGAGCATTCACTAATCCTTAATTTACATAATTTGCGTCAATGCTACTATTCTCAGATTAAGAAAGCATTAAGAAAAAAAAAAAAAAAGGATGAAACAAATAAATGCGTCTTACTCGATCTTGCATTTTAAAGCGAAACGCAGAGCTACTGAAATGATTCTTCAAATCTTCGAATGTCTCTTTCGAGTTTTGAAAATCATTCTATAGCGCGCGTGTAAGAAGCGGCTTAGCCTTGTATTTAGCAATATGGAAATTCGACAGGAGGTTTACGTGAGCACAAAAGACTCTCGTGTTCCGGTATCCGGAAAATTTGAAACAAACTCTGTGCATTACTTCTGGATAGCTTTCTCTTCTGAATCGTTGTCTCTATCGAATGCATTTTGTAAAACAGAGATCGTCGACACAGTGAATCAAAAACATTCTCGTTGCTCGACGCTCTTCGAATAAATCTTTTTGACTCACTTTCCACGTACTGTTAGTTTCATTAAATTTCAATACTTCGGTTGGACGCGTTATAGTCCTGTGTCTTTACACGTGTACATTCTATTAATTCATTTTTCTATCGTTGAATCTCGATCATAGTCCAGACAGATTATGATAAATTTCAAATTACGATCCTTCTCCGACTTCTCAATATCCTGACGCAGGTTGCAACTGGCGCGAAATGCATGCAGAAAATTCGCAGAACGTCGCAACCTCGTCTCAAGTATATTCGTCACGAAGCTACGTGAAACGTGTGATTTCGCCTATCGTAGAACCACTTGTCAGGACCGCCTCTGATCGGAAAATAATTCACGAATCACGCATAATTGTATCGATCCTCTGTGTGTACTCACATCGTGTGACACGTTGAAAAGGTAGAACAAGTAAAACCGGACGTATCTGATTGTTCGTGAACGCAATTAAACGTAGCAAAACGTAATTACTAAGTCATCAAGCACTATGAGGAACTACGAAAAACGGGGATGAAAAAGTTGGAGGGAACCTATGAGACCAAACACTCTGCCAATATAATCCTTTTCCATTTCTTTTCTCTTATCTTTCCCTCTCTCTCTCTCTCTTTCTCTCTCTCTCTCTCTCCTCCCGTTTCTCTTTTCTCGCTTTCCTATCCCTCTCCTCCTTTATCTTTCCGTTTCGTCTCTTTTTCTCCCTTCACCTTTCATTTTTCTCTCTTCGTCTCTCCCACTGCAACAACGTCTGTGCTCCTATGTATAGCGTATAAACTGTGTATGTACATACGTGAACATCGAAGCTAGAATGCCACATGCCTGTATCTATGCTAGAGATGCTAATTGGTTTTGTGTGTGATCAGTCATTCTAAATTAAAGGGGAGAATCAATATTGTACACAGATGGAAAATAAAGGCAACAGATATTGATTAATATGTATATCTGGCTGTGTGAGAGAACGGGTGTGAGGGGGAGGCGGCAGGTGATAATCAACAAAGTGATAGACGAGATCGATGGGAGCAGACAAGACTTTTAATCAGAATCTACGAAGGGGTCTATGGCGAGCGTCGCGCGACAGTGCTCCCAGATCGAAGAATTTATTTCGGGAAGGACACCCTCCGTGCCTAGAATCGTATATTTGTATGATTGATAATCGTGAAAATTCCTTCGTGGCCATTTGCCGAATACTTCTGAAGAACTATTTTTGAATAGAATTATTCGATCGAAAATGAAATACCGTTGATCGAGATAATGTCTTGTACCGTCAGGCTGGTACTGGCAAGAAATATTTTATTGGTTTTGGCTTCGCTCCTGGTCGCCAACGATTATCAACATTTACGTACGGCGATACAAGACGTAAGCTCGGCCAACAACGTTTCGTTAAAGATCGAGTAATTCTGTGGCAGAAATGTCTATTCGTGTACACACGGTAAGGTAAATTACATCAAGACTAGGCGATTCTTCACATACATGAAATGACTGAATTTCCGGACAATGTTCGTACGTATGACTGTAACCACAGAGCATCAGGAAAGATTGCTGTCCCAATTATTACAGAAAAAGAAAGAAAGATCTTTCCTAATGTTCCGATTAATGCAAACTTCCTTTTGCGATCGGTTAGACGTAATGCGATTCTAGCAGGAGGGTAAACCCGACAGAGGTCTCGTGCGAATTTCTAACGACTGTTCCTACGTACCATTAGCAATTCGTATATCGTACTGGAATCTTATTCAGTGGCGTATATAAATGGAAGATTTCCACACGACTGTAGAATTCGATTCCAATCGAAATTTCATCGAGCGAATTTACCATTTCAATTCGAATAGGTCGTACGATAGAATTTTCACATCGTTCTCTATGAAATTAAAAAGATTTCCTCTATTCGAATTGTAATCAGTTGCATGAAAAACTTATCGGATGATGATTCATTTGTTTCAATCGAGACAAATTTTCGCATAATTCTCTGTCGAATTAAAAGATCCTGTTTGAATGAAAAAAAAGACCTATTCGAATTATGATATTGTATTGGAGTCGTAAGAAATCGCACGCAAGATCAACAATTAGGATTTCTTATCGGATTTTCTCTGTCGAATTAACACGCAATTCCCAGAAAAATTCTTATAAAATCTGGCATCACTGGCAAGAAACGGATAGTGTAGACATAATAATGAATGGTAACGGAGAAGGGACAAGATGCTGGCCTGCTGCCATTGTTATGGTCGCCGTTCGCGTAAATGCTGAGGCCTTGTTCAACAATCTTTTCTTCTTTTCTTTTGTACGTTCTTTACTTTTTTCTTTTCTTTTTTTTTTTTTTTTTTTTGGGTTCTCGTTTTGCTTCTGAAATTGATTATCGAGACTCTAAGACCTACATTGCGCCTACTTTTAATCATTGCAAGCAACAGAAAAATAAGGAAACAGTACCCGCCAAGAGAGAAATGGCATTGCACCGCGTTGTAAAGAGTTTTGGATTGGTTTAATGTATACTTACCATCTTGATGTCACTAATTGTCGCAATGCTTCGCACAAACAGGTTTACCCGGACAATGGCCGGCCCATCTAAGGGCAAAAACAATAGAGCCCCCTTTTAGTCAGTCAATTTTTTTTTTTTTTCGTGTCTTACAATACTCTACTGGAATAGTTTTGTCTTTTTATTTGTTTCGTTTTTTTTTTTGTGATTTACTTTCGTTTACCAAAAATTTGTTCGTTTCCTTGAGTGTTCTTTTCGTTTCTCTTTTTTTTCCAAATTTCCTACGAGTGGCCGTGTTACTTTCTTTCGTAAGGGTTGTCGAGGTAAAGGGGACAGAGTAGGGGGAAAATTAGACGAAAATCCTCAATCGTTTTTTCGAACCATCTCCTCGTGTAGACTTCTTGTAAGTTGTCCTAATCGCTGGGATTGTAGTCATTTCGTATGTGCCATACATTGTGGCTAGATACACACATATACGGGAACGTTGTACCAAAGTAGGCTTGTTTCATTTTTATCGAGAATTCGGATGTGCTCGTGTAACAAGTAGAAAAAGTACACGGTGTGTAGGTCTCTACTACGGATTAGGGGATTAAATGTCTAGAACGTTCGGAAGCTACGGGCAAAGTGCTGTGACACAGATACCGAAACAGATTGGTAATCGGACTCTCACATTAAGAATAGATCTTCATGTATACAGGCTGTTTCATGAGATTTCCAAAGAACTTTCAATGGTATTTACTTAGAGAAATATTATCAAAGTTCTTGCAATATCAGCGGCAATATCGTAAAACTATTATATTATTAAGATAACAAAGGCTGATTGTCAAAATAAAAGTCCATCGCTCTTACATTGGGTGTAGTAAAAGTACGCTTGTTCGCTGTGCATTCTCGATGATTTATAATCGAAAGAAATTATGAATTTTCCTTAAAAATTCCATACGTTTGAAGGTATTTTATTATATATTGTTTCGCAATGGTAAACATTTATTAGAATTATCGAAATTTTATTCACGCTGCATGAAACACCCTGCCAGTACATATAACTACGATAAATTATAAACGTGTAATTATCTGTCCCAATTTACTTGGAACGTTTTATCTATTTAGACGCATTAACTGTTTTATCTATCCCTCGTGTTTAATTATACAACCGTATCAGCATATACACGGAACGTACTCCGCTGTTAAAACATTTCGGTTATTCTTCTGGATTAATTGTTTCATCGTAAGTTACTCGATCCATCGTAAGAATATAGATAGAATTGCTATCTTACCTTCGCTTGCCATTTGAGTAAACCCGATAAACTGTTCCCATTTCGTTCTGTTTTCCTTTGCTCGAGTACGGTACAAGAAGCAATCGTGTAACAATGATTAACAAGCAGACGGTTGTGTTTCTCAGTCATAGCTACCAGCTGCAACGAAATCTTTCCCTGTTTCTAATTAGAAACTCGTCTGTGGCTGTAAATTGGTGTGGCCGCAAAAAGAAAAAAAAAAAAAAAAAAAGAAAAGAGAAAAAAGAAAGAGAAACAGGAAAAAAGGGAAAACCGCTGCTCTTTAAATATGCTGTCTGATGGTAAAGAGAAAAGAAAGGGCAACGAGTAGTACATCTGGAAATGGTAGAGAAAGAAGAAAAAAAAAGAAACCCTCGTGACACAACATGAACCTCGAGGCGGTACGAAGTCGACTGTAATTATCGACGATATACTATACTTTCTCTGACCTATCGAACAATAGGAATTCGCGGTCCAATTTTCCGAGGCGTTCAATGCCATTGTCTGAAATTCTACACGGTGTTTTGTACAGAGCAGACAGTTACGCGAGATGGAATATGTTCCGGGCGCATAATTAGGACTAATCGAACTTAGCTCGCAACGTGATTCGCTGGTAGGAATTTAGAACGTTGGAAATTCCAGCGAGGAAGAAAATTGCGGCTAATAGAGAGACTGTGAAGAGTAATCGAAAAATTTCCCACAACCTGGATACCGATACCTGTTAACCCTATTACGTCAATTTTTGTCCAATTGTAGTTTTCTATCGTCGAACGACTATTTCATTTCGAGGAAAATATGAAAGAATCGTCGTTGTGCTTCTCGTTTCGGTTTCGAAGCGTTTAAAATTTCTATTCTTTTATTTTGCTGAGACGAGAGATAAAAATTCGTATATCATAGTAGGATCGTAATTTCATTCTCACAAAGTAATCGTATGAAATAGAGTGTTATTCTCGTCAGACTGTAATGATAGAATTCCAAATAAGCTTTATGCCAAATATTTGTGCAAATCGCTTGTTTCTATGGATAGAAATATTGCAGAGATACGTTCATAGGCTGTTACGTAATTTGGAGATGAAAGGGTTGACAAGTATCTGCTTCAATTAAATTAAATAAATCCGTAAAGATTTGCTACGAATGTAACAAAAGAATCACGCAGAGTGCTATTCAATAAACGTAGATTTTAACCAATCAGTCAAAATTTCAACTAACCTTAGAAAAAAAGTTATGTTCAAGGGGAGTAGGACAACTTTCATTAGTTTGACGTAGTCAACGTTTGTACCAGTATTAAAATGGTTAAAAGCTTCACTGCAACTGAGAGGGCAAATTTCTTTAGCAGGAAACTCATAGTAGAATTTGTAGAAGTATTAAAAAGATAAAAAGGAAACTAAAATGGAAACTAATGATAAAGACACAACAAGCGACTCTTTTTCAGATACTATCGTGTATGCATGTCGTGTATACATATGAATAGAGGTATCTTGTCTACATTTCCATCCACTTCATTCGCATAAGAAAGACAAAATATAAACAGAAAAAAATATGTAAATAATAAACCTTCGCTTGCTCAAGTATCATCATCCCTTTTTTCCTAGCAAGGCAGCATCATCCCCCTGTCCATCTCTCCTCTCCTCCTTCACTCCATCATTATCTCCATTTTTAATATCTTCACGATATGGAAATTTGGCAGATTACCACCGTACACTACTTTGCATTCAAATTTCTTTGGAAAAAAAAAAAATAAATGAATATATAAACATATTGATCTCCTGTCTTGTTCTGTCAGATAAGCGAAAGGCTACGTGAAATACGTCATGCTGCGACTGCCATCTCACACAGAAGCAAAATTGATCCCTGTGTTCTCCTCACGTTGTTTCCTTAACGTGACTTGTACATTTTCGATAAATCCTGGTGCAACACGATAGATATTTTATTTATCGTTATCAAAAGTTTCACCATTTTAAATTACCGCTTTTGAAATATTGTGTTGAAATTTTGACGAGTTGCAAGTATTCTTATTTTCCAGAAATATACTGAGACAATGTCAGCGTTATAGACATAGCGTTTTAATATTACTAGTTAGGAAAGTATACATTTTAGTCTAATAAACGTATCGTCGTTTCTCTTTTACTTTTAAGGAACAAAGCCTGAGTCCTTCGGTTTTAGATTTCAGGAATTTTCCAGTAAGAAATTGTAACAAATATTTAATAATAATTATTAAACGTTGTTACATAAAAAGTGAAACAGAAACGAATGTAAATCGATTAGACCAAAAATGTATCTTCTATTCTTCTGTACTTTCCTAATCTGTGATTTTCAAACACTCTGTATTGAGAATACGAGTATCAGTGTCTGAAAATATACTCTTCATGAAATTACTTACAACGATTATCAAAACGATCTTCCAAAGGGATAAAGTTACATGAAAGTATCTCGAATGTTACCAATAGAAATCTAAATTTTCGTTCTTATTTTCTGACAGACGTGGGTGTCCTACCAGCTACGTTTACCTAAAACATTTTCCTTATTTCAAATAATACATGAACATATTACTTGTGAGAGTTATAAGATTGAAGAAGAAACATACTGACGGCAATCGTTTCTTTACAGATGACGTAAAGCGGATCCGGAGAAAAATCTTGATTTTTTAAATGCAACAGTAACAGTATCACATGTGTGTGTTCCCATAGAAAATGTGGCAGATTTTAAAAAGCAAACTCTCAAAAGAAGATTGCTAACAACTCCAGTATCTTCGTTCGTCTCGTTATTTGGAAATTCTGAAAGCATTCATCCTACGCTACATTCGTCCCAGAATTCATATAAAATTTATTTTAAGAAAGAAAATTGACCTTCGGATTTATAAAAAAAGGAAAAGCCAATTGCCACTGGTATCATGTATTTTGTTCGACCATATAACTTTGAAACATGGCATGTTCCCCTATTATTTGAAGCAATGTAGATATTAAATTAACGAGGTTGTTAGCTCATCAAGAATAAAATAGGTCACTTATGCCAATTATTCGAGAAATTTCATTGCTCTATTACAAGAAGATGTTCCTAGAAGCTTGATAGTATTTCCACATGTGCATTCTCTACTACATAGAAGCCAGCGTCCGTATGTGTATGAACACGATTCGTTTACGTGATCTGGTACTCGCTGTCACGGAATGACAGCGGATCGTGTGCCAGTTCGTCGTTGACCATTGCTACCGGTATCGATTCCAACAAAAGTCGTGTTCGTGGACGCATTTTGTTTCCCCGATCCGCTGCAAAACTCGTCACGCCTGCAATTTGTCGGCACACTGCCAACGGGGATGTTACCTCGAATACAGTAGCTTGTTCCTCTTTGACACGTTTACTTCTTAAAACGTTTTACGTGCTTCGCCGGGTGTAAAGCCTATAACGACCCCCATGAATACGTGTCCTCGGCTGCGAATGCGTTTTCATTCGATCTTTCATTCGATCTTTCCCTCTTTTTCATATCGTTGTATATATATATATATTATCAATTTTTTTCTTTGAGTAGTGACAACTATGCCTGTTAGTAAGAATTGTGCAAATCAACGGCAGGTTGTAGTTAAACACGAAATTTTGCGGAATATCGTTGGTTTGCTAGACGAGTGACACAGCTAATTGGGAGAAAAATAAATTTTGGAACGGTTGAGATAAAAAGTTTCAAGTAGAAAATGATTAATTTACGAGAAAAGCCAATTACTTTGCAATGAAAACATTTATCAGCCTCCAGTAAAGTATTATTTATCTATATCGCTCGCTGAAGAAAGGATTAAAAGCTTATTTTATGAAATATGATATCCTTGTTAAATGGTATATTGATCGGATAATTGTGGCACTTCCAGTTTAGTAAATAGTTCAATTTTACAATTAATTCTCACGGATAGGAATCTCAAATGCGTCGCTCTACTGGCAAACCGACAACATCGCTTTAGATTATTCAGAATCGCTAACAAGTGCCTCACAGTGAAGCTCGAGTATTGATTAGTTTGAAAAATTCTCTCTCTCTATATATATGTGTGTGTGTATATATATATATATATATATATATATATATAGGAATATATATATACGTAGGAAACGAGAACTAAATGAAACTTTAGTTTGAGGAAAGAAATTAACATTGAGATTGCACAAATTTAGAATATGCAGAATTTTGAAGGCGTCTCGATAAAAAAAATGTTTCACAAAAATAATAAGATTCATATACATTATAATTCGAAACTCTCTGTTCGCTAGTCCTATTAAAGTAACAGAGTATCTATTAAAGTAATATACGCGTTGGAATATACGTAAGAATGTTTCAAACACTTGTTCTAACTTTTCAAATCATTTGCAAGTTGCTCTACAAAAACGTGGACTATTTAATGACGACTAGAATAGCGCATTAATTAATCCGTGATTTCGTTGACAAAATATCAGCTAGATAACCAGTTGCAGGGCTCTTGATCAGATTACAGTATCATAGAATTTCATTTAGAGCTGTTGTAAGCGGTACAGCTGACAAAACGAATTACCCTTTTATCCGAGGCTTATTCAAGCTAAACTTTTAGGCTTCATTGTCTTCTTAATCGTATCCGACTTCTTTATGACAATGTTGGTATAATTGGTCGATTTTTCTCTTTTTTTCTTTTGGTAAGGAAGACTGGAAGGAATAATGGACGTAAAAAAAGAACATTCATATATTCACCTGTTCCATTTTCTCCACTGGGCCGGATACGCGCGTCGTACCGTCCTGGTCCTAGAATGTCGTCTAACACTTCCTTCTCCTTTTCCCGGAAATTCACCACCTTTTTCTGCATCTGCGCACATCTGCAATCATAACAAGAAATATATAAATAACATCTTTTTTACACTCTATCGTCTTGTTGCTTGTTTTTAATTCCTTTGTTCTTCTAGACATCAAATTAATCTATAACTTATACGTAGAATGCCCATTTTGATGCGTCTTTTATACTTTTATGAACATAATGAAAGAAGCGGAATGTAAACAGAAATTTTCTTCGTGTATTAAATACTATAATAAATACACTACTTCGATTATCTTGTATATTTTATATGATATGTCTGAGGTGGATTAAACGTGTATGTGTATTTAATAATGCAACGAGTGGATGAAATTGTAATAGTTGGTTACATTAAAATCAGTGTGAGCACAAGTACAGAGTACAAGTACAAGTAGAGATCGCAGAAAGGATAACAATTCAACTATGTTCTAGGGAATACGTTCATATATATGTATTCACGGACTTATTACAAGAAGTTCAAAGTTATATTTGTTATGTAACTCCAGTTGAAGATTACCAGTAATCTTAGTAACAATCTGTCCGGAGCTCGTTTGCCTTTAGACCTTGGTACAACTTGGTACAATAATATGAGTCTCTCTAAATTCGAATTTTCTGTTGGCTCATGTGCCACTACATATCTATCTTATATATTTTTGCATATTATATGCATTGTGTGCATTCTTATACCTTCAAATTTCCCACAAGTGCTTAAAACTCTACAATCTATTTATATATGAAAACTTGAAATTTATAATTATAGATTATAGTGTTGATTGATCTATTCAGAATTTTGTTCATTTCTCTAGACACCAAATTGATGCAAAATTTATATTTCAAACCTTGGAAGTAACAGATTTAATTGATTGCATAATCTTATCTTCGTTCAGACTTCTGTTGTTTTTCTGGACCTCGAATTGATAATAAATTTTAAATTTGAGCAGCTGGAATTTGTCATTAAAAGTTGAAAATTTGATTCTGATCGCGAATAGCTTAAACGTTGCTCGCTGGAACTTCCTGCACAATAATTTATTAACCAATAACATTATTAAATTAACGGATTACAGTTATTTTTCCAAAGTATTTAGTTTGTTTATTAAATGCAAGATATCGATTCCTGCAATTAGAAGCTTGAATGACAAAGAATGGATGAGAAACGTACCTTGATAGATGTAGCAAGAATGTTAGTAACACCAATAACTTCAATACTCCAGGCCACATTGCGGCAGCCTGTAATGCAGAAATAAATCATTGTTTAATGCTACAAGAGAATTTAATTCGTTAATGAAAGTCGACGTTTACGTTTTCATTCGTGATTGAAGTATGGTCTAGTAGGTTAAATAGCAATAAATATTTGAAATAAAAGAAATATTTGAATCGATAAAATAATTCCTATGCATGTTTTCTACTTTTGGACCCCCTTAGAAAAGACTTATTAAAACGAAGAAAAAGTTTTATATTATCTTCAATTCGATCAGAAAATATAAATATTTCGATTTCTAACTTTTATTAGGAATTTATACGAGCCACGTAAAAGTCAAATTGGCTGACTCTATCAAAGTTAATCATTTAGTTTCTGAAAAATTAAACATACGTATGTCTATTCTAATGCCGGAATTGGGAAATTTTCTGTAAATGCGACTGTCTAGTTTGGCTTCTAATTACCTCGTATAAACTTAATCGGGAATGTTTTGAGCTCGGTTTTAACGAGAATTTTAAATTAAATTCGTCTTAAAATATTCAACAAAATTTAATATATGCATCGGTTCGAACACGGTTCACGCGCAATAAAAGTATACATCAACGGGTTATCAGCTGTATGCCACAAATACGCAGAGTCATGAATATATTATTATATTTATAAATATCCGTAATTTAGTTCTATGAGCACGCTAAAATTTATTATATCCCGGTGGAGCAAGTAAAAATCAAACAAATTTCCAGAAGATAGACGCGATGAAATTTGCCTATTTAAAGCGAAGCCAAGTTATACAGACGTATGTACGTGTAGCTGTAAACATGATAAACGACCGTCGGACAGGAATTACGATACTATGTTGGAAGCTTTTAACAGAGATTGGATCAGAAAATCTCAGAAAATGTGTATTGCAACCGATTAACTATCCAACGTCTGACTGTTGCTCGACGCTTGAGAATCAATTTTTATTTCCTGAAATTATCACACTATTGAAGTTTCAATGTTCAATTAATCAGGGCTTTGAATATTTTTTTAAAACACCATAAAACGATTGACCGAACAAATCAGGCATTGTCTTGGAATCACACGATACACATAGGACGCTCTAACTTTGTTTAAACACTTAAAAATCCTGCGACTGTATTTCACAGCAATTTAATAGGATTATCAATTTATAAGGATGTTTTCTCCAAGAAGAGTGGAGATTATTTGAAAATCAGGGAAGAGAACAGAAACTCGTATATTTTTGAAGAACTGAACATTGCCTGATTTTGCGCGGACCGATTCTACTGGGCGAGTGTCTGACCGAACACTGACTTACTACACTGCCAGACACCGTAAGTGACCATACAGTTAAGGCAGCTTTGTTTTTCAAACGTGCCACCCCGCCTGTGTATACGTTGTTTTCCTTGATCGATGTTTTCCTCGCCGCTCAAACACGCATAAAATCGCAACGGCGTTGATCACCGTCGAATGTAAACGGCTCGATAACTCGAGGAGAAAACAACGACGAACTTTCGAAAACAGGCACGTATCGTTAATCAGTAAACAGCCTCCAAAAAAAAAAAAAAAAAACGAACATGCCTATAGATTTCTCATGAAATAAAGAACCTCCTTCTCGATCATCGAAACCGCTTTGAAACTGCATTCCATGAAAATCGCTTAATTAATAATTAGCTTCGGCGATAAATAAGGTGAGAGGGAAAGCAGGTGATTTTATTAACTGAAAATCGGTTAATTAGTAATTAGTCTTTGCAGTAAACGTCGGATGAGAGAAAGTGACAAAGGTTGGTTTGACCGAGCACGAAAAATGGATTTTCATTAAGAGAATCGACGAAACTATGAATTATCCGGCTTGTAATTAACGTTATCTTGGAAATTGGACGAATTCGTGAATTCCATGTAATTTATTATATATCGTCGAGCTCTCTTGTTCTTGGAAAAAGAGTAAATGGAACGGGTCGATTGAATAATGCGATGCATCGCGCGTTCCATTTAATTACGCAAATCGCGCGAGAAGCTGAAAGTTGAAAGCGACAACAGGATACACGAAAGGCAAATGATTGCTGCGAACGGTACTCCATACGAATTAGGTCAGCATCGGATGTGTATATAGTATACGTGAGTTGTGTATATATACATATACATATACGTAAGCGTTTGTATATATATATATATATATACACATATATGTACATACATGTATACGTGTGTGTATGTGTGTACACGTATGCGCGGAACGTGTTTGTATTGCTGCTTCTCGAGAGCGCTTAAGCAAGAGTGTGAATAAATTTCTTTATCAAACAAATCCTGGATACATGGACGTGTTTTTAAGTAATTGCTTTCCCTCCGTTGCTAAACACCTCCATCTGGCGTTAATTTTAATCAAGTAAAATACACTCGACTTGTTCCGCTCGACACATTTCATCTCACTATACGAGCTTTACAAAACCGTCGTGTAAAAGAGTGGTGAAAAAAATGTTGTGCCATTTCATACGGGAAATATCTCATATAGAAAGTAGTTGATCTCCTATTCCTTCTTTTTCTTGTTTCTCGGTTACGCGTCTTTTCAAGTTGCACGTAATAGCCAGGGATGAAACGTGTAACGAGGCATCCCCAGTGACGCCACCGAGAGAGGGTGTACGGTAACGAGTTAGTCATTAGTTCGCGATAACAAAGCAAGCCTATGTTTTTCCTAGCGACTAGACAACCAACATTCATACAGAAGTCGAGGGATCCATATCTGTGTTACGCACAATCCCCACCACGAGCTCCATCTCGTTTCGCTATTCTATCTAAGCCTGTCTATATTCCGCTGTCTTCCTTGTCAATCTTTCTATTGACCTATACTACGACCTCGATTGACCACCAGACCAGATTGAACTCTGCTCGCCGATTTTTCTATCAATTTCGTTTGTTCTGGCTTCGACTCGTTCCCTTTCACGAAAAAGGTTGATCAAGCAGAAATTTCAACGTTCACATTGGTCCAGCCACAGCCAATCGTAAAATAAATTAATACGGTAGTACATGGTGATTAACGAAGATAATCGGTTGAAATGCATTTGAGGGAGACGTTTGGAATGTTTGGCCGTGGGTGGTGGCCCCGAATCGTTGCTGCACACAACACTCTGGATGCGTTTGCAAATTGTCATTACCCGGTATTAATTTAGGGTCTAAACGAAGCGATACGATATGAGAAAAGAGAAAAGTCGTAGTTACCTGGAGAAGCTGATAATCCTAGGCAATGAGGGCTCCGTGATGCAGTGATACTGGCATGGCGCTTTCTGGTACGACACTGGAACTGTACTCGACTCGTGAAATGTCCTACCTCGAAAGGTTCGTCTCCTGGACTGCCACCGTTCAGAAACCTACATACACTCACACCTACTACCTGGTTGCTGGCACGCTATTGATCCTGGCCCAGACACCCGTCGACCCACGCAGACGCTTAGCGTTGCCGCGTCGCTTTAGCAACATGACGTCATTCGACTCCCCAAACCCCGTACCGCAACGGAGCTAGTATGATGCATCGTCCTTTTCTTCCTTCGTTTCGTACGGTTACCATCACGAGCGCTACTAATTCTCGCCTAACATGTCCCACCTACCGTTCGTCTGACACTCGTACCTCTTCTACCTCCAAATATCATGATTTTCAACATGACCGCATCAATTGACATGTTCACACGTACCGATAGAATCATATATATTACCGTAAACAAAGGTTTCCATATTCTTTTCCCGAATGTTTCCTGATCATTTCCAAAGTGCACGTTATCGACGATCAGACCTATTCGGCAGAATTTCATGAAAAGAATACTTTCGTTCGATTAATATCGGAACGATATCGAAATTTCCGAAAGCTAAATCAAATTCGATCGTTTATATCGATTGATCGCACCGATGTATCTTATATAGAACGCTTTAATTATCGATTATTCTAATGATTTTTCGAGAGAAATGCACCTTGAATCATTAAAAATAATTTTTCGATTATCGCAGATTCTAGTAAGACAAATAGAATAGTAGATCATGGAAACTACGTATATGTCTATAAATTCATCTTATGTAAACGTATTATCACGTAGAACATCAGCATCATAAACATCATAAAATGCAATTTTAAGAGCAAGATATACTTTATTGTGACCTACAAAAAAGTTTGCTAGCAATTTCATAAACACATGCATAAGGAAGAAACAACACGTATTTCAGTCTTTTACATTTTTCTGAATTTATTTTATTTACTTCATAGAATTACATTCTATACAGTAACTACACCTACAAAATACGGATAAAACATATTACTTATCGATCAAGGATACAATTTGACTGCGGAATCCATTGATAGAAAAGATTCTTCATCAATTAAGTTGATAAAATCATACGTAATTAATTTTTGATGAAGAAATTAAGAAAATGCATTAGAAATAATTTTTTAATTCAGTTTTCTCTTGTGATTGGTATTGCTGACGATTTCTAAACCTCCTTTTGTCATCCGTATTTTCTGAGGCTCCTCTGTCTCGGTTTGTAAAAATTACTGGCCTTAGTATAAATTCTTCCAAAGTATACTTAAAAAAATAAAAATTATACATTAATTACAAAGTATAATTATAAATTTCTACAAAATTGCTGTAACTTACATTGGTTTGAATAAAATCATGCTTTCTTGCTTGTTCTATTAAATTAAGTAGTTGTTTGCTTTCTTCTACATTTTCTGCCTTCAATTTTTCTTCTAGTTCATACATCTGTAAAGCGAATATAAAGCAATATAAGGAAGAATGTAGAGAAACCCATACTATAATTATTACGTAAGGCCTGATTTAATCAAAACTAATAATTAACAGGACAAATTAAACAATGCACATAAATACCGATATTGAATTAACTTTACAGCAATAAACTTTAATTTTACATACCACATCAGCAAAAAAATAGTGAGATTTAACACGAACATTATCTTCTTCTAATCCACGTTTCAAGATAGGAATTATTTGTATATATCGTCCCAAATGCAGATATGCCAACATTTTAAGACTTCTAACACTCATAATTCTATCTAGTGATATTGTACTTAATATGTCCAGAGCTATTTCAGGTTTATTATTTTTAATCGCTAAACACGATAACAATGAACAACTTCTTATAGAAGGCTTCATTTTATCATACTGCTGTTTCCAATGACCTAATGCGTATTCTAGTGCCTCTGGAGTATTCTAAATAAAAAATGTGATTAATTAAAAACCTAAAATATTAATTAATATAATATAGAATTACTAATTAAAAAGTACCTCCTTCAGACATCCTGCATACATTAAGACGTTACAGCTCCTAATGTAATCCATACCATTCTTATCCAAAACTTTCTGGTATACCTCTCTCATTTCTTTGTACATATTATTTTTATATAACAAACACATTAAAATACGGAAAGATGTGCGGTAATCAAAGCTTTCTTTCAATGCATTATTATCAAATGCCTCTAAGGCATATTCTGGTTGATTCAAATGATAATACATTCTCATTACAACTGGTCCAAATATGTATTTACCAAACTTCTTTTCTTCTTGTTTCTGAATATACTTCTCTAACATATTATTTAACAGTTGCATATCACTTTCATTAGCTTGTGCCAAATGTATCATTGCTTTTAAATCTTCTGTATATACCACTCCATTCTGATCCTGACATATTTCCTGCATTTTTTCACGAAATGTATTTTCTATCGTCATAAACTGATTGCGAAATACGTATCTCGTATTCTCATACGATGATACGCCTAAGTCTCGTTCCGTATACATGCACCGAACCCCAACTACAAACAAAAAAAAGTACTATTAAAAATCAACCGGAAATCTTTTATTTATTTTAGAATCAATATTAATATTAATATTTGAAACCATTCTTCTCTCATATTATTTGCGTTATGGTCATTTTTGAACTCGTTATTCTAATTTAAGTCCATGTAGTACAGGTTTAGGTTAAGAATCTAACGTACCATTTATAAAATTATACTTGAAAAATGCATTATTTGCCAGAGAAATATTTAATCTACAAAGTCCTCGAAGATTGGTCGCCATGGTTTAACGAACAAATAATATTTTATATTTAATATCAGTTATATCAGTATAGTAACAAGACCGGACGAACGAACTTTCGACTACTCCTCACGCTTCAAACACGTAAAAGACCCATGTTCTCTACTAGAACGGAAATGATAGTAGAGAAAATCACGTAGTTTCCGATTTTATGGACAACTATGATCAATAGTACAATTGAGGTATAATTGATGCTCTGTTATCACAATTATATCACTTTTTAATGTAATAAAACGATTATTTTATCTGTTTTAAGCAGTTTCTGAAAAGTAAAATCAAATTCATAAATAAATAAAATATTTTTACCGGATGAACTTATATCTTGCTTGGACTATAATTTGTTTTAAAATATGTTATATTTTTGTAAAATATAAAATAATTCTCTATTTCTAAAATAAATTGGTCCTAATTAGTCGATCATTTACTTCATGTTGCATTCAATTAGAATCAATACTTTTTATGTAATACGATACATATAACACGTGAAAATTAAGATAATTTTCATAAAAATAACTTTTGCCCACTAACTTAGCATTTCTAAACATTTTTAAACGAGACAGCTAAATTGATTAATTAATCAGTAGTTAAAACTTTATAGTTTTCTGAAATAAGTAATTACATTTTCTAGCATTGTTTTTTATTTCATTCTTCTTTCTTAACATTTATTCTATCTTATTAATCTATGCTGTATATTTTTATAAAGTTAATGCAAGGAATATATTGTAATTTATTTATTCAGTCCTTATTGCTACTTTACATTGTACATTACATTACATCACATTTTGCTATATTATGTAATACTTTCATGCTTAAAATTCTCTTTCGATTACTTGTATTTATCAAATTTTGTATTAGTTACAATTTTCAGCATCTTTAAATCTGTATCAATTTATTCCATCACTTTAACTATCGTTGGTGACTAATTTTTTTTCATTATATTTAAGTGAATGCCTTTTATATTACACTTATTCAGCTTAAAATGAAACTTACAATTACTTAATAGGTACTAAATGACATAGATTTTCATGATACTGAATGATTTAATTCTAAATTAATAGGACAGTAAAGAATGTTGCAAAGAACTAATACTTATACTAAGAGCAAAAAATAAAAATTACTTTAATGTACTGTCAGATATATGCAATTTTTTCTCACTTCTTCTTTTTAATTGATATTTGTTTGAAAGAACAACATTACGTAATGTTGAATGAAGAAATCTTTTATTAATAGATTCCTTTGGTTTTATCCATCCACTGGGTCCCATTATTTCTGCTCTTTTTGCCCCAATCTTAGCTTCTTCTAATAATGCCTCAACTGCGAGTCTAAAAATCAAAATAAAAAATTCTATATTATATCCTAAATTAGTTCAACAAACAGACTATAGCAAGTATTCTGAAATATAATAATTTTATTAATTCTCAACAAACCGATTATGTCAGGTTTTACATTATTGTCATTATTTTATGATCTTGAAAGCGTCTTATTATCTCTGATGAAATACATATGCAAATAATACAAGTTAACCTTTGTATTGAAGCATGAACAAAGTGAAGCCTAAACTCACCTGTTTAATGTTTCATCATCCATTTTCTCAATATTTTATAATTTTCTCAACCCTTGCACGCAAAACATGAGAACTTTCTCGTTAATTTATATCTTTCACAGACGAACGAAATTGTTCCTTAACAAACAATGAATTTTATTGTTCGTTACAGACAGTAGAAAGATTTTTAATATTCTTCTTGTTACATACTAAATAAACAAATAGTTATCACGTAAATTTATAATAAGAATAAAATTATACTACCTTTATGTACATTATTCCCGTGTTGACATAAACAACAGATGTTCGTATAAATTAAGGTTAAGTTTATGTCACAAATTAAGTTATGTGCGCTTACGAATACCTCCTATATTTATATATTTTCATTCGTGATATTTAATTTATAATATTTTAATAACTTGAATACAAAAATATTAGATTGATACTATTTACAATCTGCAAGATATCATTTGGTAATGGTAAATTATATTCTAGCATACTTTTAATGCATTTCTTAAATTTTACATCTAAGTAATTTTAATAGTTGAAAATAAAGTACATGAATTTGATAAATTATAAGTATGTAATTGTATTAGAGAATATTGCATGTAATTGTTTTAAATGCACATTATTTTAAAAATATATCAAATAAAATTATCTATTTATTATACAAATTCAAATATTCAGTTAATTAATAATTTAAATCTAATTCTATTTTAGGATGATGGAAGATCCTGAATTGATTGAGTTAAATAAATTAAAAAATGAACTTGTTGCAAAAGCAAATCACTTAGTTGAAAAATTAAAAGAACAGGAAAATCAGCAAGAAGTTGTTATGTTAAAGTTGTATTATATTTATCCTTAAATTTATCCTTCTATATCAAATCTATTATATCCTTGATATTAATTTTTATTATTTCTAAATCAGTTTGCCAAGAACTGCAGAATCTGGTAATAACACAAAAGAAAAATTACAAGGACAATATACACATATATTATGTAATGTTTCTTGCGGAGTCTCTGGTATAACATTTAAAGATACAGATAAGAAATGGTTGCATGATAATGTCTATAAATATACAACTTGTTTAAAAACGAAAGCTTTAAATTTATATGTAGAGTTAACAGTACAATTGGAGGTATATAACACAAAATAACACTACCTCTATAATAAAATACATTGTTTTGATGTATTATTTTTCCGCTATATTTTAGGATGAAAAAGAATTTGAAATTTGCGATATAACATGTCATTTTATAAATATTAATAAATGTTATATGTTGGAGATTGAATCTTGGGTACAAAATATGACTAGAATGAAAAATTTTTCACTTCTTACATCTGGTAATTTACAAGTTATATAATTTTATGTGTAACACGAGAAAGTAGTACTTAAACATTAAAGATTTGTTCTTCTAGCAATTTCACAATACAGTGAGGAAAACATGGTAAGAAAAAGGATACTTGCTAAGTTGAATGATGGGAAGTATGTAAGTTGTAAACAGTGTAAAGAAGAAAATGGTGGATTTTTAGTATATATACATTCAACTGAAAACGTAAAGCATGTGTATTTAATACTTCAATGGTCAGTATTGTTTTCGGAGCGGTATTGGAAAATGGAGCATCATTTTGTCATAAATCCTGAAAAAACTGATAATATATGTAATCAGCACTTTCCTCTTACTGCAAAGTTTGCACAAGAAAATCAATCTTTGCTGCAAAATTTTTGCAAACCAAACCTTACAAAAGAAAATGTCATTGACTTATGGGATGATCTATGTTCTGTTATTGACATGTATGAAGATAGTAATCAGTCGGAAATTAATGATGATATGGAGTAATATTTTTTTAAACTTAAACTATTATAAACGTTACTGAATAAACTATCGTCGGATAATGTATGATAATAAAGAATCAATAAATATTTATTTCAAATATATTTGGTGCATTATAATTTTAACATTTTCATATTTTCATATACAGGTTATGTTAAGAAGTATGGAATTAGTGAAATTGTTCTTTTTTGTGACATAACATCTTTTTAATACTCGTATTAAGATGTATTTAACAATTATTGTCTATTTTGATCAATATTTTTGATTAATGTCTTTATATACGTAAATAAGAAATTGCAAAGTACAACTCCCCAGTGGCGCAATCGGTTAGCGCACGGTACTTATATGACAGTAAATTTGTGAGCAATGCCGGGGTTGTGAGTTCGAGCCTCACCTGGGGAAATTTTTTTTTATGTTTAAGTTCATAATATTTGAATTTAAAACATGTAAAACATATCTTACATCTTCTATGTTTGATTATTACATACAACTAATTATCGTATTAAACATGTTTTAAGACAGAAATCTAATAAGTATATTTATTTGTACTGTTCATACATTATTGGATACTTTATCCTTTATTAAGCTCTTATAAATGTATTATTAAACCAATTTAACATTTTATTTTTAGTAACAATTTTATTCAAATGCATACATTGTTTACATACTAAATATATAATATAAATAAAATAACTAAAATATGTTAGCCCGTAGCCACTGTTTCTGTTCGCGATTCTGATTCTCCACTTTTATTTCTTTCAATTTCTTCTGCAGCTTTTCTTCGATTTCTCCATGCTCTCATATATGTTTTTGGATGTATTGGAAAGAAACCACAAAGTCCTAACAATATTGCTACTGGTTTTGATACTGTTACATTTTGTCCCAACCAATATTGTATCCGTTCAAAATTTAAAGCAATTAATTTTTCATTGTATTTGTTTGGCATAGGGTCATAGGTACCTAGTTGTTCTATCGGGGGTTTATGTTGTCCACTTTTAGTCTGAAATGAAATTAGTTCACACCGTACTTATAGATTTATATTAGTGAGTTTATCAAGAAGTTTCATTGTAAGAATTTTATTTATAGAAATGTAAACAACCAAGTCTGTGTAATTTATTGTATTAGAAACAACGTTATATACAATGTAAATAACTATGTTATTTACTTGGTAACTTATATGTATTAAAAAAGAAATCATAATAAAATTCAATTATAGCAAAAAAATGCGACTGACAAATAGAAAAATTAAAATTAAATATCGAAAAGTTATATGTTTATATAGATGAATAAACGGACATAAAATAATGTTTTTTTTTTTATTAAAAAGTAGTATGGTTGTAGTTTTAATTAAAAATCATTTGTGAATACTTACAGGCATAACAACAATGTGATAAAAAGGTCTGTTAGCACATCCATAACGAACAAATCGTATCGATCTAGGATAGAAAGCATTCACAACACCAATCCCCGATGAGGGATGCAATGGTAAACGTGGCATTTCGTTAAATATTTATCAGTTCAAGTTATATTACAACACAAAATTACAACTCTGTCACGTAAAAGACTTCAGCTCATCATTGGAGGTTATGTTAGGTGCGATTAGTTGGACAACCTATTAAGATATGAATTTGGCATCAACAATTTGGAATCTATGTATAGTAGAATATTACCTGATATTACATTTAATTAATCATTACGATAGTCAATATTACTTCAAGTAAAAGAAATTAATATTCAAAACGAGAGTTATTTAAGTTAATTTTAATAAATATTCATCTATTTACAAAAGTATTTAATGGAAATTAATAAATAAGTACAGTATATATATTTTAAATACAATATTTTAATGATTAGTATCCCTATACAGAAATAAAAAAAATATTAATATTTTTTTATAATTAAATTAATTAATAACCATAAAAAATATTTAATGTAGAGAGGGGAGTCTTAATGAAGATTAGTGTCTTAGCGCTACCTGGCGCTAAGATATTTGTATTAACTAAAACAATTGATATAATAAATATTATAACAAAGATCAGTCTTAGTGCTACCTGGCGCTAACGTATTTGTATTAACTGAAACAATTGATATAATAAATATTATATTATATTTCATATTTCAAAAAATTTGCATGAATTTCTAGCTATTCATAAAATAATTCAAAAGAGATTTCAACATATTTCATAAATAGAATTTACTATAAACGAATTTACGAATGAATCTTAATCATTATAAAAATCATAATAATGCTGTTATTCATATTTACAACTTGTATTTAATTATATCGAAGAGATTTTGTTTATAAAATTTCCGTATAAAATTTAGGTAGAAGGATAATTTATACGATGAATCGAATGGTGTACAGTTTTTGGGTCAGCGCATGTGCAACACGTGAATCCCTACAGATGCTTCCAATGTTTGGAATAGAGGGGTGAGGTTAGGACTTGAATCCGTTCAACCGAATGGTTTCGTTGTCAGTTTGACATGCACAGGCGTTCTGTGTGCATCGGTAGTGTGAGGTGTTACAAGTTTCTCTATAATCATATATCCTTCCTTGCATACAATAATCTTGAATTAATCAATGAATTCACATTTAGTATTCCTGTCAATATAATTTTCAATTTTCGCGTAACAAAGTAACAAATTATTGATGTTTATATATAAAACGACGTGGCCGCGGAAAACAAGTGAAAACCGGCAAGATAATTAGGAGTCTAGAATTATTAATTATAATCAACGGTTAACGGTGGTGTTCGTCGATATTCGCGGGATGCGCTACGAGACCGTCTTTTCTTGTAGTCATTTTGCATCCAGGTTATATCTCGAAAGGGAATAACCTCGATTTCAGGGAGAGCAGGTTGATTTTTTTTTTATTGTTAACGATCGCGAGATTTGTTAAAATCCGGAATCATGAATTCCAATACACCGAAAGTGAGATTCGCACTTGGAAGTGAAGTGTCGTCGAACCACTTCAAAAGTAACTTTGCGCGTTCTTTTGTGACCAATTGTCGTGAATCTAAATCGCTGGATTACGAGCTCCTTAACAACACGACTAATGAAGATGATACACAGACCAATGGCAACAACAATAATTTCACCTCCCTCCTCAATTTCGGAAGTGACATAACGACCGTCGTGGATAATAACGCCTTTAAGGACTCTCCAAACCTTTGGAAAACGAATGAGGTAAATATTCTCTTTCTTTTTTTAATTTTTATTAAACCTCTCATTAACCAAGTTGTTTATGTCATGTATTTTCGTCATAAGTAGATATATTTTCTTGAACGGAAATGGAGTATGGATTGCGTTAAATATAAATTACTTGTTATGTACAATAAGGCGTTATGTGAAGCATCGAGTTCTAGTATAGAGATATTGTTTTTTATTAGTTACATAAATCTTCCCTTGTATCGATTGTTAGAAGCCCGTCGTGCATATTACACCAGAGATAAATTCATTAAAATTACTTATGAATTAATTTAGTAATTGTTTTTTTTATCTATGTTTGTGTTTTAACGTTATGTTTCCTGTTTTATAGCCTGTTCAATCCTCGGCGGATATCAGCGAACTGAAGACACTGAAAGCTGTAAGTTTATTTCATTACATCTATTCTTATAGCATAATTTTATGCGTTGTGTTATAAAAAGGTGTTTTACAGAGAAAAAGTTTCGATGCTACTGTATTTCTTCTAAAGTTATGGTTTTCACTTTATCGCATCTTATTTAAAAAATAATACTCTTCATAGATTGTGACTACCAATAATATCAATACTTTACGAAAGTCACTTAGTAATAAAGATTGTTTCGCGCGTCGGTTCTCTATCTTCTACTAAATACATATACTTTACCATGACGATAATAAGCAGATTATAGTAATTGGTGTTTTACGATTATCTCTCTACAAATTTATACGCCAATAAGTACATATTAGGCCTGAAACATCTATTCATTTGTAATATATTTGCATAAAAATAGCATAGGAATATTTAAGAAATAGAGAGTCTCGCATTGCGCATGCGCATCAAATTACTTTGGTATTAGCTTTGCAATTTGGCAGCACTGTGACCGGGTTTTTCTAACCTGAAAGAGCAACTTTTTGCCCGGTTCGACCGATGTCGTTCCGTTTCGATTGTTTCTGCGAAACAATTCGAAAAGCGTGAATCGTTTTGCCGGCTCGAAAATAGAGGGTTGCCCAACTGGAAACGATACCGCGGCAATACTGAAAATAAACCGGCTCGCCGCCTGAATGTTTCGCGACCAACCGGTAGTCAGGTCAGTTCAGTTATTTTGACATTTCTGTTTTGTACCGTTGTCCGCATCTTCCGAGAATTGTCGCTTTCGCGTTCCCGGTTATTATCGTCTTTTGAGCTTATATAAGAGCTTATAATATTTTAGATTTTGCCCTAACAACCATCGACTGTTCGAAGTCAATTCGGAAATAGGTATAGTGACTCGCGAAAAGATGCGAGCAGTTATAGAAAATTATTGTTAGAAGATTAAAGACCGACATTTAGATTTATAGTACATTTATAGGGGAGTATACTGTATCTTTTATATTTTTATCCAGTTAATCGAAATATGTATAATACATATCATCCATTCTTGTTCTCGCGTCTTTTCACCGTTCTAATTTATTTATGTTTCATTTCGTGTTTATTTTTCGATTGGAAAGTATTCGTAGATCTAGTGAATCGTAGATCACGTAGATCACGAAAGTATTTGAACATTGATAGACATTTTTGGTGAATATATATTATGTGCGTAATAGGAAAGATTTTTGAATCTCATTAGCACTGTATTGGGATACGATTGTCATGATTATATTGGCAAAAGTTGAAATCAATCTGAAAATCTAGCAATTACAAGATATTCATCGTATAGACTTCGCAAAAATCATGAAAATATTCCACCAGTTAGTTATCCGTTACATTAGTAAGCCAGCATTGGCTTATTAAATAACCCATTGAATTTTTAAATTGTTTTCGCGTTTTTCACCCGATAATCTTCATTTTTTCCAGTGAAATTTTTGCCATTTTCAGTCTAACGCTACAGTTTCAAATTCTTAATCCACTTGCAAATTGTTTATAGGAAGTGATTAAAACCTAAGACTATAGAAATTGGCTAGGAATTATGAAAAAAGAAACAGTAAGAATATTTATTATATTTTTATAATATCCTCGTAGCGCTGCCCCTTCGATCGGAATTTTGCCAACGATTACAATATTTGGTCTCGTTGCAAGATTTAATTAAACGCTTGAATAATGCAAGTAGCAAACCTAGTTAGACCAGTTTGATCGATGAAAATGGCTTGAGCTAGTTTCACACGGTCAATGTCGCGCAGAATGTAAAACTTCCGGTACAATTCAATTATAGGGAAAGAACGATCGGATTAATTATTCCATTTTGCCTGCGCTTTAAGTATAAAATCGCGATGCATGCTTTCCCGGTTAATGAAAGTTCTATTACTGTTAAATATCATGGACTTCCGGTGATTCATGCGCCATTCATGTTCATCGTAACGCGGCTCGTCGATTCCGTGTTCCAATCATTTTGTACTATATCTAATGTAATTAACAACATTTCTAACGTAATTAAAAAAGTAGATTTATTATCGGAAAAAGTAAGGAATCCTGGCTTTTTTCTAATGCAAGTTTCATCTTCGAAGATATAACTTTCAGTATCGGCGCAACGCATTATGCTATTATTATTTATTGCTCGAATTTTAATTGTAATAATTTTATTTCTCGTCTTCCACTTTCCTACGGAATTCTACTTGTCGCGGGCATGCAGATTTTTAGCCAATGTTTGTTGGGTTTAGTCTGAAAAAGTAGGCTATCGTTCCGGAGAACGTAACTTACCAATATACATACAGCGAAGGTGCAGGAGATTTCAAGGTCATGCTCGTTCTTTCAGAACGACACGCCGTACTTTTTCATCTTCTCTGGGGTATTAACTGTACAGGTGGATTTAATTAGTCGCAGCGAGTCATCTCTCATAAGATGGAAAATTGCTCGAATAGTAATTTCTATTGTCGTAAGAAACGTTTTCAAGTAACGACTGGTTGTACTGTTCATTGATGGTATACGAATGTTTTTATTAGAGATATGGTTATCAGATTTACTAGAAAGCTGTCCCAGTCGTGTACGGTTTATAGTTGCAGAATCGTCGGATAATCGTCGAGTACGATTGTCACAAGAACCTAAGAGGTCTTACCTGTCCTAGTAGGATTGCTTAGAAATATGGTTGTTATATTGTTATACACAGGTTGTTATATTCTCAAGGATATGCACAGGTTTAGGAAATTATACCTGTTGCAGTCGTAAAAACCTGCCAACATTTGCAGGGCCGTAATAGTAAATTTCTCGTTTCTCGTATATTGCCGCTGTAATATTAAAAGTTATGTTCATTGCAGATATAAAAAGGAAAGTATCAGCAATAAACAGCTGTAGTTACAATAGCAACCTGTAGAAGTACCACCGTAATATATTTTGGATGTACAACTTGACAGTTTTCGTTGCATAGTTACCTGGATGATCGATGATTTTAACGCTCGGTACATGGTAATCCGTACCGGTTTCGAGGAAAGCTTTATGCTTTCGTTCAGGTAGAAGCTTTTATACGCAAGTACATCGGTCGAGGCGTTTGCGTTGTCGAGATCGGGTAGCTTTTATTGAGCGGAAGTTCGCTCGAGCCCCTTCCGTAATTATCAGTCGAGATATACACCACTCGTTGGTAGCTTTGTACGTTTGTCCACAAGTGTACGCCCGTGAAATCGTGGTTTTCGTTGCACGTGTATATACGTATTCAGACAACGATGACCCGTACACGCGTTGCTTCCTTTTCTGTGACGTCACCATCCTGCTCTTTTTCGATGCCGTGACCACCAGGATGTAGGTGCACGCACGTACACACGTCTACCAAAATTACCCGTTCATTTCCTTTCCCGTGAAATCCTCTTTTTTAACAGCTGTACAAAGCCGGTTCGTTTGTTTCTTTTTCCTTTCTCTCTCTCTCTCTCTCTCTCTCTCTTTATATCTTTTTAAAAACGTAAACGTATCCTTGCTTCCAGAAGGAACAACCTCGTGAATTGTTCTATCGCGTTCTACATCTGATTAAGTAATATGCAAATGACAGAGGAAATTTTGCAGAAAACGGTACCGAGATATTTGCCTAATATGGAGCATGAATCATACAAGATGTAACGTCGAATGTGACTAGGATTGCTAAGGGTAGGATATTAAGATTTCAGGAGTAATGAAATCTTTGACGATGTAAATCGGTAACGTTCGTGGCAAGAAGCTGGCGGAAATGTTCGACGATTTTCTAGTGGGAACTTTAAGCACAAAGATCTGGACTGTGAAAGTTCCAAGGATCTCGTTATTCGATGTCAGAGCACTCGTAGAAAGTTCACATTTCCCAAGCGATATTCCCGACGGTTCAAAGTGCAACGCGCGTAATTTTTCTTTCCGGTACAGATATTTCCTTGACGTGTGTTCTTCTCGTTTGTCATTTTGCATTCGTCACTGTCAAAGAGCTTGAATAAATGTCCAAAAAATCGGTGTGATTTTGCACGTCACGATATAACACCGAGAAACGTTCTATTTTATCGAAAGATGAGCCAAACATTTGATTCAACGACTCTATCGTACAACTATCTATCTCTGTTGTATGATCTATCAGAGACTAAAAGCCCAGGACTGCAGAAGGATTAATTTCGTGCATAAGCGATTCAACTTGCTAAAAGCGGAGAAATACGCTTGGAAAATATCTGGTAACATCTAAAAAAATGTCCACTTCGTTTTGCACCCTATGCTATTAAGAAGATCCGTATAAATACGTAATAGTTTGCTTCAACAAATCTGTCGTATAATTTACCCATCCGGGGCTAAAAAAGTCTAGGACTGTAAAAAGGGAGTTAGTTCTGCGCATAAACAGCTGAACTTACGGAATATAAAATGATATGTTTGCCTCGAAAGCACCGAACGATACTTCAAAAACTTGGATTTCATTGCGCATCCAACGGTGTCGTATATTTAAAAAATCCGTATGAATACGGTATGCTGCTAGGTATAATGATATAACAGGGAACGAAAATTCCCAAGATTACACGCAGCTGGCAAACTGGACCTTTGGAAAAACAAGATTTCTTGCGTATCAGCTTAATATTGGAGCACTGGTACGTAACGCAAGATAGGAAGGCAGAGCTGGAGCCAAGCGGATTACGGGAATTTTCTCAGCAGGAACACTGTGGATTGTAGACGAAGCGAAAGCGTGGCTCTGTTGGTTGGCTGATAGAGTTGGTCGACGAGAAAGGAACGGGGAGTAGTATCGTTCTATAATGGATAGTCCGTATGCACGCATTTTCTAATGAAGTAGCCGTGCACAGGGCACGAGTTAGGTATCGTTGTCGCGTACACGATAATTTGTCCCGACTCGCCGTCCTTCCAGGATGATCATTATTCCAGAGCCGTGGACAACTAGGTAGCCTTTCCCGCTACCTCTTCTATCTGCGCCGCTCGTTAATGAACAAACCATTAATCAAACTCTTCCGGTCGTTGCCGGCTGATGATTCCAAGCGACATCTATTTGCCACTGATTTTTCTCTCATTTTGCCTACAATTTACAATCTTTGCCGTTCGTTCTCTGTTGCATTGCATTTTGTTACGCTTCTAGGCAGAGAAGCTTGGATTTATTGCTTAGTGATTGGAGATTCGGGTACTATGGATGCACTGGAAGGTTAAGAAAGTGGAGGTTTGTGGATTGGAGAACGCACGGTTTCACGAAGTTTGTTTCGGTTTGAGCAGACGGTAGTAGAGATATTTCGATTGCTATATATTCGTCGAGCGAGTGGCTTTAGAGTATCGTGGATGATCGGAAGGACGTGGTTTGTCACAGTTTGTTTTGGTTCTAGTAGAAGCTAGTAGAGAGGTAGCGTTTCAGCTTCCTAGATTTGACGTTCGAATGGAATTAAAACAATTAAGTTGATTATGTGAATTTAATTGCAATCGAATCCATTAGAACGATTTCTTAGTAGATTTATTGTTAGCATCAGAAGTTATTAGGAATTTTGTTATTCAGCTATCAGGCACACCGATGAGTAGTATATTTCGTCCAAATTGAAAAATCCATTCAATTTCATCTCGTTGGCTGAGAGTTGGTTATCCATCACCTCAGTTTCGATAATCCTCAGCTTGTCTTTACTGCAATACTCGAAACGTTTGAATAGTCCAACCATGTTATACCTGTGCACACTTATTGCCCTGTCACTGTCACGTTGGGATAGCTGCATCCGAATGAAACTGGTCTGAGATAACGTAGAGCCTCGTTCACAAACCATTTGTACGAGTCGATGAATTGCAGAGGCTTCGACCGTTGTTCTTTGATCCTTTCTATGGATCTGGTGGGGATTAGGTCGTGTCCAAGCGTTTGCCAATAGACGGTTCTTCGTTCAAACGGTACAGCTTTGTGCAAAAGTTTAAGGACAGTGTTCGGTTAATTGCCGCTTCCAGGATTGATTGGCAATTTCAAAGGAAATTACTGGAGAGTCACCGTCATTAAGTACAAGTTACCGATGGTCCGGAAATTTCGGAAATAGCTTTAGAGGGTTTAGGCTATTTCGTTTATTACTTGTTTACTTAGGTATTTATGCTTGAACGTGACGGTTACCAGGTGTTCCAGGTACTGCGATTGGTCATGGAAATGTCGTCGTAAATATGTCGTTTTTTATGTTAGAACCGTGTTAAACCTTGTTGAAACATTAAGTTTCGTATTTCGTTGTTTTTGCGACCGGTTAAAAATGTGCAGGAATTTTTGATAAAAATGTACCTGTTTTCATGTATATGTTTAGGTACACACATTGGAGGAGTCTGATAGTCTTAACGTTAGTTTCCTCGGGCCTGTTAATTAGCTGTTTCGTATTTTTATTTCTTATTTCTCATTTTTATTTCATCTTTACAAATGTGTACGGTGCTCTGAGGATGCGAAGGAAGCGATTAGAATTCCTAACAGGAGGTGCTTCTAATCTATGATCGATCTCTTTAGCGCAGATTTAATTACTATGCTCCAGTAATTAGAATTTACTTCCGAGCATGCCGCCTCGTACGCCTGGTATTCGGCATATTTTTTAGAAGATAACACGCATATTCTACCTGCTAACAGAGTAACCAAAGTGAAAGGGATATGATGAAAGTTTAGAACAGCCAATATCGTAGGGTAATGGAAACAGTATCAAAATTAGCAAAACTGTCTTTGAGATAATTGGCCAACATCTTGTTTCTCTTTCGGTCTATCGTTTATTTGCTTGGCGTAGGATAAGCCAAGTGAAAAAAGGCTTTTATGTTTTATGTATAATTCTATATAATCTTCTCGATCCAGTTACGATCTTGTTGCTCGTATTTTACTCGAAACGATTATTAGACATCGTATTATTATACGTAGATCGGGCAACTTCCTCCATTTGAAAACGGAGTGAAGCTTTTAAAAAAAGAGCACTACGCTTCTAATCAGTTTACAATGTTGGAATATGAAATTACGGTAATGTCTTGAGATTAGAATAACGTCGTGCAATAATGTTCTTCAAGTTACATTAACTGCTCTATTTAAACATCTTCTGCTTTTAACCTGTTGCCTTTCATTGCTATTAAACATATATTATATTTACATTTGCATGGATTCAGATCAATCGAACCGATGTTGATGTTTAATTAACTGCTTCTGTGATTACAGAAATTCCTATTAAGAGATCTGGTTATCAAATTAGCTTCTTGCCTTCCATTTTTCAAATCTTTCACACTTATAAATCGTTACTAAAGGACGATGTATTTTACCAAATAATTTAACGCAAGTATAGACTTTGATTTGTTCGATTCGCTGAGAGACGAAGTTGTTCTCCCAGTACGAGCATTCGAGTTCAAGCTCCTGAAACCGCCTCTGCGTTCTCGATGGATCGCGCTGAATAGAATTGTTCGGCTGACAATTGTAGTCAGCAAATTGTTCTCTAATCACTCAGCCTGCAATGCTGTGGCGGGTAAGGAGAATCGTATCATACAGAGAAGCTTGAAACGCGATCGTTTCACAACGCGGAAATCATCTTTTAGAATAGCACTTTCGGAATTTCGAAACACCCTTCAAACAAGCTCGTCCATTTTCCATTTTCCTGTATTTCAGGAAGCTGAAGGAGCATTAATATTCGCGGAGAAGTAAGAAAAGCCAGAGACGAGCATTAGGAACGATGAATTATCGGCGAACACTGAACGGTTGGATGGCCGTGTTCCGCAATTAAAACGAAAACGTAAAACTCCTAACTATCATTTCAAAAACGAAGAAAATTGAAGTCTTATCATCTGTGCCATCTTTGTTTTTCTTCACTCAATTTAAAACATTGTTTCGCAACAGTCATTATTTCGTAACGGCTTGTATAATATAACATTACTTAAAATGTGAAACGCGCGGAGCACTTCGAACGTTTCAACATAGGATACGTATCTCGAAAAATGAAAAAAAAAAAAAAAAAATGTCAAACGTGCTACTTTAATTAAGGAGAGCGGTGATAATCGCCTCTCGGCACGGCGAAGGGTTAGACCGTGTTCAAACTGGCTGGTGTTCTCGATAGAAGCGTCCTTATCATTTCGTAATTCTAGTTTCGCAGGTGTTTCGCTTATTATCATTTTCATTGTTCGAATCGCGAATTATCTTCCTCGTTTCTAATGATTCCTCGATTTTATCCTACTGGAATAAAGCTTATGGTAGAATGATAACCGGCAAATTATCGCTCAGAAATGCGCTGTGCGCTTTAAAGTGCAGGTTTCCCAAACAAACCTGCAATTTCTTTCGTAAGATTTTATTTCCAATTTCGTATGGCTCGAAGCTGGCTAAAAATAATATGAAAAAGCGGAGCGTCGTTAAAAATGATAAAAAAAAAAAGTGCGTGCATTTGTAGAGATATTTGTAGAAATATGAGTTTAACGTTGCTGCTGAGTATATTCAACCGTGTTAACGAAAGGGTTGAACGAAGTTGTTGAGCTTGGCTGGCTTTTTCAGACTACTTATGCGGCTGTGGAGCGAGGTGAACTCGCGGAGGTCGTTTTCTCACGCTCTTCGTCGAAGCTTGGCTGCCGATCTGCTTAGCTTCTGTCCCTCTTGCTCCCGCAATTTCTCTCTCTCTCTTTCTCTCTCCATTTCCATCTGTCGGCTGTAAAAAGGTGACTGGAATTTCGCGCCGCCCGTGATTCTAATTCTTCGCCCGTCTATATACCTTTCGCCATCGTGCCATTATGATACCCCGGCTTCCAACACGGCCCACGCGTACTCCTTTCACGTTCTTTATACACGGTGGCTCTTTCTGTCATATTATGTTGGGAAAATTTGCAGCTAGATTTTTGAAATTTAACGCTGCAACCTATATTCAACGTTCTATCGTTATTCGCTTCATAGTCGTCAGTAGATTACATTCAAAGACTGTTCATGATCATAGTTGAATAACAACTACAAAGTAGTTGTTATTATTGTTGTTGTTATTACTAATATTATTATTTTTATTGTTGTTATAGTTCATAAAGCTGGGCTTTCGGCCTAGTTGTTATTGTTGTTACTAATATTATTATTTTTATTGTTGTTGTAGTTCATAAAGTTTGGCTTTCGGCTTAGTTGTTATTGTTATTGTTGTTGTTGTTGTTGTTGTTATTACTAATATTATTATTTTTATTGTTGTTGTAGCTCATAAAGTTTGGCTCCCGGCTTAGTTGTTATTATTGTTGTTGTTGTTGTTATTACTAATATTATTATTTTTATCGTTGGTATAGTTCATAAAGCTTGGCTTTCGGCTTAGTTGTTATTGTTATTGTTGTTGTTGGTATTACTAATATTATTATTTTTATCGTTGTTATAGTTCAGAAAGTTTGGCTTTCGGCCTAGTTGTTATTGTTGTTGTTGTTGTTACTAATATTATTATTTTTATTGTTGTTGTAGTTCAGAAAGCTTGGCTTTCAGCTTAGTTGTTATTGTTGTCGTTGTTATTACTAATATTATTATTTTTATTGTTGGTATAGTTCATAAAGCTTGGCTTTCGGCTTAGTTGTTATTGTTGTTGTTACTAATACTATTATTTTTATTGTTGGTATAGTTCATAAAGCTTGGCTTTCGGCTTAGTTGTTATTGTTGTTGTTACTAATACTATTATTTTTATTGTTGTTATAGTTCATAAAGCTTGGCTTTCGGCTTAGTTGTTATTGTTGTCGTTGTTATTACTAATATTATTATTCTTATTGTTGGTATAGTTCATAAAGCTTGGCTTTCGGCTTAGTTGTTATTATTGTTGTTGTTGTTATTACTAATATTATTATTTTTATCGTTGTTATAGTTCAGAAAGTTTGGCTTTCGGCCTAGTTATTATTGTTGTTACTAATACTATTATTTTTATTGTTGTTGTAGTTCATAAAGCTTGGCTTTCGTCTTAGTTGTTATTGTTGTTGTTGTTGTTACTAATATTATTATTTTTATTGTTGTAGTTCAGAAAGCTTGGCTTTCGGCTTAGTTGTTATTGTTGTCGTTGTTATTACTAACATTATTATTTTTATTGTTGTTGTAGTTCAGAAAGCTTGGCTTTCGGCTCAGAATAGCCTACAGTTCCTCGTATTTTCGTATTTCTCAAAGCTGTATCGTAAATCAATCTCTTAGCAGGGATTCTTGTGTAATATAGCAATAAAAGTAGGTAATATCTATGAATATTTTATAGACTAAACATTGGTTATATGGAACTAGACGCGTTTGTTAATCAATTAATTAATTAAATTAAATAATTAAAGTAATTTTGTTTATTTTAGTTCTTCTTATTGTTCGTCATATATTATACGAATGTCCTGATTAAATTTGGCAATGTAACCATTGTTGACACTCGCGGTAATAGTATTTGTCACGGTCGTCAGAATGTGAAAGTTAAGGAATTTTCTCAAAGTTGGAAGTTTCTTATCTTTGAAAGAAAAACATGAAAATTTGGAGAGCTGTAGCGTTTAGAAGAAATAAAATGTACTTCCTTCGCCGGATACATTGAGTTTGTATAGTTTCAAAAGATATTATAAAGGAACAATGGAATGAAAATCTCAGGTCCATTCCCTGGAGAAATTTGTAAAAGTGAGTAAACCTTGTTCGAAATTGATGAACCAACTAGTTTCTCGTGCGCCACAGTTCGAAAAGTATTGAAAGTGGCAGTTTAAAAAGCTAATAAACAACAATGAGAATTGAAGTAAAAAAATTACATTTGCACTTCAAGGCTACATTTACATCCCAAAAAGATTTAGATACAGTGTAATTAGTATCTGGTGTAAAAAAATTTATAAAAATCACTTGCTTTTATCGTTTTTACACGAAAATCCTTCTGTACTAGAAAATTCTCTCCTTTTGTATTAGAAAAAAATTTCCAAACAGCAGAAACTTCTGTATCAGAGATTATTTGAACGTGAATTCTTTAACGTATCCTTAAGTCCTAACATCTCAACTTTATAAATGCTGACATTGGTATTTCTTGCATCAAGCCGCAGATACATTTTACGCAGATACACATATTTAAGTGTATATCATATTCAGTCTCTTTAAATTCCAAGCAGAGTATTGTCCAACAAAATTTTCATTGTTACATATGTACGCAATTTAAATACACTATTCTCTGTTTTCTTTCGAACTACTTAGTTTTTCGGCTATCGAGCACACCAGTTTAAAAAGTTACTAAACGTGGTAGTTCGAAGAGTTAATAAACGATAAGTGGTTATTGAAGTAAGAAAAATTACGTTTGCACTTCAAAACCAACGCAAATCTTTCGTATAGATATTTCTATCGAATTAAATTTTCAATTGCGTTAGAAATAAAAGAAATGCAGGGAGGACACGTTAGCAAATAATAAGCATACAATAAGTTTAACAACTGCTTTATAGCAGTACTAGCTTTTATTTTTATTTTTTCTCGCTTTGTGGTTTCGAAAAAGGTTCTAATTACAGAGAAAGAGTTCAAGTAAACGTTATAATCGACCCGAGGAAGCGCGATAAAAGAGACAACAAGGAGCGTTCGACGTTTTCTATAAAAATAAAAAATGCCGGCAGAGAAATTCAAGGATGAATTCTCGTTCAGTCGGATCATCGATGACCCAGTTTGCTTGCTGAGGGTAAATCCAAGTGTCTGGACTATCGATCCGGTCGTTCCTCTATTCTTCGACACAACAGCTGTCGTTTCCCGATCCCTGGCGACCCAAAATTAATCTAAAAATTACGCAAGCTGTTTAGAAGAGACGGAAGAAGAATCTGTTGGAAGCGTGTTGCGTTCTAATCTTCTTCTGAACGGTTTAACGCGCGTGGGTCATCGCGAGGCGACCCACGTGCTGCGAGCGGAATGCCATGCGAAATCAGCGTGACACCAAATTGCCTGTTAAATCGCGAAGGAACAAGAGGCAGAGAGAGAGAGAGAGAGAGAGAGAGAACGCGAACGAGCAGAGGAAAGCAAGAAAAGAGATAAAAGAGAAAAAACGTTGTTGCACTTGAGTCGATAGAAAAGTTGTTGCACTGGCGGAATTTTGTTCGGCGGGATATTCGTCGAAATGGAAAGAAACTGGTTAATCGGGCTGTGCAGAATGACGGAATGAAATTGAAGGACAGAAAATAGCGATTCTAGCTCTGGGTGAAGGAAGTATAAAAGTGGAGAGGAGTAGTGGCGCGTTTAAGGCTTTCGAAGCAAAGGAACGTGGAATGTTAGGGATGGAGAGGAAGATGCTCAAGGCCGAGCAGCTAGGGACAGAATTAGATTCCACAGCCGTGTTTCTCTCTATCTTCTTTGTCAGTTTGTTGATTCGTCCGTGGCCAAACCTATCAATCGAAGTCGGCCAATAAGATGATCCATTCGGTGTTTGAAAGATTTCTGAAAAAAGGTCTTCTTTGATGTCGAAACACTTCGAGTGCGGCTTAGATTCGTTGTCGACCATTCTAATTCGAACTTCGTGAAGTCGTTGATGTCTAAGTTTAGACGGTACATCACCGAGTTTAGAAGGAATCTAACGTCATTTCTGGAGCAATTGAAAAGAGTACACGGGGAATGGCGCGATTTCCATGTTATTTGTTCTTTGAAGGGAATTTTACGTAAAAACACATCGGGCTTGGGAATGAATATCGACAGCAATTCTCTCAGATTATAATTGACGATTGTACGTAAACGTTCGAACGTTGGCCTGAATTTTCTTTGTAGGATATTGATCCTCTGAAAACAGGTACGATCGATCTCATAGATGATAATGTCTCGAATATGTTCGACATGGGACGAGAAAAATGATTTAATTTATTTATTTTTTTTTTTCGAATTCAAAAACGAAAGACGTACATACGAATACACCAAATGCTCGTACTCGATTGTCGAGCTGACAAATTTCTACACGAAAATCGGTTCCAGTCTGTTTCCATTTCTAAAATTTATGTTCCATAGTTTTCCCGAATTCTCGTAATCGACGGCCAGGGTGTCGACAAATTGGTACACTAACAACAACAACAACAACATAATCGCGTTTGCAAAAACAGATATTAACTTAGTTTCGACTGTAACGTTGTAGGAATTCTACGGATGTGATTCTCAGGCACATTGTTCTGCATGTCGCTGTATTATCGAATTGTCAACGAAAATTAGCAGAAAAACTTGGATCCGGAATAAGGAGCCTGGTTCGGGCACTTTTTCCCCGACGCGGAATAGTTAATGGCCCGTGATAACAGGAAGCGTTGCACGAGGGCATAAACGGAATCGGTAAAGTCATCGAGGAAATTGTAGAACGTGCGAACGGGTGTTGAATGATACGGCATAACTGTAAAGTTCGAAGTCGTTCGATGTTTTCCGATCTCACGAGGATGAGATCGCTTAGCAGTTAGCACATAGTCCAAGTCACGCAGATATACGAGCACAACTGTATGTAATATCACACTGCAAGAACCTCCACGGTCCAATGATATTAATATTAAATATCAGATCATAAAGTACGTGTTCGACTGGCAATAATATCGCGTGGAATCGGGCACAAGGCAGATCCTCGCTGTCAACAGACACAGAGAGAACGTTCGATAGTCAACCGAACGCTTGAGAATCTAGAAGTAAGAGTTTGCAACTGTTTGTAGTATAAAATCATGAAATTAGTATAATATAATAAATCAGTGATTTAGGTACTGCATCGATATTGTCCATCTTTTGGCGTTTTTCACGAAAAACAGCTTCAAGAGTTTTTAATGTTGTAGAAGCAAGAGTTTGCAACTGTTTGTAGTATAAAATCATGAAATTAGTATAATAAATCAGTGATTTAGGTACTGCATCGATATTGTCCATCTTTTGGCGTTTTTCACGAAAAACAGCTTCAAGAGTTTTTAATGTTGTAGAAGCAAGAGTTTGCAACTGTTTGTAGTATAAAATCATGAAATTAGTATAATAAATCAGTGATTTAGGTACTGCATCGATATTGTCCATCTTTTGGCGTTTTTCACGAAAAACAGCTTCAAGAGTTTTTAATGTTGTAGAAGCAAGAGTTTGCAACTGTTTGTAGTATAAAATCATGAAATTAGTATAATAAATCAGTGATTTAGGTACTGCATCGATATTGTCCATCTTTTGGCGTTTTTCACGAAAAACAGCTTCAAGAGTTTTTAATGTTGTAGAAGCAAGAGTTTGCAACTGTTTGTAGTATAAAATCATGAAATTAGTATAATAAATCAGTGATTTAGGTACTGCATCGATATTGTCCATCTTTTGGCGTTTTTCACGAAAAACAGCTTCAAGAGTTTTTAATGTTGTAGAAGCAAGAGTTTGCAACTGTTTGTAGTATAAAATCATGAAATTAGTATAATAAATCAGTGATTTAGGTACTGCATCGATATTGTCCATCTTTTGGCGTTTTTCACGAAAAACAGCTTCAAGAGTTTTTAATGTTGTAGAAGCAAGAGTTTGCAACTGTTTGTAGTATAAAATCATGAAATTAGTATAATAAATCAGTGATTTAGGTACTGCATCGATATTGTCCATCTTTTGGCGTTTTTCACGAAAAACAGCTTTAAGAGTTTTCAGTGTTGTTTGTTCTAATTTTTCAGTGTTCTATTTGGAATTGAATTCCACACATTGCTTCCGTTCTACTTGATTCTAATTAATCGGTGACTTAGGTACTGCATCGATATTGTCCATTTTTTAGCGTTTCCGAGAAAAACAGCTTGAAAAATTCGGCGGTGAAAAGGTAAACGTTTGGAGCTATTTATAGTTTCAACGATCTAAGCTTTTCAATCAAATTTAGAACTGGATTTGACATTTCGTTTGTTTGGATTCTTTTTAGTTTTAATAAATCAATGGCTTACTGTTCTAATATTGTACGTTCGCTTTTAGCTTTTTTGAGAAAAAAAAAGGAAAAAAGAGCAGCTTTATTAACACGATGGTGAAAAAGTAAAAGTTCTCATAGTTTTTAGTATTTATAGTTTCAGCGATTTAATCTTTTCAATCCGATGTAGTACCGGATTTGACATTTTGTTTCTTTCGATTCTGTTTGGTTTTGATAAATCAATGGCTTACTGTTCTAACATCGTACGTTCATTCTTAGCGTTTTTGAGAGAAGCAGCATTAAAAATTCGACGATGAAAAAGCAAAAGTTTGGAACTATTTATAGTTCCAACGATTAACCCTTCTCAATCCTCTTTAGAATTGGATTTACTATATAAATAGCATATTTATTATTTATAACAAAAAAAAACAAACAAACAGCAACCAAAGCTCTATTAATTAAGCACAACATGTAGAATACCAAAGTGAACGAGTAACATAATCTATAATCGTTTACGAGACGATTCATCAGGATATTCAAAATATTATTTCATACTAGGTACACTATACTACACGCTGTTTGGCTACTTTTCTCTATAAAATTTGTTCAATTTTTCGCTTCCAACGAATCGCTAACTCATGGAGGTTCGACAATTTGCAACGTTGAGCCATTCGAATGTTTCTTTTCGAGGATTCATGGATCATGTTCGAAAGGACGTTTTCACTGCCATGGAAAAGACAAAACTGATACGATCGTTGGGGATTTTATCGCGAAGAGCCCGTCCATGGAAATCGTACATAGTACGCGTAAGACTCATCTGAAAGAAGGTTTTCTTTTTTTTACGTTAGAAGCGGTGGTCGATGCATGGAGGAAAGTTCGCCGACTGCAATTTCCTTGGCAGACGAACGTATTTTCCGCACCACTGAATTCCTCGTTCTCTCGTTCCGCGGCCAATTCCACGTTTCACGATCCTTCCGTTCGCGATAGAAGAAAACGTTTGGTAGCCTGTAAAGCCGCGTTTTCAGCGTCCGCCAGGAAAAAAGGGGTATCCGTATCGAATTTCTATGGAGCGAAAAGTGCGAGACGGCAGAGTCGAGTCGTCTGATCGCGTTCCAAAGACGGAACGCGCCATTCAAGGGAACAGGTTCATTCAAAGTCACCGGAGATCCTCTGCTATTCGTCTTTAATCTACTCGGTTTCAGAATTAAACTTTCAACAAGTTTTAACAGAGTGCGGATATTTTGTGGTCGAATTAAGGAAAGTCTCGTCTCTTTTCGCTAGCCAAATTTCAAATCTACGGAGCTTCGAATTTGCTCGAATTTCTTTCCCGAATCGAAGGATTTTTGGGATATTTGGAATTTTCAAATATTCAAACGTTCGTAGATCGAAAGTTGTACTTGAAACTCTCACAATTTTTAATATCGAAGCTTTCGAATTTTCAACATTATCAACTTTCAAATCTGCCAATATCGATAGGTTGGAATATCGAAATATTCGAATCTTCAAATATGCAACTTTTCGGCTCTTCAAGTTTTCAATTTTTTAAATCCTTGCATATGCCCAGTAAATAGATCGCGTTGCTACACTCCGCTGAATTCGCCTGAAATTTTTAATCTAATCAGTTTTGATTGCATAAAACTCATGCCTGAGGCAACTTGTTAATTAATCGAATACTTTTCACCTGTGTATGCCTCCAATTCACCTGAAATTATTGCTAAAAAATTGTGTACATTTGTTGCGAATATATTCATCCATGCTTTATTCACTTTTTCGAAACAGTTCCTATCCGCTTTCTTTTAACGATTCAGAAGCTGTTCCGATCGATTTCTTCACCGCTAATTAACTAATCAGCGAGTAACGAATAAATTGCACCTTAATTAGCCGCAGGTGACGGGATTCTATTTACGCGCCAGCCAGATAAGATACGACAGTGTCACTGAAAATCATTCTCACGGTTTACATTCCGCGATCTTCTTAGCCCAGTATACTTTTAATAATTCTCTGTTGCTCGATTTTCGCACTATTACTTCCGTCCATTTTTTTCTCTCGTCTTCGCGGTTTTATCTTCCCATTTGATATACATTTTTACGCTCTTATCATATTCCTACGATAACTTTCACCTGGCAGTGGAATTTCTGATAGTGGTACTCCTCGCATTGAATGTTTTAATCTTAGAAATTGTGAAACATTTTAATCTTAGATCTTAGATCCTCAAGATATTCGAATTTAAAACATTTAAACTGCCAAATTTTAAAGCTTTCGAATTTGTGAATTTTCACGTCTCGAAGAGCCCTGGAATTTCTAAGTCTTCAAATCTGGGATCTTCCAGATTTGCAAATCTTTCAGTCATTTAACCGATCTCAGTGATTTAACTGATTTAACAAATCTCAAGGTCTCGTAATTTCTAAATTCCCAAATTTCAAAGCCGCGAAATTTGTAAATATTTTAGAATAATTTAGAATACAAATTCTAGAGCTTGCAAGTTTGTAAAGTTTTGCAACTATTAAACGATTAAGCGATTTCAAAAATGTTTCGATCATTAAATTTCCCGACCGTTCGGATCTTCAAAATTCAAGTCCTTCGAAACGTCAAACATCCAAGTTTTCAAATTTCCAAAATTCTATATTTCCAATTTCGCAAATTTTCCAATTTTCCAATTTCCGATCTTCCAAGCCCATAACGAATACACTGAGACACAACTATTTTCGTCTTGTTTCACTCTCGTTTCGCTCTTTAAAGAAAAGAAAAAAGAAAGAGAGGGAAAAGAAAATTTCAATGGGAAGTGTAGAATTCATCGATCGTGGCCAGAGGAAAGCAGCGATTTTCTGATTCATCGTCCTCTTTATTTGTATTCGACGTCCGCGTTGTCGCTACATCTTATTGTCCGCGGAAATTACATTTTACGCGAGTATCATACCGATGTGCAAATTCGACGATTTGATGCTCGATGAATACGAGCTCGTTCCGTATGCAAAACCCGTAATTACACGCTTTAATTCGAACATCGTACTTTGTTCCTTCATCGGAAATCCAAGAATTATTCCAACAGGATATCCAAGATAAAATACTTCTAACTTATTACGTTATATATTATACGAAACTACTCGTTACCATATAATTATAAATATGCGTTAAAAACAGGACGAACTTACTTTATGATCTTCTTGCGATTTGATTTACAATTTAGGTGTAGAACTCGACGTTTCAATTCCAACATCGTACTTTGTTCTTCCATAGGAAATCCAAAGATTATTCTAAGGGGATAATCCAAGATAAAATACGTGTAATTCATTATATAATAGAAAACTATTTGTTACGATATACCAATGGATACATAAAAAGACAAGACGAATTTACATTACAATTTTGCTGCATTTTCATTTACAACTTTGTTACAATTTTACTTGCGTACGATTTTAGTTACAACTAATGTTACAATTACACTTGTAGCTTGCTCCTTCGTCGAAAATCCAGGGTTCGTTCCAACAGGCAGATATCCAAGGCAAAATATATATGTAATTTATTACATCATACGTTACATAAAACTATTTATTACGATATAGCTGTAGGTATGTACGAAGACTGTACGAATTTATGTTACAACCTTCCGTAAGAAATTGTTCTTTTTCCTTTTCATTCCTGTTGTGGGTACGGTGTCGTAAACGTAAAGATTTTAATCTCCTCGTACAGAGTTTGTACAAATTTCTCAGAAATCTCATCAAATGATCGATCATAGAATCTGAAATGTCTTCTAAAATTACAAAATCACCGAGACATTGATATAACGCTGCCGAACCCTTCGATTTACCAAGAAGCCGATGTTAACAACCCCGTGAAGACTCTCGAACTTCCTACAAACACGCTAACACATATCCACGACGTGAGGTTGCCAGCTAATTAACCGTCGTTCTCATTGAAATACAAATTTTTCCTCGTAACGGTAAAATTAATCGTCGTACCTGTTGTTTCCATCGGTGGTTGCATCGTTTTATCGTGAAAAATCTGCGCGTCGGAAGGAACGAACGTTACCAGCCGGTGTTATTTGTTTTAATAATTAAGCGACGATAAAAGGCGAGAAAACGGACACACGGCTGGCCGTCGTTCCGTTGCAGCCACGTCGACGGAAAAAAGGAACGTTCGAGCGATGGATTCGCGGCGTTGGAGTATGCAGCGGTAACCGCTGCAGCGGAAATGGAAAGAGAGCATGGCGAGGGACGAGAAAAAGAGAGAGGAGAAAAAAATAATTCGAGTATTCCAACAAGAGGAACAGAGCGGATCTTCCTAGCGAAACATCGTCTGCGTGTTGGCGCGGGGTACTCGTTCCCTCTCTCTTTCTCTTTCTCTGTTTCTCTTTCGGTTCGTTTGACTGGAATGCACCAAAAATAAATTCAGCCGACGGAGACCACCGCCATTTTCGAGATCACACCCCTTAATGCATTTGTCTTTCCCCCTTTTCGCTCTTTTCTTATTCTCGCATCTCCGGACTCGTTCTGTCACATATTTTCTAGATCGTATCGCGTTTCTGATCCCCCTAATCGCGCGTTTGCGCCTGTTGCATCGAGTTTGATTCTTAGTTACAGTCCCTTGATCAGCGTGAACTTTACTGTGGCGAGCTTTGAGAAACATCGAATATTTCGGCCTTTCGATAGATTTCGATAGGAAAGTTTGATTTCTGGTTAAATTCGAGAAATAAGCAGGGGTATACAGAGTGTTTCATTTTGTTTGATTCTTAGTTACAGTCCCTTGGCCAGCGTGAACTTTACTGTGGCGAGCTTTGAGAAACATCGAATATTTCGGCCTTTCGATAGATTTCGACAGGAAAGTTTGATTTTTGGTTAAATTCGAGAAATAAGCAGGGGTATACAGAGTGTTTCATTTTGTTTGATTCTTAGTTACAGTCTCTTGGCCAGCGTGAACTTTACTGTGGCGAGGTTTGAGAAACATCGAATATTTCGGCCTTTTGATAGATTTCGACAGGAAAGTTTGATTTTTGGTTAAATTCGACAAATAAGCAGGGGTATACAGAGTGTTTCATTTTGTTTGATTCTTAGTTACAGTCCCTTGATCAACGTGAACTTTACTGTGACGAGCTTTGAGAAACATCGAATATTTCGGCCTTTCGATAGATTTCGTCAGGAAAGTTTAATTTTTGGTTAAATGTGACAAATAATCGGGGGTATACAGAGTGTTTCATTTTGTTTGATTCTTAGTTACAGTCTCTTGGCCAGCGTGAACTTTACTGTGGCGAGCTTTGAGAAACATCGAATATTTCGGCTTTTCGATAGATTTCGACAGGAAAGTTTGATTTTTGGTTAAATTCGACAAATAAGCAGGGGTATACAGAGTGTTTCATTTTCATTCCGCCAAAGGAGAGAGATGTGCGAACATAGGACATAGGCGTTTTTTTTTTAATTTCCGAGCGTTTGAATTATTGTATTTGTAATATTTCTTTCTTATTTTCAATCACAGAATATACTCACACCGTTTGACAGGATAAGAATAAAACAGCCTATATACTATTAAACGATACTTAATTAGATATCTATTTAGATTAAGGATTTCTACGCGGAATCACATTTTCGAGAATGTAATTAAAAATGTAGAACCTCGGTAGAATACTGTTTTGCCCGCTAAGTACAATAAGAAAGCACGACATATACATACTTTGGATGTCTTATATATATTTTCGCATGATGCACATTTTGTGCAATGTTGCACTTTCAAAGTTCCTGTAAATGAATAGAAATCCGCAGTATACTTTTACTATATTAATTTTTATTATATATACTATATATAATTATTATATTAATTTGCGTATAACGCGGTGATTCGATAAAGAGTATTAATCGTGCGACGTTAAAGATTGTACGTTTATGACAATGGCAGAAACATGGACATATGTATAGTTAAAAATTCCTATAATTATAACCAATCGTTAAAAGTATTATAGTTAAAAATTATCACATTTCTTCATCGCGTATTTCATCCTTTTATAATTTATTCTTATCATTATCTCTTCTAATTTGTAATTAATATTCATCGATGTTTGACTCGTAAATGAAATACCGTTAGTTAGTTAGTTAGTTGTAAATGAACATGTATCATTCTTTATTTGACGTATTTTATTGCCAGCAATCCTCGAATAGGATCATACGTGTAACCCTAAGCGAGAATAATTCAGTCCTCGTTAAATGCTCTTCGTCCAATTTATTACCTGGCTATATTTTGATCGCTACTGTAATGCACAGGAATACAATCTTTAAAAGTAGTCTTCCGATCGTAAACTTTTCTTGTTAAAACTCGCCACAGGCTCTCGATCAGTTTCAAATGAGGACACAATGCTGGCCATGCTAATGATTTTATTCCGAAATCTTGGAACCACGTTTCTGTAGTGGCAACTGTACAAAGAGGAGCGTCGTCTCGTTGAAAAATTGTCTTTCTGTCTTTTATTTCTGTCTTTTAGTTCAGTTTTTAATTCACCATGCAAAATCTCCTGATACTCTATCGTACAATTTATCCTTTAGAAACACAACTTCGCTTAACATATCCAGACACGGTCGATGGTTTCTTAGAAATTTTTTTTTTTTTATTACTTATTAAAATTACAATCAATTCTCGCGTTGAGAATTTTCAGTAATTGTTTCTTAGAAATGTTGAAGAAATAATGCAGAAAATGCGATTATTCGCAGCACTGTACCTGATATTTAACAGGAAGGGAAATTTGGAAATTTCGACTAATATAAGCGTAGGTATAGTCTTCTTGCAGAAGAACAAACGTTTCTTTTCTGTGTTTCGTTTCACGATGCTTCTTATTTCATGGATGGTGGATCATAAAAGGAATTATCGCGTAAAAGGAGTTGTACGATCGAAGACAAAAAATATCACTGAATATTCTTTCATGCAACAGCAAGGGAAGAGTTTGCTGTAACGTTCCTTTTCTTTCATATTAATTCCAACACGTAAATATTTGTTTGTTTCGTAATCCTAATCGCGTTAAATATCGTCCAATCGTGGCTCACGTGATTCCGAGCAATAGATATTTTTCCGCTGGTAAATCGTTATATCGTTATGTTATTGTATATTGTTAACCGTCTGAGTCCCAAACAGTATCCTTATCCTTCGCATTATTATTCGATCGCACTGTATCCTTATCCTTATCTTATCCTATATGCTTATAATTTTGTAGAATCTTCAAGCTGAAAATGTCGCTTGAAAATAGGAAACGAAGAGCAATTGGAAAACACTACCACGCTATGAGTGTGAAAATTGTGACGTGGGTCTATGTGTCGTACCGTGCTTTAAAATATATCACACTCAATTGTGTTATCAGTTATTAAAGTAACTTATTTAATAATTACTTATATTATAATTATATTATATTTATAATTACTTATATAATTAACTTATTTAATATTGCATCATATCTTTAAGGAAAATTATAATTTAATTATCAAAAACTTCATTGCAATGTGCTTGCCTGGAGAACATCATTATCCTTCACAACAGTATCTAAGAGATTAAATACACAGTAAAGCCATGATCATTGGCAAGGTTAATGGTAAACGACAGGCGTGAGAATAGCCTGAAAAGTCCTTTGTTATCAACGCGGCTAATGTATTACTTACTTCGTATCTGGTGATCGCAGAAGGACAAATTCTTAACACTAAACCTACCAGCAGCGGTCAAATTGACCGCTCTCGAACTTCTACACAAAGTTAACTATACGTAAACTTTATCATATCGCTCCATAATTTCTGACTTTTCCCAAAACATACATACAATATATTTTTCGGTATTTACTTTTAGTTTGCTCTTTTATTTTCTGAGAAAGATTTGTACTCTGCCTTGCGTACCGTGACGGGTCACTTTGACCGTCCGATACATACAATAAAATAAATACAATCAGTAGAAAGAAATCTCATGGTCAAATGACAAACAAGATGAGTAATAACAAGTAATAACAGCTGTTACACCCGTAATCTTGTCATAAAACATAATCCATCCCTCGATCAGGATGGCCACCAGCTATCAAGACGTATCAACTCAGACCCATAATAATCCTAAGGAACTGCCATAAAGTTTAGCATTTTTTACAGCCCATTGTTATAAACATTTTAAAAGTCGAGAAGTTTCTTAAGGTTATTGCTCATTGCGATAAAACACGGGAAAAGCTTTCACAACTCCACCCTCGAGTAACCGTTGGTGGAGAAAACAGCCAATACTCATCAATATTTTTGTATAAATATCGCCGTCACGGGCCATATTCTTAATTACTATTGTCCTTTCGACTAGAATATCTCTTAGTTTGTTAGTCAATTAGTCGACATCTAAACTTGTTATCTCTAAAACTCAGACAGAAAGCATCGCAGAGCCTTTTGCGTAAAGCATATCAAATTTGACAATAATTTTGTACTCCGTACGTGGTATTATTCTGTGATAAATATTTACTCTAGAAATGTCAAGACTTTAAAAAAAAATTAGAAAAAAAAATTTACGGACATAGAAAAAGACTGTTCAGTGTGCGATGAACAAGAAACTTCAGCAACTGAAAACGGCATGGAAACACATGGAAAGCTATTTACAACCGAATCAGAGTTGAATATTATAAATAAGTCCAGGGCAAAAAGGAAAGAAATTATCGTTGACAGTAAAGGGTGAGACTGTAGAGGGTAGAGAACCCGATGGGACAGTTTGGAGAGAAATAGATGCAAGTCCTAAACCTGGCAGGACATCAGTCCATAATATTTTTAGGGATATGCTAAAGGACAAGTAAAGACGGCATTTTATCATTGATCGTATAAGGGATCATGTAATAAAATGTACGGAGGAAGAAGAATTTAGAGTATTGGGGACTAAGAGGGAACTAAATGCAACAAAACTAGGTGCATTTATTGCCCTGCTATATGCTATATGCTATATAAAAAATTTACATGTTTCATATTTGTGGAATAAAATTTGGAGACCTGCATTTTTTTCAAAAACAATGAGCAGAAATGACTTTGCTGAAATTATTTGGTAAGAAGATAAATAAATAATTGCAATAAATTTGCAATGGTATCTACAGTATGGGTCCAATTTACAGAGAATTCACAAAATTGTTATAAACCTGGTGCACACATTGCTTTTATATAAAGAATCACGGGGAAAAAACCATGCAATAAAACTACCGACAAGTTCAGATTCGAAATTATACTTATCTATAATAAGTATTAACTTATTATAAATAATCAGCCATGTCACTGCGCCACGCCAGAAAAATTACTGAAAATTCTCAACGCGAGAATTGATAGTAATTTTAATAAATAAATAAAAAAAGTTCAGATTCGTCACTACAAAAAACTTGTCAAGTAAAAAGTTGTAGAGGTTACAAAATTACGAAAATTTGTTTAAGACGCGGAAAATATTTATGCGGCAAATGTGCACTTGATAATAAGATAATTTGTAAAAAATGCAGCAAACTTGAATAACATATATCTCTATATATAAAGATAATAAGATATATCTCTATAAATAAAAGTGTAATTCTATTCAAGCCTATAATTGAAATTAAAGGAAAGTAAACTTGGACGAAATTTTATGGAACTTCGTCATTTTATATACATTTAGTTCTAAATTAACCATTATCTAAGTTAAATCATAAAAATTGTTACTTCTTTAATCACCGGTCATTTTGACCGCACACAGTAAGAGTAAGTATACACAAAGTGTCGGCAGGTTTAGTGTTAAACGTGAAATCGAGCGGACGCATTCAAGGCTGATTAGAAGGATGATAGTTTCGACTAAGGCGATGCTCAATAGTCTGTAAAGCTAGATTTTGCAATTACTCGAAGGACAGGGATTCCTTTGTCCCGATGTATGTACAGTTAGTCAGTTTGTTTCGGAGTTATCAGCTGCTTCAAAGGATAACACGCTGACTCGCGAAAGTATTGGGGATATTTATGCAAATATATAGTTTTGTAAAAGGACGAAATCTAAAAAAAAAAAAAAAAATTTGTTTCAGCTATTCTGGATATTTTAAGTGTCTTCGCGTGTTATGTGCATTCTATGCATCTTGAGATATTTTTGCAAATAAAAAGAAAGTACTTATACTAAATAGCTTGCAATTTCTATATACATTTTCATATCTGTTTCAAATTTTACCGATGTAGTAATCATGATAATCGAGTCTCGCAATGCTATTGAAATTTCAAAATGTTTCATAGTACGCAGATAATATATGTTCATAGAAGACGTCTACTTTCGCACGCCTGTGTACGTTTCCTTTGACGCGTTCATAAGTCGTATCGAATAAAAGTTTACCCAGATACGCTCGATGCGTGCTGATTTTTGTTATTATGAATTTTGAATGAACGACTCCTTAGAAAGTATAATTAGCTTTTTCTTTTCCTAGCGTTCCGTATATTTTAATATCACAGCTATTTCCTCTGGACACGAAGAAGTTCGAAATTCTTTTCAAATGGTTAAAGCGCTTCTTTCGTCATTTTTTATTTAAATCGTTTCTTTAAATATCCGACGAATACACGCGTTTCTGCTTCAGAGTGTAAAGTAGGCTATCGCATAAAAATCTTACGGCATTAAATGTAAGATATTCAGGCTTGATTCGCGTCCTAGAATTTTATTTTATATTATATTTCCGTGTTTTATTATGTTGATCGTTTCTGTGCTGTGTCATGCACGTTCGAATGGTACCCGTACTCTCTGCAGAAATCCATTAGTCACACTAATACTGGTTCGAAACGAAAAACTTGTATGATTTATACTGTAAGAAATATTCTTCAAATAACGCCAGTCTTTCGGTAATTACTCGCTGTTCAACTGAATTAGGTCGCAAAAAGTTGATTCTCCCATTCGAAGAAATTATCGTCACCGTGTTATGTCTTCTAACGATCGTACGAATTTTCTACGCAATATTTTCGCTTGTTGCTTGAAGTAATGGATATATTTAGGATGGACAGTCTCGACCGAGACAACTCTGTTATTTCGAATGATTTTTTCATAATCTTGTATATTCGAATATGCAGACAACCTATATACGATAATGATAAAATTGAAGGAAGTTTACATAGAATTGTTCAGCGCTATCTTTTTAATTTCTTCAGGCTTTTTCTACGGATAGATTGAATCTTAATTAGAATTTTGAGAAATCATACCCTTTGCTGTTTGCATTGTCGATTACGTGACACCTTGTATATAATACTGTTAATAAGATCGACAATTCTATTGAGCGAAGCGAACGTAGAATTTTTTAAATAACAACGTGACTTGGTAAAAATTTCTTTCTACCCTGATAGATCCTTTATATCTGTCCCCTTGCTAATAAGATCAATTTTATCGAGGAAAATGAACATGGAATTCTTGAAATGACAACATGATTTGGTAAAACTTTCCTATGATTCTTCCTACTTTGATAAATTCATCTTTAGATCTGTCAGAATGTAAAAAGACCATCTCCCTTGCTCATCAAGAAAGATAAACGTAGAATTTTTGAAATAACAACGTGACTTGGTAAAAATGTCCTGTGGTTGTTTCTACCTTGATAGATCCATCTTTATATTTGCCAAAATTAAAAAAGAAATCGGCTGATTGCGCTCGTTCAGTTTGAGGTGTGCCCTTAAAAAATGAACTGGAATGTCGAGGAAACGTGGGAACAAAGTGCAACTATTAATTGCTATCAGAGACGGTATCGGAGGCGAGATATACCAATATGATTATGAATATATCGTGGAATCATCGAATAAACATCGTAAAAGTTTAAAATATAGAATTTGCATTATCAGTTACGTGGCACTATGTACGTTATCTTGTTTGAGTCGCGACGACTATTAGATACAAAGAGGTATAGTCAGTGTGTACAAGTAGAAACGAAGAAATACTGAATAATTCAGGCAGTGACCGTAGCGAGTGACGTCATGATAGTATTCCACCGGTGGACGGTTCAAGCTGAGCGACCATGCGGAACCCCATCCGCTTAGGTCCCCGCTGAAAAATTTCAGCTTTCCGTACAAATTCCCTTATGTGAACGGGACACTGAAAGAAACCCTTGCCGGCTCATCGTGAAAGAAACCATAGGCAAAACTCGTCGTCTTATCCTTCCATCATAGTGCCGTAAAAGCGATACCGAGTTTTCTTCGCGCTCCTTGTGATACGGTGAAACCATCGGTGAAACCAACCTGGGACTTTGTATTCTTTCACCGTGTGTTACGAACCTTTTAATAATTTATGATATGTAACATACATGTAATTTATGATACATTTGTTCTACATTTATTGGTGATGAGAGATGGATGTTTTATTAGAGAAATAAAGAACATCATCGGAGTTCGTGGCTGTGAAAGCGAGTGTCAAGAATTCGTAATTGCTAATTCTTCATTTATTCCAGTGCAATTAATTATCCCAGATGCAGTTTCCTCTGGTTTTCTAATATTCTACGACGTTTTCAGCCGCTTCGTGTGATAACACGTCTCGTTTTCTGTTGGCTAAACTTCATATTTAAATATGATAAATAAAATGTATATTACATAAGACATATATTAAATAAACCTTCTTAATTGGTTTTAAGATCGTCCAGAGAGAATTCACATTTTATTGAAGTAAGTGGTTTTCCACTTTAAATCCAAACAGATATAACACTTAAATACATGAAAAGGATACTTTCAAAGAAAGATCAGCAGGAAGAGGAAGAGGTAGAGGTAGTAGCGATTCCTGTCCGGGACCCTTGTTGTATTCTTCAATGATTTCTTAATCGATAATACGCGCAGCAGAAGATGAAAACACTTTAGACAGAAAAGGAACGACTTTTGTTGTCATCTTCTCATTTCTCTTTCTATCCATCCTTGGTGGACCTACAGCTTTATATGGTTTCCACCGTAATAACCAGAGAGCGCGGTGAAATAAACACACGCGACTACGAATAAATCCGAGTTTCAGAGGTGCTGGCTGGAAATTCGACTATTAGGATGTAGGAAATATTGAGTTTCGATAATCAAGGGTCGAAGCGCCAGCCGACCGAGCCAACGCGGTTCTTTCTTAGTCAATAATATAATAATCGATAATTAGCAAGTTTACGTTTAAATAATACAAGTTACAGTTTGAAAACATTCCTCAAAAAATTGTCTTTCCATCCTTTCGAACGAACGAAGAAGAATACAGATTTCTATCGTACAAACAGTTCTTACAATTTGACTTTGCACAGAACGATTTATTAATTTAATTATTAAGTATCTATTATACAGGGTGGTTGGTAACTGGCGGTACGAGCGGAAAGGGGGTGATTCTACACGAAGAAAGAAGTCGAAAATATAGAATACAAATTTTTCGTTCGAGGCTTTGTTTTCGAGAAAATCGACATTGAATTTTCGCTCGGTACGAGTGCACTTTTAGATAGATCGTTGGTAGATCGTTGTCTCGATGGAAAAATTAAAAAAAAAAAAAATTAAAGAAAAAAATTTTTACCAACCACCCTGTATAAAATATTACTTAATATTATTATAGAAACGTGTTACTATTATAGCAGAGGATCTACGTAAGAGGATTGTCATAAAGAAATTGGCCAATAGTATCATTTGAATTGCATGAGGCGGCCCAAGAGAGTCGGAGCGTTGAAAAGAGCAAAGATTCAAGGTTTTCGAAATATCGTGTATTTTTCTGCCACTGGCTGAGAGCAAATCTCCGCTGATGATTCTAATAACAGTGATAGTTGAACGCGTGGCGACCGAACGATGAACGCATGATTCTTTCAACATCTCGCGCGTCCTGGCTTCGTTATCAGGCATGGCCCATCGCCGGATATCTCGCAACTCGTACCGTATTTTTCCCGCCATTGTATGGAAATGTCAGAAACCTCGTGTTTCTTCGAACTTCTTTTATTCCCGGTGTCCGCGACTCGGCCACCGAAAAGAAAGAAATATGCAAATGTTAAAGGGCCTATCCGTTCGAATGGCGGTGCATCATCGATGCTCGAACCTTTTCAAGTTGTCCGAAGTAACTGTTCGCCGATGTCTAATTGTTTGCTCAATGACGACTTCGTGACTGGACTCGCGGAAAACTCCAGTCCTCTTTGTGCGTTTTCTATTCGACTTCTATTAGAATTCTGTTGGGGTGTATTAGATGGCGTTTTAAAAGACTTCCGAGGATGTTAGTCGAATAGGATCATTAATGTTGGGTCGTTTAATTATTTTCAGTGTGGTAAAGATTTCTATTCTTGGGGGAAAATTTGTTATCGATCCGTTATTGGATGTTTCTTGACGATACGAGTTCAGCCGGAGATTTTTGAAATATTTATCACGGATATGTTAAATATTTGTTGATATTGGCTGTAATTCTAGCGAAAATCCTAAAATGTTGTTTCAGGATGTGAATAAGTTCTTTAGGATAATAGTCAGAAATCTAGCAGATATTTTAGAAGGTTGATTAGATCTAAAGGAAATTTTGGAATATCGTGATGATGAATTTGCTGGAAATTCTGTAGAATATTATTTTATAAAATAATAGCTCTAGAATATCAATTAGAAACCTGGTAGTAATATTAATAAGCATATAATACATTTAATACAAATCCCGGAATATCTCTTCATTAATTTATTTATCTTTTATTATTTATTATACGGTTGTATACATTTGTATTTCATAGATTTATGCAATATTATACCTGGAATATTATTTTATAAAATGAAGGCGTTAGATTATTAATTGGAAAATCGACATAAAGTTTAAGGTAATTAATGATACAAATATTTAACGTTTCCTTTACGTTTAACGATGATTAGAGCAATGTATTATTTTAAATAAAATATACCGCTATTGATAAAGCAATGTCTGTACAATAAACAGGCGTACGCTCTGCTAACGTCGAATCGTGTTCACTCCACCGTGTGAAAATCTCCTACGCAAGGTGAAACCTTGTATTAACGCGTGTATATACGTCGTACCACGTCGCTTCTTTCTTCTTTTGAAACGATTATTACGTTCAGGAAAGTCGTTCGAGAGCTGGACACTTTCCTCGTTAAACTTAAAGTGCGACAAAAGTAAGAAATTGAATTTAAAAAGAAAACACCAATAATTATTACTGATAATTATTGGTGTGATAATTATTACTGACCGTTAACTGATTTCGTCATTTTTGTTTTTTGTTTCAGCAATACCGATCGTTGATAGAAGAGAACCGAAGACTTCAGGAAGTTTTAGCGAACACTCAAATACCTCACGTACGAGTAGTCGACAATATTTTCCTGCAAACACAAGTTGAAACATTGCAATGGCAACTGAAACAGGTCTCTATTTAACCATAAACCACGATCGTTTAACATACCTGATTTACAAGAGGAAATTGTTGATGTCCTCGACCAGATTACCTTATCTCCATTCCTTGAATACTTCACCGTCTGTCCCCGAATAATATTCCACTGCCATTTTTAACGCTTTAGTACCTGTACAAATATTAAGAATTAAAAGTATGCAAAGAAGTGAAACACTTTGGCAATTTTAAAACAGTACAGCTTCAACTTTAGACAGAGGCAACTATTTCTACATCTCTTTTGACAAAGTTTTTTATAGTTTAATAAAAATACCACAAAATCCCCATTCCTTAAATATTAAAGTTTCAAATTTATTGTACTTGTGCACTTATTGAATAACCACAGAATTATTGTTGCCCACACAATAGTTACATACGATGTTATATATAAATAACTATTCTGTATGCAACAAAAATGCTGTGGTCATCCAGTAAATGTGTGTGTACGTTTGAAGCTTTTAATACTCCAAACCTGTGCACAAATCTTTATATGAAACTATAATATGTTAATAATACAATATGATTGAAACGTAATATAAATCTATTATAGAAACGAAACAGTGTAAATTGCATGAATATTTATTTATAAAAAATTTTACAGATGGAAGCAAATAGACAGATGTACCGTGCCCTGATGGAGCAGGTGCTGCGCTTCCTGGACCGTGCCCACAAAAGCTTGGATATTCTTCACGAGAAGAATAATCCTAAGGATAAGAAGTCAACGGGACGGTTTCCACGTAGCTATAGCGTTCACACTGTGCATGCAGATTCCCCGTCGAATCATGTTTCCTTAGTACCATCGTCTTCAACTTCCTCTCGTTTCATGAAGTCGAAATCGGTCACACAGATCTCACCGTGCACTACCAACTACCGCGAAGTCACTTGGTCGATGCTTCGTAGAAACGATCCAGCGCATTGTACTTCTCCACTTAATAAATCTCAGGGTCTCAATAAAACTCATGACGGTGTTGTTTATAAAAGCCCTACGCAACCCAAGCTGGACCCGAATGATATACCGCCCCAGAAACTATCCCAAGAAGCATTTAGGTACGTACCTAGATACCTAAGTGATTAAAATAATTGTTTTGTAGTGTTTAGTTACTAATAAGTAACTTTAAATATCTCTTTATTTAAAATATTTGAAGATAGTAAACTATTTTTAACTAATTGTAAATAAATTGTTTCAGATTAATGAGAACAGTTCAGTCGTTGCTCTTAATGAGAGAACCGGATCTGACCAGAATCTCGTCGACAGAAAATAACGGATCCTCCCCATCGCCCATAGAGGATCATCGTTACAATAATCATAACAACGAGGTATCAGTGACCTTGCAGGATGGTAGTTACGTAAATCCAACGTGCTTGCAGGGAGCTATCGGGTATTCCAGTTACGACCATGGGACCGAATCAAGTAGCACCGATAACGACAGTAGGAGTTTCGTAAAAACATCGTCAAACATTGTTGAGGTCAGTCAAAGTTTGCATGATCTTCTCCCTGGTATAAGAAGATCTCTTGACACCACCTCACTCAACTCAGGAAGCAGCAAAACTACTGAAGAAGAGGATCTACTTCCAAATAATAACTGTTTAAACGTATCCATATCGAATCACAAACATATTTACGTATGTACGCCGACATCTACGCCAAATAGGCGTGTTAGAAAAGTAGAGAAAAAGGAAAAATCTTCGAAATCAAAGCCAACTGACAGTGTGAGTAGCGTCGAGGATGAGAGTGGTTTTTCTTCTATGAGTTCTTTTCAAGAAATTGGTTTACCTAACATTCTGCCAATTTCTCCTATAAGAGGTTGTCATCAAGAGGTGGGTTTACCGGTAGTACCATTGGAAAAATCTAGACGTCGTAGATGGTCTTCCACTCCTGCTGAAATTCGAGCTTTCTTTAATAAACATCGTAGTAGCTTCACCGCCTCTCAAACTACCACTGAATCTTTAAGTGTCTGGGTTTGAATGATTTTACTAGCAATATACATAAACTACTTTCTAAACGAAATGACTCTGATGAATGCACTTGATATATTCAAGCGTAAACAAATGACCGAACATAGAAGGCACAGTCGATTATTGATACAGTAATTTCTATTATAAATACTCCTGTCTGAATATTTCTAGATCAGTTTTACATTTTATGTGTTCTTGTTCGGGAAAGTTTTATTCTTTAAGAAACGTTTAAGACAGTTTAGGGACAAACGTAATGCGAATAATTGATACGTTAATTTAAAATTTCTTTTTGTTTCTCACTTATTTGACTTTAGTTTTATGAATGACTTGATGCATTACTACAGAATATAAACTTGTTCAGAGTTTGATTAGAAGGTTAATATGTATACAAGTATAGTTAGTACTTTTATATGTATTAGGAAAACATAATTCTTAATAGTTGTATGCAAAAGATTTTGTAAAAGTTGTCTCCAGCATTTGTATTGACAAAAGTAATCGACAATCATATACATCTCTTAGATGTATACCAATATTGTAATTGAGCATTTTGCCTTTTTACTGATATTTTAAAATATTTTAAACAATTTCAACTTCCATTTTGAAACAGTGTTCAATTTGTACTTACAAGTATTACTATACAACACAAGTCATTAAAGCTGTACTCTGCTTTATCTTTCATGAATTTGTACATAAATAATGATATATAAAGTATTTGAATATTCAATATAGTAGAAGTTTTTTCACTTAAAATATAATTACTTCTAATAATATAATTAATTATAAGATTTCCTATATACTAATATCTAAAATACTTTGATAACATTTGTTTACATTATAACATTTTATCCTTTTTAGACTTAAACAAATATATGCATCTTAATTTATTTTTATACTTGTAATCACATGATTACCATGGAATCACATGAATACACCAATGATTGATTATGTGATATACGATACTTTTATTAGTCTAATAACTTTACATTTTTTATACAGCTTTTACATACTTTTTTTCATCGATTCACTGTTTTAGATTGTACGGTTGTAAGTAGACTGAACATGTTTATGCAAATCTGTATTTTTATGAAATACAGTTAACAAAATAGGATCTCTTAAATATTAGAAATATAGATATTTTGTACATTTTTGTACACTTGAATTTACATAATAAGCATCTGAAATCTAGTTATAAGCTATTGAAAATTAACATTATAACACCCATTATAAATAACTATAGCATATAGGAAGTAACAAAAATATTATGCATAACATTAAAAATAACAAAAATGTCTATACATTTGTAGAAAGGAGCAAACGTCAGCGCTTTCAACTTCGAAACGCACACAAAGCACTGAACTTATCGAACGCAAGCTAGAAATTTAAAAAGATTTGAGCGAGGAAAACACTTGATCATTAAATGGGGAAAAATAACGTGAAATAAAGAAAAAGGAAAGAGATATCGTGAGCGAAGATTTAACGAAACGAAAACTGCTGATCATGGCTGAGAAACGTTCGTGGATGGGCGGTGTGGGAGGTCGGGGGACGGATGCGCGCGCATCGCGATAAGGCAAAAGTAGAGACACTGTTCGTTATCAGTACGGCAGGCGTCGTTCACTTGTTCGCGAGTCGGTCCAGAGGTTAGCCAGGAGATTGCGCCACCAGCCGATCCACTTTTAGATTGATTTTCAAGAGCACCGTGCACTGGGTATAGCGCTCCGCGTTTATTTTAACGTGGCCAGAGTGTTCGAACGGGCCGCGACCGTCTCGGGTGATAGTAGAAACATCGTGACGAGGTGAGAGGTTCGGGTGCGGGCGCCTTTTCTCTCTGCCGGTCTGGAAGAACGTCGTTTAATCGTGTCCCACGGGAGGCACATTCGTTTCTCGTTGGCCTGCGTGCTCGTTGTTATTACTACACACCGTTACGTTCGTGTGTCTGTGTGTGCTGTTTCTCCTACGCGTACACACTTGCAGTTTGTATAGTCCCGTGTGTACACACATAGAAAGTCTATCTATATCTGCCGTTCGTTCTTTCGTGCGGTGTTCCGTGTACTGAACGGATTGTGGTGTGCGTGTGTAACCCTCAGAACGTGCGGCTTCGTGGCGCAGTGCGTGAAATGAGTGACAAGGATCGTTCCTCTCCCACTCTTGTTGAAAACAGTCTTAAGTCGCTGCTCGATCAACCTAGTATTTTTCCATTGATTGGTAAGTATCCGCTGTAATACTATTTAATTTCAGATAAATATAACGATATATCTTTTTAGCGTATCTTTTCTGTACGAGCTCGATAATCTCCCCTCCTATCCGTAGCTTGTTCTCTGCCTTGTTAGAACGCGCATTTTTCCTTTTCTTCGAAATTCGCGCACAATACTACTTCAGCGCTGACTGGCGGCGATTCGACGAATGCCAAACACGTTTTTCTCTCGTGTTTTCATTGACGAATCGCTGTGTCGCGTCGTCGATATTTTTCTTTGAACATGGAGGGGTTCTGTGACGTTTAAATTTTTATGCTAATCATTTACTTTTCTTCCTCTCGTTCATTGGTATCGAGCAGCAACGTATAAAGGAAATGAAAAAAAGACAAGGTTATTTGAGGGATTTCGTTGAAGTAAGATAGGAAAAAAGGAATAGGGAATAGTAAGCACGCATTTTATGTTCATTGGTTGCGCCGGCGCTCGCTTCTTGGTCTCTCGATTAACCTCGTTTGGACCCCGTGGTGCACCACGTGATGTTACCAACCTAACCTCACTTTCACTTGCTCAACCTATATGTTCGGTTCTGTTCGGCTCAATACGACTATTTTACTAAGCGATTTTAACTAACCTTCCCGATTTGATCATGGGAGGAATGCTTTTAATGCCATGTGATAAATTTCAATACAAAGTGACAATTTCGTGGTAAAACTATTGACTTATATTTATTGAATGTCAATTGTCTATAGAATTATATTCTTTTCTGCATCACTATTTACAACAATGCCTTATTATTCTTTGGTTTTCTATTTTCGATTGCTTTGAATTTAAAAAATGCGTGTTCTTTCAAGTTTATTGACACATTCCGTACTAGACATACAAAATCATGAAATAGTTTCTGAACACTAGAATATATCAATATTTTATAAATTAGGTCATTTTCAATAATAATTGTGTAATTATGAAATATAATTTATTTAACAAGTATAATGAACACACGTGGGCACATGGATCATCGATGTTCCACGCGGTTTGTACAAATCGTATAAAGTTGGTGTACATGGAATGTGTTAAAAGAAACAGAGTGGGGGAGTAATAAAGAAGGGAGAATGAAATAAAATGTTGGTTGCGTATGTGTTTACTTAGCTTGCTATTCGACCATATCTATCTTAACTGACGTTCATGGTTCTACGTCAGCTTCACAAATGGAATTACATTTGTATGGAGTTTAGAAATTATTTAGCTTTTATATACTGCGCCCTTTAACACGTTTGTTCCAATATTATTAGCAAAATTGTATAAGTTAGAAATTAGAAGTTACCAGTATCTCTTCTTATGCGAATTTTATAAATTACAAGGACTGTCCTGTTCGATATAAGACTGCAAGATTATAAGAATCATTTATACAATACAAATCTACATGTATGATTTATGATTTGTCACTTGTTAATGTACACTAACAGCAGTTAATAAATTATTGTGTAAAAGACTTCTGGCGTAATAATCGACTGAGGCTCCATTTCAAACCTATCATTGTTTCTTCTCTGAAGACACGCTTTTTCGCTAGGTTAATTTACATAGCACTTTACATGGTGCGACGCGTAAAATGTAAGTAACGATCCAAAGTGCGTCTCTCAAGCTATATATGTATATCGAGAGGCAATAATCCGACTTTCATGAGAGCTGCATTATCTATGGAACAAGGTTCGAGTCCACCTCAGGTAATTGTGTTTTGCGCAATCGCGGCATTCGTTCAACTTTTGTCTATCGGTAACGACAAAACAGAAATAAAGAAAGTGAAGCAAAAAGTAAAATGCGTTGTACACTACGTAGAGAAAAAAAAGAGTGAAACCGTGGTAATCCAGTGGAAGTTAATTATCTTAACGGCGTTGTACCAATAATTCGAAACATAGAGCCAGTAAATTAAGGACAGTTCCCTGATTCAACGTAATGGCTTACTTCCCATTCGGCTTTGCAACCAGTTTCATATGCTATTTGCGATGAAATTGGTTTCATTGTAAGGTGACATGAGGCGATTAGAGTGAGTAATCATAAAAATCATTAGAAATATTTGAAAATCATTATGTTGTTGCTATTTAGTAATTTAGCCGATCTGTATTTGTTTTAGGTTCTAGCTATTTGTTTCAGGTTTTAAGTAGTTATAATGTGGATAGAAGTTCGCTGGTTAGATTGGTATTTGACGAGTAAGGTTTTCAACCAAAGAAGGTTCACAAGTTCTTCTGAAAAATGTTTATTTACTTTTAAGAGGTTAGTTTGCCCTGAGCACGTGGGAGTCATGGGTAACTTGAACAGTCTTTAAGGGGAAAATTATGAAGTAAATCGAAAATCTGTTTGGCATAAGCGTAAATTTTTTTAATGAAAAAAAATGCTTATCATTTTTACAAAAATCAATATTTTACATATGTACATATATACATACCTTTCTGCGCATTTAAGACGATTAATCTGTATTTATTTTTTAGTGGTATTTTGGTTGTCGATATTGCGCCGTGTGAGTCAGACAGATTTTTAAGTTAACCATACAGAAAATCAACATCTACTATCGTTATCTATATTTTCACACTTGAGTTTTTACGCTACAGACGTTTAATTTTTAAATCGATTTTGATTAAATATCATTAGACTATTGTCCCGACGATCTTGGTATAGTTATCGTGTCTAACTTATCTTTGATCCACGGTTTATAACTTTGATAAGATGGCATTCTTTATTCAATTACGTTTCATTATATGTATATATTTATATCATTAGTTTCCTAAAAAAAGTAACAGTAATAAGAAAAGTAAATTTTTCAGGAAACACTAAGTTCACTACTATTTCGCAACGAAAGTATTTTTTTCTTTACTACTAAAAAAGGCGTAAGTTAAATTACTAATAAAAAGAAAGGTAATATTGTCGTTATTACTGCTATTATTTCTGTAACATAATTTTATGGCTAGTTATGAGGTAATTATTTCCCATCTTAGCAGATGATGATTACTTCTTTATTTAAATTCTTGCTTATTTTTGCAAATATCTCAGAAATGAGGATTCAGCAAAACCAACGGTATTTCCACAAATTAAGAGACGACAGGGATAACAGTCGTTTTATCGAATATTAAAATAACACGTGGACTTGGTAAGAGAATTTATATTTAAAAGCGATTACTTAGTGTTAGATGTGTAAGCGAGGCAGATTTATGATGGCGATTAAGTAGCACAAAAGAGACATTTTTTGGTGCATATTCAATGACCAGGCAGTTTACTGTTCGTAATTATCGTGTACGACACTTTCACGCGATGTAGTTGGACATTAATTTCAAGATTGACACTGAGATAACACGTTACGTCATGACTTCGCTCAAGGACCGACGTTTGTCATTGCAGAAATAGAAGTAAATTGCGAATTTACGGGTATCTGAAAAAAGTAGCCGTGGGTGGAAACGAACACACCACGTGTTTTGCTCTAACAATCCATCCCACTCGTTTCAGCAACTAATTGGCAATGTATTTAAAATAGCCAGATTTTAATATTTTGATGTCTGTAAATATTAAATAAATCGCGATACAGTTCGATATTCTAATTTTTATTTCAAGTGTTTACGATAAGTTTTCGATATTTGCCTAGATTATCCGTTACGCCGATTAATCAGTACTTATTATAATTATCTGTTAGATGCGCGATCTTTGCATGTAGAATATTAAATACTTCAACAGTTGATGGCATTGTCGAGGATAAATCTTGAAGTACTCCTCGATGTACTCCTTCTTGTATGTGTTTCATATATTTTAAGTAAGTTAATCTTTCAAGCGAAATTTGTCTTTCGAATCGGTAGTTTTATCCAACAAGTTTTAAAAAGCTCGACTTAACGATAGATCTTATAACGCATTGTAAAAACATCGGTAAGTGTCCCAGAATCTTTTAAAAAAAGTTTATGAAGTTTTTTTCTATAGGAAAAGAGACTCTCACGTCATAACAGGCACGTTTCTGTCCTAAAAACGTTCATGTTATGAAGACATCGATGGAATACTAACGCTGGACATTATTAAACGATTCCTCTACAATGACAAACAAATTTCCAGGACGTTCTTATTTTTCCCGTCTTCTGTGAAACAAATAAAGATCCACGAGGAGAACGCTGCATAACGTTGGTATAATATAGGAGTGTCTCCGGATACAAAGTTATCAGGACGACGAAGAAGAAAACGAGTTAACTGGTGTTAGTCGGTTGAAAGGTCAACGGATGATTAAAATTCCCGAAGGGTAATTCGGTGATAATCTCGAGAGACTGATATCACCCAGTGGCGGTTCGATTTCTTCCTCGAGCAACGTCACTCCTACGTTCTTATTATTTTATTTATTTAAACTCATATTCACCTCTGAGCGACTGTTGTAGTATACAGATATATTACATAGGCTTGTACAATACTATATTAGACCAGTCTGTTATTAAGTAATTACCGACATTGCATGTTATAACAAATGTTATGTCCATTATACAATATTTACATTGTATGATGGGCATATTATGTATAACAGATGTCAATTACGGTGTATGCTGTTGTTGCCTCACTGCAGCCACGTTAGTTGGACAAGGATTACGTCGCTTAGGAATTTCTAGAGATGTTTCACCACTCCCATCTTGTCATGCTGCTGCTTTTTCGGGAGACAACCGTGTGATGAGCTGCACTTTTGCGTCAACGTCCGATGAACATTGCAGTTTACTTCTCGACGACAGACCTGAATGTTTGGGGAACGTTGGCGTGAAGGTGCAGCCTACCACACGGTTGTCTCCTGAAAATTCAAAATCCGTGACAAAACGAAAGTAGCGAATCGCCGATCATCGTCAAAGTTTAAAGTTAATCGAAATCTAAAATTCACTTCCTTCTAATTTACGCTCGATTTAACCAGTTACCTGTTTCTGACGAATATACTCGTCAGGAAGAAACGACAGTAATTTGCGTTATCACGAGCCTTGTCAGTAACAAAATTAAAAAATAAAACAATCATTTCGTTACAACTTAATTCTCCATTATGACAGCCACTCATACTCTGTGTTTGACGAGTATACTCGTCATCGTTTACCTTTTGCCACGCATTTCAGGTGCACACTTTGCAAAGAGATCGCAACAGCTAACTGGTTAAAAGACGTTTGGAGCGCTATATCCTCTATATTCGTTTCGATACTTTTGCAAATCGATAATTACGTGCTTCGCAGTCTTCTTGCACGTTATAGACGGACATGGTCTATGGTCTTCTGGCTGGTTTCTTTTTACTCGTCTGTTTTTTTTTCTTTTTTTTTCGTGAGGCCTAACGGACGTTGGGATCGACGAGGCCGCTCGCCTCTGGCCTGGCGTGGCCTCCAACCGAGTACCGCTCTTTTGGCAACCGGCCAGAGCTTATGCCAGGTTTCAACATACCGGTCGACATGGATATTTTCGGGTTTGCGGTGAAACGACAAGCTCTGCCTTCTCTTTCTTTGCTTCGATGACCTCGTCGCGTCGTGAAACACCATCCCTGATGTCTCGTCCCCATCCCGATCTTCTGATTGACTCCAGCCCCTGCACCCTTTTCGCCAGATATCAACGTCGAACCGTCCCATGAACGATGCCTGCTTCCGTTTTATCGATCAGAGCGTGCCAGCCGAACGCCAAGGTCTGCCCCCTTGTGCGTTGAATCACGTGCAACTTTTCTGATCCATTAACGCGTTAATTGCTGCACCAAATTTTATATATTTTCCCTATGGACCGCAATCAGCCGATTTTTTAATATGCTTCAAGTTAGAATGTTTTTCGGGACTGGTTTGGTCATGTGATGATGGTTAGAGTATGAGATCATTGTCGTTGTATAGGAGGAGGAGGCTCGAAAGCAAAATATATTGGTAATTTATTGGCAAGTTTATTGGATTATCTTTGGTGAGGGGAATTGGTTGGTTCTTAGCGGCTGTACTGCGGATATTTCTGTATTTATGGGGAATTTTATGACACGGTAGGCTAGACATCGTCGTTTCGGTTTGGGAAAGAACATATTAAGAACACATTTGAGGAGACAGTGTTTGGCCAGATATACAGAAACGAAATTCTGCCGCTAACTGTTTCTTTAAAAGTTCGAGAAATTGTTTGTAAAATACACACGATATACGTACAAGAGTGAAATTCAGACATTATTTCACGCGAAGTGAACAAGAAAGACAATAGAGAATAGTGTATTTAAATTGCGTACATATGTAACAATGAAAATTTTGTTGGACAGTAATCTGCTTGGAATTTAAAGAAACTGAATATGATATACACTTAAATATGTGTATCTGCGTAAAATGTATCTGCGGCTTGATGCAAGAAGTACCAATGTCAGCATTTATAAAGTTGAGATGTTAGGACTTAAGGATACGTTAAAGAATTCACGTTCAAATAATCTCTGATACAGAAGTTTCTGCTGTTTGGAAATTTTTTTCTAATACAAAAGGAGAGAATTTTCTAGTACAGAAGGATTTTCGTGTAAAAACGATAAAAGCAAGTGATTATTATAAATTTTTTTACACCAGATACTAATTACACTGTATCTAAATCTTTTTGGGATGTAAATGTAGCCTTGAAGTGCAAATGTAATTTTTTTACTTCAATTCTCATTGTTGTTTATTAGCTTTTTAAACTGCCACTTTCAATACTTTTCGAACTGTGGCGCACGAGAAACTAGTTGATTCATCAATTTCGAACAAGGTTTACTCACTTTTTACAAATTTCTCCGGGAAATGAACCTGAAATTTGTATTCCATTGTTTCTTTATAATATCCTTTGAAACGATACAAACTCAATTTATCCGGCGAAGGAAGTACATTTTTCTTCTAAATTTTTACGTTTTTCTTTCAAGCATAGATTCAATTTCAGTGCAAAGTATCCAACTTTAAGAAAATTCCTTAACATTCGCATTGTGACGACCGTGACAAATACTATTACCTATTGTAAACAATGATTACATTGCCAAATTTAATCACGAGACTCGTATAATAAGAAGAATTGAAATAAACAAAATTATATGTACTTCAAGATTATCCACTTACGTCCCAGAAAGTTCAAATATCACAATATAACTGATCTAAAAATGAATCCTTAAAAATGACCTGCTTTTTTCGTTGTCATTACAAGAAATCCTCCACTTTAAAGTTTACGTTGTTCGTGTATTTCACGTTCACTTTGGTATATTTTGCAAAAAGTTTATATTATCAAAAATTTCGACATTGCCATATATAAATGCCATTTATAATCGTTTCCAGATAAAATTTGAAATTGCCTTTTTTTCGTATTGAACATATGGTTGTTTACTTAAACTTAAAGTACCAGGTTTAATCCTTTCTTGCAAACATACGACGTTTCACGTATCTCGAACCATGTTGCAGATATAAAAATGAAATTCAATCGTCGTTGCAGCGCAGTTTTAAAAGAGAAAATCCATTCACGGTGTTCGAATGTAAAATACGTACAAATAAAATTTAGACACCTGGAACCAAGGGAATTAGAGTATGGTAGGTGTAAAATAGCGGTGTTGCGGAAGAAGGAAAGAAATGATGTTAGTCGAAGGAAGGTTTTCTTGCTACTTGTTAACATCCTCGAGCTATGGTAATAAGTTGCAAGACGAAGCTTATCTGCTTCCAACTTGCTTACTCATTATTGTGTTGGTTTTGAGTAATTTACAGCGACGACGCGGGCAGGCACGTGGCCGTTTCTCCCGAGCTCTGTACAACTCTCGTATTTATGATCCTGCAAAAGAGACTGCACGATAAGATAGTGGTGATGGTAATTTAGAGTCGTTCGGATGATCGCAAGTAAAAGCGAGGCCATCGGAAGATCTATAGGTCGAACGATCTCTCTCTTTCTCTCTCTTTTTCAAACACGTTACTTTAGCGAGATTTTGGCTTTAAAACATTCTGCGACAATTTTTAGAAAAATCAGGAATTTTAAATAGGAAAATTTTAGATGGATCTTCAGGAAGCTAAGAATAGTATAGCGAAGACCAGGAAACTATAGATTCGAACGCTACGAAATAAATCTTATTGAATATCCTGCTTCCATTGAATTTGATAGATCTTTGTTTTTCACATTTTTCTCTCTCACACGAGTTACCTTTCAGCGATATTTTGATTCTAGAAGAAGATAATAGGTTTTCGATAGGTCCTTCTCTTATTCTTAGAAAACTAATAATAGCAATACAGTGAGAAGGAAAAAGTGGTTGAGCAACCGTCTCTATTCATAGAAAATTTTCCATTCGATCACTTTCCCCCTGTTTCCCAGCCTCAATCTCTCATTTTCGTGTCCTCTCCCTTTTCTGTGTCACGGTTTAAACACAGGGAGTTAATATAATTGAACGAATCGTACAAGTGTACGGTGACACGAAGCCTTTATGTTATGTGTCTCGATGTAAAATACGGCTTCCGCGACAAGGTTGTCGCAAATGCGGCACAAAGTCGTGCAGAATTTTTTGAACCTGCGATCCTGTTTCTCTGCTTGTTACTTGCATCCTCGAGCTCATCGATTTGTCAGCCGCAAGATGGATTGAGATTGCACCAAGTTCAAGGAGCGTACGTAACCGTACTAATTCAAGTTGTTATCGATTTGTTCCGATTAAGCCTTTTTCTCAGCCGACTCAGCGTCTCGCTCTTATTGTAAACAGCGATAGACCAATGGCTCGTGATATTTTTTATATACACGTTCGCAACTGCTGCTACAATTGGGTACAGGCTGATTCTACGTGAAAAAATGTGTCGAAAATATTGAAGAAAGTTTGTTCGTTGGACGACTTGTTTCTGAGAAAATGGAGTTTGAAAATTTTAGATATCAAGTATACTTAAACCTGATATTTAAAATTAGGAGGTTGTTATACAGGCGAAAATAAGTGAAAAATGTAAAATAACATTGTTCCGTTTAAGGTCCGATTTCGAAGCAAATGAATAATACGTTTGTATAGGTTTAGTCAAGAACTGCTTTGATACGCGCGATACATTTTCAAATTTATTGTTCTGGAAAACAAAGCATCTTGTGAAAAAGTGTCATTCTACGTTTTTGGCTTATTTTCTCACGTAGTTTAACTTCTTTTGATTATTTACTTTTGCCCAGTTCGGTTTAAGTATATTCGTCAAAGTTTTAAGCTGGATTTTCTCAGGAACTATCTTACACAATAATCTATTAATTCAGAATGTGATTTTTTCTTTTTCTTTAGCAAATTGTTCTTCTTTATACCTACGTTTTCAACGCAATCGTCTCTTTCTACCGTTAGATTTTGCTAAAATTGCTTCAAGTCGATATTCACCTGATGTTAGCCAACTTATATCGCTATTGCTGTATTTTAATCTTTAATTTTTCATTGAATTTTCATATACTCTTGTTACACGTATACGTATGTACTGCAATTTGCTATTATTTCGTTCGTTCTACTAGCGCGACGTAAAGCTTGCTTGCTCTTCGATGAAACAAGGAAACACGAGGGAAAAATTTGTGGTTTGCAATAAAAATAATAAAAAATAATATTTCACCTGTACTCCAAGGCAAACTATATCAACAGTGAAATAGATTCGCGAAATTCTCCATATTTCGTCGCAATATGAGCTACGCGAATGAGAAGATCAAAGCTGTTTGACGAAGTTGCTATTCGAACTATTTCGAAGGACCTCGTGCTTACAAAGTTGCATCACGCGACAGAATACGTTCGAAACTATAGATAGACAAACGAGGATTCGCGGATGTATGTATTCGCCGATTCCTCTGCGCCTTAAGATAACGTGCGAAATAGAAATGTGCGTTGAGCTACGCATAGACACGTGACAGGCAAACAGAAGCACACCACGTGCCTCCTCTTTCGCGTATTTCGTATGGTAAGGCGAATATGCAGGTGAAATAGTAGGTGCCGATGCACATACCAGAAATCTGCATTTTGACGTTGGCCAGCCTCCAAATAGAATATTATTCCCGCCAAGTTGCACACAACCGACGACCAAAAGCTGCGACTCGGTTTGTTTTCTATTCGAAGTCATCGTACTCCGCATTTTTCGCGGGAACAATCGCGAATAAACCATCGGTTTTTCAACATTTTTCTATATTTTTTTTTTCATTTTTTTTTCCATCCAAGCAAACCCAGCTCCCCTCTTTTCTTACATTTTTTTTTTTAGTTCACATTTTTTGTAGATCTGGCTGTCTCCGTATATAATCGAGGTAATATTATTAGTGAAATTGAAGAAATCGGTATTAATAGCTTCTTGCTCGAACGTTTCGACGATTCTCCATCGGTTTTAGATTAAATAAATCGCGTCTATTTCCGTTTAGCTGGTGAATTTCTCTTTTGATTTTGTACTTCTTTGGAAGTCTATTTTTCTTCTTGTAATCTGATAACAAGATTTCGGGTGAAAATAAACCAATGTGCCGGGTCTGTACTTAGTCAATCGCAGCAGTTATTATGTCAGTAATCACTTGAGAGGTGTGAAAGGTTACAGGCGGTTCTTGAATGAGAAGGTATAGCGGCTTCTATGTAGAGGGATCGTAAAATCGGTCAAGCATAAAAGTTAACGTGTTGGAGGAATTGATAGGAAGCTGAAGAGATAAGGATCTGAAGTTTCAATGCAGGCTATATATCTCGGCTGCAATTTTTTAACTGCCGTTCTCATTGCTGATATTTATTTTCTTGTTCTCATACTGCATGCATTATACGTATGTTACTTTGATTACGTTCTTACGATTTTTCTGGCATCCTCGATTGAATCGTTACAATCATTTTAACACTATCAACCGATACATAGGATCTTGTCGTAAAGGAGACAATTCCATTTTAGAAATTGTAACTTCTTCGAACTTGAGTGTATCGTAATTTACACTATTTCATGTAATTACTAATTTAGAAAAATCTGTACTAATTTAACAATAAACATGACCATCGTCATTGTCGCGTGATGTATGATATACATAGTATATATTATCATCATCACACGAGAATAATCATGTTTATCGTTAAAAGAAAATTTCTTCTATTCTAACACAGAAATTATTTCATCTGCGATATTTATAATTATTGTTTACTTAATTTCATCAATCATTATTTACTTATAATTATTCAAACACCAGTAGTCTGCAGACTATTTCTTGAATAATTTAAATTTAACACACCTGGAATTTCTACCCTTACAACTTCTATATATAACGATGTTTCACTGAAAAATCTCACACGTTAACATTGCCAATGTAACCTTCTCACTTATCTTTTATAGCAGAAGCGAAGAGCAGTAGTGTTGAGGTTGACTGATGAATTTTTAATAGAAAAATATATTGAAACAAATATAGGTATCAGTACAAGTACAGGTATAGTATATGCTGATCCAGATCCTTACAGTGTTACAATACAATAGAAGAAAGGCTATGATAGCTAGCACGTTCATATATTTATAGCAAAGAGCATTACCAAAAAGTTAACCTTGGTGTGTAGCTCTAACTGAAGGCTACAAGAAACAGCAATAGAAATCTACTTATAGCTCTTTTGTTTCTAGACTTTGTGATCCAAAACAAAATTTATATTGAAGTGCACAACAATATGGACCTCTCCTTATTTTGAATCTTTTTGTGTCACTAAATTCTATTCTCTTCGTAACAGCGATCTGCGAGTCACGGATATACAAAAGAAAAAGTGTAGAGCTTTTCTTGAAGTAATTACTTCAACAAGTGGAAAACCATTTACCTAAACTCTGTTTATTAGAACGAAATATCGTCCGGTGTCTACTAAATGAACCGCTGTCCATTCACTCTAACTCAATGCGAACACCTATTATATGGATGAAAATCTTTACCTGTTACCTATTCACACCGGTTATCTCAATGTGAACGCCTATTATACGGATGAAAATCGTTACCTGCCCATTCACTCTGTTTACCTCAACGTGAACGCCTATTATATGAATGAAAAACTGCAGGTAATGAGGGAAATCAATGGATTCCTATTACTATACGAACTCTATGTATAATAGTTGCATGATCTATTTTTCTCCCTTACTTATCTGTTACTGTAAAAACGAAGCGCGATAGAGCACCATTTACTTGAACTCTGTTTATTTAGGAATTAGAAACGAAATTTTGTTTAGCGTCCATTAAACGAACCGTTGCCCATTCATTCTACTTGTCTCGATGTGAATGAAATTGATATACCTGTTATATGAATGAAAACCATAAGTAATGGTGAAACTCGATGAATTCTTATTGCTATACGAGCTTGTTATAATCACGTAAACTGTTTACGCTCCGATTGAGTTCAGATACATTGCCGGTCATAAATAGATACTAATTGTATTAGAGACACCTGACGATTATTAGACTATGGATTCTTACGCAATTTCATATTTTTATGACGAGAGCTGAAGCAACGATACGTACGTAGTAATTCATGTCGTCTATTAAAAATTACGACGTGTACTGGACATACTGGATATTTTCTATATTTCCGTATGTTGTACGCATTTTATGGATTGCAGTGTTTTTAAATTTCTCATAAATACGTAAACACTCGCTGGCTACCGATGTTTAGCGAAGCTCGATTGCTTCTCGCTGCTTTCATTCCTCAATTATTTTCTCGTAAAGTTTTTATTTCACTTGTATCGCGTTGCCTTGCAATGTAAAATACTCAGCAAAGATGATTTTAATAGACTTTTCCAGTAAACGTGACGAACGCCTAATTTTGACGGCGCGCAGTATAAATCCAGTTCTACCGTGAAAATAACATAGAACCTGTATCGTTTGAATAATTATCCGCAGTGCATATGAAGTACATATGAAGATATTTAGAATTGAAGGGATTAAATAAAATACCGATCCACGTACGGAACCATTCTGCATATCGTTGCATATCGTTGTATATCGAAACAAAGGGATCGACTACGAAGGAGATAGCATCGTGTTTCCCTGCGAGTTATCCAAATGCTCTAACACGATCGTAAATCACGGTTCGTCTCACAATAGCGTGTGCTGGTCTAGCGTTACCTGCTCGTTACGTTTCTTAACAAGCTGCCTTATCTCGGCTGCCTTCTCGAGTAATTATGCGACTGACGATTTCATTCGAGATATTGTTATCGGCGTATGTATGATTATTCGTTTTTTGTTGCTCGCGACAGACCTCTATAGCAGATAGTAAAATTTATGTTCATCCGTCGTTCGATCACTTGGCAAAAAATGCAAGTAAATCTATCTCTCCCTGCTTCTTTTTTTCATTCTCACGGTTACTTGAAAGTTGTTCGAAGCGGTCACATAAAAATCCGCGGAATATTCTCGTTCGTTTGAGATAATAAATATTTCGCAATCTGTAAGTATAACATAATTGGAATTTTATGAAGACTGAAGTGACTTTTTCATTTGGCAGAGTGGTATAGCCAGTTTCGGATAATTAAGAGATAGTTGGAGGAAGATTAGGAAATAATAAGCCGTCTAAATATCTCACAAGACTCTGGTAACTCTGTAAGTGACCTTACGTCGAACGAAAGATGCCCTATTTCTTGGCGTTTCTTTTTTTGTACGTGGAGAAATCCTCATGGATACTCCGCTGTTCTAATAATCGCGTACTCCACGATGACCATCCTACGCGTTTGACAGGAGTGCTCCAGGAACCTCTTATGAATTAACTTCTGTTGCACCCCCTTCCCGCGTCCTCTTGTTCGAGTTCTAATAATTCCTGAGTTAGGGGGGGGGGGCATTGTCCCTAGCGCTATCGCTTCTTCTAGTCGTGGGTCCGTTGGGACGACGATGAATTTTCTTTTTTTTCTTTTTTTACGTGGAGGAAATCTTCATAGACACTTTACCACCCTTGTGCAGGCGGGCAAGAGGGTAGTGCCGGATTCTTACCGGCTAAAACCTCCACAGACGGAACGGTAGACTAGTGCGAGTTGATTGTCAGGCCCCTGTGTGCTTAACACCAAGCACCTTTAAACGAGCACACTCCCAGAAAGTACACCCACAACACACGCAAGGGAGGGGCTGGCCGCTTGCCTGTAGTATATTACTTTTAAGGGAAATTTTGATTTTTCCGTCCTCTTTTCGAAATACTCCACATGCCGAGGATTCGAACTCGCGACGCGTCGTCTTCAGTTCTGGGCCTTAACGAGCGTAGCTGACTGTCCCGCCTGCCCTATTTCTTGGCTGTAGAAATTAATTAAGGCTTAATTGGCCTTCCTTGTTTATCAGTTCGATCAGTTTCAGAAGAATTTTTTATGATCTTTGCAAGTTACTCAGCGCAATAGCATGCTCCAAATAGTTTCTAAATAAACAAAGGAGTTAAAGAACACCGTCGTTCGTTTCGAACCAGACAGATACACTTGCTCGTGGGTATAACGTAACCGAAAGTTTAAAACTGTTACTCGGTAGAAATGACTATCGACTGGTTCGTGATTTACTGGCAATTAAATTTCATACCGTGAACGCTTCACGAGATCCTGCATCGAACAAAAGGTACTTAACTTCTTGGCCAGCGGATCCACGCGCTCGATTTAATTTCCCAACGAATGAATGAGCAACACGTTTCTCGTGTTCGTTCCGTTCGAACGTAGGAAATTCGCGTGTTATAGAACACTGCAATTTTCACTTTCCACCTTTAACTGTTCGCACAGGATACAAGGATCTGCAATTCAAATAACTTTTCGCTGTTGATACCATTAGCATAAAACATCGTAATAAATATAATGTTAAATAGCGAAAAACGTTTAACGTTGAAGCAAACGACTCGCGCGTTTAAACTCTCTCCAACGTAAATAAGGTTGCGCCTGATGTTTGCAGTTTGGCCGGCATTATTTAATCGTCACACAGGATATTGTGTATAGATTTATTGTCAAAGTGTTTCTGGGCTGAACGGTGCCTAGCCATAGAGCTGCTGGGTGAAATAGTCACGCGTCACGACTACACGTGTGCGTGTGCGTGTGCGAACGCATCATTAGCAAGACTATCATTAGCCAACAAGGCCGTGGACAGGGCCGTCATTGCTGAGAAACGGCCACTGCTTTTAACGCAGCTCGTTTTTCCGGCATTTTCAATACTAAAATTCATACATTTCAATAACGAGAACTTATGAAGAAAAGAATGAAATTATTACCTGGACCCTGTTGTACGATTGAATTGACAATATTAGGGAAATTAGAGTCACAAATAATTAGTATAAATAAATGATTAGTATCTTGCGTTACTTTGTTGAGAGGAAGTTTTGGAAGTAAATTGTAAGGATGACAATTTATTTACGTAATTGTTCTATTTGACGTAGAAATCGACGCAAAAAATTGTCCATTCATTAAGATTAATAACGATGTTACTGGTTGGAAAATTATTGTGCGAGAAGGCCCTGATAATGTTTTATTCTTTCCAATGACGTCCTTATGACGTTCTTCTCGTGTGAGTATTTCGTACATTTATTTTTAGCCGGTATATCGTGTATTTAGGTGACATAACGTGATTTTTGGAAATTGAAGATTCGCCTGTGATTCGGTATTTCCGGAACAGTGCACGATTTTTCAAATATTTTCAATGTATTGTGATCTCTAAGGTGTTCGGAATGTGTTACATGTTACTCGCGGCAGAGATAGATTTTTAGAAAAAGAATTATTCCAAAACAGTAAAAGCACAGGTACAAATACAACAGATTAGAAAAGAGGAAAGGTAGAATAACGATAAAATAAAACATTTATCAAAACGTATGTATATCCATGACTGGCGGTCGGTCTTCTTAGAATTTCTTTCAATCTCGTCCTCTTTGTTTTTCCTTAATATGTAAATTTCGAGTGCCTCGAGGAAACTGCAAAAGAAAATCTGACGTTAGCAAAGGTTACATTCAAAGGTTACATTATGAGCATTATGGAAATTTTCAAAGAGAACTATAAACAAGATTACAATGATGATAAACCAGATTCGTACAAAATGCTGTACCAGACTGTAAAACACGCGATTCTTTGTAAACCGTTGTTTTCAAATGTCAAATTTAAACATACCATCATTTATTGCCATTAAGCAGATATATAATAAAAAATAGATAATAAAAGATATATATGGGACTGTCTGTAGTAAAATATAAGATTTCTATTATTGTAAAATCGATCACTGGTGGAATCGTTTTGGAATAGATACGGCAAGATATTTCGATTTCTAATAAGAAGATAACTTATTACTTACAAGAGATTTTTCGCTAAGTACCAATTCAGAGAAAGCTTTTATTAAATCTGGGTACTTAAATAGAATATTACTTCTATATATCTTGTTTAAATTAAATTTGGTTCGTTGATTTTATGATATTCGTCGGATTCAATCACTCCGACTGGCATAAATCGTTTGCTGAGAACTAAAATCGGTGTCTCATATTTGAAGAGTGCTTGTAGAAAACACTGTAAGTGTCAAGAAAAGAAAGAAAGAAAAACGAAACAAGTTTTTCAAGAGGGAAGGAAGCATTACGCAAATCTAGTTCAAATTCACAAAGAAGAAAATTGTATCTGTAGGAAAGCCTGTATGTGCCAGATGCTAGTCATAAAGAAAATTCAATGTTCCATCTACTTAGATAGATGGCATAGACAAAAGCCAAGAGACAACTAACTAATGTTTATTCGCACCTATATTTTTCTCTGTAGAAGCGACGTTGTGACATCATTTTCTAGCGTTATTAATAACTATTTAGAGAGGGAAATCACACTGCAACTGTACCATTATGGCACTCTTATTGCTACGTAGAAGATTTTCCAATAAAAAAAAAAAATTTTTTTCAACTTTGACATTTACAGCGTCATCTATAAGCAAATTCTGTTCGATTGTTTCCGATCCTTGCAACTTACAATCTACGAAACAGGCCAGGCGAAAAATCGTGCTCTTTACAAATTTACACAAGATTTTCCAAGAAAGGCTGATCTGTGTCGATGCTTTTGCTCATCGCGGCATATCCTACGTATGTATCTATCTATCCATAAAGCAAGAAAAATACTCGAATAAAAAAGTGTTTAAAAAGGGAAATGCATTCGAATGGATTCAGGCAAATAGCGTGTGCATTTCACTTGCATCTGTATTCTTGTTCTTGAGTCAATCTTTGCTTCTTGAGTCGATCGTAAAAGCGAAGGATATCCGTTTGGATGGTTACTCTTGCTTCTCTTCGGAGTTTCCAGAGATGGTAGAATGATTGCTTCGTGGACCATCCTTCGGTAAGAGGTTGCTGCTTTTCGACGATTGTTTGGTCACGGTGGTCATCTTTAGCGCGTCGATTTCCTTTGGAAATTCTTCCCTCCGCCTTCGTCTCCTCGACGATTTTCTTCGTCTTCCTCGCGATCTCCTTCTACGGGATCTACGTCGAGATCCACGACTCTTGTACCTCCTTCTACCGTGTCTCCTCGAGCTTCTTCTCCGGCTAGATCGTCTTTTTCGTCTGCAACGAATGTCGACAGCAGTGGCGTCGCCGCTGTTCATGCATTGATTGTACATGTAGTCGTGATTGTACGTGTAGCATCCGCTGAAAACAAGGAGACTGTTGTAATGTATTTAGACACACGTAGCATCTGATCTGTCACATAAGAAATTTATTTCTAACGGGGTACGTTACTCTGGAAGTTTCAGGAAATAGAATTTTCCATTACTAATTTGTAACATTCTCAAGGTTTCAAGTTTTAGAATATTTTGTTCGTGTGGTTTATTGAGCCGAAGCTCGAGCAGATTTTATCTCAAAACTTTGATACGTACGTTTTCTGACCTGGTTCTTTGCAATTCGATTTCCTTCAAACTTTGAAGTAATATTCTATAGTACTTCATAGTAATATTAGTATGATGTAGCCTTGAGTTTTTTTTTAATTTTGTAACGCTATTTGAATTCTTTTCTTTTTTTTTTTTTTTATTATATTATATAGTTACATCCGGGCTGCTTTTAGAACTGATCTTTTTGGCAAAATGATTGCGTTCCTTTTCAAATTACTATCATTTACTACAATTCAATTTTTTGTAAAATTCTAGATTAAGATAATAGATTGTAGTTTGTGAATCGTTTAAAAAATGCAGCTATTGATGTAGGAAGGCTGCTTGTAGAAATTAATCCTGTTTTCTTGCATTTACCCCTTCAAACGCTGAAGAATACCATAAGTCACGCCACGCCTGAGGGCAAGTTGAACGTGACGCCTAATCTCAGAGCCAGGAATATTATATTCTTGAGCAATGTAATTACTGATTTCCTGTGGAGTTGATCCTTGAATGGCCTGCAGCCTACGAATTGCTTCTACGACCTGGGCCTCGATTTTTGGAGATTTTTGCGCTGCCATTGTAGCATTTGCTGCTATGGATCGCCGAAGACGATTTAATCTACACAAAATACTTTGACATTCAATTTAGATATTCGCACAAAATAAAAGCTACTTTTGTATTAATATTTACTAAAAAATGTCCTGTAACTAATACCTATAATTATTTCCCTTGACTATTAATAATCGATAGATTATAACTAATAATTTCTCACTGAATGTTTTTTTCTCTTCGACATTGGACGAGTATGGTTCTGATCAGGCTACCAAGCAATATTTACGATACTTTCGAAAAAACATAATTTACCATAAAAGATACGATTGTACATAATTTTTCAGCGCTGACATTTTGTTTGACAATCCATTGATCACAAATTTCACTCGGTTGAATATTAAACAACCGCGTTTCCAAGAGACAATCGCGCCTTCTTCATATTTTCCACTCGATATCCAACGAGTCGAACATGCGTATACGCGTGCTTTTATAATTGGCGGCGATCCAGCGAGAAAAATGAAGCGATTTCGATCTATTTCTTTTCGATGTTTGCGTATCTGCCGGTTCTCCTCTCGGACCGGTGGTCCTCCGTCTCTTTTTCTTTCTTTCTCTCCTGATCTACCTAAGCAGAAATAAAACAGTACCGAATAGCGCCAGAAGAGTACGATAGACCTTTAAACAGTGACGTCATCGAAGCTGTTTTCTCATGCCTTCGTAAATATAGTACTCTTCCGGCTGTTTGACTTGCAAATTGAGAGTACAATTAGAGGAGTGCTTAAAAAATTGCCGTTCGAATTATCGCCGAGACGTGGCGAAGAACCGAACGAAATAGTATCTAGTAGTATCCACGTGAAATTCCATTTCTAAGATGGCGACTTTACTAAAAAAGTAAAAAGGCAAAAAAGTCCCATTTGTGAACGCTACCCGTTGCGTTGAATAAATAAAACTCGCCTGTAATAGGAAATTGCAATTTTCCCTTCTGCTAAAATTGTTTAATTATTTTGTTAGTAGATTCGGGATTTTGTGTATTTATGCGGAACTGGAATGATACTTTTACTAAAGAATGACAGAAGTCCCATCCTTCGACGCTACCCGTCGCGTTAAATAAATAGAATTCGTCTGTAATAAGAAATTGCAATTTTACTAGAATTGTTTAATTATTTTGTTAGTTGATCCGTAGTAGAACTTGAATGGCAGCTTTGTTAGAAAATGACAGAAATTTCGATTTCAGAGGAACAAGGCCTTTATAGATGTGCAAACTGGTTTGATTTTCATAGATCACTGTGGTTGATATATATGTAATTGGAAATTCATAGTTACGCCATCCTCTGCGGTATACACACCTGTTGTATCCTATGAAACGTGTGCAATCGTCTGGAATTTGATTAAATGATTTTTATCCGAATCCTGAAAGTAGAATTTAAATTAACTTTATCTTTATTCAACACTTCTTAGTAATGTATAGTTTCGCTACGTTTTTTTCTAATAATACAGTGTTTAGATAAATAATTCAATATCTATTCGCTATTAAATCATTGGTAATAGATAGATGTACGTGTATTTTAAGTTGTAAAGACCTTTGGTGTATTTTGTCTTCTCGACTGCGATATGTCGGTTGACATTAGAATTATCTGTTAAATCTAATACGCAACATTTAAAAAGAAGTGTCGTGTATGAAATGTAATAAATAGTGATAAGAAGAATCTTCTTACAACGTTGGTCGGATCTCCTGTAGAGAGCAGCACGCACAGAGTTAGACTCTACTGGCATCTGGCTCGGGTTTATGGAATTTCGTGGCGCCATCCGGAACCTGCCATGCATCGGTACACACGGCAATCAAGAAAAAAAATCAAGACTTACTTTATTAGTAAATTATTCTGTAATTCGCTCTCTGTTCAAAGGACAGACGTGTATAAATATTTATTGACTTCCATCAACCTTTAGAACGACGTTCATAGGTAATTAGAAAGGAAATCTTATATTTTTTTATTCTTCGGTGTTTTTCTGTTTTCCTCTAAACCTTTCCTCGACTAGAAATTGCAGATTTCTATATAAATCTCACTTTGTTTGTTTATATATATAATTGGTAACGAAATGAGATTTGGAGAGAGTTTTATTTCGTCCGATATGCAATTTCAAGATTACGTCACAAATTGATGAAATTTTAAGAAGCAAATCTGTTAAACGACGCCATTATAGTAAATATATATTATATATACACCAATGAAATCAATATACTTATGCATAGTTCAGTATTGTCTGGTAGTCTATATTTGCATATGTTACATATGTTTATACATATAATATTTTTTAATTTTACACATCTTGTTTTCATATTTTAAACGTACGAACATTTGCAGTCTATTTCTATTCATATCTCGAAAACTGAATTATCGATACGAATCGTATCTATCGATCATACGTAGCGCGCTCTATATATATATATATACTAAAAAGTCGAACAATCGAGCAGCCATGTTGGACTGGAATTTTCAAATTGGTCAGTGACCGCGTTACAGTTGCGTAATTTTATAATGTAATATGTGGTTATTATTATGAAAAGTGAGTTTAGAAGCTGAATATGAAGCCGAGATGACATCAGGGATGACGGGGACGCGAAACTTTCTCCGGAAACATCTTCTGTAAGTGAAATCTTCAAATTTTATCTTCTTTACTTTACATTTTAATGGCGTCTACTAAAATAGTCATTTAAAGCGAATTTGCGATATCATAAATAGTAGTCGAGTGTATATGCCACAAAATACGAAGTCGATTGACAAACGAACGATTTCTCTCTCGTATATGGACATTTTCGTGAAATATCGCGAAACGAAGAGCTTCGTGAATGTACAAGGACATACACCGGACACGATGCATTCATCCGTGCGAGATCCGCATACGAGTTGTTTATTGTTAGCTGGCTAACGCGAGTTCCTGCATAAACTGATTGTCCAAATGATTCTAAATTGTCCAGGCTTGATTACAGGAATTGCTGCATTAGCTTTAATGAATATTATATATATTTAAGATATCTCCAGTACTGGGACCAATTCGTAGGATTTTCGTAATATGGTTGCCATATTGAATGACGTCACGAAACAACCAATAATAAAATATCTAATAGCAAATACTTAGAATATATTTCCTCAAATCGTTTATGGAATTTTTTGAGGTTAGACTTCAGACATTAGAAACAAACAGGTAAAGCGAGTAAAATCTAATACGATGATACTTCACAAAGTAGTATAACGAGTGTAATCTTCTTTCAATCAGTTCTCCATTCTTTTTTCTTTCCATTTCCTATTCCCTCTTTCTAATAAAATACGATAAAAATGAAGAAATTATTACATAAAGATGAACGTTTCTTCGAACGAAGCTGAAGTAATTGATATGTGACCTTCTTTCGTTCTAGAATCATATAATCTTTTTACGAGTTACGGGATCAAGAGTAAAAGGAATATGCAGAGTACGGTTGTTATTAATCGTAGAGATGAATTCGAAACGGTGCAACACGGCGGCGCGTAGCGAGTTGAAACACACACCGGACCGAGCGAAAGTGGTCACATAAATGTCGAGAACAGAGAACGCGGCCTAACGAATGTGGAGAGATCGGTGAACCGGAAGCGAAAGGCGCGCAGCTTCACGATTCGTTTGGTTGGAGGTATACGCGTAAGATCGTCCGCCTGCTGGCCTTTAAGCATCACGAAACGAGAAATCTCCTTAATACTCTGTCTCTCTTTCTTTGTTTTGCACGACTTTACTTTCCTTTGGTTAAACAGTTTGAAATTGTTAAAACATAAAGTAGCTTAAAAGTATTAGACTAGGAATATCAATTATCATTTTAAAAGGTGATTGATGCGGAAGTTTCATGTTCGTGTGGCAGCAAAAGTATGTATTATATTAGGGATATTAGCTATCGTCTTTCAATAGAAAAACACGTCTGGTCTGGATGTTTCTACTTATTTCTTAAGAAGTTTTATCTTGTATTTAATTATCTAACAGAGTCTGTTCCAATCCCAGATGGGACTAATTCATCGATTGTACTCGTTGATTGTTTCTTAAAATTATTTCTTCGTATTGTTACATCAATATCATTGATTACAGTTCTTTTCGAATATGAATCCTTCCAAATCTATTTAATATTTCTTCATCTCTTCGTTTTCATCTTCGTATATCTGAATCAAAGTTCCGGATAAATATTAGCTGTTATAGTATAGTACAATATCTAATTCTACAATGAGTTCAAGAATCTGTATTGAAAGAAACATGTTCCAAGAGTTGTTCGCTCGTTAGTTCTTATGGAGTACCCGAAGTAATGTAGGAACTTTTCTAAAGATACTGAACTGCAAATTTACCAATTGCTGCTATGTTTGAAGAAGATAGCTGGATAGAGAAAAATAGATTTCAAGTCGTGTTTTATTATACGTCATAAGAACAAGCTGATAAGCCGGGTATTCTGTGATATTTGCAAAAGCTTGTCGACAGTAAATTACCGCGAAAGGCTGACTCAGATGTAACACTTAGAAAACTCGATTGAATGAGATGCCTAACGTTTACGCAATATTAACGGCGTCGCCATAACGCGTTGCAGCGGCCACGTTTGCGATACGCAAGGCCGTGGTCTCCAGAATTTTTCGTTACGGTATTAACTCCTTGATAAAAGGTACTCTAAACACGTTGAATCATCCACTGTCAGATATATACAACAGATAAACAGCGAAACGTTTCTGCGCTAATATGTTTCTCAGGTGTTAACGATATTAAATGAGTTTTTCGGCATATTGGACTCGTTTTCTAATCTTTGATTCGCATCCTAACTTTCAACGTTCAGAAATCTGTACTTTATATTTTAATTGACTGAATCAACGCGACTGAATCAAAGATAAATATAATCAAGGATAAAATTCATAGATCGAATCATCAGAGATTTTTTTTATTTTAAGGGAAATTCGCCTTTGTTTGTTAATGTTGCAATTTTTGTTGTACATTTCAATCCTTACGATGGAAACTATGAATATAAAATTGCATCATAGATCGAAGCTTTTTCTAGAACGTGGAACTTTTTAAAGGACTTTTATCTTTGCCAAGTTTTGTAACGATTCCATAGAGGTTGTGCAGTTCCGTGTTTATGAAGTAGAATTGAATGGAATACACACAGATTGCGTAAGAGTTGTGGCATCTTCACGGTCTTATCAAATGTTATATCACCGACAATATCACTGAACATAGTGGTTACTGAAAAGGGAAGCAGGAAATTGTCGATGTACCTGTTTTCCACTTCGCTTGATCCTTTATTTCGTTTCATTTTTCAGTTCTTTCTTCAGGCTTGAATTTCAAAATTCCTATGTAGTAATGTTAACTTTGAAGGTTTCCACGTTAGGTCTGAATATTCAAGGGACTCTAAGAAGCCTGAAGTTTCTTTATCGTTAATTGCAAGATGAACTTGTAAACTTCAAACAAGCTTGCAAGAGTTTGTGACATATTCACACATAGATACCACCACGATGTGGCTTTTAGCTTAGCTACCGAGCTTCATGAATTCAAATTACAATATACTAATGATTAGTATCTTACATATCTAATCTGTATATCTAATATTTTGAAGATATTTTCTTTCTAATATCCAACATTTATATAGGCAACATTCGATATATATATATACTGTTTTATAAGAAACGCGTCACAATCATCTTAATCATGTCACAATATTTATTATAAGAAATTTCGGTCGCCCTTACCGATAAAAAATGACAGAAATTGTACGTTAGCGAAAAGTCATTCCTCGAAGCAAATCACGTGGTATCCATCACCCTGAACTTCAACGTTGCCCTAAACTTCGTAGTGACAAAGATTTCGCAAAATTTCGCAACATATTTTTACCTTATCCTGTCGTTTTTTCTTTTTTTTTTGTTCACGGTAGGACCGTGACTAATCACGTGGGAAAGTATCACGTGCATTAGGTAGCATTGTAACACGCATCCGACGTCCTTGCGGCATTCACAAGGCATTTTTCCATTCCTGTTAAATACCATGGTGCACGGGATGAACGCGCAGCATTTATAGAATCTATGCCAGTTAATGAAACGAGCGAACTAAGCCAGAGAAGTCAATTATAAATGTAAGAACGAGAAGAAGAAGAAGAAGCATGAGAATCTTGTCGTTTGGCGACGAAAATGTGTAAGGGATTGGATGGTAATATTTTCTCTAATATAGAGCGTTGTGTGCGGTATCAGAGTAATCGCGAGTCTGGCACGCACGAAGAAGCTCAATTAAATTGATCTCGGTAGTGTACCATTTTATTACGGCATTGTAAGGAACAATTGTTTTCTCACGTGTCTGAAAAACTGATTGCCAGTGATGTCACGTCCGGAGACCGACCTTCGTTGCCGGCACGTCCGGCACACCGAGTCTTTCTACGTAGATTCAGAAAAATGAGAAAATTACGAGGCAACCGGGTGCCCAGTGAACTTTTAGTACGTTCTTTGGCTTTTGATCTCTGGTGCCGTTTTATCGACGTGTAGGTAACGTGGGAATATGGTGCAACGTATTCACCAAATAGAATAGAACGTAGAATATTCGTGAAAAGAAGAATGCGCATAAAATTCGTAGTTTCCGCATTCTAAATTTCCTCGCTTGATAAAATACAACGCGATTAAATTTTCCCTAAATTGGCTATTAATCCTTTCGCTGTAGATTAAAACGATAGTATGCTACGACAACTACGTTGGAAAATTTCAAAAAAATAGAACTTCTTGTTTCATCTTGCTATATAATACTTTTTTTATTATTGTAATCTGCGTATATGCGATCTACATGCGATACACGTATACATAGGACGATGATCAGCACAGAGTGTGATGATTTAAATTGACACGAATGTGAGTACGTGCAATAGTGTATCGCTGTGACATTACTTAACTTATGTCGCTAAATCTGTATGGTACAATACGATTATTTACCAGGTTAATACGTACTCCCCTCGTGGTAAACTTAAAAATAGAAGATACATAATGATTCACGTATCGTCGTAACGATTATGAATCTCAACGATTGAGGTACGCTTCGCTCCACAATGAAAGGGTTACGATATAACTGAAACGAAAAAAAAAAACCTTAATTCAAAAACATACGCACAATCGCTAGTTTTAATAAAATTACGTAGGTTTGTGAATGCTCGTCAATGAAAAAGGCGGACGAGAAATAAAATACAATAGAAATAAATAAGATAAACAGAAATAGATAAAGCCGAAGAAGAATGGATGGTGTCCATTAATCTCCATGGATGGTCTCCATTAATCGGCTGAAAATATGAAAGATGTAGTAATTACGCGTGTAAAATAAAGCTGGCCCTTTGTACTTCAGCTACTCGGAAATATCTCGAGTAGAGGATGGTTCGATATCGTTGACTGGGGACTCCCACGTGTCGGACTCACGTGTCTCGCCACGTGAACGGCTTCGCTCGATGGAAATCGTGTCGAAGGGTGGTGGCTTCACGGGGTGGAGGAAGTATTAAATGCAAAGCGTGTACAAACGGAGCCTACCTTGCTTATTAGTCGACTTCGAAGTGAGTGCTGTGTTACGTAACCAGCGCCAGGGTGGCGAATAAGGTCGAGACTCTATGCTGAGTTACCGTGTCTTTCACCGGTGAGAAAAAGAACCGTTCCTATTAAATACAAAACGATGTACATAGGCTAGTTGTCCGGTTAAATTCACAAGAATATCGTATCTTCACAATATTCTCCGCTATGTATTTTATTTATTTATCGTTACGTCCCGTTCGTCCCTTTGGACGAGCTTCCGGTTTTACGATATATTACCTGCTATAGCTACTCGAGATTTAAAATTTACGTTTTCCTTCAAAAACGTCCAAGATACATGAAACATCAAAATTTAGCGACAGTGTACATCTACATCTTACATTTTAATTCCACTGGAAACTTGAAACATGATGCTTCTGTATATAGCAGTTGTGATTCGTTGGACGAATAGGATTGTTCGCTATTCGATAGAAGGTACAATAAGAACGAAGCTGATACAGTGATTGGGCAAAATGGTAGAAACATATGTTGTATGTCATGTTTCTGAGAAAATAATAAATACAATTCTTCTAATTATTAGTAATTCTAAAGCAATTCTTTGCAACACCTCTAAAGCAGAATAGAAATAAAAGAAATATGCGCATAGAGTTAAGAGTTCGCTATAAAAATCTGTGTCCTTTACCAAATATTTGTAGACGAGAAAAAATGTTAGATTCGCGCTGTCCCTTCGGGACTGCAGGATCATCGTATTCCTTAACAAAACCGCGCCACAAAACAACGTATTTAAACAAGAGTGCAACATACGCGATAAAAATGGCAAAACATATAAATCGCCACGATCCAGTCCACGTCTGCCCACACTCAATACCGACTGACTCTCCTATTTCGCATTGTGCAGAAAATGAAAGGGCGTCTGGCTAATTAATCGGCCCTCTCCTCTTAAATCACACCGGTCATGGACGTAATTGTTCCGACAAGGCGGAGAAAGGTTGTCGAAGTTGATCATCGTCCCGTGCATAAACTGCGTAGCACGATCAGCCGAAGGATTATTATCGTTGAACATCCTCGTACGATTTGGCCAGTCAATCGCAGGCAAGTCAGAGACACTGATGAACGTCCCGTGCATCCCCCGTGTATTTTCCGCTCGACCAGCCACCATATTTAAACCGAAAGCAATGTCTAGCCCGGTTCAGTGTGATCGTTTCTCTGTGGGCCACGTTCATCCACGTACGAAGAGAGCTGGCTTTCGTTTTGTTTCTTTCTTTCTCTATATTTCTTTTTTGTTCCGACCCTTGTTTGTTTGTCTCTCTCTTTCTGTCTCTCTTTCGATCTCCGTCTCTGTCTGTCGTTTCCTTTCCAAGTCGAGATGCGAATAGATGGGGTAGATGGGTGAATCGTATTCCTAGTCTGGCGTTCGACAGATAAAAGCTTCTCTATAGGTCGATTGAAATATAAATTGCGTTAGCTGCCGCAACCTTTCACCGATGGACCGCCACTTTCGCCTAAATCGGCCGCAAGAATTCCTTTTTTTAAGGAAATACCCCGTTTATCGAGATTCGCGGATTTTCTTTTCTTCTCTTCCTCGTATTTTATTAGGACTGTTAAGATCTGTTTGGATGAAGCGACATTTATACCGATCAGTAATCAGACGTACGACTGATGAAGCTTTATTGGAATATTTGTTGAACCTCCAATGGAGAAATACACATCTGTGACTTGGTGCAAGAAGTAATTTCTGTTACAGAAATGTCTGTCGTTTCGAATTTCTTTTCTGTTATAAAGAGGCAGAGTCGAAGCTTATGCTATTTGTGTCTTTCACGTTGACTTTGGTATTTCGTGCGGAAAGTTTATTTATTTATTTGTTTTATATAACAATAAAATGCCATTACAGTCGTTTCTATACAGAACTTGAGACAGTCGTTTTTTAAATAAAGAATATACAGTTGTTTACGAAGTCAATACCGTGCTTAACTTATCTTCGCAAGAATATGAAATCGGCACTTGTTGCACCAAGCCACACAGATACGATTCAGTTTCCAACTGAAATTAATTTCTCTCAGACAAGAAGCATAAAAGTATATATTTTAAATCATATTTTCTAAACTCCCTTTATTTTGAAAATATTACAAGAATATCTATAACAAATTTATATTTGCATTAACGATATACTCTGAAAAGCGAAAAAGCTCAAGTAGAATTTTATAGGAAATTAGAAGATCGAGGAATAATTCATTGTTCGCTAGAAAAGATAGACAATGTTGTTGCACAATGACAGGTTGCTGAAACGTTTCTTTCTTCACCTGCTTACGTGATTTACGGCCCAAGTAAACAAATATTGATAACCTTTATTTACGTAACGTTTCATTCAAATGCCGCGGCATCTTAAACACAATTTGTCCCAAAAGTCGGCAAATATATCAAAACATAATAAGAAGAAGATAACTCGAAGAAGCATCTGTAGCGCATAGTGCAATGATTTATGGCGAAATAACTGTGCTGCGAGGCAACGATGTTTTATTAATGCTCCATGTAAGATTAATAAGGGCAAACGAGGTGGTACATTAAGTGTGGGCATTAGTGTAGAAAAAGGCAGCGATCGCCTCGTAACATGTCCCGTCAGAGTGTTCTTTTGTGGCCGCATACATACACATCGGGGACCGAGTCTCTCCTCAATGATCCGCGCATGAGATTACTTTGATATACGACAGTTTAGCCGTCGAACACGTTGGGTTGTCGCAGGTCAGGTCAATTCAGGTCAACGTACTCCTTATCCTGTCTGCGTACGTCCTCACTTCCCGTCTTCGAAACTTTCCTCTTCCCACTTTTCTCCTCATTTTTCTTGCCTCTCTCTACTGTTTTTGTTTCTCAAGTTCCCTTGATTTTTTCTTTCTTTCATCGCACGTACTATACTTTGTCACTTGTAGATCTCCACCTTTTGAGATAGGCAATTTATAAAGTTTCTAAGTTTATGGTATATATTTTTTTCGATGGTTAGAATCGGTTATACCTTTCGATTTATTGCAAATGAATAGTATACCTTGTATTAATCAATGTAATCGACTTTGATAGATTTGACACAAGTGCCGGAGGTTTTGCTGCGAACTGGGCTCTGTGCTGGGAAATTAGGAACATTTGCTGATTTGTAAATTGAGGAATTTAGACTTGTTCTTGTCTCGGGATACTGCGAAAATTCTTAGTTACAGATTTGTAGAGTAATTACAGGAGGAAGAACGATAAAGAACAACGAAATTTTTGTATCGTTCTGGTATCAGAATCTTATAGGAAATGTAGAAGTTGAACAAAATTCATCCTTCATCTTATTTCATTCCAGTCACGTTTGTATAGGAAATTTGGAAATTGAAAAGATTCAGTTCTCATTTTTTATCATTTCGTATCGCATTTAATCACAATGTTACAGGAAATGTAAAAGTCGAAGAAATTCGTTTTATATCATTTTATATCACCACTAACCACAATTTTGTAGGAAATGTAAAAGTTGCAGAAATTCATTCTTTTCTAGAAAAGATAGACAACGTTGTTTACGTAATGGTAGGTTGCTGAAACATTTTTTTTTTCACATATGTATGTGATTTATGGTTTTACAAAAAGAGAAAGGAGATGGACGGTGGATGCACGCCTTGGTATGCCGTTTCCATGTAAGCGACTGGAAAGTAAATAACAAAACGCCGCTCGTTTCAGTGATATTTACGAAGAATAAACAATCCGGCATACGTACAATGTATAGCGAAAAGAGATTACGATCAGCACCACTGACTTGCGACCTACGCGTAATTGCCGCTATGACGCACTAAATTGATACGTGGCACAATAATTTGCATCAGCCGTGCGAAGCTGCGTGAGAAACCTTCGGACGAGTCTCGTTTCGACTGTTTTAGAAATTTTCTAGACTCCAATAAACATAAAACATTTCAACGTTTTATATTAATTGGCCTGGCATGATCGAGCTAGATTTAGAAAGCAGACTGACACGTTTGCTAATTTATTTGTTAATATTGAAATATATAAAATTTCGAATCATTACGAAGCGTCGTTTCCTTTCTACAAAATTATAACTATCGATTGTTTTAAAAAGAGACAACTCCAGGGGTAAGAAATTAAAGTAATTATAATCTGACACTACGAATCTTTGATTTATATTCGGAGTTACAGCGCAGATTGTTTTACACTGCCTTTGCTAATTATTGATAACTCTCCGTTTGCATTGACGTGGACAGACGTGACATTCGGAAGACAACATGCCATCACACGTAACGTAATTAACATTCCCAGTGCTGAACCTCACTTGACCCAATCCTATCCCAAATCTACGATCCTCCTCGATCTCTTTAAACACCACTCTCCATCAACCCCTCGGACAACCAATCGTCTATTTTCTTTCGTCTTCTTCCATTTTCTCGCAAATTGGGTTTGATCGTGTAAGTCACCAGTATCCGCCATCTGCTCTACAACAATCGGATCGAACCCCATTACGATCGTATCGTCGTTACCTCCTCCACCTGTAGTATCAATTAGTCGATGATTACTATCCCGAATCGCATTATTCATCCGCCGAGAGTTCTCCGCGTGACCCGCTAATTAAATCCCCAGAAACCTGAATCAACTCATGTATCGTTAACAAGCAACCAAAACTATTGACTTCCAAATTTCCTTTTCCCCTCGTTGATACAGCCACCGTAATAGAAAACGAGCTTTTCATCTGATCTCTTTCTTTTAATCGCTCTACAGTTTCGCGTTTGTCTCCGCGAGGAATAGTCGAACAACGCGGTGATTCGACGCGTTGATCAACCAAACTGTGCGGTTTGTTTCCTCGAAATTCCTACGTGTTCTCCATTCTATAGAAATTCTATTTCGTTCGTTACGTAACCTTTCGGAAGCTAAACCGTTCGACTTGCCTTTTGAAAAACAATGTTTGTGACGCGATCGCCTTTCCTGTGCTTTCCCATGTATGTGTTTTTGTCGCAGTTGATCGATATGACTTTTGCATGGCTCGTGTGTCGTTATTGCGTCTTTGTATGGAAATAGAATAGAGGGAAGAAGCTGAGGAAATTCGTTTCGTACGTGTGTTTGTTTGAGAATGCGAATCCGATTTTTAGTGTCGCAACTACGACATGAGTTTGCGTACGAAACGATAGTTGCGGACATGTTAACACTGTGGTGAACGGTGACGCTAGCTTAACGCCACGTAAGTGTTAATTATTAGCGCACAATCTACAGTATTTCTTTGTACACAAAAAGAGAACGTCACTGTGACGAGTAAAAATATCCGCGAAATAATCTGAAGAATTTCAAGAATTCGTTAAATATTTTTTTGGTCGCCGTTCCTTGCCAGATTCTCTGATTTGTGTTTTAATTTAGTGTACATTCCAATTTTGTAACGTAAAGCGATCGTTTCCAACGTATAAATTACTTTTCCCAGAGAAACGATTCGAATTTACTATGGAAAACCTTGAAAAAGCTATTGTTATTTATTGCAACTGAAATTGCGATAACTAAATGTAGGTAGGTGGAAACGTGATTCATATTTCGCAAACATAAATATAATTGTGTATTTTATATCTTACGTTAGTTTCATATTTATATTTATACATATACATCATATTTATATCGCATACTTTATATTTTACATTGTCTGCCACATAAATCTTACGTAATATGACGTGTTCCCTACGTAGAACTTGAATATTCCAACACGATCTAGCCACAGTTGAAAAATCCGCAGTCTAATTATCGCACACTATCATCTGGTCTTACGTTAACAAACTCGTTGCCCGTTCAATCTTCGAGTATCATCGTTCCGTACGTTCGAATTTCATACGGTGGCAGAAATAATAAATAAGTGGAACACAGAGACACTGGTAACTCCGGCTAGGAGGGACGAAGTGGGGTGGTGCGTAAAGCATACACGTGACCGTGGAACGTGCCTCCTGGTGCACGTGGACCGGAGCACATCCCCCTGGCGTCGAGCTCCGCTCACTCGCCGTGCCTCGTGCTTTCAACCCTCTTTTGCTCGAGGCGGAGGAGAGGAACCTGTTCCTCTCAGTCATCCTCGAGCCTCTTCGGGCTCTACGCGCGCGTCCATCCTTCCTCGTCGATTATTATTCGCGTCAATTTTTGGTGAAACTTCTATCGACACGAAAGCTAGTCCTACATTGCCGTTCTTTCTTTTAGTTCTTTCTTCTCGTTTTCGTTTTCGTACGTTCGTTGCTATAAGGAACGTAAGAAAGGGGACGTTGAATATAAAAAAAAATATATATATATACATATATATATATATACGTATATATACGTGAATGTATACATATATATACATATATATATATACACACATACACTATTGTCCGTGTGTATTATATGATTATATATACGTTACATTCGAGTGTATTACTGTTGGTTATAATTATTCGAACTACGCTATATAACTTTTATGCTATTTTTAATTCGTTTCTGCTATAAGAGTATAGTAAGCGATTAATAACGCCGTTATTACTGTAACATTTGTCATTGTACAGTTGTAATAATCGTAATTATACGATTCTTTATCCTTTATTCTCTGTATTTAACACTACAATTTGATATTGAATATAAATTTTAGTTTCGATTGTATTGACCGTACTTCGAGTCTCGAATCGTTCAAGAAATAGTTCTATCGATGTTTGAATAATTATGAGCGGTGTACGCATACGTATACTTACAGCCATGTAAATCTACGTTATATACTCGATACGTTCGTATATTATACGCATATGTGTACCTCGCAGATATATGTGCGGACGCGTGGTGTGAGACAAGAGCCAATTTGGTTTCTTAAATCGAGCTGGTTTCGTTGTTACCTTGGACTTGCGCGATTCCTCGTGCGACTATCTTGCTTTAGACGTTTTCACGAGATACTGTGATTCGAGATCGGTGTTCGAGGTCCGTTTCTTTTTCCCCAAAAATTTAACGAGATAATCGTCGTTCTGGATCGTGAATTTTAATCATGAAATTTATGCGGGCAAAGAATGGAATTTCTTAAATAGAAAAATGTGTCGACTTCGGACAATCGTTCCTTCTTCAGTGACATTTAGTTTGTCGTTGAATAAATAGAGTAATTCCAGTTTAATTCGAGATTAATTTCCTTTTTTTTTTGTTTCGTTCGATCGTGGAAGGTTTAACGAGCTTTGCGTTGAATTTTGATGAGATCAGGACGCCCGATCGGCATGAAAAATTTATAGTCTGGTGAAACTGGCGTGGGCAGGGGATATCACGATGTATTAACATTGGCTAGAGGTATTGTTTCTCGATCCTTTGCCGAAGGTTTATGTGCGGGTCCTTGGCGACTCGCATGCCGTGCTCGTTTCTCGACATTGCGTCTCGTGCGTCGTTCCTTCGATTAAAATCAACGTAATATCCTGCGGCCGAGCTGTGTAATTTTCGTCAAAATTCGTCGTTAGATTCGGCGTCTCCTTCGCGGATTTAACAAACATTTCTAGTAGGGAAAATAGAGGGACCGCTCCAACAATAAGTTTATTTTATTTTATTAATTGAATTTTAAACCAAATTTGATTAAATTCAAATGAACGGGAAGAGATTTACAATGTAAATGGAATAAATGCAACGATGATGAATGAATAGGGAAGTCCTTTCTATAGTAGTATAGTAGTTTTATAACACTGGTTGATAATTCGCAAGAATAAAAATATCGTGGTTCGTAGCGCAACGAATATCGTTGCCCGATACATTAGTAAGAAGAGATAGTATATTATTTGAATTAGAGAAACTGAGAAACAGCAAGTCAGCTCTGAAAAATAACTGTCTGCGCACTGAACGTCGACGAGCATTAATGTCTCGGAACGTCGGCGAAAATTAAGCAAACAACATGCTTTCAAAATACGTTACGCAGAACCGTATTATTCGTTCGTATTAATCACTCGCGTACTGGTAGGAACGAGAACTAGCTTTTGGTACTGTGCACCTTTCCCCATACATTGAACCCTTGTGTTCCGTTACACGGTTAATAATTCTCCCATAAAACACAGGAATACCATCGCCTCGGTGTCCTCAATAAAATTCAGTGTCCTTCTCAAGCTACAAATACCGAACACATAAAAATTTCATAGTGTATCCGCAAGTGTGAACATAAACCAGAGAAGACGATCTCCTCGAGGACGAACCGTCTACGAACTATCGATAGACAGTTCTGAAGAATCGAACGAGGAATTGAGAGTTTGTCGAAACGCGTAAACAAAACAGCAACAGAGAAAAGGGAGAACGCGTGTATTTAGTGAAAAATCGTGCGAGTGGAAAGAGAGATAGATGATCGGAGTGTTTTAAACTGGCATCGAGGAGAGATCGTTGGCCGTGGTCCGAATGGGAAGCGAAGAAGGCGATGGGATGGCGAGCGTGGATGCCGCCGCTTCCTGGCAGCAATATTACACCTGGTGTGGCCCGTACTCTCACCCGCATTCCCATTCACACCCTCACAGTCCAGCTACGGGTCAGCCACACACGCATTCCCATCCTCATTATCATCATCCGAATCATCTTAATCAGTATCAGACGCCAGGCCAGTATCAGCAACAATCGTTGGCGGCATCCACGGCGAACGCATCCGCCCATTATTCCACTTCTCAGCAGTATCATATGCAGTTACAACCCGCCCAGACGCCACCCTTACACCAACAGCACCAGTTCCACCCTGTTAAGGGACAAATCGCGCCGAGGAGAGCCGCTCCTTACGACCGAACAGGTATCCAATACTAATTTCTTTATGGCTTCTCGTTACGGACCGTGCATTGTTAGGTATTTGCGTAGTTACTTGGGTATGACAAGGGATATTTATAGAGGTACAGGTACTCACGAAAGTATTTCGACACCTGTTACGTCGCGTGAAGTATTTTCGTGAGCCGGTGCGTACAGGTATGAGTGTGAAGGTGTGGGTTGCTGGAAAGAAGACTAGCGCGTTATTACGCGTAGTTTCAGCGTACAGCCAATTTACACGGACTAACCGTTCCACGTGGATTCGTTTCGAATGAAAATTTCAATGAAAATCGCGAAAATAAAGGCTGTCAGTAGGAAAGAGGAAAATATGTACACATACGGTGACTGCCGCAACGTAATGTGCTCTTATCTTTATCTCATATAGCACCGATGCGTTTTAACATCGTCGAATAAGCTATTGTGTGCGCTTGTTACTTTGAAAACTTCTAGCAAAATGTATCTTCTGGCCGCGTGAACTAAAAACCGCGCGTAAAGGCCACCGCGTAAATTGTGTCGTAATTTAGCACGTAAACGAGAGACTCGCGTAAAAATAGTGGCGCGCAAATTTGAGGGACTAATGTATATTTTATCTGATTGGTTATTTCGTATAGACTCGACACAGTCGTAAACGTAAGGAGGCGTATTGGTCGAACGAAACGCGCAAAGAAACCGAAAGAAAATCTGCTTTCCAGCAACGCACGGTGGCTAGATTTGAGTAATTTTCGGATAATTGTTTCAACGAAGGTAATAGACGTGTGTATTTGGAAATAAGGGCGTGTACGAACAGGCGATTCTCAATGCACGGTCGTAAGGTTGTACGCGGAGTAGCGGACATACGACGTGGTCCGTGAAATGGCTGCGTAATGCGCTGATTTTTACCCGGGAAGCATCTGATTATTTAAATAGAGGTGCATACGTGCAAATAATTTTCATAACGTTATTTTTCCACAAAGATTCTATTTTTCGCAAAAATTTCACGTCGTTGATTTGCCAAGCGTGTGATTGTTTTAAATAATAATGGGAAGCCAGGAATAAGTATGTGAGAAATATACGGTGTATCGATGTAAACCATACAGCTTGCAGAAACTTGTATGTAGAATTGTTTTTTGTGTAACTTATTATCTTAAAGCTAATACCTTTTCAGCTTCTTATATTAATTTACATTTTTATTTCTAACCAGATGATTTGAACATCGAAATCTCTTAATCGCGTGGTTTTATCGCAAATTTTCTTTACGTTTCCCGATCGATATCCCTGATTCAAACAGTAAACGAGACTCTGCAACTGATATTTTCCATGAAAATTTACCGATTGTTAAGAATTATTATCGAAAGATTTATTTTATCCTGAAAATTATCAAGAAATATTCGAAAGAAAAATTCGGTGAATTTTTTTCGCGATTCTTCGGATTCTACCGAATCTCGTCCTTGGCTTCCGTATAGTTATTATCCTGTTCGCAACCCTGGAGGATTCGCCGCGAAATTACATAAGCGACGGCGTGGTCGAACGTCACGCGACGTCAATCACCAAATGGCTCGATCTTTCTCAAGGAATTAATAACGTCGGGCAGTTTACCTTCTCTTTCATGTATATCGTCCTGATTAAAATCCCATTCTCTGTTCCTGTACATTTTGGCCTGGTTATACCCCGGAGGATCGCGTTTCTTACAGGCTAAATCTCTTGGTAGCGTCGAATGAATGCGGACGAAAAACCGAACAGATCCATCGATTACAATAATTGATATCTAATATGTTACTCTATCTAATATGATATCTAATCGTCTTGTTATACAGATTAAATCGAATTTTCTTTCCTTTTTTTATTTTCATTCTTCCAAAGGACGAAACGTTATTGCCACATCAAATTTAAACGTTATATCTACATTGCTAAATTTATAACGAAATGTCTTTTTGAGTTCTCACAATTGAACTCTTCTTTGCTCATAATAAATTTAGCTACTTTTAACGACGGATATTTCAGGATAAAATGTACAAATAAAGAATAATTTCATTAAATACTAACGCCAATTATTCTTTCATGTAATAAATATTATATTTTGTCTATTGGTATATTAAAAGTAATTTTTCGAGTTCCCCAAAGTCCCCCAAGAAGCTCTCGACAAAGTTTCCCTTTAAAAAATTCCAATCGTTTATCAAATTTTATTATTTATCATTTACTTGTAACATCAATAGGTCGAAGCTCAAAGTTCGCGCCAAAGAAATTCTCAACAGAATATTTTCCTAAAAGCTGCTGATCAAAATATACTATTATTTATTTTTAACAACAACGATAGTCCCTCGAGTTGTGCAAAGTTCAAAGTCTACTGCACGAATCTCTCAGAATTTCCCCCTAATAAATCCAGTGAAACTTATCAAATTTTCCAGCCGACTCTGCATAATAGTGTCTACGTATGTGTAATAAAATTCCATCGCCAACCCTCTAATCAACGTTACACGCACGATTTTCATCGAAGCAAACCGTTTCTATCGGTTTTCCCTAAATAAATTCAAAGTACAAACGACAACGCAGGGGTGTCGAATAAAAGCAACAGATTCCCCATGAATAATTCAGCGTTCGTTTTCAGCGACGGTTGCGTCGAAACTTCTTCTTCTTCTTCTTCTTCGTTCCTCGTGTTCATCCCTTCGTGACAGTCTACCAGACAGGGTGGATTTACTCGAGTCGATCGAGTCGTTTTCGTCGACATTTTTGTTTCTCGGCCCGTTGGATACGTAAGAGCCTGTAACCTCCATAGATTATGTGTATGTGCGTCGGTGGCTCTCGGTTACGCAAACGTTCCTCTCAGAAAACTCGCGTCTTTCGTGTCGCATCTCCGTCATGCTGACGCCTCCAAGTGTCTAGCTCTGTCAAAATTGTTCCTTCGCTTCCTTTTCTTTCTTTCGTTTCTTTTCTCTCCTCCTTTCTTTTCTTGGTTTTGAATATCGGTGTTCTTATTGTTATTTAGAGTCGCATCAACTGCAAGATTATTAGCGACTACTTTATTGGGTGCTGTTCTAAGGGTGTCCATAGATTATCGATATATGTATATCGTCAATGTTTCAAGCTTATTAACTAAAAGGATCGATGTATATTATAGATACAATACAATCTGTTATAAATGTTTATTACAAATACTTGTTGACGAAGTATTTATTGACAATATTGTATTGATAATACACATTGATCCTTCTAGTTTAGAATTTTGAAATGTCGACAATATACGATATATTGATAATTTGAGGATATTCTAAGAAGTGTAGGAAATACAAAGATCGAAGAAATCACGCTTATCGCTCTAAATCGCATTTATTCTGTTAATAAGTACATATACACAGTTAGCGCTTTTTAAAGCAGAATGACTTCTTTAATATTGGACCAATCAATTTGAATTCTTCCGATAAGTTAGAAGAATTAGTTTACCAGATGATGTGTAAAATAATGTTGGAAAAATTGCAGTTGATCGTAATCGCCAAGTAATCGTCGTTAAACGTCACAAAACATACTCTTTAACCCTTCGGTCGCGTTGGACAAAAGGTGAGAAAAGACTTCTCGATATGCATGATTTCGTATCTTAATCCTTTAAAATTAAACATCTTTCTAAAATGTTAGAAATCTTTCCTATCCGCTAAAATAAGAAGAACAAGGTTAAACTATAAAAATTCGAGGATCGTGGTAGGGTTAAGCTGTGTAACCCGCTTGCTTAACTTGGCTACTATGACCGAAGGAAGTGGCTCATTACAGGTTACGATGGTCATTTTCTGCAAGATTGCCTTCGATCATAATGATTATCGCGTGGCCGCCGGTGGGCTCGATTCTTTGATCTTATATCGATTTAATGCAATAGAGCTGCTAATTCGTTATCGATTCTTTGCTAGATTTTATTGCTTCCATTGGAGATTGCATATATCAAAGGTGATTTATTTACCATTATTTACTATAATACTGTTGAATTTTTCGCTTAAGTTTGTTTAATAAATTTATTTAACCCGCGTGCGTCAAATCGAAGCCACGATAAAACATCAATGAAATGTGAAGATAAACAATTAATTTTCCTCTTTGTCGTTCCTCTGCATTCACGTTAATTCTTCTTCAGAAATATCGAATCTGCTCGGTACGTCAAACTCGACAAGTTGCAGAGAAATTGTTCTACAAAAGGCCGATTAATATAATCTTTCACCGAAAAAACGTGTGAAATTGAAACACAAAGAGAAGCTTCAGATGTTGGTGTAATAATAAATGAAGACATTGAGAACGTCGTATGGCGATGCTTTCGTTTCGCGAGACACCAAGGATGAAATTAAACGAACAACTACTAGCTACTTTTTAATGTTTTTAATTAATAATTCCAGCAACCTGCCAACCTCCAAGCTTTACCTTTTGCTCGTTCTTCCACTTTCATCGTACGAACTTTTTTACATTTAAATGAACAACCATATGCGTAATGAGCGTTACAAGACACGATTGTCACGGTTATATTGGTAAAATTCGAAACCAATTAAAAAGTGCATATGGAAGTTACAGGACGCTTAAACTTTAGGTGCTTTATAAAATATTAGTATAAAAATACGAATACTCATTGTAAACATATTTATGCTGAAGATGGTCCAGCTAAGTATCAAGATAATTAATATGCAAAAATTTCATTTTACTAATACTATCTATGGTCAAAGCATGAATCTTGAAGAGAAATGAAACTTGGAAAAAGAAGAAATGTACATACAAAATTATATAACGCAGAGAGAGAGAAAGAGAGAGAGAGAGAGACGAGATCCTGCCTTCATATGTAGTTTATAAAAAGTTAATCAAGTTTCCAAGAAATGGGTCGTTGTAAAGCCAAATAGATTCGTCTGCCAGTCCACATACAAAGCTATCGTTATTTTCCTGCATCTTCTCGTTCTACATTCTGGAATTATTCAGATCCGTGTACATTTTTCGACAGCGTCGTCGAAATAAACCGAAAGAACGAGTGTTTTCATAGCAGGAGACCGTTACGAATAACGTGGCAATGCATGCACGCGGTTATTTTTCTCCCATGGAAATTCACGATAATCCCGTCGGTGAAATAAACAGCAACGTCCATCATCCGGAGTGGCGGTACATGAAAACCGTATCTAATCGTTCGCCATTTCCATCAGCTGTACTGTCTTCTACTGGCCTGTCCTGTACTTTTATGCTATTCTTTTATTCAAATCGTGTGGCCAGTATTCGCTAAGTGTACGCGAAAGTCCATCGATCTTTTTCTTTTACCTCTTTCCACGATCCAGAAATTTTTCTTGGACTTTTCTCGTTTCTTAATTATATAACAGCATCTTGGATCTGATATCTATCTTATTGTGTTCGATGATAAACACGGTAGAATCTCGATCATTCGACCGTAATGTGGACACGAACCAAGGAATAATACAAAAGGGTGCAAGATTGTTACTAAATCGTGCAATAAAGTTATAAGAAAAACAATATTGTACGTGTATCTAGGTTCCATTATTTATTATTCATATTATATATATTACTCATTGGTCGAATTGATTACATTTAATTGATTGGAAATTTGATCAAGTGCTTTAAGGCTACATTGACTGTTTACATAGTCGTATTCTTTTATCGTATTCGTTTTAAACTTGCGAAGGAAGTGAAATGTATTATGGTAAAGTTCAAAGTGTTTCGAATAATACGGAATTTTGGTTAAACCGGGCTCGAATAACCAAATACTTCACTGTATATCCTTTTTTAATATTCGTGATGATATATATTACATTTCTTATATAATATAATAGAAAATGCAAAATAAGTAGTAAACGAAAACAATTTGTTTCGCTAAATATCAGAAATATAACTCTCAATTAGTATAGAATAATTAATATGATACATAATTAAAAAGTTATAATGAAAATATGAAATCTGAACGATGTGATAATGATAATAATAATTGCAGTGATTATAATAAGTAACAGTAATAATAACAGTAATCAACAGTAATTAATCTCCTGTGGGTTCGGGGGTGGAATAGGTCCAACGTAATTGCGTGTCGTAAAATTACCATTTACTTAATCGTTATTTAATTATTCACTTTGCACTGGAATAAATATCAATATAAATCTCATAACATTGAAGAATTGACGAGTTACAAATTGTAGGTTGCTATTCACTTGATCGTTAATTTATTCACTTTGTACTGCGATAAATATCAGCAGAGCTCTGTTGCACAATAATTCATCAACTAATGATATTAAAGAATTAACGAGTTACAGATTGTTGCTTACAGAATACATTGTATTAATTGTCGAAGTCTGCGTCGAATAGAATAATAAGACAATTCGTAGTTTGTATTATTCGATGCCTTGGAACAACATTTATTATCACTGTTAGTTTGGTTTCGTGACTCGTAAAAATATTACTAATAACATTAGTTCAATTGCACAAGAGTGTCTAAATATCCTAACATTTATGACCGATATATATGTATATATCAATACGTACATACCGATATATGGTTATTATCACTAAAACCAGCAATGACTAAAGCATAATACTCGAAGGAGAATAAAATAGTGAAAGGATAAAAATGAAAGACGCATACAAAATTACAAAAATCAAAGAGAAAAACAAGACTCTACTCTTATTGTATTACGTTGTCCCAAAAGTTTCTGTTACTTCATAAGGAAGCAATAGATGCACAATATTTTGTGTTTTATATTATTTATATTATTGTAATATAATTACACATTATTATGTTATTAATATTATTCGTTCCAATAGAACAGAATGGACCATACATAATTCAATAAAATAATATAAAACAAACAATATCGTGCATCTATTATTTCCTTATAAAACTTTGAAAAGAACTTTGGGACAACCTAATACTTGACAGAAGAATTAATCAAGTTTCCAATTTGCGATATACGTGCACAAAACTATCTCTGACTGGAAGGGTTGGACAGGGCTAAGATCAATCAAGATATCCGAGTGTAAATATCAAAATGGATACCGTCCCTGCTTGCAACCGTTCGAAAGTGAATACGAAGCTCGCTTTCCAGCGAATCCTTGATCGTCAAGTAGGCGTTACACGAGGGAAAAAAATCGCGTCGTAGCTTAGAAAAGAGGTGGAAACGAATCGCGGAACGAATGGAATCGAGACAGAAAGAGACTCACTCGGTTTACCTCGTGCTAATCCGGCGGCGGGAGAGATTCACGATTGACAAAGTGGGAGAAACAGGAGGTGGAAATCGATTATTCGCGTATCCTGCGATTCCCCGCTTAGAAATCAACATCATCGAGACCGCGGAGTTATCCTGGAACGTTGCATTATCCTCGGCAACGAGACGGAACGCGCGCGTCCTTGAGATACGTTGCGAACACAGACCAGGATCCATTCGATTACACACGATGCACACCGAAGTAAAAGATCTGCAAAGGATCTACGAAAGATCTACGAAAGATTGTTCGCTGGATCTTCTTGTCCATTGAATAACCAAGGTGGAACTAATTGTCGCGACGTTCTCTGTAATCGTGTTGACATTCGGTAATTTCTACGTACCTACACGTGCGGATTTGTCCTGTTGCTTGCGAAGTCCCCGAGGAGCAAATGACTTCCGCTGTTCATGGGGATTTTCCATGTTTTTTCCCTTCCTCCGGGTTGTTCAAGGCTTCGATACTATGCGACGCACGGCTCTTCTGTCTTCCTCTTTGGGTTTCAGACTTTCGTCTCTTTGCATCGAACACGATTGAACGTTAATCGCGCTTATGTAACAGGCACATTAATTGTACAGTAGAACTCCGTTTATGCGAACTTGTTGGGGGATAAGTTGATTCATGTAAGTAAGCAGGTCGTTCATATAATAGAAATCCATCTGTGATTCTTGGTTCAATTAATAGAAGTTCGTGTTCAAATGAGAGGAATCCACGAAACATTTGCTATTAAATTATATATATATATATATATATATATATATATATATATAATGTGTCACATAACGTCTACAGTGTACATTGTTAGATGTTCATATATGAATGGATCGACGCTCGGTGATAGTTGAGGTAAATAGGAGCTCAGCTAAAGTTCAGTTAATTAGCCACTGCTAAAATTTCGTTCATATAAACCAAGTTCCACTGTACTTGTGTAGTGAAATTGAGAAATTGAGAAGTCGACAAAAGTTGATCAGTTTGGTTTCGTAGAACCTCACAGGGTGGCGGATATTTTATAGCAAACATTTCTTACTATACTGGCAACAGTCGTTTATTCTGTGATACATATTATGTTCATTCGTTGCTCCTATTAAATACAAATATACTCTTTGAAATTATGCTGCCTTCTTCGACCTCTTATTTTACAAACTTCCTCCTGTTCCAGTTGTTCACCGTGTGTCATGATCAGTCGGGATCTTTCCATGTAGGTAATTTCTTGAAGTATTATCAGTAACAAATATAAAAAGTAAAATAATGTGAATAATATTAATACAAACTTGGATATAATGGAATTGACTTAGGAACATCTTCAAATTGTTAGCCACACTAGAAGTTGTGGTTAACAAGTATTTCGTCGGTTTCTAGAAAAATATATGTTCTGGAGGAATGATCGCAACTAGGGAAGATAGATTTTTAGGACAGTAGATTCGAATCATGGGTCGTCGTTCGTGGAAAATCGCGGCTGTGATCCCCTGACCAGGCTGTGGCCCATGAAGCTGCATCAGTGCGTGCATCTCTTGCACATGCGAGCCATGAGCAGCGCGTGTGGGCCGATCTGATCTTCCGGTGGATTTCGCGCGATGACTCAGCCCGCGACTCGTTCCTTGAATCGTGCGACACTCTACGAAATATCGAGACAGTCAAAGGGAACCTTCGATCGATTACAATCATAAATCACAAATTATGTCATATCGTAAGGATGTTGGGTCGAATCCAGATTTTCGCATATTAGTAATATATTTAACAACAAGATAGAAATAAAAGAATTTTGAACTTGAGCGTAAAGTGAATTTGATTGAATACGAGCTGATTTTCTGCACTGAACTGTGATCCTTTCTCGTGTCCTCGTGGAATCAGGAATCTCAATCACATTGTAGCAACAATTCAATTGATTTCAGGTTCTCACTCATTAATATAAAATACTAATTATTTACAAAAGGATAATAATTTAATTTTGAAGCGAGTCTTATCGGATAGGATTTTATTCTCCGAACTTTGATCCTTTCTCGAATCTTCAAGGATTCGCTCAGGAATTTCAGTCATATTGTAGGAACGTTCGGTTCAGTTCAGGTTTTCACTCATTAATATAAAGCGTTAATTATCCACAAATGTATAATAATTGAACTTTAAACTGGATTTCATCGGATACGATCCCATTCTTCAAACTGTGACTCTTTCTCGATTCTTCGTCCTGGAATCTCTTGTTTATTTATGTTTTGTGCTTTGTTACGTTGAGAGCGATATATTTGCTGATCGTACGGAGTAAATTTAGTTGGTCAGATAATTCACTCAATTATATCACATTCTCAAAGATCTGATGCCCGTAGCACACGCATTTCCACGTGCAGCCAAGCTCGCACGTGGCACCGTGCATCCTGAAATGTGTTTCATTTACCAAAGTACAACGACGAGTAGACATCGCGGAAGATTTTATTTCACAATTCGCTATTTTATTTCCAATGGAAACGCGCCGATTATTCTCGAAAACGAAGGAACAAGAAATAGATAATTGTTAAGGTAATTGTGAAATCTCGTGCGTTGACTACATTTACCGTATCTTTCTCGCGTATCCAAGCATTGAAAGGAACAAGCACGGTCGTTTATTGGAACCTGGGTTCCAAGGGGGAAAACATACGATAACTCATATTCGCGATTAAAGCGAAACCTCGGCTAGTTAGCGTTGCTAGGCACCGGTGTAATTGCATCCTGACAGTGAATAGATTTACACTTCTACTCGCGGCTTCTAGCTTCTGCCAATATCATTCTCTCTAATCAAGCGTTTGCATACGTTATTCATTCATGGTGGCTGATGTCTGCTCACCGGTAGCTGTTTTCTTCTCGTTTATTATTCTTATTGTGGCTAATACGCCGACTTTCCCGATAAATAATAATTTTCGTAGTTGGAAGATGAGAGGTTTTTAACGCGCTGAATATTTAACATTATTTTCAGGCAAATTGAGGCTTTCGGTTGGAACGAGAGGAAGGTATAATTTGCACCTGGTAATGATCGGTTGGCGAGAGTGATGACAAGCGCACGTTTTTGGAGGTTTATTTAACTCGGTTTGTAACAGGCGTCAGGATCGCTGCAGATTATTTTCCATTATGAATCATTACTTACGGACGGTGCGAGCTCTTATTCACAGAGCGAATTGTATTTTTAATTTGCGAATCTTTTAAACTTTTCGATTTCTCCAAACGTTTGAATCTTCGAGTCCAAACGCTCCCCCTAGCAATTTACTTTACCAATACCGTTGTCGCAATCCTGATCGATCTCACCTAGCCTTCCATACACTGCGTTATCCTCGAACTTGCAAATTACCAAAATTCCCTCCTCTCCGAAATTTCCCCTAACTTTGGCCAACTTTCTCTTAACCTTGGGAATTGCAAAACTAAGCCAAAAGAAATCTGCGTGCAACTGCTACGATACTCCGAATGAAAAAACCATCAACCGCAGCACCGAAAGGGACACATCGTCATTTCCTTCTCGTGTAACGATACGTCGCAACGAATGGCGATATTTTTTTCCGGCGAAAGGGGACGAGATGAGACAAAGACTAATAAAGGGAATGAGGACGTACGTAGAGAGTGAAACGCGAAGAATGAGGCTGAACAAAGAGAGAGAAGAAGAAGAGGGGTCTGCTTTGCGAAGGTTGCCGTCGCGAAGACAGTTTGCTAAGCGCGTCCGTATACGAATACTCCCACTTGCGTATTATGCGAGAACAGAGATAGGGTATCTCTCGCGAGAGGAACATTTTCCCGTTCTTTTCTGCGGCGAACGCTGATCTCTGACCCCGAGTCCTCCGAGATCTCGGCCCAGAGACCCTCCCTGCTTCGCTGTGCTGGGCCCACGCTTCTCACGACACGATCCTGTGCGACTACTCTCGCTCTCTTTCATCTTTTCGCCAGCTGAAATGATATTCCGTCACGAACGATGGACGTAAGTGCAAGATACGGAGATGTCCAACAGATACGGAAAGATCATCTCCGTTGCTTCTTTAGTTTCAGGTATATACAGGCGAGACATTTCATTTAGCGCGTGTACAGTGCTGCTACTAGAGAGTATTTGCACGCAACCGTATTCTCCAATGAAGCTTTTGGTCCAAGCGTTGCACACATTTCACCCTTAGAGTATCAGATTTTTCTGGTCGTATGAAGATCGAATAATAATGAAAGACTATTACTGTGTATATATATAAAATATTACTATATTACCAATATGTTATGACATATTATTATATTACTATATATTGAATGCTATTGAACGATACGAAATTTAACATACTTTGGTTCTACATGGCCAAGTATTGTATGTAAATAAATACAATATCTAAATACAATAGTGTGCATATACTATTTTGTAGTCTCTATACGATATAAGTGTTTGTTCGTGGTTTTTATATTCTATATATGTGGCACCGATCGTTAGATACATTCGTACAAGGTGCGACACGTGTATTTTGCAAAATTATCTTTTTCAGCAAACCATAATAAAAACATGGATCTCGTGGCAATCGCGATCACCGTAGAAGCGAGAAATTTCAACGATTACATGTATATAGTAAGCTAAACAAGAAACAGATTAGCCAAAAAACACGTCTTCATCTTCTCTATTTCTTTGATCTTTCATTGTCTTTGTTCTCGATATAACTCGTATCGAGATTTATATCAAAGATCTCTTTTCTCCTCTTTTTTTCATCCTGTCGCTCTTTTTATAATCTGTCTATTTATCTTTCTCATTATCATACATTGACGTTCACGCAAATACTGTACTTGTATCATTTTCAGGTGACCCCATGATAACATCCTCTCTGAAGGGTAAGTGACAAACGACAGCTCATACATTTCTTCTTTTTTTTTTCTCTCTTTCTTTCTTTCTTTTCTTTATATTCTTTTTATTTTCTTACGCGTTTTTGCATCCACAACCCCGGACGAACGATCCACGCAATGATCGTCGTTTACCACCATAAATCTTCTATCCTAACTTTTCTGGAACGAGGACAATAGTGGGACGTGTTCTCTCATTTGCATGAGTTTTCTTTCTTTCCTCAGTTTTCCATTCACGCTTTTACTCTCTTTCACACACGTAGGCATTAGAAACGTGCATCGAAGGGTATCGAGAACTTGACGCGACAGATCCGCGTGCAGATTTTTTTCGCGTGGCGCAATAATGAGATGTCCAGGATCTTTCGTTCCTTGGACGTTGTTTCGAAATTCTGATATTTGAAAATTTCCAAGTTTGAAAATCTGCAACCTCGAAATTTTTCATATTTAATCTGATGCTAGAAGAATTTAAAAGTTTGGAAATTCGGAGCTTTGGAACATTGGATATTCGAAAACGTGGAGCGTTAAAAGTTTCTAAGTGAAAACATTTGGAACATTGGAAAACGTGTAATTCGAGACAAAACATTCGAGACATGGAATGTTTGAGAATTTCTAATTGGAAGATCCGCCGCATTGAAAAATCTCTGATTTAAATATTCGAAACATTTTGAGTTTTAATAAAAATTTGGAGCTCCGAATATCACAAAATTTGAAAGTTTTCAATTGTAATGATGGTTGTCCTTCGAGTCCAAACTTTTAATTTCTGAAATACGGTTCTCAGAACGATATCGATGCACTTGCAAGCGATTAGGAAGCGTAGGTAGAAGCAGCTTAAGCATCCGTTTATTTTACGATAGTGAACCGATTAGGTGTAGAGAAGAGTCAAACGTAGTATAGTGAACACGACGAGTAATTTCTCTAAACACGAAACAGGGAACATTCTACTCTACTACAAATTCAGAAAATGACAAGACAATTAAACGAGATTGACAAGAGCAGATGAGAAATCATTTCATTTTACTTAACACCTTTTTACTAAAAATCTTTTGCTATAAGGATTTCTCCAATCAAAAATTGAAAGAATGATCTCTTGACGATTAATTCATAGAAATACTATAATTATAAAAAGTAACAGCCGTTTGAACGAATTAACCTGCGTGTCGTAAGAGATTTGTGACAAATCACGAAAAAAGCTAGAACTCGAGAAACGATACAGCCATGAACTAAAAAACGAAATAAATAAATAAGGAAAAAGCAAGAGGAAAATCAGTAAGAAAATATAGTAACTAAATTAGTAAGAAAATAATTTTCAGTTTGAATAAGACTAGAGTTTCAAGTTGTACAGTCGGATATAAATGGGATTGGCTCGTGGACAAAAGCTGCTTAACATGTACATTAATTCAACGTGTTTCATCGTCAATAATTTATAAGTCGCGAAGCTATTAATTACGCATCTCAAACGTACGCACAAGTATGCGGAGAAGCCGTGGCGATTGGTTACGTGCCATTATAGCAACAGGGATCTGCATGGACCTCTTTTCTCTTTTCTTCATACGTATTAGCTATCGGCGATTTTCAATTATTTTCATTATGTAAATCGCGATAACTATACTTGTCGTTGTTTACCTTATTAACGCATTATTAATACATCGATCGCCGCGGTGGTCGTCAGTGACCCACATTCACCCCATTTTTCAGAACGATTAAGACGATGTTAAATCGACGGACTGAAAGATTTTCGACGATACGAATGGCTTGGATAAAAATTGGTTAAGAGCGGGCCAATATAATATTTTCCAAGAATATCACGTTGCAGTGTGTTCGAATCTATCGCGGGGAAAATTTACAAAATTTACGTGGCAGTCGACGTGTTGATTTTTAAATCCTGCAATACCTGACTATCTATTCAGGAACATTGAGTCCTTGCCTCTAGTTTTAGTTCGTCAAATGAAAATATTAGCCATCCACATGTAAATGTCCTGCCGTTTAATAATCTCGTATAATTTTCAATTTTAATTTTAGTAACTAGCTTACGCGTGCCTTAAAACGAAAAAGATCAAGTGAAAATCGCCGTGTTAATCAACCGAAAAGCAAATCCGATATCTCGTACGTAGCGAAGGATTTGAAGAGCATCCGAAAATTATATCCTGAATTTAAGTAGCATAAACATATTATGAGAAGGAGGCAACTAATGCTCGTCGGAGTTAGCTCGGCTCGAATAGCGTGGATTACGCGTTAAAAATGTCCTCGCAGGTCGTCACGTGGAACGATCGTTTTACGTGTTTCTCGGCTGTCGATCTATGCAGCATGTCTGTCGACATTCGACGAACAGATATTCTTGTTTCACCGACAGCACAACATCGCCGTGCTCTTACATTTTATCTCGCAAGATGTGGCAATGCCGTGTTATGGCCTAGCCACGGCTGACGTTATGGAAGGATAATCCCATGCGGTCGACGCTTGGGTCTCAGATTTCGCGCTGAGACCATAATCTGGTGTGCAGGGGAAACGAGAGGAAACCTGGACGCCAACCGGCTCACCCCGTGTAAACTCGGCTGCTTCCACAAAAAATTCGTATAACACGTCAGAAATTAAGCCGACCCCGCGTTAACGTATCTTATTATAGCGGGAGATGTTCTTCGTTTTGCTTTGGCTTAGTCGTGGATTAGGTTTAACGCGGTTAATAGGTTGGTCATTGTTACTGTATCGAGTAAAATACGGCGCGCAAAATAATCCGCCGTGTTCTCGTAAGATTTGCCCTTCGATCTACCTACAATGATGAAATCGCGGCCAGCGAGAACCTACGTATTTTGCTAGGCAGATCTCGCTATAAAAGGGTTCGAAGAGGGAATTGTAGCGCGAAGTGAGACACAGAATCAATCTTTCGAAGGAGATTTATTATGGCGATAGTGCGGAGATAGTGCAAGAAGAGTAAAGGGGGAGCGAGCAAAGGAAAAGAAAACGAATCGCAGCAATAAATCAGAGAACTTACGGCATATATACTTGCACCTTATCGTATTTATTATGGCATTTGTACTAATTAATTGGATACAGAATCCGGCCGAATAGGACGCGTAAAAGCGAGCACGACTAGATTTCTTCTAGTAAAATATGAAAATATAATACCACTTTCGTCGTTCTCAGCTTAGTCTTCGAGAATTATCGAGTTTGAAAATTTATCAAGTACGCTTGAACATGGATAATTCCGGACTAGATAGGACTGAATAACAAACAGAAGGTTATCCTGCGTGTAAAAACAAAACGAGAGTGTAGAATCAAATTTTTCCGTCCAGGGTTTCATTTTCACGCGTGTGGTAAATTTTCAAATTTATTTCCCTCGGAAGCAAAGCGTCTTGCGAAGAAATTTTATTCCGCCACTTTGACTTATTTTCACGCTTAAACTTACTGTCGATTATCTAGTTTTACCCAGTCTCCAAGCCGCGAATGAAAACGTGTTATTCCATATTTGTTTTCTTACTTTTCCACAAGGAATCACACCGCGACCGCTCTTACACGTTTTATTCGGCCGGGCATTGTATGGAACTTCGTAGGCTCGTTTAATTTTAGTGATTTAGTAATCACGTTTCACGTGACTACAAAAATTTAATGACGTGCGAGTGAAACGCAGAAGCTGATAAAAACGGCAGATGCTTTTTTCGTAGCCATTGGACATAATTTTCACTTTGGAAGAACAGCAGCTTTTAAACGAAGACGCATACGTATTCTACATATGTATGTAAGAAATAGACGATACGATGCGTTTATTGGAATTTAACGAGCAGTTTAGTCGCTGAAAACACGTCTCTTCACGCTGACATCGCTTTATTCATCTCGCTTCACCCTGTTATTCAAATAGTTTTCCATCATTACCATAGGGCGGCTCGTTATGGACATGTATAATTACACTTGGTAATAATAACAGCGTATTGATACGTCGTGCGTATTCTCGTTTCGTATTGCGCCTGATCGTTTCATCAATCCTGTTTATCGTTACGTTAATACGCTCCCAAGGATACAAACGTGTCAAGCTGGTTGGTTTTTCCTATTATTTATTATACTGTTAAATCTTCTTTTCCTACGTGATCGACGCATTGACTTCTAGACATTTCGATGGAAAATCTTTGATAATAGTCGAGGGAAGTTTCCATTAAAAATTTGTCTTTCTTCGATCTTCCATCGCGTTCGTGTTTTTTAAACGTAGACAATCCAACTTCGTTAGGTTCCATGCGGTTAGGTTAAAATTAGAATGGAAAATTAGGACTAAGCTCGATATCGTCGAGGTAGAATTATGATTGACATTAAAAGAGAGTCAGAAAGTCTGTGGTAAAATATTAGGTCATCCTGTGAGTGACGCAGTCATTAATTTTCATATACTTTCATATACAGATGGAAATAAAAAATTACCCGTTGACAATCGATTTTTAGAATACATTACTTTTCCTATTAAGTTTTGGAAGTTTCTCCAATTTTCCGTTACTCCGATAGTAACAACTCTTGTTGTTTTAAATTGGTCCTTTAAAAAAAGCGCATTGTGGGATGACTCGATGCATGCGGTTACAGAAAGATAACGAGAAAATGGCAACTTTGATTTATTTTCATCTCGGTTCGCTGAAAGAAAATTTTCCTTCTCATCCGTATCGTGACTTATCAGAGTTTCGCAAGATATAAAACGGTTTAAGAATTTTCCAATTTCGAGAAAAATTATTTCCATCGTATCGCTTAGAGATTTTGGAATATTCGTTAACGTCCATAGAAAATTTTCCAATTATCTTCGATAAGAGTTTGTTTCGTAAGAGTAATTTTCGTATTTAATAAGAGTCTAATAAACGAGAACTAGAAAAATTTCTCGAGAGTAAAGACGTGGCGTATCGATGTTGGAAATATGATTTCGAAGATAGAGGAATCAGACGAAAAAGGAAAAGCAGAATGCTTCGGAAAGCGAGAGGCACGAGGACTGACAGAATCCTCTGTACACCTATATACACGAGTTTAAATCTCCTTTGTCAGCCAGAAGTCAAAGGTTGATCTCCGGAGAAATTCAAGGAAGAGCTGACTTCGAATTTACACCGCCCCTCGGTATTCCAAGATAATAGAAATTTATCGACGTACAGAATATATAGGAAAAAGTTCAGCAACATAGTCTTTCATAATTCTTCAGCTTTTGTATCGTACGACATCTACGAGCTTGAAACTGTTTCACGTACCAGAAATACGATTATTCGGCTTAAGGATACGACAAACGTATTGTACATAGTTTACGAAAAACTAAACTGTGAGGATGATTAAAATTAACATTAATTAGTTTGACTTGTGGGAACATCAGATTAAAATAACGAATCGAATTTTATGGTAAATTTGTTGAATTTTCTATATTAATATCCTTTTATTTTAAATTAAGATTTATGGTCGTGTTGACTATTAATGTCATGGATGACTTGGCACAATTATATTCATCTTCGTTATAGTACATGCAGAAATTGGAAAATTTGTTTACCTGTCTGATTTTGCGTGGTACATATAATGAAATTACACATGATAAATGCGTATAATATAATACATACATATATACAGTGACACACTGAAAGTCATAAGTTTCAAAAAAGTTATTCCCTTTTGAAGATCGTTCGAACACTTTTCTTCTATCTCGCTTCTGTAGTTGAGCATAAATTTTGATTTTTCTGAAGGATGCAATTACATTGTGACGTTAATATTTCCACGTGAGTTCGTGATTTCTTTTATATCGCCACTTCAATGTTCGATTTAGTGCAAAGTTCTTATTGGAAAGCTCGTCGTATAAATCTTACAACGTAGCTAAAACGTCATACTTTTGTAGGAGGTGCGAATGTGAATAGAATAGTAGGATTAACGAAACATTTGGTTTGGCTTTAATTCAAACTGGACGACTGGTACTATCTTAATTTCATTCATTAAACGAAAGACGTCACATCGGTTGCCAAGTGTTCGTCCCTGAGAAATGAATTTATTTCTCTTTCTAACAGCCAATTCGGATAATGTGATTTACTCTTGGCAGAGTTTGGAGAAGATATCGAAATTAATCTTGATCTTGAATCGTTTGGTAAGGCGAAGAAGCATGTTAAGGACAAAATTTCCTTCCGACTATTGAAGATCCTTTCATGAACTGTATTAGATTTGGAGTAAGTTTAAGGTTTGTACAAACTACGAACCTTGATGATCAATTCTTAGGTCAATACTCAAGCATTCGTTTTATAATAACAATTTTTCCATTTTTATCATCAATTTTTCTACGCTTTCGATCTTCTGTGATTCAGGATCCGCGACTTTTGAAAATCATAGATAAACGTATAGATATTGCCACGTTACAAAATTCGAAGAGTTGGATTTTCAAATTATCTCACAAGCGCCCTAATTTTTACTCTTAACTTCCCCTAACTTTCCGCTTACAACATTCGAAGCATCTAAATTTCTTAGCACGACAAACCGTGGAATTTCAAAGATTTCTCGGCAAACTTCATCGAAGCGATCACCGAAAAACAACGCCAATTATCGAAATCCAAGTTTTCCAAGCTTTTCGCTCCCAATATGTATGCATTCCAATTAAAAAAAGAAAAAAAAATGAAAAAAACAAGCGAAACGATCAGAAAGGGTTTGAACGCACAACTTTACGTAACATGGGAGATTACGACGCGTCACAATGGACACGACCGACTTTCGATAATTGATCCCCTCGATCCATCTGAATAATCACGATCGTACAAAGGAAAACCGCGTTATCATCTGCTCGAATCGCGTTCCCTTCTAACAAATCCCTCCCCCACTTTTCTCGATATCTCTAGCAATTACCATTTCTCGCTACTCTAACCGATTACATAATCGATCGAGGAGAACAAAACTATTTTCGCGACAACCGGGGTTGAAACGCTTATATAATAAAATTACTATTCATCTTTGTCGTTCACACGATTTTTCCATTCTTTGCATTTGTTTCTCCTTTTCTTTTTTTCCCCCCATTCGTTGAACGGTGATTGATTATAATTATAAGCCTCTGTCTATGTACTCGAACGAGCTAACGAGCTTACCTCGGGAGTGCATAACGAGCCAGTCCCATCGCCATTATCGCGATTTACTCGGAAAAATTCATCGATTGTCCCGTACGCGTGTGTTTCGTCTAACGAACCGTTCTCGTTTTCTCGACCTTTGACCAGAACAGAAAATCACGTTTCTCGCCTTCAACGGCCCTCCTTCTTCTTCGTCCTTCCGTTCGTTAGCTCTGATTAGGTTAAATATATAGGACGATAAGTATGCCAATTATACCACTAATGGACGATTCTTCCTTGTGGCTCTTCGTTATGCAGATGAATCGGAGAGAATTCGATGGACGGGTGGAAATTTTAAGAATGGATAAGGGTCGAGGGATGCTGGACGACGAAGATCTGATCGAGGATTGACAAGAAGATGGAATTAATCGCGTCCTGGTGTGTGACATAGTTTCGATTTTTCAAATTGACGGCTTGGAAGATTTAAGGCAGGCGAAGTATTTCTGACTATAATTTATTTTCATAGAAATAGATTTTTAATCGCGGTATAGTTGAGATTTTCCGTAGTTGTAGAATCTATATGGGATAATAGCATAGAAGAAAGCTCATGGAGATTATTAACGCGCTGTACGAGGATCTTTTTTCGCTAATTACTCGCACGAGCCTCGTCAATTTGATGTAACACCTGAGGGTGTTCACGCTATTACTTATTATTATAGCGTTCTTCCAGTAAACGATAATTGTGAGGAGAAAATTAAAGAGGAGAAAGACGAATGGTTCAGAGTGATTTTTTTTTATGGAAACCTTCCTTTCCTTTTTGCATACATCGAATTTTCTCGTTGTTTTCAAATACCAAATATCAAATTTTCAAATATCAGAATTTCGAAAAAACGTATTAGGATAACAGGGTCGAAAACTGATTGCTAGTTTCAAAGATATTGTAACTTGAATTTTGCAAAATAATAAATTAATGTTAAGCTAATCACTTTTCGACCGTGTTACTTTAATAATCTGGTATCCTGTTTCGTAGAATGACGAGAGGATTCGATGCATGGGAAGGAAAAGGAAGGTTTCCATTAAAAAAAAAAAAAAGTGTAACTGCAAGAGATGATGTCATTCTGTCATTTGTAGAAAGATCGATCCGGGACTTTGTGACTCTTATCTTTTCTGATATGGAACATATACATTTAGTATAGTTTAATGGCAAGACATGCGACAGAAAGGTGTGACAATGTTTGTTACATAAAGGGCCCTGTTTATCAATTTAACATTATTCTTATCGAGTCTATCGATAGCTAGTATATCGCTTTGTAATTACGCCTGCACGATAATTATACATTCATTGTACAACTTCTTGAGAATGCAGCTAGACGTGTATTGCTTCGAGTATCAACATTTGGTGTGAATATGAAGAAGGGAGGAAGAGACGTTTGTGCCTTCTCTTCGTGCTTCTTCTCGCTGCGAGACAAAGCTGAGATCATCAAGATGGAAGCAATGCGAGGTCGAAAACGTGTGAATGAAATCCGTGAAGGAGAACTAACGCAAATGCGTGTGAACGACGAAGAGGAAAATGAATTATTTATCTCTTCATTTGTTCATATCGATCTTCTCATTGTGTCAATTCGATGCGCGAGAGACACAGTTGCGAAAATGAGCGACTGAGAATTAAAATACCTACACACGCGAACCAAATAAACATTCTGCGTTGTCATCCAATTTCGACTCACAACTGCCTTCCTTGTCAGTTCGCTTCTCTTGCCAATATTCGTAAGCTGCCTCTGTCTTTGATCAAGTATCGTTGAATTGATCGAAGTTGAATTAAGAACAATTTATAAATGATGATCGAATTAGTCGATAATGCTAAGACTCCGAACTAATAAAGAAACTGACCGAATAATTTACTTTTAATGTCACGCAAACCTTCTTCGTAAATGAATATAAAAAGTGACGGCGAGAAAAGAACACGCTTAACGGCACGTTACTAAAACGATCATATTCACGCAAATGATAATTGCTCGTGGACGACGTTGTAATTAGTAGTTTTAAACTTCATCGCAGCATTACGGCACTTCTTTGCAAACATACGATCACGTTCCATACTAAGCACATGTTTCATATACTACCTTCATTCCTCCATCTCAAATGCAAAATATTAAACTATGTTATCCGCATAGTCTTCGAGAGAAAAATGGTCGAGACAACGTATGGTCCCATTTATTATATGCCATTCAAAGTGGTTTCCCTATAAAGACAGTGTATTTTCGAAATCTTTTTTCTACCTGTAGCACATTTTTTGTAAACTCCACACGATTAAAATACGCTTATTCGAAACGTTCTTTGTCACATGGCCGCAAACGGCAGAGAACTAGCGAGTCGCGTTACGTGGGACACCCTGTATACGCGATATGACCTTATTTTCGAGTTATAGCTTATTTTGTGTTGCAGCAATCTTTTGTGTAGATAAGACCAAGAATTGGAATGTTGGTGTATACTGCTTTTGCTGCGTGGTTTGAGTGTCGTGCAAGCGCCGCGTTATGAATGGAGCAGTCAGTGTAAGGCTGCGTGCACACAGGCGGCCGTCTTTCTTTCTTCCTTTTCCTATCAAGAAGAAACAAAAACAGACATACAGATCACGGCGATATCGCACGGTAAAACGTCGCCCGTCGAGTTCCCGCGTAAAAGCCTCGCACGTCCGGTGCAGCAAGATTATTCCGAATTTATGGTAGTGGCGTCGTGAAAATGAGTTATTCACAGAAATTGCGAAACGTCTGACACGCGTCTTACGTATGGATTGCCGTAAGAACTAGGTATCTCTATAATATACGGTGAACGGTTTCTGAAATGCCATTTGCCCGAGAGGGAAATGTTTCGAAGAAACAACGCGAAAGAAGCTGCAACTCGAAAACCAAGTCGTATCTGCTGTACGTTTATGCAAGTTTTTCTTCTTCGTTTACCCCGTACCTTCGATTCGCATAGTCTGAAACAGCCTGTATAATTTATATCAGAAATTCTATAGATTTCAACAAAACTCGGGAGCGAATGAAAAAAGCTTGCTCTGGCTGGTCATTTAAATGGAAGAAAAATTCATTTGAAAGATCGTGCGTACAAGTAGATGATTCGTTTTCAAGGATACAAAGCAATTCCGAAGCTCCGCGATTTCTACCGCTTTTTACATCAGAAACGTGTGTAATTATCAGAGACGAGGAAAGAGTAATTACGCTCAACGTTCGCATTTAATTGGTTGACTTTGCGTTGGCGAAATAAGAGGCACGAACTTTGCCAACAAAAAGAAAAACGTGTCACTTTTAGAAACTAATTGGACCGAGGAAAGAAGTTTGCTGCTTTCTGAGAAAACGTGCGATATCCATCAATATTAACTTGTAATTATCGCCGAGCTTCTGACTCGTAAGAGGCTAAACAAGGGAAGATCATCTGTTCTTCTTCCATGTTATATTTATAACAGTAGCATAATTTATGTCTTTAGCGACCGTTCTTAAGGCTAGATTTAAATAGAGCATTCTTAACAGAGATAATAAAGAAAAGGAACTCTGGTATTTCTAATGTTACGTAATTAATTAACATAGATAATTAATATATAAAGCAGTGACGCAAATTGAAATCATTTCAAGTTTCTCGCCTTCAGATGTACATAATACTATTGAAATTTCGTAATTATCTTCGAATTTTGTTTTCTCAATCCTCGAAAATCGAGGCTTCACGCACAGTGAAACACATTTTCATCCTGGTTCGATCCTTGGACGCGATCTCAGCTCGTTGCCTCGTTAACGTGCATTCCGTGATCACAACATATGCTCTGTACACGTCGTTTCTTTAATTGTCAGGTGTCGGTAAAACATACAGGCTCCTCCGCGCAATTTATAACATAAACGCTTTATGACGGTAGCAACATCTGCTCGTCAGCTGTGAAGTTATCAATTCTCGAGTCTCTATGGTGAAGAAAAGTCGTAACCCCTTTGTCCATAGGATATAACGACTATAAGGAAAGAACACGATAAGTCACATTTGCTGTCTTTTTTTCGCAGAAACACCTTTGACATTCAGTTTGCTGTCAGTCGGTAATAAAAATGTTACCAAAATTGTTCTTTCATTTTAGACATAAATATGTATGTATTTTTTCAACTTTCAATGTGTTCAAAATTTTGCTGTTTAGTTTTCACGTTGCTTGCCTTAAATTATACATTTGGCTTTTACAGAAGTATACGTATTTTTACACTGTATGTACTTTGCCATTCCATTCGAAATTCTCAGCATGTCCTAACAATTTATACGTTTTGTTTCATTTGAATTTTAATTTAATATTGATAATTATGTAAAATACCGTGCGTTTTTCATTTCCTTTAAAATTGTCACCGTATTGCTCTATATTAATAACTATACACACGACTTCCGCAAAACTGATAATATTTTTTCATTGCTTTAAAATATTGCTTAATAATTATATCTTTGGTTCCTATAAAACTTGTTCAATTTATCAGTATCACCTGTTCTTAGAAAATCTCCGAACCCAACAGCTCGTTTTCATTTTCAGTTATTTCTATTCGATCACAGAGTGGTATTAGAGTAAAAAAATCGATAAGAACGTGCTCGTCATGTTCTTATCATGCGATCTTCATATACGAAGCGCCGTTCTTAATAGATTTCGTTGATCAGCAGGCTTGGACAAGGTCAGTAAAGTGGCGTTAATGTATTTTAGAAGAAAAATAGTAACAAACAAGGGGAAATATCGTTGGACGTTACGAATATCGTTTGGTTACGGGCATTGTGATACTATTTTTAAGCGCATATCGAATGTTCCACTTTCGGACGAGCACATAATAAATTGCTTTCTCTTTTGTCCGCCACGATATTTTTGGATCTTGTCAATGCAATCGTGGGTTTTGCCGATTAAATAAGTCGCGAAACGTCACTTTTCAAAACTAAATATAATTGCTCGATTCTATTCTTCGTTTTTTCCCTTACTTCCTGTGTGTGGCTCGATTATAAAAATTATTTATGTTCGTATAATTATTATTATATTCGTATAAAAATTATTATTGTTCGTATAAAAATTGCAGACGATGAGGATTTTACGAGTTGATAATTTCTCTTCTTATTAAGTCATTAGCGTTTGGATTTTATATTTCTACGTTATCAGGACTTTACTATTTATCATTCTTACGTTAATATAATTATTGTAATAGCAATTTTCCGTATCTAAGACACGAATATTTAACGTTCTTCTTTCTACATGACTCGTATTATAATTCTCTGTTTCTAACGTACAATTTCGAGTATTTTAATTCTCTATACGCAGTGCCATATTTGTAAGCTACCAAAGTTTCCACTTTTAATTCTTAAATCCCTGGTATATAACAAATGAACAAAAGAAACGTTCGTATCTTTGAAATATTAGTTAGATCAACTTTCATTATATAAATTATTTTTAATATTAATAGCAACAAATATTATTCAATATTAATAGCAACGTTAGATCCATAATCAATCCAAGTGTTACAAACGAATTAAAAGAAGACATTCACAACTTTGAAAAATTAGTTGAATTAACTTCAGTTATATGAATCGTTTTTTAACATCAATAGTAATAAACATTATTTAATAACACATTTAATAAACACCAAAATTAAATCCATAGACCGTTACAAACGAATAGAGAATGCATGGACAACTTTCAAAAAAAATTATATAGATCAATTTCAGCCATATGAATCATTTTTTACTATTGACAGCAATAAACGGATTCGTATGAAACCTAAAACTATTCAGTTATTTTTACCATTGATTCGATTATATTCAACATATCTCACTGAAGCAAAACAAAAACAAAAAAAAAAAAAAAAGAAAAAGAAACAAAAAAGGAATCAGAATCAAAGATATTACCATAATTGTCGGTATTACCATGATTTCACGGGAGTAGAATTTCACATTTGTCAGAGTAGAGTTAGCCTTGGAAGATCCAGGGGCCAGACATGTGAAAACGAGAACTTTCGGCAATGGACTTTCTCCTCCTAGTGAAATGTGCCTTGGCCGTTTCTCCTACCGCGGCTCCGGAATCGGTTCGCCACACCATTCGCCCTCTTTCTTGTTTTTCTCACTTGGGAAGGGCCGTTCCCAAAATTTTGTCAGTAACTCGGCCACGAAAAGCAGCACGCTTGGCCGAAATGGGACCGCTTTCTTCCGGACACCCGTTAGACGAGTTCCACATTCTTATTTTTTTTTTTTTTTTCGCGCTCACGTTAGCCACTCCCGGTGATCAAACCTCGATTGAATAAATCTGCTCGCATACTTTCTTCCCTATTATTTTAATCCTCTTTTTCGGATTCTTTCTCCTCTCTGATTTCTGTAAGAAAATTTTAAGGTGGTGCTTGTTTGAAAAACACGTGTCGATCAGATTTCGAATCTTGGAAATGTAGAGGATTGGATGAGACGTTGGGAGCTTTTAATTAATAAAGTATTTTTTGTAGGATGTAGTAACGTAGTTTTGAAAAATTTTCTTTTAGAATTTTTTTTAGAAATTTATCGATAATCAAGGTGACTAGTTTTTAGAAATCGATTGTAAAATATTTACCCTGATTACTCTGATTTTTATGCAGCTTATTATATCAATTTCGACACTTTGCTGGAAAAAGATTTTCCGAAATTACATAATCTACAAATTAAATATATCTAATACACACTAACGTAAAACATCTCCATTTGCTTTAAATCTACTTTGAATTCTTCAACAAAGATCAAGGAAAGTGTTTAATACGTAGTTTCAAAGAACTATAGCAAGTAAAGATCATAACAACGAAATTCCATCGGAAACCGAGAAATATCTCTAAAACCACGAAGCGTAACCAGAAATTCTAACAACACGATTTCTCTATCCATGATTTACAATCACAACAAGTGTTTTATCCATCGGTATAAATCGTTCTATTATCATGGAATTGAAGAAAAGCTGGCCTAATTCACGAAGCATCCCTGATTCCCGGGTTGCTTACGAAATATGAAGAACGTGTTGCGGTAAATCAGTCGGAACGTCTCACCTCTTTTCTCCTTCGCTCGTGATACACCAGGAGTGAAAGGAAGCGGCAGGATCAACAGGTTGTCTCGATTCCCATTTCGTGTAGCATCGTTAGACCGTAGCAACAGTTTAACCTTTAGCCGGGAAACGAAAGCGTCTTTGCCCGCATCGAGATCTCCGGCCTCGTTCGAAAAAACCAGACATCTTGTTATACTAGTTTTCATCGTTTCTGACGTCGTAGTATTGGCACAAAGTAGAGTACGAATTGATACAATAATACTTCAAAGATTCATGTAGATACGTTTATGTATTTCTTTTGGTAAGAACAGAATCATAGTTGAGTTTATGATTGACGGAAGAAATATAGAGAGGATTTTTTGAGTAAACTGTTGTGAGTCAATATAACTTGATACAGATTTAACATAGTAATAGCAAAAATGTATTAAGAGTCAATATATTTGATATAAATTCAATATATTATACTTGCTTCAGATAGATAGAGATAGAAACCATAGTTGATTTTTATAATTAATAGAAAAAATGTAAGGAGATTTCTGGCTAAAGTGTTAAGATTCAATGTGCTTGATATAAATTTGATAGTAATAGTGAAGTATTGAGATTCAATATATGTACTTTGATAGGGATACAATTTTAAAATAAAGTATGGCAGTGATATTAATTTATTCAATGCAATTTTATAATTTCATATTTTTTAATATAGTCTAAACAAAATATCAAAACTGTGGTATACATTTCCTCAATCCTAAATTAATGATCAGACTGCGGATTCTTATGCAAATTTATATTTTTATAAATATGATCAACATACTGGAATCTAAGTAGAAAATTGTTTTACCTACTAAATATTATAGAAAATACTATGCTATCGGTATTTTATATATTTTTGCACGTTACCTGCATCTTGCGCATTTTTGCGACTTTAAATTTCTCATGAATGCACAAAAATCTGCACTCTACACAAATAATACTTAGACTTGACCTACGCTACATTTTTATTTCTCTCTCTTTTGAAGCTCTTCGCTATCAATTCTGTATTGAGAATTCTAAGTAGGTTTATTAACGTTAATTAGCGGCGCAAAGGCAACTTAGATGCTTATTAGACTAGATTATTATCATAGTGTATAGCTATTGCAGTATACATGCACACACATGTACATATAATGTATGTAAATAATAGGCAAAATATCAGTAGTTAGATCTGGTAAACAGATTTCGGTAATTCGACCAGGATATGTCTGAGGCTAGTACTTTAAACTCGATAACATTTCCAATAAAAATTTACACAAACAATATTGAAAAAAATTTGCGAATATCCTCGCAAATTTCCCTACTTATGTTCGACCTCGACGAGTAAACAAGGAAAGAAGACTAATATTTTCGGGATCCATTCATTGTGAAACACGTTACCTCACCTCGACACTCGCTCGTTCTCCCATTATCGTAATCCAATTAGGTCGATGACACAGCAGAAGTCGATTCATCGTGGCAAAACAAGCATTCCAACTAAAAAAGGTATATCATCTGTTGGCTGACAAAAGGGAGGATGTACAAAGAACAGGGAGGAGGATATACTTTTGTTGGTCGGAGAACACGAAGGCGACGGCGATGAAAATAAAAAAAGGGGGAAGGAGAAGGATGAGTAGAAAGGATGAAAGAAGGAAGAATGGACGAATGTAAGGAGGAAGAGACGACAACGAAACGGAGGAGGAGAAAGGAATCCTTCCGTGACCCGCACGAGGACTGCTGGCTCCTCGTGGTTTCCGCGTTCGCACAACAGGCATCGCGTTTTACGGGTACGGGACCGGTTCACCGGTGATTCAGAGCTTTATGCCGGTTCCAGCAGAATTAACGTCGGCATCTTCCCTCCACCGTTGCTTTTTTTCCCTTTCTCCAGCGAGGGAGCGACGAAGAGAAAGGTCGTCGATGCGAACGAAAACGAAATGGGAACTCTTCCAAGTTGTCCGGTGAAGTAAGAGCCATCGTTTTCTTCCAGCCGTATTCGACAACACCAAGATGTTGCTCATTTTCTTTGATTTTCTCGTTTTTCTGTCACGATGATGAAGCGTTTAATGGAGAGTAGACGTGGTAACAGCTTGCTTTAGGAATATGACAATGTGATATATGCTTTAGGATTTGGTCGGTATCTACGTTCTTTTTTTCAAACTTGGATATTTAGGGTTATTTAGGAAGGTAAAATATCGTTTTAAAGAGTATTGCGAAAAATTTGAAGTATTTTTAATATCTACGGTAAAACTAAACACGAGGCTGATCCACAGCTAACGAAGCGACAGAAAGTAAATGGTAAACAGTTGAAAAAGAAGTTTAATTCGATGTCTATTAATAAGATATTCTAATAAAAGAAAAGGTTATGAAACTAGTAACGTTAAAAAAGTTCAACTTGTGGTTTGGCTTTGGGTTACATTAAACTGTAATAGACGAATCACGAAATAAAAGTGACGAAATTTAATACGGTTTATGCCATATTTTCTAAATTGAAATAAAAGTGTTTATCATTGTTTGAAAAAAGTCGAAGATACCGACTAAATTGTAAAGTATTGCAGGTGTTGAATAATTGAAAGATCTGTTAGTCATTCATGCTCTATATTTGTTTTAAATACTTGCAGATTTCTCATACAAGGTATGTGTCATATATGCATAAATATCTTTTAAAATCAGCGTGGCATAGATACTTCGAGAACACCCGCTGTTTCGTTGGTTTTCTTTGATTTTTCCTCTTGAGGTGGTAAATGGTGTATTCATTAGAAATGACAAAACACAGTAGTAACACGTGTGTTGCGCATAAACATTTTGTATAATCAGTGTAGCATAATTGCACGTATAAAAGGTAAGAAGGGGTAGTAATACTTAGTAATATTAAAACACTGAACACCATCAGCATTCGAGGACTTTTAAATATACCTGATTCGTGATTCTAATTCGTGATTCTGATTCGTGATCGTATCACTTGGACAAAAGCGATATTTTAAAGAATTCTCACATGTTCGTGGAAGATTCATTTGTAGATACGTGTAAATTCTTCTAATCAATGTGAGGGAATTCTACATTACGAGGATGAATGAAAAGATGCGATTTGCTAAGATAAGGGGAAATTCCCAAGTGACGTGATAAATTACAGAATTAGCTCCACATTAAATGCGTTAATTGCATTGAATTATAATACATATGAATTATTATAATGTTCAGTTTGAAAATTCATAGACAGGGAAACGCAATTTTGAAAGTTTCCGAATCGGTCGTAAATCTTTTTTATCGGTCATAAATTAACAATTGAAATTAGAAATCGAAATTAGGGATTGGAACTAAATATCGGAATTAGAAATTGAGACTAGAAATTGAAATTAAAAATTGAAATTAGAAATCGAAAATAGTCGCCGGTACTCGAGACGATCTAAGGAACACGCGAATAGAAGGAGGCGACAGTGTGGTGCGTGGCCGTTAGAATCTTTCTTCGGCGAGGAAACTCTCTCTGTTCCCCACCTTGGAACCACCATGAAACAGGCCTGTCCCCTCTCGAACGCCACGGCGTCGCGGTATTTCGCCACTTTCGATTTTACACGGCGAGTACGGCCGCTCCGTTACTGTTAATTTCATGGATCGGTCACGATCGAAACCACGCACCAGGAAGTGGGTCGGGCCCGACATAGAAAACGGGGACAGCATCAACTGTCCTCTTCGTCCGAAGCGTCGTTTGTTCTAGTTTTCCCTTTTTTCTAATTCGTCACGCCATCGAAACGGAAAGTCGTCTGTGGTAGCCTTCCGATAATTCTATGAGACACGAATCTTGAAAAAAGTATTTACAATAGTTGAAGAAAGTATTTGAACGTTTATCAAAAAAACTCTTCGATGCATATATCGTGTATGTATTATATTAAAAATATTTTGAAATTTCATTAGCGCCGTGTCATGATCATATTGGTGAAATTTGAAAACGTTTTAAAAATGTAAAAAGTGTATTTGGTAAAGAATTAAAGAATTAAGAATTATTAAACATATAATCAGCGCTAAATAAGATATTCAGCCTGAATATCGAGGCTTATTAATTGCAACTTCTATGTACATTTTTAGATTTGTTTCAGACTTCATCAATGTAACGATGGCAAATGAATTTCAAAATCTGGAGGTATAATACGCGTATAATGTGTTCATGAAAGGTTTGTACAGGTGCTCGAATACTTTCGCGACTTATTACGTGTTGTAATCCTGATTTTCGAGCACGGATCTTGTTTGATCCTACCGCCGCCAGTTCTTACCAGTAGAAAGTTCCGAACTGTGGTCAGACACCTTCGGTAAGAAGCTAGAGGAATCGATCTGCCATTTTTTCTTCGATTGTAATGGTTTTTGCGTTAGAATTAGCAGAACGAGGAGTCTGAGATCTCTTATTGTTGCTATTTTTGTTTCATAAATTTAACTTTATCCACTTTTACAATTATTTATATACTGTGATTTTAACGTTGAAGATTTCTAGGTTTAGTAATATCCGCAACTGCCCAGCGACATTGCTTGGTAATATAACGAAATGTACATGGTTTAATCGAATAATTTTCGCGAGGAAATATCCGAAAATAATTGGACCCCGAAAAATAAACAAATCCATCTTTAACCTACCATTCTCGCAACGTCAGAAACAGAAAAATAGGAAACACAAAAGACTTCATCAACGTCATAACGGAACTCTGCTGGAAGACTTAGAAACTCCGAACCAACTCAACGTCGCTGTGCTTGCCATTCTAAAACACCCAGAGAGACGACCGCGGCCCGGGGTTTCGCCTCGGAATACGGAAGCCCCGTTTGCTTGGAAGCCCATTGGCTGTCGTTATTCTGCGAGGAAAATCGAGAAAACCACTGGCGGAGAACGCGCAAAGAAACAACCAGTCGTAGAACCTCCCTCGAAAGACCGCGACCTAACCTACACCGTGCGAGAAACTACCCTTACAGGCTTTCATATTCGCTTCACAAAACAATTCTCCTATAACCTAGCAAACTCTGCGCGTATAAGAAAGAACAAGGACGAAGAGGGACAAAGATGGATAGAGTAGGAAGTGGCAGAATCTTGCGCGTAACACTCGAGTAGGGGGAGGGAGAGAGAGAGAGAGAGAAAGAGAGATAGCGTGGAGAGGGTGTGTGGTGGGAGGTGAGGGCGGGTAAAAGCGGATGTTTGGTGAACGCGAAGAAGACGACGGGTACGAACGGGTTGTGGAGGAGGGTACGGACGTACGCGCGTGTGTGCTCGCGAGAGAGAAACGTCGCGTGGTCTCTTGGTAGGGAAGCTTGGATGTATCGAGAGAGGGAGTGACACGGAGAGAAGGGAGAGAGAGAGAGAGAGAGAAAGAGAGAGATAGAGAGAGAAAGGAATACAGATAGCGCGGAACGTAGGAACGTTGGCGAGTGGCAGTGTCTTTCCGGACGCCGCAGCTTCGAGTCACGCACGCACGGTTTCTCCCTCTCTCTCTCCCTCTCTTTTTCTCTTTTTCTCTCTCTCTCTCTCTCTTTTTTTATTCGTTCCTGTCTACCTGTCCGTCTATCTATCCACCTATCTGTCCCTCCCTGCCCCGTTCAACATTTTACCCCCTCTCCATCATCTTTTGTATACATACATGCGCGTATGCTCTTTCTCCCTCTTGGTTAACGTTACCCTCTCCCTTCCTCCTGAGAAACTCTGTCCATCCCTCTTCACGGTCTCAGCGAGTCTGTCTTGCTCTCTCTGATTTCCCTTGGCGGCTCCACTCTGCCCTTCCTCGTGCTGTCTCTCCCGGTCGGAACTTCGCTTCTCAGGACGACGTCGAGGCGCGTGATCGTCTCTCCCCCACCGTTAGGAACGCGGCCAGCGAGCCAATCGGAGCTACGCTTCCGGCTACGGTGACGGCCCAATGGGCGAACACCGGCCACGGATAGACGCTGACGATCGCTGATTTTGACAGTCGACACACGACGACGATAGTAGTACACCGTGCCCGTGGCTGGCCGCTGCCTTCTCTCCTTCCCGGCCGAGAACCGAATCTGCTCTTCCTCCGGGAGGTCCTTCCGCGGCCCAACGGATCAGCGGTACGTTTCAGTTCTCCGACGAGGTTCAGTGTGTTCGAGGCGCGTACCTCGGGACTCGCGCGCTCTGCGTCTCGAATACCGGTTCATCGGCTAGCGACAGAAATCCTGCCATCGGTGTGTTGATTTTGAACCAACGAACTGTTGATGTTGATTTTGGACGATGATCTTCCGCACATGAATTCGGTGAACGGTCGAGGACACCGTTGCAAGAGGGGAGAGATAGGAAGAAGGAAAAGTGTGGTCGAATAGAGATCACGTGGCCGAAGTTGAGATCCAAAGATCCCTGGGAAGTTGCAAGATTTTTCATAGCGAAAGACCGTTGTGGCCCTTCGACATCATCGGAGTTGCGATTTTCCTGGTAGTTCTCTTCGGTTCGTCCTCTCTCCGATTCTCTCCCTCTCTTGTCGACGATTCTCGGCCTGGTGACAAGTGTCCGTCCAGTGGCAGCGCAAAAAGACTGCGCGGATGACAGCGAGCGGATAAAATTACGCGCAGATGCTGAGACAAACAGAGACAGTGGCGACCGCGAAGCCTCGGTAGTGTGTCCCTAAGACGATCCTCGTCAGATCTGATAAGTGTTCTCTGCTTATTTTAAACGAATATCACTCTAAATCGAATCGAGCTAGTCGATAGAGGCGAGAAAATCAAATTGTCAAACTTTCTGCTTCGATCGTCAGATCGACCGAGGGAATCGAACTCCGTGAGTGAATTCGGTCGTCGTATAGTAAGAGGAAAAGACTAACTGAGTGACAAGGGAGACAAAGTAAGGGGTGATTTAAATGCTCGCGTGAAAGCAACCGAATGAGCTGCGTTATGGAGTACCAGCAATTGCCGCCACCGCCGGTACCAGGCGTGCTGCACCAAGCGCATCATCAGCAGCATCAGCAACAACCGGTGCAACCGCCCCATCCTCACATCGTGGTCGCGCCTGCGCACCAACAGCAACCCCAACAACCACCACCGCCACCGTTACCGCCCACCTCGCACGGCCATCAGGTGCACGCGCCACTTCCGCCCATCCACGAGGACAGCACCAGCTCGCGTTGGAGCCAGTACCAGCATTTATGGAGGCAGCATCATGTATACGTAAATGGTACGAGGATTCTGTGTTTCGAGGGAGTTGAACAGGTTTTGTCAAGTTTCAGGTTTGGTAGGAGGACGTTTGCTACGATTGTTAGGATTACGAGGTTTCCAGTTTCAGCATTTGAATGAACGGCGCTTTTATCGTTACATGACGCGAATTTCTTGGTTTATGGGCTTTCCGGATTTGTAAATTTTGATTTCCAGGATTGTAAAATCTTAGGATACAGGTTTCTAGATTACACGATGTTAGTATCGTTAGCTTTCAGATTAGATATCCTCGAAAGTTGATCTTTAAGATCGTTGAGTCTTACGGGGAGACAACGAGAACTGCGTAATGTCGAAAGAGTCGGCCGTTTCGATGCTTTATATGGAAGTTGGTAGAACAACCTGAAATGAATTCGAGCGCGTGACTTTTGTTCTCCAGAAATTAATCGACGAATTGTGTCTTTGGTACGGCAATTTCGTACGTTTTAAACGTTCTTATTGCGATTGCCAGGCACAAAATTGAAAAATATGCGGGAGCACTGTAATAAATAAAAATAATCGAGAATTTTTCAAAATAAATTACAAAAATTTCAAAGAATATATAGTAAGAAGATAACAAAGTGTATAACAAGATACGAAAAAATTTTATTAGTTTCTCAAAGTCATGCGCTTAAATCATTTTAGGGCTGTTTTGTCATTAATCTAAACCATCGAATGCACCTGCAGCGAACACATTCGAGAGTAGTTTCTGCTAACTCCTTCTGGTTAGATTCTCTTATTATATCAGAATTAGAAGATTGTTGACAGGGTGATACAATTTCGAAATCTGCGTGTTTAAGCTTTCAAATTGTAAATATCTTTAGCGTTCGATTTTTAATATCGTGCAATCTTGGTTTGTTAGTTGTTGGAATTATAAAACCATCGATTTTTTAAATGTTTTTAGTATTCCAGAATCATAAATTTTGACTTATAGGGTTGTAGGTCTTTCGATTCTCGGTATTTTAGTAATCTTGGTTAATTAATCTTAGCGGAATCATAGATTCGCGATCTTTTCATTTATAGAATCGCCAGTGTAGCGGTTCTTAGAGTCGCAAAATCTCAATTTTCCACCTCGTGCATTTATCTATCTTCCCGCGCAGTGGTTCTTAGTTAAAATCCCGTTAAGCAGTATATAAGATCAAGAATCTTCATAAATCTCTCTATAAACTCCTGTAACAAGTCGTAAATCCATATCTTAAAAAATACTCCGCTGCAACGTGCTGATTCTACTGCTTTCCAACCAGTCGTATTTTTCAATCGTTAAGAGCATCATACCATCGATATATCGAATCAGTCTGATTTCCAATTCAGAAGAAACTTCGAAGTACGAAATTATCCGGCAACGAGAACAATCTTTCTGTTCTTGCATTTTAACTGATAGTTTTTGGATCCTCTCGTAAAATATCGTTCATACGTTTAATATCAAAAACAGGGCTGAAATAATCCTTCTTAAACCGTGAAATTATTCCACGAAATGATAGGATGATTTTAGACAATTTCCGTGATGCATCACATTTTTAACAAACCCACGATATCAATTCTTATTCTCGATTAAAGGCACATTCCTTTGCTTTTCGTTCTGCTGCACGTTTACGATGGAAATAACTTTATTTATATCGATAATAGCTAGTTGATTAGATGTAGACTGTCTGGCACTGACATGTGCGGCTGCAGATCGTATTGTCGCTGTACGTGTGCGCTGAAAATGGCGATGCTCTGAACACCAGTCTAAAGAAAAGCAATAAAAAAGAAAAGGAAAAAAAAAGACAGACGCAAAGATGTAGAGATAGAGAGAGTCACGTAGGTTTCGACACGTGACAAACGTGGAACAGGTTTTCGTCGTTTTTCTCGGCCAACTCTGTTGCAGGAAGAGTCGAGCATCGCCAGTCGAATTACCTTTTGTAGCAAAAATTACTGCATCGTGTGTCTGTATTCGCGTTATCTCGCCATTAAACATGTAACTTAATAAGGTATGAATATTAAAAAGCCACGGTCGCCTTGTTCACGTACAGCAGTTGACAACTTGTCTAAAAAAAAAAAAAAAGAAGAAAAAAGAAAAACTGGTATAAATCACAGACAAGGATTGACGACGTTTTATAAAAAAAAAGGGGGGAAAATGGAAAGGTTTTTTGAAACTAGAAAGAACTTGATTTCTCAACCTTTTATTCACATCACAGTTTCTTCCTGCTTTTTTTTTTAGAATCTTTCTGTGACAGAAAAAGCCGCGTTAAATTAGAACGTGAAAGATCACAGAGTATTTTCAGAGTATCTTCAATTCACAAGCCATTGATCATTTAATATAATCAAGGATATAATGGTGAATCCAAAATGAAGTTTAATTTTGTTAATATCCCTAAAACATTATCATTAGGAGACTTCCTCTTCTTTTTTTAGTAGACAAAACAAATCTATACTCAACCTCCATTTGTTGATTCACCAGGAATACGCGTAACGTAAACGTATAATCGATTCGTACACGTGTTAAGATTGTTCAGCTTGTTTTACAACTGGTTTCGATATCGTAATAAAAGTTGGAAGGAAAGATCGATACACAACGATAGATTCGCCTAGAGGAGGCAGAGTGGGCCATTTGGTTAATTCGAGAACATGAAGTTGATTAGAAAGTCGGAGAAGGATAACGCGAGTCCGCGATAAAAGGAGAGAGTAATCGCGGAATAGAAACGCCCACCTGTTGCTTACACCAGGTTGCCTACATTTTATCCACAATTATCACGACGTGATCTATCAGCTTATTTAGCTTAGATCATTCCTGTAGAAACTTTCTCCTTTACTCTTTTTCCTCAACTTCTTCATATCGCGAATCACGATCTCGCAATATAAATAATTCCGATGTTTTCTCCTCGGCTGATATTTTTATCGACTTATTGTCCGAAAAACCGCGTTTGATGGAAAAACCGCGAGATTGACAGCGTGATATGCGATGTTTAAAATCTTGGAATTTATTTCATTTTGAGTTTCGAAATTCGGTTGAGTTATATCGGCGCTTGGCATTGATAGCGGCGCAACTCGTAAAACTTCAAATTTGCTTTTATCGAATAGAGGGTCTTACATTATGTTTCTATATTTATCATGTGAAACGGTATAATCATAATTCCATCAGTTTTGCGTCAGAGGGCAAAATTATTACTTGTGCCGCAATCAACCTGGCCTTAGCTTTGCAACAACACTGGCTCGTTTTCAGTTGTTTTGTGACGCTGCAAGTGGCGTATCTCGTGTCAACTCAACCTTATTATGTCGTTCAAATGACTCGTACATCGAAGAAGATTTCTTCGTACATTTTAAAAAGCCTCTCCTATAAAACGAACGTTTTTTTTAAATTGTGTCACGAACGTTTTTTTAGCGTTGAAAGGCTGGAAGGAAACGCGATCACAAGGCTGTCTAATTCTCATTTTCATAATTCCACAAAAAATTGAGAAAATCAGAAGATTCTTTATTTTATCGCACAGATATTTATAAAATTATATCAAAGTGTATTTCCGGGTTGAGAGCTATTTCTGTATTCGAGATTAAAAACACAAAGTCGAGTCACGTACGTAAAAAAGCACGAGAAGGCGATAAGGAGCGTAATTTCGGACAACTTGTTGAATCTAGAATTGAAGAATCTAGAAATATAGAAGAAGAATACATATTTATTTCTACAAAGGATTAAAAGAACAATCTCGATATTGGCTATTGGAATTTTAATTGCTTGCTGTGTGTTTGTCCGTGATCTTCATACGTAATATTGCACAGATGAATCCTTGTTGGATTCATTTTAAAAAGAGAAGATGCACTTGTAGCATTCTTTTTTCAAAACTTTTTGCTTCATGAAATTCTCGCGACAATAATAATGATTTGTCATGTTGCAGGTAGGAGTTTGATCTCAGCCTTTTATTTTCTTTTTCATACATGATATTCTTGTGTTTGTAGTTTGTACTTTGAGTTTCCGATGAATCTATTAGTACTGCGAAAGTTAGTTATTAACAAAGCGGAGGTCCGAGTTAACGGGTTCGAAGATGGAGCGTGAATGAATCATACGTGTCCACATGCGAACGTGTGAATTCACCTATGCACCTATCCTACTTGCGACGGAATCGACTCAAGGCTATTAACATTTGCATCCTCCCACGTTTCCCACTTGAGCCTCTCTGTTTTCTGCGCTCGTCTGTTTCCTCTTGGCGTTCGCTTGCTCGTACAAGCATGTAGAAACACGCTGGGAATTAAAGATCCTTTCATGTACCTTGGAAACTTAAAAGCTTCTGAAGCTTGCTTTTAAAAGCGGCAAAAATATCGAATATATCGGAATATTGAAAACTGTAGAAATTAGAGAATTATTCTTAAAGACGAAACTATTCGCTAAAAAGGATTCATTTAAATTTACGTTTTAAATATCAGATAAGTTTTATGAATAATTTTATAAACAATCTTATATCCATATTGGATTATTCGCGAAGATTTGTAGATTATAGGACATAGAAAAATCTGGAGGAATTAGCATTTCGTTGAACGACGTGTGTTTCTTTTCACAATTTTTTCCTATTTCCCGAATACCATCGTGACAACTTTGAAATTTTATTCAACCGTCTATTAAAGAAATTGCGATTATGACGAGCAACTAACTGTTTTTCTTGGATTCGAAGTAGATTCAGCGACTAAGGTTGGAAGCTTCACGAGAATCCGGGAAATGAGTCGGAAAATCCAACCGCGTGAAAGGCGATGGACGCTGTGAAATGGCAATCGTGCAATTGGCAGCAACAGGCTGGAAGAACTTTTAGACCTCTGTTATTTTTAACACGTTAACTGCTTCAAGAAGCTAACGTGCGCATCTCGCTTGGCCGCGTTTAATAGGCCTCGAAATATGTCGTATTATCGCATGCTGGCAAGTTCAATACGATCTTCCTTTTGCTATTTTCCTCTATCGAAAAATATTACGCAAATGATCGCAGTTTTTCTTTTTGCTCTTAATAAATTATTATTACGATGCAACATATGTTTATATTCTTCGTTTAATAATCAACGTAAGAACAGAACGATTTTACCTTACAACGTGATACATCTTTTCGAACTTTGTATTACAATTTTCAAAATACATTGAAATTTTCTAATCATATTATTATGACTTAGTAAAACATTGTAATTTATATGAAACAGTTTCTCGTAGATCGAAAATTCCGAATCATCGAATACAAAGTCATAAAGAAACTATTTGCTGACATTATAAGTAAAATGTACAATAAAATATATGGATGTTACATGGAAATCATATGTGGTGTTGTAAATGGTGGTAATTTTGATATCTTTTATCAAACATACCTTATCCATAGGGAATCGTTTGACTAGCAAAATATTTATGCTTCCATCTAAAAACGGGCAGAAATTATAATTATAATTGCAATCCTCTTCGCAAGTACCTCCAAAATAACATCAAATCGCTTTATTAGCTTCATTGGCTTAAAATTCTAAAACCTTCGGGGAGAATTAACGGCATAATCCATAATTAATAACCTGTTAATTCACCAATCTCTATAATTTCTAAATTAATATATTTCCCACTGATTTCGTCAATTAATATTAATCTCCATCGTTGGAATGGTAAATATCCTTATCTCCATTTAAAAGCAGATAAAGATTACAAACTGCAATTCTTTTCACCTATACTTCTTAAAGATCACAAATCATTGCATTATCTTATCCGAATAAAAATGTTGAAACTCTCACGATGAAAATCAAACGATCTCTATCCAATAACTCGTTGATTCAATACTTTTAATAATCTATAAATTAACACCCAGAAGCAGCAATAGGTAACAATCGTAACCGCGATGCTCTTGGCAAATAAAAAGTCACAAATTCCTTGTTAAAGATTACAAATCACCGCGTTACCCTGTTAAACTTCAAATTCCAAAACTCTCAAAGGCATGATCAAAAACACGACCTGTGGCTTTTCACTTCATCGATTACAATTAGACCTGCAAATTAGACAATACAAAAACAAAGAAAGATTACAATTAGACCTGCGATCCTCTTAAAAGTCACAAATCACCCTGTTACCCTGTCTGACTTGGAATTTTAAAACTCCGAGACAGAATCAATCTAGACATGATCTATATCTAATAACTTGTTCGTAAATCGATCGAAAGTGGAGGAGAGAAAAAGGAAAGCAATCTGGATTTGAATGTGAAGCGACAGAAAAAGGAAACTTTGGTAGACGAACTCGTTGATCGATCGTCATTCGACGTCGTTTAACCGCTCGTTTAGACAGTACATAGTTGCGTCCATGGCGTGTGTGCAACACGCTCTTCTAAACACTAAACGACCTCGTGAGCTCATTGCAACGGCAGTGTGCCGGCGTTGTTGTCGGGTGTGTGCGCATCGAATTGTCGCCGGACACAATGGATCCCGAATGGGACTGCTTTCAGGGGCACAATGCCTAGGGATGGGCGGACCAGCCCGTCCTGCACTTTGACGTTCGTTCCAACATGACAATGACGAATCCGGGGATCGTGTCATTCCTCGAAATACGCACTTTTTAATCTATTACAACATTAAACTGTCCTTACGTAATGCTTGTTCTACGTTACGTTTAATTAGAAATGGTTTTGTGGTCTAACGTCCAATAGATGAGGAACATGCATAAGAGAAAGTAAGGCAATAATAATGGTTTATGTGAAAATTTGCCAGTTAGCAGCGAGCTATCGTTGTGTATCGTCTTTGTATATTTCGTGTCTTTGGATTTCTTATGTTTTCAGCTTCCACAATTTATTTTGAATGATACTTTTTGGGCAGACTAACGAGGAATTTAGATGAACTCCATAGCGTGAACTAGGGTTTCTAAATACGAATTTCTGTTCGTCTTTTTCCTTGTGTTTATAATCCATTGAAAAACTGATTAAAAGCGATCCGAAAGCATAGATTTAAACTGATGCTAAAAATTAATCGAAATAACTGTCAAACCGCCGATTTTTACGTATTTGTGAAAAATTTGAAGATGCGGAAATGCATAGAATGCAGTTAATTATACAACAATATATAGAATATGCAAACTACAGTACCTGCTACAATGTATAGTAGGTAAAATAATTTTTTCCCAGTCTTTCTAATTATATTCGCAAAAATACAAATTCGTCTAAATATCCACTGTTTGACTATCATCAACGTGCGAGAACTTCATCAACATCAAAATCTATAGAATTACTTATACAAACATTTTCCAGGCTGAGGGACAATTTAAGAAAAAGGAGATTTCATTTCTGAGAAATATGTTCCCTTTTCTTTTTTAACATTAGCACTATCTCTACGAAGAACCAATTGATATTAAATAGAGAGACTTGGTATTCCAGTCTGGTGTGACTATTACAAATTCGATTGCATCATATTGCAAGTAAAGTAACGCTCAAGAAGCATAGCATACTAACAATAAGTCTCGCAGCGATGAGTTTTTAAGGAAACGTTCGCTCTGGCTTCTTTACTGATGGAATGGTATAGCGGTCTCACTTGTTTGCTTAGATTTCCTTGTCTGCTCATATGCTGGCATTGAACCATCTTTTCTTTCCGTAGTAAAGTGGAATTCTGTACTGCGTTTCAATTTTTTTTCTAACACGTTTTTTGAAATTCAAGATCACGAACTCTATTTTATTTGTAATAAATTAGAATTTCATATTTCTCTTCAGTTTCTGCTGTGATCATCGTAGAATTCAGAATAACAAAACTTCGCTTCGTCTACGATATTATCGGCTTGCTTGGTAAAAAACGATCTAAGTGTAAGAGTTATAACGTAATATAAGTGTCTCCGCGTCATAATCCTTGACTAATTAAAACGACTATAAAATTCTGCCGGCAAATGAAACGGTCAGTAAACACACGAGACAAGGCTCTAATATAATCGATAGTGCAAGTCGATAGAAATTAATATCGGGAACGTAGGCAGTTTCTCTGACGCAAAGTGTAGGCCGACCTGCGACCTCGATTTATGTAGCCGTTTACGTCGCTGATTTGACGACGAGTTTTCCTAAAATCGTGTCTTAAATTAAAGCCCCGTTGACGAGTCTTTGCGAGACGAAAATTATGCTTTGCATACGTTCTAAAGTTCAATTCTGTTCTCGTATGATTGATACGATTCCTAAGAAACCACGTAAAAGGTATATAATGTATATGAAAAATATTGGTGATTGGTCTTAAATATGAAAACTCGATACAAGTCGTATTAAAGTATTTAATTAAATCTCCATTTCATTTTTCGTATTATTCGTTCGAACATATTTCATGTTCTGTAAACTTAAAAATAAAAATAATCGTATATTTATTTATAAAATGAATTATCCTTTGTGAAGAAAATAAATAATACGTCACTGATTGAAGAATACGAAGAAAAAAACAGATACGTGTGCTTATTAATTAGGTTTTATTCCTTGCTACTTTCTGACAGTAGATTCGGTCGTTCGCACCAGACACTAGAACTACACTATGACTCGAAGCATAAAATAGAAATGCCAAAAGAAGCTTCTGAATGTGATAGAGTATATTCCATACATTCCAAAAAAAAAAAAAAAAAAAATCGTTCAAATGTCAAAAATGCTTCCATAGGAAAAATTATTCAAATACCAAAAGCGTGTTTGTGAGAAATGACGAAATGGTGATTTTGACTATTATCGTACGTGTGTAGCATTAAACGAGCGCGATCGATCGGCGAAGGGCCTGCTTTTCTAGAGCAAGTGTGTCCCGCAACGAGTATGTCACAACGAGTTAGCTTTTTCCTGAAGACCGTGGCACATTGGCCGTCACCTGACCTTCCCGAAGGCCGCGCTTTAATCCTCGGCCTAAACGAAGCCGTAAGAAATCGCTTCGTATCTCTCTCGACCACGTCCACTCGCGTTACGTGCGTTCGTTTTCATGCACGTGTTACTCGTGTGCACGCGTTGCTTTAAACTTTACACACTGCGTGTCTCGAATTCACGTTTTAGGATCTTCACAATTTTTAACTAAAATTAGCATATTTTATGCAATTTTTATTCTTCGTGTATGAACTTTTGACTATAATTTATTAATTTGACGTGGAAAGAAGGGAGGGTTTGAAAATGCTATTTCTTGATAAATTGATATAGTTTTGGTAATTGTTGAATTGGTAAAATTTGTTATTTGGCGATTTATGTATTGATAAATTTTGATGTTTAATAATTGATTGTACTTGATATTGCTTTCGGTATTTGATAATTGGCTGGAAAATATTGTTTGATAAATTGGTATAATTTTGATAATTGTTAAATTGATAAGTGTTGGTATTTGATAATTTGCTAATATAATATTCAAGAAGCCGTCCTCCAGGATAACGATCGATACAAAATATTGAATTTGAGATTATTAAATTCCTTCTTTTCGATAAAACTGGCTCTGAAATATCTAGTTACTTCAGAAAAATGCAGCGTTTAAGGAGACACCCGAGAAGTGCGATTAGAATTTACATCGTCGCGCTGACTCTGCTGTTTACTGAAGAGTCTATTAAATTTCTGAAGCCAGCAAACATTTTCAAAAGCTGTTCAATTTTCCGCTTAATACCAATGAATGTTCTTCGAGACAAATTTGGAGATTGTGAGAACATATTGATAATAATAATCAAGCAAAGATCTTAATTGAGTCTGATAGTACTATAATGCTACATATATATTACTTCAAAGTTTACGAAAGATAACAGAAGCTATGACGACTAGAGATTTGGACGCGTCTTGTGATATGGACTCAAGATCCATTTTATGCATAGCATGCAACTCGTGATGATAAGAGTAGGAGATTATGACGCTAGCATATGTTTGGAAAAGTTTATAAATCGAAATAGCAAAAATTGCTTTGAAAAAGCTTTCTCGTACGTAACTTCGCACAGTGTCTTTTTCTTCTAAATAAAAGTGTAGATAATTTTGTTTCATAGTCAGAGTGTATGGAATTTTACTTCAATCAACGATGAAATTTAATTCAAGTCCATTGTCTAATAAATCATTTAATTAAAATTATTATAGAGACATTTCGATACAAAATAAGAGTATTATATTGAAAGAAAAAAAAATGTATATATATATATTTATAAATTGCATTTTCTAATGAAATGTTCTTTACAATGATTTTCCTTTATAATAATTTCTAGTATCTGTATATAAAATATGTAAATATATATTATTGTATATATATGTAAAAATATATTATATACATATAGATACGGAAAATTCTTATAAAAGGAAATCATTATAAAGAATGGCATTCCTTTAAAATGCAATTGAAATTCCCATACGTCTTAATAAATATTAATTTTCATGAAATCATTATCGTTGAAATCTCTCGTTAAGCACGAATTACCGAGTATTAAGTACGAATCGTTTGATCTACGATTAACAATGCTACATACATATTAACACGATTAGATCCATAAAAGGCAGTGGAACGAGAACTGTTCGCAGTCCGTGCATTTCGATTATTATCTGTGTTTCCTCTTACGTTCATTACGTCGGATTATCGAGTTTTGCTGCATAACAAAGTCATGAACGTACGAGTAGAGCCAATGACAATCATATAGCTGTGCGTATGTGTCTGGACACGTGTAGCATAAACCAACAGTTATTGTAGAAAGGCAGAGGAAGGAGAGAGGATCAGGAAACAAACACACAGCGATTTATTCTCCTAGTTTCATATAAACATCTGTACGCGGCCTTTTAGAAACTCGGATCCGATGAACTTCATTAACGACCTGTTATTTCCAGTCTAATATATTCCTTGCTTTAAAAAAAAAATATATATATATATATATAGATTCGACATCGCATCAACTGCAAGGTTATTAGTGAACGAGAGGGATTTCATGTAGTTTCCTCTTCTATGTTGCAATATTTTAAGATCTTATGCAAGTTGATTATTCTCGTTTAATTTAGCTGATTGGTACGGGAATTGTTAAAATAGCTATGGTTCTTCTTTCTTATTTGCATTTGAGTAGAAGAAACGGAATTTTTATGGAGACTACAAAAGGAAACAGAATTGTTGGATGTAATTAGAAATTTGTCTTCTTTCAGTGCAATTTTTAATTTTTCCAAAGCTCGAACGGTTCTAGGAGAAAATACAAAACATTGGTCTTTCCGTGTTTTGAAACGCTATTGCCTTTAACGTCTCCAAACGAGGAAAAGCGAACGATTTTGCACTGCTACGTTTACAAAATTAAAAATTCTCCGAAAGAACGTACTGATTCAAAAATTAAGACCAGGAGAAATCCTTAAACATCTCCATGAACGTTTGCACTTCTATTGTATTTACTAAATTTCTAAACGTATAAACGGCAAAACTTCTCAAACCAATCGCGCTCTTAATTTATAAAAAAAAAATAAGAGCAGGAAGAAAAGAATGTATAACTAGAAACTGAGAAAATTTCTAAGATCCTCTGAAATATTCAGATTTTCTCAAGTAAAGAAGGAATTACAGGATTACTTGCAAAACTCAGAAATGGCTTATGGCTAGGATTTACGAAGAATCACGAATCTTCCTTTCATATCTATTCATAGAAAAGTCGTTAGGCACGATATTAGCGGAACTTTTGATTAACAATGTGTTATTCCTCGAGTTGACGTTCGAAGAGAGAGAGAGAGAGAGAGAGAGAGATAAAGAGAGGCAAGGAGAGAAAGAGGAGAGAACTCTATATATACACATAAACAACGTGCAGCACGCGTGCATCCACGTGCTCGCCCGTCCACGGAATCTGATCCGCGAAATTGGATTTTGCTTGAGAGCATCGATCGCTAGAAAACGATTACTCAGGAGATTTTGCGCTTTTTTTTCGCGCTTCTCGCTTCTTTCATGGACGCTGTCCTAACGCTTCGCGCACGGATCCCGCCATCCCGATCGTTTTCAAACTAGTGGATAATTACATTCTATCGAAATTAAAACGGAATTGAGCGTTATACGAATAGAACGGTGTTAAACGATTTAACGTTAGATCTTATTTTTAGGAAATTCTCGATATTATCTTCTTAAAATTATTATGCTTTTCGATACGGAAATTTATTCGTCGGAATATTTCGATTTACTTAGGAATTAATGAAATGATTTTCCTTTCGAGATTTTATCTCTCTGGACGTTATATCTCTTTTCTTTTCCATGGATATTTTTCTGCTGCTTAATATCGTTTGTTGTATTTTGATTTGCTTAACAGCGATTTTGTTAAATTTATATTTCCCCTGAGATATTATATTTTTACTTGGTAGATTTTTCTAACAGTCAGAGCATAGTTCGTGCTCTCAAGACATCACGATACGCGCGCGATATCAGTTTTTACAATAATACTTCATAATGTTTACACAGCAATGAACTTTATGTACATAAAGTTCTACAACGTACGGATAGATCCTGCGGTAATACGTACAGTAGAAATTCGGTCAGCAGTGGACGTGTTAATATTCTCGTATAGCTTGTTTAAATATCTGCAATATACAATAGATAGATGAATATGAATGATCAAAGGGTACAAGAAATATCAAATGGCAGAGGTATTTAGGTCAAAATTTTATCAATCATCTGCGTGGTATTGTAATTAACAAATCTTCCATGTAAAAGTGATTCTAATCTCAAACCTTAATTATCATTGTCCACTTTTGTCTTACAACCAGTCGGCTTTCTGCGATATTAATGAAACAACGTACGATTTTTAATTCGATAAGGTACCTTAGAAAGAATAAAATAAACTGTACACGAGCACGATCGACGTAGAAGAAAAGCTTCTGTCGGTTAACATCGTACGATGAAATTATTGTTAACAAGCTGTTATTAACTGCTTGAGCAGAAGGAAAATAAGAAAAAAGAGAACGCGTATTGATCGAATGCAAAAACAACGGAAAATAACGTTTCGCGAAGATAGACGGATAAATAAAAGTTAAAGGATCGTTCCGATGCATACACAGAATGAGCCGATAGGCGGTACTATTTAAAATAACTAGCTACATATTGGTTTTATCGAAAAACGTCTTAAATGATTTATGTTGCATTCCAAGGCACTCGACGACTGGGTGCAATTTTATTTTCTGATATTTCATATTTTCCGATATATCGAGGTGATCTTGGATTTCTTAAATGGCGTCGTATATTTATTATAACATTAGTCGATCCAGTTGGACATTCTCTACAAGAAATTATTATCTTATTTATACCGAAGAATCATTCGTCTGGCGGATATGTTAACTTATATTTGTTAAATTTAACGTACAAAAGATAAAGACAACGTAATCATAAGAACACCGCCCGGCGTCTTTCCTTGACAAAAATAATGTTAAAATATCTACCAAACTATTGGTTTCTCGGTACAAATAGAATATTCAGAATATTCAGTTAGATGGATTAATGTTATAAAAAGTATACGCTGCCACTTAAAAATCTCAGGGTTACCTTGATATCTCAGAAAAAGCAAGATATTAGGAAATAAAATTGCGCTTGACGAGTCGCTTGAAGTGCAATTTAATTCATTCTATGGCGTATTTTAGATAGTACTTCTTATTGACTCACACTGTGTCGCATATGTTAATTAATCGGTAAAAAAAAATTCATTTCATTTGTGAATTCTCAGCTAAGCATTTTCAATAACGTCATTATAGGAACGTATTTCTTCCACTAATAAATCTTTTTCTTTTTTGTACACCTTTCCTCTCCATGAATTATTCACGTGCTATTTTTTTGATCTGTTTCTTTTTCAGGTAAGCTGCACACATAATGAAATAACCCCAGTCTTACTTACATGTAGAATCCTTCTGGTGTGCGTATGTAAGTAGATCTTTGCATTCTTTTCGGCCGTGGATTTTCCAACATTCTATTCTCTTCCATATCTTATTCTCTATTTCGCGTTGAATTTTTATCCAGACTTTCTTCGAATTAACCTTTTTTATTCGCTTCGATATTTGTTGTTGTCCTATGACGTTTATAATTCTTCCTTAAGAGTGCCGAAGATGGTTGTGCAAATTTTAGAGTCTAAGAGTGGTGAAACTTCATTTTAAATCTTACTCGGTGTTTTTCAATTAATGCGTTTCCTATGAGAAGTCTGTAACGTTTGTTAATTGATATTTTACTCTTGTGGAAATTTGGGTCCATTGTCTCTCCACATCGCCAATATTCGTTTCTTAAGATTAATTATTTTATTTATTTTAGAAGAACTATGGGTAGATAGATAGATCCACGTAATCTAGATGTGAAACAGTAATCGAATCTCACTTTAATCTTCGAACATTCTTAATCATGTTATTCATATAAAAGTCAAGGAATTTTTAGCAATAGCCTTTGCGTAATTGTTCGATTCAACTTGACGCGAGACACCTTCAATGCTAATAATTTGATCATCAACATTAATGAAATGTGTAACAATGAAAGATATGATCGCTACATCCTCAAATAAAAGAGCTAGAGGGAGAGTATACTTTAGCGATTCGAGCGATATAAAGTCTATTAAAAACTCGTAAAAGTATTGCGAATTATCACCTGTAGAATTTAACGTGTCAACTATCTCGTACAATATAAAACAAATATCCTCCCGATATCGTAAACCTAAGCAAACTTTCCAAATTTTCTAAAGCAAACTTAGTAAAGCAACTAACTTATTAAACTTACTTACTAAAATAATGTTACTTAAGTAGACTTAGTAAAGTAACTAACTTACCAAACTTACTTACTAAAGTGAAGTTACTTAGGCAGACTTACTAAAGTAACTAATTTACTAAGCTGACTTACTAAAATAAAGTTACTTACGTTGGCTTAGTAAAGTAACTAACTTACTAAACTTACTTACTAAAATAATGTTACTTAAGTAGACCTAGTAAAGTAACTAACTTACCAAACTTACTTACTAAAGTGAAGTTACTTAGGCAGACTTACTAAAGTAACTAATTTACTAAACTTACTTACTAGAATAAAGTTACTTAAGTAGAATTATTAAAGTAACTAACTTACTAAACTGACTTACTAAAATAAAGTTACTTAAGTTGGCTTAATAAAGTAACTAACTTACCAAACTTACTTACTAGAATAAAGTTACTTAAGTAGACTTACTAAAGTAACTAATTTACTAAACTTACTTACTAGAATAAAGTTACTTAAGTAGACTTATTAAAGTAACTAACTTATTAAACTTACTTACTAAAGCGAAGTTACTTAGGCAGACTTACTAAAGTAACTAATTTACTAAACTTACTTACTAGAATAAAGTTACTTAAGTAGACTTATTAAAGTAACTAACTTACTAAACTTATTTACTAAAGCGAAGTTACTTAGGCAAACTTAGTAAAGTAACTAATTAAATTTACTTACTGAGGCAAAGTTACTTAAGTAAACCAAAAATTTCGTTTCTTTTGTATTCGCAACCTACGATACTTAAAATTGTTTGACACACACACACATACATATATTTGGCATTGCAAAGAAAATGGGCGACGATGCACGTGGAATTGAACGTGTAGAGGGTTAGTGTTGATAGACATACCGCGACTATATAAATAGGCAGTCAGTGTTATCGAACGAGACCTGGCATGCACGATAACGTCGGCCTTCTCGTGAACCTCGACGATAAACTTTTCATTCGTTCACTAGTGGTGGATGTGATCACTTTTACCGAAGCTAATTAAAATTACACGTCGGAAGCAAACGGTTTCATGGTCGTGTCCAACTTTCTTTATTCCTACGTCCCTCGTTCGTTCTTTCAATGAAATGCGATGAACGAAAACGTACATCACTATCATCAAATCGGAAAAGATTTTCGTGTCGAGGATTCGTGTTGAGGATCGTGTCCAGGTAAATTTTCCGATCCGAGAAACCATCTCGTTTCGTTTCATTGACTTATCGATCGTCGAACGAGATTATGGCTTTGATTATTGAGGATGGTTTCCGCGTTCTTTGTTATTTTTCTTCTGGAAGGGATATCAAGGAAAAGACCCTCTTAAATATCTTTGGCTTTTATCTATTGTTCATGATAAAATTCATCTGATAGAGGTTAATTATCTACCAATCTGTTAAATTTTGCTTGAGTTAAATCGGTATTAAGAAGGAGCCCGTTAATTAATATTAATTTGTTATGTCTTCCTTTGACAGATTATATTTAATGGAGAAATTTTGCAAAAGATATTTATCTGAAGAATTTCAAAAATTTTATCAATAGAGATTTCAATGAAAATTTGTTATAATATAATTTCTTTATAATTATGTATTTATATGTATGTTTAATCTACTATATATTTCTCGTGATGGGAAAATTCTTTGGATTATTCAAAAATTTTCCCTATTTATTAATAAAATTGGAAATAATTATTTCTTTGAGGTTGGTCCAACGGTGATTACTCTATGTCGTGACCTTGTCACGAAAGTTTAGATTAAATTAATGTCAAGGTCCCGCTTATTACATAATCGTGTGACCCCTTGAACGCCGTAACGTCGATGATAAGGGCGTTCTTTTTCCGGGATTATCTTTAATAACTTCTAATCTCATAATTCTTCAAATGATTAAGTCGATCATTAAAGCTAATATATAAACATTTCCATTTTTTATATTTATTAGAATTGGAAACAAAACTCGTCAGTTGGTCGAACGTTTGGACAAATTCGAGGAAAGAAGTAGCGTAGCGCAAGCGTTTTTGCAACGTTTAAGCTTATCAAACCAAAAAGGAAGGTTTATCGAAGACAATTGGCTGATTTCAACAACGAACCCATTTCAATAACGTTATTAAAAAAATAGCGTGACTGACCATGAACGAAAAACATCATATACGTCACGAAAATATTTCAACATTTACTGAGAAAACTTTTTACAAATATATTACGTGCATTACACAGAATATTTTAAATTATAGAGTTTCACTAACACTGCAGTGACTTGTAAGAAATGTGACACCAGTGCAAGCCGTGTAAAAACTAGTAGATTGATGCTAGATTAAACTTCGATAGTTAGATAGTTTAAAATAAATTGGATTACGAGATAAATAATTTAGAAGAATTATCGACAGAAACTCTATCGATCGAACATCTTCTAAGTTGTCTTGTCTTTGTTTTGTGATAATTTATTCGTTTGAAAAATAGTTGTGCTCGATCTTAATGATTGCTATTTACTTATTTTATTGTCTCAAATTCATGAAAATCATGGACCTTAGAATTAGAGAATTTATACGAACAATATTTTTATAGTTCTTCTATTTCCCAATAGATGATCTTAACGATTATTATTTACTTATTTCATTGTCTCAAATTTATGAAAATCATGGATCTTAGAATTAGAGAATTTCTTCGAACGATATTTGTATAGTTTTCCTATTTCTCGGTACTCGTTATTCTCCATGTTCGTTAAGAGGATTGTATAAATCGTTTAACACACGCGGAACTCATTTGCCCATTTTCTTTACTTTTCCTGTTAGCAGATGGAATACTTTACTTTCATTCGAAACGCTGTTTCTCCAGCTGTTTGTCATGGATTGGGTTCAGCAATATTTCTTAAAACATTATTATCGATGGCATTTCCAGGTCTTTCTTTTGATTTCTTTTCTAATGTAAAATTACCAGAACCGACCAATGTATTTCACAAACCGATAATACACGTTTACGTAAGCTGCTTCACGGCGCTAAATTGCAATTTTCAGCAACTTTTTGTCACACTTTTCCCGAGTTTACATTTACGTAAGAGATTGAAATATTTTATATTTTGAAAAGCTTGTTACGTATGTATGTTACACGAAATTTTATTTCTTCTACAATATGACGAATAGAACGAAGGTCAAATGCCCTGGAATTATCATAAAAAATATCGAAACGCCAAATGTCAAAATGTTCATCCGACAAATTCCCATATTACGCATATAATATCATCTTTATAAGAATAATTAGACTGCAGATGTTTATACACATGTGAATTTTAAACATGAAAAAATGCACACAACGCATGTAATAGCGAAAACATATAAAATCCTGAAACATACATGTTATAAATTAAGAAAAACATACTCGTGACGTTTTGTTTGTTCGCTAAACGTAATTTTCATACGTTTCTATGCAACCAAATATACTCACATACACTCGTATGTGATCAAACAAACCTTCATCGAGGTTTTAAAAATTCTTCAAAAGCAATAAATAAAAGAACATGAGATTTTCGAAGTATAACGCTATAATATACTTATCCCTTATTCTTTGCAATTGTTTCTTAAAAACGTTTTAAAAATATCTCTTCGGTGATCGTTATTAGATATTATTGCAAATGTTAATATTTGCGTAAGTTGCCATTTTTACGAACACGTGTAAAGAAATTAAAACCAATATGATATTCATTTAATTATTTCATTAATAAATATGACACTTATTTCAATTTCTTTAGCAGAGTTCATAAAAATTGAAATTTGCAAAAATACAAACATCCGCGATAATATCTAATAGTAATGATTATAAAAAAATTGTTAGGACGTTTTTTCGAGAAATAATTTACAAAGAATGGGCAAATGAATGAATGGCAGAAATGTTCGCGAACGAGGCTAGCTTTCGATAGCGGTTTTCCCGGGGATACCGTAACGCGAGTTACGTGTAAAAGTAAATTCCGAGTGCAATGTCCTCGGACAATTTCACTTTCCACGGGACGAAAGGAAAGAAACTGTACTTCTCATGCGCTCTCTCGCACGAACCGCAGTCCCAGTTGGCTGATCGTAAAAAACCTGAGCGCAACTAATGCGTGCGCCGTTCTGCATTCGCAATAGACGCTATTATTTTGCATTTTTAACGTTGCACCGTGATTTACATACGTTACTCGACGATATTTCATCGGCATTACGACCAACCACGTACGTGTAAGGAAATTTTTATCCACTGGAAGAAAGTTCGATCTTATCTTCTTCTCGTTGAAGAATGATTCTCAATTTTTTCACAATTTATTTGCCTCTTTCCTGTTTCTTATTCGAGATATTTTACGAAGCGATTATGGGAAGTTTGTGTGAGGTTGGCTGCCGATTTTCTGAATTTTGCATTTTTTTCTGTTATTAAAATCGATCATTTAAAAATCATTTTGGATTGTTTCAACTATCGTAAACATTGTTCGAAAATATTGCTTCATATTTAGTTCAGGAAACTGCTCTTCTTTTGGAGCAATGTAGAACAAACGTAGAACAACGATATAAAATTCGAGATTTAAAAAACGAGGGCTCGCCTCATACAGATTTATAGGAAGCAAGGACCAAGTCAAGTGTGAATTAGATTCTGTCTAATTAATAATAATATTTGATAAAGTGGAAGCTCGATCGTATCTTTTCTTGTTGGAAAGAATGATCCTCAATATTTTTCATAATTTCTGCTTCCTTTCTTTCTTCTTTGCTAGTAATATTCCTACGGAGAGATCACAGTAAACAAAGCATAAATTAGGTTTAGGTCAGGTTCTTCTTTAATTAATAATATTTTACAGCAAGATCATAGCGAATATGGTTATCACGATTTGTATATTTTTTGTCACTTTTTATCTGCCCTCGTTTACTTTAATCAGTTTACTTTGCGGAAAATTTCTTCATGTAGGAAAATTCCCCTATTGGTCAATTTCCTTGGCATACCTTCAGAAACTTTCTCTCGACAATTACTCATCTCTGGCAACGTAATTTCCAGAGCTGTCCATTAACGTTTCCTTATCTTTGTTATTATACAATAATTGAGGCTTGATTCACTTATCGATTCCCTTACGTTTAACCGCTCGTATACACCTACAACTATTTTTTATCTATAATATAAGCAAATTGATCGCTTATAAGTGCTAATGCACTCAGACGACAAGTTAAGTGGCCGTTTTAATATATATAAATTTCTCATCTATCAATGCAGAAACTCGGCTTCTGTTCACTTTTAATTATTTTCAACTACTTCTTTTTTTTGGGAGGGGGCGGAAGTGATCTCGTTCTTGCTTGTTCAGATTTATCGTTATAATGCCGTGAAAGACGTGAATATAAATCATGTCCTGAACTTATAATGTTATATAATTTCTAACATATTCGCGCGACATTCCATGATATTTTCCTCGTATTTCAATGTTCTATGAAAACTGGAAATTAGCGAAATACCTCAGATCGTATCGTAACTTCGGTTCATTTCAATTGAATCTACAATCGTAACGTTCGATTACCATAGGTACGCGAAAGAGATCGGGAAATCGTTTCATGATTCATCGGTGTAAAAGCTACGCGCTACGTGATTTTCATATAAAACCACACGCGTCTCTCGATGGCGTTTCGATACGCAGGAGGATATTACGAACGTTGTTATTAAGGAACAAAGATACCTCATTAACGTGGCATCGACGTAAGGAAAAATACGATCGTTTTCGAGGAATATCTAATTACGGTTCGACCGCGACATTACGTGACGTTTCCATCCTTTTTGTATACGTATACAGGGCGTTACATACGCTGCGTTTTTAAGAGCGTTGAAAAATGCCAAACGTTTCTCGATTAATAATTATCAAAGACCCCGAAATCAAATATTTGACGAAAGCAGTCAGACGTCTGTCTTTTCTTTTAGAAATACGTTAAACGTTCCAGCGTTCGTTAAGAAGAGCAAAGAATATATTGTTTCTGTCAAGTTGCTAAAAATTCAATGAAAAATAACGGATAAGAAATTTTTGTCCATCGTGAACCTAAAGTAAGATTGCGTGCCACGTTAGCTTGTGTTTTCCTCGAGCTTTGTAAACGTGCGACCGTTTATGAGAACGTTAGTGTAATATCTTGGAATTTTTCTTGTATCGGATTCTTTTTCTTCTAACACCCTGTATAAAGAATTCACGTTGCCGATCGCGACAATAAGTAGAAGTTCTCTCATCGCAATGCCACGCATTCACGTCTCATGGTCTAAATCCTAGCGTTATTATGATTGTTAACAGCAGATTGTTCGATAATTAAAGATTCCTTTTGCGATAATTGCGTGTATCCGTCGCGTGCATTTTTACTTCTGCACAATTAGCCTACATCGGCTGCTTTTGTTTTATCTCACGGTGACTATCGAAATTTCGCGTTTATATTTTTCGACGAATACATATTTTTCACCGCGAATAGAATTTCACTACCAGATGACGGTCAGAAGAATAATGAAATTTCTTCCTTCATACACATTTTTCTATCTCTATGTTTTGGACTAAGATGACAAGATCTTCTTCAATCTGAATTAATTTTCTCCAACACGGACTATTAATCGGAATGAAGAATCTACAAGTGAGAAAAATGTCTTTTTGTTAGGTTTCTGAATGTAAAGTTCCTTTTGTTAAGACGCGGATTTTTGAAGAGTAATTCTAAACTTATGTTTGAATGAATGTGGCGATTAATAATGATGTTAATCGTAGTATTAATATTAACCATGGCTATTAATAATAAATATACTTGGTCTGTTGAAATCTAATGAAAGGATTAAGACGCGTATTAGAGTGATAATAAGTACACAAACTGCGTTGTCAATATTAATGTCGTATTTGGATTAAAATATGGATAGGACGTAATTAACGTAAATAACGGTAATTATTGCTGTATCAAGGTTGCATATCGCACGCTAGTTGGGTCAACAAGGCCGTCATATGGAAGACCGTCCTCCACTGACCCAATTTATATTTATTTTAAACGTTAGAACAACTGGTTCAAACTTCGAGTCAATCGATTTCAAATTCCAAACTAAAGTCATAAATTTTAGACTTAGAATCAAACTCGTTCACACCATTCACAACTATAGTACATTTTGAATTCAGAATCAATCGATTCCAAACTCAAAATCGCTAATCTCAGTCTTACAATCAAACACAAACACACACGTTCAAACTTAATAGATCTCAGGTTCAAATGTATAATAATTAATTAAAAAATGCAAACTAATGAAATCCCAAGCTTCAAATCGAACAATATCAAACTGAGAAGCAATCGATGCTTTCTGAGTTTCCTCTCGATTGCAACGTGTACCAGTTCGATCGCGATCTCCGATTCCAGGAGGCCTCAGCTTCTGTACAATCTTTTTTCTCCTCTTCGTCGTCGTTATAATCACTTACGTATACACACACGCCTCAACGTGTCTGCCACGGTAAAACCGGTTACTGTTTCTTACGTTACAGGAAGTTTTGCCTGGCGCAATTTTTCCGATGCCCTGTTTCTTCTCCTTTTTTTTCTCCCTCTCTCGCTGCCTCCCTCCACTCCCTTCTTCATTCTTTCTTTTTTGTCCGATTTCTTTTCTGCCCGATCTATTTCGCCCCGCGCTTTGTCGTTATTCGTTCCGCCAGGATCTGCGTCGTTTTCTGGAAAGCGAAGCGCACGATCGTGCGGCAAAAATGCCCGCCGATCGGAACTTTCTCGCGACACTATCTTACATAAGCGACGCACAAGCCATCGAACATCAGAATTTGTAACGTTACACGGTTCGTACGGCGATAAAAAAGTAGTTCTCCCGATAGAGATTATTTATTGGATAATTTAATGTTGCATGGGAAATATCTGACCAATTGTCCGGATTATATATTTTATTATTATGTGCTTGAAATGTTTAGAAATATTCATTTATGATGGCCGATCGTTTTATTAAGAATTATTCGTCGAATAATCTCGTGGCAAATGTAAAGCGAAGAATCTTACGAATTGTTCAGATTCCAGATTTCACGATTACATGTTTTAGATGTTTAGAAATATTCATTTTATGATGGTCGATCGTTTTAATAGAAATTATTTATTGAATTATTCATATTTAAATGTAAAGTGAAGCAGCTTATGAATTTTCCAGATTCGAGACTTTACGATCATACATTTTAAATGTTTAAAAACATTTATTTATGATGGTCGATCGATTTGATAGAAATTATTTATTGAATTATTCAGATTTAAATGTAAAGCGAACTATCTTATGATATGTCTACATTCGAGATTTCATAATTATACGTATGTACCTACGTATTAAACGCTTGGAAATATTCACGCGAGGAAAGAAATGACAAAATCTGTTTTAGAAAATTGTAGAAATTACGCTATATTTTCTCGCGATATGTACGATAATTCTTAGTCCTGTATTCTATAAATGTGTATAAGCTTGTTATTCTAAAAATCGTTTAAAAGTAACGCTTTCATATTACGTATTCCTTTAACTATGCTTTTATTATACTCTAACAAAAAATTTGTTATTATTTTAGACAATGCACCGAGCTCGTTATTTTTCTCTTCAAAAGTTAAGAAGAAAACTTGCGAGTAATTATACTTCCTAGAGGGAATAATAACTTTGTTAATTTGTGGATTAAAATATTAATTTCGTGACTGGAAGAAAGATTCATCCAGATTATTACGAGATTTTTTGTCAGGAAAACTCGTTAGTTATTAAAGCAATAACGTTACTTTTAACGACAATGACGAACCTGTATCATGACATTTAATCATGCAAGAGCCGTGTCTCATCTCGATCGGTATCGCTATCGTAAATAAAAATCCAGGTATTCGAGTCGCCTAATCAGAAACTAGTTTCCACGAGTCGGGCCATAAATCAACGATACATATTCTCGACGCGGCTAGTAATATTCGCACGCCAGGTTTAATGAGACGCACATACGTCGTTCATCATCGAAACCAACAATTTTCATTGTCATTGTCGTCGAAAACTGCCATCTTGTGCATTTACATTCGAAACTTAATATTTTATCCGTCACATGGGAAACAAAAAAATTTTCTGTAACAAGAAGAGAATGAAAATTATTCGGTGTTATTCGTGTTGATTCTTATTGCAAATCATTAGTCCTCCACCGACCATATGGTTTTATAACGTGGTCAGCGGTACGAGTATTTCAGTCCTTGACCTGATTTTGTTATTGTTTTGGGCTTAAAAAAAGTCTGAAAAATTCCGAGCTATTTATTACAGTCCCTAATTTATTACACAAGCGATACTTTAGCCGAATGTTTAAACCTCTTTGCAATAAAAATAAAAATCTGACGGTAAGTTACGAAAAGATTTGTTTGAAGGTGCACACTTTTGTATAGAACAAATATTCAAAAGAATTATTATGGGGTTTCAACCATAAGACTATGATTTTCCGAAAAAATACAAGGTGGAGCGATAATCGTAGTACTATGGGACAGGGAATGATCCTATGTGACAAAATAAGAAAAAATTGTAATAGGACATTTTTTTCATCGTTTTCGAGAAAATCGACTTTGAAGATTTGACAAGTACAGTTAAATTTGGCGAATCCCTGTCTGAACAAACGGAATTAATCAACAGACATATAAACTACATTTGAAAACAAGTCGAAAATGTAGAATAAATTTTTTCCTAAGATACTTCGTTTCCAAGAAAAATAAATTTGAAAATGTATCATGCGCACATCCGTAGGCAACCCGTTTTTAATTAAACACACTGAAGCGTTACTTGTCTGAAAATGCGATCTCACGCGGAAAGATTTTATTTTACATTTTTTATTTATTTTTTTGAAATGAAAATAATTATGCATGTAACATAAATATAATTATGTGGAAAAACTCACTTACTTAGCAAAAGACTAACGTAGACGGCAATATGAGTCGTTGAAAGCACACAGTGCTCGTTTCACCCTCGTGGTATTCAGAACTTAATTCAACGAAGTAAACAGTGTTTGGACAGTCAAAGTTTCGTAGGTTTCTAAGATTTCTAAGTTCTTTTAGAAATGTTAGTTAGTTAGTTCTGAACGACTCATATCGTCTGTGAAGTGTCAAGATCGTTTTTATCGACTCCTTGAGTTTTTTACTTTCTACATCAGGTTGATTTACTTTTCGAAAATTTAACGTGATTGTACTATATTCATACGTTAGATATCTTTTTTGCGATTGTATTATCTCGTTGTACTGCTATTGTACTGCTTCATTCACGGTAGATATTGTGTATGCTTTAAATTACATTTTTATTACGAAGGATACGATGCTGATAATAATCATCGTAATAAATAATAATAATCTGCTGTGGTCTCGGAGGTAGAATAAGCTCAACGTAATCCCCGCGTGTCGTAAAAAACGATTAAGAAGGAAAACTCATGGAAATGGTGAAAAATGTCTAATGATTGTCATGACGCTGAAAAAATTCATATATATGTATTTATATGTCATATGTGTATAATATATAAATATATAAGTATAATAATATGTATATATTATATGTACGTACACGTATTTGTTTAATATTCATGAAATACGAGCGCGACAGACTCTCCCTTATCCCAACAAATAGAGAAGGTACAGTTCTGATAGTGAAATTTTCAGATAATAGAGCAATCACTTTTCTCATATGAAATTTCATTTGTTCAAATACAAATTAAGATTAATAGTTTCCTCAAATATTTATGGGCGCCATACATTTCTGGCTGGCAAGTCACAGAATTTTTTCGACGTAATTAACCGCATAGAGTTGCATTCTTTTCGTGCTTCGAGCCATCGAAGCCCTTTTTCGAATGCTACGAATACTTCGGCATGAGAAGCCACCTCATCACCACTTCCTTTTCTTGTTTCCATTTGTACAAAATCGTCACTTGTACTTGTACTATCGTCATCATCGCAATGAAACATTATCGCACTTCTATCAGTATATTTAAGGTTGCCAGCATCCTGGCAATCTTTTTTACGTGCTTTAGATTATCTAAATTTATTGAAAATTATTCCGATATTATGTTTCTATCTTCTAATGTCTGCAGTTCCCGGTTTTCCCAACACTTATTTTTGCTAATTCTGTTGCACGTACGTCATTTCCGAATTTTTTCAACATATCATATTCTCTCTCGACAGTTGGTTTCATACTAAATTCCTATAATCGAACGAAATAAAGAATACCATATAAAAGTATAAAAAATTATATTATACAAAATTAGAAATATTATATTATACAATTATGCAAACATTTCAAAACAAGCATAAACTCCGTTATTTTTCCATTATATAGGCTGTCGTATATTTTACTGTATATTATATGCTATTTTGTATTAACATTCTGCAAAAGTCACAGACAAATTTTAGAGAGCGTAGCGCTGTAAATCCGGCCAATTTTCAAACCTTGTATTTTGTCCGCGTACACATAAAGAATTTATTAATGAACGAATATCACGCCATTCTTATGTATATCCAGAGTGTTTTAAGGTTTCGTGAGCGGCTCGAATAATTCGGGTCGCAGACGAATTTCTCTCGCCGAAAAAAAGTAAGAAAAAAGAAAACGAAGAATGGTGAGAGGAGAAGAAAGAAAAAGGGCCCCGAAAAAAGAAAGGGGGTCCAAGGGAAACGTGTTCGCGCACACCGACGAACATATACAAGCTTGGGAAGGATCATTTTTATATTTATCCCCGTGTAAAGGCGTATAAACGAACACGTACCTAAAGAATCGTCGTATGTGCGTCCTCGTTATTTCGGTGAAAGTGAAAGTTGCGTGGCGTGCAACTTCCCAGTATGATCGTGTATCTTTGTCGAAAGGGAAACGTACACATGTATAAATAAAGTCCACGAATAATTCCGTTAAAAGCTTCTTCGAAATTATTTTCCGGTCCTCCAGATGAATTCACAATTTTTCCAATTTTATTATTTTTATTGTTATAAATATGATAACACACAGTAATAATTACGATCGAATTACGAGCCTCGCGATTAACGTAGGTGAAAATGGTTCGTTCGGACATTGTTTATATTGCAAATGTTACGAACAAAATGATATGCAGCGATTCCATTGCAATGTCACGTTCTTCCTATTATCTCGATACGATAATAAATACGAAGAAAGTTTCATAATATTTAAAATAATATTTGAAATAATAAAAAATAACGCGAACAAGTCGACGATGAGCTTGAAAGTCTATTTCGGAAATGACCCTTTGATTTCGTTCGTCAAAAAATTAAAAAAAAAACAGTATTTTATGTAGTCTACTGTCCAAGTAGATAGATAACGAATCAAATATTTCATAACGTTTAATAAAGTAGATAATTAAAGCGTTTGCTGATACAGTGGTCATCGGTGACTCACGTAATCTTCTTGGAACGATTAGAATGAAGTAAAAAGCTTCGTAAATACGATATAATATTTTGCAAAAATTAAATATTCTAATGTAGTGTATTTTAATTTATTTCGCTATTCACAGCGAAATACAGAAAATTCGTGTGGCAGTGTGTGTGTTAAAAATAAAAAGGAGTTGTTTCAGGAAAAGTGCTTCGAAACTGTTTTATCCAAGTATTTAGAAAGAACAAAATTCTTAAAGGAAACAATAGAAATGTTTATCGAAGCTTAAAAATTTGTTTGTCTAAAAATTAGCCAAGGTTTTATCTAGTCTGCGGATAGAAGAACGCTCGTCTTGCGTAGCTTAATTCTACGTTTCGACCAGAAAACGATTCATTGTAGCTATTTGTCGAGCGCTATATTTAACGAGGATTTAACGCTCGTGCTATCTCGATTAAATGCACTCAATCACCGGACATGATAGCTCGTAAAAAGTCGATCAACAGAGCACAGGAAAGCAGAGTCCTCGAATAAAGGCGACGAAAAGAGAAGAAACGAAAACCCGGTCTCGCGTTCCGCGAAACAAAACCAGGTTTGATTTATTACCTGGCAGTGGCGGAATAAAACGAACACCGACTTCCTCAACGCAATTGGACTTCCTGCATAATATCAAGATCGAGTTTCTATTTTTTTATTACGATTCTTTTTCATTTCTTTTTCTTTTTCTCTTGGTTTTCGCACACTTGCTGTCTCTCGATACTTTCTTGACATCGATTTATATACATATGTAGCTATAAACAGTTTTCGAGGTATTTAATCCTGTTTTATTTCATTTCTGATTATATCGTTTCGAGTTTCGAGTGTGAATTGCTTCAGATGCCGACAGAATTTTTCTTACGATGTTTAATTATAAAATATAAAATATGCTATTTTTCTCTATGAAAGAGTATACCCGATTATTTTTGGAACAGTCGGTTTTTAAACTTTCGTTCTCCATTTCTATTTGTAAAATCTTCTTAATTCTATAAAAATAAATCTCGAGAAAGAGTGTTTAACACTTGTAGCTTTTGTAAACTATGAATTATTCAACAGACGAGTATTATTTTTCCAGGATAAATTTATAGAGCTACGAATTCATCAAGAGCTAGAAAATTGTTCTCTTTGTTTCAGAATGCTCTTCTACTCTCGTTATTTTTAATTAATTTTCAAATATTCTATTTACAATATTTCTTTCTCAGTTTTTATTTATAAAACCTTCTTAACCTGACGTAAAAAGATTTTTCCTGAAAAGATTCCCTTTTTCCTCTTAAAGTTTAGCGTAAATTTTCGCCCTCTTTTCTCTTAAATAATCGATAAAATATGCAGAATGTAAACGTTGCTGAACGATATCGATGGAACGAAGTATTTTCGTGAATGGCCGACGGCGTATCGTGCGAGAAGCAGCTACCGATAATTATCTTTCAGCGACGATTCGACTCTTATCTGGCCTCGAGTTCAATCGGGTATATAATTTACTTGGACGATAATTGACAATTACCGACGCTTCCTTTCTACGTTCGCTGGACCAGCTTCCGAACAGCAGGCGATTTTAATTGATACGCTTCACTCTTCACGGGACACTTTTAATTGGACACGTCTTAGAGACGATAACGAAGATATGCCTATTATTTCTCGGTGTAGTCACGTCATTCGACTTGCCTCTCTTTTCTTTTCCTTCGACAATATTTTTCTTCAGCTCCATGTTTTTCCAACTTTTTTTTTTTTTTTAGATCAAATTACAAGCGCAATAATTTCTTTTATTCGCTTGACCGTGCTTCGATTGTTTACACTTTCTAGTTGTCAAAACGTGCGAATGTTTATCACGGATATTAATCATTTTTTCGTGAAGATTCTTAATAAAAAATTAAACAGGTGAATTTATAAGTTAGAATTAGAACGCTCTTATTAATGAAAAATTACCGTCATTGATACTTACTCTGTTGGTCGAAAATTAGGAATTCGATATGCGTCTTCTAGGAGCCAGAAATGGAAAATAAATAAACTTAAAAATCTGCGATTTCAGCAAGTCCTCCGGCAAACAGGTGAATTTATAAGTTAGAATTAGAACGCTCTTATTAATGAAAAATTACCGTCATTGATACTTACTCTGTTGGTCGAAAATTAGGAATTCGATATGCGTCTTCTAGGAGCCAGAAATGGAAAATAAATAAACTTAAAAATCTGCGATTTCAGCAAGTCAGCAAGTCCTCCGGCAAAATTAGGAATTCGATATGCGTCTTCTAGGAGCCAGAAATGGAAAATAAATAAACTTAAAAATCTGCGATATCAGCAAGTCCTCCGGCAATCTTAAATTTATAGCGATCCGAAATTTTCGAGAACTACTAAGAGAATTCATCACCAGGGAAATTACAGAACCGTAAATAACTACTAAAGAACTCTAGTAACTCTAAAAATTGGCTGCAAAATTTACTTTCTACCGTCTTACATAAACTATACAGAAACTGGGCAGATTCTTGTGATTGTTGACGTTCATTATCCTAACTTATTACTTTGACTCATATTACTCCGATACCTGTTTTTCAAGTCCATAAAATAACAAGCTTATCGTGGCTATTAATCGTTTTAATATCCTCGAAACTGCCTGGTATTTAATGTATCGATAAACAGCGAATTCTGCGCATTATACAGTACGGTCTCTGTTTACGTATATCAATTCCACTTATTTTGACAACATTGTAATTAGTGGTGAATTAAATGAACTTTGAATCTACACGTGTATCTGAACGCGAAGATTTATTAGACATGATCGAAGGCTCTTATTATATGAATTTTAATTATACAAATGATTTGTCCTCTTACAAGTTCATATAAATAGAGTTCTACTCCTGTAGCTGGAGCGTACATGTGGTTAGGCGAGATGTGTCAGAACATCGCCATGCAGAACTGACATTTGGATGGCCTCCTTTCTCCGCGTGGCACGTGGGCACAGACTTTTCGGCGTGCAACGAGAAAGTTGTTAGATATACAGGGTGATCCTGAAGCAGCGAAACCGCCTGCACCATTTAAGCACTGGCCAGACTTTATTTACAAGTGAAACGGGTTTCTCCCACTCAAGCGTCGTCGTCGTCTTGCTTTAAAATTTGTTTTGAAATCGAGATAAAAAGGAAAAGCGGGAAGCGATGTTAGATCTGTCGTAGACCTCCTTCTGAGCTCTGCTTTTCCTTTTTAATGCCGGTGCTTTGGATTACGACGTTTCGCAATTTCATATTTTTATAGAGAAATAGAATTTTCATGTGAATGTTAAAAAGCTGAAATTGAGAAAATCCTTTGTATAATTATTATAATATAGAATAAAATGAGAGACACAACGAACAGAGGTTTTCTTCTTCTGAAGCGCGAAGAAGTTAAATTTTATCTTAAAATTGCGTTTTTGGCTAGGAAAAAATATAAACTCAATGTTAATTGTTATCTTTCCATTCAATATTTAGTAGATTTTTATTTATTTTTTATTACTTCTGTTAATCCGTTAGCTACACTATCCACTAATTTATTTAAAGTTTCGTTTTGAATATTCGCTCACGCAGATTTTGTTGCTTTTCTTCTTTTCTTTTTTTTGTAATTTAATGATATTTTCCTCCGATTTCTCCTTTTTTTGCTACAATTCCCCATAGATTCTCGATCAGGTTCAGATCAGTACTCAATGCTGGTAATGGTAATACATGGTAGCGCAATAATCCATGGCAATAATTCTATTCCGAAATCTTGAAACCTTTGTAATGTCGGCTGCATGAATAGGAGCATTGTCTTGTTGAAAAATTGTTTTCTTGTCTCCTCTTTCAGTTGTGAAAGGCAATAATTTGCCATGTAACATCTTCTGATATCCTGTAGCGTTCGATTTAATCTTTACGAAAACAATTTCACCTAATGTTCCATGATCTCCAGACATGACCAATGATTTCATGGAAATATTCAGGAAATAATGCAAAAAATGTGCTTGAGTCTGTAATTATTTACACTACTGTAATATAGTTTCACTCATTTTTTCACAAATTTATAATATTTATATTATTAATATTTATACAAATCCGTATCTTCTTGTAAATAATTAAAAAGAGTAAAATCTCGGTAAAGATTTGTTTCAGTTGTTAAATATTACAACAAATACTATGTATAGTATCTACTTTTGATGTTTTATATATTTTCGCCTATTACGATGCGTTTAATTAATTTTTTTATATTTCAATTTTTCATAAACAACCCCAGTCTAATTATCACGAATACCATACTTTGAAACGCAGTCTAACTATATATAATGAATACTATACTTTGAACCGCGATCTAACTACATATAGTGAATATTATACTTTGAACCGTATTCTAATTATAATGTATAATATTATATACATTATCTATTCATTTATAATGTATATAATGTATAATTTAGCATATTATTTGCATTATGCGCGCTTCTATATATTCCACTTTCCTACGAGTGCATAAACATTATTCAACAAATTACACATATAAACTTCTCCTAATTTACACGATTGCTAAAAAAATTTCAAGGACCTTTGGTAATTGACAAGAGAAGTAGAATTTAAAAAGAATCCGAAACAAATGAAATTTAATCTACAAGTTTATCTGTTAGACCAGCATTACGGATCGCTGAAATTTAAAATTTTCCAACTTTTTGTCCAATTACATGGTCAAAGGGTAGTTCCAGTGGAAAAATTTAATTCTATACTTGCGATTTATTTTCACGCGTAGAACAATCCTCGATCGATTATTAGTCCAGTCCGGAATTAGCCACGTTCAAGTATACTTGATAAATTTTCAAACTCGATTTTCTCGAAAACTCAGCCGAAAACGAAACAATTTCTTCGTATACCTTTTTCTTATCTTTAAACAATCAATCACGTCCCGCTTTTACATGTCTTACTAGGTCGGACCCTGTATATTGCCTGAGATAAGATCAATGGCGAAAATTAGATTCAAGAACTTTGTTTCAAGAATATTTGCCATAATTTGCAAGTATCCAAAGATTTATAAACGCCAGTGTACGTCTAAGATGGATGAAAGGGCGAGGAGAAAAACGAACCGGTCCCTAATCGTCGGAACTGGCAGAAAATGACGGCGGCCATCGCGGCGCTCATTGACTCGAATGAAGTTGACCTAGTGAGGCACCCACTGGTTGTTTAATCTAAAATTAATTCCTAACAGCTGCAGCCCGTTAGGCGACACGCTCGCCGCCGCTTCGTCCACACGCTTCTTCTTCTCCCTGTCTTTTATTATTCTTATGTCGTGTCAAGGCCGCATTCCAGTTTCATTTGAACTTTCAGAGGAATCGTATTGTCGTGATGAAGCTTGTGGGAGAGACGATGTGTCTCGAAAGGATCGCGAAAGTAAGCGAAAGGAGGAAGCCAGTCTTGGTCCAGGTGTTAATCGATGCTATCGACGCCGTGATTATGTTAGTTATCGACGATAGCGTGGTAGTCTTTTTTACATAGATTTTCTTTTTATATTTTGCCGGAGAGTTCTTAGATCGATCGCAAATGTTTCTTCTCCGAAGGATTTCGAAAAGTAGTGTAGGAAGTTTTTGGATTTATGTACTACGTGGAAACTTTGAGATAGCAATACGTACATGGAAATTTACGTACTTACACTTACATTAAGTACTTACATACTTACACTAAATTTACACTTACGAAATTGTAAAAGCTTCGTTCTATCTTACATGGCTGAAACACTTGGGTAAATAGAGATAGAACGTGGAAAATTTACACCACAGCGACGTTGAGAACGTATCTCGTTTCTGAGCCTCGCTGGGGATGGTCTCCAAGTGTTTTGAATGATCGGTGAAATTGTACAGTGGTTCGCAATAATTTGTACAATTAGAGAAATATTTAATGAATATATTATGTGTGTTGTACAAAACATTTTGAAATTTTATCAACAGTTTAACGAGACACGACTATCGTGATTTTACATTAAGGTTCACGATGTGTACGATTTCGCTTATTCGATCATTGTTTCCATAATTATCTTCCTTCAGTTTGTTTTATGAATTTATTATACAACCTGGATATTATTTTTAGACAATACTAAGCGATATTTATTAACAAATGATATTGATAAAATTGTTATAAAGGCCTCTCTTTTTTTTTAACTGTGCAATCTATTTTAATAGTTTATTTCTTGTAAAGTTTAGGCATCAACCATTTCAGATTGACGAACACGAGAGAAGAGCAATGATGATGTTTAGATCATTTTTGATGATTTTCTGTCTACGCACGTTTTCACTTACCTATCTTTATGTAATCTATTTATATAACTTTAACAACATTATTTGTTAATAAATATTGGTAATTAATATCGAATTATTTATGTATGTATTATAGTATTGTATTATAAATAATAATTAATAATGTTATTGTTAATTGGTATTGTTCAAAAATAACATCAAGATCGGAGAGAACATAATAAATCACTAAATGAAACAAATGAATGAACGAATGAACGAAATTCGCAAATATGTAAGTTTATACTAAAGTTGCACTTGTAAATTGGGGTGTAGGCGTGGGAAAATTTAAGTCTATAGGTCTTTTGGTATTCTTTTTATTGTCGGAACACATTGAAGATTTTTTCAGCTCGAAGAGAACTTAAAGAGTTGTGTAGACAATTTTTTTGATTTAAGCACAATTGAAGATTTGCGATACGTGTACATGTCTTTGGATACACTGACGCCATAAGATATTTACACACCATTGTATTTATTGTAACGTTTTACATATTAATTAAATAACTTCAAGTATATTAAGTAAGATATAGTAGTACTTTCATATAACTATAAAAATTTGATACAATGAAAATGGAACGTAGAAGCTGATAAACAGAAGCTTTATTAAAAAATAACGGTACTTTTTCTAGTCACTCTATGAAAATTTTGGAATATGAAAGTATTATACTTCTATTGTATCGCTTTCACAGCGTGTCTAACAATGAACTACTTGTTCTACTTAACGCTGTTCCTCGATGTATCCGTACGTTCCAACGAATTAATATAATTCCAAACAATTATTTAGTTTTCTGATAAAAGTAATTTATGTGCAGTATCTTCTTTAATGTTGACGTTATTGTTGTTATTATTTATCGGTTACGCTCTTAATGACGTAACAGCTCAATGACGCGTTCAGTTTTCCCGGGAGCAGATTAGTGTACCATTCAACGTTAACATAATGTAATACTCTGCTACCAATACCACACCTGTTTACGGCACTCTACCGAATTACACAACAAACAAGACAATGAATAACTTGTTGATTGCAAAGTTGCAAGCAACGTTACAGAAATACCAAATCTTTTTCTAAGACAATTGGACATGAAATAAAGTTCGATTAAGTATTCGCTAAGAATGCTAGTATAATATTTTTTACTATAAACTGTCAATTAGCAATCAGAATTATTTTAGAAATTGGTCATTCTTAAAAAAATACTAAAATAAGAAGCTCAGTTCCACCGTCATGTTAATAATAACGACAGAACAGAAGGCATAGAGAGTACATCTTGCATCCACGTTAACCAATAGAAACATACGAAAATGTTAAAAATAGGACAAAAATATTTCACGAATATTTCCTGCAGAACAAACCAATGTTTTCACTGTATTTTACACGACGATTAAAATGTAAAGAAGTACCAATGATAAAAGAAAAATATATACGGGTATCTCCTATAGAACGATGCAAATAATTTCACTGTCCTAGAACACGAAGAAATGTTTGCAAATATTCCTCAAATATTTTCTATATAATAACTCAAAAATTGTATGTACGTACTATATTTTTACTAGGATTTCATGTATACTTTATCCAATAAGAACGCCCAGAAATATCAAGTATAAGGCAAACATATTTCGCGAATATTTCTCAGAAAACTGTCAAAGAAGCAGTCAGTATATTTTTAAAAGATAATTAAGATTCGAAGGAATGTCAAAGATATTTCTCAGATATTTCCTACTAAATAATCCAAAAGTATTTTACTGCATTTTTACACGGACTTCGCGTGCAGGTTACCGGATAGGAACTAGCAGTAAAGAAGCCACAGGTTGTCGCTGCCACGATAACGGTGACGATTGTACATAGTGAAAAGAGGGAGAGAGAAGAGTATAGGAAGACGATAAAAAGCATGAGAGAGATAGAGAGAAAGGCGAGGAGAAAAGGCCCGGGGAAAAGGCTTGGAATCGTCGTCGACACTTCCGCGATCTATGGTGATCTTAGGCGTTTCCCATTCGCGTGACCGATCTTTTCCACTCGTGTGGCCAACCAACTCGTTCTTCCCGTATCGCGTCTTACGTCATTGGTTCACTTTTGCGTCGCCGTCGATCGGTTTCGCCGAGAAAGTTCCCCGACTGCTTTCGCATCGTTTCCTTTGACATCGCCGCCATCCCGATTTCGTTTTCAAATTGCAAGCGGCTTTTCCGCAAACTTTACCTTCGTCTCACATTTCTTCTCCTTTCTCTCTTCTCTTTTCATTTCTTTCTCTTTGTTTTCGAAAAGTATTAACCAAAGAGCACTGGTAGAAAACACTGTAAGTGCGAAAATTGAAAAATTTTGACTTTCTATTGGAAAATATTCTACGTACCAATGAGAATACCATAGCACAGAATTCAAGTAGGATTTCTCTTTCTAAACAGTTATGAATAATGCTAGAAGATGACGTCACAGCGTCGCCTCTATAGAGAAAAATGTAAGCACGAATAAACAATAGTTAATTGTTTCTTGGCTTTTGTCTGTGCCATATATCTAAATGAATAGAACGTTGAGTTTTATCTACAAGCAAGAGCCTGCCATACGCACAGTTTCCTACAGATACATTTCTCTTTTTTATGAATTTGGACTACATCAATGCACGAAGTTTCCTTTCCTGCTGAAAACCTTGCCTCTTGGCACTTACAGTGTTTTCCATAGACATCCTTCGGTTGTAATAGAAAGCGGTTTATAGGAAACATGTGATCATTGGTTCAGTTACTTAGGCACGCTGTAAACATCACATTCCACTGGAAACAACAAAAGCACGGATAGAGTTTGCTATAACATCGCGATTGGTCGGTAGTAACAGGTTTCGAAAGGCACGTGTGTCCTTCGATATTCCCGTCTCGTCCTTGGCAATGGAACGTAGACGAGCTACGTCGGATCCACGTAATCACGGCAGTCCTTTTAGTTTTAAATCCTTAATCGTTACATTCTACGCGACTTCGATCATTCGCGCAATTATTTCCCGACATTCAGCCCTTTACGTAACAACACCGTGCAACATTTGCATGGTAACCCATCCTCTTCGTTGCTCCGTCTTCGTCCTTGAAATCCTAGATCCAATGGCATACCGATCAAATTGGCCAAATTGCTCACGAACTAGACGCTTCCTTGTTGCAAAACGGAGTGTTTATTGCGGTTAGAACAGGCTTTTCTTGAGTCTCAGTCAACTTTTGCCTGATCGCAGGATTTTGATCTCGGTTGCGAAATTTCTTCGCGTATACAGTTTGCTGGATGATGATGTAACGTTCCTAACTTTTTTTTTTAATTGTCAATTCATCGTAGGAGAAGATTTCTTTCTCACTGCTTTTAGGCAAACTGCGTCGTTTAGGTTTGAGACTTGACCTTTTTAATGCTCTAGATTTTACTGCTTTAAACTTGGCAAGATTCCGAAACAGTTGTTAAAATTTCTTTAGTGTGCGATTGTTTGTTAAATCGAAGTTTGAATTGGAAACTTCTTTCCGATAAAAAGAAGAATTCCGTTTGAAGAGGTTCGTGGATGAAATGTTGTTTGCAGATGCTTTGTGAGATATTCAGAGTGGTACGAAAGATTAAGAAATTGCAGAATTGATATAAAAATACCAGAATCTCGATGAATACTTCATTGAAACTATCGAAATTAAGGAAAATTCCAAATAAAATTACGTCAAAGGTCGTTGTGAAATATGATAAAAACTTGTGGCCAGTAGCATATGTGAAAACAGCGGAGCCACTTTAAATTCTATTTTAACGTACACTATTTTTAACTTGTATGTTTAGTATGAAAGTGTTCGTACATCGACCGCACAGCAAGTTAAGGTAATAGCAATTTCCTTTCTGTTTCAGGTAAGTGACCATGAACAACAGCAGAAGCTACACCTGTACTTGTATAACTTCTTGAGGGTAACATTTACGAATTAATCTTTAACTCTCGAAGTTGTACTATTTTCGATAAATATTAATAATCCGGCGAATGCTATATATAACTATTCTTGCTATTGCTTTAGCAACTGGATATTATTGACTTCTTAAATTTTTCTGTTATTATTTTACCTCGCGTGCTATTCTATCGCGAATTTTTAGCCATTCGAGCTATTATTGGCATTTCTTCTTTATTTATTAAAATTAGCTTTTGAAAAACGTACCATCTAGGAACAATTTTACAATTTTTCTGAAAACAAACATAATTCGTGAATTTCAGTAGTACAACAATCAAACGTTCTTTTGTGTTCTTTTGTATATCTCGAAAATTGAAACAGGAAGAAATGTTTCGTCTAGAACAACACGAAATTTTTAAAAATGTTAAAGTATAACAAAGTGAAGCGAAGGTATTTCATAAATATTTCACGTAAAACAGTCCAACAATTTTTATCACATATTTGCGAAGGTTAGTAGAGTGTAGAAAAATATGAAAATTAGTATGAGAATATTTTAAAAGTATTTCCTGTTAAAATAATTCGTCTACGAGCTTCGTAATAACACGCTAGCAACAACGGAAGTTACCCACGGAACAGTTGTTCCGCCAACGATAATTCGCAGTTTATCGTGTTTGTCGAAGCAATTACGCAAATCGATACGCGAAAGAGAAAGTGCACGGGGAGTCGCGTAAGTCAATCAAAAAGGAATCTAATCGCGACCACCACACGTGGCTCGGTTAACTCTTTCGTACCTAGAATATTGTTATAAGATTATTAATCTCAGAAAAAGATTGCAATCAATTACTATTTGCCATTCTAAATTCTAAAGTTTGAAAAATATAAGAGCAAATTACAAATGGTGTTTAGGTGTGTAAAGAGTTGAAAGGGTAAATAATCTTTCGTAAATAATTATTTGTATTATACTAGACGTAGAATACATGACTTTATAATCAGTGCGAAATATATCGGAAAGAAGTCATTTCTACACCTAATATATGCAAATAAGATGGAATATATGTATTGTTATATTTGATATATGAATAATATAAAGGACACGAATGCATAATTAATTGTGTTATACGTCTAGAAGAAAATTAAAAAGATACTTGCATAGTTATAGTGAATAAATAATATGTGAGAGTGCAACAGTGTTGATTCTAATGAATAAGTAGTATACACACAGAGACACACAGAGTGTTGGTTGCATTAGATAAATAATATTCAATCTACACACACATATTGTTATCTGCGATATATATGCACAATATGTATACATAATATACATTATACAATAATACAAAAGTGTGCACCACGTGAGTTACGTTAAATAAGTAATAGAAGAAAATACACCAAATCAGTTACATTAAATAAATAATATAAAAGAATATACCATATAAATTACATTGGATAAATCATACGAAAGAGTGCAGTACGTCAGTTACATTAAATAAATCACACAAAAGGCTATACCACATCAGTTACACTAAATAACTAATACAAAAAGGTATATCGCTTCAGATACATTAAATAAATAGTATAAAAGCGTGTGATGTTGGTTACATTAGAAATATGCACGATATAAGATGCATTAGGATACATCATTAATTTTTAATAAGTTAGAAGGGTGACCCATGGAAAGAGCAACAATGTGCACGATTTACATAGGTCGTTTCATATACGCACGCGCAATTTCCCCGATGATTACAAAGTCTTGGTCGCGTCGAACTTTTCCGGTGGCGCATCGCGTGTACAGACGTTGAAATCCCTTCCGGTTCAGCGGGCCTCCTCTAAGATCACGCTCGAATTCCTCGTCAGAGATTTCTAGTTTTGATTTCCGTGTGCAAATTTCGCGAATGCACATCGTAATTACGAACTGTACATTCGGTCAGACTTAATTCGATTCCTTGCTAATTCATAGCTATGATAATTACTCGTAGTTTTAGCAATTAAGTTCTACTTTCCAGGAAGTATTATACTATCGAGTCCCCGGGTGTCTGAGATCACTTATGTTTCCGAGATCATTGTTTTTCTTATTTTTCATGAAAGTTTGCTGCGAGGTTACAAACTTGTCAATTTTACTTTATAATCTGGTAGTAATTAGATTAGCGATAGTAAAGTAATTTGATCCATAATCTAATACAATGCTGACAATTCCACTGTCTTTTAATTAAGTTTCATTACTCCGTAATTTAATAATTTACTTACCAGACAGACTTTACTTATCTAGAACTTCATAAATTGTACCATTCATAATTTAATTTCATCATATAAAATTAAAAGAACCTCCTAATTAAAAATACGTAGCTGCCTACCTACAGTAAAATCTGGAATTTCCTGTGTCCGATCGATAATGAAAAGAGTTGGTAGGAAATAAGTATTCAATAATTTTCGAAAGTGAAAGATCCGCTAGCCCGAAAATTTCTAAACATTTTTCCATTAAAAAGGAATTTGGAAGAGGAAGAAGAAAATATACGTATATTGGGACACGCGATATATGTGTAATGGCTCGAGAAAGTGCGATCTGTCGAGCGAACATGCACGTAGAATTTATTGGTACGGGGGCAAGGTTTCGCGGAACGAAGATTTTTCGAGTAGATCGATTGATTCGGGGCGGTGGATCTCTGGCATTTGTGGCTGGATCGGAGCCCGGAAGTCGGCGGAGCGTTCGCTCGTTCGCCCGAGGGGAAAGTGGTTTGAGCAACTTTCACTTGCTGCCAGGCCAAGCCACGTCCTCTTCTCCTCGAGTCCTACTCGAGACCTCGACAGTGTATTGTGCCTTGTTTCTTCGAGGAAACACCGTTATCGTCATTATATCCTCTTAATTTCTTATTTGACACGTGAACAATCTTAGAAGAAAGGATTGTTCTTTTTCGCACATGATCTTCGCAATTTTACCATGGTCTGGTAATCGTTACTTCTTTGTTTATCAAGAAAAACGTATTATCTTGTATCTTAAAAATATATTATTTTACATCTTGAAAGTTATAAGAAGGGAATTGCTCGAAGTTGTGCTCTCGCGATTTACAAATTTCTTCCTTTACTTTTCTCGAAGAAAATGTATTATTTTTAGGAATGTTCTAGGAGGTTAAGGAAGTTCTGGATTTTACGATGGTTTATTAATTTTCGATCTTTTTCGAAGGAGAAGAAATTATTTTAACAACATTAGTATTGGAATAGCGTAAAAGAAACTCGACATCTTTGCTTTTACGTGGAAATTGATAGCTGCACATTAATTTATTGTGTTAGTATCACTTTCTTCGCGTTTTGCAATAAGTATTATAAGAAAGGAGTTATTCATTATTTGTACTTTTCGTACGTGAGATTGCAAATGTTACATTGAGTTGGACAGGCAATTCGAATAATAATTGACCTCAGGAGTAATTAGATTGATTCGTTAATCATTCTGTGTATTAATCAGTCGCTTTCTAATCGCTGTTGGTAATCACGTATTTTAAACGACTATTTTATGACTTTCTAGCTTTACTATATTTATTTAATAGTCATCCTTCTGATTTAATACTCAGTGTCGTTAAACATTATGCTATCATTGCCATCAATCTACAGTTAAAAGATAAAATTAACTTAAAAAATCGATAAACTATTCGGATTATCTGGAGATTCGACGTAAATCCTCTGTATTGCTTAATCCGCGTCGATCTCTGCTTAATTTATTCGTCTAGAAGTATCTGGATAATATATTAATATTAATTATAATTATTATCCATTTCTTTCTTTCATCCTCTATGAAGTTGTCTTCGAAAATTAGATATAATACCTGATTTATAGCAGAGAGAATTTATATTATCATATTTATAGGAACTTTTAGATGTTCAAACGATTAAATCATTTTTTATGGTGAAAAAATAATTCTACAATGGTAGAAACAGATTAAGTACCTACATGAGTTATTTCACCTGCTACGCGCGTTTTATGTATTTTTACAGCTTTAAACATCCTACAAGAAACTTAACGTTAGCAATTGTATTCGATAAATAATCGATTTTATAGTTATTAAACAAAGCCTATAATAAGTTATTAAACAAATAGATTGAGGATTCTTATACATTTACGGAAAATTTAAACATGCAGAGACACACAGAATTAGTATGGGAGTCAAAGAAAATGCGAAAACAAGGAAGTATTACGCTATATTTCCTTGTCCTTTGTACGATAAATTTTACAATATCAAATTTTATAAATTATATAATAAAATAAATTTCGTAAATATCTTTCAAACGAATCGCTCTTCGATCCAAATACCTTAGTACCTTGAAAAAGAAACGCATCGAATGGTGCACAAAAAAATGCACCGTTCCATTTGAAAAGTAGCAGTGGCCTTGACTTTTCATCAAGATAAAATCTTTTCTCAAGTTCTTAATATTTATCGCAATTTGTAGGCGATTAGAAGTCTAGTTATCTCATTAAGGCCCCGTTAACTCATTAAGCAACAACGTTGCGCTAACGTAATACTCCATTTGCATGTTTCGATTAATTCACATTATCGAATTCTGTTATTTAACACCGTGGGAGGGAATTCCAAGAATTCGCTTAATACTACGAAATTTAAAGAAACTATCATTATTTATAATATTATGACGAATCATTGTTCTTCAATGGGTTAAAACTGATTGAAACATTCTATTGTCCGACTACCGGACGCGCCTGAAAAATCATTAGGACTGATCTTTAAACCGTCCTGTATATGATATAAATTATAATATGCAAGTATATAAAATATGCAAAGTTTTGCACCTACTCTGATATTTATCAAGTAAAATCTCTGCTTAGCTTCTATCCCTTTATTCGCCTATATAAAAATACGAATTTGCATAAATACCCGCAGTCTAATCGATTAATCAAATCATCCCTTAATCAGTGTACGTGTTCCAACTCAGTCCGTCCAAATCAAATCTAAATTCTATTTACACCAAACATCGCTACCAAAATCCTCCAACGTAATCCAACATTCTCATCATCGTCGTCATCGTGTGGAAGTAACAAACGAGTGCAATTCAAATACAGGAAGAACCGCGACTCGGTCGATCAACCGAGAGTGCAAATTAACTCGACGCAGTTCGCCAAGAAATCAGATTGCGAATGAAAGAGAAATCCGTGTCTGGAAGGTGGTGGGGACTCGTGCACATGCTCCGTTATAATCGAAACAGGGGGTAAAGGCGGGGGGAGGGGGAGAAAAAGAAAGAAAGAAGGAAGCGGAGGTCCGTGGCAGGAAGAGAAGAAACGCGGCGGCGACCTTTCTTCTTTCCTCTTTTTCCACTTTCCTCCGCCTTCGTTTCTTCCATCCCCACTCCGTGCAACCCCTTTCCCTCCTTCCTCTTCTCACGGAAATGACTTCGTTATTGCGTGCCTGGAACCTATGCGCGTAACGCGTAAAATGCTTGTTCCAGCTTATCAGGAAGCGTGGAAAGCGACCGCCGACCAGTCGACACCCAATAAAAAGCCCAAAAGAATGAAATTTCTCTGCCGGTATATGCGTATACAGGGTGTGCTACAAATTCCATTTTGTTAATGCCAGCAGTTTTGTCGGCAGTTTAATTCCATTTAAATTCCAATATTTGAAGTAATTTCGTTGATTCAATTTTGATAAGTACTTACATTATTTCCATTTCGTTAATATCACCAATTTAATTTCATTAAAATTTCGGAACATGGAATCCATTTGTTAATTTCATGTCGTTAATGTTACCAATTTAATTCCATTTAAATTTCGAAATTTGAAATACCTTTGGTAATTTCATTTTGTCAATACCACCGTGGAGTTTTGTCTCCAATTTATTTCCGTAGAAGTTGTTACAAGGGTTGAAATGTGATCAAGGGTTTGCGTACGAGGGATTAAAAAAAGACGCGATTTATCGTTCTACAATGTCTGGACTTTAGAATGGTGAATACTAAATTTTGTTTGTAAAAGTACTATGATATATTTGCAACAGATTTACTTCATACTTATTCGAAGAGGAAAGTAAAAATTGATTGATCTCTTCTACGCGTATCTCGACTTGTGAAGAAATGTCGGCACTTTATTATGTATTTTTTTCAACTCTACACCATTCCATACTAACTTTTACTACTTATCTTACTTGCTGTATTTTTAGAAGAATTTCTGTGAAACAGTAAGACAAAAGTGAAACGTAATTTTTCGTCGAACCATAGCCACAGAAAATATTGTACTGTACTACTAAATATACTTCCCATTCTATCCTGTTCTAAATTATTTTATTTTGTCTATTCTGCTTTCTATTTTAAAAGAATCTGAAGTTAGAACAAAATGAAGAAACCAACCTAATTTACTAAAACCTAGTGTAACTTACACATAGCATCTGTGAAATGAGAGCAAAGAAAATGAAGAGAGATTGGAAGGTAGTAAACAGTATAACTAATAGTGTTGTTTCAGAAAGCAACGATCTGGTATTTATTTACGTAGAAACAAATATAAAAGTATCTCCTGAACCGTTTCTTAAAACTCGCTGTGTGTCCAAGGAGAAACGTATCTTGTTTCTTTCGATTATCTTTATCAAAGAGAAATTGTTATCGATAAGGGAGCAGACGGGGAAAGCGAATATATTGCAGACTAATTATCGAGGAAATTAATCGTGTTTTTATTTCGAGAAAGTCGATTTTTCATCGGCGTTAGAAATTCTGGAAATATCGTTTCGTTCTCGCTTTCGTTATCCCAACTTTTGGCTTGCCGGCAATCGAGTTTTATCGCTTTCTATTTAAATATTCAGCGAAACACGCTTTCTTCTCCTCCTGTCGTTTCAAAATTTATTGAGGAAATTTCGTTTCGTACAGTGGTTAAGAAGCTTCGTGCAAAAATAAAAAATCTTGCCTTCGTATGCCTTGGTCGCTCCCTACGCTAAATCAACTCCATGTTAACGTCCATTACTCGCTTTTATCTGTTAAATGTTTATACTGTCGCCTGGTATTTTGACGTAAATCGAAAAGAAAAAAATGTCTCTAATATGGAATTAAATTAAAATGTAAATAAATATATAGTGAAAAGATATGTATCTTCTACGCAGATCTAGTAAAAAATAGGTATCTTTATTAAACTATTAAGTTAGCATTAGTAATAGATTACATCTAAATTACATTTGAATATTCAAAATACCGCGGACATTGTAGATTTAAATGAAGAAGGAATGAAAAAAGATGAAAATGAACGCTATATGAAAAGGTATGTAATACAGGATAAACATGCCTTTATCAATATACTTCACAAACAATTACACAATAAAGTATACACCGCAGTAAAAACATCTTTCTAAATTAAAATTCTGTGAAAAATAAAATGTTAGCAGTTCTGATTACACCAATAATAAAATATCAATAATGTGATGTTAATATCATTTACAATTTGTAGTTTCCTAGTACTGATACCAGTAATAAGCAACCGATCGATTATGAGAAAGTCGCGAACGAATTTTGCTCGTTCTCAGTCACGAATAATACACGTATTCTCAATCGTACTTGAACAACTCGGTTCTATTTCATTCGTACCGCTATTTGTTCTCGTTTCCGCGTGGATCGTGAACGTGTACTCTTTCGGTGTATCAGGAAATGCGTGTCCCCTTCTCCGTGCTCGCAAGGGAAAGTTTTCGTTCTTACCAAATTCTTTCTCCTCCTCTGTCCTGTTCCCCTTCTTGTTTTTATCCCTTCCCATATTCGAGACACTGAGAGAAACTCGAATCGCCCGGTTTTATAGCGCGTTTATTATTTCTGTCTAACCGGGTGGTTTTCGAAAAGAAACGGAAATTAAAATTCCAAAGAACCGGAGACGGTAATTCAGCGAATCGAGTATGATCATTCCATGGAAGATTGAAAAGATTTTAGGAAGAGAGTTATTTTGATCCGAGATATTGAAAGCTCAAACTGACCTATTCCACTTTTTAAAGAATTCGCAATTTTAGTACTGCGATGGACGATTAATGTTGAGTTTGTGTCAAAAGTCGAGTTGATCAGTTTCGCATGTGTGTAGCTCACGTATTGTACATCCAGTTGCATACTTGCTAGATAGACGATTTTTCAGATAAATTTTGATCTTTAGGTCCTTGGAACTTTGAGTCTGAATTTTGTAATCTCGCTGTCTTTACATTTTTAGATCTTCGAGTCTTTGGATCTTTCAATCTTTGAATGTTTTGCTCTTAGAACTTTCCGATTTTTGAATCTCTGAATACTTAAATATTTAATTATGAGATACGTAATACTATGGAAAATGAATGTTTTATATATTTGAATAAATAGCCACCATAAATAACCAAATCGTTCTATGAACATTATCACTTGTCACACGAGTATTCTTCGAAGTATCACTAATGCAACGTGACGAGACGCCAAGTATCGAAAGAATTACAAAACCACGATGAAAATCCTATCTAATTAACAATTTCGAATCTTATTTCTTTTTTTATCATCTTCTATGAAATGTCGAGTATACGATGTGTATACTATGTGTATACTATATGAGAGTGCATTGGCTGCGGTCGTTTCTTCGCGAATAATTTCTAGTCGACCGCGAGCGAGCGCTGTACAAGATAACGAAAGGGAAAGATAACCGTGGACAGGCGCGACCAGGCGTGAATTATTTCACGTAGACAGGTTTACGGTGCGAGAGACTCAGCTAAAAAAAAACCATCCTCGAGGAACAGGCCGCTTCTCCTTGACAGTCTCCTTCCGCAAGTGATTGACGAGCTACCGAGTCACTTTTCTGCATTCAACCTGTTAGTACCTTTGACGATCTTGAACCGATTTTATCTGTGGTTTAGAAAGCACTCGTGTTCCACTAATCACGAATTATTTAGTATTTATCAGTAATTCCAAATACTTTCTACGTTTCCTTCTAATCAAGTAAGATGTTAAAGGGAAAAGACGACGGCGTTTCTTGCTGTGTTCAAAACTGGTAATCTTGTTTGAACTTTTAATGGTTTCCGTATGAAGAATATTCGTTTCTTCTGACGCATTTCCTAGCGAACGACTTGTAGTAAATTTTGCATGGGATTAATTTCTAAAAAGCACGGAAGCATTTCTTCTGGCATTTTTCATTTATAAAGATCACCATTTCATATTGACACCTTTCTGGTGGTCGGTTTTTTCTTAAAAAGTATCCATTTCCTTTGATATATAACGTCTATATGTACTTACCGTACTTCTTGTTATATTTTTTGATAGCGTTTGCAATTACGTTTGTATGAGAAAGATCGTAAAAATGATACAAAGTGGCACTGCTACCAGTGATGGTATTTCTAAATACTGATTATTTATTCTTACAGGTGGTATCAAAGTACAGAAGTAATGAAATAAAACTACGTTTGAAATTCTAACATTACATTTATTCTTAACCCGAGCCAACCAAAATTTCGACATCAAGCAATCAACATTTATCAACAATCATTCTAGCTTTCAAATTGCACTAATAGGCACTTCAATCAATCATAATGTTAAACGAAACTGCAATTGTTGAACACTGAAAAGGAAACGGTCGTAGTTAGGCCTTTCAATTCGTGATTTTCCAAAGTGACTCTATGCTTCCATCGAATAGAGTCCCAGGATCGACCAATCTATAGCATTTATCAATTCTTAGTTTCCAAATTACATTAAAAGAAGCTACGATCAATCATGGTCTTCGAAAAAATTCCGACTATAGAACTTTAAAGAAAAAAAAAATGCTGTTTTTTACTTCCTACCCCTAAATTCTCGAAGTAACTATAGTTCCTGCGCAGTAGGATTCTGATATCAATCAATCTATAACAGTTGTCAGTTTCTAGCTTTCGAATTGCATTAGAGGAAACGACAATTAATCACAGTCTTGAACAAAATTCCAATTATAAGATGTTAAAAAGAGAAACCGATGCTCTTCACTTTCTATCCCAGAAGTTTCAAAGTGACTCTATGGTTCCCGCGGGATAGGGTCTCGGAAACGTTTCTATGTGGTTCGCTGCATAGTCGTGTGCATCGAGGCGATAGGAAACGATTCCCAGGAGGTCTGGAGGCTATCAGAGGAGCGGCCAAGGACGTCTTCGTGGCTCGTTGCGTTTCAACCCGTTATGCACGAGCTCGTAACTTACAATCGCTGTATTCCAGACAAGGCAGACACGGATTTCCCTATGTTTATTGTTCTCGCTTTACCCTATTTCTTTTAATGTCGACCCTCGCAGTTTCGCTTGCTAACATTAGTTTATCGTAAAATCAACGATTGTCGTTCATTAGCGTAGAAAGTAAAGGAAAAATTATTATTAGAAGGTTTATAAGAAAGTAATGCCATAGTTTTGTAACGTGAAGTATTTATTTATTTTCGTTGTAAATAGGGAGTAGATTTCGCTGAGCAGTTTTCATTGAAAGACAAAAAAGGTAGCGATTCTTCTAAACCGGAAACATTGATTGATCAAGAAAAATAGTGTTTCGCGAGGTTTCACCATGGATAGATGCATATCAAAGGATTTGTATAATAAATCAAAGGTTTGTATAATAAAGCATTTGTGGTACCGTTGTTAAACGCTATCTTATTCCCGATTATTAATTATGTTCTGTTTTATATTATTCGTTATTACTTGTCTAAGAATATTCTGCTTTTTAATGCTCCCTTCTATCAAAAGTAAATTACATGCTAGTTACATTTAGTGTAATTAAAATAAATCCAAGGAAAGTCGACTTGTCTTTTTCTTCTATTATTTTTAAATTATAAATTATAGTGTATATTCCAATTGAAATTAATGGTTAAATAGGGCATAAAATCTAGTATTTCATTTTCCATTTCTATTTGTTTGCTGTTATAGATCGTAGATTTGGAGATGCTTTAAATCTAAATAGAAATCCATAAAAATGGTAGCAATAAGCAGAAATTAGGGAAGAAAGAAGTTTTTATCTTTTCTAGTCACCAAACATTATTGTATTAACTAACACACGTTCGCGATATACCTAAACTAAACTGAACTCAAACCTAGCCTAATCTAAACGATATTAGCAATAAGGTCACTAAAAAGCAGAGATAGCATTCGCGTCGAAAACTCGTTGAAATATATAACATGCTAGAATTGTTTCTTGCTTCACTTGCTTCTTGACATAGTTTCACAATAAATATGTACGTGTATCTTGCTGAAAATATGCGAGGCGACATTATTACTAATAAAACTTTGACTAATTCTTCTTGTACAATTTTTTAATTTAGCACAAGAAATATTTGTGAACAATCTTCCTCATTTCAGTTATTCAAATATTGATTAAGTCGAAGCTTATCAGATTCTGCGTTATTGAGGGACATTCTAATTTAACTTCCAGTAATACAAGAAAAATTAAGAAATAGAAAATTCTATGATCCGGTAATATCTCAAATATCCATTTAAATCGCCAAACTGGGCCAACGATAATACGATAGATTGATAACTATTATTCTCGATAAAATAATTTCATCATTTATTTTCGAAAGTTCTTATTTTATGTCTTCGTTAAATTTTTCATTGAATTTTCACTTAATAAATCATTTCCTCTTAATAGATATTATTTTCGATAAAATCTTGAACGTCGAAAATCTCGTTAATAATTCGATAATTTCACGTGCAACCGTGTTTCAATATTAATTTAACATTTATTATTTCGAAAGTTCTCATTCATTTCTATATACAATTCTACTTTTCGTTTCTTGTAGCTTTCATCGAATTTCCACGTGGTTTCCTCTTAACACACGTAACATCGACGCGTAAATATAACTCCAAACAGACGGTCTCGACTTGGTAATCGGTTTCCTCTTTCCCGTGTGCAATCACTTCGAGCAGTAAGTAGTGTCAGTAATTAGAGAAGACTGTACTAATTAGAGCGTACTCGAAAAGAGAAAGCATTTTAAGGAACACACACGCAGTCGTGCGCCTACTTCCGGCACTTCGAGGATCATGAAAGATCCTTATTTTTCCCTCCTCGTCTTCGCGAGCTTTTTCATCGATATTACGTGTCATTGTCGTATACTATATCTCGCGAATTTTCAAACAGTAAAATTTCTTTACGACGATTTTTCTATTTTCCGACCGTTAAGCGCACAACCAACGAAAGCTTTTTTCATTATCATCTTTTCCTATTTTTTTCTTTTTCTGATTATAGCTGTGGTTTTTCTGTTTGACTTACTTTCCTAGTTTCCACAAGTTTGTGTTTAGTAACGTATGCTAATCTTAAATCCTTTTAATTAAGTTTAAATTAAATTCTTAATTAAGAGCGTAAGTAATAAAGTTAGCGTAAAATACCGCGCTGCGTTTTAGTGAGTTGTTGAAGGTTTGGAGCAGAATTTAAGTGCTAGCGGAATATGAATATTTTTCTGACTTTTCCAAATTTTCTGAATTTCAAATATCTGAATTTTTAAATCTTCGAAGCTTTGAAGAACTGAATCTTCGAAGCGCAGAATCTTTAAAGCTCTGAGATTTTGAACCATTGATTTGAGGCACTGAATCTGTGAAGCTTTGAATCCTTGAAGCACTGAATCTGTGAAGCATTGAATCCTTGAAGCACTGAATCTGTGAAGCATTGAATCCTTGAAGCACTGAATCTGTGAAGCATTGAATCCTTGAAGCACTGAATCTGTGAAGCATTGAATCCTTGAAGCACTGAATCTGCGAAGCATTAAGTCCTTAAAGCATCAAATCTTTGAAACTTTGAATCGTTGAAGCACTGAATTTTTGAAGCACCAAATCTCCAGTATTAAATCTTTGAAGCGTTGAAACTTTGAAGCATTGAATCTTTGTAGCGTTGAATCTTTGAAACATCGAATCTTTAAACCTTTGAATCTCTGATTCTTCGAGTCCCGCACCTTTGAACCTTTGAATTTCCGAAGTTTGAATCTGTCATGTTTTTGAATCCTTGAATTTTGAGGTTTAGAAGTCACACTTTAAATAAAGAAAAATTTTAAATAAGGAAATTTCAGAGATGAACAACGATAAGAGATACAACAAAACGTTGTAGAAAATAAATTTATCCCACAAATGTTTAAATTGAATGGAAGTCCCGTATTTATGGTAATGTATTACGTAAACGCTGAACGGTTGACCGCAAGTGTCTAATATATTTAATGGAAATAGGTGTTTGTAGAATTTCGATTGTAAAACTGTATCCACTCGCCGGGCAGTCAGTGCAAATGCAATTATCGAGCGGCGAGGTTAATAGATTTTTAAGATAACGTGGTTTGCAGATAGTTTGTCAAGGAGGAAGACAGCGGCTTACCGCAAACATAAATTATCGGCACACGGACAACTGCGCGAGATTTACAGATCATAAGTCAGAGATTCTTTCTTCGCTCAAATTCAGTCGATTTTCTTCTTGGTCTTCAATTTTACATACAGTCAAACAAAAAAGGTAGTAGTCATCTGAGTGTAGATTTTCTATTGACATTAGCACCTGAGAATATTTCCATTATCAACAACATACGATAACATTTTGGAAAAAACATAAATTCATCACAGGATGGTCTAGAAAAAATAATTGTATGAAAATTCTGGTCTGTGAGAATTAGAAACTTTCTTATAGTGGAAAATTTGCACAGAATGTTACTGCAAAAATTAATACTTTACAATTTGGTCAGTATTTCCAGACTTTTCCGAACTTCAATATGGAAAGGGCTATTTAAATAAGTAAAATATCAAAGAAGGTATCACAAATAATTATATTTAATAATTCTACTTTAAAACTATCTAAACCTAACTTCAATTGCCGCAAAACGCATTTAAATACTTGCAATTCGTCCATTAAAACTAAATTTAACTTTAAACTTTTTATTGTTATTTGTTATACGTTTTTTATTTTTCTATGCTATCTCACCATTTTATTAATGAATATTTATATAGTTAGCTTTACGTTAGGTTTAGCTTTAGTTTTGATATAAAATTAAAAGTGCTTTGAATTTTTTGTCACACTTTTTAGAATGATATGTTACTTTTTTAAAAAACCCTTTTCGATATATTGAAATTAACAAAAAATGGGAGATACCGATCGAGTTATTATCCTATAAAACGTATAGAATGTTGCTATAAATTTAGTCTGTGAATATTCTTTATATAGAAGTTATTCTACATTATTATACATACATTCAACAATCATATTTGTTTCTTCGAACCATCAATTTTACATCGTTTAGGTCTAGCATAGCTTAGATCTTCTAAGCCGATATAAAATCAATTATTTCTGTTGCTCTACTTGCTTTAGATCTTCTACGAAGTTGATAGAATTTAATATACATAGCATATCATAACCATCTAGAATCGAACTAGGATTCAGTTGTTCTACAAGCGGCTCGGGGTTGAATTTATAAACTTGATCACGAGCTAGGCCTTGATCACGGATTTTAGTTTCACTTCGTATTCGATCTATCGTCCGAAATAGCCGAGTATCGGTGTACCAAGGCCACAGGAAATCATTTCCAAACAAATACCGTTGTTTATTCACTTGCCAACAGTGGCACGCCATCATTGTTGTCAATTATATTCCTATTCCATATTTTCTTCAACATATTTACATAAAAAGTAATATTACGATTAGATTAGCAGAAATACGATTACTGTTATATGCATACATATTTGAATAATTTTACGATGTTAATGGATATACAAATTAAATTACTTTTATCAGAAAAATTCCTTAAACGACCCGAACAAGGGAACAAAGGTAATTATTATAAAGGATTATGTTAGAATACTTCAGAATATGTCTGACAACATACCGTCCGTTTTCCCTTATCCTCTCCATTCTCGTTCTCTATTATATGCACGTCATACGTGTATAATACATATAGACAACAAGTTGCAATTATTTTGTACGCTATAAAGATATAAAAACTATAATAAAATACTGTAAATTGTAATTATTATCATTCTATTTATTCTATAATTTCTAGTATCTTAATTTACATTTTATATAAAATGTAAGATCTTAACTTAACTATATGTACGTAAATTATGTTCTATGGTCTCGTGGCTGAAAAGTGCAATTTTCATTGAAACACGCGAGTGACACGGCAAATTGAATCAAAGTATCAAGATTATGAAAGTGTAACGTTGTTGGGCCGTCTATGCCGTGAATGCAATTAAGTTATAACAAGAAACCGTGGCGGTTAATTGATATGTAACAAAGATAAGCCGCTAAAAGAGCGGAAATCATCGTTGTTCGTTAATAAAAGTGTTTTCAATTCCCTTTCACCGGCGTTTATCTGGAATCTCGCTGGATTTTCCATGGACGGACAATGGTTGGCTATAGGCGAACGCAACTGCGTGAGACTTAATGGATATTTTATTCGGTTTCGCGAGTTATTGCCTATCAAGTTAATTTCACCGCCTGCTACCGCGTTCAATTAGAAACGGTGCTCGCGATTTCACGCAAATTTCTGTAGATTGTTATTGCGAAAATAGAAAGAAATGACGCGAGTTGTTTTTGCAGTTTCAAGATTAAAATGACACTGATTAATGCAGAGGGGAAATTTTTAGAATTTTTGGTTACAAGATTAATTTTTTTTTTTTTTTTTTTTGGTGCGCGAGAAGGAATCATTAATCTTGGTGCACAACCCGTTGAGTATTTGCGTTTCGAAATTTGACGTTTGTATCGTATTTTTATTAAGCAAGATTAAATGTCGCGAAATTTTGAAAAAGAATTTTCATAATAATTCACGTAAATTTCACATCGATGTAACGGTTTTATATATAAAAATTAATATACATACAAAAATTCTTCTACGCTTAACACATTTAGTTTTCTTGTATGTTCTGTCTTCTGTATTAATATTCCATTAATAATCTTTGTTATATAAAAAGTAGATAAAAAGGACGAAATTAAATATCCTAAAATAAAGTAACCAACCTCTAAACCCACTAATAAATTTTCGATCGTTTATTATTACTATTAATCGATTAATTCATAAAGAAATCTTTCTGTCAACATGGTCAGACTTCATTCTACATGTCACGACGTTGCTACCGATCTTTATCATCTCAAAGACAACGAAGAATCGTTTCAATCTCTTCTTCTTCTTTTTTTTTCTTATTTTTTACCGCCTTCCAAGACCTTTAAATCCAATAACAAAATTGTCAGTCATTTATTATTACCACTAACCAACGAATTAATAAAGAAAGCATTCTTGTTTTTTAACATGGCCTGACTTCATTCTACGCGTCACCACGTTTCTACCGATCTTTATTACCTCAAAGACAACGAAGAATCGTTTCAATCTCCTCTCCTTTTTTTTTTTCTTATTCTTCATTTTTTTACCGCCTCCTGGGGCGTATACACATGACTCATTCCGTACTTGAGTCAGGTAAAACGCTCGCGTGTTGTCGATTACGTAAAGGAGTATCTTGCAGGGGAATCGGGATGACGGAGAACCGTGGAGGAGAGGAGACGAGAGGAGAGAAGACCAGGGAACATAGTAATTAGAGGCACGCTCTCGGTATAACGAAGGAGTAGAGCAGAGAACTGGTTCTACCGTTAACAGAAATCGTTTCTGGTCAGATTCAGAGCCAGCTTCTTTCTCTGTCTCCGCGACAATTGGCCTTTACGGTATTTCCGCTTTTGTTACGTAGCCGCCCCGAACAGGAACTCGGTCAACTCGATTCGACAAACGCGTTCATTTTACATTCCCGTTCGCGAATTCCCTTTCAGGATCAGCGTAAACGTCCCCAGTTTCTACATCAATGTTTAGTTCATTCTAAATCTGAATTCAGCTCTGACTGATCAAGCTCTAACGCTTTATCGTTAATTAATCGTTGAATATTTTGCTATCTGGTTATTGATCTTTGAGCTGCCTTCGGAAAGGGTTTTCTGATATCTCGGACTTTTCTACAATCTGTGAATTTGAAACTCGAAATTTCTAATTTTCGGCTCGAGATTCGAAGACCGTTGGAACTTATTTCTTATAGATTTATACGAATTATGGTACCTTGTTGTTGAAGAATATATATAGCTATAATCGATTATTGATTTTTAAATCATCTTCGAAAAAGGATCTCGGTACCTTGTACTTTTTCAAAACTAAACATTTTAATTCTAAATTTCTTATTCTTAATTCTAAATTCGAAAACTTTCATGTGTCGTAGGTCAGTAGGAATTGTTCTGTGGTATTTTATCGTCGAAAGATTTCTAGCAATATTAATTTATTAATTTACTACTTCATTTATTTCGAATCATATCCATCTCCTAGGATTATTGACGACTACAGTTGTATACGATTATGATATCTCATTAGCTTATACAATATTAGGCTATCAGGCCATCGTTTGGTCATATGTATGCACGATATTTACATCCGCATTAGTGGGAATATTATAGTAATATTTAATTACTGTTTCTGTCTGAAGCATTCGATATTCCATGCAAAATTTCTTTTTTCGTGGTTCCTAAATGAATAATTAATAGCCAAGTCAAATACAACTTGTTCTCCTATCTTTTTTAGATGCTTTTAACCTCGTTTTCATCAGGACGATTAGATTCTCCTGGATCTCTCAGCTTTCCTCGTAGCCATCGCTCTCTGCCATTCTTCCATTTGGTTTCTTCTCGTGTTTCGCCGTCTCGTTGCTCTTCTTCACCTTCGTTCGTCACGATTCTCCCTCTCTTCTTCCCGTTTAGCCGGCTGTTGCTCGTGTTCTAGCCGCCACGCAACGCGAGATTAGTTCCGCAGAACTGGCGACGACCGACAGCCTTGAACCAAATTGCGAGCTGTCGTTGTTTAGTTGTTTAGCTCGCGTGCACGGAGAAACTCGGTGCACTTCGTACAGTTATTAGGCGTTTAACGCTGGAGCATTAGAATCATCGAAATGACCAGCTGATCGTTTTTCATAGTAACTTTACAGATGTGTAATGCTACAAATTTTGAAAATTTAGTGAACTTTTGGTAAACTATAGCGTCACATTATAGTTCACTATCGCTATAATCCATTGACTATAGCGACAGTGCAAAGAATATCGTAAAATGGAAAATATAAAGTAGATTTTAAAGAAAACATAAGCATAGGCTTAATTTAAATAAAGATATTTGGTATTTTTATGTTAAATATTGAAAATAACTATGATCAAAGTCACCGATGCAAATTTTTATTACAAGTAGCAATAATCTTCTGTCGTTTGTACATATGAGCTTATTTTCGAAGGCCGAAACTTATGCTCATGCATCGTCTGGTATAAGTTGAGTTTAAAGTGGTAGGAGATCGTCAATGCAAAAAAGAATTGGGAAAAACGAGGCATTATATAAGGTTGCTAATCTGTCTCTATTCTAAGCTTCCTTAGGGATATACAATGATTCTACACTTGTAACCTTAATCTATCTTACGCAAATGATAAACAATATAGAAGTTCGAATTTCCTCCTGACAATTGATCCACTAGAAACTTTAACCAACTTTGACTTAAACTTAGAAAACTTTGATCGACTCTATCTTTTACAATTTTCCAAATTTCTATAACCAGATCATAGTATCAGTGCATGGCATCTAATTCGAATATTATTGCGTCTAAAAGGGTCATTTTAAATCTTAAAAATCTTAAAGCAACACTGACGAAGCAATCTTTCTGTGTTTTCAAAAATCCTTCGATATTTTTCCACTTCGCGAATTCGTTGGAACGCTGCGATTATACTTTACAGATAATCGCCGGGTAATTCACAGTCATTGGAATTACAATCTGCGACAATCACGGACATAATTCAAAGATCGTTGATACTGGCGGGGGGGAACGACAGCTGAATATGAATATTAAAATCTTCGTTCGTTGAAATCTATCAGACTGTGGTGGCGGCACGACCTCGTCGACAGTCGGTGTACCATGATAATAATCATTGAATGCGGTTTTGTCGCGTTTGAACCGCACGCTCAGCCATTGGAAAAAAGAGAAGAAAAATAGAAAAACCGTTCTGTTCGTTGGTTTCGCCTGCATAGGGCCTCTAACCATGTCGATACAAATATCAACGATCTACGACGAATCTGGCGTTCATTTTTATCGTTACCGCGTATATTTCGCCTTTGGAAAAAGATATGAAAATTGTTTCTACTAGAAAAATTAAGAATTTGATTATTTTATATCTTTTATGTGTTTTCATATTTGGAATATCGAAGGGGAAGAACCGCAGTATTTGATCTACAAATATAGATCAGAAATGTAGAATCGAAATAAAATTCTTTCTCTTCTGAAAGAAACGTTGACTTCTTGTGGAATTTCTGGCATGCCACTGATCGACCATTGTTACTCCAACCTCGCCGATCCAAGGCTACATTCACAATTGCGTAAAAATAATCTTTTAACCCTTTATAAAGCCGTGGAATTTGGAAATCTCCTCTTAAACTTTAATTCACTTGTTTAAATGTATTTCATCGACACATTTACACATGGAACTCGCGTATTTCGATTTATTTTGTAGAAGCTTCTGCGAAACTAATATCATATAAATTAAATTCCTTAGAAATCAATTTTAAGTTTAATTTGCATCGTGGATAATTTCAAATTAATCTGAAAACCAAACTCGGCGAATAATTGGAAAACAACTGGAGATTCAAATTTTCGAATTCGACGATTTACGTCTTTGATAAAAGATATAAAAATATGACAAAAACGAAAAAAAAAAAAACGTGAAGAACGTGGCATATGAGAAACAATTAACACAGTCTTCGAAGGGGATAAGAAGAAACGCGGAAGAAACGTGGCGAACCGAGAAGAAGAAACAGACGAGAGAAGCTGTTAGGCCGGCTCACTATTTTTGGAGGAGCATCTCCAAGGCCGCCGACTGATTCGCATGCTCCTCTTTTTCTTTTCTTCCACGAAATAATTTCTGATGGCCGCGGCTTCCGACACCGTGCTGTTGCCGGGAAAAAAAGGTGCAAAGAGGACCGGTGGAACGGGGAGGATGTATGCCATCGCTTATTCTAAAAGGCCTAGCTTCTCTATCATACTCGAAAAAACGAAGGTGAAAGAGCTACCTGAATGGACGGAAACGAGAATTCTTTTTTAAGAAATATCAACTGAATAATGGAACTTCTTAATAGCTTGAGAGTTGGACACTTTGCGGATGTCGTGTTTGATAGAGGAATAGAATGATCTATCTTTATCCGATCATTGAGGAAATCCTTTGTCATAAATTCTTCCTTTCTTCATGTGGACTTTTATTCCATCGTCTTTTTTATCCATTCTACGATGTAGTCTGAGCTATAACATTCACATCTTAGATGTCATCGTACATAATACAATTATTAATGCCTATTTCTTACGAAAAGTTGAATGTATGTATCTTTTTGAATGTATTTATGTATCTGCCGCTAGTAATGCAAGAAATTTTATTAAATGCTAATTATTTCCTAAATCATTCAAAACCTGTCCTTTCCATAGCACCTCTCCTCTGTATGATAATTCAGGAGTTCTTGTAAAAGAAAAAACACTATTAAGTGTCAAGATTAAAAAATGTTTATTTCTTTATTGGAAAATATTTCATATATCAATAAGAATAGATAGAATTTCGGTGTAATTTCTCTTTCTAAATAGTTATCAATAATGCCAGAATCTGGTGTCATAACGTTGCCTTTATAGAAAAAAAAATAACCGCGAATAAACATTAGTTAATTGTTTCTTGGTTTCTGTCTATGCCATCTGTCTGAACGAATGGAAAAGAACGGAAGAGAAGCTTATTTCTTACTTTTCAATCTTTTATTGGAGAAAGCGAAAGAAACAAAGTTCAGACGACACAAGATACGAGATATTATGGAAATTACGTATAAGTAAAATTTAATTGTCTTTGATGGAGTGACAGACAGTTTGTAGTGAATAACGAAATGAAATTGGTGTCCTGTAGGAAAACAAGGCAAAGATGGACCGGAAGAGAAGAAGGACGCCGATGGAGAACTATGGGGCAACGTGGAAGCGCAGGCCGCCTTCCTCGGCCCAAACCTCTGGGACAAAACTCTGCCCTATGATGCCGACCTGAAGGTATTGAACCATGTATGTACAAAAACGCGATACGGTAAGCTCACAACTCGGCTGAATACGGATCCTCAATGGCTGGATCTGGAATTATTTTAAACAATCTGGATTTTTGCATTTCTTCTTTTTCCTTTTTTCTTACATCTTCCTTCTTCGTACTAATTGTGAATGGCAATTAATTGGACCTCATTCTTTCCCAGCAGTAGGAAAAATTATCCTTTGTAGTATCGTTTTGTGGAGTTTTACACAAGTGTTGCAAATATATGTAGCATTACAATAGCGATAGATTAGTGGTAGGAGTTTGGATGAAATTCCATAATGCATGGTTCCTTAAAAAACGTGTACGACTTAATCCCTATTTCCTCCTACTGATAGTTAAGAACATTATAAATTCGCCACGTGTTTTATGGGCTACCATTTTTGATAAGAAATAACACATCGATATAGAGGCACACCACGATACAAAATCAATCTTGTCTTATTCTTTCTTTAACAGAAAAACCGATTAACCAAAAATATCTTAATTAACCCATTAAGGATTATTGTTCGGTTAAACATGTTCATATTCTAACGACAATTTAACAGATCCCAGTAATATGAATTAATCGAAGAACAAGAAATGCAACGTTGGTCCTTAATGGATTAATTTTATTCCACGTAATAATCGACGTGTTAACCAACGATCTTCCAAAGAATGTAAGGCGAAAGTCAGGAAATCCACCGAGTTAAAGAACTGTTTACTAAAATCTTGCTTCTTAACAATTCAACAAAAAATGCTTGCAATAGCTCGTTTATTTGTTTTTTTTTTTTCTTTCTTTCTTTCTTTTTCGCGGTTCATCTTGATACCCATGGAATGCTCGTATTAAGTAAGAACGATTGCTCGTCTCGGCAACCGATGTACGGGCACTATTTTTGTAACCGAAACGAAACCAAAAAGATGATGGTCTTTACTTCGTGTTACAGTACGTCGATCTTGACGAGTTTCTCTCCGAGAACGGCATTCCTGTGGACGGCGTGGCCGGCGGCGGACAGGGCACGATGCAGAGCGGGCAACTGCACAAGATCAACAACACCGAAACGCCAGGACACCAAGGACCGGCCGGTCTTCACTTAGAACCGGTCACCAAACGCGAGAGATCACCCTCGCCGAGCGAGTGTTGCTCCCCTGACACTATGAACCCACCCTCACCCGCGGACTCCAGTGAGTGAATTTCATCCCCTAATTCCTATCTTTTGCGACACACTTCACACGTCGATCTCGGTGTCGATCCTGAGCAATATTAGGGTTTTGTAGATTTTATGCGACTTGACTTTCTTCCGTCGAGGGAGAGCTGTCGTTTGGTAGAAGCGGATGAAGTATAACGATCTATTATTTTAGTTTCTGATTTCATTATTTTTAGAAATTTCTTACTTTTTTGTAGAAAGCATTAATATAGAGAATTTTGTCAACGTAGAATGTCAGGAACTTGGTGCTTAACGTTTAAGTTTCAGTTTTTTTGGCTTCGTTATTTCTAGAAATGTCTTTTATGGTATAGAATTGTATTCTCAATTATATTTTTTTAACATAGAATTATTTGTATCTGCCTTTTGTATAGAATGTTGGAAACTTAATTTAGTTGGTGAGTTTCAATATCTGTTGGAATTTTATACCTTTCAATACAGAAAACTAGTGACTTTTGGGGGAGAATATGCATTGTAGGCCACTGTGACGTGATTTTTAACACAATGTTATATCAGGTCACTTGTTACTCGTCCTAAAGTTTTTATATTCCTTTCCCAGAATTAATTGTTCGATGCTTTAAATTATTAATAGCATACAACATAGCGTTTACTATATATAATATTGCCCGTCTCTTTTTATTCGAGTGCTGCTTTTACAAAATCTGATCCTTTCAAACGTCTTATAAGATACTCTCATGTCTTTGATAATACTGTACAATTGTTCGAACCGTATAGATACTTGCAGAATTGGAAATCAGTGAAATCACAAGATGGAATGAAACATGTTCGTGAGTAATAAAACTCTCTGCTCTGTCCCTAATATTCTGTCGAATTAAGTTAGAATATTAAGGCGCATTTCTATTTTTCGTTTGAATCAAATCTTTGCTGTCGGGTGGCACCTTAAGTTCTAAAAGTGATTTTTCTCAGAACCACCTTCTGACCAGATACGCCTATTTGAATTAATACAGCAATATCCAGGATCAGTAGAATTTGAGGATTCAGGGAAGTTTGTAAAAGCTGACACGTAATTGTTCTTGTACGATTTATGGAAAGTAAGGCAACGATAAAATTACTACAGGATAATATATTTTGACGAAGTCTCAGGATCGACTCTTGCAACAGCGACGATATATCCGAGTTTCCGGACAGCGTATGAAACTAGACTAACGTCGACATTGTCGATTATTCCTTCTCCGCGCGACAGATTCCGAGGACTCATCACGAATACAATATGGCTTGTCTCTTGTAGCGCTCTCGATGGCCTCATCGGGGCGAGACTTCGATCCACGTACCCGGGCCTTCTCCGACGAGGAGCTCAAACCGCAGCCGATGATCAAGAAATCACGGAAGCAGGTCAGTTGATTGTCATATTCGAATTGAATATTTTTCATTCATCATTCGATAAATCTCCTTGTTCGAAGCATTGAATCAATAGGGAGAGCGATCCTTCATAACATCCTTTGTTTTATTTTTATCACCACTACTCTTTGCTTTTTCATTATATTTTCTATCTCGTTTTCTATCCTTTTATTATTATTTTTTTTTCTTTTCTATCAAATATGACCTTATTCGATGCTGAACTTCTCATATTTAATTGAATTATTATTTGGGACACATAATTATTATTTGAAATATTTCTTACTTTAAAGTCAAAGTAATGGAACTTAGAGCACAGAAAAAGAAAGTATTTGATTAAGTATGGTTATTATAATATTCCTAAAATATAAAATAAACAGAGGTTCGACTGTACAACTAATTCTTTTATTTTTATCTCTTAGAACCATATAAATAATTTATTGAAATTCAATTTGTAAGATTTAACAGTCACTCTATGATCTTTAATAAGATTTTCAATATCCTTTTGGTTTTCCTTTACAATTTCTCATTATAGTATTTAAAATACATCAATTTCTACGTTCGTTCTAATTTCCTGCTCTTTTCCATGCCCCGCTATCGGCTACAGTTCGTTCCGGATGACCTGAAGGATGACAAATACTGGGCGCGTCGTAGGAAGAATAATATGGCAGCGAAACGATCGCGAGATGCACGTCGCATGAAGGAGAACCAGATCGCTCTCAGGGCCGGCTTCCTCGAGAAAGAAGTAAATCTTCCCACGCCTCTAAAATTAAAGAATATACATTTAAACCAGGCTCTAAGTCTTTGCGTCGTATTGATGGAATTACGCCAATGTAGTGGAAATCATGTCCTATGTAAAACAGAATCGTTTTTGTTATGGGACACATATGGGAACAGCATCATTCCTTTTCAAACATACAGAAATATGTATCATAGAATGAAAGTCATTTAATTGTTTTACAAATTTATCTTTGTTTCTGTAAAAGAGAGCCCTTTACTTTGCTGTACAAATACATTGAAACCATGTTTTATGTCAAACAAAATCTTTCCTAATATCAAGCATGGAACAGTATGATTCTATCTCAACGAGAAGGAATATGTACAATGCGCAGTCACTTACATGTTCTACAGATTTTTCTTTGCTCCTATAAAAAAATCCCTTCACCTTGAAGTACAAGTACATTTTCCAGTGATAAACATAGATTAACATTCGCTTATCTTAAAAACCAAGATGAATTTTTCTGTACAAATAAAAGTTCTACTATAACTGTATCAGTCTCCAATGGAAGAATCATCCTGTTCTGAGTTAAAACATCATTTACATGAAATGTTTTGTCTCTTGGGATAATATTTGTATTATCACAGTCGATAACTTACGCTCTATTTTTAATTGAAAGAATAATTCCATGAAGCAAAAATGCAAAATTTCAGAACATGGGCCTGCGGCAGGAACTGGACCGGTTAAAGAATGAGAACATGCTGCTGCGTGACAAGCTGAGCAAATACACGGACGTCTAACAGTACGCCGGGCAAGCAACAGCTCGTCGTGGTATTAAAAAAGATACAGACACGAGCGTTTGTTGTGCCAGCTCCTCCCACACACTATAGTCGCAGCACTTAGGTTTTTCGCCAGTTCGGATGAAAGAAGAATAATAGAAAAAAAGAAAAAAAAAACGAAAAAAAAGAAGAAGATGAAGAAGGAAAAGGAAGAAGCGCGCCGAATCGCAAGACCATCTTCGATAAATTCGAACCAGCCCACCCTTAATCCTTAGAGGATCCCGAAGATATCCTTCGATGAGAATTTCTGCTAATTCATCTTTCTTCTCCTCTTTCCTTCGCTCTTCACATGCTCATATACATACACAAAATGTGTACACATACACACATACACATGTAATTTCTTTTAACCCATTCCCCTTTGGTCCTTCCTGAACTCCTTTCTCCCTTACCCAGCCCCTGAAAGCCACCCTCTCAAAAAAAAGTGTACATAGTTATATGTATAGTTAGATTATATATGTATACATGCATACATACACGGCCGTGTGTATGTTTGTCTGTAAGCGTGACTCTGTGCGCGCGTGTACACGCGCAACCGCATGCACACGTGTATGTATTTATACGCGTACATGTATATACCATGCAGGTGTATTAACCAGTCGGGTATATCAATTCGCTGCAACGCATTATCGAGCATTATATGTATACACATATATACAAGGAACGCGTACGTATATATCTATATACATAAAGAGACATAAGCATACACGTATACACGCGGAACCGCAGACCGTGGAATCGTTAGTGTGCGTGCCAGATGCGAATGATGTATAAATGGCAGGACACTTTGAAACTTTTCCTTTTACGTCGGGCACGTTGATCAATCAATTAAACGCTTTCTATTGACTGTGTTGTAGGAAGATTCAATAGAATTTAATCTCAATTAATTCGTTAAGTAGAAGGCCGTAGTATTTTTTGAAGAATCCTTAATTTTTTAAACATAATAATTTGTATACTTGGATATCTCTTCCATTTCAATGCACAGTAATATTTTAATGTTAATCAAAATGATTTTACAATTGTTTTTAAATAAGATTTACGTTTGTAAAGACTAAAGAAACTGATCCATCTGAAATTAATTCTGATCTAAGATACTTTTTCATTAATTACTTGATTAGAAAGTTCCTATTAATGATATAGTTGGAAGATTTGAATTTACTGGAGTAAAATTAAAGGAAAAGCGATCTATTGGAAGAATTATCTTAACTGTATTTACTAAACATCTGACACGCACACGGTAATCGCCACATAAACAGGGCTGGAGCTGATTAGAGTAATAAGTGAAAGATGTACGAATGTGTTAAACACAGATAGGCGCGCGTAGAAATGATCGATAGTTGGAAAATACGGCCGCAAGCGGTCCTTAAGCGTCTATTTAATCACACGCTGACTCTCGAGCTTCTGTTTGGTTCTTATACAATGCAGCCCCCAAATCTGATTATTGCGGATACATTCTTGATCTAACGTTTTTCTCGGTAGTCTAACTTCAAACAAGCCATGAAGCAGCGATTTTAAGGTTCTTGAATGACGTCTAAATTGACCAAATACAATAACTAACATTATTGTATTTCGACGTGGTTTTGTAACCTATCTGCATTATATTTTAAAAGAGTATCCAGTGAATTTTATATTGGTTGTAACATTTTCTAATGGATCTTTTAATATTAGAGAAGAACGAGAAGCGAAAGAATATCCGTAATTGGTGATTTGTTAAGAAAAAGAAAAAAATGAGAAACAAAGAAAGGAAAAAGAGTTAATTACGAACGAAGGATACTTGGGAGAACGACGCTTTTCTGCGCACGGACTAGGTCCTAGTTCTCTAAGAAACGTTAATTACTGTAGCGTATCCCACAAGTGGTGATGGTACACACACAAGTGATTCTAGTTGTTTTTATCGTAAGATAGAGATCAAGTGCTTCTTTTTTTCATACATAACGTTTTAATCTCTCTCCTCTCTGTAGCGTTTCGTTTTTTCGGCGCTCGGTTGTATGCCAGTTGGATGAGTCGCTCGAAGAGCAACATACACTCTCTCGAGTGCGGGGAAAGCGTCGCGACGCATCTTTTATTATCGTTTTATCATGCTTCGACGTAGTCGATGGCTGTCCGACAATGGATTCTCATTAGATGTTGTCTATGGTGCTCCTCCCTTTTATCTCTTGCTTTTCTACTTCATCCTTCAATTTTATCAATATTCAGTATATATTTTATATACACAGTTTAGGGAAGCAGTGGTCCAGTAATTTGGAACTCCTTCCATCTTTCCTTTCTTATGCAATGGATATATTATTGGCAAATAATTTCTTCTTTCTAGTCTTTTTTTTATCAATTCTACTACTCTTTTATTCGTTTGACCTGTTCTGTTATTTCTTCTATTAAATCTAGCTCTTCATTTCTTCATTCCTATTTCTTTTCCTTTCAGTTTCCCAATGACATCGCATTATTTTATTGTTATTCTTCTCTTTCTATACTTATCTGTCTGTTGCTAATAATATATTTCTGTTATCTATCTATTTATCTCTTGATATCTATCTTCTTTATATTTCATTTGCCCATTGTTTCAATATGTTCCCACACAAGCACCATACAACTTGGATCTTTTTTAAATGTTTATTGTTATCTGTAAATATTTTTTACTAAGTACCACCGTACTATTAGTTCTTTTTTATGGCAAGATATAATTGCATAAATCAAAATTCTAGAGAATCGTATAATGATCATTCTTAAAAAGGAGATGAAGAGTACTTTTTTATTGAAAGAAAAAGCAATTGCATGTTCCATTGTTAATGACGCCACGGCGAGAGTTATACACATGATCATAGGAATAAATCGTGTATTAAAAGGGCTACCCTTCGGACAAGAATAAATAACGTATATCTCTGTTCGTAGTTGCTTCCTCTTGTCTGACAAAGAAAAGCAAAGAAATTCAAATGCGAAAAAGAAGAGTAATCATGAGCTAAGCCCACTCATGCGCCTTTCACGAATAATACACATGCGACTAATATTTTATGTACTGTTGATGCGCTAAATGATAAGGGATTCTGCTCGTTGCAACGCTCAGTGACAATAATCGAGTATAATTATTATATACACATGTTTTTTAGCACCTTCTGCGACGTGAAATCGGCATTAAGAGCATGTTCCCGGTGGAACTTTTTTTATATTGCGCCTGTTATTCATTTGTTACATTATTAATTTGTTATTTTATCATTTTTTATCTGTTCCTTTTGACCCTACACTACACGAATTCTCAAAGAGCTTATAACGTATAATGATATATATATATGATACATCATAGATACTATCATATATACGTGTATATTTGTAGACATATACAAGATGAATTAATTTTATAGAAGGCTTTGCCAATGACAGATTCGCTTCGAAACCGCCAGTTTTTTATACGGCAATTACATTTCCTAGTTAATTAAAGTATACGTACTCTGTACATTTGTTTCTTTATTTTTGCGATCACGCGTTAAAACTTCATAGAATCGACTCTATTTTATAATTGTAAATTTTAGTTGGAACAGAGTCCATGTATAATTAATCGTGTCGACGATATGGAAAATTGTTTTACGTCTTGTTATCATATATATATATATATATTTTCTTTTTTTCGCCGAGATTTTATGCACGTTGTATAATATGAAATTTTTGTGTAGTTTATAGTATATACGCGGGTGAATCTCGTAACTGCAAAAACGAAATTACACACGAATTGCTTTTTCAGTTTAGACTCGTGATTCAGCTCCTAGTAAAATACGATTGAAGAAATTCGTTTAGACGTATCCCTTTACTTGATTGCGAAGAAGAAATGAAAGGCAAAAGTTAGACAACAAAAAAGCGATTTACGAATGTGACATTTAACATTTCTAAATGTATTGCTAACTCCATGCGTGAGGAACGTGATAGAATGAGGTAACACAGATACAGATTAGATTAAGAACATACAATGCAAGGAACATCTCCGCACTCATTGTTCAATCAGATCACACATAAAACACGTCGCTTTTTTGGCATGCAGCCTGATTACCTGAAAGATAAACAGAACTCATTAGATTGTAACATCCGATGCATCGAAAGCTATTTAAATATGAATAATGGAGAAAAATTGTCACACAATGCCTAACAAAACGTACTTTTTGTATCTTGTAACTGCGATTAGTAGCGTCTAGCGACAAATTACAACAAAGCCAGGCATTTTTTGTTTCTTTTCCGATTGTTATAAATAGACTGTGGACTCTGTAAATTATATTCATAAAAATATGAATTTCCATGTATATCCGCGGTCTAATTATAAATAATCCCTGCGTCGACAGTCGCCCTGAAGATGTAAAAAAAAAGGAAAAAAAAAGAAAGCAAAGAAAGAATGAAAAAGAGACGCTCGTTCACGTTTCTCGAAGATCGATATTTGTATAAGTACCTTCTAGTACAAGTTGCTAATTAATTAAACTACTTCGTAGCTTTCTAAGTGACCGGTCTTGGATCTCGGCACAGTTTTCAAACAATGACAAAACGATGAAGCGCAATAGTGTTTGTTGGTTATGTAAAATGAAAACAAAGGAAATAGAAAAGGTAAACAATGTGACCACGTGCGTGCGCACGTGGCGTATGCGCGCGCGCTGAATACTGCAGTCTGAGGATAGCGAAGCAAAAAGAAAAAAATCTATAAAGAGAAAAAATGTCGTAAAGGAGAAATCGTAGAAAAAAGATAATTAGAGAAAAACACGGTAGATGCAACTGACAGCTTTGCTCCAATTAGAATTTAACGACGATGACAGAACGGAAGAAAAAGTAAAAAAGCAAAAAAAAAGCAGAAAAGAAAAGAGCAGAAATAAATGCAACATAATGGGAAGAGTTTTAGGTGACGTCGCCGCGTCCATTTAAATGACACGCCATCCGATCCATTTGAAACGAAAAAAGATGAGAAAACAGTACACGCGAGAATTAAAATACGACCACCAACGTCAAAGTGTATCACATTTCGAGAAATATATGTATTTGTTATTGTTTTCATTGAATTATATTGTTATACCTAATCCCGCATCCATTTGTTCGTTTAAACTTATTACTACGCTGGTAATATACGCTGAAATGCTTTAAATAGTCTGGAATATTTAATAATTCTGTCACTATTGATATGATCAGATTGTACATAACGATAATCAGTTGCAGAAAGTAGTGAGAATAATCCGTGGTTATTTAAAGGGCATTAGCATATTATTTCATGTGTGTTGTATCTATATTTAATTGAAAGAATATATAGGGATCTTAATTTTAAAATAGCTGACAAAAGAAACGAGCAATGATTCATTACTTGCTTGCGAAACTATAGTGGCCTCGATATAGTACAAATATAAAGTCTGTTTCATGGTGGGTTTCTGAAAATTAGTCACGCTGATATAATGGATTTCATAACCACGAGGTGGACTGGCTAGTACCAGTCGTACGATGGTTCTTGAATGAAAACGGTACGAATGTTTCTTTACATCTAAAATAATGTTTGAGTGTACAAAATAATTGTAAGGAGAGTGCGCACAAACGCACCGAAAGAATGTTAATTTGTTTCTCTTGCGATTCTTTGGACAACATCAGTTCAGCGTAAGGAACAGTTCACTGACAAATGTGCACAGTTTTGTATGTGTATCTGTGTCTCTGTCTCTGTCGAATACCGTGAATTCACCATCTAATCGTCTGTCCATAGAATCGTGTGTCGCACAACATCGCTCTCTCCTACTGGCATTCGTACACTCTGCCCTTGTCACACACTATCGCTCTCTCTTTCCACTGGCATTCGTATACTCTATCCTTATCGCACAATGTCGCCAGTATATGACTTATCTGCAGACGGAAAGTTTATTACTCGGATAAGTCATGTCCTGCCATCTGTCAAATATGGAAGGAACAGCAGATTAGGACACTTAAGGACAGATGACAGTGCATGGCACATCCATAGAGTAGAATCGCAATATTGTGCGACAAGGACAGACAATCATGCGGCGATAGAAAGAGACGGCAATAGTGTGCGACAAAGATAGACGATACGAGAATAGTAGAAAGAGATGGCGTTACTATGTGACGAGGACGAACGACACGGACGGTGTTAAACAAAGAAAGCGATACAATCGTGATAAGGACAGATATATATATTTTGTAAATATAGTAACGATGTTACTATAAAGTAAACGATGTTAGGGGGTAAGCGTCAGTGTGCGAATCGGCTAGTTTTCAATGTATATTTTCAGGTTAGTTTTTTTATTTACTTCACAAGAAGAATAACGTAAAATATTGATATTGTCAAGTGGAAAAAAATAATTAAAATTATTACTAAGGCGCCAAAATTATTTATTATACATATACGTAATATAGGCGTAATATATCTAATGTCTATTAGTTAAAGGAATAAATTACAAAAGGTGACAAAACAGTTCGAGAAAATTGGTAAATATTGGTAAGTATTTAAGAAATCGCCGTGGATACTCATGTTCCTTCTGCTAATTACTTCAGAGGAAGAAACGTGCGTATAGTTCTGCCGTTGGCCGTTAGAAGTCCTTGTTCTTATCGCGCATCATTTTGCTGACTTTGTTAATATTGCATCGATGATCTCCCTATTCACCCTGATATACTTACATACATATGTATGTTGGTCATCTGGTTTCAACTATTTCTCTGGTTATATTCTAGTGACAAAATAATGAAAACGGCACTATTATTCATCTTTAATAATTACATTCTATTTTCAATGCAAAAAGAATATTTGTAACATTTTTCTATATAACGAAATAATCGTAAAATGTAGTGTTATATAGGGAGGTGAAACATATGTTACTAGAAAGGGGATTCCTCGTTGTACACAAAATTTCTGTTCTCTTTCATCTATCCTTAATGTATCCATTGTTTCAATAACAAATTTATTTGTCTTTTGAGAATATCCTGTTTGAATACTAACGTTTATACGAATAGAAATTTGCATACACGCTTAAGGTCTATTATGTTATATATTGTGTTATACTTCTACAATAAACTGTTTCAAAGTGATATTTAACCATCGCTTATATGAGCAATAACTAAAATTAGATTTGTTTGCAGTTAAACACAATTACGATTGTTAGGTAATTGTGGGAAATCATATGTGTTAATCATATTATCTTATATTCAGTTATAAATACCCGTTTTGGTGTAATTATTCGAACTGGTGTATTTTAAGGAAGCTCAAAAATTACTTTAAACATTCTTATTATATTTAAAAACCGATATGGCTTGTTTGAACGACGAAAAAGTAAATTTATATATCTTTACTTATATACTTATTATATACTATTACTTATACTTATAATTTGATGTATTTTAGACAGAAGCAATAAAACTTGCCAAAGAATATCAGCAACATTATTATGAACTGCTTCCTGATTGGTTTTTATATGATTCTGAAAATTATGAACTTATAAGACATAAGATCGGATATGCCTTGTTTGGTCTTCCTAAAATTGATAAAGACATAGAAATATCAACTACCTGTAAAAGTAAAACACCGGGCAATAACCAGGAGAATGATATATTTAGTAAAATAGTGTACGATAAGAGGATGTGTGAAGCTATAGATACAATATATCGACAGATAATGAAGTTTGGAAGAGATAAAGTGGATAGTACTATTTATATTGGAATTATATTTAATGTAATACTTTTACATGCGGATATAAACGAATCCAATAAAAAAAATGATAAATCAAACAAAGAATCTAATAACATAAGTAGCGTACCAATATTTAAGCTAAAAACAAAAACATATGGTATATCTTATATTGACAATGAAGGTAGAATGTATAAAACTTGGAATGATTATGTAACAAATAATACATTGCCTCAGTGTACTATGATTTTACCAAAGAATGGTTTGTATCAGTATGATCCAAATTATAAAGTTACAGAATATATTTCAACTGCATGGGTTCAGATATTAGACTCACCCGCTTGTGCTGTTAAAACTAAAGTTCTTAAAGGTATTGATATAACTGCAAACACATTGTCTGTAGCTACTACTATAGGATTTGGAGCTGCTAGCTTGTTAACACCTATTGCACCAGCTGTTCTTGCTGCAGGTATGCGAAAGTGATTCAATTTTCATTTCCCTTTCATCTCAATTAATTGAGCAAAATTATTATCATTAGGTCTTATTCAGAGTGGCATCTGTGGAACATGGATTATTGCGAGAAATTCTCATAAATTAATAGATTTTTCCAAGCACAAACAATCCATTACTCCTACAAATAAGAAAGCATTTTCTGCCTGGCTTGGAATAGGCAGTACAGCCTTATCGTTAGGAGCAAATGGAGGAACTATGCTCCTCTCTAAAGCTTTTGAAAAAAGCAGCACCGTAGGTGTTGCAGCTAAAGCAGCTTACAATTCTCTGATATTAAGTAATTTATCAATGAATGGCATTGGTATAGTTTATCAAGGATATTGTTTAATTGACAAATACAAAACAGAAAGAGATGTTGATTTTTTGGATATAGTTATATTCACTTCGCATGTTCTGTTCTTTAGTAATGCCCTATTAAACACTAGACTGGCCGGTGAACTCATAGAGTCATCTAAAGGTACCATCTTTGAAAAATTTAAGGCTTCTTTGAGAATCAGTCGACTAAAGGAAGAGTTTGATAAAATGAATGCATACACTGATAAAGGTACACAAAGTAGATCTGAAGGCATTGTGTACAAAATAAAGCAATTTACCAACAAAGAAGATTTCTTATATGGTTTGAATAAATTAAGCTGGAGAGAGAAATTTCCAATAAAATATCAAAATAATAACATTGTGATAAATAATAGAATATTCATAGATCCTGTTCAGTTCACAGGACATTTACTGACAATTGGCACAGTCGCATTTAATTTAATAAATTCGGATTCGTCAATAGCGTCCAAAGAAAGAAACGATGTGATGATTAAGCTAAAACTTTTACTTAGACAATTATTAAAAGATTTTTACGTAGAATCGAACGATGAACAGATGCCTGATATTAATTATTTTAATGATATTTTGCAAGAAATGAAATACTTGGATAACGCGATGGATATACTGACTAAGTGTTTTAAAATTACTACTGTTATATTAGAACATTGCAATGATCCCAAACAGTTCTTATGCGAAGCTATTTATTTCTCCTGGACGTATTGCAAAGCAAATTTAAAAGAATATGTTATAAATCTTAGCTCCGCTCCGAGAAATAGGATATTCCATGCATTAGCGGAGATTGTTACATTTTTATACGAATGCATCGAGGCAATAGGGAATGAATTATTCTCAGCTTTTTACGCATACATGATGAATACAAAACTAGCTATTGATAATCAGTATTGCTCATCGCTGTAGCGCTGCCTTTAGTAAAATATCTTATTCCTGTATTTAAAATAACGGAATATTCAATTATTACTTTATATTGCTTTATTGATGATATTATTTTAAGCTGGAGAGAAGAATCTGATTGATAGAGTTTAGTTGTTATTTATTGTGAAGAAATTTAAGTGTTATTATATTTTTAATATTTGTACATTTATAAGAACTCGGCGTAACAATTTGAAAATAAACGAGAAGGACAAGAAGGAAATCTTACTTCTTGCACAGAAGTGAAGGCATTCGTTTATTTCGTTTCTCCCAAATATTTAGATACAACTCACACAAATATATACAGACGATACTGAGCACATTTACAATTGTTTCATCTGATCATTGGTCGCGTTATCGTTTAAGAGACATTTATAAAGCAAATGTTACAATTGTCGCCGATCTCGATCGATCGTGATTATCGTATGGGTGCGCGCATAATAAATTAAAAACCTAAGCTATAATTTATTCGAATAAATTACTTAGGTATACGACAGACGAGTGAATTGATCACTCTTGGATTAGTATTGACCCATCGTTTATCGATCACTAAACGATGTTAATACTCGTCCACGTATTAAACAAATTTACGGATATAAAATTTTCCAATTTAATCGTATAACTTAACACCGAGCATAAATACAATGAGAAATGCTACGAATAAATATTAATTATTGAAATTTCTTTATCTACAAAATATATCGTCTTGTTACGCAAGCGTAATTAAGAATAATGGATTTTAACGTGCGATTCGATTCGATTCTGGCGGTTCTTTGGAACATGATCCAGAATATCCGACGTTTTCTTCTTTAATATTAATTATTATAAAGCATGTTATAATAATTAATATCGTATACAGACGACTGTATAAATACATCGTGGACTATATTCGGTACATGCACGCGTTTTCATTTTTTTTTGTTTTTGTTTAACAGTTATACAATTAATTACACCATAACACGTACTTTTTAAACGATGACCACTATTCGAACTCTGGTGTTTTAAACGTTTCCGTAAATGATATTATTTAATTCGCTTATTTAATCATTTGCAAACATCGTTTCCCTTATGTGCGTTGGAAGAAACAAAAAAAGGAAAAAGGATATTTTATTTCTCACATATCTGCACCACTTTTCGACTTCGTATCGTTTTATGTATGTATTTATATACAATTATCACGTAGAAAACGATAACGAATGTGCAGAAAAAATAGGTTTCCTGGATATCGAGCAAGATTACGCACGATATGCAAAAATGCAGAATATATAATATCGTTCTGTCCATTTCCATCTTTCTCTTTATCTTTCTCCCTTTCTTTTTTCTTTAATTTTAGAACTGACTGTAGTTTGGTCGTCGATTTCTTCTTCTTCAGCTAACTATTCTACATCCGTTCTTCGATAAATAAAATAGGTTTTTACCTATCCTGTTTTGTAATTTTTCTTGAGAAACAGCCACTGGAATGTGTATATGTGTGTATAGTTTTACTGAACGTTTATTGAATGTGTTCGAACAGTTATGTAGAATTCGATGGAAGCCCCTGTACGCTTCTGCTTCTGCTTCTTCGATTCGGTATCTTTAAGTAGATACAGGCAGAAGATAATACATTCTGCTTGCAATTATTCTCAAATTATTATTATCAATATTATCAATATTAAATAATATCAATATAAATATTTCATGTTAATTTTATATTAATGTAAATATAATCTATAATTATTTATATCAGTAATATTAATAACATTGATAATATCGATAATCAAATTATTAACTACGATACACTTAGTATCCATTACTTAAAGAACTCTTCGTAATATTCTCTTCTCTCCACGCAAGTGTGAAGGATAAGATTCCTTCCTTTTTTCCCAGAAGATCTTGAGCTTCCAAATTCGAACAGTCTTATAATTAATCCCAGATTTAAACGTCGGCTAAGTAAATTCTTAAAATTACGTGAAACGATGACCGATATTGTGTGCATGAACGCGGCTGCTGATTATACGTACAAATGAAAATTTCGGGCAACGATGAACAACTCGGACTCGAAAAATCGCACGATCGATGTCCAAAATACGTATTCCTTTTCCTAATTGGTCGTATTCTTTCGTTGCGATTCCTGGATATGATAGAGCGAAGATGAGTCGTTTCGAAACCTCGCGTTTGGCAGCGTACTGCGGCTAATTATTGCTAGACCGCTGATATTTATGCATTTATGGGATATTTAAATGTGTAAAATATATGTTATATGTTAAGATAGACAAATATCAAATCAAACAAATATCAATATCAAAAACAAAGTAGTCGTTTTAATGTGTAGAATGTGAAACAAGTTTAGTTGTTAAAAAAGAAAAAAAATATTAATTTGCATAAACATTCGCAGTCTAATTATGACGATTTCTAGTCTGTACATTCGAACGATTAATTATCCACTGCACGGATAATCGCTACAAGTTTCCATCTAGGTAACTTTAAACGCCCATATTTAAATACTGTTCGTCGTTTTCTTTCGTTAACTTGGAACGATTTGCTTCGGTTCAGTAGTATGCTCAGCAAATTTAATTCAATCGCGTTAGTATTAGTCGTGGTTTAATTTACGGATAATACAATTTAACACATCCCATGCCCACGCATAATTACACGGTTGATGAAAATAAAATATGGTATTCAAAATTAACGTACCAAGTATTTTGGAGCAAGTACCATTTTCTTTTTTATTAAAATATCTACAAGTATGCCCAGGCTCGATCTGTAAAAAATTAAAATTGCACAGTGATTCGTAAATTATTTTCATAAATTTTATTATCATTTCCTTCTGCTGCTCATACTACTGATGCAAATTGCGCCGATGACTTATTATTATTATATCCATAATGTCCATTAACCTGTTAACTGGGTAGTTCCTTAACCAGAAGCTTTTTTTGGCACAGAATTAAAAAATGAAGAAGGTTTCGTATTAATTTTAATTGTGATATAAAAATGCAACGTTAGATTAGAAATAGGAATCTTCGAATAAATAAATTGCTAAATTCATGACAAATTGAAAATGAAATGGAAGGACGAGTTAACTCGTCTTTCCCGGTTAACAGGTTACGCGCTATAAAACTGGTCCTGGATGTATCCGACTGCTGCATTGTTGCACTTCGGAGATGCATTCGATTACTGTACAGAATGGCTCGTCTTCGTGGGATTAAAACTGATCAATCGTTGTGGTAATCTTTCAAATCCCTCGAGGGTTTTAATACTAATACGACCAGACTAAGTTCAGGACTTGTTGTTAGAGTCTCTTTCGTACGATAGATCAAGCTTCTTTCCGATTATATCACACTTGCGAACGCTGAAATAGGTGCTTTTCATTCTTATGTCCCCATATAGGCACATCAGGTTCTCTCATCCAAGTTTGTCGATCGCTATAGTATTATTTCGACCATATAATCTTCGATACCACTGAAATTCTTTAACCCTTTCACTCTTGTTTTTGTTAATTTTGATTATACTAACTGGTTATAACAGCTGCATGCCATTTCATAAGTACTGCACAATTATAGAAAGAAGTATAAAAACGAGCTTCTTCGTATCTTCCTATTTTCAAATCTTTCAATAATAGTGATCATTTTATATCTTCATTTAGTGGAAGATCGTACTAAAGTGTAATAGCGTACTAGAAAGATGAATAATAAATTTAATGTCTTTAGACAAAATGTAATAAACGTAGCGAGCTTTAAAAGTTTATGTCAGTTTGCTATAAACTGGCTATTCAACAGATATTATCTTCTTACATAGTTGTGCAGTATAGCTGAGTATAGATGACCCGGATAAATATTTTAGATAAACGGAATGCTTGGTAAGGTTTTAATATGTTATTAAGTTACGTGCAGTAACAGTAATTAAATGGTAGAGGGAATTTACGGACAATAATATATATCATATACCCATGAAATAGTTCATAAGGTAAATAAATTAATTAAATAAATTACCCTACCAATATCAAATTCCATAAATAAACAATTCTGTAACTTCACAACAATTCCGCGTTCCAAAAAACTCTCCGAGATACATCATTTCAAGCATTCCTCCCAGAGGATACTTCAAATCCGACCCAAACCATAATTACTTATCTCTACTGCAAAGCGCCAATTCACCAGTGAAAGGGTTAATAATTATTAATCGAACTCCGGCAAGCCCAGCTCTTCCACGTTAAATCACAGCTCTGTCCCCTTTGGCGACACTTTGGTTAACAAGCCTAATTAAAATAGCCATAACCAAACGAGGTGATTCGATTCGTCACGAATCGTCACCGTGATATCACCGTGGATATTTTCGAGACCAGCTAAGCTAGGTAAGTCCTGGGGTTCGTTTTGGGATTGCCAGAGTCGTCTTTCGTGGTGCACGACCAGGCCTCCTCCGCTAAGCTTCCGTATCTCTGAACCCCTGGAAATGGCGGCCCGGTGCTCTGTGGTGAGTAATAACCGCCCTTCAGTTGATAATAATTACTAGTCTGTTGGTACTGGTACTGATCGCCGTGCAGAACGTTGCTGTAGCCGGAATACGAGCCATACTGCGAAGAAGAGTACGATGAAGAGTATCCTCGCTCGCTCAAGCTTCGATAAGGCCCCGGATGTTGGGGCCTACCCTCCTGTCAAACGGGCGTGCTTACTGCTGCGCTTGTTATATAGTCGATGTCACCTATACTCTTCACTCGGCGATGTCTTTTGTTGCCTGTGATGGGTCTAGGTGGCAGTTGCGGGGGTGGAGGAGAATTGCTGCGAGCGCTGCTCATATACTGACTAGCCAGGCTTCCGGTATCCGACGAAGAAGATGGAGAGGCCTTCTCGCTTCTGGGTCGAAATCCAAAGGCTCTGCTTAACGATCCCTGTTGAAAAAGGTGTAATATTGAATTAATTGGAAATTTCGTTGAGATAGTTTTGAGACCCATTTGTAATATGAGAAATACGGTAGGTCTCGTTTTTAACGTTTCGCGTGGGGCAAATATCGAAATATTTTCCATGGTGTAAAATTTCGGAGAAAATATTCGTTTCTCTCGATATTACGGAAAAAATATTGGAATACCTTTTCTAGCGCAATATTGCAGGGATATTGGAATATTTTCCTTTGAAATATCGTGAAATTGACTGCAGCTATGGTGTACCGGTGGTAACAAATATTTTAAAGAGAAGGGAGGTTCCATTTGCGCGCAAATTTCTCTACGGTTGGCACTGTATAAACGAATCCTGTATGCTTATTCATTTACTATTTTTTAATTTCGTTTGAGAAATACGAGGTTTTAATTGCTGTAAATAAAAAAATTTATTTTTTATTATTACTATACTATTATTAATATAACACTACAATGATCCCAGAGCTGAAAAAGTAGCAATTTGCAAATCTGAATGAAAAGTTAAACTAGAGTATTTAATTAAAACATAGAAAATGTAGCAAAAAGTATTTCTGTTTCGCAATTACAATGCACAACCAATGATTCACACAATATAGAACGTATACCAACCGCAAAAAAATTCGTTTCCGTTTACTTGTATTAAAAGATATATCTACCCTATCGTTCTAATAATTAGATATTAATCAAATTTGTCCAACACGTCAATACGGAGACCTACAATATTTCGAAGGATCTGTGGATCTCGACTTTCTCGAGGGGACGATGCTACGAGCAAACGAGCTATCGGGGTGTCTAAGATGACGGGTCTTGTGAAATTGCGTTTCAAAATGTTCGAAGAGAAATGGTTCTCTGTGGCTGAATTGGTTGAGTCTGCAGTATCGAAATGTTTCGAAACCGAGACTTCTTTGATAACGTTTCTCTTCCTTTCAGAAGGCATTCGAATACTTGTTAAACGAATTTCGAAACAGTTTCGTTGAAAGAACATAAAAGGGAGAAGGCGAGGGATAATTGGATATTACAAGTTGAGGATGCACGTGCAGCGACATAAGGGAAAAAAGATTTCTACGATCTAGATTTCACGAAATTACCCAAATCGTTTCTGAATAATATGAGATACGATCTTGCAGGATTGGAAGACTAATAATTCATCGCACTAAAGATTCACCTCGACGATTGGTTAGTCATTGGCACAGTCAAGGGAACCGAAGAAATGGTTTATCTTCTAAGAAACAGGGGGAAAAGAAAAGAAGAGAATGTTTGAAGCTATAAAAATTAAAATGTTTTACGGTCAAGTTGAGAATCAATCGAAGATTGGCTAATAAGGAAATGTGATTATTTGGAAATTTATATTTATAAACATTTATTAAATTTATTAAATAATATCTCCTAAGACATAAGTATTCTTTTATTTATTCATGCAAATAAAGCATTTTTCTTTGGTAAATAATCTATGATTTTTACACACATATATGCATACTGAAAGAAACTGAATGAAACGGGGATTTAACTTCTTTCGTTACAATTAAGTACACCTGATACTCGTTTTACACGGTACTTTCCTTTTAACGCGCTCTGGTTACAGTTAAGCGATTTTTTAATACGTAAATGTAAATGTACTGTAAATGATACCAATCTCGAAAGCTTCGCACGATTTAAAAGAGGGTTGAGATCTTGTATGGCTTGTTGCAAAGAATTGTTAAAAGAAAAAACAAGACATACGTCATTTCACTGATACAGAACGGTCAGGCGAAGGATATTTCGATGATTTTTTCACAGTAATAAGAAAATGTTTCGTTGTAATGTAACAAAGAATAACGATGAATAATATGTCAATTTTCGAAGGAAATATTATTTTGATTTTCGCTAACACAAGTTTTATACTTTGTTGCAGATCAATTATTTCACCACTTTTTTTAAAGGGTTTCTTTACATGGTAAAACTCATCCACCGTGTAAAAACAACTGTATGTAACTTACATTACAAAAATTTGCATTTGAAATATCGTAGATTTGATCGAATTGCTATATCCATAGTACACGGTAAAAACATTTAACATATATGATTACAGTTATCCATAATATGGAAAGGGTCAATAGGATTTTGATGACTTGTATCGTATTTGTTAAATCCTGATTAGCCAATTTCGACGTAACTACATTCTTCATCTAATCTATGAAAGGGGCCCAACATAAAATTAATAATGACGACTACGAGATAGTTCATAAAGTATTGTAAGAAAAATGAATATGAAAAGAAAAATGATTATCTATCATGATATACGCAAGTAAGTTATGGCCGCATACCTGTGAGCTCTTCCACGACAACTAGTAAAGGACGAAACAAGGCGGATTAAGAACCCACATTGTGAATTCCACATTGAAATCATCAGTTTATATTTACACAATGGCTCGTCATTGTTATAATCAGTGTTTTAGATAGCTAAAAATCGAACGTCCGCACTTTCTGCCTTTCGTATCCTGTTTTTGTATTCTTTTCTCTCTTTTTTATGCGATTATTCACTACAATTATCGTATTCTTAAAAACAGAACACTCTGGTTAACATACATGAAAAAGGAGAACGTGATAATCGATCGTTGCTTCTTTATGTACAGTGTTTACAGTGTGACGGCGATACAATCAGCCTTTTAAAGGAAATCTTCTAGTATTTGAGAATAATTAGGAATCACGATATTTTATATCGTAAGTCATCGAGCTCTTTATAAAAAAAAAAAAAAAAAAAAAGAAAAGAGGAACAAAAGTTATTACCTCGCAACGGAAAAAGAGATTGGAGATTAAAATTCAGAAAAACATTGTTTCAATTAACACTTTGATATTTTCAATGCTTAGATTAGTAGAAATTGAAGATTTCTATGGGATATTTTCTAAAGTAAATTTTAGAATTTTAAATCATAACTGATATCGTTGGATCTTAAGTGATAAAAAATTTAGGTTTTTGAGTTAAATTACTTGCAATTACTCAAGTTACGTGTGATAAATCCCTTCGACGAAACATAGAATATAAAGTAGAATTCAATAACCATACAAGTAACCTACGGTCCAATAATACTAATCGAAACTTATGATAAATCACTAAAATTGTACTACTAATTTCCTAAGAAATAAGTGATCTAACACAGAGAAACGAGAAGTCAAAGAGAATTGGAAAAAAGAAGGTTCCACTAATAAAACAGTAAAAACACGCAATATACTCACAGTTCGATGAATTACGATGGTAAAATATATTTGATCGGGCAATCGGCTAAATTTGATTATGTTAAGCTCGTCGTTTGCGAACGTCGCGAATTCTCACGATCCTTATGAAACGTGATAATAAGTAATTCGCTGCGATCATACGGAGAGAATCGTCAACGAGGGTTTACAAGTTTTACAAGTAAATAACTAAGTACAGGGAGAGGACTGTTTGCGTAATTCCTACAGTTACAGGCGATACGATTTGCGCTCGTACCCTGAATCTCAGTCTTTTTCTTTCTTTTTTCAGGTTTTGTTTTCCTAAGACAATGATAAATTCCAGGCGAATAATAATATCGTATCGAGTCGGAAAGAAGAAACGAATTTCTGTTTCTCGGGCTCGTCGGACCGACGACGAAAATTTTCCATGAATTTCATTTAAAATTAATTTAACGTATGAAAAAATTATTGTACCAATGATTCTCTGATTATCGTATCAATGATCTGTTCGTACTCATTTACCCGTATTTTCGAAGTCCGTGCGGTCGAGGTCGAGATCCATGAGAATCGTCTACATTTTAGCGTAGTGTTCGATAGTTGCTAGTGAAATAGATTCTCTAACTTGGCAAATTATAAAGACGTTTGTGAGGCACTTCGCTAAAATCTAGACATTTGAAATAAATAATTCACGAGGAGACATCCCGGGGAGAGTCTGAGTACCGCGAAGGATGCCTCGTCGTTCTGGAGGATCCTCTAAGATAATAATGAAATATCTACTACGTTTTCTAAAAAAATTTGGAACCGTGTAAGGTTGCGATTGATTGCGTTGGTTCGTTACCGTTTCCGTGACGAATCTCAGATGGAAATAGTTTCTAATTCTTATCACAGAAGGTCGTTCGATGTGTAAATGCAACGAGATATTAAAAACGAACGAACTATTCGGTTTTGTATGGAAAATTGGAGTTGATCTTTTAGATTAAACTAACAGAGCAATCATCGTTTCCTTTACGCATTCCTTCATAGATCTATTCTTTCGAAGTTTCCTCGAGAATACTTTAGAGTCGCGAACTTGATATCTCTTTCAAAAAAAAAAAAAAAAAAAAAAAAGGAGACGAAAAAAGTTAGAATTAGAATTAAAAAGGAATTTGTGCAGAGTTTTCTAGAATTCCTATCTTTCCAATTTATCATAACTCATAAGTGATCTATAGAGGAAACTTGGAAGGAGTTTACTCTGTAATAAACACAACCTCTCGATCAGATTTGAAAACTCATCATTGGGGATCCCTATGACGATAGATCGATGTACACAGACGTAGCGAAAGAAACGATGAATTAATACAGATCTAGATACATATACGTATATAATAAATATATACATATATACCGAACCTTTTTCAAGTAAAGAAGACTGCAGGTCTGCGACGATCCACAGGATGCAGGGAGAATGATTAACGTTAGGTTAAGCACATAGCTCACAGCTTTTAACCCTTATCGCGTGTAAAAGTTCAGTCACACTTGTAGCTATAGAATAGAAGTCTCTACTTTCTGCTTCCTTCATTTCGAAATTGTTAATCCTTGATTCACGTGGAAGAACGACTAGAAATTTAACATTATACAACGATGTTTGTCTTTTCCTCGAAATTTACTGATGTTACGAGTATCGTGATGTTGCGACAGTAGCCGATAAAATGACTAAAGCTTGATGTTTGCGTGATGTTTAGCCGTTAACGATGATGTTCAAACGTTGTTGCGTAGCTTCTTTCATGTAACTAATTTAAGATATTTCTTTGTGCCTATATCTACAAAGTGTACACTACTTTCGATAAGGATTAAACTTATTAAAGAGGGTATATCAAGACTTAAGGTATAAGGGGCTTATTATCTGGTGGAAATACTGCGCGAGCGTCCTTACCTAAGCGATGCCATGCAATCGTGCCAATGAGAAATTAAATGAATAAAGAACTCGATATATATATATATGTATATACAAATGAAACGATGAGAAATTAACGTGATTTTAGAAATTTGAGTGAAAATTGTTAACCAGCAGTGGCTCGAATTATATTCGATAATAAATGAAGAGTAAACTTTTGTTTTAAATGATAGATGTGGTTGATAAAGTTAATTCGAACAACCGCTGCAAATGATCATTAAATGCGTAATTATGTAACACGATGTTAGTCAGTGATGGCTTTCTATATATATACTGTTTTAAAATAATTTATTATTTAGGTATTGTAGTCTTGTTAATAGGATTGAATGTAGAGGAAAGTCATCCATGACTAATGATTGTAACTACGATATCTTTCAAAGCAGATCGCTGTTAATTAAATTTTGTCGTTAATCGCGGTTCTTTGAAGCTTCGAGATAATTTAGTATTTATCTAAAAACATCTTTAAAAATATCAACGCGTATTGAAATTCCAAAGAATTTGGACGTTAAATACTAAAATTACTTTGCGCTTGTTAAATAAAATCAATAGAGTAAGCAACTAGAAATTTTCGCTTTTAAAATATGAGTACTTTTTGTTTCGTTCTGTTTAGGCTTTCTATTTCTGAGATAACGTTGTACGAAAAGAACTGCATTTTTGTTGGTTCGCTATCGCTATCTCAATCACGCAAACGGATTTCTCTCTTACATATGACATTGAATATCCCAAGTTTCAGTAGAACGTGATGGTCAGTGACAGACAACGCCGAGTCAGCGGTTTCTACTATTACTACTAGACGTAAGTATTTCTAGGAGAAAGTATAGGTCACTGTGCCATTCGTCAGTTTTTATGTTTTCAATTTGTCTTTTAAAATTATGTACCTTGAGAATATATTGAATTATTGACTGGAAATAATATTTGCTAGAAAGAGTACATTTCTACCTGTGTTCTAAATGATTTAATAGTTTAGTAAGTATAAGAACTTATACTTAGTACCAATTACACTTTAAAAAGCTCCTCTTTATTTATAACATAATCTATCATGAAAATATATTTCTGAAAATACGAAAATCATAAATCATATCTCAAAATTATCTGAAATGTCGACTCTCTTCTAAGATTAGAAATTCTTTCAAAATACAAGTTCTATCTTCCGAATTTACTCTGAAGCTCTCCTATGATTATTTATGAAGAGTTAAAATTACGAAAGAGAAGAGTGAATTATCAATAATAATCAGAAGAGAAGTTACTTAATTGCATTAGTATGAACTATGAAACTGATGAGTGAAATGAATAAAATGAAGTCTATCGTAATTCCATATCGTATGAAGATCTATAAAACAACTTTTTTTGCCACAGTGCGTTAAATATTTCTCCTTTGCTCATCCAAGGATATAAACCCGGAGGAATTCACTAACTCTCAATAGTCAAGAGTGATATGTAATAAAATATCGCGACAAGCGATCTGCGAAGAACGAATCGTGTTCTGCACCAGCTCGAGGAAGAATATAAGGGCAAAGAAATTAGAAATACCACCGAGTTCCCGGTGCAGTAGTGAATGGACCAGGTGTGTCTTTTTGAATCTATACGGTACGTTACCCTGAGGCTGGATCTGCGTCTATCGACCGTGCCCGAGTGATTGGTCGTCATGTGCAGGGCGGACAGGGAGCTCTGATGATGCTGAAGATGTAGCGCCCTGCTTCCACGACCGAGGCTACCGCCCGCGCTCACTGTGCTCATCGGACGACCTCCGCTGGTGCTGTTCCTCGGGACCACCTCCAGCTGACTTCTACACACACGCACACCACGCTACATGCACGCCTTTTTGCGTACACGCATCCTGACCGCTTATATGCACACACCTTTGGCGACACCGCGGACACACACACGTTCGGCACGTTTTGCAGCGAACCTCTCTCCTCATTTTTTAATTTTGTCTTTGCATCTGTATCTCTTTCTTATTCTTTTTCTCTTTTAGTTTGATCATGCGAGAAAAGGGTGTGAAGCAAATTTCAGGTTTTCTATGGGAACGGATGTGTTTATGTGGTGGTTTAACACGTTCCGCGACGTGGATTGTTTGTGATCTTTGATATTGTAGATGTAAAAAGATAGAGAGTTTTGTTAGTAAAGTTTAGTTAGAAATATTTTTTGATTAGCAAATCGTCTTTGTAGAATTTGATAATAGGAATCTATGATCATTTTAAACAATCTTATTTTATTTTTGTAGAATTTAATATTAGATACCTAGTAATGACGGATTGAGATACGATTATTCATTCAATTTCAAAGTTCTGTTTTGAGGTCATCTTCGAGATGTAAAACGCGTTGGTAGTGAGAAAGCATTATAATATTTCAAAAATAGGAACACTACGCTTTTGAAAAATTTGATAATAGAATTTGATTTATTTAAGAGATTCGGAAGCAATTTTTGCAATTCAAATCCTAAGTTTTTCGCCACGTGGAACGTGTTAATAGTGCTAATCTAGTTATAAAAGTATTACCATCATCTAAAATCTAACAGTAGATATTAATCAATGTGAGTATTTTAAACAACGTGGGGCATCGCTTCGAAGATTCGATGGAGGAAAAATAACAAGTTTTGATACGTGTGAAAAATTCGTAGAAAATGTTTACGTCTGTGAAAGTACATCTGATTGTGAAAGGGGGAACTTGGTATTGAAGAAAGTTGCGATTGAGTTAAAGTTTACCAGGTCCAAGGTGGTTCCTTTCAAAGTGAGAATTTTACTGTGTGTGAACGGTGCGATGGAATACGAGAAAGGAGTTTTATTCAGGGTACAGATGAAGTTACTGAAAAACTGGTCTTGGCACACAAAATATATCGTGATCAACGTGGTAGATACTTGGCAATTGAACAGTGGCTCGCTGCAAGTGCTCGACAATAGAGAACGAGATATGTATCATAATGAATATCTAGTTACAACATAAATATACATACACAAGCATTTTGTGCACCATCGATATAGAAGAATGTATATATGTTTAAATGGACGCCAGAATACGCAGGGTCGTTCACGTAGGATCGACCGAGGCGCATCGAGCGTTGCTGGTCAGTCGATTGGATTAAACACCGAACAGTCAAAAATGTAAATATCAAAGTTGGCAAATTAGAAAAAGATGAAAGGAACCATAATGCATACTGATGTAATCCCTGACAATTTCAATCTTTTCGCTCTTTTAAGTCCCCTCCTAAAAAAGTTACAAACTGAATTGGTTCTTTCATGAAAATATATTTATCGGATATACTTCAAGAATTTGTAAAATTAATATTCAATTAAATGTGACAATTAAATAGAGAAAATGTATATATTGATAGAAGATTAAAAAAAGCTCGAGGAAAACTCGATGCCTTTAGAAGGAGTTTTCTAATTTTGTGATAGAATCCTTTGGCCAGGGATTACACCAGAATTACTAATATTAACGTGTGCTGTACATAGCGCAGTGCAGTGCAGGCAGCAGCTGTGGGCTACGGCTCAGCTATGAGAGACATTACCGATGGATCCGCGATCGAGTGGACTGCAGACCCAGCGAATCGCTGCGGTGCCGAGTACAATGTTATATCAATAAGAAGAAATTCCATCGAGTATACTGCATATGTTTGTATATGTACATTATGTCGAGATTGTACTGTACTGTATATACGTGTGTGTATTCCCGATATATCCAAGTATGGCGTGTGTATTACGGATGAGTACTTACATACTAGGCACCAGTCGTAAGCGATCTCGACTCTGTCCATTTCAATGGGACCATTCTGCCGATGAGTCGAGATTGCCCAGACTAGCATGCACATTTACCTCTTTATATAGCTCTTTCTCTCTCTCTCTCTCTCTCTCTCCCTTTCTCTCTCTCTCTCTTTTATCTTATCGTGTGTTCTTAGCATCGTAATGTCAGTGCATCGTCTCCTATTTGAATTTCCTAAGGTATTTATGATATGTATGGCGTCCAAATATGTCAAGTCTGTCGGAATGAACAATTATCTTATTCTAGGTTGTACAGGGTGATTCTAAAAATTGGAACAAGCCGTGATTTATTTCTAAGAATATAAGATATAATGCTGAATTTTTAACTTCTTTTTAAATAGAAATAGTAATAATTATAATCATCATTGAGCTGTGAAAGCTATATAAGATTTCTAGCTTGACCTAATTTTTAGAATATCTCTGTATATTCTTTTTAAGAAATTGAATTTTGCTCTATAAATATTCCAAATTAATAAAGTCCAAATTAATAAAGTCTTATCTTAATCCTAATTTTCTTGTGCACACCGCTGCGTTACTACTACTGATTTGTAAATAATTCTTTGCTCAAACACTCGACTATTTACAATATCCCAATAATAGTATTCTGTTCTATTAAAAAATGCTTCGATGGAAGCGGAAACCTTGATACCGATTTTAATAATATCAATGCAAGTTACTCCATTAAGCTCGGCCATTATTATGTACAATCCTCGAGATCGGGAATATCGTATTGGCTAAACTACAATATCCGTCCGAACCTGATCAACGAATAGACTAAATTGGTAGAAACCCTGAAAAATGTGAGGCCTATCGAGTTCGACTTTCGTATATAATAACAACGTTTCTTTAAAGCTAACGTTACTTTGCAAAACACATATCTATCGCGCGAATTTCAATGATCAACGAACGTGTTCTCTCAACCATTGTAAAATCTGTCAAGACTAGAGAAATAACATATTCGCGTTTTGATCGTCTCTATGCATATAAACGTGTACGATTTCGTGTAGATAATTGACAATATTTCAGCGATAATTCCTAAAGTACGATATTTTTTTGTTCTTTTTCTTTTTTAACTAGATCAGGGTAGAAAACGATCCACAAAATTCTCTACTCTATCTTTTATTTTTACCACAAGCGATATTTTGTTTAATTGATGCGTTGTAATTGATCGCTACGAAGCGACTTTTCTCCTAAAATATACCGACAAGCTGTGATATTAAATTGTCGAAGCTGTCTGCTCGAAACGTTAGCTCGATTCCGAAAGAGAGTATAAAAGAGCACCGCAGCAGCATCTCAAGAATTTCTAAAATCTTACATCTTATGTTTCTTGCTTTTTTGAAATTACTTGATTAATATTCATTCACTGGCAAAATCGTCAGATTATTTGAATGGTGTGGGTGACGACGTGGTTTTATTGTTAGCGTGATACTAATTCTAGAATACCCCCGTCGAGGAAAGAGTTAGTAAAAATGAAAGCTCGAAGAACGAGAATGAATCGTGTTAGCAACGTCGATCTCGTTTGTCGAACGAGGAACGACGTTTATGTCGATTAGTGAGCGTTGTCCAATGTGGCCTCTGGATGATAGTAGACTGAGTACCTTGCTGGAACGACGAGGGCTTCGAGCTCGGCGGTGAGGTGTCGTCTGATCATCTGTTTAGCTGGTGGTATACCCAAAGCTGTAGCCATGGTGTCGCCGGTGAAGGATGGTTCTAGCACGACCAGAGCGCCATGCACACCTGAATCTGCATTACAAATGATAACATGGTATCTCACTATCGTTTGAGATGAATGATTATTACAAGTACTTAAATTTACATCACAAATTGAAGATTACTGTGTTTTTAAGAAGAATTTTTTAGTTTTATAAATGAGAAGTTTGTATGGTTTGGAACAAAAATGCAAATTTGAGAAAAACATTCTTTTGAATGTTTGCTTAGGGAACTAAATTTTCCAGTTACCTTTTAAATTCTCAGCGTATTCAGTCAGATCGATATTCCTCGCCCACCGAATGAACCTCTGGTTTGTCCAAACTAAAGGATCTGTGTCCATTTGTTCGCATTGATGTCTTCTAACTGCGAGTGCCTATTGTAAGAATACAATTAAGGGTACAGTGTCCTCCTTATAGTGTTTATTTAAGTGATGATGATGAACAATAACAAATTAATAATCCTAACTCAATGCTATTTGTAACTCAATTTTATTTCTAAAATTAATGCGATATTTTGCTGAGAATCACAGTGGTTTAGACCAGCCTACTACTATTTTTCATAAGATTTTGCTTATCATTATAAATTACTACAGAAAATTGCATTCTATATATTTTTTAATGTCAAATTATAATATAATTAACTATGAAATTAAATAAATGATATTTCCAAAGGTTCAAATTTATTATTACAATCCTAAGAACTTCTTGAATTCTTCAGATCTTAAGAATACACCAATTTTTCATAAAATTGAAAAAGGAAAAAGCGAGTTCCTGAAGTATTTTATAAAGTATACAATTTTTCATAAGCCACCAAGTATAGAACATTTCGTATATATTCTTTTTATGCCATTACCTGACGATCGTAGTTCAACATTCGGAGTAGATGAATTCCGTGCACGATGCTGGCCTGATGAAACTTCCTGGTCACTCCAAGCAGCTTCTCGAGTTCCTTTTTGCTCAGATGATCGAGCATCCGTGCGTCCACCATGTTAGTTGCGAAACTTTCAGAATACTGAGCGAGTCCAAGGTCAGGCAACCATTCTGAACTGACCCATGTGTGACCTAATTGAGCAATACACGGATATCGAACGAGACTCGGGTGTCGATGCTCTTCGATAGCTAAACGGAGCTTCTTTCTATGAAGAGGATGGGTCACTCCTAACCCTGCTTCCAATTCTGCGTCACTTAGTTCCAGTAAAACCTGGACAAGTATTACGATCAAATAAGATCTCATCATTTGTTATAATTTGGAAGACGAATATAAACAATTAAAAGGCGGTCAACATACAATTAATTTCTAAGTGTCGTTATATTAATTTTCAGTTTCAACAAAGAATGTTTCATAGCTGGATTAAGTATCATTTTTAGTACCGAAGACAAAATACCATTAATATATTATTTTGCATATTTTTTACAGAAAGATTAAAAAGAAATTGTATGAACTATAGTCACTGATTTAGAAGATGTACAATGATATCCAAGGATATAATCCAATGATTTAGAGTTAGTTCCTCCGTATTGGACGATTAATACAAAATTATGCAAAACTACTTTCTGAATTTTACAAAGTGCTGTATAATATCCTATTTCAGATGATTCAATAAAAATCTGTATGAAATCATATTACGATTTAATAACAACAAATATTAATATTTATAATATTACGATTTCATGGATTTTGATATAAATTATCAACTAATATACTATCATTAAGTAGCCTGAAATGATGTACCTTTCCCGATTTAACGTTTTCAGCGCATCGTGGACCATATTGTGGCATACCAAGAGCAACTTCCAACCACGCTAAAACTGTAGGTGCCCTCCATCTCTCCATAGGTACGGATGCGGCTTCTCTGAGTAAACGTAGCTTTTCAGCATAGCCTTCCTCCGTGAGAGGCGACCATGATCTATAAGGATCGAAACTGTCGGAACCCTCGTTACTTCCGCTTCCACCGCTCGAGTTGTTCGCTGCCTTTCGATGTCGTGTACGGGCAAACACTCTGAAAATCGAGACGAAGAAACTGTTTTTGAGCTAAGAAGATGCTATACACTTCTGTAGAGGTACTAAGGTTCCAAATTAACACTTTATCGTTCGTTTCTTGGCGAATCGAAAATGACACGCAATTAAAGAAAGGAAGAACATAAAGCAATGAAAAACGTAACATTAATTTATTTAACTATAAAAATTGTGTATTTGTAAATTATCGAAATAATTATTTTGTGTATTTTCAAATTATCACAACAATTATTCTGTGTACTTGTAAATCCGAGAATTACGGAAAATCTTCCTTTATCGTATAATGATTAAAAGCATAGACGATCTGGCACGTATATCTGCGAATGGTAAGCAATTTTTCCCTAACTGCATTGATTAGTAATATTTCTTTGCGGTCGTTATATCGTTATATGTGTCTTATTATATCTTGTTATATTTTATTTTATAATAGGAATCTTTGTAATATTCGTTTGTTCTAACACACCTGATTGTATTATATTTGACAGAATAATTTCCATATTAAATATAATGGTAGCATTAATCAACAGAAATTGCCACCTCCTGCGAGTTATTATTATTTTATGGAAATGCAGGAGTGACCCAAATAAGGTCAACGTGGCCGTCGTAATGTTAATCCTGTCGAATGGATTACGTATAATAAATTCAGTTCTCACCTAGAAATAGAACCCCAAGTGCCCCCGCGAGTCGCAGAGGAGCGTGAATGCGCGGCAGGTGCCGCGACAGGTGTGCTTTGCTTGTTTCTTCTTGGTTCTGATTCTAACGGACTCGACAACTGTTCGACCGATCGCGATAACGAGGAATTGTCCATGGACCTAGAGAACGCGTTCAGAGGCGACAATGTCGGGCTGCAATCTTTCGGCGTGGTCGCTGCTGAAAAATATAATATCAATGAGAACATAAGACAAACTTAAAAGCTATGATTCATACAAACTTTTTATCCGTCAATTTTCCTTTCTCAAATTTTTCTGACATACTTAGATAAATATAGAATATATCGTATCTTCCGCTTTGATAAGCAAATTTATCGTTTCCCTTCGACAGATCTCTTTCGATAGACGCATGTGCTTCACAACAATCGATGCAACATAAAGAACACACAGCTTACAATTTTCTGCACGTAAGCAGAGTCAAAGTTTCGTAGGCACTTGCTTGGTTTCGATTTATATCGTCGAGGTAGAGATGCAGAGTGTTTCAGAGCTTAGATATTCGTCGAAGCAGGACGAAGGTCTGACAAGATTACAACGAACTTCGTGTCACGAGAAGTTTATAGAACGAAGTTTATAGGACGAAGTTGAGAAATGAAACTAAACTATAATCGAATTAATGAAAAGTAATATTGTACATAAATAAAGAACACGTATACTGTTGATAGTATATTTGGTGATGTATTAATTAAAAATTCTTATTCGTGTACGTAGGGCATTCTAATCTGGATACTATGAAATAGATTCTGACTGCTCCAACATGTGCATGCGCATGCATCGGCCATACAACATACAATTAGCCGATTGTTAGGGCAAAACCACGACATAATGGACCTTTAATATTAATTACCGTTTGTGCTCGGATGAATGGATAAATAAACGAATAAACCGCGACAGAGATGCAATTTCTACGATCAATGACGACCGATTACTCTCAAAAGCAGCCACCTGAATAAGGGATTATGCACACAAATATACATACCACGTACTGCGAAATTATTATGAATAATTGGATAAAATAATATTGTTGTACATGGGGCTACTTTTGTGGAAGTTTGGTAGTACAAGGTCTATAAAAAGAAATTGAATAATTGCTTTTAATTATAAGCGTTTTGATTCTGTAGTCTTTGTGAGTGAAATTGTATTGTAGAAATTATTCCATTCCGTCCGTTGATACGAAGTTTATTTATTGTCAGAACTTTTCAAAAGGGAAATTTTTTATTATGATATTACAAACTTTAAATTACGAATTAATTAGATTCTCGTGACGTCTTCATTCATCCTGTAAACAAATTAATTTTGTCCTTATTATCTATATTTAGAATCTTTTATATTACTAATATTAATAAAGAAATTAAACCATTTCCCTTAATAACAACACTCGTCGTTATATTATCTCATTCTATACCTCATCACAAGTTTTATTTACTTTAAATTTCCTTACTATGATATTACCAATTTTAGTAAACAAACTCACTAATTTCCATTTATTTCTATTTCCACCTAAATTACGTAGTTCCATCCCCTAACACGAACTTCGCCTATCTCTCACACTCAAGAAAACTTCGCAAACGACAAGCAACGATCGATTTCGAAGGACCAACGAGAAGCAGGCATTCAATCGTAAAACAGAGCCGAATAAATAATCGAAAATAGAAAGAAACACAGTTGGCAGAGTAGTAATAGTAGAAATAGTAGACAGAGAAAGAGAGAAAGTCAAAGAAACACACAGAAGAAGAGAAGCACAGGAATCCTCCAGTCGAAAATAAAATAAATAAATAAAAAGAAAAAAAAATGGAAGAAGAGAAGAAAAAAATAAAACGTAGGACGACGTTGAAGATACGGGAGACGACGATCAACGATTTATGTTTGGACACTTACACTGGTACATGTGGGATGGTGCAATGGAGGAAACCACGGAGATGCTGTCCATGTCGAGACCGCTTCCCTCGACCGTAATTGTCGGCGTGCCTGCGCGGAAATATATAAAGTAAAAAAAAATTCTTCGTTGCGTTTGATACACCGAGATCGACGTCACTTCTCCGTATGTATTTATTCTCCCGGAATAAAATCAACGAGAAAAATAGACAGGGACGTTGTACGATTGGATTTAGACTTTCAATTTATTTTCATAGTTTCCTTCGTTCTTCTCTCTTTTTTCTTTTTCTTTTTTTTTGGAGTCAGGATGGAGATCGAGTTGTCAACCGAAATTGAAATTCCTTCTATAATGAGTTTCGTTAAGGCTCATTGTGCTGACAGCGGGAGTCAGAATTTGTATGACTGGAAATAGTTGGGATAAACAGGGAAGTCTGCTCGTTATTGACACTGGTAAATTCGATTTACCAATTCTATGTTCAGTGTATTGGTTCGGGAAGCAGGTTACGAATATTCGTACACGTTTAGAGTTATGTAAGTTTACTATAGGATTTTGGGAATCATAACAGTCTCTTCGCTGCCTGTTTGTTCTTTATGTTGCACATGTCAACTGCATTTCGTACTTACATTGGCCAGGGTGTTATTTTAGTAGACCTGAAGTTAAAGATTTTGGTAAACGTATTATATTACATGAAAATTGATTGTTCACCCTAGCACGTTCAATTCAATTCAATTTCATAAAAAGACCGAAGACATAATTAAACTAATCGACATTTTTGAAACGTTCAAGAAGATAATTTTACATGTTTAATTTCGAAATCATATAAAAGCACAATTTTAGTGATAGGAGATTGGTTGACGATATTTTATAGTACAAAATTGAAAATTAAAAATTCTTAGTCATCCTAAGTGGACTTTACATTGAAAATATGACACTTATCGTGTTTTCTCTTTTTATTCTTCGCATAATAGAATCATTCTATTCCGAAGAATTAAAAAATACTATTTCACTCTAATTTACCTATGAACAAAGATTTGCTAAGGATTGAACGCGCTTGGATATTTCGTGTAACGTTTAATTCAGAATTCGTGCACATGCATCGTGATCACAGCACGTACGTGGTGTTTGTCCTAAACCAAATCGATCAATCGGCTTTAATGCGCAGCCACGAGGATTGGCTGAATAATATACGAAGGAAATTCGCTCGATTAGCCTGCCACCTTCGATTAGCATTCGCAGTTGATGAAGCTTATCGTACGTTTATTCTTCCTTTCATTTTTCTTTATTTTCCTTTTCTTTCTTTTCTTTTTTTTTTTTCTCACCGACGACCCGACGGATGCACCGTAATGCACCTTAACTAGACGATTAATCTCGCCGCTCGTTGTACCTAAGCGTAAGAATCATCGCGTTCCAACCACTCGACACTCTGATGAATAATAATGGCGATTGTATTATACGCGAGATAGCTTCGCGACTGGAAAGCTACTTCATTACCGGGGAGGTAGATCACAATGCAGAGAGTCTTCCACGATCGCAATGAATAATGCAGAAAGTACCAAAAGTTACTTTTGGTTCAAAAATGATATTTCTCGTATTGTCGAGTATGTTACATACCTATGATTTTAACGAAATATGTGAATTAAAAGACACAGATTTTGATGATTAATTTACGAGTATCTTTGTTTTAAGAAAAGGATTGTATTGTGGTTTTTCGATGTACTTGTTATACTTTGGAATTTAATGAACAAATTCCGCAAAATTTTGAGAAATATTTCCAAACTGAAACATATTTTTATACAAAGAGTGATTTTCTAAACTATCTTCTTCGTGCCTTGGTGCTAAATTACCATGAAACTTCAGATGAATGATGTTCTCAAATGAATTTCTTAATCAAAGTTTAAATAGAAAGGAAATGCCGCATAATACTAAAATTATAACTTTCCAAAGCTATGTAGGATTTCTTGCATAATCATTTATCTCCTTCCTATATGTTGAAGTATAAAACTATGATGAGGTCGACGTATAAAACTAGGAAATATTTCCACACCTATTCCTCACTCACAAGCTTTTAACAGGAACAAAACAAGAAGTAATAAATGAGAATGTTCCAAAGTTTTGAAGCTTCTTAATAAATTCACAAAGGATCTCTTTCCATGCCTTAACACAACTATAAAACCTCCAATTTCCTGAATTTCTACATCACAATTAAAATTCAATTCCGAACGAACCCACGCAATTTAAAAGATACTATAACTCTTCCAGTAACCTTCTTCTCTAACTTCCAAGAAAGCAATCATCTAAATATCGCTCATTTGCTGCAACAACAATATAACAAAAAAGTTTCTATGCTTTTGAGTTATTGGAGTAGGAAAAAATAGTTGTTTCTTGTACTTTCTACTGGTAGAGTCCCATAAGTGAATTTAAAAAATTCATCGCGTGGAAACAGCCGTGTCGCTACTGCATCATCATCAAACTATTCAGAATATTCGAACTCATTTCCACTGGAATCGTGATTTTTGAGTTATGTCGTGGATGCGGTAAACGAGCAGTATACGGTGTATCCAATTTTGATCTATAAATGCGAAACAGACTACCTGCTGTATAAAAAGATATGTTCATGTAGGAATTCAATGGTTTTAAGATTGACATAATATGGTACAATTAGTTTTCCAGTGGACGGATAAATGTTATATGAAGGAAACGTACGTTTTTTCAAATGGGATCATATAATTTTTAATACAAAACCGATCAGTCTTGACATTCTCTATAAAAAATTATTAACCTATTCTCGTTGAAAAGTCATTGTTTTAGCAGATAAAAATATCTATTTAACTCTTATATCGCATAATCTATCATATGAAACACACGGAAGACGCAAGTCACAACTTTTGTATACGTTTCTCTTGTCCTTTTATATGATAAGTTTTACAAAGTAAAAATTGAAATATCTACCAAAGTAATAGTCTTTCAACGTGAATAAGAATAATAATTTTTATATAGAATGTCAAGACGTATTGACAATCGTCAATGCATTGAAACTTGTATGATTCTATTTAAGAAAATGTACGTTACCTCCATGTGACCTCTACGCGTCCATCTGTAGAAAATCTAATTACACCTAGTTATGTTCCCCTCGAAACCATTCAATCCCTAACTCAACATCTTTTTCGCACGACACATAGTTTATCAGGGACTCGTATTTATACATTAAAATCGGACAAAGTGCATACGTAAACAGGCAACAATAACAATAAAATAATGATAAAATAATAATAATAAAATAACACAAGAATAGTAATAAGAGATCTAAAATACGCGTATCTCTTACCGTCTGTAGTAGAATCTGAAAGATTTCCGCCCACGCTGGTTGCGCCACCGCTTTCCCTGTCGCTAGATCCTCGAACACCGCTGTCCGCGCTGCAACTTCCGCGATCGCCTGCCTGTCCACCGGAAGAGCCAGCACCTGCCGCATTGCCGACGTTCCCAACGGTCACTCCTAGCTCTGTGCTGCCTAATGGCGGTTGAGAATTCATATGAGGGATGATACCACAACCACCGCCACCGCTGCTACTTCCGGCGCCCGGTGTCGCGGCTCCATTCACGCTGCCTCTCGGGAACGAGACCAAGGATTCCTGGTCGCTCAAGCAGATACCACCGCTGCCACCTCTTTCCGCCAATTGACGCTGTAGCTGTACATACCAACGTTTCTCATTGTATTCGAGGAATTTCAATTTGAAATGGGTTCTGAAAATATTATGGGTATACTGGGAATTTGCATGAAATCTATGGAAATTTTGGAAAATTTTGAGGAGATGGAAATTTTGAAGAATCTCGAGCAAATAGGAATTTCTGTGGAAACATTGTGTTACGTATGATACGAGATTTATTGATTTTTTTTTAGTGTGATTGTTAAACGGAATAAAGATAGAATCACTTTGTTATAGAAAATGGCAATTAAGGTACATAGAAGCCAAAGAAAATTATAAACTTTTAGAAACTTTACGTTTTAGTGTTGGGGTAGTACTTGATATTAGACTATTGGAACATTTTTTATGTAAGGAAACTTCTAATTTCTTCTCTCAGTTTAAAGTGTCTAGTTATTATTTTGTAACAGCTCGTACTTTAATAAAACTTCATAAAATTTAATATTTAAAAGATAAAAACCTCGAGAAACATCATATACTGCGACATATCTTGAGAAATGAGAAAGTGATAAATAAAGCATCTTACGAACGATTTATCTCGATAAAATCGATCGGTTTGGCTTCTGTGGAACACTGGTTGAATTTTCGGAGACCGTTAAACAGAGACTAGAAACGAAAATTTTGGGACGTGCGTGATTCTCGGCTGACATACGTATACCGAGGAAGCCCTCGAGCCATCAGTTTTAAACTCGTTAGCCGCCGGCCCGTTTATGCACAGCGTGGAGGACAATTTTAGGGCTCAAAGCGGAATCACCCTCCGCGTAATTGCATGTGCGCGCAAAGTGCCGCTTCTTACCTAACTGCTCGTAATAATATTACGTCGATCGATAGATCAATTTTTTGCGGAGCTCAGAGCGGACCCTAAAAATCCGTGTTTCTCGCGCATATTCGGTAAAAGTAGAATCGTTAACTAGAATTTTAGACAAAGAAAATTCTAATTAGGAGCTTCATTAGCGAAAATTCTACAAGTAAGAAAGGATAAATTATTATAAACACTTATGTGTATAGTGAAATTGTCTTACAAGATACAATTATTAAAGTTATAAAATAAAATACACAATAGAAGAGACGAATATACATATAAGAAAAATACCTTTGTCCGGAAAGAAGTCATCGTTGTTTGAATCTATGAAATGTAAAGATTCTGAGGAATTGATAATTATTGTCTAAAAAATATATCTTTTCTACACCACCGATATTTCATTACCTTTAAACGTCAACATTCCCATAATTAAGGAAACAAATATCGATTTCCAAAAAATCACACAGACACACCACAACATATTATTCTGAAAGCAGCCTAGAAATCAAACTTAAACGACTACAGAGAGTTCTCCCAAAAGCTGAGTCAACGTTCCCAGCAAATAATCCAGAAAGTTAAGCAACAGTCATAGCGTAAACAGGAGAAAAATGTTGCTACTGACTCGAGAGAACCAGCATTTTTTCGGAGCGCACTCTCTTTGCAAAACACTTCAACCACAGCCTGGCAGAGAGATTAAATTCATCAAGCTGACTCCCCGTCGTGCGTAATAATGCACGCGTTGAGGACAACAGGTCAGAGAAAGAAAGAAAGAAAGAACGTGGAGAAAAAAGAAGAGAAAAGAGAAAAAAGAATGGAGAGACACGAGAGAGAAGAAAAAGGGGCTCACCTCTTTTATAGTCGCGTGTGCGTGCGAAAGGGCGGCTTCTTTGTCGGCCAAACTAGCCGCAAGGCTGAGACTTCGATCGGCCTCGTCCCTTGCAGCCCTTAGCAGGCTCCAACGTTCCCTTTCCCTTTCGCGTTCGCGTTCCTCCGAAGGCATACCGACTCCTTGCTGTTGAAGGCGTCCTAAAGTCGCTTCGTTCTCTCGCATCCGCTGTAATCAACGGTCAAAGAGACCCATATCCGGGCAGTAATTCCACCCGAGAACCACCACCGTTTAACAATGCATGCAGCACAAGCACAAAGTGTCAAAGAGCCCCTTTGAACACCCCGGCCATGAAACAACAGTGGGTACGCGATGTATGATTAAAAGTTGAGCCACCGACCGTAATTATACCGAGGCCTCCTACGATGAGGAGAATCGTTCTGCAATGCGTCTCAATTAATTGGCGAAATTTCGAGTGGAGCTTCCGATAGGAGTTCGATTATTTAATTTTGGAGTTTACCCTTTGTACAAAGTTGTTTGCATTGTTGTGATTGATTGGTCTTTTAGTTATTTAACGCCAAAATTAATCCTATGTATAACTCTAAAGTTGCTCGCGTTGCTGCGATTAATTGGAGAAAATTTGGTAGGGATTTTTGGAGCTGAAAAGTTTAGTTGGATTTTTGATTATTTAATCTCAAAACTCATACTTTGTAACTCTAATGTTACTTACGTTGGTTACCAGAACTGTATAATAGAAAATGATATAACTCTAAAGTTACAACGTTTCAAGTTGACAAAAATTTATAAAAGATATGTCACAGCCGTTTTTATCGATGGTCAAGTTTTATTAAAAAAGAATCTAATCGCGTTCACGAAGAAACCTGAGAAAAATTCGTTAAGGGGTTAATAAAGGATGTGGTGTAGGTTGCAACCAGAGATTTTTCCCAGGCGTTTCCATTAGCTCTTATTTTTTACTCTTCTGTTGAAGAACCCCGTGGTCATTCGATCGACAATGTCGTAACTCGATACAGGTGCAACTTATCGCTTATTTACAGGTGTCATGTACCTTCACCTATTAGCCGCTAGGATACCAGCTACGGAGAACTTAATCCACTTATCTCTCCCTCGGGCGTAAGGAACTTCAACGTACGTATAACAGGTGTTGCAGGCTGGTTTATCGGCTAAACTTTGGGACAACGCGATTACTGACACTCCAACGGGTCGGTCAGGTGTTGCCCGTTGGCAGGTCAACATTTTAAAGTTAAAAACTATCGTTATATAGCTGGCCATACGGCTTTGCCGGCCGTCACGCGGAAAATCGGACGCGTGCATGTGTAAAGATATGGAGCGTTTCATCGTGTTTCGTTTCTGTCCAAAATCTCGTATTTTGCAGCGTTATACTGACTATACGATAAACGGAATATCTGTTACTCTCGATAATTAATAATGTAAATATTTAATAAATATATTCTGTATTTCTCAAAAATAAAATAAAATTCCAAGGGGAAGTCTATATTTTAAATAAGAGAGATATAAATAGATTCGAATTCTTTCTTATGGCTACTTTTCGAAGTATTTTAATACATTTGAGAAAACATTATACTTTATCGATCTATAATTCGCAAAATTTCCAAAAAGAAATCATCAGTTTATATCAAAGCATTCTACATAAAGAGAATTTTCTAACTTCATTACATTTGAGAATTCACAAAGCAAAGAAAAATAATTCAGCCAACAATCACACTGAATCATGTGAGTATTATGTTCACTGAAGAAACCGAGAAGAATTCCTAATTAAATCAAACCATCATCCTACACCTAAAGAATTTCCTATTCTTATTACATTTGAATGTTCAAAGAACATTGAAGAACAAAGAGCAATCGTTCTGCTCACAGGCAATCGCACTGAATCATGGAAAAATTATTATCTCTGAAGAAACCAAGCGTAATTGAAAAAAGGTTTAACGTTTCAAACTTTTTATTTGGGAACGCGAGATTTCATCTAGCTTAATCGTATTTCCTCGCGATCGGGTTAAATATCATCGACGAGAGCCGTAAGACGTTTCCCAATGTGTGTTCGTGCTCCTGCATAATGACAGATGAAAGAAAATGTTCGTTGCCCCGGGGTCTTAAGACAGATTCCCACCTTCGGGCTCTTCAATTTTCTCTTGTTTTACCCTCTTCCGTGTCTTGTCGCATCGCGCATAATCCACTTCATCAGCAACGAGTGTCGACGTAACACGGCTCTCCATGAGAAATCCTCGCGTCTCTCTGTTCTTTTATCCGGCAGTGATTTAACGTCCGCTTGTTCTCTCCCTTGTTTAACCAGAAAGGTGAAACACACAGATTGATATTGCGGGCTCGCAACGGTGATAAGTATCCAGGAATTTGCATAGTAAACAAGATACGTATTTTAAAGTGCTACGAGCTATGGTGATTAACGTCGAACCCTTGTACTTTCATATTAGAATACATTAGAATATATTTACGAGGCGTGAATTAATTTTTGGATGGAATATAAAATTGCGAACCTTAAAAAATGTTGTTTACTTTAATAATGAACGCGATAATATAATAGCATACGGTGTTTTAATACAGTCGAATTTCTAAAAAAGAAAAAAAAATAGATTCTTTTTCATTTTCAAAGTGAGATACGTAGTTTAATTTTGTCGTAAAAATATTGTTAGAAATGTTGTGAGATAGCAAAATAAAAAACTCAGCGCTATAATGAATGCAGCTAGGTGCATCCGCAACAAACAAATAATAATTAAAGAGCGTTAAAGAGTTGTTACGCCGAGCGACTCTCTACCTGGCCCAGGTCATACATCGCGGGCCAGACGGACACCAGATGTCCGCACTTCCTTACGGCGTATCCTCAATAGCCTTAAGCACCCGTCATAAATCCGAGTAATTTGCTTGCTAAGGTCCTTCAAACCCAACAAATGTCTTTTTCTCAACCACTTCTAAAGACTATTGTCTACTACGGCTTGACACGGGAAAGTTAGTTTTCCTCACGTACGATGCTTCCCACTAGCAACTTCCTAGTGGTTAAGACCCTTCCTAGTCCACCAATCTACGTTTATCCAATCAGAAGCAACATATACTGCCCTCACTTTCCTGACCAAAAATGCCATGAACAAATCGGATGGTCCCGTGCGCTAGACACACCCATCACTAGCTTTCCTCCGACACGGCATCGTCACTCAACTTCACTTCTTCTACATCGTTGGAAAAGTCAACCACTAAGTCTAACGCTAACGCCTATCGTGGCAGTCTAAGCATAACGCGAGAGTCGGTAAATATACTATAGTGTAAATATACTAAATATATTATAGTGCTACGTCCACTAATACACTAAATCCAATTATAAGAGCCCTGCTCTAGCGTACATATCTATCGTATCTTCGTGCGATAAGTTGTTACCTATTTATCTCTACCCAACAGTGTAATCTAAGTGTTAGAAATATATAACTTATAATTCTGTGAATCACAGTGTTATACAAACTTAATCGCCCCTACTATCTCAACGGAAATCAGGGGATCGATCAATTCGTGGTGTCGATTGTTATAATCGTAACGGGAATTTACGACTCCCGTTGACGTCTCTTCTCGCGACTGCGTCTCTCTGCGATTGGTCGAATTTACAAGAGTGTTAGACCACAAGTCTACTAGACACCTCAGAAGAACGTGAAAGATCGAAGAAATGTCATTTTCTGTAACTACCATTCAGATTTAGCGATACCAGCTAAAGGATATGTCACTGTGGTACGCCGTTGGGTGTAGGTATTCATATTCAGGTGAACCTAAACCGTCATAATTAGTATTTATTATCACTAAATGATAGATTGTACATATGCAGATATTTAAAAGAAGAAGAAGAAATAACGTTTTACTTTTATAATATAAGTACTCCGTCTTCTAATTTTCACAGAAATTTACCTTACATTTTATTTACCCTTTCATAGAAATATTGACATATCTTTCTATAAGAAAATGATTCTTTTAAACGTTTCATAGTCTAGTATAATAATCGTCTACTGTAGCATTACGTGGAAGCTTACTTCAGAACTTCGATGCATTTTTCTCTAAACTGAACTCGCATAATACAAAAAATAAAGTTACGATTCAAGAAATTAATCATAGAGCTTCACACAAATAAGAAGATTAAGAGCTTTACACTGTGAAAAGTTCCGATCTTCGTAAGAAATTCCTGCGAGGAGATTTATCAAATTCACCGGTGTATCGTTGGCTTTCGCAGTTTGTTTCAGAAACGGCGCTGCTATGTTCTTTCAGCTTAAAGGATATTTACGATCGTTAATATAGAACGTGCTGTTACTGGATATTAAAGTTTGCCTTTCTCCTTGCAAAGGATCCTGCAATGATGCATCGTCATGTCCTTATGAAAATCCTTTTTCTCTCCATCTATCCAGGGCAGACGCGTCGTTTTTCGCTCGAGCGCATTGATACGCTTTCTGGAGCTTTTTCCGGGAAACATTAAAGGTCGACCTCGCGAAACGTGCCGTTATTAATCTTCTCTCTTCCTTTTTGTACATAAGAGCTTGTTCAGAAGAAAAAATGAAGAAGATGCAAGACCCGAGGCTTTCAATTTTCCTACCAAATACTTTAAGCGGTCTTTTGTAGCGTTTTTCATTTTTTTCTTTCGCTGCCTCATCGTTCATTCCCTAACTCAGGCACGTCGTATGATATAATATAGTATGAAAGTTAGGCAACTTCTTAAATTTCCGACTGTAGAATCTTGGCTTTAAAAACATCTGTGGAGTTAACGGCTGGTTTGAAATATGTGTCCGTGCTTTTTGTGCTTCTGCCTTTAGGTAACAAATTTTCAACTAGAAGATTGCAACTATGTGTGCGCGTAAAATAATATGAAATTACAGAGATGGTCGTTGTAAAAACATTTTTCATTGAATGGCATTGAATTTTTAGCGATCCCGAGATTTTATGAAACAGAGATATAGAAATATGTAATTCCGAACGTTGCAAAAATTCCAAAAAACGTTGGCTATTTCTTTGTCAAAGGAGGATTGCAGAAATATTCCACTTCAAAACATCACGAAAACAGTGACGTTATTTGCGAAGGAGATTATACATAGAAATGAAATATTCTATTTCAAATTTCATAAAATTTGTAAACGACCTCAAATCTTAAAAAAAAAGGAAAGAACTATGAAAATATCTAAACTCGAATATTAATGAGTTTCATTGACACCAAATATTTTTTAGAGAATAGACATCGGCGCCAAATATTTTGTAAGAGGTTACAGAAATATTCCACTCTAAATCTCGCAAAACTCGCAATGGCCCCAAACTTTAATCGTGGCGATGATAACCTAGCACGTTCTTCAAATATTGATAAAAACATGAATACCGGAAACGATGGCTCTGTTCCAGGCGATCCGTGTTTATTTACAACGGGAAATCGAAGTGGGTTGTTCATTTGCCGGAATTGGAATGACCGATGTTGCGTTGGGTCGTCGCACCGTCGCCGTTGCAGCGATAACGGTGTCGGGGAAAATGAGAAATTCCAGCAAGTTTAATGAAAGTATTTAACAAGCAAAATTGCTGCCCCGCGTACATCGTGTTTCCGGCCTGCGAACCAGAACCGACGTGAGCCACGAGAAAATTGAAATGCGTTTTCTGCGGAGTATTCGTTAAATACATTTTTTACAGTCTTTACAGTTATATTTTTCCTTCTCCACTAATAACGTTACAGCTTGACGTTAGGGCATTTCGACAATTACTTCGACCGTTAAATATCTTATTAGTTACACATTTAATTATACTCTTTCGGCATAATTAAGGCACGGTGGCCGTTTGGTCCCGTTTTTAATTTGGAGAGACGCTATTTCATTCATAGAAAATACATATTTTGTTAGCTTGCGTGATTTATGAAACAGATATCTCTGATTCGATCGATTTTGTTGAACTATAAAACCGATATATGATATTGTCATTACAAACATTTTTAAAAGTATCCTGTTATTGATAGATACTTTAGATTACGTAAGCTTGGTATTGATATTTCAGTATGAATAAATATTTGCAAAATTATTCATAAATAAAATGTGAAATAATATGGCACGTAAATATCATTAAAAATCACTCACGTCACAAGAAGAAATAAGAAGAATTCTATCAAAGATAAAAGAAGGAAAAATTCTCTATTATCTCACTGAAATTCTCGATTATTTTTTTAAGCACGAGGGAACAAAGATTTCTATCATACGTGCGACAGCATTGGTATTTAATAAAGAAGAGTATTACCTGTTCGTAGTTCCTGATAAAGTCCCGTAATTCCCGTTCCTTGTCCTCCAGGGTGCCATAAAGTGCCTTCATTTGATTAAGAAGATCGAACTTTTCGGCCTTGAGCCTCTTGCGATCGGCTTTAAGTGCCTGGAGAGCTTCTTTGGCGTGTTGCAGTTCCATTTCAAGAGCAACAAATCGTGCTTCCTCCTCGAGTGCCGCATCCTCGGAGCCAACTTCGCCGCGTGCCGCTCCACTGAATAGCAATCTTCTCAATCTTGCTACCTCAGCCACCAGACGTTCATTCTCCAGTCGAAGTCGCCTCGTACTGGCTAGTTCCACCGAACCGGTGCTACCACCACCGCCATGAATGTTTGATAACCTCGATGCTACCAATGGATCACCAATTCCTGCAGGAACATCAATATATATGTATAAACACACTTTCTTACTCGTGAAAAATCCGAATTTCCCTACTCGCGAACTTTTGAGATAGCTCTCTTGGGAATGGAAATTTAACGTGAATTCATGCGGCGAGTAATTGACTCAAAAGTGTGAAAACTAAATGGGAAGATAGAGCACAATAACAAATAATAAACATCCGCCATAAATCATTTTATAATTCAAACACTTCCTCCATTTCAAAACATAACTTCCAACCGGGGAGAAGTGTTTGCGAAGTGAGCGAGGACGAAAGCAAGCAAATTCTCAGAAAGCACGGAAGCTGCTTAACCGGCAAGAATGTTAAAACTCCCAAAAACTTCCAAGAAGAAGAATCTGCAACACACCCAAGATAAAGCCAACACATGCTTCCAATAAAAGAAGCAGAAGTCTATTTATCTTCAAAGAGAACCAGCCCTTTCCATTAAGAACACCTTATCACAATTATTTCAAACAGGTTAAAAATTCCAAACAAACCAAGAATTTTATCAAGCATCCTTGAACGTTCAAAGAGCTCCTCGATCAAGCTTCTCAATCAACCAACCACGGCGTATTATTGTCAACAATGCAGCAAGAATCCAACGACTGAAAAGCACCCTTTCTCTCTCTCTCTCTCTCTCTGTTCTCGGTCAGCCGTCACTCGTTTCCGCATTGAAGAAAACTCAGGGAAGAGCATTTATCTCAAGTTCAGCTCCGTTTAATTCCGGGGAATCGTCGGAAACGTAGCGCAGCCGTTGGTGGAACAATCACGAACAGTGAATGTACGGGACGAAGGCTGAAAGGGAAGGGCCTCCATAATTAAATGCTGGGTTACCCACCCAGGGAATTAGCTGGCGACGAGGGTCTGCTGCCTGGGGCTGGTCCAGGTGGTTCATTGTCCTCTTCGGCCCTCACATCACCGTCCACCAGATCCTTGTCTATATCTTTCTCCTGGTCGTTCATCTCCTTCGATGATCGCAAGGAGTCGCGGTTGTTAGCCGATATTCGAAGTCTCTCGGCGCTCGATCGATCGCTAGCGCCACGATGGAAGAAAGTTCTGTTGCTGGATCCTCGGTCCGGACTGGCGCTTCCGGAACGAGAGTCCACGCTTCCGCCAGAACCACCAAGTCGCGTTTTCTCCAACGCTGGAGCGTACGGTCGACGTGCTTTTTCGCTTGGACTGCGACTTGGCGAGCCATTTCGTTTTTCTGGAAATTTGTGGTTGTGGTTTCGTTAGTGATTTGTGGCTTGGGATTGAGTGGTTTGGTCGAGCGTGGATTTTCCGGGCGATTGGTAGTGGTTTTATTGGAAATATTTGGTTTTTTTGGAATTGAGTGCTCGAAGCAACTGCATAAACGAGTATTTGGAATTCTTTTAAAGTGCTTAGAATTTTGAAGATATTTATTTGTTGTTGGAAGTAGATGTTTTTTAGAAGACGTTTTGAACTTACTCAACTTATTTGAAACTGGACATTTCTGAATTTTTAGAATTATTATTTGGATTTTCTAGTAACTGATATATGGAACGATTGATATTGTCATTTCGTGTCTTCAACCAGCTGTCTTATCAATTTATCAAAAAATGATACTCTCCAAAAGCTTATTGAAATATATTATTTAATTAAAAATACAAAATTCTGAACATTACTTTTTCTGATTATATTATAATGAAATTTTCGATAGTATCTAAAATATACTTTTCATATGTCTTTTAAAATTTTACGTTCCATTACTGAAAAATGTGATATAACGAAAAGGTATTCAGATGCGATATCAAAATTCTTTTATAAATGTTGATAACGCAGGTAATTCTTCGTTGAAAGTTGGAACGTATAAAACAAAAATAGTGCCCATGCACAGTCCATAGTTAAAAACTTTATCTCGATTTCCGGAGCATGTTGTACTTTGTAGTATATCTCATAGTTACTTGATGTCACTTTTACGACTGTCCATGAGTCACCATTTTCCCTACAGCTTATAAAAGACTCGGAGAGCCTATCAGGACCACTAGTCATTTGTGACTAACGGAAGATCAAACTTTCTCAACACGCACATAATTGTCCTCTTAAACTTTCTACAGAACAAATTACATAGCGTATTTATCATTAGGTGAAGTCTACAAATTTTTTAGAGGCGACAAGACTCTGAAAACATTTACAATAAAATCAAGAATATTGACACAACTCATGAAGAATTAATTTACTAACGGTTCCAAAATATTTATCACTAAATATTCCAAAATCAATATCTAAAGAATCATAATGATTTCAAAATATTTATCACGAATTGTCCTAGATATTTACACTTCCAGGAAGGGAAAATAATTTCAAAATAATTCATAAATATTTCAAACAGCCATTTTCCCAGCCACCATAGATTAAAATTAAGTAATTTCAAAATATAATTCAATTTCCAATTATATAAATTGGTACGTTTACGATAACTAAAGAAATAGAACCCAGGTAGAAAATTACCTATGTAGTGGTAAATATTCTAACGAATACTACACTTAACTATACTTAACTATCACCTTATTAACGTTGTTCTTAATAAACTACAATATAAGTCATTCTATCAAACTCTTTCCAAAATGATTAAACAAACCACAATCGCACAAACGCATTCCAAACCTCCAAAGCCTCAAACCAAAATCCATAGAAATCCATAGAAATTCCAAGACTCACCTATAGGACTGGTTCGTCGATCGATAGGACTGGTTCTCTCCTTCCTGTCTACAGGACTGGTTCTCTTATCGATAGGACTAGCTGACTTGTCGCTGGCGGAGCTCCTCTTCTCGACAGGGCTACTCGCGGCGCTGAGCCTTTTCCCGTCCTCTTGCGGCTGTTGCTGCGGCTCGCCGCCCTCTTGTCCAGGGCTACCGCCATTATTACCCACGCTGGTTGTTCCGTTGTTGTTGCCGGTGTTCCCAGCCACCCCGTTGTTGTTCCCAGCGCCGTTGTTATTGTTCAACACCACCGGCAAAGCGCCACGAACGTCCCTCAGCTCTCCGCGAAGCGTGGCACACTCGCCCCTGGCTCGTTCCAGCTCCCCGTCAAGCCGGGCGCCAGTCGCTGCGTTCTCCTCCACCATCACGCGAAATTTTGCCTGCAAACCAGAGACAATGGATATATGGACGTTAGAGATTTCAAGAGAGAGAAAGAGAGAGAGAGAGAAAGATCAGGAGGAAGAGAGAGAGGGTGGAGGGGAAGGTGAATGGTTGCTGAAAAGGGAGAATGTTAATCCTGCGGTAATGAGCAACATGCGAGAGGATCTTGTTACCCCGCGAGAGATTATCCACATTCGTGAAATTTAGTTCTATTGTACGGACGAGTGGAAGAGTGTTGTGAATCCCGGCGAATCTGCTTAGCTTCCTTTCGAGTCTGGTGAATGAATTTTGTTTGCAATTAGCGTGATTGAGTGAAGGAAGTTATACCGTAGATAGTATATTGAATGTATCATCTATACTGTTATTACATGTGTTGCTTGCCTACGTTATTATTGCATGCTTGCCTATTTTAGTAAAAACAATTGGAACGTACATAGGATTTTCTGAATTAATTTTATTGTTTATCTATAGGTCGCTGGACACTTATCCAAATTAAGATATGGACAGTTTTATGTTATGAAGTATTACAAAATATTGGATTATATTGCAGAATATTATATTACAAAATAAAGATAGTATTTACCGATTATACGTAACGTTAAAAATATACTGTTCAAATTAGAAATCGGCGACAAGGAGAGAACTCTTCACTCCTCGGAAACAAAGTCTCATCAGGTTCCGAGAGTATTCATCGATCGAGCCCTCGATAAGCGTCTTCCAGTCGAGCAGCGCGAAAAATCGGTTCGGAGACCGATCAGCGAAACTACCGCGTAAATTTCGCAGCACTTCTAATCGAAAGTTCCCCGCGAATTTTTATCCCGACGAAATGATATAATGGACGCAATCTCTTATTTGTTTACCTACCCTTTTGTCGCGAGAAAGAGAAGGAGGAAACGGCGAAGACAGAAGAAGAAACGGAGAAGAAAGCGAGAGAATTCGAGAGAGGAGAAAGTATTGAAAGTTCCATGAAGTTGCAACGAGGTCTATAACGCGTCTTGATCCTCGGTAGGAACTACGTTATGCACCGACGTTTCGCCAAGTTACGAACGTTAATGCGGGTCCAAAGTAAAACGAACAAACACCGAGACCGGAGATAAAAGTTTGCTTCGGCGCGAGCCGTGCAATATTAATAAGCCTACCGCGGTGGCCGCGGAACACGAATCTCATTGTAAGCCCCCCCATTGTACCGGTCGTTCCAAAAGCTCTTTACGCTCGGTTATATTGACTATGGCTCGGCAGAAGTTCGTGCCTGGTTTCCCTCGACACGAGCGAGCAAGTCACGGAACAAAGGAACGCTCGGATATTTAACATGTGCTGTCTGTAAACCAAGGTTAATAGACACAGACAGAAGATGGAGGGGAAACAGGATGTTGAAACATCGGTTTTGTATTTTCTAAACTGTATCTTGTTATGTGAAGATTTTGTAGAGATTGCGGGGGAGTGTTAAACAACATTGTTATTAGCACATTGGTTACAGTTCGCAATACCGTTTTACCCGTCTGTAACACATTTGCGGAGCTTCCGATTTTCAGTCGCTGTATTACTGTATAAATAATTTTATAATTATTATATCTATATATATAATTATAAATAATTACTGTAGCAAATAATTTTCATACAACCACTAACTACCTGTCCGTATATCGTGAAATTTTGCGTACGTGTGTGATATAAATTATCATGAAATGCGTTTTCATAATTTCGAGATTTTTAGTTCACTTGATACACTCAAATCGATTCCATACATAATTTATAAGTATACGTTGACTCGAATGCGCGTTGCACGCAGCAAACGTATTGAATAAAACAAGGTCGATAAGTGTACATGGAAGATAGAGAAAAACAAAATGTCGAAATATTGATTTTGTATTTTCTATAATATATCTTGTTCTGCGGAGATTATGGGGAAATGGCGACTAAAATTGTTGTTAAAATTAAAGTAGACTCGTGGTAGTTGCGAAGATTAATCCTTTACTAGAGGTAGTTTGCTACGCTATTTTAATGAAGCGAACGAGGAAGATTTATATACGTAGATAAGTAAATATGTTTAATGATTTAGTGTGTGACAAATTGTCGATTTTAGTATGACAAATTTAAGAACTACAAATTTCTATTATATCTTAAGAGCAGCACTTATAATTATTCATTTGTTCTCGTACGTGATTGTCAATCGTTTACCTCGTATAGAATGATATACCGAGTCGATTTCGATTGGAACAAAAATTCCAATAAATATCAGTTGCTTTTCAAAACCAACCAAATATCAATGCTTTTTGAAATTCTAGGATTTTCGTAGATTTTCAATTAGCAAACATTTTACGTTTGTAATAAACTCAAAAATTGGCTCCGTTCCACTACTGTCTTCTACAATCTTCCATTTTCTGGATTTGGAAATCCAATTTTAGATTAACTGAAGATTTATTAATCAAATCAACCAAAGGGTGCGCGGTCGTTGATTACTATAATAATTGGTAAGAACGAAGATTCGATTATAATCAAGGATAGTAGAACGAAGATGGTGGCTTTCTCTAGATAAAGCCAATTCTCAGGAATGATCGTGGAAACCCTCGAATGGAATAATAGATAGAGTCTCTCTTGTTCTGGCTAACTCAGCAACCAGTCCATTGAGATAGGTCAATGACTACGGAATGTAGCTGTTGTGGTTAGATGGGAATATCGAAACGTCTGTAACAGGCCTGTCTAAAAGGCATGCTAACCGAGATCAATAGGCCTAGGTTACCGTTTGACCTTCGAATATCGATTATGTTCTTCTGTGCAACCATTTACATTCTTGTACCATTTTACCAAATATTTAACCTTGCTGATAAATCTAGAACTTCGAAACGCAGCCAATAAATTGGAAATATTAATCAGTAGATTGGAAAAGTGGAAAATTTTCAAGTTAAATTTTAATTACTAAAAGAATTACGATACATCATTAGATGATTCGAAAAATCTAAAGTTAAATTTAAAATATTGATAAACACTTATTGTTATTTTTATAACAGATTCCATTTACATAAAAAAAAAAACAAACATAGAAAGAAATTTTAGATATAAACAGGATCAGAATGAAAAAGATAATTAAAATTAATTACCATAATAGATGCAGTTGACATACTTATGAATACTAAAGATATTAACTAACATCAAAAAACAAATAAGATTACGAGATGTAGGAAAATTCAGGAAAAAATCACATCAATCCTTGACGAGGAAATAATTAACCCCAAAGAGGGGAAGAAGTAACAGATCCAATCTCGTTACACGGTCAACAACGTTTGATCATAGTCATCGTAACAGGCTGATCAGTTAACGAGATGTTTGATTGCATTTTCAGTCAGATAAGAACCTGAAGGGAAGACAGGGAATAAAGAGAAGAGAAGAAGAGAGAAAGAGAAGGAGATATTTGATGGGCAGCGGTGAACCAGCACCGTTGGCCAAGTTCCAGGGACACAAAAGGATAGCCAGCGAGGATAAAGGCATCGCGAACTTGTTGCGTTCCCAGAGGCGCCTTCCGTTTTCCTTTCGTCGCACCGAAGTCACCCCGGCTACCGTATTCACGCCCTTTTCACACCCATGAATCGTAGGATCGCCGATAAATTTCTGTTCAATGGCCCTGGCCTTGTGGAGAAAACGTGTTGTGTATCTGCGACAGGTTCTCACCATTACTCTTTTTGTAATTTGGCAATTTAACATGTTTAAAACTTACGTATTACAGCAGAATCTCGATTACGCGAACATGGATTATTCCGATAAATATTGTGGATATGTATTCGTCTGTTAGACATTACAGTATATTGCCTGTATTATCAACATATTCATTTTACCACTTTCAGTTGATTTTTATGCTGTAACATGTCAATATGTCAAAATATAATCTTATCGTTTCATCAGTTCAGGCGAGACGTGAAATACTGGATCATATATATAAAAATAAGCAAATACTTGCAAGTGTTGAGTACAACTAAAAGCAAATACTAAATCTCTTGTGCATAATCTTCTAGTACTAGGTGGTAAATAAGTGGTGGGAAATCTTAAGTCAACGAAATCTATTTCTAGTAAATACTTCAATTTGTATGCATATGGAACCGAGTATTTACTCGAAAAATCACTAGTAAAAGCTTTTACCTTTGTAAAAGCATACTGTCCACTGACTTGATTAGGCAGTGGTAAAATCATAATCGAAATCGCAGTATCTTGCGGGATTGGGGAATCAACGATTTGCGACATTAAACGACGCAAAAATGATATTTTGAAGAAGACGATATCTCCACTAATGATATTCCCATGCATTCTGAAGTATTCACAGTATCAGAGATAGTCATCAGATGATACGAAACACAGCAAGAAAGTACTCGTAACGAATTACTAACTTTACAGAAAATATACAAGTTAGCAGTTCAGAAGGATTGGAAGAACAAAGATAATTATAACATATATATGTCGGGTTTGTCGGGTTGGCGCTGGATCTTGGAGCGCGTTGTGTTTCTTCATTAGGACATGCCATTGTAGTTGTTCAAAGAGGTTTTTATTTATAGTGATATGTACAGGTGTTGTTTAAACAAGGTTTAACTGTATAACGTAAAAGTCACTCTTAAATAACAATGTTTCTCAGGTTTAACGAATCCACGGTCAACGGGATGACTTTTTGCACATTTGGATATAAGCTATACTTGAAATGACGTTTGCTATGACGTACGCTATCTTTTTGACTAACAGACTGACGTTGTGAATCAACTCTCCAAGGTGATCATACGAATAAAAGACTGACACGACCACACTTGTCAATTACATATTGATCAACAATATTCAACAAAAGTTATCAACAAAATTCCAGGCACCGTTACTAGGCTGATTCGCGTAGAGCCGTCGAGACTTGTTTGTTAATACAACGTGTGTCCCTCAACATTAGTACTGCTACGTTCATCCCGTGACTGTGGCTACGTTCGGTGACCAGTAGTGTCACCTTAACCTCAAGTCCACTGTTATAATACTATAATGATCGGCTTAAACAAACAGTTTAACCCAAAGTATTGGGAGTCTTCCCAAAATTCCAAAAGAAAGGCTCGTTATCCCTACATATATATAATACATGTAATACGAAAAGAAGTATAATTTTCCCCGTAGGATATAGTTAAATACGAGTCGTTCGATTATCCGAAAAATTCGAATATCCCATCATCCTGAACGCAATTAGTTCGAATAATCGAAGCTCTACTGTATTAGAATGTATCATTAAAGAGATCGATTATGTGCTTTTATAATTAGAATAAAAATGAAGGAAATTGATTCATTTCACGTTTAAATGAAGTACCCATTGTTTCCCACTTTGTTCTTGAAATTTCAAACATTCATCTAGATTATCTATTTTCCCTTTAATGTGGAGTACAATTTTTATGTAAAAATATGGAAGGTCCAATGCACCCTTAGGGTAATAATTATGATCGAAGGGTCTGAGTTACGTCTGGGACGACAACAGAGTTCAATCTGGCTTCTACGAGAGATTCTCATCTTGTGGTGCAACGCGGCATGAAATATGCATTACATCAGGGGCATCAGCGATTTTTCGCTCGTATTGAATTACGTTGGTGTTGACTTTGTTGCATATCCTTATCATGTATGCGAACACGTATTTATACGACGTACGTATCGAGCGTTCAAGTAGATGACTAACTTTTTATCAAACCTATTTATGAATTTTAATTCAATTTTCCTTCGGCTAATTTTATTTTTAATATTGTTTACCGCACAATTGTTCATGCTATTCCTTTACAATATATGATTTGATAGTATCGTTATTAACTCAGTAGGAAAGCAGCACATAAGTATTTTATAACCCACTTCACTACTATATTCTAATTTTATCGCATCTCCGTGTATAGTCCTCCATTAGATTTTTTAGCGTTCCGGAATCCCTCTAGCGTAACCCATATCTTCTCTCCTTCTCCTTCTTCGTTTAATAATTTTTTAGTACCTAGTAAACTAGTTTTTAAGATACAATGAAAGCACGCGTTAACCATTAAGGGGTACCTTTACCCTAAAGAACCACAAAGTAGCAAAAGAAAAAAGAAATCGCTTGATACTTCTATCAAGGTTCCTAACAAGCTAACAAAGTTTAAAAACGATTGAAGTTTTCCAATTACCGAAGTTCCTTATACATCGATTTGACACTTTTCAATTCGCACTGTATAAGGAAAAGGAAACAAACGCGTCAAAAAGGTACACTGATTGGAAAACACTCTTGGCCGAGATCTCTGGCAGAGTTTACAAAGTTGACAAATTGCTAAAGTTTCTCACATACCAATTGAACAATTTGCAGCTCTACTCGTACGAAAAAAGAAGCGTCTGCGTAAAAAAAAGTCGACGACTCGAAGATTTGAAGATCCTAATACGTAAAAAGCGAATGAAGGAATCAAACATAAATTTTTAAAAATCTTACATCAATCTTCAAAACGAAACGATGCGTCCTCTAAAAAAAAAAAAAAAAAAAAAAAAAAAGAATAAACCAACTAGAGAAGACGCTGAAGGAGCGTTTAATAAGTGAGACCACGCATTCACGAGAAAGTCAAAAGTGTAAAATTGCATAGAAAGCACATAATATGAAAAGATACATAAAATATTAAAAATATAGTGCCTTGCATCAGGTATAATACTTAGCAGATAAAACAATTTTCCACCAAGTCTGTACTTTTCCAATTATATTCTCAAAAATATGAATTTGCATAGAAATTCGCTGTCTACTAATAACACCAACTAAATAAGCCTTGGGTATCAAGCAATGTCGTATAGATACAGGATGAAAACGGCAAGGCAAACGCGGCTATACCGCAGCTCCGTCACAATGCCTCAGGATAGTTTACGTGTTGAAAGAACTTGTGTATAGATTGTAGCATGCCGGAGTAAAGTGCAATGGAGTTGCCAGCTATATTATCAGTAGTCTGCTTCGATATATAGGTCAACGTTTCAGAGATTACATCTTTCATGGGGAATAAAACCTTGGTTGAACTGTTGCAAGGAAATCGATATGCGGTCGATGGTATCGACGTTATCGAGCCTAGCAGAGCCGAACCACGGATATTGTTCCGCTGTTCTTTCCTTCTGTTGATTATCGATAAACCATCTGCCAGATACGCGGACGTAATTATCGTTTCTGGTACAATTGTCGTTGTGGCTCGAATGAAGCGAATCGTGAGATGAGTTGATTAATTCCGTTCGACTTTCCCAATTTTTATGTTCGCCATGTTACTCTTCTTCTAATCAACAAACAGAATTTTAACGTCCACAGAAAAATGTTGGTATTGTAAAAAGGTAGAATTGCCTGAGTCAACTAAGCTTCAAAGTCAACAGCTTCAAATTCGATCTTGAATTTTGCACGTAATAATCGAGCTTGTCGTATATGAGGATTAGAGATGACGTTTAACAGTGGTTTGTCACGATGATCGCAGAATCACGATCATGGTCGTGATCTAACTTCATTCACGCGTGTAACCGTGACTTTTCGATCTTGAGTGAATTTCCTCACTATGATCGTAATTCCCGATCTTGACTGAATTACTTCTTATAGGATACTCCGATACAGCTTACATAAAAGTATCTGCATGCAATGTAAAATTAAAATTTAGGATATAAAATTTTCTCTGTATAAGGTAAATTTACTTCATTTGGTATTAAAGACAAAATAATTCAATTTTCTTTGCTTTCTGTTATATCGGTATTTTAAAGAACAAAATATTGATTCTTCCTTCCTATTTCAAAATCGTGATATCCATTTGATATCGTTAATAAGAACGCGAAGAACAGTTATGTTCTCCACTAATCAGAAACAATCACAAAATATCGCAGATTACTGTGGAAAAGCGCGGGAGAAAGAGTTATGGAAAATTGTATAGTTTTATTTTCTTTCATGAATTATATAAAACATTTAAATGTATCCTTGTGTGTATTTTTTAGAAAGCCTTCAGCTTCTAGAACGTCGTAGTGGTAGTGTTTCCAAAAGTAATCTCAGTATTCTTAAAACATCCAGAGATTTTTCTTTTATATTAAGAAATACAGAAAAATGTTTGGTGTTGTTAAACGAAATATGACTGTGCAAAAGGAACATCTAAAATTGATGAACTCCATTAATTCCTATTTCAAAGCTTTTTAAGAGGATCTCCCTTCGTAAATCAATTTTTGCATCGAGAAATTAGCTAACGCCAGCTGTTGGCAAGGGGAAAATTCATATTTAAAAAGCATTGGTATAACAACAGTATAATAATAATAATACATTGTAGTAAACGATGCAGTAATTATCATGTTTGTCATTGCATACATCAGCCACGACGAAAATAAGGGTCGAACGAGCAAAAACGAAGAGGAACTAGAGGTTAACGAAGAAAAAGAAGGGAGAACGCAGAGAATGAACATTACTGGAGCCACTCGAATTTATGAAATTGCAATTTCAGCCACGGCTTTCATCGCACTCGGAGCAATTTATCTCGCTACCAGAGCAAGGAAACTACCTAATCCTTTTCCTTATTCCCTCGGATTTCCTTTCCACTGATAATCTTAAGGGTCCTCTACGAAATTTAATTAGTAAATGTATCTCAAAGAAAAAAAAAAGGAATGAAGGAGAAAGTACAGATGGATATATGTAAAAATTTTTATTTTTTTTATTTATTCATATATATATAATGTAAAATATATATTAAACAATCTGCACATCTATAAGAAGAAATTTAACGCTGGGGAAAGGGCGAAGATACGGAAATTTTATAATAATCTAGTATTTTTAAATTTTACCCTAATCTTGTTATTTTTAATTCATGAATTGAATCTTCCACGCAAAGAGATATATGAAATAAGAAAAGTTTTAATAATAATTTTCAGATTATTTAATAAATGTTACCATATTGAATTTAGAGTTTCTGCAAGAAATTACGAAATATAGGGATGAGATCGAACTAAATGCCATTTAGGAAATGGCTTCAGTTTCACTTACGGTTGTTCGCAATGGCCAAACCGACAGTGTTCCGCGCACCGGTTATGTAATAAGTATTCATTTCACCGGTCTGGGGGGGTTTGGGGCACATTTAATTCCGGAGCAGAATACACGAGGAACACTGTGTACGTATAAAGTACGGAAGAATTATGGCCATTCATAACCGCGAGAGCTTACAGAATTAACAGCAACGAGGCTGCGTGACACGAAACAACAGGAAACGTGGACCGCCATGCTATTTAAATCATACGTCCCTTGTCGAGCCTCTAATGTAGGTCAAACTCAAATTACTTACGACAAAGTATTCCGTGATATGTTTTCTACAAACATTACGCAGCATCTCGGTATACTGTCAGAAAATTTCATAATTTCCAAGAAAACTCGACGTCGTTGGTGAGAATTTTTCAGAGACACTGGCGAAGATTTTATAGAGGTGCTCAGTAAAAACGTAGTACGAGGGTATTCTTGCCAGAAATGACATGTGTATATATGGAAAACGATATCAAATCTGTTTAATCTAAATCAGGATAAATTAGTGAGATCCATATTTATTTAGGGCAGAAGTTTGAAATTTATTAAATTTTATTTTTATGATAGATTAAAATTATATTATAATTTGAAAGATTTTTCTATTAAATTTTACTTGTTGCGTGGTCTTAGAGTTCTCCGGACGTTCACATTCTTTTGTTCCCAAATAATATTTCTAAACACATTTTTATAATGCTTCCTTACATTTTTTTAAAATTAATTTATGTCAATGCACTATACCACTCCATTTATTTATCTAGATTTTTATGCTTGGCAGGGCACGAATAACCTAAATACGTTTTATCGACCTTCATATAAAGAACTTCCACCGCACATTACTCCCCCAATTTCTCAACCTAATGCAACCTTTCGCAAAAAAGACCACATTGAAACCACAGAAGAGAAGCGAATAATTTAACACAGAGAAGGCAGAAGTAGGATGAAAGCAGCGGGAAAGAGGCACGCGTGAATAAGGGTTGAGAAGTAACCAAAGCTGAAGACAACCAAAGCAAAAGTACATCCTCGTTCATAAGTTATTAGAACTTTTAAGAATCATTATCTCATCTGAAGCGTTTGGTTATACAAAATTCTGTGCAATATTATAATCTCATAATTTAATATTCAGGTTATCGTTGCATTTATTGGTATTTAGTTCCACACATGTCACGAACTATTTTAGATTTAGATTTTACGCAGACTTTTTGAAGTTTTTCAATGTGATTCACTGATTTTCCCAACAGGATTTATAGAGGCAAACATGTACTATAACTTACTATATTATTGCAGTACTTGCAATTAGTTTCAACAAATTCTTGCTACACTAAATCGCAATATCCCACAAATACAAAATTCTGGTTGAACCATAGAGACGAACCAATCTGCCATAGACACTTTATTTTCTGGTTCTTGATATCTTTTCTCGTCGCATCTAAAATACACGAAATTTTCTCGTTCTTTCGTTAGTATATCAAAGACTAATAGTGTCTCGTAATATGTCTACGGAGTTTAATTATTCTGCGCAACGCTTGAGGCTGAATTCTAAGGTGTTGAATCTTAGCTAACCCAAATAACGAAACCTCACCCTACTTATGAACGAGAATGTACACAGAACGTCGTTTCGTAATGATTACGACGTTCCGGTAATAAATGCAGCAGAACCAAGCTTCCCTTAAAACTCCAATTAGCAGCAGCCAGTGATTTAATTGTTTTCGAGAAGCGTGAATGTCATCGTACTCTCGCCGTGTCGAGCTTTTCTCTCGATTCAACGTTAAACACGTTCAGCGCTATTCGCACCAGTTATACACGTTAATTTGGCCACCGTCTTCTAATTGCACCGGTGGCGAATCGCGACGATGCTAGTCGGCCTACATGGAAAACGTAAATCCAACCTGGAGACCAAAGGAGAAGTAATTTCTAGAATTACAAGAAACGCTGAACGTCGAAAAAGCCTTTGACGAAGGTCTAAGCGAAGGATTGAGTCGGCACGAATTAATTGGATTGATCGCGACGGTTACTTTCCGTCTCTGTACTTCCGGTTCTTTGACTACCTTGAATTTTGTGTATTTTCGGGACTTTTTAAATCTCCTAGAGCTTTGTTTGAGAAAGAGTAAATGAAAGAAGAAGGTTGGTATATTTGCTGTTGGATACTCTGTTATAAGAATATTGAGGTTCATTGTAAATTGGCTTTGAATGGATTGAGAAAACACTAGACAATTTGAGAAAATTAAATCATTAGCGCGTTCACTGCAAATTTCGTGCATTTTTTCCTGGAAGCAATACGTTGAAATATAGTAAATCGTAATATTTCATTCTTCATAATATTTTCTGAATCATTTACATCGTTGAAAATGTTTTAGTCTATGAAATTTATCTTACTTCAATCATTCTGAGAAATATATTAACGTAGATGACCAGTTTAGAGTTGTTAACAATTTTTAGTCATTACTTCCTAACGATCTATGTAATGCAATTTTACTTAAAAGTTAAATAACACGCAACTTCATATATCTCAACACATCTTAAAAAATGAATAAATATTAGATGACACATTCCAACTAAGATGGACACTATATTGTAAATAAATCTCACACCCTTGCTGACCTCGTTCTCCGAACAATCCTCCACTTATCTGGCGACTGTACTAATTTGAAGGGCCCACAAGCGGTTCTTGGAAGTTGCGTAAATAGGGACGCGCTACTTTTAAAGGAATGCAACGGATCCGAAACGAAATGTTCGAAGGAGAAACGGACGGTCGTCGTTAGCCAGGAGTTAATTATAGACAGGAGCGCGTAATTTTGGCCGCGTTAAGTTTATATTCATCTGTCACGCTCTGAAAAGGTTCACTGCACCCGGTTACACCGCGGCACCGGCTGATACGACGCGCTTCGCGAATTCGAAATTAAATGTTTCACCCGTTGTAACCTCGCTCCCAGAGAATTATGCTACCACTACGCCTTTGCCCGGAAACCGGCACCCGTTCGCTTTGATCTCGTCTTCCTCGCTTAACCCTTTAGCCAGGCAAGTTATTGCGACAATAACGAGGATAGCTGAAATTTTCCCTATTATTTAATCGTGTACAAGATCAGGGAATGCATTTTACAAACGAAATTTAATAACGGATAATGTACGGATGATTTTATACTTTTAGATTTATATCTAATATTTCAGTAGTAGTGTTTCCAATTAGAATGTGGAATTTAATCGAATATGTACATGGTTCTCATTGGGAGATTGTAACAAGAATTTAAGAAATTTTATGGAAACTTTAAATTTGTCAATTTACGAATGCACTCCTTTCTTTAAATCTTCTTCAAATACTATAATTATAAAATATTAGATAGTTACTAATATAATTGCGCGAAAAACACTTGATTCAGTAGCAACAACAATAACTACACCTGATATGTAGTTACATCTGTAATAAGTAAAGCGACAATAATTGAAATACATACAACGATCATAACATACAAAAGTATATAAAACAGTATACAGTATAAAACAGTAAAGAAGTATACAGATCTATTTGTTATAAAATTTAATAGGTGAAACAAATTTCTTCAAATTTCGCGGTCCTGTTTACAACAGTATGAATTCACATAATCGTATAACCCGTTTACAGCACCAACATCAACAGAAATAACTGCCTAATCACGCAACTTTCTCCACTATACCATCAAGGATCACCAGGAAAAAAACACGGACAGATATCATGAAAACGTCGAGGAAAACGTTATCATTTAGTAAGACAATCGCCGCTCTAAACCTGGAGACAATGATTCCTCGTGTTCCCTCCACACTCTCACACAACGACCAACGATGCGAGTGCCCGGCGGCTTCACCGAGTGCACGCTGAGCGAGTTCCTCCTGCATTCGATTCTCCTTTCAATGAGGCATCAGTAATGCGGCAGCGTGAAAAGGAAAGAAAGAGAAAAAATTGTCGGGTTCGGTGAAAGATGCACGTACTAACATACATCTAGAACGATGTGTATATGGGCCATATGAAATGCATTATACCCGAACGATCGATTCCGTTGCATATTCAACGGAGCTCGAGAGGGAACAGGAGAAAGCTAAAGGCGCATTGTTAACGCGCGCACAAAGTGCCGTGCTCGGTAAACATATCGGGGAAAAGACTACTGGGTCACGATGTCTACTACCTTTTTAATCGGGCTGCAAGTATATTATTCCCATCGTAATTTCAGAGGGCGAAGCGAGTACGTTCTAATGTATTAGCAGCGACGATATTCTCGCCACCAGAAATCCTCCTGGGAAGTGGCCTCCTCGAATTCAAACGCGCGAAAGATGTAAGAAAGCATTTGGTAAGCCGGCAAATCGAGAAATTTTCTCCATTTCTACCTCGGTTTTTACGAGGCAAGATAAGATAAAGAGGAAATAGAGGATAAATTTTTAGCGGAGTGAAAAGTTGCGTTCGGAGAAGGAGATTTTTGGAGATTATTCTTGTCGTGGTTAGCCTTGATGTGGGAATATTTCGTTGGGAATAATTTTAAGAGCTTTGCAATTTGAAGGAATATTAAGCTTAGAAGATAAATGTTATGTATGTATATTAATTTTAATAGTACATTAGCAATTCTGTTATCACCATTGTATTGTCTATCTATACAGGCTCATGAAAACGTTCCAACACTTATCATAGAAAATTCTTATGTATATACATGTCGGGTTTACATTAGAATTAGAGTTAGGGGCGTGAAACGAATCTTCGTTCGGACTACACGATGTCGTTATGCAATAGAGAAGACATTGACTAGTGCGAATACGATTATTATAGAATTAGACAAGTAACCGTGGTAATTAGATACTCGAGAAACTAATGACAATGATCTTAGGTTCAATAACGAATCCGCCGTCAACGGGATGATAGGTGAACATGCTCACAATATCTAAGTCGAACTCTTTGTTAAAACGTGCAACATCCACCGAGCATACAGACACAAAGTAACTCGCTAATACGACCTCACGAGAGAATGACTTTCCGTCGCGATGATGCTGCGGAGGAAAACTATGATGGGGTGTGTCTAAGGACACGAGATCATCGGATTCGTCGAGGATAGCCTTCGTTCAGGAGGCGAGGGAAATTGGCGTTGCTGCTAATTGGTCAATCTCCATATCGGTGGTTAGAAAAAGATGCTAGCCGCCCTCGAGGAAAAGTTGCTGATGGGAGACGCCGTTCGTTGAAAAATAGGTCTCTCCTATCTTCCCGTAGTTGGGACAAAGACTGTTTGTCTGTTTGAAGGATTTTAGGTAACTAGATCTTAGTGTTTATAACGGCCCTCAGGCTAGCTGATCACGTACTGTGGAGACGCGTCGGCATCTGGTAACCATCATACCCGAAGAATAGGATCTGCGTGTGGCGAGCCACGGGACAGAAACCGTTGGAATGTTTACTGTCGCGTGCCGCTACAAATATTTCTTTTAAGGAGATCTATAGAATTACTCCGTACCTTTGTTAGACAAAGCGTTCATCCCGTGACCGCGGCTACGTTCGGCGACTGGCTGTCGCCTCGAGCCCAAGCTCACTATCACAAATCTCGAACAAATACAATCGGATCGAAAGACGACAATTGTTTAATTACGCCTATGATAGAATATAGATTACGGTGTTAGGGGATTATCCCGAAGTTCCAAAGGGGAGGCTTCGGTGTCCTTTCATCTCCGACATAAACATGTACGTTCTCATGTTAGTTTCCAACTTTTTCAACGGAATCATCATAGTTGAGTTTCATTAGAGTGTTAATGAAATTTTAACATGGAAGTATAACACGCGTAATATATTCGTAAAAAATGTCTACAAGTGCTCGAATGTAATGTATGCTCATCTGTGATACTTTAACGATCCCATTGAAACTGCCAAAAGAAAGATAAAGGAAATAAAGTAGAAACAAAAAATAAGGAAGGACAGAGAATTTTCATCAATGCAATTGCCCAAGGCAATTAGAAAATTCAGGCTTAACCGCATGACTCGAGGCTAATTCGAAGCTTACAAGTTCGACCGCAATTTCCCGCGAACTTGTAAAGTATGAAATTCGGTTTCACGTATAATTTGTAGCTTGTCTTTCGAGAACCAGGTCCGCATTATATTCCTTTCTGTTTGCGAAACGCCGTTGCGACTCGCCAAATTGCTTTTCCACTCTTTATCGAACGCGAAACTTCTCTCTGAACCTCTGAAAACTGCTCTCACGAGCAAGGCGTGTTTCTATTTGCATTTGAAACGTGGACCCTCTTTTCTGGGTTCCTCTCGTTCTTCGACCAGAGCGAACCAGAGAATTGCTCATTTAATGGTGTGCATGATCCGCGAGAAAATTGAAGTTTCCAACCTGTTCGTGCGGAACGTTGTTTACCGGCGATGTTTTTTCCTCGATTTCTTTTTCGTTCGCTCTCCTGAGATGATATCTCCGCTCATATTGCTCCTCCCGGCGATTCGTTTAATCGTGACTAGCTTCTGCTGTGCTGTTCGCAAGAATCGCAGTCGATGCAGTTGCAGTTTCTAACTATATTTTTGACATGTTAATCCAAGTTTAACTATCGCAATTCTAGTATTTTTATGTGATCCTTATAATTTAATTCGTAGAGTGGTATTTTATAATTATTATTAGGTAATCTTCATTCATAAATTGTCAATTCGTTAACAAGATCGTAATGGAATAGTAACATCGTGTTATGTTAAAAGATTAGCTTTTAAAAGATACTTTTAATATTGAAATTCTATTATTGTTATGACATTTTTATAATTTAATTCATAGAGTAATTCCATAATTACTATTCGATAATCTTGATTCTTAAATTGCTAATTTATTAACACGATTGTTATGGAATGATGACATCTTATTATGCTAAAGGATTCATTTTTAAAAGGTATTTTTCATATTGAAATTTCATTATTTTTATGATTTCATGCACGAGGTAATTTTCTATCGTTAATATCGAATGATCCCAGCTCTATAAAATTGCAGATTTATTAGGAACGACTCGTAGCCGACAATCGAGATACAATTAGCGAGTTGGAGGATATACAGCGCAGGGCTGCTTCGCTTCAGATTCCCTGTAGCGATCCGCGTGAGTCACGGAGAAAGCCAGAGAGAGGAAGAAATATATATGAAGAGAGAAGAGTTTTGAGTGGTCTTTTTCCTCTGTGGCCTGATTCAGCTCGCTTCGCGGTGGTAAAAATAAAGGAATGCAAATTTAATTACCGGAGTACTCGGCACGTCGACGAACCGCGGGGAGCTACATACATTTCGCAAGTACAGACCCATGACATTTCGCAAAAATTTTAGTTCCAATTAATCTTGTCACCATATTTCCCCGCGTTCTCTCTCCTTCTGTAAAATATCTAACGGTTGGCCCGCGTGTAACGTTATTATATGCGATATTACGATCGAACAAAAATGACAATGTCATTCGCGTTAATTGACACGACAGATCCCTGCCATAAGTGGATAAATAATCTCCATTTAGTACGATGCAGTTCTTTTTTCCGTCCCTCTGAACAACGATTTAATTATTCATCCATTCAAAAGCTAATGGTAATATGTAATGCGTAATTGAATGAATTATGTCGTCGTTAAATAAAGTAGCAAGAAATTGTGCGATAATGTTTGACTGATTTTTTACATTATTCAGCTATGTTTCGGTATTCATTAATGTATAAAATATTAGATAATGTTTTAATAATTCCTCTGTGCGATAAATTTTGTAGTACGGCATATAATGATTCATGGCATGTGCTGTCGATACGGTGTCCATCACTGCCACCATTAAACTGTCATTCCGAATCGCTCATTTTTCAAATGGAATTCGTTTTATTCAATTTTTCACATAAAATCCATTTTTTTTTTCGAGTTAAATTGTAGTGAAAAATATTTTTAAAGAATCTGTGCTCTATACATATAGATAATATTTATGTATTCTTTATTTTATATACATATATATTTATAGTATATAATAATATAATATATGGAGAATATATATTTATTCTCTATGTCATATATCATAGAAAATATTTTTCATAAAGAGCAAACTAGAACCAAAGCTGTACTGACATCAAATGTACCATTTAATAGAACTAAGCACCGATTTTCATATCTTTGATACAGTATCATTCGAACGATATTACTAAGCCATATTTCGATGTATATCGACTGATTGAAGCACTGCACAATATAAAATAACAATGTGTGATTAAGGTAAATCCTATCTTTTAGCGCCATAAATCGCTATTATTCACGTTCGAATAATCGCACGAATGGATGAAAAAGAAAAATCAGTCAAATGGGTTGCGAGCTTTCACGCGCGTGAACTCACGCATCACGCGAGCATTATGCGTGCCTTAACACCAACCGTAATGGATTAATCCCCTTTTTACTGTGCCTTCCATACAGAATCGTATTCCCAGCGCGATTCACTGTCACACCGAAGGAAATGTCATCCATCACTCGGGTTGTCTCGAAACTGTGTGCTCGAAAAAAGGCTTGACAGACGAACAGACGGATATGTGTTCAACATAAGCCGATTTGATAGGGAAAAGGTGAGTCTGTATCCGTTTTCAGGTATATATATACACCTATCTACAGTTGTAAGGAATAAAGGTGAGTTGCTATAGCGTAGAATTTACGCGTACTCCGTTCGAAGCTAGGGATAAGTAGTATTAGACAGTCACTGAACGGACAAGTCGATTCTACTGGGAATATGCACGAAACACGCTGCGCACGTCTGTTATACACGTGCAAATAGCTTCAGTAGCAGCTAATTTTAATGAAATATTTTATCGTATTAACGTTGGACGAAGAATCGTAGGTTTTAAAAATAAGATTTGAATTACGGTGAATTATGTGTCAGCTTATAATACTGATAAATCTTTTAGTATCTCGAAATTTTATTCCAAAGGGGTTTCTTTTGATATTGTGGGCATTTGAATTGAAGTCAAGCTGTTGAAAACCAATCAGTCTCTACTTTTTGTAAATCTTATACCGAAATAATGTTCAGCTTCCAGGAAATGGATAATTCGGATTAATTCGGTCTAATAACTCAAAGAATAAAATGTAAATGGTAAATGTAGTCCATTGCTAAAGATCTCTTCGTCCTTTGAAATTTTATTCCAAAGTTCTTGCTCATATTCTGGCCACAGCAATATTAATCGCGGCAGGTGAATAATGGTCGAAAAATTGAAATTCGAGTACAGAATTGGGGCCATTGTTAATTTCTTTGATCCTCTGAAATTTTATTCCACAATTTTTGCCAATATTACGGTAACAGGAATGTATTAATTACTGAGAGTGAATAATGGCGCAAAATATAAAATTTAAATAGCGGTCCATTGCCGAGTTCTTTCATTCTTTGAAACCTTATTCCAAAGCTTCTATTTATATTCATATTTCAAAATTATTTTCCCAATTACATCAGAGATCAAATCTTCCGTTTTCTGTAGATTTCTCCTTCCTCTTAAATTATTGATAATAAAATTCTCGCTGGTATGAACCGTAAAAGTCAATTCTCTGGATTTTCCAAGAACTTCCCGATGCGGAGGAGCAACCTTCATACCACGAACTTCATAAAAATCGAGAATATATGTGAACGAAAAAGGGGAAGCCGCGAGGAAAAGAAAGGAAAGAGACGATTCACCGGAAAGCATAGCAGGGTACTATTCAGTAGCTTGATAAACACACCGCACGGAGGAAAAGGCTGAAAAAGAGTGGAACAGGAGTGGAAAAAATGCGGAAGAGCGTCTCCTGATCTGCATTTTTCATTTAGTCCCTGTTCCCTTCGGATAAAATGCATTAACGAGTGCTCGCGTGAATCATACTGCACCCCATACGGACCACTGGTTACCATGGACGAGTAGCAATTCGGAATAACAGTGCAAACAGCATCGGTGCGGTTATTCGTTCGCGACATCATCGTATATTTAATTTTGTATACACCATTTGCATATCGAGCTCGCTTTGCATCTTGCTGAGACTTCAGAAACGCTGATTTTCAAATCAGCAAATTTTCAGATCAATCAATCACTTTCTTTGCTTTTTACAGGGTCTCTGAACATCGTAGTGCAAGTAGGAGAGTTTTAATTCGTTGCCCTCTTATTTTGCAATTTATATTCGAATTAATACTTATGTTAGAATAGGCTATGGAAATTGCGTTCGTTTATACGATGGAATATAAAATTCTTTTGGAATCTTCTTTAAGCGTATTATTGCTTGTAAAAAGTAGAATAAAACAAAGTATTCATTTGTGTTTAAATTCGCAAATGGACGAATGGAGCTGATGGTCGATTAACACTTTAACGAAAGAATATACCAGTTATCGGTCTACTTAAAAATTTCATTAACCATGGCAGATAATTTTTAAACGTAAAATATAAATATTTGAAATAATACGTAACTCGGAAAACGTTGAAGAAATTATATAGGAATATTAATAGAAGCCTCTCTAATATAGATGTAAATGTTCATACTAATATCTCAAACCAAAATGCAACAATTTGAAGAAAAATTGATGAATTTTCTTTTATTTTCTGAACGTGTTCCGGAAGGATAAAAATAAAACTAAGTACGTCGATGTCGGTGAAGCGTTAACCTTCTAGATATCGCAGAAGTTGTACAGTTCTCTGAGGCGGGAATTACTTGAAACGGAGAGGAACCAATTTCTCTAGCTTCCTCGATACTTTCAGCGATAATTTCGTTAGAAATACGTCGAAGGAACGATCGAAATCTGAACATTACTGGCTTCACGCTCGATTTCAACTTCGAGATATGTCTCGTACAGAATTCTCTCGCGTGCACCCTCATCCCTTTTCTCCCCAGATATTTTTCACCGGTGCTATTGATCATTCTCGTCGACAAGGTGTGAGATTGAAAACGTGTCTGTTCGTACCGGCGCGGCGCCGCGGACAATTTCCGCTGCGTCCTCGTTTTCGGCTGGAGGACCTCTTTCTGTTAATTTTAGAAAGGACTGTCGGTTCTGCTAGGAATCGTGACTAGAAAATGAGGAAAACCTTGGTGGCAAGATGCAGATAATTCATTTTGTTTACGCTCGTTGTGCTTATACAACTTTATTACATTATTTTACTGTTTGGTCTTCGTTGGATTAAAGCACGCGCATGCCTGGGCGTGTCTGACTAGTTACTGACTAATACTACTTCTCGTTTGTTATAATAGGAAATCAGACAATAAATCTTCGTTCCAGGAAAATTTCAACTAATATAAGAAATTATTTCTTGATTTCGCTGCTCTGCGTTTACGTAGAGTTTAATTTATCCCTTTGGGAAAACTCCGAAGTGTCTTATGGGCATAAAAGCTTCCTATGATAAATGTTCAAATATTCTCGCGAGCCAATGTATATTTTGATAATGTCTATTGAAAACATATAGCATCCATTTCGAGTTATACAGACCCGAGCGCAGCGGGATTAACGTTTCCTCGACTCAACAGGAATATTCAATGCCATTAACTCACTCGACGATCGAACGAAGAGGCGAAAGCCGATTCTCAAACAAAGAAGGCAACACAGTGGATTATCCTTCCCGATCTAGCAGCAACAGCCACTATCCACAATCGTCGTGCAATTAATTACGTGCTGGCCGTTTAATTACGTTAATTTCAGGAATACCGCAACGATCACCGGCATGAGACTCGTTCGGCAAACGTGTTTACGCGGCATGTGATTCCCTATGTTCGATAATTGCACGCCCCCGTTTCCTATATTTCCTTTAAATTTGATCATTTTTTCCCAGAGAGATAGCTGCAATTCCCGGTGAATGCCTATGAGTAGCGAGATACGCGAGGAGAAAAAACGAATGGAGAAAAGAGCGGAAAAAGAACAACAAAAGAAGATATGAAAAAAGAGAGAGAAGAGGTGAGAGAGAGAGAGAGAAAGAGGACCGGAGAGGGGAGGAGGAGTAAAAAAAGAAACAGTAAAATGAAAATTCACGAGGGTGTGCGTGAGACGTTGCTTCGTTTCATTTCCGTGGAAAATTTATTGGATATATCGACGGGTAGGGTGAGTGGTAGCGGCCGTTTAATTAAATCAATAATAAAGGGATAAATAAACTGCGCGATTCCGTATGGATGAGTTTTCATCCCGTGATTTTCGTTCGATGAAACTCGTTACACGAGTCGATGATATTTATACGGAAACGGCGTCGCAGTGAACCCGATATAAATTTTTGATGATATAACTTTCAGTCTCGGAATTGTTGATTCGATGATTGCCCGGATGTTTATTAAGAGCGTGGTAAAAATATCGACCATTTGCACGAGCCTCCGTACATTAATGTTTGTTAATCACAGTTCATACTCGAGGCTCGATTTATTAATATTTGTAATTTATTGGAGAATTGGAAAGATTTGAATTAATATGCACCGTTTAATTAGACGTAAAGGAGTGTTTGCTCCTCTGCCAGGCGGAAGGATGCTCGTGGATGTAATTATAAAAATTTTGCTATCGAGCAAGCCTCAGTCGCTGCGTGTAATTTTATGGAATACGAAATGTAATCGGCGGACTCACCTGTGCATCTGCGAGGATGCGCCGCATCAAAGCCAAGGTGGGGTGCGTTGTGAGGTCATCTTCGAGGGCAAGTGCTTCACCTTCTTTGTTTAAGCGGTTTAAGGTATTGAGGGCTGCAACACAATATAAATAACCTTGTAATATGAATCTTGTAACATCAACTAAACCAGCGAAATAATAAGGAGATGGAAAAAATGAGAATAAAGTAGGAAGAAAAAGCAAGCAAGCCAAAGTTCGTCTGCAGATTATACTATTTTTAGTTTAATTAGTTGGGTTACCCAGAATTTTATAAATCATGGATTCAATTAATTTTATCGTAATAATTACAACAATAAATAAAAACTGTGCCATTAAATCTTACGATGGTCGAACAGTAACTTCCATTCGAAATATTTTTTGGTAAAATATAAATCCCAAGATTAACTCTTTAAATCATTTTATCGTAAAAAAATTCCATAAATTCGAGGAAAATACGAAAAAATCTTTGTTAAAACACTTTGACGACTTGTGTCGCGTAGACGTGACTTCGTTCTGCCATCTGCTGTTGACTGCCGTCACGTTTACGTGACTTCAGCCTTTCTTTTAATTTAATCGCCACTTGAGCGTGAGACAAACGATTCCCGTGTTTGAAAGTGTTCTACTAAAGTAAAGCGATTTACGAATGCGCTGAAAAGACCGGCAATTTGTGAGTCTAATGATCCAGCAAAAGTGAACGGTCAGAAAATGATTATAATCCCAATTTCTGTAACTGTATGGGACAATCAAAAAATAAATAAAGAAAATTCAAATAACGTTTATGCGTGTAGAAAATAAATGAAGATAATATGATAAAGATTTGATAATGATGATGGATTCGATGCAATTTATTCAAAAAATGTATCATAATTATAACAACGGACAATATAAGGTGTGACAAAACGTCAACGTAGAATTTTAATTCCTTCAAACAAACTTCTCTGACTCGAAAAAAAAGAACCAAGATTATAACGTGAAAATTCCAAGGCAGAGTTAAATACAAAAGACCAGGAACCATGGGATTTGTGCTGACAAGATGGCCGTCGTATCCTGACTCGTTCATCTCGCATTACCTTCGTCGAAGTCGTTGCTACGACGGGATAATTGAATTCTCAGAGCTTGGTGCTCGTGGCGCGAAGGTGGAAAGGCCCGAGGGGTGCCAAACTGTTATCGACAAGCTCGTTTCGATCACAGGTCAGAGACGATGAGCCACGCCATCCCTATGTCTCGTCCTTTTCTTCCTCCTCCTGATACATCGCGTTCGACTTTTTCGAGTGCGCTTTGATGTACAACTCGCACGAGAAACTTTCGTTTGAATTGTTTCGACATCGATTCGCTGAATTCGAATCGATGTTCGATGGGTTACCGATCAACTGTTTTCTATCGATGCTTTCTGTCGATTCACAACACGTTCGTGGTCGAAAGTTTTAAAACGATCGATGTATGCAATGGTAAGCGAAATAAATTTGATTTTTTCTCGATTTAGATGATTTTAAGATCTTCAGAGTGACGGGGTGTACAGTGCTTGGAATAATTATAGATTCAAACGCGGTTGCTGCATTATTTCTCCAATATTTCCAAGAAACCATTATTCGTGTCTGGGCGCGTCAAGTGAAATCGTTTTTATAAAGGGTAAGTTGAACGCTGTAGAATATCAGGAGCTGTTACATGACGAATTATTGCCTTTCATAACTGAAATAGGAGATCAAAAGACTATTTTTCACGAAGACAATGCTCCCATTCATACAGCCGCCATTATAGAAACGTGGTTTCAAGATTTCGGAATAGAATTTCGCCAGTCACGAAGAGGTTGAGAATTTAGAATTTTGGAAAATAGGGTAAGAAATTTGAAAAAATGGTCACGCTGAAATGAGTTGAAAAATTAGAATCTTCGAATTTTTTAAATGTATTTACGTAATCGAAACTTAGACACTGAGATAAGTTGAAGGTTGAGAATTTTGAAAGCTGAAATCGACCGAATGTCCATAATTGAAACTGTAGTCAGTCATTGAACTTTGAAAATTGGGATCAAGTGAGAATTTACAGATTTGGAAATTCGTTTGAAAATTGGTTGATAGTGAAACTGGAACTGTGAATACTGACTGATCAAGTAGATCTGTCGAAATACGAGACTAATTGGAATTTAGAATTTTGGAAATTGGGAACAATAGTAGATTGGCAAAGTCGAAGAAGGTTAAAAATATCGTCCTTCAAAAATTGAACTAAATTCAAATTGTCGAACTTTGGAAACTTAAAAATTCCAATGATACCGAATAACATTCAAATTACTTTTTTTCTAAACTTTACATACACTTAACGTTTCTATCTTTGAGTTCTACTAAACTTCATCGATTATATTTTTCAATTTAACAAGTGCTTTTAACTATTTTATATTAAAATGTTTCCTTTTAGTCGTAAAAGCCCATTAATATTATGTCACGTCTTTTTCTTGCGACTTTCAATTCTATTCACAGCCAATATAATATTACAAATATAATATTATTAAAATGAATAACACGAACAAACGTAATATCATTGATACGTGATAAGACATTTTCAGCAAATACTAATGAACACACCCAGAAGTTTCATAATAAAAAAGTTTCCTATCGATTACCTCGATATTACGAATATTTCTGAAAGTTTTATCTTCTAGAGAGGATTCCGAGTCGATGAACATTCTCGGTAATTTCATTTTATTCCTCATCCGGGCGATACAAATAATTCATGGGGTAATTGCGTTAAGTTTATTCTGCTCACACCTTCGACCAAGTGTTACATCCTTTCATCAAGAAGTTGTACGCAGCGAGTAATTAAGCGACGAGATAAGAAATCCGTTTCGTTGCGCCCCACGTAACGAACCTTTAAACATTCTCGCTTAATTAGTTTTCAAATTCGAGCAATTACACCATGGCCGAAAGCGAACACCGGCAATTACCCGACTAACGAAGTTACCAACAATCTTTGCCGTGTAAATAAGTTGCTCCGGCCAGTTAACAGATGAAAATCAACCGTTTATTAATTCATCGTGAATCTTTTATTTCAGTATTTAATCGTAATTTATTCGATCATTGACTTGATCACAAATGTTACGGTGGACTGAGCGTTGTAATACGATTTGTAGAGAATTTGTATCGAGAATTTCCCCGTATAAAGAACCGCAGAGAATTATTCTCTAATTCTAGGATTTGCAGAAAGATTTCTAGAAAATTTCATGTTGTAAATATTACTAATATTGTCGTCGCCTGAACGTGAACATATTAAGGGAAAAGCGTTAGGGATGAAAACCTCGCGTGAAAAATTCAGAATTTGCAGCAAGATGTTCGTAGAAAATTCTACATTTCAAACATTAATATTGTCGTCACGTCGTCCGGATTTAAGGATATACGGGAACAAATTTCGTACAGAGAATTCAAAATGTGCAATAAGTTGTGCATAAAATTTATTACGTTAGAAAATTTTAAGAATAAAATTTCTCATAGAAAATTGTTTAAAATCCAACGAAATTTTTTAGAGTTTGTGTTTTAAAAATATCATCATCCGATGGATCTGATATTGCGAAATAAAATGTCATATTGTATGAAATTTTCTTCACATTATTCAGCTATTATCAACAATGTTCATTGCGCGTTATACTACGTAATACAGTGGAAGATTATCAGGGACGATTGGGGTAATGTGTAATTGACGGAAAACATCGAAATTCGATGACATTTTCCACAATTCGGAGCACTGTACTGTTTTGGTGGATATCGATGCATTAGTACACCTATCGAACTCTCATAAACGTCAATGTAGCGAGCTCTCGAAACTCCTCTCTCTCTCTCTCTTTTCCAATCGCTCGTTCAATTCGATACTCGATTTATATCCCATCAAATTCTCATTTATTAGAAAGTATCGAGATAAAATTTGAAGTACGTAGACGGTTCGTTACGGACGTGAAGTTTTATAGATAAAGCTAACATATGATCGGCGTTATATTATTGAAAATAAAAAAGCGGTCAGTTCAAAAGTTCCAGTATTTTTAAGCATTGCTCTATCGAAGAAAAGTGAAGTCTCTGAGAGTTGAGGTAAAAATGGCAGATAGAAAAATGTCTAAAATATCTTGAACGTTTGATTGGCCAGTTTAAATAAGATTCTAGTAGACTTTTTAATAAGTAAGAACTTTCATTGGGAGTGATCAAACAGATACATTGAACAATACTATGAAAACGAATATTATTGTTACGCCGGGCGACTCTCTGCCTGGCCCAGGTCACACACCGCGGGCCAGACGGACACCAGATGTCCGCTCTTCCGTAGGGCGTATCCTCAATAGCCTTAAGCACCCGTCATAAACCCGAGTCACTTGCCTGCTAAGGTCCTTCACACCCAACAAATGTCTTTTCTAAATCAGTTTCCAAAGACTATTGTTTACTACGGCTTGATACGGGAAAGTTAGTTTCTCACGTACGATGCTTCCTACTAGCAACTTTCTATCGAGGGCGGTTAGGACCCTTCCTAGTCCACCAACCTTCGTTTGTCCAATCCGAGGCAATGTATACTGCCCTCACTTCCTGACCTAAAATGGCATGAACAAATCGGATGGTCCTGTGCGCTAGACACACCCATCACTAGCTTTCCACCGACACAGCATCGTCACTCAACTTCACTTCTTCTACATCGTTGGAGAAGTCAACCACTAAGTCTAACGCTAACGCCTATCGGGGCAGTCTAAGCATAACGCGAGAGTCGGTTCTCGGTATTGTCGAGCATACATTTCCTCTCCTAAATATCTTATAGTGCTACGCCCACTAATACATTAAATCCAATTATAAGAGCCCTGCTCTAACGTACATATCTATGTTATCTTCGTGCGATAAGTGATTATCTATCTATCTATGCTCATCAGTGTAATCTAAGTGTTGGAAATATATAATTTATAATTCTGTGAATCACAGTGTTATACAAACTCAATCACTCCCATTATCTCAACGGAAATCAGGGGATCGATCAAGTCGTGGTGTCGATTGTTGTAATCGTAACGGGAATTTACGACTCCCGTTGACGTCTCTCCTAGCGACTACGTCTCCCCGCGATTGGTCGAACAAACAATTATCGTGATTAAAAATACTACATATAATCATAGAATAGTTAACACAGGATTCATCAACGATTATGATATAAAACCTGTACGAAAGAAAAATTGTAAATTTAAAAAATTTCTGGAAAAGTATCAATTAATCGTTCCGATTCGTTTTAGTAATATTTCCCTTCTATTCCGTCCGATATTCACATTAAATTCTGCGTTTTCGTTCGTTAGAGAGTGAAAGATGTTTAAAAATCGTGGTATCCGTTTGATTGTCCGCCTTAATATCTTTTCTTTGGAGGAGATGGTTTTACGTTTGCAGAGAGTTAAGACAGGCAAGTACACGCATCGGGTTACGGTCAGGTATGTGCATTAAGGCACATAAAGGGCTTACGTAGACGTAGGCGACCCTCCCAGCTGGTATATAGGTCTACGTGCAAACACGCAAGCACGTTAAGTGCGCTTCCAGCACGAGGTCGCTATGAGACCAGCAGGGAACCGCGAAGGGGTTAGCCTGATATATGGGATAGCTTGATATTATGCGCCTCCGCACAGACCGGAGGAATATTCTTTACGATCTTTCCTCGAAAATGAAACCTATTCGATACGTCGAGATATACTCGACAAAATAGCCAGCTTTTATTTAACTTCGCGTGCAGATTCGTACTATTTTTGCAGACAGGAGATTAACCCTTTTATTGCGATTAGGTTGTCCGGAAAGTGTCTATCTTTTACAGACACGTCTTTTACAACGACGCATCTTTATACAAACATGAAACCTAATCTGTCGAACGTTGTGATCTTTATTTTGATAGAACAAAATGGATCATACGTAATTCGATAAAATAATATAAAACGGAAAATGTTATGCATCCATTATTTCTCTATAAAACGAAAGAAATTTTTCGGAAGACCTAATGTAAATGGTATCATAAATATTGTTGTAATTTCACTGAGAGTTTCACTAATCTTCAGTTAGTAATAATTGAGTAGCTTTTAATTAGTAATAATTTTATACTTCTACTTGTATAGAGATCAAGAATGTTTCGAAATATAAAATACCATAGTGCGTATTAAAAAAAATAATAAAGTTAGTCTATTGTAATAAAAATAAACTTGTCTGAGCTAGTATAACGAAAATAAACTTCACTGAAAGAATATGATAAAAAGTTAAAGGTAATTTTATAAATAGCACTTTTATTGGCAATATATAATTACTATCGACTAGATCAGCGTTGTTACATCTCATCGAAAACTTTTTGCCAAGGTTTAAGGAATAAAAAGTGGCAATATCCGTAAAAAACATAAATAAAGAAAAGCACTAAATACAGATTACATGGAAACATCTATACAACTTTAATTTATTTTCAGAGTTCTAAGATCTCTGAAACTTCGCTGTAATACCTTCAATTACGATTTATAGCTGTGAGATCTACCATCAACCTTGCTGTAGTACTCAAATTTTTATGTCCGACTCACGCTCAACAAACAAGAACAAGCAACAGGAATTTTTGTTAAACATTTGAACAAAAATTAGTTAGTTTTAAACAAGGTTAAGGTTTAGTTTTAATACAAATTAAAAAGTGTTTCTCATTTTCTGCGACACTTCTCAAAATGATATTTTACCTCTTTAAGAAGCACTTTTCAATATATTGAAGTTTGAAAAAGATCGGAGATACCGATCAAGTTGTAAAGTGTTATCGTATATTAAAGCATCTTTCTATTAAAAATGCTATTTTCTACGATTTTTCTTAAACCTTTCACCCGCTCCAGCTACTCACTCCTTTTCTAAAAGCAATTTATTAGAAGATTAGAGACTTCTTTCAAAGTCAGTTTCAGCTGCATCCTCTACGATATTGTGCTTTATGAAATAGCAACGACCAATCACCAAGAAAGCCCCGTGTGCACCATGGTAATCCATATACCACTTTTTTTTCCTGCAAGACTCACCTTCCTCGAAGGGCTGCGCCCGTTTAGCGAATGCCCTCGAGAAAACGCCGCGCGGTTTCGAGGTCTCCACGCCGTTTTCTACGGCTGCGCTCATTTTTCTGAGTGGTCCTTCACGGAGCTTGTGTTCCCAGGATGAATAAAGGGACCATCTGAAATTCACGTGACACTCAACATCTTTGTTTAAAGAATCCGCGGTCATGGTGCGAGAGCTTTGATACGAATCTCCGTTTGACGTTCCTGCAATCACTTTTCACCCCCTAATTAAACGATTGAAACGATTTTCTACCGTAAAATAATTCTCCCTTATTATTGGGTTTCAATTGTATAGACGATCTTCTTTTCTGTTATTAAAGTTGGATTTGAGGAAATAAAAGATACTTCACGAGCTTGGATTTTGAGATATTAGAAGTACTTCTTATGCTTAAAATTGAATTTGCTATACGTTTAATAATTAAAAATTTACTATACTATAATATTTGTTATATCAAATATTTCCTATATATTTCTTATCTTTATTTCATTTTATTTCTATTTTTTTATATATATATCATATATATTTTGCTATATAGTTGTTATAAATTTATACTTAATAAAATATGTATATATAAAAATAATAATAGATACGAATAAATCGTCAATTCAATCGGTACCGATGTGTCTAATGTTACGCTATTGAAATATTGTACCACAATGGTGAATAAAATTTAATGTATCTAGATACAGAAGCACGTAAAACCTGCAAGTCCCGTAACACGGTGTTACAGAAAATTAACGGAATTTATGTCACTGCTCATTATTACAAAAAAATATTACATCATGTACTCCATTTCACCATCTTGATTCGTTTCATAACGATGAGAATACAATGTTCCCTGCGATTTCACCATTTCCACTTATCACCAAGATTCCAACAGATAATAAAAAAGAAAACTCCGGACGATCTACATATCTGGTTTTCACACATTTTCTCCAACATACACTATTATTTCCGCTGCAGTAATGTTTTGCAATTTTCCTATTGCCCCGGAATATATCACCTTGGCTACGTAACAATACGTCATATTACATTACTATAGATATTCGCACAATGTCCCTAGTTAATTTCTGTTCTTCAATCAAGAGTTTCCCTTTAATTAAATGTAGATTATCTGATTACGGAGTAGAGATTACAACGAAGAACTGCCGGTGGTACGTCAAAGATTAAAAGCAACAAAGGGTGAAATCCCGTACAACATTGCATTCAAGGTTCTCTCTTTACGAGGCCTGGATAACATAGCATTAAGTCTACTCTGTTTAATTACTAAATCTTTATAATCTTCGCGAGCATTTTAATGCTGTGTCCAATGGAAGGCTGTTCTGGGAGATCTAACGATGACGTTAACGATTGTTTGAACATGATTAAATTGCGAGCACCGATTTTGGAAAGGAAAAAGGTAGAACGGTGCTAAAAAACTTGATACTAAATTCTTTTAACGATAAAAATATGAGTGGAGGTTGCAGAAAATGGCAGGCTGAAAATCGTAGTGATGTAGGTCAAGATTTTCAAGTTCTGGATTTATAATTACCCATTTTAATCTTCAAACGTATTATTCCTTTAGTTCCATAATTAATTAAGTTGTAATTTTACTCTGCGTTTGACACGTTCGTGATTTGGAAAAATATAATATAGTAATAATAATATTTATCATAAGCTAGACTAAATGTCTATTGTACGTTTATGTTTAAACTTACAGATCTATGTAGGTAGTTATTTTCCTAAAACTTATTTTACATCTTCAATACTTTTTCCTTGGTTCTGCTCTAGTACTAAACCATATTATACTAGCAAATTTCCTTAGACATACATCAGTGTAACTTTAGCCTGTGTTCTTATTTACACTCTATTGAACTCTATCCCCTTCTTTGCTTCCTGGATAAATGATTTGGAAAAATATAATGGATTTTTTGTAACAATAAACACAGACTGCTATTTCACGAGGAATAGGAATGAACTTACACCACTATGATTCTCACTCCTGTTATCGAGTATAGTTGATTTTCTCTTTCGAGGTGAATCTGATTCAAGAAAATGGAAGACGATTTATGGAGCGTGAATCTCTGTGATATAAAACATTTCTATGGGAAAATAAACAAGTGAAAGCTGTAGTTATATTTCTCGCGGAGAGAACAAAGATTTATAGAGTGTCTGCAAGTGGTATATTTTTGTGAAACGATCCTAGAAAGCAAAAACTCCTGCAATTATTTTCGCAAAGACTACACGAATTAAATTTTATATAGATTTCATTTAAAATACTTTATAAATTGTACACTCCCATTTGCAAATATTATATCGCTCTTTTGGTATTGCATTAATATTGTAATTGTTATTCTATTAATATGTAATTATTCATATAAACTTCTCTACTATTATATATTTTGAATCATGCAGAAACAATGTGAATTAATAACACGCAAGACTTATTAGTATTTAGAGTTACGTTGAAAGGTTGATAAACTCTTGCTTTAAGCTTCACAATTCTAGTTTATCGTCCAGACGTAACCCTTAGAGCGCGAGCTTTGACAACGGATATCTACAGCGATGGCAGGATAAACATCCCCTAAAAATTCGAGGCTTACGGTCCCTCGTATTATTAAGGGTACTGTGTATGTACATACACATCGTTCCCCCTCGATGGAACTCGATATTCGATCGTCATAATTTATCATTACACAGGGAAAAGGACACGTTCGATAAATCCTCGTTGCGTTCAACCAAGTTTGCTCGTTGATTTACGCGCCTTACTGTTAGTGACTTTAGTCATAAGGGAGACACGGTATCTATGGGTCTATGGTGGCTTCTTGCCAATACAAAGCAAAATGGAAAATTAATAAATAGATAAATAAATGCTTTTGATCATAAGAAAGATTTGTAATATACAAAGGAGTATGGAAAATAAATAAATAATAAATAAACAAAATAAATGAAGTGGAAAATCGAGAAAGAAATCATGAGCCAATGGTCAAGTGTATTATTAAGATATCTATAATTTCATAACAATAGAAACAATAGATTGTCTTCGATTTTCTATTCGAAGAGAAATAAATTAATGATTTGATCGTTCAAAATATTGATAATCCAAGTGATACGAATATATTTTTGTACTCTTCGATATAATCTATTCCGTTCGATTTTATGTTTGGAAATAAACATATCAATAATTTAATCGCTTAAGATATTTATAATCCAGGTGACACAAGTTAATTTGGCTTTGCCAATTAATTCTTTAACTACGGTGGATTTGGTTGACACTATTACAATGCCAATAGAGCTGCGAATTTACATTTTGCTGCAAATAGAATATAAAAAAGGTGAGTACTAATTTTTAATTGAAATTATTTCAAATTTGCACACAAGTTATAAAGTATCAAATTTGGAAAATAACTGTTTATTACTACGAACATAATAATTCCTTATTGTTAGATACACATTAAAACAATTGAATGAGATAATGGTACAGAAAGAAGTTCTCAAGTTAAGCTATGTTCAACTAGAATCTTTAGTTACTACAAAAGTTTCATACTACGAAACTGCTGCAATCACATTGCGATTAAAAGAGAATAATTACACACACAGATTGGAAGATCGAAATGAATTAATTAAACAAATTAAAAGACGTAAACGAGAAGAGTTTAAGAACAATTCTGCGAAGCTAGAGATAAGCCAGAATTAGAATAAATTAAGGAACAAACATTAGATCAAACAGACTGGATGCAAAATGAGCGAGTAATTTCGTTTATTATAGAGAAACAGCTGGAGTTGTCACGTTTATTCCGAGCCGTGGCAATTTCTAATGCACGACCCCCTGGAGTTCAATTCCGAAATGGACATATACTGGTTTGCCGATCCCTTTTGTCAAACGGAGGGAGCGTTCGGCAGATGACAGTTTCATTTACAGGATCGCAGCTGAAGCTACGGCAAAACAGCGATTTTCTTTCCTTTCCAAATTGCATACAAACATTAAAATAAAATAAACATTTATTTTCGCCAATAAAAGAAAACAAGCAATTTCATTTTATAAAAGAGTAATTCTGTTTTAGTAAATACGTTCAAAAAATTTCATTGAAAAATCAGTGAAAATTTAAGAGACGCTAGTTTATATATCTCAAAAGCCGAAAACTTCCTAATTAAAATTGTCATTATTAAAATATATTTTAAAGATCCAAAATCCCTTAAACGAAACTACCTTAGTCTATAGATGTTATGAATTTGAAATGCTACTGTATAGCTTGGAAGTTTTCAAATTAAATTCTTTTTCTTTTAACTCTGTTTCCTTCTTTTTCCGTTTTTTTTTAATGTACACAAAGGTCTAAATAACGCAACTAATTTAATGTATATAAATTTCCGGAGTTCGTAAGTTTCCAATTAGATCCACAAAATGAAATCCGTTGAAATCGAATTAAAACCATCTTCACAAATTAATCATAGAATCACTCTGTTTTTCAAATCCGTAGAAGCTTCTCCTAATGATTCATTCCATATTTCACTGTGAAACTGGATTTTCCACGACTGTTTCGACTAATAGAAATTAACGGGCGAAATTTTCTGCACTTGTTTAATTCAAAGTTCGAGGTAAATGTAAATTCGATTCGCGAGGACGATATAAATGATGCTGAGAACTGGAGGAAGAAAAATCTCATTAGGAAATTCCATTTTTGCGCGAACAGCGGAAAGCTGACGCGTATATTCTGGCAAGCTTGTTCTTCCACCATTTCCTTTTTCATCGTTGGAATGCAAGTTGCTATGGTGGATCCTTCTTCTGTCAGAAGTTTCAGAATGGATGATAATTCTTGAAACAGAGGCGCGTCCTCGCGAAACGTAAATTTCGTGGTTTGGCTTCACCAGTTCGCCTGTACCTCGTTGCCAAGTGATTCCAAGTGTAAACTTGCTACACTGTCAATTTACAAGGATATTCGTGCGGAGAGTAGATTATCCAAAGAAAATTAACGAGGTTTCTGATCTCACATTTGGTTGCCAGTAGAGATGAAAAATCGACGATTAATAATTATTCTTTGTAAATTATAAATTAGTGTTGCTTAAGAAAGTAAGTTTCGAACGACCAATTGTAAATCAACGTTGAAGGAAAGAATTAAAAGAAATCAAGAAATTAAGTAAATAAAGTTAAATTAATATCTATAAAAACTTACGAATCGCGGACAAGTATCGAATTTTATTTCTCTTTCAGTATCTCTTCACTATCTATGATAAAATTGGCCAAGAAATGTTATCTCTCATATATTTTACATATACCTATACTTTACATATTGTATACATATTTGCATATTCTATATTTTTACATATTTTATGTACCCAATATTTTATTAACATAGATAAAAAATATAGAATGAAATTTTTGGCCACATTCCTAATTTTCTCAGATAACATTCTACGCTCCACAAACGACACTCCGAACTAACCAAATCCAGCTTTACATTCAAAATTCCTGCAAAACGTAGCTTCGCTATATTATCATTTCTGCATACGCAGATTTATCACTGTACTTAAGGGAACGCGAATATTTTCCCGAAGGTTCTGAAGTATTAGGATAAGGACAGATTGCAGATATTACTGGCACATTAATTCCGAAATCTATGCGGCAATATCTCAGTGCAGATTCCTGCTATCTTAGAATAGGGTGGATAATGCCGATGTAATTTGTATTTACGAGCCTCCGCAGAGCCATTGCACGGCATTGCTCAATGGAGCACACATCCTCTTAGAAAAGAAGCATCGATCGGCGAATAAAGCTAAAGGAAAGAGCGTTCCAGAATTTCTAGTGACACGAAAGATTTCTAGCTAGAAAAATATCTTCGCTAACCGAACCCATCGATACGTTCGGATTTTTTATTCGCGCGAATCTCATTAATGGAAATAGGTTCTTTTTTCTTAATAGAGATCGACTAGAGCATGATTTACACTAAGGTTTCGCGACGAAGGTGATATCTAGGTCGGTGAAACCTTGAGGAAAGTTAAATTAGAATTAATACGATCAAGGAGTTGTCAACATTTCTTTATACGTCATGTAAATTTTATTCTCTTCGAAAATAATTGCTCTACTTGAGAAAGTTAAATTGTAATTGATAGATATGATCTATCGTGTTTTTAATAGATACTACGCAAGCTTGTAGTAGATGGAAGCTAAAAATTATTATTCATGACGCCTTGGAAAAGTTGATGTTTTATGCGTACAGGAGTATCCAGATTTTCCAGCTTTCAAATTAGTTGTTTACAGCACTCGAGCAGAGTTGAATTAAAAATTGAAATTAATAGATACGATTCAAAACTTGTAGACTATCGTGTTTCTCTCGTGTATCGTGTAAATTTTCACGTGTTCTCGCTTCTATCAATTCGGATACTTCAGATAAGTTGTTCATCAGTATTAATACACGCAATTAAGGACTTGCAAACTATTTCATCGCGCAAATTTTCCTCTTTCTTAAAAAAAAACGGCACCATTCGTGGTATCTTCGCAGATAGAAATATTATTAATGAAGGATCATTGATTTAGAGGTCTGAGAATGAAATTGTTCAACTCTTTTGAACATCTAGGTTAATTATTTTCATGTTGTAGAATTGTTGTAGAATTGTAGAACGTTCCACAGAGAAGCTCAATGCAAAGAAATAAAACTCTTCGAAACTTAGGAAATGCCCCAATTCTCAAATTTAATCCTAGCACACCTTTAACAATTAATTAACGGCCTATATATTCTCTTCTAAGTTCTTGGAAATAGGTCGTGCTTCTACAAATAAAGCTCTCCGTACAATCTTTTTACTACGCTTTCCGGAGAAGCCCTTTCTATTATTCAACTTATTGCCGTCGCAATACATGGGTTTGAGTTTGGCCTGAATTACAAGTCCGCATACTCGAAAAGGGTTATTGAAAATTCAATTGCATCGACATTATATCAACTATCAAAGTAAATCCTTTAATTTAAAAGGCTTCCAATATCAGACTTCGTAATAAATAACGATAAATCTACAGACGAACTAGTAATGAAATAAAAGTTTCTGTTAAATTTTCCAATTAAAAATAGTAAACTTTAGAAAACTGTAGAAAAAAGATACTTCTAATTTAACTGAGAATTTTTTTTCCTACAAAAGTGATGGCACGTTTCACTATTTGTTTTGCAAATTTTATTCATTCGATTCAGTGACCCTCCTCCGATGCGGTACACAATTTTCATATCTCGTGTTTTAAAAAATGCGGTGAAATACAACATGTACAATATGCAGGGATGCGTGATCGTTACTCTTGGAATATTTTCACAGTTAATTTATGCGAAGGAAAATACGAGTTTTACAGACAGCAGCAAGTTTGATAAGCAATAACTCGAGATAAAAGTTGGTTAATTGAAAACTTTGCTCCTTGTCTCTGTTCAATGAATATCGTTGCCTACTCCATACATAGTAAGTGCACATGCGTACGCTGTCTCTTTAATATTCATGAGATTCTGCTTAATTATCACAGCTGTAGACCGTTCGTGTAATCTCGCGGGCGTGAAGTTTCATTTAAATAAACAGAAAGAAGCTTCTTACTCCCGTAACGCATTTCTCGTTCTTCGCGGTTTCACGTGTAGTTGCTTACTTTAATAGTTAAACGCCATATTAAGAATCATGGTAATTTTATTAGGCATTTAAGTATCGCAGGTCTTGCAGACAAAGAAATTGTATTCTGAAATTCCCTTATTATATAAAAAAGGAATTACATAAAAAAATGAAAATATGGTTTCGATAATACTTTTCGACGATTTGACTATAAAAATGAAATATCTTTGACGAACAAAGCGAAACGAAGTAGCTATTTTAATTAAAAATCATGACAATGCGATACTTTCCTTCCGCAATAAATCGCAGAAGATTAATGAACTGTTAATAAAAATGGAAAATGAGGAATATTTTTTGAATTTATTGTATGATTACGTAAATCTAATAATAAATGGTAACGCGGAGTTTTTGAATCGTTCTTCATCATCGTTGCTAATACATTGTGAAATTTTAATAAATCCATGGAGATAAAATTAAATTTGTTCTCTATTTGAAGTTTGATAATCTTTCAATAATAAATCTTGATAAAAGATTCGCCGTAAATCATTTTTTCCAGAGAACGTAATTATTATTTTAATACAACTATTATTCATTTTTATTGCAATTGCAATATTCCACCACTCTCCACCAATATTCCACCAATATTTTTCTGTCTTTACCGATTATGTTAAATAAATCCTCAAATCGTTTTTAGCTAATAAATATTTTACTTCTTCAATTTTGTACTTCAAATTTATATTGTCTAACCCTTTATACCGACGATGTGTCGTAAAAAACAAGAACTACAGCGATCCTTTCAAAGGGTTTTCTTTGCGTTTTGAACAACTTTTCGTCTTTGTGCCTCCGCTTTTATTTCTGTCAAAGCGGAAGCACGATGAAAAAGAGAAGAAAATTTGGTAAAAAGAAAGAAAAGGAAGTAAAGAACGAATTTGGATGAAACGTGAAACGTGTAAGAGAGTCAGGTCGTGGATGCCGCCTAATGCAAACGTAACGTAATAATTAGCGGCTGGGTAGCTCGCTAATTAAGGAGAAAGCAGAAGAAATAAAAGAGCTTCTCGTTTTACCGGCGATGGTTAAAACGGCGCTTTCGTTCTCGCTTATTTTCTCAACTTTTCCTACGTTTGTCCCTTCCACGCCTATTCGGATGCATCCGACACCTGTTTCTTTGACAACTCGACGCTATTGAATCATCATAATTGGCATGCAAAAGAAAAAATGTTTGCTTCGAGAAATACCGAGGAAACATTGTTAAGACGACAGTAGGAATACAGATTTTGTATTACAATGGAAGAATACTTATACAATTTTATTGATTATTTAGTTTATTCGCATATAGGAATAACCAGGAAGGACAATTTTAGATCTTCGACTTTAAATTTGTGATTTCTAGATTTACAAATTTGCAAATATAAGAATATCAGATTTGTGGTTCTTTTATGTCGACATCTCTAAAATTAGGATGTTTAGATTTTCTGACCTTTCGGTTTGAGATTTTTCGGATTATGGTCGTTCAACGCAGAATACAAATAATTTTCTAACATCCTCTATAGCGAAAAATCAAACATCGGAAATGTTCAAACGTTTGTATAAATGATTTGTGAAAGATCAATCTCTTTAACCGCGCACGGAACAAACGTTTGATCGCGAATTCCTTTTGCGAGATTGAACGTATTGCTACTGCAACGAATGCCAATTTCCTACGGAATAATTTCATTTCACATTCTATTCGTCATTTGGTTGGCAGTTTGAACCAAAGGTGAATTAAAGCTTGATAAATTTTGCTCGATTTAACGTTTAATAATACCAATACAATGTAACTTTATCGAAGCGATGATATCTTTGGCTAAGAGGGAAGAAATAATTGGCGAGGAAATTAGGATTGGTATGAAACAGCAAGAGAAAAACAAAGACGTCTGTCCAAAGAAGCCAGTGCACTTAAGTTCGAAGAAGGAATTCACGATCAGAAGTAGTGTTCTCGATCAACCTGCTTGATTTATGTCGCACGAGAACAATAAGCGTTGGAACAATCTGTCTCGCTCGAAAGAGCATTCAGGATGAGCCTTAACGGTGAAAGCCGGACCGGAAGGATCGACGATCCGTGACCACCGACACGACAATGCAAACGGTATCTAAACCTTTTCCTTACAGAAAATTCACGACCATCTTCTCTCGATGTAACGCTATCATTCCTAAGAAGGAAGAACTGTCATTCTAATGTTACGACTAATAATAGTTGATATTAAAAAATTCCTGGAATTTCTGGGAATTCAAAGTTCGTAATTATTAGATTCGCAACTTTTGCGTTCCTCAATTTTTACTGCTACAACTAAGAAATTTTGAAAAGCATTGGTGGAAAAGATTGTGAATTAATAAAAATTGTTACCAGTTGACGCTAGAAAATTTCTGGTATTGTAGAAGAATTTTAAAGTCGAGGTCATTAAGTTTGGAATTCTCAGATCTACAATCTTTGCATTTCTGATTCTTTTATTTACGATTTTCCAATCTGCAATCCTCGAAACTCTCTTCGTTCCATTACATCGTTTCTCTGCTTGCAGTTATTAGCATTGCAAATTTGAAATGTACGAATTCCAAATATCCAGAAGCAAAGAACATTTGTTGCTTTCGAGCGAATTCCCCTTATCTAGTCCTACGGAGTAACCCCAAAAAGAAGAAGCTATTACAATATACAGCAAAGCCGAAATAAAATACACGAGTACGATGACTGATTCCGTGAGCCAATTACCACAAACCATTCCTCGGGGAAGCCTTGGCAGCTGTGTATAAAGGGTGCTGGTGTGACACGAGATGAGTAGAAAGACGGAAAAAAAGGGGGAAAAAGAAAGAAATGGAAAGGCGGAGGGAAACGGGTTCGCGTTTAACGGGTGAGAGGAAAATGACATGGACGTGAAACAGAGATGACTGAGGGGGAGCAGAGCCACGAAATTCATGAATATTTATACCGTGGTTATATCGTAGAAGTAGCATGCGCTGAAAAAAGAGAAAAAGGGAGAACGCCGGCGCCGTGAACGAATTGAACGAAGCGCAAACGCAGAAACTACTACGTACCGCGAATGAAATAGAAGAAGACGTAACGCAATCGTGTACCATTTTGCTTATGAAGATGGAAAGAGGCAATATTGCAGTTGAATCGATATAACTTAATTTATTACCTGGATATATTACGCGAATCGTACGATCACCTCTCTCTGTAATTGTATCGATTATTATCTCTCGTTAACGTAGTGTGTTACTAACGATAGTTATTGGTACTTGTTATCGTTGCTTGTTAGTCCGTTGCTGCGATTGAATTAGTAGCTGATTACAATCACGCCATTAATAGGTCGTTGTCATGCTAACGACGGAAATTTTTTTTTTTAAGTGAATGATCAACCTGACGATGAAGTCTACGTGTATACCTACAGATTATTTTTCGACCGTTTTACTCTAATGTAATACTATTTCACGTAGGATAAGAGGAACTGATATAAAGGAAATATAAGTTTCTAGTTTAAGAGACTATGCCAGCTACTTTGTTATAATTATATTTATCGAAAATTCGAATTATATATATAGACAGTAGACAATTCGATGGCAATATAATTTGTAGAGAATAACGATAAATCGCATCCTGGAAGTCAGAAAGTCATTAATACGCGATAATACGCAGCGGAAGTACGGCTCGTGGCTTCATTAATAAACATATGAGTCTAATTATACCGAACACAAATTAAACGACTGCAATCTATATACTCACGATAAGTTTACATGTATAAGAAATCTAAAAATATACTAAAATGGCTTTGGTTGTTATTTCTACGTCATTTATTTAATACTATTCGAATCTCACGAGGTTACTCCAGTGCCATACGTATCCGTTGCAACGTAATTAACTCACACAAAACGCCCATTCGCGTGCTTCGAATACTGAAACGTCAATTAACATGTCACAGAATAAATAATATCAAACACTGTGAAAGCAAGATTGTTCCTGAAACCTGATTCTCAAACGATCAATCTCGGTATTAACTAAGCGAAATCTAGTCCATAGACCGGGTTTCTAGGATAACGCCAGTTTCATCAGGGAAATGAACAATATAATCAGAACAGCGTATCAGATTGGATCCAGCCCTGACGTCGTAATTGCTTTGTCTCCCACGCCTTTGAAGCGACCAATCACGATCACATAAGCACAATCAAACTTCGTATACGCCGATGCTCGCACGTTGTGCGCCAAAGGATGCAGCAGATTTGCATACGCGTTTCTTCTTTCTCTTTCTAACCTTCTATCCAGCCCTTGTCTCGGATTCTCCTTTTTTCTGCCTCTCATTTTTTCTTTTGTTTCTTTCTCGGTGTCCCTCTTGCTCGTTTATTCGCTTATGTAAGTATAGACGCGCACATACGTGGCTTATGCACATAGGAGGAACAAACACGTGTATACACGTTAAAGCAAGTTCGTGGCGCGCAATTAAGAAGCAATTTAGTGCACCTCCTCGTGAACGAGCTTTCGTAACACATCGTGTACCACGATAAAGCCTCATCCGTGCACCCGGAAGCCCAACTATGTTGGTATTAAAACTATCCTTATAGGAGAGAGGATGATAATGTTTATGGCGCTTCCGGTGCAAACACGTGTTTCATATCAAACATTTTTGAGAATCGATGGTTCTTGATCAGAGTAGAGCGATAGGGTAGAGACAATCGGAGCGATTCTCGATGTGAAAGTTTGACTCCGTAGGATTTAATTATCGCTGATAAAAGATTGTCTTAATCGTTATATGTACGCAATATTATATACTTGAAATTATTTTTATAACAAAAATGATAATGTACCTATACTGTACTTTCATCTTAAAGATGAGCCGCGTACGTATAAAACATTTTGACCATTGTAGGATTTCAATATTATCTAACATAATGATATATAATATCATCATATATGATCATCAATCATATATAATAATTTAAAATCTCTACGTACATTTAAATTTAAACGACCATTCAATTCCTTCCATTTTAATAATCGATCGATTTCTATACCAGTGAAAGAAAAAAGGATCTCTATACGCCGATTAATCTTTCGGTCCATTTATAAAATCCCTAATTCCTATCCCAAAAGAACCATTTCCAAATTCCATAAAAATAGAGAAAAATGGTATGTGCGATATCCAGCCGACAAATCCTTCCTTTCATACCACAGAACTATCCCCTTCCAGTTTCATCCCAAATTACAATATTATATCGCGAAATATGATATCTATACACGACATTATATGTTGGTAGTAGTTCGGTGAATGTACAATGCGACACGAACGATTTCCGGTCCCCGTAAACCCAAAACGGAAGATTAGTGTCCATCTGGGGATGTTAAACAGCAGAAACGTGCGGTATGATTGCAGGAAGCAACGCACGTGACGCACTATGCGATATAGTTCACGTTGTACGCCGCTACCTTCGCTGAATGTGAATATTGTATGAATATGTTGTACGGAGTTCATAATTCTGTTATAACGTTTCGCGTTTCGATCTTTTTTCGCGACTCGGTGGTGTCCTGTCCGCGTCAAAAAGAACTTCTTGACTCCCTCTTATAAAGTTCTTGATGTTTCAGATATACGACCTAATACTTTGTTCGTGAAGCTTCGACTTGTTCGCTACCTGTAGAACCTATGTTTCGTGTCTTTTATATAGAAATAAAGTTAGCGTTTGAGGTCAAGTGTTATTTTAAGTAATATTGTTATAAGCGTTTCTTGTAAGTATTCGCTAATACGGTATAGAAATGTTCTTTAAACAATTGAAATTAAATAGATTCGTATTTGACTCTCTGAAATTTAAATTACGTCGACGATGGTCACCAATTTTCCTAAGAGAAAATAAATTGTGAGCCTAACGATGGAGCCATAGAAAATGATCACTAGATTGTGGATATTTGTACAAATTCATAGTTTTATCGATATATACTAGTTAAAGAAAAAGAATCTAGTTAGACAATTATTATTTTACTGAAATTTTCCAACTTTAAGGTAACCTTTCCTTTCACTCCTTAGATGTTTCATGTTTAATCCTACGTTGGTAACTATGTCGATATAATTAAGCAACTATCTGTTTCATCTTCTTGTTCCGTACATTTAAATGGAAGCAGACAATTTCTGTCTTGTCTTCGTGGTCTCGCTTTTTCACGAAGAGAATGTGGAAGAAAAAAGAGAGAATCCGCATTTCGTCGAGTTCCCCGGGAGATCTTAAAATTTAACATGTTCAATCATGTCGCGTACGTTTGTTCACCTGAAGAACCTTCTAGCCGGAATGTTGCGAGAGGGCAACCTTTACGGTAAAACGGGAACGCAACGAGACAAGTACCTTAAATGGCCCGCGGTACTTTTGCTCGTTTTCAATGCCGCGACGAGAATGTGACGCAACCGGCCGTGTTATCCATTCCCCTGGCATCCTTCAATTTCCACGGAGCTTGTAACACCATGCGGCTTTTACACCGCTCTCACCAATATGCCTTACTTTTCTGCATTTGCATATTTTCCATCTAAAACACTCGATTTCCGTTAAACATTCGTGCAATTTTAAAAACGATGAAACAATGATTCACTTAGAAAACTGATGTGCGTAGATAATCGTTATTTCATTGATGGCTGAATTTAATAATATTAAGGATTCGAATTTTTAGAATTTACATTTCTTCCAAATTATAAAATAATTTTTAGATTATGAATTGTTATACATTTACTGTGAGCCTTATGTCCATGTTAGAACCGAGCAGTATTTTTTAAATTACAAGGTGAATAGAGAAATACACGTACAATATGAAAATCAGATAAAGAGAGAATTTTGATAACGTAGGATTAATTGGTATGGAATTTTAAAACCAATTGTCCTGTAAAAAATGGATAATACGACTTATCGTGTTCTTCGTATAAAATATAGTATTTCGAATCAACGACATATCAAAATTACGCTTTATCTATGCTGTCATATACAACCGTTACCTTAGCCGTATCATCCAAAGTTGCTGACTTCCTGGCAAGAGTCGCGGGGCGTCTCAGCTCTAATTTATACCGATGACAAAATTCAGACAGCTCTATTTCTCGAAAGATCGCGAGACACATCGTCGAATAAGTAATGGATGTAAATATACATTGGGAAATCCCTACGGGTAGCAACCGAATGTCCCGAGGGATCGATATGCAGATAGCCGATTCTCATAAATATTAATCAGTTACGATAGCTTCTGCAACAGCCGCGTGGCTTCGGTCATTTCTTTATTATTATTACCGTTATTGTTATAGTCCCTCTTCCAGTAATATCGAGATACGAATAAATGGGACGAAAAGGGAGAGAAAAAAGAAGAAGAAAAATCGAGCAATGAGTGAATCTTACTGCGCAGGAAATGTCGACTGAGATTCCACTTTGGAACATATCGATTTTTCCGTGACACGTTCCAGGGAATACGTATTCCAGGCAGCGTAAATTCTAATAAATATTTATTGCCCCTGTAAAGCGACATGCAAATACGTGGACACGCGGTGGAATCTCGATTATCGAAATGCGTGTTAACTTCCGGTTATCTGAACATTCGACAACGTGTCTCGCTGGGCCTGCCAACGCTTTTCTCGTTTCGATTAGGTCGTGCTCCAGGAAGATGAAGTGTTGATTAAGGTATGTATTAAATGATAATTAATAAGTTAAATAAAGTTATTTGTTTGGAATAAATCGGATTGAAATCATAAATAACCAAAATGCAAATCTCTTTCAGGTAATACACAATTCATGCATACAAACAACAGAGAAGGTAAAAAGAAAAGATTGTGAACTGTAGTTTATGCTCTGATATATTTGAAATCAAGAAAAGATTATCTTGAAATGACGAGGATGTTGAGATTAACTTAATCAAAAACTACTGATATTAAATTTGAGCTTAATGTAACATCGGTAGCTTTCTTGATAAATGACAGAAATTTAAAATTTACTGATTTTATAAGAGGGTACTAAGCGTTATTCTAATATGATGTCATTACTCCATCATTCACTACTAGTAACATCGCTTTTAACATTGATTTAATGCAAAATTGACGTACCAGATTATCGATAAACGCTATTAACAGCCGTTATTTCATTAATACTGACGTATCCCACCACAAATCGACCAGAATGTTCAAAGCACTTAACCTCCGATCCCACAAAATCGCGAAAGAACCTGACCCAACACCGACGATATTTCGCTCTCCATTTTCTTATTAAAGTAACGAAATAATCCCAACTAAATCATCTAAACTAAAATAGAAGGAACATCGAGAAGATCGTAACCACAGATAAGAACATACCTGCAAGATAACAAGTAAAAACTGACATGAAAATTGACGCAAAGTGTTGCGCTACAGAGCAAGAAAGATGTCAAGAGAACATTGAACGAGACAAACGCACGACAAGAGGACGTTTCGCGACGTTTATCAGTTGAAACTCGACGACGAGATAAAACCAGGAGGCCCATCGGTACGAAAGAAGGAGGAGCGAGAGAGAGAGAGAGGAAGAGAGGGTGGAGAAGGAAGAAGTTGCCGGTGAACATTCCACGGCTCCCGGAGTCAACGAAGGCTCGGCTCATCCAGAGCGGAATCGTTCCCACGCTGCGCGAATCCGCTTGAAACACACCGAGCTATCGCGCCGCTCCTCCAATCGCGTTTCCACTTCCGTTCATTCGTCCCTTAGTAATTATTCATTGAAACAGGACTGCCGATGCGGAAACACAATTTAAAAGCGCGACGCTTTCTTCCCTGGGATTCGGTACCAAGGAAGAATGGATTAGGTTGTAAATCGTTTAGTCGATGAATGGAGACACTGTGTCTGCTACGTGATTGCTGTTTATTAATTCACGTGTCACTATTTCGGTTAATGGTACTACGGGATTAGCCGTGATTGACGTATTCTTTCGTGGATTATTTTGTGAATCGTAATTGGCAGACGGCTGAGATTTCTATTGTAAATTATACATATATATGTGCAAATTCATATTTTCGACAGCATGATTGAAAAAAATAATTGTTTTACCTGCCAAGCATTATAGAAAGCTTTATACTTTGGATGTTTTATGTATTTTAAAATATGTTTTCACATTGTGCGTATTCTGTGCAATTTTGCACCTCCCCTATAAATGCATACAAATCTGCAATCTATCGATCAGTAAAATGTTTATGCAATAGATGTTCATGCTTTGTATTATAGTTTCATAAGGACACATAGAGAACCTACTTATAGAAATTTGTTTTACGTATTAAATAGCATAATATATATTGTGATTTGTGCTATATTTTATATATGTTTTTATTTCTATACATTCTATACATTTTTACAATTGCAAATTTTAATTATTGAGGATGATGGTGTAATTAACCAGGTGAATTAGGATGAAAAAGCGAGGATAAAACTTTAGTATGGGAGTTAATTTTGGAGGAAATAAGAATAGGAAGTACAGAATTTAAAAGTTAAGTAATATAAGGCAACTGTATACTATAAATGGAATAAATAAAATCTAGAAAATCTAGGTCGGAAATGTATAATAAAATGTGTTCGTGGCAGGTTACTTCCGGAGAATACAAGAATAGAAAATCATCTGTCATAACTGATCCCACATTTCCAATTCAGTTTAATCAAATAATGAAAATCTCGCTAATGGCAATTAAGATTATCTCACAACATTTTCTAAAAAAAAAAAAAAAAAGAAAAAAGAAGAAAAAATAAAAAATGTTTAGTCCATAAAAATGAACTGCAGTGAAGACGATCTCACAGAATCCCATGATAGAACTAAATCTTGTATCAACAAGTTCCATCAGTCTTAAGCTTTTACCATTATTCACGATCTTCATCGGAGAATGCGTCTTCTAGAAAACATCTTACAAATTACACTACTTTTTCTTCGGTGAAATGAACCAACACAGAATAAATTATAATTGTAAATGAAACAATCGGGGTATAAAGTTGTTCTGCCTGATATCTCAATTAGGCGAACACGAATCGCGTTTGTTTCGCGAATATGTGCTTGATATGGCCAGAGATCTGAATTACACGTTCCATATCGTAGATTCTCGTATGATGTAGCAAAAATTAATAATTCCTACGTGAAGCGACCTTTAATCTGAAAATCTATTAGATTTCACATTTTTAATTATCTTCGTATTTCCATTCCATTCCCATCCATTTCCATTTCCACAAATGGAATAGAATATTAGAGTATAATGAAATCAGAATATACTGTGTATACATCCCACTTTTAATCTTCCCACGCAATTATTTCCCAAAGTACCCATTGTTGTAAAGGATATTTTAAGTAAAATTTCTTCTGTTTCAGGGTGGGCGTCTTACGATGACTATCAAATTTGTCCAGGTGGAGGCGTCTTCGAGATCTCAAGATGACTTTTTTTTAGATAGAACTATACATTTTTTTATAGACCATTCGATAGAGTTTTTAATTCTCTACAAAAAAGTATTAAGGTATTTGTATCTGAAAATGCTTAGTTTCAGAGATATTTCAATGTTAATTTCATCAAACTGAGTGTATGAAAGACCAGGAAAACATGAACGTAGAAGCACGTTATCTTTCCTAGTCTTTCACACGCCAGGTTTTACAAGAAGGAAGTTAATATATTTTCTAAACTAGTTATTTTTCGACTCAATTGACTGTACACTCTTTTATAGATAATTGAAAAATGTATCTGATGGTGCATAAGAAACGTATAGTTCCATTTAAAAAACAATGGTCACCTTAATATTTCGAAGACACGTGCATCTAGATAAGGTCTGTGGCCATCACAAGACGTCTCCTTCGAAACAAAAGAAGTTTTATTCGAAACACTTTTTCGATTAATGTATAGTTCAGAAGTTGTTTGCCGATTAAAATGAGACAACCTGTATAGTAGAATATTACAATACGTCGTTACTCCTCGAATAATTTTTATACAATTTTTATATTCAACACCATTATATTGCAATGGCAAAGAGTTGTCGATAATCCCATTGTTTTCGATTGCAGTTACGAGTTCCATCGAGGAGAATGCAATTTAAGGGCACACTTTCTCGTAATCCACGGACAAAGATGCACTATGCCGGACAAATAGAAAGTGGAAAAAGTAGGCGAACGAATCGTAATACATTTATCAGTCGAGTCGCATTTACGATGCCCAAGAGTCTGTGGCTGATACTCGATCGACGAGAAATAAAGCGCAGCCAATTCTTATATCTGCCCTTTTCTCTTTTCACACGTTTCGTTTCCCCTTACACGCGTTTTCTCCTGTCTTCGCCTTTTCCTTTTTATTGATCCTCTTGCAATTTCATTCCATTCCATTCTCAGCTCACTTTTTGCACATTTTTAACACTTTCTTTTATTCTTCACTTCTTCCTTCATATTCTTCCATTTTTAATTTTCTAGTTTTTTCTATATTCGACGTAATCTTTCTACAAACTTTGTATTTGTGTCGTTTTCCTTAAGCTTCTCCTCTACGAAAACGAGATCTCTCACTGTCTGTTTCCTCTCACTGTCCCGTTTTGTAATTTCTTATGTCTGTATATTTCATAATTTCTTGCAATATCTCTTGAAGAGATTTGTCTCTCTTGTAATCTTGTTTCTTAGTCGGCTTTGTCTTTACTTTTCATCTTTTCGCCACAAATAGATTTCTATCTTAATATTGTTATTTAATTTCTTCTCCCTTCTTGTTATTCTTTTCGTTCTCGATAATTGGTGTCTACAAATTTTCTTCACTATTGAATCAGCATATAATTTGCTTCCTTTGAACCTTCACTTTCTCGTTGTTTCTAATTCTTTTACACCGTCTACCATTCCCCTTTAATTTCATCTTATTCTTCCAGTAGATTCTTTATCTATGATCATTTAGATCTTTCTTTGATCTGTAGGACTTCCCATTTCTTCACTTTCTCTCTTCGGGGTTTTTAAATACTTTCATCGCCCCGTTAATTTACTTTCGTTATTCACTTCCATTTCTATCCTTCTTCTATCTCATCTCTCCAATCAATGTCCTGTAATCAACTTCTAATATCATCTTCTTCCTTTACGAATTACATTCTTGGGCAATTCTACATTCACACGTTGTACAATGTTATAAATACCTTTCTCAGTTCTCTTTTCTTTTACATTAATTCTGCTTTTATCTTTGCGTAGAATATTCTGCGAACCCTTTTGCTTTAATTTCATTCTCTTTTATTCCTTGACTCCCTCAATTCGATTCGACGATGTAATATTGTTTGTTCGCTTCCGTTCCCCGAACCCACTTGTAACCCATTGAAACAACCACGATACAACGCCGATAGAGCGTAGTAGCATACAGTGACACAAGTTAAACCGAATCTTTCCCTACGGATATGCCGCATAGATACGTACATGGTATCGATTGCGAGCAGAAAACGATAGCATCGAGACAAATAACACACAGGGAAATACGTGTATTAAAATTCTGTTCGCCTCGGATCGAACGTCGATATTGTTGGAGAGAGGTGTACAATCTGATAAAGGAAGCTGTAATATTATTAAGAGAATGAAGAGAGAAAAATTAAAACAGTCGTAACATTTTTGAAATTCCAAATTTCTTTTTCACTTTCCCTTTGCCTTTCTGCTGCTATTACTGTTTTGCCGCCTTTTTGGTTTTAGAATTCGACGTATCTATATAAATTTTACTACTATTAAAACAGCAGAGTTAATGGGCGCAACATTGATAACGCATGACGTATGTATATACTTAATCCAACGACGAACATTTCCCCTAAAACTCGCGCTAGAAGAAACATCGCTAATCCTCCGAGGATTATCTGACCTAACCTACAGTCACTGGTAATCCCACCTCCCTCTCAGGAAGTAAAAATACAGCTAAAATAAAACGAAGTTTACTTTGTCGCAGTCATACGAGGAATATAATCCAATAATCTCGCGGCGTGTAATTTTCAACTAGTTAAAAATTACGGAGAAGATCTGCATGGAAAATGAAGGGATTTCGCTACGGATATATCGTTGCGCACAGGGAATATTAAATGAAAAAAATGTCCCACTACCATTAACTCGCTTCCGTTTCGTGAGTCCACTTGTGTGTCCCCATTGGAGTGAACTACATATATCGCAGAAAGAGAGAGAGAGGATCGAGTAGGTTACGGTGTTGCAGCGAATTTCTCGTCAAACGAATCGAGGGAGACGCGAATCCTGTCACGAAGCGATAGCCGTAAACGACAACTAGACTGCGAATATTTATGCAGATTTACATTTTTACGACTATAATCTACAAAATGTAACATAACGAATAAAATTCTCTGATTATCACGCAAACAGAATTAACATAGTTGATCTTTCCATAAATATAGGGGGTACATGATAGGTCGGGTGATGATTCTACATGCAAAAATAAGTCAGAAAGGAGGAACGACATTTTTTCGTTTAAGGTTTCGTTTTTGAAAAAAAAAATGAGTTTAGAAACTCATCAGGTACATGTGCATTAACAGGAAGTTTCGATTTACCAAACTTCTGTTTATATTCGCGTCTACTTCTTAATATTGCGCTACTGAAAGAAAACTAAACATTTACGAAAATATTTTTACCTAAATCGTGAAATAATTTCAAATTAGAATGACACTTCCATTACTCTTCTCTTTTTTATGAAACAATTATTAAATTAATTAGAATATCTTAATGTAAAAATTGTATATTGATGTATATCTAATATTCTAGATTAATTTCAATTTTGCCATATTCATATCTCCCATCCAGTACAATAAGAATATCTTCACTAGAAAAGATTTTTCAATATTGTGCAATATCTCAGAATAAATTTCTTTCTTTTATTATGTGGAATAATAAAAACATTTTAACCTAAAGACCCCTTTATATCATTTCAAACGATTCTGTCGTCTTAATGTCTCCATTATCCGCGATAATTGGAATATGCCGACTGAGAGTTTCCTTACTATTGCACAATACCGCCAGTTAACCTAAAAATTCCGGTATCTCTTCCTTTGTCATCGCAGGGACTCAGCTGTTCCGAAAAGAAGATTTCTAGGTTGAAGTGGACCGTAAATAATAACGTTTCACAAGCGAGCACGATTCATGTCATGGTGTTAAAACGTATCGGGGCGTAACCAAATCCTCGAGAGCCAGTTTCGACGAGATTGCAGTGGTACCGTTCGGTTTTCATTGATTAAAAAAAATCTCATTGTTAATCCTGGTAACAAGATTGAAATCGATCGAAATAAAGTAAACATTCGAGTAACTCTATCCCGTGCATCTGCTCGAAAAGAAGAAAATATCAATATGTATTTATCAATAAATAAATTCACTTATTAAGTAATTCCATAAATATTTATATATTTAAGTTTAGAAGGTAGAAAATATTATTGATAAATATTACATTATTATATTATATTCATCGATGAATAGTTTATTATTTGAAGTTGTTTGGTTTCCCTCTTGAAAAATTAATAAAGTTATGGCGCAAAATATTTGGTTACTGCTTGGGAATTGTCTGTTTGTATCTCTTTTTATAGTATTTTAGCGTAACGATCGAAGTAAATGCAAATTTGTTCAAGTATTAATTTATTCTTTCATTCTAATTTAGCGATTTATTGGTATCGATCATTTCTCTATCAATGCTATTCGTTATTTCTTTAAATCTGCTATCTGTGAGCCTCGTTATCATATGATTTTATCTCAGATATTCAAAATGCGATATAAGAGATGAAATTGTTTACGGAATGAGCTTACTATAGTTTCGAGATTCCGCAATTTCTACATCAATTTGTACTTGTTTCCGTGCAGTAAATTTCCTCAAACTAGCATCGGATGGAACGATCGCAAATATTCGAGCTGAGATTTGTTCCGACGTATCACGATAAATATTATGAAATTAAACAGGAATTACACGACATCTCGTAAAACGCGTCCAACTCTCAAACAAATCCGCCTGAGTTTGTCCCAATGCATGAGACTGCAAACATTCTCATATTCGACTAATATTTGCCCGGGGCAAATATAAAACTCAGCATTTCCGATACGTCTTCTGTGTAACCAGAGTGGATAAGCAAGGTTGTGTATTTGGTGCATCGATTTATCGTACAATGACAAAACAATCGAAAAATGTATCTTTTGCTATAAACTCATAGTTAGCAAATTTGAATCGATAGCTAGAAATTTGATTTAAGAATTCAGAGAAAAAATTGTACGAGTACATTTTTTTCTAAAAACGATAGTATGTAACTGGGAACTTGTTAGATATTTTAAAACTTTTATGAATATTATTATTGAAAGAGTTAACTATAAGTAATTAAAATAAGTTTAATTTTATACAGAGATTTCTCGAATTAAACTCTTGAATAATACTGGAACGTTGTGTGTATATTTAAGTTTTGTTTAGTTGAAATATGATTCCAGATGATACAGAGATACCAATGATTACATATGTGCACACTATTGTCGCTAGGTATTTCAAAATATTTATTAATATCTGTGTCGTTTAACAGACATAGTATGTGAATATTTAGGTTTCGTTTAATTCAAACATTGTTCCAAAAGATGCAATTCCCAATGCGTTGCAAAATATTTTTTGGTATTTTGTTCATATTTGTAAATTTTGTTCTGTCTTCCTTTTTTAAAAAATTCGTCCCTGGACAAGTTAAAGATTTCGTCACTTTTTCACCGAATCCATCAATTATTTATACTTCGAAACTTACGAAATTACTTCGCTTGCAACAAATCACTAATAAAAACATGCCATATTTTACAAACACAGAATGATTGCACATCATTATCTTTAAAGGCTTTCGATTAAGGTTATTCCAGAGGCTGACTTTAAAGAACCATTTCGCCGAAGATACTCGTTCACGATATACAATTCGAAACGAGTTTAAGACACACGAGTAGAACGCCTACGTTTGCACTTGGATTACACGTATACACAGAGAGGGGAAACTCAACGACACAGCTTATTCACGAAATTTTCACCTTCCTGAAATACCACTGTGCCATTTGTAAAAACAAAGATACGCAGAACATTTCTACGTCAAATATTTCACTTATACTTGAGAAGAGAAAAAAGACTTTTATCCTCGCAAATAGATTTACTTTTCTTGAAACATTCTTTAAGATAAATCCCTCTCACAAAAAATGATTCCAAAAATTCCTTCCACATGCAAACACTCGTCGCCACTTTCTATTAAATTTACTGATGACACGAATATTCCAATGAAATTAGCTTTAATTGCTACTGTTTGCTAATAGAAAACACATAAAAGCTTTCTGCAATATTGACTGAGGTCAATCAAGCATAAACCACGTTTATCAATATTGCCAATAATACATTTTGCACGTGAATAACGTTGAAAGTTCGGTTCTCAAAAATTGTGTAATTTCTACTACCATCTATTATTTACTTCTAATAAAAGACAGAAACATAATGACACTGCTCGTAATTCTAGTACGACAGCCTTTTGTATGAAGCTTCAAACAGGAAAGGATTACATCTTAGGAAGGAGTATCTGATGTTTATATGAAAATTCCTAGGAAAAATCGAATACGATATCAACGAAACACCGTGTACAATAAATCTACTAAAATTAAACACGTCACACAAATCTTACGCGCAATGTTATGATCACCTATAATCCAGTTCGATACCAGTTACCGATTAACAGAGAGAGAGAGAGAAAGAGAGAGAGAGAGAGAGAGAACAAAAACAGAGGACACAAATCAAAACTCTATCAAAACTCTCACTGAGTCACTTCAATTCGAGCAATATTTTATTACACGCGGATACACTCAAAGTACGCGTGCTATGATCACCCATAATCCAATGACACCAGTTGAAGGTAGCCGAAAAAAAGAAGAAAAGAGCGAAGGAAGGAAATAAAATCAGAGAACGAAAATATAAACTCTCTGAAAACTCTCACGCGTCGTGAGAGATTCACTCGCTTCGGTTTGAGCAATATTTTATTATCCGGTAACGCGCGCAGCGTACGCGTAGGACGGTAATTTCAGGCGAAGAATTCGAGCAAACGAACCATGGAAAAATCCTGTCCCGGCAACGATACAACGCCGTTGCTCCGAGCCAAATTCCGTTAGGAAGATTAATTGGAATCCCCTCTATATGCCCCTCTCTTTCTCTCCGTTAAAATACGCGCTTTACATCACGCCACGGAGACCTTTTTCAAAGCTCTCGAACCTTCATCGCTTCCTATACGTATATGTTTTATTTCTATTTTCGCAGCGCGTACATACATACCTTTTTCATACGAAAAACGATCGAATCGGGAAAAGTAAATCGATTCCACTAGCAAACAGCGTGCAGACACACCAATAAATCGTCCAACTCACTGATAAAAGAAAAAAAAATCTTCGAGAAGATAACAAAATATATCGAAACAACAGATACACATTCGCACGCGTGTGAAACGTTTCGACGTGTGGAACACACGATAACGCGGTTCGAACACCGGTTCGTCGAGAACTGAGGATAGCGGAGGCGAGACTCGAACGGTGTCGGTCGACCTGGCTGGGCCCTGCGTCGGGCCTTCACGTGGTGGGGGGAAGTCCCCTCGTTTCACGAGCCCCCGAGCTACGGCTCGATCGTGCCGGGGTTACCACCGCCTGCTGTCAGATAGTAAGCAACGACTTCGCCGCACCGAGCTATTATTACAACCGTTATTATCGTTATTATTCGCCCCGGTTTTTATTCCAGTCGTGTACGAGAGAAGGGTATAGGGATTTCAACGAATATATTTCGGTGAATGATACGAGCGCATATATTATCAGAGGATTACTATAGAGTAACTGCGACTAATATGCAACACTTGATTTTAAAAGCTTGTCAAATAGAGAAACAGCCTTTTTCTCCAGTGAAACTGACCTTAAAACACGACAAAAGTAATTGATATTTGTGCGTTAGTAGTTAGCTATACAGAAGGTTTAAATGTCTTAAAGTCATGGTAAACAAATATAAAAAAGAATTAAATCAAGCGATAGACAGAAACACCTAGGAATATGTATATAAGAATATTTATTTAGATAAAAAAGACAGATAGGGAAATATCTTCCATTTTTCTAACTGATATTATATTATGTTAAGTTTCTGTCTTTCGCATGCTGAACGCGCGAATGACGCACCTGACACACATTCTTCGTGATCCCAATGAAAACAGCAAATACATTGCACTCATTTCTCACAATTATTGTCTCTTTCGTAATTGCCGCCATAAAATAAGTGTAGTTCCGTATCATCAACATCAGTAACAGTATCACCGATATGTCCCATATTATGTACACTCAACATGTTATGTATTCGGTACATAGGTATTTTGTCAGAAAAATAATGATTGTACTAAGAAGAAAATAAATGTAACGATAAATCATATAAGAGTAATATTTTTGAACTTGTCCAGTGAAAATTTTTGTTATTTAACTCGGCTCTCAGAAATTTCTATATGCTTTCAAACACAATAATTGACATTTGACGACAGATTTCCAAGTGAAGCTAAAATGTGAATACGCTTGTCTTTTGCTTTTAATATAAAATATAAATATCTGCTTCAAATATAAAAAATGATAGAACTAAGTATAATGTGACTACAATACACATAAATAATCAATGGATGAACGGGTTGTCAAAGGATTTTAGCGGCCTGACGGAGACATTGATGAATGCATTTGATTTTAGAAAGATTTCAATGAATATTTCTTGAGGGTAGCATTTATGGTAATTGGGGACTTATTAGGGAATTGAAGTTAGGATTTATGGTAATTGGGAATTATTGTTGCGGCAGAAATGAAAGCCTGGGGATGATGAGGTAATAGAAGTTGGGACTAATTGCATCGTGGGATTAGTGCTAGGGTGACAATAAAATATTGGGTATCATCATCAAAGTAAAAGTGAAAGGATGATACACAGATTACTTAATATGCAGGTTGAGAATGTGACTTCACTGCGACTGTCACTCATATGGTACTGCATTTTCATTTTCCACTAAGAAGTACGAACGAAAGACTTGATAAATACAGAAAACGTCTCTATTAACCCGCTATTTTCCCAAGAACGTACCAATTATCCAAAATCATCGCTCTACATATAACGACTCTGGGAAGCACATATTTTCGCAGTTCCAAGTAACTTTTCTATCGTAACTAAAAAAAATACACAACAAGAAACTATTCACATAGAACACAGTAGCTGCCGCGTTAACGACCATACCAGCGAGCACAGTATTTGATTAACGACGTTGGCGTGCAATTAGGGAAGCTAGAAAGTATCTTTAATATAAAAGCCACGATGAATACTCGCGGATTTTAATTAAACTGAGTCGCACTCGTTTCCCTCTTTGAGGCGCAGATGTTCCGGTTTTAAAAACCGACCGAAGGTAAATATCTCGTAACAAAACAGAAAAGTGGAGAAAAAGGAGAAGGGAAAAGTAAAGTATGTGCGTATCTATGTGTGAGCGAAAGAGAAAGAAATTGATAGAAAAGAGAAGAGGAGCGGAATAACATTGCAGAACACCAAACACCTGAGCCGAGACCGGTTCACGATATCCACTACCTGACGCCAAACAATACATTATTGTGGGTGCACACCCGTGTCAGCTTGCATTCACGAATGTACATACGGAACATTTCATTCGCGCCTCTGGTATACATTTTTTTTTTCTCTCTCTCTAGTGTTAATGTAACGACGATACCGCGGATCGAATGGCGGCCATTGTTTCCCCTGATCATTCTCTTCATACGACATGCATTATGTTTCTACGCATTGCAACTTGCGTGTTATACCATCGCGAGAATTCACGTACAAGTATGTAGGTACATATGTATACACACGATTCTTTTATTTCATTTTCCTTTGCTTCCTTCAATCTGCTAACTGGGTCATTCCTTGGCCGAGAACACTTTTAAACATTGGAGTCATGAAAGATGTATTCAGATAAAAAATTTGTAAAAACGTATTCACGTCGCGTAGGTCAATTCTAATTTTAGCGAGCGTATAAGCTTAACATTTTATAAAAATGTATTCACTTCAGATATGCTGGCTTTAATTTTAATAAATGCGGGTATCATGTGGTGTGTTTTTAACGAAGGCGAATGATTTTGGAGAAAATAAATTATTTTATCGGAAATATAGATGTTACGTGTTTTTATGAGTTACCTTGTTTCTTTAATTACTAAATGGGTTAATCTGCTTAATTAGGCTATTTTTTCTTCTAAAAGAGAGTTTGCTGTGCTTTAGTGCAATTCGTTCTACGTGTATTATACTTTTGAATCTCGTATGTTGAAGGATGGGAGGAAAAACTTAATTTTTCTTTTTCTTTTTTTCATTGAACTGAAACTTCGTGAATAGATCACACTCACCGTGTGCGTATTTAGAGCGTGCTGTCAGCTTCTTGGAACTTGAACTCTGTACATATAGCTTTCTTTAAAGAGATACTGCAAATACGTACCTGAAACAGAAAGAAAGAATGAAGTTAGCTTTGTGTTACTTTATTTTCAAACGTTTAGTAATCTGTTTATCCAAAATTGCTTGACACATACCATTTCAACGCGACACTTTTTTTTTTATCAGAGAACAAATATTTTCATCGAAATAAGAGTCGGAACTCGGGAAAAACGCAAAATATGAGGCATGATAAGATGAATAAAAAATAGCATTCGCTCATGTTTCACCGTTATCAAAAATTGATGCTGTTGTTTCTCTGTGGCATACTTCCCTCCCAATTTGTCAATTTTTCCCATTAATCTCTGTTTTGAGAAGAGACTTTTTTTTTGCAACGCTTGTGAAGAGAATTTCAAAGATTTGCTTACAGACTCGATAACTCGTATATGAGTTTCTCTGGAGCCAAACTTAATTTCATTATACAATCACATAATTAATCTTCTTCTTCTTTCTTGTTATTTATAGTCGCATCAACTACGAGGTTATTAGCGAGTACCACACAATTAACGTTCACCTCTCGAGACACAAATGAGTTACTTCCATAAATTCATTTATCTTAAGAGGATGACATAAATGATAGTAAATTTTGAAGTAAATTTAAAAAACGGCATTTCTAACATCATCACTTTCCTGTATCCTTTAATTTATAGAGTTGAACTTAATTTATGGCTTCTAAAAATAATTCATTACTACTTAATGTAAAGATAAAAAATATTTAAAAAAAAACGTAAGGTCACTTGAATATATAATAATTCGCAGCAAACAGATTGGTAGGCATCAAATGTTCCATGGTGCAACTAATTCCTTCGTCAATACGATTTGCGTTATCAGTACCGCAAGACCCTCCGCTAATTCTCAAGCTGCTCGAGCCCTCTCGACCTCCATGGCCTTCTCTCCAACCCTTATCTCGAGTGGAAAGTGGCAAGGAGGCGCGATGCCAGCTCGGAGCCAATGCTTTTCCAATAAGCTGCTGAAATTCTGTACGAAAGAGAGCTTCAAAAACGGAGAATTCGCCAGGAGAAGGATCGGACCAAGACTTTAGGGGGTGGTAGGAGAAAAAAAAATAGAAGAGAAAGAAAAGGGTGGCTCGGACTTGAATAATGCACTGCGCGTATATCCTTCGTCCGACTGTTCGTGTCTTTGGACTTTCGACAACAGCGGGAATCAGCTTTCGCGAATTTCTTATCCCCTTTGTGTCTGCTCTAACCCCCGTGGCTGTCGACTGCTGTCAGACGATCGATCCGCCATGGCCTTTAATGAAATTTCTTGCGTGTTGTACCTGCATTTCTTTTTATTATTTGCGTACATACTGTATAAATGTATTTCTACTTTTTGTTTAGCTTCGGTGTAACGCTATAAATGCGTTAGAATCAGACTGCGAATTTTTGTGCACAATGTAGTTTCATGAATATAAATATACAGTCAGCGTAAAAAATATTCGTATAGTAATTAATTTCAATTTTGTTAACGACATTTTGACAAATAAAAATGCATTGTATGCAAAAAAATGCAGAATAATTTTCATAAAAAAGAAAGATGAGCTACATGTATCCTTTGCGAAAGTATTAACAAATATTTAAAAAATGACAAACATATATGCGTAATACGTATTCGCACAATTACAATTTAATGAAGAAAGCTAATAAGACCTATCTAATATCTTATTTTAATTTTATTTTGATTTTATCATCGCTTGAAGCCGTCATGGCATGGAATTTATCAACTTGATGAATATTCTACTTGCGATATTCGTCCATTCTTTTTAAAGAGCGCTCTTTAAATCATTGTTTGATGAAATATGGTGACTCCGTTTATTTTGTTTCGGATTGGTGCTCCCATATATTTTCAATAATGTTTATATCTGGAGACTGTGGAAGTGTTCTTAAGTGTTTCCGAACATTTTACAGGATCCACGCTCGCGTATTAATAGCATAATGCTTTCGATCGTTATCTTGCATCAGCATGAAATTGTCTTTCAAACCATTTTTTTCTGCTCTTTGATGCAGATTATTTTTTAAAATATCTATGTACATTTTATCCTATGAAGCGGTAGCTGTAGAATATATTTTATGCAATATATTATTACACCTATAATTTTACCACGTGCTAGATATTCATTAATATTTTCACAACAAAAACAGGTATCGCATAGATATCGCACTTTGCTTGAAAATTATTCTGGAGATTTGTTAGAACTTTGTTACTGAACGTTATTCCACAGTAATTTTGTTAAAGTACTGTACGCATATTTTTTATGCCGATTGTATAGCCGGACAAAAGACAATGTACAGTATAAGAAGTATAAAAATACACTATGATTTAAAAAATTGTCTTCATATTTAATAAAATTAATAAATAAACATGATACATGCCATATGTAGACTAGATGAATGCTACCAATATGGTAAAATATATCTGATACAAAAGTTGCTAAAATTCATAGCGTGTCAATTTGAAACTTCATAACTTTAAGAACAATTTAACACTAAGTAGTCCTTCTGAATGTTTCATCTTGTGTTAATCGGAATAAATGATTCCGAAATGATTAACTTAACAGATTAAAAGGATAATAATATAGGAACGTCTGTTCTGACATTTATCGGGGAATTTTCACGCATCTTTAACCAGTAATAGCGGGCCGACACGAGACAAGAGGCAATAAAGTTTATGAGAAACATTTAGTGGGACAGTAAATATCGGCATAGGAGAAGAGAACACGATATCGATGGCTTTGTGAATTTAAGTGCTTTCGTATTTATGTACCTACAAATTATACAGAACACTGTGAAATGTTCGAAACCACCCATACATAAATCGATATGCTCGTTCTCCCGAGAGAAGCTGTAAATTCAAAATACATTATCGACTGATCTTACCACCAGAATCATAGTTAACCTATCTCATTATGCTAATAGAACATTAATTTCACTGAAATTCAGTTTTCCACGATATTCGGAGGATGTATATTGCTTAAGTAAAAAAAATTACTACTAAAGGTCTTTTCCTAACCATATCTAGTCATAAACCCTATTTTCCTAATCTTGCTCTCGTTTCAATAAACAAATAAGGCTTTGAATATTTTGAGGAAAATCTTTGGTATAAGATCAAAACGAATGCATTGATTATTTTCCGAAAAGAAAACTGGGAGGACAGACACGTATGCTTATGGATTATAAGTAGTTTAGAACGTGACATCCAGAGAAAAACTAAATTTGAAAAGTAAATCTAGGGCTGGAAAAACTAGCTTACCGAAACGGAAACAGGAGCTTCCAAGATTCTTTTCTCCAAAAATGAGAAATCGGGAACCGATATGAGACACCATAACGGTACTTCCGAATTTAGAAACTAAGTAATCCCAATCGAACACAGCGATGAATTTTCGTTTATCGACTGTAAAATAGAAGCTTCTAAGACTCTACTCCAAAAAGGAAAAGACCAGGAATCGATAAACCGATATACCGTACATAGGAATATAAATCCTAAAAAGCCATCGATATCCTAAAATAATATTTCAAAATTTCAGAATTATATTATTAATTATAATTTATTGACACTAAAACAGAAGCTTCCAAGATCCTGGCATGCCTCTGTTTCTCCAAAATGAAGGAAACTAGGAATCGATGCGTATCCTTAAAGGCTATCAGTGCCGTGGAACGTGGCTTCCTCTCTCTCTCTCTCTGTTTCTCTTTAAACGAGGAGAAGACTACGATCTCCAGATGGGCTTGTTAAGCGTTGCCCACAGAAAACAAGCCCAGGACCCTTCGCCTCCCGTAGCAAATGGTACAAGGCTTCGAGGAGCAGCTGTCGTTTCACAGTAAAAACCGGGAGGCAGCCAAGACGAGAAAGTCCGTTTGCTCGCGAGCATCTGCATAGTCCTGAGATACAGCTTGTATCCGGAGGACGATATGCAAGCGTCGTATTGCCATGATGGTAGGTATGAAAGCAACTTTGCCACCTATGAATAACATCAAGGTGTACTACGAGGCCTGACACGTTTCACGCACTTGCGAACCACCCACGCTCGATTTCCTCGTCACCACCAGAGATAACAGTCTGCAGTCTGTATGCATGGAACGTCTTAGAAATACTGGTTGGTTGCTTGTGAATCGCGCCTAAGTACGAGGAAATGTATTATGGAGAGTTTCCGAATCGGTGCTACATGTACGTACAGTAAGATGGAATGAAATATGGGGACATTTTGCAGCATTACTCGTGAATCTTTGTTCTAACAGCGAACAAAAGTGATATTTTATATTGATGATATTTAAGCTGTTAAAATCAAAATTTGATCAATAAATTTGACGAGCTGCAGCAATTAATATTTGAATATACTATAACAAAAACCTATTAGTAATATTAACACTACCATTCAAATTTGCATTCAAACGTACAACAATTATATCTTATACTGTTCATTTTTTACTACAGACATAATGTACTGATAAAAGTCCGATGTAACAAATCTGAACAGCGATATACGTACACTTTGTACTGATATCTGTTAGACCAACTGTCATGTCGTTGTACGTATACATTCGAGTTATTTCTTCGCGTAAATTTCTTTTGTCTTAGTATCAGTTTAGAAACACTCTGTATATTAAGTGGAAGTTAAATAAATGGTTTCTCCTCCACACGCGGTAATGTGCAATAATTCTAAATTGAAACCAAGCAACACATCAAACGGAAAAGAAATCCTTGTTGACGATCGAAAGAAAGTTTCGTGAAGAAAGTGCATACCTACGCATAATCTAAAAAGCAACATTTTCACCATGATTAAGACACTTTGGAAAGCGAAAGACAAGTAAACGAAAGTCTCCACGGATTCTACACGTAAATGGAAATCGTTAGAGAAGTAAAAAAAAAAAGAAATTTCTCTTTCCCGGTAATTGGCTATTTGTCCAGAAGATTGTCCCATATTGCGAACAAAACACCAAGAAATAAGAAACGTTCGATTCCTATTTCGTTAAATCCTCCTAGAACGGATTAAACGAAGAACCATGAGATTCAATTTGAAACGAGGAAGAAAAAAGCGAGGCTGGTTTCCCGTGGGAAACAAACGGAAAAGTAACAATATCCTAGCGCAGTTGAAAGTAACTTCGCGTGTCGTTAATTCACATTGCGCTCATTTCGGGGATTAACTAGTTCGATAAATTCCAGGACGGAGGTATGGCAAATGGATTAATACCGATACGTTTTACATGGGGAATCTCGTGGAAATGGTTATTCGTATAGAAGTGAGCCATTGAGGGGGGAGGGAGGGAGAGATTGGTTATTTATGAACTGGGAAACGCCTAAAATCTGAAAGGTCCAGGTGAACCTACGAGGCACCACCTGCTGCCTTCAGGGCCACCATGAGCCCGATACGTAAGCCACGTGGGTCTCTCTTGTTCAAGATTCGTGAAAAACTGCCCTGAACCCTCGTTTCGGGCGTTGAACACCTGCACGTCGAAAATTACTTGGCAAATATCGCAACTGTCCTCGAAAGGGAACGTTTCGTTCCTTATGAGGGATACCTTCTGTAATTTTGCCTTTTATGAGGAAATATGCGATCAATCATTCTATGGTTCGGTACCTGAACGATTCTATCGTGGATTGTATTGATCGTTGATTATATTGAATTAATGGAAGTGTCAAGTTCTTCAGAAAGTTTTCAGGATTTTTGTCGTTGATTGTTATAACCTTTTAGTCGACTTTAGTGCTATATAGATTTTTATATATTTAAGGTGTAATATCAACCGATATATAAAATATATATCGTACGTTATATATCATATATGTATAAGAAATTGATACATGCGATTTCTCCTTTTTACGCCTAAGTGATATCTGAAACATTTTTCTTCTGGCTATCTCTATTTGAAATTTAAATTTTCTGCAAAATTAACGTGTTATAGCGAACATTATGGAAATTATTTTCAATTAAAACGTTCAACTTCGAAGAAGTTATAATACCGTTACCGATTCGGAATTTTTTCAATAAGGATTACAGTCTTTATAAGAGCATACTTTCTATAGAGAAGTATTTTATTTGCATTTTGTACTTTTCTCATATTCTGTGAAGATAATGCGTTCCGCAGGAAGAAGATGAGATAAAGGACATAAGGCAGAATCAAGTGGATCTGCGATTTTTCTCGATTTCTATAAGAATCGTAAATAATTACTCGAGAATAAAATAATAAAAAAAGAAAGATACGACAAAACGAAATAAAACTTTCTAATTGTGCAAAAGCTCAGATTGCCGAGACTGAACAGCTTCGAATGCTTCGACGGCTTAACGACAAATTTAATCGTTCGATAGTGAATTAATTTATCGCGAGACAGAAGCAAAATAAAGCCCTTGCAGCGAGCTAAGCTCGATCGTAATGAAGATATCGATCGTTCGGTGATAGTCTTTTCCCTTTTATCGTCAATTAGAATCCCTCCTCCGCTTTAATTGTCTATGCGCGATTTATTCCTGCAATTACGAGCTTCTGTTCCTGCGAAAATATCGATGCAGTAAACACCTTTCAGATGATATCCTCGATTTCCACTCTCAGAAGACTACTGTTCTACTGTGATTTAAGTTACTAGGATATTATAGAGATAACATTTTAGATATTGCATGATTCTAACGGTGTTATATCATACTACATCCTACACATTATTTTGTTCAATTTTTCTCAGTTCTAGCCTATAAACCGTATTTTAAGTTTTTAGAAACATAGCAACATATAGTGGTTATAAAAATTACTTTAGTTTTCTTTATTCAGGTTCTACATTTCGCTTGTATGGTATGAAATTTTTGTAGTCATACGAGATTTAATATATCTGAATAATTTCAATTAATTAATACGTAAATGTTACGATAAATACTATAAAGCGGTGTACCAATAGCTTTTTGAAACCGCTGTAGATTAAGTTAACAATCAGCAAAATCTAAAAATTCGTTCAAATAATGTATTTTCGAATTTGGAAACGAGTTTATATCGAACATAAATCAATTACGTTAAAATGTCAAATGCTCCTCGAACTGTAAAGGTACAATAGTAACCGATTCATTTCCAAAGGAAGAAATTGCAAGCTCATTTGCAAAACCCTATCAATCGTGGAATAATTAAAACTACTCAACGGTCGATGCCAATTAGATCGTCCATCGATCACCGATTAATTCGAAGAGAAAGCAATAAACGTACGACATTTGTACAACAACGAAAGCATTTGAGTTCGTACGTTCGTCACGTTTATTACTTTTCTCGTCAGACGCAATATCCTCTGTTCTATCACTTTGCGTAACTCCAGCGAGACGCTGGCGAAAGCCTGACGTAACTCTTGAACGAAATGAAACGAAGGAAAAGCAGCCCCAGGAAGAAAGGAAAATGGAAGAGAAGGAGAGAAAACACCGGGGAATCCACCGGATATCGTATTTTCTCGCAATGCATTACACCAGACACCGACTCTCCTTTACTTTCTCTCCTTTCTCTCTGGTCCCTCTCTGTTTCACCAGGATAGCCGCCCTTTCGTTTGGTCCTATACCTTTGGAGTAGAAACGAGGTTAGGGGAGAATGACTAAGTGCGCCGAGGGTGGGTCATGCGAGGGGTGAGATCAGTGCTTTCCTGAAATTTCCCTAAGACTCGTTTAACCTCCTTCTAAGGCGGTCTCCGAACGACGAGTTTTCTGAATAAAAAGAGGAAAGCCAGAAATTTGCCCCAGAAAGAAAGAGTGACGATTCTAGGGGTGTATCAGGTTTCTAGAATTTCTTTTGGGGGAAAAATAGAAACTTCGTTCGAGCATTCGGTGAAGAGGATTTTACGTCTTATTTTGGGAAACATGATATGCTAATTCTATAAAGACACCATATCCTGAAATCTTTCCTGAATTTCGATACGTTTCAAGCAACCCAACGGAGATATCAGCTTTTATCAAAACGATCGCCCTGGATTTATCGTGTGTTAAAAGAGCGTTGACGATTGATTTGTGAATTACGAGCAGGCAGAATCGTTTTTCGCGATTTTTTCGTCTCGTTTCCAATCGTGCTGCAATCACCATCGAATTTCCGGCGGAGCCAGTCTACTTTTCCGACTTGACGTTCGTTTCATTCGTGTTTTCGAGTCACCCTATATTCGATGGCGAGGGTGGTTGGAAAATCGAGGGTGGAACAGGGTGACTAACTGCACGAGCATGAGGAGGGTGGCTAAGAGTACTTGCTGCGAATACCAAGTATCTCTAATACAGGGTGTCCCCACGAAATATTTGCGGCATACAGCTCCGCTATTGGCCAAATCTTCCCCTTTTCGCTTATGTTTTTAATGGGTCTGTGTTTCGGCCTTTCTTACAACCTCGATGAAATGAACTGTCATATAAATTATACTTGATACAGTCAACATTTCTGGAAATTCGTCTTCAAATTTATAGAGCCTAATTTCAAGACATAACATTGCTTTATCGCAATGAGAGATAAACTGTGATCTCCTTTTTTTCATTTAGTCGAGCCTCTGTAATAGCAAATGACTTGATAATTACTGGGTAGTCTGTATTTTTCATGTTATTTTAACATTGCTTTCTTATCGAGCAACTCATTAATAATAGTCATTAGAATCTGTTTCTAATATCAGATTAATAAACTGTAATCAATCACAATTTCCGATCTCATGAACAGAGAAAAAATCAGGTTATGGAAGATTAATATATATTAATTTTTTGTATTAGTTAATGTTATTCAACTTTCGAATACTTTCCAATTGTAAGAGAATTATCTTCTCACAAGGAAATAAAATTCGCTTATAAATAATTAATCATAGACACAGAAGTAACGTTGTAATGTTAAGAAGGCAACAATACATTTATTTCTTGTTTAAGAATCTAGATCCGACAATATGGTTGTCGGGCACGATCCGTCAGGGACGTATGTATCAGAGGCGTTGAATGGAGCCATGCAACACTCAACACGTGACGAACACACGACCCTTACACTACCATTCTTTCCCTCTGTCGATGATTCCCTACTCGTTCGTCCCTTTGCTTAGGAACTTATCAGTTTCCTCTCAAGTTCCGGGGATCTTTCTGTTATTCTATTAACGTTATAAAGCTATGTTTGCGTTAACATGGACGATACGATGCTTTAATAACGCTGATGAAAGTATGTGACACGTCATATGCTACGTGTCGAGACTATTTCTCAAAATTCCTTTTCTTAACATTTCGTTTTACGCAGCTAATGAAAAACAGTGAAACATAATATCTTCGTTCGAGCAACTGTTGCTTTATTGAAAGACCGATCGATTTTCAATCGGAAGACTTGAAGCCGAAGGTCGAATCGACAATAATATTCTTTGTCAAGTCGCAATCTATTTTTATTGAATCGAATAAATGCAATTTATGTCACGAGAATGGCATGATATTTAAATAAACGAAGGTTTGATAATCGGAACGTTAAGTATTATAATCTTTGTAATATTATGTTTTTCAATTTAGTAAAAGATTCGATAATTTTCAATTTTCAAGTAAATTTAATATCAACGAGAGGAAGAGAAATTACCAATCAACACAACGAATAATTCATAATTTCACATTGTGGAATATATTCGATTAACGTGTTAATGTGTTCCTCCCTCATTAAAAAGTAATAAAGGTATTTAGAGTTGTCGGCTATCAATTAATATCCAGGAAGATTCATCATCTGCCACGCGTCATTTGCATTCGTTCTTTGTGAATAAACGCGTAATATAAATGCGCGAAATTGATTTATTAGATAGAACTGATGAACGAAATTCATTCTCCGCATTACTTTGCAGAAACTAGTCCACGTGTCGTTAACAATGAGACGCGAGGGACAATTTCGTGACTCACCCTATCCTCCCCCGTTTTCCCATAGAAATGTGACTTTCGAAAACACTGGCAGTTTCAAAGTTATTAGATGTACCAATATAAATGTATATACACGGTAACGAACTAAAGTTTGAATTCATACTCCAAATCATACTATAGGTATACCGAATATCTGGCTCATTTTATTATTAACCCTCTACATATATCATATGCATATATTATATATCGAAACTATTTCCAAAGATTCATTAATATCTTGCCTTACGATTTTCCTAAAAAATAGGTGATAATTAATTATTAAGATATTGAAATTCTATATATAATTTGCATAAGTTGATTGTTTGATTTTTGATTAAATATTAATCATGCACTTTGACACCATATGCCGGCATTTGGCAGACAAGTTACATACTTTTAGGTTTATTTCCGTCTAATTTTATTTTATTTTCCTATCGTTTTATTATTTCATTTATCGTTTATAAACCATTTTTACGTTACGTAGCCCTTTATTTTTCGTATTACGATCATCCATAAAGAACTTTTTGCACAATAAATGAAAAAATAATACATCGATACGCTGAATATTTAATACATCTAGCCCTTTAATAATATTTCTTTCGATTTTTAGTTATGTACATATGTTTATGTTATTATACCAAGTATTTTTGCTCTTCGATTTTCTGTTCGTAATAGAACGTTGTCAATTGTTGTTCGATACGTGACACATCGCTTGCTTTCGAAACACCCTATAGACCAAGCTACCCCACCGCCAGATATTGATTTAGTATTACGAGAGAGAGAAAGAGAGTCCTCCAGTGTACAACAGAGCCATTCTGTCGGTTCCGTTTCTCGCATTCAACCGTGCGCGTTCTCTGCTTTTTCGAAAACGAATTCGACAGAACGTGAACCGATCACAATGCCACGTGTTTGTAGGCTTACTTCCGGGTAACCACTTTCCTCTACTCTACCCCTTCTATCTCTTTCACCTTCTCTATCCACCGTGCATACGATTTGTCTGCGTTTACTTTGTCCCCGGTTTTCACTTTACCTCCATCTTCGCTTAATATTCCTCTAGAATCTCTAATGGCAACGTTTCGAACGATTTTTGTTTAGTCCCCCTAAAAAGTTTCAAACCCGTAGAAATATTACCACGTCATTGCATGCACGAACAATTTTTAATGAAATATTTATTTTAACTCTGGATTGTTAAGGGAATGGATTTACTATTTTTTACCTTAGTGGAACTTTTACGAGAACTGTTACCGTATCGAAAAGTGGATATTTCAAATACCGAAATATTTTATAAATTATTAAATTAATTAATTAGTTATATAGTAATTAAGTAATTAGACTTTTATAAAATTTTTGTAAATAATTGTAAGCAATTTTTGTAAAATCTGTGATTGCCATCTCTATGACGGAAATTGAAATAAATTTTGTTTACAAAAGCCCTCGAATAAAATTGTGGTGTCTATAATGCTGGGCTATATCGTAAAAATTGAGCAATTTTATTACCAATTTATTAGTTTATTGTCCGCTGTATAAAAAATTTCATAGACAATATTTTGTTATTTATTTATCTAAAATTAAATTCTCTCTGTATTTCACACCCACACACACACAACTGGAGACCTCCAATATACTGTAAATTTAATTCGATTCTAGTATAAAACCGTGAGCTTTGCCAAACGAATAAATTTTAGTGCAATCTAGCAGAATCACAATAAAGTTTCAATAAGCATATCCCTCGATTACTAGATAAATTGCAAAAAATTGACTGGCACCACATCCTCGTCTACCATACAACTACCATAACACTATAGTATCTTGGAGGAAGAGATCCTCAATGCACCGTAAAATTTAATTCAATTTCTATTCGACTACACAGCAGAATCAGGGTTATACGTGTAATCCAAAGGAAGAACGTGGCAATAACGATAAAAATAATCGACAATGTGCGGCCAACGCGAAGCTTGCTGGCAATGGTCACGTATCTGTTCGGTCACGAAAACGACAGCTCGCACCATATCGTGAACGGATTCCACCTTTTCGAAACGATGGACTTTTACCACGAAGCAACGAAAAGCAAATCAAGAAGAGAGTTCACGGCGGAAACCGCGAAAAAGATAACTTTCCCAATCATGCTGGAGATTCAATTTATCAAAGAACCACCTAGATCAATTTTTTTATTCAATTACGCTTAAGATTTTAATGACATTCTCTGTTCTTTATAATGTAACACATTTACAGACTTTCTCAAATATCTGCCATATTAACAGGTAGAAAGAAAAATCAGAAAGTGAAGAGACCTTTTAATTTCCTAATTAACCAAATGAAAGAGCTAATTACACTGCCATTAATTAGAGCCTCCAAAAAACAGCTGTTGCTTGCTCGAAGATTTTCCGCATTTTTTTATTTAACCTACGTTCTTTATAATTTACTCTTTGGCCCAAAAAACTGCTTCCCTGTTTTCATTGTTACTTTAACATTAATCTACTGCTAAAAACATACAATTTGTGCCAAAGAAACCAAAATGAGAATTATATGAGAATGTATGTAACACAAGAAGAGGAACAAACTTTTACAAAAAATCATTGAAATTCCTAAGAATTCACCCTTTTAAAGAAAAATTATAAATTAATTATTTCAACAATTCCGTTAATCTCCATTGTGAAGGTTAAGGAACAGAAGAAAACCGAATATTGGAAAAATAGTAGATATTTCAAAAAAAGAAAAGAATCGATTTTATTTTCTCGTCTGCATACCTCGGACTAAATGCAGGGATGTTTGTCGTGAAAGAACAACGTTTCGTCTTTTTCTGAATCGGCCGTGGAATATCAGGATAATCCACGTAGCAGAAAGGCATGCGAAATTGGAAAGATTCTCTCCGTTTTTTCTCGGTTACATTCCGTGTGTGCAGGACACGGAGAATTTGAGGATTTTCAATCCTCTTCGGGATGCACGGTTTCACCTGACGAAGCGAAACGATTACCCTTACTCCGGAGGAAATGTATGTCGAGCGAAAGGAGAGGATAGTCAAACTTATCCTTGTATCCGAATCAGTGGTAGAACAATTTTCTCTGCAACTAGCTTTCTTCTGACATTTTTAATTCTTTTTTTTTTCTTTTTTTGGGATAAGTGTACCTAGTTAAAACATTGAATGAAAGAGTATTGTACGACAGTGCAACAATTCTAATATAATAATTTCCTTCCAACTGAATTTTTTCTTACTATCTTAAATAGAACAGATATTAAAATATTGTAAATCACGTATTTAAATACATTATGCCGTTGGCTTTTTCACAAGACTTCATGAATTTGTTATCTATAGTTGAAAGACTGTTTAAAATAATTATAATAATACATATATTATAATAGTTATATTAAAATAATATATTAAAAAAGATATAATAAAAATCCCTTCAGCCACTAAATTACATCAAAGACAAAAAATCAACAAAATTGAGATAATATTTTCGATGGTCACATAGATAATTAATAATTGAATATTAAAAGTCCGGGATTATTCTTCTCCGTGAGTTTTCATTGATATCTTTAAAAAGGTGATCATTAGACGGTCATGCGATGTTACTTATTTTCGATCATGAAATCACTTAAAATTTTAATCGCGATATTGGACCAGGACACTGAAGTGGAACGTCGGAACGACGTTCTGTCACGGCGAGATGCTATTTCAGAAACCCAATTTGTATTCGAGGCCGTATTTTACCGGTTTATCGCAAAAATATCTCGTTTTCTGTTTGGTTTTTCAACGGGGAGAGCTTTACGACATGGATTTCCGCGCACGGACGCATTTTCATTTCAGCTAGTAATAGTGTCCGCGAATTTCATCATACCACTGTTTACTCAACACTGTTATTTCCCTGGGCGATCTTTGCCTCGTATCCGATGATTCTCATCGACTAGAAAAAAAAAAGTAAATCTATGACCTCGTAAATGTAGTTTTTCATTTTTATTTTCTATCAGGAAAAGCAATTAAATTGTTTTTAGATATATAGGTATATGTATAGTGTCTGACATTCGGCAAATCTGAATTTTTGAAATTTGAAATTCTCATGGCTACAAAGCGCATTGTTTCGAGGACAAGGAAATTTAAAATTTAGATGCGAAGCTGGTATGAAATTAATCGCAGGCGTTGTGTTTGGACCATTTAGAGCTGTTAATAATTTTAAGAGCTCGTACCAATTTAATTTTCGTTGCCATTAAAAGCTTTCCGTAGTTAATTTAGGAGATGAGTATGAAAAAAATCTGAATTTATATGTGTCTAAAAAGATATTAACATTTCATAGTATTGATACTAATATAGAAAATTTTGGGAACCTGACATTATAAATATTGAATAAAATCAAGTAAAATATGTATTTGTTTATATGCACATTTTATCAGGGAAAGTAATTGGACTGTTTGTTCAACACTGTTCGCAGTACGAACTATTTCAAGAAAAGAGACATAAAAAATTGAAGTTTATATATTTAGAAGCTATTTTAAAATTAACATCAGCTACTGTTTTCGTCCAAAGCTAGTTAACAATTTTGAAAGCCCCTACTAATTCAATTCCCATAGCTACCATATAATAATTTCAGCCAAATCCGAAAAAATCTAAATTTGTATCCAAAGGTTGTTAATATGTTAAACAAGTCACAGTAACAGGATTTAAAACGTCATTATACAATAAAATCCAGAAACAAGGTACAAACAAATATCCAGATTTATTTCTCCGCTTTTCTAGCGTATTTCCCGAAATACAGAAAGTACATTTTCACAGAAGCGTCATATGGAACTAATTTAGATGTAAAGGAAGAGATGGTGTTGCACAGGCAAGTCAATTTCCTTGCTGCAACCTCACGCAAAGAAGAATGAGGAAGAAAAGGAAAAGGACGAAGAAAATAGGAGAAAGAGGAGAAAATACGTAACGGATTCGCGTAAGGATGAAAATCCTCGTGAATTTACGAGCTCTGTGGAACAACGGAATTTACAGTCGTGAAGTGGAAGAAGACGAGACGATTCGAATAGCAATCGCGTTTATTCCTTGAGAAGAAAGAACAGGAACAGATGGGGAAAGGAAGGTAATCCTTGGATAATCCTAATCGACGGATTACCACCTCCCCGGCGCGAATCCTTCATTCAACTTTCCATAACGTTTTAATGACAGTCTGCTTCGATCGTTTATGTTTCTTTAAATATTTTCCACAGTGCATTTAATTAATCGATTCTCCAGACGTTCAAAATTTTTATTCCCTTTCCTCTTTCCACAAATTTCAATCTTGCTATCTGAAGTTTAATTCTAATGTTTAAATGGTAATATTCTCTCGTGATTTGGTAATCGTAGGAAATTGAGAATTAAACTATCGATTCGGATGAAAGACGACGCGATTGGATTAAAATTCGAAGGAAACCTCCACTTCGTGCTTAGAATCCACATTGAACTCATTTATTCATAAATACATGGAATATATAGAATACGATTCTCAATAATGTAATATATATATTTTTATCGTATATATAATAAATGTATATAATAAAATTATGTACAGAGTACATATTCGTACTTTATGAGACTCTGAATATAGTTCTTAATTATTATTATAAGATTCTCTAATGTAAGATTACGAGGACCGGCTGATAAGTAATGCGCATATCTCGACAATGAGAAGAGTTAAACATTTCTGCGTGAGCAGTGGTTTTATAGCTACATCCCTCCTTTATAAACATACCAAGTTTTAATACATTTGCTTGACGCAGTCACGAACAGTGTCGTTTAAGGCGAGTTTGAATATGAATGCGACGTCAACGAGGTTCAAACAACAGTGATCGGGTTTTTAACCCTGGAAAACATTATGCCTATGGAAATTCATCGCCATTTACTGGTAATGTATGCCATGACATTAAGAAGCATTTGCGGAGACGTGAATGTCGGGTTTAGAATTCAACCGAGACGATAATGTTACAGCATGATAATACTCGGCCACGCACCGCATGCACGGCACATGATGTTGTTGCAAGTTTGAAATTTGAAATTGTTTCGAGACCGCCTTATAGTCCAGATCTGATTCTATCCTATTTCTTGCCAGAATTGAGGAGAAGATTCATTTCAAGTCAGACGATGAAGTGAAGATAACAATGAAATCCTCCATCGAAAGTAAGTCGGGAGAATTCTTCATTTGCGGAATGAAAAAACTGGCTACGCGTCGGCCAAACTGTATTTAACTTGATGTTAACGGCGATTATATTAAAAAATAAATACGATATTCTTCACCTAATGAATTACACTTTTATTTTCTTTACGTTTCGTTTCGATAATTGTTCTCATTTTCAAAATACATGCCGGCAACTACTGTGCATATTTTATAAGACAAGAAAATCCAAAGAATTACGCTTTTATCTTCGTTCATTATCTTCGACTTCGCCTGTTTTATCTCTTCAGATTACTTGTCTCCCCAAATTATGCGATTCTACGTTTATCAGGTGCCCAATGTATTTTCAGTATCAGATTAGATACTCGTCAGGGCGCATTTAAAGAACCCTCTTTTAATCGCTCACGGTGAGAAAACAGGCGAGGCTTCAACCAAGTGGAAATCCAATAAGAGATCCTGCGACAGCAATAAATGCTAGCAATATAGTTCCTTGTTAAGATATGAACTCATCCAAAAAAATTATAGCAACCACCTAGAATATTCAATATTCTTTCTCATGATTAAAGTACTATAAAAATTTAAGGAATGAATATTCAGTAAGTCTGTACGTAATTATCGGATATTATTTAAAATTCCATTCATAGCGAACTAATATCGAATTACGAAGACTTAATAAGATATTATGTAAAACATGGATTTCTATAACCATTCACGCACACTCCAATTCATACATAATCGTACCATAATATTTTAAAGAATACCGATACGATCAAAGAATTTTGTATGGACAGTATTTGGACAGTTATTATAAACACTTATCGAGTACGAAATCCTGCTTGGGAAAAACCGATTCTGAAATCGCAAAAATCAACGAATCCCGTGAAGATAAAAATGGAATCCAATTTCCAATATTCGTTATCAATGGCCTCATATCGGTCTCTCCAATAAATACGTGTATAAACATGAAACTCATGATTCTCTACACACCTACGCTCATCGATATCTACAAGAAACTAATTCAGAAATACCAAAACTTCGAAAGCAGAAAAAATTCTTGAAAATAAGCAAGACATTCTGCTTCTTACGATTGACATCTATATCGTAAGAGAGACCATAGAGACCACAATAAATATATACAGAGACACGAAGCTTCTAATACACCCATCAATCGATATACGAGCAAATACATCAATGCATCGCGTTATAGGTTAAGTCAGCGAGCTTTATTATTCGAAACTAATCGCGTACACGATTGCTCGTCACGAAGGTGATCGACGTCGCGTCGTCTGGTTGAACCAGTTCCGCCAGTATGTCGGTGGATCGAAGGAAAAGCTAAGTGTTCAGCCGGAGATAAAATGAATCCGCCGTGGTGATCGAACTGTAGTCCGGTTTCGATCGATAGCTTCTGAGAGTAAAATCGGAACGACGGATAACGGACGTTCGGCCTGATTTCACCGCAGACAGGGAATAACGGGTGTACTATCGCTAATAAATCGTTTTCTCGTCTTCGACGCTTCTCACGTTGCCAACTACCCCTCCATGTACATACGAGCCGTTTATTTGTCAAATCGATCGAGTCCACAAAGGAAAAAGGAGAGAACATCGCTGAAATTATTATACAATAAGCGTCAATCAAATAGCACTAAAATTTCAAAAAGTGTAGTTGACCACTTTGGTCTGTGAACGGCGCGTATAAAGGGCAATTCTCCAAGTTGGTTCCGCAACGTTTCAGCGAAAATGATGCGTCTCAATTTCATACATTTTACGCTCAGAGTATAGTGCATCGTAACATGGAATTTTTGCAAACTACAAGTGGCCAATATTTAGCTGACTGTATTTCAAAGTCCCCCCATTCTGGGACGATGCATCATCTTTTGTTCCGCTGCAGCAATTGTTTTATGAACACGTAACGAGGTAATCATGAAGCGTTATACAGTCCAGAAGTAAATACGTTACGTTACCGATATCATCTGACCATCTAGATCGTTTGATTTATCTGCACCGTATCTTTTGTTATGGAGTTTTCGCAAAGGTAAAATGTATGTCAATAAATCAAAAACAATTGGACAGCTAAAAATAGCAACAACGAATATACTTCTCGAAACGTGTGAAAATGTAATGAAAAATACAATCGAGGGGTCTAAAAACTGTGGTCTCTTATTTTGTTTAAAAGTTATTAACAATGGAGATCAATCAGTTATATTGTTTTTTTCCTGTATTATATCGTATTTACAAAATTCTTTCTAGCAGCGTTGTCTAAGTCATTCATATTGTTCAAAACTTTCTAGCGTTTTTCTTATCTTATTTTAATCATTCTAAAAGATTCAGCTACGTGCATCGCCGATGGTCACCTTGGTAATCTAGGTGTTAAACTAATATTACCTTGCCGTATTCTTTCGCTAAAAAATGCAAAAGGATCTCTTTCCTGTCGCGAGTATTTTCGCGTTCTAGTGTCACGCGCGACCTGGAAATATTTTCGTACACGTGCCGCAGCTAAGACTGTTAGAATAATTTAAAGAGTCTTGTGTGCACATACAACAGATTAAAAATCACGATGGTGTAAATTCAAAATAATACGTGGTCATTGGTAATGAATATTAAAAGTTGGATATTTTTTTATACCGACCACGAAAAGGAAAAAAAAAGTATCTCCACGTGCATATTTTCTGTTTTTCTACTTTTAGGTAAGATGTGAATTTTATTGAAATTATAGATGTGAATTGATGGAATTTTAGAATTGGCTTTTCATAATTCATTGGTTGGTAGCGAGTATCGAATATTGAACGGGATACGTAGATATGTATAACCGAGTGCTTGGAAATCTTTTATTTTTGGAATTCAAAATATTTGAGGGTTTTTAAAATATCATACACCAAGTCAAACGGAAGAACTCCAAGTAATTGTATAATATTAAACAATTATAAATGGTGAAAATATTAAAGGGGAATGTGTTGCTCAAATATTTTATTGTTAATGAGATCTGTTAACTGGTAATAAACAATGAGCGCAATTTTGCGTGACGTAATAAAGAAATGAAAAGGCAGTAATAAAGTAAAGGAGAAACGATAAAGAACAGATAAAATGACAAAAAGTGGATAATAAAGAAAAAGCAATAAAATGAAGAAGAGTAAAAAGATAAAGAACAGAAAATGATAAAGAAGATAAAGAAGAAGAAGAAAGAGGTTGACAAGTTTTCAACTGTTCTTACGTACAAACTCTAGCCACCAGGACGTCTAGAAGCTCTAGCTGGTGCTTTCTAGGATGGCTAAACGGTTGCCCTTAGTGCCTGATAAAAATTACCACCTAAGCTGTCACGCGAAAGAAATAACCACGATACCTTGGGAACGAACAACGAACAACAAACGTGTTCCATTTCTCGAGACCACTTTTCAGTAAACCACGTCTCCAAGCTCTGTATCAGAACACCGAGAAGATAATTGGCTTCACAGCTACAGCAACGTGTTCGTTGCAACCTACTCACATAATTCCAACACGTAGGTAGCACACGTTGTCATTATCAGTTCAATGGCGGCTCCTAGGGTAAGGTAAGGTTATTTAAATCGGAAAACTATTTATTAGATATTCAAGTCAAGCTAAGCAATGATCCTCGCCAATTCGCCAAATTTGGTTACAGGCAATTTTTAAGCTATCTAAATTCGAAAACAGATTATTTAATTCGTTATTAGTCATGTGATAAACAGCGAAACATATCGTGTGCATTGGCAGCTCAATCGTTACGGTTCTCTACGAGAATATAATAAAAAACGAAAGTTCAAATATTGTTAATATTCTCAATAGCGTGTCATGATGTAAACCTAATAGGTTATCTTCATTCTCGATTATGTACGTCATATCAAAATACTCGTGTTTGATCATAAAATGACATTAAGATCAAACAATCAACAAAAATATATTTATCCTGTTGTTCCTCTACATATACGTAAAACGAGTTTGATTACTCGTTTTATTCGATACTGAAGCTTAGGCGACTCAAATAACCCTACGTTACTACGATGTATCGTACACGAGTACTATGTCACATCGTTGTTCATCGAGAAGAGCGAGAAAATGAGGGACGATGAGAAAAATCGAGAGGAAGAAAACGTTGGAAAAGAGGATGGAAAAGGCTCGAGTATCCTTTGGTATGCGTTTAACCTCCGAAAAAAAGGAAGAAATTCATCGTGAATCCACTTTTAGAGGAACACGCGGCACTCCGCTCGGGGAAAAAGGGAGGAAAGGGACGTACAAAAGGCTCGAGTATTGTTTACTCTGACGTGGGGTGGTGCCGAAGAGAGGAATAGAGAAGGAGAGTCGCGGAGAATTCGACCGTACGATAAAGGGATGACAAGGAAGCCCTGCTCGAGTGCCACCGACTGACTTCTACCCCCATCTCGTTCCATTCCGCGAATGAAAGGCGTATAAACGAATGAAAATGAGAGAAGAAGTTGATAGAATCGGTATTGGACTGTTTCTCGCGTTCCTTAGCCGCTTCAGCCGTAGGCGACACGGACAGAATCTAGTGACGTTAAGCGAAAGATCGATTGCTATTCGATCTATCGATGCAGTATCCTCTTTCGCTCTTTGTAAATTGGTAACGTAAAAGTGTTAGATTCGAACAGTTCAATCTATTTTTTATGGTAACTTTGTTTCCTGAGCACGAAAAAATCTTCAATTCTCTTTCTTTGGATTCATATAATTACGCAAACTCAAATAAATGTCTCGGTAATTTTCCAAATTCGTTATTTAAGTTTCATTTTGACGATAAGTCATAAAAAAGAACAGAGATGTTTTCCGAGATATCAGCGATATTTCAAAATATACTCCTAGCCACAACGAATAATAGAATACTATGAAAATAACATGAATGACAATATACATAAAATGTAAAGATTTCCAGTCCAAGAATTTTCCCCCTGGAAGACACAAATCGAAAATTACGCAGTCAGACAGCGCACCGAATCGAAAATGCCAATCCTACGTCACCTTATGTTACGAATTTGCAATCCATCGACGATCAGAAGCTACAGGTACAGCTACAAGCGACGAAGCCAAATGCTCGAGTTAAACCACCAAGCAAAGTTAAAAGCGGAGTCGAAGCAACCATAAGGACCTGTCTGGCAAACTATCGAAACCTCGCTAGTATTCCTGACCGAAAGAACCCAACATCCTAAACAACATCGTTTACTAACGAAATTTACAAACTAGTTTCGTGAAATACGTAATAGAGGCAAGCCTGACCCAAACCATAATAATCTGTGTAGTAAACTATCGACACACCTCTGCATCGTGTTTTATCAAATCTGCAAACTAGCTGCGTCAAATACGTAACACGTTAAACTACTAATCAAAGGCAGAGGCAAATTCAAAGCAACCATAAGCATCCAAGTGTACTTGGAAAACTATCAAAACTACTCTATTCAAAGGGACCAAGCATTCCAAACAATATCATACTATATCAAACTCGCGAATAGGCTTAGCTCGAGCACATGGTATATCAAATCACCACCCAAAATTATCAGAGCAACCATAAGTAGTTGAAAGTACCTGAAATATTATCAAAACCTTCCTAGATCACATGTTATATCAAATCATCAAATACATAATACGTTATGCCGCCAACCAAAGCTGGAAGGATTTAAATTCGAAGTGAGTAAGGGATCTATCCAAAAACCTATTAAAACCTCCCTGTCCTATCTAAAAGAACCAACCACCCGAAACAACGCCATACTTTATCAAACTCACAAACAATCCTCCTCAAACACGTACTGCGTATCAATTACCAAGCTCCTCGAAACATCCAATTCCCCGTTTATCATTCCAAACACAATTTCACCCTTCAACGAACTACATACAGTCGAAAGTTAGGGACAGTGTAGCAAAGAGGACTCTAATGCTTTCAGATAGCGCGTGGACACACGCAGAAAGCACATACAGAACTATTCACATGTACCCAGTGACCAGAACCACTACAGCCACGTACTACCTCGGCGTGCCTACTTCTGCATATTACATACAAGCAAACACAGAACGGCCACGCATCGTTCACATCGAGCAGAAACGCGTGTCCATAAAGCGGCTCCCACGTAAACGTTTTTCTACGTCTGTACGCGTGGGTGTGCACGGATGAACGGTGTAGGAGAACAGCGGCGGGAGGAATGAGGCGAAACGGTGGTGGTTGAATACAGAGACGAAGGGGGCTGGTAGGCCGGTTCACGAGAAACCTGGGTAGGGGTAGTTCGGTTTAGTTTGGGGAGGCTCTCTCCGCGTTTGGGTTCGAGTCCCTCCAGCTGCACCACCACCGTATCAACCGGCACACCACCGTTCCTACCATCGCCACAATCCTACTCCCGCAGGGGCGGAACTCGATAGACCTAAGGGGATGGGGGCTGCCTCCGCTCGTGGATCAATACCATGGCGGGTTGCAGGGCATACAGGGGGTTGCTACGTGGTGTGGCACGCGCATACGCTGCTATCCCCCCGGAGGAAGAAGGACACCGATCAACCCCGTTGCCACGTTCTATAGAAAGAGACGAGAAAATATGACTGAAGAGTAGAGAAGAGGATGGAAGATGCGAACCAGAGTGGAACTGTTGATTCGCGTTTGAAATACTGTTCGGTTTTAAAGCGATTTCGCTAGTTTATTAAGGATCGAACAAACCCACCGAGGGATGATATCCTCGCGTGTCGAAGCAACTTCGAAAATCGCCAGTGCCTGGCACTGCCATAATGCTATCGAGAGCAGATTAGAAGGGCTTTGCTCCGATCGTGCTGACGTATGCTCGTTTTCGTGACACTTTGTCTGTGCTGGATTTCTCCCGTTTTTTTAGAAGAAGGATCTTGGTTCTCGAATGCATTGTGTTCCTCGTTTGGAAATATATCTATCTTTATTTGTAGAAATCTGAGGCACGCTTTCACGACGCTTTGACTATGGCGAGGGATTACTTTGATTTGCAAACGTGAAGAAGGACTGAGATACAGTGAAAGATTAAATCATTGAGCTAAGAAAATTAATTTAGTAGAACTTGTTTATTCAATAATATATACAGTTTAGAGATTATTTGCACACCATTGTATTTATTGTAGAATTTATATACAAATTAATTAGGTAAATATATTAAATTCTGTACCCTTTAGTAGCATTTTCCTATTACTACAAAAATTTTATATTACGAAAATAAAATATAGAATCTGATAGAAAAACGCTTCGTAGAGAACTAAGAATATGTGCAAATATTTCTATTAATCGCTATATGTATTATAAGCATTTATTTATGTATTTTTATCAATTAGTGAGAATAGAAAGAATACCAAAATCTGCTGGAGAATTATTAAAATTATTCTCAAACTTCCTATATACAATTATTATGAGGGAATTTCCTTAAGTCCATGGAAATTTCAGCCTGTTTCAGAATCAGAATCGATTTTGAGATTGAAGTGACTATTTCCAGGACGAACTGTAGTACAATTACGTATTACGTATTACGTACAATTACGAGTCGATAAGCATCAGGCGAATAGTTGTTATTACGATTTGTTTAATGTACTTCGGAGTTGAAATGAAGTTAAGCTAGACTATACACAGGTTTGTTATTATGTCTGCACCGCTATGCCTATTGTCCTCGGGACATTGTACTACGTAGGGTTGCACTTGTAACAAGTTCATTCACGCTAGATTTAAATCTAATAACGGGGAGATACTACGCTATATTCTATGTATATAATATGTTATTCCTTGCTAACCAACGAATTGCGAACGTCTGCGAAATATTATTCCGAACTTTGTCTAGAGAGGCGATAATAAGAAAATAAAATTTGAAGTTTATAACCTTAACATTATTATACCATTCCTTATCAAGCAACGAATGTCGTGTAAGAAACTTCGTTATAAACTCTGTTTGAAGAATGGATAATAGGAAAATAGAATTTTTAAGTTTATGATCTTTCAAGTCTGTATAAAAATTCTATAAAGGGCAATATAGTGGGCAGAGGAAAACTGAGGTAAAAGGAGGAACACTGTGTCTCTGTTAAAGGGAAAACGTGTGTATTGATACTGACGGGGTGTGCTGCACTTCTATACGCTGCACGGCTAAAGGGCACATGTCTCATTACACACGAACGTTCTTTTGAATATGTAGCCTAACAAGGATACACCTCGCTGTTTTAGAAATCGATGTCGATAGAAATTGCTTACCAACTATCATGTATTATTATCATTAGAAGCAAACTAAGCATTATTGACTATGTAAGAGACCATCTTTTAACCAATCGATAATTCGATTACGAAAAAGCACCCGTTAGACAAACGAAATAAGTGAGGGAAAAAATAGCGCGGAGACAAGATATAAATACATTTTTCAAAATCTTCGACCTTTCAAAATGAAGTAGAGTTTTTCCTAAACTTTCATTTTGTCCACATTCCCTAAAATTTTTACGCAAGACTTGAAATAACAGATCATCCCTCGACCAATCGACAATTCGTCGCCTAAAAGGCAAACAACGGTTGAACAAACGAGAAGCAGAGAAGACAATAGTACAAGGATAAAATATAAATACATTTTTAATAAATACTACACATCCTTAGAACCAAATACGAAGGCGGAGATATTAAAGCGGGCGTCCGGTCAGGCAGACCACGAGCACAATTCAGGTGACCATAAAATCGTAGCCATACGATTACGGCTGCAGCTTCTTTCTACCTCGTCGGCTGATCCACGGGGTATTAGCCCTAAGCCGCTTTACGGGCCGCACGGCGAAGAAAGAACAGGAACGGAAGGAGTCAGCGTGCGTGGAACGAGGAACGAGCACGTTTCGACACTAACGGCGGGAGCAAAAAAGGGAACACGACGAACAGAAGAGAACAGAAAGAAGCGGAGGGTGAGCTCTGAAACGACCTGTAGGGTGATGGCAGAATGGGGATCGCGCGGTCCTCGGATACCTGTGGCTCCACGCGACTATCGCAACGATGCCTTTTTTTCTTCTCTCCCCTTTGTCCGCCCTTTTTCCTTTCTCTCTCTTTTTTTTTTTGCTTTCTCCTATTCCACCCTTTCTATCGCAGCATTCTTTTTACCTTTTTCACCGCGTCATACCAGTCAACGCGAGCATTATCGCGAATATCGACCACAGATTCGGCTACTGATAACAAGTTTTCGTCGGTGTACTACGCACACACGCGTCCAAATTCTTTTGTGACAGCTTTTTGGGGTCTTTTGACTGTGCGTGATTTCATTCTTCTTCCTGGAGCAGATGGAGTGAGAAGTTTTTTTGACGAAGATACAGAGTATCTCGAAATATGAATATGACAAAAAGATGAATCAGTATGCAGAAATTTGCTTTTCTCTTACGAATTTCGACGCTGTCAAAAACATCTTGAATTAGCTGATAGGATGAAGATTCTGCTGCATTTTTTACTCTCATTTTCTAAGACAATATAACAATACTTTTCCTGGTTTTTTTTTTAATAAATTGTTAAAGAGATTAAAAATTGTACAAATTGTGCAGGAAATTTTCTTACTTTTAAGTTCTGACTTAAATTTCAAAATATTTCATATAACAGGTATATTATATTTAAGATGACTGCAAGCGTTCAAGTACTTTTGTAACCCACTGTATATGAAATTAATATAAGATTTAAGTATCTAATAGGAAGTCATTACTTCCTTGTGAAGGGTCAACATAATAGACAGTGTACGCTATAGAATTTGTACAAAGCCCGCGTGATTCGTACATTCACCTACGAATAACGCAAAAATAGAGCTGCGTTCTCTTTTGTAATGGAACCTAATTTTTTTTCTTGGTATTGACCGTTTCAAAAGGAAGGCTTCTCAAAGCGTCGCTTGCAAAACACCGTTTTGTAACGCAATCAAAGGCTAGTAGTTGGTCAATCGCACTTAACGAGCGATAAAATGGACGGTGATCGAATTTCTGGCGCGACCACGAAATTCCAGTCGCGTTTTGCAAATATGTACTTCAATTTCCATTAACAGATCGACTTCGATGTACCTAGTTTTTCGTGTTTGGAATGTTCAGAATTTTAATCAAAGAGGAAAAGAAGGTATTTCATCATTTTCTCTTAATCATCTGGATATTCTCTTCATTCTCCAAAATATGAATATTACGAATTTCCTGTGATTTTTTTTATCTTTGAACCAGAGTTATATTATACGAGCTGTTACAAAATGATGACTGGATACTTTAAATTGAATGAACGGAAACAAAGATAGCACGAAAAAACTGATAAAGCTTGATAAAACTGGTGGAATGGATGTTTTAATCAAGGACAGCTTTAATATGGACCAGGTATTGGAAACTTAAAATATTTCAAACAGAATTTTTACTAATTTCTGCCTTCTCTAGCGTATAATTTATTTTGTGAAATAGAAGAAGAGTAGATTTGATTAGTTTTAAAATAATGATACGGAAGGAAAGTATGAAAGACAAGTTTCGTACATAGGGAAGCAGTAGGAACGAAATCGAACTCAATATTTCAGAAGAACAAAAGCGTATCGAGTGCAACGACGACCCCGATATCGCCATAAATGGAGGCAGTTTCCAATCAGGTCGTCTTACGTCGAATGTCCAAGTTTTAATCAGGCTAGATTCAGTTTTTTCCAATCTGGCGATTCTTCATGAGGGAATCGTTACGAAAAGTTGTATAAAAATTTCATTACGATCGTGTTTCGTCGAGGAACGAAGCATTATAATTAACGATTGTTTTATCAAATATCCGTGGAGGTAAAAATTATTTAAGCTTCTACTACTCCACAACAAAATTGAAATTTTGTTGTTAAATGTACTGCTAGAAATATAATAAATAAATTAGATGTTATTACAATATTACAATCTCGTTCGTTAAATCAAATTAACCATTAACTCTATAATACAACTATACAAAAAGAAAAAGTAAAATAAAATTAAAATTCATTTATTTTATTATTTTATTACATCTTAATTAATTTATTTTATTACCTTCGGTTTACAGAAAATAAAAATCTACGCTTTTTCAAAAGTAAGTTTATTATATAAATTATTATATTTATCTACCTTTTGTTTGTTTAAAAATACTCTGAAAGTAAACTTTAAAAACAAAATGACAATTTCATAAAATTTCTTTACACTTTGTACGTTTCAACGTTTCCATAGGAAACTTTTACGCGGAAAAACAACTACGATATACAACAAGATAGTCGAAGTTAATGGGAAGCCAAGTGATTAATATGTTTTTTTATTAAGAATCTTAGAGCAACGGGGAAAACGAAAATTCCCAACATGGTTGAATTATTAATATTAATAAATTTCTGTAACAGGAACGAAAGAAGTTTTACCGCGTTATGTGTTCGTTATTCTTCCTCCTCGACTTATGAAGTTTTAACGATGTCATAGTTGCATTCTTCATGCAAATCCGACATCTCGCTATGGACAAGTTCGATCGAAGACTTAATATTAGACCGACAATAAGACGAAATATTTTACGACGTGGGAAGAAACACGTTGCATGTAGTTTGCAATATTGATAGCATGATTTTATTATATTATGAGAGATGAAAAATCAGATTATAGCAGGATATCAATTACTTCAACTTTCATGATAAGGAGCATGTTTTTTAATATCATTGGATTTCTATGCATTTGCACATTACGTGAAAATTACGTAAGAATTTAACTGCCTATTTATAATTCATAGACATGTAAGAAATTTTCATCTTTTGTGACAGAGGATACATTTACCAATATTTCCAGCTTTTTCACGTGTTTTCATTTCACGATACGAAAACTAAATTTATCACCCCGAATTCTTCGACATACGTATAGCAAAAAATGATTGTATCAGTATTACTATTTTCTCTCTTCCGGAATTGAATTTCCCATCTCCGATTCTTTGACATTTACACGCAAAAATGTTGATCCTTTAGAATAAAAAATACCATTGACATTTCTCACGTTTTCTCGCTGCACACAAAAATTTGACTTCTCGTCTGTGATTTCTAGGCATTTAAACAAAAAAAAAAATTGTTGTTTCTCTGCAATAAAAAATTCACTTGTCAATATTACCACTGTTTCGCGTATATATACATCGCGACGCGAAAACTGAACTTGCCATTTCCAATTTTTGAATACAGACAACAGAGAGATAACAATAAAAGTTTTCATTTGTTATTACAGAAAATATACACATCAGTATTGCTTCTTTTGTCACGTTTCAATCCACGAATTGTATTTTTCGTGCTCAATTTTCTACACGTAACAATCTTCGTTCTAGTTGCCTATCTGTATTTAAATGGAAGTACATATGTATCCTTCTAAGAATTATTTTTCACATAAATTCCGTAATGACTGACGTCTATTAATTCAACTTGTGTCCCATAGAAATTCGAAGTTTTCTGATTACGATCATAAAATGAAATATCTGTATTCGATATCCTAGAACCAACAGGGTCAATTATCGTGCAATTTATAATATCCTTTAAGAGCCAGCATCAATGCATAGTACTGTGAGTCGAAGCTTATGCTTGCGGAAAGCCTTCGAATAACATCACGGATATGCATATGTGCATAGAGAAAGATAGAGAGATCGCGAGTGAATGCGCTGTTGAGTACATCTTTCGGTTCCTCGCCCCGAATGAACCAACGCCCGCAGCTAGAGACACGTTTTCCCGATCAAGATTTCCGCAAGTTATCCACGGTCTTAAATATTTGCACACCTTCGAATATGAACGTTTCGAGAGCTCCTTTCGTTCCTCGGTCGCTCAAAAATATTCTTGTTCTTGTATCTATTTCGTTTGCTACGGCTTTTTTACGTTACTAGGTTCCTTTTATGTAGAACTGTAGGAACGTTGTTATTTTTATATATTTTTCAAAGATGTATCTTATCTTAAATTTTTACTCAATTCTTTAAAACCATTTTCTAGTCTATTTTTATGTATCATTCTATGAGAAGAATTTTTCTATTTATTATTTAAACATTTCATTCCTAGATTTTTACAGAGATCATCTTCCCTACGTCTATTACGTACAACCAATATCTTTCTCCTCAAAGAAGTCTATTGGTATAGTCTCTAATAATCGAATATTAAAATCTATAAAGTGCACATATCAATTTCAAACTGTAAGAAAACATCTCGACGCTAAGAAGTATAAATATCGAAGGAATTGGAGAAAGAACATAAATTTCAAAAAGAGCAGCTATTATAAAATTAGGTTAAGGAGCCATTACGACAAAGACAGAAACCTTCAATAAATTAATATCGAATAATTAGTTTGAAACTTGTAATTAATAACTTAAACCATGGCTGATCGGAACTGGGTCGCCTCGTTGATCCAATTACATTTAATTTCGTTACAACTTCACCGAAACATTAACGCTTCAGCAACTGTGCACTCGAGAGAGAGACAGTGATATAGAAAGAGAGGAAGAGAGAGAGAGAGCAACGGGCAGCATTCGTAATCGTTGTCGACTGAAAATAACTGGCAATCTTTGAGTATTTTCTGCGTAAAATCTTGCTCGTACTTAATCATTAATCGATGTTCTGATATGCCAAACCGTTTATATGACAACTGTTTAATGAACTCTATATCGTTGTAGGTCACGAATGACCAAAGAAACTTTTAATAAGAAGAACAAATTAAAACATACTATTCATACAAATTCATTATAAATATAAGTCTTACGTACCTTTGCCTGTATCGACCCAATTTTTGGAAGAAAGTACTTGTACTACTTTTCAATTATTAGCTTTCAGTTTTCAGATCATAAATCTTGGATTATAAACCTTTTCTCACCACGCAAAGGAAAATTAAAAAGTGAAACACATCTCTGTATGACCATTTGACCTCAACTATGTAATTATCATATGCGTTGATAATTATTCTAATTATTGGCTTCTACTTTTCAGGTCATAGACCTCTCCCTGCCATAACTAAACAACTCTAAACGTAATGTACACGCATAAAGAAAAATCAAAGTGTTAGACACACCATGATTATTTCACTGTAAGCATATATTTTTCATACGTATATTTCAATACTACTTTTTAAATTTTTATTTTCAGAAAGATATTACCAAAATTCTCGTTCCTGCAGAAAATATTTCTCTCGGTTTCCCATTTTTTCGAATAATCAGAATTCCCTTTCGCCAGTTATTCGTGTACCAAATACCATGAATAAATAAAGCAAACGCTGAAATTTCGTTGCGTTTCGACGAGAAATTATCCATACGCAAATGCGCACCCACACATCTTGCATGCACCGTCCGAGAACGGATGAACGGGCAAGAAATTAATTACTTTTTGTCGGCGAGCATAGATCCGCTCGCGTGTCATTTTACAGTCGACGATCAAAAACCAGCGAAAGAAAACACGTATAACGTCCGTCTCTTTGGACGCTCGAAATTACACTGTACCATTCTATCCACGCACAAAAATTCAACGTATCTATCTTTTACCGTGATTAAGTCAGCCTCTAGGTTGATGTGTTTTGACGGTCGAACACACTGCCAATAAACTTTATCCCCTGTCAATACACTGCCCGTTTTACAGCCATTTTACGATTTTTCCCGGGACAATATTCCGAAACTTTTGCCAGGATTAATCAATACGGTCGATCCGTGTAATTTTCTAGAATCGATTTTGTGTCAACGTTTTACGTCAATTTTCTATTGGCTTTGTGTAAAACACTTTCTTCTTTTTTTGTACGTGGGTATTAGCGTCACGTCAGTTACATATAGAATATACAATCATGGATAAAAGGAAGTTTAAAATTATATTCGTGAGTACACACCAATATTATTAACTTCCGTAATAAAAATTTTTTACCGTGTTGGTAAAAAACGAACAATTATCTCTTTCGGTATATGTATTTTATTTATTTATTGCTCTTGTCAATCGTAATTTCGTTTTGTAAAATTTCTTTCTGCGTCGCTGTAATTAAAGTTCCTTTAATTTGGAATTTAGAATGGCATTTATTTAGACGCGAAATACAAACCTACTCTACGAACATTGCAATTAACTTAAAGTATAACGAAGGTGTAATATTAAATTCTTGGATTAAAATTTGTACAAAATTTACAATAGTAAAATCGTGATAGTCCAACCTCCATTAATGGACATATCCGATAGCGACTCGAATTCAAATAATTCTCCTAGTCTACTCATTACGTTTCCATTTCGTAACAAAAGAAAGCCGGAAAAGCAGTTTTTCATGAAGAAGCAATAATTGTTCGTTTCGTACAAAATTACCTCTGATTGGCGAAAGATTTACGTAAAAGTAAAACGTTTCTTATGTAAAAACAGCTGCCGTGATGCCTGGTAGTATCCTGCGAACCAATTTATCCAACTGTAAGGTCGGTGGTCATCTTGGCTCGCGTGCATCACCGGTTCATGGTGCACATGCACACAGGGAAAGCGAATAACGGAGCCAAGAGGGTGCAGGATGACTGCGTCCCGCACGGAACGTAAACGAAACTTAAATGAATACCTAAATTCCACCAGTCACGCGAACACTAAGCCGTTTGCTACTGAACATCGACTTTTACCTACGTTTCCCACCTTAGAAATAACTTAGCACTTCGTTAACGGCGATTTCGGTTAATTGCTAGAATGCGGGAGAATTTTGTAATTTAAATTTCGGTAATACCGTTCAAAATATTCTTTGAAATTTTGTAATTGGGAGATTTACGAAATAATTTTTAAATTGTTCAGTTCTTATCGATTACGGAAAATTTGCTCTGTTTTGGTCACTTCTGAGGAATTTTTGATAGAAATTTTATCTATGAGGCACATTGGAAATGTTTTTAATTTGTAATTGGATGATTTGTATTTTGGATTGTTGGTTTTCTGTCTATTAAAAAAATTTTTGTTATTTTTCAGGAGATTGTGGTAGAAATTTTATTCGTGGAATACATTAAAAGTATTTCTAAAAGATTGATAATTAAAGGGTTTCAGATCGTTGACTAGATCTGGGTCATTGAAAGAAATTTTAGACGAAGAAAATGGATCAAAGGCAGTACAAAAGATATGGCATGTACTAAACGTGATATATACAAATATAATTTGAAAAATTTTAAATTTACTTAATAAGAAGTATCCTTAAAACACGAAAACTGTTAAAAAATCTCCATACAAATCGAAATAAGGAAACGTCGAATATAAAAAGCTACCGATTTGAATATAGCTGTCATCAAGCAATGCCCTTTGATCGAAGGCTGTCATTTAGATATTAATTTATCAGCTGCATCGAGGCTAATTGCCGATTCACGTTACCGTATCTCATAATTTAGATACAAAATGCCATTGTCTCGTGTATGACGTAATCGTTATCTTTTAAGAACGGAAGGGTTAAGGGCGGTGATTACGCCTGGCAGGAACAACGCTGATAGATCGTATGTCCCAAGGGTGTAAAACACTCCCTTCTCAAGAGGAGTGCAAGTACCTTCAACGGGTGAACAAGCATGATGCTGCAGCAAGTCTAAAGCGCTATCTAGATTCACCATCCCTTTAATTACACCCTTCAGGAAAGCCGGTTCAAGGTAGCCTTTTTATTCTTCCTTCGAAAAAAAAGGGGAAATATTATAGCCTGAAGTCCTACATCATATTCACACGATTCTATAATTATTTTACGGTTTCGATAGTTGAATGTGTGAAATAAAGCGAAATTGAAAAATAGAACGAAGCGTCGAAGGAGCACATAGATCTTTTAACTTTTGTCCTTTTCTTCTGAATTAAACTTTGTACGAAATGTACTATGGTAGACAAATCAGAAAAAGCAGTTTGATAACTCTAATACTAATAAATTAGCAGAGTCTGGAGTATTTATTTTCCGGATTATTTAAATTCCACTGTATTTCAATACTTTTTTAAATCTTCATAAACGTGGTTTATTCATCATCTCAGTCAATTTACTTATCATAATATCCATCCTGAAGATGTTCCATGAAATATCGACAATATCTTGAAACGTTCTTCTACGAAGGAGTTTTTCGCCGTATTTATATCTCATTTCCCATTGTAAACCCCTATAATGGAGACGATGATATAATACAAGGATTAATATACAAATTGCAAAGCAGGCAGGAATGCTCCTGTCACCGACAGGACCAGAGTGGATGCAATTGAGAAAATTGCCGGGATATCGGTTTCACCCTCGCATCACCGGGGGGATGCTGGATACGAAATGCGGGGTTAACGTAGAGGAATCTTCCGGTCTAACGCTGGCTGACGCAGCTGCATGCCGCCAAAATAAATTTTCACGATATCTGCCAGACAGCGACGATATCGGAAATTTTAAAAGAAACACGTACTTTATTGAAATCGTGCTGTGCAACAATCCTTCTCTTTCCTACTTCTTTTATTTCTTCGCGGTCTTTAATCACTTTACAGTTTACTTTGGAATATTTTATTTGGAAGTACTTGTTCAGTTTTGAGGTACGTCGGTACATTTTAAATAAGAGTAAATTCATATTATACCTGTAACATGACGTTGGTAATCATGTAGAGTGGTAAAAAGATATTTAATCACCAAATGTGCCAGCCAATAAACAACGGATGTAAAAACGCTTGTAGACTTTCCAACGTTTCATAAAAACAGTAGAAGGATGTTTAATTACTATAGAATCTAAAATCAATAATTACTTAATAAAATTTAATTTAGTATATAAATAAAAAAAACTTTTGAAAATACTAAACGTAATTTTTCTGCAAATTAAGGCACGATATTCTTCAAATTTGATATTAAAATATTTCTTTGGATTTCCTTCATGAATTATGTTTTACGTAGATACCCAGTTCAGAACTATGTATCAGTGATGCAATATGTTAAAAGCAACCGAGCATCGTTCAGATTCCCTCGAAACTTTCTTCCACTCCGTTATCAGAGCAATTCTATCGGAAAACTTTAGCAATTCGCTGGATTTATCATCGAATCCCTGCTTAGTCTTACTCCGAGTGACTTTAAAATTTACTATTACGGCCGTTCGCCTTAAAATGGTCCGCCAAGCTGTTTCGTCTCGATTTCGTCTAAAGATCGATCTTTCTCTCGTCAGATTTATCAACCAACTAAAACTTGATAAAAAGATAATGCTTCTCCGTCACTGTCAATTGTTTTGTAAACTGTTAACTCCCTGACAACTCCTATCGATAATTCAAGCCTTGACACCGCCTTAACGAATCTTCTTAAACATCTGCAACTCCATATATCACAGTCACCCCATTTACCTTACCTTCTTCAAAGTATTTTCTAATTTTTCGATGCTTTATCTTAATAAAATACTTTATATATCGTTCGCCATTTCGCGAATAATTTCACAAATAAAAGATAACTAATACGTTCGTTCCAACGAACATCGTGTTCGAATTTGTTTATTGTGATTAAGAAAACACGCGTATTGTGTAAAGAAAAACTCATGAAACAAATAGGATATTCTATCTGAAAGAAATCCAAAATAATATTCCAGCACCGCTGATCTAGATTTATAAAATCACATCCATTGCAATTAATACTCAACATATTATACTTAGGAATACAGGAGTCATTCGATCGAACAATTTTAAACTTTCCCTTAAATTTTCTTCTCCTGCATACTCCAAACGATATCCAAATTTACAAAAAAATATTCGACATTGTAATTGATACAAAGTAAAAGAAGTTCAAGAAGAAAATCCAGAAACGACGAACACCGAGTTTAAGTTTGTAAAAATTCATCGCTTCAACTAACGCTTGACATACGTATCTTTCTTTCTCTTGTATAAGTTCAGTATCGCGACAGCTGCCCAAAGAAAAATTCACGAAGCAATGCCAATAATAAGACTATCGAACACACCATGTCCTAATTTGTAACAAATCACTCGACACCGTAATTACCCCACTCCCGAAACTCGGCATTACAAATGAGCAGGATATTCGAGGAACAAATGGGACCAGCACGGTCCGATGCGCTTCTGATTTACAGTGGCGCTTAACGCACGATTAGCGGCTAGCATGAAACACCGAGAGAATACTCGTTAACAATGATAGGAAAACAATTGGGTACAATTCGAAGACTACTCGAGCGGGTGGAATCGAGATCATTCGTCAATAGAAGCCGCGAAAATCCCTTAGTCAAGAGGATCGGGGGTTCAACAGCGTGTTGCCCGATCGACCGAGGTCACCGACAGCGTAGGGTGGTTATTTTGGACGCACAGTGGTGTAGACTCGATTTCAGGGGTTCATTGGCGAAATGAACGCGATCCGTGTAAACGCGGCTTAAGGGGCGAGGAAACTGTTCAATCTGTCGGCAACCCTGTAATTATCGCAACGTCTAACCGTCTAAGGGTTCTCTCTGTTACATTTAAGGGTGAGATAGTATCGATATACTGCAATAGCAGGAGCAAAAAAGCTGATATTAAAGTCGAGGAGCAAATTTTTCTGTGAGTTTTAATCGATACGTATCATGGTGTGAGATGGTTGAGAATATCGATGAAAGTTTAAAAGAAAAGAATTTGAAATATTTAGTCGTAGGAAGTTATTAAAATTAATTATAAATATTTTTCTTTATGCAGTAAAAATTTGTTTCGTGACATTATAAGACAGTGTTCTATTTTTGTAAGAAACTAATTCATTTTTGCTTGGTTGCGACTGTTGATGAAAAGATTCCTACTTTACGGAGAACGACGCTAGTGATTGCAAATATACTGGAAATATGATGTGTGCAAATTCTTTTCTTATACAGTGCACACGTCGAGACTGTGTAACAGACTTTATGTACATTTGATATAAAAGACTTTCTCCTCGTGACTTGAACTGATTGCGAATTTGCTTGCAATTGCATCGACTACGTTTGATTACTCTGCTCAATTTCTCTTCGACACACATTCGGCTTAGGTTCATAGCAGCCTATAGCTTTACTTTACTCTCACGTGTCACCAACCTTTATACCATTTTGCTCTCTATACTTTTTCCTTTCGTAGCGAAAATGTCACGACAATGTATAGTTTGTCGATAATTTGTTAACTTATCGTCTGAATTATCAATATATTAGAGTTGAAGATCTATATATTTTGCTATACTACATTTTTCTTATTCATTACATTTTTATTAAAAGCACATCGTTGTATTTCCATGTACAAAAACTAATTCTTTTTTATTCGTATTTTAATTCACAGCGTTTCGGATCGCGATGACTTTGGACTTTTACCGCGAACGAAAAATCTGGTAAATCACAAAGAGGATCTAAAATTAACGAAACAATAAAATCTAATGATAGGAACAACTAAAAATACCACTACAACTCTTCTGAAGATATACAATCACAAGAATTAACTCAGATGCAGGAAACAAACTTAGAATTAGCTTTTGAATGCAAGCACGCTAATGAATCTCCCAATCGATGGCCAAGAAACCAGCTCACTTTTCCACGACATCGAACCAATTCAGTAACAATCTCGTAAATTCACCTCTGGCCAGGTTTAAAAGGGATTCTGCGCCACTGGCGCGACGCTCAATGAGAAAAGCTGCGTTTCCCGGAATGATCGGTCCGCGAATCGTTAATTGGATAGACCGGAATGGCTCGAGAGGACCCTCGATCCGACTTTCGAGAGGTCGTTCGACAGGAAAAAGCAGCCTGGTTTTACGATCCGATATCGAGCAAGGAACAAGGCCGAAGACTGTCCAAAGAACATTATCAAACATTTGTCTGCGATAAATATCTAACGCGATAAAATAGGATCGATCAATTCACTGTTTCTCTCAGAAAATATCTAAAGAATTGTAAAAAAAAAACTATAGATTTTTATTTGCAATTAGCAAAATCGATAAGAATAATAATCGAAATTATGGAAATTTTATACTGAAAGTCAAGATGGTAAGATTTTGAATCGGATATTAATTGAAAAATGATGAATAGATTTATAACAAGTGCCAGAAGCGAAGATTTTCAAATAGAAGAAAAAATTCATGTGTTTGTTAATTTTTATCCTTCGTCTGGTACGAGTTAGTTCTATTTTACAGTGTTCGTTAATATGTCCAACAGAGAATTTACATATCCTCCACTATATTATTTTAAGATACTATAATACAATACTAATTTCTTATCTTTTCTAATATTCACGTTGATTAAACTCTCCTCTCCCTAAACTAAAAAATTCCAACCCTTGTTATCGGCTTACTTTTCTACGATGCGAAACTAATTTCCTATCTTTTTCAACGTTCGCGTCATTAACCATTTGCACCCCCCCCCCCTCTCCGCGAGACTAAAAAATTCCAGCCCTCGTTATCATTTTATTTTTCTACCTTCCTCCTCAATCTCTTATTACGCAATCCTGTTCCTCATTAAGGGGTTGAAGAAGGAAAAAAATTCCAACTTTCTGAACCCGTGAAACGGAGAGCACTCCCGAGCCTCCGACTGAAACCCCTGTGACGAGAAAATATTTTCTCTGGCCGGTCTGTAAACACGGCGCTTCGTGCCGACCAAGATTACACCCCTTTCTGGTTCGAGGGTAACTTTCGGAGGATTGTTGGCACGGTTGAGAGAGACTACGGGACGAAAGTGAATCAATGGAGCTTGATTGGCCTGGCCGGCCTTCGACGAGAGTTCGGGGGGTTGGTCGATTACATGGTCCATCGTATAACTACAAACCACAATGACACCCGTGATTTTCGACTTGAACGCGACGGGGTGCACGTGCGTGGGCATGTCCGTTGGTTTTCAAGGGCCGTGTACCTCTTTGTAGCTCGCGAATCTCTCCGTGTGTGACGGTATCGCGATAAAATCGCTCGACAACCCCTCGTTCAAGGGAATGCCTAATTCGTTTTGCAACAAGAATTCGGTTCAGGTGTACGAGCAGCTCATTCGATTACAGTTCGTTGCTATCATGGGATTTGTGGGGATTCAATCTTCGAGTCTTTGCGCCACGTACGGATTCCTGATTCACCTGTTTCCAACTCCGCTCTTTCCCTCCGTAGATTCGAAGTGTGATCATTTCTTTTTACTGTAATTATCGAATTAGAATCATTACACCTTCATTATTATGGTTTTATCGTAGAATTGTTGTAGTATTAGTGGAGTTATTATAATCCGATTAATCTTCGAGCGACTCGTGTTAAATGAAGAATTCGTCGAAGTACGCCCTTCGACAAGTTGTCGTATGTAAAGTTTTCATGGCGAAACCTTATTGGAATATTCAGAGAATTTTACTAAAAATGTTATCTCTCTTATCGTATAAGACCAATGCCCTATTTTCTGATCTAGTTACACGAACATGCACGATGTTTTCGCTGAAACTACCTTAACGCTCGTTACCACATGCTTCGTGGTAATAGATGACCGCTCGTTTTGTGGTAACCCATTAAACTCTGCACGATAACGAAATCACTTACCAGCGCTTTGTATCGTAGCAAACGAAAGGACATGAATTTCGTATCTTAAACAGATAATCTATTCACAGAAATTCGAAACAAAATCTATTTATTATATATTCTTGAAAATCAATGTATTCCCTTCATATAAACACGTATTGCAATATAATAATTCATGATAGCGATCTAATTTTGATACGATATATTGATTTTCGATATAGGTCCGCTCTTCGAGCTATAAGTAACTTTTGTAATTCAATAATGTTCTCGCTCGTAATACTTTATTAGAAATTTTATATTTGTCTCGAATTGACATCGTACGATTCGGCTTGGTTACAGGAGAATACTAATTAATATATTGCAGAACTCCATAGAAAAGAGACCACAGTTTACAATAGTGAATGATTTAATATTTTCATTGAAACATCGTAACAGAAAGTACTCGGAACAAACTACACGGATCTATAAAATTTTATAGCAGAAAATTTCACGTTTAGAATTACAGAATACTACCATTCTTGCCGGTGGAATTACGCGGAAGAGTGAAAGCGGTGTTAGATGGTAGATTTCAAGACGTGTAACGTAAAACCGTGAAAAATTCGTCTGAGTGGCCAGTGGCCAGTGCCGGAAACCTTTCATTGCTGACAATTCAGACAATTCGTCGCTGACAGGTCGGATTTGCAACGAGCGCCTGTAATTCCTGGTGTTAACGTATCTACACTTTGGTGACGTAATTGAATTTTCATATTATCATGCGTCACATAACGCTCGCCTTCCGATTTAGATGACCCAAAAATTTACGCTACGCGATCTCATGTACCGCTCTACAACGAAACTTCGCTATAACATACTGTAACCTACATTTTAAATAAATTACGCTGCAATGCAATTGCGTTGCAATTTCAAGAATCTTACAAGATTACTTCCAGAATATTTCAAATGCTTCAAATGAAGGGATGAAATCAAAAATATAAACCATGAATTTGAGTCACCGAGTCTTTCAAGAAATTTGTCCTGTCTCTCTAACACTTTTCTAAAATTAACAAAGTTACAACAAATACGATATACGTCTAAACGCGTACTCAGCATCAAGATTCCTCTTATGTATGCAACAAGACAGCTGCAATAAAGAGACCGTTCCACTTCTCAATCATTTGAGTCAAAGATTAAGCGACTCAAGATCAATCAGAATCAAATCACTTTCTCAAACGTGCTATAAATTCATAGTCACTAATATTCATAATAGTAAACCTTTGCGCTTTCGAATATACGAGCGTTATACCTTTCTTTCTCTTTGAATAAATATAATTTCAATATTACAACGATGTTAAATGTAATTGAAACGTCAAGCATTAAAGTTTTTCAATTACTAGCCGTCATTCGCCCTAACGATTTTCGATCTCCATTCTCCGTCAAACAAAAACCTGAGTACACGCGGAAATAACCCATAAAGTGGCAAGTACCCGAGATGGTCGTAAAAGACGGAACAAACGAATGTTCACTCACCGAAGCCGAGCAGATTGTAGCAAAGGTAATACAATAGCCATCGACACCAGAGGAAAACCCTTGGCCGTGCGCGTTTCAACGCGACCAACATCGCCACCATTTCGCGCACGCGGAACTTTTGTATTCTACAACTCGGGCTTCACCTTAAAGAATCGACGTGTGATCCACGCATAGAGGAACCGCGCACTGAAATGGCCCACATATTAAACAGCGGCATATCGGCCTGACCGCTGCATAATGTGAACCACTGGGAGAGAGCGGCAAAGAGAAAAAGAGGAAGAGTGTGTAATGATCGGAATGGAGGAACAGGGATGGAAGATCGAAAGAACGAGCCCGTATGATTCCCCTACTTGCGGACGAATGAATGACGCCATTCGTTAAATTGCGACCAAGATCCGGATGTGTCGAATCTCAAGTGTTTGTCGCGACTTAGGGAAATGCTGGAATGCTTCACGTCTTTCGGGTTATTCTTACGCGCAGGGAAGAAGAGGATGATATTTCGCGTAAAAGAGTGGGACAGTTTTTCATACTTGCAATAGGGGAAAACCACGATAAGTCGTATTTTTTGTCTTTTACGGGAAGGCGATGTCGAAATTTAAAATACAAACAAAATGAAGTTTAAAATAAGAGAAGGAAATGTTCGTTTTAATGATCTTATATTACAAGTGTATAAATAGATGTGTCCATTTAATACATTACCAAGCAATATATTTTGACTATTGTGATTATTATCATGCAAAATTGATTGTCTACTGTTGTTTTGGTCAATTACTGCTGATTACATCTATATTGTGATTAGTATATTTGAACTACTGTGTGAAGAGAATCGATCGACTCTATATTAAGTGATTCGATCATTTCAAATACACGAATTGTCTGTCTAACGGTTTCACATTTCCAGATAAATTCTTCTTCGCGCCTTTTTAATTAACATTATGTTACGTGTGAAACTAAACCAAACTGTAAATTAATTTACTAGATGGTCAATTAATTGTACAAGGGAACAATAACATTGTCATAGAGTGAAATTGTTACAAAGTGACAACCAGATTTGAAACGTTATTTAATCACAAAGAATAATAAATCTAACTCTAAATCGAAATCTGTAAAACGATTTCGATGGGAAAAGTACGTAAAGCGAATGAAAATGTTACGAGCAGACTCTACGAATTTTCTTTCGTCTCAAATTTTCCAAAAATTATAACGGGCATGTTTTGACGTAAAACTAGTAGCGCAGGTAAAAAGTTCCACGCCGACAGGAAGTGGCATAAGAAACACGCGAATGAAAAAAAGAGGAGAACAGAGAGCAAACATCGCGTGTCTTGTCATTGTAAGTTCATGTCGCAGTTACCACTTCGCTCTAGATGCACGCACTTTATAGAGCGTACCTATTATCGTTTTAATACCCCCGCAGAGCTGTCTCGCAAAAAATGCTCATAGACACATCGAGAATCCTCTGCACGTTCAGAAGAACCAGCAAAAATTCGTTCGAAGAAACAAAAAGCAACCCTATCCCGCTTACGATCGTTTTTATCTGCTCCAGATAGACAAAGATCCTCATGCTGTAGAAATATTCTCAGCTTTATAGGTCGCTCTCCTTATTTCCTTCGGGATTAACATTGTTCGAAGAAAAATGTTTATTATACAATAACAAGAATCGTCATTTTTATCTTCACGGTTGATGGTGCGCGTGTCTGTTTACGATAATTGAAAGTGCACCATTCGAACCGCAGGGGAAAAGTATAATAAGTTATTGTTGAAAAGGGGAACGTACCATAGGACGTCGTTCAAAAGGGGAATAACCTGTTAGGTTAAAAAAAAAAATTGCATATTAAATGGCGGATAAATTTCTAAAGCTTTCCAAAACTTTTCCGAAAGAGTTTCAAAATTTGCAAACTGTTATTGAGGATTTCTTGTAAAAATAAATTTTATGGCGTGTATAAAATTACAAATATCGTCTATAAAAATAGAAAAAGATTTCTTCCACGAATCATATTTGATACAATTTTATAATTAAAAGAAATTTAAATTGCCATTTAGTAAACTCTTAAGAGATTATCAATTATTATGTTTACCATGAGAGACATCCGCTATTTGAAAGGGATATTTGGTTGAAACGACGTCTAGTAAATTTCAATTGAACTTGCACGAGAAAATCAATACCGAGACTGTTTTTTAATGATAGATTCAATGTTATTGCGGATACTAACAGATTGTAACTAGATGGCAATGGGTGTTTGAAACGCGATATTACCGGAAGGAATTTTATGCCAGATCGACAGGTAACACTAGCCTTGTGGTCTCACCGCGAATCTTTGGAAAAATTCTAAGCCAAAGATTAATTAGTCCTTTGGTTTTCACCAATCTAGAGCCGCCTATCGTCAAGCGAAAAATTCAAACGGCTCCTTTGACGATCCTTTTCATTAAAACATATTTCCTCTTTTAATAAAAGCTTCCTATAATTAATCTCTCTTGTATAATTAAATTAATGTTATCAATGAAATGAGATATTTCCTACATCTAATTTTTGTTCCATTTCTAAAAATTATCTTGCTCTATTTTTCTATAAAAAGGAATTTTCCGACAAATTAATATTAGTGAAATTTCCTTCTGATAAATTTTTTGTATACTGACAAAACGATACGTAAGTTATTATTTACACTTCCCAATAATAAGAGTTTAATTATAAAATTGATACTTTTGTGATTCTGATTTTCATAACAAACTTTTTGAAATTATTTGAAAATACCGGGCATTATTATGACATCTTTCCGGTTCCAGTTGCTATCATAATATCACAGTGAAATATCAAGATATTCGGACATCGTTAAAATGATGTCGGAGATATAGTATCGTTAAGGTGCTTACCTAGTTACGGTTTCGCAGAGTATAAAACGAGGTGATTACTTCGGATGATTTCTGCACGTTGCGATGAGTTCACGACCGCGAAACAAGACACTGCGATACACAACTACACGACCCATCGACTTCAGAAGTGGTTTCTTCCTTCCTGGAAACAAATGCATCGTTAGTGTAAAATATATCAGAATTCATCTTCAATAGTTATTCTACAGAGAAATGTTAGACCACCCAACTAATGGAAATGTTTTGCCTTTACGAATAAATATAACAATACGTAATAACAATCACTTCGCAATTTTTCCTTTTTCGTTCTATACAACTACTTGTCACAAGTTCCAGCGTATAGAAATAGTAGTTATTACCTGTAGCAAAAATAATAATGATTTGACATTGTCTGCGGTCTACTAATGACCACATAGTGATCATATTTAGAAAGAATCCATCATACAGTAAATCTACTAAAGAAACCGAAGAAACAGGAAGACCGTCGGAAAAACAATCGAGTGTGTTTTTCCAGGTAAAACGATTTTAGTCGCACACAATGCCGGTCAGACCGGGTAGGGTCGTTGCACTATTAACTCAGTACGTCTTAGTTTTGTCTAGATACTCGGCTCCTTGACCCTACTTTGCATCACGTGCCACGGCGTGTGGGATCAGGTACCATTTATCCACTCGAACCGGTTGGCGATGCTGTAATTCAAACCGCTTCGAGGGTTGCCATTGTTAACGAACAGAGATATCAGTGTTGGCCCCAACTTAATGTAAATAATAAGCGTTGCCGCGCTGCCAGAGAACTGGCAAAAATACCCTCAGGGTTGGGAACCTGACCGTTTGGTTTATTACTCGACCCTCTATGACCTATTCTCTATACGGATGCTTCCAAAGATTGAAAATTATCGTGCAACTTATACGCCTTGAGGTAATTATACAGTCATCTGTTTATGGTTTGTGGAAGAAATATGGCCAGGCCTTGGATTCAAATGTCAATTAGTAGCAATGATTGGTTTACCGATACCTACGTAGGGCTCGTATGAGATGATTTAAGTATATTTCTTGTTAGCCATTGGAGTCTGATTCAGGTTTTGAATCTTCTGTAAATTGCTATACATTGTTTCATTCGTTAGTAAATTCCTTTCTCTTTCTGAGAATAGTTTGTATTTTTGTATATATGTTTTATTATTAGAACTCCTTTTCTGGTTCGCTTTCCTTATATTCTTCCCTATTAATGGAATTTTTTCTAGCTCAGTTTAGCCTTTTTTAGCTAGTCTCTGTATTGTTTCATTTTATTGCTAGAGCTAAAAAGCTTTTCTTCTATTGTAATGCAAAACTAAATCCGCGCATTCATCAATATATATTATTCTTACTTTCCTAAGTTTAATCACTGTTTCCTCTTCCTTCCACGATCATTACACACAGCATCCACGGTATAGACTCCACTCGGCTCTCGGTTCATAGTTACCGAGTAACTTTCATCAGTATTTTTTTCGCTTTAATGCTTCACGTACTCCACAGAATTTATCAGAAAATATGTTCCATCCAACACGCGATGATACACATATAACGGTCTAATGCACCTGAAGATGAGCATCACCTTACACATTTTCCCGCATTCGCGACCTTTTCCAGCAAGGCACGCGAGAAAAGGGGGTCGAAAGATCGGGTGGCATTTATTCGGTCTATCCATTCGCAACATCGTAATTCAGGCTGCAGAGCGGAGGGTACCTATTGTCAGTGGAGAAAGATATCAGTGACAGTGAGTTTAGGTACTTAGTCGCGAGGTTGATATCAAAAGGGCGAAGCTATCCCGTGCCACAGCGATGCGTATTGTTCGTAAACGTGCCTTTTGTGTTCCAATTGAAGCACGAATGGATCATCTGCGTCACGGGAAAGGTACGACGCATTCCGGACCTTCCTTTTGTTTACGACGATAAGGACAAATAGGAAGAACCGAGGATACGCCAATGGAAGCAAATTCTCAACTTTTACGTTATGCCTTTGCCCCGTCCTCTTTCTATCCGCGTTGTAGATATACAGATAAAGAACAACGATGCTGGCCTTTGTCCTTAAATTTCTCTTTTCCTCTTTTTTCCACCTCCTTCGGTTAAATATGCAAACCTCCGTTTCGAATAGCGTGGAATGAATGCTACGCGCGCTACGGAAATTGTAGAAAAATTGAAAATATTCCGTTTGTTATGATTTTCTTCACTTTAATATGCAACTTGAAAGCATGTTACTCTTATTTCTTTTATTTCAAAGATGAAACGAGTCAGTGATATTTTGCAAATTACTGGAAATATAAGAAATATTCTTCATAGCGAGCTGTTTTAACACGCTACATGATAGGACAATTTTTTCTGCTTCCTTTTTTCCAATAATGATGAATGCATAAATGATTGAAATTTGAGATTTCGAATCCAAATTTTTAGAATATTTGAATAACATTCTTCCTGTTCATCTCATATAAATAATATAGGACAAATGATTGACGTCTTTCAACTATTGAAAAATTAAAAACCTTTCTCATATCGATATAATATTGTGTGAAAAATACATTAGAGGAGAATTAAATGTTAATATTACTGACACATTTATTTCGATTTTATGCTCGACGCAACGAAAGCGTAAAGGAATTTCCTGGCCAAGTGGTTTGGAAAAAAATTGCTCTCAATTTCTGATTTCTCAAAAAGATGAGAGGATAGCTATATCGATGAAAGTTATAATCCTGAGTGGAACTTAATGCTCAGCCGTAGTAGACACGAGTCTACTCTGGTAGAACGTATAAAAATACACATGATACGAAATCGTGCGTTTTCAGGCCGCACGTTCTGACCTCTCTAAATATAATTCTCATCGATAAAACTGAATTTCAAGTCGGTCGAAATTAATCCCGACCAATAATACAATCCAACCGTATAAAGCTTGGAGTCGAATAAAATACAAAAGCACTTCGCGATTCTCAAGAGAATATCAAAAAATGCATGAATCTTTCAAAGTATCACGAACCAATCCAATCATAAGATATCAACCGAAAGTGTCGATGATATTTTCTCAAATAACAAATCGAAATGAAACGAGATGGAAAATAAACTGAAAAATCAGAAGAATTTTCGAAACAGCTTAATCAAAGAAGATACAAAATACGAATAAACTATCCTTTTTTTTATCTCGTTGAGTTTAGTTTTCAGTTTAGTTGAGTTTCAGTTTAGTTTAGTTTTGAGTTTAGTTTTGAGTTAGTTGAGTATTAAAACTATATATATAGCCCTATAACTTTGTAACAAAAATGTAACTGTATAAGGGAAAATTAGACAGAGGATTGGGAAAATGGACAAAAAATTGAAAGCCTAGTCGTTGGAGGCTACAATGTTGCAAAAAATAAAAATCTATCGAACCCATCGATCCGCGATAACGAAATTAGTCAATTACCAGCCGTTTGGAGGCCTGTTATCGTTAACTCTTTACCTTTATTTCTTCGCCGTGTGCAAGGGTATGGCTTAGACTCACGTAACGCGAGCTTTACAGTCGTAATGCATGTTTTTTGTCACGGCACATAGACGGAGATTAGATTTAGCCTCTGTCTTTGCTCGAAACAAGGTCCATGCATGAACAAAAGTCGTGGTCGGAGCATAATGACGGAATGATTTCATCAAATATTCTGCGTATTGGATGTTTCAGAATAAAATTTCAAGGATTCTACGTATTCTGTATTGTATATCTTTTTTCTATTTTCACTATTCTACATTCTATATTTTGTTTTCTACATTCTGTATTCTATGACGTATTTAGACCCCCTTACACAATAGTTTACTAGTTTACCTACGAATATTAAAAATTGAAAATTGATGAATATATCGATGACTTCAATTCTAACAGTTCTAATATATAATATTATAAAAATATTCTATTATATAACTTACAACTTGTGACCTACCGATTCATTGATATTGCAAACGTGCTCAAATGATAAAGACTTTGATCCTCTCCTTTTCTCTAATTAAACTCTTTTTGTCTTAATTTATAATACATTTCCTGTTCCACAGAATAAAATATAAAATATAAGTAAGATACGTAAAATATACGAAATATAGAATAATATTTCAAAGAATGGCCCAGAAAAGAAATTAATGGAAAATAGACTTAAATTTTTATGAAATATCAAGAGACCAGCATCTCTGGAAAAGTAACACATGATTTTTCTCATACATCAAAGGAAACTTCTCAAACGGTCGGTATAGAACAGAGGACTATGATCGTAGACACGGCGATGCACGAGCAGACGAGATGAGGACGCAGATTCTTGGGAAAGTTTATAGTGATCATGGTTAAAGATATTAAGGTCGAGCGTAAGGCAACGATGTAACTTTCCCTCGAAACCTTATATTCTCATATGGCATGAAAGCCGATCAATATCCTCAAAATAGAACGAATGAGTACACGCTTCATGTCGCACAAACGGAAAGAGAGAGAGAGAAAGAGAGAATGAGAAAGGGAGTGGAAAAGCAAAATTTTCCGAACCTCTGTTCACCCTAATATTGACGGAGCCCCATTATGAACAGCGACAGTCACGAATATATGAATGAAAACAAGGGGCGCATGGGAAATTATCGACACATCACTCGAAGATATTTTAACTTACAGTGAAATGTGCCAGTCTTTTTCAGGAAGCAATGATACATCCTTTGATGATTCCATTTTATTCTATCTATTCTATCTATTACTTCCTTATAAAACGAAAGAAACCTTTCGGACAACTTAATACATTTAATTCATTTGTGAAAATAAATTTCATTTGTACCATTTTGTACTGTAACTGTCATATAAGCTCAAAAATTTCATATATTTAACCTTAGTGTATGAAAGATTCTTAAAATCGAAATTAGTTCAAGCAATTAATTTATACAGTGTATTCCAATACATTTTTCTTGAATGATAAATGCGATAAGACATTTCATGTACTACATATATGTATAATATAAGTATACTAATAACAAATATTAATAAAATTCGTATATATAGTTGTTATCAAAATGAATAGAAAAGGTATGATCTTAGTTAAGAAAGCAATACAGAAAAATTAAAAAACAAATAACTTTGATACGAAGCTTATCCGTGCCCACCTACGTAAATTGTATTTTAATTAATTTCGGTAAACATATCGTTTATACGGTCATTAATATCCCACATACTATTCATTTCGTTCATTAGCATTAACAACCTTATCTGCTTATCCTAATATTCGGCGCCTCTGTATCAGAAATATCACAGTAAAACTAATTATTCCGTGGAATAAATTCGGAAAATTGTAACTTGTATTTCAAAATTATCCATTATTCATACATCACTCGGTACATTTGAATTAAATAAAGATAAAAGACAGAAACAAAATCGAAATGAAATTTATATAATGCTAGAATAAATCGTTGTTTATCAAAATCCCGATTATTCGATCGTTGTATTAAATTAATCAAATGAAATAATTATAGATTGTTCCATTTCACCATTGTTTGGTATTGCTTTTATGTATCAATTTCATTTTTCAGAACTAGATGAATTGATAATTAAATTGAATTTGTATCAAAGAAATTAAAATAACAACTACGTGAAAAGATATAGAATCGAATCTTTTTCGAGATATTCTACAAAAAATCATTTATATCTCCAAAAAGACGCATGTAAATCTATATACAACACATATTGTATAATGACTGATAAATAAGATTGATGTATAATTGATAAATGAATATACAAATTTATAATATATAATTTATAATATATATAATTTATAATATATATATGAAAGAGTTTATTTCAAGCATTCTAGTATTTCTAATATTAATAAGTATTATAAATAAATTCAACGAAATATAAATATAGATAGTAATATAGATACAAATTTCCATATAAATATAAGGAAATAATTATTGAATATGAATGAACAATGTTATTTAGTTTGTTCACCATTAATCTTTGATACATTATATAAAAACCTTAATACCAGAAATTTATGGATTGAATTATCATAAAATTCAAAACTCTTGATTTTCCATGCGTTATTTTATTAGCCATAACTTGTGAAAATTACTATATATGTAACATTCATCTGAGAATTGCCACCTTTTTACAAATTTGCAAATTACGTATTAAAATGGCTATTTTCAGTTTTTTCAGTTATCGTAATTCAAACTATTCAAAACAACGCCATCCAACAATAGTTACATATATGTATATTAATCCATTAAGAACCTACGTTGCATCAACGTAACATTTCATTCATAATTTTTCTCAGATTTATAGCACTACAATGAATCGTTTTCTTTTTAAACCATGGAAATCTTTCTTAATAGGCTTCTATAAGATATGTGCTATTCTACTACGACTTTTGGAAATCTCAATCAAACGATATGTAAGTCACTTTATTTACTTACTTTCAATGATATTGCGTTAGAGCTTTTACGTATTATTTCATTATTCGGGCCGGATAAAAACAACTAAATTACTTTGTTTATTCACAAAATATCTACCTTTATGTTTTACACGTTTGATTCAAGTAGCCTTGCCCTGGCACACACCTGTTTAAATTCCCAATCGTCCGTGTTCTGCGTAACAGAAACGCGCCTACACTACTTCGCGAGAATCGCAATAATTTCGAGATCTCGATCTTCGACACTAACGACACAGCGATACCGCTTTTATCTTCAAACTACGACACTGCCGATCGCGGCGCGAATTCGACCGCGATTTAAATCGCGCCACTTCGACATCGTTCAACACCAGTCGAATAATCAGCTGAACGGGAACAAGAATAAAAGGGATAGTAGTAGTAGTAAACGAAAGAAAACGAAAATGAACGAGATGAACCGATTTCCCACGATAAACCACGACTCGCGACACTGTCGGTTCGAGGTCGTCACGACGACTGGCGGAATTGTCGACAGAGAGCGACACGACAGCCCTCGGCCGGGTCAACGCATGCGCCCTTTACACCCTGTGCCCAACCCTGTTTTTATAAAGACCACCCTTACGCTACGAATCTCCTTTCGAATACCTGCTTTCCTATTTTTTCATTCCTTTAATCCTTCCGCATTCAAGAATAAGATTTATATTAAACCTCATATAAAATATATTTCAATATAAAATGGAATATATATTCTATATTATATTCCAATGACAATCCTCATAATACGAATTTTCTTTCGAATACTCACCAGCCTATGTTTTCATTCCTTTAATTCTCCCGTGTACGCAACAGAAGTCTTTGTTAATTACATAAAATATATTTCAACATAAAATGAAATATGTACTCCATATACATGTATACATTGCAGTGACGACCCTTACTCTACGACTCTTCTTTCGAATAGCAGTCTTCTTTTTTTCTCACTGCCTTAGTCCTACCCTAAAGACTACAATTATTATAAAAATGCAAAATTTCGATACACATTATATTAAATAGGATGTATATTTGTTTTAGCAAAATGGACTTATTTGACATTTTAATTATATTTTACAACTATCCACATCGACCATAGCCATTCCCATCACCCATATTGGGCATATTTTATTAAATTAACATTAAATAATATTTAATCTTTTGTATCGTACTCACGTGTATATGTATGTATACAGTAATATTGTCTGCGAATGAGAATATTTGCTTTCGTGTAATTGGTGATTTTAATTAGTGGAAAAAATAATTCCCATTGTTTGTTACAGTATCGTGGAACATTATGTAACAGAAAAATAATTTCTCTAATAGTTTTATTTCTAGTGACGTTGTTGCTTCACTCGATGACACATATCGTCCGTGGATAGCGTCACGATCGATTTAATTCGTGAGAAGCAATATCGAGTAATGAGAACTCAATTCTTTATTTCGAGATTCCGTAAACCTAATTAAATAATTTATGCGTTCAAATTATTTTATATGTCCCTGAAACGTTTTAAAATCTATCTAATTCTTGAAAACTATCGTGAAAGGAAATCATTTTACATTAACCATTAATAAAGTCAACCAAATGCAATTAAATATTTTATTATTATAATGTTAAATGAAAAGTAGAGAAGTTACTATTTGTAATGATTATAAATAATGTTGCGATGGTATAAAATTTTCTTGATAACTTTTAGGAATGAAATATTCATAGGAAATATTGTTAAGTAATAATTTAAACCACATAACATGAAGATTAAGAAATCGAATTAAATCATCTATATTTCTAAGCACTTTTAGAAATTAATTCTAATAAATAGATCGCGAATCTGCATGCAAATTCATATTTTTAGAAGTATATAAAAATTTTAACTTAAATGAAAATTTTCTAATAGTAATACATATATATATAATATATATATATATATATATATATATATATATATATAATATAATACATATTCCTTATTTTTTATATTTTATATAATTTTGTATTTGTGAACGTTTCTGTATATTTTTGCATACTCACATTTGCCATAAATGCACAAATATCCGCAGTTTACTAATAAATCATTAATAAAGTAAAAAAAAAGGGAAAGAATTACTGTTATTCATAATATAACATATAATAAAATCACAAACAAGGATATACATAGTCAATGATAAAATTTAATTCATAATTCAGATACAGTTTGTATAAATATTTTTCCAACCGCCGCATATACCTATGTCGACACGATACTCTGCTGTACCGACGGTCGACCTTACCCGCTGTTTAACTTTAACGTATAACGCCTAGCATTCGTTTCTAAAGCACGGTACATTGCAATGCAATAACAAAAAGGTCCTCCAACGTAGGAATTTCAACGAAAGAATGAAATTTCAAATATGGTCAATACCTTTTAAGAGTATAATAAATTGTATCTTATGCCACAATAATTTTTCGAGAATATATTATATTTGTTTAAAAGACCGATCAACCATAATTAAAAATATTATATAAAATATAAATACCTTCATTTAGATATGTGCATTTTAAATTTTGATATTAATGCTTGATTTTAATGCTGTTAATAACTTAAAGTCAAGTAGATGTAGTAAGAAGGAGAAGAGATGTAGGAAATCAAACAAGATTCGTACAGAAATACTTTATTGTAATAGAGATAGATCCTTCAATTCAAGTTTAGGAAACTGCACTCTCTGTTCAATCCATTTTGCTACAGTAAGAAGTTCCTTCTCTTTCAAAGGAGGTCCCATAAGTTGTAAGGATAATGGTAAACCACTCTTAGATAGTTTAATTGGCACATTAAGTGCTGGTATACCTGCCATATTAGCAGGTTGAGTACAATAATCTTGAATCAAACACTGTGCCTGGTTATCCATTGAAATAAAATCATTATAGGTAGGAGCTCCTGTTAAAGTGGTAGGAGTGAGTAGGAGATCAATATTATTATTCCATACTGCATCAAAATCTTCTGAGATTAATCTTCTTATTTTCATTGCTTTTACGTAATATTCTTCGTAATTTTCATTTAATAAAAAATAATTCCCGACTAGAATACGTTCTTTAACTATTTTACCAAACCCTTCAGACCTCGTCTTCTTATACATATTATGCACCGAACTCCATTCATCTGATCTGTAACCATACTCCATGCCATCATAACAAGCAAGATTACTTGCAACATCACAACGATTTAAAATTGTGTAACACATTATAGAATAGTTAGTATGTGGCAATGATACTGTGGAAAGCGATGCTCCATCTTCACTTAAGTATTGAGAAATTTCATTCCAACATTCTTGTACCTCTGGGCTTAGGTTTTTCTCTTTATATTCCTTTGGTATTCCAATTTTAATATTATTAATATTTATTTTGTCTGGTATGTCAAATGGTACATATTCTTTTCGTAAACAAGTAGAATCAAACTCATCTGGACCAGCTATAGTATTTAAAACTAACACAGCATCATCAACATTTCTTGTAAGAATACCAGGTACATCCATTGAATTTACAAGAGGAATAAGTCCATAGCGCGATACCAAACCATAAGTAGGTTTTAATCCAATTAAACCACAGTAAGATGCTGGGTTTCGAGTTGAACCTCCAGTATCTGAACCAATTGCAGCATAACAACTTCCAGCTATAACAGCCACTGCAGAACCACCACTGCTACCACCTAAAATAAAATTCTTATAAAATATTTGATAAAAGACTTTAACCATATATACCTGCTATATGCCAGGAATCTGCATTTTTATTCTGTTCTGTATATTCTTTCATTTGATTATTGCAAGAATAAAATTTTGAAAACAAATCTGAGTTCCATAAGTTTTTTGTTGGTCCATAATATGAGTCAATAGTTCCAGAACCCATAGCAAATTCATCGAGATTAGTTTTACCAATTAACACTGCTCCAGCATCTTTTAAACGTTGATACACAGTGGCATTGTAGGTGGGAATAAAATTTGACAGCATCTTTGATGCACAAGTTGTTAGATGACCTTTGGTACAATAATTATCTTTAATCGCAATGGGAATTCCATCGAGTTTTCCCAATAAGCTACAATCTTTTTGCCGTGAATCTGAGTTTTCAGCATGTTTCTTTGCTGTTTTATCGGTAATAGTAATATAAGCATTTAAAGGTTTAATAGCTGATGCAACTTTAATAGCTGCTTTTGTAACATCAGAAGGTCCCACATCACCAGCATTTATCTTTTGACTTACTTCTCTTATCGATGTAGTCAATAATTTATTCATATTTTCCTAATAATATAACCAAACAATGATATATATATACATATATATATACATATGACATAACCTCAATTCATTTGCCGGTAAGAAATAATTTTAAATAAATTACTATAGAAAAGATGATATTGATACTTAAGAAATTAGTTAAAATAGTATCAAATTTTGAACTACTTCAAAAATTCATCGGAATTAGACTAATAATGCAATAATATTAATTAAAAGTCACTTGGTAAACATATGAACTGTTTAGAATGTGTGTTACATGACATGTATATATTATATTCAATACAATAAATAATTTATAACATAACTTTGAACTGAAATTTATTGTTATATATATTAATTGTTAGTAGTTTCTTTAACAGTTGCGCAATAATAATTACAATTTTCTTGCAATAATGAGAAAAAAAGTCAACAACTAAAACAAGATGGATATATTATTACACTATTTTCTCATTTGAAAATACTGCACATAATTTAAATATGTAAATCAAATTGTTAAATCAAGTGAAATAGATTCATTTATATTCTGGTATTATTTTATAAATTGTATTTACTACATTAGAAAATACAGAAATTATAGGACGTTTTTAAATATATTCAAAAAGTAAAAGAATATGACTTTTTTATTGATAGATTCATTCATTGATTTGATATACTAAATCCCTTTATGTATATGACTATGGCTTATGAAGATAGTTATAATCATAATCATGTCAGAGTGGACAACATATAGCATCAAAACTTGTAGTTATGAAACCTTATAATATTCCTAACTTCCACTTTCAAAATATCTATACACGTATCTCTAAATATTTTATCTTTTAAATTAAATAAAAATATCTTATTTCCTTTTTATTATAAATTTTTTGCATTATTCAAAGATTTATTCAATTGTCTAATCAATATATTTCTGCTAATATGTATGTAGAGCAATTTGTGTAAATAAAATTAGTACTTCAAATAAATGCAACAGATATAAAAATAAAAAAAGATTGGTCAATTTTATCCACTAAGAAATGGGTGCACATGTTTGACCACTTCCACCTTTCAAAAGTTGCATTGAACTCGCTGCCATTTCCATTTGACTCTCTGTACGTTCAGAGGTTTCCAAGATGGCGAAGAAAACGTTAGCAGATAAAACACTTCAAAACGAAGATAATGTTAAAAATAATGATGATATATTTAACGACGATGAAGAGCCAAATTTCAGCGATCCTGAAGGATTTGTGGACGATATTACCGACGAAGGTAAACAAAACTTATCCTCAATGAATTTTCATCAATAGAAGCTATGCCAGGACGTCTGAAAGCATGGCTACGTATAATCGCAAATGTGGCATGCATGCCTAACCTAAAAAGCCACGAGTGTTTCATACTTTGTATTAAATATTACTTCGTAACTTATATTGAATATAATTTTGTTCAACTTCTTTCCAATTTAATATTCTTATTTGCAGAACTCCTTGGTGATATCTTGAAGCAAAAACCATCAGAGACAGATGGAGTGGAATCCGTAATCGTCGTTGATGGAGTTCCCCAGGTTGAACCAGAAAGATTGGAAAAACTTCAATCCGTCATTAGCAAAGTCTTAGGAAAATTTGGCACAATAGTGAATCAATATTATCCCAAAAATGAAAATGGATATACAAAAGGGTGTGTACTAATGACCTATATATTATCCTTAAGAAATTATTCAAATGTTATTGTATTAACTATATATTTTTCATTTCAGGTACATATTTCTAGAATATAATAATCCTCTTAATGCTTTAGCAGCTGCCCAATCTGTAAATAATTACAAAATTGACAAGCAACACACGTTCAAAGTAAATTTGTTTACCGATTTTAAGAAATTTGAAGAAATTGCAGATGAATGGGAACCTCCAAAACCACAAGAATTTAAAGCTGCAGCAGATTTACATTATTATCTTTTAGAACCAGATGCTTATGACCAATTTTGTGTACTTTGTGGTAATGGCCCTTCTGTTACTGTTCAAGTCTGGCAGAATTCTGCTCCTGAACCAACATTGCTTGAAGAACGTTCTGTAAGTTATTATATTTTATTCATTTTAATTGATCACTTATTGAGTACTAAATTTTTATATTTTCTGTAGCGATGGACTGAGACTTATGTTAAATGGTCTCCATTGGGGACATATTTAGCAACATTCCACAAATTAGGTGTTGCATTATGGGGTGGTCCTCAATTTTTACAACAAGCCAGATTCAGTCAGAAGGGTGTTGAATGTATTGACTTTTCTCCTTGCGAACGTTATTTAGTAACATACACTCCACGAACTGATCTTGGTTCAGATCAGAAACGACTAGTAATTTGGGACATTCTTACTGGACAAGAAAAACGTGCGTTTTTCGCAGATGGTTCTTCAGTATGGCCTATTTTCCGCTGGTCGCATGATGATAAATATCTTGCTCGTATGGGGGAAGATGTTTTGAGTGTATATGAAACACCAGTATGTTCCTTTCTTTAATGTTATAAATAGCATTATGTTTCAGCATGTTTGGGTTTTAGTAATCTTATTATAAATATTGCAGTCATTTGGATTATTAGATAAGAAGAGTATAAAAATTCCTGGTATCAGAGATTTTAGTTGGTCTCCAACAGATAACGTTCTTGCTTACTGGGTACCAGAAGACAAAGATGTTCCAGCTAGAGTCACTCTTCTCGAAATTCCAAAGTAATACATTTTTAGTATTTTTCACTATATTCCATATTTCATAAATTATTTAAATTATAAGTTGAAATACATATTTTTAGCCGAAATGAAATTCGTAACAAGAACTTGTTTAATGTAGCTGATTGTAAAATTTTTTGGCAAAAGTCAGGAGATTATCTCTGTGTGAAAGTCGACCGTTTTGCCAAACGCAAAGAAAAAACGGAACAGAAATATACGGTATTTGTTAAATTAGTTATTGAATCCATTAAAATGTATGTAGCATGCGTATAACTTTATGTTTATTAACAGGGTATGTCTTATAACTTTGAAATCTTTCATATGAGGGAAAAGCAAATTCCAGTCGATAGTGTAGAAATAAAAGAACCAATCCATGCATTTGCTTGGGAACCTGTTGGAAGCAAATTTGCTATTATTCACGGAGAGATTCCAAGCGTAAACGTTAGCTTTTATGAAGTACGATACGGTCATCAACCAGCCCTTCTTAGTAAGCTTGTAACAATTATCCCATAAATTTCAATATCACCATGGTATTATGTACATAAATATTCATTTTACTCAACAGAAAAATTAGAGAAGAAGGCTTGTAATCATCTATTTTGGTCGCCATCTGGACAATTTATTGTTCTTGCTGGATTGACAACCATGGCAGGGGCTTTGGAATTCATTGATACTAATGATTTTACTATCATGAACTCAACTGACCATTATCAAACTTCAGATGTCGAATGGGATCCTACTGGACGGTAAGAATTTATTCTCACATATTTGTCGGAGATGAAAGGACATCGGAGCCTTCCCTTGAAACTTCGGGAAAATCCCTTAACACCGTAATCTAGATTCTATCATAGGCGTAATTAAACAATTGTCGTCCTTCGATCCGATTGTATTTGTTCGAGATTTGTGATCACGGGATGAATGCTTTGTCTAACAAAGGTATGGAGCAATTCTATAGCTTTCCTTAAAAGAAATATTTCTGGCGGCACGCAACAGTAAACATTCCAACAGTTTCTGTCCCGTGGCTCGCCACACGCAGGCCCTATTCTTCGAGTAAGATGATTGCCAGATGTCGATGCGTCTCCGCAGTACATGTTCAGCTAGCCCGAGGGCCCGTTATAAATCTTAAGATTTAGCTAAAATCCTTCAAACAGACAAACAGTCTTTGTCCCAACTATGGGAAAATAGGGGAGACCTATTTTTCAACGAGCAGCGTCTCCCACTAGCAACTTTCCCTCGATGGCGGCTAGCATCTTTTTCTAACCACCGATATGGAGATTGACCAATTAGCAGCAACGCCAATTTCCTTTACTTTCTGAACGAAGGCTGTTCTCGACGAATCCGATGATCTCGTGTCCTTAGACACACCCCATTAATAGTTTTCCTCCGTGGCGTCATCGGGACGGGAAAGTCATCCTCTCTCGCGATCTCATCGACGAAAAGAGTAACCCCTTATGACTAGTGAATATTACGCGTCCGACTTAGATTTTGTGAGCACGTTCATCGGGATGATTCCCGTCGACCGCGGATTTGTTATTGAACCAAGGATCATTGTCATTAGTTTCTTGAGTATCTAATTACCACGGTTACTTGTCCGGTTCTATGATAATCGTATTTGCACTAGTCAATGTCTTCTCTATTGCATAACGACAACATGTAATCCAAACAAAGATTCGTATCACGCCCCTAACCCTAATTCTAATGTAAACCCGACATATTTATATATAAAATATTTCATAAATATATATTTTTTAATATAACAATTATATAAATATATATTTCATTACAGGTATGTAGTAACAGCAGTTTCGAGTTGGAAAACTAGCGTAGATAATGGATACTGGATATGGACATTCCAAGGACGTATCTTAAAAAGAGTTAATCTTAATCAGTTCAATCAACTATTATGGAGACCGAGACCACCAACGTTATTAACACCAGAACAAATTAAAGAAATTAAGAAAAATTTAAAGAAATATTCTGCACAATTTGAAAGCAAAGATCGTATGCGACTGACGCGTGCCTCGAAGGTACTTATATCATACTGTATTGATATATATTTAATATGAATTATGCATTTACTAACAAAATTATTTTTTAGGAATTAATCGAAAAACGCTGCGCAGCGATGAAAGCATTTGAAGAATATCGTTCAAAACGTATACAAGAATGGAATAACCAGAAGAAACGACGTTTAGAATTACGTAATGGTTTGTATTGTAATAAATTTCTTTTTTGGAATTTAAAAGTGAGGTATCTTATACAATGCTAAACTCTTTTTCAGCTATCGACACCGACGAATTAGATTCTGATTCAAAGAATGTAGAAGAAGAAGTAATAGAATTTTTCGTCAAAGAAGAAACATTCATCATCGACGAGAAATAAAACTGTGTGGAAGAAGTTTTCATCTCTGCCATTTTTGGAAATCTCTAGTGCAAAACCAATTCAGTCATTTGTGAAAAGTGTCATCGAAGTAATTATCTTCCAGAGCCACATAGATTGTGGCTCACAATAGTAGACTGAAATGACTATTTTAAGTGGTTATGAACAGTTTTTCTTATACTATTTCTGCACCTTAATTGGAATTTCTTCCACTTTCCCGACGTTGCGTATGAAACGTCGTAAACATAGTACCATAAAGTTTTATCATGTTCCATACAGGATAGTATGTCATTCAACAAATAATTATTATCAATACAAACATATATGACGTACTTTTTTATTTATCAAACCCATATAGCTCGATTTATTTAGTTTCATATATTTATAAATAGAAAGAGATCTATTAATTTATATATTTCTCATAATTTAAACACGATGTAAATGATAAATGAAGAAAATTTTGTAAATTAGTAACATAAATTATAATATTCTTTTTTATAGCTTTAATTCATATGATTATTTGTATTAGAAAACGATTGCCACCGGTCTACGAATTATGACTTAGATTATAAATGGTAAACATTAAACAGACATAATACTAAAAATAATATCGAAACAGAACAACGACAGCACATACCCAACTCGGAGGAATTCTATCCCGTTCAAAAAATGTTTTATTTGTTACACGTTTTGCGCATGAAAACAAACGTTCATGCTCTCTTTGTAATTCATTTTGTAAGTTTCTATTCTTGGTTATAATAGTAATTTGAGTTTCCAAGTCTTTGTTAACAGATCTGTAACCTAGGATTAATTTTTTTCTATTATTTTAAAATCAATTTCTTTTTAAATTTTAGATCTTACCAAAATTAGGGGATCCAATAAGCGTGAGACAAGGCTTTTCTTGCTCTGGTAAAGAATACCAAAGTCCTTTAGCATGATACGTCCATCCTGGCCTAATAAATTCCCACAAAATTACTCTATTTTGTTGTCCTAACTTGTTACAGTATTTAACAAATGCCTCCTCTATTTTTGTGTATGCTGCCGGAATGCAACCAGCAATGCCTTTTGCAGCTAAATATGACATGTGACATTAGTTTAAAAAGTAAATAATTTTCACTCAGTTGTGTTTACAACATAAACTTACTAAAGAAACCATTAGCAGTCGGATGTGCTGTCAACAAATGACATGTTCCTTGACAGTGTTTAAGCAATGCTTCACTGTACTCTGAAGTTAAGTTAAAGTAACCAGTTGCTAATTTGATTGTTGTACCTGGCGGAGCTGTCTGTAAAAGTTTCAATGTTATCTGGCTATCATGATAAATGTTTAATTGACCCATCTGTACCGAAGGAAAAATCCAAGTATCTACATCTAAATCTTTTGCTACAAAAACAACCGTACTTATGCTTCAATCTTGTTGAGTTATGTTTTTATAAATGATAAAGAGTGATAAAGAGTACATATGTACCTATTTTTTCAGGATCAGAATATTCTTCTAATTCTCTCTGGAACAAAGCTTTCACACTATGTGCAGCTTTTTCAATGAATGTAATAGGATCCTTAAGAGGATTGACTTTCAGAGCAGAATTTAATACTGTATTTCCATCAGGTTTAAGTACAAAACTAAATTCTCCCACTCTTTGGACTAGCTCATCATAAAAATCACAAAGTTCTTCACAATCTTCAATCACAAAATAACGATCTTGTCTATTTGTAAAATAGTCATTGCTAAGATTAGCACTAAAAAATATATTTAATTATAACTATTTGCTTAAATGACTTTACATAAAATTAGATATTTAAATATTTACCCACTAATTATTATGTCATTGTCTATCATGTACAATTTCATATGTTGTAATCCTATCAATTCATTGAAACGATCTGGTGTAATCATTTTCAAGAACCCACGAAGTTTTGGAGTATGATACAAAAAAATCTGACAACAATGACCATGTTTTCCATTAAGTAATGGTTCCAACATTTTACGAGAATTTAATTTACCTCTAGATCCCCTCATAAAATCTATCAAAATTTTAACTTCAACATTACCATTACTTGTAATTAAAGCTTCATTTACAGCATTTACCTAATAATAAAAATATTATTATTTATCATGTTAAAGCTTTAAATGCTTAGATCTTAGAATATGCTTACTAAATTAGATTCTAATTTTCCTGTGCCTAAATATAATGATGCAAATGTTATTCTCTTCTTTGCATTTTTACACTTTTGTACAAGAGTGGAATAAAATACACTTGGTTCATGAATTACTTTAATCTGAAAATACAAAAACTATGGTTAAGTACATTCTGAATTCTTTCTGAAATAAATATTTTTTACATCTACCTTAGATCCATTTATGGCAAAGCAAGGAGCATTTTTATATAACCATGTTAATGTATAAAATTCAGATTGAATTGTTTCAAATTCTATATCTTTCTCTTCAGCAGTCATAGTAATTGATGTAATATCATTTACTACAGGTGAAGAAGAAAATTTTAATTCTGATTGACCAGAAATAAATAGTTTCCTTGTATGAAACCTGAAATTTTATTTTAAAAGATATCATGTATAAATACATGTTAATAATCATAAATGTAGAAATAAATATAACAATAAAATATTGGTAAGAAAATCATGAAAACTGCATTAGTTTCATTCATTAAAATTCAAGTCCAAAGTCAAATAACCCACATAATATTCTTTCATTATACGTATATATAACACGATTTACGTATCGAAAAATGAATATCATTAAATTAATTTAAATACAACTTTTATTTCGAATTTTTATTTTTTGTAAATATGTAAATATCAAATTCATCGTATGTCAAATTACATGTGGCGAATGTCCTTGTGTCAAATCAACAAACATAGGTTAATCTACCTTTATTTGCTTTGAAAAGAATGAAAATTGATAGGACATCCATATTGGTTGGATTTTTTATATGCTACTCACCGCTTTGCAGCTTTCAAAATTACGTTATGCATAGGTAAATTCTTAAATAACAAAGCATTAACAATAACAGACTTCAAATTATAAATAACTCTTCCCTCCAGGGTGCAAATTGCAGCGCACGCAATCTTTTGGCCCCTTTATGCATTATATAAACATATTTACATATATATATACTTACATATATTTCTACGCTGTATTCAAATCAAACAATTTTAAGATAAATTAAAATAAAAATACTCAGTTTATCTTTTACTCCAGTTTTATTAATATATTAAATATTTATAAAAAGATGTCATCTCGTTTGGATTAATAAATTTTTAGAGAAATATACGAAAGATTTTAAAGCAATGTATTTGTAAAACTAAACTAACATTCTATTAAATAATATACATATGTACCATTTCTTTAGATAACTTGTGGCAATTTATTGGATTTATGATCATTTCCTCGAAAACATTGCTTTTCTTGCCAATGGATCTTTTATAGTTTTCCCAGACCTTTGAAATATTCGGTTTCTTATTACAAGAAACATTTTGTAATAATCAAAATAAATAATAATCGAAGAATAAGGGAAATTTTTTGTTAAAAGTGGTACTTTTTCTATTGATTAGTATTAAATTTTTCGCTTTAATTGGTGTATTTGATCTCCAACTGAAAACAACATTTATTTGAACAGTGTTTTGGAAAAGTTCATAATAATTTTGCTTAAATCTCGTAAAATGTAGAATATATGTACAGAGAATAAGCATAAAAATCTAATACTTATATAAATTACAAACGAAGCGCCTCTTCGCGGGGACACTTGGAATCAATGGTCGATGGAAAATACATGTAAGAGAGTAAAGGATTGATGTAGGTAGAGGATTCATATCAGAATAGGCGCAAAAATGGATTTAAACGTTAAGAAATTAGTGAAAGACGCTGGTGCTGCGCTTAGTAGAGTCGTACAGGTAAGAAGTGTTTAATATAATAATTCAACAAATTCATATTAATAAGAAAATGTACTAGTTAAGATACTTGTGGCTGAACGCTGTCATTTCTGACATTTTGTACCTTTTTCAGTGAAGAAACATTTCGATAAAATAATCATTACTTGGCAATTACTATTTCATTTAATCTCTATGATATTATATATTTTGTAATAATTTTTATATATGATACGTTATGTGTATGTTTTTATTTGTAATTTTTTTTCTAGAAATTAAATTTAATTATTATTGAAATGTAAGGTTAGTAAATATATAGCACATTTGAATAATAGTTTCTATACTGTGCTATTTGTTAATTTTCTTGTTTGTAGCAGTATCATTCTAGAGTGATATTTACTTATCTTTATAAAATTCCTTAATGTGTAAGACTCCAGAATTGTTTAAGAGTTGTGGAAGAGTTTAAGTAATTAATCATTTGATGACTCAGAATATATCAAATAAATTGGGATGACTAACACTTGTCATTTTTAATATTTATGCTAATGTCATCAAAATTTAGTCAAAAGATATATTTTATTGTTAAGAAAAATAGAAAAAATGATAAAGAATTAAAAATTTAGTTGCCTTAATTTACTATAATGTTTAAAATTTGGCTGTAGTTGACAGAAGAAACATTGGGAACATCAGAGAAAACTGAATTAGATGCTCATTTAGAGCACCTTGCAGATAGAGCAAATGCAACTAAAACATGGACTGAAAAGATTCTTAGGAATATGGAGGCAGTACTTACTCCAAATCCAGGTATTATAAGAATATTATATGATACATTTAAATTATAAAGCTTTACACATATTTATGCAATGTATTTTTTTACAGGCAATAGAATTGAAGACTTTTTTTATGAGAAGATTGATAAAAAGAAACCTAACAGATTGAGCAATCTAGAATATGTAGGCATGGATATGATAGAGGCAGGAAATGATTTTGGTCCAGGAATTGCTTATGGTATACAAAATTAACTTATTAATTACCATTGCTCTGTAATTTTATATAAGTTCTAAAACTTTTGCTTTAGGCAGTGCATTAAACAAGGTTGGACAATGCCAGCAAAAGTTAGGACAAATTCAGAGAAATTTCATTAAAGATTCTGCTAATTGTTACATACAACCTTTAAGAAAATTTTTGGAAGGTGAAATGAAAACTGTTACCAAAGAAATGTCAATATTGGAAAATAAACGGTATGTATTTCATTTTTTTCTGTACATTTAAATGTATGTTGTTAATATTACTAATTTTTATTTTCAGATTGGACCTAGATTCGTGTAAAAACCGAGTAAGGAAAGCAAGAAGTATGCTGGGTCAGCAGAGTGTAAGTTTTACTATTTATCATTTTATTTAATTATATACACTATATATTTACTATGTGCCTTGTCCTATACACTGCTGCATCTCATAGGAGACTGGGGTATCACCTGAAGTATTACTTGATCAGGTATTAATGGAGTTGACACCTTCAATGATTCAAAATTTGAGACTATCCCTATACTCTTTTAAATACACGTTTAATTTTTTTATAATTTTATATTTTTTATTTAAAGTTTTGTAAAAAATGGTAAAATTTGCAATTACAAATGGATAGATTTAAAAGTTTCATAAAAAAACATTTTATGAAACTTTCATTTGTAATTGCAAATTTTACCATTTTTGTTATAATGATGTTATACATAACTTTCATTGTAAAGTTATGCTGTAAGTTATTTCCATTATCTGTTATTTTATGTTGCACAAACAATTTTTTATGCTAATCAGATGCAAGGAATAAAACTCTTTATTACTCTACTCAGGCAGAGAGGGAGTTGAGAATAGCGCAATCAGAGTTCGATCGTCAAGCAGAGATAGTGAAATTATTGCTGGAAGGTGTTCAAAGCTCTCAGGCTGGGCACTTACGTTGTTTGCATGAATTTGTCGAGGCACAAGCACGTTATTACGCTCAATGTCATGCAACAATGCAAGATCTGCAACGTGAACTTGCTGGGTAAGATGACAAACTTTTCTTTAAAAGTTTTTTCTTCAAACATTGTTTAATTATCCTGCACTGACCTTGTACAGCTATCCCACTCTTTGGTGATCCGAGTGAGTAATGTCTAATAATTATTGGATGCTGTGTCATATATGACACGTAAAAGTATTTAGGATAAGCTTATAGAATCATTACTCATTCGCAAAGATCATCATGTAGAATATTCTACTGCTTAAAATTCTGCTCATTTTTATAAGCGCGATATATGTAATGTTTTTTTGTTTGTTCTAAGTAGTAATTGTAATCTATTTTATTTATGTTTCACAATAAAAATGGTATCTTTGTTTTTGCTCTAGTCCTATGCTTCTTATACTTATTCATTCCTCTGATGTATTCTTTCTATTCTTTATCTTTGCCTGCATGATTGGGATTGCAGGACGCGTCAGCCGAGTCCTTTGCTGCGAGTCAACAGCGAAGATGTGATCGAGCTAACACCCTCACCTTCACAATCCCAAAATTCCTCTATAAATCCACCCCTTTCTGATTCTACTTATGTTACTGCTACCTTTGAGACGAATACTTCGAATGTTTAGCTTTACAAATTTATAATCGCGTTTAAAAAAAGGGCAATAACTACTTCGTAATAATTGTGATCTAAAATAATAAACAGAAGCTTACTGCATTTTTTCTTTAATATATATGTAGGTATATACATACATGTTAACAAATACAATTTTAGAAGTATGTTAAATGATTGTTAGTCTATTATGCTGCTTTAAAACATGTAACTATCAGAAATGAGTGAATAAATTATCTCTATGAAATGTTTATTTACCGCTAATGAATTTTGTATAGTGAAATAATAGCAATTCAGCTATGAAAATAATGGAATTAGGAGAAGAATTTTATTATGTACATTTTTTTCTTTTTTTAAATATTTTCATACTTGAGTCAATATCCAAATATGCACTGTACAGCTGATTAATGTTTGTTCCTAATGCATGTTGCTAAATTTTCTTTAGTACTAACAATGTATCTGTTAAAAGGTATTGGGATATTCTTTCTCAAAATTTCGTTATCTTTCGTTTACTATTATCTATGTTTTCCTATTTGTCAAACCGCTTATGCTTTCATATGTGTATCAATATAATTTATCAATAATTTTAATTATTTTTATTCATGTGTATGTAGCATGTAGATTATATAAAATCCTAATGGTAATCAAAATTCTTGCATATTTCTTACAAAATAAAGAAAATTTTAGTATTTGTAGTATTATCAAGTTTTTTATGTTGAATTATATAGTCTACAAATACAGTCCAAATTTTAAATGTTAAAAAAAAAAGTTTCTCATGTTTGCACAAATAGCTGATTCACTTTAAAATGCATGTTCACCAAACTCAACCAAATTGTAATTTATCCTACCCAGCTTATCTGGGGGTCCTTATCATCCGACTACCCAATCAACATCCAATGTATCAGGAAATGACGATGAGCAACTAGCAAGGGTATTATGCGATTTTTCTGCGACAAATTCTGAAGAATTAAGCGTTGTGCAAAATGAGGTAACAAAATTTGTGATTTAATTAAGAAGCATGTTTGCAGCATAGCCGTACAAATGGCATGAAACATTATTAAAAGTGAGTTGCATTTATTAGTTCAATTATATTTATAAAAATTTCGTGATATCGATTGGAAATATTTTATAATTTACTTACATTAATTGTATGAACTTTTTATTCCCTTAAACTCAAACGTATAATAACGTATAATAAAAGTTAGCGCATTTCTTAGAAATATATTATATGTATATGAATACAGATAAAAAATTGTGCATTTTAAAATCGTCAAATTTAGTGCAATATAAATGCGTTTTTGGTTTTTTATATATATAATAGGAAAGATGTAGTAGATAACACATAATGTTACTTATATAAGAATTTTCCATGATATATTGTCATATAGTTTAAAATTATTTTATATGTAGTTTAGATCTTTTTGTTTCTATAATGTATAAAATAAAAGTAGAATGTTTGAAGTAGTGTAAATAAATTCTTATAGTTTTATGTATCATAAAAATGATGCAAGGTGTTACAAAATAAGAAGATATATACTTATATACATTGGGATTGCATATGATACTCAGTTATTTTGTCTCTCTGTTTAAAAATTAGTACTTTTGTATATCTGACATTAAATCTTTAAGAAAAATTATGCATGATATATATATCTATATTTTTTAGTTATAAGTTTCACAAATGTATAATTTTCTTACTTTTGTTAGATTTGTTTTTGGTGTTTAATATCTGTTTGTTCTGATTTCATTTGTATATTTGTTTACGTATAAAGTATTGTTACGTGTATGCATATAGTAAAGCACATATAAAAGAACACACATGTACATTTATTTAAATTTTGCATGTATAAAAAATAAATTGTCATTCATTCTGTTAAATGTATTTTATTTTTCATAACCTTAAACATGTCTCAGCAGATTTTGACCTCTCAAGTCTAGCTTTTTTGAAGTTTGGTAGATTACTTTAAACGAATTTATTAATATGTTATAAAATTTTATAAAATTCAATTATCTTGTAGGTAATTACGGTTATCGAGATACCCGGCAATGAGGAGTACGTAATTGGTATAAGTGGAATAAGACGAGGAAAAATACCCGCAGCATATCTAGAATTAATTGATGTTGGTCAACGAAAATTCAGTCAATAACTTTAATGCACATTCCTTGCATTTAAATGCTTCATTCTACTTTCAATTTTAACTGCATTTGCATTATGCACTATAAAATATTTCTTCCACTTCGTGCAATTAATGTAAAAAAAAATTACCAAAATGTGATCAATTGAGAAACTACATTTCTCGGATTATATATTTCCTGCTCCTAAAATCTACATAAATAATGCATATCAAACGAGAGCAGTCAATTTTTAAAATACGAGAACACGATTATATAATACGATTAGTTAGAAAATGTTTCCATAATTGTAAATCAGTTGTTGTTCAAAGTGAAAACTGTATTCTATAAATATTAAAATCATGATATATACTAATACACGTTAATATTGTCTTTAATAAATATATTCTTCAAATTAGGTGTCACTTATTCTTAAAATGAAACCCTTAATATTGTTTTATTAATTTATTAATAATCAAGAAAATATAAAATTACTTCTTTTTTGATACACCTACTGTACGACCGCGACGACCCGTAGTCTTTGTGTGCTGACCACGTACACGCAAGCCCCAGTAATGACGTAAACCTCGGTGAGCACGAATTTTCTTCATTCGTTCCAAGTCCTCACGAAGTTTTGAATCCAGATATGAACTAGTAAGCTATAAAATATAATATAATAATTGCTATTTTGTAACTTCTTTAAAGATTGAAATGAAAAGAGCAATGTAAGAAATGTAACAGTACTGAACTTTATATGTTGCACATTAATTATTTGACACACCATTTAACTTCAATGTTAAATAGCAACCTATCATGCAGTTTCTCTAGCACAAGCTACCATCTAATCCATACATAAAGTTCATATGGTTAGTCGTAAAATTGTGCATTACATAGTTAGGGATCTTTATCTTTTCTTTGTTATACACACCTGTGAATATTTGCCATCAACAATATCTTTTTGTCTATTCAAGAACCAATCTGGGATTTTGTACTGTCTAGGATTAGCCATAATTGTTACAATTTTTTCAACCTGATAACAAAAAATCAAGTAAATATTATAAAAATATGATAAATCTTGTTTGTATGACATTATTGTTAAATTAATTCTTACTTCCTCCTCTGAGCATTCTCCAGCACGCTTATCTAGATCGATATCAGCTTTTTTTAAAACGATGTTGGCGTAACGACGACCAACACCTTTAATTGCTGTCATAGCAAACATAACTTTTCTATTACCATCAATGTTCGTGCCCATGACACGAAGAATGTGTTGGAACTTCTCTGGAATTACAAGCGACTGAAACATAAATTTGAATAGAATAAAATCATTTCATATGTAACTCGCACGCATTAAGATTACAACGCGAGATAACCTATAAACGTATACTATCATCAGTTAATTGTTCCGAAATTTATTTTTATATATGATAGAAAATAATATGGGAACATGAAAAATATAGTAAAAGAAAAAACAATTAATTAAAGAATCTTATATTATATTATAATTCTTGGAAACAGAAGTCATAACCAAAACATTCAACAGATAACAGAATATTATTTAACTATCTTTGAAAGGTTAAAAAATATTTTCTTAACCAGTTACACGAATAATCGTTTTGTAATTTTTTCATTAAAAATTTGTGTATTTTGCATAGGATTCTCTCTACAATTAAAGATTTAAACTCCTCATACACGAAACTCACCATCTTGCTTCAATGCCTGTCACAGAAAGAACTAGAACCGGAAAACGCATGTCCGCAGGCAAATGCGCACACTGCATTCAAATTCTTCCTAAAGAGGGCATTGATAATCCATTATTAGCATTGAAAAATATAATTAAGATGAAAATATATTTTAAATTATTGTAAATTAATATACTTAGTATTTTAAATAATTAAATTAAATAAGAGCTTTTTATATAACGAGTATAGAATGTACTTTTATCAGAATGTTATTTTATAAAATTGACGGTTTTGCATTAATATTGTTGAAAATTTATAATTTTCAACATTTATAACTTTTTTTTTAAATACATAGTTATACATAATATTAACAAATTTTTTTAAATTAATTAATTAATTAGACTATACGTTGACATTATGTGGCAGCAGATGGCGCTCTTATCTATAAAGGATATATACATATAATATAAGATAGAGTCATTATTGCAAATAAGTGCATGTATTCTCCAATTTTATAACACTTTAGTTTCTGTTATACTAGATTATAAAACGTATTAATGAGAGGATAAATAATAAAATAGGGAGTAAAAGTTATACAAAACAATAGACTATGCAATGAGTTTTTGAGTCACAAAAAATTATTAAAATCCACCAGAAATATAGTACATACTTAGAATACTATTCACATTGCGCCTGCACGAACTTCCATTGAATTTAAATAAATATACTAAAAATGAATATTGTTAGGACAGCTTTCAAGCATAGTGCAATACAATCGACCTCGTGGGTATAATTTCGATAACTCAATAAGAAACGAAGGACTGAAAAGTAATCGTGTATGTAGGAGGATTGCCGTTTTCCATGGGATACGATTTCCTGCTTGGTTTCCAACGTTTGCCTCCCTTTCAACCCCGGATCCAGGAGGGTGGAACAAAAACGAGCGTCCAGAGGGTAATAGGGAGAAGAAATTCCGAGATATGATACTCCTCTGATTCGTTTTACGACGGTCGTTTCCTCGAATTAGAATGGAATAAGAAAGAATTCGTGAATCCGCTGATTTCGGCCAACCCCTCTTTTATCCTGTTCTCTCGGATATACACGTACATCATATAAATATGCAAAAGTTCATGTATGTAAATGCACGACTATTTGCTGAAACGGAAGAGAGATTTTACAAGAGAAGTTGGTATACTGTTTGCTATCAAAATACCAATGCATGATACCAAATTAAATTAAGGTTATCTAATTTTTTATTTATAAGGTATATTTGCTCCCTAGTACTTTATTCTTTCTTATTCTTTTATTTTCAGATTATGTAATAATTATAAACATCTATCTATAACTATCTATAACTATGAGATGATAAATACACGTAAGCCATTCATGTGAACAATTTAATAATTTGCAATTGTTGAAACAGAATTATCTATAATTTTATGATTAACTAGTGAGAACTTTTTTTTTATTTTTTTTTTAATAATGTTTATTTAAACCAAGATACGCAGCGGTACGACGTAGCCATGCTGTATTATGTGTCGGCGCTTTACATTTTTCGTGTTTAATATAATTTTTGGATTTAAGCCGCTGGTGAGCGGAGCTTTTATATGAATTTGTTTTTTTTTATTTTTTTCTGTCCTGAAAACTTGGTCGCAAAACAGGACGCTTTGGTAGTCTGCTTTTTGGGTGCTGTGTAACTTTGGGGAGTGTTGTGATGAGAGGGAGGGGGCGGGGGAGGGGGATGTCAAATAGGTTTATTTACAAAATTTACAATATTTACAGTTTATACCTGTGTTATGCGGTGTCAGAATTCAGTTCTGTCCGTTTAATGGTTTTCTCTCTTATTTTATTGTGGATAAGAAGATTAAAAAGGAAACACCCAACAAATCTCACAAAGGACATAACCTAACAAACACGATGATGGTACCCCGCTGGGGGTAGCCACCCACATGTTATATTAGTATACCGCTATAATATTTTACCAAATATCCTACTGGACAAATTGTAAAATTTAAATAAATAAAAAAAAGAAAAAAAGAAAAAAAGAAAAAAAGAAAAAAAAAGAAAAAAATCTTATTATGGATTCTGTATCCACCAATATTTTTTTGTGTTTTTTCTGTGTTTGCCTTTGGTATCTTTCCGGGGGAGGGCCATGAACTGGTGGCGAGAACAATTCATGTTAAATGATATGATTACTATATGAGTCAGAGCATAAGGTAGATTATGCTTTCTTTTACCAAAAAGAAATCAGTTCAGAGATATTCGAAAATATTACAGCCAATTGAGTGTTTAATATGAAATAAACTTTTCTAAAATACATTTCTATACATACGTATACACATTCTGTACGTATGTACGTTAAACACTCAATTGGCTGTAATATTTTCGAATATCTCCGAACTGATTTCTTTTTGATCCAAGAAGCAATATAAGTTTAATCCCAGCAAGAGAATGAAAGTCAAGACTACAAAGGTCCGAAAGTGTTAAGCGTTAATTTTCCCGTGAAACGTGAGATCGTGACGTTTGTGACGAATAAAAGGGAAACTAACCGTTCACTATTCCAATAGCATGAACATTGAACGATACAGAGCAGCTATAGTTACCGGCACGTGCTGACATATGGGCTTTAGGGCTTTGTCGGTATCCAGTGGTCTCTTCGCGGGGTGGTAAATGGTATGTCATCGTGTTAAATGGCCCTGATGCCCACGAATCCATTCAAGGGCGTATCTTTACCAAGATTCAAAACCAATTCTTGCGGCTAATTTCCACCGTTTATACGTTTAATTGCCTTTTCAAGCCACCTGGACTACTAGCGCTCCATGAACCGATCTCGTTCAATGGAGTTTCAAATTGTAACGTTTACAATTTCCTAGAATCTATTGATTTCTATTGTCACTCGAAAATACGATATTATATGCCACACTTTCGTCCCTATTGTATCTTCTCGACTAATCTGTCCATTATTTTATTAATTTTATTATTTTATTAATTCATTATATTCATTAATATGTCCATTAATACTCCATCTGTCTTTTATCTTTAGACCAAAGTTAGAATTATAATTTTATTAGAAGAATAATAATTTAATATAATTATTAAAATTTAAGAAGTGAAATATCTAATATACTAAATTGCTATATTTTTACTTTATCTCATATCTAAGGGATGAAACATCTGGTATCCTAAATCGGTATAATTATTATCTTATTTCGTTACAATCCGAAGTAGCTACTTGATTAATATCTGAAAATGATTACTAGAGATTTGAGTTAACCATTATTATTTTATCAACACGGTTCGCAATTACGTAGAGTGAAACCGAAGTTATATTTTTATGGGCAAAGACCGAAAAAATGGAATTGCTTCCGTGGTAAGAAAAAGGGAAATCTGCGAAACTCTGTCAAATGCGTTGTAATGTGGTCTTATGACGGCGAATGGGATAAGTCGTTTCTCCTGATGAGCAAGACTTAGGTGTATATATCATCTTCAGTACTTGCATTCTGTAGTCAAGGTCACTTCCTTTTCCCAAAAATCCTCTTTCCGATCGACTACTGAACGCTTTTTTACCTAGCGTTATTCCTCTTTCAGGCAATAGTAAAATATAAATCATGCTCGTCTTATTCACGATTATTATTTATCATAGGAACATCTTCGTCTCTCTCTACTTTAAAATTTTACTATTTTTGTACATTCTAGTATCCTATTTATTTTCTATGCGAAAATAAATATAATTTGCAGTCATATTTTTTTATTTATTTGTTGAAATTACAATCAATTCTCGCGTTGTGAATTTTCAGTAATTTTTCTGGCGTGGCGCAGTGACATGGCTGTTTATTTACAATAAGTTAATACTTATTATAGATAGGTATAATTTATAAGTTGCAGTCATATGAAATAAGATTTTTAGAATTTCTTCATATTAATAATTATATAGAATTTTCGAAAATTTTGAATTTGAATGTATGAAATTTATGTTCTTCCGAATTTTCAAAAATTACTTTATTTCATGAAATGTTCTTTTTTTCTTTTGGTTCTTAGAAAATTATCTTCCTTAGACGAAGCGTCTTGTAATTAACATTCTCGATTTTATAATACTGTGAGTTGGTGTGACGTTAGCGAAAGACGTGGCTGATTGTTTATAAACGTTGTTAAGATATGTTAATGTTGTGAGCGTTACCAAGGTTTGTTACAGTAATGGTAATGTTGTTAGAGTTGAATTAATCGTGATCGAGAGAAGTTCATCGTGTTGCTGTGACGTAGAAATAGTGTTAAGCGAATTCGTGAAGTGCGATATTATATTCAATTTTGTGAGAGTGTTACAATATTGTTAATTTATAATAAACATTCCTACAATACCGATCCTTCCGTTTAAAAGTTAATTATACATCTTATCGACGTGTTTTCATAAAAGTACGTTTATTTTCTAGCCGCAATCATAAATTATCAAATAAATTGGTTGAGAGAAAGTAACTGCGAATTTACAATGCTCCGCACATTGAGCAACTTTCTACTCCTCATGGGGTATGATCGACAATAATGCATAGTACAGTAGATTATCGTGCCCAAATGGTGACTGTGACGAAAGCCAATTACCTAGGACGGTACCATTTCCAGCAGCCTTGTCGGTTTAGCACGAGCCACCCGCAATCTTTGTCGGCAAACAGGCACTCGTAAATAACGGTAGGAACGTCTCAATGTTAGCAGGACCCTCGCTTCCTACTGTCTACGAGGTACCGACGTGTTAGACACGCACCCTGAATTTCAGTTTGTTTAAATAGCACTTTCAGACTGTGAAAGAATAGGGCGACCAACATAAGAGCTACTTTCCCTTATCAAATCTTGATAAAAAATATTATGATCAAACAAATTTCAATTCAAGAATTAAAATCGATGTTTCGCTTATTTAACTGGAAATACTTTTACATTTCCGATAATTTCAATCTTCAAATTCTAAAACGCAGATGTTGTTTAATCTAAATCAAAGTATAAAATCATAGAGTTTTATATAGCAAATATTTTCGCTTTCTTTATTTAGTTTTTAAAGCGACTGTCTGAGAGAACCACGTCTATCTACACGTGATTTCATTCGGTTCCTTCATCCTTTCTTCTCGGATAGATACGTTTCCGCACACACAGTGATAACACTGATGCGTATACCCTGAACATAGAAGCACGTAAGGCTGTGGCATCGGGACGCAGGTGGCGGCGTTCAAAGCCAATTATGCGAACGCGCCCCGACGTCGGCGTCGTTCTCGCAAATCCCTATCCTCGCGTTTAAACCCGCGGGAGGAGAGCTCCAAAGCCGGGAGCGACAGGGAGAGTGGGAGAGAAGTTTAACTTGTCTACGCTATAACGGATTAACGGCCGCGATTTATTCGCAAGTAATTGCTTCCGCCCTTTAATTAACTCGCATTTATTTCACGTAATGGCGACCGCTTGCCAGCCGAACACGAACTTTTCAACGGAAGTGCTTCGTGAAAGAAGTCTACGTCCATGGAAACGCGTTTCGAGATTTTACATCTTTTACGGATCAGTCGATATCTGTAATATCTTATGTTTAAAATATTTTCAAAGAAACTTTGAAAAAAGTGAATCGAGTTTAATATAGAATAGGATTTTCTAGTAGATAAGATTGATTTCTTGTTTTGGTTATTAAGAAGGAATTTTATTATAATTATCGTAGATGTAATTTTTGTGTCCAATAACATATTCTTGATCCACTCGATTTCTTGTAGTTGAGGTATTTTTAAAGGAATTTGATTCAAGTTTTAGATTGATATAAGGTAAAATCTTCGAGAATATCTTCGTAACATTGTGATGATTTTGAATTTCATTGCAACAGATTGCACAGTTTAGAATAGAGATTTTTAAATTGTCCGTTTCCTTCTGATTGATTCTCAGTCTTTCGTTGTCCAGTGTCTCTTAAAACTAGAGCTACAGATATGCAAATGCTACAGATAATTTTGCAGTTATAGTAAAAAACATACAGGTACTTTTAGCAAGATTAACGTCGACTTTTCCATTATCAATATATTATGTGCATAATATACTACAGAGAGTAACACTGCAAAGTCGAAAAAAGGATCTCGTTGTAACCTGTCTTATAACTAACGTTGACTTTTCCATTATCAATATATTATGAGCATAATATACTACAGAGATACTACAGAGAGTAACACTGCAAAGTCGAAAAGAGGATCTCGTTGTAACCTGTCTTATAACTATAAGATTACGAACCATTTGGTCTCCCTATTCCAAACGAAATTTCTACCAATTCAGGAAACGTGTTTCATACATGATTCTATCAAACTGCTTGCATATCATGTTACAAAGATAAATTGCAGAAACGAAATTATCAATGAATGAGAAGTAGAATTCGATTGTGAATATGGTACCATTAGAATGCCAAAAAAAAAGGAAAAAAAAATAAGAACGAGATGGAATCTTGAGCGAACTGGGGACGGTCAGAGACTCACGGTCGCCATTTCTAGAGCGATAAAATTTCCTGGGGGTTGACTCTTATCTTTCCTATTATCGATAGTTGGCGAAGGACCAATATGGCCACAACACGGTTGCCATGGTTACATCGGGTGTAGTTGCCTCAGGAACGGAATCCCATCATCCGTGCCATTATCATGCTTTGCTATAAATAAGAACAAGCTACTCTTTCATCTCGCTACGAAGACTTTCATCTCTAACCAGTTCCTGCGAAGAATTATGTTTCACCGTGATCACCAGAGAATGAATTACGTCCTCGATTCAAAACTCCAGTAAATTTGTATAAATTAAGGGAAAGTTATTATGCCTTTGATTCTGCAGAAAATGTCCTATATATGTATATGTCATAACTCCGAAATGATAGGAAGTAGACATAGGTAGAAGTAGATAGGGAGTAACATTTCGTTAGATAAAATTGAAAGGATTTCTCAAATGTTGCGGTTAAAGTTACTTTGCAAAGTACTAGGAATTTTGCGATATTAGAATTTTAATATTCAAAACTAATTTCTCTCAGCCATAAGGAAATTCTAATCCTTTTTGTATACAGTATACGCCTTAATTAGCTTGTAAAATGATTAGTTGAAGATTATATATTTGTAAATATTACCTGTGAAGAATACTAACCTGTGAAGAAACAGGGATGACCATTAAACCTGTAAGGTACCCTCCGCCTTTCATCTTTTGTTCCCTATTCATTCCTTAAAGTCTCGTCTATTTTACTGGTATCTCTGAAATTATCACTTGGATCAGTTATATAGGAAACTTTTACATATATTTTTCTTCCATCCAATTTTCCTCTCTTCCATTAAGCGTGTCGTATTTAAATAAAAAGAACGATATATTCCCAAGATAGCACGCGTGTTAAACGAATACAGTCTCTTCATGGTCCCTATCTAAGATGGTCGGTGATTAGAAATTGTGACCAAATGCCTGATGAAACGAAGTAAATAAAGTTCGAGCGATGTTCACGCGCCTGGCAGACGATTCAGCCATCGCTGTAGTAGATCGATTGCGAGAATTTCTTCCGGGGGTGCTCTTTTAGAAAATGAAAAGGCCGAAGGGCGATGATATCGCTGACGAGAGCCGCCGTATTGGCTGCCACCCAATCCAATTGGGTCTGAACGAGTGATAACAGTGCGCCATGTTGGCTATTATGTGCCCACCAACATACGAACCTTCGTTTCACTCTACGAGGGGTTCACCAGATAGATAAGGAAGCTGCAGTGCCGTAATCGACTGCCTCTGTAGCCCAGACTTTCTTCTACGAAACGCTTCACACGTTCAAAATCTTCGTTCGGTTTAGTCAATTATTTCCTCTCTGATAGTTATTTTCAATGGAAATTCTTAGCTGCTGATATTTTCGTAAATCTCGTATACCTTGGAATTAAATCTGTCAATGAATGCTTGATTAATGAATTTATTTTTTATCTCTATAACAATTCGCTTCTACGTGTCTAAGAAACTGTAAAATTTGAATCGTCGAACCGATTCATCTCGTTAACGCATGAATTATCGAAGAAAGTTTCTTTCAATTTTGAAACACTTTAAAGGTTCGAGCAATTCTACGTCACGGTGAAATGTGGGAGGTCCAGATAAACGAAGACACATAGCAATTGCAGCTCGATAAAGCCGATCCTGGTGAAATCGTGAATCACGAGGAGCAGGGTGGACGGTAGACGGTAAATTTATCGTTTTCTACGTTTTCTTTTCTTCCCTGGACCGAACACTTGATATCTGGCAATTGCTCTGTCCTCTGTCGTTCCTTTTAACGCGAAAAATAATCCTGTCATTCAGTAGTTTGGACGACTACGATTGGGCACGATATTTTAAGACAAGTTCCTTTGGATCTTGCTCCTATTCAATTTGTGCTTCACTTTGTTTTTCTATTTCGTACGAAATATTTTTCACGTGTTGGTTTTCTGCAGAATTTGTTCAATTTAAGTTATTGTAGAACATCGTTTAGTAACAAAATTTTAACAAATAAAAAATATATATACATATTCTTACAAGTGTCCAGAATAATTTTCAACAAAAAAGAATTCAACAACAAAATACATTCCTGTTATGAAAATATTAATAAATATCTAACAAATGGTAGTAATATATATAAATATAAATAAATTCTTCATAGAAGATCGTCAGATAAGAATAATTCCAGCACTGTGAAAGCTTGTAATCGAAAGTCTTTGTCAGAGGATAACGTTCGTGCATAATGTGTCCGATTTGAAACACAGTATAGAGCACAAAATGTTCAGTAGACAATGGTTCGCGTAACCTTGACACAATATTTTGACGTGTCGACCTTACAAGGATAACGAGTATCCTCGGCTCGAAGGTGGGTCCATAGATAATTTTCGAAAGGAGAAAATCTTGACTACCTGACGATCGGATCTGTGAAAACTCTCCTGAGAATTCATCTTCGACTTCTTTCCGATGTTGCAGATTATTCCGCGTCTCCCGGGGAGGTGTTGTGACTCTTTGAGACACTGTTTTGTCAACGAATATCCACCCACATTTAAAATAATCTGTTGGAGAAACTTTTCACTAATTTCATAGAAATTATTCCCATTAAGCGAACCCTTTTACCTCGTCGATATTTGGAGTCGTTGGTGTTTAAAACTCGTATTGTTAACATTATTTCGTCCATTTATTGATCGCTGAGTGGGATTAACAAAATTATTAAATGAGCATTTTGATAGAATATTTATTTTCATCGCAACTATAATCATAATATACATTATAATATAATAATTTAACTATAATCATAATATACAATAATGAACGTACAAGGAGCTCTAAAAAAACGGATACAGCTGACAAAATTTCAAATGTTCGAGGAGCGTGGGTAATGTTATTCTGTTATAGTAAGTTGATATTTAAACTCCGCTTGCATAGTAGCACTTCGATTTACTTTAGATTAAATCCTCCGAACTTGTTGACTTTCATCCTCTTCCTCATTTTCTACTTTCACGTTTATTTAGCGAATCTCTAGCGCTCTATTTTCGCTTCTTTAGCGAAATCGCTTCCTCAAACAAAGCTGTGAAATAGAATAATCAACAAATTTTCGATCTCGATTGCACATCTCTTCTAAAATTCTCAGAGTCAACGAATTGAATTCAAAGCTAACTTTCGAACCGGGATGGTCGTTGCAAAAAGAGAAAGAGAGTTGGCTCACAGGGTTCGTCCTTGGAATGATCTAAGTTTTCTAACGTCGTGAAAGAAAAGTCAAATAGAGAAACTGGGTTGGTGTGTCGAGAGCATAAATCTTCTTTCCGATCTAGAAGACTCGGTCAGTATTTCCAAAATATTTAACAGCCTCCCTGTGGTGTTGGCACGCGCCACTTTTCGATTCAGCATGTACCCTTCTTTCTCTTTTCTCGTTTTCTGATGTCCCAGAGAACATTTTTTGACTTAAAAGGTTACTTTTGCAACGGCAGCGAATACTGGTCCTTAACCTAAAAATGCGGAAGTCCTTGACGAAAGAAGAAAGTTTTATTAAGGTATAAATACGTCATTGACCAGTCCAAAAAACATTTATGACCCTTATGTCGTTCTTTTATCTTGCAATTGCCTCTTATTTAACGTGCTCCTGAATTTTTAATGGTCTTACAGCTACTGGTTTCTTTTTATTTATTGATATTTACAATCTTCAGTAATTTTTTCTGGCGTGGTGCAGTGACATGACTAAATATTTATAATAAGTTAATACTTATTATAGATAAGTATCATTTTTAAGTAAATGTTGTAAATAAGTAAATATTACTTAATCTAAATAACTAATTAAATCTAGTGTTTAGGTCTAGCAGGTAGTCTCTTTAGCCTGCGGATCTGGTCCGAGGTATCAAGTAGTCCAATAATTAGGGGCTTTCGATGTTTGTTGACTCTTTTGCTATATCTGTGGCTATATTTTGCTATTTCCTCTTTGCCTGTTGGTATCAGTTACTGGTTGTTAGTCATAATTTTTACGATCTTTCTTACTAATATTTAGATTCTATAGAATTTACATTTTTTTATAGTGATTGATAATCGTCAATTATAGCAACATTAGTTAATTAACTAACTAAAATTGCATTGATTCATGTCTTAAGAATTAAGAAGGTGAACCACCTTGAGGCGATTAAATGTAAGTAAAGTTTAGAATCTTTCCTCGTAAATAATTACACGACGAATAGCTTAAATTTATTTGTATGTATTAAATTCCTCGCTGTCCAAAGATTTTTGCTATTCTAAGTTTTCAAAAAAAGTTCTGGAATACTTATCAAGGTCTCTACTATATCATAATCGTTCGTTAAATCGAATGTTAAAAATTTTCTTCAATATAGACATTTCTCTCAGACAGATTCAAATACGAAATTTATTAGGATATTTTTATGATTCATTGTACAATTTCGTACTGTGAAGTTTTACTAAATCTGCATTTTTCTCACACATTGACATTTTATTTCAGTAAGAAAGTTTAATCAAACGAGAAAGAGGGATCGACTTAATTCTGGATAGAATTATCAATTCGAGCGTAACGAGAAAGGCAGCGAGTTTTACAAAATTGGAATTTCGGAGATTAATTCACAAAAGTAAGGGATAACTTTCACAGAACGGATGTCTATAAAGCATGCTCAGATTTCGGGAGTATCAATTTTAGCGCTGGTTCATTTACTTACTATCTCTACTACTTTCATTTCTCACCGTTGACCAGTGTCGATAAATTTTTGGAAATAAATAACTGACGTTATAATACGAATTATATTATATGTTTCTTTTATGGAAGATTGAGGATTTCACATTCTTCATGAAATCTTTTCAATATAAAAAAGAAGTTTCTATGCTGATATTGAATTTTCGTTATTCGATTTTATTATTTATTTAATCTTAGTCCGTGCCTTTCGGCTTTGGACGACTTCCAGATTACATCTCTTATATTGCCTTTACTTATATCTAACGCTTATCCTTCTTTGGCTTTTGCTTCCTTGCTGTACTCCCTCCCTGTCGTTCCTCCCCCCTCTTCTGCTGCTCTTTTTTTCACTATTATAGCTTTCAGTTCTGCCAGCCCTTCTCCAATCTCCTTCAGCACTTTCCCCATGTTCCTTGCTACTCCTGTATTTAGGTATTTTGGTAGTCCTTCTTTTGCTATGTTTCTGTAGTATCTGTTTTTTTTTTTTATTTATTTGTTGAAATTACAATCAATTCTCGCGTTGAGAATTTTCAGTAATTTTTCTGGCGTGGCGCAGTGACATGGCTGTTTATTTACAATAAGTTAATACTGTTATAGATAGGTAGTAGTATCTGTTGTATTTAGATTCCCTTATCCTTTTCTCCCTCTCCTCTGTTTCTCTTTTCCTTCTTTCTTCTATGATCTGGTCCGCTGTTATCCTTTCTTGTCTATTCCCCGCCTCTCCTTGAGTCCTTCCCCCTCTCGCCTCCTCTAACCTCATCTTTCTTTTCCTTGCTCTTTTCCCTTCTTGGCCCCTTCCCCAATTCCTTTCCCTCTCCTTTATACATTCTTTCACTAATTCCTCCTTCGGTTTCAAGGCTGTCTCCTCATACCTTACTGCTCTTTTCAGTGCCTTTTCTCTAATTTCCCCTATTTTGCACTCCTTTCTCAGGATATAACTTGGCATTGTTGTGCCTAAGCCTAGCAACCATCTCACGTCTCTCCTCTATGTTCCATCCCCACACCTCCGCTCCATACGGCGCTACATTCCCTACCAGTGCTCCAAACATTCTCATTCTCCTTTTGTAGTCCCTTTTAAATATCCTTTCTCCTACGCTCCATGTCTTCTTCGTCGCAATTGCTGCCCTCCTTTTTCTGTCTTGAATATGCTTCTCGTCACTCCCATCTTTTGCGAGATATACCCTAAATACCTAATTTCATCCACTTCTTCTACTTCTTCTTCCCCCCATCTCCATTTCCTTTGCCTCCTCTTGTTCCTTCTCTTTTCAAACACTACTACTTTCGTTTTTTCGGTGCTCAGTTCCAGTTCCACTTCCTCTAGGAATGTCTTAAATCTCTTCATCATTTCCCTTAACTCCTCTTCTTTGTCCGCTATTAATACAATCATCCGCGTATGATAGTGACCATACCTTCCTATCTCCTACCACTATGCTTGCCCTTTCCTCATTTCCTCTTCCAGCCCTGCCACATATAAAATTTTCGTTATTCTATTTTATTCTCTTTATTAATAAAAAATTACCGTTAGAAATTGTGTCGAGAAATAAAATTATATATTTTCATAATTCATAATAGTAATTGCTAATTGAGGGCAGCTCTTTTCTTGAGCTGTCCACTGAATTTTTTTTCAAAAACTAATATATCTTTATTGAAAATGTTGGCAATAGGTCATTCGGATTTCAAATCATACAATTTTACCATATAGCTTGTAAAATGCCTTAAAATTGTCGACATATAAATACTTTCTTATATCGTTTCTGTTCTTACTAATCAGTTCGCCAAATTTGTTTTCTGTATTAATTACCCAAAAAATAAATTGTTCTTGATAGATAGCAATTATCTGCTGCGATCATTTAAACATTAACTGTTATGATAAAATAGAAATACGTTAACTTCTTGATGGTACCCTAAGGTGTATGTTTAGTACCTCAATTTGAACTTATAGGTTCTAATTATAAGGTTGAATTTAATTAAAGATTAGTGAGACACAGCTCCTATGTTACTTGAGAGCAAAATAACGGCGACCACCATTCAAGACCACACAGTAGCAGTAGTGAAGGCTAAGGTTATTTTAAAATTTACAAATGGCAGCACATCTCAAATTAACTTTTTAAACTATCGGATTAACAAATTAATAGATATCAAATCGGGTTAGTTTTTTAAATCAATAAATATCATTGTGATAAACATCAACAATCCTCAAATATTTTTCACAAACCAAAAACTTTGAAAGATCTTGTCGGCGCTACAAAATTACATTGAAAATTTCTCGAAGATTTTTCCTAATTTTCCAAACAATAAACGTCATATTAACCTTTGGTCGTCTAAACTAGTGATCACAATACGAATACTAATAGGTACTATAACAAATTTTCCATCTCAGATATTTCTTACGAGCCAAAACCCTCAAAATTCTCGTTGCTGCCAAACTACACAGAATATTTTTTCAAAGTTCCTTCTGACTTTCAAATAAACGGATAGTGGAAGAGTCCACCTAAGCTGTAGCCTATCTTGTTACATAATATTGCACCTCCGATCGACTCCGAGTGTCCGTATCGTTTCTTAAGCGTAACTTAACCGTAACTTTCAGCAAATTTCTTCAAGGTTGGCTCACCGAATACCGAAAGAATCGGACAAGGCGCAAGACAAAAATTAAAAGCTAAGGAAGGACAGTATCCCAAGAACTTGGTTAGCCTGGAAGCTACCGTGCGTTAAATTTTTCGATGATTTACGGAAGCTCCGACACAAAACATAAAGTATCCTCATAAAATAATAAACCATCTATTAGGCTGGTTTGTCCCCGGAAGTACAGTTGAAAGCAATATACTCTTACGGTTATGTACATCGTATGATGAATGTACGTTTAAATTGAATAAGACTAATGTGACAGCTTCATGTTTTCCTTTTATTTATAACGTTTGGGACTAATTTCCTGAGAAGTCAAGGGCCTGGCAACAATTACCAAATCTTCTATTTTGTATAATATATAATATCTTGCATTCTATATTGACAAACCTTCTTTAACCCTAACTTAATGTCTGAATTTGTTTTTACTTATGGTCATTATTATTGCCACTAATAATGTTCAATTACGATCTTATTGTTTTCAAGTGTATTATTATCCATGAAATTTTTTTTTTATTTATTTATTTGTTGAAATTACGATCAATTCTCGCGTTGAGAATTTTCAGTAAATTCATGAAATTTAAATGAAATTCTATGTCCATCCACAATATACATGTACTAGGTTGGTGTACGTAAAATTTTGTTCTTACGAAATTTGAATTAAAGTATATATTAAATTGTATTTTATCTTTAATTATCAATGTTGTTGTTTCTATACTCAGAGGTAGGATCACAATAGTTATTGTTTTATTGAATGGATAATCACACCGTTGTGAGCCAAAAAAACCTTTATTGCACGCGCTTACAAAAACTAGGGATAAAAACCAAAAAGTGTCTTAAGCCTATCGATTAAATTTATCGATTGTAGGACTATCTTCTAGTTATTATTTCTTATAACTAACGCATCTGCATATGGATGGCGAGCACGAACTCACATTGTCATTTTCAACAATCAACTATATTATTTTTTCTGAACTCTTTAAAATATAGACGACAGATGAGCTATACGATGAATCACATTTGTTGTCTTTTACATAGAAGAGCGATTTGAAAATTTGATATGTTGTTAGCTAATTCCACCTTTGAACTGTCTTCCTGTTTGATTTTTGGCATAAACATGTGTTTTTGTCACTTTAACACGTTGACTGCCACGACACCTGTATTCGGGTGTCAGCAAAGTTTCTGGTCAACCCACGTAATCCATATTCTGGTGTCGCTTATTTTACTACCTGCGAAGGATCGTCGTAAATATTTGGAAAGATATTCCATAATAATGAATTGTTAATTAACGGGGTATTCTAGTCTAGAAATTTGAAAAAATCGAAAATATTTTTTTCATATTTCCAAAGTTTAAACATTCAAGAATATGCCCTTAAAAGAATTTCTCAAAATTTCAATTATTTTGAGTTACAGCCATTTTTGTGACGCAGCATCTGCTTCGATCCGACTGGAACAAATTTTTTTTTTATTTATTTATTTATTTACATTTTACAATTTGTCCAGTAGGACAATTGGTAAAATATTATAGCTTAATGGTATAATAATATAACATGTGGATGGCTACCCCCAGTGGGATACCATCTTCGAATGACCGGAACAAATTTTTTTTTTATTTATTTATTTAAATTTCACAATTTGTCCAGTAGGACATTTGGTAAAATATTATAGCGGTATACTAATATAACATGTGGATGGCTACCCTCAGCGGGGTACCATCATCGTGTTTGTTAGGTTATGTCCTTTGTCAGATCTGTTGGGTGTCACCGGAACAAATGAACAGTAGACGGTAGACGTTGTCCGAGTAAACTTGTCTCAAAACTTTAAACGCGTTTATCTCGAAACTACTTTTTTCGAGTTGGCGTGCACGATATCTCAAGTTCTAATGAACCGATTTATTTTAAATTTGGTCTGAATATTCTTTATATACTCCTCTATCGTCCGGACCACGCTCAGCTCAAAATCTTTAATATTACTATTTTTTAAACGTTCGGAATTGTCAAAAAAACGTGCGAAATAAGAAATTTTTTTTCAAACGGCCGTCATTTTGTGAAAAAATGTTGTATTGACTTTTCCAAGATTTAGACGATAACGGCATCCATACTAATTAAGAATCTGTTCGCTATTTTGTTTCAAATGACCAGAAGGGTTGTTATCATGCACGCCACGACACCCCATTTTTTTGGCAGCACCCACTTTTCCAGCTCATAACTTTTTAAATATTGAGTTTTTTTTCAGTGAATTTTTTACGTAATCTCGAAATATCAATAAACAAATGCTAAAAGGAAGGATAGCAAAAATATTTTTTGTTTCGTTTGTACAGAGCTTCAAAAATCGCCCGAAATTCATGCCTCTGGACCAGAATACCCCCTTAAGACCTATTCTACAATCGTTAAAGACCTCAACGAATTATCAGCGATGTAATTAACGAATCAATATTATATTATACACTGTCTTAGTGAATCGGTTAGTACGAGCGTCTTTGCGAGCATTATCTGTATACTAATTTATCATTTTAAATATATTCGACGGTTTCAACAGCGAGCAATTTCGTCCATTAAACCTCACCGACCAACCACCCTCTATACATAAACCTCTACAGTTGGTGAACAATTTCTCTTTTGTTAATCATGGAGATCCAACGGAGACAGGGCTTTGAAAGTATATCCACAGATGTCCATCGTGGAAATCTAGGAAAGTGAGGGAGGCGAGCACGACGGTTTCAGGGCGATAATTTATTTGGCCTAGCTAGGATTTACGAAGTCCGATATTGGATAATGAATCAGGTCTCCCTTGATGGAATTAACTCACCTATAGCCCTGGGTGTTGTTTTCTCTCTTCTAACCTTTATTAGTTACCACGAGATGAACGTGCGACAAGCCCTTCGCCTCGTTTTACGATCGACCTATGTATGTCCTGATGAGATCTGCGGCTTTATGTAACTTTACCTCTTTATACACCTTTGGAACGACGTACACATTCGTTCATAAAGTATTAAGACGCCTACCGGTCTTGTTTGTTATGTGATAATTGATATAGATTATCAATGATACGATTAATCGGTGAATACTTTCTATTTACGTCAAGTAACGACTGAAAATAGTTAAAAAATGTTTATAACTGTTACTTGTAGGGGTACAAGAAAATAATGAATTAACAGCTATATGGCGAGTGTAATATTGAAAATCACAGGGGTAGCTATGTGGCAAGATTTTGATCAATTATTATTCAATTCTTCAATTCTTCAATTCTTCAATTCTTCAATTCTTCAATTCTTCAATTCTTCAATTCTTCAATTCTTCAATTCTTCAATTCTTCAATTCTTCAATTCTTCAATTCTTCAATTCTTCAATTCTTCAATTATTCAATTCTTTCAATTCTTCAATCAATTATTTCAATTCTTACAAGTATCGTTGCTCCAATTTTATAGTGAAGTTATAATCTTATTCTCTGCTACGACGTGTTTTCATGACTTGGAAGATATGTGCGTACACATTAACGTCTGTAGTACTTCAGCAGAAATTCTATTTTTCACCAATTTCTTGTGTCAATGAAGTTCTTCTTCGAAAAATTTAGAAATATTATTTTTGGATTTCTGTTACTTGAAAAAATATGAAGTGGACACATTGTGTGATAAAAATCGATACAAATGGGTGGGACAAAATTCGACGTCTGGTCTACCACACTGACCAGGATGGTAGACCCCTGTTTGACCTTGTGTTTCTGCGGATTCTGACCAAAAATTAAGAGAAAATGTTGCTCCTCTACGTGAGGTCGCAAAAGTTGTGGCCTAAAGGCACAATTGAAGTCGTAAATTTTTTGAAAAAATATTACCGTAAGGGGTTTACGCGTTTATGAATTTATCTTTGTTGCTATACACAAACACAACTGTAATCAGTTCTCCTTAATCTTATACCTAATCGACTTTCATAAGCGTATTCACTTATATTGTCTTTCTTCGATTTTCCAAAATTTTCCAAGACTTTCAACTATTTTTGCTCTTTCATTTTTACTGCATTTTCAACGAAGTTTTTAGCTTTTTTAGATGTTGTAGAAGTTTTTAGATGAATTCTTATCTTTCATCGTCTTCGTTCTCAGTGCAAAATCAATCCGAAATCACTTTTAAATAAATCACAAATAAATATTTTCGTTGAAGAACTCGTAAAAGTCACTGTGTACGACAATGCACTTCGGAGGTGTAGATTTTGGTAGAATTACTTTTGTAATTGACTAAACATGAAAGATGTTAATGATAGTAGAGTCATGAAAAGTCCTTACCGTAGTAAAGTTTTAGATGGTTTTATTTGGCTTATTATCTATCCGTACCTTTTCCGTTTCTCGTATTCTCTTCTTGTATTACAACATTCCTGGTTTTTCGAAAACAATAATGTCGTAATATTCCCAATACCTCGTAAGCAGTAACTGAAAACAAGAGGGGAGAAATCTCAGCTATACCTTTGACTCAATCCTTCTCCTTTATACATTTATGTCGGTACTCAATTTCTCCACATTCAACACATGTTTGGTACAATTTATTTTATGATGTATTTCTCTTTCCTATAAATAATTCTTTTCCATAAATCTTCTTTATGTAGCAATAAATACTCAGAAATTTATTGTACAAGTAAATTTATAAGAAGATTCAATTTATATTAAATATTATATATAAAATATATTTAATTAATAAAAAAAGAAGTTCAAATTTACTTAAAAGAGAAATAATCCTTGTGTAGAAATACCGATGATATTTATAAGAAATGCTTGGATCGTTTTTTCAGTGAATTCTCTAAATTATAATATTTGCCTGTCCTAACTTGGTTGAAAATTTGTATCAGAAAAATTTATTCGCAATCTAATATAATTTGAAAAGGAAATGAAAATATAAAAGATACTGTAAAAGGTACAGAACATAGAATATAGAGAAATGGAATATAAAAGATTAGGATTATTAATCTTATCTCATTCGAGGCATTAACTTCAGTTTCCCACAGTACACCAAGTGCACATGAATTAGTTTCTCGAATTAATTCCCACAGTCGTGGGTACCAGCGTCGATAATCGATCGACAAAAGTTGATCGAAAAGTCGTAACCGAATCGGCAGAGAGGAACTTGAAAAGATTGGTCACAGTTCGTATCAAAGATCAGCTCGAAACTAATATGGCGTTGTTATTTATTGGCACCCTCCACGCATTAGGATTCGATATGCTTGCCGTTTATGAGGGAAATATTATGCTACGAGATATCGAACTGCCGATTAGAATCGCAGATCTTCCCCGTGAAATTGATTGGAAGAATCGGGTCCTATCATTATTTGTCGCTTTCTACCAATTCGATACAGATTCCGTAATTTTCATAGCGATGGTACGATCGAGAACGCTTTGAATTTTGGAAACAGCTTGATCCATTTTCAGATATCGGAGAAACATGTGTTTTACATCATGCGCAATGTCTGATACAAAATATTTGAATTCTTCGTGAATTTTTCGCAGATTTCCTGCCAGTAAAATATACTAATTAAATGTTCAGTACTAATTATTTTACCTGCAATTCATCGATAATAAAATAATTGAAAGGTTTTCCCATTCGTTGTAGATTTTGTAAACGTAAAATCGAACAATAAGAATCGGCAAAACTTTCTACGAAATTAATTGGAGAAATTGCTAAAGTCCTTTTAATTGTCATTATTCATCAGTTTCTCCGAATTCGATTCTTATACGAATTATTCAGAATATTTGAACATACTAAAATGTTTTTTTTTTATTTATTTATTTGAATTTTACAATTTGTCCAGTAGGACATTTGGTAAAATCTTATAGCTTAGTGGTATAATAATATAACATGGGCTATCCCCAGTGAGATACCATCTTCGAATTGATTTATTGATTGATTTATTTCTTTACTGAGGTGAGTGTACACTAAAATGTGTTCGATAAATGCAATCCTTTTCTCAGCATCGATTATATAGAAACGTTTCTAAAGAATCCTCCGTTTTTGTAAAATATTTCACATTTTTACGAATTTTTCCGCCAAACCATAGTGACCATGTTTCTCCCTCTCTATAATTGTTTGTTACAATATTTACTCGAAACGACAGTCGCAAAAACTAGACCATTTTCACAAGAAGCGAATTTTTCGCAAGGAGAAAGTTTAACCCGAGCAAAACATACCGTAAAAACGAGCGAGTATTTTTCTAAGCTTGCGAAAACGGTGTGGACGGGTCAAATAAGTTGCTTTGTTCTTCAAAATTCTCGCGACCAGCAGCAGTGCTACCTATTTTTTCTAGGTCAAGATACTGTTAGGCAAAAAACGGTACAAAAACCAGGGCAAAAACTGAACCTTACAGAGTTGAAGCTTCCGTGACTGAGCTACGTGGAAAAAAATTCACGGCGGAAAGGGTTAACTTCTTCGAATGAACGCTAACTGGATACTTCATGGTCCTCGTAAAAGCGCCCTATTTTTTCTTCGTTCGTTGCAGAAAAAGCCGACGGTGCAGCTAAATCGTTCGGTTTGTACCATTTATGGCTATAACCAGCTATAAATGGATCCTGTTGCCTAACAGACTTCTATATGGGTATTGGATCTTCATCCAGACCACTCTGCCAATTTTTATGCTTTTTTTTTGGTACATAGCATGAATTTTATATTTTTATATATAGATTTTATTTTATAAAATTGAGAAAATGTTTACAGCAAAACATTCAAATTCGAACTTCTCAGAAGTTAAAGTGACAAGTGTCAATTTGTATTTATTTAGGTGGCAAAGTATTTCATAAATTTTGGCGCTAAATCTTACAAATAGATTTAGGAACAGCTACGCCAGTAGTCATAGTTCGATCACAGTAGGTAACGTTCCCCTTTTTGTTCAAAACTCCACAGGACGTCCTGTAGGACGTTATGCTTCCACGCTTTCACGATTAACCGGGAACTTCTTCCAGGAGTTTTGACTTTTCAATTAGCCACAGGTTCGCCTTCACCCAAATATTGTGCCTAATGTCCCTTCGTCACGGCACCTCCCCGTAAATTTTTGAAAACTCTCCGCCCAAATCGAACGAGTTTCAACGTCTAGAATTCATGACGCTTGTTCGTAGCAGTGAAAGCGTAGGAGATGCTGCGAATTTCATGGAATCTACAAAAGAAAGAATGTCATGAATATTCAGCTGAAGGTTAGGTTAAGGTTAGGTTGCGGTTAGATTTATTCAGGTCAGTCATTGTTCGCTACGTATTATCTTATTCCATATTCGTTATTTCATCTTATATTTATAAACTTTTGTTAATCTTTAAATGAGCCCAGAAATAAAAATTTCAATAAAGCAATACTTAGTTTCCTTCGTGTGTTAACAAAAGCATCTCTGATCTTGTTCTCAGAAAAATTCGATTTCTCATGGACAGATTTTGCCAACACGCTCTGTTTGTTAAACAGATCCTAAGTACAACATTTCATCCAAATTTTTTTTTTTTTATTTGGTAGACTATTTACAATCAATTCTCGTTGAGAATTTTAAGTAACTTCATTTGACGTGGTACAATAGCTTGGTTTATAATAATTTACATTATGTTGATACATTAGTTGAATCTAATGCTTCAATTTAAAGGATGTTTTCTTTTTAGTCTGCGGATCTGGTCCGTCGTGTTAAGTAATTGGGTGACTAGTGGGTTGTGGTGGTTGTTGACTCTTGTGTTATATCTACTTCTGAACTTGTATATTTCTTCTTTGACTGTGGGTATCTTGAGGTCGCGGTGGATTGTTTCGTTGGTGACATACCAAGGAGCATCTATTAGGGGTCTTAGTGTTTTTGATTGAAATCGTTGAAGGATTTCTATGTGGAGTTACTCGCTGGTCCCCATAGTTGAATCCCATAGGTCCAGACAGGTTTTAGTATGGCTTTATATAGCATTATTTTGCTCTGAGTGCTTTGCTGCCAATGAGCCAGTAAAATTTTTTAAGTTTAATCTTAAGTTGCTTCGTTTTGTCTATGATGTGTTGTTTCCATGTCAATCTCCTGTCCAGAGTCATGCCCAGGTATCTGACTGAATCTTTGTTAGGAATTTGTATATTATTAATGGTCACCTGAGGGCACGGTTGTTTTCGCAGCGTGAAGGTTACCTATGTGGATTTATTTTCGTTAATTTTGAAGCCCCATTTGTGGAACCACTTTTCCATAGAGTCAAAACCTCGCTGGAAAGCGTGGGATGCCATTATTGGGTCTGAGTGGGATGCTAGTAGTGCTGTGTCGTCGGCAAATATCGCTGTTGTTATCTCTGCTAAGATTGGTAAATCGGCAGTGTAAATGGAAAACAGTACATCATCCAAACTTTGTTCGATATCTTTTGGTATGTTCGACTGTGTCTAGGTCGTGTAAAATTCGAAATTCGATTTGCAAGGGATACGTTTAGGTGAGGGGCTCCCGTGTTTCGGCTATAGTTCGTGCGGACATGTAACTTCGCAGATCGGATCCACGGGTGGTCTATGGAGACGTGACCAGAAGCTGTCAACATTTCTTTACGCCGACAAGACAAACTCGATCACGGTTTAAAATCGCTTCAGAAATCTGGCCTTTTTCTTTTCTTTCGACGGAACAGAAAAGATCTGGTCTGTGAAACCGTTTTCTGCGGTCGAAACAAGACCCATCCAACCCACTTACAAACCTGGATAAGAAAAAAATGTACAGTTTTTCTTCAACATTTACGTTGGATGATCTTTTAAATCTGTAGGAAACTATAATTTGGAAAAATTTATTCTCTGAAAGTATGACAGTTCTTTAATAAGATTTAAAAAATTGAAAAAATTGACAAGATATAGGCTTGGAAAATGAGAAAAAAAGATGAAAATAATTAGAAAATGGGAAAAAGTAGGAAAATTTGTAATTCACTTACTACCAATTAAATTGCAACGAGGTGTTACGATCAATGTTTTTAATATCCTTTATATATATATATATATATATATATATATAAAATACTTTTGTATAAATTATATTAAATATCCAGAAGCTAAATAAACGTACATTCTCATAGATAACGTGTTATTATCGCTATCTGAAGCTCGGAGCAATCGTATGCTTATTATCTTGACGCAGGAAGACTATTCGCAATCTGCCCCTCCGACAATACCGCAAATAGATTGTTAAGAAACAGTCGTTTAAATGTCACCTAATGGCTCATCAGATAAGATAATACAATTTCGCCATTGACCGTGATTCCTTGAAGAGATGGCCACCATCTAAGTTAGGGAGTGACCTATTGAATCGAGGGTTCCCGACGTAATTTCGAAGGGATGAGCTTGTACATTGGGGGATGATCCTTGTATCGAAGGTATAAATTGGATATTAATATTTGATGAACTCTCTTTCCCTCCCTCTTCCTCGCTTGGATCCTGAGAGAGGAAGAAAATGATCGATCCTACGATAGGGGTTGATTTCTACTCACCAATCTTCCTTTTTTTTTTAGATATCGTTTTCCTGAAAATTATGAGATTGAATGATATATAGACTGCGAATATTTATTTATACATTTATGGGGAATTTAAATTGAATTTTATTCGAACAAAATAATATTTGATATAAATTATTTGATTTTCGTTTTTATTCGACATTTTGCGTAATAAATGATGAATTGTAATTGATGTGATTGATGATACCGATGTAAGATATAGAATATGAATTAATATTAGGTGACATAAATCTATCTTTTTTTTGTATTGATACAGAACGTACATAGTGACACAAAAATCTATGAAATATTAAATGCGACGTACTTCTTATATTGTATTATTTTAATGAATTTGCCTCGTATTATATGTATCGTATGATATCATAATTTATAAAATGATTCTCAGGCAAAAAAAAAACAAATATTTGGAAAGTAAAGAAATTATCGTTCTTGCGAAGTTAAGGAAAAAGGAGAAGTTAGATGAGAAAATTTAATGTGCTAATAGTTATATCTCTAATTACTTGATCGTTGAAAATGGTTAAACGCTTTAGGACCATAGGTATTTTGGAGCGGATAGATAATATAACGCTTAAATATTTTATATTTTTTGAACGAACCTTCATATTTCGGCTCGGCCGATGGCTTTTTTCTCGAATTTTTTCAATGATTTTTTTACGGGCTACCAACAAAACGGCTCGTTTTATATTTATGACGCTAGATCAACGTGGCGATTTTTTCTATCCTCCATCCTCCACGGTATATAGAATTTTATGATTTTACGAGTACAGGTATCTCGTCTCCTCGTTGCAGCTGGCAATATAGTATTTGATCTTGCATCCCTGCAATCACTAACTCGGAACATTGCCTGTTAATAAGATTTTTAAAAGAATTTTTATTATACTTCCTACAAACATTCCCATAACCGTTCTAATCCTAATAAATTTCATAATTGCACAGTTAATTTAATTTAATCCACTGAGCTACAATACTAAACTGAGAAACATTTTTTGTATTACCATTGAATCGGACATTAATTAATTGGACATTTTTAAAATCGACAAAATTATAGTCTTTTGTAAGACACTTACTAATTATATATTTTTGAAAAGCAGTAAAAATACAGAACGAGGTTTACAGAGTAAGATATACGAAGCTGAAAAAATGTAGAGGAACGTCGCTAAAACATTATTTTTTAAAATGTACCTTCTAATCATTTATTTTTTTTTTTAAATAAACTACTATAGGATTTATAAAATCTATATAGCATGTGTACATAATTAATGTAATTTTTGTATTATATCCGTTTTTTTTAAATAACAAAAGTAATAAGTTACGCCAACAATTCGTCCTTAAGGACACGATACCTTGGATTAATTTGTAATATAGTTTATTTAAATTTATTTAGTAAGCATATTACTACATGATTTCATGTAAGCGATGATACAAGCAGGAAAGCAATGAAATGATCCTAAGGAGTGAAAAAGAAAAAGAGAACTTTCCATACGAATCTTTAATTTCAAAGGAATTAATCTTAAATACTTATCTTTGCGTTTATTTTATTAGGCAATATATCATAGAATATGATAACCATGTACAAGAGCTTTCATTATTTTATAATGAAAAAACTTTAATTTTGCGGAAATTTGATAAAATCTAATTTGTTTAGTCATTAGAATCTGTTTCTTATGAATATTAACCATTACATTAAGGAACACCTAAGTAATTAATCTATAATACAATTCATTGATACAATATATAGGGTGGTTGGTAACCGGTGATACAAGCGGAAAGGAGGTGATTCTACGCGAAAAAAGAAGTCGAAAATATAGAATATGTTGAGAATTGTGGATCTTTAAAGCCGAAATAATGTTATAGGAACACTAAATTTATACTGAGGATTAATATTAAAATAGTAATATATTCATTTCATGGACGATTTCTTATATATTTCTCGATACACATTTTGCACGCTTCCCAGCACTTTCGTTTATACCCGTCTGTTAATCGACTGAACAGTTTACATTCCTTTGTTTTCGAGACGCTGCGCACACACATACTTCCACAGATTGATATTTACATACAAGTATCTCTACTATGCATTTAACCCAGTCCAGCACAGAAAATTATACATACAATTATACATCTCAACAGAATAACATTTTTCTTTTTTTTAATTTTTCCATCATAACGCTAGACCGCGTGTCGCGAAAAGCGTTACAAAAAAATTGTCTGAATTTAATTGGGAAATTTTACCACATCCCCCATGCTCCCCAGACATTGCCCCATCTGATTACCATCTGTTCAGAGCATTACAACACTTTTTAGTAGGTAAAAAATTTGAAAATATTGACATTCTCAAAAATAGCTTAGAAAATTATTTTAAAGAAAAACAAGAGAACTTTTATCGAGACGGAATAATGGCCCTACCAGAAAAATGGGAAGAAGTTGTAGAACGAGAGGGGGATTACATTTTTTCATAAAACTGAAAGGTATATAAACAATCTTAACATATATAATCGCTCGAAAAACGGCACGAACTTATAGGATGACCTATTCTATTATAGAATATGGTAATCATGTACAAGAGCTTTCATTGTAAAATAATGAAAGAAAGTTAAATGGAGTGATAGTATAGTTTATCCATAGATATTATCTATAGAACATTCTCAAATATGGAATTATGTAAAATAGGAGATTAGAATTAATATGTATAGAACAAAATTTTACAGAACAAAAATATAATGGAAGCTTTTCTTGGTCATAAAATTCTTTGGCACATAGAGATTGTAGTTGAACAAGTTGATAAGAAAATACAAATAAATAAATAAATAAATAAGTAGAATGACTACTTCGTCTAATTGTAATGTTATGTTATAGAAATTAATGTTATTATATAAATTTATCGATGTTCTATAGGTTATATTCTCAGATATTTTTCAGTTATCATTTAGCTATTATTACCTTATGTAAGTCAGTTTAGTAACAATTTTTGGGAACATACGAATTTGATATCATTAGAAATTAGAAATATATGGGGTACCGGGTCGCAGCGGAAACCGTCGGCGCATCAAACATAAAAAGAAAATTAAAAAGAAAACACCCAACAGATCTCACAAAGGACATAACCCAACAAACATTCACCACACTAAAGAAATAAATTAATCAAATTCGAAGATGGTATCCCACTGGGGGTAGCTATTCACATGTTACGTAGGAAAGTATTATAAATTAGCAGAAAAGACAGTATGATAAACACAATGTTGTAGCACTCTCACAAAATTGAATACAATATGACAACATTAACATACCTTAACGACGTTTATAAACAATCAGCCACGTCTTTCGTTAACGTCACACCATCCCACATATTAATTATACACACAATTAATTACAAAACTACAACTTGTTAGCGGGTAGGGCTATAAGTATACTAGACTCCTAAATGTAGTGGAATGCTGACTGCATAAATGCAATGTTTCTACTTACTTATTCCGCAACGTCCTTAAGGATATTTCTGTAGTAAAAATGGGCATGACCAAATCGAACGAATAGTTTAAATAATTTTTTAAATTAACTTTAATTCTAAAAATCTGTGTAATAGTATATGCTATACTTCTAATCAACACTTATACACTTATCTACGTATGTACAAAGATTATTTTACAGACATTCACACGATGTACCGTGCTCACCAGGTACCATTTCGTCGTCAATCGGTGTTTATATACATTGTGCCATCGTTAATCTCAGTCAATTAATTCCCTAAACGAAACATAATTTGTTTTATTGCTTCTATTGTTTTTGGCTCACATTGTATATGGTTGAAATAATGGTGGCTTGGGAGGTAACTGAATACTAGTAGATAAACCGATACCTGTGGGTAGTTTGATCTGCTGTTGGGTGTTATCGTTGGTATTGGGTGGCGAGCTTTTCTCGAGTATTTGTTGTTGGTTGTTGTTATGATGAGGATGGTGATGCTGAACCCCGACGCAGTCGCAGTCACTGGAGGCGTCCGAGTGAACTGGACTCAAGGACTCGGGTAACAACGTCGGCCTGTAAGTGGTCGACGCGCTAGTGGGTGGGTTGCTCATCTGAAAGGCGTTATTTCCCACTGTAGAAACGCCCAAGTTCGATAGATGCAGGGGTTGTAGAGAAGGGTGAGGCTGCAGGAGATGCGGATACGCAGCCGCGTTGCGAGGATGTGGCCGATGAAGCGAGGATGCGCCCGTAGGTGCTGCAGTGTACGGCGTATATCTTGTGGCGTAATAAGCTGCCGCTGCTGGGTAACTGTGGCCCAGATGAGTAGGTGGTAGACTCGGAGCTGCATGGTACGGAGGTGGCAAACTTGCCGTTGCTGCCGCCAAGAGGGTTGCCGCTAACGTTGGATCCGTGTACATCGCGTACGGCCACGCCATGGCCATTCTTTGCCGCTTGTCCTTCATACGACGGTTTTGGAACCACACCTATTTTCACACCATTAGAAATCATCTGAACATTAGATGTATATGTGTCGATGACTATATATGATATGAGGCTAAAATTAGAATTATGAAATATAAATCGAATAATAAGATTAAAGTTAGACTTATGCGTTGCAAGTTTACAGAGGTTGGAAGGTAGAAGGGAAAACTTTAGGCGAGAAAGTTTTAGAGTATTTTTGAGATACCTGCTGTATCAAATTTATTTCGATGCTTGATTTTACAAATTAGATAATTAAGATTAGAATTTGAATATCGAATTTTTACGGAGATGAAAGGTAGAAGGAGGATATATGTGATGTAAAGATGTTCGTGTTTGTGCGCAACGTTGTTTTATTATAATGTTTTCAAGATTTGGTAAAAATCGCATCCATTTCAATGTTATATCCTACGAATTGTAAAGCTTAAATTTAGATGCTGAATGATTAAAGGGCGGAAAAGTAGAGGCGGAAGATGTTTCTTAGGTTTAATATATTGAAGATTTCAAAGTTAAGATGCAGGATCGGAGGTACACGAAGGCTGACCGGTGCCTAACGTTTCTACCATTTAACACCTCGATCATTTCCATCGGTACACGGTTTTATAGCTATTGTGCGGTCCAGGCAGCGCGAGATGAGAAATTAAGGGATCCATTAAAGTCAAAGGTAACACGAGAAAACCGCTAATTAAAGTGTTTAACACCTCGAACCGGATCGACCGGTCGTGGTCGAAAGAAATTAAGAAGTCACGGAAAAAGGATCAAGGGAGATTCAGAAGCAAACCAAAGACCAAGAAGCTTTTGTTTGCTCTCCGTGATTGACTGTTTGCTTGGCCGTCGGAGTGGAATAAAAAAAAAAAAGAAGGAGGAGGAAAAAGAATCGGCAGCGGACTCTGGCGAGTCTCCCTCTCTTCTTTTCGAGCTATAATCGCCAATCAAACATGGCAGTCTATGTAAAAACGGTCCGACGTTCTTATTCATACTGTTCCAGTAAAAACTCTTAATTACTATTTTATGTACTTCTATATTTATGTAATTATTATTCAATTATTAGAAAATACTTTTCATTTTGGCCTCCGATTCATAAATAATATAATGATCTTTCCATCCGCTTTATTGATATTTTATTTAATAAGTAATAGAGGTTTTAACTCCTCGAAGGAAAAGGTTTGCTCAAAGAAACGAAACGAAACGATATTCAAGGTTTTTTTCCTGAATATGTACTATCGTCACTGTCGATTACCGACATCAATTAAACACAGCGAGGTGTTAATAGAACGCTTTTCTACGCATAGATCGGAAGGTGAGCTCATTGTTTACTGAAATTTATTGCAATATGTTTGCTTATCTTCGATAAACATTCTGTCGTAATGGCATTTAGAGACGATGGTACGATTTGTATAATTGATCGTTTGATAATCACTGTTTTTACTACCTTGATTGTCGATTCCGGTAAATGTAATTCTGCCGCCAATTCGCATCTTCTAGGTCTGCTAACGTAATTCTCTCTGTGAAATTCTTTCTCTAGCCTTGATAGTTGTTCCCGAGTAAACGCTGTCCTATATCTTCTAATATTCGGGTCCATCGATGATAAAGGTTGCTGTTGAGATACCGTTGCATCTGAAGATCGATAATAAATTCGAAAACGTTTTAAACATTCTCGAATACTTGTCGATAGTTTCGCAAGATTGCGTCGCATTTAGAGAAGTACGGAAATTCGGAGAAAATCCGCAGCAGCGGATGATCGTTTTTAGAGACGTATAAAGAGGAATAGAATGAATGAGAGAAAGAAAAAAACTATGTTGAACGATAGCTAAGACGGAGAAAGAAAACGATAACTAGCCTTCATTTGAACTGCTTCTTGATGCGATCCTCTCCGGAATGTTCCTTTTCTCTTTTTGTACTCTATTTTAGAGAAATTAATATGCAGTAATTGTTAGTATGTAATAGCTCGTAATTATTGATACTGATCCGCCACAATGCTAATAATTGCTATAAGAATTTTTAATATGCAACACTACATTCTAGTGTTTTCTTTTCTTTTGCGCAAGGCTGCTTTCAGCATCAAAATCTTTTTCATTTAACCTATTGCTGCTCTACAAATATTTAATGCGATTTATTGTATTTTTATTATTATATATCATATGTATATACTATATATTTTACATATATATTATATATATTATATGTATTATCTGTATTTCTATAATAGGATTATCTTACAATTCGAAAATTCCTAGAATTAACGATTCAAAGAAACAAAGAAAAGATAAATATGTACATATTCCTATATACATATATTCAGTAACAGTACTTGTAATTGTATACGTAAATGAGATGATTAAGTAATTTGTACTTTTGAAGTACAAACAAGGGATAATGAGTACCATGATTTTCTTTAGAAAATCCGAAGTTCTTAACAATACATTAATCTTTTAGAATGATCTTTCCCTAAAAAATAACTGTAAACGAATTTCTATGATAAACCAGGAAATCGGTCATTTAGACCGCTTCTATATCATAGAATTTATATTTTCAAAACCGAACCACGCCAAATGGATATCCAACAATGATCGACTACATCAACTTTGCGCACAGTTAGTTCTCTAAACACAGGATTATCCGTTCATTATTACGTCCCGTCGGCGAATACCAACTTACGCATTTCCTATCGATGTAAACATACAGTTTAATATTAATTATAATCTAACAATTTTAATAACGTTCAAATCTATTCCAAATAATCGACGAATAGCCTACAGTCTAAGGACTGATATTTTTGTTAATCTTAAAACTGACAGCTGACATTTTTTAGTAAAACCAATGGAACGCTTAACAGCGAAACGCTGAACGGCGGAATTTTCAAAATTCAAATCGTTCACACAGACTATTTACTAAAAAATACCTGGCGGACATTTTATCTCATATTTACCTTTTTCAGAAGTCTTGGGTATATTCGGCGACGGGCTACGTGGAGGGCTTATCTGATACTGTGGAGGCACAAGATCCACCACAATAGTCTCATCCTCTCTTTGATCCCGTTCTTGATCGTCAAAGTTCCTTTGAAATCCTTGCATTTCGGTTTTATTCATAAAACGTTACATTCACTTATTCATTTTACACAACACACTGTTATATCTTAAAATTTATTTTGTTACAAACTTGATTCCCACTAACATTCATCGATGAAGATTCATTCCACGTTTCACACAAATAAGATTTCGCTGTTTACTACGGACTAAAACTAGTCCGCCCAACGGAACTCCAACGTGCGTTATAAGAGTTTGCCAGAGAGTACTGAACTAGCGGTTTATATGCTTTGCCTTACCCGGAGAAACCATAGTTCCTCTGCGTGGGCGATTGGTAGGTTCTCAGTGGCGTTCCATTGGCCAATGGTGCCGCTGGTCCTGCCCATTCTCTCCCGTTCAAACCTGCTTTTCTTCTCCCTCTCTTCTCGCTAAAAAAGGCATTTTTTTCCACCAGATGAGGCAACACCATTATCTTATGCATGCAAGCTTGTGGAAATTATCTCTCGTTATTTCCCTAAGCAAATTCGGTCGAATAGAACATTTGTGAATTTCCGCACGCTATTGTGTCTTAATTGACTATGAAATAATATACGGACTTATAGTAAATCAATTAAGTTTGAATGAAACAAAGAAGATTGGTTGTAAAATTTTAATGAAAGTTTCATCATCACTGACCGTTGTTATTAGAAGGATAAATTCAACAACTTTGACTTTCCGTTGGAATTCGATTGGTAATCGGAGCCGAAACTTTTGTCCATAGTTTTTTAACTTCAATCGTAACTTTTTAACTTCGATCTTAAAAGGTAATACAAGGGGTCATCGTATATATAAGCAGCAAGATAAGTCTACAAAAGAAAGTATATAAATATACATACTATTCTTTTCTGTGTAAATATACATAATATTCTTTTTGTTACAGAACTATTTTATTGTTTCATTATCATATTATATAGATCCATAATATGTACGATATTTTCAAATAAAAGATACATATCGTGTTAAGAATACTTTCAATAGATATGCTGTTGTATGAGTGGTATTTCATTTATTTCTTTTCCATAATGAATCATAATATTATATATATATATATATATATTATGATTCATAATCCTATATATACATATACGAATAAAATATTAATAAATTATAACAATGAATGGGAAATGTCTGTGATATTTCCAAGTATACATGTAACAAATGTGTCCATATCTGAAAATGAATCATTTTATGAGAGAGGAAATAGTGTTTTCTGTTTTTCTACTATTTTTTTATGTTACTGACACTCTTTGGTTGCGGTGCAATATTTTCTTTCGTGTTCTACATTATTTCTTACATTTATATTTTGACATATTGGCTACAGGTTTATCATATAAAATGAAATTTTGCTCTGAAATAGTTAATTTTCCATTCTATGGTAATTTAAAAATTATTATTTCACTTTTTCATTTTATTTCATTTACAGGAACTTTAAGTGCGCAAAAATGTGAAGAATAATTCTATTCAGACTCTCTTTCACCAGTTGTGCGAAGATACACATTTGCATGCCCATGGTTCGTTAGTAACATCCGACAAAAATTTGACCAGTTTTGATGCACAGAAAACCGAAGCTGTTCGAAAAAACATCTAGCGACTATAACCATTGTAGTAGGAAACATGCCTGAAGACGGAAGATTTTTGTCAAAGAGACCCAGCGCGCAATAATGTCATAAAAAGCAAAGAACTCTGACTTCCTACCACTATTACGGAGTTTTCTTCAAGCGCAACTGTCCTCGTAAAAACTTTGCTCTATTTTAAATGACCGGACAATTGTAAAAGTTGCATCGTCCTCTTCTCCTGTTGCCTTTCTCCCCTCCCTGCCAAGCATGTGCGAACAACATTTCGTGAAGCGTTTATTTTGTCCACCAAAACTTTTTCCTAGAAATATCAACAGCGTTAAATGAAATGAAATAAAAAAGCTGTTTCTTGTACTATATATAATAATTTCATAGTATAAATTACTATTTAAAGCTATCTTTCTTTTTGAAGAAAAATTGCTGTTTATTCAGTTGTTCGTAACTAAATGCCCTTTTTAGTAAGATCGTTATAATAATTAATAATTTTATTACGTAACGTATGAAGAGAAATTATTGTTTGTCTATTTGTAATTAGAATGAGGTTGATCGATAGAGACGCACAAATGAAATTAATCGTTCTAGTATATGAGTAAATATTAGGCAAAAAATGGAAAGTTATTCTTTGCAATAGTTACAAATAACATAAATGTCAACTTCGATAGCACTTGAAAGTTGAGAAACATAGTAGAAGGCAAGTGTAAATGTGTTATGAAACTATTATTTACTTGAAAGCAGAGTATATTCATAAAGATCGTTGTACGGGTGATCTGCTAATTATATTGGTATATATTAATTGGTAATTATATATATGGGTACAGATCTCATTCTTTTAAGTTCCATAAAACGAACCCTGCTGTATTTTTTATTATTAAGGAATGCTTTACAATATAAAAACAAAAAAAAAATATAATCCTGAAGGCAAATACTGTATTATACGTTAAAATTAACTATAAGATTGTATTAATGTACTTCTGTAATGTATTTCTTATACAGGTATATAGTCTATTATATAGTCCACATATGAATAGACGGATACATATATGTATACATAGGTATTTCCAACCACAGAGCAAATTAAATTCTACTAGCTATTTAATTATTTGTTCAATAATTTTGTTCACCTTCGGTCTCCGTAGACAATACTAATGTCATATTGTTCAAAATCCCATCGAGTTCACGTATAGAGAATGGCAATATCTAGGAAAACGAGCGCAATGTTGAAAATTGGATCAGAGATTGCTAATAATTCTTGCACGACCGGGGCCGTTCGACGTTTACGACGACACCGAAATCTCTAGTTCTTGTTAATCTTTAATCGGTCTCTCTCACCAACGAACAAACTCCGAAGCACGCTTTGATTCGGCTTTAATTTATCTGCAATAGCAAAAAAAAGCAAAATGATATATTATGACACATGGAAACAAATTGGATATTTCGTGAACTTACTTTTCGAAACCTTGGTGACGATTTACAGCCATTAAAAACCATAAAGCTTAATAACTATGTGCATTGATAGATCGAAGATATATTTTTCCAACAAAAAGTTATAGAGTATTTAAATTACAATGTATTTTATGTACTTATGTTCTAAGACTTAACTTGTTTCGTGTAATGATAGGTGATATTTATCTGTTAAGATTATTTAAAGTTTATCAAGATATTTAGCTTAAAAGACAAATCACTTCAACAGACTAGGAGATGTGTTTATTTAGACCACGTGTTTGCCTCTATGGCTTTCATGTTACCGTTCATCATCATAAGAATTCTATATTTAATAGTCACCGTTGACTTATTCTTGATTCCAAGTTCTTTTCAGCTATTTCGTGATAGCCTCCATTCTCCATAATTTACTCATGTTCTCCTTCAAATATTGTAAAATAATTACCATCCACGTGTTATGTTTCTATCTTATTCTACGAAAAATTTGACACCTAAGAACATTCACTTATTGTCCATTCGTTATTCGAATTCATCTGTGTTTCATTCATGATCGGTTTCCATTTTTTAGCGGTCTGTACTTGCTTATCGTTTATCATTTATTCAAATTTTTTGAATTTTTTTACTTGAAAATATTTAGTTGTACCTGTTATGTCTACATCTGCATATCTACATTTCTATTCCATCTTAATACAAAGTTATGATTCAACATTAAGTATGTTAGCGTATTTATTTTTAATTGTCCATAAAATTAAGAAATGTCGCAGATAAATACTTATTGAAAATTTGGATACCTGATGATACTTTACAGTACAGTAAGATGGTAGGTCTTAGCCTAAATCAGTACTTAAACTTATCGGTTCTTATTAGGAACAATCGATAGAGAAAACGGCAGTTTACTTTCTACCTTTTCATTGAAAACAACCTTGTTTTACCGTGGATAACTTACTGTGGGTACGGTAACTAGGCTTTTGTCATTGAAATACGACTAGCAGTTAAATCTGGAGCATCTTCTTGTTTGTTTTGTTTTGCTGGTTTGGGATCCTGCGAACATCCAAAAGAAACGAACTTAAAAAGGGCAGACACGTCGCTTGTTACAATATTACCGTAAAGCCCAATATAGGATGACTTTTCAAGAAATCGCAAATTGCACATATTTTACTAAATTTTTACGTCATTTTTGCAGCGAACCATTGATCTATTAGGTCATTGTAAATGAAAGAGACGAGTACTTAATAAAATCTTCAACGTCTGTGACCTTATTAAAGATGTTCATATATAATATCAACAAAGTATTAAAATGGGCAATCACAGTTTTAATATACATAATTTGGCTATTATAAAATTCTTTTTTTTTATTTACATAAAAAAATCTTGTCAGGATCATAAAAAATGTGAATATCAATGTAATTAATGTATTTAATTTAATAAAGATTAATGTATTTAATCAATAGTCATTATTATAATTTGTGGTTTTATTTTATAATGTGTATTCGCATAAGCTCTCGCATAGCCTTCCAAATTAAACTTTGCATATTTATATTCAGTTAAATATTCATATTTATATTTTCATTCGTTTTTCTAAAAAAAAAATTCAAAACATCCTTTCTGCGAGTCTAGAAATTAATAACGAAATTAAATTAGGGTATTTATTAAAGAATAATGGTATGGCAACAATTTTTAGAACGTAATAATGCAATTAATTGCGATAATATCCTTGAGATGCAAAAAGTACAAGTCTAGATTCGCAGATAGTACTGAGGCAGATTGTTAATTAAAACATAGTATTTCTCAGTTCCTAAAAAAGCACTGAACTCCTTAATCTGGCAAATTGCTCACCTGCAGAACAAATTAGCTGTTTTTTTCTCAGCGAAAGGTGCTCAAGGGGTTAATTCGAAAACTTTAAAGCTAAACGCTAGCGGAAACCTATGCAAATAGATTTCCGACGATATAAAAATTGATTACACCGTAAAAACTCGATTCTTTCGCGGAAGCCCTTTTTGATTTTTTCCAACTCTTAATTCGCTTACCAGAGAACTTGTACAAATAGCTAGCTTGGAAAATTTCTTTATAGCTAGGAAGAAAACTGCTTAAACTTTCATCATCGTTGCAGGATTTTTTTTCGTCTTTCTTTGTAATTAAGATCGTTTTTGAAAAGAAGAAACCGTTGAGCTTAAAAATTTATTTTCCTTTCCACGTGGAAATACGATGCTACTTTTTTTAAAAATAACAACGCTGGAATAAAAAAACTAAAGATTGGAATAAAATTCTAAAATATTATTTAGAAGGAAAATTGACAGGAAGATTATGCCACAGTGATTGGTAAAGTAAACGATCGCACTGGAAGAGACACTAAAGGAGACAGGAGAGGGGCTAGCAGTGCTGAAAGAGATAATGGAGAAGAGAAGTGAATACAGCTAGAATCAAAGGCCAAAGAACGACAGGCAGAAGGGTTAGGGCAATATAACAAAGTGCAATGTAACATATGTCGTATTACAAGGTAGCATAAGTGTACTATAAGGTGACTTAAGTAGTAATGTAAGAAAGTATGTAAACCGAAAGTCGTCCAAAGCCGAAAGGCAGGGACTAAGTTTAATAAATAAATAATAAATAATAAATAAAGTAAACGATCGCAATGTAGACAATTTTTACAAAATACGATACTGATTTTGCTTGTTGTCTTTCTCCCAATTTTTTGGAAAACATTTAGTTCGCAACAGGTGAAAATGTGGAACGGTCGATTTGGAAAATTTGTGAAGCCAGTAGTACGGATTTCAGTACGTTTTATGTGATAGGCAATTCGTAAATGAAGCTCTTTTATAAATGTCACAGTCTTCTGAAATCGATGATAAATCGTGCATTTTAGGGAGAAGATTAACAGAATGCAACGTGTGGAAAGTCAGAACTGTTTTCATGTTTTTATTAGAGATATCACCGAGTGTAAATTATTATCTCATTCGTCAAAAATTCAACTGGTATTTTTGATTTCCTAGTCAGAAAATCTGCTACGTAACCCTTTGCTGATTAATTTCTAATCAGATCTTAACACGTTAACTACTGCGCCGAACTCGTTGAAAATTTTCCTTCTCAAAATTCGCCAACCATTCAAATACCATTTGAAAATCACTTGCGCGTGGCGCCTACATAACCATCAGTGATAAACTTGTTAAATGAAATACACTTCTCCCTTCCTTTTCCGTCCTTAATTTCCTTATTTCTCTCCTTCAATTACACAATACCACAATGTTAAATAATATCTTGAGGAAAAAATAAACGCTCGTATCGCGAAAAACTAAAATAGTATTCAGGCTTTCCTAATTAAAAAAGTTATTTCTCCGTAAAAAACGTTTCTCTTTCTAAATGCTATCCAGTCAAGAATGAAAACGTTTCACAGGATTTTTCGAGTCGAATCACGAGCATCGAGTCCTCCATTATCTAAAAGTTTCATTCTCGCAAATAATCCCATTTATACCAGTTTACGCTAGATACGCAAATTCAGAAAATCGACACATAAAATGATACCGTGTACACGGAATATTTGTTTTTATGAGAAAATATAACGTCTTTTACCGACGCTATATAGAGAAGTTATAGAGAACGTATGGTGATAAGGATAGATCGTGGAACAAGGTAGATAACATTATTCGGTAGAACGTAAAACACGTGGAACGAGCTCATCACATCGGTCGATAGCCGTTGGTCTCTCTCTCGCGGACGTAATTTTCACGCACACGAGAGGGTGGACCGAGGCAGTTTATAGATTTCGCATAAACCAACGTTACACCGTACACGCAGGTAAATTAGGCACTTAATCAAACCGTTTAATCAGCGGCATGATTGCGACCGCATCTGCACCGGCTGTTCGCGCCAATTATCTCCTCTCGATTCGCGAACCTACAGTCGCTTCCAAATTTCAAGGATTTCCATCGATTCGACACTTTCGACTATATGTTATGAGGTGTATATTGCACTTTTAGTTTTATATTTTGGTATGGTTTTATAGGTACTATAGGAACTAACAATTTTTAAGCCATATCATTTTAAGAAAGTATAAATTTTATCGATGACAATGGTTAATTTTTTATAATGTTATGTAACTTGAAAGCTATTAAATAAGTATAAAAAGTATATATAAGATACAAAATATTTAAAAAATTCTATACTCTCAGTTTTATGCTCTAGTATGGCGTAAATACTGCACTCCTTTCTTATTTGTTGTTAGGAGTAACGAGAGAATTTGGTCTGTCAAACTCTTTAGTTATAGACATCGTGCCATGTTGTCTGAAAATAATATTTTGTGGGTAATATTATTTATTATTATATATAAATTATATACTAATAGGGTGGGTGGAGTAGCACATCCCAACCAAGGTGCGACAGCTCTTGTCGAGTAGATAAAGACACTGGAGGCCGAGCATTGCCCTGATGAAACACGATGTCCTTCCCATTTGTTAGTTCTGAATGGTTTTGTTCAATTGTTATCTTTAATCCGTCTAATTGTGAGTAATACTTTTCGAATTTATTGTTTGGTTGTTTAGTAAAAGCTCATAATACAGAATTTCTTTCCAGTTCCACTAGACTCAGAGCATAATTTTGTTAGGATAAAGGTTGGCTTTTGAGGTGGCAAAATAATTCATTCCGCCTTCCCCAAGATCTTTTCCGCTCAACATTATAATAAATAATCTATCTTATAGAATACATCGGATTTGTTTCCTTTAAATCGTGGGGATTTAATCCATCAAAACGTTTTGTGTAACTAAGCTTCACAAAATGCTCGTGGATAGTGGATTTTGATATGTACGTATAGCATGGATTATACTCAATCAGTGTTTTGATCTGTTTTTTATCAGTGGCATAGGGTAATCTTCAAGGCTAGAATCACCAACTTTAAACCTAGCAAATCGCTTCCACACAGTTCTTTCAGCTATAGGGCCGTCATCATAAACAGCGCATATCTTGTTTGCTACTTATGTGGAATTTTGTCTTTTTGATAAAAGAAAAGCATCAAATCATACTTCACTTTTAAGAGCGTACAAAAATAACACTAACAAAAATTAATGTATCTTAACCAAACTCTTTTCTAAAGATGTCTGAAATATCACCTTTTACAGTATGTATACGTATCACTTCTTCTCAATCATTCTGATATATACAGATCCATATCTACCGAAAGTTGTCACGAATTATATATATGTCGGAGATGAAAGGAAAACCGGAGCCTTCCCTTTGCAATTTTGGGAAAGTCTTCTAATGCTTTAGCCTAGATTTTATCATAGCTGTAATTAAGCAATTGTTGTCATTTGTAATTGTTCGATATTTGTGATAGCGAAAGTGGGTTCGAGGTGACAACTGATCGCCGAACGTAGCCACGGTCACGGGATAAACGTTTTGCCTGACGAAGGTGTGGATCGGTTGTATTGTTCTCCCTAGAAATCACATAGAATTGTACTTTGGAGATGTCGATATAATGGGACACACGTTGTATTAGGAATCAAACTCCAGACAGAAACTGCCTAGCAACGGCGCTTGGATCTTTCTCGATGCTTCCAAAGAGTATACAACAAACTTTTGGCAGAAACTGCCTAGCAACGGCGATTGGAACCTTCTCGATGCCTCCAGCGAGCATATAACAAACAAATGCAGTCGTACAGCGAAAAAGATTTTCATCAGATATTCATTCGTGTGATCGCCTTGGAAAGTGATACATCGAGCAGTTTACCGAGTGTCTCAGCAATCGTATTTTTTTGTGTTTAAAATTATTCTACGCATGGTAAAGAGTTATCCCGTTGACCGTGGATTCGTTTGAACCTAGGAACATTGTTAATAGCGTTAATTAAATTCATTATTCGTAAAACCTATTAATCGTTAATCTCATTATTCGTTAAATTTATTATTCGTAAGACATATTATTCGTTACTCTTATTATTCGTTAAACTTATTATTCTTTGATCTAATCGTTAGTTAAACTTATCGTTTGTTAATCTTATTATTCATTAAACTCAATATTCATAATATTTTGTAAAATCTTGTATATCCGCGTAAATATAATCTCTGTCTCGTAAAACGGTGGCTAACTCAAACGAAGAATCGTTACGCGCCTTAAATTCTAATTTTAACCCGACATATATTTATGTGGGATGGTGTGACGTTAGCGAAAGACGTGGCTGATTGTTTATAAACATTGTTAAGATATGTTAATGTTGTCAAGGAGTGTTGTGAGCGTTACCAAGGTTTGTTAAAGGAAAAGTGAGCGTGGTAATGCTGCCAGAGTTGAATTAATCGTGATCGAGAGAAGTTCATCGTGTTGCTGTGACGTAGAAATAGTGTTAAGCGAATTCGTGAAGTGCGATATTATATTTGATTTTGCGAGAGTGTTACAATATTGTGTTTATCATACTGTCTTTTCTGTTAATTTATAATAAACATTCCTACATTTATATATATCCCGTAAACAAAGTTTACGGTCAGAAATATACTAATTATAATAGACCAATAGGTCCAATAAAATAGCTTCTAATTACCTTTGTCCCGCAATTAGAATCATCTAGTTTTCGATGTATAAACATTACATTGAAGTTGAGGTAGGTGAAAATTTTAAGTATACACTACTTTAAGAATTTTTTAGTGTTTAAGAAGATTAACTTGGCGATGATTATCGATCAAAATTATTCTTTTTCTTGGAGACATTCGGAGCTACATATGCATTATACTGTTACGTTTTGTTTGGCACGTTTTGGTTGTGTTGCCGTTAATTTTTGAATTCAGATTAAATTATAGTGTTGTCTGTTGTTTAATGCGATTGGCAATTAAACTCTACGTTTCGGCTAACCTGCTACGCGCAGGAGTACTGGCACGGGAGAGGATTAAATTATATTATAATTATATTATAATTAATTATATTATTAGACAAATATTCTTCACAAAAAAATGTTTATTCGTATTCTAATTGGATATTGACAGAATTGTCGTTGAAATTTCGAATACTCGAAGTTACAATCGTTCGCAATACGTTTTCACTCTTATTAATTACAAGATTTTAATTTGATAGATTTTCAATAATTTACAAATTGACAAGTACAAACACGTCGATTAACAAGACTAACAAGAACTGGGAACTAATGAAACAAAGAAATAAAAGCTAAAGAACTAAAGGACTAAAGAACTTAAAAACTGAGAGCAAAAAACTAAGAGCTAAACGAACTAAGAGCTGAAAAAAAAACTAAGGAACTAAAGAATTAAAAGGCAAAGGAACTGAGAAATTAAGAGCTAAAGGAATTGAGAATTAATCGCTATGAACAAAGTAATTACTTGCCAAGAAATGGGGAACTGATCGCCAAGAACCAAGGAATTAATCACCATGAACTGAGGAACTAATCACACAAAACTGAGGAATTAACTACTCTGAACTAAGGAATTATTTCTCTTTTTTCTACGTCGCTACGCTTATTTATATTTAGGTCTACCGTGGAGGGGTCGTCATGTGACGGGTTATTCCGTGGGGCTTGTGAGGCTCGAATTTGGTTTCTATACAAATTGTTAAAATTTATTTAAATTTCAAATTGGAACGCTCACTCGCGCTATTGATAGTTTTAGTCTACGCGCTGCGCACGCGCCGTGACAATACACATACATAAACAAATATTGTATATATGATATCAAAGGTTTGCCTGACTCAAACAACGCACGAAACAAATGAAATTTAAATAGAATGAAAGGCAATTAGAAATGTTTAAATCTTAGAATCGAATATCCTTTTAGGTTCTAAGAAAAAATTCCTTCCTTTTTATCAATTACTAGTAACAGATACGTATCTTGTTATTCATGAGAAACAAATGAAGACTACAGAAAAACATAAATACGATAAATTGCACTGTCATATCTGAATACATGAAGATTTCTAGTAAGTTGTTTCTATTCTGCTCACAATTTTTTATCTTCTGAGACTTTAATGTATCTTGTTTAATGAATAAACTTAGTTGCACTGTTCTTTAATTCCAAGTCTAATAATACTTTTTCTAGTACTTCCAAGCGGAGGTATATTTATCATTCAGTTAATTAATGACTTATTAAAGGTGAATATTACTTATACACATTTATCGTAGAAGAGTTACGTAATCGCGTAAATACACAGATAAGCCATTAGATACGCGGAAAGAAATTTTTGGCCAAATGTGTGAAGCTTGTTAATTCGAGCGTTTACCATGGAAACAGCTGACCCGAATCCGATGTATTCCGCGTATTCGACAGTTACAAAGCTATTAGCACGCTCATAAAGCCGCATTTTGTTGGTCCAATAAACATTTCCCTGCTACGTGATACACTAATTTCTGGATATTCGCCGATAATTGGCTTAATTCAACTCTACACCGCGTACCCCGCCAATAATCTGGAACAACTGATGCACTGTGCAACGCTTCACTCGATATCTGTATATCAAGCGTCGTTCTCTGGCTAATTCGAAAACTGTTCCCTGTGAATGTTATCGGCCTTTTTTCATTCTGTTCAAATTGTTCCGTCCTTTTCCCAATGTCCGCGTATTTTTTCCCTTTTTTATTCGTTTCAAGAATAACGCACACAAGTTTTAATCAAACGTTGATTAAAACGTTTCACGTTTTAGTTGGGTACACGTTTGGGTTTACAAAATATTTCGTCTCACGAATTAAAAAGTGCATACTATCTTTTCTCGAGCCTCGTCTCCATTGAAGCAACAACGATCAATCCTTTTTATCGCTATTTGATGTTTCTTGAAAAAGTCGCTGTATTCAGTATGAACAAAATGTTTCTATAGGTTGCTAATTGCATATTTTACAACATCCAGTTCCAAAGACACCAAACCTTAACCAATGTTGTGTTGTGCAGATAAATCCATGTTGTAAACTGGCCAATTAGGTTATCATGGCGGTCCTAATGTCCCATAGAATCCTGTAATATTTGTAACAAACATTATGAATTGTGTAATTTCAAAAATATTTCTTTGTCATTTCCAGTTGTAAATTCCTATTGTTGTTGTATTCGAAATTAATTAAATATAATTTCTTCATCATTCGTAAACGATAAAATTCTTCTTTTTCTTGAAAGCAGAGTATCCAAATAAACTATCGTTTCTTCGATTCCCTCAATTGTTCTGTCTAGAGGTTTTCCCGTATTTATTGCTAGTTTGAATTATTCATATGGACATATTATGTACTTGGTCCTGATGTCCATTCCTGCTTAAACTGCTCTAAATGCAAAGAGAAATCGAAATGTTAGAAATTTGACGCAAATGCTGCTGCTCTTTGATGAAATATTCTAATATAATTGTTTCTCACAGCACAAGAAGACACTTTACTGACTTTGGTTCGAGAATTTAAAAAAGGAAGGGGCCATTTTAACCTTTGGGTAGACACTTATCGGACTATCGTGTCGATAAAAGGAAAAAATCGAAGGAAATACTCGCATATGGATATACTTGAAAGGAGTCGTGGGTTCTTCGTATTCTCGTTTCATCTTTTGTGCCTGTCTCTCACGGTTCACGACTACTCGAAACTCTCGAGTCAATCGTTGGGAAAAAAGCTAGAAGAAAGGGTGAAATGAAACGAAAACTTCTGTTTTATATGTGGTACTGTAGAAACACACCATGATATATCCAATTACGCGATTCTTTTCGAAATTACAAATTTGTTAACTTTATCAACTCTACACTGATACGCTATACCCTATACTGAGTACAAGCTGTATGCTGTACAATTTTCCACTGTAATTTATTTATTTATTTAGTCGGGAAATAAAATAAACTGTCTGGTATATAAGATAACAAGGTGAAGATCGCAAGTAACGTATATGTATATATATATTTACTTATATAAAATATATAAAAATATATCTATATATATATATCTTTTTTTATATCTATATCTTTAACATACAAAACTTTCAAAATATAGATATAAAAATTAATTAACGTATATGTTTCATATACGAGTGTTTTAAGGAGACTAAGATTTGCCCAAATAGATCTATTTTCGTATGAAAGGAGTTGGTATGATTTAACACACGATTAAAATCATTAATAATAATTGTGTGACATCTTGAAGAAACATTAAGAGAGAACTGCCGGATGATATTGCAACTGAGAATAATAGATTTGATTATTTTACTTAATAAGTATACCGCTTATTTTTACGCATGTATAAGAAATTCGAAAGCGCAAAATTTTACAAAAATATATGAAGAGATATACAAAATATGCAAAATATCATGCCTTCTATAATACCTTTATCTAGTTCAAGAAATTCTACTTTTTTATGTATATTTGGAAAGACGTTCAAATTCTCTAAAAAGCATGGTTTTTGCGATATATTCTGATAACTTGATTCTACAGAAATCATAAATCTTTGACTTCACTAATGCTTCTAGTATACAATTAACGATTACAACAACTTAATAATAACATTACTCACACTTTCATAATCTATTTTCATAATAATATACTTGACATTTCTCAATATCAGAAATCCTCCCATCAAAGATTCGTACCGTCATAAAGCAAAAGTGCATTGTAAAAGTTTTAAATTTAGTAAATCTGGAAGAAAAAGTTGTTAGAAAGGTACAAAAAAAGCGAGCAGCCTCTCACGAACGCAAGATATACTTATTCCTGAGGAAATATTGGGGAAGGTGGCAGAGAGTAAGCGGCAAGATGAAAGGAACCACTCGTTCTGCGTTTTTCAGCCGCACGCTTACGAGATCTCATCTGTGACGTATTCGTTTACTACCACATATTCATACATATACATATGTTACGTCCACGCGAAGGTTGAACGTATTTAGTGCATCGGCGCTAATTGGAAGACGCCACAAGAGCCTGAAATTGGAGAACACCCGGTAGCAAGTAGTAGACGTTCGAATCTCTCTTTACCGAAGTCGAGAATCCGGATGTCCGTTTTTCACTTCACGCTATACCTGAACCCCTTTTATACATTGATTTTTCTAGCAATCTTTTGGACCAACTAAATGAATTAATCTAATTGGAGAAAAAAAGGTAGCACATGTTTGTTATCGTTAGATTTTCTTGATGTTAAGACTAATATCCTAAAACTTTAACGAATGATATTTTAAATAATACCTTGTAATGGTATGCTAATAATATATTGAATAATACATTATTTAATTGCAAAATTATCGAATTTTCTGAAAAATAATTAACAAGACTATTGAATTTTGCTTTTAAATTATACCTTTATTGGTAAAACATGCTAATAAGTAAATAACATAATATTTTACAAATTAAAACGTTTCTTTTACAACAAATCAAGAAAAAAGCTACACCACTTTGGTATAGTAAGTAATATAACTATACATCCCCTTTTTCTGCAAGCACATGAGACATCTTCTTATCAAAGATTATCCAAACTGCAAATTTAAGTTCTATAATCATGGAATTACACTTGTATTTTTTATTATAATCAGAGATTTTTCAATAAACCGAATGAGAGCAATTTGGTGAGATGATACAGGAAGAGAGAAGAGACAAAATTAGAACAAAATTAGGCAAAGCACTTAAGCCACTTAATCAGAAAGCACTTCTAGATCAAGGTGTTCCTCTTCTTAAGGACCGAATATCCTGCTTCCCTACTTCCTGCTCTTCCCTTTTTTTTCTTCGAGTGTGTCAACTCGAAAAAAAATTTGTTCTCATCTAAGCCTTCGATGCGCTAGTCAAGTTGCTGTCGTGGTGTGAGCAATCTCTGTCTCGCTTATCGTGGCAGGCAGATGCATCAAAGTGCATCCGCGATGTCCATCATGAAGGAAACGATCTTCTAAGCTTACACGAAATCTCGCTTTCGAGACACGAACTGCGTTTAATTTCATCTTATGAGAAAAACATCTTCGTCTATTTTCTACATCATATAATTGTCAAGTCCACTAATTGCATTACATCAATGTCTTTCATTTGCTCTGTTAAATCTATCAACATTTTTTAACCTCGTTACCAGATAGCTTGTAAGGTTTCTCTGGAATTTTTTCTGAAATACACTTTTGAAATGTTATTACGTTTCTTCGATTCTGCAAAGTACCAACTTTTAGATGTAAATCCGTCTGTCGATATTCATAACACCATTCTCAAGTATGTCTGTAATTAATTTTCTTAACAATTTCCAGTATACTCACAAACTTTTTATAAACATCTTAGGACATAATTTAATTTGACATAATTTATAGTCAACAGTCCTCTCGAACTTTTAAGCGAAAAGTAACTCCGTGTGAATAGTAGCAGGTGTATTCTTACCTTAAGAGTGCTGAATAATGTGGCCTAGACTGAAAAGTCTGTTGATTGACTATTCAAAGCGCAAATCGTAATAAGTTATAGTAATTCTTTTGCACGAGATTAAATGATTCAAAAGCGTTATTTGTTAGTATTAATTATGAGGTACAAGTATTTATCCGTGATAATTACAGAGCTTCTGCTGGCTGTCGATGTCGTCGTTGTTGGGGTACTGCTGATTTTCTTCAGTTTTTGATGCGTAGAAGAAAAATCGGACTCGACGAGACTCGAACCCGGGCCTGAACGTTTGTAACCTAAGGCGCTAACCACTGCGCTAGAAGAAGAAGCTGCGGTAGAAGTTAGTATCGAGTAGTAGTGTTGTCGAGTACCGCCACAATTATTTATTATAAACATTGAAATTTACAATAAACTAGAATTTGGGTAATAAACTAGAAAATAATAAACTAGAAAACTAAATTTAGTAAATACAACACAAGTTAATAATTCAGTTGTGTGTGAAAAATTTCAAAACAATTATCGAAACATAATCCGACATCGCATTTTCTGCATTCGCATCGCATGTCGCTCCTTCTCTTAATTTTCACACAAACAACACATTTTCTTCTTGATAATTGTGTTGTGCCGGCACAATTAGGACATTTTGATGGAAAATGCCTATCAATTAAACGAAATGGTAAATCCTCAGACTTTCTCTTCTACGTTGCTTCTACGTTGGAAATATTTTCGTAAAATGTCTCTTATCAACACTAAATGAAATTCACTAAATTTTTGTTTCGAAGCAGTAGATTTTTGATATAAAATATGTGCATTATATATAAGGAATGCATTTATATTTATCTCACACAAACGTAATAGTATTACTTCTGCGTAGATATTCGGAAAAATTTTTCTTTTTTTTTTTTATTTAATTTATTTATTTACATTTTACAATTTGTCCAGTAGGACATTTGGTAAAATATTATAGCTTAGTGATATAGTAATATAACATGTGGATGGCTACCCCCAGTGGGATACCATCTTCGAATTTGATTAACTTATTTCTTTAATCATCTCAGATAATACGTGTTTGTTAGGTTAAGTCCTTTGTGAGATCTGTTGGGTGTTTCCTTTTTAACCTTCTTTTTATGCCTGATGTGTCGACCGTTTCCGCTGCCAGCCGGTTTGGGTGTGTTGCTATTCTTTCTCCGTGCCTTCTTGCACTTTTGTTAATCTCCTCCTCGACAGTTGGTATTCCCAGATCTTTCGGAATGTCCTCGTTCCTAACATACCATGGCGCGTTTACTATTGTTCTAAGTATTTTCGATTGTGTTGCCTCTATTTTGGTTATATGGCTCATTGCTATTGTTCCCCATAGTGCTATTTCGGAAAAATTGACAAACGAATATATGCGTCCTTAGTCCATGCCGGACACTTACAGAAAACGCATATATGTGTCCTTAGTTCACACCGATATTTTTCGCCAGACGCATATATGCGTCCATAGCACTCTAAGGGTTAAGTAGGTCCTAATACTTTTTATGAGTAAATTTTATTCCCTATCTGTTTGCCCTCCAGATATATAGGAAAGCCATATCCCAACGTATTAACTCTCCACATTTTAGAATTATAGTTACTTATGCACAGTGTGGTCTACTAGAACCTTGGTAATTTCTTTCACATATTTTTTGCCGTAAATTTTATATATCTAATTAAGGCTGTATCAGGCTAATTTGGCCTACTAGATTTTCTTTCCTCCAAATTTTTAATCGAAATCTACCGTAACTATATCCGCAACTGTAATTACTCAATTATACGTCAATTCAAAATACAAATACGTCATTTGCGGTTAACTTCCTAAACAATCTTCAAAATATAGCAAAATTAATAATTTAACAATATCCAAGGATTATATAAAAATTCACCCGACCTTTACTACAAAGATCATTCCATCCTAAAATTGTTAAAGTTTCACATTTTTAAATTCTTCAATGCTGAATTTTCCAAATCTTGGCTAGAATTAAGCTTCAGATACCAGGGATTCCTTTCACAGAATTTCGGCAACTATAACCCCCTGGCTAACGGAATATCTCCTCATGGCAGCCATCATAACCAGCGCTATGGAGAGGCGCGATCGTGGGCGGAGGCACTGGAAAAGGGGGAATTTATTCTCGGGTATAATACCGAGTTTATAACCGAGTTAGCGAAATCGGTTTTGCGCCCCGCTTATTCCACAGCCAGAAATAACGACGGTACAAAGACCGTGGGTTGGGAAGGCAAGCGGTGAACGGTACCTTGATTAAATTAGGGGATGATCGCGCGAAATTAGAGACATTAAATTCTATACCGGCACGGTCGCGAACGAACACTTTGCTTCTGTAGACTTTCCCTGGATTTTCCACCAGTGTGAGGTGTACGTGTTGTCCGTGATAATTGGAGCCGCTGCTGGCTGTAGATGTCGCTGCTGGTGTAACTGCTGTGTATTTTCTTCTTATTTAGAATGTCGTGGAAGAAAAATCGGAGATACAGGCGCCGGGATTTGAACCCGGGTCCCGAACGTTCGTAACCTAAGACGCTAACCACTGCGCTGCCGTGTCCGGTGTTAGTGTCGAGTGGTGATATTTGTGCTGTCGAGTGCCGCCACAAGTGTGTAACTGATATTCGACTCGCTGATAAAATCTTCGTTTCCAAAGGTGCTGGCTATGCGAATTTTAATTGAATTAGGTTCACGATTAGGTTGACGAAGACTGAATTAGGTTAACGATTTAGAATTAGATTGAATTAGGTTAACGATTCTTTTCTGTCTGTCTTGTTGGGTTTGACAGAATTAGTCGAAAGAAAATAAATGGAAACACAACTAAAAAAGAAATGTCTTTCGAATCTAAAGGGAGGCAAAGCAACGAGAGGTTTTACATAGCGCATACGACGGATATGTAAATAAATCCCACACTAAAAATCTCAACTAAAAGGCTCATGGTTTAAAGTAGATTTTGGAATCAATAGATATAGAATAGAATTACTTCAAAAGAAAATCGGTAGAAATATTATTAAAGAAGAGATGTCTTCCGAATTTTAAGAGAGGCTAAACGATGAGAGGTTTCACACAGTTCACGCGACGATTATGGAAATAAATCGTATCGAAGTAAAAAACTGGGAGCTGCATCTGGTCGAGTGGGATAATGCGAATCTCGAGGCTTGAGATACTCGTCAAATTGTCGACGTATAAAACGGGTGAAGAGGTTACGATTGGCTACTGAAATTGTGAAAGCTTTACGACCTACCAACAGGGAGATTGACAGACTGTTTACTGTCAGCCGGACCTATGACATCGCCATATAGGCTCGTTAATGGTACTTCGTCGCTTATTGCGCGTTTGCCTTTCCACTCATATGCCTCGGCTCGCTGATAATGTTATCCGATCGCTCTGGGAACTATACTCCACCATGTGACCATTTTCCAATGGGAAATATTTACGTCTTCAGCTAAATTAATTTATATTCTATCGATAATATATCAATCAATAACGTATTAGTACACTAATAAGTTATTGTCTTGGATTAAGCAAAAAATGTGATAAAGTAAAATTGAAAATGGAGATAATAACAGTACTATACAAATTGCTATACAATTCAAACTTTGTATTTCTTTGTATTTCATGAAACTTTAGAAACTTTTGTGGCGCGAAGACTTCGATGTGGCGATGGATACTCGCGCTACGGTGGGCGTGTCGTCGTCGTTTTCGTGTTCGTCGTAGCGATAGAGGTCCAGTTTTCCACAGTCGTAGGTCGCGGCTTTGAAGTTTCGGTGGCGTCATCACGGTCGCACCTCTGTTTCGAAGTCCATCCGCATCACGTCGGGGTCACCATTTTGACGGATGAAAAGAGAGTTGTGCATTTCGTCGTGGGACTACCGGTGGACTCGTCAGTAAGGCTATGCCCGGTAGTCCCTGCCTTAGACGTAGAGGGAGTCTCTCGCTAGGTGCGGTATTTGTTTCGCGACACCCTATATTCGATCGCTAGCGAGACAGACAGACTCGTCGTCGTAGCCCTCTAGTGTCGGCGGTTGGTACCAGCGGATCGCCCGGGAGGTGTTGCGGCGCCATGATACCTCGACCTGTCGGCGTCCTGTTGATACCGATCCACCACACTTTAAAAAGGAACCTATTAAATCTATTAAACCAAGATCGGTTAAAAAATCTATAAAACTAAAAACATATTAGCCACAGATAAGATCGAAAACGATGAAGAATCTACAATTAGGCTAGTTCTGTTCGATCTTAAAGCTCTTTTGACTCTTACGAGTCTTAGAATATTTTTATACAATTGGAAAAGAGAAAGAAATGAAAAAAGAGATAAGAATGAACGAAGGGAAGGAAAGCTATAAAGATCGCGGGAATCCGCAGTAGAAAGTTGGGCTGTGGATTAAGTTACCCTCGCAGCTTTGGGAATATAGGTAACAGATCGTTAAAGCGAAAGATCGAGGAGGTCTGGCGGTGAAATTACATTTTTTAATTATGCCCGGAGCAAGTTCATAATTGGTGCTCACTACGCGGGGGATGAAACTTATTAGTCGGCAAGGCCTTACCATCCTAAGGGATGTAACACGACCCGGCTTGCGGAAGGATAACACCTTGCCACTTCCAGGGACGCATCAGGATACTCCAAGAACTAAAAATATGCACCAGGTTAATTAATTTCTTTCGCTCGTTCTTTACCTTCTTACTTTCCTCTTCTTGATAAAATTTCTAACATATGAAAATCTTTTCTACTATTTCTTCATAATATCAGTTAAGATAATATATCTATAATTTTATATTTTTATTTTTATAATTATATATATTTATATAATTTCAAACTCATTCTATAATTCTATATGTACTATTCTACTGATAAGAATTATTATCAATTATCATGTTTCAAATTAGAACAAGAGAATGTTACCAGGTAAAATCTTCTTTTCCTTCAATAAAAACAATTTTTATAGACTACAAGGTATCAAACACTCTAACTAATATCAATTAAAGTTATATGATAATAAATGCATGATTCTCTCAATAACGAATTAAAACATTCAGTAAATATGAAACATCACGAACTTCCTAAATTTCCAAGTCATCTTCCTGAAGCTAACAAAGATTTCCAGGATACTTTGAAAAATGATAACAGACAGATGGAAGGAGGGGAAGGGTAGCAGCCAGTCCTGACACTAATCTGGAGTTAGGTGGTAGCATTTGCTCGTAGACGAAGAATATACGGAGCTTGCATGTCTTCGTGTAGTATATCTACATACGCGCATGAATGTCTTTATATACATTTTTAAACATATACAAGTCATAAACACACGTTAGGTAAGACGTAAGATAAGCTTTCTGAAAACACGTTTCATTTCTACATTTTCGTTTTCACTCCTTTCCAAACAAAGCGAGCGAAATACCTATCTATACGAAGAATAGAATGGACGAGAAACGAAGATGAAATTCTCGAATCAGCGACAAAGTATCCGCAAGCGACACGTGTTTGTTCGGTGGAAGAAACTGGTTTTCAAATTAAATCGTTGCTTTCCATTTTAAATATTAAACGCAGCAAAGGTGTTAATTTCGCTCATTAACGCTAGCTGACTTATTGTTAGTAGCATAGAAAAGTTCTTTGTGCGCTTCGGGAAGTCACGAGGCTCGTGCAGACAATCATTCCTACGTTAATGCCGTAAAATATTTCGACGAAGTACGAGAATTTGTTATCAATTGAAAAATATTGGAAATAGAAGGTGGATCAAAAATTTGATCGTTCTATTCATTTCTGTGTTAAGTCTCGTTCAGATTACTCAAGTCTCTTCAATTCGAGTGTTATAATTGAACCGCGCGTATATAAGAAATTTAAAGGTGCAAATATGTGCGGAATCTACATAATGTGCGAAAATATATAAAATATTCAAAATAAATATTTGGTGGATGAAACGAATCTATATTTAAGCTTCATTTCTTTGGTTATGATGATAAAAGCACTAATTTGCAAAATTCTCGCGGTTTGCTCATAATATATTAACGTGTATGAATTTGACGTATTGCTTTCCTCGTCGAATTAAGCGAAATTCGAAAGAAAATCGTAGGCTATGTTTCACTTGATGCGATTATCTCATTTAACAACCAAATATACAATACATAATACGTAAGAATAGAAGACAATTACGTTACTAAAAGATATTTTATAGAAGCTCACTACACGAATCGAAGCATCCAAAAATATTTTAAAGGAAAAATAATTTACGATAGTCGGATGAATTTTTTGAAACTTTGTAAAACTAAAAAAATTAAATTAAATTCTATTCCAATCATCTATCCATTGCATTATCTCTGTAAACTGTATAAACTTGGATGAACTAGAACCTCTAAATCGTTATTTATTAAATTGCAATATCTAAATTATCTGCGAGAGAAAATGTAAAAGAAACGTTGCAACAATTAACGCAACTCGCCCTTTAACGACTAAAATATGTAAAAAGAAAAACGTGACATTTCGTCTTGCTTCCATCGTTATTTCCTTTCTCTATAGTATTTCCTTTTCCTCCGTTTCTTTCTCAATCTCCCTTTCCCTCGCACGTTCACGACCACCAGGGGGTAAGATGGGGTTGAGTCTCGTTACTGCAGCGTCTCGCTTGTGTTAGTGGAAGTTTACATGAAGAAGTAAATAGACAGGTGTGCACACAGTACGTACACAGGGGTATCGTTGGTGAAAGGTCGATGGCGCAGTGAGAGATTCAAGGGGGTTGAGGGGAATGAGAGGGTAGCAAGGTGGTAGGTAGCAATAAGGTGCTGGGCACCGCGCTGTTACGACCCCTGATCTAGTGATGTCATGTATGAGGGAACAGCTTCGTGTACTTCCACCTTGAAAATTATACGAAACACTTGCCACGCGTTTCATCCGACTCACTCACTCTCTATCTTAATACTTTAACACTTTGATGAAATACGCTATGTATACATATATACCATCTTTCTTCCTCCTCTTCTTCTTCTTCTTCTTCTTCTTGTATTATCTTGAAAGTTAGATGAAAGCAAATGTCGATATTATTAATTTATTCTCGGAAATATAGTCCTTTATTTATTTACTCGAACCTTAAGATAGTCCGAAATTCTCTAAAATTTTCCATGTATTATTTGTATATATAAATTATTTATATATTGTACTTTAAAATAGTACGTTTAAAATAGTAACAACGGAACTTTGATAAATAATTAAGTTAAATTTGTAATTTACAAGTTTAGGGAGTAATACTTAAGGGTAATACTTAAGTAAATGTCAGAATGATTAATTTACTAGTTTCGAACATAACTTTCTATTTATTTTCTTGAAGTTGAAATATAAAAATAACAAGTTGAAATAGAATAAAAAATATATTAGGGTAATAAGTAAGCAATAGAAGAAAATTTAGAAGGTACATGGTTAAATTATATTCGTAATTTATACATTTCTGACCGAAATATTAATTTTCTGTTCGAACAAATTGAAGTAATATTTTTGCAACAAGGTTATTTCAAATTTGCAATTTGCAAATTTATGGCTGGAAATTTAATATTCTATTTAAGCATCGAATGGACAAAAATAAAAATGAAATAGAAGTGATACCTTTCGAGAGAAATTACTTTTAGTTCGTGCATATTCCATACGAATTAAAAAGTTTCGGCGTGGATAGTTCTTGGAATGGAATAAGCGTTAAGAGATGCATAAGATATTGTTATAGTGTTTGAGGCGGAAACACGGTTTATGTAAACTGCGTTTATGCAGATTCTGAATTTAATTATATACGCGGCGGACGAAACTATCGCGCAACCCTGGTCCTAATTGCCAAAATGCTTACTAATTAACTAGCTCGCACAACCCAGATCATTATATCGGTTACTAAGCTCTAAATACTATGCTTCTCCATCTACAGAATATACTGTACCCACCTAATCTTTATCTTACATCTTCATTTTAAAATGATAAAATATAGCATGATATAATAGAAAATTCTTTCATTTATCGTATGAGATGATGCGTGTGCATTTCTTAACAACGACAATAAACATAAAAATGAAAGTCCGTTTATCCTCTGTATGCATCGCGGAGAGTTGTAATTCTTGTTACACTGCCAGAATAGTACGAATAATATACTTTTGTACTCCGTTGTCGCCGTTTGGCGACATTGTAGGTGGATCTAACAGTTCCGATGTAGCCGCTGTGGCGACATTCTAAGTGAAACTAACAACTCCATTATCATCACTGTGGCTGCATTATAAATACGATTGTAAATAATCTCGGAGTAACTAGTAGTCCATGTAAAAATAATTAGGAGTTCCTGGTAGATTATCGGGGCGCTCGAAGTGCAAAAGGATATTATAGTAGTGCCGTATATGAATCATTATATTACTTTTTATTAAAACAAGTATTCTGTACCTAACGATCGCAACCGCTAGGCGCAGATTGCTTCCACCGAGAATATTCAGCACTCAAAAGGTTAATATTGATACTAAAATATATAAAAAATTACAAGAAGAGGAAGACTTTAATATTTAGACTAACTTTAGAAACATACAGAAAGTATGTACATAATTCTAAAAGTATACTTTTAAAAGCTTTCTAAATACTTTGAAGCATAATGGTAGTCAATCAACGTTGAGAAAAGGTCATAAACGAATGACTAATCGGAAAAATATACGGAATATTTTAAACGATCACAGAGATGGAAGATATAAAAATTCTAAGTACGTGAAATTATTACAGAAACGAAGAATATGTTGAAAGATTCACGATATTGCAACTAACTGAATTACATCCATTCAAAAGAGAAACGGACTCAAGAAGAGGCAACGTTAGATGTGAAAAATTCGTAAGAAGATACAGAAAAATTGGAATGAAAGATCGTACAACTCCCAAATAAGTATTTGAAACGTATTAAACATAGAAATTTGTAAGATAATTTGTAAATCAATAATTAATAATCTCTGACAGGAGCGAAAAGGATAGTCGACGAAGACAGGTTATTTTCGCAGAATGATTTCCAAGGCGTAAAATCTTGAAAGGAGCGTCAGGTAAAAAGGAAGAGCCGCCGGGGGCCATGATGGCTCTGACCTTTCTCGCTTATCTGCGGGGCCAGAGAGAGAGATATCCCGGGTCAATACTTCTCGGGAGGGTTTCCACGAGCAAAGAGGGGATCGCTTCGCCACCCCTCGTTTCTCTGCTCGCCGACGATTGGTGGTGGCAGGAGGCGGGATGCTAGTTCTACAGGGGTGGAAACAACAGATAGATATTTGATTGTACGAAACAACTTTACCCAACCATCCACACTACCACGCTTACGTTTACATTCGATAAACTGCTAAATAATACAAGAATATATCATTCGTCGAACATCAACGTTTTCAACATAGTCGTTTCTTTAACATTATCCTGGTCTTGGATGAAATTATGTGGAATCTTGAGTAGACTTTAATAGCAGTTAATTGGTGCTTCATAATTATTGTGTGATGTATAGGTTTACGATGGAAACGAGATTCACTTCTAGTCCCAATTCAATCAACCCTTATTCGATTTATTTTTCTATTAAAGTTGGAATCTTGGTTTAGACTATCTAACAAAGGATTGTTCTATTAAAAATATGAAAGATATGTGTTATTAACTTGCAGTGTGTTTATTGTAAGATATTGTAAGGTAAGATGTCTCGATCGAGTCGACCAATCGTTGTTTGGTTGAGATTTTTGCTGAATGTAAAATATCTTGGTTCAGGCAATCTAACGAAGGGTTGCTTTATTAACAATCTAAAAGATACAAATATATTATCAATTTACAGTTGGTTTATAGTATGAAAACGTTCAAATTTTATTACCTTGAATCTTGATTCGGTCAATTCCGTCAATCCTTAACTGCTTCGAAGAAAAGGAAGCTTCTAACAGATCGATTTCAAATTTTGAAAAATAGCAATACACAGTTTAATAACAATTTGAAAGAGCTCAATATGTATGTCGACTGACGGCTTGACTTTGATGAAACATCTCACAGAAAATTTAGTGAATTACCTTCATTTGATATGCTTCTTCTACAGAAGACTTGTCATATAACTTGTTGTTCTGTTTAAACAATGAAAAATAATTAGAATTAACAAAGGAAACAATACTATTGCATGTCGGCGGATATTAAATTTAATTTTAATAATCGTGATTTATCTTTTCTCGGTTAAGCTTGGCAAAGCGAAGGGAGAGGAGAACGATTTACCACACCTCGTTTCAGTCCTCGACGACGATTGGTTCTGGCAGATCCCGGAGGATGGAGATAGAGAAGGTAGCGCGGAAACGAAAGCGGTAGAAAATGTTGCGGGGTGCCTTCAAGGAGCGAAAAGAGACGACGACGAAGGAGTGACAAGGACAATCATTCGCCCTTGAGATGCAAGGGGGATGAGACGACTCGTGAAACACCATCATCAAGCATTCATAAGGTGTAGTAGCCTGTTTATCAGAAAAATGCTTCCCAGTCTCCAGTGAATTCCTTAGGAATAACTGACGCGTGTCAGCTTTAACAATTTTTGGAAAAGGAACCCTTTAGAAAATTCTTTGCGGAATCGTTAACTATTCCGTTTTTTTTTTATTATTATTATCAAATTTATAGCAATCAAGCAAAATGATATAGCAAATTGATTTATAGCAATCAAGATGTAGCTGCAATATTTAAATTGTATTTATTGAAAGAGAAAAAGAGAGAAGATTGCATCTTGAATTACCTTGCTTTTTACGCATTTGAATTACTGGTCGTAAAGTATATTGTTTTATATTACATTCCCAATATAAATTAGATTTTTTTATGGGGAGCCCCATTCAGCTGTTCCTGTCTATAAAATTGATGGTTTTACGAGATGACTCTTTTATCCTCTCCTTCAGAAACTAATGATGTGGGCTGAACGGTGCTCCATCCTGCAGACACGAGAAAATAATCGTCATCCATCAACATCGAATCGATATCGTGACACCTTTCGATTTTTCTTGTCCAGAAAATAATCCCCGCTCGATTAAGAAAAAATGCTCAAGTTGGTACTCTTCAATTATTCTATTATGTTCAACAATTACTAAATACAAATATTTACTTCTTAACACTTACTTGAACGATGAAAGAAACATGACTATTTTTAAGTCAAATCTATTTACCCGGTGATATTATCATTCGTTAGTACTTACAAAGAATATCGGAAAAGTTTAACTTTAATTACAAATCTTTGCTCATAGCCAGTTACGAATCTCTAAAATTAGAAGATTTAAGAAATACGACTATTTTTAAATCAAATCTCTTACTCGTCGATTGCTTCATTAACATTTACGAAAACTATCAACAAAATTCCAAACTACTCTCATCTGTAAAAATCATGCAGTGTACCAAAAATTTCATCAGTATACCAAAATTGTACCAACGAGAGTTCCAATATCGTTCGTTTGGACGATCACCGAAACCGAGCAACGAGAACATATCGAAGCGTTCGCGAAATGATTAAATCCCATGGACGAACGATGATTTCGATCGGATTTAATCGCGTTTCACTTACAGTCACGCCGTTTCTACTTGTCACCTATGGGCGACGGCAATTTGGGATCCCTGGCACGCATAAAGCTCACGAATGGTGTAACATATGTGGATATAACACCCCACGATGCTTCGTAGGGGTTGTTGTCACCATCGGTGGCTATGTCCGTTTTGTCATTGGAATTTGATGATCCACCACCCCGTTGGGGCTAGCTACATAAATATTTGCCTGGTAATCCCTTCATGGATCCACTTGCCTCCTCGACAGTGTAATTCCCTTCGTTCCATCTTCTATATCACACCCTTTCATTTTATCGCCAGCCTCGTCAACGATGCTTTACGATTTGCGTTTTCAAATAAAAGTCCCCATCCTGGTAGCTTCACTGTAATAAAGACACGATTCCACGATTACGATTTTGGTCTGTATACAGCTTTTATCTGTATTTTCTATACTTGCTCCTTAATACTTGTGCCGTACGAGCGTTAACTACCAGTGCGCTGCATATATTTATTTATTTATTTATTTATAGTTTTCAATTATTGCTACAATTATTACTGTTACAAATTGATCCAATGGTTCGTTCAACTTGGGAAACCAAATATCAATCTTGAGGAATCAGTTACTTTTATTGGATGAACGTCATCTTTATTTTTTTTCTAACTTGTTGTAAGTATTAACCGCGACATGGTGATTTTATAAGCAATCGTACATTCAAATACTTGGTATACTTTAATTTAGTTTTTAATATTTGGTAATACTCGACATTACAAATGGCACAGGCTTCCTGCAAATTTTGTTTCATTGGAACGATTTTCTACAAGAAACAAAAATTTCTATAAACACCATAGGCAATAAATCAAGAGAATAATTCTCTTACAGGAGTATGTAGCAACAGTGGAGAGAAACATAAAAGTTATTAATCATGTGTCGACGACTCTGTGTCACAACAGACGAAGTCACTGCATTATACATGATCATCGTTTTAAATAGGATTAGATGGGGTCTTGCAGAATTTACTGACATATGCTACCTTCTAATGATATATTATACCATAATACTAGTGCCAACAAATGTCTATACACTGTCATAAAGTATCCAAATAAAACTATGAAATAAAATAGAAAAATATTAGTTCATTTCATACCATAGTAAAATAATATTTTCCTGTTTTATTTAATATTTGTATTTATTTCTTCCTTTAAATATCTGAGCGGTAGATGCTAACAGATAGACATCAAACCGATCGACTTAAGTTACTACTAGGGGAACGTGCCTCTTTACCATATGGTAACGATCCTGTTTATTATTTTACGGAGGTTCACTGCACTTGTCGAAAGGGTAATCCGTACCTGCTGTTGTCCGAAAGATAAGGGTGTAAATAGGGTTCAGCCTTGTTAATGAAATTAATGCACCATGAAATCGTTGACCATGACCCTAGTTTCCATCCATGACCTGAGTTTTATTACCCATAACGACTTTTATTCACGCACTAGAAGAATACTATTGTTTATTTCAACTTCACCTACCATATTTTAAAAAGGAAATAATCGTATAGTTATTCATTTTATTGGATCCCCAAGACCCAAGACATACGGTACTCGTTTAAAAATTGCATTAATTGAATGCAGGTATTTTTTTAAATGATTACTACGATAGCTAATAGTAATTAATTATATTCAGATACTTAATAATAATTATTAAAACTTAATAATAATTATACTTTTATATACATTTCTAGGTGTTATATAGACAATGTAGCAAAATAATAATTAAACTGCGGATGTTTATACAAGTTGACATTTTTATAACGCGATTAGAAAAGTGGAACCTATTATGCTATTTTATATATTTTATATACTTTTGCGTGTAATATGCATTCTGTACATTTCTGTGCCTTCAAATTTCCCATGAACACATTCATAATCTACTAATTATGACATCTAAAAGTAATAATAATATGTCTAAAAATTCTTACTGAAACGAGATCCGAACGCATTATTCTAAATCCACTGGTCCTGTTATTGCTTCAACCAAAGAAGACTACCGCTATCATCGAATCAAAGAGGCAACGTCAATCACCAGAGGCTTGAATGAATATTTTCTTGCTCGAGAACAAATCCAAAAGTCGTGGAATTAATTTAGCCGCGAGACCAGTGCACGACGATCCTCCACGTCAAAGTGTCGTCGTTATCAACGTCCCGCTCACTTCTCAGCTGACATATCGTAAATCGTGGATCGACGTGTTGCCGCAAAAAAATCGTTCCAGTGCAAGAGAGATCGTAGCTGTTTTCTCCTGCAATCTCCAGGAAAATGAACGCCATAAATAAGCACGGTCGGCCAATAATTCCGTCGCGATCGAGCAACAAGAGTTTTTCATCGGTGCAGGCAGAATGGGGTGGCAGACGCGGCTAAAAGTAGCGATAGGGCCGACTCTGTTCGTTCTTTGTTCGATTTTACTGCATTCTTTTAACTACTAGTCAACTAATAATATTAGTAAATTGACAAATTACAAATGATACATTATACAAGATTATACAGGATTATTATTATATATAGGAGTCCCATATATAATTCTGTAACTTGACTTGTACAATTTCATGAATAATGTTAGTATAATTCTGCAAACGGAGGAATAAAGTTAATGAAATGATCTTCTTATTCTAGCTTTATGCTATTTTCTACATACATCTAGTAATTGTAATTGTAATTGTCACACAAAAAAGTGTATAGCCTTAGTACAAGTTAATGTAAACACCAATGATAGGTCTGGTCCATTTCGAATCTAAAAGAACCTGTAATGATTCTTCACAACAAGCTCCGTTTGCAAATCTGCAACAATTTTCCTTTACGATTAATATTCTTTAAATACTTACAATATATATATTTTTTTTATATATATTTTTTAAGGAATTTGGTCGACATGAAAGATCATATTGAAAAGTTTTTCGCCGAAAGACCTGAGAGATTCTGGAAGGATGAAATTTTCAAGTTGTGTGAGAAATGGAAGAAGGTTGTGGAAGAAAATAGCACCAGCGTAATTCAATGAACGTATATCGAATGGAAATGTAAATCACTCAATATTAAATCGAATGGTTGAGGGAACGATCGTGTAATCTTAATTGAATTTAATTACTAAGATCAGGAGACGTATGTAACTACTGTCTTATTTTATATAAATACTATCCGATTACATCGTCCTTTTATAAAGCGACGTGATACTTTCATTTCATAAAATATAGCAAGGTGGAGGAACGAGTAAAAAGTAAAAAGTAAAAGCTCAACACGCGGACGTGTTGATCCCATCGCTAGCGGCAAGGGTAAAAGCACGATTGTAGGGGAGGTGGAGGAGACGATGTCGATGGTAGGAGGATAGTACGACGCGTTTTGTAATCAAATCTAAAATTCCCAACGCGGAGGAACCCGATGAAAGAGTAACCAACGAACACAATCGAATCGGGCTACGAGCTTGTCACTCGACTTCGAATAAGCGACCACTGTCCTACGCTGTCTACGTGTAGTTATCTGCACACCTTTAGCCTTCCTTCCGCTACGGCTCAACCTCAGATTTCCCCTGGGGCTGGAAAAAGACAGAAAAAAAGAAAGGAAGAACTATCGCACCCCTTTTACCCTTCAAATGAGTTAAAACAACGCGCAAACCCCTAAACTTTGGAATTATCAGAAAAATTGATTTTTCTGATTATAAGAAAAATGATATTTCTTTTAAATTGACTGGACATTTGTTTCATTCGATTTCTATAACCGTATTTTTTTTTTTTTTTATTTCTGATTGGTTGCATGCGATTCGAAAGATTCATAGGAATTGACGCGTTTGCGTAACTGGTATAGGTATACGGACAATAAGATCCGCTGTCACTCATTTTTTTAACTTAAATCACGATTTCGTATTAGGATCATAAAATTAACAAGGAGGTTGATGTTTAATAACTATATGCACGTGTCTATATATACTGTGTATTTATATACATATGCAAACATACATATTACATGTAAATGCATTGATTTTAACTCTAACGTATAAATTATTTTCGCCACTGTGAAGGGTTAGGTTTGGGAAAAATTATAATTCAAACGATCTCAAGATGGCGGTAATAAAAAAAGAAAGAAGAGGAGTCTGGTAAAAGTCATCTTGATAACTTCTTCAAAAACATCGAAATTGCGTTGCATACCAACGCATGTATTTCCAAATTATTATATTTTAGACTTAGGCCCAAGTACGACCTAGCCTCAAGTTTCAGGCTTGGTTTACGACGAATTCAATATTGTTTCAGTCAATGCTTCCCTCTATTGAATAGAACTTGTAAATATATATTTCATAAGTTAAAGGAAACATAGAAAGAAACTTGAGAATCAAATTTGAAAAATGCAAGCATGAAACTTCGCAAATTAATCCTCTTTATTAGCTTCTTTTGTTAATGACAATTTGTTCGATTTGTAGGCAATGAAACACTATCACCACGTAGCTATGAAAAATTGAACTAATCGTTATGGATATCTTTGTCACAAACTATTGCTCTCCTTGTTTAACGCTAGAAATATGTCTTCGTCGTACACTATCGCCCCTCTTTGACTCTTGACATACATAAATTGCAGTTTCTTTGATCTTAGATAGATAACAGCACATAACCCGTCCAAAATCGAATATCGGACGAGCCGTGTGCAGCTATCATCTATCCGATATTGGAGGAACTGCAACTTAGAGTATGTAACGATAGATGACAGCATATGACTTGTCCGTAGACGAAGAGGGGCGATAGTGTGCGAAAAAGACATGTCTAGTATTAAACGAAGAGAGCAATAGTGTGTTAGGAAGATAACAATAGCTATTAATTCCACTTTTCACCACTGCATTGTGATAGTATTTTACTATTCACAAATTTTTTTTTTTTTATTTATTTATTTGTTGAAATTACAATCAATTCTCGCGTTGAGAATTTTCAGTAATTTTTCTGGTGTGGGGCAGTGACATGGCTGTTTATTTATAATAAGTTAATATTTATTATAGATAAGTATAATTTATAAGTATTATAAGTAAGTGAATATGCTTAATTTGGATAAGTAAATGAATCTAGCGTTTAGGTCTAGCGGATAGTGCCTCTTCAGCCTGCGAATCTGGTCCGTCGTATCAAGTAGTTCAGTGATTAGGGGGTGACTCTTTTGCTATATCTGTCGCTATATTTTGCTATTTCCTCTTTGACTGTGGGTATCTTGAGGTCGCGGTGGATTGTTTTTATTATTAAGGATCTTAGCGTTTTCGATTGGAAGCGTTGAAGTATTTCAATGTTGGAGGTACTTGCTGTTCCCCATAATTGGATTCCGTAGGTCCAGACAGGTTTTATTACGGTCTTGTAGAGGGTAGCTTTATTCTGTATGTTTAGTTTGGAGCGTCGGCCCGTGAGCCAATAGAATTTTTTTAGTTTGTCCTTTAGTTGCTTCGTTTTATCTGAGATGTGTTTTTTCCACGTTAGTCTCCTGTCCAGGGTCATGCCCAGGTATCGGACTGAGTCCCTGCTAGGAAACTATTCACAAATTGAACAAATTTTCATTAGTAAAATACACTAATTAAAAGGATTAATTTGCGAACTTTTATGATTGCGTATTTTGAATTAGCTCCTTAACTTTCTTTTTACATTCCTTTTAACGTACGAAGTGTGTGTATAAAGATTTACAAATTGTAGTTAATCGACGGAAACACTTATAACCAATTATATATGACTAAGGCCAGGAAGAATTGTTAGACAAATTATTCTAATTACATATTATATTAATCTCGAATTATTCCTTAGGTCCTAGGTTATCCTTTAAGCTCTTAAATGTTAAAAAACTTCGCTTATGAGCTGAGAGATTTAAATTTTTAATCTTCGCCATCTGCTGATTGAACATTATTAAACGTTACTTACATGATTTACAAAAGTAATTATTTTATATATGTCGTAAATCGTTGTTTCTATTGCAACTACTAATGAAACTGTATGTCAGCATTCGTTTATTTCAGAACAAAATTAAACGAGTTATAGGGAGTGTAGAATGAAGAAGGCTTCCAATATTACACTCATGTGCGATGTGTGTAATACGTAACATTTCGAAGAAATGCATGCTCTTAAGAAACAGTAATTTAGTAAGTAACTACTATTAACAGTAAGAACTATTTTTTTCTTTAATATGCATCTGGATGCAACATACTAAATAAGTACTAAATAAAGAATATAATGATAATACTGAACATATTGATATTAATACATAGTTTCCATTATAAATCTTATAAATAATTACTATAATTTATGAATTTAATACAAAACATTTAATTGTTTCTCTAACCAAATGGGAATATAACTTAAATACGGAATTTACAAAATATCTAATAAAGAATTTCTTGTTCTTTAATATTTAAACATTACAGGTTCATACAATTTTTATATTTTAAAGTAATAACTTTAGGTATTTAATATAATTTCCTGTATATAAATCTTATTTTAGTAAAGACCACTTGAGTTGTTCTTTCGCAGATTGTAAAACCTAGAACAAAAACAAAATATTTAATGACACAAATGAAAATCCTATGAAAGATTGTTGATAGTTCTGCATTTCAGAATCACAAAAACTTACAATCAGAGACTATGCGAAGAATGTAGAATGATGCATGAACACAAAATAAAAAAATCGAAAATGTTTCTATGTGGTAAATGGACATAAACTTTGTTATGCCATTAAATCAATTAAATATTTTATACCTAATATTAAATATTACCTGTGCGACTGTTTGTTCCCCAAGTGGGATATCATCTGTTCTTAATGCCACCCTTTGAACCACGCTCGAGGCATCAGCATCAAGAATAATTCTGAAAAGTTTCAAATTTTTATTTCTCTTTTTATTAATGTTAGCATATTGTTTAATCACTTTTATTTACCCTCCATCGCAAATTTCATCCATTGCTAACATGACTATGTCTAAGCTGTCTAAAACAGCTTTTCTTTCAACATTTTTTCTTAAAATTTGACTCACTGAATCATATAAACAATTTAATACACTCATTAAGATCAGCTAAAATAAAATTCAAGAATTAAAATATAACAGTATCTTCTATTACTAATATAACTGAATATTTAGGGTTTGCGCATACCTCATTTTCATGAGAACTTCCCATAACATAAAAGAATAAATCTACGTTACTTCTATAAACACATGTTAAACCATCCAGCATTATAATTTCTGCATTTGCTCTGTGCGTTTTGTTGAAAAGATTTTTTTCAAACGTTTTCTGTTCCTTCGATGTAAGAAATATGAGTTTGTCATAATATTTAGCTAATATTCTGTTACCATCATTGTCCAAAATGACCATACCCTTGACGGTATAAAGTGTTGGTTCCTATAAATATACAATATATGTGTAAAAATATCTTGCTAAATCATAACTTATTAAAAAATCTTTCTCATGTATGCACCCATATAGGACTCAAATATGATTTCGTTTAATAATTACACATGTTACGCAGTGTTACACTGCATTGAAAGAGGTTAGAAAACACTCTCATTTAATCATCTTTAATAAATGGGGACAAATACGGAAAGCAAACTTAAAATCAGTAGAAATCATACGCGTTGCTGAAATTCGCGATCCTGGTCACTCCGAAGCATTGGAGAGAGGTTATGCTGTACAACTTTCGATGATCCAGCACGATTCATGATTACGATTGCACGAGACGATACTTATATCAAGAATATATTAACAATAAGTGCACTTTGCTACCAAATCTATATAAAAAAATGTAGCATACGCATTAAGAAACCTACCAATAGCTGACCATCCATGTTTATGTCAAGCTTGACGTGTCACTGCCTACACTGCTACTACACTACGTAAATCATGCTGTTTTCCAGCCAATTAATTCAATCGCCGAATAGGTTAAACTAATTGCAAAATTTGTCATTTCTAAAGAAGTATCTTTACTACATGTTGCAACTCTTTAATTTTAGTTCCTATACTTACATCGCATTTGCTTATAATCTGGTTGCAAACTAATAAAGGAATTGGTTGTAAATAACTTAGTAGATATAAAAAAAAATTTCATTTATATGAAAATCAAAATTAACCAATTAAATCGCACATATATGTAAATTCATTATTTACAATTTTACATAATTTTATAAAATGATTATGTTGCAAAAATATATGATACATCTTCATTATATATATTATAATTTATTATTATGTATAGATATTTTCAACTATTATACATTAAGATTTAAATATTTAGTCGAAATACTATTTAAATTTTAGCTACTTCCTTCTTTTTTATCACATTTGAATATTTCCTGAAAAATTCAGGTCCATCCCATTTTCCGCTGTAAATTATAATAATTTATGAAGGTCTATACTTTTTCCATGCGAAAATCGCAAACTTATTCCTAATTTACAACAAATTTACCGAATCATTAAGGTCCAATATAAAAGCGGGAATACGTAGGCTTTTAGTATAAACGTGAAATAATATTCTCGACCTTGATTTATGGGGAATGTTTCCAATGGTTGCAAATTATAATCAAATTCTGCCAAAATACACTTGCTATAACCAGTAACTAAAGGACAGGATGAATAACCATTGTAGGCCATAATCATTGGTTTACCAGCCAAGTCATCCATAATATTTTTATACAATACTTTTCCCTGAGCAGCTGTGAAAAGAAAAATCTGAAATAAACTATAGTTCAACAATTATTAAAGAATGATACAGTACCTATTGCTGCCATAGTTTTAGAGTTTGGTGTGCTAATACAATCTCCGATTCCGTATATGTTCGAGTACTTTGTGTGACGTAGAGTTTTAGGATCAACTGACAAAAATCCTACTTCGTTTGTTAATGAAGAATGTTTTTTCAAAATATCAGGTGGGCCCATTGGTGGACATACATGAAGTAGTGAATACTAAATGGAAAGATATTGTAAATTGTAATTATATATTACACACATATATAAGCTCACTTTATATAAAAAATAAAGATATACTTTTTCAACAAATGTTTCATTTGATCCATCTAATTTTTGAAATACAGCTTCTTCTGTAGCTGGATCTATCTTTATCAGATTAGTTTGAACATTTACGGTAATATTCCTTCTTTTGCAAACATCCCAAAGAGCATCAGCATATTTTTTAACTCCAAATATAACTGGTAAAGCAGTGTTATACACAACCTTTATATTATCGCGTACTTTTTGCTTTGGAAAAAAAATAAATATGAACATATGCATACTGAGATTTAAGAGATATTATAATTATTTACATTTCGAAAATACTCTTCTGCAATATATGCAATCTTTTGAGGTGCTCCAGGACACTTAACAGGACTGTTTGGAAAAGTAAATATTGCAGTACCATCCTTGGTTCTTGTAATTTTTGGAAACACATTTATAACAGTCTCAGGTCCATAAATCGAGCAAACACCTGACATATTATCTTTAAGACTTTCTATTAAACCTGGTATCTATATGTATAAAACAAAAAATTAATTTTTTTATTTATTAGTTAAAAGGTATAAAATATTTGTCCAACCTCACTTTTTCCCAATGTAATTGCAAACCCATTGCAATGATCATGATTTCATATTGAACAGTATCTCCATTGCTCATAGTCACTTGATTATGTGGTGGTTCAAAACTCATTACATTTTCTTGAAACCACTTAGCATTCTTTGGTAAAGTATCTTTCATTAACTTTTTTGAATGTTCAAAAGATCTTATGCCACCGCCGATCAAAGTAAACATTGGCTGATAATAATGTATCTATAAAATATTACTCTGCATTATTTATATACCATAAAATACTTTATTTAATTATAAAAATATTCAATATTTTTATTATTCAAATAAAAATTTGACAAAAAATGTTTTACTTCATTTGGTTCTATTATAACAACTTGGTCTTTAAATGTATCAGCGAATTTTGCAGCCATGCTACAACCTCCAGTACCACCACCCACTACTAATACTTTACACCTAAAGCATTTTTCATTAACATTAATATTGACATGGTTGTGAGATTTTTAACATATCTAATCTAGATCCTGCTTTTATAAATAAGAATACTTACGAATGATGAATATCTCTATATCCATTCTTGATTACTATCTGTCTTTTCAATCTCCAAATATTTAAACAAGACATAGTATGACGTAGGTTCTTAATATGACTCATTCCTAAATTCAACAAAGATGGTTTTATTAAATTATGAAAACATATATAAAATGAATATACTTAACTATGAAAGAGATGTAAACTTGTAAATTATAAATCACTGTATCATCTTAATTAATTGATCAGAGTAATAATGCAGATAATAATACAAAAGACTTCTATAGTAAATCATAAAAAATGATCATAATCTCTATTACGTTGAAGAACGTAAAAGATATATTTTTGAATATTGGGACAACATGCCTGTGTCTTTATAACAGAAACGTCAATTAAAGGTGATATATTCTCGTTGAAATTTATAGAGTAACTGTAGTTTGAATTATATATACTTTTTCAACCATAAATGAATAATACACAGACAAAATCTACTTTTTAAAGTCAGAGATTTATAAAGTGAAAATACATAACAGTAATCATGACAGACTGATACTGATATTGCATTAATACGACATCGATATTTATTAACACCGCTGTACGAGTTTTAATCGTATATCGAATTGTATCGAAATATCAGAAATCGATCTCTTCGTATCGATATGGATCTCGTACTAAAAACAATCGATTTCTTCGTACGAATATAGATCTCATTTCAAAAAGAAATACTTTTACGGAAATTTGAGTAACGATTTAAAACTTATTATTTAATATTACTAAATAATTAATATATAATTGAAAAGCTTCATTTAATATTGAACAGAAATACTTTTATTTTTTTTCGGTCCTTTAAAATATATACTATATGTCGGAGTCAGGTTGGCATTTTGGGGCGTTCGATGAACCTTTACTTACTTTACCGTCGCGAATGTAGCCAATATTTATCAGTACGAATGTGGACACTACAAGAGGCTATGAGTCATAGTAATGGGATGGTCGAGATGATGGTGACAACAAATTCAGGTTCGATAACGAATCCACGGGAGGACAAGTATCAACGTACTACTCGATTCGGATAACTCAATCGGCAATTCGTCCAACGACTCTAACACTAACTCTAACTCCCTTAATCCAAAAGAGGCTGCCCTTACATACTCCTGTCCCTGCTTCTCGGGTTAATCTTTGTTTTTAAGGAGAGCCATATAATCGTTTCATACCTCTATCAGGTACATGTCCCTTCCGTGACCGTAGCTACGTCCGGTAACCTACCATGTCACTTCGAGCTCAAACTCATCGTTATAAAGTTTGGAACATTAAGACTATTTCATATTTTTATTACTTAAGGATGGCTATAGTAAAAGTCTGGACTAGTGTATTGGGGTTTTTCCCCAACTTCCGGACGGGAAATCCCGTTGTCTTTCCGAAGCCATGCGGGGAACGAAAGCCGAAGCTTTTCATTGGAAATTTTGGGAACATCCTCTAGTACTTTAGCCTAGATTTTATCATAGCTGTAATTGTTTAAAATTTGTGATAGCGAGATTGGGTTCGAGGTGACAATTGGTCGCCGAACGTAGCCACGGTCACGAGATAAACGTTTTGCCTAACGGAGGTCTGGAGTGGTTGTATGGGTTTTCCGAGAAGTGTGATTGTGGCGGCATGCGGCCTGGAGGGCGGGCCTAGCTACATGTGAGGTTGTCTCGGAGGTGCCGATACAATGGGACATACATTGTATCATAACCAAACTCCAGGTAGAAACTGCCTAGCAACAGCGTTCGGAACTTTTCGATACTTCTAACGAGTGCGTATCGAATTGCAGACGAGGCTGGCATTCGTGCGATTGCCTTGGAGAGTGACACATCGAACATTTTCGTCAATCGTATTTTGCGCGTAAGATTATTTTTTACGCTTAGTTAAAAGTTACTTCGTTGGCCGTGAATTCGTTTGAACCCAACAAAAACATTGTTAATAGTGTTCATTAAATTCATTATTCGTAAATCATATTATTCATTAATCCTACTATTCGTTAAGCTCATTATTCATTAGACTTATTATCTGTTAAACTTAATTATTCGTACAGTTTATTATTCACTAACTTCATTGTTCATCAAATTTATTATTCATTAGACTTATTATTTGTTAAGATTTGTGATAGTCCTTGTATATACGTGTACATATAATCTCGGCTTTGTGAAACGATGGCTAGTCCACGCGAAGAGTTGTCACGCGCCCAAAATTCCGATTTTAACCCGACATCAGAAGTGGGATCAGAACCGCTTAAAGTGATACAAGAGCAGATGGCCTTTGTGCGCGAGTTAATTCAAACGCTAGTGCAAAAGCCGACGGAGCAAGTGCCGAGTGCGGAACCTGTGAGTCTAGTGTTACCACGTTTTAACCCCGAAGCCGCGGGCGCCGACCCGGCTGCGTAGTGCGCGATCGTTAGTGTGATTATGGAAAAAAGGCCTCTACAAGACGACGAGTTATATCTCGCTATAAGTCGTGCTCTAGAGGGTACAGCAGTACAGTGGTTTACGCAAGTTCCGGTCAGTGGTCTTACTTGGACACGGAACATTTTCTTGCGCGTTATGGTGGCACGGAGACGGCAACCTCATTGCTAATGAGGATATTCAACGAACAACCACTGAAGGACGAAACCACGGGGACTTTTGGTAATCGTCTTCGCTCCCTTCTGTCGGCGAAATGGGGAGATCCAATCCACGCCGAATTAATCAACGCTGTCGTCCTCCTACGACTGATTTCGCATGACCAGCGTGTCGAACGGATAGCACTTACGAATGATATCCAGACTCAGGATCAATTCTATAAGGAAATGAGAGCTCTCTCTTACGCGAGGAAGAGACCGGTACCTTCGTCAAATAATCCACCGGCGGAACCAGAAGCTAAACGAAGCACAGGCCGTCAGTTTTTCGGATTAAGTGTGTGGCGGATCGGTATCAATAGGACGCAGACAGGTCGAGAGGCATCAACGCGGCGCAACACCTCCCGGGCGATCCGCTGGTACCAACCGCCAACACTAGAGGCTACGACGACAACGAGTCTGTCTAACTCGCTAGCGGTCGAATATACGAGCGATTGATACAAATACCGCACCTAGCGAGACTCCTTCTACGTCTAAAGCAGGGACTACCGGGCATAGCCTTACTGACGAGTCCATCGGTAGTCCCGGGACGAAACGCACAACTCTCTTTTCATCCGCCACAAGTGCTACCGCTGTGGTGCTTCCGGACATAGGAGAACGGAGTGTCACGCGAAAACCCCAAAACTAGGAAGGAGCAGGATATACGAAATCCAAAGGAAAAACGACCAACCGCATCGTCGAAGGTGACTTGCTTCAAATGCCATAAGGAGGGACATATCGCGTCTAATTGTCCATCATTGCGGAAAAGAAGCCACGATTCTGTCACGTAAAGTTGGTACTTGGGTTGTAGTAAGAAGGCTGAGTCGTATCCCAACTACTAATTTTCCTTTATAAAACTTTATTATAAATGTTAACACTTACAAAATAACACCGAACCGGAGAAAAGGGGTTGTATGAATACAGCAACTAGAAGAAGAACAAGAACTGCCCGAGCTGGGTGAAGTCTCGGTTTATATACGTTTTGGTTTTAGGATGTTAAGGGGCTAGGTGTAGGTTATGATGTGGAAAAGTGTCTGAAGATCGGGGGTCCATATCCTATCTCTGATGTGGACTAAAGTGCGTCACAGTCTTGGTGTATGCTATGGTGTTAAGGTGGTGATGTGTCCAAAAATGTCCGAAGGTCGGCGGTCGATGTCTTATCACTGATGTAAGTTGAGATGTGATTGATGTCACAATTCCATTGACGAACGCCGGACCGACTCCTGTGTAGTGGAAGCTTCGGCTGGTAGATTAAGCCATCTGAGTGAGTTGTATCCATTTTACTTTGATTCTGGGGCCGAGTGTTCGTTAATTAAAGAGTCCTTAGCCTCGAAATTTTTGGGTAAAAGAATAACCGATATAGTAGTGATGCGGGGAATCGGGAATACTTGTATTAAGAGTACACTTCAGATTTTGTCCACTGCTTGTATTAATGGTCTTACATTGGAGATAGTTTTTCATGTCCTTGCTGATGATTACTTAAAATACGATATCATGATTGGTCGCGAGATTTTAAGCCAAGGATTCGACGTAAAGTTCACGCAAGATAGCCTCGTTATTTGTAAAACAAAGATCATTAACGCCTGTGGTAAAGTCGCGGAAGATGCGGTCAAAATTAACGTGGTTGACACTGATGCGATCGGTAACGATGAAGATCGATTAATCTCCGTTCTCGAAAAATTTAAGGAATCATTCATTACGGGTTTCCCGCGTACTCGCGTCAGTACGGGCCAGTTAGAAATACGGCTAATTGATCCCAACGTCACCGTGCAAAGAAGCCCTTACAGGCTTAGCGAGGCAGAGCGAAGAATAGTACGCGAGAGAATAGACGAATTAATTAGAGCAAAAATTGTAAGGCCTAGTAATTCGCCGTTCGCGAGCCCCATGATACTCGTGAAGAAGAAGGATGGCTCAGACAGATTGTGTGTAGACTTTCGAGCGTTAAATAAAAATACGGTCGCGAATCGGTATCCCTTACCCCTTATTGCTGATCAAATCGCGAGATTGCAGAGTGCGAGATACTTCATTAGCCTGGACATGGCCAGCGGATTTCACCAGATTCCCATTCATCCTAACTCGACGGAATATACAGCGTTCGTTACCCCCGACGGTCAATACGAATACGTAACGATGCCGTTTGGATTGAAAAATGCACCAGCCGTTTTCCAGAGAGCCATTTTCAAAGCCTTAGGCGACCTCGCTTATTCGTATGTCGTTGTTTATTTGGACGACGTTCTAATAATTGCCGACTCAATAGACCAAGCTCTAGAAAGGTTGCACGTTGTACTAAACACCCTCGTAAACGCCGGATTTTCTTTTAATTTCGCTAAATGTTCCTTTCTGAAGACGTCGGTACTTTATTTGGGATATGTAATTCGTAACGGAGAAGTTCGTCCAAATCCGGGAAAAATACAAGCTTTGAATTCTTTTCCTGCACCGTCGACCGTCACACAGCTTAGGCAGTTCATAGGTTTGGCCTCTTACTTCCGAAAATTTATTCCTAAATTTTCACAAGTAATGAAACCCTTGTATGCACTCACTTCTAGTAGCAAACACATAACTTGGACGGATAGGCACGAAAAGATAAGATAAAAGGTGTTTTCCGTCCTGACCAACGCGCCGGTGTTATTGATATTTGACCCCAATCATCCCATAGAACTGCATACCTACGCTAGTTCGGGGAGGGGGGGGGGTGTATGGGGTTTTAATGCATAAGGTCGAGGGGAAAAACAGAGTCATTGAATACTATAGTAAAAGGACCAGTCCCGCGGAATCCAGATATTCGTACGAACTGGAGACATTAGCGGTAGTAAGCGCCGTCAAGCATTTCCGACACTATTTACATGGGCAGAAATTCCTAGTTGTTACCGATTGTAATTCTTTGAAAGCCTCCAGCAATAAAGTAAATTTAAACGACCGGGTTTATAGGTGGTGGGCTTATTTGCAAACATTTGATTTCGACATCATATATCGAGAGGGTAAACGAATGGCCCACGTAGATTTCTTTTCGCGAAACCCCGTAGACTCGAACCACCGTATGATCAACAAAATCGCAGAGAAGGAGATTAATCTAGCCGAGATCTCCGAAGGCTGGCTATTAGCGGAACAACGTCGCGATCCACAAATTGTAGAAATCGTTAATAAAATACAGAACGATGAGCTTGCGGACGATATCGCGAACACCTACGAGTTACGATCCGGTACCCTTTACCGTAAGGTACAACGAAAAGGCAGAACCTTCTGCTTACCTATCGTTCCGAGAGGCTTTAGATGGTCCGTCATTAACCATGTGTATCAGTCAATTATGCACTTAGGTTGGGATAAAACGCTCGAGAAACTCTACGAATATTAGTGGTTCGAGGGAATGGCGAAGTATGTTCGTAAACTCGTCGAGAACTGCCATGCTTGTCGAGTTTCGAAGGCTAGTTCAGGTAAAATACAAGCTGAACTACATCCCATACCTAAGACCGGTATACAGTGCACATGGACATCACGGGCAAGCTAAGTGGCAAAAATGATTCGAAAGAGTATGTCATCGTCTTGGTTGATGCCTTCACGAAATCCGTGTACCTACATCATACTCGCAAGTTGGATTCGCTTAGCGTTATCAAAGCACTTAAGTCCGCTATATTTTTGTTCGGTAGTCCCTGTCGGATAATAGCAGATCAGGGAAGATGCTTTACGGGCCGGGAATTTCAAGAGTTCCGTAAAAGCAAACAAATTAAAGTTCATTTGATCGCGACCGGTGCAAGTAGGGCCAATGGACAGGTAAAACGTGTTATGAGCGTACTAAAAAATATGTTTACCGCGGTAGAAACGACCGGGCGTTCATGGCAAGACGCGATCGCAGAGATACAATTGGCTTTGAACTGTACCACCAACCGTGCGACCAAATCGAGCCCTTTAGAGTTATTGATCGGTAGAGCAGCAAGACCATATGACTTATTACTACCTGATAATATCGAGGAAAAAGAAATAGACATCTCCAGTGTAAGGCAACAGGCAATAAAAGAAATGGAAACTAATGCTAGGTACGACAAAGAGAGATTCGACAAAACCAAAGCTAAAGTGGTTAGGTTTAATCTCGGTGATTTGATACTACGCCAAAATGAAGAAAGGAACCAGACAAAACTGGATCCAAAATTCAGGGGTCCATTTGCGATATCGGAGGTTCTGGAAGGAGACCGATATACCTTGAAAACACTGGATGGGAAAAGGTCATACAAGTACAGTCATGATAGGTTAAGAAAAATGCCGGATAGTTGTATTCCTGTTGAGTTGGATGTCGATGGTGATGACGAGAACAGTGGCCATGGCGATGTGAGTACCCCGATCTCAGAGGATCGTAGGATTATATGAGGCCGGGTGCGGCCATGGGGTGGAGTTCAGTGTGGTCAAGCATTGGAAGTGACAATGTCACGAAGCTGGAGCTGGTCTAGTACCAACAGCGACAATGTCACGAAGCTGGTTATAGAACGAACTTTGAGTGAATGTGCGATTCGAAGGATGAGACTCATTTGGGTGCGAAATCGAGAATGGTCCATCATGTCATTACGACTCGACTGATAGCCCACAGGATGCAACTGGCACTTTGAATGCAAATCATAATGATACTAATTTTGTTTCCTTTTGTTTTGTTGTCGAAGGTACACCCGAGGACGTGTGACAGTCAGGACGGCCGTGTCGGAGATGAAAGGAAAGCCGAAGCTTTTCATTGGAAATTTTTTGAACATCCTCTAGTACTTTAGCCTAGATTTTATCATAGCCGTAATTGTTTAAAATTTGTGATAGCGAGATTGGATTCGAGGTGACAATTGGTCGCCGAACGCAGCCACCGTCACGAGATGAACGCTTTGCCTAACGGAGGTCTGGAGTGCTTGTATAGGTTTTTCGAGAAGTGTGATTGTGGCGGCATGCGGTCTCGAGAGCGGGCCTAGCCACGTGTGAGGTTGCCTCGGAGGTGTCGATACAATGGGACATACATTGTATCAATAATCAAATTCCAGGCAGAGGCTGCCTAACAATGGGCGTTTGGAACCTTCTCAATGCTTCCAAACGAGTATACAAAAACCAAAGGCAATCGTACGGCGAGAAAAATCTCCACGAGGCAGGCATTCGTGCGATTGCCTTGGAGAGTGACACATCGAACATTTTCGTCAATCGTATTTTGCGCGTAAGATTATTTTTTACGCTTAGTTAAAAGTTACTTCGTTGGCCGTGAATTCGTTTGAACCCAACAAAAACATTGTTAATAGTGTTCATTAAATTCATTATTCGTAAATCATATTATTCATTAATCCTACTATTCGTTAAGCTCATTATTCATTAGACTTATTATCTGTTAAACTTAATTATTCGTACAGTTTATTATTCACTAACTTCATTGTTCATCAAATTTATTATTCATTAGACTTATTATTTGTTAAGCTTTGTGATAGTCTTGTATATACGTGTACATATGATCTCGGCTTTGTGAAACGATGGCTAGTCCACGCGAAGAGTTGTCACGCGCCCAAAATTCCGATTTTAACCCGACATATATTAATACATACATTTCATGAACTGTATGTACATATGGAAATTGGTTCTGAATGAAATATGGAAGTTTCAATTTTCATTGGTCACACATAAAAGGAGAAATAATAAAAACTACGAAGATAGTTGTTTTAATCATTCTTTTGCTTCTCTCTTTATTAAGGATAACTTTTTAACGCCGCCTGAAACTAGGCAAGCCTACCTCGGGTCGCGAAAATCATCAGTCATGAGAGAGAAAATAATGATTTTTCTTATTTTTCTTTGAAAGCATTGTTCCTAAAAAAAAATAAAGAAATATACACACATATATATATATAAATATATATAAATATATGTAAATATATATATAAATATATATATAAATATAGATAAATATATATTTATATATATATTTTTATATATATATATATATATATATGGTGTGTGATTGAGTGTGTGTGTGTGTAATATATGCACACATATATATATTTGTCCAACATATATGAGTACTTCTTAGTATGAAATAATAATTGCACTCGTAATTTGAAAAAATATAAACACCCACCATAATGAAAGGGTGAATTCATTTGAAAAGGAAGGTATATCAAATAATGTTAATATGTGTCCTATTATGAAATCAGCTGTTTATAATTCTCTAATTCGGTTTTCTTTTTTTGGCTCCTTTTTTAAATGTGAAATTATTTATAATTTTAAGAAGGAACTTTCTCACGACTAAAGACTCTCGGATCGAGCGTGTATCCACGATACGCAAGCTCCTCGGCATGCGCGTGAAATACAAATGCACGTCTTGCAAACGATGATAATAATAATAATAATAATAATAATAATAAGTATACACTCTCCACGAATCGTCGCTTCTGTTCAAGTCCTTAAGAATAAATTTATTTACATCGCGGACACGGTATTTTATTCTTCGGTTATCTCCCGTTCGTCCTTTTAAAAAAATTCTCCATCTTTTACGTCGATCGAACTCGTATAATATGTTCCTTTCCATTTTATTTACTTTTCTTCTTCGAAGAAAGAAACGGAAGTAACCTGTTCTCTAAAGAAACATAGTAGTTTTCGTCCTAATCGAGGATTTATAGCTAAATTTAGTCTAATAATTTTCAAACGAGCCCGTTTCGCTCTCCGAAAAAATTCGATCGACAAACAAATTATTTAGTCGATAAAACAATGCCGTGCGTTCCGACGTTATTTCATTCGAAATTCTACATGATCAATTGTTTTCTTTTTCTTTCTCACTCGTTCTCTGTTTCGCTCTGTAATTCAATCTTGGTAAATAGCGAAACAGTTGCGTTACAATTATTACGCGTTATTCGCTGAACTGGAAACAATTAGCAATAAACGTCGTCTTTGTACCACATAGCCAAGAGAATACTAAAAATTTCATCTATTCTTCTCTTAAGGATTAGAAAGAGAAACATGCTACAAATGAGAAGAAAATGCTCTCGGTGCGAACGCTCTCTTTGTGAGGCAATAACATATACTTAAACTGTGTATAATTGTAATACTCTATAAGTAGAACTTTGAATTACTCTCGGCTATGGATTAAAGTCGACACGATAAAATAGGCTCGTCATTCTTACCTATCGTGTAATAAGAATGAAAAATATTCTTACAATATTATTCGACGAACGACGAAGCGGATGATATTTTATCGCGCCGAAAATCGTCTTGGAACATTTATTGCTAACATACAATTTTGTTTTTTCTCTCTCTCTTTTGTTTCGTTGAACAAACGTGTCAAAGGCATATTTGACAATAGTTGAAATACGATTCACGAATCTAAGTTTACATCTGATCGGCTTATCATTTATAGTCAATAAATACATGTTTTTCTCCGTACACGTTTTCGAACTCGGAGTGCAATCTTCGATATGCACAATAAAAGAAGAACGATGAAGAAATGGCTATGCGTGAATTGTTTCAAAAATTCACAAACGACAGAGGTGGATCACCGTTTTGCGTTCTTATTGTTTACAATTATCAATGTGTCGTATTATTATAATTACCATTATTTAAATGTTAATTGATATTAATATTATTATTACTATAGCTGCTCGTTTTTAAGATAACGCAACAAATGCTCGGGTATGAAATACGCGTGAAAATCAGTGATAACATTTTTCTTTTTTTTTTAAATCGATACAGTACGCACGGCCGTTCGCAAATATATTTGATAATATAATTCTATTATCGGTTTCTCTTAAAAAATAATACCTACAGAGAATAGAGTCGAGTATTAACTGTGTGTTCGCTAAATATACGCATGGTTCCTTTATCTTTTGAACGAGTGAAGATAATTAATGGAATCTTTCGTGTATTACCATTGCGCGTACTGCAACTTGTACCATTACTCTGTATTTTTTTCATTTTAATATTTCTTACATTGTGTGGTGTAACGCGATTGTATAACCGTAGTGTGTCGAGTCATTCATTTGGTTTATTTTGGCATACAAAATAATTTTATTTACAGTCTGACAATAATATTAATCGTTTATCTATAGTCCTTTATGCTAAGTGGCGATAGTATAATTCGAATTACTTACTATATTATGCGGTTTTTTCGGCTATGTACATAACAAAACGGCACGAATAAATATCATTGGACATGGACCAAGTTTTTCTTTCAGTGTGCATGCTCACCGCTTCGCACAAACGATTCGTTTCTTAGGGACATTCGAACCTGTAGAAAATTCATCTTTGAAGAACAATCGATGGAGGTGGGATACTAAAAGTATGTACAATTTGTACCATTAACATCTATGGAACTACGGCGTTCTACGTTTTGATCATTGAAACGGAACATTTACTCTAAGATCTTGATTGATTCAAGGAAAAGAAAGAAAAAAATAGTATGAAGATGCGGTAAGAAACGAAACTTTGTTAAATGCATCGTGAACGTAACAAAACTGAAATGATCAACTGAAACAATGACAATGAAAGTGTACTATTGAATAATAAAGTTCTTTCGCAACATCGATAAGAACGTCGCACAAAGCATTCGTGATCCGGAATTCACTGAACAGCAAAGAAAAACTTGTTACCTAAAATGTAAAACGTACAAAGATTATTCTATATTCGACTCATTCGAGCTTCAAATCTGTTTAATCACGTCTCTCCCTGTCTAACGAATCGATCGACGATTAATTTGATAGTTGTGAAATTTACGATGCATTGTCTCGCGTTCTTCGATGCAAATAAAAACATGGCAGTTGAATGGAGTAACAAATGGAAAGTTGGAAAAAGGTATTATTTAGCCCTCGAAACGAAATCACAAGTTCGACTTACATTGTATAGGCTCATGATTCAAAATGTATTATTCATTAGTTCCAATGAACGATATATGTTACCATGAAAAAATGAAGACGATTAAATTTAAATATCGTGAACGATATATTACTCGTTTTCGTAAGATAGATGCAAAATATCGGTACGATATTTGTTATAAAAAATCGGAAATCTGAGATCGATCCTGAGGGCTATGTTACCATAAGACGTATTCTTTCGATTATTTGCACATAGAAAATTAAAAGAATTCGTCTTATATTTCTACAAGATAGTATAAAAAAGAAGGGGGGAAAAGGAAAGAATAAAAAGCGATGTTGTACAGATCGCAAGTAAAATGAAAATCGCGTAATCCAATGATCAAGGACGAAGTGAAATTCCCTTTCTCCTTAACTTACTGCGTATTTAATTTGACCTGAGTAAGATTAATTATTTTCCTTTCTTTTGCGTTTTTCGTTCTTTTCTCTAGTCGAAAGCATAAATCGCTGATCGATTTACGTTAAACTTTGGTTAACGTTAAGGCGTCAAGCTTGCGTCTTTTTGTGAATTCTCATCTTCGATGCAGCCATATATGAAGAACTGTTATAAGAATTATTCCCTTCTTATCGTAAACTTTGGATAGAATGCTGCAACGGATGAAGCAGACAGCTAACGAACATCTATTCTCCTCTTGATCATCTGGGACGACTGTGAGAAACGAGGACGACGATGAAAGCTGCATTGCTTTGGAATCTCAACGCAGTTTCAAGGACGAAGAAGCAAAACGAGGTGAATTTTCCCCTTTCAGGATGGATATCAATCAGGTTACTTCGGAGCACTTCCTGAAGAGACTTTTACCGACATCCTCTTCTACTGATGTCCGGATACTACGACGTGTGAGACTGCTGAGACTGTGACAGCTTGCTGGAACTTTTGTGATGGCTAGACGTGTGTTTCTCCTGAAAATACAAAGAGAACTGTGGTACTCCAATCCTCAAAAGAAATTGTTTTAAAAAACTAATAATAAATTGATCGATATTTATCCAGTTTCGTCGAAATAAAATCAAGTAAATTCTCTATTTCCTTGGTAGAATGTTTCAGAATTATTTGATGTTGTTGGTTTACTCCTTATTTGATCATTAAACGCTGAAATTTCTTTCCGTTATCTTTCCTTCTTTTCTTGTCGATTATAAAAAAAACAGATGAGGAATACGCTAATTTGCATCAGCCTATCATAGAAATTGAATTAAAAGAAATTAATATTAATAAGATATGCTGATTAAACGGTATCGATTGCAATTCCATTTTTCGTTGCGACGCATAATTTAGGAATTAGTGAATAAACACGTATTCCTCGATGCATGTTTCAGACACGTGATAAGTGTTCGTATAGCTATATGAATGAGTTACAGGTATTCAGTTAAAATAATTATGAATCATAATTACTGTTTTTAAAAAAAGACGCAAATGAATTCCAATTTTATGGACGCGACTAACTGAGAATTAAATCGAGAAACATCGAGTGACTTCATGAACGAATGATATTAAAGCTTCTATACGGAATGCGGATGAATATTATGTATATTCAAAAAGACCAAATAAAGAAGTGGAATAAAGTCAAGTAAACGTCATAGTATTGCTAATAGATGGCACCTAATTTTATCATTCCCCTCCCAAATTTAACTTGCTATCTGTGAGAATTAAATGAAATGTAAATTAAAGCATAATTCTCGAAAGAAAAGAAAAGAAGAACTGAATACATGCGTACAGCACAAAAAGCTAGCTATCGCGTGCATGCTCATGCAAAATTACACGCACACACAATACACTTAAATATAAACAACGATAACAATAGCATCGACGTTTCGAGGATAATGTGTAGGCAAACATTACAAGTACCCTCCACCAAGTGAGATAAAAATCAAATAACATGTTTTGTGTATCGAGATATTTTTGCCGTGTCTCTTATATACTAGAAATACTATTAATTTCCACGTATGATAGCGTACAAAAATGAACTTTTACGCATGATAATAATCGTATTACATACTGATAGCTGTGATGTAATGTTAGTACACAAAGAAGATGCGGCGATATATGGTGTGCAATTATTATATCCAAGATATATTCATATATGCACGTATATACATGCACAGCATCATGTATCACAGTATATGTGTACATATATTAATATCTTTTTTTATATGGTGTGTTAAGAAAGAGACAAAATAATCACTAAGGTACTTTTCGTTTCCACAGAACGTTTATTTTCGATGATTATTTCTTTTCTTGGTCGAACACATGACACGTACGATTCCTGTCGTAATAATACGTAATTATCCGCGACGTGTGGGCTTGAACAGTCTAATTTTATAAAATTATATATAATATTATCCTTCTTTTTCTATAAAATTAAAATGTTATATATACGTGTGTATAAGCACCTGCGTGTTTCTTTTTGACAAATCGATAGCTGTGGACAATCCAAATACGGAAATTTCAATTCTACTCGTGAATATCCACATGTATGTATATATATAAATATGTAGGCAGGTAACATCGAATGAGTGGTATATTTTACAAAAATAATAACGTGGGTATGTGTAATTTTTAATGAATGAAGTCCCCAAAATTTTTAAGCGTATAATTAAAAATGTAGTATCGCAAGATTCTATATTAAAATATACATCCAATTCTGTTATAATAAGAATATGGCAGGAAACGTACGCGACAAGTGATAAAGATATACATTGTGTACAGTATCGATGCAGTGTTCGCAAAATTTTACACATCTGGTGTTCCTCTTCTATGAGTTGAATAGTTCATAAATTTTATATCACACGTGTCGATCGCTGATCACATACGTGGGCTCATATATCGTTATTACTATTATATTAATATATATATAGATAATTCTCTTTCAACTTCTTACTATCGGAGAGTACAAAACCTATATAATTTACCTTAGCAATTATTTTGTCTTTATACGGCTCGTACAATTGCACAATTTTTTACGTAGGCCGATCCCTTTGACTTTCTCGCAGTTTCTTACTAGTGATCTATTTTTTCTTTTTCGATTCTTTCAGTTCTTTTGTGTAGACAACACATATAGATCCTGCGAATTCTGCGCCACACTCTTTTTTTTCCTTTTTTTGTGTTGTTTTGGATTACATTTATTATCGTTGGATTAAAGGCTAGGTCTAAAAGGTTCTTGTTCTTTCCATTTGATGCTTTAAAACATATTCAGGAAGAACAAAGCATCGATGTGATTGTTCAAATAAGACACTAATTTTTCATAATCAAAGTAGAAATATATTTAATATTCGTACAATCATAGTCGTTACCGATAAAGCACTAAATTGCACGGTGAAATTCATGCGTTAATTACGATTAATAATAATTGAAGGAGAAAATTTTGGAAAATAAAACATTTACATATAATATCAGTATTTAAAGTATAATAAAATCGAAAACTTCGCGCACATTCTTCCTGAATGTTTCTTGTCTTCTTTTTTCTTTTTCTTCTTTATTTATATTTTTCCCCCTAAATTAAATTATATATATATCGTATTACAACACGACCTAACAAAATTCAGTGATTCGTACTGATTCGATCAATTCATTCGCGATATTTGTTCGTAACATATTCTACGAAAGACCCACGACAAAATTTAAAAGTATACACGTGCCTTTGAAAAATAATTTCTTCTCTTGTGCAAATTTCTATACACTGTCTTCATCTCTTTATACATAAGTCATTCGATTTACACGCGGAATATTTACTCGCTAAGAAAAAAACTTCACGGTTTCTTTTTTTTTTAATTATTTTCGTCTCTTATAAACTACAACTAAACATTCTTTTTCTTTTGTTTTTTAAATATAAGGCATTCTGGTCTCGCTAAAGAAGTAAGATATAAAACAAACTACAGAATTTTGCACTGAGAAGTCCAGAAAGAGGCAACGATCATAGCAATCACACAGTACACATATAATGATCTAAATTCAAAATACTAGGTCCTAATTGTGACAATAATTATAACAATAACAACAAAGGCATCGATTGGTGCCACAACGCTTAGCAGGCCTATAAATTTTTGTTTGTCACAATGGCTGCACGAAACACGTGTGTCGCGTGTGCATATTTTATGTAAATACAAACGCATTCTTAATAGATAATATATATATCATTTTTAAATATATTAATCACGCTATCTCTCGTTCTTTTCTTATACGTTCCTGAGATAATATCCATTCTATATTTAATTTGTTGCTTACATATATACATATATAATATATATATATTCTTTATTCTATACATATATGTAATATACATATATGATATACATTATACACATATATAATATACATATATAATATATATATTATATATACATATAATATACATATATATTGTCTAACATGCGATATATCGTTAAGAATTGAGTGGGAGAGAAAAAATGAGAAAAAAGGTCTACGCGCGCCCACGATTATTACAAATAAATATAAAAACAATCTACATATACACTTAAAGACGCTCAGTGATCAAAGCCGAAATCATTGTACAAGAGAATGTAAAAAATAAAATCTTAGGTAGGAAAGTTCTTAAGTAGTCACACAAATAGATGGACTATTTTGTTATGCTTAAACGCTGAAGAAAGAATTCTCTCCTCAGATTCAGAGAACTTAATATGAACAAATCTGATCGTCTCTTCATCGACATCTAAAAAACTGAAATCTAAATAATATCTTTATCCCGTCGCATGTTTCCATCTCGTTAACCCTCATAAGCATGCCATCCTCTCAACTCTATAAACGTTAGTAAAAAGGCTCTCTTTATACATTCGTGAATATCTGATTGAAAATACCATTGATGTGATGTGAGGATGTGCTCATTGGTTTTTAATAGGAAACTACGCGCGGTTAAAGAATCATCGTTACATCGTTGTTCTGATTTTTTAAGGTTCGATATAGATGAATTGTGATTTTGTGTCAGTAACGCTGAGTAATTCGACAGAATAGGTAACATGTAACATGATCAAAATTAAGAAGTCGTCCTATATGCAAAAATGAGTCAAAGATATAGAAATTGTAAAATTCCTCGAGCAGAATTTAATTTTCTGTAATCTACAAAAAACTGATTCTACAATCTGCATCAAAGATAAATATAGATTAAGAAATGATTCTAAAGAACATAGACAATATAGCGTCCGAATTTGTTTAAAAATTGTGAGAAAACTTTCTAGCTTTAGAAATGACATTTCAAATAGCAATATTACGATCTAATCAACACTCCATCATCAACAATATAAAAGTTGTCGAATAGCAGCCCTTCTCAGCAAAATATCAATAATAATGCACAACTCGTCTAAATCAAACCTTAACCAAATTGTCAATCGCGATTTTCTGACCAGACTTCAATGATGGCCGCGTATTCTAATTCGTATACGAGAGATAAATGAAAAAAAAAAAAAATCGCGATATTAACAAATCTATAATTATCCTGTACTAACAATGAGAGCAAATTCTACGAAGTCCATTACTTCATATCGCATCTATTATAATCGTAATTATATTTCACAATTGCTCAACACTCTATGCCGCACATTAACAAACGACAGTCATATACAGAAGTTGCATCTTTTTTGAGCTGTGTTCCAACTTTCGTAATTATAGAATTATTTTTCTTTTCATACTAATAGAAATGCAACTTCCTATTGCACGCAGAACAACGCGATAATAACCCTTTGCGTTCCTTTCGAATCCTACGATAATCCAACAATAAATGTGCTATAATAATTACAATATCGTGGAGCATTGTATTCGTTCTTCTAGATATGTTTTAAATCATATACATATAAAATGTTCGATGGAGAGTTCAATGCTAGAATAAGAAAGGGATAGTATTGAAAGTATCGCACAGAAAGCTTAGCAAATATTAGCTTCGGCTGACACGAAACGACAAAAAGATAAATCGGACTGCAAAGGGTTAGTCGGAAAGAATCTTTGTTAATATTATTTTATCCGCGTATAAAAACAACGACGATGTAATACACATGTTAGTTTCAACAAAATTATATGTACCTTAACAAATACATACACTTTTAAATTCGTATTAATAATACATTTATGTTTTTCTAATCACTCTCAATCACTTCACTGCATACGATTATACATTAATTCTTTTTTCCTTTTCGTATTTCTTCTTTGTAATTTTTTTTTATTTTTATTCGTAATTTATTAAATTCTTTATAGTTTTTAAGTAACCTCGTAAGTTGTTCTAGCCATATTACCCGTTTATGCAAAAGTTTGATTTTATATGAACGCAACACTCTGCACACCACCCTTTCTCCGAAATTCTTTGCTAGAAAGGAATTGTTTTTTTCAACCACCTCGAAGTTTATTCGATCGAGTAGCTTCGCAAAAAATATACTAATTGATTATAGTTAATATGATAAGAAAAATAAATAAGGCTGAAAGAAGTTACTCTCCCTTTTTCTAGATTTTTTTGAGCATTCTCTATCTATCGACATTTGACCATTAGCGCAAAATATAGTTATTTTCTAAATTCTGATCTGGCAGTGTTTCGTACATTAATATTCACGACAATCTTTTCGACAATATTGAACTACTCTACTCGTAAGCTCTTCAACTATGTGTATCATACTATCAACTAGGTTGCTGACCTAAATACTATAGTGCACCTACGTTTTCTTTTTCCCCATGTCTCTACCTTCTTTTTTCGACAAAGAAGACATTTTAACGTGAAACAAAAAATTACTAATAGTTCTGAGAATTACATCTTCCATATATAATTACTATATATAATTTAGAATATATACAATAAAAAAAAATGATTGTCGTGAAATGTTATCCTTTTTTCTTAGATTCAAGGACCTACCTTGAAAATATCTTATAATCAAATAATTCTTAATTGATTTGACAAAAAAGTAATTGAAGAACTTCTTCAGTGTTCTTGAGTAAAATAAAATGACCCGATATTTTCACTTCCTTTTTACATATAGCACGTCAATTCGCAACATCGTCGTCTTCTTGATGCAGTTACTTCATCCTCCCTAGGTCGCATGGACCTCACAAGACTTTTAACTTTTCGTTTTTACTCTTCAATGAAGGCTTACACTCATTTAACTACTCTAAGGAGCTGCGCTACAGGTACAAAGGTTGAAAGATCGAAATGATAAATTTTAACACTAGAGGAATAGAGATCGTTTGACATGCTACTACTTCTACCATTCACAAACTGGAAGGGAGCAGAGAGGATAGAGGCAAGGTGAAAGTGTATTCCTTCAAGATCGAAAATTCATTCTACGGGAATCTCCAGCCACTTCTTTTTCTCGTTTTCCATCCTATTATTCAGCCCCTAAAACTCCAAACTGCCTTCTCTTATAAAACAAATAACATTCATTATTTTTTCTTTCAAAACCTTTTTATGACTTACGATATTATTCTATCTTTCTTACAAAGATACTTCAATTGATATTCTATGTCACTTACACAAAGATATTCAATGATGATACATAATCAATGGAATATTCAATGAATGTTGAGTATATCAAATTAAACGTATTTAAAAAATCAACTAACTAACATAATGAATAGAAAGAAGACAATTGGAGGACTGAGAATCGTAGTGATATAAATCAGTCCACTAGTATTTTTCATAAAATATCGTTCTGTGTTTATTAATATAAAAAGACTTAATGAATTATGGAATTTTTATGATGCGTGATAGGATAATGCTTTTCGGAGTTGAAGCGCCTATGACTAAATCTAAATTTTCAAAATTTGAACTTATACTACCACGATTCCCAGTCCGTCAATCATTTGATATAAAAGAAAATGGAGCAAGAAGTGGCTGCAGTTACTACCGCTACTTTGGAAGCTACCTCTTAAGTCCACTACAAGACAGGATTTCTATACGAATGTTATTCCGGTGGTGGAGGTGGTGGTGGTGAGGAACTGGGGGGTGGCCCGCTCGGTAACGGTGGTGGTGTCTTGGGTTCCTGCCGAGTAGACGGAACTGGGATCATGCTTTGATTTTGTCGCATATTCGGTGGTAAGGATGGTGGCGGTACAGACGTATCGATAGCACCGTCTGGTGTTATAATGACATTACCCGCCGGATACATCGGGTACTGTTGCTGATATTGTGAATAGTACATGACAGGATCGTAAATGTACCCGGCAGGGTTGAACATCGAGGGTGGCGGGTAATTAGCAAAAAAATAAGAATCTGGTTGGGTCTGATTTACGTGGCCAGCCCTCGAGTAACCTGGATCACCACGAGCTGAGGATGGATGAGGATGGTGCGGATTACGGGCATTGTTACTATTGTAGGTGTCTTGCTGATAGTAGCCGTCGCGCTGGCCGGGAGCACTGTAATGTCCCGCCGATCCTGCTGGTGGTGGACCACGCCCGATATACTGGCGGCCGCCTCTACCGCCTCCACGTACCTTGTTATTGTTGCCTGAACTATAGTGTCTGCCGTTCTGCCGTTCGCCTAGTCGGTGTTGCCCGTAACCCACCGAGGACACCTGCGATTGCTTCTTCGTTGGCGGAACACTAGTCGTTGGACTCTCCTTCATTTCAGAACGATCGCGCTTCCGACTTTCGTTCGTGAACTCTGGAACGATGCTGCTCGAACTGCCCGTCGTTGAGGGCGCGCCGGAACTCCTCGAGATTCCATCCGTTCGGATTTTAATCTTCAGCGGAGCCTGAACTACGGACTGACCCGGTGAACTAGATACATTGTCCGTACTCTTCAGTCGTTCCTTAGGAATAATAATTTTGATACTAGTATTCTGAGGCGACTTGTTTTTGTCAGTTGGCACTGTATTCGCACCGGTGCTTCCTGTCGGTTCTGTGCTCAGATTCAATTTGTCTTTAGGAATTGTGATTTTGATAGGTACTGCAGGCACAGTTTCTTCTCCTTTTTCTTTGTCCTTGTCTCGATGCTTTTCTTTATCCTTGTCTTTATGCTTGTGTTTGTGCTTTTCTTTACTCTTCTCCTTATCTTTGTGTTTATGCTTCTCCTTCTTTTTCTTCTTTTCACTCTTGTGATGCTCCGATCTCTTCTCTTCTACAGGCGGTGCGACGGTTATGGTCGTCGATGTTGGTACAGAGAGAATGGATTCTGTATTTGTTTGTACGGGGCCAGACAGAGCACTTATATCTACGGTCGAAGCTATCATTGGTTCGGTAACCGATGATAGAGGCAGACACTGACTTTGAACGGGTTCCTGCTGTGCGAGCAACATCGAATGAGATATCGATGGTTGATGTTGAGGTTGTGGTGGTTGTTCATGTTGAAGTTGCTGTTGCTGCTGTTGCAACTGCTGTTGTTGAAATTGTTCCTGATGAACTTGCTGTTGTGGTGGTATTTGACTAAATTGTTGCATATTTTGTAATAACGATGGCATGGGTGCTAAAGGTTCCTGAAGCAGAGCACTTATACTTTGAGCAGATTTCATTGGAGATAAATATTCTCCTTTAATCTGATGTTCAGCCTTTATTGGTATATCTGTTTTATAGGTTTCCTTTTTAATTTGGAATTCTTGAGGCTCTTGCTTCACTAAATTAGTATCCAGTCCATTCGTCAAACCCTGTTGATTTGATGATATCTGTGGCTGTGTAGGTATTGTGCTAAAACGTGATATCGTTGGCTCTGAATCAAAAGGTTTAATGAGCTCCGGTGGTTTCATATCATTCGCAATTTGAGTGGCTCTACCATTCGCCGATGGATTATCTCTAATAGGTTGTATCAGTTCCGGTACTCTACCGAGCATCTTAACTGCCTCGAAACTGGACGTCGTATCGTCCATTTTTACTTTCACTTGCTGTCCACTTTCGCTAGTACTACACGTGCGATGCCTTTTATGGGACGTTGCAGAAACATCGTTAGCCGATCGTTTAACCGATTGCGTTTCTTGCTGTTGCAAACCTGGTGGGCTTGCGAAAGGTGATACTAAATTAAAGCCTATCGATGTGTCTGGTACGCGTTCTTGTTTAGGAACTTTTGCAGCCGAAGGCGGCGTCTTTTGTTTAGTCTTAAGCCTCTGTGAATGAGATTCCCGAGGCGTTGGTACTTTCTCTGGACTGAATAGCGATTTTGGCTTACCAGGAGGGGTTTGTAACACATTCTGTTGGATATCGGACGAACTTTTGTCTGTGTCATCATGCCGCGGTCGTTTTTCAGTTTTTGGGTCGTCAAGATTATTCAACGAGGATAAACTCGACGACTGAGAATTACTATTTTTAATCGTGTCCTTTAATATTTGTGATACACCATGAGCTGTATGTTGACTGGATATTGTCTTCGAAGATAATGATTTTTGACTAAGCAATGAAACGGAGTTACTCGGAGACTTTTCTTGTGAAAATGAACTCTGGCTAGTACTAAGTTTCACATCGGTCGGCACTGCACCAGAACTACCTTGTAACTTTTCTGACTGATTGTATTTTATATGGTGTGACGACGGCTTTTGTGTATTTGAACTATATGGTACGTCAAGCGTCGGTTTAGGTGGAGGTATTGACTTCTCAATGAGCTTTCTAACCTCTTCACACCTTTGCTCCAACGTATCAGACTTTCTTTGTCGATCGATTCTACTTGGATCTGGATATTTATATGGCTTTTGTTCACTATCTTTTCTATGTTCTACTGGTTTATGCCTTGGATCATACATTCTTTTATCATGACCCTGATGTTTACTTTCTACTCCACTTAATCTGTGCAGACTATGATTATTATTACTAAGTTTCTCCTGTATATTCCCATGAGGCGTTGGCTCTTGTAATGATCCAACATCCGATCTGTGAGTAATGGAATCGGTTATAGAATTATCCAAAGTTTGTTCCTTTGATACGACATGACTGTGAGAATGGAGAGCACTACCACTACTACAACTACTGCTACTTATACCAGTGTTCGAACTGTATTCTCTTTGTAACCTCTGTCTATTGGGATCACGATTTGGTTCCCTAGCTTGAGTACTACTCGAGTGCCTCTGGGGCACCGGTTGTCCAACTTTTATATCTGGTCTATGATGATGATTATGATGGAGTGTCTTCTGTCCAAGAGGCAACGGATGTTTGTTCAGCACATTTGTACTAGATACAGGTTTGTGGTGATGAGAATGGTGCTTATTAATATCCGATGCATGACTTGGCGCAACTGATGCTGGAACTGATGCCTTTTCTCTTTCCAAACGCTCGCGTTCTTTCTTTTCTCGATATTCCCGATAATCTACAGGAGGTCTCGCAGGTGCGGGAGCGTTCTGTTTCTTTTCTTCTTGTTTCTCCGCTTGATGAGGTCGATTTGTGTGGAATGTAGGTCCACCATCGGCCGTCGTCGCAGGAGATTGTACCTTGCGTGGTTCCGCATCCTACACAAAACATTGAGTAAAATTATCTAATAAATTAAAGTTATTATATTAACTTTAATGTAGGATAACAATTCTTTTGTAGTATTTAATATGATATTATGATATGATATATTTAATAAAAATACTTACAAAGGGTGAGTTCGGTAAACTGGGATGATTAATGCTTGGACTTTGATTAGCGGATATGCTCATTATTTTTCTTTTCAATCTTGATGGGCACTTATCAAATATATGGAGGAATTCTGCTGTAAGCTCTTGTAATAGTTCAGATGTCACACTTCTGTCGACGTACCAAAACCAGTGCTTCCCTTCCGTACTTTGTGGTATCTGTAAGCAAATAATCATTATGTTATAATTTATAGCCAAGTATTTACAGCCAAATACTTTACCTAAATCATAGTAATAATGCTTACCTCCCAATTAGACCATTTACATGCAAGATGAATGCAAAAGCAGGCAACTACCGTTGGCTTGTACTGCAGACACATGGTTGTTAAATGCAAACTGGAAAGAAAAGATTATCTTATAAATTTCTCTTATGAACAATGAACAGTGAAGACGAAATATAACCCACGGCATAAAAAGAACTGTACTATAAAATCAAAGTACTAGTTCCACTAAACATGGGTAATATCGGGATAAAACCAAGACGAATTTTTACGATTCGTTGAAAATAATTAACAATATTTCCAATTATATTTTCCGTAAACGGAATTTAATTCCAAAGAGTACGTTTCCAAAACAGTTAAAAAAACAGCATATGTGAATGTGATACTTTTTCGCGATGAGCTACACAAAAATTTACGCACAAATGTTATTAGCTAAAGCAATATGCGATATTTTTCTACATAGTAATAATAAACATAAGCCCTACAACACTCTGTTGTATCGTAACAAATTTACCGAAGTTTGCCCCAACATAATCCCATGATAGAGAGATATGTTAAGCTATATATTTTTTTGTTTGAGAATGCATTATTTCAGGAAATAAAATATCTTATAAACTTACGCTAAAAATTATTTCTTAGTAAAGAAAAATGTATAAATCTTCAAAAATGATTTCTTTGTAACAACAGAGATAGATTAAGGCTTAATTTACATTGATTATTTAGTCGTAATTACAATCTGTTCAAATATTATTGATTAAATAATATTTGAATGGATTATAGTAAGACTATGCCCGTACCATAATTTTACTATTTGATTACTATTGTAAAATATAATTTATTGGTATAGCTAATTATCCTTCTTTTATCATTAAATGTTTTTGGACATTCACTCGTCATTACATTAATTCCACATTCATTTCACTCACGCTTAATTTATTTTGTGCATCTACTGCTTAAAAATAAGTGTATGTAAATATAAAAATAAAAGCTGGACAGTATATACCGTAATGTAAGAGAAAACGATCAGTCCTTAAGAATATTTCATTTACCTTCAATTAAGCAATCCTCATCGTGAACTTAGTTTACGAAATAAACTTCGTTTCGCTTTGGCATACGTTCTCTTTAGAATCAGACATTACCGCGACTGCAACGCAACATTCCTCCCCAAAAGTTACTGTTGACATTTAAACATTCACATTAGAACTGAAGAAAAAAGTAAATGAAATCAAAGTAAACTTTTCTATACTAAATTTCTGTTTCATTTTCATGCTTTGATGCAATATTTCAAATTCATTCATTCAAAAACGTTCCTTTTGAAGCAAAGAATTGTATTATTTATCAAAGATATTTATACAATTTTATTCCACGTTTACTTTGCTTTCTAAGAAAGATATAGGTCAGAATGTTGCGCCAGTGGCTATTGCCTGACAATATAGCTTGGAAATATACTCCAGCTGGCATCTATTTGACCAGAAGACTGCTAAGAGTAAGTGATACTAGGAAATAATGTGTAGCCACCTGTTAGATGCCATGAAGTACGAAGTCTGGGCTAAGTCCTTGCTCGCTGCAAAAAAAAGAATGCAAACATTTAACTAAAATATTTTATAAACAATATCTAAAGTTGTAAGATTTCATAGTTTATCGTTATAGTTTATCATTACAGAATCAATATCTTCACAAAAAATATAGGAAAAATGTAAATGTAGTAAATTAATATTATACAATCCTTTTTAAACATAACATACGTACCTTTAACCAGTTGACAACATCTAACAACATGTGTGTGGGGATGATCAATGGCGACATCAAACCCCAATGTTTGTAGTAGAACATTTTCGTTGAACACCAGATCTTGAGCTTGCTCAAGGTATTGCTATAAATCAAAATACGTTGCAATGATTAAATTCATCATTAACTATATACATGTTACTATTGATATTAATCTCTTTTATTTTACCTCAGATCTGACGTCAGGTGGGGGCTGATCTCTGTGGAGACACATGTGTGCCATTTTGATAACATGTTCTAACTTGCGCGGTTGTTCTTCTACTTTTGCTGCTAAAAATAGTGCTGCTGCTGCAATTGCATTCCTGTGGAAATGTGACAGCGAGTGAAATACATAAAATCTGTGCATATACACTATTGCTGTGTTGATACATAATTGTGACCTATATTTATCTAATTAAGGAAAATATTAAATAAATAATGTATTATTAACATGTACATAATATTTATAATCAATTATTTATTAAATTTACTAAAATTATATATATATTGTACAAATTTCAGAAATATTTGTGCTATACAATATAAATCATGGACAACAACCTTTGTTATTACAATCCATTATAAAAAAAATATTTTCTGACTTCTTTTGTATCTTATTATAAAGATATTGTTATATAATTATTTCAAGTAATTACAAAAATATTTAAATTATTTAGGAATATGTAAACAAATAAAATAATAAAAAATAATATATTACATTAAATATTTTTCATTGGAATACTAGCCACATATTTATATAATTTTTTAATATCTAAAAAATATCAACTTCCCATAATAATAAATATAAATAAAAATTACTAAAACAATAAACATAATTGAAACACAGTTCTTAATGATTATTTTTAAATTATTAAATTATATGGTAAGATTAAAAAATGGGGGGCACAACAGATTATACGTAAAAAATTTTATTTAATCTCTATATTACATTAATATGAAAAACTTGGTCAAATAAATCACATAATTTTGATGCATATTCTTGATTTTCATCTGTATTTTACTTATGTTAAGATCTTCTTCATTTATGCTTTCTATCATATTATTAATTTTCATATCTTAATTATTTGTTATTTTACTAAAAGGAAAATATACAAATGAAGAATTCAGAACAAGTTACAATACAAAAAATATAGAATAATATGAAAAACAAATATTACACTATATATTAGACATCATTAATGTATTTTGCCTACAATAAGTATTATTATACATGCACTACAGAAAAGTAAAACTACAATTTACTAATATGACTGTCTTTAAAAGAGTTCCACATTTGTAAACCTCTAATTTCAAATAATATGAAGACTATGCTGAAGTTCTCACAATTGGAAAGATAATTAATATGTTTATGATCTTTATAAATATAAATCTGAAACATAAAAATATTATAGGAAATAGAAATAGAATTTCTACATACTACATTGGGAAAATATAGCTAAAATATTCCTGAAATAGAGGATATTATTAAATATCTAGTATTATTAGTACAAGTTTAATGCAAAACTAGTATAAATTTCATAGCTAGTTAATAAGTTAGTACATGTTAAATTTACTATATTACTTTTTATGCAAGCAAAACAACGTCTGATCTATTTGCAATGTTCACAGTTAATTGTTTTCGTACAGCATGATTTTGAGAATAGAGAATACTACTTGTACAAAATTTTTATTGTCCTCTCTTTGTAACCTTTGTCAATTACTTCTATTACTTTTTGTACTGATATAATGAAACATCGACAATGCATTATAGTGTAGCATTGATGAACCACCTCCAATCCCGATCCGATCTTAAGCACACACATATATATATATACATGTATGCATTTATATACATATATGTACATACATATATAAATGAAAAATATAATAAATAATATACCTGCGTAAAAAATATAAGCAGAAATTGTAATTCTGGTTGGTACTACTGTCAAACATAGCTTGGCAAACAATGCTACCTTTCCATGACCCTATTCTCTGCCCTCCTTTTGAATACTAAGATTCTAATAAGCACGTTTATTGACTAGCATTATTCTATTATCAATATGAATATACCGAATAGCACAAATATTTCGAAATTCAGTGTATACCAAAGGTAACGTAGTAAAGTTCAATATGGAGAATCGTAATCATGACGCGTGACCTCTTCTTTCGCACGTCACTCATGTTTACAACAAGATAGGAATTTTACGTGAATACCGAAATTTCAAGTATTAAAAGATAAATGTGTAAAGAGGATCCATTCATAATCGTATATGATAGTTTGGGGGTGATTTTGAATTGATAGAAAGAATAAAGGAAACGTAAAACGACAATGGGGATAGGGGGAAAGGGAAGTTGAGAAACACGCAACTAAACATGCATTCGTTAAAAGGATACACCACAAGCCGCTGTCCCATATCCTGAATAAAATTTGCTGCCTGCTGCCTGTAGCTCAGTTCCTTATCTGCGTCGATGCCGCATCTTCTGCTCGGCGTATTTATTAGCTGTTCTTTCGTGAAGTACCATTTTTCGTCAGCCGCCATTTATATGTACACACAACTAGGTACTAACGATGCGCACTTCACAGTGGTCAGCTCGACTGGCGGCGAGCACACAATGCACAAACAGCAAACGTTGAAAACTTCACGTCACTACGCTAATCAAAACCCATACCCAAGCTCATACTTGTTCAACTTTGTCACAGCGAAACATAACCGCACATCGAATAAATATCTCTCTTTGTAATATGAAACTATTTTTTTTTATAAATACTTCAAATTGCCTTCTCTATTATTTTTCTCATTTATTTTATACAATATGCACTTCATATTAAAAAGGTTCCATTTTGAATTCCGGAAATGACGTGTTCTGTTTTTCACGGCACTGCTTTAGAATCGTGCAGCAAATGAAAAACCAACTTGAGAAATTCTTTTGTAGGCATTTGTTATATTTTATCCATTTTATGACATGAGACTGCCGTAGTTTAGAGGTTAATACGAAACTTGAAGATATTGTTAAAATTAGTTTATGGACGTTTTATTTGTTTAATAGTTTACAAAATTAGCCTCTTTTCCGTATAATAGTCGTAATAAATTAGTAGAATCAATGTTTCGATAATGCATCACAATAACGAGATTTATTTTTTAAGATTCGTCATAAAAACTGCTGCATTTTTACGTAAAGTTCCGTAGATTTGTTATTTATAATTAAGGTAAAGTTTAGAGCTCGATATACGTCAAACATTCAGGATAATCAATTATATACGACATTATTTACTGTACGGAAATATCTTTCGAAGTTTCTATTTTTATATTATCGTACACCACATTAAAAAACTTGATTTATTAATTTTTGGCAGGCCATGAGGTTGGTTATGGAAATAATACTATTACTCTTTCGAATAGTTTTAATTGCAATAACAAAAATAAAAATTCTGTAATATCTTATCTTGCTTGAGGTACTAAGGTTACTTAACCTTGTCACAACATTTGTGCACTTATAAAATTTATCCCACTTCATTAAAAATAAAAATTGTAAAACGTTACTCTTGTCGATGTGTTGCACAACAAATTGTAATATCTTCTGGACATCGACGAATGTAATAAATGTACACTTGAATTAATTTAAACTAAATATCAATATAATTCTACGTAGCAAACACGTTGCATTGGTTAACTGTAAACACAGGTGTGTATCGTAAATTCAACTTGGCTAATATTTTATGACCAACGTCATAACCTACCTGAACTTTTTCTCAGTCTACGATAGGTATGAATCACGTAGTTTATCAATTAGAAGTTTTAGAACTTTAAACTTCCGGAAGTGACGCAGTGGTCGTTGAGCTAGTAGTATGTGTTTGCAGCCAATGTTACCCCTGTAATAGCGTCCCGTTATCTTTGTCCTATTGAAGGATCCAGTGTGTCTTTCGAGTTGTTTGTCATTTATTTGTATATAACTTCAGACTTGCTGCACAATCGCCAATAATTTACATTTCACGATATCTTAATCTTTTTTTCATTCTCTTGATATATCCAGAAATACGCTGACGGTGATAAGCGTGATTCAATTGGCACTGACTTTCCTTCACGGAAGAATTGATGTAAGAGATCACAGTAAGTTTCTAATAGAATAATGCTTCGCGGCTTTTTTAAGTCCCGCTCAGTTTCGTTTTATTCGAATTTTCACAAAAACCAATCACATGCCGTCTCATTCTTTCGAAATCCGTACATACATCAATGAGACTTCATTCAACATCTCACGTATAAAATGGCGGCGACTACCACTTGTTACATATACATTTTATATTACAATTTTATTTTATAAAATGATATAAATTCGAACATTTGTAATAAGTTATGTATACTATAATTTTTTATAATTAAAATATCGTTTGTTATCGAAATTACTTTCAACGAATGAAATTAATAAAATTGTTTTGTTTTCCGCTGTAAATTCTCGCGCCAAATTTGAAATTAGAATATGAGAAAATCACACTGTTTTGAATTTTATTTTCAGAAATAATTCATAAAATGCAGTTATCTTGCGATTTTTTCTTATGCGTTATGAGGAGCTTATAATAAAATTGTATAATTTTTATTTATTTCATAGGTAAGTTATGTTTCGTATCCCAAAAACAACAATGCCTGTGACTATTGTAGCCACAAAAAAGCCCAAACAAATGCAAACGTGCTTATATTCATCTTATGAATGCTCACAACCTTGTCTTGATGGATATACTTATTGCGCCAAGCATATTCTTGAGGATCCAAATGCACCTTTCAAGCAATGTGGTTTTGTATATAATAGTAATGGCAGAAAATGTCAAAATCCTGCACCAAAATTGGATAGAAGAGATATTTTGTATGTATCAAATGTAAATTTAATGAATATTTTGTTTATTATGTATTTTAAATTACATATGAAAAATCTATCTTTAATATATATATACAGATATTGTAATGAGCATGCTAGAAAAGCCCAAATAGCACGTATAAAATCTACAGCAAAACATTCTTTACCACAGACACCTGAAATGCTCTTACTTAATTTAAGTCACTATGTTAAGAAAACAGATTCAAGTACTGAAGATACCGAAGATGAAGAAGGAAAAATCAAAGCATTAGACCCTTTTAGTAAGCTTTGATCTAGTAGTCTGTTAATAAAGGAAAAATTAAAGCTGATTTTAAATTAAATGGGAATATCATATTAAAATCGTTTTTTAGCTGAAGTTGATGCATACAGAGTAAATGCAAGTGGAAGTGATATTTTGGATTATGCAAGTTCCTCTGATAGCGATATTGAACCTACAACAGTGACTGATACTTTAAAAGGAAGTTATCTTGATGATAGTGATAATGAAAGTTTATACAGTGCACAAGAAGATCCTTTAAAGTAAGAATATACTTATATATAATTACTTATACTAATTTATTATTTTATTCTGTTCTGTAGAACAACAGCTAGCTTGCTTTGGCTTGAGCAAATCTTAAAAATGGGATTATATCAATTATCTTTATCTTTACTTACTTTCCTTTCGTAGTTGCTTTTTGCAAAAATTAAACAGTAATTTCTATGGAATCATTAGTATTAATTTTTTAAGGCATGCTGGAATTTTTACTGCTGAGGAGGTGATCTACATTGCGCGAGAAAAACTAATTAGACTGCAATCACTTTACATAGATCAATATAGAAGATTACAGTACATATTAAGAGAGAAAAGACGAAAGTATCTACATGCCCTTAAAAAGGAAAAGGAAACATTATGTAGTATACATGACCAACCAAAAGAAACTGCAAAAGAAAAGAAAATTTATGAAAAATTGAAAGCCTTAAATCGTTATCATAGACGAAGTGGAGCTGAAGCTATATTATATAGAAAATCTTTAGAACGTAGAGCACAGGTTAAATGCAATTTTATTATTTTGTATAATATATAGTGTTAATATAATATACGATAATAATAAAAATTATAATTATGTATTCATTATAGGCAACTGAAGGACCCACTCAAAAAATACCAAGTATATCAAAATGTATTTTTACAGAAGGTGGAGTAAAATGTGGAGAGAGAACTCTTCCTGCTGCAAAACATTGCCGCAAACATATCCTTAAAGTAAAATAATTTTATTTAATTACATAATCACAACCAACATAAAAAATGTATAAAATAATTAACAAATTTTATTATGTTAATAGGATCAACATCAAGTTTTATTCAAAGCATGTGGAGCAATTCGAGCAGATATAGAGTGTCATGAACCAGTACCTGTAATTTTTGATACAAATTGTGTGTTTCACATGAACTTACCATCTGAATGTAAATTAGAAACTATGAAGGTAAATATTTAAACAGATATTTTCATTGATAAATCTGATATAACAATATTAATTTTAATTATTATTACACAATATTCAGTTTAAAGAATCAAAACCTGAAGCACAGGAAATGTCAGCAACAGATAATCAATCTGTGGAAATTGATGTAGTAGGAGAAATTCAAGAAATTGATCCAGACGATGATATGGCAGGATTAATGAGAGAGATGAGTGATGCTGCACATATGAAACCAGTATTTAATGAAAGTTTAAATAGTGAAGCTAGCACAGATACAGCTTTTAGTTTATCAGCACAGATGAGTGATAGAGATGATCTTGTTTCTGTGTGACAAGCTCTTTTTCTATGACTTCAAATCATAGAATATTAATGTTTGTTGTTACATAATTATGCAAATTTTATTTATGAATTTTATTCAACTTAACTATATTCTTACCTGTATATTAAGTGCCTAAAATTAAAAGTGATATGAACTCAAACATGAATATTGTGTGACAACAAAGGATGTGTATCATTGAGAATAATAGTGGTGTATCTCCAATTTTATTACAAACAAAACTATACCACATACATGTTCAAGACAATTTTAAGTATTAGTATAACAATGAAGTTCCTCCATATGCACTACATTTACCATATTAAAATATTGATAACATTTCGTTACTTGTTTTAAGTCATCCCATAAGTTCGTGTCGACTTTTGTGTATACATTTCATGTGTCGATTTATAAACATACAGCGATAAGGGACCAATGCACTTGAGCTTAGCTGATCGAAAACAGGCTAGAGCAGATTTTCGTGGGATAAGATCGTAATATAGTGAACACAGTGACTTCTAACAGTAAAAAATCATGAGTGAAATGCGTATCCATTTTCGACATCTCATGTTATATGAATTTCGGAAAGGAAGTTCTATAATAATTGCCACGAAAAACATATGTACTGTTTACGGAGAAAATGCGCTTTCATCTCGTACCTGTAGGAAGTGGTTCCAACGTTTTAGAGCTGGGAATTTCTGTTTAGAAGACAAGGAACGCTCCAGGCGTTCTCCTCAGACAGACGAAGATAAAATTCGGGATCGTGTTGAAAAATCACGAAGTTTGACAGTTCAAGAGATGTCAAATGTTCTGAAAATACCTAAGACAACGATTCATAGGTATTTAAAAAAAATGGGGATGGTGTCAAAGTTGAACGTTTGGGTGTCCCATGAACTTATGGAACGGAACCGTCTTGAACAAACAACAGCGTGCATGTCATTACTTGCGCGTAATAAACATGAGCCATTCCTTAAACGCCTGGTAACTGGTGATGAAAAGTGGATACTTTACAAAAACCCCGAACGGAAACGTAGCTGGTCCCAACGAAATCAGCCACCTCAACGCTGTGCAAAACCAGGGTTACATCCACGTAAAATTCTTTTGTGTGTATAGTGGGATTATAAAGGAATACTCTATTTTGAACTTTTATTTAGTGGTGATACCATTAATTCAGACAGTCTTAATTTTGCAGATTAATATTGCAGTCAGTTAGAAAAATTAAGGGAAGCACTAGCTGAAAAACGACCAGGTTTAGTGAATAGGAATAACGTTATCTTCCATCACGACAACGTTAGATCGCATGTCGCGAAAAGCGTTACAAAAAAATTGTCTGAATTTAATTGGGAAATTTTATCAGATCCCCATACTCCCCAGACATTGCCCCATCTGATTACCACCTGTTCAGAGCATTACAACACTTTTTAGTAGGTAAAAAATTTGAAAATATTGACATTCTCAAAAATAGCTTAGAAAATTATTTTAAAGGAAAACAAGAGAACTTTTATTGAGACGCCCTACCAGAAAAATGGGAAGAAGTTGTACAACAAGAGGGGGATTACATTTTTTCATGAAACTTAAGGGTATGTAAACAATCTTAACATATATAACTGCTCGAAAAACGGCACAAACTTATGGGATGACCTAATATTTGATTGATCCAAGAACATTTCACAAAAGCTTGTTTTTCTTGAAAAATCAATAATGGACGTTACACTATTATTATTCTAAACTACTCATATGTATTAATATAATTTATATGTTCATGTATTTGTGTACATGTGCAGTTACTAACAATCATTTTCATTTGTAAATATTGTGACAGCCACTGTCACCTTTTCATTGTACAACTTTAAAAATAAAATACAAATGCACCTTCTTAAATGATTATTTTATTTCCTCTATTATGACATTTTTCCAATAAATTATTATTTCAATATTATTTATTTTTTGATATTGTGTTTCATTTGATACTAAAGTTAATTGAGAAGAATATAATGATCACTACAAATAAAGGATTAAGTATAGCATCTTAGAATAACTATTAATAAAGTAGTTATCAAAATGTATTACAGCAAATAAGAACAAATTTGCTTAAAAAAACAATGAGCTCAAAACAATGAAATATTCTTTTTTTAGTACAAAGCAACAAATTTACTATTTCCACTTATATGTAAGAGAAATTAAAATCTTCCATAGGATAGAGTAATATATGAACATTTTTCCAAAAACTAACGTTTATGCTTTCCATTTAAATTTTTACAAAAAGCGCAAATCATTTAGTTAAATACATTAGTATTAATATAAGATATAATGTAAGAAAGTATTTTGCTTACAAGAATATAACACTTTTTTTCAATTTTTACATTTTCTGTAAAAAAATACATAGTTATTAATCATGGTATTAATCATTAACATACAAACAAAATAAATGTAACTTACAATAAGTAGATGAGGTTTTACCCTAATTTGGTTGTTTAAATAGTAAATTTTTTAAGTAATAAAAAAGTGCACAATATATGTTTTGAAAATGAATGTTCCACTTCATTACAACAATAAATGCACTGTATAGGAATAATTGCAAACAAATTTTGTTTAAAACGCACTTTTAGAAAATTGAAGATGTTTCAGTTTTTTTTACAATCGTAAATAATGGTTGTATTTTCTTATGTAAGTACAGCTAAAAATATTTAGCTCAGAAATTTTAATTGTGTATTATCTTAAGACATTCAGATATGTACATATAATTGTAATTACCAATTCAACAATTGATAATTACTGTGGCAGTATGAGTATTTAAAATTTTTAATATACCCAATTATGAATAGTGATTTACCGCCTCAGTTTATCTGTGTCCATACTTGATGAATTTACTTTGTGTATAAGTGTATCTATAGTTACATAAAACTAGAATATGTACTCTGTGACATTATCAATAATCATCTTATTTGGTAGTTAGTTACTAAAACACAAACTTATATACAGGGTGGTTGGTAACTGGTGGTACAAGCGGAAAGGAGATGATTCTACGCGAAAAAAGAAGTCGAAAATATAGAATAAAAATTTTTCGTTTGAGGCTTTGTTTTCGAGAAAATCGACTTTGAATTTTCGCTCGGTACGCGTGCGGTACGTTGTAACGGATCTCACTGTAGATCGTTGTCTCAATGGAAAAATTAAAAAAAATAAAAAGATTTTTATTCTATATTTTCGACTTCTTTTTTCGCGTAGAATCACCCCCTTTTCGCTTGTACGACCAGTTACCAACCATCCTGTATATGCACTTTCTTGATAGTATTGTATGATATTTAGAACTTTGTGCAAATGCAGAATAATTACTACAAAACAATTTGAAAGAAATAAGCACCAAAGATTCAAAAAATAAACATTTTCATACTAGTTTAAAATGCATTTATGATCAAGGTGTCTAATTTTCCATAATTTAATAATAAATGACTTGATAACACTGCTTTTTTTTCTGATCTTATAATTCAACTAATATATATCTATTTCAGCTTAAAATTATCATAAAGCATATAGAGCACTTTGTTAACTTTTATAATAATACATTCATGATAGAATTACGTATAACATTGATTCAATTACAAAGTATTTATCTGAAGCTGTATTTATCTAAATTATTATATCAAAATAAAGAATGCAATTATTAAATATATCACAATTAAACTTGGGTACTGATACAATGATAATTGTAAAACACATACATATCATGTAAATGCTAGGTGTCTGATAACTAAGGAAATAATATAGATTTTAATTATAATTGTTACAACAGTCAATACATATACATACTGACACATATCTCACCTAAATATAGAATGAAAATGTTCATATTGTTTATAGAGAATCGGGTACATTAAACTAAAAATATTTTAATTAAAATAAATGTCAATGAAGTAATAGCTATTCAATTTTTGTACACAATTTTTTTTATATTAACTAGAACATTACATCTCTCATTTTTTACGATGTAAGCCAATCATCATTTACAATTAATAGACTTAAAATAAAGAACTGCATGGCATTTTCATAAATTTATGTGATTTTAGTAATAAAATATAAAAAATTATCTGTTAAAAATTGATTACAATTACCTATCTTTATAATAATTTATCAAATAAATTGCAAAATGTTCAACTTTTAGCTTGAATCCTCACTGTTTTTATTGTTTTCAAAGAACGCAATATCTCAAATATAATTTTTAATAAGCATACTTCAAATATTGTCGTTGCATTTGAATTACCTAACTTTCTTCAAGTTGTTTAGCTCATTTGTTCTTGTGCACCGAATACTCTTAATATTGTAAAACATTTATTCCATTATAGTACCTTCTTAAGTTTTTAATAACAAACTATGTTGCTATCAATAAGAAATCTTATGCTAAATGTGAGAAGGAGAAAAAGTAAATTGTTTATATTATAGTAACAGTAAATATTGTTTCGGTAAGAATGGGCAGTCAAAGCTTTATTGACTTAATTGGTGACTGTAAATATAGTTCTAGAAAGTACTGCAAGCTTACCATTGTTCAAAAAACTTGTCAGTCTTTGTAAATTTAATCACTGAATATATTTTTAAGATCGTGTTCATAGAGCGCTATAATTAACATTATTCCAAGGCCACACGATAGCCCTAACGCTTGTAAAATACATTGCCATTGAGAACTACGCTCCACAGAGTGACTTGAAGATAATTCTGGAATCTATATAAAACATTTGATGCTTAATTATAATTACGATTAATTAAATGAATTAAAATTATACTCACCATATCTACTAATGCTATATATATAAACATTCCTGCAGCAGCTGCAAATATCCAACTACTTATAGCAGGAGTGCTCCCTAATAATACTCCAAATATCATACCAAACAAACAAAGTACGGAAGATAACACATTATAAAAAACAGCCTGTTTAGCACTCATACCAGCTTTTAACAAAACTGCAAAATCTCCTGTTATAAAGGAATAAAGGATAAAAATTCTGAATATTTTATAAGATTTAATAAGTTATTTACTACTATAAGTTATGTTTGTATAATGTACCTATTTCATGAGGTAATTCGTGACAAAATACAGCTATTGCTGTGGAGAAGCCACCCGCTATATTTGCTGAAAAAGCAGCGCCTATAGCCATACCATCTGTGAAATTATGCAAACCATCACCCATTACTACCATCCAAGCAACACTAGACATAGATTCAGGTGCAGAATGAACGTGGCCTAAACAAATTTTTAAATTATATCGTTTAACAAATATTATATCAGACATAAGATAATATATTTAATAGTACCATGTGAATGAGTATGACCATGATGTTTCATTTCATGTTCGCGTATAATAACAGTATAACTTTCTGATTCATTTAAAGGTATATCTGCACCATCCGTATTTTTCTTAGTATTTACAATTGAATCATCTAATCTCCAATCTTCAGTTGGTTTCTTCTCTACATCATTCGTCATAATTTTTGAAACTGAATTGCAGTTAGACGTCAATGGTTTTTCCTCCTCAATCACAGGAGGTCTCTCATGGTTATTATGTTGGCGGTTATGATGATTATCTGAATAATAAATATCCTCTTTACCATAAATAACATTCTTTAAAACATAGAATTAAAAGCATTAAATATTTCATTAAAACCTTGACTAAATCGTGGCATACCTTGATCCGTGCTAATTTCACCATAACAATATGGATACGACGAATATTTGTGTTTGCAAAGTTTCTCTCCAACAACATTGCTGTTTGGTCCATCAGTTTCTCTCATTACTCGAACACGTGATGGAAGCTAAAATTACAAACAGTTTTTATTTAAAAGTTTATGTATTTTATACATATATTAGAAAAATTTATATATTTTTATTTATCCTAATATCTTTTTAGACTTAATATTTACCTTATTGCGACGTTGTCGAAGTTTCCTCCATTCTGCTAACATCGTTAAAGCTTTCTCCGTAAAAAAGAATAATGCAAGACCCATCATTGCAACTAGCCCTTTCCACATATTCATGTTGTGTTCTTCTTTAGAATCTAATTCAACATGGTCATTATGAATATGTCCGTGATTATGATGTGACATCATTGCCTAAGAGAAGAATAATTCTTTCTTATGTAGTAATATAATTTATTTTCTTTATGTTAAAATATTATACTTATATTATATAACATCTTACATGTGGTAAAAGATGAATAAGAGCATCACCACACAATGTTCCTACAGCAAGTGCAACTAAAAATTGCAATAATTGATGATAATAAATTTTACCCATGAAAGGTATAACAGCTACACCAAGTAAACCACAGAGACTGATTATTAGAATACTGATTGTTGAATAGGCCCACACTAAATAAGAAAGTCATGTATTTAGAATTCTATAATACTTAAAAATATCAAATTCTAATTGATATTATATTGATTATATACCTTGAACCATATTTCGAGTAACGTCTTCTCCGTGATATTTATTAATTATTGGCTTATAATTCTCTGGTACACGAATACATCCATTTCTCTCTGAGCTTGATTCACCTGCTAGTTGGTAAACAAGAGCTGGACACACGCGTTCAAAAAGCCAACTTGGTAATGTTGAATTATTATTAGTGATCAAATTGTATGGCATATCTCTTGCAACAGTACTTAATAATTCTTTACTACTTAAGCACTGAAATAGCGAGATTGTCCTTTATGAGAAATATTTAATTACTTAAGAAAAATATTAATTTATTTGATTTCTGTATGATAGATTGTAATCTTAATTGTTATAATTTATCTCACCCGTTCCTTTTTAGCTCCATTTTCATATTCTGGTAGGCCATTATTTTGTAAATTCTTTGACTTGTCTACACAAAGAAAAAATTATATATTTATTCATAGTACCGAAAAAAAACTTATACTGGAAAGTTTTGCATAATATTATTTAATCTAAAAACATGAATAATTCATATAATAAATGTGTTCAAAAAAGACAGATTGCAAAAATATTATAATACAATATAATATAATACAAAATATAATAAAAATATTATAATATATGTCTTCATAATAACAACATTTTTATATTAGTATGTGACTGATAATAGAAAAATGTCAGTTATCTACATAGAGGATAACATTACACATGATATGATTATTTAACCACTGATATCTTGTACAGACAATAGAAGTATTATCAAATTTTGTTTATTCATTCATAACTGTAGAATGAATGTTACAGATTCTTTTTAATATTTAACTATGTTTTTCTAGCTTTATATTATGCATTAAATACATTTATTTCATAAGATATCATGAATACATTTTAATATAATTGTAAATAAGCATCCAATGAAATCAATAAATAACTCTATGAATTAATGAATCAAGGTCAATTGAAAAGGAGTTTGAACTCTTAAGTTAAGCTAAATTATTATGATCAAGATGATTCTCATATTGAATAAAGATAAAATATTATCAGCTTATATATACATAAGAGCAGATGTAGCTTTATTTCTTATTATGATTGATAGGTTGGTAATTGGTAATTAAAAGTAGTATACCATGTATGTATAATATAGACTGATCTTCAAATAAATTCTTAAATATAAATTCTTTTTTAATTATTATTAAATTAATTTAAGTTCTTCAATTCATTAAAGAGATATGTTTCTAATAATGATTTAATCAATAAATTAAATAACTTACCCAGTGGATTTTCATTTTGACTAGTAATAGTATTATGATTTTCTACGCTTGATATATCTGTTAATAATCTCAATAGTCCTAACTTTTTTAACAATTTTTCAAAGCCTTCCATTGTTATGCTTGTACCATCTCCATAAGCTTCAAAAATCTTTTCAATGAAATATTTTTCATCTATAATATCTACATTTCTTTTTGGCCTAATCCTGTTAAGAGGATTTTGATCTCCGTTAAATTGTGCTGCATTTAATTCATCATTGTGCATAATTTCAATTTGGTCTAGCCTTTCTAATATTTCTATATCTTCTAAGCTGTTTGGATCTTCCCCTATGATTGGGATTTCAACATTTTCGTTAACTTTTACAATTTCTGTGTTTTTGTTTTTAGTATAGATTTCATTTGTGGCAATTGGTACCAATAATATAGTTTTGCTTCTGCTATTGTTATCTAACACATTCGAAAATTCAACAGCACCATTGTTATAAGCACCTAGATTATTTAAATTTAATTTTCTCACATCCCTCTGCTGTGTATCTTTGGATTTTATTAATAACCAAGATGGTTGTAATTGTTCATTAGGTCCTAATTGCTTCTCAGAGTTAACAAAATTATGAGTTGTTTGTCCCGCTGTTGAGAATTCAGTATGTGCTGAACATGGAGTGTGTGCAGCACATAAAACACAAACTACACAAACTGTGACAAAATGATGTGACATGTTGTATATTCTGTAAAATGAAATAAAAGATTTTGATTTAAATATAGTTAATTTATATGTATATGTACATATGTGAAACCTTATATTTACCAACCTTTATTAGCAAATAATGTTAAAGTATATTCAAACTATTATACAGCATTATGGTCTATTCAAAAAATCATTACATCACAGTATAGGCAATAAGATATTACATCAAATAGGAAGTAGCTATCTATGCAACAATCACAGTGATAATGAATCCAATTACAGCTAACAATGTTACTGATTATACATCATATATTTGTTTAAAGAAGAAAATCATACATTACATTTATAAATTCAGAATATATTATAAAATGTAACTAGTTGATTAGTTAAGTTAATAGATTTTATTATGAAGAATAAATAACAACATTGTGAATAACAATAAAAATAATTATTTAATATTTAATTTTTCTATATGCAAATGATAAATATAATTTACAATTTTTTATAGTACTAATATTTAATAAAACAAATTCATCATTGCCTTATGAAATCATAGATATAAATTATATATTTTTTACACTGAAATGTAATTTGCAAATGTTACAATAATAATTTAGTGCTTTTTCAATGTTCCTTGCATTACAACTTCCAAAAGTGAATACTACAAATATATTATTATTTCTATTTATAAAAAATACAGATTAAATTTTGATCAGCACATTATTCTGTATATTACAGATATCAATACTGTAGATAAGATTGACAAAATGAATATGCTCTACAATAATAGCAATTGATCTAAGCTTAAGTAGTGATTAATTTCATTCTAAAGAATGAATATATTTTCATAACAATAGATATAACAAAGACTAAAATTAAGCTTTAATATCATCTCCTCAATGAAATTTTAATAATTATTACAATATATCAAATAAAAAACGAGTATTTTACTTAATTATCGTTATACATCTACTTTTTTGCTACACATGAAAATTACAAATACATAATTATAATTTTTATCACATAAATTAAAATTGTAAATAAGAAAGAAAAAGATTTTAATCGCGCACAAAACATATAATTTAGCTATCTTGTCAACTGATTCTATCGACGGCGGTATATAGTGAATGACAAATTCAAAGCACACAATTTTCATTTATAAGTCGTGTATTAATCCATCGTAAATTACACACTTTCATTTAAATGTTAAGTAAAAAAATTACGAATGCACAACAACTCGATAGCTCCCACTCGATATGGAAATGTTAACCAACCAATACAAATATAACTAATCGCAGTTTGTAGAGTAGAAAAACACATAATACAGTAAAAGATGAAAAAGCGCGCATTTTATGAGACAAAACTACGTGAACGAGTCAGGATGCGTGCGCGACGTATCGTATCCGAAATAGTCAAGGTGTTCGATGTTGCGGTCGTTCCTTCAAAAAACCGTATTTTTAGCTGTCAAAAAGAGAAGGAGATTCATGGTTATCGCCCTCCTTACCCTACCCCGCATTCTGTCCATGACAGAATTTAGAATTTAGGTTAGAAAGGCGGTCTCCCGCTTTAATACAAAAAAAAAGAAGTGTCAAGTTTTGGCTCGAGACCCGACTGTTTTTTGTCAGTATACGATATCAGATGAACGGTCGCTGGATTACACTATAATAGCACACTGTCATCTAATTACCTTTATTCAATCAGTGAAACAAAATTCCCGCTAGGAAGTGGCATATGCTAATTGATCGAGACGCGCTCACCAGCTTGCGGAAAGCTCGCGAAGTCCCACGTTAACGTAAGAAGAATCTTCTACTTCTACTCTTGTCTCTGTCCCCTTTCTTCCCTCCTCGACCAACCACCGATCCAACTCCACCGCGTGCAACAAGTATACTCTGAACATAGTAGACTGGCGAACTTCGAGCCAGGACCGACAAACTTCGAAAAATTCTTCGATATTACGCGATCATTGGTTCAAGGTGGTACTGTCGCGACTTCGTACGTTTCAACTGGTTTCAAATTTCAACGGGTCATATTGCCAGCACTGTTCCTATGCGGCGCTATCCTCCAACCTATTCTAATAAAAATTCTTGATCAAGGACTTCTTATTTCAGATTCAACTTATTTTTTCCTCGCAGCATACATTGAAAACTAACATTTTTTACAGGATTGTTTTATTTCAATATGTTTATTTAAAAATGAGTTTAAATGAAAATAAATGAAATATTTTTCCTTCAATTAAACTTGATATAAGATTATTCATTTCTGTAATCATAGGATAAGAATTTTACATGTACATGGTTTAGTTCATTAATAAAATTATAGAATTGTACTAATTGTAAATTATTAACCAAACATGAATATTTAACTGATTTTCATTGTTGAAATGATATATTAGACGATATTAATACATAGTTATTTATTTCTTCATCCTTATTATGTAGGAATTTAATAATTTCCCCACTAATTCTGTATTTTCCTATTAATATCTTACAATTTTCTGCCGATAATATTGTTCTTTTAAACACTAAGCTTATATTACTCAAAGAAGTAGGAACTTAAATAAAAATCAGAACTTAAGAAATTATTGAACATTTAAGGAATACTTTTATTAATAAAAGTATTACAAAACAAATGATTTAATCTTCTTCTTCCTCTGGAGCAGCTCCTCCGCTTCCCTTACGCAAGTTCTTCCTCTTGACACGACCAGGTCTACCACCACCAAATGGAGATTTTAGTGAGAAGTCAATGTGCTTCTGTGAATCCAATCTCACAATGAAAGATGGAATGTTCACCACTTGTTTGCGCACTCTGGAATAGGAATACATGTTATGTTTCATATTTCTACTTCCCAATAATTTGTATCTTTAATAATTTAAGATATTAATTTGACTCTATTTAACATATAAAGAATATACCAATTATATATTTTTAACGCGAATATGTATCCGTAAGTACGCGACAGACGTTAAGTGCCAGTTTCCTAACACTCAAGTGGCCTGCCTGAAAGAAAATATTAATACACAGTGCTGCATGTTCTCGAGTATCATAGCTACCCAGCCAATATTTAAAATCACATTTTTTCTATTGTTTTCATTGGACAATCAGGAATGTTTGAATACCTGCAGTAGCCAAAAGACTATTACTCTCATGTTTCATTCTTAGAAGAAACTAAAAATTGTCTCCAGCTATGAAACCAAACAAGTATTTACTCCTTATTTGGTGATTAATCTGGAATTTATTATTGCCTTAAAGATTAGAAAGAATCTGTGTATAATCAGATATTTCTTGCCCATTTTTTAAGGCATATGAAGTATTCTATTTAATGAAATTTACCTAATATGACGTTGACGAATAAGCACACGGGCATGATGAATAGATTTAGCAAGTCCCAATTTGAATACTTGAGTTTGAAGTCGTCTTTCTAAGAAATCTTCGATTTTCAAGCCAAGAACATAATCAAGTTTCATACGGCTTTCATCTAGTACTCCAATTCTTACCAAGCGACGCAAAAGAGCATTTCCTGATAATTACGTACTTTAATAAATAAAAATTAAAGTATACAAAGAAAACATTAAATGCATGATTTCATCAGTAGAAATAAAGAAATAACATCAAAATGATCAGACAAGAGGTGTCAGAAAGTAATTCATCATATAAATCTAGTAAAAAGTTTATTGAATGAAAGATATTAGTAAGAATTTATGTAGTACCTTCGAACAAACGTTTAGGATCCTTTTCTTCCAAAGTAAGAAGCTCACGAGCAGCTTTTCGAATATTTGCTAGTGTGTATTTAACTCTCCATACTTCACGCTTGTTACGAAGACCATATTCACCAATAATTCGTAATTCTTGATCTAAACGAGCCTTCTCATAAGGTCTCCTTGGAGTAACATAAGTTTTTGAAAAAACTGAGGGTATCCGTCCGTTAACCATTTTGTACAGTCGTTACCTAATATATATTTAATAAAAAATATTTTCTTTTATTTCATAAATATATGTAATATTTAAATGAATAAATTTATTGTAATATTGTAAAATTATGCTTCTATATAAGATAGCGAAAATAAAATTTATTCGAACCACGTGTGTAAAGAACGTTAAGAAACAATCAATTCGAAGAGATATTTAAACTCAACCTAATATAGTTTAAAATACATTAGATATTGATAATATTAGAAATTGTTATTATTACTGAAAGAAATTAAATTTTAAATGACTTCTAAGTAAATAGCATACCTTACTCGACTGCGTAAGAATAACGACCACACCACGCTGTATACGAAGTAGAAATGGCCGACATCCTACTGCAAATTATAATTCTGAAGCGAACACAGCGCACAAACAGGAAATCCAGTTCGTTTCAAGTAGCGGGCTTTCTAAGAAATATTTTATTATACAATACATAATAATATTGTATGTACTATTAAGATTTAATATAAATTAAAAGAATTTATAATTCTAATAATAATACACCAGCCTATATTATTCATATTGTCATATTTAGAATAAAAAATACTTTGTTTATTTTAGAAAGATTAATTTTTATTTAAATAAAAGTATTAATAAAAAATACACTTTAATGCTGAATATTTTTAAATATTTTTAATTATAATTTGATAGTTTTTTTTATATAATAAATTTGATATATTAATTATATTTGTATAACTTGTCTCAATGTTTAACATGATAAACATGTATCCCATGTATTTTTTTGTACGCTATTATATCGAGAAATATATCTTGTAAATCTGAAACATACATCTTACAAAATATTTATCAATGAACTGTTTTCGTTATTTTTTAGTTGTGAAATGTAAGTTTAAAACAAACAATACATACGTCATTGACCACATGCAATTACGAACAAATCCACGACAATATCGCAAACAAATTTATTTCAAAATAATAAGTCCTTTGATAAGGACGAATTTTTTATCGGTTTCGCGATAATTTTATAGAACTTTATATTCTACATTACTGCTGACCTATCTATTTTCAAATGTGCAGTTATTACGAAGTACATTCAGTAGTAATGATATAATTATATTTACAGTATATAGTAACGATAAATGTACGATATATTTTTAAAATGAATAATTAAGTGCTCTATTTAATTTTATAAAATATCAGAATTTCATCTTTAAATTTTTTAATTCTAACCTAAACAAATTCTTTTTTTATGCCTAAATCTTTACTTAATACTTATAAATTTTTTAATCAGCTACAAATACATACATATGTCACTATTTTTATCATGAAATATTATGGTACATGAACAATAAATTATTTAAAATAGATAGTCATCTTAATTTTGTAAAGTCATTGCACTAGAGTATATATTTTTAAATCATTCTTTTTATCTTTTATCATTATTTTTTTTAAATTATTTTGAAACTTTTAGTTTTTTTTATGTAAAGAGTGTGAAATCATATGATATTAAAATCAATGTATATAACAAATAACATATTTTGTAATTCTTATATCTTCAGATTAAATACATAGTGAAATAAGTCACGTTTCATACTAAGTCACGTTTAAATCACGTTTTAGTTTGATATTCTTGGATTTTTTTACTGGAGCATGTGTCGATATGCAGGGTTATTCTATTGACCCAGAACATGGTGAGACAAAGATAAAAGAAGATGTAAGTAAGAGTCACGTTTTCAACATGCTCAGTATCTTTGTAACAGTAAAGGAAGCATTAAGAAAACATTTTTGTTCAGTTTTGTCTTATATCAAGAACTAGTTCACTTTATTGCAATTTAAAATCTTTTCATTTTTAAACTTCTAATAGATTTTATATCATGGAAGCTTTTGGAACTGTAAGTATTGGAATCTTATCATTTTACAATAACTTGTTTTTAAATAATTTCTAAGAAATTTAATTAATAAAATTTTTATTGACTGTAATGACAAAAATCCCAAAAATTGATAAGGGAAAACGTTGTTATACTTGAAGCTACTGTTGGGTTTAAAAAATTTTATTTAGTATCTTCTTTGTTTGTATATATATGAACAGTTATCTTTTAATAAAATTGGATAAAATATTTTATGCTTAATATTATGTAAATATAAAAGAATATTGGAATGATTAGTGTTTAAATATATATTAAATAAAATTTATTTATTTAATTATTAAATATATTATATTATATATTATACCTTTTTTGATAAAGATTATTCTATACATTGAATAAAAAAAGAAAGTACTAATATATTTGAATAAAAAATACCTCTAATTAGAAAAAGAGGTGTACTGGATGGGAGATGATTTATGTGGAGCAGTATCCACCATTTAGTATCTCATGTGTTCATTTGCATTATGAATTTGCGAGTTTGATGTCCCAAATATACAAGTATAAGCTGAAAAAGAAAATAAAAAATTATCTATTCTACGACTATCATAAAAATGTAACTGTTATACAATTATAAAAAGTAGATTTATAATTTTGATAATATTCAAAGATATTCAAAATAAAATTTTAATATTTAGTAAGACATAAAAGCAGGCCATGTATTAATCATCATTTAGAAATGTTATATCTGTACCAAACATTGTGTGAATTGAATATTATAAATTCTTTTTATAGGAAGTATCTTTTCATAGTCTATAGATCTAGACTGCAGCATATTATTTTTAGATATAGTTTACAATTAAAAAAAATAATTAAGAAATATTAAAAAAAAGAGTGAAAAGAGATCATCTTGTAATGTATGTATAGATAATAATTATATTGACCTTTTAAAAGAAGTTTATAACTCACGTGAGTAAACTCATGCAAGATAATAGGTCATATGTGTATTACAATCACAGTTATCATATGAGATGTATTAATATCTACTACTCTATTGTATCGCATCTTCAATATAATTTTTCTAAATTATATAAATAGAGATAGATTTGCACAGTATCTCAAATATTTAATTAGAAATATATCATTTATTCCAATGCATTTTCAAAATTAAAATTTTTATATATATCTCTTTTAGTATCCTGTTTTGAAGTCTTTTCTTGTGGGATCACTATCTGGTACATTTTCAACTATTTTATTTCAACCATTGGATCTTGTTAAAACCAGACTCCAAAGCAAAGTAAATATGCATCTTGAGTAAGTGTAAAATAATATAATGTTTCATTTTTTAATTAATTTATACAAAATTATTTAATTTGCTTATTCTTGTACTAGTACTCCAAAAAGTGGTACTTTAGGCATAGTAATTCATATAATCAAAAATGAAAATGTGTTTGGACTCTGGAAGGGTATGACTCCAGTAAGAATTTTTGCAATTATTAGATTTAACAAACTTAAGAAATGTTACTGATTAAACAAAATTTTCAGACCATTACTAGGGTTGTACCTGGTGTTGGATTGTATTTTTCAACATTACATTGGTTAAAGCACACATTGCATCTAGAAGATCCACTCACATCTACAGAAGCTTTGCTATTAGGTATTACTGCAAGGTCTATGTCTGGAGTTTTATTAATTCCAATGACAGTAGTAAAAACACGTTTTGAAGTAGGTGTAATTATTACAAATATATTTATATTTTAATATATACACTATAGAAAGAAAAATATGCAGAAAGTAAAATTTAATGATTAGACATAAAAATATTGATATTAATAATCTAGAATATTCCAGTTAATACCAGTTACATGAAATCATAAAATTTAATATTGATATTGTTTTCATAGAGTGAAGTTTATAAATATAATAGCATAGCAGAAGCATTAAGATTAATTTACAAGCAGGAAGGAGTAAGAGGTCTTTCAAGAGGGTTAATACCAACGTTATTAAGAGATGCTCCTTATAGTGGCATTTATCTCACGCTTTATACTCAATTAAAAAATATTTTTACGGAAGCAGGTAAATTTTTACCAAAATAAAATTAGAAACTAATTTATCCACGATATGATTATATCTTTTTAATATTTCTTTTTAGATTTGCCCTACGCCAAGTCGTCAGCTCCGATTCATTTTAGTTGTGGAATACTAGCAGGAATATTTGCTTCCATTGTAACACAACCTGCTGATGTAATCAAGACAAAAATGCAATTATATCCCAATGAATTTAAAGACGTTCATAATGCAGCTTTTAGGATTTATAAAAGATATGGTGTATTAGGATATTTTAAAGGCATTGTTCCACGAATGTTGAGAAGGACATTAGTGACTGCAATGGCTTGGACCGTATACGAAGAGGTAGCAAAATTTGTAAATCTTTCACTTTTTTATTATCAAGACAAATCATATGAATTAAATAATATATTATTTTTAGGTTACAAAATTTATAGGGCTTAAATAAAATTGTTTCTATTTAATAATATAATTTGTTGGTGTTTGTTAACATCAAATTTAAAGAAAGTCAATAATTTACGCATGATGGAACCAAAGTCATTCAGCCAATGTAAATATTTACACTTGATATACAGTATTTTAGTTTTGTATAAAGATAATTTGATTCTAGCGGACAATTGTATTATAGCAAATATCACTACTATGTACAGTATTCAGGTAGAATATCCTATCGCTCAATAATGTGTTATTCCTGTATATATTTTTATTTAATAAATTTTATAATTTAATGTTAAAAATTGTACAGTATCTGTTACTTTGCTTATATTCCTGCCTATTTTAATGTTTGCATGTTTTCCAAAATAACCTGATACTTTCATTGTAGTACTGTTTTATTAAATTTAATTAACAATCTTAAAGGTATTACAATTTAAATTATAGACAATTTACCTTCATATCTTTTTTTATATGTAGCCTAAAGTAACATTTGTATCAGATACGAATAGATTACTAATAAATCTGCTTTTAATTTTTAAATTATAATGTTGACAATAGTAATTAGATACTAAATTTTTAGAATTTTGATTTTTCATAATTAGCTTGAAGAGTATGCGACACGACAAATATCAACTTAAACGCAAGTGTATAAAATTCATGATTGGAATTTTTAGATTATGCAAAATCTTTACCTTAATATTATATTAAGCAGTGTGCAAGTGAGCCTGTTGTAATGGTTATATTCCCATGGCATGTCTCCTGTCTGAAAATAGACAACACAGCTTTTAGAAATTATGATCCTATTATCTTTTTCTCTCATATTAATTTTGGTCGTTACCAAATAGCACAGGATAACGTATTTATATATTATTTGTTAACCTTGTCCTAATATATGACATTTAAAAAATTATCATACTTCTGTCGGCTACATGTGTGAGGAAGCAGATTACATAATTAAAACTGATCATCTTTGCTTGTGACATTGGAAATAAACAGAATAAGTTTTTAAATACATTATACAAAATTTAAATAAAAATAATTGGTGTATTAATAAACTTATAGACGAAAAAGTGACATTAATTATCATTACAAAAGTTATATAACAAATATTATTAACCTTTTTAGAAGATACTTATTAATATAAAAATTTAATACTATTTAATAAATTCACTCCTTTTTCATGTGAGTAGGTCTGTGCTGAAATAATGTTTTAATAAATTTATTTTTAGTAATTTTCCTTCAATATAAAATTATTTATTAGATGTATGACAGTATAAAAATGAAATGAGAGTGGAATGAAAACCTATCATGATGGATAACAAATTTTAATTAGAAACAATTGGGATCTTTTATCATGTAAGACTCCTTTCATCCCAATGTAACAATACAAGACGATCCTTTATTTAGAGCCATTATTTTAATACTTTGTTTCTTCCATTTCTCTTTCTTTCTTTCTATTTTTTTTTAATCTATGTGGTCCAGGAAGTATATTATTAAATGTGTGAATGATTTATCATGAGTCAATATGAATTACATATGAATTACACAAATGTAGTACGCGCACAAAGTATGAGTTTTCTATAAGCCGAAATGAAGGACACGATAAAAGAATAAGACAAGATATGATTAAAGGGGATGTCCTCGGAGCACCATAAGATACATTCCACATGACCTGTCATCAACCTTCAAATCGCTGTACCGTGATACTATAACAATTACGACTTTCTGCTAAGAAAATTTGACTGAGCTTCGCCATGTCCTGTCTCTCAGAACTAAAAATAATGGAGAAAAAAATGCATGCAAAGGGAAGAATATGCATCATATATGATACATGTTTCTCAAACTTTTACAAGTAGAGTTCAAAAGACGACGATACAACTATATACCAAGTTATAATCTGGACTTATTTATCGATTAATCAATTATAGCCACATGGCTGTTAAATGTGCGTATTTTATATTTTTGGACTATACATATGAATCTTTTATTATTTCAAAAAATTATGGCTTTATTATCTTAAACATAATGATTAAACTTGTTCCTTTGGGTACATAGCAGAAATTTTCCCTGACTAATTAATAATTGTTTGATTTCAAATTGAATATGCTCCAATAAATTACAATCAGGGAATAAGGAAAGTAAGAGCAGGAGTTTGTTATCATAACTTTAAGCACTCAAATATTGCTCCAAAATAAAGATCACCATTTTGAAAACGTCTAATTTTCCTAATAAAAGGACATGTTTGGTATTATCATTCCGATATAAATACCTCAGAAATGCGTAGTAGAAGCTAGGATTGTATAGTCACAGTCACACAGGGCACTGTTGTGGCAGGTCTACGGAAGTAGGCACTGTTTCCTCCACTAAACCACTAATTTCTTTTCGACAAAAAAGCTATGCAGTCGTTGAAGTTATATAATTGATTTACGCTATGAAGACATTATACCGATCAAAGCAAGCATAGGTATACCTTCTCCTATCTTGCTCTGTAGACAATATCTATAGTACTACATGATAAAAATACCTTTCATATGGGAACAACTTTTACTATTCCTTGCTCGACATTACCTCGATGCACCGTTTTTCAGTAATACGTTACATAGAGCGAGCTCGTCACTTTGAAAATTAAACGCTGTACAAACAGGTCCATATGAAATTTAGTACAAGTGTTTCTCCGATTAATAGGCAGGACCAGAGACTGGCTCGCTGTGACTATGCCATTCTTCAAAATTACAGATAATTATCATGTATATATTATGTGCATCTAATGAAACTCACCTGGTAAAGAACCTGTACAGTAATTGAGACGAGTATGATATATTGTTTAGTGCATACCTGGCTTACTTCTCACTCACTAACCAATCAAGAGTAGTTACTTGTGACTTCGACTTCTAGATCGATGGCGACGCCGGTTGTGATGACTCGAGCTTCGATGATCACGACTTCCTGAAAGTTAAATGGATTTTTGAATAGTTCAAATTTTACTATGGTGCATTATTTATTTACCTTTATCTCGAGCATGACGTCGGTGATCATCATCTCGATGTCTGTCATGTTTGTCTCTTGATCTGCTTCTACTTCTGTGTCCTGAATTTCTGCACATAATTAGCAATATGAAATTATCATACCTTAATAATTTAATGTAATAAATTAACATGTGAGTAGCTATGATACCTGTGACTGCTTGAGTCATGTCTGCCTTTATCATCATCACGCCTACGACGTTTATCTCTTTCTCTATCCCTATCCCTATCATCTCTTCTTCGCCTATCAAGTTCTTCATTTGCACGTGCTCTTTGTTTTCTATCCTCTTCCCTCCTTTGCTCCTTTTCATCTCTGGCTTTTTCACGTTTACTCTACAAAGTTATTTTTATAGTAATTATCATTTCAAGCTATCAGAGAATGTATACAAAATATATTTCTTAAAAGTTATGAGTTACCATAATTTCTTGAAGAGCGCTCTTTAACCTAGCATAGCCAACATGTTGTTTACCCATTAGGTGATCATCAATTCGTTGTTGAGCATCACCAACAATAAGAAATGCACCACATACATCACATACCTCCATCTGTTTTTCTTGTGCAGCAGCTAATTCAGCAGTCTAAGATAAACGAAATTTTTAGCTTTTACTGTTCTTTATTATGATACTTTATACAATGTATTATAATATTTACCTGATTGTAATGACTATTATCATTAGACTTTCTTAACGTTTCTCGTTCTTCTTTTAATTGATCGCATAGTCTCATTAGACCTTGAGCCTGTTCCACATTGCCTTGTATTCCGCTTTGCTCTGCTTCTTCTACTAGTTTGTTGATTTTTTCAGTTAAAAGTGCAATTTGTTCTTCATTTCTTTGAGTTTGTGCTGGTGTCAAGGTAGGCTAAATAAATAATAATTTATAGATTTTTATCATTACAAACATAGGGCACTCTACAAAATGAATCTTTAAAATTAATTTACCGCTTCTGTTCTTCCAATAAGGGCTAATCGTTGTTTTCCCTTTATTATTTTTCTTTCAACTTCATTCAACATGCTTTGACAAAATCTAATAAATTCATCCTCGTATTGTTGTTTTCGATACGAGTAAGGAGCTTTTTCGAATAACTCTCTAGCTTCGTCATCATGCACTCGAGAACACGCACCCAAATCAGCTCTCGTATTAACGAATAAATCATGAGGGCAAAATTTAACTAAATATAATTTACAAAACTGTAATGAAAAATAAGAATGAAAATTATGTCGAAATATCAATACTTCAAAACTCTAACTTTTCAAATAACTATGTCGGAATATCAACATTTTCGAGTACTTACCTCAGGATCTTCCCAATTAAGTTCTTTGGGTTTTTCATTGGGAAGAACATTTCTATTCCTTCCCATAAGCTCGTCGAGCAGAGCAGCAGCAGCAGCAGCAGCCATGTTCCAAAATTCTTGATTGAATGTCGGTTATTAATGGTATACGAAAATGCACCGATAATTTTTATGTAAACACTATGAAACCTACGTAGTTTGTTCGCGCTTTACGAGTAGGATTTAATAAATGATGGAACTGTGTAAAGTCACTCGAACAAAAAAAACACACAGGGACATTAAGTGAATCAAACGAAGTGTTAATACTTTGATTCTAACCCCGAACTCCTTTTTACTTTAGAAGGCGGTAGTGTAGCAAACAATATGGCGAAACTTATAGAAAGTATATACATATGTGAAAGCGAACAAGAGAAAATCCAAATTTCCACTCGTTCAATTCAATAAACAATGTATATTAAACAAATCCTAACTTGTTTTATATTTCTTTCAGCTGTTTGTTCTTTATTTATTTATTGCAAGTATCCTGAAAAATTAAAAAAGAAACTCTATACAGTAAAGCGCAACATGAGTTGCGCTATGACGTTCTGACAATCTTTATTACTACTTGATATAATATGAAACATCAATGTCTCTTTTTAACAGTATGATATATATACAGGGTGGTTGGTAACTGGTGGTACAAGCGGAAAGGGGGTGATTCTACGCGAAAAAAGAAGTCGAAAATATAGAATAAAAATTTCTTTTTTAAATTTGTTTTTTTAAATTTTTCCATCGAGACAACGATCTACAATGAGATCCGTTATAACGTACCGCACGTGTACCGAGCGAAAATTCAAAGTCAATTTTCTCGAAAACAAAGCCTCAAACGAAAAATTTTTATTCTATATTTTCGACTTCTTTTTTAACGTAGAATCACCCCCTTTCTGCTCGTACCACCAGTTACCAATCACCCTGTATATATATATAATGTAATATATATATATAATAATACATAATATATACATATAATAATACATATATATATATGTCGGAGAGGGAAGAACACCGGAACACCTAGAACTTGGGATAGTCCGGCAACAGTGTACTCCAGGGTCTACTATAGCCGTAATCTAAAGATGGCAGTTAGCTAATCCGATTGTATTCGTTCGAGACTGGTGATGGTGAGCTTTGGCTCGGGGCGACGGCCCGTCGCCCAACGTAGCCGCGGTCGACGGGACGGGCGCTTTGTCTAGCAAAGGTATAGAGCGATAGTATGACCCCCATTACAAGAAGTACCCATAGAGGTACCGGGCAGTAAAACATTCCAACGGGTCCCTCAGACAATGAATACCCAAGGTACTTGCACGGCACGAGTACCGCTAGCCCGAGGACTCGCCATAAAACCTGGGTTACTTCCGGCAATTAAGATTTTCCTAACGGACAGGCAGCTTGGTCCCAAAAGCGACCGATCGGGAGCGGTGTCGACGGACACGAGGGTCTGGTATCCTCAGACACCCCTCCCCCGCACGTCCTTGGCCGGACGGCATCCTCGGGACGAGCATTCATTCTTCCTGGAGATCTGATCGACGAAGCACGGAGCGCCTTACGATCAGGAGCAGTGCACGTTTGAGTTCTACTAAGCATATCTATCACCTCGTCGGCCGCGTATTCGTTACCGAACCCGAGACCATCGTCACCAGTGCCGCGAGCATCTAATCGCCGGGTTGATCGCCGGTTCTGTACTCTCCATACTTGTGTTAATAAACGGTGTTCTTGTGATATCGCAACGATGGCTGCCCCTCAAGGCAACTCGTCGAACGCCCCCAACCTGATCCTCAACGCCACCCCAGATATATATATATCTAAGTTTATTATCATTTTTCTTATAAGAATAAAAAATAATTTCATTATTCAATTATATCTGATACATATGCATGACTTAATTTTTCTATATATTTTATACCATACATAACTCGTTTAAACAGATATTTCTCCGCGCACATAACCTTAAGCGCGTCTTATATAAATTTTGCTTTCTTGTTTTTGGGATTCTCAGCACGCATTTCAAAAATATTCATAATAGCAGCATTCTAAAGTAACAAGTGTTATTAAAGATAACGTAATAACAATTTATTGGTTATCACTGTTAAACTAATGTTGAATATACATATATTAGCATGTTTGCAATATCCATAAATATAATTTCATATCTAATTCAGTATACCAATTATAAATCCGGTTATCAATCGTTCTCAATCTAAAAATAATTGTCAGATTTCTACAGAGTAAGAGTACGAAATGCTAGAAACGATTTATATATTATACAATTAATTCATAGAACTATAACTATACTTTATTCGAATAAATATAATAATTACTCCAGAGTGTGCTTTTATCTTTTCTTTGTAATTTCAACGAAAGATGTATGATGACACCAGATGTGATATAATTAACGACAGAAATGTGACGATGATTGCGACGATGGATGATAATTATCAAAGGAATGCCGATTGAATTTATTCGTACTCTTCGTCATCGGGTCGTACTTGAGGGAATCTTCTCACAGGCTGGTGTTGAGGTTGCGGGCGTCTATGTTGAAGAGGAATGTTCACTTCCTCGGGACTGCGAAAAACTTGGTTCACGGGTAAACGAAATTGAGGAAGACCCGTTGGTTGTGGACGTGCTGACGGTGGAATACTGTTCAACGTAGGTTGGGGACTCGCATACACCTATAGATACATATCTCACATTTTTATCTCCTTTTACTTTACATTTCAAGGTAGTAGCATGTAAATAAAATCTTACAGGTGGAGTAGGGCGGCGAATAGGTGCAGAAGGAGTAATCTGATAGTCACCAGCCTCGCGCTCGTCCGGGTGAATGTCTGTCGGGAAGTATCTTTCGCTGTATCTCAAGGTTACGTTAGGTTTGTTCTCAGCTTCAGCCAAGTTCAATGGTTTGTAAAGGTACTCGTTGACGAAATGGTACTGCGAACTCTTTTTGCAATTGATGTCTCCACTCGGAGGCATGCAAATTAGATGAACCTGTAACAGAGATCTGTAACTATCTCGAGGTTTAAGGAGAGAAAGGAGTTTCGTGGGATAGTTAACGCCGCGTACATTTTTATTTGCATCTCTGCTATCGAGAGAAGGAACGCGAGTAGATTATCCCGGAAACGCATAACGGCGCACTGGTATCGGGCGATTGAACGTGCGATTTATGATTGGCCTTACCCACCTGCTTGTCCGGGTACAGAAAACCGGAAGAGGTATGGTGAAAACGCGCGCCAAAGCATGAGAGAAGTGAAATTTGCTTATCAGTGATATTCAAACCTGGCTGTTTGCACGATCACGGGAATTTTATATTCGTCAACGTTTTCACTTGCAGCAGCTCAGATTACGCATAAAAGGTCACTATTCGTGTAATTACGGAATATAACAGGTGTGGAAAGTGTCTCGCATTCTTGCGTTGAATACGGAGGGTAGATCTATTTAAAGATTGTGTCTGCTGAAAATTACCTGATGGAATGTAAATCCTTCGGGGCAGATCCAAGAGTGTTTCGCGTTGTCTTGACAATAGTGGAAGACTTCGCAATTAAGATCTTCATCGGCATAATAGCCTGTTTGCTTGTTCACACAATCGAATTTACTTTGTGGTAAAAGAAGAGTCAAACGATCGGGCTCTTCTTTCTCTTCCAATTCTTCAGCTTCCTTTAAGTTTAGAATACAATTTGAAGCATTATACATGTTTTAATGCGAACAAAGTAGCTACTAAACCATTTATGTAAGACATTTCATTTCTCTGTTGTATTCTTTGAAAGATAGTAGCTAAGATCTTTCTTAAAATTAGCTCAACGATTTACTACAAAATTATTATTTAATTTCAATAGTCGTTCTGGGATGGCAACGAAATACGTAATTATTGGAAATCACAGACAAAACAAAAATGCTTTACTTCTTCAAGAACATTTCTTTCTTTTCATCTTAATGACTGACTATTACATAAGCTTATTCAGTGGAACTGCAAACAATGGATGCAAGAATTTCTTAGACTACTTTCACTTATTGTGAGATACAAAAGCGTAACAGTTTCACCTGTACATTGATATTCCCCAAAATTTTTTAAATGACAACTGTATAATTTGCTTTGAATGGATATTAAAGAAATATAATTACCCGAGCATTTTGTGGTTGTCCACCACGAAGAATACCACTACGTGGTGGTCCACTCACTCTGATAGCTGCCTGATCGAGAGGTGGGCCCGATGGTTTACGGTATAGCTATAAAAGAATAATGCTCACAAATGAAAAGTACCTGTATTTATATTCATGAATGAAGAGCAATCAAACTCATCTTGTGCTTCTTGGATCATTCATGAAAGTATGCGTTCTTTTTACACGGTTATGCATGGTAATATATAAAGGTACGCGAGTCAATACGTTAAAGCAATTGAAAGTAACTTATTTTTACGTAAGTTGTTACGTAACATGTAGCGACAGGCGCAATATTATATGACGTAACTGTTTTCGTTGCAAGTAATAATTTTAATTTTATACATGTTTATAATTAGATAAAAGTAACTAATCGTTGTCATATTTATAATTAAATAAAAGTAACAATCGTTGTCATAACATCAGAAATATCTAGTTTCTCTCCTAAAAAAAAAAAGAAAAAAATATTATTATTTCGGAATAGTCATCGCAGTTCTTTATCTTCAAGATTGGTATCTTTAAAAGTTTGACAATTCATAACAAAATTCTCAAATTTCTACATGTCCTCGTTTCATATGATGATTCATTATGAAGATTATAGAAGATATGAAGGGGAAAGATACGACAAGTCATATTTCTTATAAGAGCTAATTTGTACTTGTAATATTTTTCTCTTGTAATTTTCATATGTACAAAACCTAATGTATCGTGAATAAATTATAATTTTATTGCTTACAGGTGGTTGACTGCTGGGATTTCTGAAAGCAGGCGTCGGAGAAGGAGTAGGTGTTACAATGTTATCCTCGTAGCTGTTATCGCGGAAACCTTGACCAGCACTAAGGCCAGACGAATAGAGTGGCCCTAAACTGGATGATTTGCCGGGATAAGGCACTCTTGGTTCTAGATCGTAAGATCCCTGCGCTGCTGCAGTTGCAGCTAATGCCGCTAGACACAGCCAATACATTCTACAAATGGAAATCGTGAGAGTTCCGTTAAGTGATCCACGTCAGTTTTTCACTCTTCAGGATGACGCGTGTGATATATTTTTCGATATGTAGTACAGAGAGAAAATTTATCCCATTTGCTGCGAACATATGCAAGGGAAAGCGACCTTGGTTCTTGATGCCCTCCATAAAGCGTCATAGCCGAGCCGAAGTGAAAAGCAGCGATATTTCATTAGATTTACGTAAAGCTGATGTTCATCTCGCACGAAATTATTATCATCATCTATAAATTAATCGATCTCATTTATTACCTTGTAATCGCATCGCGTGCGACTGATTATTTTTCAACATCTTTTACGTAATTCTTTTTACGTTTGAATTGATTAATAACGACATTAGTAGCGGCGATCTTCCAGTGTTTAATAATCAAATATATCATTACAATTTCACCCGCAGGTATGGATGTATTAGAAATGAAAAATGGTTGAAGGAGATATAGGAACATAAATCATTGGTTAGAAAAGTGGTACATATCTGTTAACTTTTTAGCAGATTCATTCGCAGCTGACCGTCTGTAAATGTACTGAAATCATGCATGTCGATGACCTAAAATATTCGCGAGAAATGTAGTAAAATAACCTAATCGATAAATACACTTACTTACATATATATAAACGTATAAGTATATTTGTTCAAAGGAAACGAAGCTAGTTACTTTCTAGATAAATATACTTTAACGAAATTATCAATATTTATCGTATTTATCAAACGTAGGAAGAGTTCATTAAACTTATCGATTTTTTGATGACAGCCTATTGTTTGTCTTGAAAGAAATACATCCGTTTACACTTCTACCGATAATGGTCGTGGAAAGCACCTTACTTTCTAAGTGCGTAAAACACGGATAGTGGTTTCACGATTCGTTGGAAACATCTCATTCGTAACGGTGATGACGATGTATCGCGAGAGATCCGGGGCTTTCGATAAATTTGAAAGGCTCGACTTACGAGAGTGAATCTTCCGACATCTCAGTGGTAATAATCTGTCAGTTGTTAAGAGAAATCTCTTGTACAGATGTGATAGATGCGAAAAGATATCACGGAGATTGATAAATTGAGAAATCAAAGCGATCTTTATATTTAACATATCAAATAAATTGTAATTGAGAAACAAAAATTGTAATAAATATCCCTCTACTCTTACTTCTTACAAATACCCTATTTCTTATAAAATAGGCTATTTTACAGGAAAGCATTTACAATACCGTAGTTTCGAACCGCTATGTGTTTCATACTCATTACTCTTGAATTAAAAACGCAATCCAGTACAGATACAACCGGATAAGTGATTTCAAATTTTATAATATCAGCGAAATAGTTACTTGCATAGATCACTGGTGAAAACTTCTTATTTTTTTTTTTTTTTTTTTTTTTGAGAAGGTAAACCCGAATGAAACGAGTATTGGAAAAGGTTTCCTGAGCCTGTTACAAAGATCAAACGTAACCTGCTTTTTCCTCGCTTAATACAACTTTTACGCAACCCGTTTCTCGTATGGGATCCCGGGTCATCGCGTAATTCCGTTGCGGTGATTTACTTGATTGACCAGTCCATTTAAAGAAACAAAGTGGTCAATAAGTAGCAACTACGGGGAACGGAAAAAATGTCGCTCTTAATGAGAATCTTGTCTTTACTAGGCGTAAGTCCGCGAACCGGCCGATCGTTAAAGAGTCAGTCGCAAACTTGGTTCGATCGGTAGCCCCGAGTGAAAGTGAGAGGGTTTGCGTGTAAAAATGGTACTATCCGGAGAAAAATGGGAACGTATCTGTCTAGAGCGTTGCAAATTATATTATGGTGTAAGAGTATGTATGCAGATCGCGAAACAATATCGTTCAAGGTATGCAACTGGAAAGGACACCGATCGAGGATTCGATAGAACTTGATGTCAGGAATTCGATCGCCACCACTAATTTTTCATGTTGCGTTTCTATTTCAGTTTCTCCGATATCGTTGATCAAGAAATATCATAGAAACTTTCTCTACATGCTGGTACATGATCAAACGCAATTAACATATCTTAATAATTAGAGCAATTTTCAGAGATTACTTGGAACGTAATTGTGCGAATTTAGTTTCTTTTTCACTTGGATGTATTTATGGCAACGATTAGTTTCATTCAATGAAATCTCCTGTAATAAATCGCTGAACTTTCTCAAGGTTGACTGCTTTGAATTAAAAATGTAGATTCAGCATGATGGATCATATGATTTTTAATAGATATTAATTGAGATTGATTTACTTTTATAAGTGTGACTAATTTGCAATAAATGTGAGAAAATGGGAATGATCTAAGTTATTGTCGAAATTAATTTTAGGTTTTTTTAAAAGAAGTATTTCTTGTATTTCAACGAAGTTATGCTTGAGACTGGAAGCTGATCCACGGGGGGTTCTCGAACCATATCAAAGAAAGCAATTGCATAATGAAAAAAGAGATAGTTGTCGGACAGCTACAAACGAGAGGAACGCGACAGTATAATATAATCAGTAGAGGGCATACGTAACTGGTCGGCCAATTGTTAGACTTGGACGTGTTCTCACGGAAATCTGGAGCAGACTTTATTTTTTTGGCGACATTTTTTTTTTATTCAAAGTAGATCAAAGCTGCGGTCTTCAGAGTGCCAACTTTTTATTCTCGTATTCTATGCTCCAGAATTTTAAGATTATAAGAAGTCTTGAATAGTTTTATTTTTAATAAATATTATATAATGTAATAAAATGATATTATATAAGCTTAAAAATGTTTAAAATGAACTATCCTACTCTAGATTCTACGAATTAAGGATAATTGATAAAATAGTTCGATGTAATAACACATCGATCAACTAATGCGACTAAAATCTTTCATAAATTCCTAACTTGCAGTTCCTGATCGCCCTCGCACAACCGGTTTCCTTTCCCGTTTCCAGGGCACGTGCCATAATCTTTGCTCCGCCATGCATAACGACGATAATTTCGCAAAATTTTTCATAATATTTCCATAGACCTACCTACTGCAATACACATTGGTATTCGAATTTACTACGTTCAATATTGTTAAATATCATCCGGATTATTTATTCATCGTTAATCGTTCCAAATGATTATTCGCACGTTCAAAAAAGAAGAACATCAATGATACACAGATGAAAAGTGGAGAAATGATCATTGGATTTCCAATGGAAAACACTTGCACTGTTCTATTATTATTTGTCACTAATCCCACATTTTTTACTTCTTCCCCTTCTCAAATTTTTCGAAACGTACTTTTTACCCCACTTACCTGTCAACGACGGAGGTAGAGGAGTAACAGCACGATTGACAACACACGAGCTTTATCTTGGCCGGCCGGTTCTTCATTCTCTTATATAGCGTGTCTCGCTGAAAGTTACCTCCACCAAGTAATATCTGGGTTCGCTTTGGGGTAGTGGGAGACATTGGTCGATGTACATTGTAAATCGATGTGTTCTCCAAAATTTTTGGCCCACAAACGGTGATCTTAAACAGCGAAAAATGATCAATGTCATATCAATACAATGAGCAAGATGAATTTGATGTAATGGTATAAAAGTATAACTGTGAATTATTCTAATTTTATTTTATCGGATTATATCGGATGATGCAGTGAAGCAGTCCTAATGATTTAATTAAGTGTAATGTTCAGCATGGGACATTTATAGGCAAATGCAATTTACCTTGGATTTAGATGATTTGGAACTAAATTAAACGTAGTCTTCTGAAATTGTGATTAATAGAAGAAGGCGTGGATGTGTACAGTGAAAAAGTTTTCATGTGCCGCGAACGGTAAAATAATTTCTTTGGCTTACTTTGAAGCTGAAATCTTTTCTCTCTGACTTTCCATTTTCATTTCAAGCATTAATAAGTTGTTTCGCGTGGCTTTATTCGCGAAACGCTAAATAGTTTCTTTTATCCATTCGTTCCTTTCGCCCACGCATTCCCAAAATGAATCTTGTAAAATGGATGAGACACATAGAGATCTTAATTAATGAAGTAGGATACGAAGTAGAATTTTGGATCATGTTTCATCATCGAAAAGCTTTACAAACGTGCTCTACTATGTCAAATTGTATTACATGATATATAGGATATAGATCGTAAAAATCGAATCGGAAATAATAGAAAGCTAATTACATTAAACGTGGAATTTATATGTATATACGTAACGAAGCAGGTATTGTACTATGATATGTAATCGATTGCAGTTAAAGCACGATACCTATCTGGCAATTCAAGAAAGTGAAACAGAGCTGCGTCAAATCAGAAATTCTTAAGTGAAATTCCTTACGTTTTTTTCACACGAATGTCGAAAGCTATTGGAATTAAGAAAGAATAGATAAAGGTGAACATAATTATTGGCAATATTTGTATACCAATGGATGTGTTTTCATGGTTAATGAGATTTTAACGAAGCACCTGAAGAAAAAGCGGTTGATTGCACGGTTGGATGCAATTCTTACGTCACCGATAGCTACGGCCTTTTAATACTTCTTATTTTTATAGACACGAGAATTCACATCCGGTCGTTTCCGCAAAGTATTTTCAATAGCAATGGGGTCCCAACGAAATCAGGTGAAGTGGCTTTCTACCACGCACCACATGAAAATTTTCTTCCGATAGTAGGTCGCCGTATTTCGATGACTCAAATTTTACGCCGTTGCTAAAACTTTATTTGCATTCAATAAACGTGACTTTAATCTTTATGTGCATTAATGAACTGTTTATTATGATTTTATAAACTGTTGGAGCACATCGACAGGCTATTCTATATTCATTTATTAAGTTTCTATTGTCATTTAAAAATCTAAAAGTAGCAAATGGTATAAGAATTTGAGACAAGAACTTGCGATAAATAATGATGAGCTAAAGTTGCTTTTTTGCGTATCGCTGGCCTATTTGCGTGCATCTTTGTATCTTTTCGTATGCATGACATACAAATACACACTTTAATTGCTTTTCACCTAAATCGTAAGCTGCACACTGTGTTACTGAAATGTCGAAAGTAGGTTGGTTTATTCGTACTTAATTTAATTGCCTTTCACGCAGAATCCATATCTTGATTACATCCATAAAAAGTTCTTGTATTCTTTCCTTTCTTCTTATGCACTTATTCGCTTTTCAATTATTTTCTCAGTTTAATTTCTCGGGTACATTACATTCTAAGATACCAATTTTTAACTTAACGGTTCTAAAAAGTTAACGTTATATAATTATATGGATTTTGTAAATGGAGCTAGTGATTTTGACATGATCGTTGGATTGTACGTCAATCAATCGGTAAGCACCTGGGTGAACCGAAGAGGAGGGAGAACAAAATCAAAATTCACGCCCACTGAGAAACTTTCGATCTCTTTTCTTCGATTTCTTGACTCCTCGGCAGCGTGAATCGCTTCTCCCCCTTGAATTCAACGCGCTGCTTAGCATGTAATTTATTGAAATCGTATGGAAACAGATCGCGTGGACTTTCTTTCTTGCAGAGACGCCTATCGAAGGTCATTGTTTTCACTTGACGGAAATCGAGGAGTGATTCCTTTCGATTGATGCGATCGACGAGATCCCTCCAAGATTCGGCCGTCATTCACTTTCTTTGCCTTTCCTTGTTCTTCATACTGTAACTTTTCCTTTTCTCGTCAACGAAGTGTATAGTTTTTGGTATAGCTATACTTGTATACTTGCATGTGTATACTTGGCACATTTCACGTTCATAGACTTGATCCGAACATTATTTTTGTCACAATTCATCAAAGTATACATGTTAACGAAGGTTTTGATATTTTTCTTGCTTAAATTCTAGTTCAAATGTGTCGCAATAATTCGTTCGATCGAGCAATTAGTATAGTGTTTGAAACTGCTCTTCGGCTGAAACAAGTTTCACCTACACGTTTCGTACCTACTATGTTCTTCATGGATAACATATCGAACAGTGAATTCTGTTCATTTCCAGTTACATATATGTATACTTCAAACCATGGTGCGTTAGTTCCTTAGAAAATTGACCTCGTCAAAGAGAATTGACTTTTTTCAGATATCAAACCGGTTTCTACTAACTGCAACTGAATTTAGATCGCCAAGTTAAAGAATAAAATGTTTTCCGTATATGAATGTACCGCATACCGTTATAGCTAAACAATGTATTAACTCCTCATTGTTCTCGATGAATCCCTCCTTTAGCCTTTTCATTGTACATCATCGAACATTTGATCTCAAATCTTCAACTTTCACGTTGCTGTCAGTTTAACTACACTTTTTCATGACAGAAATATCGAAAGAGTATCGACATAAATAACATTAATTAATAATTAAACAATTAATACGTAATGTAAAAATTTCTTATTAAATCTTGATTGAAATATTCTGATTAATGTGGTTTCAATGAGTAAATATAATATCGTTTATGACGATTGTATTATATCATAATCTTTCAATGAATAGCAAAAACGAATTTATCATTTATAGGGAGGCGTGGTACTGATAGAGTAACAGATATTTGGGTGCTCCGGTCGTATAAAAGCGTAAGAAATACTTTCACCAGCTGTCAGACCTGCAGGAGAAAGTGTGTTCGCCCTCCGTTCCGCCCCTGTAGTACGCAAATGGACCATTAAAGGGGAAAATGAGGAAAACGAGGAGAACAAGATGAAAATCGTAATTAGGCGGAAGGTGAACTTTAGTCTGCCAACTGCAGACATTTATTCGTTCTGTTTGGTTCTGTCAGTTTCTTCTTTAGATATCTTACATTGCAATAATTGCTAGTAGTTCAGGTGAATGACCGTCACCTTTATGCATAGACGGCATTCTTTCCATTCACGAGAATAACTTATGTTAACGTTTTGCGATATGCAAATACAAGGAATCAAAGTCCATAGCGCGCTACCTTGTTAATTTTGAAATTTATTCTTGAAGAGATATGTCTAAATTTCTTTTCTTTTTTTTGTCGTTGATTTTGAAAAGCATAATCTTTATAAAGACTCCAAGAGTGAGTAAGACTTGAAATGTAGCTAAAACACCTGAAATCAAAACTGAACATGTAAATAAATCAAAAACTCTTTTAAATATAATTTTCTTCGGAAAAATGAAATAATGTTTTATGATAAATATGCTACATAGAAAGAAGGATACAAAAAGAGATAAAAATAGAAAGATTACATAATGTTTATGTGCTGTAATTAGATGTTTACATAGTTGCATTAACTTTTATTAGTGTTTCCTGTTTTTACACAAGTACTACTTTTTACGTAATTGAGGAATAACTTTTAAAATATAATAGCAATATAAAATCATATAACACTGTTTTTCTTCAGTATCTACTGGTTATCTGTACAAATATTTAAATATAGAAATTGGAACAAAGTAAAAATTAGTAGTTTATACAATAAACAATCTAAACAATAAACTAGAATAGATGGAAGACGCAAGGAATTCATAATAATGCTTTTTCAACTACAAGTATGTACACATCGAACATTGCAGTAATAAATAACGTACATATTTTATTTCATATTTTAATATTTTATACAAAGGTTCCTACTTAATATTATTTATGATTTCATATTATCGTAAAAAATATTTTTAATAAAATAAAAATCAGTCATTTTTCAGTCAATGCTTTCAATGCCTCATCGATCAACGACGTACTGGAACTATTGGAAACAATAAGTGAATGTTTTCTACAATTTTGTTATATTACGCTATTCATTCATTGTCGATAGTGTAACATTTGCCAACAAATTTTCCATGATCACCATGCAAATATTTGTTGTTTGTCCATATCTTTTAATAAACAGTTAAACTGAACTAAATGTTATGTTATGCACGACATACAGAAACCAAAGACATACATTTTAAATAAACAGATATGGCAATAAGGTGTAAAATTTCTCTACATACATGATTAATTTTTGGACTCTGTATTACCGTTTGTTAGACCAGTCAACTGAGACTAGATTTGTATTTACAAATACAAATATATCGTAAAATTTTGGCAGTGAATCTAAATAAGTATGATGTAATAACATAATCCAGATGAATTTTTCACAACTTTCAATATATCAACAATGTATAGGAATATGTTAGTTAATGTTAATCACGCATCAACTTTGGTCACGTGGTTTCAGATGCTTTGCGGGATCGAATAGCTTTTTTATGTTTTACTGGTTCCATTACACTATCATTATCGGATATTGAAGAATCTCTTAACGTTTTCCGTCCGCGTCCCACGTTCCTTTCTTCATTTTCAGATCCAATAGATTCTCTGTTTGATTTCCGTCTTTGACGTTGTGGAATTTGATTGTGAACTTCCATAGCTTCACGGAGATGTTTTCGTTTTGCTTCCCAAAACATTTCTTGTCTTTGTGCAATTTCAGGATACCTATCGAATAAATTAGATTCAGCAAATAAAGTAAAAAAATTTGATATTTCTTACTTCTAAGATAAGGATTATCTTAATACCTTTCAATAAATTCTTTAGTAGGTGGAATGACTAAATGCCATCCTTTCTTAGGTTCGTGTACTGCTAAATTTGTAAATATTTCTTTAATTTCATCAGCAGGCAATTTAATAACAGATGAAATTGTTTTTCGGTCTAGGAATTCGTGTTCCGTAAATGACAATAACTGAAATTGCGCAGTTGCTAGTATAATATTCTATATAAGCCATTTTCATAAATTATTTAATAAACATAACACTTACGACATAATCCCTAGCTCTACACATAAGTTCAGCAGGAATACCATTGTGTGATGATATACTATCCTTTGGATACACAAGTTCACTACTTACGACCCAATTTCCCTGTACTAAAACTGCTACCTGTTGCAAATATTTTAAAACAGCTGTTGTTTCCTGATCTGGTGATAAAATTAACTTCAACTGTGCAAAGGATATTACTTTGGCTATAAAATAAATTTTTATCATTACTACATAGTAACCTAAAATAAATACAGATAGATCTTGAAGATACTAACCATCTTTCATGAGTATTTTAACTTGATCAAGAAGAGGTAAAGTTCTAATATAATTGAGAGATGTAGTTGGATTAGCAATATCTGATTTCGATTCATCTTTTATTCGTGGTGCTAACAAATCTAAATATTGTTCAGTTGATATATTCAATGTATTTACAGTTTCATCAGTAGCAGAACAAAACATTTCTAAACGTGTAAGCTGAAAATATATATCTTTAATAAATGTCTAATATAATATTTCAGTAATAAATTCAACTAAAGATAAAATATTAACCTCTGCCTGAGCGCCATTTACTGGAACATAATTTGTACGAATCCATCTTTCTTCTAAACTTTTTTTGGTATAATGCTGAAAAGATTGCTCTTGTATTTTTTTCATAAACTCAGGCTTTTGTCTAGCAAAGGTTACATTGACTTGTTTTGGACCTTCGTCTTCCTCTTCATAATCTATATATATTAAAGATTACCATTATTAAGAAAATATTTCAATCAAATTAAATTAAACCGATAGAATCTTAATCAGATGTCACCTTCACCCATATTTTTGGCATCATCTCTTATACGTTTATCACTTTTATCTAGATAGTTAAACTCTGGGCGCAACTGAATTATTCCTTTTAATGGTGTTATATGTAATTCTCCATCTTGGAAAATACCAATTCCATAATTAGAACAGTTTGGTAATGCACGAGAAGACTGTAATATTGTTTTATCCATAAGATTACTGTAATATAAAATTTATAATATATAATACATCTAAGGTAGATAAATTATTTATTTATATATCTGGATTCTTTAAAATACCTGTCAAATGCCTTTTCATCATCTTCTTGATCAATATTTGTATCCCCGTCAGCATTTATTGCAATTTGTTCGCCTTTACTTTGATCATAATTGACACTATGTGTATCTATTGCTACTTCTATGAGCACTTCTTGATTCTCTGGCTTTATTGAAGTTTTTAAGAAAGTGGTATTGTCATAACCTTCCCCAGAAGGACGGACGGGATATTGAAAAATAAATAATTTATCTGCGAGTGTTTTTGAAAGAAACACTGGAATCTGGAAGGAATCCAAAAATGTTGTATTTCATCTTCAATTTTTCTTTTACTTCGTATGATTACTTAATTTAAAAAATGTAATTATTATTCATGCATTATTTTTAAGGATTTATTTAAAATAAAAATTTTTCATGCAGCAATAAAATATTTACGAGTGTGTAACACAAATTTACTTCAATGTAATTAAAATATAAACATTATCATTGTAAAATCACACTATTAAGTTATAAAATTAGTTTATATAAAATAAATATCATAACAATTTAAGCAAGGAACATAACCTAAACATAACCTAAAAATTAAATAACTGGAAAGAAAATAAAAATTCGCTTACAAACCTCTTTAACCACTGGGTCATTCTCATTTTCCATCTTACTAGTACTACACATTTAAACACGATTATTTGGAACTTATTCCTTAATACTACCAGAGAGAAAATACTTGGATATCACCTAAACGACCTCTAATACAAACACTTGATTTCTGTTATTCTGTTACGTCTTTGAAGTAGATAATTGAGATAAAATATATGTAGATGAATCTGTAGATGTATATCTGGTGAAAAAGATATAATGAAGTTGCGTCGTACACAATGCGTTAGAAGCACGTTGATTCTTAGAATGCAAAAATGATTTATGAATTGATATGACAAATTCTTTCAAACCAATATATGTAAAAATGTACACTATGTGAAAAATAGCGAAGTGTATTTCTGAAATTTGTTTTCTAGATTATATGCTTAATAGATGTTTGCAAATTACTTTACCACTTACTACTCACTATATCCTTCCTTACCAACAGTACTTGTTAGATACTAACCCTGATACTAGAAAACGATATAATAAAATGCAAAATTTACATGAATTTTCTGCCATAACTTACTGTCGCATAAAATTATATTTATGCATAGTAAATAATGTATAATATCAAATCACCTAAGCTTTATATTTTTATCTAAGTTTTCTATCTATACAGGTTTGTATTTTATCATTGTTACCAATGCAGCTGAATTTATCAAGTTGCTGTCAGATACTAGTCTCTGTTGAAAAACATTGTAAATTTAATATTTATAAATTTAAGTTTAATTTGATTTGTAACGACATATGTATTTAATTTAAAAATGAATTATAACAAAATATGCAGTAAATTATAAAACGACTAATTTAAAGTTGAATGAAACTTTTGTTGAAGCTATCATTGTAAAGGTACATTAGAGATTCACATTAATAACATAATTAAAGTACTTATATTTTAATGTGTAACATAATACATTATGTTTTATTATATTATGGATTAGGCTTCAAATTGTGAAGCATAATTATAATGTGTATTTAATTGTAGTAAAGTGAACAGTTTTACATAGACTGATAAAAATGACATCAATGTTTGATCAGTATGAACAAGCATCTCAAAGATCAAAACAAGTATATACACCACCAATTCGTCCAGATATAGTAAGTTTATATGTAATATAAACTTTTTAAACATATATATAACATATATATTATATATATATATACAAATACTTTTTAAATTTTCATTTAATATTTCTTTCTTTATGCTTTTAGAGTACTGCTGGATTTATCCAAATGAAATTTCTAGATGATGGCCCAATTTTTATTAAACAAAAAGTTAACTTTTTACCACCGGACAAAATTTTACATCTTGTTGTTAACAATAATATCATTGTTATTGCCATGGCTAATAATCTCCTCTTACGTATTGACATGAAACATCCAGATTCACCTGAAGGTACTTCTTCCTTAATGAATCATAATATAAAACATAAGATATACGTAACATGTTTTTTTTCCAGAGATTGATATATCTAAATATGCAATGAATATGGAAATGTCAAGAATGTTCCTTGATCCTTTAGGTAATCACTTGTTGATATCTCTAGTTCCAAAATCTCAAGATCCTCCTAACCCTCCCCCTGAATTATTTTATTTACACAGAAAAACAACAAAATTAAAACAGGTAAATACAATGAATAAATATAACTAATATAATTAATTAAATATACGTGATATAACTTATATTAATTTATAGAAATATAAATATTGTTATAAAAAAATATAGCTTTCAAGATTTGTTTATTTAAGGCAGGTAAATTCAAAGGACATGAGATTACTGCCATTGGATGGAACTTTTCAAATTCTTCCGAAACTACTACAGGTCCAATTCTCTTAGGAACTTCAAAAGGCCTCATTTTTGAAACAGAAATTGGTTTAGATGGTGATAAAATATTTAATACAAGCCTGGAACAATATTGGCGTCAGGTATAAATAAAATACATAAATGAAATTTTAATGTCATTGCCAATAAACATTATCATTTCATAATAATAAAAGTGTTACCCTTATATCATTATTCATTGTGTCCAAAGCTTCCTAACTATTTACCTCTTTATGGTGCTAAAGAGGTAGAAGGATTGGTGAGTTAGAAATTATATTTTCTGCATGTGCAAAACAACTGTATGCTAAAAACACAAAGATATTTTTGAGCTCCTGAAAATAATGTAATGGAGCATTATATTTATACAAAATTACGGTCTCTTAATCATTTTAATCTGTGCTTATTATTTCTGCTATTTTCATATCATAATCATACTTTATCATGATATACCATCGTATTGCATTACATTGATATATAATCAATATTTAATTACTTATTTTAGGTATTTGATATAGGGAAAGATAGTAAACCACCAATTACTGGTTTGGAGTTTCATAAAATACCAAATACTGACAAATATGTGATTATTGTTACTACTCTTATGCGAATTTATCAATATATTGGAGCAGTACAAAATCCAGAAGAAAAACCTTTATTACAACAAATTTTTAACAAATATTTAAATGTACAAGGTAAATTTTACTTCATTAAGTTATTTTACGATTATAATCAAACCAATATTTTTACAGAGAGCTTCAATGAAGTAATAAATAATTTGCCTTATTCTAAAATTCAATTTTATTATCCTTCACTTGGTATATTACCAAAATCGTTTGGTTGGTTAACCGAACCTGGTATATTTTATGCTCAGGTAATAATTTCATTGTTATTTACTATATTTTCTTGTAATTTTTAAATTATTCTTATTATTTTCCTGTAAAACTTTTATAACTTCCATTTATTTAGATTGATCCAAAAATAGATCCAAAAAGTGTGTTAACAAATCAACAAATGTTAATTTGTCCTGAGGCAAGTCTAATGGGGATCAATACCTCACAAACAAGTACTCCACCATTATCTTTTGTTTTAACAGAATTTCATGCCTTATTACTTTATACAGACCGTGTAAAAGGCATGTCGCTTTTGAATCAGGATTTGATATTCGAAGACATTTATAATGATGTATGTGGAGAATGAATTACGATTATAACAAGATCTGTAATTATTATGTTTGAATAGTATCATTAGGAAGAAAATTTCAATTTTTAGGCAGTGGGAGGATTACTTAATATTACTAAAGATTATGCAACACGTTCCATATGGGCTTATAGTGAAAGAGCAGTATTTAAATATAAAGTTAATAAAGAAGATAGAAATGTTTGGCAGGTAAAACTACTATATTTAGTATCAATTAATGGTATACATTAATAGATACATATATTATTTTTAAATAGATCTACGTTGATAAAGGTGAATTTGAACTTGCGAAACAATATTGTAAAGATAATCCAGCACATATAGATCAAGTGCTTGTAAAGCAAGCAGAAATGCTTTTTAAGAATAAGGAATATGAAAAAAGTGCTCTCATCTATGCAGATACTCATTCGTCATTTGAAGTAATTTCCTTAAAATTTCTACAGGAATGGCAAATAGACGCTTTAAAGACATTTCTTAAAAAGGTATTATATTTTGTTACTTTAAGTTTTCTAAATTTAAATACTTGAAATAATTTAATCTTATATGTACCTAGAAACTTGAAGGATTAAAAACACAAGATAAAACGCAAATAACCATGATTGTTGTATGGGTAATTGAACTATTTATGAATCAAATGGGTGTATTACGGAGTAACAATACATCATATTTACATGATCCACAATATCTAGAATTACAAAAACAATTTGATAGCTTTCTTGCAATACCAAAAGTTGAGGTATTAATAATATCATTAACAAGTATGGTATTATCCAAAAAAGTTTGGCATAGAAAAGTTTATTTTAATTTCAGGAATGTATAAAAAGAAATCGTAGCACTATATATGATTTAATGGCAAGTCATGGTGATAAAGACAATCTTATTCGTTTAACTATAATGCATTGCAACTATGAAGAAGTGATACGTCAGCATTTATATAAAAATAATTATTTAGATGCTCTTGAAGTTCTGAAAAGCCAAAATAATAAAGAGCTATTTTATCAGTTTGCTGGTATTCTTTTACAAGAATTACCACGTCCTGCAATGACTGCTCTAATATCACAGGGATCTTTATTAAAGCCATCTAAGCTTCTACCAGCTTTAGTATCTTGTAATAGTGATGAAAAACATGTAAGATATTTATTCTTTTATTACATCTGGATTTTAGTGTTTATAACAATTAACTAATGTTTGTTATTATAGGCAAAAGAAGTAATCAGATACTTAGAATTTTGCGTTTATAAACAAAGTTGTCAAGAACAGGCAATTCACAATTTTCTATTATCTTTATATGCTCGTTATAAACGAGACGAAGTAATGCGTTATATTAGCTCGCAAGGTAATTTTTCAGACTATACTTTCATTAAAATTGTAATTTAATAATATATTTAATGGGATGTTTATAAATTTACTTTAGGTCAAGATATAAATATGGTACATTATGATGTGCATTATGCATTACGATTGTGCCAAGAGGTTGGCTTAACAGAAGCTTGTGTACAGTTGTCTGCTTTGCTTGGGTTGTGGACAACAGCAGTTGACTTAGCTTTAACAATTAATGTTGATCTTGCTAAACAAATAGCTGCTATGCCCTCCGATCATGATGATGAATTAAGGAAAAAGTTATGGTTGAAAATTGGTAATCAGAAATATAAATTTTTAATTTTATACTTTATTCCAATTCTAACATACTGTGATTCTAGCTGAACACGTAGTTCGAGAAAAAGATGACATACAGCAAGCAATGGAATTTTTGCAGCATTGCGATATAGTCAGAATAGAAGATATATTACCTTTCTTTTCAGATTTTGTTACTATAGATCACTTTAAGGATGCGATTTGCAATTCATTGCAGGTAAAATAATTTTTCAGATAGCATGTACAATAGTGTCATTACATCCGTTGATGTTAGCTGACTAATAATAAGTATATTTAACAAGCTAAGAGTAGTAGAGTAATAGAGTTTTACAAAATTTCGAGTGTCTTTCTTTCCCACTGAATGTCATTGAATTAAGTGGGACGAAATACGTAACTTGTCGCCGAAGATTTAACGTAGCTAACACGACATTACAAATATCGATCAAATAGTGTTTATTTTAATTGTATTTGACAGGAATATAACCAACATATTCAAGATTTAAAAGAAGAAATGCAAGAAGCAACAAAAGCAGCAGAACTTATTAGGAAAGATATACAAGAGTTCAGAACGAGGTAAATCGATAAATAATAATAGATTATTTAATGATGTGATATCATTATATCATTATGACATTATTACATTTTTTTAGGTGCACATTTATAAATACAAAAGATACATGTAATACTTGTGGTGTTCAATTACTACTACGACCTTTTTATGTATTTCCATGTGGACACAGATTTCATAGTGATTGCCTTGTAGCTGCATTAACACCTATGTTGTCAATGGATCAGAGAACGAAGCTAGCTGATCTTCAAAGACAACTCACTGCTCTTTCAAATAGACCTGAAGATACTAGATCAGTCAGATCTGTATCTTTATCTACAAAAGATCAAATCAAGGCTGACATTGATGACTTAATAGCATCTGAATGTTTATATTGTGGAGAACTAATGATAGAGTGAGTTATATTTTTTTAGTTTATGTCGATATATATATGTAACTATTTTAAAAAACGGTAAACTAAAATAATGAAACTTATGTTACAGGTCTATAGATAAACCATTTATTGAAGAAGAGGACTATGAGAGAGTGATGAAAGAATGGATATGAGTTATATGAAATATTGCTGATTTTGAAAATATTTTTAAATACATACATATGTTTTATATTACATTTATATATCAAGATGATCATTTGTGATAAATAGGTTATGTATTATACTTTATTAATTGTGAAAATTATTTATTTTATAAATGCATTAAAAATTGTAATCTAAAGCTCGAATATAATCTTAAAATAATATAGATTATGTATTTCACGATTTTGTATGCATCAGCTTATATGTATACAGAAATATAAATATCTGTAATGTGTTAAACTATATTGAAAAATACTAATTTTAAATATATTCGGTATATATTATATTAGCTGTAATTTAATTCAGTTCTAAATACTTTTCTGCTTCCTTATTTCGTTTACTCACGGCTCTATTCCCGTAAATATAATACCGTAATGGTTTATTTGTCCATTCTTCTCCATAGTTATCTATTCCTATTCTACGACATTTAACAATATTGAATTTCTCTATTTCAGCATTTTCGATCCATAAACCTTTCCAAGAACACAAGGAATATTTACTATGATTTTTATGCAGTTGGAACGCCATACATAATTTCGATGGGCCATTACATAATTCATGTTCCTTTAAATCTTTTAATAACTTTTTAGATGCACTCGATGATCTCTTTGAAGTTCGTTGATTAGTCATATACCCAATACCTTCTAAGGGTTCGACTGCCCTTATTAAAACAGCACACCCTTCACCTAAAATCTTACCAGGATATTTCTTTATTGAAGAATATGAAATACAAAAGATGGAAAGTGTTAAATAGTATATGCATGTTCTTCAGATTTAATATCTCTATGACTAACACTAGAACTTCCTAATACATAATATCTCCACACTTTCTCTTTATTATTGTTTGAATCATCAGAATTTGCTGCTACAATAGTAGTTGATTTTATATAAGGATCATATTCTATCCACAAATCACTACATTCATAAATCTTTTTCTGGTTGAAGATATCTTCATCAATAACAAAAGCTGTACAAATTTTGGTTGGATTGTTACAAAGTTCATACTTTTTAAAATTTTGAACATTTTTTACTATTTCCTTTTCTTTTTTATTTTCTTTTGTCTGCATATTTCTTAATAATTCCATATAATCAAGGCCAAGCATAGGTTCTACTGCTTTTATTAATACATGCGCTCCTGACTCTAAATATTTTTTTTGTAAAATACTACATTCTGTATCTAATTCTTTTACTTTTAATACTTTTTTATTTTTCACTCACCTTGACTAGATATGTTGAAACAATGATACATTCCATATGTCATATATATATATATAGTACCAGGTGGCATATACATTGGTATATTACGAGGAGTAACTTTATTTTGATAAGTATGTGATGCTTTATCAATTACTCCTAAATATCCTTCTGTTTCAACAATTCTACCTTTTAAAATAGTACCATTTTCTAGGCAGCGAACTAGTACTTTCCCTGAATATATAAACATACATTAATACTGCATACTTGTAATGTATATTGTATAATAGTTAATTGAACTGAATAGTTAAGAGAAGTAGATAATTTGTAATATTACCTAATAAATTTTGTGCTAATTCTTCACAAGGACAGTCGAAAAATGAATATGGCAATCTATTTGAACATATTTTTTTTTCCCATGCAGTCAATGGTGGATCTTCCAATTGTTTTAATTCTTCTTTCATCATTTTAAGGTCTACCACTGCTCTAGGTTTACTTTTTGGAGGAGGTATATTTGGTTGAAGTTCTTTGTCAATCCCTTTACTCCCTAGATGTATACATCATATAAAAGTATACATTAAATATAATATGTAGCTATTGTTTTAAAGACACCTACTATCTCTCAAACTTTTAAAGTTGAGTTTATTTGTTTGTTTCTGTTCCAGATTCTGAACATTTTCTACTGGTGGTTTCAATGTTTCTGCTGTGTTAGATAGTTCTTTATCTTTAAAATTTTTATTTTGCACCACTGAATTCTCTTCCACACCCTAATAAAAATGTTCATTTTACATATGAGAATGTCACAAAAGAAAGTTACATTATTGTTATAGAATTTATATTGTTCTTAATAAAAGCAATTATAAATACATATAGAAGAAAAAAAATCAGCAATTTGTTTAAAAAAAGTAATTATAATATTTTTTAAAAATCAAATATTAATAGTAAACCTTTGATTTGGTTTTCATTTCATCTGTGTCGATATCATCAATGTTTTTTTCTTCGACAGAATGTGTCTTTAAAGTTGATCGTGTTCTCTTCATTAGTGTAATACAAGTCGTGAAACGAACAGCTATAAAACTGTTAAACGTTTGTCGACTAATAGTCTCTACGAAAAATAACAAAAATTACAACATGTTTCTTAACATTACCAGATTAGATTGGAGTTAGGTTGGGGTTAGGTTTGACCGGTTGATGAAAACTGTTAAAATTTAAAATTCAAATGCAATGAAGTTTTCCCGCAAAATATAAACGTCAAATATCAATGTTGCCACTATAAAAATATAGTGAGATCATTTTTATTCGTGCTATGTATTGGGTTTATTCTTTGAAACGTGTTAAAAAAGAAGCACTACTTTTTCCTTTTGAAAAGAGGTACGATGAATTTTTTTACATTTCTGCATGAGAATATGTGCTCTTTATAACGAATTAATTAATACATACGATTGTTTAGTATTCCACGATTGACGAGGGTTTTTAGATTGGATATTACAGGCAACATCTACATTCGATTGAAGAATAATGTCAGGTACGATAAGAAATTAAAATTTACTCTTTTAATTAATTACAGGCTAATTGTACGAAGATGCTACGGATATTATTATGGATACACATTCGATTGTTTTTGATAGGAATTGTTTTTAATTCGAGTGAAATCATAGATTGCTTCTTATTTCTTTGAAGTTTACTTTTCTTGTATTTGTCGTAATAAAGTAAAATACGAGGCACCTGTGTTGAATACCTAAAATCAAACTTTTTGAATTTTCACTTCTTTATTTTCTAATCTTGTAAGAATTGATGTTTCCTCCCGGACAAAAATATTCCTTTTTATATACAACACAGTTCGATATTTCGATTAAAGTACTCACAGTCGTTAATGTATGGATAGACAACGTTCGGAAAGTTAATGCTGAAATACTGCAATATTGTTGTGCCCTAACAATCATAAGGCACAGGTGTCGCTGATACATTGACGGTAGATTGTACCACGGTATGTTGAAATAAGCAACCTGCCCAACTTCTTGATTTTCTTGGATAAGAATTTCACCGGGCCAGCACCATAAAAGTAGTTGTACCGTCACGGAAATAAAATACGATGTGCATTTCAGTATATCAGTAATTTCTGCTTCGTTATCGAGCATTGCATATCCACTCAAACAAATTTCCAGTCCGCTCGTAAGAAGTTGCATGAAAATGATGGGTGTGAGCAAATTATTCACATCATTTACCACACTGTGTAAAAGTAGTAGTATTGTCAAAGACAAATTGGATAGGACGCGGTATGATTTAACGGTAATAAAAAATATTAATAGAAAAAATTGATTAATAAAATTGCAAATACAACGGGATCAGAAGTAGGAAAATATTTACTGTATCATTCGTTGATGATGGCGAATGCATCTCATTAGTTCTATCTTTATCTTTCGTGTATAATTTGGGTTACAATTTATTTCAGTTCCTATATTACTAATCCAGGTATTGATTAGTTTAAATTGAGCAGACACGTGCAAAATCGTGGTCATAAATGAGGCATCCAAACCACAGATTGTAGTAGCGCAAACCATGGATGATAGAATTTGACAGATGAAAGCGATTTCGAATTTGGGAGATGCCGAAATATCTGTGCCATACCTAATAACGTGTTTAGGTATGATAAATTAATAATACTGAATTTTATGTCTGAATAAAGTAAATAAGCCATATCGATAACAAATATCTTATGATTTTAGTATTGCAGCAGATATATTTCTATTTATTTTACTTTGTAATCAACGACGAAGGAAATATAAATAGAAAAGTGTGATGTTTACCAGACAACAAAGGGTAAATGTCGGCTGTTATCTGTACTGCTTGCGTTGTATTCGAACCTAAAATAATCAACAACTCCAGCAATGGAGAAAGTGATCACGTTGCACATGCACGATAAATAAAAAGCTATCGTACAAATTCGTGCCCAATAAGCGAGTCGTATATAAGGCTGCATTTCTTTCGAATCGTTAGCAGTGTCCCATAAACTTCGTATTTCATAATAAAGTCTGTATGATCTTTTCCTTCTCACTATTAGGTAGATCATTTTGAACAATAATTGTCCGATCGTGGTTAAAACGCATCCTACTCCTAATTCGAGGAGGAATTCAATTTAACACGCTGCCACAAGATATCATAGTAGTTTGTTCGAAGAAATGTGAGATATAAGTCAATTTTACTGAGGCTTACCTGCTAGGATCGTTATGTCACCCCAACTCGATGCTATCATCATAATTTCGGGCACAAAGACGCTATTGATTGCTATTAGTGCCAATATCAAGCGGATATATGCGAATATTTTGCTACACGTCGAACTTTTCTCTTCGATAGGCCACATTCCAACCATACTACAGAAGATCCTGTTCGGTAGTATGTAATAATCGATCGATGTGTTAGGTAGTTCTTTCATGTTTTCCCTTGATGCGAAATTGGATGCGTGTTTACGAATGAAACCGTGTCTCGTATATCCTGACAAAGTTTTCCGGTAGAGAATTCTTTATGACAATATTATAGACCAGACGTTAAAATATAAGGTTTTATTTCCGTTTTCCCTTCGCTCGATATTCAATATTAATGTTATTCTGCAATATGTCCCCCTTTATTTTGCCCCCCTTATTTCTAATTTGTAGTTTGATGAATAGTCTATGTTGTAAGTAGAAGGGATATTATCTAAATTGATATAATGGTTTCTTATGCGACGTAATTGAATGTTCAGTCATGTTTAGTATATACAAAGTCAAAATACAGTATAGAAGGCTATTGATAGAAACAGTATAGAAGAATTTGTCTTTGTTTCTACTTCTTTTTGATATCTTCAAAGACAGAATAAGGAACAGTTATTAGTAATAATAATATATTTAAATTATTTTAGTCTATTTTTAATTCAATTTCGCTAATAAAATGAGATATAACGTAATAAAAATAATGCAAGTGTTGTTAGAATTCACGTGTAGGAGAATCATGTTCATGATATTTGTAGTGAAAATTTCATCTAAAAGGGCGCTTGGTATCGACATTTAGAAAGCATGGATAAATTACAGGTTAATAAGTATTTCAATGAAAAAAGATAAAAATGTAATTGTGAAATTGGGAAGGATAACAATCTATGGGCAATATCCACATTTGATTATAGAATATCAGATACAGTATGTGTTAGAGATTTACACTTTCTGTTATAGACTACTTTTTGAACTGTCGTACGAGGGTACTACGCTATAGATGCACATTTGACTGTTTTTGTTGGAATTTAGTTTTGTTGCATTTGTTGTAACACAGTAAAATACGAGATAGCTTTGTTGAATACCTGAAATCAAATTTATATTTTAATCTTCATATTTTTATTTTGGTTTTGCAGAAATTGAAATTTCTTGATATTAACGTAGAGTTTTATATTTTGGCCATTTCTGACCTGTTGCATATCTCATTCTTAAAATAAGTAAATGATTACTCACTGCCGTTAATGTTTGAATAGATAACACTTTAAAAGGTAATGCTGTGATACTACAATATTGCTTTGCCCTGAGCGGGCCATAATATTGACAGCAACAGGAGGTATGTCGGTCAAAGCCTATGCAAATGTTATTGTCAATATAATAGGATCCAAAACGCAGTTAGGTTCATCTTACTCATCTCAAATGCAAGGACATGTCTCTACTTAGATTCTGCAAAGTTAGCCATTGAATTAGCGACCAAATATAAAAGTACAAATATAAACAGCACCAATATCGAACTAAAATCACTTATCTCTTTATCTTAACGAGTCATTTTTTCAGATGTATCTCCGACAATTCCCAATTAGAATAGTCTAGTGAATGCCTCTCAGAGAAATAATATTTGAATCACTTTCGAAATATCCTTACTGCGAGCCGAACTTCACGAATCGGATTTCTCACACATTTTGAGTATCAGAAGACAATTATACGTCAACCCAGGAGACATCACAAAGATTCTATCACATACTATGGAATCCCTACAGAATATTCGCATTTATAGACAAACTGATCTCCTTCAGCTGTAACGAAGGACATATAGCCAAGCGATTCCCGAAGGGAGAGTATGCAATTGATAACATTCCAGGGTCTACCAGGACTGAAGAAAAAAATAAGACTAACGTTTCGTCACAGAATAGCAGTGTTCCCCAGCCATCCCAGATAATAGAGGAATTTTCCTTATCTCAAGTGACAAATCATACCAAACAAGAGCACAGTCTACAACTACGGAAGCTTCAATCAAATTATAAGTTCTTACGGATAACAGTGATACCGGAATAAATAACGCTCCCGTAGACAACAATGATTCAGCCATACAGAATCTAGTCATTTTCAAGGAACCTAAACCGTTTCAAAAGAAAAGAAAATATGGAAGTAACCAAAGGAAGAAAATCAGTATCTTGAAGACAGCTAAAATCACAGAAATGCTGGAACTAGTTAAAGCCCCATTTGACAGTAATCGGCACAGATATCCGCTAAATTTCACCCAACTCCTTAATTTTCTGGGTAATTGTGTCGTGCTATAAGACCCAACAGCAGCAGCAATTGTCCTAACACACGGCATGCCATCCTTAACTCTGATGTTAAGCGAAATGTATCTTCATTTTGAGCATCGAAATATAGAAGATAGAATCCGTAGTATCTTGGAAAGCTGTAATCTATCGATTTAAATCAATAAAATGGATATTATGTCGAAGTTTTACCTAAACTTCATGTAATGTAAATAACGTAAATAATCTCGATAGAGACTGAATTGCTTGGATAAAAGAAATTCTACATTCGATTGAAAAATAATATCAGGTACGCTAAGAAATGAAAATTTACTCTTTTTGTTAATTACAAGCTAATTGTACGAAGATCCTACGCGTTTATGGATGTACATCCAACTGTTTTATAAGGGAATTGTTTTTAATATGAGCAAAATCATAGATTGCCTTCCTCATCTCTTTGAAGTTTACTTTTCTTGTATTTGTCGTAATAAAGTAAAATACGAGGCAGCTGTGTTGAATACCTGAAATCAAATTTTTTAAATCTTCACTTTTCTGCCTGTTAATCTCGTAAGAATTAATTTTTGTCGACGTAAAAATATTATTTTTTAAATTCAACACAGTTCAATATTTCGATTAAATTACTCACAGCTGTCAATGTATGGATAGACAATGTTTGGAAAGTTAATGCTGAAATACTGCAATATTGTTGTGCCCTAACAATCATAAGGCAAAGATGTTGCTGATAAATTGGCGGTAAATCGTACCACGGTACATTGAGATAAACTACATGCCCTATGTCTTGGCTTTCTCGAACGAGAACTTCACCAGGCCAACACCACAATAAGAGCTGTATCCCCATGGAAATGAAATAAGATATAAATTTCACTAGATCGGCTTTTGCTGTCCCGCTATCTAGCATTGCATATCCACTCAAACAAATTTCTATCCCGCTTGTAAGAATTTGCATGAAAATGATGGGTGTTAACAAATTATTCACTTCGTTCACCACACTGCATAAAAGTAGTAGTATTGTCAAAGACACAAATTGGACAGGACGCGGTATGATTTAACGGTAATAAAAAATATTAATAGAAAAAAATTGATTAATAAAATTGCAAATATAACGGGATTAGAAGTAGGAAAATATTTACTGTATCATTCGTTGATGATGGCGAATGCATCTCATTAGTTCCATCTTTATCTTTCGCGTGTAATTTGGGTTACAATTTATTTCAATTCCCATATTACTGATCCAGGTATTGATTAGTCTAAATTGAGCAGACACGTGCAAAATCGTGGTCATAAAAGAAGCATCCAAGCCAGAGATTGTAGTAGCGCAAACCATGGATGATAGAATTTGACAAATGAAAGCAATTTCGAATTTAGGAGATGCTGAAATATCTGTACCATACCTAATAATGAGATTAAGTATACCTAAATAAAATAAGATAATCCTTATCGATAACAAAAATTTTATGATATAAATATTGCATAATATAATATATTTCTATTCATTTTACTTTGTGATCAACGACAAAGGAAATATAAGTAGAAAAGGATGATGTTTACCAGACAACAAAGGGTAAATGTCGGCTGTTATCTGTACTGCTTGCGTTGTATTCGAACCTAAAATAATCAACAACTCCAGCAATGGAAAAAGTGATCACATTGCACATGCAGGACGAATAAAAAACTATCGTACAAATTCGTGCCCAATAAACAAGTTCTACGTAAGACTGCATTTCCTTCGAATCGCTAGCAATGTTCCATAAACTTCGTATTTCATAGTAAAGTCTATATGATCTTTCTCTTCTCACTATTAGGTAAATCATTTTGAACAACAGTTGTCCGACCGTGGTTAAAACACATCCTACTCCTAATTCGAGGAGGAATTTAATTTAACACGCTGCCACAAGATATCATAGTAGTTTGTTCGAAGAAATGTGAGATATAAGTCAATTTTACTGAGGCTTACCTGCTAGGATCGTTATGTCACCCCAACTCGATACTATCATCATAATTTCGGGCACAAAGACGCTATTGATTGCTATTAGTGCCAATATCAAGCGGATATATGCGAATATTTTGCTACACGTCGAACTTTTCTCTTCGATAGGCCACATTCCAACCATACTACAGAAGATCCTATTCGGTAGTATGTAATAATCGATCGATGTGTTAGGTAGTTCTTTCATGTTTTCCCTTGATGCGAAATTGGATGCGTGTCTACGAATGAAACCGTGTCTCGTATGTCCTGACAAAGTTTTCCGGTAGAGAATTCTTTATGACAATATTATAGACCAGATGTTAAAATATAAGGATTTATTTCCGTTTCCCCTTCACTCGACGTATATTCAATATTAACGTTATTCTGCAATATGTCCCCCTTTATTTTGCCCCCCTTATTTCTAATTTGTAGTTTGATGAATAGTCTATATTGTAAGTAGAGGGGGCATTACCTAAATGGATATAATGGTTTCTTATGTAACATAGTTGAATCTTCAATTATGTTTAGTATATACCAAGTCGAAGTACAGTATAGAAGACTGTTGAAAGAAACAGTATAGAAGAATTTGTCTTTGTTTCTAGTTCTTTTTGATATTATCTTCAAAGAAACAATAAGGAACAGTTCTTAGCAATAATAATATATTTAAATTATTTTAGTCTATTTTTAATTCAATTTCGCTAATAAAATGAGATATAACGTAATAAAAATAATGCAAGTGTTGTTAGAATTCTCGAGCAGAAGGATTATGTGAATGAGATTTTTGAAATTAGTGAAAATTTTATCCAAAAATGTGCTTGGGATCGCCAACGTTCAGGAGAAGAATATGAATGAATTAAAAGTTTATAATTATTTCAATGAAAGAAGATGGAAATGCATCTGTAAAATTCCAAAGGATAACAATCTATGAGCAATATCTACATTCGATTCTAGAATATCAGATACAATAGACTTAGAAATTTACATTTTCTTTTACAGACTACTTTTTGCACTGTCGTACGAGGGTACTACGCTATAGATGAACATTTGACCGTTTTCGTTGGAATTTAGTTTTGTTGCATTTGTTGTAACACAGTAAAATACGAGATAGCTGTGTTGAATACCTGAAATCAAATTTATATTTTAATCTTCATATTTTTATTTTGGTTTTGCAGAAATTGAAATTTCTTGATATTAACATAGAGTTTTATATTTTGGCCATTTCTGGCCTGTTGCATATCTCATTTTTAGAATAAGTAAATGATTACTTACAGCTGTTAATGTTTGAATAGATAACACTTTGAAAGTTAATGCTGTGATGCTGCAATATTGTTGTGCCCTAATTATCATAAGGCAAACGTGGTTTCGATAAATGGGAGGTAAATTGTACCATGGTACGCTGAAATAAACCACCTGTCCAACTTCTTGACTTTCTTGGACAAGAATTTCACCGGGCCAGCACCATAAAAGTAGTTGTACCGTCACGGAAATAAAATAAGATGTAAATTTCAGTATGTCGGTAATTTTTGTCCCGTTATCGAGCATTGCGTATCCACTTAAACAAATTTCTAGTCCGCTCGTAAGAAGTTGCATGAAAATGATGGGTGTTAACAAATTATTCACATCATTTACCACGCTGTATAAAAGTAGTAGCATCGTCAGAAGCACAAATGAAAAGAATTTAAAGAAATATATTAATCGGCGAGGAGAAAAGTTGATTAATGCAATTGCGAGAAGAAAGAGATTGGAAGTAGAAAAATGTTTACTGTATCATTCGTTGGTGATGACGAATGCATTTAAATAGGTCCTCCTCAAACTTGTCCATGTCAATAGATTTATGATTCATTTCAAATCCAATTTTATTAATCCAGGTCTTGATAAGTATAAATTGTCCAGACACGTGTAGGATCATAGTCATAAACGTGCAGTCTATGGCAGTGATTGCTGAAAGTCCAATCATAGCTGTCATGACTTGACCAACAAAAGCGATTTCGAATTTGGGAGATGCCGAGATGTCTGTGCCGTACCTAATAGTGACATTAGGTATAAGTTAAGAAAAACAATTGTAATTAAGTCCTTCTTTATATCTAGATTAACAATAATATTTTATTTAAATATTGTAATATCTTTTTCCGTCTTTTTTGTGGTTAACAACGAGAGAAGTTTAAGTGGAGAAGGATGATCTTTACCAGACAAGAAAAGGTAAATGTCGATTGTCGTTAGTGTTGTTGCCGTTGTATGCAAATCTAAAATAATCGGCAATCGTAGCAATCGAGAAGGTGGTTAGATTGCATAGGAAGCATGAAGAAAAAGTGATCGTAACAATCCGTGCCCGATAAGCGATTTGCTCGTAAGATTTCCTTTCGTTAGGATCATCGGTAGAATCCCATAGAATTCGTATCTCGTTGTAAAGTCTGTATACTCTTTCTCTTCTCGCTACTAAATAGATCATTTTAAAGAATAACTGCGTGGCTGACATTAAATTGCTTCCTATCCCTAATTCAAGAAGATGTATTGATTGGTTACGCTGCCAGAAAATAAAATGACAAATTTGACTCAATTCTATTAAAACTTACCTATTACGGTTTCCACATCACCCCAATAGAACGCTACAGCCATAATCTCGGGCACGAAGAAATTACTGATTGCAATTAATGATACTATTAAGCGGAAATACGCAAATATTTTACTACATGTCGAACTTCTTTCTCCGATAGGCCATATTCCAACTATGCTGCAGAAGATCTTATTCGGTAGTATGTAGTAATCGAATGTAGTAGATAGCTCTTTCATCTTCTCCCCTCATGTGAAATTGGGTGCGTGTCCGCGAGTAAAACTCTTCCTCGTATATGTCTTAACAAAGTTTTGCGGCAGGGAATTCTTTATAACGATATTATAGAGTAGATACTTAAATATACGGTTTTATTCGTTTTGCCTCTTCAATCGAAGTATTTTCAATATTGATGTCATCATTTTGTACGTATTCTTTTTTATTTCGTTTGTTTTCGATTTATCATCTGATTAATAATTGATGCTGTAAGTAGTAGGAACGAGATATAAACTGCTACAATATTCTTCTAACGTTGAAACTCTAACCATGAGTAGCATACGTAGTATAGAAATAGATTGTTAGGAGAGTCTGTATGAAGAAGTTAGTCTGCATTTGCGCGTCCTCTTGGTATCGTTATCGTAAACAATAAAGTTTTGTATTGTGGAAGTATGAAAGGTACAATAGTTAATACTCAATAATACATAACATATTTGAACAAATTTAGTTCATTTATAGGTATTGTTTATATATATATATATATATATTGTCGAAATATATGATGAAATAATAGAATGAAAAATTACAAAGGATGAATGTGTCTTAAAATAACTATACAATAGCTTACAATTAACTTGCATTTTATAAATAGTACAAGTAGTTATAGTCTTATGATTTTTGTTCATCTTACAATGATCTATCTTTTTTAGGCAAGGTAAAGCTGTTGTGAAATTGAAAGAAGAGTTTAATGCGCTATCACTTTTTTATCGATCGTTGGATTTCTATGAGACTCTTTCCCGACGTTTCCGGGATTAAAAAATAGACATACGGCGCCGAAAATAACACACAAATACTATAAGTCCAATACACAAATTTGTCACCGACTAAATCTAGGAAAGGTTGATAAGACTTTGCACTCGCGAAAGAAAGCAAAGCGTTACTGGAGCTCACGAATAAGGAGGCCATGTTTTTCATATTTGCAGTGAACATTTCACCTAAAAGTGTGCTTGGAATCGGTTGCAATCCACAAGACATGGAGAGATTAAAAGTTAATAACGCGACTATTGGTAACCACGTCAAGCTGTTAGGATCGTATTCTAACGAAAGGAGATGAAAATGCAACCCTAAAAGTGCCAAGGACATCGATGTTCCTATACCAGACATTATCAAGAAACATTTTCTACCAAATTTGTCAACTAGAAACATAGATGCCAAGCCAGCTACGATTGTAGAGAATCCAAGGATCGTCACTACTAAGCTTGGTTTTACGGCAATTCTGCTTTTTATCAGGATTATTTCGGCGTAAGAGCTCAGTGCACTGTGTCCACTCACGTAGGAGAACACGTAGACACCAATTATGACGAGAGGTTTCTTTAAATTACCTGAAATAAAATAGAGAAAAATTCGGGATTGATCGTTTCGTTCGTTATTAGTTCCTTAAGTTGGGTACTTAAAATTTTCATTACGAAGAGAACAGAAAGGGGCACGAAGCTTACTAAAGTTGTTCGAGATTAGTTTGGAGAAAATCGTAAGAGGAAACTAAACTATCAGAAATACCATGTTTAATAGGTTTGACGAACGTATAACTTGACGATATTAATTTTCGCGGAAACAATCTCAAATATTTAATAACTATATCGGGACGAAGTGTTAGTAACGAAACACGGAATTTCTGGAACAAATTAAACTTGTTCTCTTGTAAACGATGAATTCTTCCGTCGTTAACTTTTCTGGGAATATTTGAAGTAAAAAAGAAAATCGTCGAGTACTTGGCATGAGGAACTCCTTCAACTTTAGGAAAATATTAGTTTCAGCTCCGTCGACGAATTCTTGAAGATCTCGCATCTCCGCTTTGACGTCAGATTCTCGCCTAAACCACTTCAAGGATGCCTCAGCCTTGTCGATATTTCCGTGCAGGAGGTAATGGTAGGGTGATTCGGGTATCAAACTGAAGAGGATCATGAAGAGGATACTCGGAACGAGGCTCACGTACCCGAACATCTCCATGGACAGATAAGGACCCATTGCATTACCCAAGAACATACCAACGGAAGATGCATTCACGTTCATGGATATCTGAAGACGTGACCACAGTTATAGCTTTATCGGATAAGAAATCTTATTCAAAATATTCATATAGATAAAAAGAAGGTTATTTTAAGATACTTTAAGATACTTTAGACCGCTTTAATTAATTTAATTGATATACGATATAGAAGTTTAGACAATACTCCTTGATAAAAATTATGAACAGTTGTCTCGATAACATAAAGTATTTTTCATTCATTTCGCTTGTGTATTGTAAGATATAAGAGTTAATAAGAATTTACCAGTGACCCACGAATTTTCGGATTGGCGATTTCGCTTAGATACAAGGACAATGCAGCCCACATCATTCCCGATCCGATTCCCGAGCAGAATCTAGAGATGTAGAGCCACATGACTGATGTAGCACAAATGCTGAATATCCAGCTTGCGGTCAATGGTACCCCACCAAGCAGAAGTACCTTTTTTCGTCCAATATACTCTGAAGATGATGTTGTGATATGTTAAAGCTACATTTACCTGAGAACAAGATCACCACAACTCAGTCACATATCACTCAGTCATATATATAGTGGAGATTTTTAATCGAGTTGTTTTACATCTCCTCTAAATCTTTGATTAAAGATCGGAAATGCATTTCTCAATGATTCTCTATCAACGATTCTCTATCGATATTACAATTATTCTCCTGCGTTTACTTTTTTACGTACCGCAATTTCGTATCATGTTTTTCTACGAGTGCTGAGTCGTGGCTGCCTTGTTCTTATTCAATTCTCGATTAACAATGTTGATCACCATTGTTTGCCTTGCTTGGCCACTTGGACGTGTGCTGCAAGAGAGTATCGATCGGGTCAACTACTAACTACATATGTGTTTATCAAAGTTATCGGACATTTCTGGTATACTGAACAATCTAAATGAAACAAGTATTTAGTATTAAATTCGCAAGAATATATTAGACACAATTTTCAAGGTCATTTATGTCTTTGTGATGTGACTGGAGAGGATAAATTAGTAGATCTGGCCAGACGAATCTTCTTTCTGATAATGAAGAAACGGTCTTACCTTGACACAGTGCACTGAGCAAAGCCCCAGCCAGGCGACCAAGATTTAAAAGGGAGGCTACCCAGGACGCTTCGGTATCTGTCAGTTTCAAAGGTGTGTTCGCTTCCGTTGATGTCAGTTGAGCCAAGTACGGCGATGCCCAACCATTCGCGAGACCACTTCCGATAACAGCTAAGCTGACTGTCACAAACGGCCATGAAACAGTTGTGTCAACGGATGCGAGAGTAATTTCATTAGCTCATTCATAGACATAGCTTATATAGGCACCTTGATGTACGGTATACGGCGTATTTTGATGTACACCAGAGATTGTATTAAATCGTCTTGATCAAATTTAATGCAAACATCGCGTTCGTGAACTTTCAGACAACGATTTTCGCTTTCTAAATTCTCAAGTTTAAGCATCGACTAGAAATTTATTTAGTAATACTTACGTGTACACGTGGCTAGCCATTGTGGCCAGATCGTGATTTTTTTATCCGCATCTTTCTTTGGATTTTCAATAGACATCTTGATTCTTGGTATCAGACGAGATGTGCAGGATGTAATGGTTGCGTTGCTAGGTTGGATGAAATTATCCGAACTGACTCATATAATTCATGGAACTTATAGCAGGAAGACACCAGTCGAGATCGTAAGATTTGCATCCCGATAAGATCCTTGATATATTTATGCCCCGTGTGTAAAGGTTTGATTCTTATGTATGCCACATGTGTTTGTCTTTTCAGCGTGGGCACATGAAAAAGCTCTTATCTTGGAAATTTCTGTGGTTATATTTTTCTTATCTTTGATTATACTCATCTGGTTAGAATCGGAATACGGTATGAAATTTCTGAAAAACATCAGATCACGTAAACATTCATTAGCAGTGATTGGCAGTTCTGCACCGTTATCGCAACATCACGTCACAAATAGCTAATAACAACATTAAGAACTACTGTTCCGAAATTTATTGCAGACGCATGGAAGACTGATGTGTGAAGCTGGTATCGTCGTGGATACAGTGTATAATTTGAGAACACTGTAGTACGATTACAATCATTTGATATGCAAAAATTGACGTACGGGCGCGTTTCAAGTCAGTTTATCAATTGTAGACATTATGCAAGATGTTATGAGATGTATTCTTAAGAATCAGAGAAGATAACAGTGGAAGTAACAAGAGTCTCTCCACTTCTAATTAATTTCTTTATCAAATGGGTAGAATTCTCTTATAAAAAGAATATTTATGGTAATTCTTGAGAAAACTAATTATAACACTTTTATATTAAGTTCACCTTATATATTTGTTAAATGAGATTGGTATTAAATTGGTTAAGCGAAAATTGCGATTCAACCTTGTTTCACTGCAAATTCAATGTATATACATGTAAATAATGTTCATAGTCCTAATTAAATTCGATAATTAATTATATTAAATCTTTTCTTATTTGATTGATATTTAGAATATTTTATACATTTCAGAATAAAGATCGGCCAAAATGAAAAAAGGCCAGTCTCTGTCAAGCGATACAAGTATTCCAGATCCTTTAAACTCTTTTGCGAAGAAAATTGAACAGAAAGTTTACATTCATGGGAACAAAAGGTAAAATGAACTCAATTTGGATAATTTTAGCGTGGACAGATAGTGGTTTAATTCCTTACAATTAATTATATTAACGTACACTAAAGGAAATGGCATATTTTATTTTCATTTTATCATAAAAAGTACAATTTAGCTGTGTATTATACTGTCACCAGTAGAGTAACGGCAAAAGAGATGTTGACAATACTGCATTCAACTCGTAGTCAATTAGGTTGTTTACCTCTAATTACAATCTCAGGAAGATGTGACGAAATGAATAATGAAATTAAGAAAACTTCTAAAGATTACGACGATAATGATAAAAAAGTTGATGAAACTCTTACAAAAGTCTGTAATAAGTTAAATATCATACGTTCAGGTACATTTACGATGATTAATTTCACTATTAGTATATCATGAAATATTGGAAAAATAGATAACACTTAATATTATGATGAGATAATTATATTATATGATTACATTATATTATAAGATGATACTGAAGAAAAAATGCTAGAAGAAGAAAGTGAAACACTATGTTCTATAAGTTTAACAGATGAAGTAGAACTATCTTTTGATGGTAAATGGTTAAGAAAGTATTTTAAGTTGCCACTGAAGATGGGAATTAAGGAAATTGTAACAAGAAAACCTTGCGACCCTGTCACTTATCTTGGATTTTGGTTATTGAATTATAGAAGATGTCAAGAGCGTAGGCAGTGGCAATTGGAGAAGGATAACGAGTTAAACTATCTCCGGTCTATGATCGAAGAACCAGTATGTGTTATTAGTAGAATTTTATGCCTCATCGGATTTAATATTTTATTATTTTTTTCTTCATATGTCATATTTAAATGATAACAAAATTCTGACGTGTAATAAATTAAAGAAACATTACATTTATTGGATTACGGATTTTTATGCATTTGTGGTTCAAAAATATACAGAACGCATATATTTAATTATAAATATCTGTTCTCTAATTACTATTCTTCTCTTTTCAATAATGATAAACAAAAATATTTTTCGTTTTTGAGCAAGGAAAAGATCTTAAACGAATGTTTCAGGTATCTAAAGAAGAGGAATTTTCGGTATCCATCAGAGAAGAAGAAGAAGAAGAAGAAGGAATGCGTGACTGGAATTTTAAACGTTACGAGACTATGCATGAATAGTAATAGATTTGCTAAACAGGTCTCTTTCTCTATTTATTATTTATAAACTATACATATATATTTACTCACTTGATCGAATTGTGCACATAAAAGTAAATTCTCATAACGGGTACCGAACTCAATAACGCAGTTACTAAATAAATACTAAGATATTAATTGCAATTAAACGAAAAACTGCTGGGAAATTAAAATACTCGTTGAGAATTAAATTTTTATTTACTCTAATATTTATTCTATAATAGTGAATGAATGCCACTTATTTCATTCTATACTAACAGGTCACTGTCTGACCATATGATAGTGTCCACCCCTTCGATCGACGGCAGAGTCTGTTTGAATTTCACAATATCACCCGCAGGTGTCTCGACGTTCGGCAAGACTATTCAGGAAGCCGCGCTTCGTACGGTCTCGTGCATTTCCGCCGTGGGGTCGCGGTTCCCATGCGAAGTTGCGCTCAGTCCAAATCGCGCAGCTGCCCCCTACAGTTTGGTGCGCGGTTAATCGAAAACGCACGAAAATACGCGGAGTTTCAGATGCGGTGAAAACATTTCGATCTTGTTGGTTCATTGTCGTTTTAGATATGATAAGAGCCAGCAGAAAAAAGGATCGCATTGGTATGCCACGATGCGAACGGTGGGACAAAAACACGCGTCATGTTCAATTGGATTGTTATTGACGCGAGGGTTGGTTGCGCGGCCATGCCAGTCGTCGGGTGAACGTCTTAGTCGGCAGATGGCGCGGCGTTCGTTTCGGTCCACCCTGCCTGCGCTGGAATGCCCTCAGCGAGGAGCCTGTCGACGCTGCCGTCTTTCGTGGAGCTTTTTTCCACGCCACGATCAGGTGACTGGGCCAAGGCCCTTTTTGGACCTTACGACTCGTTTCCTAACCACTAACGGACATTCGTGAGCGGACGTGTAATCGCGGAAACGGATACGAGAAGGCGCCAGCCGGGTGGTCCACTTTACATGTACGGAGGTGCTGTGTTGTGTTGTGCACCAGAAGGCGGTTCCAGTGCACTCTATACTTTGATCATATCTCATCGTTCCATCTCGCTGTTCGATAGTGTGATTCTATCTGACATCCTGTGTTACTAAGTTCTATCTAAGAGCTGTGTTTAAACGATCGACGATTATTAGTCGCAAGAAGAGGACGCGGCAGGCGACCGAGTTAAAGCAGAACACGGGAGTGTCGTCCACCATTTTGGCTGCGCGAGGTTATTCGATGTGTGCACCATTCTCATTACACGTTCCCTGTTTTCGTATTTCGCATCCAATTGTATCGTTCATGATGTTAATCGAATTGTCGTTCGAATCGAGAGACGATCGTAAACAGTGTACGAAGAGATAATTCCTGGAAGATGATCTCTTAAAAGTTGATGTTAAATGGAGCAAGGCGAGGGCTGTTTTTCTGTTAATCCTCGATGCTGTCAGCTGGTCATCTAGAAGTGTGACGGTGATAAAAATCGAGAAAATTCGTGGACGTGGAATTCGACCTCTGTGCCATCTTGTATGTGTTACGAATGATCGTACGGGAAGTAAGAAATGTTTCGAAGAATATCGTGAATCTCTGAAGTAAATCATAGTGGAATAGAACGATGTCGCTGGAAAGTGGGTTACTATAAGTGCCGTCCCTGCTGTTGGTGAAAATTGACGTTCACGGGAATATCCTGTGCCTCGTAATTCTTCATCTTACACACTCGTTTACTCTCTGCTGCTTATCGCGTGAATACTGACGAATTCGCGTAGATAATTTTAGTGCAGCTGATCAGGAACGACGTGTCTGAGGGAGTCAGCCTGTGTGAAGGATCTCGAGTGCTATTAACCTCGTTTCGTGGCCACCTCGCGGCGGAACGATTCTCGTTTCGCGATTTTTCTCTGGACTTACGTTCTCGAGGTGCGCGTTTTAACGTGATGGGAGATGGGCGGCGCGATTAACGACCAGGAACCTGCGGTGGGGCGAGTACAGGAATCGTGGCGTTCGGACACGATCTACATAGTAAGTCCCTTGTGTTGATACGCGGGAAACATTCTCCATCTTCGAATATATTATAAACGAAGGACGCGTGTGTTGTCGTCAGTTGTCGCATTTTTGTTGATGAATTTTCCCAATATCTTTCGTTCCAATGTTCGCTTGTAATGATTCAATACATAGATATGTACTCGTGTAGTAAGTGTTTTGTTTTGAAATATATTATTATGTTATTGTTATGTTTTCGTGCGTATTATTATTGTAGACGATAAGTGATACGTGTCGTTGCTGTCGTATCGTTGTTGACAAATTTTTTTACTTGTATTCGTACGAATGTACGAATGGTTCACGAAAGTATATCAACATTTACAGAAACTTTTCATGAACGTATTATACAAAACATTTTGAAATTTTGATAATACTGTAATGAGAAAATGTATGGTTCTCTGTATTACATGCGGGAAACGACGAGGACATTGGCGTTGGTCGTTCTTTCGCGCGTATAATTATTGCAGACGCTATAAAAAAGACGTGTGCGTCGCGACGGCGCATTATACTCTCTTTTCACTATTTTTCTCTCTCTTTCTTTTTAATGCTTATAATATTAATATACCTATAATGAACATATGTGATCGCTATGTTGACTACTATACATGAAATATTGTTTTGTAGGCAGAGATAAACAGTGGCGGAGGGAATGGTGAAGAGAAAAGAAGGAGAGGATGAACTTGTTATAAAGCTGCCGCGGACAAGACGAAACGACACGATGGAAACCAAGTGACTGTAATATTCTCTCGATCTCCTGGATGGGATCGTAGGGCGTAGTTTCTAGATGTATCGTGCGATTATTCGACTGAAGTGAACTGGTTTTTGGTGTGCTCTGCGATCAGTGCTCCGAGTGTGTGCAGGTTTTTGTCAACGTTTTGACGAGGATTACGTGTACTACGCACGTTACATCGGCACATCAGAGACATGTGAGTAACCTTATCAGAATTTTTTTTGTCTCCATCTATTGATAACACGCTTTCTTAACGGAAACTCGTTGCTAAATATAATTAGCGAATTAGTTATTTAAATACTTTTACCACTTGACAAAGATATAACACGTGTCGTATGCGAATCAAACATCACGCAAAAATGAGTAAGAACGCAAATACAACTAAGTCACGTTTATATTTTGCTTTTTCCTGGTATTGGTTAATACTTTGCATTTGTTTGGGAATGTGATCCTCTGATTGTTTCGAGCAATGTATTTTTATATCGGATTGCTTCGTATCAGGCGTTTCTTTTAATTTATATCTATCCATTTCATTTTTCAATCTTCAGTTTGTATTATCGAATTATACGCGAATTATAACAATCGAGGTTAGATTTGAGTTAGGTTACTTTGTTTTATTCGTATTCTGTGCTTTTCGTGACAAATTTTACTGATGATTTTTATTAACGTGAAAGTACCATAAAGTAACTCTGAAAGCTTAGTAACTTAATTCATATTAATATAAAGTTTAATGAAAATGTAATATTATAATACTACAAATACTATAATGGAAACTATAATAAAGCATTGCTGGATGTGATTGACTTATCCAAGTTGAAGTGTACGAGAGAAAGGAGATATAAGATCTCAAGGGGAAACGCTCTGTCTAGATCAGACAAACCGTGAAGTATTAGGTCCTGCGGAAAGTTCTGTCGTTTTCTCTGGATATCTTCTTTCGTAGTACTATGTCTCTATTTTCTACGTCCTTATAACTATATTTCTCTTATGGATGAAAATAAGACGAAAATAACAACTTTTACATTACCCCTCGTAAAAGATGTACAAACTGTTAATTAAAATAGTAAACATTTAACAATCGTTTCATCGGTGTTCGCGTTTTGAAATATTCAGTAGAATAAAAAGGTTGTTCGTAAGGCTTTTTCGCCATTATCTTCAATCCTCGATCGCCAAACATTGAAATATGCACAACAAAAAAGTTCATAGGAGATTGTCCGTGTGGAAACAGCGCCTGTTGGAGCTCTTCATAAAATGTTTCTCTGTGGCTGGAGTTGAGGCAGTTGTTACTTCTTTATAAACGCGAATAGCTTTTATTGAACAACTTCCGCGTAGTGTCTTCTTCATAATGTAACGATGAAAATGTTCTCGTAGAATGGGTGTTTAATAAAATGCGCCGTTTATCGCTTTGCTAAACCTTCGTTTGTCGTTACCCGCGACATCCGGCGACGCGGTTGTACATTGAAAGTTTAATGTGAAATCATCGAACATGGAAAGTTGGCGGTATTCCAGTTTCTCCTGCCGTCTCTCAAATCCGTTCTCCTACAACCCTTTATACAGTACCAGTTCACGTAACACGTGTTCAGCTGTGTACGTGACATACGTTGCGGGCATAGGTTGCTGCACAACTGCACATGGAACTGAATTATTGGAAATGTAAATTGAAAGTCAATATTATTTAGCGGCTGAGAATCTGCGAGTTACAGCGTACGGTATTGGTCAGGCGAAAAGATTGGTGTGGAAAGTTTCTTACATCAGTTATAATACTGAAGTTATTTTCTACGATATTGAAATATGAAGCATGTTTTCAGGTAGTAACAGGAATTCTTTGTTCAGGGAAAGATCAGCGTGAGAACTTTTTTAAACTAATTATATTAATATAAAAAATTATTCTGTGTAATATTGGTATCATTATTAGTATTATTATTATTAGTGAAGAGTACCTCGATATTAGAAATTTTCTATTACTTAGTCAGGGGAAGATTAACGCAAAACATGTTTAGACTAATTATATAAACGGAAAGTTTTATTTAAGTTTAAGAAATTATTTTATACAATATTGAAATTTGGAGAGAGATACGATCGAATTGCAGAAATATTTCATTGTTTCGTTTTCTTGGAAAACGACGATATGCTGTATGGTAGATATACAACTAATATACAGATAAAACAATAATCAAGTACATGTTGGAGGAAATAGAAGGAAAAGTAAAATTTTTCATTAGAATGTAAGAGAAGTTGGAAAGTTATTCCCTCTTGTAGAAGTCCATTGAATCATTGTAAGTAGCTTTACCTAGTTACTTGAGTTTGTTACTATTCACAATGAAAAATTCAGGATCGTTGCTTTCAAAGAGTAATTATCAGAGGAAAGAGCAGCGTATAACGAAATTTACATCTATGCTAAAAGATCTTTTGACAAAGCAAAAGTCCTTTGAGAAATTCGCTTAAGATTGTTAAATTACTATTATTCAAAAAGTATTAAGCTTAAGAAGTATCGTGTATAGAAGTTTGCGACAGATTTGCATCACTTTTTAGCGATAGAAGCTTTGAAACAAATTATTGGCGTTTCTGATTCATACATAAGGAATGCATAGATGTACATTGTACGTAAATTTGCTAGAAAAATACACTAAAGTTTGTAGATTCCGTAAACTCGTAGATAATTTCATTTGTTATATTTATTTCTCTATTGTATTTGTTTAAAGGAACTTATTCACATGACTGCACCTTTTGCTAGTATCTTACATCCTTTCTTCTCGTCAGAACATTTTTCCAGAACGAATGTTTCTTTGATTAACAATGGAGTTAATCGCAGGAAATAATTACGTCCAATTTACAAAGTCTTTAGATTTCAATAATTCCAGTGTGAGATATATATTAGCATCATTTCGTTGGATTCATCGCGTCTTTGTGAATCTTTTTCACGAGTAGCCTTTGTAGAAAGAGGGTAATTCATGTCTACATTCAGATATAATTACGTTCCATAACATTGTTTAATTTCCTTTTTGAAGTATTTATTAGCAGAAAAATCTTTTAACCCGATTGGCTGACCCATTTTAGTGTAAGCTACTTTATCATTTACAGCGCTGCTCGTTCGTAGTTGACGGTGGATTTTCGATTCGATTATTAATGACCGCAGATTGAATGATTAAAACGCCCTGTACATAGTGATAAATTTTTATCAGAGCTTTTGTTCGTGTTTTTTTCCACGTGATTCACACGTGTACATACCAGAACGAGACTAATTCGAGATCGTTGATTTATTAGTTTTTCGATGATTTTTTGATTGATTAATCCTTTATTCGTATCAAAACACGTTTATCATTTTATATTTATTCTTCATGTTCTGTATGTTTTTTCTTTAAATCCTGTAGCGTGTAATCCAACATTGATGGTATCTTCTATGACTTTTTGATAGCTTTTTAATTTATTTAGTGATTTCATTGTCGAGCTACGTAGCTCTTTATTAAAAAATTGAGAAATATCTGCATTGTGAGAGCGATGAGACCTGACATCTTCGTGATCGTACCTTTGAGACTTGACATCTTTCTCGCAGTGGCCTTATCTTTATTGCCAGGAAAATGCATACTAAAATTTCACTCGAAATATCAAACGTTCCCTTCCTGTTTTCACAATCCCACGGAAACAAATCGCGTTAAAGAAGAAAAATGTAACATCGAGGGAAATAATAGCGCTTTTTACATAAATCTCATATCATACTTTACATTTTCTTCTTCAGTAGCACGTTTCATTAACCGGTGCAGTTTATTATAATCTGCAACGACAGGGAAATTAGCGGTTGTCAATGTACTTCGCCGCATATAGTAACAATTTAAAAATCAATGAGGACACAGCAGCGATACGTTACTCGCGTGTATATTGAGCGTTCACCATACTGAATAACTTAACATTGCTCTATCGCGGATAATAATAATTCTTCGGTATCTAAATTCTTTACTGTATAGTTGCATTTTGCAGTTAACTTTCACGTGCATCAAGAATGTAAACAAGGAAAGTAATAAAATTACTTTTAATATATTTCCTGGATCGACATCCAGGTTCAGGGGGCTATGAACCAATAAAGAAACGTAGAGATCATTCTTCGCGATTAATATAACAGTGGTAAGGTTTTTTAAATAAATTAAAACAGCGGTAAATAATTAGTATTTGGTCTAGGATGCCGAAAAACCAGCATTTGAAGCGAGTATTTGAAACTATGCCAATGAATGATGGATGCACAAGGTTTAGTCTGAATATATCTGCTCATCTTCCACTTAAGTATAACCGAGAATAAGAATAACCATAAGCAAATAAATTATTGTAATTTAGCTATATTAATAAGTAAAAAATTTTGGTGATGGAAAAAATAATGGTATATGGCTGCAGCTATACAGGAAAGTTTTAGCTAGATTTGCCTAATTTTCTTTCAGAAAATCTTCCATTCCGTTTAGTTTTATAACTCAGATAATATAGTTCTCTCTTTGAGAGTAGTTTCTTCTTTTTTTCAATCGTGAAACAAGAGGTCGAATATTCCAATTTCGATAACAATTTGTCTTTTCGTTACGCGTTTCTCATCGATACCATCGTCGATCAACTGACGACGAATCGTCCACCCACGTGTGGTTCTTCTCAACCATCGAATATTATGGTCGACCACGATTTATCAATGATGAAAGACAGACCAGGATAAATAGCGAGGGAAGAAAGTATTTTTCCAAGAACAATTGCTCGTGAGTTCTCGCGTGACGTGAAAAAACCAGTCGATAAAGTGATCGCGCCTTTTTACCGGTTGTTGAGCATTTAGTTAGTTTAATAGCGTTAGCATTCACTAAGAACAGCATAAACATGCGATGCTTTTCTGTGTCCCACGTTTTGGGTGTCACCTGACCCCCTTATAACTTTTTATGTCACATGCGATATTATCAATTCGATATAGTAGCGGTTTAAATAAAAACTAAGGTTTTCTATGAAATTGCAAATAAAATATGGAACAAGATATTCTGCAACCGTAAACGAAGCATAGAAGTTTAGTTTTCCATATACTTTTGCCTTGGAAACTCACAACGCAATTTACAAACAACTCAAGAAGCCAAATTTACACCCAAATTAATAAATAATTAAATAAAAGGATAAATAGTCTAAAAACTTGCTTCTATAGATAAATATATCGATCTATTACATTGATTTTCACAGCTATAGTAAAACTAATGCACAAGATTAAGGACGTGGTATAAAATCAAGGCTTAAGCTTCAGGTTTAAAAGCAAGACTTAAAACAAAGAATAAGTCCCTCGTTCGTTGGCTCTCGCCGTCTAACAATGAGGCTTAAAATTAACTTAATCTAGATCTAGAAACTAAAAGCTACTTAAAGGTGAAGTTAAACTAAACGTAGATACTACATAGATCCCCAGCCCCATTTTCAGTCTCTCGTATCAGAAATTTTAAATTTGAGCGAAATTAAAAAAGAGCTAAAATTATAGACACTTTGTTAAATGAACTGTTTTATATAATAATTTAATATTTAAAAGCATAATGAGATAAAGGAAGGATTTCAACTTTTCGCCCTAGGTTAAACGATGTATCTTTGTACAAAAGACGTGTACAATAGATTTAGCCTGGATATATGCACTTTAAAATTAATTAAAACTAAAATCCCACGATGATCCGCGATATCTCACGGCATTGCCACAACGAGTGCTTATCTGTCTTCTGATTAATTAAAACTAACAATAACACACATGCATCCCAAGTTGGCTGCCTAGCTGAGAGTTAAAACTAAGACCTGAAACTTGAAACTTAAAAGTAAGCATACATCATGCAATATCTATGTCCTACGGGACGATTACATAGATCTTTACAAAGATTATACAATAAATTCTCAGTTATGGCATACGTTTATCCACTTTATAATTAATTAAAAGTAAAATTTACGCCTTCCACGGCGTTCCACGACGAGTTATTGGTCCAATCTAGGTCACCAAAAGACTCCAAAAAGAACTTTTGATGATCTGGACCGTACTGTAGATTGCGTAGTTCCTGGTGTGATATCGTTTTTCAAAAACTGATCGATTGATATAAAAATAATGTAAAGATTGGAACTTTGGAAAACCATGCCAATTACCAGACTTCATCACGAAGAGCTAACTACACATGAGCTCCGCCCACGAGCCACTCAACATTACACATAAATCTCGACATTCAAGCTGTTAACAAGAATGTCTAGTTCTGACTCTACTCCATGGACCTGTATAAAGAGAGATAGATATTTCGTAGAACATGCTGCGAAGCATTCATCTCCCACCTAGCGCTTACACGAATCTTTATAAGCTTCAAGTAAAGCATACAACACGCACCATCACAAGCTTACCAGAAAGTACATAGTACGCAACGTACATATATCTTCCATACAATGTTTATATGAATCTTTACAAAGTTGAGAAAAGAAGCATACGTCACACATCTACCTCCCGCACAACAATCGCATAGATCTTTACAAACATCTTCACAATAATTGGGCCTATAATTCTGCTGGCAGCATTCGGTATCAAAGATACGTTTGTTTAACTTGGAAGGAAAGAAAGAAAACGAAGCTAGTTGGTAATTTATTCGTTATTTCGTGTCTCGTAAAGGAAGATTCCGATATTCTACATTCGCGATACTAATATCCTTTGAGATACTGACAAATTTTTTGATCACCCAAGCAAGACTTTTATTTAAACTCCCCTTGAAAATAGCAAGTCTCGCCGTTCGAAACTTACACGAGCTACGGTCGGAGCTATCGACCGATGATCTCGCGGTGGCCCAGCTAAGGATCGAGCACGCGGGTCTGTAATCTGACACACTTCAACTGAGCAAGTGGGGCTTCCGGTGGGAGGAACTACTGATCAGGATTACAAAGGCATGTCTCAAGGGAACTAGCGGGGTCCATTCCCGATGGGAGGAACCCACTGAACAGGATTACGAAGGACATCGAATTACAGATCCTAACCCAGTCCGAGCACCGAAGTGCCAATCGGGCAGGGCCTCAGATCTCCGGCTGGACTCCGCAAGCATCATTGGCGTGATGACAATTCTCGCGACTCCACACAAACGGCGAGCAGTCATCAAGACAAAGGTATTCTTGGAGCTACTTACGAATAACAGGAGTCATCGAATTCAAAATACCTGCGGACGTTATGTTATAGTTGGGAAGAATTGAGCGAACGCGAGCCAATGAGCCGCGAGAAGAATTTGTTTTATATGGTAAAGAAGGGAAAGAGAGAAGAGATTTTTATGTTTCAAGTTTGATAAGCGTATCATTGTACGGAACGCGTTTGTAATATTTGTGTACGTATGTTATGATTAAATAAGCTAAATTGTATGCATCCTGCGATGTCCCACGGTGTCCCATGGTGCCAATGGAGTTGCCCGCGAAGGCGAGGGAGAGCGCTAGTCCAGTTTAGATTATCGAGATTTCGAAAAGAATTTTGGATGATTTAGACTGGATTGTATAGAAGTAGTTCTTGGTTTGATATCATTTTTCAAATAGTAGTACTTGGAAATATTAATATGCGTATCGTACGCTCACAAATAGCAATATATTTCTCGTATTAAAATTAATATTACTTATATTAGTTCTCTATTATTTACAATAGTGTTCAGAGATATTAATATTTGGAAAACGATACCAATTGCCGGTATGCATCATAGGGAAGTAACTACGGTCCCATCATATATCATAAATTAGTAATTCTGTTTATTCGATAAAATATCTATCCTACGTTATAGTAAATTTTGTTTCATTTGATTTAATGCTAATAATAATATAACTAATTTAAAATAATGTTAAAATTGTGAACAGGGAATTGGATAGATCGCGTAAAAGATTCTTATACGTGCTTGTATCATATTTGGTTCGTGAGTAATTGTTATTTATGTTATCGGGAGCAGAAGACTATTTGATAATGAATGAACAATGAACACTGAAATTTCTTAATTACCATCTGCAGATATTGAGAAGGTTTGCAATACATACGATTTTAATATAAATTTATCTATATGGATGCGAGAGTAAAGATTACTATCAAAATATAATGTGTAAATTAATATTATCGAATACGATAGTTACTATCTTTGTTGGTATTATTTGTATATGTATTCTTCGTACGTAATGATATATTTCGTTATTAATCATAATTAAATATCCAATTTGTTGAAGGGAACAGGGTACACTGTTTGGAAAACTATCAAACATACTTATCAGCGTTATATTTGATTGTCAAATAATGTTATTAATTATGTCTTCAAAAGGATAGAATACTATAGCTTATGACAATAAATTGAAACTCATTCAGACAAAAATGAAATTTTTAAATGACTCTGCCACGTTTATACGCCAGGATAGAGATCTTTCAAATATCATCCAATAAAAATATTAAAAATTGTTATTTATTGAAGTATGCACGAGTATGATAAAACTTGTAAGAGTTAGGTTCACATGTGAACTCAAATAATCATGTTCGAATATTGGATTCATCACCAAAGGAACCAAATCATGCAACTTACCAATAGTAGCACATATGATTGAATAACGAGCTCTCGTTGCCTTTGATTTGAGTCCATTTGCTTCTTTGAATGTAAGAACATGCTGCACTTTCTTGACTTTGAAGGGACGTGAGGAATTAAAATCCATTCATAGTCACCTAATAGCTCCAGTTTACATTGGCACCGATTTTATTTTATCTAGTGAAATGAAAATTTAAGTACTATATTTAAAATTAAAATATGAAATTAAATAGAAATAACACTTCGCTTGAAAGATTTCAAAGATTTAGTTAATATATAATATATTAAACATATATTAAATTAATAGTACAATTGTTTTCAATTAACGGGATAATTATTATAGATTAAGCGCATAATTATTTTAAAGTAATGGTATAATTATTATAAATTAGTGGTAGAATTGTTTAAAATTAATAGTGTAATCATTTTAGAATAATGGAGTACTGTCATAAATTAATGGTATAATTGTATGAAATTAGTGATATGGATTTATAAATTAACAAAAGAATTCTTTTAAATTAGTAGTATAAATGTTTTATATTAACGGTATATTTGAACTGTGTTAATTTATATTAAATGCCAGTTTATGACAAAAATAATAGCCAAAGATGAAGTTCACCAGTTATCAAGAATCATCAGCCATACCAAGCGAACTTTCTCTTCTTGAACTTCTGAATTTTCTTTTGAACCCCGTCGAATTCTTTTGAATATATTCGTGGTATATTTGAAAAAACATATCGTTTCTCTATTGAAGCCTCTCAATCGTTCTGATTGGTAAATTCTGTTCAGGGGATGTGACAACAGATTATTAAATGTCGTGCCGATACAGCCAGAGGCGTTTGACCCCGGCTTTTGAGGTGACGAACTTTGGAGAGAGTTATAGATGAGTCAATTCAGTCTGTCGATGAACGAGAGGCACTTCGGTTCCCGAAGGCATGGATTTCAAAGTAACTCAAAGTTGAATCGGTTAGCTCCATATTTTATTTGAGATATTGTATTCCTTATAATTGTATCGATTGTCTAGTATGTACCAAACTTTGTTGCGCTTCTGATTCTGAGAGTATTGGTTCGTTCGAAACATTCGTACCGAAGTTTAAGTAGATTTTGAGGCAATTTTTTTAGAACTATTATCATCAAATAACGTAACGAAAATAATTTCTTTTCAGTCACACCATATTCTTCCTTTCAACACAATCGAACTTAATATCCATCAGAGTGAAAGACTATAAACACTAAAGCCTTCATGATCTCGTAACTACATAAATCTAAATTATAATAAACATGCTTCAACGTCAAACATAAAATCTCTCAATTTCCTGACGAATAATGTTCACATTCTGTTCAATTATGAAAAAAGAAAGGGGAAAAACGGTAGTTGGATTTCAATTTCATATAATCTCAGTGAATTTAATTAACAAATAGCCGGTCCTTTTTCATGTTTTTTTCGGTAGCCTTCGTTTTTGTTCGTTTCCATACTCGTGTGGAAGTACGAATACGATTGCAGCAAATTGAATGCTCTCCTCTACTCTTTCTCTTTCCTCTCCCGTTCTTCTTCATTTCCTTTCTTTTCTTCCTGGTCTTTCGTAACGCAAGCACTTCTCGTCTTTTCGTTCTTTCATTTTCTACGAAGCCCCGGCCCTTTCTTTTTAATTGAGCCTGCAAATCTGAACAGCCGTCTCATGGACTTTACGTGTTCCTTTAATAATTCTATTTCTGTTTAAATACAATTTCGAGCTCTTTGTTTATAACTTTCAAACTGCTTTATTTTTTGCTGTAGATAGGCGACGTTATAATGTATAGTCGTCAATCTATTCCCGAGAATTTAATATTAAAGTTGGAAACTGTCAGTAGCAGCTTGGATATACAACACTAGCTCACAAGTATTAGGAAATTTGCTATAGCTTTGTATAAAATGCGATATTGGTGACCCAGATTGGCTAGAATTTTTCGTACTCATAACCACTTTAAGTTGACGATACAGAATTTGGTTATTACGATTTGATGTTGGAAATATGTATATACTTAGTTACATTTGGCTGGTTGAAAACCATAATAGTGTAACTACTATTTTTCATGAAATAGTATTCTGCATTTATTAGTACAAGAAATCTTGTCGAGTCAGAAATGTATCACATTTATTTTTATTTCGAATATTTTTGTATCCGATGTTTAGTATAGTTTTATATAGATTTTGATAAACTTTATGTATACAATTAGTGAATTTCTATTATTGTAATGATCCCATAATAAAATCTTAGAAGCTAGTATGATTGTCCAAGAATGGGTTTGGAGGAAAAGGCGAAACGACAATAGGAATAACGAAGAGAACATAGCAGAAAGCTTTCTCCAATTTTAAAACGACAATTCCATTTGCTTGGAACTTAATTCTCTATGCTTGAAAATAGTATCACTCTGTTCCGTATTAAAATTAAATACGACAAAGATACTCGGCCTTTCTTTGCGTTCCTCTTACCGCGTCATGAGATTTCATAAAAGTGGTCTAGAACGAAACAAACGAAACCTGTCTGAAGAGTAACCATCAGTATTTTCTTGATTCTTCTCGATTTTCCTTGAAATCTTTGCATAATCTTGATTCAAGCTGGTCGACTTCACAACCTATGATAACGTGTTTCTTTTGTGGTAATGGAATGAACTTGCTTCTCCAATTTGAATTCGAAAGATCTACGTTCTTATTTATAAATATTAGGATATTCTAGCAAGCGAGATAAACTTGAAAACTAGAGAGAACAAGCGAATTTATTTCTCTATTATATCTCATTTACATGTTTCATTTATTTGAGAATCAGAATCGATGCCACGAAATTTCTACAAATTCCTCTTTGTATTTTCTAAATGTGCATGTCGTAGCAATTGAAGGCTTAATTTTGGAGCTTTTCGTGCTAAAAACGTCTAGAAACAATTCACGATCACTTTGATTTGAACTATAACAGCGCATTACTGTGAAGTATTTATTATCTTAGATTGCTAGAAATTTTGTACATTTCAAAAATAGTGTGGTAACACGTGTCGATTCTACGATATCGATTATTTAACAAGACTTCACTTGTTTCGTACATTTATCTACATAACCCGGCCCGTCTTTCGTTAGTAACGTTTGTCCAGAGATTAATAATCCCCGTTTCCTGGCGGAGTCTTTGTTGGAGTTGCATTAAAATGTTTACCGATTGTAAATATACCGATATGCAGCGGGCGAAATGGATTGTCCCTCTGTACTTCCTGCTATTCCAATGAATATTTCATACCATTTCGTTTTTTCACTCCACCTATTGTTTTCGATACATTTATCTTATTCAGGATACAAAAAAGACAATACTGAAAAGCTTTGGAGATTTCATTGATAGCTGGATGTATAGTACCGAAATCCTGCTTCTGCTTCGAAAGCAGAGAATCGCTTCAATGGAAATATAGCAGTGTGTTTGGTTGAATGCAAATCTCGTTTTTAATTCACGAGGGATATAGATCGCGGATCAGGAATGAAATTAGCGAGACAAGGGAGAAGCGGAATGTTTTATGATTCGTTCTGGTTCTTAAATATTAATGTTTTCTTTGTTGGAATGGATGATTTGCTTCGTTTCATAGCGAATATGTTATACATGTTTGAATAGATTGGTTCACCTTAAGGCACTGTTCAAGTTTTCATTTCAGGAAACAAGTATTCGTTATATGAGAATTCGTGTGGTAACTAACCTTTCGTTATCTTGATTCTTTTATAGAGACAGAAAGATCATCTGGAAAGAGTAGGTATAGATATGTATCGTCTTCAAGTATTCTGCGTATCTGTAAGATTTCTGCATATCTTCAAGTATTGTTGAAGATTCAAAAAGAAGCTACTTTATTTACAAACTCGTCCAGACTGCAGAATGAAATATTACATATCACATTTAATGTTTTAGTGCATCCTCTACCTGAAAGTACTTTATACTAATAGACGAAAATTATACTTTTCCATCTAGAAACAGAACGCAGCTACACTCTGCAAGATGGATAAAGATAAAAATACATGTAGTATGTTTTTACCTCTAGCAACTTCAAAAGTATATTTCTAGTCGCTCGAAACGTTCTTTCCATACTTTTTAGATCTTCCAGAAAATCGTGTCTGGTAACATTCAGCAGAGAACGAGGATCCAGACTTCCTGAATGGAAAATATCAGGACTACGAGCCCATATTATCCTAGAATTCCGTCGTAAGTCGGCATAATGGTAAATTGAGTGGGGCAGAAACGCGTTATCCAATTTCGAAAATAATCTCTCGCCGTAAAGAGGAGTAATGAAACAAGTTCGTCGGTAGTTGGCCAAGGAAGTTGGCTAGCGTCGTAAAACACGCGGAATTTTAATGAACAAGTTGGGAAATTTCAGTGAGAAATAAAGTACGTCCGAAAGAAAGTCTCTCGAGCTTTCGTAGATGCTCTCAAATTATAGTGGAAGTCCCGACGAATGGAACTTAGGAAAGTGATGCCAAATGGAAAGGGCCGTATTTTACTTTATTACAGAATACACGTAGAGGACTCTCTCTAGAGTTCTAAACAACGCTCTCTTTTGCTTACATCTCTATTCTTTTCCTAATATTTCATCCAAACTGGTTATTTCCAACTAAATCTTTCTCTTCCCTCAACTTTCTTCGACTTTGTGTTATTTGAGAAATTCCTATTGCAAAGTTGCTTTCGTAGGAAATTTCCTTGTCTTGTTTCGTGAACATTTTATGTTGCCGCGTTAAGATTGTATTCTATTGTAAGATGCATTCTGTAAATTCCTGTTTATATTTTTTATAAAGGAACTATAGAACTATTTCTATGATCATTTTGCGTATATATTTAACTATGTTTTAGTGGCGTTCACAATTTTATTTTAAAGAGAAACCATCAAAAGAGGCTGTTGTATAAATTCACGAATACTTATTAAAATAATCTTCTCCTATGTGGCGAGTATTAATCAACTTACAATTCTGGATCAGTCGATTATTCTTTTCATCATTTTGTATAGTACTTGCTAAATCTATAAATTCCATAATATACCGGCTGTGACAGAATATGTGGGATTCACTTTGGAAGCTTATTGTGTACCTAAATACAGTGAAAGCAGTTCATATAAACATATGTTCTATCTGTCTTCGTTTATCAGATATAACGAATCTATTATGTACACAACACCACTTGAAAACATTGATGTACTAAAGTTCTGAATACAACGAGCTTATCAACAAATTGGGTAAACACCAGGAAACATTCAGAGTGTAATGGGATGTATGCCGAGACAGTCTTGTCTTGAAGTGCAAGGTAACCATTTTGAGCATCTGCGAAAATAATTAGGTAACAGAAAATTCTTTATATATACATATCTTCTAAACGAAGACATATAGAACATACGTTTATCTGAGCTTTTTTTCGTTGTTTTTGGATGTACAAAATCAGCTTTCGAGAACTCTTTATTGCTTTCGGATGAGGAAAGAATTATAGAAATGAAACATTAATGAAAAAATGCTTCGTTGGAAGATAAGAGTATGTAAAGATACTTTTGGTAACTAACGTAAGTTAGAGCATCGGAACGATTATCGCCAGAAGGAAAATGTAAGTTTTACACAGCGAATACTTGAAAAAATCGTTAAGAGACTCTGGTCCAAATATGTATCTCGAATAGCACCGTTATTAGATTCTTGAAGCGTTTCCTTGACCTGCTTGTACCACCGGCAGTTTAACAGTGGTACGAAGAATGCTCGTGGCGTTGGAGCTAGCTGCATGAAACTATTTTGCACAGTTATCGCGGGCTCGAGTGGTTTCTTCAACATTGTGGTACGAGTATACCGTGTCTCGTATCATCTTGCGCTTTTAAATTCGTTCCTAACTCGAGTCGAACTTTCTTTTCAAGCACCAATTGAATGTCTTTTCTTTCTTTTTTCCAAATTGAAAACAGACTCGCGATACACCAGGATCATTCAATCCAACTGGAAAGCGTTGTTTACGCGAAATCCAGTTTCAAATAAAAATATGGAAAGTTTTCGGATGAAATGTAATTTTCAAGTCGATCTCTTCTTGTTTTTATCTCGTAATATTGGAAACGTTTCACGGATTTTGTTTCAGAATTTTTCTTTTACAGAATGCTTTCACATCGTTGTACTGTATTTTATCACGGTTTTTTGGCCCGGCTCTTGGCGGATTTTGATGGTTTTAATATTTAGATTTATCGAACGTGTTTTGTAAAACAAAGATTGAAAGACTGGTTACACAAAGTGGTTTCCAAAGGCGAATTAATCGAAATATAACAGAGAACAGAGTATTCCTTGATTTATCGCGGTATGAAATTTTATCGCTTGTTTGGTCTGCGAATTTTGGTTTCTGTCGAATCGTTATCGATGAATCTCGATATTTCATTTACAATTTCCTAAAAATTGCTAAAAAATAATAGTCGCAATAAGAAACTACAAATGTTTGAAAGGATTGAAGCAACAACTATTATATGAGATTTCGAATAATAAAAGTTGTGGTAAAATTTAGCAACAGAATTTTCGAAAGGGTTAATAACCCCAACGACTACGTCTACTTGGATCATTTCCAATTCAAACATTTGCCTGCGCCTGATCCACGAGTTGATTGACACACGTCGAGTACGGAATATTGTATGGTTCGAATAGTATTATCGACCGAACCTAACGCATCGTTGCATCGGCGATATTCCGCATTGAGTGTCGTTTCTCCCTCGAGCGTGTCTCGGTCTCGTTAGCTTTATGTAATCATGTTCGTCCAGATTGCAGACCGACTGTAACCCACAGTTAGTCTGGCATTAGCGTATGCATCATTATCGCCAGATAATTGATAATTTGACAACAAAACCGGATTATCGCGATGCATTCAGAAGAACTTTCCTGTAAACGATTATTTCTGTGTTGCTGCTAAATTAATAGGAGCTTTAGCCTTTGATATTATTCCGTTAATATTATCTGCTTTCAATGTTATCGTTGGATTATTAGTATCAATAATAGTTTGAGTCAGGATTGGATTGGATTATATTCTTTAATTTTATTCGTATTCTTTGTTTCACGTGATCGACATCATTAACCTCTTCGTATCTTCTTCGAGGTTGTATCATTTCAAATATCTCTTATTTCGGAATACTTTATTCATAAAAAGCGCGAAGAATATTCTATCGAGTACTAAAACTATTTCGAGTCAAAAGGTTTAGTGATCTTCATTGCATTAATATATTTCACATAAAATAAGATATTTAGATTTAAAATGAAACGAATACGATCATGCCATTTTTGAAGAAGAATAAATTATTCGTTTCGTTCATCATCGAAATTAAGGAAGAACAGTAATTAAGAAAAATACAGATTTAAAAGATAGACTGGCCCTCGAGTACACAAATATTCGTTCCCTCACCACCTGAGAGTAACACGACTCACTGTTTCAATAAATCGTTCGCGGTAAACGCTCGATTTACGTTCTTAGGTACATATATATATATTTGAGAATTTAGAACGAGTTACTTCAGTGATCCAGGTCAAAAGTTCATGTTTGCTTCAATGAATATTGAAACTCCCCTAAAACTACGATGAAACTAATAATTTGACAAATTCTTCTTGACGAATCACTTTCCTTTCACTTCTCCCTGCATTCCACAAAATATCGCGGTGAATTTGTATAATTAGCGTAATTAATCGAGACACGTTTCTTAAACTATTTGTCGTCAGCCGCAGTTTTAAACAGCAGCTTAACTGCATCTGCAAATATACATAGAAATCGCGTCAGATAGCACGGGGGTGGAGTGAAGTTTCGTTCGCAGTTAACTTGAAAATTTGGTTATAACTCGGTGAAAGCCTCGTTGCAAACTAAGCCGATTCGGGCTGGCTGCAAGATTTAACCATAATTAGAAAACTTTCTCGTAAGGGACTGTTTCCTCTGTTTATTACCAATTTCTGAGAATCTCGCGATCTCTCTTCTTTTTCCCTCCCTTTTTTTCGCAACTTCGAGCGTTGGCGAATTATGAAGCTCGTCTTCGAACATGAGCGAAGAAACCGAAGCTTCTTGATCTCGAAACTCGCGTAACGGTTCCTTCCTTCAGTCAACACCACTTTTCTTGCAACTTTTATGTTTCAGCAGGCTAGTCAGATGGTGTAACTGCAAGAAGATAAACTTTGATCACCGCTATCGTCTGGCAAATTAGTGCGCCCTGTTTTTCATTGGCTATGGTTATTTCTTAGCTATCTCCTCCCCTGTAATTACACGTTAGTTTCCCTTTTTTTTCTTCAGAACTGCACCGTGATATTTTAATTACGCGCCGTACTTGCAGTGCAATATCTTGTTCCGTAACGTGAGATAATTTGTTCCTTTTGTCGCGGATGACTACCGTCGAAATATTTCGATATATATATAGAAGCATATCTTGTTTCAACCTGACGCTTTTTTGGAATATTGGAATATCGTTAATAATAAATACTTCTTTTGGAATATTAAAAGTCTCTGTAGCAAAATGAGAGCAAGATTCAACTATAATAATCCGTGAACCGCAACATGGCTAATTGAAGGTAAAATATTCAGTGCCTTTTAATTAATAGATCGTAGAGCCGGGATATCTTTGGCATGATCTTTTTCTGACACGGTTGCTACGAAAATTACCTGGCAATGCCGGTATCACGCCTTAAAATGACGTCATTCATAAGCATTCATATATGAAAGCAGCAAACGGATGTAGGACGCATAGTTCGGGGAGAGCAGAGTTAGCATTCACACGATCCATGGATCCTGTTGGCCAGTAGGTTTTATCGAAGGGCTGGTAGAACTCTATAGGACATTAGGATATTGCGAACGAACGAGCTGCACACCCGTTATTCAACGGCAAATCGAACAACGTGGCCGTTCCATCTATGCGACCTTCCCTCATAGCGGTCGTTCCAATAATTCATCTCGCTAGCACGTAATAGCTGCATGTTGCCGAGATACCGTGAGCAAACCGACCAACACTGTCTTCAATAGAACGACCATGTTCGGTGGTTCTTGGATACAGATGCTGGGCGTTTCGTGAACTGTTAATAATTTGCGAGTGCAAGCCGGTAGTATCTTGCAAGTTTCTCGAAATTCGTTTATTTCATTCTTCGTAATACTATAAAGGATATTGTAGAAAGTCGGTGGTAAATTTTAGAAGCATGAGAGATTTCAAGATGCAGGAAATGCACATGATGTATAATAGTACGTAAAATATGCAAAGTAGAGTATCTACGATCGTTACAGTGTGCAATAGGCGTATTCGTTACAATTTTCAATAAGTGAAACAAATCTCTATTTTCTAGATATATATTTATTTTTTGAGTTCTATCTCTTTATTTGTATTAACGACATTTAGATCCCCGTTTATTAAGAGATTTGTTCTGATGAGTATTTTACCTTTCGCAAACACATTATACGTTAGGGGGGCTTTGTTGAGGTTCGAACATCGCGTGAGAGTCGGTGATTTAGGATCAAAAAAACTGGTGGTTGGAAAAAAGAGTCTGATATTGATCTTCTGATATTTAGCCTTTGGGAAGATATCTTTGTTGCTGTGATTAATCGAGGCCTGTTATGTAAGCGTTATTAATTTCAGAAAATATTGTGTTGTGAAGAATTGAGCGTTTCTTTGATAATCTTAAATTATTATTGCAGTAATCGTGCAAGGAACGAGAATGAATTTTTATAAATTTGCATTTGAATACTGCGTTAGAGAAACTTATTGCTAGATTTTGTCGATTGTAAATGATTAAGTGTTTCTTTAATAATTTTTCGTGTAACTAGGGGAAGTTGATATTTTTTGTAAATTCACGATTTAATATCATGCGCGAATACTATACATTTTTGTTGACTTCTTGATTGTGAAAGCTTGAATGTTTCTTTCACATGGGTTTAAATATATTGTATAAGAGTGGTTGAAAAATTTTCCAAGTTTTTAGATATACTAAGAAGATAGCAAATGCACATGCTCTACTTCAAGTTTAAGTAAAAAAAGGCGGTATTGGCAGATTAAAATTCTTAAAATTGCTTTTCAATGGTCACCTCTCTATTTAAGACGTAAGGACGAGCTTTCTACGTGAGAGCACAGACGAGCTAGTCCATGGTGAAAGCTCGATGGCAAGTGAGATATTTGTCGGTCGATGAGATAGGCCGTTTTAATGGTTACCAGGAAACTTTCTCGCAGATGCTGAGTGCTCGACAAACAGACGGTCTTTATTTTGGCTGATTTAGTGGCGACCACGAATTTATGCTATTTCCTTATGAGAATACTTTTTCACTCTGTGGTTCGCCCGAATAAATCTGAAAAATAAGGAATTGCACAGCAAAGCGAAACTTTTCGATGCTCTATTTCTCGACGTACGAGAAATCTTTTCTCTCCTAGTTTCTCCGCCGGGCATGGCAAAGTATCGTGCTTTTCTTCCTCGTTACTTTTCCTCTTTGCCAAAGATCGATAATCGACAGAAGAATTTCATATATTTTTGCACACTATGTGCATTCCGAACATTTTTATACTTTCAAATCTCGCATATAATTCGCATTGGAATTATGAAATATCTCGCGCAATTTCTTTTTTTATTCGCGTATATATTATAGCGTGTATTATTGCGCTTACTATGCATGTATTAATTAAAAATTCACTTGATTAAGCACCTTTCTTTGAAGCGTGAAATTGATCGAAAAATTGTAAAGCATTTCTTTTGCGTTTTGCCGTTTATATTGTCTGTTATTCCAACTTGTCAGTTCGAAATACTTTCACTTGCACGAAGGATCTTCGACGAAGGTAGAATTCCAGCTTCTACCGAATCGGTTAATTAAAGCAAAGAAAAGATTTTAACCACGGTCGAGCAAGTTGTGGTAGGTTAGTTCGTAACAATGCAGCAACGGTGGTTTTCGTGACACGAGCATTGCCATTGTTTGTCGCGTTTACGTTTCCCAGGGGGATTTAATTGAATATTCCGACGGAAATTACGACTCTTCTCCTTTTTTTTTTGTTTTTTTTTTTTTATAAAATGTTCAGTGGGTTCGTCGCTAATGAATTTCCTTATGGCTTTCGTCTAAACAATTTTTACGTGTAATTACAGGTTACATTCGGCTGGTAATAATGCGAGTGTAAGCTCGACGATAAATTCCTTTAATATAAACCAGTATTTTGGAAGTTTAAAGCGTGAAATTTTACGCCGTCGAATGCGCCAGCCAAAGCAGATTTAATTAAATTTTAGCAAACTTTATGTTACTCGTACGGTAATCGAGGAAGATGTTCACCTTGTAATTATATACGCGTTAGTTATTTTCATACTAAACGGAAATAATATTAATTATCAAAATTACTAAATTAGACGATATTAAGTGTACAGAGAAATACGGATATAAGGAGTCAGCAAACAAAATAAAGATAAAAAATACTTCGCATTAGGCGATAAATCCACAACGTTTTGTAAGAAATTAAGGGCTTGACTGATGTTACGACAATTGATATTTTAAAAATATTCAGCAGGATAGGAGACGCTTATATTTCAGTTTCAGAACAAATAAAAACGTTTCCTTGCGCGTCTTCCCAATGTCGATGGTAGTTTCACTTGAAGATATATTTTTTTAATCTTCAAGTTTGAGAGATCGGACGAGAATCGATCTCGTTTTGGTTTCCGTCTAGTCTTTCGGTAGAGTGGTTTCTTCCCACGTATGCACGTTTCATCAATGTTATGTAAGTATGTATGAGAATGCTCGAAGGGAGAATGGATTTGATGCGCGCTGCAAAGTGGTATCACTGCCCCCTTTCTCACGAAATTGATACACGTACCGTGGCACACGTGTATTTTACACAGGTGCTCTATGGGGTCTGTATGCTAAGAAAGATGGAGGGGATGCTTTACCTTTTCAACGGTGGCGTGCCATTTCGCTTTACCGCCTCCTATCATTTCTCTTCTCAACTTCCGACTTTTTCTCCTGACAATATTACCAACCTTCAAAACTTCTGTATTTTTTTTCAAGTGAAATTGTTCCTCAGCGTCAAACTTTTAATTATTCGAAATTGCCTGCTTCGTAAGAACGTTCCCTCGAACAATTTACGTTCGTCCCCTTTCTTCTTCGAGCTGAGGAGAAGCTATGCATACGAAGATTATAACAACAAGTTTATACTTTCTACAGATTATATCGAAGAATATTTTAAAAGATATTCGATGTTCGTTTCGCGAACAACGTCGGAAGGGATTCTGTTAAGCTCCTGAATTTTGTATTAAAATAATCGTTCAAGTTATTACGCAATTGTATCGATGGAGCATCGGCGTTGTTGCGACAAATGGAAGCAGTAACTTGATAACTCGCGTCGCAAATTTCCGATACGCTCCGGACTACTTAATGGCGCGAGGGTGCGTTATATTGGAAGATGTGTGACGAGTGTTCTTTCTTGTTTTAATTTTAATATGCGAAGACAACTGAGGAAGAATATGATAAGCCACTACGGCTGTCATTTATACGAAAGCGATTTAAAGATTCTATACATTGCTATCAATGTAGGCCCATATTGCTAAAACCTTCTTAGTCGATTTACAGATTATATATGTATCCTTAATAGCGGTGCTTAAAACAACGATAATCACCGCTTCCAAATTCCATCGATATTTCCTTACTTTAATCATATATCACACGAAACCCATTCACCACCGGCACAAAAAATATTAGATTTATATCTCAATCTGTCTACTTCCGAATGTTCTATGGCTAGCGTAATCAATATTACTTTAACGATTCCTTGGATGAACACGAAAATTTCATCGAACGGTATCTCTTCATATATACTTCTCAATCCCAGCGAAACATAGGAAGGCTCGTCTACCAATTTGCACATGGGAACAAATGGGGCAAATACCTGTCACGGCGTAGCCGTAATCCGAATAAAAGCCAGGAGAAAAGGGATGATGAATTATTAGCAGGCAGAACGGAAGCTTTGAAACGGCTGCGTCGACTATGCTTTACAGTCCGTCAGCCGTGGCTTCTCCCCTTCATCTAACATTCCAACCTCGTTGGTATCTGCTCATCCCCGTATTCGGGATGGGAATGACAAACTTCCCGTTTCCATCGATTGGAAATACCGAATCCACGGTATCAAACTTTTTAATGGAAAAGACGCCACAGCCGTGTGGAACGCACGGTTTGGGAATTATTTTTCGAAAAATGACATCCGGAGTTTTCCATCCACTTTACTTGCCTTACTGGTTTAAAGAGGAGAAGAGGGATCGGGGGAGGAGGGACAAGGTGGAAAGAGGGGAGTGATTTACATCGTGGAAGGTGTCACGGGAAAACCAGGAATATTACCGGTTCTGCAGGATGTGGTCATGAATTATCCTGGCCTGCGTGAAATATCTCTAGACAGGTCTAGGACGTGCCTGTAAGACCTTAATGCCATTAGGAATTTCACTCCGCGAACACAGTCAGTTGAATTAAGCCGAAGAAATATTTTCGTCATCCGGTTACGTTTCTGGCACACCGTTTCGTGCTCAGTTTCAAATCAGGCTTAATAATTTCCTAAAGGTTTGTCAAGTTTTATCTTATTCTTTATAAAGGCTCTTTGGAGGTTGAATAACGATCGAATAATCTATTTGATGCTTTGGTCCTGATAATTATCGTATACCGTGAAATATCGGCCTGGAAAATCGTAAAGACGTTCTAGAAGTGCTGTTGTTAATAACTGAACGATCGCGCGAGATATTTGATAATCCAGGGCAATGAAATTTCATAGCGAAGCCAGCCATTGTTCCGTCGTTTTCCAACCTGAAACTCGTAGAAAACTTGCATTGGTCGAGAATAACGATATGAGTTTTTAAGAGGAGACTGCGTACGTGATCGCGATCTACGCGTCCATGAATTTCCCCTAGAAAATTCAATCGACCAATATTGAAATATCCAGCGAAATTTGATTGAATCACATTGTAACATTGGTCATATGGATTCGTTGATCAAACCCAGATAACTCGTTGCGCTCGATATCGATCACCATATCAATCCTATGGATATTGGTTACTATCTTTTCACGTACTAGAGAAGAACGATTAGCAGCGACAAATTGCATATTAATGGCAATGTAGAACGTGAGGCTTACGGCCAACCTGATCCTATTTCCAATTCGAATCACGGATGTGCTCGATCACTGGAAGTGCGCGACTTTACGATCCACCGCTTCCCATTGATATTTCCGTCAGCTGAATTTTATCATAGCAAAAGATAGATTCGAGCGTGCATTCGTGCTGATATTTCACTAGCATCTCGTTATTCTCCGTATAACATTAGCAATTATCAAATTAAGAACTGTCGGATGTGTGTCGTCGAATATCTTGAATAAAAAGAGGAGAATAAAATAAATTGGAGTCTGATTAAAACAATAGAAATTCAATATTTCTATATTAGGTTAATATATCAGATAGTTTCATAAATTTGTCGCTTTTTTGCCAAAACTTTGATGTAGAATCAGTTATTGGAATCTTCAAGTAGATTAAGTATGGATTAATAACCTTGTCAGACAAGCCCTTTAGAGCCAAGATGGATATCTTTGACTTTGTGCTGGACTAAATATGTGACTTTGCATTCGTGTGTAGTGAAGTCTATTAATCTTTGGTTAAGTAGAACTAGTTTCTCAATCCTTTTATACGTCAAACTTTTGCAATTTTAGTCGCTCAATTCAATCAATGGCTTTTTTAAACGTTCAGATTTAACAGAGCCTGAGATACATAATCCTAATTGACGAATTAGCAATCATGGTTTCTTCAAATGTTCAGGTCTAACAGGACTTTAACTACTGGATTCTAATTGATCAATTTACATAATCGTCGCTCATCATCATTTACATATTCATAGCCCGTAATCATTAATTATTATTTCTTCGAATCTCCACACCTTTTAAATCCACCTTGTGTGCTTTAAACACACTGTGCCAAGATCCACTATGACACCTTCAGTTATTCTTAAAAGGGCAATTGCAGCGAGGGATGGCCGAGACATTTGTCTCGGATTATACCCGCCCCTATTTGCTTTGGCGCTTGAAGGTGTGTAAACGTGGCGCTGATGCGATGAATGTATCCCAAACCCTCCTAGCGATGTCGCTTTATTTTTGCCGGCGACGGTGCTTCGGGCAATTGGGGCGTAAGTGGTGCCCGGGCGTCAAACCCTCGTTGAAGTTTAAACGACTTCGAACCTCTTTCAACCTCTCGCGCCCATCAGGCGACGCGCCTGTCCTCCTCGTAACAACTCAGTTTGCAAAGTCGAGATGCTCGCCGATAAAAGTTACATCGTTTAACGAACACGTTCTTAGCTTTCTGCGAGAGGCTCGTGTGCCTGAGGATGAGGTAGTTGGGTTCGTTTTCAGCCAAACAACAATTTGGCTCTGCTTCGCCGCATCGGCGCGCAGAAATTGAGACAGATAGGGTTTTCTTTCATTCTGTTTCTTTCTCCTTTTTACACTTTGGATATCTGCTGCCAACCAGATAAATTTTTATATCGTACCCTGCGGTTTTGTACCAACTTAGGGGATGCAAGGGGATTTAAACGTAATGGGAAGTTATGTCAGGACGTTGGACGATAAGAACGCCAACCGCTGTGTTAAGATTTCTGATAGAGGTGAATGTTCTTGACGATCATTCGCTATTTAGATACGCTTCGGACGTTCCCTGAAATGTTTGCTTATGTTGGGTTAATTTTGGTTGGCGCAAAGATATCGTAAGTTAAGTTTTAATTGGTGTTGTTGGCTTATAAGTAGGATATTTAGTAGTTTGGGTCAAATTTCGATAAGATTTAGTTTAGATTATTTAATGTTAATGTATTTGATCGTATCTTGTATTTTGTATTTTACGTGGTAAAAGCTTTTTTAAATAATTTATTCGATATTTTATTCTAGTTATCGTGATTCTTTGATACGAAGGCTCTTGCAAGTGTAATTATGAATTTCCTGTAAATCCTAAAAAAACTGATCTAGATCCAGTTTGGATTAGATTTAGGTTAATATCGCAGATTCAGCAATTGATGTTAGATTTGGATTGATTTATAATAGGATATCATTTGGATTAAATGAACTCTAATGGATTCCTGCGCCGATGCACGGTACGCTTGAAATCCCCTCTTCCCGGTAAAATAATTTAAGGTGTCATAATTACTCTTGAAAGAAGGAAATCATAGAACAAGGACAGTCTTTACATACAACCGTAATGATACAGTTATTAATTTTTTGCCAGATTAGATTACACGCTTTTGGGAAAGGTAGAGAATCGTTGCTTGTGATTCGTGTGAGGAACATAGTGGAAGCTAATAAGAAACATGGTATCGCGTGATACCTGAGCAACATGCGAGCCCAGGTTTTTTACGTGAATTTATGTTAATCCCGATCCCCTGTCCCTGATACTTAAGACCGTCGGTGAACCATGATTTTACCGAAATATTAATCTACCAGTGTATCAACCCCTTTCTAAAATGTAGCTTTAACGGGGTGTGTGGTTAGGCAACATGGCTGCTAGACTAATGAAACTGCTTGTACGATGATAAAATCGATTAAACATTCGGCTTTTCCCATGATTTACATTCGTGGCTATGGTGTAAAGAAGGTTGTATACACGCATATTTTAGCATCGTGAAATATCGTAATGGTTCATATATTCTCGTGCGAAGTGTAACACTTTGCGAGAAGATAAAAATATTTCAAATATTGCATTGTTGGAACAGTCAGGAATTTTTATTTTGGCGGAATACGTTTTTCCTTTTAGTATAGGATCGTATTATTTACCACTATTCGCGCGATAGTTAAAACAGGTAGATGATTTCAGAATGAACGGATCCATACAATCAAATAATTTTCTTTTATTCGATGGAAGTAGTTAATAGTTGAGAAGTCGTATCTACTTTGTGGTTTTTGATGCTGGTGTATGTTAATATTTCCAAAGGGTCTTTTTTTTTTGCCTCTTAGACAAATAAATTAGAAAAATGATCTACGCCTCCAGCTTCCGTTACGGTCATCGAATAACTGCTTCGTTCGTCTCAATAAAAGCAGAATAACTAAGGAGACTTCCAACGCTTTGACATTTAAAGATCTGTGAGCGTCGGTACAAAGAAGCTTCCACCCCCATGCAAACAAATTAGAAAATAATTCAACGCTTTAACTTTCATTGCAATCATCAAATAAATCCTTCCTGTTCACTCCTCTCGTCCGAATAAAAGTAGAATAATAAGTTAGTCATTCTTGTGCTTTGACATTTGAAACGCTATGGGCGTCGGTGTCCAACAGTTTCCACTCTCTAAACAAGAAAGTATTGGAGAAATAATTCAAATCTTCAGCTTCCATTGCAATCGCCAAATAACTTTCGTTTATTTGTTTTGTTACGATGGAAGTATAGTTTCGCGTTACGATATTTGAAATTCTGCGGCCGTTTCCTGGCGTTTCAAGATTCCGTATGGTGTTCCAGCACACGGAATCCTCGCCGTTTCAGGCGTCACGATTCCCGACGCGGTGACAAAACAAATCTTCCTCTCGAAACTGGCGACCGGTGTTGCTTTCACAGGCTGCTGGTAATTACGTTCCCGCACCTGACAGTTATTACGGCCCTGTGCCGATGCTTCGTATGGTAGAGCCACGTGGAATTTGTGGATATTAACGAGAAGGACATTAACGGGATGATGAAATGGGCCACAAAGGAGGGGTTAATAATTGTTATTATGTGACAAGTTTCTTGTGGACGTATCATAGATAAGAGCAATAACGATGGCGGTCTTACAAATACGTTGATACTTTTGATACGATTAATTCATCGAACGTCGACTGTTCAATCGTCTCGTGCAATATTAAGCTCCTTTGATATATCAAGAAAATGAGAATCAAGGAAATTGAATTTTAATACGAGGATCACAGGTGACAATAAGTCACGTCTCCTCCCTTTTTATAGAAGAGCGATTTTTAAATTCTATATATCATTACACAATTCCATGTTAAAATCATTATTCCATCTAAGTTTCGAATTATTATTGATACTATAAAATCTACTTTTATATTATCGCGTGTATCACGTATTAATTTGAGATTACACCACTGCAATATTGCGAAGCTGGTTTTTATACGTTTATTCTTTTATCATAAATAGAAAGGCAGAAATTTTCCATGCCCTTCAAACTTAATACAATTAAACAAACACTTACGTATTACAAGTACTGAAGGAAATGATAACTGGATAAAAAGATAAGTGAACAAAATCTACGGAAACAAAATTTTAACAGGAAATATTAATTAATAATTAATAATTCCTCATACCTTAGTTCAAGAAAAAAAATGGAATTTAGAGCTTCGTTTTGACATATTTTCGTAAAATGTAGCCAGCTCTTAAGGGATTAATTGACAATGTAACGTCTATAGAGACAGAAGGTCAAATAATCTGAGAAAAACAGAATCCTAGTCCAAAGAATTCATTTTCACTTAAAAGAACGCTATTCATGTTATCTACGATTCGCCTGTAACAAATTTGTCGCATTTTCGGAGAAATTCATTGGTTTCAGGTATTTAGGTATGTCTGTGTTCGTTTCAGAATTCTTGGCATGCGTAGGCCGAAGGAGGAAGCAGGGGGAGAATTGAACAGGACCGAGGAGCATGGCGTAGTGCTCGTTTTGGGGGTTGCTGGGAGATCAAAGGACGCGAAAGAGGGTCTGGCCGCTCTCGAGCGGTTCGAGAGCCGGTGAGCATCGCGACGGGGCGAGCAACCCCGTTGCCTCGGCCAACGTCTAACAACCCTCCCGTCTGTCACTGTCGACGAACAACAGAACAGGTAGGGATGTAGTTTCCTATTCGCTCAAAAGAATTTCCTCCCTCGACCGTTGTATCGGTCTTTCGTAGACAAACGAAATCCGATGAAACGCCCGATCCGCGTGTCTGGACGATGAGCTTTTAAACTTTTAGTTCAGTTTTGTCTACCCTTTTTTTTACGTTGTTCATTTGATGAGTTACCACATAGTACGAAATTAAATCGTACTATTTTTTAAGAGTGATGAATTAAATAGTAGCTTGTGTTGTGTTTGAATAATTCTTTGATATAATTTGATAAAGTTGCAAACGAAACAATAATTCTTATAGATTTCTATAACTTCTTAGTGATTTACGTTTCTGACATAATTCAATACTAAATCTGGCACTGCTAATTTTTACCATTTGTATCATTTCACCTGCAAGTTTTAAGAATATTAAACTTTTTGTGTTGCTTCTTTTGCGCAATATGACACGTGTAATTAAACATTTGTTAGGGTTAAAAAATGATGGCGAATCGAGAACACCATGGCGATGGTAAATCGTCAAGTACGGGGATCGCGGTTTAGAGAGTGAACTTCGTGGTTTAGTATGTCGACCTGACATACCGCCATGGAACGTTTGGTGACGTGGTAACCGCAATTGCGGCTCTGTCGCCCTAACACCTTTGGTAAAAGCCACGTTATCTACGCGGTAATAAGGAATCCCGGAGTCGAGGGAAGGAAAAACACGCGGCTGCTTAACGAGTTTTCGCAAATCGAAGGATAATACCGAGGGAAAGTACAAGAGAACGAATGCTTTGGTTAAAGTCCGCGAATGGGGATAATGTAAAATGAAATTTCAGAGAATAGACGTCTCTCTCGATTTCTTTGTTACGTTTTCTTTTTATAGCCAAGATTAGGCTATAGTGAGCAGAGAATCTTTTTCAGAAATCGCACGAATTTGCAATGATATGCATAACAAATTCTTTTTCACATATTATAGGGTTTTTCCATTCATCCTTTCTCCCAAATTAGAAAATGTCTCGTAGGCGAAGAATATTTTAATTCAATCCTTTCATCCTGTATGTTGCAACATCGTAGTTTGGCAAGTTCCGTAGATGATATAGTAAATAATATGTGTAACGATAAATAATGCAAAAAATTTATTATATAACGAACAACTTCGAAGTGACTGAAAAGATTTACGTGTTCGTCACGGCCACGTGCAGCAAAAACAGAAGTTTTCGTGAAAAGTGCGACCGAACTGGGGCTGTCCATACAAGGGTAATCGCGGTTCAAGGCTAATTTAAAGTTCGTTCGTTTGCCAGGGCGCGTTCTCATGTTGTTTTGATTCCTCGTTAAATCACGATTGCGAAATACTTTGGCAAAGTTTTGTATTTAAAGAATGCTAAATTATTAGCGAACACGCGAGTGTGTCTCAGTAGTGTATATCGATCGATAACGCGACCATGATGGAGTTCCATTTGTAACGTAGTAGTGGAGCCAGAGAATGTGAATGAAAGCAAATTAAATTTTCTTTCTTGCCAAACTATCGATGCAGCTGTGTAGGACAACTAAAAATGAGTGGTTATTTGAAACAGGAAAACTTCTCCTTTTTAAGAATTTTTAGTGGATAGAGATTGGATATAAGCACGAGGAATTAATTGAACAATTTTACGATGATTTTATGGTCTTCAAAAAGCTCTAAAGATATTATTCTCTGCTTATTCTGAAACATTTATTCAATAACGAAAAATTTGCGATAGTAGTGAAAATCTAATTTTTATTATATGTAGAATAATATTATTCCGTATTAGTTTTTGTATTTTAATGATAATTTTTCATTAATAGCGTAGGTCTCGAAGCAGATTATTTTAAAAAGCTGTGTTTTATGAATATAGATAAAACATGAATCTGAAATTTTTTTTAGAGTTGTAATATGCTATTATAACAAAATTCGATCTCGTTGTATGTATACGATATTATACGTATATTCGGGGAACAATGTAGGCGATTCATTTACATTTATAATGTGCACGGTACGGATTGTGCTCTGGAGAGCGATAAACATTACATAATAAATAGAACAACATAATGGGTAGTCGTAATTGGTCGTTACATATGAGTAATTTGCTCCATAGCTATAAGATCAGCCCTTATATGAATATACAATTTTTTCTAATTTGCAACGAAACGGAACTATTTGAGAAACCTATAATTTTCTATAATTCTACAATATACAACAATTAGATTTGGAATTTTCCTTACATAACATAATTCACGTATTTATATACCTCTTTGCATTAAATTTGATATCTTATTAAAATTCGGGAAAGAACATTAGGCATCTGAAAGGCAAATCTCCTTTGATACAATTTTGCAGCTTTTGTTAAAAATAATCTTCGAATAATTTCAAACCATCGATTTAGGGGTGTGTCTCGTAAATTTTCGAAAAGTCACGTGAAATTGTCATAAATCTATTTCATCGAAATAAATTTTTTCTTATATCGTAGCTCTGTAGATAAAGGCGTTAAAAGTAAAGTTGCAACACCGCAGCGTTTCTTATCTCACTGCGATGCAAGCGAAAATACCCTTTGAGAAATATTCAGTATATTATACTTAATATCTGAAACTTCTCAGCAGATGCTTTTTTTATGCAACTGGAAACCCTTCACATCGCGGTTTACGTTTCAAATGAGTTAGCACTCGAGTTTATCGCCTAAGGAAGTTAAAATATGATAGATGAACAGTAACCTGAAGATGAAAGAGAGGGTCGAGTTTGTTGCTTCAGAGCTGAGGCTTTTTCTTTTCACGTGACATAGGATTAATCTCGGAGGATTAAATATTCATCATATTAAGGTTCGTCAACTTTTTGAATTGAGCTAATGAATAAAAGAGCTTACGAATAATGTCATTCATAATTAGCGTAATTTGCTCACGAATGTCGTAGCATCTTTCTCTCACAGTTTATGAGAGAACGTAATAGAAAATTAACTGCCGGAATCTATTACGAAGGCTTCATTATTTATTTTCAAATATTACGCACGTTGTTTCCTTTTTCCTAAAGAATTAATCGAAGAATTTTATGGCAACGAGAATGTTACTTATCAATTTTTACGACGAGTTTTACTTACATAAAAATTGGTCGTAGGAACAGGTTGATAACAACGAAATGCCAATCAGGTAACGTAATCGATTCTTTAATATAGTACGAAAATAAACGAACTGGCAACCTTCGGCCTTAGTAAAATTCCATCGATAATTTATTCAACCGTGGTATTTAATACACGCTTCTTGGATTATCGTCGTCGATTACCTGGAAACTTTTAAGCCGAATTAAAAGGTTCGACAGAAGAGAAGTATGTATTTAGGTTCGCCCCTGTTCTCAACCCCAGTTTTCTTTCGTTCGAGCCGACAATAGGTCCCACAGGTCTGGTTTAAGCTAGGATTTTATTAAAACCATCTACCCATGATCCTTTGTTGCCCGACAACGAATAGGAGGGGGATGGAGAAATAAATCTCTTTTGATTGCATGGTCGTCGCATTAATGTCCGCCGGCTTCCTGCAGCCACTCGAAGAATACGAGGGGCTGGTGAGGGTGTTAGGCGAATGGGTGACAATAAGCACACCCATTCAAATTACATCGCCGAGTTTTTGTTGCTGGAAAATGCGTCGGTTCTTATAATTTCCCTTAAATGAAATTAGTGCACTCAACGTGCGTGTGGTTTCATCTAAAACCGCGATTATATACAATTTAAAATTTGAGATCACGCGTTGCAATTCTTTCACGTTTCATCGAGGTTCCCTGTTTTTAATTGGAAATTTTTTGAAGTAATTTTTGGGGAATAATTTAGGGGCTTTTTGAAAAACGGGTGTGTCAGGGACAATAGTGAATCGTGTAACTTGCTTCGAGAAGTTTATTTCCAATTTCGTAATCTGTCAATCGGATTATCCCTTAAGTAAAAGTCTCTGTGAAGAGAAGTTTCTCATTTGTCGTAATAATTGACTCGAGAACTTCGCGAGAATCGAAAAGTTCGTAGATCGAGTGGAAGGAAAAAATAAACGAAGAGGCGTTTGTTTCATTTCCGCTTCGAATAACAGTGAAAATGAAAGTACTTCCGGTTTAGTCGTTTCTTTGATCGAAGGGTCGAAACTACGTGGCATGTCAGTCAGGAGAAGAAAATTCGCTGGGGTTCTCGTGAGTTGCAAGTCGTTCCATTAATCAATACGGAAAATGAACCGCGCCCAATGAGCCAAAATGATTCGAATTCAAAGTCAGAACGGATTCATCCTTTCACTCTGTTCTTCTGATGTTTTCTCAACATTCCAACGAAATTAGTTTGAACCTTGATGTTCTCAACTCTGAAACAGTAATTCGTAGAAGAATTTATCTAGACTTAGAAAATGTTTCTTACATCTCATGCTACAGTTATTTGAATATTTAAAATCAAAGTTGAATACCATAGAAATATCTGTAGGAACGATAGGATCATTTGAGAAGTATCGGAATCATTTCTTTAGGCTTTCGTGAAATTTTACTAGATAAGATGAGAAACGAGAATGTATCTTTTTAAAACTGGAACTACCGAGTTTCTCAAATTGCCCAGTGTCAGGTCTTTTTATTTCTGCTGCTAGTAAAAGCGAGCAACCTTTTTCCTAATATTCATGTTGACTTTTATTACGATCGTATCACTGCATTAACTTTAAACATATTTACATCTACATATATTAACTATTTATAGTTCTGGCGTTGAAAACAATTCCCAACTTCGCTTACACGCTACTAAAATTCTTCTATGAGAGAGTAGAGGGTATCATAAGACACAGATTCTGAAATACTTGTAACTCTCATGCAGTAAACTTCCGCTGCCAAAGTTCTTTTTCTCAAAAACATAATAAAACTACTCTTATACGAAAACTTTTCGTGAAGTACCGTGTTTTACGAACGATTCGCAAGGAATAAAATAATCTTACAGCCGGGTTTTACAGCAACTCTATCGTCGAAAGAACACAAATCTCGAGGGATGGAGGTTTCAAAGAGGTTCGGTAGCCGAGTAATTTAGAGAAGCGAGCTTTGTCAGACAGACGTGTCCAGGGGTTGGAAGCCATTGGTTGCAGGTTCGCTCATCAATCAGTGCGCTTAAAATGAACTGCGCTTCGGCAAGCGCATTTCACCCTCTCTCTCACCCTCTTTTTTTCTCTTTTTATGCTTTCTTCTTCCTCCTCCACCTCTCTCTCTCTCTCTCTCTCTCTCCGCGCTTTTCTATCGTCGTTCGATATTGTAGCTCGGTTGGAATACCAGCAATGGAAAAAAAATCTCGATTTCTGCTAGTTGCTAGTCCACGAACGAGCCGTAAAATTCGCATTCGATGGTTAATTGCGCAGACTTGCAGCTCTCGTGGAAATTGATTCCTTCAGCTCCTCTCTCTCTTTTATCCTCCCGTCTCGTTGTTAAAGATCTTTGGAAAAACGAACCGCGCGCGTTTTCGAGGACATTTATTTCTTCCTGTTTTTCTCTTTAGAGATCCTCTCGTCAGGATTCACGGTGAATTTTTGCACATTAGGCGAGATGGTAACGCTACCTCGCTATTGAGCACCGGTATAATACTGCTGGCTAAATGAGTTTCGTTCGTACACGAGTTTTCTACTTCCTCATTGTAATTAGAGGGTTTCGCGTGTAAATAGGGAGTTTTGTTTCTGTTAGTCGGTTTACATCGCTGGGTTTCAAGTGGTTTGATAACGAACACTGGTATAATAAATTACAATATACAGATGGTAATGTTGTTTGTTTTCAGGATGAGATTTTAGTTATTCGAATCGAGATATTTTTCATTTTAGTTCAAATTTCACAATTAAGCCTCAGTTTCCAATTTCTGTTCGGTGAAACGAGAAATAACGTTCCTGTGTTTGTAATAAATTATAATACGTTGTCGATAATGTTGTTTGTTTTCGTAGTGAAAATTTTGTCATTCTAATCGAGATCATTTTTTATCGTAATTCGAAATCCTGAATAAATGTTCAGTTCCGAAATCTTGCGAGATGAAGTGAGAAATTATATGTACGGGTTCAGAGGGTGGAGTGTCTAAACACGATTAGGGACACTCGCCGCGGATAGAATAACAGAGTATAGATCGGAGCCTTTCAAAATGTCGTAAATATTATTTTTCAGAAATGAGCTCTTATAGAATTTCACCGTGGCGTCAATTGCATTTTAAAGGATAAAATATTCCTATTTCCTTTTCTCTGAGGAAACCATGCCTGGGGTCAAAGAAAGGGAAAGACAAAGAGTTTTCCTTTTTCCTCTGAGATTAGTTTCTAGAGCGTTTCATACAAAATAAAGAGAAAGCCGGGCCAGTGAAAATCAGAAAAAAAAAAAAAAAATAGAGGAATATTTTCAAAACAATTACTATTCGGATCCACAATTAAAGTTTTGAAGCTTCGTTATTTCCACTCGCGCTATCTCCGCTTGCGTTCATCAATTGTCAAAAAACAACGAGTAACAATACCAAATAATTATCACGGCTACACAATATTCTACTTTTAAACCTGATGACGACAGCGATGAACACTCGACGAAAACAAAAACGTGATATTATCGAATTGCATCACAATCACATTACAATTAATGGGACGCAACGTATGCATCGGTAGCACCGAAAATGTCAAGCAAAATTAGAATGGTACACATTCCGTGCTGGACTTCGTATCAATATTATTTGCTATCACTAGACAGCAGCTTTTTAATGCAAATTTATATTTTTGAACTAAAAAAAAAAAGAAAACAAAAGAAAAATAGAACGTAGAGAAAAATTTATTTTACACAACAAACATTGTATTCAGCACAATCCTCTAGATATTATATATGATATTTTAGCGTATTTTAACGTATTTTGAATATTTTTGCACATTTGAATTTTCTATAAAAGCACATCATAAAAGTTCTAATTACCATATAATAGCGCTTTAGGCAATGAGAATGAGATATTAGGTATTTACGAGTTATAAATGGTGGATTTAAACCTTCCGCTTTTTTAAATTCGAAGTAGTATACACGAATGTTTGAAGAAAGCGCTTGATATCGTCCGCGATTAATAGATAACAAGTAGGGAGACTTAATTCGTTGAAAGCTAAAACGAGGTTAAACGTCGACTATCGTGTGCATTTAAACTCCCTCGCAGGCAGGAGATTTTACATAATTTGTAAAGGGATCAACCCTCGCCGGAAAGTATGAAAGGAGAGGCTTGAAAGAGGATAAAGAACACGGGGAGCTGATACGAAGGAGGATTTTATTATCTGTTAAAATGCGTGCTTACGCTTCGGCTCTCGTTTTTAGTTTACACGCCTATAAATATACCGAGCGAGCAGGACGCCGATATAATTTTAATCGAACATCAGCTCCTTTCAATATTGCGCATTCGATATAAAAATAAAATACTCCATTTTATTACGGCAAGGATATTTCTGTTTTGTAGAATAAATTCAAACGAAAAACACACGTTCCTTAGTGGATCTTAAAATATTGAAATTTTTCATTTTAATGCAAGCCATGGAAATGAAATAATTATCACGGAATCGTAGAGAAAGTTTGTATATATTATGAAAGGGAAAAGGAATATAATTTTTTGATGGATACGAGTACGAGTCGAAACAATTCAATGTGGGAATGGGAAGTATTCGAAATGTTAGCCTTGAAATTCTTTTAGCCGGTGCGTGAATGTTTAACCCTCGGTGAAAAAGAGGGCTCGGATGGAAGGTTTCAGGCAGAATGAATGCCCGAGAAAGTTGGAATACTTTCTAGAGGCAAAGTTTCGATGGTTAGCTTCTGTCGATGGATAAAAGGGGTTGCTTCAGCAACGGGGAAGTTCATTTTAATTGTCGGAATTTCTGGTCAATTATGCAGTCTTCTTCGAACATTTATCAACTTGTACGTGTCTCGATATGATTACTAAAATATTTAAATTAGCTCTTCCAGTAATTGGAACTGGCAGCGATGTTCCCGTAAATTTGTTCAGGATAATTTAATAACTAATAAAAACTGACGAGATATTAAATCATTATGAAAGTTTGCACAGTTTTAAGCCATACATTCTAAAACAATACAGTTTCATTGAAATATTTAAAATAATGTTCACAATATTCTATAAGAGGATTAATCCAACCATCTAATGGAAAGAAACTGCTGAAAAGTTTTTCGATATTCTCTCGTTTCCTAAATCCTTTTTGCGTAAAGAAATTGTCAAGTGAGCAGATACAGTGAAAAATGGATGGATATAAATCAGGAAGATAGGAGGGGGGGGGGGGGGATGAGGTGGAACTTCAATATCTACGGTAGAGCTTCGATAGATGCAATCTCGATAAATTGCAAGAAAACCTTTATTTCATTCTGCCAACGCGTAGCACAAGAGATTACTTTGTTACGAATAAACAAATGAGAAGTGATAGTTAAATAACTGTACACGTTAGATCTCATATGATTGATTTGTTTTCGAAGTTTTCTCATTAGTTGCACAAATCGTGATTCGTTTCCAATTCTAGTTTCACGCAGTTGTCGAATTTCTGCTTTTGTTTGTACAATATTTGCGCTTTTGTTTCCTATTCCTTTTTCATTCTTTTACGATCGAACCTTGAAAAGTGCTAAATAATAATTAACAATATTTGTTAGGTCGAACCGTTTTAATCTTAAATGTAGAAAAAAACGACAAATTAAATCTTAACGTTTTAAAAAATGTATAATTTCAAATTTTTTAAATTCTCGTTTAGAAGGATTTTAAATTAAAGGGACTTTTTTTACATAAAAAGACTTGTTTTTATAATACAGATTATAACGAACGCGATGTGTTAAACGATATTTGCATAATATTTCAAATAATTTATTAGGATTAAAGAGAGATATATAAACCGCAGAAAGAATCAGAATGACTGAATATCGAGAGCTGTATCCTAAACTACATTTTATAAGGGCCAAGTTCATTGATTAAATGCGATCGGTCTTGTGTAGATGAAATGATCGATCAGAGAAATTTAATAGCAACTCGTGTTGTCGGAATCGGTTCGATTGAATCGTATTTTTCGGGTCAAAGCGCATTATAGATACGTCGATACTCGATACGGAGTCGCCTTATAACTCTGGTAAATTGCATAGTGAAAGCCCCGTGAGTGAAGCGGCCCGATCCTACGTTAGAAATTACATTACGTCGCTGAAGAAAGGGGAGTTGTACGATTCCGTTTCTCAACTTCGACCGACTTATTCGTCGCGGCACCGTTTATCGCCGTTGATACGAGAATTTACATTTTTATTTCACGTTAGCTGGGATTTCACGGTCTTAAGTAGGATATCCTTCGTGACATAGAATTTATTTCTGTGAATTTCCTTCCAGATAAACGGTATATAATTTTCTTTATCGAGAAGAGAACAGAAATTACGAAATGTAAAGCAAATTAATCAATCGAATTAGTCGTCCACTGGTTTCGTTAAATCATTGGTGAGCACGACAGTTTAGGTTGAGTTATTTGTAATTTTATTTTGTAATTTAATAATTCATATTCTGTATTATATGTTTCACACGATAGAACTTATTATCGTTACGAAAAGCATACGCATGAAAAGCAAATAATCTTTATGAAGGTCGCTCGTTAATGTCTAATTTATCGACACGTTTAACACATGTGTAAATGATGAATTAAAACTCACGAAGTTCTGCAAAAAAATCTTCACAATAACTAATATAATTGAAACCGATTAAAATTTGTCTCTTGTTATGAATTGCTAGCCCGTTAAAGTAATTTTTATTACAAAAAAGGAACAATCACCGAGATAAAACAATCGTACAAAGCAACATCGTTGTCGCAGCTTGAGATAAGTAAGATAGAACGTTATCGAATCATCATTGAGAACTTTTAAACCGAGCGAGGACAATCGTTTCGCCATCAGGCTCTCATACTTTAGCTAAATATCTAAAAGTAAATCGAACTGTTGATCGAACGAGCGCACAGAAAGGGTGTTAAAGCGGTCCATACAGTTCGAGATTCGAGATGGATCGAATGGTATTCCTTCAGGATGGCGGAGCGTTACACGTCGATACCCACGAAGACTTATATTCCTGTTAAATTGCATCCTAAAGGTGGAGTCCGCGATTCACGATAGTAATTTACTGAGAAAGTAGGTCTCTGCGTCCCGACTTGGCCATAATGTTCTTTCATTCGCAGAAGACAATTTAAATTGTCTGAAATCCGTGGTGGAATTACAACGCCGGTGGTAAATTGCACGAACATTCTGCATGGGCCATTCGATCTTCCTCGAACCTACAATTCGTGACATTTTCATGTTTCAGCAGATCCTGGCTGGGTTTCGAGCAACGAACTCGTCACACGCGTTTTGAATAGCTAACTTGAACTACGCGTGTTCGTTTAGTTTTAGCTTCGTTAGCTTTTGGAAGCAAGAATCTGCATTGGTATTTCAGTGATTTAAAAGTCTTCTTCGCGCATTTTAATCTTTTGATCTATCTACAAAGAAGATACAGTACATACTAGGTAGGAAGGTATATACCTATGTTTTCAGATATCAAATAATAATTTCCTAGGAATTTATATTAAATTATACTAAATTACTAAAATAATTTTCACTGCAATCAATTTTAATAAGAACCAGCGTTCCATATAGCAAATAAAAATTATAGCTATCTATTTAAAAATATTCATAGTTTCATTACTGCATAACAACCATAATAAAAAGCATAATAATGACCATAACAAATTAACAGGATTTTTTCAGTCCACTGTAACGAATATAAAAAATACTTTACTCTTCTATCTCATCTCATAAGCCTCGCATTCACAAGAAACACGCTGAGAACTAATAGTCTAACCACATTACATGGCCACAAGATGAAATCTCACGACACAGAGTTAATTACCTATAAAACACCAGTGGCTCAAGAATTCCAACCTCCCATCACACTCTCACCTACTACTCACTTTCACCATTAGCCAACCGCATAATGTTACATCAGCAAGCTTGACAGCAGCAAGCTAGCAACGAAACGACTGTTTTCCCAGTACCCATCGTGTTAAATGGAAAAAGCACTGGCATCTCAGCCTTTACAATCGCGAAACGTGTATGTCGACGGTTATAACCGGACAAACATTGGCCCTCGATGTAGATATGCGCATACACGAGTATGCTTATGACCGGGTAGATACGCGAAGAGAGGAAAAGTTTTTCCCGTGGCGTGTGGATAGCCTCTCGAGATTTTCTCATGGAGGGCTGCCGGATGTTTGCGCCTGGCATAGGGCGGAAACGGGATGTCGTTTTCGAGTATCGAAGACGTCGGTACCGAAGGCCACTGAGCCTTATCTCCGGTCGAAGGGGATTTTCTTCCATTATGTACGTTTCTAACCGTGGCTGCACAATCGCTGATGCTCGCAGCTCGGTTAGACCCATTGTAAACAGAGCCATTTGTCAGCCGGTGGCTAGCCGCACGTGCTACACGATCAACCCTTGCCTGATCTCACCCTTTTCGGACCAACGAAGTTCCGCTTATCGGGCAGGAGTTGGGACGAATCTCTCGAACAATACTCTGGATAGAATGTGTCTATTGTCGAGACGCCACGTGTGAGCCTTGGCTTAACGAGCAGCCTATTGTCGTTGCTTTGTGCCGGCCGTCTTAATAAATTTCCACATCGTCGATGCCTCTGCCCTTTTTACGCTTAGAAATATTGCGAGAAGGGATCGATTGCTGCGACACGCGAAGGAAAGGAGGTTCTTGCCGACCTATAGGTGTAAGCTTCTCGGAAAACTTCCGGAGAATAGGACGGCAGAGGGTGATTATTTTGTGAATTATTTCGGCTACGAGAAAAATTCTGATCGAGTTATAATTTATCGTAGGAGCTGTTATTTAGGGCGTTTTTAGGAGGAGGAGGGAGCTGCATGATTATGGTTAGTAGGATTGAAATAAGGAGGTGTATTGCGTCGTTCGTGATTTGACATATTGTTACGACATGGTTATTAAAATATGGCTATGTTCTCGTGGCTGTAATAAAAATTACGAGAATCAGAAGGTTTTTTTTCTGACGAAAACCGATGATAATATTGTGCGACATATATTATGTTTTTACGTATCTTATTTTATAATTGGTTCTCGTAGTATGATTTCTGCTAATTGCTATCTGATAATTGATTAATAATACAATGTAATCGATTGGCCAATATGACTCATGAAAGATACGGATAGGATGTTGAGGGACTTTGCTAGAACAAAAGGCAAGGAGAGTAAAATCTGTGGGATAATTTCAACACATAAACCATAGATAAAGCTTTTTCAGTTCACAATTGCAGTTTCTGGCCTGTGAGTTCGTAAATTCTTAACGTCTGACCGATTTTATAGCCTCAATACTTTCATCGAGTATACATACGTTGTAAGTACACGTACAAAATGCAAGGATTTTTCTAGCTTTTCACTGACGTACGTCGACTAAAATTCATGATATGCATCGCCTCGTGATTATCAAACATAACGATATTCTTCACGAAGGACGAATATTTCTGCACGTCCTTTAAAACCCAAAATCACAGCGTCATTAATGAAAAATATAATGCATTTGCGATGAGAAGCGTAGAATGCTAGCACTCGTCGTTTTTTGGACCATTATCAACAGCAGTAGATGCTTTTACCGAATCGTTTATTTTATGCTCGATACCGTTTCTTCTCAATCGGTGAGATTAGGACACGATCAATAGTGTTGCCAATATTTTTCGATATTCTACGAAAAATTTCTATTTAGATGAAAGATTTACGAATATTTTGAGGAGTAAACGATCTTTCTCATAAAATGTTCATCTTTTGAGCTGTGTTTATCTCTTTCCTCCATTACTAAGTTCTATCTGCTTGTAAAACTCTGAACCTTCTCTTTTACCATATAAAGGAATTCTAACTTAATTTATTGTATATCAAGAATATTGATTGTAAAATGATCCACTCAGAAGCCAGTGATCAACCTCATCAAGAATCAAGATAGTTTCAATCGTATAATTTCTGAGAAATTGTCTAAATAGTAGTCATGTAAATTATAATGTAAATCATGTAATATTAATCAAATAATAATCATGTGCTTTGAAATAAAAATTTAGAAATTTGTAAAATGTAGTTTTTTGATTTCTGTGTGACTCAAATATTATAAATATCATTAAATAATATTATCAAAGTAAAATCACTGATATTATAAATCATACACAGATTTCTACGTATAAGCGAGATATGTAACCGTTTAAGATTCTCTTGAAAAGTTTTCGCCGTTAGAGTATCTGGGATACAAGCTATTTCGCGGAAGAGTGCCTCCAAATTTTACCTTCGTTCTTATTTATTATCCTCCATCTTGCCCTCCTACAATACAGATCAAGTGAATGCGAATTGTCGGTGCTAAGCTTCCTGTTATCTGGAGCCAGTCGATTTAACAGCGATTCTTATCGATTCAGTTCGCTCTTTCAAATGAACAAAACGAAACTTTTCTTGTTTCTCCTTTTTCTTTACTCTTTCGTCGTCTTCGTTTCCCCGTTGCGAGGTACGAGAAATTTTTCGCGATCCGATACCCAGTTCACTTATCTTTCCAACCCTTAATTGCTATTGAAGTTTCGTATCGGATATCGATCGAGAAAGTACGCGATTCTTTCGTTCGACCGTATTCACGATCCCATTGCCATATTTAACCAGTAATTTCTTAAATAACATCTGTCGCAAATGATATAAACCAAGGATAGGAATAGAAAGTTTTATATTGGGAACGTGGTTCGAAGTATTTTTATCTCTGCTGTTCTCGTTTCTTTCTCACTTTTGTGTCTTCTCAGACCATAAGTAGATAGCGGATTTTTATACAAATTTATATCTTTTATATTTTAAACACAATTATAGAAACAGATTCCAAATAGAGATTCGTTTTACCTATTAAAAATGATAACGAATAATTTACTGTGCATATTTTATACAGTTTTGTATATTGCACGAATTCTGTGCATTTTTGTATTTGTAATTTTCGCATAAATGTATAAAAATTTGCGGTCTAATCATAAGTGGTGTTTAAACATTACGTTCGCTTTATTTCTCTATAACGCTCTCATTTTATTGTCGAGAAGCATCCATAGGCATTTGTTCGAAGTTAGTTTGTTTCACTGTATAGGAATTAACCTTAAATGTGTAGCGGCACACGAGTCAATGGAAGGATTTGAATGGGGGGAGACTCATATTATTGTGCCTTGGAATACCAACGTTGTTTTGGTTTGCTAGGTTCAAAGGTAAACGAACTCCAGACAAAATATTATCGCCGTTATTTGTAATTGTTAACAGGAGTTACATTTGAACTTTTTGTAATATCATCGGTCGATATAAATAGACGAACGTGCTCTCTAGGACAGTCATTGTAGCGAGTCATACAGTCGAACAGCGAGCATAGAGTTGAACGGTATCATTGAGCGAGCGACGATTGCGATCGGCATATACTTTCTCTGTACTTGTAAAATGATTTTAATATAATGGACTATTACAATTTTATCACTCGTCTGTTTAATAAATCAACCAACACGTATAATATAATCGCCTCAAATGAATCTGGATGAAAACGATATCCTTGCTCTCGATAAATAGAAGCATCGCCACTTCAAAGGCACCAGAAACGAATTTATTAAAAAATTTCGATGCTCGAGGTTCTCGTCGAGACAACAGCCAGCGAAACTTTTTCATCTTCCGGTGCTTCAGACCGATTAGACGCAAAGAAACATTTTTGTTCCTCTTCCTCGAAGAACTACTCTCCTCTTTAGGAACGAGAATCGAAAAGTTTCTGGAAATTGGATCAGCTGGTTGTTCACCAACGACTTGAAAAACTCGTCGAAGTGTTGAGATCGAGCAAGCCGCCGTTCCCGAGGACCGTTTCGTCGGGGTCACGGGCTGTTTTCATCGAATTTGACGGTACTGGCCATACTGATCCTTATACGGTTTATCCATACTCGTGGAAATTTTTTTAAACAATTGTTCTTCGTTCGTACAAGCAGAGTTTTAATTTCCTGGACTTAACCGATTTTAACGAAACTTTTACGTTATACGCTACTGTTCATAAGAATCTGAATATTTTGAACTTGTCATAATAGCGCGTGAATCTTACGAAATTTTATAAATTAACGACAGATTAATATTTGGAAAATCATTGTAATTCGATTTATTCGTAATTTTATGATTGAATGATATATTGTTAAATGTAAACAAGGTGTTTAAATATTTATGACTAATGGTTCTTCGTTTTCTATGAAGTAGAAGTAAGCTGGAAATGGACTAATATCATTTATTTTATTCCCTTCTTCGACATTCCTTCCTTTTCCATCTGCCTTGGTTCTTTAACTACCAATCCACTCTATCGTTCTGTTTATCTTCACTAGGTGTTTTAACATGTCCAATCCCTGATGAAGTAAACTTCTTTGTCTTTACATATCACTCGCATATAAGAAAAGGTACACGAAAGTTTTTGAGTTATTTCACTTAGAAACTTTTCATATGGCGACCTTTCGTGTTGTAGCGTCGGAGAAACTTCCATGGTTTCTACCATGAAACTCAGAGTTCAAATATGTCCCTTTCAACGATATTTTTGTTTCATTGTCTCGTGTCCAGAATATGAAAGAATTTCTTATAAGCAATAAACGCAGGAAAGTAAAAAGGGCAAGGAAAAAAAAATTGAGAAATGGCCGAGTGAAATTAATATCCAAGCCGAGATTCAAAAGCGAAATACTTCAAAAACAAATAATTTAAAGCTTTACTCTTGGCCTATATTTGGTTGATTTATATTGCAGATCCTAAAAGTTTTATTAAAATTGAAGTTTGAGCTGTTTCTTTGTTGGCAAAACGATCGAATATCAGAAAAATAAAAAGGGGGACAAAACATTAAAGCTTCCACTCGTTTTTCTTTTACGAATTTATTTTGTTTATATTTTAATACTCACAACGTACGGCTGCGAAAAATATCAGCCTATCACTATATTTATTGGATACCAATTAATTAAGTGAAAATATATATGTCAAGAAAAATTTGATAATATGAAAATGAATATATATGTGGAATCTGATAAACAATTCTTCGTTGAAAAATAAGGATATATGTTAACGCTTTTTATATCAAAATTCACGGGCCACGTTCTCACGTTCATCGTATAAAGATAGATCAGTGGCGCTCATTTAGCAATTATTTTGACTTTTATTAACTCTGATTAACCTCGTTGATTCCATCTCGAAAAGAATGATTCATGTGGCCTAGAAGAGATGAAATGACTAATCTATACCAATAGCAACCGCACGATAAAACCCTGAGCGATTTTTTCTTCAGAGATAACTGCTTTTCACCGTTTCATATTTTCCACCCTTACGACGATACGGCTCCGCCGTTCAGTTTCATTCTCCAGGAAATGGTGGTCATCCGCACATCCGACGTAATACTTTGGCTGCATTGTTCTAAATCGCGTTTTCCAACCTTTTATTATTCTCTCCTTTTGTTTACGAATATTTCGTTAAAACACGGAAAGATAAAATGCCTTTTACATTCGCGTTTATACAAGCAGAATGACCATTCAATGACATTGCTTTAAATATTCACAAAATATTCGTTACTCGTACACTGTAGCTACCAGAATGGTCGACATTCGTGTTGCTATTCCGTAGCTTTTCATAGAAATTTTGTAGGTTTGCTAATTTCGACGATTACCTCTTTCCAATTTTACAAAACATTTATGTCAATATACTCTTGATTAAGTTTCAACATCTTAATGTGAACGCGTTGAATACGTTACAAACAGCCGATTCAGATACCTCCGTTAACCATCTTGACTTTTCAGTCGTGATTTTAATTTATCAAGAAACAGACGCGCTTCTCCCGCTACTTCCCCGACGAGTTGAAAGTCCTCATTTCTGAAACTCCTTCCACCAGCTTGTCAGAAACATTTTCGAATATTTACGACGTTCATTAAGATTCAAGAATATTCGCGACTTCCACCGTTAACCCCTTCGAATCACCTTTTCGCTCGTTATCAGTTATGCTCGACGGTTTTCAACAAATTCTCAAGCATGCTGGAAATTGCCTGCCTAAAAGTCGATCTCCACCGTGCAGAGGGGTAGGAAACGTGGGTAGGCGAGCCCTTCGGAGGGTGGACGAGGGTTGTTTAGTCGCCGTCGTTGTTAGACGCGATATTCCTTCCTCCATTAGGGAAATGAATTTCTCTCCCATCTCATCCGATCATCTCCCCGTGACAGACTTAAGAAAAACTCGCTTCCTGGACGCTTCTCATTCCCTCGAGCCGCCCACGGATGGAACTTCTCCCTTCTACCTCTTTGCCAATTGTCTCGAATCCTTATCTTGCTACCAGACAACCCTCTACCGTCTAATTTAGTCCGTTGGCCAATTATTTTCTGTAATTAACGAGCTTCCGCGAAACGGAGCGCTATCGTATCGAGATTGTCTTCCTCGTGTTTGAGAATTCGATGCGAGGGACCGATCGATAAGTTTCCGCCATCCCATCTGTTTACCTTCCAGTAGTTTGAGTAAACCGAGAAAAATTAGTTGACAGTCAGGTACTTTTTTCAAGCGTGCTATGAATAGTTAACCAATAATAATAGTAGATAACGATATACTAATACTAATTTACCAATACTAATACTAATAATAATAGTCAACTAAAAATAGCGGAATTTCATATTTCAATATTACTTCAATAAATTTTTCCATTTTTCAGAGTGAAATCTGTACCTTTCTTTCTCTTCCAATAAATGCGATTTAAATATTGGAGCTATCCACTTATTGTTGCAATCTCTTCAATTGTTTACCATTCTTATTCGAGTGAATTTGAAGAGTTTGACGTATGAATATATGTAGATGAGAATATAGACGTGTAGGAGGATTGGAGAAGGCATGTGAGGAGGGCGGGTGAGTGTATTAGTAGGCCAGGGTAATTGTACGATGGGGTGAAGGTAAAAATCGGGCGAGAGAGTCGGTGGAAAGTGTACGTGACCGGACTGGGATATTCTGGATGGATAGATGGAAGGTTAGGGGGAAGGAGGGTGGAATTAATTTTGATCTCTCGTGGATGCATTAGTCGCCGAGGGATTTTTATTCGGGGAATGTAGTTTGAAAGATTGGAGATCTTATAAAGACCTTGTTTGACTGGATGTTCGATATGAGAGTTGATGTATAAAATATAAAATTACAATTATTAGTTTCAGAGGGCTTTCACTCGTAGAATGTGGCTTGAAATATTGAATATTTTTTTCAAATCCTATTTAGATAAATGACAGGTTTGAGACGTAGATAGAATTGATATGCCTGATGTTAAATAGGAAGATATTAATTATAAAGATTTTCGGATGGAAATAGAAACACATGGAAGTTATAATATACTAAATTAATATATCAACATTTATGAAAATTTAATTAAATTTCCATCGGGAATTATCCTAAAAATATGGGACACCTTGTACACGAACTACATTTCATTGACGCGTCTATTGTCCTGATCCAAACACTTTCAACTCAGCCAAGAAAGAAAAGGATCGAATCACCTTCAAAGTAGATTAGTGGGTTCGAAGAAGCGTGGTTTCAGCGAAGCGATGCTTTTTGATACCGGGAATGTGCTTTTAATTGTAATAAAAAGCGCATGAAGAAGGTAGAGTGCCTTTTCTTGCTTTTGGTAACGAATTCTAGCGGAACACGAAATGGGGCTTAGTGTCCTAATTTGCTTAGGATTAAGATTTATAACCACTCGTTCGGTTTATTTATTAAGTGTCACTATAAATTATTTTATATCACTTGTGATTCAATCTCGCGATACAGCTCACACATGGTGTATTGAATTTCTATAAAATAATTTACGGGTCGCCAACAGCAGACCTTCTAACTGTACATTATAAACACACAGAGTTATAAAAGTTGAAGTTCAACATACGAACCATTGATTTTCGAAATTAATATCCGATATTCTATTTTGATTTTAACAGGCTATTTTATAACGAATATTGTCTTTTATTCATATTTTTTCTAGCAATTAAATATTCTATTTCTAGCAACTAAAAATATTACAAATGACATTAACACTAATGAATACGTAACTGGAAATTGTTTCAGCGGATTTCTCTTCGCTTCAATTATCAAAATGCCTTGGAAGATGAATACCTAACACGGTAAAAGTCTTAAAAATAGTCGAACCTCTTGCATCAAAATCTCAGTAATCTTTCAAGACAAAAATTTGAAAATTACTAAATTATTGAAACATATAGTGTTTAATTCATCAAAGCGTATAATATGAAACTATAATTTGGGGAATTATTTCGCAAAGTGGAAATTATAAAAGTAAATAAAAAGTTCAGATTCTTATCTTCAATCTCTGAAAAAAGCGGACTTATATTAGTTATAAAATGATGTAATAGAACTTGAAAGGTAATGATCGTGGCTTACGAATTACACTCTCTCTTTGCATGTAGGAATCGAGGCGTCATTTTCGAAGTGCAAACCGGAAGATCGATACGGAAGTTACAGCGAGACTAATTGGATGTCGTAAAGTTGGAATATCCAGATATCGAGAGGCTCGATACATTATAGGCCTTGACGTGCAGCCATTTTTTCTTCTAAAGTTTCTTCCAAGCTGGTTGTTCTATTAGTTTCGAAGAAAGTTTTTATGGGTCGCAATTCCGGAACGCCTACTTCTTTCTTTTTCCCCTTCTTTTTATTTTCTTTTTCGCTGTGATCATGAGGGGATCCTGCAGATTGTTTAGTACCTTTATACAGGTTCGACTTCCAAGTCAGTCTTTTTTACTTTCATTAAAAGTCGGCGAACGTAACTTTCATTTCTTCGATTATGAGACTGTAACGACTGTAAAATGAGATCAAAATTAAGTCTCGGTAGTTTTTAATGAAATTGTGTCGCTTTAACATTGAATGAAAATTATTTGTTTTAATATTTAGTACATGTAACGATTAATTGTTTAATCCTTCGTAGACAAACAGGATTGTTGAAAATTCCGTTTTTATCCTTAACGAGGAAGATTTAAATTTTTGACTTTTAATAAAATAATAAAAACAATTTTAACTTCGATAATCTTAATAAAATGCTAAAATAACATTTCTTCCTATATCGTTCAGACCCTAATATAATTAACACATCGATGATTCCTGCTTTCCACCCCTACCAACCCTTACTCGTCCTCGTATAATCCCCTTTCTATAATAATCTCTTGAAACAACATAAATAATAAAACGCTTTTACGATACTACGGGTATTTTTATTTTATCGAATACGAGTATCGAGTACTACGTATACTTTAGTTAAGCTTTCAGACCAGCCACTAAATTATCGTTAAATCAATTATCAACAATGCGGTGTTGCAGGAAATTGGAACGCGTATACTTGCACAAAATTCAAGCCAAAAGCGATGTAAAATATATCCGTAAGTTGCAATAATGCTTAAAATTGTTTCGCGAATTCCATTGGCGATTCTATATTTTTGATCGGATGACACAAACAATCGCAACAAACGTTAATCAACGTATGAAATCCTCGCCCACAGGGCGTGTTTCTATACGAACGTGTCGTTCATTCATTAAAAATTTCATCAACGAATAATTTTACTGGAAATAACGTTTTAATATTTGCCAGAACAAAAGCGTGGCATTTTGAATCTCGCGAAGAGCTTCTTCCTTGGAATTTTTCATTAATATACGAGGATAAGTTACAACTTCTATCTCTCGCAGGGAAACAGTTTTAAAAGTCAGCGCGTTGTCAATCTGTTTTATATTATCAAAATTGTTTTTAGGTTTATAACTGTTTATTCGACCATTCGCGGAGAGACGCAATCGCGAGAAGCACGTCAACGGGAGTCGTAAATTCCCGTTACGATTAGATAATCGACGCCACGAAATGATCGATCCCCTTATTTCTGTTAGGATAATAGGGGGTGGTTCAATTGAGTTTACACTGAATTAACAGGTATAAATTAATGTTTATTCCAACAACTTTGCAAAGAAGATATAAATTGATAAGATATAATTGAGTTTCGATTGATAGCCAAAGTTACAGTGTGTAGTACGCGACGTTAGATGATGACGGTTCAAAAACTGCATAAAAACTCACTTTCAGTGAAAATGATGCTGCAGAGGAAAGCTTGCGATGGGTGGGTCTAATGACACGAAGATAGCTGATTTGTTAAGGACAAGTTTTCGTTGGGAGAGTGAGGGAAAGACTTCGCTGTCGATTGGCTAATTTTCTAGGTTGGTGGGTGAGGAAGGGTGTTAATCGCCCCCGAGAGAGAGAGTAGCTAGTGGAAAGCATCATACGTGAGAAAACTAACTTTCCCGTAGTAAACAATAAACTTTTAGAAAACGATTTAGTAAAGAGATGTTTGTTCGGTCTGAAGGACCTTAACTAGAAAATTCCTGAGAGTTATGGTAGGTCCTTAAGGCTATTAAGGGTACGTAGTAAGGATGTGCGGACATCTACTTGCCATCTTGCCCGCGATGTATGGCCTGGTCTAGGTAGAGTTTCTTTTTTTTATTTTTTATTTTTTTTTTATTTAATTCTTTTCATCCACAATTTGTCCAATTTGGACATTTGGTAGAATTTTTTAACTAGGTAGAGTGTCGCCAGACGTAACAGAAACTAAACCCGTGATTTTTCATCCCTTCGAAAATTTTCAAAGTATTGCTCGTCGTAATATTATACGATATCAAAAATATTAAACTATTGTTTGCCTTAATACAGTAATTATATTTCTGGCTCTCACAGAAGATTTCGTCGATTTATCAGTTATTTTTCAAAGGCTTTATCAGAACAAGAAAAACAACATAAATGCTTATCATATTCTTCTCCTGCGATTTTCATATTCTATCTATCTGCATTGCTTTTTGATCTCTTTCCCTTTTTGTTTCTGTCTCTCTGTTTGTCTGTCTGTCTCTCTCTCTCTCTCCCTCTCTTTCACTCACTAGAAGATCTTCCTGTTTCGAATCGTTTCCGTTCCATTATTTCCAGTTCGTCAAGTTGCCGAGTTTTGAGGTCAGCTCATATCGAAGTTTCAAGTCTCGCTACTTCGGCAGGTTATCAGTTCCTCTGTACTGGACTTTCGAATCCACCGTATTTTAGAATTCGTGCTGTGATCAAACTTGTATACGCGTAAACTCTGAGCTTGTTGTTAATCAAATTAGTTCAGGCACGTATTATAAGACACTTAGGAGATTATCATTCAGAAACATGGTTTTCTGTTGCACGATATTGTTACGATTTCTTCTGCAATCGTATTAACAATTATATACAATGAACACAAATGATAAACATAATAAATCACATTTCCTATCTCCTATTAGAGCAATTTCAAACTTCAACGTGTTATTAGCCAATTGCACATCAAAAGCATATTTTCGTTTAATTTTATCTATCAGCTAATTCCAGTGAGAAAATAAGGATTGTAGGAATGATAGTAGAAACGTTAAGAAAATACAACTTAATACTACCACGATCCGTCCATCATGTTCAACCCAATTATATTTTTTCTAACTAACTGTAACTAATTATTTTAATTAATTATAATTAATTATAATTAATTCTAACTAATTCAAAAATGTTCTCCAGCTTGGACAAGATATGCAAAGAGCCTTACTGATATGCATAATCTCTCGTTACAAACCTACATTAAATACCTTCTTAAAACGTTTCAAATTCTTTTTGTTCGCTACGCTGATTACAAGATTGAAATATAGAAATTCCTGAATTGTAACGACGTTAAAATATTCCTGTTTTAGCCGACATGACTGATTAAGGTAGTATATCCAAATAACAAACGCATTGCTACGAATAGACCGACCCTTCGTCTATATCCAGTCTTCTAACAGAAAGAAATGTTTTTGTTTTTGGTTTTATTAGCGAAAGAATTCTTTAACAGCCACGACAGGATGTTCAAATTGATTATCCCGATCGTTCTATTATATCGTCGGTAGCCGCAACGTCGGCTGCGATAGCATTAATGAGTGCAATTAATCCATGAGAATTAATGCGAGCGACAGCCGTCACGTATTCGCGTTCAATGCACGAGCGAGAAACATCGCCCGCCACCGTTCACCATCCGCCCACCCTTTTCCGCGATATTATTTATTACTGCGAACGGGTCGCGTTATATTTCGCGGGAGCCACCCGTTATATCGTGCCAGCCGGCAGGAAGTGCCTTTTGCATTTCCCGGTTTGGACGTTGCATTTAATTGCATTCTCTCGTCAGGTATGTCGCCTATGAGGATCCTTATTTTACGGCGTTATTACGAGCGCCGGGTCTTCGTCCTCCCTCGACAACCAACAGGAATTTCTCGTTTTGACAACATAATAGTCGCCCGACTCCTCTCTCTTTTTTCCATCCATTTCTCTCTCTCTCTCTCTTTCTCTTTTCTCCCTCCCGTTCTTTCCTTTCTTTTTTCTTTTTTCTTTCTTTTCGACACGGAGAATTTCGCAGCGATTTATCGCCAAAATCGGTCGTTCTGTGTCGGAAATTGCGACGAAAATATCGTTGATTCGTAGCACGAACCGTGACGAGGACCAGGTCGTTGATATTGCTTGAAAAATTCAGAAAAGAGAGCGAGGAGGAACGAATGGTCCAGTCGACCCGTGTCGAGTTCAAGCGTTCAATTATCGGGTTTTAATTCGTGCGGAGCGCGACGTTACGAGACGCGGAAATTATTGTTAAACTGCAATGACTCTTTTCGTTCCTTTTTTTTATCTATCTCCATTTCTTTTTTCCCACTTTTTAAATTCTGCTTTTGTTACTCGCGGCGATGATTTTTTATCGTGCCTTTGGGGCCGATCGATCGATAGAGCGAGCAAATTCGGCAAACGCGACGATTTTACAGCCGTGATCGCGTTTATAGTCGAGAATGGAAATATCTATAAATTTGCGTGTGTATGTGTATACGCACGTGCATGTGTACGTAAGGCTCGTTTCGATGTTGCGTTAAAAGCATTTCTCTTTTTCTGCGTCCGTGTGACACGTGACTATGGCGCATCAAATGCAACCAGACGCAACGTCCGTGTTCTTGGTCGGCCTGCCAGGGCGTGGTTTACGCTCGCGATGAAACATCGAATCGAACCTGGCTTTTAAATAGTGGTTTGTCGCGGCAGATACACGAATGGTTAGGGAAAATCGAGGCACAGCAGTGATTTGCCGTGGATTACTCCTATCCATCAAAATGTCAAATTCCCTGTCTGTCGCTATGTGCTGCGCGTATCTCTAACTTTCTGCCTCACATTTTTTATTTTTTTGTTAAAATATGTCCAGCAAAATCGATATATACACGTTGTTTTGTGAGCTTTGATCTAAATATTTGTAGTTTTATTATTCAGACCATTAGAAAGGGACAGATTATATCTAAGAGTGTCGTTCAAAATCTAAGATCTAAAAGAGAAAGAAAAAAGACGTACTAGCAATAAAATTTGTTTTTTCTTTGCCACTCGATATATCTTTAGTACTTCTGCAACATCGAAAATTTTATTAATCTCTTCGTCATGGTTTCGCATAACTTTATAATTGTAGAGTTTTCTAGAGTTTAGTAGCTTTTGTTCGATGGTAAATGAACAAATGTTGTAACTATTGTACAACTTCCTATTCTTATTTAATAGCAGAGTTATTCTGCGGAATAAAATAACGTGTAAAATCCAATAAAAAATAATGACGTAAATACGTAACCCGGAAGGCGAGTGGGTCATAAATGGCACGGGAATCGACTGAATTACTTTGTAACCTGTTTTTATTAGCCGAATTAACTGGTCCTTTTGTCTCTACCAAGAAACGAGAAAATAATTATACGGAAGAGATGGAATAATCATGACCATTTGTTATGAAATATTGCGTTATTATGCCAGGAAAGGTTGCTTTAAATTGAACAGGAATTTGACAGAGACAGCGACAACCCCATTGTGTTGCGCACGCGTTACGCTTCCGGTCCCAACCAGAATAATACCGGAAACAAACGCAAGACAAAAGGCCAGCCAGAAGGTCTTGGATGAAAGTGTTTCATAAATGTGCATTGCGTCGTGGCCTTCTGGCGGAAGTAGCGCAAGATGAGAATGCTTGTACCGTTGCGAGGCTATATCAATTACATTTCTCTTTACGCTTTTGTACAATTTTGAATTTTTTAATGCCTATTTAAAACGCTTCTCTTCTAGGTTTCTCAACTAGGTCTATCTAGTTGAAAAATTGTTCGTCTCATAAATAAAACTTTTACCATTCTTCTGAAACGATGTGAATTCTATAAGATTCTTGATGACGCGAATTGACGACAAATAAATTAATAATGAAAATTACAAATCTAAATATTGAATTAACGCAACGCGCTTCCCAATGGGTTGAAGTTTATTAAGCGTAAGTTGAAAGAAGGAAAAGTTCTAAATACAGAGGAAAGGAAAATCGTATCGAGTAGAGAACGAGATATTATTAACAATACTTCGAAATGTCTACCGCTCACGTTCATGTTGAAAGCAAAGCTTTTAAGGGCAAGGTTCTCGCAGCAGATGTAAGACGTCATTACGTTACCTTGACTAAAACTTCACCTTTTGTCCAGAAGTAGAACTTCGTCTGAGTACGCTGGTTAACTTTGCTATGTGAGCTTTTGTAAATGTAAGCGAGCTCGTGTATTGGAAGATTTTACACGAAATGCGTCATGTTTCAAATATATGTAAGTAATGATGCGCTATGGACGAAGAATACCGTTACAAACAGATGTAATTTTGCAAAATCCAAATTGCGACTATGGAACACCAGGAACACGAAGTGCACTTTCTTTTTCTATTAAACTCTTGTCGATGATTGCTTGAAGACTTTTATAACTGGTTCCAAGTCCAAGCCATTGATGTAGCGACACCGAAAGTTAAATGCAGCCAGTTTGTTCTTTCTAAACGTAACTGAAACAAGGTATAAGGAACACTTTGTGTCACCTTAATCGAAGACCCTCGTTTCTTTAGGTTTCTGTCGATTTGCTGATCGACAGATTTGAAGATGTAGACTTTGACGTTTCAATGTTGTATTAATTATCCTGGTTTATTTTTATCTCTGTATGCTAAAATCAATTTGTGAAAAATATGACGTATTATTTTGGATAATTTTTGAAATCTGATTCGTCTTATGTGAACGTTTTATTTATTAACGTTAGGAAATTAGTACGCGAATCGAGGCCTGACATCAATAAAAATTTTATTAATAAGTATTCGTCTTGAAATATTTTATTAAAAACAGTCGAATACTTGAAGCGTAAGAACTTCATAAAAGGAGATCCAATACTAAAAAAGAAGGAAATGCAAGAAAATAAAATGAGGAATTTCAGCAATAGGAAGCAGTGTATGGATGCCAAGACAAGGAATATTAATAATAAAAAAGAGGAAACGCAGTAAAAAAAAAGTAGCATAACGATATAAAAGAAACCGTGGCAATGCAAGTACGCTTATTTTAGTACACTTTAAACAACTATCTGGCATAGACATCCACATTATGGTCCTTATATATCCATTTGATTTCTACGAAATGGTTCCGACCATCTGACCACTGCGGTGATTTCTGGTAGGTTCATTCCGGTTCCAACTACCCTTCGTGGACAGTGTCCATCCAAGATTAACGTTAGGAAATAATCCATCACTTCACAGGCGTTTCCTTCTGTAATATTTTCCAGCAGTTATTTTCTATTAAGAAAAAAGAGGAAAATGGGTTCACAGTAATTTCAAATAGAGGAAGATATTTTACATAAAAAATAACAATAATAATGATTTTTATTATAATAATGGAGAAATTGGATATGGATGCATATGTGTGAATTTACACAACGATCTTTACATAAAAAATTATAGTAATTACAACAATTTTGCCTCGAATATTAAACTGAACTTAGACACTGAACATAAGTCTATATTAATTTGAATTAGAATTAAACTTTGTATATAAAGTCACAATAACGATAATCTTGATCGTAATAATAAAATTAGATATAGTGTCATACTAAGTGAAATCAAAGTAAAGTCTTGCTCCATAGAAAATCAAACAAGGCTATAGTAATAGTAACAGGATTTAATTGAAAAAAAGTATATTTACAGAATTCTTGACATAATGTTACATATACTATGTTTGTAACAAGACGCTCTATCTTATAAGGTGAACTAATAAGGTTGCTTTGTATTTTCTGAAACGCAACCATAATCGTGGTTCATTCAATCATAGTGGTGGATGTTGTACAGCGTTGCTGGAAATTGGACGCTTCTCCGCTTCTCGTTCTCCTGATGCGTTACCTGATCCCTCGGTTGCCACGCTAAAAGCAAGTTATACCTTTCTGCGACACAATCCTCGGCCATATAGGGTGGCTGCAGCCTTTCGACAAGAAATAACGGTGTACATAATTTCAACGGTGGAGACCTCCGCATTTTCACCAGAGTTAGTCTTAAATTACTTTGCCTTACGCAACACTCGTGTAAATTTCTGTTTATTTTCAACTTTATTTTCTTCCTATCTTCTCATTTTTACAGATATTTCTTAACGCCAGAAAAATACAATTGTGTCGAGAATGATCGTAGCAGGTTATTCGTCGGTACACTGCGAGTCCTAATGCATTTATGAGAAATCTGAGGGTGGAAAAATTCACAGAATGCGCGTAACACGCAGAACTACATGAAATATTCAAAGTATAGTACCTGTTATGATATTCAGCAAATGTAGCAAATCCTCGACTAACTCCTACTTTTTTAGTCGTGTTCGTAAAATTATGTAATAATTTAGCAACTGTAGCAACTATATTAAAATCATGTTTTTGGCAAACATACATATTTTAAAGAAAAAACACCACTTTACAATATCTCCGTCGAAAAGAACAGCTAAAATTCCCAATTCGAAAAATTTCTCAGGCAAGCCAAAGCCAATGAATTCAAGAACAAAAGGAAAAAGAGTTGAACGCAAGTCGGAGATTTGTCGATGAAATAGAAATGGAAATAAATAATGATAAACGAGTATGAAAGAGAGGAGGCTGGACGTAGACTGGGAAGGAACAAAGACGTTGGTCGTTTAAAAGAGGGGTTGCATCGATGGCAGGGATCGAAGGGTGGCTCGGACAAAGAGCTGGCATCGACGAATGCTTCCATTCCCTCCCCTTCCAACCTCGTTTCTCTGTCTACGAAAACGCGTTTCACCAATCACCGACGAAATACATACACGGTGACCCGAAAATATCTACGAGCTGGTTCTGCCCTTCCGAAAGTTCCCTCTCAGCAGGATGGCCGTGGGGCTTTTCCATGAAATCGGGCACGGTTCTGGAAGACGAACGGTGCCAACTGTATGTCTGCGACACGAAGGAAACCCCCGCCAGCTTTTTCGATCGTAAATTTTCCTATCCGTATCTTATCCACGACGATATAGCTGCCATTTAACTATTGCCAGACTCCATAAGGAAATCTGCTTTCCTTAGTCAGTGCTTGCCCCCTCCAAACGCCTACATGTAATGGTATAATGGTATATTTGGAGGATTTTGCTTTTTCCTAACTTTCCCCGCTTCTATCTATTTCACCCCTTATCTGTCGGTTTCTCGACCCGTTTTATCAACGATAAAACGGAGGTCTTTGGACATCGAAGACCTTCGTGCCAGAGTTCGCTCGTGTTAACACGCTGTGGATCTTATATTTTATTGCTAATCGTGACTAGTGGCCAGACATCCTTTTGGTTGGAATTACTTGTGGTAGTTGGTGCTATTTGAAATCGTTGGCGCGTTCGATATTTACAGCTACATACGTTTCTGATTTCAGCTTCAACCATTGAAGACTCATATTAATTCCTATGGCTTTTTATCTTTGAGGTTTCGCAAATTTGATCGAATACCTGGTATCGGTTTTGTCATGAAGTTATCATCAATGCCACTTGAAAAATCGTCCATCTGAAGCTCCTGTTATTTTTTATATTTGTCTGAATATCGAGCGTTACAATTGTTCCCATCGATATCCATATTTCCATCGTTACTTTCGAGCATAAAATTTGCGACGAGTTGCCGACGAATATATCGTTGATTTACCATATAACAAGTCGATCTGAAATTGCCATTTGTTACTGACCTATGATCGTTAAGAGTAGACTTGGCAAAAGTAAGATGTTTTGTCATTCGACTGCAATGTGTTAATAGGTAATATTTGTTTTATGGCTTCGATAGTTGAAGTTTGAATATCCGGCTAATAGGATGCGTAAATATCCAGAATCGTGGGTCGGACCATTTCGGTATCCAGATATCGCACCGTTTGGATTACGTTTCAAAGGAAATGTTATCTCTGGATATATTCGACTACCCTGGCAGTATGTTACTTTGAAAGTAAAATAGGAAATACGATTATAACGGACACATTTGTAGAATCGAATTCTATTTATATCTAGCGGGCATTTTGAAATCGATTTTATGCAAATTCAGAATTCATCGTAATAGTATTATTATTGGAAATATGGTGTTTTATTTTACGAATTAATTACGTTAAATGAATACGAATTTTTCAATTACGTGAAGAACAGTGACGCCAGAACTACCAAGTCGTACAGACTCTCTCATTATAATTGTCGATCGCGGACGTCATTATGTTATCGATAATGCCTGTCATTCCATTGGAAAACCATTATCGACAGAAATTTTTACGTGGCGGCCACCGTATTTCACCGATCTTATTTTTGTCTTTCTCTTTCACCGATGAAACCGAGGAAGGACGAATACCGTGAGTTAGCTGCCGTTAAAAATTCTATCGGCCGATAAAAAATAGAATACACGGATTGGAATGTGATATGCTTCGATGGTGGCGGTTTATACTTTGCCAGGAATACGTGTTATGGTTAGCGAGAAAATTAACAATTCGCGGGAAGAATGCGCCAGGGAGAAACGGTGAAAAAATATTGTGTCAACCTTTCATAGCCATCCATAGTAGTAATGATTTGCGATATCGCGATATGTATTGGCATTGAAAAATTTTATGGGAAGGATAAGCGTGTCGTGAAAGAAGAGCGAAAGAGGAATACAACAACGTGTCGGGCTATTTTATGTGAGTGCGCACGAAGCTCGCGATTTTAAATAAATTTTCTAGTATTTGGCAGTCAGTTTTCTCCTCAAGATCAATACAGGACGCTTTGGTATTGGAAAGCCATCTTCCAGCGTCTCTTTGCTCTCAGTTTTTCGTTCCCAGTCGTTCGTACATATTCCAACTAGATTGTGCATAGTTGCTGGTTTGCATATGCCGTTCACATGCCATTTCAGCGATGTCATGGTGTTTACATTCTATTATACTTGACGCGACGTCTGTTCCTATTCTCAACACCGATACACGCTCGGTGAAACTTCCCATTAAGATACGTTTTTCCACGGACACAGAAAGAAGTTTAAACTCGGTATATTTTCTCTGGCCGTGTGTTGCTGTTTTATTTTCAACGTTTTCATCGCGATACAGCTTTCTTTGTACGATGAAACGCGATATGAGAGCGTACAATTCGTTCCTTTCCATTAAAAGCAAAAATCAGTTAGAAAAAGTCGAATCAATTTTGTATTTTGTTTTTGTTCCAGGTACGTGTTGATGTTCCACTGAGACGTCGACTGTTCAAATATCGTCCGGATGTGAGTAGAAAGAATCGATTTTATTGAATATGAATACTAGAACTACCAAACTTTATAACGTACTAAGACAGAATTTATTTATTATTATCGTATAATTATCTGTTAATAATTACTAACATATTTTATATATTATTAAAATATATGTTAAAAATCGGTAGTTCTAGTATTAAAAGGAACTTGAAGTAAAATTAATTTCGTTCTATGATAAACAGAGTTAAAAAATTCGATTTTTATCTTCATTTGTGTAGTTTAGAATACTTTAATTTTTATTCAATGTTTCAAAACTGAAAAGATTATTAAAGAGGGAATGCTATAAGATGGTTTATATTTCACATTTAAGCTTATTACAAATTTCTCTCAATTTTTCCTAATTCTAGAAATATCAATTAAACTCTTCAGAAGCTACATTGATCAACTCCATAAGTTGAAAGTAACAGAAACGCGATGATGTTAGACATTACAAACACTACTTTCTAAATGTAAGAATTATCTGTATATCTCTTCGTTATATAATAATCTCTTGTAATTTATTATTATTTGTGATATCATCTGACTATGAATGAACTTATAAAAGTACGTCATTTGTTTCTACAGAATTGTATATTAATCACGCACTTATGCGATGTAATTAGGAAATTAATAAAAAGCGGAGTTGATCAATTTAGTGATTTGGGTTCGTGTATTTTGTGGCGTATAAAATCTTTTCATAACAATTCTTAAACGATCCAGAAGAATGACCTTGAGTTACTCTGGCCTCAAGAACAGAACTCCACTCAAGCATTGACGTTTCAACAACGTCTGACCTGTACATCATTTTCTCTTTACCTTTATATTCGTCTTTATTATGTTTTCAATCGACGCTTATTCGTCTTTTAACTAGGAATTTTTGGTTGAATGGCTGCTTCCTCCTACCGTTGTATTGTTATCCTCAAATTTATTTGAATTGACATCGTTACGATGAAAATGGCGAATGTAAACTACTCTGTTGTCCAGATCAGAAGGATAATTAATGTCGCCGAATGAATGCACGCGATTAATTAGGATAGGTACCGTGACGGTTTTAGACAAATTGTTTCCAGTTCGCGTTCCAGTCACCATTGAACCACGTTTCTTTCGTCGTTCGATTTATGCGCAACGATTCGATTTCGTTGCTAATTGATTTCATTCGCGCGATAGCGATTTGATTAGCGGTTGCTGCGTGTTTCGCATCTTGCGACTCGATCTAGCGTGTAAACGTACATACTGTTCGTGGTTTCATTAATTTTGGTCTACCTGTTAATATTACTTGTCTCTTAGAAATTTCATTTTTTCGCCACATATATTCTTCTTGTTTCCTCAATTCTTCGAATTAATTGTATTTTACGTTCATTATTCATGGGATGTTTTATACAAATCCAATTTTGCAATGTTTCCATTTCACTGGACGATATGAATATACAATACGTACACTGAATATACAATATAATTATGAAAAAGCATCGAACGAGGTTCTTCGTATTGTTGATTAGTCCTGAATATTTTGTTTTTTGATTTAATGCGAAAACGTAGTAAAAGATAATAATCCGTTAAAATGCCAATAATAAAACGCAGTGAACGTAGTAGGTTGGAAAAATCGATTCCACAAACTGATAATTTAACAGATACTGCATTTTCTCGATAGTTGTACGGTTTACACTATGCAAGTGTCCGATTATACGCGTAATTATTCTACTTGCTGGACCGTGTGCGGATCTCTTTGTTGTCTGACCATATACGCTCCTATTATACTTACCGCGTCTCCTGCATAATATACACTTTACTTTTCCTGTATATTTACTGCTTCCATTTATGTGACATTTTATCAGCTTTTCATACACATCCGTTTTCATTTGGAAATTTAATTTTTCCAATTTTAAATATTTTTGTTACAGTAGAAATCCATTTATCCGCCCTCCATTTACTGCAATGAAATATTAGTTACTGCGCGATTAAACGATTATCCTTCCACGATTGAATTCAGTTATTTCAATGTTAATTCTTATTATTTGAACAAGAATTATACGTAGTATGGTGATTTATTTTTGTATAAAGGCTCATTGGCTATACTTTCAGTTGCGCACTTATAAACAGTAAACATACGTGAAAAATTGCACGATTGAAGCTTTCGTTTAATCTAATTGGCGACGTAACTTTTCACTTTCCTTATTTATTTTTGTAAAATCAGTTTTCAATCACTTGGCGAGTTGTCAAATAAACATCAGGCTGTGAAAGTTAAGTTGCCTCTCGTCCATTGTACGACTGGAAGCACCCTCGGCCGAATTAGCTCACTTCGAAATGGCAGATGCTTTTAGTGCACTTCACGTCAAAGACACGATTTACATCGAGCCGATGACGTTCGATATTTCAACCTTGGCTCACCAATCGGTCGTCTATTGACCATAATCTTTGTGGTATCCTAGTGACGCTCGGTTATTAAAAATTGTTGCCTCTTCTGAAAACTGTTTCGCCGAATATTTTTATATTCACTCGCAGTATATAAACTTCTCACCGGTGTTGATTAGTTTTCAAAGTCTCAAACATAGCAGGGTTTGTTCGACGTATACGTTTTTTCATTTACTCGCGTAATTCAGCTACGCAGCAAATATTTGTCGTGCTAATAGATTTCAACGGAAAATTTCGCCTGCGTTTCCAGCAGACGCTTTGAGAGATTTACGAATCGTTTACCTTACGGTATAACCAATTTGTGGCTTTTGTTCCATAATTACACCTTAACCAAAGACCACTGTAATTCGATATTATACCCTCCGTTCCTACAATTTCATGGCATAAGTATCCCTATTCATTAGGAGATGAAGTAATGACGAGGAATACAACTTTTTGGATGTATGATCTTTGAATAAGTTGATATTCGAAGCGTAGTTTCTGACTGAGAAATATGCGAAGGTCAACGTACTCGTACAATTATTAGATATAATTTACTATATGCCCTAACTCTTGCAAACAGTTTTAATACATTCTTCCTACGAATATCAGATCGCAATCTTATATGAATACAACGTTCTGAATGACTAATCGTTTGCTTGATAATCTAGATTAATCGACACGTTATCAGACGGGCAGAAATCCTAATGTTTATGAATGTTAGCACATGTCTTCATATAATAATAGCTGTGAAATCTATACATTATTGCACATTCAAAATTCCTACAAATCCATAAATGCCTATCACGATTAGTCCAGATAATCAATGTTGCATTACATCTCGAAGCTAATTAAACGCACGGTGGAACATGGCCGTTGATTAAACGGAACGACAGGCGTAAGTGGCGTGAAAAACGGCCGGTTTAAAGGGACACGTCGTGAAACTAATTCCGTTCGAAGGGGGCGAACCGCAATATCAACGCGGGACCGCAATAATCAGCGTAATTGCCAGTTCGCAGGCAACAGAAGCGGAACGGTCCTCGAATATTCATAAACGGGGTAAGAAGGTCGGGAAGTTTGGTGAAAAGCGTTCACAACGACGAGTACACGAACGGCATCATCGGGAAAGTAATCCTCTGTTGGACGCAAAAAACCGCGTCCCTACGTCCACCAGGGAGACCATAATAGTCATTACGTCCACGAGAATTCTCTTTCTCTCTCTTCCGCTGTACCGAGCATGACACGGTGAAATTTCCCGCATCTCCTCTATCCGTATGAACGCACAAAGATAAAGACGATTGGGAGATCGGAGGAGTCGACGCGAGTTTTCATCAAACTTTTCTAACTTGCGTTTCCCTTGAAACGTTCCTCTACCGGCAACTTTTCTTGATTACACGAAATTAGAGGGAACCTCTTATCCGCGGTACTTCTTCTGTTGGAATCCATTCGTTTAAGATGTGTCGTTTTGACCGAGACGATATAGAAAGAGAGAGGGGAAGAGATCGAGAGCGAGAAAGAGAAAGAGAGGAGATAGGGGGTGGGAGAGGTGTGTAGGTGGAGAACGCTTAGCTTGATATTGATCGACCTTCTCCCTCCAGTTTCGCCTCACCCTTTTCCACCAGTTTCCTCGCTCTTTCTCTCTCCCGCTTTCCAGGCTGCACCTACAGGCTGCTCCGTTTCCGTCGATCAACGTGACTGTTTCTTTTCACGCCTATCCTCTCTGAAAACACCGACTTTTCCGGCGTTGTCCCGTAGATTGATAGCGTTCGTACTATATCTTTCCTTTTGCGGCTGAGAACATTGTTTATGGGTAATTTTTTTGATTTTAATTTTAGTATGATTTAAGCGCAGGCTATCATTCTCCGAGGTCCAAGATTTTGGAATATTTCTGGTAGGTTAACTTTATCGTTTAAAATTAATCATAAGACGTACAATTATTTCCGTGAAATATGACGAGAAAATAGAAAAGGTGGTACGCAGATGTGAAGAGAAAAGAACCAGCGACAAACTGGAATTTGTTGACTTCCAATCATCCTGAGTTTGATGATATATGGAGAAATTATACGCACAGATATATGAATGATGTATATATAGCATATAAAGAAGCTAGAAAATCCTCGGATCGAATGAAATCGTAAATAAATATATCGTTGTTGACTTATACATTTTCAAATAATTCCAAATAAATAAATCCATTTATCTGTAGCAAATGGTATTTGGTTCTGTGATAAGTAGAGTATAGATCGTGAACCGATGATTTCCCAAGCAATTCTCGCGCGCAGCTCCTGTTTAAACTCGGAACAGTTGAAATTTCCTTATCCAGGGAATATAGCATTACGATGATACGGTTTTACGACGTGGCATTGTCTGGAGTTTTTCATGGAGGTGTATCGCTCTCGTCTACCCCTTCCAGACCTTTTCTCTTTATTCATGAAGTCACGGGACCCACCTTTATTCGACAGATAGCACGAATCGCTTCAATTTCCTTCCGCATGGTATGACGTACACCGCTCGCCTTTATCGGATTCCAACAAAGGAATCGACGGTAATAATTTAATGTCACCGTGTCCCTGGGACCGATATTGTGTTTCCCCGTCGGTTAGGGACGATCCCATATTTTATAGTATTTCACGTATCATCAGATAGATTATTATGCATCATTGACACGAAAAGGAATAATGAAGACGAAGTTTGATAAGATTGTTAACGCTCGAATATCGTTGGATCGTAAGTAATTGCTAGAAAGGATTTCTTTGTGCAAATTCATATTCTTGCTGATGTAATTAAGGAAATAAAAATGTTTGTTTAATTAAGGAAAAAAAAGATTTGTTTCAGCTACCAAATATTATAATAAACTGTACTTCGTCTTGGATATTTGATTTATTTTTACAATAATATATGCAGGGTGGTTGGTAACGAGCGGAAAGGGGGTGATTCTACGTTAAAAAAGAAGTCGAAAATATTTTTTTTTTTATTTATTTGTTGAAATTACAATCAATTCTCGCGTTGAGAATTTTCAGTAATTTTTCTGGCGTGGCGCAGTGACATGGCTGTTTATTTACAATAAGTTAATACTTATTATAGATAGGTATAATTTATAAGTATTATAAGTAAGTGCATATGCTTAATTTGGATAATTAAATGAATCTAACGTTTAGGTCTAGCGGGTGGTGCCTCTTCAGCCTGCGAATCTGTCCGTCGTATCGAGTAGTCCAGTGATTAGGGGGTTTCGGTGTTTGTTGACTCTTTTGCTATATCTGTCGCTATATTTTGCTATTTCCTCTTTGACTGTAGGTATCTCGAGGTCGCGATGGATGGTTTCGTTGGTAACATACCAAGGTGCGTCTATTAAGGCTCTTAGCGTTTTCGATTGGAATCGTTGTAGTGAGTCGAAAATATAGAATAAAAATTTTTCGTTTGAGGCTTTGTTTTCGAAAAAATCGACTTTGAATTTTCGCTCGGTACGCGTGCACTTTATCACGTCTCATTATAACGGATCTCACTGTAGATTTTTAAAAAAATTAAAAAAAGAAATTTTTATTCTATATTTTCGACTTCTTTTTTCGCGTAGAATCACCCCCTTTCCGCTTGTACCACCAGTTACCAACCACCCTGTATATATGTGTCGGAGATGAAAGAACACCGGAGTCTTTGGAATTTTGGTTAATCCCGCAACATTGTAACCTAGTGTCTACTATAGCTGTAATTAAACAATTGTAGTTATTCAATCCGATTGTAATCGTTCGAGAGTTGTGATAATGAGCTTGGGCTTGAGGCGACAGCCAGTCGCCGAACGTAGCCGCGGTCACGGGATGAACGCCTTGTCTAACAAAGGCATGGAATAATTCTATAGCTCTCCTTGAAAAGGAAATAGTTGTAACACTCGACAGTAAACATTCCAACGGTCTCTGTCCCGTAGCTCGCCACACGCAGACCCTATTCTTCGAGTAAGATGATTGCCAGATGTCGATGCGTCTCCGCAGTACATGTTCGGCTAGCCCGAGGGCCCGTTATAAATCTTAAGATTTAGCCAACTAAAGTCCTTCAAACAGACAAACAGTCTTTGCCCCAACTACGGGAAGATAGGGGAGACCAATTTTTTCAACGAACGACGTCTCCCACTAGGAACTTTCCCTCGAGGGCGGCTAGCATCGTTTTCTAACCACCGATGTGGAGATTGACCAATTAGCAGCAACGCTAATTATCCTTACTTTCCGAACGAAGGCTATCCCCGACGAATCCGATGATCTCGTGTCCTTAGACACACCCCATCATAATTTTTCCTCCGTGGCATCGTTGGGACGGAAAGCCACTCTCTCTCGCGATCTCATCGACGAAAAGAGTAACCCTTTACGACCAGTGAATATTACGCGTCCGACTTAGATTTTGTGAGTACGTCCATCTATCATCCCGTCGACCGCGGATTCGTTATTGAACCTAGGATCATTGTCATTAGTTTCTCGAGTATCTAATTACCACGGTTACTTGTCCGGTTCTATGATAATCGTATTTGCACTAGCCAATGTCTTCTCTATTGCATAACGACGACGTGTAATCCAAACGAAGATTCGTTTCACGCCCCTAACCCTAATTCTAATGTAAACCCGACATATATATTCGCAGACTAATAACGATGACTACGATGGCTTTTTAAAACAGAAGATACTAATAGGAAATGCATCCGAAGCTAATCGCCATTACGGTCTATCCATAAACAGATGGCTTTTTATAAAAATACGTAGTTGCAGGTGTATTCCGTGGAAGCTAATCTCTGAAATTTCATATCGCAGTTCGGAGCATTTGGTTCTGGGAGGGTCGATTAATTCCGCGTATGCAACGGCAAATTCAATGCGATCGAACTAATTCCATTTCATTAATCTACTTACGTATCTATAACTTCGACGAATAAACCAACGTGTAAATTAGTAAATTATGCACAGTGAAGCGAAAACAGTTCTCCTTATTATTTTGTTATAGACTACGTTTTTGTCCATCCTTATTTCGGTCACTGAAATTTATTGCTTTGAGAAACTATCGTTACAAAATGTTCAAATTATCGTTACAAAAATGAAATTATCGTACGCCTGTTTCCCTAATCACGGTTCCCAAACGAAGATAACGATAACAAAACCGATAACAAAATACGTCTCAAGATATCTCCCATTTCAACTTTTTTCACGATATTGATAAATGCACATGGTGATTATGCAAAATTTCTCAAAGCAACGGAGGAGATGACACAGTGTAGCCTTAATTCCATCACTCGGTCAATGTATGCCCTCGGGCGGCGATGCATAAGGAACTTAATCAAGAGACTTTCATTCCTGTTTTAACGCGAATGCAAGTTTCCAAGGCCGGGAGTGGAAAGTTTCGATTCTCCTGGCAAGACTTTTAACGCGCTTCACACCGAACCTACAATTACAGACCAAACTAAGAAGCGAGGATCGCGACAGAAACCATTTTTAGACGATTCTCCGTCTTTTACCTTCATTTACTACAACCTTTCAGTCTCGCACTTGTCATTTTTCCTTAACAAATATATGATACACGCAGGGATCTTCTCATTCCTTCGTTATTATATCAAAGATTAATGGTATCTCGTAAAATACGACAAGTTTCAATATTCTGTGCAAAGATTGACTTCTGAGGTATTGGAGCTTAGATGACTCAAATAACTATACTTCTCTGTTCTCATCGAGCTAATTGAAGAGCATTAAGTACTTCAGGGAATTTCAATTTTCGCATTGGTCATATCGATTACCCCCAAAAACACGATCCAAGGGTTCGTCGAGTCGTAATGACCTTCGCAATAAATGAAAAACAAAGTTCCTTGATCGTGGTTGAATCTAGAAATTACGCGATTCGTCATCGTTCGTGCTGTATGTAGGAAAAGTTTGAAACAGAAACGATTTCCTGGTTACGTTCGTGTTTAAGAATCGTGCCTGTGGACGTACAATTTATTTTCCGCTTGCGTTTCCGCCGTTTTTCAAGCCTGTCCTTAATGTCCTATGAGAAATCGGCGGGGAACGTCCTGAAACGTGGCTCCTGGCGGATGAAAGGATCGTTTAACGACCATTTTTTCGCGGTCCATTAAATACATTGTTCGTGTCGCTGCAGTCTGTCTTTGGGGAGCTTTTAAAGCGTGTTTACAACGCCGAATCAATCAAATCGTGGCTATTGCTACCATCATGTGCCACTCGTGTCACCAGAAAGCCAGTTTATTTTGGAAAAATTGTAAAGAGAAGAGGCATTTATTTATTAACATATTCGTCGTACTCGCTTGATATTCGAGTCGACGCATATTCTTGTAAATTAGAAATTGCAAAATTTTTAAATTAAAGATCTGCCTAATGTAAAATCAATATGCAAGTGGATTTTATATGAAGATTATTTTTCGTACATAGCAGATTATTATTAGCATAAAATCGTGTACATTAAAAATTACGAAATTTTTAAGTTGGAAATCTGCATAATGTAAAATCAATATGGAAATTGATTTTATATGAGAATTATTATTAGTATGTATTAGATTATTATTATCATAAAATCGTGTACATTAAAAATTACAAAATTTTTAACTTGAAGATCTGCATAATGTAAAATCAATATGAAAGTAGGTTTCATATGAAAATTACTATTAGTATGTAGTAAATTATTATTGGTATATAGTAGAAGCAACGAATGAAAATCTGATTAGCGGAGACCGTATTAAACATTAAAGGGTGTTTGGTATCGTTTGGGAAGATCTAGAACAGAGAAGGGTCAGCTTCAAGATTCTTAATGGTAAATGGAGATTAGGTTTCGGGATTCCAGACCATGATGATCAAGTTAACCCTTATGAGATAAAGCTATTGAATTGCTATCAGTTGAAAGTCATTTTGTGAAAGCTTATAAAAGTATCTGAAGTATATTCGATGCAAGATCTCTGTCACTTGTAATCAAAGCAGTTTAATATCAAAATATTATTTCTTTTAAAACGACATTTTATTTTTTAGGAAATACTTTCTTGTATCTGCTGTCCTGAGTTAAATTTATTTATCGTTCTAGTTCAATATGCGAATATACCTCGTTAATTGTTTTCAATAATGTTAAAAATTTTTACTGCTTAATCGTTAATTGAGTCATAAAATCGATGGCCTTTTTGGATTAACGCGTCGCAAGCTTCACGAGGGCTATGAATTCATAGAAGCTGCAAGTTAAGTGCATTGCAAAGTGCACACAGCTTCCGTTTTATAGCAGACGGGTAAATTTAGCGTATGCGAAATTCAGGACACATCAGTTGTAGACTGGGTGATACTCATGGTCTCGAAACTTTGGCATACGTTGGATCTAGATTGCGTTGGATGTGGACTGTGTTAGATTCGGACTATGATAGTTCAGCATATCCTGAGTTTAAACTGTACCGAATAATGGCCATTGTACATTATTGGATGGTGTTTGCCAGGTACAGTGTTCTCTATATATAATCATACTAATCTTGGACTTTAGTAAAAACACACAGAATCTTCTAATTGAATTATATCGCAAATTTACGGAAAGTTGTTGTTCTATAATTAGTGGAAACTATTTGATTATTGTTATTCGCGAGGAAAAATAAATCTTCATTAATGATAGTAATTATTTATTAAAATTTTGTGTAGTAAAGATTGTAATAATTATGATTAACATATTTCGAAATGAAAATTTTAAACCAAACACCGACTGAAAGATTCCTTCTTTTAGTTTATCATGTTATTAAACTTAAAGATTTAGAATCAGAAATTATTCGCTTAGATCAAGTCTTAGACGTAGTCTCCAATTTTTGTCAAGAAAAAAAAAGAAGAAAAGAAAGGAGAAAGATTGAATTATAAATCGAATGATTTTGCCAGTAGTGAAAGATATATTCTAACGAAAAATAGTAGTTATTTAATAGTTACAAATTGGGTGATAGGATCGATTAGCCGTTAATTTATCTATTAATTTATCTATGCCCCTGGACGAATGGAAAACACAGTGGAGTAACTACAAATCCAATCGAATTTAACTTTCCTTGTACTCGAAACTTTCCATCCTCTATTTGCACGCGATGTTGTGCACAATTATATGCGATGCAACTTTACCGAAACGATTCATAGACACGAACGAACTTCACTGAAAGGGAGAACCCAAAGGGAGAATCAATTGAACGAAGTTGGATCTCCTTGGTCATCGGAAGAATCAGAGTTTCATAGATCTCGTATTCGCCTCTGTTTGTAGGACAATATACAGGGTGGTTGGTAACTGGTGGTACAAGCGGAAAGGGGGTGATTCTACGCGAAAAAAGAAGTCGAAAATATAGAATAAAAATTTTTCGTTTGAGGCTTTGTTTTCGAGAAAATTTTTTTAAAAATCTACAGTGAGATCCGTTATAACGAGACGTGATAAAGTGCACGCGTACCGAGCGAAAATTCAAAGTCGATTTTTTCGAAAACAAAGCCTCAAACGAAAAATGTTTATTCTATATTTTCGACTTCTTTTTTCGCGTAGAATTACCCCCTTTTCGCTTGTACCACCAGTTACCAACCACCCTGTATTAATTATTAACCATTATACAGTTATAATCACAATATTCTGGTCTATATTCTATAATGTTTTTGCTCCACTATTTCCTATAGTTTTTCCTGTATTTTCGTATATTTACTACGGATATATAGACTTCGTAATGCAGATATGATAGTTCGAATTAATCTAAATAAAATTTCTTTCTTCAATTCAGGTACTTGTAGAAAATCCTTGGAATACCAATATCGTGGTTTTAATGAATTTCTTCGTTATTCATCTCTTTTTTTCCGCCGTTTCATAGTATCTTTATGTTTTCAAGAATATCAAATCCGATCCAATAATAAATTCCTGACATGAATTTGTAATAATTGATATTAATCGAGATAACAAATCTTTTCGCAACTGCTGTCTAATTCATCGCGAGATGTTTTTAGAATATTGTTAGGAAATCGGTTGTGAAAACTCGGAAGATCCTTGTGAAAGATCGGAAGATATTTCTCTTGGCATATTCGTTGAAGTATTCCTCCGGAGGGCGGATGCTAGGAAAGCAAGGGAAAATATTTAAGGATTTCCTCCATGCAGAGAGGATAAAAGTACCGTTCAGCTCGATAAATTTTAAATCATTTTATCTCCGCAATACAAAGCTGACATAGTCATTGTATTTATCTCTGGAGGTTGCTGCTGGTTCCTAGGAAACTCCCCTGCATATTTAACGTAAGCTTCCAGACTGCTTAATAAAGCTGTATGAAAGGTTAACACTATTCTGCTCGACGAACAGACTGACACTATCGTCTATAATTAGAGGAAATTGTACCGAGTTTATTTATGTGAGTTGATCTTATTAAGTTGAATAGAAAATTTGCGTTTTTTATTTTATTAGATACGATAAACAACGATGTAATTCTCGTTACTTTCTTTCAATGTATCATGAGTTTTTTAATTCTGTCTTTCTAGAATCTTTCTAATTTCGCTGATAAATAATCCTAACTTTTTCAGGCACGTTGTTACAATTTTCTTATTTCGAAATTATCTAAATTAAATTTTTTCGAAATTAAAAATTATCCGAAGATTGCACTACCGGCATAAATATTATGAGGATAAATACATATTCTTAAATATGAGTATTTTTAATTCAAATTTAAAAGATTCAAAGGATATTTCTAATCTTATCTTCCCATGAAAATAATCAAAGATTAAAGATTTTAATAGCTAAACTATTTGTTTCTGCTTATCTCGTAACAGATGGGAAATAAATTTCGTAGGAAAAATGATAGATTTAAGTTGGGAACGTGGCAAATGAACGTGTTAATGGCTGATATGAAAATTTTGATACGTTCCCCTTTTGAACGTTTGCTCACATTTATTTACGATCTACGTGCGTGGTCACACACGCAATGCGTTCTATAAACATGCAATGTTTGCCAACGATAGGGTTCACAATTAGGTGCTGACAAATTATTGACTAATCAATTATGCCTACAAAATTGTTTGCAACATTAACCATTCCGCATCACGCAATTTAGCGAATGTATTGCGAGTCGTATGACCATGTATTTATGAATTATGCCAGATGTTTCAAGCCTGATATACGGCGTAGCCCAATAATCATAGTACGATCAGGGAAAAAGTATCAAAATTAGAAAATAACATTTTTTCCTATTTGAAACTTTGCTTTCAAGGATTTCAAGATTTAAAGATACAAAATAAGTTAGAAAGTGCGTAACTATTTAACTTAAAGAGCTGGACAAAGCTTTGAAGAATTTTTTTATTATTAAAATGAATGTTAGAAATAATTTCAAATTATTGTTTTATTTTATTTCTCTGATTTGTGTTAGAATGTATTGCGATGAAGCTGCTAGGTGTCTTGGTAATCTGAACTTTCTTTCGCATTTGAGATAGTCGAGGCTCAAGGAACATGAAGTCGGAAGTCTAGTTCCTCTATGAATATTTAGCATTCTTTATAGTCTAATTCGGATTCGGAACTATATGTTTCTTATTTAAGGAACGTCTATTCGAGCTACTAGCGGAGCGCATTGAAAAATCATAGTTCTTACAAGTTTGAAGAAAGCGCCATTGAAATTTTTAACGAAGCACAAGAATGCTAATTTAGTTTAAGGGTAAAATAGGTTTTCTCTTTTTTTGATACACAGTAGCATGTGAAAGTATCGGGATATTGATTTTTTGTATTGTTATATTTTAAATATAAAATTACGATAGTAATCTCGTAACGTTGTATTAAATTAAACGGAATTTTACATATGAATGATATTTTCCATTCAATTTCAATCTACGTGTATACCAGAATAAAAGAGAAAAATTGATATCATTTCAAAATTAAAATGTATATTTCATTAATGGCAAAAGTTACTTAATTCTCTGATATCCAATGGCGTAATTGCATATTTTGGTCATAGGAAATGCATGATGTGCCAGATACGTCATTAGAAACATCAAAGGGTAAACTATTTATGCAATGAGAACAATAAATTCCTGATCACATTGTAATAATTATTATCGATTGATTATTGCTGTTATTGAATATTATCGACATGTGTTGGTCAACTTGATGCTTGGAAACTATATTGACTATTTGAAATAACTAACGGGCGTAGTAAAAAAATGTACAAATTTTAGCCAAACACGAATTGAGTACAGAAAACAAATAAACAATTTCGCTACAAGTTTCTAAATTTCCATTACGGGCATGTATAATGCCAATAGAGACCTAATAGAAAAAGATCGAAGATTTTGTCATTTACTATGGTTTTGTCCTCTATACCACATTAAAATCTTATATTCTATTATGCAAAATCCATTTCAAAATCTGTGGTACATTTCGTTTTTCTGTAGCTCGAATTTTATTTACACGTTAGAGGAGAACGCTACAATCCGATTTACAGTCTTTTATTTATTCAAAAACTTGGAAGACAATAATCGTTGCAAATACTAATAAGGCAATAAAATAAAAAGAAATGTATGTAACATATATCGATATGAATCACGCTAAAAATGTTCACACAGATCAAATATCCAAAGTAAAGCATTTATTATAACATCTAGCGAGGGAAACGAGTCCCTGTTTAGATTTCATTCTTCTAATTACGTTCGTGAAAATGTGAGATTGCGTAAAGTTCTTCAGTCTACTCATATCGAGCTCTGCGTATACCCACGAAATGTTACGTTACAGTTTAGAAGGTAAAAATATTCGCAAGTATATCCGTGGTAATGTATTATCCGTGCGTCGCATTAGCCGGTTGCATTAGTCAGGTTTCGTCTGAACGTCCCTGGAGTGAACCAGATACTTTCCGCGATTGTCTCGTAGTGGATTTGCATAGTGGTCTGAATAGTGGTCGCGATACGGGCGCATTCTCGTAGGAATATGCATTCTCCTAGGTATACAGGAACATTATAGCTCAGAGGGAAACTAATGGCTGGCACGCCGATTAATTGACAACTGTCCCGTGCACGTCAGTAGGAGATTTCGGGACTGGTGATTCCGATACACATAGCGCGCGAGAGAGTAACTCGGTGTGTCGAGTATCGAAATCAATTCGATCGCCGGCAAATTAATTGGCAACGGAGCGTGTCGCGGCTGCGTATCGAGCAGAGAGATTGCCTTGCCGGAGAATTGACGTATCGCTCTCGGCGGAGCTGCAATTTCCGGATTACTCGGGATCGGCTCCCGGATCCGCGAAAATTTCGTTCCGTGACGGCGAACGTTGTAATCGAAGTTCCGTCACGTCCAAGAAATCCCATGCAAATCAGAGCTCCTGTTGCCCCGTTATGCAATTTTCGACTCTTCATTACCAAATGAATATTAAAATATCTGTAGCATATTAAATTTCGAACATTGGATAGTCGAATATATTAGCCATTGTTCACGACCACGTGTAACTCTAACTTGCCAGCGAATGCAAACTGGGGCAATATATTGTTTATGCAACATAAGTATTTATTATTCTATAGTAGTTTATCTCGCTCTGTTACTAGTTTATCATCGGTTATTTATTATTTGTAATAATCTATTTCGTGATCAGTGTAATTTTAAGCAAAATCGAGTTGAAGTGAGTTAAGGATGACAAAGAAAATAAGAAGAAGTACACCGTTTAGAAGTACGACAGACAAATTATAATAGTAATCAAGAATAAGTAATTTAGTAAACTAAAATGTGATCTAAAGTACGATAAAGAGTACACATACACAGTTGAGTGTGTTATCGGACATTATTCGTTCGAACAGAATAACGTAAGAAGGAGAAAAGTTTTCCTGGAAGGAATATTTCTAATATTCGTGAATATTACAATTTTTGTATATTAAGCTTTGGATGTTGGATAGTCGAGTATATTATTGGATAATATGAATAGAGCACGATAAGGAGAGAGTAGAAAGTTCTCTTGGAAGAAATATTCCTGTATTTGCAAATATTTATGCATCTCTACATCTCTTTACAGCGACATTTCAATATTTTTGCGGAACGACGGCGTGAAATTTATTTCCACGCTGAGTTCCATCCTGAATTCGCAGCCGTGTGTGCCACACATTTCATTTGTACGGGATGGCGATCCGCGGTAACAAACCATCGTTCGAGACACGTTTTGCGGAGAAGTTGCTTCGTTAACTTGCTCGAATGTCTCTCGTTGTTGCTGATTTTCCCGTGGCTGTCCGGTTCCAACCTATTTCGCCTGTATATCGTCGAAATCATGCAAACAGCGAGATATTTCGAGGTGCAGCATCAGCATGAATTTTGTTTAAATCGTTTCGATGATTTCGTTCATTTCTCCGCGCAATTCGGACTGCACTTGAATCGATACTACGAATTCCAACCGAATGCCTTTATATTTATGAAACTTATACATATGAGACATTATGATTACTTCAAGAAAAAAGAAACCGATGAATCAAATCATGGTTAATAAATACAATGGAATTCTAAACATATTGGGTATACGTAAAAAAAAAAAAAAAAAGAAAAAGGAAAAGAAAAGAAAAAAAAAGGAAAGAAGAGGAACAAAATGAAAGAATCGAATCTTCAGCAATATTCTGCGATATAATGGAATTAAAATATTTCGTAAAGATTGGACGAAATTGGAACTCGCCGCAATTACGGCCGCGACAGGGGAATTTATACTGTCGTAATCTGTGTAATTCCAGAGGGGCAACTAGAACATCACGATGCAAGCTGCCATCGCCGGGCGAATGCAGAAAAGTAAATGGGATACTTTCTTCTGTGTACGCTGAAAAATTCTATGCATCCGTGAGTGCATTCACGTTCGCGATGCTGCTTCACCAGTCACAGAGGAAGGGGAAAGTTGCCTGGTATAAAATTGTCCTTCTCTCCCTTACAGGTAAAAGAGCAGTCATCGTAAAATTTGTCTGCGTAAGAAAGGGAAATTTTCTCCGTTTCTTTTACTCGGCCCAGCTTTTATGCCGCCTTATGTTACGCACGACGTAGCCATGGTTATCCATTTATCAACAGCATCAAAAATTGATGGAAATGTGGGAAACGTTTTGGAATGATTCTGACAGGGAAATATCAGGCCTGTTACAAACATACCTCTTGCAAACACAATAGCTCCAAGCGCTAAGAAGCGACAGCAGAATGTATATGTTGCATTTTATGGAAAGCTTTCTTTCGTCGTGCACGTAGTGTGAGAAAGATATTTTCTTACAGACTGATTACTATTTAGATTGATAACTAATATTTGACTCTGGTATCAAACGAATAGAAATGTTTTTTTTAAATTGAGGAGCTCAAATAGCAAGCGATGTAGGCGGCAGAAAAAGAAATAAAGAAATAATTATAATAAGTTTCATGCTGATTTCAATGAAAAATGATAAATTCTAAGATAAGAAAAAATAAGATAAAATAAGATAGAACGAATATTTTCAATAGAATGTTTACCGTTTCAATTCCTCGAATATCTTCGTACAAATTCCAGTTATTTTTCATTCTATTCGGAGAGTTGTTAGATTATTCGTGCTCGTATCAATAATCGATTTGACATTAGAGTTTACTCGGAAGCCAATTGAAATAATTGGAACGGGTTCTCGAAGAGTTTGAAATATTTTAAGACACTCGACACACATTCCTGTTTTCAATTTAAACGCGTCAGCTACGCTCGCCTACTTTTCCACTTGATCATATATCTTGGATGCATCTACGTACGTTTGGCAAATACAAAGTTCCTAGAAAGTACCCCGGAGGGCTCCCGAAAGAAAGAGATACAGCTACGGGACAAGGTCGAAATGAAACATTCTGTTGACTCGTCTCTTTCCAAGGCGGTGCTTAATGAACTATTTCTTCAAACCTTCGTTCATGTTTTATCGTGTCTCTCTGAGAACGCACGACAGAAACGTTCCTCGATTCGTTTTTCCACCTAACAAAGTATATAAAGAACATTTGCAAAGGTATCTCGAAATGAATTCGTTTTCAAGTCTCGTTTGGACAGTTTCTCGTTCTTATTAATTGCTACGACACTTGGTTCAACCAGACCGTGTATATCTCCAAAAACATTCTAAACCTTGGACACTGGTTTCTATCAGGTTTCTGTAACGTCTTTCATTCGCGTTCAAATATTCGCAAGAATGAAATTTCTTCCTTTATGAAATCAAATGTGATCCTGATGTCCTTCGAACGTAATTTGGTTCGACGTATCTTTAAAAGAAAAAAAAAAACATTCAACCACATCCACCTAACACCTCAGCCTTTAAAGATCTCAAGCAGTCATCTTGCACATCCGTGTAACGTCCAGACAAATTTTCATTCACATTCAAACGTTCACAGGAATAAAATTTCCGCTGTCACAAATTCAAACGAAATTCTGACGTCGACCAAACGTGATTTGGTTCAACCTATCCCTAAAAGACATTCAATCAGGCGCACGAAAAATCTCAAATTTCAAACAGTCATCTTCCGTACCTCTGTAACGCAGAAAGGTAACATTTTCGTTGACATTCAAACGTTCGAATGAAATTTGTCGTATGGTAAAATCAAAGAAAATTCTGACGTCAGCCGAGCGTGATTTGGTTCAATCTTTCTTTAAAAAACATTCGATAACATCCACGGAAAAATATCAAATCTCAAACAGCCGTCTTCCGCGTCTCTGTAACAGCTAAAGCTCTGTTCGTTCGCGATGAAACATTCGCTGGGACGAATTTTCGCTGTGACAAAGGGAAGCGTGGCAGCGGTGTCCGAAACAAGAGACGGTTCGTCAATTAACGGGCACGTCCGCCAGCAGCGATGCATCAAAAGCGCATTGCGAGTGCGCGTCAAAATCCGAATCCATACTTTCGCAGTTTCCAAGGCGCACAGCCTGGAAAACTGGGTCGCTTATCCGCGGCCGCGGTCGTAGATTAAACGCAGGGATCGCGGCCGGCTAACATTCGTCGTTTCCACGACATTAATAATTATTAATACCCGGCAATTATTACGCCGCTGTTAGCATGTTACCGGAGATAAAGCAGAAACATCGCTTCCATATTCCGGCGTCAGGATGCGTCGGATCCCCGACGACACATACACCGCGCATGCGTGCAAACTGTTCCTCTCGTAATTTATATCCGGCTTTGTGTTTTTACTGGCTGGGAAAACAACGTGTCTCTATCATTTCTGCCTTCCCACCTAGAGTTCGCCTCAGAGGGATACGATGGGGTTATAAAATTGCTCGGACTAGAGTTGATGCTTTCCATGGGGTTGAAACGAGTTCGACGTTAATTCCAGCGATGTAAAGTCTTTAGAGTGTCATTTGAAGCTTGCAACTCCGTTTTTATTGCCTCATTCGAAGATATCTCTTTTAATTTTTCACGATCGTCATCATCTTCTTCTATTACGAGAATCGTTATCAAGTAAGAGACGAAGGGACTTAATGGCGTATACGAGGAGTTACTTATGTGTGAGCAATAAATATTTTTAAATAATTTATAATTTTGTACATCATTTTTTAGATTTTGATTCGAATATTGAAAGCGTTCCGCGATTGAAATAAATTTAGAAGCATCGTACAATACGATATGCAGAAAAATAGAAGTTTCGTTACGCAAATAAAACTATCTATTCTATATTATATAGATAAAATATCTTTTCTATTCTATCCAAGGAAATTCAGAAATCACAGAATCCTCCACCAACAGTCCTCCTGACTACAATATCCTGATACAATATTTCTACTCATACTCAAACTTTTACCAAAAACTAGCATTCTCTTAATCACAAAAAAGACTGTTAAATCATATCTTTGTACCAAAAATTTAACAATAACGATGAAACGTACAAATTCTGTAATTTGCGTGATGAGGATCTCTTTGGAAGCTATTAACACGATTCGTTTCAACAAAGCCGAACGATATACGACGATGATAATCAAGCGTGTCAGGTTGATGTATTGTTATCCAGGATTGCCAGGCAGAAGGGACTTATTTTCCTGGGTAAAACGGAGCCATTGTGTCCGATGGTCCGAAATTCCCCGAGTGATTCTAGTTGGGTTCTTGAGAGGGCACGGATTTCTCTGTGTAGCCGGTTTTCGGATTGGCGTGTGCGGACCTCTCTGTTTGCACGCTTAATTTCGCGCCGCTTTGTTCGTTCGGACTAGGACAACGACATCTCTTCTATTCGCCCTGGGCGAAGAAAATTCATTTTCCTCGTAGCTCGCCAGGACAGACCAGGTAGATTCTTCTGGTTTTAGATGTCCCTCTTCCGTCTAGAGAAAATTTCAGACAGACTCTGCTTGAACCCCTTCGTTTCTCTTGGAATGGAAGTAATCGAAATTCGATCTCGGCCTGGATCAGAAATGAAGGGGCTGGTTATCAGGCTCTTTGGTTGAAACGCAAGGGTGTAGAATGATTGGGAACCGAAGGCGAAAGTAATTCGATTCTGTTGCTTCGAACATATTGGATGATTGGAGGGAAATTTATGTGATTCGACTCTAACCCCAAGTTTCGACTCTCTGTTCAATGGGAAAGTTTAGAAACGCGCCAGAGACCAAGGGGTGGAGCCGTCGACTGGGGTATTGTAGTTCCTGATACCGTGGCCTATCCTGCCCTTCAGGTTGTCCATTCAATCCAACGGAATTTCCAAGATTTTTCTGTCTTTCCAGGTTCATAGGTTGATTCTGTGTTCTGTGAGTCTTCGGCTTGTTCGTCTGTTGAGTTTATACCGGTTCTTCTTTCTTGCTCTGAGATGTCAAAACGTACTTGTGGTACATGAGCCTTTCGAAAACCAAGCTGACCAACTCCGTTTTTTGCCAGTTTCTCAATACGCGATTGTCCTCAGAAAGGTATAGAAAATAACAAATTACCAGAAGAACCTCAGTCACCCGCGAAGGACAGAAGGCGTAAAAGGCGAGGAAGGAGACCGTCCAAAGGAAAACTCGACGAGTAGATAATTTAAGCTGTTTCAAGAAGCGGAAGGAAACAAAAACTTTTGTTGGAAAGACGTACTTGGAGGATAAAGGCGAATCTAATTTCTTCGTAACGATTGAACAGCAGGCGATATTAGCTGGAGGAGACTGACACGCTGTGCCAATTGGAGAGTCAAAAGCAACCCGTTTGCGCGTACAAACATCTCGGAATTCTCTGCTACGAGCATACATATACGAAGCTGGCACACGTATGGACGCACGAACAAGAGAAAGATGGCTGTGACAAGGGAAGCCGGACGTGGATTCGGGGAAACTGTGCACTGTTGTCCCTTGAGAATTCTAAACAGCACGAAAGAGAGAGACGAGAGTGTGATAGTGGCCAAGGGAGATAGGAAGAGAGACGGGAACAACGGTGCAGCATCGCGGCACTCGAGCACGTTTGTTAATTAACGTTAATTAATTAAGGAGCCTCGGTGTCCGACTGCAGGCACTTCCTCTCGCAATGTAGAACCGCCAACGGGATTACAACGTCCTTGCATAACCAGTAAATCGTTTCTGAAGTTTCCCCGAGCTATGCCGAAGTATCAGGGACGCACGCGTGCAAAACAAGTTCGAATTCCGCCTGACAACAGCGCATCCTAACTTTTATTTTATCTGTTCGAAATTTGGGTTTTCTATGGTGCACGTACATTCAGAGAGAAATATCGCGAATTATTCGTGTGAAAAGTTGAGAATATCGATAGATTATGATCATCGTTAGATTACGTTATAAATGTTTATGCGTTGAAAAATGCGCAGAATATTAGTAAGAGAACAAATTTCTATTTTACTGTATCAATTAAGAGTGAATATCGTTTTTTTGGAAGCATAGTTACATTTTAAACCTATCGCCGAATATTTAAGAAAAACATTGTAGATTTAATTAAAATTTTCCATTCTTTGTTTGATTCCAAATTCTGCAGAAAATTGGAGCTCGCCGAGAAACGGCCGAGAACGTAAAACTTTATCGCATTTTCTTTATGTCGTCACGTACACGTTATCCGAGAAATTCGACAATTATCAGGGAGACGTTGCCGACGAAGATGTCGTAAAGATGTACGCACGCACGTGAAAACGCTGCTTTAGATCCTAGCCGGATAAGAATCTTGACTCGAGCAGAATATCGAGCGAGCCACACGATTCGAGATGGATGTAAAGCCCTTAAACCTGCCAGAAAAGACTGCATTTGCCAAGAGGATCGCAGTACGTCTGTGAAATTAGTTCGGAGCTAACAACCTTCCGACGAGCTAGAACAGATCTCTTAATTAAAGAGTCACGCGGATGAATTGGCCACTCGAGTGGTGTACCTGCTGCGAATTCACCGTTGGAATCGAATTTTCTTGCAGCACTGGCATTTTCGAAATTGGTGAAAAATTTCGCAAATATTAACAACACGCGAAATTATTTTTTCCCTCCTTGTCACATGTATTTTACGAATTATTGAGGGCTGAGATACGCTACATATATATACGCACTGTGTTTAGATCTTACGCAGTGAATTTATTTTTCTGAATTTTTTGCAGTAATCAAATTTTTCAGGAATACTGATATTTTCGGAATTAACAGGAGATTGTAAAATTGCAGAGAGGCGTGCAGCAATTTTTTCTCGTTTCTGGCGTATATTAAATTTTCTGCTGCACCACGGCCAATTGAGAATCAGCAGTAGCTTCATATTGTAGGTTAGTTTTACGTGGTAAGTTCACTTGTGCGAATTCTTCTCTGTAATTGAATTTTCCTGATATTTTAGGAATTGATAAAAGTTTATGAAATTTTGGAAATAATTTTTTTCTCGTTGCGCGCGTAATCTATTGAGTGGTATATTACACGAGTGTTTTGTGTAGGTTACTTTTTATACAGTGTGTATACCATAGCGAATTTTTCGCTATAATCGAGTTCTCGCGGAGAATTGGTATCTTAACAATTTTATAGAAGCAGGCATTCATTCTCTTTCTATTTTTAGAAAAATACAATTTATCGAGCGATCGATAAAGTGTTTAAGTTTTATATTTGGTGGCTTCGTTTAATGTCTCGCAGGTCCTGTTTAAAACGAATTCTTATGAAAGCAATTGTGTTCAGTATGCCGTTGAAAATAGCACCTAGCCATGCAAATGCAACAGGACATTTTTCGACTTGCGTCGTATCCAATTATCATTCCGTAGAAACTACATTCCGTGGAAAGTCGACTCCATTGCGAATAGAAACGTGTCAAATGGTTTTGCTTTATTCTACCATTGTTTCGGTATAACGCGCATATACTCGAACTGACGAATATTCTTTACCATTTCTATTTCTTATATTTCTGAAAATATTATAGATGCTACTAATAATATAATTTACCATGAGCATGAAAATTACGATAAACTAAAACATGACCAGATACGAGTAACAATCCTGACAGTTCTCTTGATTCACACCACCCTAACAACTCTCGATACACTCCAATGGCTCTCAATATTCAATACAACTACCTGTGGTTCGTAACACACCCTTTATATTCATGACAAACGCCCTTCTTTGCCTTTTTCACCCCATCACCCTATTTTCCAAACGACGAATGCACCCCGTCCCTTTCTCACGTTCCAGTACGGTCAGCCGATGGATATTCCCAATGGGGTTGGCTTTCTTTCATTTCTCGATTCGTACGCTCGTTTTCACAAGCTTCCCTTAAGTTGCTGTACTATAAGCTGCCGCACTATACTTTCATTATGCTTTCCAATCCCTTTCAGTCCTTGTCGTCATAATTTCTCCATCTATAGATCCACTAAGAGATTACTTCAGTTTGGAGATAGATGAATTTGAAAAGCACAAAGAAAGCTAGTGATACATTTTTTTTAGCTTACATTTAGACTGCGAATTTTTATGCAAAATACCAAGTATTATAGAAAGTACTATACTTTGGATATTTTGTATATATTTCTCACATTGGATGCTCTTCTCAAGTGTAACTTTGCACTTTCGAGTTTCCTATAAATGTATAAAAATCTATTTGTGATGAATATATCGTCATTGAAAGCGTAAAACAATTACAGCTACTTAGCATTCGTCCTGGAGATCCATTTATCTTACTCGTTGTCGAGAAATCATTGTAATTGAGGTTTGAACCTGAGGCTATCGTGGATGCCGGTGGAAAATTCGTAATGGAAGAGATTTAAGCGCACGATTATACGAGCTGATATCTAAGGTTGCGCGGTTGAGATCGTAGACAGACGTGGGATAAGACGAGAAACGGTGGAAGAAAAATGGTCGAAATTGGGGGTTGCCAGCCCGGTCACGCGAATCACCCTTTAACCTGCGAGAAGACAAAACTCTGGTCGCTGGACTTTTAACGAACTCCATCGTCTTCTCTCTTTCCCTTATTCTTGTGCACACGTTTCGAGCTACTTTGCAGCTGGAATTAATCTCGGGAAACGCGTTAAGGTTAATGGAAAGTTGGAGACTTTAGACTATGATCAAGAAATGGGGTAATTTTTTTGATCATTGCGAGAATCGAAAAACAGCGAAATTACTTTTTCTCTTTCCGCGTTCTTCTGGAAATTATTGGTACAATTTTTGTTAAAATATTTTATTGGCAGCGGAAAATATTTCAATATTTTTCATTAGTATTTTTTAATTTTATCAATTGAGTTCGATTGCGAGATAATTTATTAATTGGTAATATTAACGAATCGACAAGGTTGGATTGCCAGTTCAACAAAGTTATAGAAAGGCATTCAATATTTGATGAATAAAAAATATGTCATTTGCTCGTGAAGCTCGTGAACTTTTGAAAAATATTAAAGCTACAAATAGCAATCATTTGCAACATTGATTTATTGATGCATTTACAGAGATTTTCTGTATAATCTATGTATGTAATCTGTAAAATGCATTTGTAAAATTTGCTATTGTCATGCAAGAGAATTTATTAATAATAATAGCAATGCGCAACGTGTGAATCCCCTGTGCATATATGAAATTTCCAATGTGTACGATTACACGTGTAAAAAGAGTTTGAAGGAATATGCAGCGAATGAACCGTCGGAATGATTTGTATTAAGATTTTATCAAAGTACGTGCTGCAAATGATCGCGTTGCTTAAATAAGTGCACATAAGGTTACGGTAGGATTAAAATTTTCAGTTCTGGGAAAAGTAACGTAAGACGCGTTTCATCGTACCTAAGTGGTCAGATTACGCCGGTGAAAAGGAAATGCAAATGTACTACATGTACGCTTCGCCATTTTAAAACTTGACGAGATTTTTTCTAGAGTATCTGATTATATCTTAGGAAGAGTATAACTTACTATTATATGAGAAATGAAAAATGGTACAAGTGCACGAATGCAGAAAACGTATTTGCATTTTCTACGAGGAAACATGATAACGTCTTTCGATGTTGCAAATACATGCAGTTTTCTATTATAATCTAACTTCTCGCACTCTATTAAATATACTGTAAATGTCGTTTCATTTCAAATTATTTATCTTTATTTTTACCGATGAGAAATAAGAAACAGGGGCAAGATTATTATACTTATAAATAAATTCGTAGACATCTCTAATCTCTTCAAAACTTTCTCGCAACGAAACTTTCGGTCTTAAAAACGTCCGCTACAAAAGTGTGCCGAAGTTGCTAGAGCTTGATCGTATCAAAAAATTCTGAAACTGCAAAGTATTAACTAGTGGTATTAACTTTCTCAAATTAAACATTTCCTTGCTCGTGTCGCATTTTCTCCGAGCCTTTAATTCACGAGGAGAAGAAACACGAACTCTGGTTGAACGACCCTTCAATATCCATGTCTTTGTTAAAAATTTCTTCTGAATACAACGTTATTAGGTATAACAATATCGTCAGGTAACGCCTCGACCCATACATTATTTCGATAAAATCGTCGCATTAGTAACAGTTGATAGTATAGGAAGGGCAGTGGGGAACAGAGGGTGGCGGAGGATGGACTCGTGCGAGAGTTGTTATCGCGACTTTTCGCGATTTATAGTACAGCCGTGAGGTATACGCAAAAAGCACGTGCTCGTAAATTTTGCGGTCCTAGAAACGAAGTAAAAAAGAAAAATAGAAGGAACATCAAGGGGGTGTATATTGTGATACCACTGGTATGTACGGTCTCGCGTCTAACCCTGGTGCAGCAATAAATATAGATATAACGTATCTGTGTATAATCTATAACGTATATATTCTAGAATAGATAACTATTATCATCGTATGGTAAAAAATATCTATTTCAAAAGTTAGTATATTAATACTCGTACGCACACTATATCATTTTTATTGTAACCCATCAACACTAACACCGTGCTATATCAATTTCAATCCTCATTCATCCCTCATTTTCTCATCTTTCAAATCTTTCTTCGTATCAAATAGAAACACGACGAAGTCACGGTTATCCGAGTCCCGTTTAATCGAAGTACCGTATTATCCGAGGTGCTTCGAACTTTACCGTAACTTTATCTTTTCCAAATAAAAACATGGACAGTACGAAAGCGTAAATAATCAGATATTATGAAAGCATTTAATCAAACTTTCAAACGATTAAGTAATTAATTAAGCTCAAATAAATGTACATTACATTATCAAAATGTTTTCTATGATGCATTATACGACTTATGGACGCTCGTCAATTTTTTCGTATTATTCGAATTTTCGACTATCGGAGATAAGCTCCGTCCACATCACCTCGGATAATCGATGTTCTATCGTATTTCTATTGAAAATAAAAACAACAAAGTTCCTGTTCTGACATACGATTCTTTGTACTATTCACAGTTAGTATTTTTCTACATTTGCCCCGTAACATGTCGAATTGACACAAGGGACGAATAAGAGTCAAACGTTCTTTTTCCAGCGCCACGTCTCGTCCACAGGGCGAACAAAATTGCCTGGCGAGATAGCTTGTGCACAGATGCGAAGAGGTTAATGTCTTTTTAAATCGTTGGTTGCATTGTTAGCTCGCGTAAGTGAACGTAATTAACGCGGAGTAATTAGTGGCAATCGGTGAATGCAATTAGTTCGACAGTTTTATATTTGTTCGTCGGTGCAGCCCGGTCGATGCGAACAGCGCCGCTCTTAATGAACCGAGACACGGGGGTGAATTTCACGTGGAGAAAAACTCGGTACCGCCGTGCAAATTGGCTGCTATGGTTATTTCATAAGTTCATAGGGAAACCTGCAGTGGAATTCTTCGTCGGTAGTTTCGGTGTTTTCGATTTTCACGGATTTGCTTCGTGCACACGGCGAATAAATTGCGTTACGAAAACGCGCGTTGCGGCTGCGTGGTAATTCTTGGTAAATACGTCAATTAGTATGGGGTAATTTCGTGACGTTAACGAGAGAGGATAATCGTGAATTATATCTGTCAGCGACAGAGGAAAAGGTAATAATGCTCTATCAAACGAAATTGTAAAGTATCTCCGTTATTCCTATGTGAATTTGAATAGCCGTGGCTTGCGGTCGCAACTTTGAAACTTTATTGCCCTGTTAATTAATTTTTGTTATTTATATCGTGCCATTGTTGCAAAGGTATTACAGCGTAACTTGGCAAACGCGTTTCCCGAGTTTCGTATTTTTTAGGTTTCTTCGGGGTCTGTAAACTGAGGAAATGAACCACGTTTCGATTTTACAAATATTACTCTTCTTGCTGGTAAATTTGATGAACAAAGTGTATTATTATTATGTTTAAAGATAAATTTAACGTTTTTGAAAAATTATATTACGTTTCGACGACGCAATGTTGATAAAATGTTTGCATTGGTATTTATTATTTTTAAAGGAAAGAATAACGTGAATTATGCTGGTAAATCCAGTAAAATAAAATTAGCTTGCAATTATCCTTTTATAAAAATGGCAAGCGCATCTGAATTAATATCTGGTACGTTGTAATATTTACTAGTTCGAATACAGAAAGTGTAAGCGTTGGTTATCTCATTTGAACGTGAATTACGCAGGGGAATAATTGGAACATTATGTAGAATACAGTTGGTATCTTCGTGGTAAATTGCTGTGTAAATTACCGAACGTCTATGAGTCATCAAGATTGATGATTCCGTAGCTGGAAATGAAAGCGCTTCGTTTGCACGAAACACGTTCCGGGGAGCGATTGATAAAAGCAGATATCGTGGAAATGGTTACTGAGAAATTTGTTGTCCACGTATGCGTGACTGGCGTTTTCATTCCCGATAGCAAAGGGTGGCCCCGTCAACCAGGAAGCCGGTGTCACTCTTTGTCATCGCTTTTAACGATCAGTTGATGCATGCACTTGCTGACAGTCAGCCGCGATGCTTAAAGATTACACACCCTGCTTCTCATAAATCACCTGTCCTTTTGTGTCGACGGTGCAATTGGCATCTAAGTAGAAGGCCTACGGTCTTTAGATAAATCAAAGCCTTAAACGGACGTTTAAAGTCGCGTTTCATACGAGTCGAGTAAAAATACGTTGTAATCTTGAAATTATTTTACGTCATTGGAAAGAATATTTTTGAACTTTTGGGGAGGATGTGGAAGCCAAGTAGGGAAAGAATTTTGTTAATAGGAGACTGCTTGAACACGAACGGAGTTTAAAAACTGCTCTTTTATACAAAGTAGAAAACGTGATTTCTCATGTTCTTTCCCGTTGTTCTCAACGAAATTCGAAAATCTGATTTGTACGAAGTTTAATACACAAAGCTACTATTAATGATGGATAATGCATTTAGAGTAAAACATCTGAGTAACCAGCCATTGGATAAATCTTGCTTGATTTTTTTGTAAACGAAGGTATATAGAATATGCAAAAGTCAACGTCACTGTCCTTTACACGATACATGCATAATTCCATTAAATCGTAATGTTTTATCTGGTATAAAAGTCATGTTTCATGAAAAATATTTTTTGCTTCAAAAGCTCGTTCTCCAAAATATCTGATCCACGTATTCGCGGATAACGATGATAAAAAATTTAATTAACATCATGCATAGATAATGAAAAAATTGATACTAAAAATTAAACTTTGACCAGGGATCTGATATGTAAAAGGCTTCCGAAAAATCATCCAGCTCTCATTGTACCTTTTCCAATATATGTATCTCATCATCTCAAACATTATTCATCGAATTTCATTACTTAATCGTAGAGGTACATGTGTAGACTTTCAGAATTTAATGAAGGCAGTAAACACTCTATATTCGGTTTCATTTATTAAACCATGTTTTAAACTCGATGGGAATCATATTTTACAAGTATCCTTTTCTCCTTACTTTTTTCGCAACTAGTTGATAACGTGGATTCTTGGATCGCAATCGTTGAAATTCCAGTCGAATGGCGGATGTTAGTTTAATAGAGAAACGAAATTGAGGGAATTTCAGCCGCCGAGAACTACGATACAACGAAGTTCAGGTTATAATCCGCCGAAACATAATAGTTGTAGCTGTTATTGTAGTAATGTCGATGGTCGCCATCAAGCTCGATACGATGAGAAGGTTTCCGGTTCAACGACGAATAAACAATCAAATACGGAATCAGTATCGAAATTGTATTTACTGTAATTTCGAAACGATGACCGCCCTCCTCGTATAAATTCCCGTCACGATGCTTTTTACGAGAATAAATATTTCATTTTTGCCATTAAATTATTCTGTAAAAACGAAACGTAGAAATTTCATTCCCCGAGATTTATCATATTTTATCATAAATCGCATCTCTGTTTTTATTATATGTCGTTGTTTGAAGTTTTCGGAATTATATCCAGATAAAAGTTTGCCTTTACTTTCATATTAAATATTTCTAGCTGCTTCGAGGTCTAAAAATTTTCCAGAATTTACCGCGCGCAATTAAATCACGCGAAGGCTGAAGTTTAACAAAATAAAACAGTCAGTCTTTTGATTTGACGCTTTGCAAAGAGAAAGAATGGACGATTTTTCGATGAATAGAGAGGACAATTGATAGGGGCAGATCGATTAATTTCTGGAGAGAATCAATTTTCGGTTCAATTTTGGCAAGATGATATTGGATCGCGTGCATTGGGCATATCAATTTGATCGTGATCGTCTGCTGTCACGAACCGTGATGCGCGTCAGCATCCTTCCGCATATTTTTTCGTTTCCTGGGCGGCTTTATCATCTTTGTGCAAGAAATACAGCGAATCGTTGCAACTTTCTGACGATCGATTTTTCTTTTTAGTAGAAAATTTTCATTTTATGACAGAGGGAATATAACGAACATTTTTCTCCTATACATATAATAAGAATTATTTTAACGGCTTACATAAATCTAAGTAAATATTTTTATATCGTTATACTTTATGAATGTGATTGGTGCGATATGTTGAATCGTTTAAGATTTACAAAGATTATCTAAGATTTATTAAGTAGTTAACTACAAAGGTAGATGTGAACGTTGCTTGAATAATTTAGATTTGAGATACGTACGGTTGCAATTAATTACGCGATAAAAACAGTGTTAATTGTTCTAATAAACAATCGTGTGTGCTAGGAGTAGCAAGAGATCTTTATTTAGCTTTTATAAGAAACGCGATGTACAAAGTACAAAGTACTGCGTTCAGATAATTATCTCTGATATTATATGTACATATATCCTTTTATAAATTAAATTTATGTTATAAGCTGCTGTACACTGGGTCATTCAAAGTCTAGATAAACTATCTGAGATACGTTAAACAATACCGATATCCTATACTTTGTCGAAATTATGAGTCTTCGTATACACGTTTATATTTCCTGAATGTAATGATTACGGTATATTTGATTATTCTCAAAATTTTGCGTGATTAATCAACATTTTTTAAAAGTAGTAATGACATATATCTTTTGATAATTACGTTCACATTCTATCAATATCGTTTTATCGAATCATTTGAAGTTTAGAACCATCCAAGATCTCCTTAACGATAAGTGTCACATTATGTTTAAAGTTCACAAGAAGCACCCACGATATCTTTGGTAACAACTTCTCAAATTGTATTTCATTAATAAGGTATAAAATTCGAGAGAATATAACGTGTTCCATATAAAAGAACGAGTGAAAGCAATCCAGTTTGTCTTTGCTAAATTTTCCTCTCTGTTTTTATTGTGTTCTCCATCCTGTGCCCAAACCACTGCAAGCGCGGTGCCGCCCTACAAATGGAAACGCAATCACTTCGAGCATCCAGTTAATTACCGATCGAACAATGTATCATTCCAAAATAATTCTAAACCACAGCGACATCGGAAGGTTATTCATTGCTGCCGCAGTCGTCCATTTTCAACCAACATTAATTAACGTTTTCGATGTATGCGAAACGCTTGCGTAAAAAGCAGCTATCGCCTATCAACCCTTGCACGTTATTCCACGCTCCATTCGCATTGCGACATTTGAATTCTTAAAATCCCCCAAAATAACTGATACAAGTTTCGCAACTATAAAGATCAAAATCATAAAAAAATCGGGCGTAACTTGGTCATGGAGAAGGGGAAGCTCGTCGTGTTCGTAACTTGTCGTAAATTCACAATTTTACGGATTTCCATTCCGCGAGATGCTGTCGTAACGACGAGCCCAATAAACCGAGAAAAGAGGGGAGAAGGAAGAAAAGCAGATAGAAGGAACCGTCAAACGTGAAAAAAGGAGAAAAAGGAAAACGAGTTTCTAGCCAATGCACGACAACACAGTATGCTAGCTAATGAAGCGTTAATAAACCCTTTTCATCGAGCTGAACAGTCTGTTTCTTTTTTTTCCGAAGAATAAAATCCAAACGGGCCGCTAAAAATCCACCTTTAAAATCCCTGCGTTTCCATCCATGGAAATACGCTGGATGCCCGATGAATGATCCATCCGCCTCGTGGCAGCATTGATACGTGTGGCGTGCGGGTGATGCAAATGCGAGGGATGTGGGCCGTGCACGGCTTCCAACTTTCGTGATAACGTGCTCGTAACGGTAAGGTGTAACTTTGAACGTAGTTGCTGCCGAACTATATACCCCCGCTGATTACCCTGCAACGTGTACAACGTGTATACGTATGGGACCGGGTATATAAGAGGGTTGGTCGGCCGTCTGACGAAGCGTAGACGCGCGCTCGTGAACGTATACACAACGTTGGGCCACGTCTTTTCCATGCGTGCATGCACGAGGCCGATTGCGCCAGTATGGGAAACAATATCACGTGGCAAACGGCTAACGAGGCTGCTGCGGCTACAGGAAGCACGATCTTACCGTCAGAATACAGCTTCCGTTTTGTAATTAGAGGGAGCACTAGGTATTCCAACAGAGAGATACGTTTGCGTGTGCTTCTCCAGCCGAGCGTGTACAGTTCGGGAGAGTGTGCGCCGATTAATTCCCAAGATAATTAAAACGGAAGCAGCTTACGCGATTATTTTTTCCATCTTTTTCTTTTATCGTTCGTTTGATTTACGAAGATACCACCGCAACGTGTACGGCTTGCTCCTCCTAGGTACCGCCCAGGCTTATGGCGGCTGTATAAATTTTACGTCGTTTTTAGTTTCGCACCGGCCACCGTTCAAACCTGTTCCCGTGGTCGTTCTGGAAATTTAGGATCCCCGGCGTGTTTCAACCGCTCTTTTTCTCCTTTTTATTCGATGAGTTTTCTCTTCCTCTTTGCTTTCATTCCGCTTTTCAGGAACGCGTCGAGGGTTTCATGGCTGTCGCGAATCATCGGAAGCAACAGTCTAACGCGAGATATGTTTCTGGTGGTGCTTTCGAGAGGCACGTGTTTAATTTGGTTAAAGACAGTCTTGATGTTGTTTTCACGGCCTGGATTATCACATATAATATATTTACACTACGCAATGTTATATTTAAGTATTATATTTAACACTGTCAACCTTTAACATCGTTTGAGTAGCGTCTTTCGTTTCTCTGATGAAGCCAACTGCAGTGTTGGCAAACTGTCGGAAATCTGTTTGACCCACAGCTCTGTTGCACTGCGTAACACCGTGCGATGTGAAAATATTACGTGTAATTTGCTGAATGTTCTTAATAGAGAAAGTTAATAGGATTCTCTACTTTGTCTTATACTTTGGTTGGAATGATGTAACAGTCATTCATAGCTGGAAAAGAAGAAAAAGGTGGGGAATGGAGGAAACCACGATAGAAATATCTCGATATCGGAATTATCGAGTGAAATTCCGCCGGGAATTGATAGTTCGTGGGAACAGGATTTTATTCCCGCGTTAAAATCTCGAATTTCTCAATGCGCAGCCGCTAATTCCTCGATAAACACTCTCTATTTAGGACGACTATTAATATCGTTTCTCAGCGTTGCCTCGAAACTAAACGTGGCATTGATAGATCGACCACGATCTTTATCGTCGAAAGAAAGACGACCAAACGTGCAATTCTCGGGGGCTAACGTGTGACCCAGTATTTAAGCACACCCATTCACTCGCGACTTTCCTTCTTTTTCCCCTGCTTTTCTTCCCCTCCTTTTGCCTTTTAATACTCAGGATGCTGAAGAACGAAAGAAAATTACGTGAGCAGACTGCAAATTGTGTAACTTATATTCGAGGCGTACAAAGAGAAACTGACGCGTGATGTACGAGCAACATTTCGTTGTCGAGCTCAGAAAATCATATATCTGGACTCCGGAGCCAGAGTGTATCGAGTCATTGCACACTTTTCGAACTCTGGAGAGCAAATCAAAGTTGCAAAGACCTGGTAACAAAATATACAGGTCAAATATCATTTTTGCGCTATTACATCAAAAGCTAAACGACTCCGAACGAACAAATTTTTGCCGTTTGAAAGGGTAAAAAATGTAATACGAGAAACATATTAAATATCATGTTTAAAAAAAAAGTAGATTTTATAACTCTGTCTCTGGGATTCGGATACGTTATATTCCCTTATTAAAATCACGAAACGCTCGGGATAAACAAAATTGCAAGCATCTCACCGACTACAACAATGCAAAGTTTATTTCAATATTATGCAACATACAATCGTGGCATATACCATCAGAAAAATTCCCCCTGGCTATTTACACGTGTAGATCTTCTCACGCGAAGAAAGCCTCCACACCCTCCCTAAGGGTTTGCGTTTTCACGACCTTAGGGGATCTCTCTAGTTACTTATTCACTTTAAACTCCATAGTGGAATCTTACGGAACACTAAGAAGGAACGTTCATCAGTATCAAGGAGGTTTTGCCGGTTTTCTAAAATCACTTTTCCCTGCATACAATTGTTAATGTCCGGAGTTAACAGCGCGCGAGGAAACTGTATACCGCAGGGGGTAGTAAAAAGCGTTCGCGGATAGAAGAAAAATGATATATTTATGAGATACGGGGGTGGTCGTTTCCGCTTCATGCAAACGAGAAGGAAGGCGGGAAGTGTGTTTTTGAGAACACACTCGGCCCACCGGCACCGTTCGAGGAGTAATAACTGCCACGGTGAAAAGTAGGTCGTTCAGAGACGCGAAAGGGTCATAACATTTTATTTTTTGGCCGTGTAACGTCTATACTAAGGCGTTCGTCCGGTATTGCGTATTCCCCAGTCCTGGTCTCGCCCCATCCGATAAACTGGGTCGTTCGCCATTGTTCGATATTATTTATCGCGTCCATTAATTCTTCTCTTCTCGACCGACCTTCTAATTCTTTTCGACTGACCCCTACCTTTTCATGAAATCTCGATCAACTAGGTTTAAGAGAAGGTAGCCTAAACTGGCGACCTCCAATTATACGGGTTCTCTTCATTGGGAACTGCTTCTTGTCCCTGTTGATTTTTGCGATAAACTTTGTCTTTGGATTTTTAGCGTAATTGTTATTGAGACAGTTTATTTTGCACTTCGATCGTCGAGTTAATTTTGGATGTTATCCGTATTTTTTCAGTTAACTGCCGGGTTAATTTTCCAATTGAGCGATATGCGATTGTATTGTATGCTCTAAGTATTTTAATTGTTTGTTTTAGTTATTTGAATGCTCTGGCTGTTGGTTAATTTTGAAAATGAATGACATGAGAGGAAAACGTTATATTGTAAAAAATATCCGTTGATTTCCAAAAGATATTAATAATCTTGGAATAGTTTTAGATGAAGTTTCTTTTTACGTATTTTTCTTTCTTTCGTTGATAAATGCCATTTTTGGATTCATACAAAATGAGAATAGTGTTTTTATTATTAGTCAACTTTACTTAGCTAAAATTTACATGCTCAATTTATCAGTATGATAAAAAGAATCCCATAAAATATAGCATTCGTGGCTCACACTAAATCTAAAAGAACCCCATTTCACAAACTCGAAGTCGTTCGTCACGTTCATTACCTTTGAAAAGAATCCCACGTCCCTCCAATCAATTTAGAATCCCCAACAACCCTCGCGTGCGATCTCATCCCTAGCTTCCTTAAAGAAGAAACTTCGTTCCTGTTGAAGCAATGCCCCATCGATATTTTTATTCGACCCCATATTACCTCATCTACGCATCTATAGGTATGTTCTGATCGTTCGCATGAAAAATTCCTGGTGAAGGATGTACAGTTCTGTGCAAATGTTTTGGATCATCTACCGACTCGCCAAATATAAGACGAAGGAATATAAAGCGATGAAATATAAAACGAAGGAATAAAACCATATCTAACAGTAAAATAGAAACAAAAGATAATGGTAACACATTTGCGGTCTTCCGGGTTCCAATCGTATTTTTATCAGTAGATCTGTGTTACGTTTTATTCCAATATTTCGTGAACATTCTAGTTCGCTTCTTCGTAACAGACCTGAAAAGTTTGTCAGATTATATCATCCGATCATCGTGAAAGTTTAAAATTCGAAACGACAATGATAATCAGTAGACATTCATTTATAAGAAATTTGAACATTCCGTGTAAAATTGCACAGAATGTACATAATACGAGAAAGTATAAAGTACATTGTTCTCTATGATGTTTAAATAGATAAACTATAATACTCAAGTACGTAACAATTTTCTACCGTGGTTCTACTCCTTCGATTATATTCTCAAAAATACAAATTCGCATAAAAATCCACAGTCTAGCGATTAGAGAGTGGATTTGTATGCGTTTACGCAAAGTCTGAATAGATGGTATATATTACTAAAATGATCGCTAAAAGTGAATAAAATTCAAAGTATCGAAATCGGCTGATGTTCCAATCGATTCGATGTCGTCCGTCCCCCTGCGTGTAGAAGCGACGTGAATTTATCGCGGTCCGTGCAGAGGAGACGAGAATCGGGAAAGCAATCGGCTAGCAAAGGCGAATGTTCGCCATGGGCGTGTCGCTTATTATACTTTCTTATTATTTATCGACTCTCATAAATACGGACTCCGATGGTGGCTGCTACCGGGATGAGATTTATGGCGGTCTTGAATTAGCGTCACCTAGCTTGGTATTTTTCATCGGCATATTAATTCGGACACGCTTATCCTCGACGCGACGCGTCCTACGGAATGAAGCCAGGAATCCATTAGCGTTGATCGTCCCTCTTGAACCCGATTCTAGCCGCGCTCCCGACCAAAACGTCGAGATAACACGAAAGGAAGTCGGGTCGATGATTACCCCGTGCTTTCAGCCAGCTCTTTCGCCCGTGATAACTGCTTCACGATTATAATGATGTTATTTGCAGGGCATCGAAGGATGCGATGATATCGTTGGGATCCTCCTGTATTTTAGTATTTTTCAGACAATAGGGTTGTAGTTGTGGTTTTCGATGTTGGGCTTTCTCGGAGTTGCGAACGAGTGGAGTTGTGCGATCTTCCTAATTTATCTGTCTGAGAAATGTCTGCAGGATTCGTAACTGTTCTAGGAGCCTTTATTTTTACAATCGCTCATTTTTTTTTTAGTGGGCAGAAAGATTTTTAACATTATGAGGGAAGATGTAGTATAAAATTGATAAGCGAAATCGCAGGCATTTAAGAAATTGAAGAAGATTTGGGACGAGACTTGACGTTAATCGAAATCCGCTGATGCTTTTTAGACACTCGGTCGTCTAAATGAAGTGTCAATTCGTGTGAATCTGCAGTGAAAGGTTTTCTATTTTAGGAAGATGCATAAAGTAACGAATTACTTCCATTTTAAAAGACATATGGTAGAAATAATTCATCTAGATAAATGTTAAACACCTCCTAATCGATTCATCTTCGATAATCTTTCATTTCTGATCTTTTGAAAATACATCCTGACAATAAAGAGCAGTCACTTTCGTGTCACTATTAACCGTAAAAACACGCCCGATAAAACATACATAGAAATCTTCAGTCCAGCCTGTGTATCCATGAGCGTTTATTCGTGAAACGACGTTAAAATTCACGCGCGAAGTTCCGATCGAACGCCGAATGAAATATCCTTCGTTGGACGTTCGGTATTCGCCGAATCCCGAGCCAGTTTTGAATCCCAAGCTAGAGAGAAAGAGAGAGAGAGAGAGAGAGAGAGAGAGAGACGAGCTGTTATTTCATTGTTTTTAGTGTGGAAAATCGACTATCGAGGTCTGAAAATTCGATCGTTCCATCGGGAATCCCATTCATCGTCGCTTCAAAATGATGACCGTAGAAACAAGTCTTCGCGCCACTCGTACACTCGTCGTTCCAATCTTTTGCAATTTGTTTCTTGAAGATTCGACTGTTCTTCTCGAATTGATCGACCGATTCTTCTTCGAAACTCGGTACATCGCTAATGGCGGCTATTTAACCGGCAGACGGCACGTTCTATCGGTTATTCCGCAACTTGGGTCATTTCGCGATGCTGGCGAATAAAATGGTGCCTAGAGCATTGATTTAATACGAGCCAGCTATTATGTGCACATCGGCCACGGAGGAAGCGCGGAATAAATTTATCAGCCGGGAATTATCCTCGTCCGAATTTGTATTCGCTGGTATTTTCCTGCGCGGTGAAATACGACGGTCGACGATGTCTTATGTCATCGCTCGAACGTGGCCTTTGATATTAGGTTGATGCATGCGGTGTGTCGTTTCCTCGGATGAAACTTTAGTAGCACGTACGAAATATCATAAATAGACTGCGGACTTTTATGCATTTATGGAGAACGTGAAAGCACAAATTTGCTGAGAACCGCACGCAATATGAGAAAATATACAGTTGGGTGACACAAATAAATGGATGAATGGTGGAAATCGGTATCAATAAAATTTAATCCAAGTCGTTTCAGTGTCATACACTTAAGTTTCATTTATTATATGTTCTTATAGCACGTTGATTATTTAGCAAATAATTGAAAGTAATAATTACATTTTTGCGCAAATAAGCCGTATCTAACGAAATCTCATCGATTCCATCTGTTTCCACTACCTGTTCATTTATATTCGACGACCGTATAAAATACCCAAAGTATAGTGGTATCGTGATACTTGGCAGGTAGAACAATTTTCTACCGAGTCTATGTTTTTTTAATCATATTGCAAAGAATATGAATTTGCATAAAAATCTGCACGCTAATCATAAAAATTCTGCAGAATGCAAAGAGTTGGAAAGAGAAAGGCTAGTAAATCAATATTTCTGCGATAGTTTCAAAGAACTCGGTTTGTTACACTCAGCGTGCGCCCTCCTGCATATACAATGCAGCAGCAGATAGAACGGGCAAGTGAAAAGTAGCTGACAAAAGGCCAGAAAGGGGGCGATCGGTGGAAATCCATTTTCTCGATAATTCCCTTTCGATCTCTTGCTGCAATTTAATCCCGCAACAAAAAGTTTCTCCGAGTCACGCGACGAGAAAAAGAGTTGGCTTCTCTTTTGTTCTGTACGTAAACGTCTCGCTAGCTCAAAGAATGCTTCATCGAAGAGAATACAATTAAGAGGAGCAACGAAACAATACAACGAACTAATGCTTCGAAATGGGAGGGGGAAAAAGAAGGACGACGGAAGGAAGAAGATTGATAAGGAGAGGAGAGAACGGTGGAAATGTCTTTTCATTACTCGACTGATTGCACGAGCAAATAGAGCAAATAAAGCAAATGTGGACGAGGCGAGGGTAAGATAGAGGAGAGTAGTTTCCACGCTAACAGTACGTCGTAAATGCACTGCATGCATTCTGCATATCGGTTTGCTTCGAAGAGCAACCGCAGTTAATGGCGACAACCTCCGTATAGCGATATCTTGGAAGACGAGAACAGTCGCGTTTTATGGAACTGTCTTTGGCGTACGCATTCGCAATCGCGAACTAAGTTAGAACGGTTCGCCGTTACACACGCTTCGACTCTCTTCGAGGAAGTTCCTTTTCTCCCTGCAAGTAGAACTTTAGACACGTTGCAACTTTCCCAGTGTGTAACTTTGAGATGGTTTTGTCTGTGGATGAAAAATTTTGGTACCATCTAATCCGTATTGTGCGAGTTGGGAAAAGTTTGTTAGTTTAAGTTTTGTTCCTCGGCGATCTTCTCGGCTGGATTGCAGCGAGATTTTGATTTGTGAGAAGATAGAAGTGATAGATTGGTAGATTGGTAAATATTACTTATTGTTAGGTAGTAGATTCGTAGATGGTTAAATGATACTTATAGTTAGATAGTAGATTGGTATCATTCTTTAAAAGGGGCAAACAGAAATTTAGATTTCTTGTGGATTGGGTGAAAGTGTTTTTTTACTCTGAGTATGAGTGAGATATTTATTTGGCAAAATTGGTAGAGTGGTGCTATATTCTTTAAATAAGTGGAAAAGTAGAAGTTTAGATTTCTCGTGAATTGGAAGGCAGAGTCTTTTATTGGATTGCCCGGAAACTTTGTTGCGATTTTTAAAGAATTTCGTCGACATGAAGGATCATATTGAATTTTCGCCGAAAAACCTGACAGATTTTTCAAGGATGAATTATTCAAGTTGCGTGAAAGATGAAGAAAGGTTGTGGAACAAAATGGCATCTATGTAATTCAGTAAATGTACATCGAATCGAAATGTAAATCAGAACGAACTTTCCAGGCGACCCAATAATTTGGAGATTTTTATTTGATAGAATTGGTAGACTGGTGTTATCCTTTAAAGAGGGAGGAAAGTAGAAATTTTCTTGTGAACTGGGAAAAAAAGTCTTTTACTTTGGAGATTGTTATTTCGTGAAGTTGGTAAATTGATACTATTCTTTAAGCAGGGAGGAAAGCACAAATTTAGATTTCTTGTGAATTGGATAAGAAAGTCTCTTTGGAGGTTTGGAGATTACTATTTGGTAAAATTAGTAGATTGATACTATTCTTTAAATAGGAAAGAAAGTAGAAATTTACACTTCCTGCGAATTAAAAAAGAAAGTCTTTTAGTTTGCAGATTATTATTTCACAAAATTGCCACATCAGTATTATTCTTTAAATAGGGAGGAAAGTAAAAATTAAAATCCCTTGCGAATCGAAAAAGAGCCTTCTGGTTAAGCATATGCTTTAATTCAATGTTTAAAAGGTCAATCTTCAATTCCTCGTCGAATTCGTCGATCTAACAGAACCACGACATTCATATTCCCTTACACAAAAAACAAACCACAGGAGAAAAGGATATCGTCGTGGAAGCAGGGCTAAGGTTACCCCATGGATAGTCGATAGCCAGATACGACTTGGAATTTATAGCGTGTCGACGTTTGTTCTTGTAAAAACTGTCCCCGCACTCTTTTACCTATCGTTTCTATCCCTGGGATTCGTCGTTACTTCTGCTTCGCCCTGCTTGCACGACCGGCGTTCCGCAATTTTACGAGGGAATTTACGCGATTTCCAATACAAAACTCGTTCCGGTTTTATCGTGCCGCCGTTCCAACACTGTGTGGCCGTAGTGTCCCTGTCGTGAAGGAAATCTGTTCGTTCATCCCCCTTTTCACCCCTTTTCACCAGGTGTTCGCTCGTGGTAGATCAGTTGACGATGGCAAAATTACATTCCGTGATTTTGAAATTTCTCTTAGGCCATCCACACGCCAGTGGTATGAATATTTGCAATGCAAAATCACTGGAAAATGGAGACACGTGCTGCATTCGGCCGATTCTGGATATATTACGAAAGTTCCAAGCTGAAATTCATCTTCGATCATCTGGCCTGTTGAATTCTGTCATTTTGACCATTTTATTTAACGTTCTATTCGTTCGGAAAAATAGAGATTCTTTTATGTTTCATTTTTTTCTTTATCATGAATATAATATTAAAATATATGTGTCTCCGCGAAAGCTTCTTTGGTACTTGCAGCGAGTAGAAGCGCTTTCTTATCAGGTTCTGTACGTATCATCTTTGTACTATCAAATTTTTGTATTCACGTGAAAATAATGACGTCGTCTATAGACTACGGAAAATGTGAAGATCCACAGAATGTACATAATATGCAAAGATATACAAATAAAGTCAGAGTTTTGCATTATATTATATTATTTATTTATTTATTATATTTGTTTAGTAGAAAAAACTTCTTTTACTTAGATTCCATCTTTCTAATTACATTTACAAAAATATGAATTTGCATACAGAAATATTCGCAGCCTAGTCACGTATCAATCGTTTGAGTGTACACATTGGTGAGATATTTCAATCGAGAGTTGTCGATTTGTCGATAGTTAGTTGCGACGTAGCTTTTCCCTGTGTGAGAACCATTCAACGGTTTTTGAATGTTGCCGATACAAAGTTCGTTCTATTGGCATCCTTTCGTTCGTCGTTTCGTGGTCTCATAGGATTGCCGTCGGGGCTTCAAGGCCACGACTAGTAGAAAATCCATTTGACACGACTTTCCGGCAATAAATCCGGCGAACGTGTTTCCGATCGCGCGAGAGACGCGCGGAAACACTTGGCCACCATCGAATCGCACGCTACACACTCTGAAAACCATCCTCCGTCAACGTTCGAAATCCGATTTCTCATTTTATCTGCGCGCCGTTAAAGTTTGATACGCTCGCTAGGCCATCGGCCGCACCCTGAATGATTCAGCCTGTTGACTTTTTAATTTCCACCGAGGAGTTTCAGCTTCTCGCTTGTCGCTCGTCCAAGATTAATCGATCCGCGACGTGGTTAATTGATCGAGGGCGAAAAAGAGAGAGGTTTATTTATGATGATAAATAGTCCTCCGTTTATTGTTATTATGTATTTTCATTGTGTTTACGGAGGTATTGTTGCGTCGTAAATTATTGGCTCATATCGTGAATTATAGCAGAGAATTGTGTTATAGTGTCGAAAGGTATTTGTTTAGTCTTACAATGTACAGTTCATAATATTTTATGGAAGCTTTATAGATTTATAATTAGACTGTGTATGTATATGTGTATTATATCTATATATTATACATCGTATGCAGAATGTATAAAATATTCAAAGCGTGATATTGCCTATAATGTATCTCTATAATAGGTTTCACCCCTTGCATTCCATATTTCCATGTGTATCTTTAATCTCGATTTCTTTGGTATAAGTTGTACACTTGAGTCATCGATGCTTCTATTATAGTTCTGCTTCTAGTACATTGATTTTCGACATTAAAGTTTCCAAGTTGTCCTATTAAAATTCGAAACGATATCGAATACGGGCGTCTACCTATCTACGATAAATCTCAACGTGGGATGCACACGGAAAATTGAGGTTTCGCCGGAGAAAGAATCGACAAGTCAGAAGCTGACAGGGCCATGTCATCGGAAATAAAATTATCTGTTTGGAAGGTTCCTCGACCCGAGGATAGGAAAAACAGAATGGATGAAACATTGTTCGAGCAATTACGGCGATTTAACCCAGAACGAAGTAAATCTGGCAGTTCATGACTGCTATTAACCTGCTTCCAAAAAGAGCACCGCGGTGAAGAATTCAAACTTATTCGAACGAGAAAGCAAGTTTTAAAGGAGCAGCCGCGTATTCATCACTCTCTCTCTCTCCACTGAAACGTATGCGTCTCTTATCGCTGCAGCTCTCTCTCTCTCTTTCTTCTAGTGGAAAACTGGAGGAATGCGGAAATAGTGACTCGAGAATATAGGACGAAGGGAAAAGATCTCTTGGAAGTAGGAAGAAGGCAACCTTACGGATGAAATACAGGAAGGGGAGGCGATTGCCAAGAAATAGGGCCGTTTTAGCGTCGTCCACCGAGCGGCCTCGTTCCATGCATAACAAAGGAACGTCGTACGGCACAGGGATAATCTTTCCACGAGGACTACGAGGACACTTCAACTCTCTGTCGTTGCAAACCTACGGGGTATCCGGGAGTATCTCGTAAATTTCACCGATGGAACAACCCTGCCCTGAACTGACGACGACGCTCGCGACGACGCGACGGCGCGACGCTCTAACTTTCAACGAAGTAGCCTCGTATTCGTTATTCAACAGTTTATTATCACGACAAATTTTTGGGTGATCCTTTAAACTTTCCGTTCATAAGACTTTTGCGAAGCTGTGAATAATACCAATGATCAGATTGAGGATTTTCGTAAATCTATTTAATGGAAGAGGTAGAATCTGTCAGAAATAGAAATATTATTATTTCATCTTTTAGATATTTAAGAAGTAGATTACTTTGAGCGTGTTTGCTTATTGTAGTACATTTAAATCCCTTCACAAGCAAAGATTAAACCTATCAACTGCACTTTTGTATTACTACTTTATCCCTGTGCTGCCTCTCAAAGAAATTATATCTCATTATATAATATTAGAAAGTTCACGTAAAACACAAACGACGACACTGGACGATTAAAATCAAACCATGCAGCCACAACACAAAATTCTCAAATTCTCAGTGACAGAAAAATAAAAGGCAAAAAAAAAAGAGGGATTGACGAAAGTCCCCTGTTGGTATCTCGTTACACGGGGATTACGGGCGTTCGTTGTGAAAGGGTTAGAGCTACGTCTACTTTTTATCTTCCCATCGAGCTCGTTACCCACAGAGCGTGGGAACCCCGTGAACCGTGCAACAAAACCAGGGAAAAGGAAGCGACCTCGGACGTATCGGCCGCACAATCGATACGTGCCAATAACCACAACGACGACGCCCCCTCTCTCTCCGTAATTTGCCGTCTCTTATTTCCGGCCTCATTAACTCGCCTCTCACCGAGGCGAAACGGATATATATTGTCGGCGGAGATTTTCAGAAAATTGGACCGATGTTTTCTCTCCGGTGTTCCGTGCGCTGGATACGTTACAATGGCGCGACGCTTCCTACGCCAGCGAGTAGTATAACGCGATGAATAGAGCCGACACCCTTGCATACGGTTATACACAATGCCTCGCCTGCCCGTACAACGTCCCCTTGCAACGCTCGAAACTGATGTTTGCCGATGAAATTAGTTGGCGAACAGTTAGTTAATTTCTCGCGATCGAAATTCGCCCCGGAAAAGTAATTTAAGCGAGAGCCTCTGGAGGAAATTAACCGGCTGCCGGAAACCGATCCTATCGGCAGGAGAAGTTGCGCGGAAGGGTCACGAATGCTGCTTTATTTTGTGGATGTTTCATAAGCAGCCTGTGGATTTTTATACGCGGGATTTTTATATGGGAAACTTGAGGAGACAAGAATGCAGAGAACGCACGTGACACGTGGAAATTGTAGAAAGTATTCGAAACATAGTGCTTGTTATTAGGTTGCGGATTTTTATGAATTTGGAGGAAATGTAAAAGCGCAAAGGTGTGCATAACATGCAAAAGTATAGGGAATATACAGAGTTCAGTACCTATTGTAATATCTAAAAACTAAAACAAATTTCTGCTTGGGTTCTATTGCTTTAGTTGCATTTACGAAAATACGAATAGAGATAAATACCACCCAGTTTTACCTTTTTCGTAAAATTCATACCATTAATTACTTTTCCACGAATTCTCATCTCCAGGATATTAAATGTCGTTCCGTGTCCCATACCCAATGTATCTATTCACGTTAGAAATTTTGTTTTCCATAAATATGATGACAAGAATCGTTTTGTTAAGAATTGTTGTCCATTGAATCCATTTCTCTTCCTTCAAATTATCCTTCTTCGATAACGTTCAATTCTTATGGGTCAACGTATAAAACGAGAAATAATTTCCTTTATAGTCGGTAAGATAGAATACTTGTCAGCCATCGATGGCGATAATAATAAATCGCGAGGATCGATTGAACGATGTCCATTCAGCTGACTGGGGAAGGTTCAAAAGCTGTTGGAGGATCAGAGAAACGTCATGGTCTAGCAGGATCTCGCGATCAATCAAGGAAATCGTATTCGAGCAGTCTAATAGCCGGTCGATTCCTTCGAGATTGCTATTAATTCGTTCAACGAACCGAGTTGCATCCTTTACGAGCGTCTATCCTCTTGGTCGGTTGGCACGGGCGCGCCAGCTGAGTGCTGGCTTGATTCCAAATCGAATCCATTTAAATACTTGACCTTCTTGCCCTCTGCCGCCTTTTAATTCCCGATTTTATGAGCTCCTTCGGCCGTTAAAAGCCCTTGGTGAAAAGCTATTAATGCACGACGTGCGTATTTTACGAAAAGAGATTGTTTCTTGAGCTCTTAATAGACATCTTCGTCTACTTTACAGCTCGTTTCCGCTGACTTTTATGGTGTAATTTGCCAGATCGTGGATTTATATGCATTTATGCGAAATTTAAATGTGTAGAGTTGCACGTGATGTGCAAAAATATATGAAACACCCAAAGGGGAACATTATCTAAAATTTGTACGATGCAAAGTTGTAACTTTTTTCGCTGCAAAATCGTCGATCTTTGAATCGTAAGTTCGTGAAAAAAGATCGTGCAATGATTTGTGTAAGCTCGTTTTAAAGGAAGTCTACTTTCTCATCCTTGAATTGAATTTCCTCGAACATTCTTTCACGTTCAGAGACGAGACTGGAAACTAAAGATGATCTTTTTATCCCTTTACTTCTCCAAAGTAACAACAGCTCAGAGATCGACAATTTTTCAGTCAATAATTAATTATCCTTTAATTCTGTTGCGGAATAATTAGAGAACGAAACAAACGTATATTTAGGTTCTACCTTTTTCGTTATTTGCATATATAATTTACAAGCCTGATCGAGACTAAATGACCAATAGATTGCGAGATTTACAAATCTGGCTTGCGGAATCGCTCACATTCTGCGTGAAATTATAGAAAAAATAGTAACACGAATATCATAAACGAGAAAACTAATTTGGTTTTAGTGCACATAATTCATGAGATTTTCATGATACAGGCGAATATATATTCCTTGTAGTATGTACGAGTTCCTAAATGAAACGATAATTCTTAAAGATTTTCATGTTTTAAGGATTATACGTTTTAACGATTTATGACTACAGATTTATATATTTTGACATTCTTCACGAGTGCTTTGAGATTTTATTCCCTGCGTAACAGTAACAACGGGAAAATCCGTAATGCAACTTTAAAGTCAACAATTGATAGTGTAAATTCGACCAATCGCGGGGAGACGTAATCGCGAGGAAAGACGTCAACGGGGGTCGTAAATCCCCGTTACGATTATGACAATCGACACCACGAATTGATCGATCCCCTGATTTCCGTTGAGATAATAAGGGGTGATTGAGTTTGTATAACACTGGGATTCACAGTATTATAAAGTATATATTTACAACACTTAGATTAGAGAAATAAATAGTTAACAACTTGTCGCACGAAGATGCGATAGATATGTACCCTAGAGCAGGGCTCTTATAATGGAAATTAATGTGTCAATGGACTTAGCACTATGATATGTTTAGGAGAGAAGATGTATGTTCGACAACACCGAGAACCGACAAAAGATTTGCGTGAAGTATGCGACTCTCGCGCTATGTGTAGACTGCCGCGTTAGGCGTTAGTTTTTAGACTGACTGTCGCTCTTTTTCTAATACGGAAGAAAAGTTCGGTGTGGGTGTGCCCCTGTGCCTAAAGAACGCGGATTCGTTGTTCCCACTTTCGTTAGGAAAAGTGAGGGTAACGAACCGCGGTGTCGATTGGTTATGACCTGCACTACTGCTCGAAGGGATGAGTAGGAAGTCTCCTACCATCGTGGTGGATAGATGACTGTGTGCGTGAGGAAAACCTAGCTTGTTTTATTAGAGGGCTATTCGGATTTTCCTAATGGGTGCATACCCGCTTTCTCCGTATTTTAAGTGCGCCTAATAAACCCAAGGACCTCTCTAAAAACCGATTGTGTTTCGAGAATATTTTTAAGCTTTAGAAATTCTTCAAGACAACGGATTGAAGACATATGGCGAAACAATGCAGGGAAGTGAAAGTTATGGTGGGTCCTTAGGTTTATTGAGGGTCGAAGTGACGTTACGCAGGTCGGTTGTTGTCCGGTCGCGCGGGCTGGCGTGCAGATGTTTTAGGCGGCGTAACAGATAGGTTGAAAATCTGAAACGGGACACCCATATTTTTGAATATAACGTAGAATTTCAGCTTCACGACATATCGAAATGCTGTATTAAACGCATTAATAACTGATCACGAAGAGAGTGAGAGAAAGAGAGACCGCCCCATCGATCTGTACGATTTATTTATAACACTAATATTTGAACTTGCTTCGCTCGTGTATTCCACGTTATTTCTCTGTCTTTTGGCGAGTATCTGATCGCGTTATTTCGAAACCATTCCCACTGATTGTCGAGGTGAACGATCGTTTTATTACGAGGTAAATCCTCGCATTATATCCAATCACCGGGTATCCAGTGAAATTCTATTTTCAAACGACATCGCGACATAGAGAATCGCTTCTTTCCGTTCCTCTGACAAGCCAATTCAATCGTAAATCGGCTCTCAAATTCTTTTTAAACGTGACACACACGCTAATCTTTCGCTATTTAAGGGATTATTCTATCGTACATTAATTTACGAAATCATCGATTCGTAGACTGTAGATTTTTCATCCTATCAGTTCCTGCAACGCAGACTTTGATATGGGAAATTTTGTTAATTTCTATCTTTACCGAAGCACCATTTTTCTCCTTATATATTTCTACTAAATCAAATTTTGACTCGGAGGAATCGGTTGGCTACTGTAAAAATGGAAACACCAGTTCGATTCATGTTGTTATTCAACGGTTCGATTTATTCCTAATAATCAGACCGTGGATTTTTCTGCATTCATGAGAAATTTACAGCTACTGAAACATAGAACAGAATGCACGTAATATGCAAAAGTATATAAAACGTTCGCAATATAGTTCCCATTCTAACGTTTAATAGATGAAAGAATTTTTTATTCGAGTTCCAATTTTCCAGTTATATTTGTCCAAATATGAATTTCCATAAATGACCGCATTTGCATAAATATTAATAACATTTTGCTAAAACGTCAAACGCCCTATTTATCCAAAACTGTCGTGAAAGAATGCTGGCCAGGTGTCTAAACCGAACCCTGTCGACCCTCATTTCTGGCAACGAGTCGTTGACAGCTTATTGTTAGCTGAAGCCATTTACTTTCGTCACGTCAACGTGTAAGCTCGCTTCTTTCGTTGCTCGTGACACGGAGCCTGGCGTTATTTTCGAATCCACCTGCTGGTGGTCCTGTTTCATCCTAAAAACCTGATATAGCCATGGAAAATAAGGGTACGCGACTCCACTCCATTTTTCCTGTCCTCTAAAGATTCCTTGGTCCTTGGTGGATAGGTTCTTCGTTCATTGTTACCCGGTTTCTTTATTCTAGCAGATAGGTTTTTGCGTTGTTTGCGAGAGTTAAGTTCCAGCGGGACGGGTGTCTCTTGATGGAACTTTGATCGTGATGGAAAATCGAAGGAAGTTCTTGCGAACCTCGTGAGAGAGTGTTCGTCGTCGCAAAGTACGGGAAGATTGATTTTTCTCAGGAAAATTGGCACCTCTGTTGCGAGATTTGTAGCAGCAGTTTACTCATTTTTACTATGAGAAATATTTAAGCAGAACGATCAAAGAGTTACAGTTTCTGGTATTTTTGTACCTAAAATACCTGGTTTCGTGCGTTATATAAACTGTCAAAGATGAAGGTTTTAAGACTTTAAGAATTTATCAGTCACAAAAATTTACATATACTAGTCCAAAGTAATATATATTATTTGTATCAATATAATTATTGTTACAAGTATCGATATAATTGTATCAAGTGACAGAGATAGAAAAATAAAGAAAGAAAAAATGTTTGTCTACAAACTGAAACGATTAGAATGAATTTATGTATGGATCGGAGTAAAGAATTAGTTGGTCGAAAATTAATTAGGAATCAGGAGTCGACGATTAAGAAGATAGCGATTTTTCTTTCTTTCTTAAATATCGTGTCGCTCTATTGGTTGACAAAAGTGGTATACTCGTGGAAGAAAATAGTTAAACGTACAACAAAATACAGTCGCGTAGACTCTGCTTCGACTCACCCGCTTATAGCAAACAGATAATCTGCTGTTGCTAAAACAGGTCAATGGAGAGACAATAGAGAGTAGGAAAGATCACGTGAATCGAAAATCGATTGGAAAATTGTTTAGGTACTTTTCAGATTACGTTTCGATATGGTTAATTAAAATTATCGTTCATCTTTAAACGCTCGAAATGATCGTTTCGAGTCACTTACGCTCGATTACGAATTAATTAAAAACACGTGTTTACTCAAGTATTATCCAATATCGGAAGCTGTAGATACTCGGAAAACGTTTGCCAGGGCAAATCTGTCGTCAATTGTTGCTCGACGATCGAACACGAATTTCGCGCGATCTGTCCATCGTCGCGTCGTTGGAGCATTTAATGGTTTTACATTCTAAAACCTTCGCGCTGAAAAGTAGACGTAATCACTATTGTTCTATTACAAACGCGATTTGTACCATTAGAAACGGCGGCTGATTTCGAATCGCCGCTAAATCCTTTAATCGACCGCACGAGGTTTCACGACTAGGTTCGTGATAATGCACGTGAACACGCTCGTGGCGTGATTCTCCGTAATACGAAATTCGTGTATTTTCCACAGGTATTTCTCTGAACATAATGATCAGCAGCTGTTTACCTATCTTTTAACGCGGTAATTTACTCTTTTACTCTTTTAATTATTGGACTAAATTTCGTATCTAGGACGCAATCTACTTGCGACTTACCGTTTTTCTGCGTCCCCGTTCTTTGTTCTTTTTTTAAAAATGCGTTCACGAGTTGGAAGAAATATAATCAGAAAGTAACGGAATTATTCTTTGCAAATAAAATATTTCTAGTTGCGGAGCTATTTAATTAAGTAAGTAATTAAGTACTTAAGTAAGTAGTAAAAGAATTAAAAAATTTCCGAGCACGCTTTACAGGTCGTATCCTAGTGTAGCGACAGTTATCCTTAGAACCAAATTCTCCAAGCGCTTAATAGACCCATAAACCTGGTTCTTAAACAAACATCAAGACAGACGATGTAGAATCGTAAAAATGATCGGAGTGGAAAGTTACGATGCATCGTTGGCAAGCGTCGTCGTGTTTCTTGGTCGGCGAGGAGCGATGATTTCGCGAGACTAAAACACGAAATGAAACCGAGCTCCGCTCGTTTGCCCGTTATTCTCGTCGACGCAGTTACCCGGAAAATTTGCATCTTTTTCTGCTCGTCCTTCCTCGAGCCGCGGTTCTTTTCATCGTCGAAGGAACGACTTGGCCGGGGAAAGTAGCGAAGAGATAGCACGGTGGCAAATTTCCTGGCTACTCTTATCGCGAACAGTACTCTACGTTCGTTCGTTCGTTCGTCGTTTGCAACGGACCAACCAAGATGACGTCGTTTTCTTTCGCGGACGAACCTTAAATTCGCCTGTCTTCTCTTTTTACCGAAGACAAATGCTTTTTGTTGCTTGCTTCTACCTTTTCCATGTATTTCCAGAGCAACCTTGGGATCCTAATTCTTCTGTTCTCCTGTAATTACGGGTTCGCTGATCTACCTGATCTGAAGCAATCCTTTAAGAAGAGGTTGTGTCGATCGCGATAAGACGTAGTTTTTTTTAGAAATATGATATACGAGGCACTGGTGGAATCTTCGTTGTTCGGTTAGTTACACGTTGTAAATAATATAGATAGGTTCGTATTTGTTTAATTCTCTTCCTCAATATTCTCTTCTATTTGTACCTTAAATTCTTGCACCGTGTTCGTGGATTTCTATTTGTTTGATTTCTAAGAAATATCTGCCTATACAGTGAAGTAAATAAATAAAAGTATTTATTTATTTGAAGCATATCAATTACTTATATTATATCGATTTATCCCAGTCAGACTTCTTACGTTTCATACGACACGCTGTAAGTCTGCAAACCTATCCGAAGCAATTCATCATCAATATAGACGAACGAATTTTTCAACACAGGATTCGTGAAATTGTATCCAGCTAAAAGACTAACTACGATTAGATATTTCTTAATTCTCGCTGTTAATAAAACTTTCGTTGGCAATCTCTGATAAAATTTCCCTTTCAAAATACATAAACCATCGTGAGTCGATCGTAGAAGGAACCGATACCGGCAGGTTCGAACGCTTGACAAACGTATGTACAAAGCGTACAGATCCATGGAGAATGTTTTCCCTTGGCCGTCGACAGATAACTTCGCAGGCTTTACGAAGAAATTCTTGGAAATCGTGAGGCCGATCGTGGAATACCCAGGGCCGATTCTCCGTGGAAGGAGATTTGACAAATGGTTTTATCCGGTAGTTGACGCCTCAGTTGACGCGCGTACGTGCACGTGACATGTGTCGCGTGTGTCGCCTCGTGTGACCCCGGCCCCCAATGGGAACCTGAGAATATGTCATTCCTCGACGTTGGTGAAATGGATGGTGCGGCTTGACGCACCCTCCATGCTGAAATTTCGGACGGTGAACGAGGAGAGACGGTTGATCGCGTTGCCGATTTGACAGTCTTTCGTGCACGTTTCTCGTCCGGCGAAATAATGCGTCGACAACCCGATTACGGGTTGAATGAACATCGATCTAGATTCAATCCGAAGGCAATTTCTTCTCGAATAACGTTGCAGCAAATAGCCGGCTGAACGATAACTTTGCCACCCTGCCAATCGGCTTTGAATCCGCGTGCAATTTTTAGTGATTCGATTTTCATCCCTTTGTTATTAACTTGGATAGAATTTTACGAGCTAAAGTCAATTCTGTGGCCTTTGTTTCGTGCCGAGCGGGTAAGTTTGACAGTTGAGCTTTGAATAGGCGTAGAACTTTCGATTTTCGTACTTTTCTATTTGCTTAGTGGCGATTCTGGCCGGAGATGTAAATTTTTCGCCTTCGATAATTAGCGAGTTCAACGATAAAAAGATAACTCTGAATGGTAGCATATTTAACGAGGGATTAACGAATATTATATTTCATAATGAGAAAAAATGGATTTTTGTTGATACATACATTTACATACGTTTTTGTTTGTATGCGTATATTTCTCGCAATATCTTCTTTTAAGTATAACAATAAGATCGCATAATTTTATATATCTTCTTCATTTCTTGAACATTTGAAAAATATTGATTATTACAACTGTATCATTGGTTTGCTCTAAAACTTCGTAGCTTTATCAACTGCTTTTAAAAGGTTCCTCACTCTCGATTATATTAATCCTCTCGGCGATATTACACGTCAATATTACCTCAACATATTTTTACGCTTACAAATGGTAAACCTAAACCATTTATCGAAATTAGAAATAAATACGGATCGGATATGTAATTGCGAATCGCGCTCACTTCCTTCTTGTATGTAATATTATTACCAGCTAATTACCGCGTTGGGGTGTTCGACAATTTGATTGTTCAACAAAATACAATTCTTTCGTTCTAAAAGCTACTTAGGTATCTGTCTAGTACGCGGAAGTTGAGAAGCATACCGATAGAATCAAGTACAGTAATACCATAAATAATCACTCTTATAATAACTCTATATGAGCATTATAAACCAAAAGTAAGAAGATGAATTCGCGGACGTCGAATACATGTGACGCTAACCGCTAAAGAGTTGAAATACTGCCTTCTAGTTGTCAATTAACACCAAAATTAGACAGTCAACTTGATATACCTGTAATCTTCATATATCAAATTTTCATCAAACTCAATAGCTAGCCAGAACTCTTGCAACCCAGATATCTTTCTCCGTGAAAATTACCAATTTTCAAACGAACCAACAAAACCTGCCTATCAGCGCGTTTTCCATCGTCGCACGATTAAAGTAACGCTCGGTAAAACTGCACAAAGCGGAATAGAGTTAATAACCGTCTCGTGCAATCTCGAACCTAAATTCCAGAGTAATCTGACTGAACAGAGAACGAGAGGGCGAGAGGACTATACCTACGCTGTACACCTAGCAGCTGCATCGAAACACGGGCCAGCTCCTTGTTCGTTGGATTGTTTCGTAAGCGACTGCTTAATTTACCGGTCGTGTCAGCTGCAACGGATGGAAAAAATCGCTCGGCTATGCAAGTTCCTCTCGGTGCGATGTTTTCACGTAGCTGCGTAGTAACAAGGTGGAAACACCGAGCGCGAGAACCATCTGGTAATAATGTTCGGTTCGAGAACACGGCCGCTACGAGTGTTTTCAACCGTGTGCCTGTTGCCGGAGCAGAGGGAGAATCGGCCTGGAAACCGATCGGGAACGGGCCGTTGGTCGGAAACGAGGATAGGAACACGCTGAACGTCGCTAATTGCAAAAACTGCCTCGAGGCATCGTCGTCCACCGCGTTCTACTCGATGATTCAGCTCTCCGCGGGAAAAAGGAAACCGGCGGACGCGTAAAACACGGCTATTCGGTCAACTTTCTGGAAACTTTCCACATTCTTACGCGCGAGCGTGTCAGCAGATTCATTCCGCTTTAATTCATCATTCAATGGTCCGAGTTTGTGTTTTGCGGGATTATTCAGAAATGTTGTTTCCCCGTGGAAAATCGAGTTTCAATGTTTTCGATGGGGAGCAACAGAATCTTTTTAGTGGAAAATCGACTTTCGATATTTTTCAATGTTGAAATCATGGAGGAAATGTTTCGATCTACAGAAAATTGGGCTATTACGGTAACAACCAACTCTTTTGGAATATTCCAGAATATATGTTCAATCTGGAATAAAAAAACTCAGTATCGAATTTTTAAATGCCTCTTCTATAAAAGATCGAAAATATGACCTATCACGGTAGTTATGATTTTTCTTTTATACATTTTTTGTCGTTCGAAGGAAATTAAAGAGAACGTAAATTGGTTCAGTTGGCTGGTATATTATACGATCTGTGGAAAATGTAAAAAAGGATATATATATTAGATGGTTGGTGAATTGTTCGCTCTTTTGTGGAACGCCAGCTGCGTTTTATCTTGACGACACCGGTAACGTCGTGCCATTTCCACGTTCCGCAAAGTTTTTCTATACTTCTACTGCTGATAGACGCACTGCAGAACGCTGAAACGTCTCTGTTTCGTGTATTAGCGATATCGTGCCGCGATAAATGGCACATGCACCTTCTGCGCTCGCTTTTTCCACTGTGTTTCGCAACAGATATTTGGTGTCAGGAGAATTCTTAATGGCTCTTGGTCAGTACAATTCGTGAATTTATTGTTTCGCTCGTTATAAATGAAGATTAGATGGAGAGATGCGATAAGTCTATCATCGTTGAGTTTTAGGTAACTTTAGTATATCATTGGGAAAAGTAATGTAGTTTGAAAGTTGCTCAATGAAAACGAAACTTAGATTTTTATATGTTATACAGGGTGGTTGGTAACTGGTGGCACAAGCAAAAAGGGGGTGATTCTACGCGAAAAAAGAAGTCGAAAATATAGAATAAAGAAATTTTTTTTTATTTTTTATTTAATTTTTCCATCGAGACAACGATCTACAGTGAGATCCGTTATAACGAGACGTGATACAGTGCACGCGTACCGAGCGAAAATTCAAAGTCGATTTTTTCGAAAACAAAGCCTCAAACGAAAAATTTTTATTCTATATTTTCGACTTCTTTTTTCGCGTAGAATCACCCCCTTTCCGCTTGTACCACCAGTTACCAACCACCCTGTATATTATATATCTAATAAAAGTAGAAATATACAGAATACAGTTAAGATTTTATTCAATGAGAGGATGAAGAAAGGATAAAGGAAGGAAAGAGATCTTGCAATGATTCCCTATGATTCCCACATAAGGAAGTGAAACTATAAATAATGTAGTATTTTTATATTACGATATTTTATCCTATTTCTCTATAAATATACGACTTTCATAAAAAAAAATTGTGTGTACTTTTACATTCTTTCAACAATTTTTATATTCTTTAAAATATTATTCGAGATTTCAACATTAAATATTTTCTATTACTATCTTTCATCTTAATACCGGAATAAACAACGACGGCAAACACGTAAGTAGAAAATTTACAGATTGCTAGGGAAAAGGCAGCATTGTATGTAAAGCAAAGGAACGATTAGATAGGGACGATACATAAGAGATACGCGTAAACGCGAGATCTGTTTCGCGATTAAACGACACGTTTGCAAATAACAGGACGAGGTGGTCGATAATTCAGGCAAGCCATCATCTTCTTCCATAGAAACGTCCGATCAATTACAAGGTTCATTCTACTCGCGAGTGATTGTAGGTTCTACCTTCTCCTTTAATATACGGCCAATTACGCTTTCTCTTTTCTTACAACCTCCTATGAACTGAAACATGATCGAAGTAATGATCGTGTAATATGACATTTCCAACATGACAGTTACAATTCTGTATAGTCTAAAAGAAAATTGCTGTTCGACCAGTATGCAAAGAAGGAAAACGTCGATAAATTCGTAATTACCAAGTTGTGTAATCATCTTTTAATTAAGCCTCGTTTCGAAAGAGTGCTTAGCTAAATGGAAGAGTAATTAAGTGGCTTAAATAGTCCGTTACAAAGGAGACAGCTTCGAATAATTATGACACCGGCAAGTTTGAACATCGTTCAACCGATCTGTTCGCTTCTAATTTATTCAATGGAAGGCGCGCTGCTACAGAAGCTGTATTACATAAATTTCGTTATGTAATACATTATAGTATGTGCTTCACGCGTAAGGATGCTCTCATTAGATCGGTAGAAACGTTCCGGTTTAGTGTTGGAATTGTCACTTTACGCGCAAATAAGCTATTGGGCCAAGCACGCGCTCCAAGAATTCGAGCACCGGGTGTCTGTCTAGACACTGGTATTTTCTACTTACAGTGAAACTAGCGATCGCGCTCATAATCTTTTCTTTTTTTGTTATTTCTTCCGTACTTGGTATTTCGATACTTTCCTATTGGAGATGTTTAATGTAATATCAAGGAAAAGTCTAACTTCCTTATTTATTTACCTCGAAAATTCGAAATAATTCAATACGTGGTAAATAGATGATTTGGAGTTACTTATTTCTTAAAGTACTATTTTGGAATCTATCTAAAACGACTTATTTTGCTTCATTTTATTTTCAAACATTTTCAAATCTCTAGAATGCCAATCTTATACTGTAAGAATACCTGGCCCCTAAATTTTTAAAATTTTAAACGACTCGGTATCATCTAAATCTTGGGCTATCCTGTTAAATTACTATAAACGAGCATTGTACGGTCCAAGCTAGTAAAATGGAGAAGCACAGTCGTGAATTCAGGTGTCATTCACGTTCACACAACGCGTAGTAAAAGTTTGATGGGCCAGACACGGAATAGTATTCAATACTCTTTGGGGGATTTAAGCAATGATCGATGAAATCGTTGTATTTCGCAGCGATACGCTGCAGGCTTACCAGTGGTTACGAACGACCGCACGCGTCACTCGTTCGAACACGCGTAGACCAGGGCGAAGCGCGAGCGAGCGTGGCCCCAATTAATTTGCAATCGATTATATGACTAGCGTTTTAACGTCACGTAGCAAGCAATTCGTACGTGCCTCCCAGCTGTATTTGTGCATTATATTTCACTGTCGAAATATTAAAGAAGGATATGGATATTTAAAATGCTGAACACAAAGAAAGTTGAGTTTAATAATCAGAGCACGAGTCGGAAAAATGATGTATTTCATGAAGCTTATTAAACAATTACTTTTTTTGAATCGACAATGAAATTAAATGGTATGGACTGCAGAAGTCGTTTTGAAATGTCGCTAAAATTAATGTATAAAATTAGTGTACGATCAAAATCATATCAAAAAGCGAAATTAATAAGGAAATGAAACGATCAAAGTATAAAGAATGCATTAGAATAATAGATACTTTAGAAATCCACTACACGTATCATATAGACAGAAAAATTTCTATTAAAAAAGAATTTTTTTAATTCTACAAATCCATTATTTTGATCTATTCATCTACATTATATGTTATATCGAAGATTCTGTTTACCTACATTAAAATTTTTCGAAATAACTAACAACGAACTATAATGATTTCAGATGTCCTGACAGCGGGCCCCGGGCCACCAGGATGCCGACAGACGACGACTATGGCCGAAGAGAACGTCTCCTACTGCACCAACATCCGATCCCTCAATACGGGTCCTCGTCATCTCCGGTTCCAGGATCGAACGCCGGAACGTCCGGAAGTGTCGGTTCCCAGATCGGTTCCACCAGCTCCTCGGATTGTTATAAGCCAACGGCGCAACAACAGCAAACTGATCTGCGAACGAATGGATCGAATGTCACCGTTGGCCAAGATCGTTACCAGTCCGATCAGTCCTCTCAAGGGAACGAGCACGTCGATTATGGAGGCCGTGAACGAATGTCAGGCATCGAGAGGCATGACAAATCAACGGACAAGCCAACGATCGACGATTTCCCAAAGTCCTGCGCGGAAACGCGTTCGATACAGTCAAGTTGCGAGCGATTCAGCCATTATCAGAATCAAGAGAGATTCGGTCAGCCCTCTTTGCAAGTCCACCACCAGTTTACCCCAGGGAGATCGACTGCGTCTGGACAATCGTTGTCCGGAAACGTGGTTCTGGCCGACCGTTTTCCACGATTCAACGAACTCACCGGCCTACACGGTGAGCAGAGATTGTCCTTGGCCCCGAGCGAACGCTTTCAACCGGCCACCAGCACCGAGCTTCGATTCCATCATCCCCCTAACGAGCTGGTGTCAACCGGAAACGAATACGCGAATACCAATATCTTGGTATCGGGCTGCGCGACCAGTCCATTTTCATCAGAGACGTTCCCCTCACCGCCATCACCGGCACCAGCGAACGACCGTTTCGTTCCACCGCCGCCTCTGTCACCCAGCCCAAGCGAGAAATATGCCTCGACCCAGAGTCTGGCTGGTTATCCTGCTGCTGATAGGATTCTGCCCCCAGGTTCTCCAAGCACCAGATATGGCAGCGGCACGGCACCAGCTTCACCGATGCCAACTAAAGAACGATTCTCTTCGGCGGAACGACTACTGGCCAATCAACAGTCGTCGAGTTCCATGCACGAGCCCAAGGATCAGCAACGATACGCTGGAACCAGTGATCGCCTGCTGTCCGGATCGTCGCCGGTGCTTGGAAGTCTACAAGCCAGTCTACAAGGGGACAGGGTTGGTATATATACCACGAGCAAGGATTCGACCGGATCGAGATACGGCGCCATTTCGACGGACCGATTACTTTCATCGTCACCTATACATGCCCCAGTGCCAGAGAGGTTCGCCAGCAAGTCGACCGATCGGTATCTCGGCGAGTCGCCTGTACACGAACGATATCATCGACAGGAAGCGACATCAGCCATTCACCACGATCGTTACTCGACGATATCGTCCAGCGCCGAAAGATTCCTCTCCAATTCACCTAATCCCGAGGCCTCTCATCAGCGTTACACGTCGACGGAGAGGTCACTGCAGGTGTCGTCTAGCAGCAACGAACAGAGACGTCTGTATACCGATCGAGGCGTCGAAACGGTCTGTCAGAAGTATACAGACAGGTCCAGCGGATCCCCCGCGCCCACCGACTTCAACAGATACTCCACATTCCAGGAGGTTGGAAACACCCAGTCCAGATATGTCAGCACCAACGATCGTTTCAACGATCTCGCGATACAGCGCTGCGGTCAGTCGCGAGCAAACGATCGATTCTGTGTATCAAACGATCGTTATCTCGCCAGTTCGTCACCAGGACACGATGGACGACTGGCTAACAGCGATGCGACCAGGTACGTCGTCTCGGGATCATCGACGGAACGTCTGCTCTCCGGGACATCCTCTTCGTCCTCTTCTTCGACCGACACGGTCGCCCGGTATCACTCCTCCTACACGAACACGGCAGCCACCCAGTCCACCACTTCCAATGATCGTTTCACCTCCGTCTCTCCCACTCCTGAAACAGCCAATACCAATCTGCGGTCAGCAACAGGAACTGGAACAACCGGTGGCGCAGGGAGTTCCGGATATCAGGGTACGACAAAAAGCGGCGTCGACAAATATCTTCAGGTGTCAAAGTCTGTGCAGAGCTACGGGAACGATCGCTATACCAATCCAGGCGATCAGTTCGACAGGCTCAGCCAGGATCGTTACGACAGATTCGCCAATCCTGTCAGCACCACGGATCGCTTCACACCTTCGTCCGGTACTCCTGATCGCTTTCATTCTGCCACTGATCGATACTCTCCTGTACGCGCCGCGGACAAGTATCTATCCTTGCCGAAACCCAAGGATCGATACACCGGTCGCATAACACCGATCTCGTCTTGTGGTACTTCGGTGGTTGCCACGTCGACCGATCGAACTTATGGCTCGACTAGCGCAACGGGAAGCTACGTTCCGCCAACCGCGCACACGCCTGTCGAACGATACGTGCCTCAACCACCTCCGGAGGTTCTCTACCCGGACAGATATGTCGACAGATACGTACCACCTTCTGCACACACGCCTACCGATCGTTATGTGCCCACCAACGATCCAGGTGATCCATACATGAGACGAGATCTTGGATTCCATCATCATTATCGGCTACCACCGCCTGCCGGCTACCCATACCATCAGTCTCATTTCCGACTTCGCGGTTTCGCGTACGCATCACCAGGTCGCCTCGGTGGTAGCCCGGGTTCCAGTAGTTCGAGTAGCTCGGCATCTAATCAGAGAGATGGCTTCTCAATGTCCCCGCTGCTCAGACCCAAGGTCCGTGCCTCTGCGGTCGAGTTCCCGACATCGTCTACTGGAGTTGTTGGTCGTCACGTGTGTACTAACCCACCATCTTGTTGCAACGAAGTATCTGCAAATGGAAGAGCCTGTTGTCAGGCGATTAGAAGGTCTCTGCCGCCGGGGGCGTTGCCGTCGATACCCACGCAATCTTCCTGGTGAGTCATTTCGACATTTGTGGAATTTACATTTGGCCACTAGGCATTTATCCGTAGCTGTAGGAATTTTGTAATAAATTTTTATTTTTAACGCAAAGATATCACTCCGCGAAGAGAAATATGGATGAGCGTGGTAGAAAAATATCATTGGACTGCAGGGTCCAATATGATGCTGAAGCTTTACAAAAGAGACAATACAGGCCAATACAAAGTAATTCAATAGAAGAAGTGCATGCCGTGAAATTTTTGTTCTCTCGTGTAGAAAGTTTTTGATAAATTCCTTCGTTTTTATATTTCACTGATGTTGAATATTAGTTTGCTGTGTAATATACCTGCGAATATACCCAAAATTTATCGTTTGCGAGAAGAATATTAAAAGCTAATAAGGTGAATGTCCTGAGGGCGTTCAATTCTTTCTCAAGCGTTTTTACCAAATTTCCATTGCCACGGTTCACATTGAAACATTGAGAAAAAAAAGAGGAGAGAGAACGAGAGACCGTGAAAGAGATAGATCTTCGTTAACGACGGAAGTTTTTGTATTAAATTTGAATAGATTTTTCCAACGAAGTCAGAGTTACGAAGAGATTCACGTTTAATTCTCGTGGGCGAAGTTTACCGGTGGAAAAAATTAATTGCCGCACAAATGGAAGTCAGCGTGCGGATAAAAGGAATTGCATGCGGCGTGGAGGTCGAGCTGTGTAGCCAGGGGATTAAGGAATACGGGGATCCGGATAATATAGGTGTCCCCTTCGTAATCATACACCTTTATAATAAAGCTCACGAATTAGAATAGGAAAACTTTAATTGCGAGATGAATGTTATTTATAGCGAAGGGAAAGTAGAAACCCTTTTACGCGATGTGTAACGTTTCCACGAGTGTACATTGTTGTACGCCATATACTTACATATTTATATTTATGTGAAAACTGGTCGATTTGTAGTGGCAGTATATGAATTCTACCAAAGTAACAAATCTTGTAGAATTAACGAATAATTTTTATTAATTTTCTAATTTTTAACTACTGATTGGAAGAAAAACTTATTATGGAATTTTTATGGAATCATCAAACTCTAATGTTAATAATATTGTAGTTTAATGTTTATCATGTATTGTACTACATACATTTACTATTATTTATAACTGGTTATATCAATTTTGAAAGTCTCTCTTATTAGTACAGTACAAAGTAGAATTTAAAGATTTAATTTTTAATTCTAAAATTTTTTTTTATTTGTAAGAATTTTATAATCAATTCTCATTGAGAATTATAAGTAAATTATTCTGGCGTGGTTCTATGTTGTGTTTAATAAGTGTTTATCGTTTGTTTGATTCTAGTTGAATCTAATGTTTCATTATAAAATGAAAAAATTTGAAGAGTTTGTCGAGTAACAGAATATTTCTATAAGTTTCGAACATTGCAACCGCCAATTTCGCTGTTACATATTGGTTTTCAAAAGTCAATTTGATCGGGTCATAACATACTGTTATACGTAGTTATGACGATTATAAAGGATAAAATTACTGCGGTTTTCCTGTCGTTTTACAGTTTCAGTGCGTCTTGTTAATAATAAACACGTAGGAAACTATATTTCGAATCAACTGTGGTGCAAGCTCGTGTAGTCTGACTCAATTTCTAGTTCCCTTCGATATTAAATCTTTTGGCGAGATTGCGTTCGGTAACACGTGGTTTAGCTTTCGGTTAGAATGGCCAAGTATGTTGTGCGTGAATTTATAGTGCACCTAATATTTCGATACTGACCACGTGCTAAATGTTTGATCGTTAGAGTGGAAGTTTGCGCCGTATTGGAGCCCAGATAGAATTGATTAAATTCACAGCGGGACTCTAAATTGAAACATATTAGCCTCTGGAAAGGAGCGCAGCTTTTGAGGCAATATTTTTTCATCAATTGCCCATTTTAGTGCCATATCGAATTTTTAGGCAGAAAAGAATTTATTATTTTTGATGTAGAACGTGTTTTTTTTTTTTTGAAGAATAAGAGAATATCCGACTTATTTTGGTTTTCATTTGGTAGCTTTGGGCGGTAGTTTCATTTTTGAATGGCAGTTTCTCATCAATTGCTTGTTGTACTACGATAGATATTGAACTTTATGGATGGGAAGAGTTTGATATGCAATTTTTGGTAGATAGCGTGTTTTTTTTTCAAGAGTGAACGAATATTCAGCTAGTTAATCTTGGAAACTATTGATATTGGAATATCAGAAAATGATATATAATTCGTCGTTATCGGTCTTCGATCTAAAGACTCGAAACCAAGTTTGAAATTCAACTCGGTTAGAAACAGAACCTGTCTTTATTAAACCGAGACCATAGTTGCAAACGACGAGCGTAATTAGTTATTACAGGGCAAGAAGTAGTTAATATCGTAGAAATGGATAACGATCGATATCGTTAGCAGAGTCAAGGATCGTATATGTAGATCAGATCAGGCGCTTAGCAACAGAGCAGAGAAATTCGCGAGGCGTCTGATGAGACTTTGTTTCACGGTTGATAATCCCTGTTTAAAACGTTATCTAAAAATGAACTGAAATGTAGGCCGTGTCCACGTTTAGCAGTCGCGCGGAAGCCGCGAGCACAGAAAGGGTCGTTACTTTCGTGGCAGTAATCAGGTTAATGGAGTATCGTGGCCCACTTTATTTTTTCATCTTCATCGGCTCCGCGCGTCTCTCTAACTTCCCTGCTTCCCTTTTTTCCGCGTTTCAAAGTCAATGATGCATTACCATCCGAAGATTTCGTCCCGTCTCCGCCAACCCCCGGAATCTTGGAGATTTTTTGCTCCTCTTTTTTCTCTCCACCTTTTTTTATCCCTTTTTTTAGGAGCACATATTGTCTCCTACCATGCACGCCCGCGTTTTAACAAAGAAATATATTCAACCTAAAAAAGGAACAGAGGATTTCACGTGTAAGCGTATTCTGAATCAGGCTACTTTCACAGCTTATACGGTAGGATTTAACAGTGGATGTACCGAAATTTTGTGTGTTTCCTGAACTTTCTGATATTCCTATGATCATTGGAGAATTATATAGTTATTTTATAAATAAAGTACAGGAAAACACTTGTCTTCGTTGCAATGTAAAAAATTTGCGAACGGTTATACTTGTAATAGAAGCAGCTAGTAGATGGCGGATTTTTATGCATTTATAGGCAAAAATGCAAAAATACATAGAAAACACTATACGTATTTTATCCTCAAACAAACGTAGAATAATACTGCGTTATCAATTGACTGCGGATTTTTATGCGTTTATAGAAAACTTGGGCATACAAAAATGCACAGAATGCATATAATACGCGAAGATATATAAAACATTCAAAGAGTAATGTTGCAGTAAAAAAGATTATCACTGTCGGGCTATCTCAAAGTACAACTCAATGCAATCGAGTTTCTTTGAAGCGTAAGAAAGGTTCGGTATGACGGTAGAAAAAATGCATGAAGCTAGGCAAGTTGTGAGGACGGATACTCGAATTTCCTGACTCAGCATTTTTTGTTGAATGCGTGTTTTGAAGAAGGAGAAACTCCAACCCTTACATACCGGTCACGTAACGTAGCGACGTTCGAGCATTCGACTAGTGGTCCGCAGGCAATAAAATAACAAAGTGTGCTGAGTTTAAGAAAAGGAAAAGGGATATGCTAATTTAAAAAAAATTTCGCCTTGTGCCGCAACAAATAGTACTCTTTAAAACATATAACGGCTAAAATAAGTTGCTATCCAAGTTCAATTTTCATTTTTAAATTGCATTCATAGAAGCACGAATTTACATAAATATTCACAATCTAGTTATCAATGACCGAATTACTTAAACGATAGCGTATCTTGTCCTCGAGGAGACGACATTCTGCTTTGTCAACGACCAAGACACTTGAACGAGATACAATTAGAATGGCGGCTCGTTAACGACAATTTCCTATTAAGTCGGTGGTGTTTAATTAGACTTGGTGAGACGTCAGCGAATTCTCGTGTCGGGAAACACAGGATGCCAGGGGTGGCCTCTGGCAGTATACCGAAAGTCGAGAGGGTACAATGGTCGAACAGGCAGTTTCCTGAAAACTGAGCCAGAGGAGGGCGATTCCTTTCGGTCTGAAAGGGTAGGAAGAGATTACGTCGGCAGGCTCGTTCCGCTGAGTGTTCAGTTTGCTTTGGGATATCGGCTTTACCCTCGCGGATTCTCTGCGCGAGTTTGCCGAAAGCTTTGTGCTGGTCAAGCCGATTGTGACGTGCCTCCGCCCATCGCATCACCCAAACCCCCGAAAGGGGAGAGCTCGTCAGTTCGAATGGAAGTAGAGAGAAGTCTGGCGACTGCCTCTATCCGTGAAAGAATTCGCGTTCACCCTTTTCTCTGACGCTTACGGTATCGTCCTACATGTGTACTTAAAGAGACATCCAGTTATACAGCCGCTTCGGGGACTTGGAATCTTTCTTCCTGTTTTTCTTTCACTTTCCTTCGAGCAAATTGTATTGACTGCGGTAGGTGTTGGATCTATGCGATTTCAATGCTTTCAAGGAAGTTTCGACGATCATAGAAGTTGCAAGAAAGTATTCTGTCGGCGAATTCCTTTGATAACCATTCATCTTATGATTTATATATTTATGTGAATAGTAGTGGAAGTAGTTTTAAAAGTATTACGTGTATATCCATTTCTTCGCCGGGAAATTTTTAGGAATGATTAATTGCCCTATTACAATAGCCCTAGCAGCAGGACTATCAAAATCGTTAAAATATTAACGAAGAAAATGATTAACAACAGAAAAGCCAATCGGTTAATTATTGTTAAATTATTCTTCAGATTATTTCACGGAATTTTTTCTCATTTCCACTGACTGTTTAATCGTATATATATACCAAATCGAAAATTTTCGAGGATCCATTTATATGACAAACTAAAAAGTATACTTATTACAATAGCTATATTAGAGGGATTGAAAGTACAGAGGAGTTTCAGAAATATAATATAGTAACTTTTATCCAGGTCAGTCATGATATTTAGTAATTTGATCTAGTGCTATGATTCTAACAAATATTCTGAAAAATATTCTACTTTAAAATACCAAAGCAGTGGAAGAATTTGTATTTCAAACTTTCTTAAAGAATTCTCGATTTCGATACCTCGAGATTTCGAGTTTCGTTGTATCATAAACTTTGTTTTAAAGAAAGGTATTCGCGGCTTGTGTGCACTGTTTAGTATGCTGCTTCCACGAGAAACATGTCAGCTTATGCGCGGCGACGTTTTCGTGAATTATTTCTTGTTTACTTCGACATCTGGTCGCGTTTCCTTGACGCTACACAGTGCGGCATCTGAACGAGAATTTGGGACAAAAACCAAAATTCGCAGGCGATGTGCGTGCGTTCGCAGGCCAGGCTCGCACGTTTCACAGTGCGGCATTTGAATTAGGATTTGGGGCGAAGATCAAAAAATGCATGTAATGTGTACATTTTCCTGAAACTCGATATAGGTGATACCGACGTGCGTAAACGTTTGTTTGCCAAATATTTGTTAGTATTTTCCTTACTCCCTAGCTCGGTTGAAATATCTTGAATATTCATTTTTTGTCCGACCACAGTCCGTGACATGACAAGTGTACAGTGTACAGTGCAGATACCGAAAATAATCTTTCCATTTTTTCGTGAGTGCCGTACAGAGATCATTTATCCTTCCATTTCGTCAGATATTGTGACGTTTAGTTAAAAACAGAGTTTTCGTGTAACTTTAAAAATTTTCTCGGAACGAATGTGGTCAGAAATCCATTCTTCAACCAAGTCGCGATTACGAATGGATTTGACTAAAAAATATATGTTACGCCGCCTAAAACATCTGCACGCCAGCCCGCGCGACCGGACAACAATCGGCCTGCGTAACGTCACTTCGACCCTCAATAAACCTAAGGACCCACCATAACTTTCACTTCCCTGTATTGTTTCGCCATGTGTCTTCAATCCGTTTATCTTGAAGAATTTCTAAAGCTTAAAAATATTCTCGAAACACAATCGGTTTTTAGAGAGGTCCTTGGGTTTATTAGGCGCACTTAAAATACGGAGAAAGCGGGTATGCACCCATTAGGAAAATCCGAATAGCCCTCTAATAAAACAAGCTAGGTTTTCCTCACGCACACAGTCATCTATCCACCACGATGGTAGGAGACTTCCTACTCATCCCTTCGAGCAGTAGTGCAGGTCATAACCAATCGACACCGCGGTTCGTTACCCTCACTTTTCCTAACGAAAGTGGGAACAACGAATCCGCGTTCTTTAGGCACAGGGGCACACCCACACCGAACTTTTCTTCCGTATTAGAAAAAGAGCGACAGTCAGTCTAAAAACTAACGCCTAACGCGGCAGTCTACACATAGCGCGAGAGTCGCATACTTCACGCAAATCTTTTGTCGGTTCTCGGTGTTGTCGAACATACATCTTTTCTCCTAAATATATTATAATGCTAAGTCCATTAATACATTAATTTCCACTATAAGAGCCCTGCTCTAGCGTACATATCTATCGCATCTTCGTGCGACAAGTTGTTAACTATTTATTTCTCTACGTCAGTGTAATCTATGTGTTGGAAATATATAATTTATAATTCTGTGAATCACAGTGTTATACAAACTCAATCACCCCTATCATCTCAACGGAAATCAGGGGATCGATCAATTCGTGGTGTCGATTGTTATAATCGTAACGGGGATTTACGACCTCCGTTGACGTCTCTCCTCGCGATTACGTCTCCCCGCAATTGGTCGAAATTACATGGTCCTTCGAGCCGGATTTCGTGTCGCCAAAAAGTGCACTGACCAGTGACTATACAGTGTCGCGTGAAATCCAAGTTCCAACCACTTAGTCAACTGATCAAGGGAACCGCCATCGGAGAGAAGCACCTCCGTCGCTCAGCATCTACACGAGCCCACGCCGCATCGTAACGATTATCACCGAATCCCAGATCAACGTCCATTTGATCAAGGTAAGGTCGTTCATATTATTAAAATCAAATATGGCCCAAGCTGAACCAATCAGCACGTTATGGCGGAAACGAGGCGCCCTAGCCCGTCGACTTGCAACCATAAGGCGCGAACTCGATGAATACGAAGCGTCTGGGAAGGCAAACAGAATCTTCCTAACATCTTGCCGCAGCTCGTTCGATGAACTTTGGAGGAGGATACTCGCGGTTCAAGAAGAGTTAGATGGGTTAGATGAAGGGAAAGATGTGCGTGTAGATTCGTTATCGCAAGAGCATCGGGAGCTTGACATGCGGTTCCTAGGTCTCTTTGAACAAATATCAGCAACAACCCCGTCGACTACAAAAACAGGCGAGACATGCCGGAAACCAGAGCCGACCACCGTTCCAGAGGTCCGCGTGCCCCAATTCGACGGCGCCCTCGAGAACTGGACCTATTTCTACGACACGTTCTCATCCATAGTGGACCGTAACGAAAGTTTGACGAATGTCCAAAAGTTCCAGCATCTACGCTCATCTATAACTGGACGGGCCGCACAGAGTATCCAGTCATTAGAACTCACAGAGGCCAACTATCCCATTGCGCTTGACACACTGAAGGACAAGTTCAATTGCCCCCTCCAAATCTGCATGCACCATTGGAATTTGATGCGCAACTATCCGGAAATCAAAAAGGAAACTCCAGAAGCCCTAGAGGATTTGTTGAAAACCATCAGCGTAAATCTAAAGGCGCTCGAAAACCTAAAACAGCCCGTCACATCAAATATAGCGATTATCGAATTGCTCGCGTCGAAATTGCCCTCGTCCAGCCTGCGTAAATGGCAACGCACACTGCCCCGCCAACAGGTGCCATCCTATCAGCATCTGATAGACTTTCTCAAAACACGGGCGAACGGGACTCAACTCCTCTTTAAAGCGAAGGAATCAAAAGGGTCAACCCACAAACACCACAGTCAGCGAACAACCATACCGCATGGACGAACCTTTGCTACAACCAGCAGGACGTTGGTGTGTCCGACCTGCAACGGACCTCACGAGCTCAGGCACTGTAAAATCTTCAAGGCCAAATCAGCGACAAAACGTTTTCAGATCGTGAGGAAGGCATCGTTGTGTATAAATTGCCTAGGCAGAGGACATTCGCCGACACAATGTACATCGGGTTCGTGTCGTATCTGCGGTCACCGACACCATACTTATCTACACTGCGAACAAACCCAGGTAGACTCACGGTCGTCGAGCGGCCGATCGTCGAGCGGTCGGTCGGCAAGCGGTTGGTCGCCGAGCAGTCGTTCATCACACAAGCGAGCCTCCGCTGGACAATCACCATCTGAATCATCGAAGTCGCGGTCGTCCCACAAGTCGAGGCGTACATCCGATACTTCACGGAAACATACATCTTCGGCTCCAAGAGATACGAAAGAGCATGCCTCGTATGAGTCACGCTCAGCACGGATCAAGAACACCGCCCCAACCTCCTCGTCCAAATCCCAACCGGCAAGTATAAGAAAACATTGAGATTTCTTGTTATCCCGGCCATATCGACCTTCATACCAAATGAGCCCATCGACCCCTCGAGTTTGGGATTACCCAGAAATATCCAATTAGCCGATCCACAATTCCATTGCCCAGCCCCGATCGATGTCTTGCTTAGCACCGGATCAACATTTGCGTCGCTGTGCATGGGGCAGGTCAATCTGGCGCAACCAGGCGAACCTGAACTGCGTCTACAAAAAACACGGTTCGGTTGCGAATTTCCGAAACCATGTCCGACGAACCAAGGAAGGCAGATACATCGTTGCATTACCATTCAACGAAAAGCTTTCCTCACTAGGGTCATCGAAGGCCGCTGCAATGAGCAGGCTCGCCTCTCTTCATCGTCGATTCCAACGCGACAAACAATATGAAACCGCGTATAGTGCTGTGATCCAAGAATATTTAGACTTGGGTCACATGACGAAGATCAACACGGATCACGCCACCGACCACGGATATTATTTACCACATCACGGCGTGATCAAGGAATCGAGCGACACCACCAAGCTCCGGGTTGTGTTCGACGGCTCAGCATCAAGTACCACGGGAGTGTCTCTAAACGACGCCCTTCATACGGGACCGAAATTACAAGAAGACCTGAGAAACATCCTATTGAGATTCCGGTCATTTCAATATGTCCTTACCGGCGACGTCGAGAAAATGTACCGTCAATTCATTCTACGTCCAGAAGATCGTCCTTATCAAAAGATTCTGTGGCGTGCCGACAACGGAGAGATCGAAACTTACCGACTCAACACCGTCACGTTCGGTCTATCCGCAGCCCCGTATCTGGCCATCCGATGTCTCAAACAGTTGGCAGAAGACGAGGGACCTCGATTTCCGAGAGCAGCGCAGATCTTACGGCGAGACTTCTATGTCGACGATGCGTTGACCGGAGCCGATACGAAGGACGAAGCCTTATCAGTCAGGAATGATCTCACGAAATTACTTAAGCTAGCCGGTCTAAATATCCGCAAATGGGCATCAAACGATCAGGATCTGCTACGAGGGCTACCTGAGGAAGACACCAACCAGAAACTACATCTCGGTGAGTCATCCACGTTAAAAACACTCGGCGTCTTTTGGGATTCAGCCGACGATTCCATACTATATTCGGTCAAGACGATCAGTGACACTTCCCGAGTCACAAAGCGATCAATCAGTTCAGTCATCGCACAAATCTATGATACACTAGGATTGCTTGCGCCGGTAATCGTTCGAGCAAAAATTATTTTGCAACAAGTCTGGACATTGAAGGTAGATTGGGACGAATCCCTTCCGACAGACGTACACACAGAATGGATCAAATACCACACACAATTGCCGTTGTTAAATGCGGTAAGGTTCCCTCGGAAGACCATCATAGAATCCGCAACGAAAATTGAGCTACACGGATTCTGTGACGCTAGCGAAAGGGCATATGGGGCGTGCGTCTACGTGCGGAGGACGGACCGAAAGAACAATATTTGGACTCGACTCCTCACGGCGCGATCGAAGGTAGCGCCGCTCAAATCGCTCAAATCGCTCTCCATACCACGTCTCGAATTAAGCGGGGCACTTATTTTGGCGTCCTTGATTTCGTCAATACGACAGGCCCTGACGACCAAGATATCGCGGATAGTATACTGGACTGACTCCACCATCGTGCTCCATTGGATCAGGTCTTCGCCGCACACCTTGAAAACATTTGTGGCGAATCGAGTCGCTGAGATACAGACCAAGACCAATATCTCCGACTGGCGTCATATGCCTACCGACCATAATCCAGCTGATCTCATCTCCCGAGGCCAGACGCCCAAGGAATTCCTATGTCCGTCCATTTGGAAAAACGGGCCAAGGTGGCTCCTGCAAAGCGAAAACTATTGGCCGGTCTGGAGCCCGACACCGGTAGTCGACCTCCCGGAGCAAAGGAAGACGATCTGTCTGAAGACGAATATTAACGACAACACACTCCTCCATCGTTACTCGTCTTGGCCAAGACTAATAAGAATCGTCGCCTGGTGTCTTCGATGGAGACATAGGCAGCACCGATCTGCCCATCTCATCACAGACGAATTAACTGCAGCGCACAACAAACTAATAACGATAATACAATCTAGTCATTTCGCGCCTGAAATTCGGACCCTCCAGAAAAATCGAAGCGTGGACGTTGGAGGGAAACTACAGCCATTAAACCCCTTCCTCGACGAAGATGGGATACTCCGGGTAGGAGGACGACTAACCAACTCCGCCATACCCTTCAGCCAAAAACACCCGATCATCCTGCCGAAATCCCCGGTGACAGAGCTAATTATAGAGCAAGAGCACCGGAATAATCATCACACAGGGACACAAGCTACACTATACGCGGTGAGACTGCGCTATTGGCCGATCGACGGCCGTAGCCAGGTATGGCGCACTCTCAGAAGATGCGTCCGCTGCTGCAGAGCCAACCCTCCACCAGTTGAATACTTGATGGGTGATTTGCCAGAGGCGCGTATTACCGAATCGCGGCCGTTCACGAACGTCGGAATCGACTACTGCGGCCCATTCTACATCAAGGAGAGGAGGGACCGCAACCGACGTAAAATCAAGACGTACGCCGCCATATTCGTTTGTCTGGCGACAAAGGCGGTCCACATAGAGTTAGTCAGCGACCTAACCACCGACGCCTTCTTGGCCGCGCTACGCCGTTTCATCTCGCGGCGAGGATACTGCGCAACGATCCTCACCGACAACGGCACCAATTTCGTTGGGGCTAACCGGGAGCTGCAAGAACTCCGGACCCTATTGCAGTCCGACGACCACCAGGATAGGGTACAGAATTTTCTCGCCGATCGACAAATACAATGGCGTTTTAATCCTCCGAACTCACCACATTTTGGCGGCTTATGGGAAGCCGCGGTTAAAGCGTTCAAACGCCATCTCATCCGCGTGGTCGGCACGGAGCTCCTGACCTTTGAGCACCTCAACACCCTTGTGATCGAAATTGAAGCCATTCTCAATTCACGCCTACTGACTCCCATCTCATCCGATCCGAAAGATCCTCCTGTCCTCACTCCCGGTCATTTTCTAATCGGTGACACACTAACCAGTTTACGGGAGCGTGATTTCCGGACAGTTCCATCAGGCCGGCTATCCGGTTGGCAGCGCATTCACCAGATTAAGCAGCACTTCTGGAGCAGATGGTATCGAGAGTACCTAAATGAGCTAACCCGCCGCAACAAATGGGACAAGGGCAAACATAACATTCGTGAAGGCACCGTAGTAATCCTCAGGGAGGATAACGTGCCCTCTATGCAGTGGCCTTTGGGCCGCGTAATCAAGGTCCATCCAGGAGCCGATGGAATCATCCGGACCGCTACCGTGCAGACGGCAACAAGCATCTTGGACCGCGGTGTCAAAAGACTGGTCCCCTTACCCATCCACCCAGATCGAGACGAGGCCGAACGTCCACACGGAGCGAAGGAGGTCACCAACGACGCACCTGACTCCACAGCCAGAATTTGATCGGTGCTCTCTCAACGGGGGGAGGATGTTACGCCGCCTAAAACATCTGCACGCCAGCCCGCGCGACCGGACAACAATCGGCCTGCGTAACATCACTTCGACCCTCAATAAACCTAAGGACCCACCATAACTTTCACTTCCCTGTATTGTTTCGCCATGTGTCTTCAATCCGTTTGTCTTGAAGAATTTCTAAAGCTTAAAAATATTCTCGAAACACAATCGGTTTTTAGAGAGGTCCTTGGGTTTATTAGGCGCACTTAAAATACGGAGAAAGCGGGTATGCACCCATTAGGAAAATCCGAATAGCCCTCTAATAAAACAAGCTAGGTTTTCCTTACGCACACAGTCATGACACAGACATCGTACCACCACGATGGTAGGAGACTTCCTACTCATCCCTTCGAGCAGTAGTGCAGGTCATGACCAATCGACACCGCGGTTCGTTATCCTCACTTTTCCTAACCAAAGTGGGAACAACGAATCCGCGTTCTTTAGGCACAGGAGCACACCCACACCGAACTTTTCTTCCGTATTAGAAAAAGAGCGACAGTCAGTCTAAAACTAACGCCTAACGCGGCAGTCTACGCATACTTCACGCAAATCTTTTGTCGGCTCTCGGTGTTGTCGAACATACATCTCCTCTCCTAAATATATTATAGTTTTAATACATTAATACATTAACTTCCATTATAAGAGCCCTGCTCTAGCGTACATATCTATCGCATCTTCGTGCGACAAGTTGTTAACTATTTATTTCTCTACGTCAGTGTAATCTATGTGTTGGAAATATATAATTTATAATTCTGTGAATCACAGTGTTATACAAACTCAATCACCCCTATCATCGCAACGGAAATCAGGGGATCGATCAATTCGTGGTGTCGATTGTTATAATCGTAACGGGGATTTACGACTCCCGTTGACGTCTCTCCTCGCGATTACGTCTCCCCGCAATTGGTCGAATTTACAATATAAGAACGTCTGATGCAACAGTTTGCTGGACATAGAGCAATCAAAATTAGAAGATGATTTGAACTGCTCTTTATAGAGACGAGGAAGCTTTTAAATTGGAAATTAAAATTATACATATCGAATTCTACATATTTAAAGTGTAATAAACGCCATTTAATAAGAATTGACGAACAAAAAGGTGTAATAAATGACTGAGCTAATTTTCAAGTGATTAGATTTCAATGTACAAACGATTTTTGCAGATCCTCTATGTATTGTCTACATTTATATTATCTACAGGTTGATAATGTCATCGAATGATAAGATCAAACTCGAACAACGGTTATTTCGATTTTTATCCACTACATGCCACGCTGTACGCTGAGCTGAAGTGTTTCGCGAAATGAAAGCTATTTCTTCACTACTACCGGTAGTTTCCGCTTCCGCGAATTGTAAATTTCGCGAACAGATTCCCGCCCCCTTCAAACATAACCGCAGCACACAGTGGATTCTCGACTAACCGCTGGATCTTACGGTTCCTCGACTCTCTGAGTATACGAAATAAAATAAATTCGTCCGCGTTTCCAACGTTATCATATCTACCAAGTATCGTTTTAACCTTTTAAGTTAGTAAAAAATCAATGTAAGTATTCATTTAACATCTAATTAATATCCCATTCTCTTTAGTAAAAATCGTTATTTAATATCAGCATATACAATATAACTTAGAAGATAAAAAACATGATAGTTTCAAATATTCCCACATATTTTGAAAAATAAAAACGAAATGTTAGATAGAACATTTTAACTGAGCAATATTAAGAAGTCAGTATTACATCAATTTAAAGTTGACATTCTTGAATATTTTACAAATCAGTCGTTCAATTAATCTCTGAACCAAACACTGGTAAATCTCTGAACTTTGCTTTCAAGTAATCTGTTGAAAAAAATTCAACACGTTCCGCATATTTTTTAATAGAAGTATAGAAGATGTTGTGATTGTAGCGATAGTCGTAGCAAATTGCATCTGATCTATAAGAACCAATCGCATCTAAAATATTTAGTACTGTAAGAGCGAATAATCTTCGCGCTATACTATCAACCAATCGATTCGGGCTTCTACAATTTCATCTTACACACCACAGTTTCGGTAAATAGGATTTCTTACGAGAAACAAGCTAAGAAAACGAAGTTTCAGGATCATATTTCACGTCTCGGATTTTCTCAGCGACGTCTAAAAAAACGGACGTTAAGGCCGGCATGCTTTAACCGGGCGATCGATTATGCAATAGGCTTGAACAAACTCCAAGGGACTTCATTATTATGTTTCATCTTTCATGCATGAGAATTTTCGTTCGCTTCAGCCTAGTTTCGTGGCAAATTCCGCCCTCTCTGTTAACAACGTGAAAGACTAACACGTTGAAAGTTCGATCCGTGGCCGCGATACACCGGAATTAACGAGGCGATTAAAACGATCCAGGTATTTCTGAAATTAGCGGAGTTAGGATTACGTCCACGTAATCGCGAGTTCAACGACGCGTGCCTCAGAAAATTGCTGCTTACCACCAAACTTTTCTTATCCTTTCCTCTTTCCAGACGAATCTTTAACGACGATTTCTTGTTGCGTACATTTTTATTATATGTTATATAATTATATAATTATACGTTATATTCTTTATATATGTAGTTTCACTTAAAAGTGTTAGGACCGTTACTATATTTGTTTCATAACTGAAAAAAGCTTAAAGATTATTTAATTTGATACTTTGTCGACCCAAGTTCATAATAGCTGCGGATTTTAACGTGCATTGGAATGTTGATGAAAAACCAGATGAAAGACGAAACTTTCTGTCACGTGTCGTTTGACTTTCTTTTTCTCTTTGAAAAGTTAAATGATATAATCTCGCTCGTTGTGTACTGACAAGTTTCCTTTTGGAACGACGGAAATGTATAAAACGGGCGAGCGCGTGTGAAATTAAAAGTAGATCAAGAATCCGCGAATTAGAGCGAGCATTGTTTACGCAGAGTGTTTCGCACGAAAAAAGGAAGCCAAAGGGGTAATTTTCCAATGGGAGCTGCTTCGCAACTTTCATCCCGACGAGAACTTTTTTCATTCGAGGATTATTGAGTTGTTCAAACGCTGGAATTCCAGATCAAATATTTATACGTTTCTTTCGCCTCTGTTCAACGTGTAACCGTGATTTCATCATTTTAATCGTACATCATTGTTCGTCGCGCTTTGTAACTTTGTTGGTTTATGTTTTCCTCCTTTGCTCGACGATAAACAGGTTTTACAAATTCTCAGGTATTCTTGAGGGGATTTTGTAAATATGTCAAACATTTCAATAGCAATCATTCCCCTTGTCATTTACAAACGTCTTCCTTTTATTTTCACTGGAATAAAATCGATCGGTGATGGTTTGTTCGCGAGAGAAATAGCAAGGAGAGATAACTTGTCAATTCTTCGTAGCGAAACTCGTTGCATTTGCATCACGCATAAAATGAAACACTTGGCATACGTAACGAAACTTTTGACGGAACAAGCGAATTGAAAATTACGCATGCGTACGCGACTACGGAACCCAGGTCTGAAACTCTTTGAATATTACAAGGTGTGGATGATTTATCAACGTTTAAAGTGCTGCACAGTTTAGTATCTCTGCTCGCGTAATTGCTCGGTGTAATCTCAGGATGCAGCTGCGAATTTATTATTCGACGCTATTGTTGGAATTTAAGAAGTGGTTCATTGAACCGTCGATCTTATCTACGTAAAAAGTTTCATTTCTATATCGGTGCTATTCGATGATACCTTAATTCTTATTCAAAACTATCAATTTATTTATGACGATCATTAATTTACGTGGTTCCAATTAGTTTAATTATCGACCATAAACAATTAATTGATAATTAATACCAAATGAGAGTTCAATTCGAAGCCTACATATTTCATAGGAATTACATGAAATACGCTAAACAATGCGTTGCATTTTGTATATTCGAGTGGAAATCATTTCATTAACAAATCAATTTTCCACAAGGCTTCCGTGAAAGAAGACCAATCGATCGGTCCAAGATACAACGAGCACGGCAAACACAACTCCGTTTAATTAAACACCTCGTTGCCTTGCCGCACGTTCAAAGCACCCGCACAACCATGCGAGCGCAAACATTCTCGAAACACACACACACACAGCAAGAGAGAGAGAGAGAGAGAGAGGGAGAGAGAGAGAGAAAGAGAGAGGGAGAGAGAGTGAAGCCGTAACGTTTCCGTATCGATTAGTGGTAACCACATGCAACATTCTTTTTTCCAAATTATTCGACAAAATTCTACCCATGTTTAATCGCTAGGTTAATAGGTTTCGTTAGCGAACGTACGAATAGAATAATGGTAATCAATACAGTTATTAGTATGACAATGAGTATAAGAAATATTATTAATCAATTAGTATTCTTAAAAAAAGTCACACCTGTTGGCTTTGATTTTTATTACTCGTTTTACAATTCCCTCATGATCCTTCGGCAAGAACTCTCGTATGATTCTCGATCACATGCATGCTATGTATTCTGGGCACGTGCCATCGTGCAACTAAATCTCCACGTGACCACCATGCATCTCAATTTCCATACGCATTCTCAGAACCGCTATATCATAGTATAAACATTTTATCTGTTCCGCTAGGTCTTCAGTTATTGCTCCTCCATTCGAATTCTATTGTCACAGTGAATGCGTTAATTATATGTATTAACTCAACGTATATAAAAATGTATTAATTCAATGTACGTATGTACTTATAACCCAATGTATACATATATAAAATACTCATACTTGTATGAAGTTTGTGAAATACTTTCAGAAAGTATAAAATAAAATCTGTTAGAGGAAAGCTGAAATGAATTAAAATTTTGAATTATGATTTGGTAAAAGCATACGTGTATTATTTTGTACATGCATTTTTTATTACAGTAAATGTATTTAATATATATAACCTAGTCGATGTATGCAGAATACACGTATCAAGTAAAGTCATTCATATATGAAATTCAGCTACTTTTACTTGTAGAAAACACGAGATAGAGTCTACGTTCCAAATACCTGAATTTTTAATCAAGTTAGTTGAGTTTAATCAAGTTAATAGAAGCATACATCCATTGTTAAGCATGCAGTATAGCGAATTAAGAACTAATATTCCTGTATTTATAATCGATAACTTTACTAAATCTTCCGATTACTATCAACTCTGTAATAGATTCAGTAAAGGTTAACTTTTACCGTAATACGCTATCGCCTCTAAAAGATCAGGAAACTGCGCCTCCCTCGAAATAAATTCTAAATTAATCCGGACGACTGTAACAGTCCTATGATACGAGGGGTAGTTTAAGCGTAGGGAGTGAAAGCTGGTGGTTGAAACGAGGCGGAAGTCATAAGGGAAACCAAGGGCTGGCATTGTCTTCCGGAGGCAAGTAGGTTCCACGTGCTGTTGGCAACTTGGGTAATTATGTCGTGTCCGCGTCTCTAACCAGCCCCGTCACACGAAATTGCAACCTGACACCGGTCGTTCTCTCGCTTCATCCTTGAAAATCACAGCACCAACCAACCCATATATATAATATATACTCGTTGCTTTCAATTAATCCTTTTATTCTGCACCCTCTAAAATTGCATGCTCGTGAACCGCCTACGAATGGTCGGTGTTTTCAAAACAGGACGATTATGGTTATTAAATGGCCGTCCTCCCTTCGCTCTTCTCCACCCGCCTGCACCTTCACGAGCGTTATTAAAATCGTGAACCAACCCTTTCCATCGACCAGAAGGGGCAAGTTTTTCTGCTCGGTACGAAACTCGATTAACGAAATTGGACGACGACGCCACAGGTGTTGTTAATGATGAGTTACTTCAATTGGTTGTAGAGAATATTGCCACTTTCGCTCGAGTTCCAACGAAGAACGTTGCCAACGTCAGACTATTTCTACCTAAATAGAAGAAAAATAGAAATTAGTGTTACTTGGATCGTGCAGATTGTTTTTCGATAGAGGTTTGTTAAATGATTTGCCTTCTATCAATTTCAGTTCAAGCAATTATAAGAATCTTTTTACATGATAGAACTTGAGTATATCGTTAGTGGACGTTTACAATACACAAGATGCAAATTGTTAGTATTAGTAAACTCCTTCGCATACCACTGACAAGTTTATTAATGAAGCAAATGAAATTCCAGAAATATAGTTTTGGAAATAAAGGTCTTTTAAATATATTTTAGAAACAGATCCAAACTACAATGGTTATACATTATTAATACGTATTAATCTGTAAATTCTATTATACGTATTAATCTGTAAACTCAAATATAATTCTGTTTTGCTAAATTATACCGTCTTCCCCTTTAAACTCCTTCTTCAGTTTCCCTTTGTACCATACGGACCTTTAACTCGGTATCTTCAAACAGTTTGTCAGCCTCATTGCAACAATCATTGAGTTCCATGGTTTATTCTTTCTAATCTGCGAGGATTAACATTGACGAATCGGCTGAGAAGGGAATTATACTCGGGAAGAGCAGAGAGATTCGAAAAGAGCAAGAACTGGGTCGAGAGACGTTTTTAAACGGAACAGCGACATTCTAAAAACTCGTCAGCAAGCAAAAGTCGATATCTAGGTCTGATGCCAAAGAGTGAATCAGGTTTTACGCTTCTCATTTTCTTCTTTATTCCTTGGATAAGTCTAGAAATTCCATCGTTCGAAAGGAGCAATCGAGTTAATCGTCACTCGAATTCCGAGGTCCTAATTATGCGTTCTGGATAGCAATTCGGGCGGTGAGTTTAATTACTCCCGATAATCGAGTAGATCCTTCCTAACCTCCTTCTCAAAGGACCTACGGAACAGATTGCAGTGACTCGAGGTGCTATTCCTGACATCGAGCCGGAAATCAGGGAATATAAATGAGAGACACCTTCGACGTAAGGGGATTGCCTGGTGGCTCCATGATTCCCGTTTGAGTAGATAGAACTTCACCATTGAAGTGTCGGGAACATGATTGCTTGAATTATTTAAAATTCTCTGGAACTTCAACAGGCGGACGTATTTTTAACGTTCTTGTCAAATATCGACGATCTTCGAACTTTCAAGACGTTATTTTCTTTTGAAATTTCGTTATACTCAACAATACTTTCAGAACCTGGGGACCAAATATAAAGAATCCATCGATCCTTGTTTCTTGAATAAAAAAAAGCAATGTGGTTGAACCTCCAGAAACTTTACTTTTATTTTCTCTTATTTGCAATTAGAAAGTTATCTTCTTATCTTCTAGAGAATTTAAAAGTTTAACCGAGGATCGCGCGAAAGAATATGATAACTTCAATTTTTTCTTGATTTTCTGACCTTTGTGTCATTTGGTGTCTAGAGAGAAATACTTCAATGCGAGACAATTGATGAAGTTAAATCCACGATGTTTCGTAGGAAACGAATAATATTAATTCAGTTGTCACGTATTAGGTTGTCCGGAAAGTGTCTTTCTTTTACAGACATGTCTTTTGCAACGATGCATCTTTATACAAACATGAAACCTAATCTGTCGAACGTTGTAATCTTTATCTTGATAGAACAAAATGGATCATACGTAATTCGACGAAATGATATGAAACGGAAAATGTTGTGCATCCATTATTTCCTTATAAAAGGAAAGAAACTTTTCGGACGACCTAATATATTAAGGGAATAATGATTGAAGCGTAAGAATTACGCAAAGATCGAGGCAACCAATAATTTATTTAAAATGATAGAAGGGATTTGTAATAATGCAATCATTCTTATAGCGAAGCCATTATGGCTGCCATAATGCAACGTCAGAAATTACATGCAACATCAAGCCATTGTCATGGCAACGGTGTTAGCTTCTCTGTAGTCACTACATAAACTAAAGCGGGTGGTTTCTGGGAGTACAAACTCTGACCAGGGGGTGGCTTTACTACTCCATAAATCGCAAGACATTGGGTCGGTCGTGTTCCTGACATTACTGAATTCAGTGTGTACAACCAGATATTTATTACATGTGTAATAATTCATGAGCCGTGCTCTGTAAATTTCTTATTAGGAGATTTCTTTGTCCCGTGGTATCCACGTGGTGCAAGTTATGCGCCTTGCGTTCATAGAAATACAGAAATTTTCCTTCCTCTCTGGAAATTGGAAATTGCAAAATTTATCAAGGTAGGAGAAACACAGTGTAATTTATATATTACAGACGAAGAGAGATTGAATATTTATAGATTTAAATGATCTTCGCGGAGTTCTTGATTGATATATGAAACGCGAATATTATTCAGAATAATTGAATGTACTTAGTAATATAGAGGAGAATATTTGCTACCTCTGGGCTCTGAATATTTTAATTTAGTGAAATATTCCACTAATTAAGCGTTTAGTCTCTTCTTCTAAATGCCAATGAACAATCTTATTTTCAGAATTAATTCATTGTCATTATTTATTCACAGATTCTTTCACAAAACTACCGACAAACGGTAATTTTTCTGGTATCATCGAGATCTACCGGCACCTAAAAACTTCATATGAATTTTCCATTTTAAACATTGTGCTTGACCTGCAGTTTTTTTCAGATTTGTGTATATTATGTTCATCGTATACATTCATGTGTTAGAAGAAAAATATAAAATGTCAAAAGATTGAAATATACCGATGAAATTAAAACGTGGTATAGGAAACGATCTATGTCGAACAAACTGTATCATAAATTTCAATTAGCAAACGATCGAGTTAAATATTCTTGGAATGATCCCTTATTGAATAACAACGGGAGAGGATTGTTTAGAAATTCAAGGCATTCCCAAGGGATTTCGTGTGTCCTGGTACAGTTCAGAGTCAACCATTCGCTCGTATAATGAATACTAATACGTCTCTTGCATCGAGCTAAGTCTAGATAAAGGAGACTGACATCCCTTGTTAGTTTGTCGTTGATTGAGCAGGGTATGCCGGAAGAGGTGAAACTTTTAATTAGTTACTGATCCCTCGGACAATATAATTCCTTCCTGCGGGACGGTAGCATGACAGGAATAAATTGAAATTGCTCCGCTCGCTGGTTTAACATCCTTTCGGCTAACTCCTTGGCTTAACGATTGAGAAAAATCGCCCTAATCGAACACCTGAATCGTCCTACTGAATGAATTACCCAATTAAACCGATCTCGCGATCGATGAACACAAGCTGACGCTTTATTTATCTTCTTCTATAGGATAATCTTGTAGAGATGAGAATTATAGAATCTGTTTTAACCTTCTATAAAGTCTTATTCGAATGTTTGTCCATTTATGGCAAATTCAAAGGCGATACTTAGCGAATTAGTAATAGTAGGTACAAGAAATCCCAACTCAAGATTTCATTTCATTAATTATTATGTTTACAAAATTAGTCAAACTATTCAGAAAGAGAATTCTAATTTGTTATAATTTCTCATTATGACTTAAGAGTTACGGGCTATTAATTGCTATGAATAAACTCTTTGATGTCAAAGGAATGGTATAACAGGACAGTAAGACAATTTGAGTATTAAGAAGTATAGATAAATGTAATTTTGAACTCACATGGAGTTATAGAGTCAAAGAGGAATAAATCGAACCAACCATTGAATGTTAAATATTTATTTAAGCATTCGCTGGTTATCAGAAACGATTCTTTTCAAAGACAATACCTTTGTTCACATATTCTACGTTTCTTCATGGTCTTCTGCATATTTATTATTTATCTCGAAGGTATCTCGACTTTTGCGTAGCGCAGATAACTGCACAAACGTCCTTTATGATATTTGACAGATTCTATTAAGGAACTCGTATCATCTCGTTTTGCGTCTGTCTTTGAACATGGTCTCTCCCATTTGCGTTTCCAATCGTACGATGCCAAGTCTTCTACACGTAACTTGTATAAACTTAAAACAACGATTGTTCTAGCTTCAAGGTAATTGTAATTGGTTGGAGTCCACGTTGGCTCCGTGTGCGAGAGATAGTTTAGCATTTAGCATTCGATGGTGTCTTTTGGCGAGCGGGAGAGGAGAAAGCGGGAACCTGGAATTCATGCAATGTCGCTCAACTTAATCCGCTTGAAGAATCAAATCCTTTGATGGCGATGCGTTTAGAAGCCTCCATGGAGCACAGGAACGCCGAGACATTTTTCGTAGAAAACCAAGCGTGTCATACCCCTTCCTATGAAATTTATTAAATTTCTAGCTGCCTCTTTTTACCTTCAATCTGTACCTTTTCGAGACTCCGTTTAAGCCATTACCTTAATCATTCCGGTTTTGAGATAATTAAATTCCTGCGGTTTATATTCTGACTCAGAATTTGGCTAATAATTTCCTCTCTGTATAATTATTTAGGAACTGGAGGAGCGTGAAAATTTGTTTATTGCTTGAAACTCTGTATACAAATTACCAGATATTTCTATCGATTGATTTGGAATGAAAAAGATGAAAAGTTGCGTTATGACAGTTATTATCTATAGAAGTTTCGGAAAAAGAGTTAAGAATAAGTAGAATATGGTTGAGCTCCGTTTATGCGAACTTGTTTGGGGACAAGTAGCTTAATAATTGGAGTTTATATAATAGGAATGTACTGATCCTTCTCATTTTCGTTTATACAATAGGAGTTCACGTTCAGACAGGTAGATACAATCAGCAGGTTCCTCTCTTGTCTTGTCTAATATCTTATTAACAAATAATACTAGTAAATTGGTAACAAGTTGTAGGTTATAAACTCCTCTTTCACAGTTTCATAACTTTTTGTCGAATAGGATAATCAGATAATTTAATTCACTAATAATATTATATCAGTTGCGCAAGAGAACCCTCGTGTTATTTTAATCAGGAATCAATTAAAATTTCACTCGGACGAATTAAGTTGATGGAAAGGAAGAAAGCGACAGAGCTCCATGACGTTCCAGTAATAAAAAGAAGAAGAATAAAATCTATAGGATCATTATTATCTTTTCGCGCTGGAGACCACAGGAAATTATACACATACAGAGGAATACAGAGACAGGTAGATAAGTGTTGGAGGATTGTTAGGGATCTTGTTGAAAAGTTATTAACCGTCAGTGATTATAGCTAGGTGACAACGTGGATACGCGGTCATTAGAGTTTCTACGAACGGAAGTAACTACATCACCGTTTCTCGGTGAATCCTAAACCCGCAACGATCGACCTGGACACGTTTATGGACAGTATAATGGCAGGATCGTCAAGGGGAAATGCCACGGAATAGGATTGCGTCCCGGTGAACGCGAATATTCTGTTATAACTATGAGGAAACCCGCAGGATCCGGCTGCGGTGATCCTTGTATTATCCTCCATGCATCTCAACGTGCAAGGATAGAGACAGCAGTTCAAGGATCGTTGCGAATCCCGTAATCGCGTAACTGCATATCAGATAGGCGTCATGAACGGGTGATTTGCTATTTCGCGAATCGTCTGGACATAAAGCTCTTGATTTGGCAACCATTTTCGAAACGATTACCTTAGCGAGTGTGATTTCGCGTATCGGATCTTGCATCTCTCGTTTGGATAGTTTGCAAGATTCGGTGATAGAAAATGTATTCCGACGAAGGATTTTGCTGCGAACAATATTGTAATTTTCAAGCTTGCACTATATCTTAAATCTGAATTTCAAATTTCCTTAATTGCGGTTTTCGAAAAAAGGGTAAGAAGTTTGTTAGGTAAAGTTATTCGATAAGAAGTTTATTAGAATACAAGATCTGTACGCTGTATTGGAAGTCAAGAGAAAATTATTTTATGAGAGCATCTTTCGATCTTTGAAGCATTTCAATGAAATGCGTATAACATTTTTTTAAAAATATATATATTGAAAATCGATAGAAATTTAGTGCTAAATCGAAGACAATTTAAATAGATATTTCGTTTTATACAAACGTATAAATTGTGAGATTTGAAAGCTGCTTCATTTCGCGTTTATTATTTCACGTTATAACGATCCTGAAAACTTCCGTGATTACTCTTTAAATTTTGTTTACGATCACAAGTGAAGCTGGTCTATCTTTCCTCCGATTTCTTTATTTTCCCCAGGCTGATTAATTTTCCTTTTCGATTTCGTGCTCCGCTATCTGTGAGACTAGAATGCTGGATTTGCTCTTGGGATTTCCACAAACTATAAATCCTTGCGTATAAAACGATCCTCTCGTAAAACGAACAGATGTAACGCAAAAAAAAAAAAAAAAGAAAGACTGAGGAGATTATTCAAATAGCGGAGAATCAATATTTCGAACCATCTAGGTATCTAGGAACGCTTTAATTTTGCTTTCGATGTTCCGGAAAAATTCTGGATATATTATAAATATTTGTTAAAAACATATTTTTTTAATACAGTGTGATGTCTGTATGTATAATAGTGTATATATGTATATAATTATTATGATATTTTATATCGTGAAAATTTAACGAGAAATTGTCAGAAAAGATATAAAGATTGGATATATTGAAATGAAAATGGAGTACAAAATTTCTACTATTTGTTTCCAGTGGAGATAATTATTTTACAAAGTTTGGTCATTGTCGTGTGATTACACTGGAAACAAATTACTCGTCCTATCTAATTTATGTCGATATCCCGTAATCTCGTTGGCTTCCACGTATTCGGTAATAAAGTTTGATAAGCCATCCATCCATCACGATGAACTGCACATAAATCATATTTCGTTCGGTTCCATGCATCGATTGAGGTCTTCTTATGTTTAAATACTTGGATGCTAGGACATATGAAAGAATTCCTATGAATTCTCTCAAACCAAATTGATTTGGTTTGCATATCATTGGATAATCTTCTCGAAGAAAACTTCTTTCTGCCGAGTATCGACCCGCTAAGCCCTATTATTATCAGGATAGTTACAACTCAAACTGTCCTTCGTTTGTTCTTTTCAATGAAAATTTATGAAAAAAGATCAGGAATATTTTACCCAGTGGCGTCTGTGAATTTTTCAGAATTTTCGGCTGCAAAATCGATAAAAAAATTCAAATTCACATTACTTGTCAAGAATTATTCTCCAATCCTAAAACTATTCTACAAATTCCAATTCTGAAATTCTACATTCTGAAATAAATTTTTTAATTGAAAAAGGAAAGGGAACAAAAGGCTTTAAGACATTGTTTTGTAGATTGGTGGACTTTCTAGTCTTACAGTTTTTATCGTTTATCGTGAATTAATTGGGATTATCGTTAGATCGTGAGCAATACTTTGCGATATTCCGCGATTGTCAAGGTATTTGCACGGCGCTCATAATTGTCCAGGATTTTGAACGGCCGATTAAACCGGACCGTTCGCAAGAGAACGCATCGAACGCCAATCACCGGCGTCAGGCATGTGTACATACCCCCGTTGCACGATGTACACATATCAATTTGCATTCAGTATAAATAAGTCGTGCGTGTGGGCGTTGTTGCCCTAAATGCGCCCATATGGATAGCTCGAATTTACCATTGCAGCGTAACGTGCAAATCAGTCGTCCGATAACAGCGGCAGCTTCCACCTGAACAATAATATTGTCCACAAAACAACTGTACCTATGATTTACGTTTATCATGCTCGGTTAATGGCACTATCATACGGAAACGATATACTCTATCTTCGTTCAATTATCACGATTCTAACGTTCGTTTCTGTTACGTGAATACCACGCTATGAGAATTTATTCGCCTTGTCACGTAGAATATTCCTGAAGAATCGGATTCAAAGATCAAGAAATTCGCTTTCATTTCTTATCCCCTTTGTAGATTGTGGATTTTATAGCGATATTCGACGGAGAATTCAGGTAACAAGATGTATGCGCGTGTATCATTTCATACTATATACGAAGGAATTCTTGAAGAAGCCGAAACCTTGCGTTTTATGTATATACGACGTTTCGAGAGTTGCTGTGTGAATTTCCTTCCGGAGTGTGCGCTATTTCGAATGCACACAATGGAAATACTCAAGCTACGAGTAGCTAAAGACAGTTTTAAAATTTAAATTTTCATCGAGACTGCGCCAGACACGATCACTTTTTCACGTTGCTTCTTTCTTTGAAAATTTTTAACAAATGCACCTTCTACGACAGAGAACGCTACAAGAAATAATTTAATCAGGTAATTCAATTTCTGACATCATCATATTAAATTTCTCCGTACTATATTCGCGCAAAAGTTCATGTCCATGGAAAAGCATATAGTTCATAGTTAATGCAATATGACGACAGATTCGGAAGCGCGGATAGATTTTCGTGACTTTTTCATAAGGGAACGAGGACAAATTTCGACCACCTGTCGCGTTCAGGAGGCCTAATCAGTAATCAGAACTTAGCAGATGGTCGTGTCCACCTGTCGGATTTCCTCGCGAAATGTCCGGCACATCGCTAATTAATTGTCCGCAGCTTCGATCAGCTAGGCACAATTAAATTAGGTTGCGTGCGTCGCCTCTGAAATTCGACGTTAATGCGTTTAACAATTTCGCGTTCCCTTCTCTACCTAATTATGCTGTGGATTCACAAGTGCAGATTTCCCATTCCCAAAGCGCTTTTTCTAATTTTTACTTACATTGTTTTAACAGCTCTTGATGTCAATTTTGTAATATTATGTTATTTAATATTTATATTCAATATTTTCTTCCTTTTATAATTAATAAATATGATATAAGGGACGAAAGTATTCTACCTCTTTTAAATGCAAATTTTTCATTTTCCACCTTTTACAAAACTTAAATAAAGAAATTGAGAAAATGTTACAGTAAAATGACGGCCTTTGTAAGTAAATTCCCATGCACACGTTGGAACCTTTCACCTGGAAATTGATTGCGTAAGGTTCGCCTCTCTTCTTCTGACCAACGTTTCTCCTCGTTGCGATCGTTGAATTTAGATGCGAAGTATCCTTGTTGCGCCAGCAATCGTGGCTGCTGTCATTGTCCACGATACTTTTCTTTTTCTGGATTCTTTTATGCCGTCAATGCCACTACTATAGTAAAGTTACAGTACAATGTTCTTCTTTGAAAAAGTTAAAATTGTAAAACGTATTTACCTTCGTAACTCCATTATGATCTTATACAGTTCTTTTTTCTTTACTTCTACTGTAATTATTGCGTATACTGAATATACTGAAAGGAAAATAAATATGTAACAAAATATTTCTTTCATAATAATTAATTAAGATGCGTGTATAAGATAACGTATTGAATAATTCAGAAAGATCGTTGCGTTTCCAAAACTGTAAACATTTAAGAAATAACGAAATGTTTAATTCGAATAAATGTTACTAGTTGGACATTGTATACGAAAAAGACCTAAAATTCTTCACAAACGAAATCATGAAATTACCATAAAGTTACAAAAGTTACCATATAAAAACGCAAGTTATTTAATAAAGTTCTAATTTTATGAAATGTAGATCAAACTTAAAAAATTTTTCTTTAAACTTTTTTACAGATTTCTTTACGAATTCATCCAACATCCCGATAATATAAAATTGAAATAATTGTATCGCCAAACAGTTTTGTTAAAAATTCGATAAGAAAGGCGAAGATTTTAACAGACTGGAAAGACAAGGTCAAGAATTTAACCGCGTAATTTAGATTGACGGGAGCATTGACCCTATTTCGCCAATGATAGTACGTATTGTTGGAAAAGGTTATGTCTTGGAAGGCTGGTCCACAGCTGTCGCCAGTATCAAGCATAATGCCGCAAAGAACACGTGTGCTGGCCTACTGCGCATCCTACTCGCGCAGTTTACCAGAGACCATGGTCAGTGGCACAGCTTGTCGATCGCAAAGTAAATTTTTCTAATTATTTCAATGAATGTTGCGCGTAATCAGTGTACCGTGTTACGTAGTTTCACAGACAAAGTGCAAAGGACACGTTATTTCCTCGGTATATGTAATTTCTATTAATAGTAGCACCTTAGACAGGAAAATAGAGAGTCACGACGAGCGTTTAAGGTGTCAAGCGAAAGAAGAGCCTAACAACTTGAGTCAAAACAGCGCAGGTAAGCACGTAAAGCGTCTCTATATTTAAAAAAATTTTGATTTAGAACGTTATTTATTCGATATGCGGAAATAATTGTAATAATTACATACATCGTTTTGAAACTCTTATATTTGTTATTACGTATTTCAATTTTATTCTGAATACATGTTAATTTTGATGAATAAAATTGAATGTAGTGTTTGGTAAAAAAAGAAGGGGAACAATGGCTGACTGGTAGACCGGTATTTTGTGAATGAATGAAAAGAGACAAACATTTCCTTTATTCATTTCGAGTTTTTCTATATTTTAGTGTCTATAAATATTCATATATGTACATTGTATGAAATGTAGCTTTAATAAATGAATTTATTTACTTCTTGTACTACTTTACTTACTTACTTGTACTTGTATTATGGATTGAAATAAAAATTAGATTATTATGTTACAATATAGTAAACAGCATAATATAATAAAGTCTTGTGGACATTTTTCGCTTTCTTATCTTGCAAAAATGTACTTGTGAGTTATATCAGAAGATAAGACGATAAAAGAGATACTGTGTTCATATGATTAGTACGTGTGATTCCTTATTTGAGATAATCGTGACTCAGATTTAAATCCGCCCTATGCAGTCACCCGATATGATGAGTTTATTTCTATATTTGGGTAATACTAAGATTATTTTGCAAAAAATTTATTTGATATTAAACACAATTCTATATTTTAAAAGATAATATTTGAAACATTTTAAATTACAAACATGTTTTCAATTATTTAAGATTATAATTCCACATAGAAGTTCCATTGATATAAGGGAAGTCTCAAATTATTATTTTAAGGCGCAGAATATATTTATCTGTTCCGAGTCCTTCATGAAAGCAATAATAATAACACAACCGTAGATGCACGCATGTATTGTATATTATCGCCAATATCAATGAATAGTTTACAGTTGTACGTCGTACGATTCACATCTCAGAATATCAATATATCACAGGTACAGAAATATTTCATTTTTATATCATTTTCTGTCAGTCTAAATTAGAAAAGAATTAAATTATTGCAAAGAACGGTGTATGTGTATATTACGATCAATTTAATTAGTATTAATCATTGCAAAAATATTTGTTTGAAATATTGAACTAGTTTTTTCAAGAGAAGTAAAATTAAAGGAAAATTTATAACGTAGATCTCAAGGAACGCAATTCGTTACGAGAACACGGTGAAATGGAAGTGAAATTGTGGCGAGTATTCCACGAAACGAGTTCTCGACGATTACCTTCACTCCGCTCGATGATGTGTTTCTAATTTCCTCTTGCTCGCTTCGTCAACAAAATGTGAGTAGAACACGCCAGATAATATCATTGCAACTTTATTATGTCGTACTAGATTGCGTAACTATTGAAAAGTATTGCGTTTTATGTGAAATATCTGCGATATAATTCTTAATTCTCATCACATTATATCCTCTTTGCTTTTAAAATGAAAGTTATAGATCTCTCTAATAGTTATTTCTAATCTTACAATAATCCTTCAAATATTCGAAGATTAAGATGTAGAATATCTTAAGTTAAACGCGCTGTAATTATCTTAAAGCCGAAACAGAACGGATATGTACACAAAACGAAGAATCTTCAAATATTTAATATATAAATACATTCTGAGCAAAAGTAACAAAAGACATTGAAGTCATCCTTTCGTTAGATGTTATTCGTCATTAGAAAGATATATTCACATTAAGCATTTACTATCGTTGCTCAAATCAACTAGGGGATTTCTCTATGTCACTTTAACTTTTATATCCAATTCTTATACCTGTACAGCTTGTTGTGCAATTATCTTAAAATCAATCTGTATTTAGTATCATGGAAATAATACCATACTCAATCCATTAAACTTATAGAATTTCTTCGATTCTATATATTCGGTTAATATAATAGAATCGTTCACAGCAACTATCCTCTAATAATATCGAGCAGTATGTGCATTTTGTTGAATCGCGTAACGTTATCGGTGCTAAATCGTGACGACGTCATGTCACCATGCCTTAAGCAATCGGAACCACCATATGTCGTCATCCTCGGCAAGCATGTTAATCGCGAATCTCTCAGTATGTACAGTAAATCTTGCCACTCGATACTTCGTCTCTAAAAGCTTGACAAACCCATTCAGTGGCCGAGTCCCGGATGCTTATACAACATCGAGCAACTGTCGTACGAAGCGAGCATCGTGCGAGCATCTGCGATCGTCCAGTACATCTGACGGCAATACACACCGTCGACGACGATGATACATGCAGGTGTTGATCCCATATCCGCTTGTGAGAGCGGTTAACGCCGCCGCGAGTCACGTGTGCTTGATTTACTCTCGTCCTCGCACACGTTCTCTCGTCGAATCGCTCTGCCTCTCTCTCTCTCTTTCTCTCTGTGTGTTTCTCGTAGTTCCATAGGTGCTCCGTAGAATTCTGTTAAATCATGTCAGGTCGTGTTGGGCTGCTTCCTTGCATCGCCTCGTGCTCCTCGTGTCGCGTTCCTCTCCGGCTATCCAGATTCCACTCACGCTGTTGCACGATTTGTGGCACGTCACGCCTCTGTTAAATCACGTTATTTGCCATATACAATCGGATCGCTTCATCCACAGATTTAACTGATCATCGAAGAGTTTGTTAGGTATGACGCATTTGTTTCTTAATCTATATATCTTGAATTTTTCCGCCATAATTTCAGAACAGTATATATGTATTTTCTCTTTATTCAAGGTTTAAATTGAACGCGTCAATCAAAGTATGTTTCGTTGTTAACTTGTTTCCGAGAAATAGCCATTCGTTTTAGTAGATAATTAGGTTGCATGAATAAAAAAATTATAAGTTATCGTCTAATCATCCTGTTACGACCGTTCGCGGAGAGACGCGGTCGCTAGGAAAACGCGTCAGCGAGAGGCGTAAATTCTCGATACGATTCTGTTAATCGACGTCGCGAAATAGTCATTCCCCTGTTTCGATTAAGATAACAGAAGTGGTTCAATGAATGTAACACTGCATTAATAGGTTAACATAAAATAATATATTTGATAATAAAATGATGAATATATTACAGAAAGTTGATACAACTTTACGATATCTCTAAATGAATTCGTTAGACTATTTGATTTTGCTCGTCAGACCATTGTATATGATCCGGCGGGCAGATAAGACGATCTGCCTGCGATATTGTAGGACCACGAGCGACGGTTAGAAAATACAGCCTCGTGGCGTAACACATCCTTTCGATAGGATAATAGATATAATTTATTGTTGTCAAGCAATTTTCAAAAAATGGCTATTTATGTCGGAGGATATTGGCTATAAAATTACCTTTCAATCATTCTTTTCATAGGGTAGCAGGTAATTTTCGCTTCAAAAACTTCCATTTCAAAAATGTTCCGAAGTCGTTGGTCAACTATTGTATATAAAATATTGTCAAAGGGATAAAATATTGTGCAGAGGGATAGAGTTATTTTGCTAAAAACCAAAGCTTCATGTGAAAAAATTCTATTACATGCTGCTGGTTTCTCTTTTTCTTTAAATATATATAATAATTTCTATATACATTTTTAGATTACTTTCAAAATTTACCAATATAATAGGATAGTTGGTTGTCGTTACAGCGCTAATGAAGTTTCGAAATGTTTCATATCACACAAATAATATATTCATAGAACGTGTTTACAAATGTTGCTATTCGTAAACTATTTAGTTATTCATAAAGATGTAGATAGGATGTGTGGAAAGTCAGTTTTCTTAAGATTGGTTAACTGAAGCTGGAACGCTCTTGATATTCGCCAATTGCATACGGTGAAAACTGAACTGAGACAAGTAATTTGCCGAGTAATTTTTAGACGCTTGAAATTGGTGGTACGTTTAATAGCCTTCTGTCAGTTCGAGGGTTAATTGGTGGTAGATTAAAGCAGTGTGTCGTAGCGTTCGGTGCAATTACACTATGGCTCGTGCAATCTTCGTAGGACTTATTAAGAAAAGGAAATAGCTTAGTTCTGAGTATATTCCTACACCCAGTATTAATTTTACTCAAACTGTATTGCGTGTGAAGAAAAGTTGCTGCTTTATATATTTTGTAACTGATATAAATAACGTGAAATAACTAATTCGAAATTGATACATTACAAACGACGGACAAATTTGATTTATAAATCATACGCTGTAATCATAACGACTAAAGCAGATTCCATTATTATCTCTAATTTTCTTCTATTTTTCAATCAAATGTTGCATCCCATTATCCAAGTAGATGGTGGTTTTGATTAGACGAATTCACCTGTGCAACTAAAGTTTCACTCAATAAAACGAAACTAATCAAAATCTTTTTGTACGATTCAACTAATATTACTAATGAAATTTTGCAAGTCGCAAGTTACTACATAGTTATCAACACTAATAAATTTCCTTGCTGTTTTTGACGAAAGTGTACATAACGTTTCGTTAATTTTAAGCACGCCAGTTTGTCATGCTTACCCCTTTCTCCTTCTGGCAGTTTTCTCCGTCTCATGACTCTCGTCAGGAGACAGAGAGAGAGAGAGAGAGAGACAGAGAGAGAGAGAGAGAGTGAGAGAGAGAAAGAGAAAGAAATAGTAGCCTGAGCTGAGGAAGCTGAGATATTCTCTGGCGGCGAACTCCGGGCAAGTTATTTCAACTGCACGGTGAAACTGATTTCGGAATTAAACGTACGGCAGGAAAGGTCGTTGGTAAAGTTGCGTTTCTCGAACGCATAGCGGAAAAGCGACTGCGGTGTGAACGACTGGCCTGGGAATTAGGCGTATAGCTGCAGCTGCATCCTTTCAAAGTGGCTGTTGTTAACTTCGACGAGAGTATTTGTAGTTGCCGTCACTGGTAACTTGAAGCGTTCATTGTTTTTTAATACGTCGCGCTCCGAACGCGGGATTTTCTTCGTCTCTCTTCGAGGACTCCCGTTTCTTGGCAATCGTGGGAAATTGTTGGAATAATAATATTATTTCAAACTACGCTCTTGGGCATTTAACGGTATATTACTTTGTATTAAAGTAGATTATTCAGTAGAGATTATTTTAGCTTGTAACTTCTGACGGCGACTACTTAGGTCTATTCCAGATTGAATCGTATTGTTCTTTATATTGCATTGTTATATTATTATTTCTGTTTCGTTGTTCGATGGATGTTCCTTCGTGAGTCAAATTGAAGGTCGTTAAATTTCTGACCCTAAATCATACATTTAGTGACCATAGGAGCAATACATATAACTGAACTTATAAATATAACAACTTAACTTTTGAAATAACCCAGGTAAGACACACTGTGATTTGATAATCGCGTATTCACAGTGGTTATAAAAAAATACGTCCACGTATCGTACTAGTGAAATTAAAATATCGAATTCTCATTTCTTCTCAACATTGCAAATGAGTTCGGAACGTATCGAAATACTCTTGGGCTTGAATTTTTCTTGTCGCGGCACATCTAGATGGCTTTCTCCTCTGGCTGATGACTCCTTAACGAGGCAAGTTTTAGCAAACGATCGATGCTGACGTATTGACACGGTCGCCTCTTCGTTATTTATTCTTCTGATTTGAATGAAGCTACCGGAAATGTTTCCATGCCGCCCTCGCAAACGCTTGGTATAACTTTAGCGTCGACTGTATAATGTCGCGGTCGGACTTACTCGACCTGTACGCTGATACTTTCGCGTAATACTCGTTGTAGAATTCGAAACTTTGTCGTTATCGATTCCACGATTTGTCTGTACATACCGCGAGCTCGACGTAGTCGTTGGAGGTCGCCGATGGAATTCTGAATTAAAATCGCATGCATCGATAGCGGGTTTCTTGTAACTTGTAAATGTAGATGGGATCTGAAGCAACTTGAGGAAAATAAAAATAAGGCTTAGCGATAAAGTTTCGAAGGATATACATAAAATTCCGGTATGATGGAAATTAAAACGTTTTACTTCTTCGCTCCAACTTTAGCTTTACGAGCGAAACTTTCAAGAAAGTTGTTTCATTTCTTGGCCAATTATGTCTTATTTTATTAAAAGCAGTTAGGATTAAGAAGAGAAATAAAACGGGACAAAAGATCGGTCTATTAAAGAGAATAGTGTTCATTAAGTCTCCATCAATCTCCATAAAGATTGAGATTTAATGGACATCCATAAAACATATTTTTATACACTACCATTCGAAAGTATTTAGATACTTGTTTATTTTTGGCGAGATATAACTTGATCATAAAAGGATAACAGATAAGAGTAGTCGTTATTATTTTATTCTTTGTTATTAAAGATAACGATATGATTTTTCATACATGTTCATTAAGTCTCCATCAATCTCCATAAAGATTGAGATTTAATGGAGATCCGTAAAACATATTTCTATACACCACTACTCCAATTTTTTGCGAGATATAATTTGACCATAAAGTTATAGATAAAAATAATCATCATTTTATTCGCTATTATCGGAGATAACAATTAACTATTCGTGCGGCATATTAACTTCTACTAAATATATGTTCGAAATAAATATTCTATAATTTATATATGTATTCCCGGATTGGTTTCTTTGGTTAATATGATTACGTTTCATCGCTAATGAAATTTTAAAATGTTTCACATAAGACGCGCAATATTCGCATAAAATATGCTATGGTCGATGTTCAAATACTTTCGCGAGCCAGTGTGTTAAGATTCTTGCATATCTTTTTTGCAAACTTAGGCAACCTTTTGACGATAGAAAAACACGATTGACAAAAAATCAACTTAGCTAGGAGATAGAGATAAGCGTGATTCTAAAAGGACAACCATGACGTTGAGAGTCGAGAAACCGTGGAAAATTTCATTTTCCCCGTGTCCTCTCTCCTCGTAGCGGCAACGAAACACCGACTCGTCTCGATTTTCCACGCTGCGCCATCCGCTCGTTTTAAAACAGAATTATTCAAGAAAAATTCCCGACATCGCGTCGTTCGCCGCGGAAGATTGTTATCGCTGAAAGCCCGGCTACGTTTTATACATATTTACCACGCTAATTACACAGTACGCCGCGGAGACGAGATCCGCATTACGACGCATAAAGGATACACGAAAGGGGTTGGGGGTGGGAGGTTGAAAGAGGATTTACATTATACCCCGTTAATTTCCATCGTAAAAAAGGACGGCAAGTATTCACGGGAGGCCAGAGAACGTTGTGGCTCTGTCGGTTCTGATTATGATGGTGGGGTGAAAATGCGAGGGAAAACGAAACACAGTGAAAAGAAAAGGAATACAAAAAGGGAGAAGAAAAGGAAATAAAGAACGAAAGAAAGGAAACGTAGCTACCGGTTTAAAGAACCATTCCTGTGCCGCTTCTAAGGAGAATGTTAAGGGATATTGCGAGGGTTGTCGCGTCGAGAATCAACCTCGAAATTATACGACGCATACGCAGCAAGCTTTTTCATTCGCGCCAGCCTGTTTTACAAAGCGTGAGCTCGAACAGAAAAAAGATGATGGAGAAAGGGAGAAAGAGAGAGAGAATTGGGGGTGGGAAGAGTTGCCGATACACCGCGAGATACGTATGAAATATTCATGGAACCCTGTACGAGTTCACCCCTTTCGTTAGAGTGAATCGAAGGTGGGACGGGCCGGTTCCGCGTTTCAACCCATAGACAGTCTTGTTTTCGAGAGGGCATGCAAATCACGACTCGATGTCGATGCGTCGCGTCGCGCACTAAATCGAATTTCAGATAAATTCTTGGAAACCGGGGTCTCGCGACGCTTTGAGAAATACGTCATGAGAACACGCTGATGGAAATAAAATCTCGATACTTTGCTGCCGTTTTTTCACGATATACATGTATGCGCGTGTACAGGTTGTTTGTTGCTTTGTAGCCTGACTCGGTTGTGATCGTTACCTCGCGTAATTGAAGAGTTCGATTCCTGGCGGATAACGTAGCCAAGGTTTTATTTCGGTTGAAACGACGCTGTGTTGGCTGGATGGCGATGAAGTATGGTGCAGCGATGTTTTGCGCGTGCTACGGTGTCGTTTGTAAAGAGAAAAGCCCGATGTGATAGGAGGGTCGGAAAATTGGGATGGGAAAAGAGATAATCTTGGTGTAGTGGATTAATATTTCGTCTAGTAGCGATGCTGATGAAATTCTCTACCGAACGAGTGACTGTAAACCGAGATGCAAGATCTTTCTATTCGGAAATTTCGTGAGTTTGAAGAAAATTCGAATGTGTTGCAATGATTGAGATTTTTTTGAAGAAGTTAACTCTGAGATAGAAATATTTATCTCAAGAAATAAAAAAATATCGGTCATCACTAATTTTTTACAAGATTCTATAAACAAGAAAACTGAAGAATTGTATCATTTACGAAATAATGTGTAAATTATTATATTTTATTATAAAATATAATAAAATTATAAAACGAAACTTTGCAAATTCAAAGAAAAGCTTTGCTATTTTTCAATTATCTTCAGTTTTCCATCTTCTGTATGGTATGATACAACGTCTATGGTGAAATCTTGATTGAAGCCTACAACAATTCTGTGCTATTCGCTTATTCTACACGGAATATGGCTTCTTTCCGAAGAACCTCTCATTGAAACGTTGGAAATATTGATGCCATGGGCAGAGAAGCCTCTATGCATGGAAATTAAGACATGTTTGCATGTTCACGACAGACCGCACAAACATTCCTCGAGCAAACACGCTTGATACACGGCTTCTAAAGCCACCTGTGGGAGCTGGGGAACGTTTTCCCCGGATGATGAGTAAACTTCGTGTTTCATGACGGGAAGAAATGCACAGACGGGTAAAAAAAAAAAGACAGCCTGTCAACGGTAACATCGCATAATTCTTTGGCTATATTCGTTCCGCGAGGAAATTAAAAGTTTACATAAAACATTGCTCCTTTGAAGTTTCCTTTTGCCGTCAGAATGTTAAAAAAACGGAAGTTAATTATGTAAATTGACTGAGAAAAGTCAAATGTTGCGTTAACGCAACGTTGATCCTTTGTTTTAACTCTTTACAGCTTGATCAGCTTCTGACAAATTGTAAGCGCAGTCGTGTTTCACATTTTAAATGTCCGTTTCAGCTATCGGCGGCGACTATATCTGAAGGGTTAATCCAGAAAAATCACCTTTGTACGCCACGACGCACACGGCAGAACAAATTGCACGGTCATCCGGGAAGTGGAGCTTTTCCACGTTTCGTAGCGTTAATTAATTATCGCTTCACGCGACAGTGGGGCCTGATGTCCCTTCGTTGCGCGGCTGAAAAATACGATTCGCGGGTAAACGTGGTAAACCCCCATAAGCAACGGAAGAGCCGGAGTAGCGGGATAAATGGCGGAATTGCGACGGTGACCCCGGCGGATAAATGTGAACTGGCACGAGACAATGAACGTGTCTGACGGTAATCTCGGATGGAATGAGTCTGGGATTTCTTGGCGAACGAAAAAATCCGGCTGCTTTTGTTGTGTGCGCCACTGCAGAGACCAGCTGACGCATGTAATTACTCGTGCACCGCGATCGAAGCGCACATACAGAGTTAGAGAAAGAAATAGGGCGGTTCTGCACCTAAACGTTTTCTACTGTTCGGTGAAAGGGGAATCGCGATCGGATGAAATGGAAATTCGACACGAGTATTTCGTCTGACTATCGTCTGCGTGTTGGAGAACCGAGCAACCTTCTTCCGTATCTGACTGATTCCGCGTTCGTTTCTTTTTGAATGGCAGAATTTCAAGTCGAGCTTCAACTCTTTGTAACTTGGCGAACTTCTGACAAGAGCGATTTTGCTAATCTGATGCTCAGAAAAGGTTTCTATACCCATTAGGAGAAAGGCATAGGGGATTTAAAGAAGCTTTTCGAGCCCTGTCAAAAAGTTTACTCTAAGGATAAGTTCTTTGGTTGACTCTCTATAACCAGATTTCTCTTTATATATAATTCCTTGTGTTTCTTTAAGATGAAAAATTCTTAGAAATTTTTATTCCTTTCCGTTCTAAACGCTTTTGACTTTTCGTGTAATCTTTCTTAATCTTTTTTGAAACTACAAATTCTCCGAATTTTCTCTTCCAAACACTTTACACAAATCTTCCCGTTGCAATAATTTACAACTACGAATCACCTTATCGAGGATAAATTCTCCATCGTTTCCCTTGTAAATCTAAATGCACCGAATTTTCTGTTGTTCCAGTGACCTATTATTCCCACAATTTGCAACCAAGGAATCACCTTATCGCGTTCGAGTTCTTTGTGTTACTTTCATCGTTCCCGAATACCACGAATCCCGAGAATTTTCTCCATCCATTCGATTTCTGATTCTATTCCACGTGCCTGGCATCAGAGAGCTTCCACCGGTGATTCGTAAGAGGCGCGGTCTTTCGTTAAATCGCGTCGAATCCATCACATTTTCGAATTCCTCTGCGTAGGCAAACGTGGATAGACCAGGCAAGGAGAGAGCCGAGGAGCGTTCTGTCGCGTAGGAAATGTCGCGGCGACGGTGCACGGCGTGGTTGTAGTAAATCGATAATGCAGCGTCGACGTGTGCCCGGCTCTTCGCATACCTGCATCCATTCTCCCAGTTTCTCAGTCACTTTCCACCATGCTGCCGTTGCTCCTGGCTTTTCGAAAGGCACCGTAAGCACCGTATCCTCGGATTCCATAGACGTTGGAAACATTCTTCGCGGAGAATGGTTGCTGAAGTATTAAAACGAAAAAAAGGAAAGGGGAGAGGGTTGGAACAGGCGGGCGAACAAGGCGGCCAACCTTTTCATAGGCTTCTTTGACTTCTCTTCGTTGCGTCTCAAAGGATTCGAGCGATGGAAGGAGACAGATAAAGCGAGGAAGTATGAAAGGAAAAGAGACTGAGAGGTTTTTGTCAATGTCTAATCTGTTATTTTTGAAATTGGCTATTTTCCGCTTCACTCTACTCATTTATTCCTTTTTTCACAGCTTCTTTTTTTATTCTTGCTTCCTTAATTTCTCTCGTTTAATTGATCAATCGAAATGCTAAATGAATTTTTCTTCACTTTTTCTTGCTATTAGTTGGCGACTTGTAATGGTAGATGTTGTAAGTGTCAAATATGAGAATTTTTTAATAAAAAGTGTATGTTTGTTAATTTTGAACTTCGTGCATAATTTATTACTTGAACGGATGGGTTTCTTTTAGCAGCTATTTGAATAACAAATGTTAATATGTCGTTCCACTAAGGAAATTCAAGGTTGCACCCTTTCTACTGCCTGGAGACCCATCCTCTCAAATTTGTTGTACTCCAAGTCCCTTTGAACCATTTGGTTTATAAAAAAATTCAAGCCGATATCTAAGATGATTTCAGAGAAAACTGCTTGTAGTAATTTTTTGTGAGACATCCTGTATACATCCAGATAAATTACAGACGCTGTGTTTTTATCTTTTTCAATTGTAGCGATATCGAGGCTTATAATTTTATTTCTATCTCTTGCAATAATTCTAGTAACTAAAACATTGTTTTATCGCTACATTCTACATAAAATTTACATCTTTTCTCACTACAAAAAAAAGAAAACTCTTTTTACTCGCATCGTTGCATCACTTGAACTGCTCAATTCTTTTTCGTTCGACTCAATGGAAGATTCCATTTCAAACGAAACAACGAAACACGGATGCTGAATGCATCGTCACACGTCCAACGAAGAGTTTCGTGATTGTGGCTCGATCGATACGTTGTATTGTCTCGCTGCTGAATTATTTACTGCGAAGCTTTCCGGTGGCCAGGCAACCTGCACGTTCCAGACCCTTCGGCCACTTTGTTTTAGAATATCGACAGAAAATTGGGCGATGAGGATTGGCGAATGACACACGCTGGTTGTTTTTCGTATTTTTGATCAACTGGAATACGCGGAAACTTCAATTTTTAATCGTATCGGTCCATTAATGACACGCGATATATCAGAAACGCTATTCGCCACGACAGCCGTGTGTTATTTGTTTAGTATGGTCGTGGTGTTATTAATCATTTAGAAAATGCATTTGTCATTGAGCATCTCGAAAGAGAGGTCTCCCCTATCTTTTTTTTTTTTTTTTTGAAAAACTGATATGTGGTATTTGTTACTTTTGATTATTTATTTGTTACTCTCCTGTTATGTAGATAGTGTGAGATATTTGTAAACCATATACGATGTGATGCTGGATAAATCTTCCAAATTTTGATTTTTATAACTTACCTGTGGCGATTTGTGTTTAAATACACCAGTGATTATGAAACTATTGTAAGTTATATATATTTTGTTTCCAGATACTTAGACTTTCGCGTTCGAGCGTATTAAAAAATAGTAGAATTTCCATTGTAGAATAAAATGTTTCGTAAAATATGCGATCCTCTAAGAGAGAAAGAGAGAGAGAGAGAGAGATTTGTATATCATTGTACAACTTTATGGGCAACTTATTCGAAAATGTTTTTTAGATACTTAAATGACTTACACCATTTTCAAAATTCATATTATATCCTAGTTAGAGACTTATGATAATAGATAATAATGAATTTTATTACGTAAGCAACCTAAAAACAAACGGATTTATTTATTTATATATTATACATATATTGTAATTTTGCATAAATAATTATTAATCGTCTTTTGCTTCGACAACAAAATTTTCAAGCATATTAAGGGCTTTAAAGTATTCATGACGAATCGGTGGAATGTAAGTTAGTAGATCCATTATATATTTATTTGCTTTTTTTGTCATTAATCTCTCACTTGCATATAATGAAGGTACCTGTAAGTTATAATATAATATTGGTCCTCTTCTTTTCGATGATGATTCTAAAATATGAAATTCCGTTTCAGGATCTATTGATGTTTCATAAAATATTTTATACGTTGTATCATCATACAACGAAAATATCTAATTATATATTTCTCATAAATATCTCACAGCTTACGCAGAAAAAACACCTGATTTACACTACTGCCGAAACAAATATGAATCTCCATAGATAAATATGAAAGTGACATCTTCACAGCGTTGCTCATTTTACAGCTGTTTAGCAAAAAGTGATAAGTCGATGGAACGTAAGACAAATGAAAATCTCGATATTTTTGATTTCTCGACTTACGCCACTTTCATAATTACCAGCACAAATGTAACCAAAATTTCTGGAGAATTGTCCATTGACAAAGACGGATCTTTCAGTAGATTATACGTACAGTAGAACTTCCATTATTCTAACATACTATTAAAAAAACGTCACTTTTTTAAAGATCATTTTAGTCCGTTCTGTCATCTGCCAGAATAAAAAATTGTTCATTGAATCGAAAGCGCAGTGAAAAATTCTAAGATATCAAATGATACTATTTTAAAAATCATAGTTGCAAACAAACTTACCCCATCCAGTAGGTGTATAATATAAAAATAGTCAAAGTAACGTAAGCAATCTAAAACACACGGAACTGAGTTTTATCGAGAGAAACCACTCGTTACAGCATCGTTGCTTTCAGCAGCTTCTCGTATTTTAATTTAAAACCATTCCCAACTTCGTTCCTTATTTCCCAAAGAGAACTTCAGGTGTGCAAATATATTCGAGGCACTCGTTGCTTTCTAACCTAACCAACAAGACGACGAAACTGTAAGAGAAAAAGCGTGGAGAGAGGACGATGGTGTTCGCGTATCGATTAGCCTCTGCGCGATTTTGCCTCGCAAATTCGGCGGGGTTAAAAGAAGCGCCGCCTCTATTATTCATGCGGCGGTGCGTCATTATCTTGGGGCTATCTTAAGTGCTCGTTCTCGTAGTCAACGCTTATTGATTTTAGCTTTTAGAGTGCACCCGCATTACCAAAGCTAGAGAGACGAGAAGACCTAAAAAGAAAGAGACGGAGGGACCTGAAATGAAAGAGACGGAGAGGAAAGGTTGAAGAAGAGAGGCGCGGGGGCTGGCGATAGCTCGAGAGGAGGAACGAGAGCGGAAAACGACGATGAGCTCTAATTGGATTAAAATTTCATCGACGACGGGAGACACTCGCGCACAGTTTTGCCAGCACTCGAACTTTTCGTGGGTTCTACGGAGGTTCGGCTCTCGACTTTCACGTTGGATTACGAAATAATAGCCGGTGCGGATGGTGGTTGGACTAGCAAGTGTGTCACGCGAGTAACATCCAACCACTTTTATATATATATGTACACGTATATATTCTCTGGGAATCCGCGAGACCAGAGAAAAAGTTAATGGCTTCGAAACGAGAGCATATCGCCTGCACGCCGATCTACCGAACCTCTAATTTTTCGCTGAATTGGACAATCTGTTTAGGACTTCTCTTTCCCGACGCGACGGTCGATCGACCGCGTAACGTAATGAGGTTGTACTCGAATATCCGTGAAAATGCCACCCTCGTTCGCGTATGCCCGTTTCGCGAAAGTGAACGTGCAAGCCGTTCGACGAAATTACCAGCCACGCGAAGGGCTTGAAAAGTTGTGTTTGACAAATGATGTAGTAGGTATGATATAAGTACAGGTTATCGTAGACAGTTGATTATCGATGTTTAGATCCTTTCGACGACTTTCTTCCCGTTCGGACATATAATTTAGGAAATATTTGCGTGTTGATGGTTGCTGGTTCTTTGTAATCGAATGTGTGTTTGATACGTGATACTGAGCGGTGGCGGGATTTTGCGTCTACTAGTGAAATTATACAGTAGGTGAAATATATGTGAGTAATGAATAGAGTTGGAGGACTATAAAGATTATAGTAAGAAAAGGTTCTTGATGTACACTATTTTTTTTTAATTATAAAACGCTAGATAATCTCTTCATATAAATGTATTTCCTGTATTATAGAATTTTCCATACATATTCTCTTTTCATGAATCAGTACAAGAGTTATCTTCAAAATTTTATGATTTTTAATTTTGGACCAGCACCTGAATCTACATCACACTTCAAAATTTCTGTTTTTGCTCTCCTTACAATTTACCTCTTAAAACCTCGCATCTGAAATTGATTCACTAAGTGAATAATTCCACGCGTAGAATTTCCGAATTATTAACGCTTAAAATGTTACTATACAACACGATTATAATCGTACTTCCATAAAGACTACCCTTATGTCAATGCATTAAAATTCCCAAGCGATCATAAAAAGGAAATTCCTGGCAGAACGTTCGCTAGCATTCTTAAATTGCATTTGGACCACGTAGCTGTAGTCTTTCTACGGATCATGGTCGGACTTTTATCAGCCGTGGCACGTTTCGTGCCAAGCTATAGGCATTCTTTAAAGACATTTCGACTAACTTCACGCGGCTTTTTACCACGATCCGCAGCTCGAGTCGGTGTTTTAGCCGCGTTTTACGAGCAAAATAGAAAGAGGGTGTCGAGCACCATTACGCTTTCATTGGTATCCTTCATCGCTGTCGAACGCTTTCTTCCCACCCAAACGACATATGGACTCGTAAAAATGATGTTTTTTTCTTTTTTCTTTTTTTTTTCTCTTCTCGCTTGGTTTCCTCAGAATCGTTGGGACGAGATTTTATTACGGTGATTTCGGCCAACATCACGCGTCTACGAATGGTTTGGTGCTTTGACGATCGAGAATGGGAAACGTCTCGTCTGGTCCGATTCTCGATTTGTAGTTTCACTTTTTTTTCCTCTCTTCCAAGATTTTCCTAGCGACCTTTCTCCCTGTGGCGTTATTTCCTTTTGTCGCGAACTTTCGTGGAACGTTAGCAGACCTGTATGAAAATATCACCGGCGATCTCCTTATTTCCGAAGTCCTAGAATTTTTATGAACTGTTAGACCGACCTTCGCAACCAAGAAGAATTATTGCTCGCGACCGAAGGGTTGAAATTTTGGTCGTACGATGTTCGAGTGACTGAGTTTAATCGCGAAACCGTTGTTCGAGAGATTCTTCGTCTGAAAACGTAGTATCGATATGGTATTGTAAAACTTGTATTTTATTTATTCAGGGAACAGAGACAATTTAAAGAAAATTTATGGTAATGCTATGCGCAAAGTTTCAGTTTCTTCAAACTTTGGCAGACTATACCATCTACGCGAACCATGAAACAGTAACAGTAAATTAGACGAATCTTTGAAATTTCGTTCCGTAGTTACAATATTAAAAAAATAGTGTTCAATAGCGTAAATTTACTGAAAAAAAATTGCGTGCAAAATATTGTATTAACACAGCACTGGCTTCTAGTAGATTAATTATATCCCAGAGTAAAATAGTTACAAGTGTATTACTGGGCTTTTTAAATAAATTACATCCACTTGCGACGAAAAGAAACGAAATTTCGCAGTGCATAAATTACGATTGCGTTTCCACGTTCGTTGGCACTGCTGGAAGCAATTTCCTTTCGGCACAAAAGAGAAATGGATGATTTCAATTTCGTAGTCGATAATGTATAGACAGGAGAACGGTATTACAGACCATTACTCTCTGTTCCTTCGAAAATCTCGGTACTATACTTGCAAGCTATACCGATCAGCAGAATCTTGGCTAAGAATGTTCCTTTCATGCTCTTTCTTCTGTCCCTTTTTTTCTGGCCCTCCTTTCTTTCTTTCTTTCTTTCTTTCTTTCTTTTTGTTCGTACTCACGCTTTCCTCCCTTCGAAATCTATCCCAATGAATTGTCTGGAAGGGAGGGAAACTATAGTTGGTCCAACGATGATAAACTTTTTCTGCGTAGCTACATGGAAAATCGAACCAGTGAAATTCATACGGAAAAACGAGACATTGGATTCTGAAATGGAGCAATCGTTTCCGTTTACATTCGGTACGCCATGGAGAACAGAACTGTCAGTTGCGAAATTTCATACATGAGTTTGTCGGCCAACAATGCTAGTTTAATACGTTAACCCTGGAAAATGGAAAATACAAAAAGAGAATTTTGTCGGTAGTTAGTAGTCAATAGGCATGGAAAAATTTCAATACGAAAGCGTGAAAATTTGATAACAAAAAGGTTCGAAGAGGTTAAGCTTGAAAATTTGAAAACTTAAACCATTGAAACATGGAAAAGCTTGGAAATTTAGAAATGAAAATTTGGCAAGTTTAGAAAACTGGATATAATACTTTGAAGATTTATTTTTCTGAATTCGCGAACTCCGAAAGTTTAGTACTTTGAAAAATTGAATGTTGGAAAATTTGAGAGCTTGGTGCTTTGGGAGTTCGGGAACTTGGCGCTTCGAAAATTCATAGATTTGAGAGTCTGAAACCTGAAAAATTAAAAGATTTGGAAGTGTAGAGCCTCAGAAATTTCAAAAATTGCAGGGATTTAAGAGCTTGAAGCATAGAAGATTTGGAAATACGAAACATAAGAAATTTCACAACTCGGTTACCAAATTCTCAATTTCTAAATATTCAAAACCACGAGAAATTTCTGTATCCTTTTAGTAAAATTATCTTTGCACCTCCACCTGTGTGTCTTCCTAATTATACGCGCGATTTTAATTCATCATGGAGAATGTGAACTCTGCGCGAAACAGCGGTAGAAAAAGAGAATGTGCCCGGCAGGGACATTTTCTCGAACGAAAGGTCGAATGGAATTGTCTGGGGATTCCGGTAGAGAGTTAATGGATGCATTTTCCGCCAGTTTGCTATTTTTTTTATAGATTTTACCGAATTTGCATAAGCGTTGAAAGGGCCGCCCAGTTCTTGTTTGCTCAGTGACCGGGCCTTAATTGAACAATCCGATCAATTAGGCCGAGCGACGTGATCTTTGCATCGCGAATACACCTGGAACTTTCCCCGTGGATTAATTAACGGGGTACACCCCGTGAGCAAGGAGGATTGGCACCAATTTATAAAGAGAACTAATTAATACATCCCGCTCATTAACGGTACACGGGAAAATTAATGCCCTCACGCCCTTTGAGAGTACAAATAAACGACGCTAAAGCTCTCGTTCAGCTTCCTGTAATTTCACTTCCCTCGAAACTTTCGATTTGGAATCGCTCGACCTTTTTATCATAAAAACTACTCGATTTCACGCTTAATTGACTCTTTTTAGAACACGAGAACGTGTCTCAAAAAACCAGATCTTGCTGTTCTTTTTGTAAAGTAACTCGAACTTTTTGCATTGACAACGAAATTGATTTTTGTTTGATGATTGGACGGAATGTAATTATTTTCGATTGTTTAAAAAGAGAAACAATTATTAGATAAATTAAATTTATATAAAATTGCGCAGGAGCAGGGAACTTTTCAAATATTCGTGACGGCTAGTAGCTGTGAACTCCACAGTTCCGTGGTGTCCAAAGTTTGCGTCGCTTGTAACACGACCGAGAGTCATTCTGGATGTGTCGTTGTAAATTACATCAAACACTTCCTTCGGGGAATCGCTGCCATATACGCAGCTGCCTTCGAATTCGAAAACCACGAGCTTCGCATCGTGTGAGTGGAAAGTTCCTTGGAGACGATTCTCAAAATTGTTAAAGTTTAATGTATATATAGAATCCTAAAAGGAGAAGATTCTAGATAGAAACTCGATCAGTATAAATACCATAATCTATATTTTGCTTTTACATCACAAATGCACGATTATTTGAAAATTCGTAAATTACAATAATTTTATGAACTGGTGATCCCCAATTCGAAACACAGTCTATCATCATGAATGCAATATTTTTATTCCACAAATGCGCAATAATTTATAAGTTTGTAAGTTACAATAATTTTACAAATTTGCAAAATTCAATAATTTTATAAATTTGCAATCCTTGATTCGAAGTTTAGTCAATCTTACTTTTATCTTAGTTAATCTTTGTAATCCTTCATTCGAAGCTTAGTCAATCTTACTTTTATCTTAGTTAATCTTTACATTTATTTCAGAAATGCGCAATAATTTGTATATTTGCAAGATACAATAATTTTATAAATTTGGAAGATCCGATAATTTTATAAATTTGCGATCCTTGATTCGAAATTTACTCGATCGTCGTAATTCTTTAGTGTCGTTTTACAAATGCATAATAATTTGTAAATTTTCAAGTTAAAGTAATGTTATCTTGCGATAGCAGCTTCTATTTTGTAATTTATTATTCGCTCCCATTACGAGGGAGGAAAGAAACGTAAAGGCTGAATGAAAGAAACAGAAGATGCGATAGAGAAAAGAAACAGAAGATGTGATAGAGGATCGCAAAGATCCTCACGGGAGAAGGTTAATCCTTCCCTACGAGCAATCTTTTGTATCTTGCCCTATCTTGCAGACCTTAATGGATCGGCGTGGCTGGTTTTACGTTGCGCCAAAGGGGTTGTTTTCCGTCGAGTTCTCTCTATTTCCGGCCTTCTTCGACTCTCATTCTTTCCAGCGAGCCACAAATTCCGGAGTTTTATGTGTCTGTCGGCTGCATTCGCCGAATCGTCGAAATGCACCGCGACCTATCTCGATGATAAAACTTTCGATGATCGAGATGTGCTCGATATACCATTCAACTTTTTACATATATAGATGTCGATCGTCCTATAAAAACCACGGAAATAATGAAACCGTGAGCATAATTCAATGTTCAATATTTAATTTTGTAGCAAGAAGTTCTTCTAGAAATGTTGGTGGCGCGTGTTGGTAACGAACGAATATTAAGTTTCTCAATGAAACTCTCTTATTAGGTACAATTCTTATTGACATTTTGTACGAACATGATGCAAGGATTAAAATTGTTGGATAATAAATATTGTTTTTGGCGACCAGTTTGTTGCTAATTTACAAATATCGCTGAAATTTACGTGTCAACCAAAAAAATCGGCTAACTGATTAATTTTCATACTTCTTCGTGAATTGGTTAACAAATAATAATAATAATTTGTTCAACACTCTAAACATTGTCTTTCTTGTTTTTCTAAATGATTTTGTCGATGATTTTCGTAAATCCAAGAACGGAATTGCATTTGACTTAGCTACAAGCAGATTATTGAAGAGACGCAACGTGTGCGTCAGTAGAATGAGTTAAACAGGTCAGACGTTGCGCTGTAAGAATTCGTTGAAAGAAATTGATTCTTCCGTGCTTCCATATGAATCCTTTCATGAGAATCTCGATCAGCTATGACTGGTGAAATGATGTCGGATCATTTGCCCTGTCACTCGATATTGATGACGTGTTCTGGATTCGATGCGTGACCTATTTTCTAAGCACTGCGGTCCCTTCACTGTTGAAATTTAAATGTCGCCGGAATATATGCGTTTAAAATAGAAATCGATTCGCATTTCTACCTCTTCACTTCAGGAAACCATTCTCTTGAAGGAAAACCAATTTTCTCTTGAATTTGGTGATATCTATCGTTGCTCTTTCTAACCCTTATCAGACAAATCTTGGGCGATAAAATTCAATCCACGAATTACACGAATCTCAGTTGTCAGACAACTGATATTGACATTTTCAGTCTGTCTGCACATTTTAGTTTCAGCGCGGTTCGAAATTCGAAACATTTAATAAGATGCAAGAATGTATATCTAATTTCTGGTAAAATGGACAATTCTGCTAAAATAAATAACCAAAGTGGACTTGTGCACTATGTATTGTCTATTGTTACAATGATTATATTTTTGAACTTAACAAATTCTTTGTTCGATTGTACCACAATTAACTGATTTCTTTTTAACAACCACGTAATATAAAAACAGAGAAATAATCTTATTAGGTCTTTTCTACATAATCTTCACATATTTTCCAGTAATTCTCAGATTTCCCATAAATACCCATAAAAACCTAATTATTACCTCTCAGTACAAAAATCATGATCATTTCTTATCCGTAATGGATGTGACATAGATCCTATGGAATTTACCTGCAAATAAAAAGGTTCGTATTGAATACTGCAAAGTAACTAAACGCAAGTTCTAAATAATGAGAAGATTGCGTGTTACGGTTGGAAGAAGAACGAAGGACGGAGGATCTGCATGCAGGGTGCAGCAGGGTGCAGATCGTGTGGGTTCGATTCGATGGAAGGCCGGATCAGCAGGTATCGGGTTTTCAGAGCGAACGTCCGGTAGGGATTGTATCGGGAGAGATGGTCGTGGACAGGCTGTCGATACCATCGATCCTCCCGACTTGGTGGTTCCTTCCGTGCCGAAATGGGTGTACGGACTCTGTCGCGGAAATCCGGTTCGAGGATCCATTTTCTTCCGGGATAAACGTCACCGGCCGGTGTTCCTGACGCTGGAAATTTCGGCCCGTTGCCTCGTGAACGTTTGTTTATTTTAAACGGGGGATTACGTGACCATGGCGATCAGGCTTGCACCACGCCGTTCGTTCGTTTGCGTTACGGATATGGCCGAAACGTATTGGCTGGAAACGCCAACGAATCCTCAACCTGCCACAAGATAAAATCCACCACTTCGATGCCTGTAAACCTGCTATTTATTTTCATTTTATCGTAAAAATAAATCGAGCGAATATTTTAGTTTGCATTTTGAAATCATGGAATATGCCACGTGTTTTTTCAGTTTGAATATTTACAGAAAGTATACTTGGAGAAAAGTTTGGGAAAAGATCGATCGTTTTGACGAGAAGGGAAGATGGACCTTTTTCCCCTGAAAATAGTACTTTATGATTGATAGTTTCGTTTAGTGTTTTTCTAAAAAGAAAAATAAGAAGATAGCTTTATTTTCTTCTTTAAATAGAGATATATCGGGTGTTTCGAGCTTTTATATATTTTATATAAATATACTTTAACCGCTTGATACTTCAGGAGCAAGTATGTTTCAAATTCCTTTTCACGGAAGTATTTTATTACTGAAATATGTACAAGAATCTGCAAACACTGTGGCGATTAATTTCTTTTTGTTCCACAGCGTACGATATTAGAAGCAAGATTTATGCTATCTCTCGAACACAAGTAGGACATCAACTTAGAAAATCGTGTGTGCAAAGCTACTTTGTGTTCATGCAAATAACGTGCGCATACGTCACGCGGTCGTACGTAAACAGAAAAGGAGAGATAGGATTTTGCGTGCATCCCCTTTGGGAATAGTTGGAATACATTACGTTTAATCTCTGCTGTGTCATCGATTAAGGTTTCCAAACCCCGTTACTCGTATTTTCTTCTCGCACGCTAAATGGATAATTGTTGAAGGAATTCCGAAACTTTGTTGCTTTGGGATATTTATCTTCGTTCGTAAATGGGAATTTGTCGACCATGTTGCAACGATGAGAATAAATCCACGGTTGATGTTTAAACGTCTACGTGTAAACGTTCGAATAAGGGATATTTCGGGATGAAAATGCCACGGATTTCGAGTATCCAAGCCGAAATGCAGAGCCGGTATAATAATTCTGAATTTCGGCCAGTAGCAAGTTTCTTTGCATGCAGGCGAGTGTTGTTAAGCTTTGTCCGTGTTTAAAGCACACTGCACCGTGTAACGATGCCATTTCGAGTACAATCTTCTTCTGTTTATTGCGCCCGTATTTTATCTTGGAATTTCCTTAAGCACGTTTGTTGCTGAATTGCCTGCGCAATCATTGAGTGTATAAATTGGGGAAAATTGTGCCGTGAAAATTAACGGAGCTTTAAGAGGGACGGATACAATTTCCCTGGAACAATGAGTCGCAAAATTCATCGTATTCTGGCATATAATATCGCGGAAGAACGTCATGAAAAGAAACCAAATTCATTTGCATTTATTGCTAAAGATCTTCTCGCTCGGTTATAATGATTCAATGTCCAATCTTTGTTCCTAAATCCGAGTGACGATAAATGCGTGGAAGAGGAGAATCAATGAAAATCAGGATCCTTTTCAACTAATACTAATTAGTTAGTCAAATTTTACAAGTCGTAAGTTGCAGGTTAGTTAGCTTCAATGGACCCTCTTGTATTTCAAGATAACAAGTTTCAAAGCGACAAGTTTGACAAGGAAACAAATGAAATTGTAATTGTAAATTTTATGAGTGATACATTAATCATTTAATCATCCAGTTTGATTCAACATAGTGAAATTGTAGAGGTAGATTCCTCATCTACAGTTCGTATCTTATTAAATTCCTAATGTTATTATTGGTAAATTATTAATATTATTATTAAATTAAATAACACAGAATTTACGGGAAACAGGATTTTAAGCAAAAATAAAAGTTGTTTATTACTTTGAAAATATCAATTTCTGGCATTCTCCTATATTTCAAGTAACCTCGTTTCTTCGTTTATTAAATATTATTTTACCAAAATCTAGAAGCTTCCCTTCAAAGTCCTATTTTACATATCGGTGCTTAAGATACGAACCAATTTACCATCTTTCCCATCAAATTATCTTTCAAAGCTCGGAACAGACTAGCAATTTCGCCAAAATAGTCCACATATAGAAACACATTCCGCGGTATCAGGATTCCAGCTTCAAAAACACGTTTGTTTCCAGTGGAAATGTCCACGAGTAGTATGGCTTCAGACGGAAATACCGGCACGCGAAAACACGGTCGACAACACGAGCAAAGAAGCCGCACCGCATGAAAGCATCTGCGTTTCGTTTCCGTGTTTCCGTTTATGTCCTTTCCGGATGCTAGCCGTCGCTGTTCCCAAAAATGTCTCTGTCTTGGTCACGTAAAAGGCGAATGTAAAACTCCCGTGAAACTACGGGATGAAGCATCATGGGGGGATATTTGCGGCGTTCCAGCTGCACCTGACGACACTCCGACGAGTCGTATATTCGACCGATCAAACGGCAGCCATCCCTTTTTCCGTGTCGCTATGAATACGAATTAATGCTTTGTGCCGAGACACAATCGGATCTTGTGCGGGTCGAATCGATCAAAATTTGTGGAACAAATTAGCGAGACGTTTTGCTCGTCGAGAAGTCATCCACGTAAGAAGCGCTTTTTGGTAGACGAACTCTGAAATAAAAATAGAATTTTGAGATAAGATGATACGCTTTGCGAGGATAAAGATTTGGGTAAGATGCGATGGTGTATAATTTTTCAAGAGTTTTACGCGAAAGAAAAGGATTGATAAGAAATTTTGTACGAATTTGAATGAAACGTTTTATGTGAGAAATGTTTCACGTAAGAATACAGAAGGATGCTTGATAAGTAAATTTTGGAACAGAAATAGAATTTCGAGAAGAGATGAACTTCTGATAGCAAGGTTTGGATAAGACAGAATGGTGTAAAATTCTTTAATAGCGTGTAAAATGAATCGTAGCAGAAGTTGGTTGCAAATTGACTTCCGAAACAGTGATAAAAAGGAAATGGATGTTGATGCGGTTTGGAAGGTAGTAAAAAGATATCTGTATAATAAAGTTGAAAGTGCGGTAAAGCGATGGAGAACAAAGAGCTTTCGAGAACTGAGGAAGCTATAGAATATAACTGCTTCAAGATATTTCTCTGCTATATATTCTTTATGCTATTGCATCCTTGAAATTTGCCAACTTTTTCAATTTCAAATATTCGATAGTAAATTAATCTGTGGCGCTCGTTCATAAATAACCATCAAGCGTTAAAATGATCTATTTCTGAAAGAATTTTACTCCGGTGTGCTTCAGAGTCATGTATAAATTAAAGAAACTCCGAAGAATCCCTCAAGGGCCCCGACAACTCTGCGGCAAAGCCATCGAAACTCAATCTACCACCTTCCATATTCCGCAACTTTCACATCGAAGATGCTAGCTAAGACACGGTCGGTTTCATCGAGGGACATCCAAGCGGCGAGAGTAGACTTAATCGCGACGGAAAAAGAGGAGTTTCCCTCCTCTATTTCTCTTTATACCTCCCAGCCGAAATCTGGAAAGCGATTTCAATAATATGGGAGCAAGGTGTACAGTGGAGAGGGTCTTGCGGTGAGACTGGATGGAAAGGAGTCGTGGAAGGCAGACGGTTCTTAAAGATTCATCGTTCCTGCTATATTTAAGCTCGATCCAAGCCAGAGAAGACCCTCGAGACAGCCTTACCGGGTAGAAACCATCTTAGCAAATCCCTCTTTGGGACCCCATAGGACTCTGCCTCACAAAGCTCTTCCTTTGTCCGTCGTTGGAGTTCTGAACTTCATAATTCACACTCACCAACGCCATCGTTACGCTTCTCTCTCTCTCTCTTCCTTATTCTTCCCTCTGTGTCCCTTTTCCTCTCCAATTCGCATCCTCACCGGATTCTCCGGCCAACCTACGCGAAATGGAAAGCTTTCGCCTCGGCTTAAAAGAGAGTTTGAATAACGCGCGTGTGAGGGCTCGTCGCGCGCGCTGCATAAAGGTTAAGTGCGGTTTCAGTTGCGATGAGACGGCCAAACCGCGTTTTCTGCCCTTCACAGAGCTCCATGTTCTTCAGGAGTATCGTTTTGGTGGAAGAACCGTGAAAAGGACCGAGTACGGGAATATTAGCATTTAGGATGTTAGATACTTGTCTTTCACCGTCCTTTCAGTCTATTGCTTCGTGAAATGGGATTTGGCGCTGCCCGGAATCTTCATGGTATCTCTTGATTTCCTTGAATTCAGGAGAGAAAGAGGAGAATCTTGAGCTTCTGTGATTCTATCTTGTAGGAAATATAAATAGGTACTTTAAATTTTAGGGAGCGAAGGGTTGAAGTAAGTCGAGACCAACTCCACCTTCTCCTCGAGCATCGTTTTTCAGCAAGAAACCGTGAAAAGGATCGAATACGGTTGTATTAGCATTTAAGGTATTAGCCACTTTTCTTTTTACCATCCTTTCGCTCTGTTGCTTCGTCAAATGAAATGGGATTTGATAGCCCGCAGAATCTTTGTGGTATTTCTGAGAGCTGGTTTTCTTGGATCGAGAAAAGAATTCGGAGAATCTCTAGCTTCCGTGTTTGTGCCTTGAGGGAAATATAGGTTAGTACCTCCACTCTTAGGAGGTGAAAGATTGTATTGACTACTGCAATCGAAAGTATAGTATACTTCTTAATACTGGCGCGTGAAATTCGACACGGGGGAGATTAAAAACTTCCCATTTAGAAAGGAGCTCTGATATAAAGTTCTATATTCGAAATCTACGGGCCCAAAGATTCTTAAATTAAATGGGAAATCTGGTGAATCGTTAATCTCTTCCACTCAAAGGCTGCATCGGTTACATTCGAGAATTATTTCTTACTTGCTTCCGAGACACGGCGTATCCTTTCCAGAATAGGACGTTAATCTATAACGACATTACTCATCGGACTCGATAAGTTTAACCAGCACGCAAATGACTATTCCTGACTTATCGTCGATGCTAATGTCCCCACGGTGTGGGGTCGAAAAGAAGCAAATAAATGGGGAACGGGTGCACATGGGATCGTGGCGAGTGTGGCGATCCATTTCTAAGGGAATATTAACCATGCTACGCCTTCGGTGGTGCGACAAAATGCTTGCTCGGCCATATAAAAGAAGCTATAGCTGGACGAAAAAAGAAAGAAAAAAAGCAAACGAAGGGAAAGAAGGCAGATAAAACACGACTTCGAGGCCATTTCTCAAACGTGTCAAACGAAATGAGCGAATCGCCATCCGCGACGATACCTTCTTTTTCTAAAACGGTTCTTGGTAATTATTTGTTGGCTTGTCATTTTTCTCGAACCAAGATTCACAGCCCTGGAAATATCTCGGAATCGATCGAAAACGTTCGTTCCCTTTTCAGCTGAATTGTATTACTTACTTTAATGCAGTTCGTACAATGGTCCTTGGAAAATGTTTGATTTATGCGCGAATACGCCGGAGGCACGATATTTATGGCCACGGTATCCTCAGCGCGTGTTAGTTTCCTCTTCTTGGAAGTATCGATGAAGCTTCCTCCCGAGGATTACTTGAACAGTTTCAGTGGTACTTCGGGTCACTGCTAGTCTAATATATTTTCATTCAGAAACCATTTCATTTATCGAACTTTGAATGTATTTTTTTTTCTCTGTAAAGACGGCAGAGAGAAAAATTGAGATCTAGTCTCCTTGATGGAATTTGAAATTTACGATATTTAAACGCGGATTCGCACTCACCGATATAAGTTAATATTTCTTTGTCGGTACGCGATTGTCCAAAGTTAAAGAAAACGCGACTGTGTTCCAGTTGGAAAGTCCACCAAACATTGTCTATAGACAAAGTTGATACAGCTCGCGGATAATGTATGTCGTGTGTTATATTATACATAGCGTAACACATACATACATTATGTGTATCATACATCTCGCAGAACTTTGGATGGTCCATGAACATCCGTAGACCTTGTACGTGAATATATCCGCCGACAGCGTGTAAGTCAGTACACTCAGCATTAGTATTGGTTTAACCCTCCTGTTCCATTTGTTCTATGTAGATAGCACTGCTGTATACGTAATTGGTTTACATATATATAGCCATACAAATATTGTTATTAGTCTGTGAACATCTATGCATTTATGGAAAATGTAAATGTACAAAAATGTACAGGATACACATAATATGGAAGAATATACGAAATATCCAAAGTAAAGTACTCGTCATAATTAGACTGCGGATTTTTATGCAATTTCATACTACTACGAACAGAACCAGAGAATTGCAAGCCACGTAAAAATTCGTTTTACCCGCTAGAAATTATAGAGCAGCCGCCTCAGAATATTTTATATATTTTTGTACATTACATGCGTTCTATGGACGTTTCCACTTTTAAATTTATTGCAAACACATAAAAATCTAGTTAAAATATTTGCAGGAAATTTGCTGAAAAAAGATCTCTACATATAGGTTTCATTTCTTCAATAATATTCGTACGAATTAAAATTTGTAAAATCCGCAATTTAGACACAGCCTAATTGCTTATCCAACATTTATTTGAACCGATAGCATTCTGCTGTCTTCAAATTCTAAAAGTCAGTAGATATTTTATTCTTAATAAACCCGTATTCTATCCTTGGATGAGACCGAGGTTCAGCCTTTCTCGAAGTAAAAGTCATTTAAAAATAGTGACGAGGCTATCCAAGGCGTATAGAACGGGATGGACAATAATTCATTGGCTCGTTGACCGGGAATCGATGCACTTTCAGCTTCCTATTCGCCTCGAGACACTCGCAGGGCCGGCCTCTTGCCGGCGAAGAAATTACAGGAACAGAAGAAGAGGGAATTTGCTTTAACACGGCACAACGCCCTGGAAAAACCGACCTATGGTGGTCGTAGTTTATAACCGGAAGTGGTAGTGGTCGGTAATAACCAGACAGCGCGCTTTTAGAGGGAACATTTACGAGCGTACATAGATACGGTGCATCTACTGGGTCGCGTCCTGCCCCTCTTTGCCTCGCTTGCACGCCTATATTTTACATACCATATCGTGCATCAACAACGCGGAGACCACTTTTGCTTTTTGCCACGGAGATACACTGGCTTAGATAGACTTCATCCACCGACCGTAAATCTAGACGGAGAATTTTCGGCCTTTACTGACTTTCCCGTTTGCAACACGTGCCATTCTGATTCTTTATTTAAAGAAAAATGTCCCTTTTGATAATGACAGGTAAGTGGTAATTTTTTACAAGGATTATACATGATTGAACATTCTTTTTTATAAGTTTTAGTTTTTTTATGCGGTATTCATTGCCTTGTGTAAATATTGTGGATGTTATTATAATTATACATACACTTACCAACAAAGATTAAAAAACATAATGATCGTTTGAAAATTATCGTATATTCCTTAACTGCTGAGGTACATTGGTTGGAATTGAAAATAGTATAGAGAGATAACAGTTCGTACATGGACATACAGTAAGTGTATATACTCACAAATTGCCAGTTGAAAACGAGAAAATACCGACTGAGTGGTCATTTCAGCACAACAATAACCCGAAACACTTTTCTAAATTAATCAAAATATTTTTTCTGGAAGAAAAAGTTAATACAATTAAATGGCCAAGTCAGTTTTCTGGCTTGAACCTCATTGTACATTTGTGGAATTACGTTAGACATCAATTGAGAAGTCAATCTAGAGTAGCAATTTTAAACTTTGTTTTGTCCATCATATACACCCATACCGCTATAGGTATAACTTTCATAGATTAGTTCATTATAAGGACTAAATTATACTCTTCACACCATCAAATTTCTTCTTCTAGTAACGGATAAAAGTAACAATTTTCGAAGTGCTCGTTATCCTGAATTCCTAGGATACCATTACGCATGACGCATGATACAAGCTTTCTTTACATCTCTGACTTTCAACCTGTTCTTTTTCATTCTTCTCCCATTTTCATTTTATTTTCCAAGAGGGAGCTTTCTTTCTTTTTGGGGATATTTTTTTCCCAAAAAGTTTGCAACGACCGCGCACGGTGAAAACATTTTTCCAGAAGGATGGTGTTACGCAATTAGGAAAGGTGAATTTCCGTGTTTCTGGTTGGCCACGGTTTTTACGTGGCTCTGCTTTTTTTTTGTCCGAGACGATACGTTTGTCACGTTTTGGTAGTTTGGACGTTGGCTAGTTCCCGTCGTTTTTGTCGAAAATTTGGCGAATCGTAAAGTTTCGGTATCGCGGGCGGCCTTCGTTCGCGTGAAAGTTTGATGCCGGGCTCGCCTCCTGCCGGATCCCTTGATTAAATCTTCTTCACCCTCGTTTATTCGCGAAAGCTTGCTGCGTTATTTACGCACGCGTCCGTATTACACCGCCATACGTTACAGCGATATACGCTCTCCCATCTGGGGAAATACGAAACGTTTGCCCCGCAACCGCTGTTTATGCGTCCACTTACGAAAATTGTTTATCGGGTCAAGACGCACAGTTTTCTATTTAACCATCGCCGACAGCGAGAAAGAGAACGTTGGCAGCAAACGCAGGTGGACATAGTCTAATTAACTTTCGGTTGGCGGCAGCAAAATTCTTATAGTTACAGTTTCTCTCGGTTTACTTCTTTATTTCCAGCATTTTTGGAATAATTGCGTTCCTTCTTCGCCCGTTTCTTCGCTTGGAAAATCTGGATTAATTTTACTTTGCGGATGCCGGAACGTTCGTTTGAAAAACGACATATGTATGTGTTTTTGATCTTTACAAACCTAACGTATTAGAGACCTAATTTTTTCTCAACTTTCGTGTGCTATCATTATTAAATTGTCGTTTGTAGCCATATTTCCATAACGTTTTCCCGGGAAATCGAATAAGCAAACCCCCGTGCGAACGTTTTTGCCAAAGCGCCTTGAATGTTATTATAAAAATCTCCTTGATTTCGTGTTTTTTGCTGCAGAAATATGGAACTCTGGTGATCCTCTTTCCTAGCGAACCAGACGAACAGCGGACTATCTCGCTGGGAAATGTTTTATTCGGAAACGTGCTTTCATATCGAGAAAGGAAAGCACGCTATCGAGAGTTTACACGGGAATATTTTCTGTGTTATTTCGAGTACGTGCACGAACAGGGTTGTTTCGTGAACCATTAGGCAAAGGGCTGAACCGGTAACCCAATTAATTCTCGGCTTCCGGCGTTGGCCAGAGTCTTGCCGTTTCGCGCTAATTGGATCACTACGATGACGCAATGAATATTAACGTTCTAGTCATTTACCCGGCTTTGTGAGGCCCATTGAAGTTTATCAAAAGGTGTATCAGTAACGCGGAAACCCGAATTGCTTGCGTAATGGTGTTTATGCGGGCGAATTTTAAGATAGCAGTCATGGCATTTGTTAAGATATCAGATTCTACTGCTCGAGATAAAATTTTTGTGTTCACGGCCGATGAACTCGAGACAAGTGATCTTGAACGATGGCTGGAAGATAATTTGTTTCCAGGTGGTGGAATATTCTACCTTTAGTTCTTGTAAATCGAGTCAGGCGTTGGAGATGTTAGTTTCGTAGATTCAATGAGCGATGACGAACGAGTACAAAACCTAGTTCACTCTTCAGTCTCCTAGGTAATTTGTAACCTGCTCTTTGACCTTAATTCTATTTTTTAAATAAATTTTCTCTCACTGTTATTATCGCATTTATCAAGATGAATTTTTCTTGAAATTAATAATCTGCAGAATCGTTAGAATTTTAAATAGGTATTTAGACTTTTAAAATATTACTTGTGATGAACTTGGTAATCAGGTTTTTATAAAATATTACTATTCTTTGAATGATCCATCGCCTTAACTTTTCGGTTGACTTAATATCAAGGAGATCTAGTTACATCAATGATAGATCCTATTTGGATTGCCATAATCTCCAGTCAAAGTACCTGTAGAAACCAATTTGAAAAATTGCCAAGTAACGAAGTTGCCATAAGTAACGAAGATATTAAACCAATATGATTTTTCAAAATATCGTTCACATTCTTTAAAATTTGGAAGTTAAATAACTTAGATGATAAAAATTTCGTCGCTATTGATTAACTTTAATATTAATTCCGAATCTAATGTCTATTAAAGTTTGATAAGGGTACCATAAGAAATTCATCGCCTTTGACTTAATACTAACAAATATCTAGCAATCTAACCTGCACACTCGTAGAATTTTCCTGTGGTTGTCGTAATTCCGATCCCAAGTACCATTGGAAAATTTTAACTTCTCCCGTTTTGAAGTTCGCGATAAGTACACAGAAGACTAAACCGACACGATTTTTAAAGGTATCATTCAAGTTCCTTAAACATTTGAATTATCCTCGATATCAACCGCAAACTTAGTATTTAACAAACATAGAGATATCTTAAAACATCCAGCATCTTTGATTTATTACCGACAGAGACCTAGTCACATACTCATAGAATTCTCCTCGAATTACCATGATCCCGAATCAGAGTACCCGTAGGAACGTTCAACCCCTGCCAAAAGGCGGCGATAAGTAAAGAGAAAGAGATAAAGGGGGACGTGATTTTTAAAAATGTCCGCGAAAAGTGGAAGGATTCGAAGGGTAGGTCGGTTCGATAATGTAGCCTGGGACACGATAAGACACTCGTGACAAATGGGAGAAAGAAAAATCGGCCGACAGCCGTGCGCAAAGAGAAGAGCGCGGAAAAAGTTGGGTCGCAGGATGAAAGTCAGCGACACGGGGCGCTAGGGTGGCGCGCCGTGTGCAAGGGTTAAAAGGAGGACAAGAATAAGGGAAGAACAAGTGAACAAGCTGCTGGAACGAGGGATACGACCTGGCAAGAGTGGATGGCGTGACGTCGGGTAATTACACGACGAAATCTGCAAATGGATAGACACACGTCTGACAAATTAGTTGGCTAGAGCGAACTTGCCTTCGTACTCGGCAACGCTCCTACGGTCGGATTAGATATTTTTGCCTGCCTCGCGGAAAATGTACGCCGTCCCAATCTCGTTTCACTGGAAATACGAAACAGAAATTTGAGAAATATCGCGATTCCGATTGGGATCGAATGAAATTGATGGACGATACGAAATCAAACCAGATTTATCGTAGGGGTTGCTTTTTGTTGTCTATTGCTGGAATTGGATGCGAATAACAAGCTTCGAATCTGCTAGGTCTTCACATACGAGACGTTCATGTGAACAGTATAAATTCTGTCCTTATTTTTTAAATTATATCGAGAAATTGTCTAGATTGGAACTCGTGTGATTTCATTTATCCTTTGTCTGAAGTTGTATTGGAGGTTCCTCAAGATGCAAAAAACGGATTAGAATAATAGATATTTTACAGAACGTGTCTACACGAATTTATGACATGGAAAATTGAACGAAACACGAAATTAGAAATTACGCATGAAACACTTTTTGAAAGAATCTGCGAGAAAGAACCAAAGATGCGAGAACAATGAGTTCGACTTATACAATACGATCCTAATGAAATTTCGCCAGAGAGCAGAGTTGATAAAATATCAAAAAGAAAAAAAGAAGAGACATTAGTTTTATTCGTTCGAATGAATTCACGTGGCTTATACCCTTGTTCTCTATGTTGAATTAGTAACAATTGAAGCAAGGAGAACAACTTTTTTGAAACTTTATTCTTCTTCCCCATTAGCGGCACAAGGAAATTTATTCGACTGAATGCGAAGCAAGTCATTCTTTCTTACCAGCTATAACGTTATATATCAAAGTTTTGCCTGTGATCAATTAAATCAGGCTATCGTTCTCTCTAATAATAGAAATGCGACTCTCTTCGTCAGATTTTCCATTTCACGATATTTTCTCTCTTTGCTCTTTCTTTCTCTCGTTAGCCGCAACGTGTTGTTTCAGAATAGCTTCTTAACAAAAGCGCAAGTAACAAAAATTGCTCGCCATATTTTTTAACTAAGATAAGTCCGTGAAACCGGACAATGAATGCTATTGCGTTGTTTGACTAATAAACTGTATTCGCCGTGAATAAGTAGCGCAGATAACAAGAATATTTCGTGGTTTGTTTATTGTGAATTTTACCAACATTCTTCCAAACAGTACTCCCGCATCTCGTTTCCTTTTCCGCGTTGGTAACACGCTCGCGGTTTCGTGGTTACACGGGAAAATGCGTGTAACTCGGATATTTCATGTGGATGGATAAATTCGATGTTTCGGAATATCTGAAATTCTCTTGAATTTCCAAATATCCCAGTGATTTTCGATAATTACATATGCGTGTTTTTACGTTTCGAAGAGCGCAGGTGCGATTAACAAATTGCAATTCTATACTTGTATACTATTTTGTATTATAAATTTCACATTCTCTTTGTGTATATATAACAGAAAAACGACAGGAGAGAAGCTCCTATCTATGACAAGTTTTATATTAGCATCACAAAGCCTGTATTTGTAGATTAAAGTATTGGAACATTTTTGACATTGGAGTATTTCTCTTTAATCATCAAATAGCCTAAACATTAGAAAATCAACAAAAATAGACCTATCAACGTAACTGTTAATAGCCTACAAGGAATAAACTATGTGATCATGATGACAAAAATTAATTATTGCCTGAATCGTTCATCTCAAATTCTTCTATTCCCCTTTTAAGGTGTTAACGATCTTTCTTCTTCTTTTTTGTTAAAAAAAAGAACAAGATCGTAACATTTCACACATTTTAACAAAATTAAAAGAGATCCTACGAGCATTAAATTTTAAAGTATCATCCTGTACACTACTCGCTGTGGAGAAGCAAAAATTTCTATGGATGTTACGAACCAAGGAAATTTGCCACATTCATAACGGAAATTGCGTTTATATCCATGAATTACTCGTTAGTAGATTAAAGTTCGCTCTTTTGACACCGATAAATTCATCTTTCGTGTTAGAAACGCTTATTATTCCAGCGTGGTTCTACCAGCTAGAAGGGGGAAGGGTTAGTAATGAAGTCACGTAAGTTTTCTCAATGCAAATGCGCCCGACGAATATCTGGGGAAGATAAATTCTTCGGGATTCTGGTCTCCTTTTGATGGTAATGCACGTCAACAGGGAAATATCGATATCACGATAATTCGTTCATGAAACGTACCATGAAATTATTCCGGTCTCTCCCTTCGACCAATCGTCATCCGTTTCAAAAAGATCGTTTTATTCCTCCACGTAGTTTATTTTACGATAAATTTCTACTTCAAATCCTTTTGCGTCGCTTGCAATTGACACGGTCAATGTCCAAAGGAAGAAGGTGTATAAGGAGAAAGGTAAACAGGGTGGGAAGAGTCTCATCTTGCTGACCCTACAATAGATCAAAGGAATCTTTACATACCATGACGATATCGATGTTAAATGCGAGGAAAAACGTGGGTTTTTACGTTGCTTATTGTATGCAGTTTAGACGTTCATAAGAAGAGAATTTTCCATAAGAAGGGAATAAGCTTGAGAATGCTGTGATCGAAAGGTTGAAGCGAGGAACTTACAGTATCGACGACAAGACAGTTTTTAATTTAATTTCAATGAAACGGTAGAAACCCACTGGATCGTAATGTATTGCAAAGTATGCGTTACAAAAGTTTAAACAAAGAATTCTTAGACACGCCAAAAGAGACAGGGAAAGCTTTCGGTACGGAAAAAAAATCGTTTACAATTGGACACATTCTATGGGCGGAGACAGAGTTACTAAATTTAAAAGTGAAGCTACGTGGTAAAAATGTATCAACTTTTCTGAATGTCCTCGCAGCGGCGTAGAAATTTAACTATTTAAGCAATGATAGACAGTGAACGTCTTGCGAATACAGATAGGAAAATTTTAGTATTAGATGAGAGGAAAATGTGACGTAACTATGAAGAGAAGGAAATTTGTTAATAAGAAATATTCATTTCTAAAGCATTCGAAATATGAAAATTGTGATTTTGAAATATAGCCACTGGAATATTAGTAATCATTGAATTCCTTTCTGAGAAAAACTAAAAATTATTCGTTATTAAAAATATTGAATTAATAGATATTGAATAAAAACAAATGTATAAATTTACAAAAAGGTACAATACGTATAGCTTTGTTTTATTTCAATAATAGAAATTCAGAAAAACTAATTTGTGATTTTATTTCTCCAAGAGCAGTTTGAAAACACAGATACAGAATATTGCTTACAAATAAGTTTATTTGTTTCGGAGGTAGGTACACGAGTGTAAAACGTGGGAGTAATTTACGAAATTCTCCGAGTTTTTCCTTTTTATCGTCGTATATTTGAAACCAGCTTTTATCGAGTTTTTGTTTTGCTCCGCTGTTCTCTAGTAGATTCTACAATGCTTGTTTCCAACACGCAGCAGTAAACGTGATCTGAGATCGAGTAGAAGCCCGTTGAATTAGAGATGGTTGATACATTTTTTAATCTATAGTCTCCGAGGCGAGTAAGGTATATGTTACGATTTTTATGTTCCCTTTTACTACTCCATCCTGATTATTTCGTTCTACTATAAAATTTTCAATCGGGTCTCTTTTTTTCTTTATCGTTCTTTATCTTTCGCCTTGTAAAACGTGAAAATTCGAACCTGTTTAATCCTCCATACATCTGTATCTTTTTAAAAATTCATCTTATATTCCGCTGCACAAGCAATTTTTCTTCTTAAGTTTACTTTCTCCGTGTCCTTTTTATTTTCACTTTTGTTTTGAATTTTATTTATTTTTATTTTTACTCTTCCTATTTTTAATTTCAGACATTTGTATTTTTACCATTGTTACAGAGTACTAATCTCTAGTAAGTAATTGTTAGTAATAACCGGATTACTTGAGGGAATTTTATTTATTAAACATTAATTTAACATCACAGTATATTTTACAATTGAAGATACTGAATACTAAATATGAATTTGCTAATAATAAACGATACCAAGAAAATGGTTGTTTATACATTCGATTTATTCTCTCGTATGGATTAAATCTATTTCGATTTATGCCAACATTTTGGAAGCATCCTCTACAATAACTGTCCCAAGACGTTCGTGCAGGGTTGCATGTTCGAACGAAAGATTCGAAGTAGAACGTTGCAATAGAATTCCATTTCTATCCTGAAGAATAGCCAAAATAAGCCAGGTTAAATTCCAAATTCCGTCGGATCAACTTTCCTAGATGTTCCGAATAAACGTCACTCGGTTCCTCTCTGCTAGATTGAATCTCATCTCTCGACGATTTCTCCGCGTTTCCGTGCCGCGATAAATCTGCAAACGTGATCCCGTCTTCTAAGCTGCGAATCAAAAAACTTCTCCTGCTTATCTTCCATACACATACATCCTTGCCTTTTGTATTCTCTTAATTTTCTCTTATAACGGCAGACTTACCTTAATCGAGATTACGTAAGTAATATAAAATGGAAGATTAACTTTGTAACAAAAGGAGATGCAGAATTTCTCCCACGTATAGGAATAATAAAGTAAGAAAAATGAAAGATGAAAGGAGAAGAGAGATAGAAGTTAAATTAAGATATTTCAAAGATTTATATATCCATGTATATCGTGCAGATTTCATTAATTTTTTTTTTTTTTTTTGTTATTGGCTATTGTGAGATGAACACTTCATATAGAGTCAAGTTTCGTGGCAGTCATTTTTACAGTTGGCAGAAGATTGAAAAATTATTTCTATACTGGTATGAATGAAACAATATCTCACATTCTTTTTTCTTTCTCTTTCTTTTTATCGAAGTAACTTGGACATCAATGAAGAGATTATTTTACAGTATACCGTACATTCGAGATACCGTTTCGTTTATAATATAGTTTATTTCTTTTTTTCATCCCTCGCACTGAAATTGAGTGAAACGAGTGAAATGAGATAATATTATTTACTCTCCTCTATACTTCGCAATGCTTCTTTAAAGGAACAACGACGATTTCATAGTTCAACAAAATAATGACCGACGTGATTCTTCATAAACGTAAAGTGATTACGGGATACGAAGCGAGCCGAGCTTTGAATAACGATCCGACCGTACAGCTTTATCCCTATTCTATGTGACGTATGCGCGAAACGATTCAAATAGCCAATAACGTCTAACCGATGGTCGTCGATAGTCAAATAATAGCTGACGAAGCAGGGAAACCAAATCGATCGGTTCTAATCTCTAATCCAAGCCACAATCTCGCGAGAATATGGTTTTGGTGGCGAGACTGCGGCCCTATCCCAGGATTCCACGAATGGCTGGCATAGTTTTCGACGATGGTATTTAGTAATTAGCCTACTGCCATCGGAGCGTCGTGCTTCTCGTGCCTGCACGCTCCAGAAACCCGGCCTTTCTTCCCAAATGTAGAAACCACGATTTTTACCACGTCTACCGAAATTATCTTCTTCCACGCTGCTTCACTTCGAGATTCTTTTATCATCTTTCGATTCTATCTGTTCTTTCTCGTATAAAGAAAGGGATAAGTCTGATTCGGAGCATGGAGAAATTCATAATTCCAGCTTCTCCTTCGTTTCTTCTTTACCTTCTTCCTCGTTTTATCTTGTCCTTTGTTCAAAACAGGTTGTTCGAAATCGAAATGTTTAATCCCTCGTTGTTCTTCCTCGCACAGCGAAAAGAACAAATCCAATTTGGAGCATAGAAATTCACGATTTCGAGTTCCTTCTTTCCTTCTTTTCTTTCTTAATCTCTTTCATTTTCTCTGCTATTTGGCACGAATCGGACGAAATGGAAACGCTCGATTGTTAATGTTTCTTTCTTTTCTCGTATAGGGAGAAGAATAAATTTGATTGAAAGCATAGAGATTCATGGTTTCCGAGTCCTTCTTGCGTATTTCTCTCGTTTCTCATTTTTTAAACTTGCTTTTTATTTGCAACGAATCGACCGAAATCGAGACGTTTAGTTATTGCGGAGCTACGTTCTATCGAGCTGATTTTTTTTTTTAGGTTTGAATTGTTCTTGTTTAATTGGATTTGCAGCCTTTCGACATCGACCACCTGGTTTTGGCGTGTTAGAAACAATGAAACAACCACAGGGCGAAGCGATCTCTTGCGCAAAGGCAAATGATGGACGAGTGAGGTGAAATGTTTGTTTTTTACGCCAACCTTTGGTTTACGTGAAATCAATTTTCTATGTATTTTACTTCGGCAGGGCAACTATAGTTTTATAACGAATAATAGAAGCCGTATTCCTGGTAGTTCTTTGTCGAATGAAATATGGGGCAAACTTTAGTACAGAAGAAGCCAGTAACTGTTAAATAAATAATTTCTAATAAATTTCGAAAGTAAAGTTTTACAGTTTCCTACGTTCGTTAAATATTGTTTAACAACGGGTAGTCTATCACTAGCTTTTTTAACAGAATATTATATTTTCACGATCAAACATTCACAGATCCTTAAATCATAAATCAAATCAAATTAGTAAGAAAGCTACAGTATATACAATATACTCATCATCTCATAATCTAGAAAGTTAAATATTTTTGCAAGATAAAATAATATCGAACAATGTTTTTCGTGATTATTATTGAAATATACGTGACAACGATATCAACGAATATCAACGATATCGCCTGTATTATTCCACGAATTTATTAAATGGATTCTTCATTTGTGTATAAAGAATGTAATAAATTCGCGTCTGAAGAGAATAAATCGTAAGGAAGAAAAATAAGAAATGAAAAAGGAAGGAAAATAACGAAAGAGAGGACGAAGCAGAAGCTGATAAAACTGTAAGGACGAAGGAGTGGGGTTGAGAATGGGGATCGTAAAGAAGAAGAAATGAGCGATTCTCGACCACAGGTACAGAAACTACGGAACTTGAAATAGTCAAGAGAAATTCTGTTGAGTTGATCGATATTTTTTGGTTACTCGCCAAATACTTGGCCGCTTTGTGGATATCCAGTCAACAGGAATGATATTCCGCAGGAATTCTCGCTAGAGTTTGGCACAGTTCGAAATATCCGCGAAGTTGTTCTCTCCTTAGCTATGTAGTTGCAAATTTTCCAGCGAAAATTTTTCTTTCGGGATTAAGACGAATCTCGGCGGAACGTTACAGTTACAACTCATCGTGGGGAAATTTTTGCCCTAGATTCAACCTCTTCGCTTTTTTCTTTCTTTTTTTTTTTGCTGGCTGCTGTACGAAATTTTATTGCGTTACTCAATATCCGTCAGTGGCACTTTATTCCATTGGATTTCCCGGAAAAGTACACGGCAATTCGATTTCAGTGAAAACACTACTGTTTCAACTGGAGTTAACTTCGGAGAAAGTTGTAACAAATTATTGCTTATTGAATTCTCGCCGCGATATTGCGATATAATTTTCGAAGTGTCACGTCACTCTAAATGAAAAATGACCGATACCGAGCAGTAACAAATTCTTCCTCGTGCGAAATATATGGAAATTATCGGCAACTAAGGGATACAAAATCTTTGCTAAAACTAAGTACATAAAAATTATCAGAATAATAATAAATCTTGTTGGGGGTATTCGATATATGGAAATTATTGATTCGAAGATATAACGCTCTTCTTTATGGAGCTAAATATATGAAAACTGCCGATATGAAACGATAAAAAATTATTTAAAGGTATTAGGTATATACAAATTATTTATACGAAGCCGTAGCAAATTTTCTACTGGGGCTAAATTCATAAAAATCATCTATATGATGCAATAAAAAGTTTTTTTATGGGGAGGTGGATTAGGTATGTAAAAATTATTGATATGGCTATAGCGAATTTTTTTCTCCTGTTAAATATATAAAATTTATCGATACGAAGCGATAAAGAAGCTTTTTTATTGGAACTGAGTATATACAAATTATAGATATGGAGCAATAAAAGTAATTTTTATGGCAGTAAACGTGCTGTGATTCGAGTGAATATTTTTATTTTGATAAAGGACAGAGAGTATTTAGTAATACGAAGGGACTGCGAGAATCTAATTGCATGGAAGAAATATCGAATCGCTTGTGAATTATTCATGACGGTTGATATTCTTTAATTTAACCATCGTTTAGTGGTTTGGGATAGGTTAGGACGGGCGATTGAAGAAGTAATGGCTAGAAATGGATTCACTGACAATTCCTGTTTGACTACACTTGGCAAATCTATTTTCGCTCGTTCCCTTTGACTGATCTATTTATTCTTTAACTAACGACTACGTTACTCACTCTATGACAGATAAAATGGTATTACGTTTGATCAGCTGGTGTTGATTCTCGAAATGAAATAAATTTTGTGAAAGACCTTTGAAAAATCACGATATGAACTAAGCACAGATTTTCATTATGACATCAATTTTAAACTCTTCGATCGTAACTATAAATTATTAGATAGAATTAATTGAGAAAATTTGAGTCACGAAATATTTAACAAACGCCATTGATTTCTATTTATCGTCGCTATTTTTTGAAATCTGTAATTAACAGAGTTTCTAAAAATCAATAGAAAATAAATACACCGCTTTTCATTACCACGACGCTCGAGTTTACAGAATTCGCGAAACCATTACGTCTAAACGTTAACGCGTATTTCTCGAGATCTGCAATCAACAGGATTTCTCCAAAAATAAATAGGAACTAGGTGAAATAAAAGGTCTAGGGAATCGGTCTAGAAATTTCATTTCCAACATCTCATATTTTCTTCGTTTTATCCAGTAGTTTCACTTAGACGTTTCAATTATTCAGTCTCATAACAACTGCTCGCCTTATACGATGAAGTTTAATCGCAAGGTCCGTCAACGTGCATTCTCCTTTCAAATAGGAAAACGGAAGTCGATGTCGAGAGGCGGGAAACATCGGTTTGTTTTGGATATAAGAACAATGGAACGATGGAAAAGGAACGATCGCGTGAAAAACACACGAATGAGTGACGTGGTTGGATGGGTGTAAATTCGCACGTTCGTGGGGAGACGCGATCTCGAAGAAGCGCGCCAACGGGGGTCGTAAATTCCCGTTACGATTGACTAATCGACGCCGCTGCTCGCTGCGGATCCGTCGAACACGACGCGGAGTTTCGTTGTTTCGCTCGATGCCTTGATCACGGCGTGGTGTGGTAGATAATACCCGCCTTCGTCGGCATTGTCGGGACTGATTTTTGACATGTGTCTCCGATCTAGATAATCTTGCATTACCGCTCGATAATCGGCTTCAAAACGTCTGTCGCGCTGGAATCGGCGGTTGAGTGATGCGAGTCGTTTCATCGCCAGTGCCTTGGATGATCCTAGCGACGGAAGCCGTTCGTTGAACGGGAGAGCGACGATGTATCGTCCTTCGCTGGTGCGTCGGGTGTGAGCTCTGAAATGATCTTCGCATCGTCGCTCTGTTTCTGAAATGTGTTTGATCGGGGGTCCTTCGTCGATTTCCCAGAACCGCGCAAGCTCTGCTTGCAGAGCCGTCGTGGATACGTGAAAGGTGCTTGTCGCGGTTGACGAAGTTGGACTCCCCTGATTACCCAGCCGAATCGTGTCTTTTGCAAGCACAGATCCGGTTTGTCCGGTCCCGTCAGATTGATTTGTCCGACACATATCGACGAGAGAGTTGCACCCGAGCTTAATAAGACATCGATCGGGGAAGGTACATGAAATCGGGGATCGGCTAGCTTGATATTCCTGGATATGTGAAGCGCCGAGCGATCTATGGGTTGGCTTGGGATCCGGTGCGTTATGGCTGGAATGACGAGAAACGTCAACGTGTGTTCGTACTTGCCGTCAATGGAGGTAATCATCGCCCTTATGAATCGCCTTGATGTCGTCGTCAATGTATCGAGGGCTCCAATTGGGACCGAACACTTCTGTTGCCTTATTCCGAGCGTATTTGCAAGCCTTTCTGTGATGAAATTCATGCTGGATCCGGTGCCGAGGAGCGCACGGCACTGGATCGGTTACTGTTTGTTTGTGAATACATGTTTTCGTGGCGCGCGTTGACGGGCCCGAATGGTTTGTTCTGGTGAAGATCTTGGTTGTTGAACCCGCGCCCTATCCGCATATGTTGTAGGGCGTGTTGGGTTTTGGTAGGTTGGTTTGATGGCTTCTAACACTTTACAGTGACCGTGTAGGAAGTTGAACAGGTCTTCGACACTTGGGAAAGGTGTATGTTCGATCCTTTCCTCCCATCTGAACCTTGTCTCGGGGTCTAATTTGGAGGTGAGCAGGTATAGCAACACAGTATCCACGGTGGTTTGCTTGGGGGCTTGCAAAGCCTTATAATGGGCTTCAGTTTGGTTTAAATACGATCGTATATCTTGATACGTTGGCCGCTGCAGGGGGGGGGGGGCAGTGTTGAATAACGCTTTCAAATGATTGTCCACGATTTTTGTTGGCTGATTGTACCGTGTTTCCAACAGTGCCCATGCCACTGAATAATTACTGGCGGTGTTTGCTAAGGATGCTATCGAGTCGGCAGTTTCCTGCGTTAAACACGATCGTAGATACATGAGTCGCGTACAGTCATCAAGATGGGCATTTTCGTGTATTGTGTACCGGAATTGATCCGCGAATCCGGGCCAATCTTCGTACGCTCCCGAAAAGGTTAGTAGCTGCATTTTTGGTATAGCAATCTCCTGGTACCCTAGCTCTGAGTTCGGTGTGCACGGTACGATGGATGTACTCCTGTCGATTTCGTCTCTGCTTGTTGTCGAGGGGGTTGTTGCTGGTATTAGGTTAAAGAGATCTAGGAGCCGTATGTCAATCTCCTGATACTCTCGCGATAAAGAGGTTGCACGAGCAACTTCCCCCTCATCTAACGCTTCTAACTCGTCTTGAACCGCGCTGGATTGGAAATAAGCTCCAACGAATGCGCATCGACTATGATTGTACCGATAAAGCCTCCTTTCTTCCGCAAGGCGGCAAGAAAATTGCTTTCGCCCCCACCTGATTACTTTTTCAATTATTTCTATCGTTCGAGCATATATACTTCTCTTAACCTTTCTCCTTGTTAATTTATTTGCAGGTTTCTCGGGTTAAGCTTAGGATAGTTTCTTTTTAGTTTCATTCATGTTGAGAATTGTGGATCTTTGAAGCCGAAATAATGTTATAGGAACATTAAATTTATATTGACAGTTATTACTAAAATAATGATATATTTATTACATGGACGATTCTTTCGTTTCTTCCTACATTTATAGTAACGTTCATGCTCTTCCTTGCTTCTCTATTAGGTTCAACTTCAAGTACTTTAGGCTCTGGATTCTGATATAGTACTTTTCTACTTTCACTTATCTTTTTAATTTCGATAGGTCTAATGGCATTTATAGCTTTTTGGAAAATCGCATTTTCTGCTCTTTCAATGTAACTACTTATCTTATATAAACCATGATCTTTGAATGCTATCCCTATCAACTTTCTGTATTTGTTATATATCTTTAAAGTATTACCTGCTGAGACTATCTTATTTTCATTCGTTACTTTCGCATAGCTAATCAAGTTATAATCCATTTCTTTCACGTAAAGTACATTAGACATTGTAATTTTAATCCTCCTTTTGTTTACTTCAAAGTAAGTTAAAATTTTTCCGACTTTTGTTCCTTTTAGAATTTTACCGTCTCCTAACTTTATATTTATCGGGTTTTTTAAATTTTCGTACTCAACAAAATAAGAGTCATTATTTATAATGTGATCTGAACATCCACTATCCAATATCCAATCTATTTTTCGCGTATCTCTAGTACATACCGTAATTTCATTTTTATTATTTTCGCGCTCTACTCTTGTTAGGAAAGATCCAATTTCTTGGTCGTCGTAGCCTTCGTTGTGTGAATAATTTGCGTCGTGTTGACTTGCCTCGTAGTAGCGTTGTTGCCGGCCTCTGCTTTGTCCTCGTTGGCCAAATCCTCGTTGGGCGTATCCTCGTCTTCTTTGGCCAAAACTTCGTCCGCCGCGACCCCTATTCTGCTGCGGCTGATACGCACCTCCTTGCTGTTGCGTTCTTCCATTGTTTCCGCCATTGTTTCCGCCTCTATACGTGTTTGTGCAATTTTTTGCCATGTGACCGTACTTTCCACAGCCATAGCACTTTATGTCCTTTTTTTTTCGGCTGTAAATACATTTGACTTTGTTCTATCACTTTCTTTCTTGCTACGCGTTTCCCACATTATAATTTTATTTTTCAAAAATTTACAAGTCCGATCACTTTCTTTCACTGAGTCGATTAAGTCATCAACATAGCTCAATGATTCTGGTAGTGCTTTCAGCATGTAGTCGAGTTTTTCACGTTCGCTTACATTTGCACCAGCACTCTTTAATTCACTAATCGTTTTTTCAAATTCCGTGAAAAATGAATTTGATTCTTCAAAGTCTTTCAACCTCATCATGTCTAGTCTACTTCTTATACAAATTTGCACTGCTGTTGATTCCTTCATATACATCTCATCAAACTTTTGCATTATTTTTAAAGTCTTGATCACCAACAAATTCTAATTGCTCATTCGTTATACTACTATAGATGTAGTTCATCGCCCATTAATTCTTTTCATCCCACTTATCTTGCTCTTCCTTGTCCATTTTCTCTCGTGTAGCCGGTTCATAACATTTTTTACACTTTAAATGCATTAATATTCTTTTCTTCCACATTCTGTAATCGCGTCCATCGAATATTTGAACCTTAATTTCGTCGTCCCTTGGCATCTTGATTCGTTTTCTATATTCACACCCTTTTTTTTTTTTTTCAAAAAATAATTCTCTTTATTATCCAAAATCTTTTTATTTGTTCTACCAATAGCCTTTTTATCTCTTCAGAACTTATTTCCAATTTTTTATTCCTTTTTATAAATCGACTTTTATACATTCACTCCCGGTTACACGTGGTTCCTTAACCTTAAATCTCGGCAACCACGCTCTGCTACCATGTTGAGAATTGTGGATCTTTGAAGTCGAAATAATGTTATAGGAACATTAAATTTATATTGACAGTTATTATTAAAATAATGATATATTTATTATATGGACGATTCTTTATATATTTATCGATACACACTTGCACGCGTCTCAGCACCTTCTACACCCGACTCTTCATCGACGACTCTTAACCGACTGACTGTTTACATTCCTTTGTTTCGAAACGCTGCGCACACACACATACTTCCACACACTGATATATACATATAAGTATTTTTACTACGCACTTAACTCAGTCCAGCACAGAAAATTACACATATCTCAACAATTCGTGTTTAGAAGAGAATAACGACGATGTAAATTGTAATAATTTTATATTAAATTATATTAACCGATAATATTCGAGTTAGTGTCAATATTAAATAATTTTATATCGGCGAGAAATTCGAATAATTTCATAAGTACTAAGATACATAAGTAGACTGTGGATTTTTATGCATCTACAGGAAATTTGAAAATGCAGAATTCTTTCTATAATACGTGATAGGTAAAATAATTTTTTACCGCGGTTCTATTTTTTCAACCATATATTTCCATAAACATGAATTTTCATAAAAATCCTCAGTCTATTAATTACCAATATATATAATTTTATGTTGCCCAGAAGTTGGAATTTTACAACGAATAGAATACAATCTATTCTATGTTTTCACACCGATACACATTTTATTAATATTTATAATTGTGAAGAATTGACGCCCTCTAGTGAAATTGCATCAACAAGTTTGTTATTTTGTTGTTCTGTAGAAAAAATTTTACATCTTCGTATTGGTTTTATTAAAAAGAATTTATCCGTGAGAAAATTATGTTATCAATTTAAGCAGACCTGGGAACGGTATCGCGAAGTTGCTTTATTATCCGCAGGAAAAATGTTCGAAAGTATTTCGCGATTTCGTATTGATTTGATTAAAAGAAATGCAGTCGTGGATAATTTATGTATCGATTCACGTAGAGATGGGAATTATGTCGCGAAGTTTATTATGCATCGAACGAACACGTTCGTGCAAAATATTATAAATATTCATATTAGAGTTAATTAAAAAGTTTGTAAGTACCGAAATCTTTTATCATTTTAGTAATCTGTTTAATAAATTGCAATTAAAAATACGATTAAAGGTAAGAAGAAATAAGTAAGCATTATACGATACAATTTTTCGCTTATAGCTTCCGTGGAAATTGGATTTGACCAATTAATTCGATATACACGAGCTTGACGAATTTACAAATTAAACAGTTTCGAAAACACGACCTGAAATCAACAAATTTTATTTGAACTTTTCATTGCACCACAACCGGCTTGTTCCAAAAATTATTCACATCCTGTGTAATCTTCGTAACTCAAACTCGTACGTTTGAATAGTCGTACAAACGTTGAAAGACACACAATATATCGAACCGGCGACATTTGTTCAGTTTCTCCGCGAGAAATTAGAAACGATGATTCGTTTGCTCTCCGATTTCTAGTGTTACCCATCCTATAACACACACATATATATGTACACAATATATAACGTGATATGTTTTGTGTTTCAGGTGAGTATCGCAGCCGGACGAGCTTCGGTTTTAATTAAACTACGCGAGTGAGTACGGATAAATCTTAATTTATAACTGCGAATAAAATAAATTGCGCGAGATCATCATGCACTTTGCAATAACACTCAACCCGCGCGAATATGTATCATGAAAATTTCAGAACGCCAATAGCGTTCGGATTCGAATTGCGCTCGTTCCGTATTTATATATTTGACAATTCCTACAGGAACGTATTTTTCACGGTGGATGAGCGATATTTTACAATATTCATGTTCATCAAAAAAATATCACTTTGTCCGAGCGTAATTTAACGCAATTATATTGTTCGACAGCGTCGACAAACGATGCCTGCTTTATTCGTTACAATATTTTATTTATCGTAACGTTAGCACGGCTTTAATGAATTTTAATAATTTTAATCTGTCAGTATAGTCCATCGTCAACTGCACGTCGAGATTATTTTTATCTACGATACGTTATTTGGAATAATTCGTCTTCCATTTGCTTATACGTATATATTTTTAAACGTTAATCTAATTGCTTGTGATTCTAACGAATATCGTATTAAGAGGTTTTATCGTTGCCCAATGTTGATTTCATTATGACTTTAGACTGGCGTTACACATCGGTATACACCTTTTGTAAGCATCGATAATTGACTGTTTGCAGTGGCCAAGCACGGGACAAACCACGTGTTGAATTTCCCTGTAGAGTTGCTTCAACAACCCCCTACAAATCTATCAGGCACACGTTAACCGAGCTTTCGAATCGAGAACACGCGTGCATGTGTTGCATTCTTGCGTTTAAAATCACCGTTGAACAAATAGGGGTACGCGCGAATCGGAAAACGAATTATTTAGGCTCGCAGCCTCGACAATTGATTCTATTCCGTGAGTAAATTACAAGGAAATTAGATTTTAATGCTCGCGGGGCAAAATATCGCGATAATACTGTTAAGGATAGTTTTCTGCATTTTCTAGTGTGTAAATTAATATCCTTTTTCAAGATTCAGCGTCTTCCTTCTGCAATGGGATATTCAAGAAAAATTATGGAAATTTCAAGTTTTATAAAAGTTTGAGAGAGAGATCGTCCTGTGAAAAGAAGAATGGTCTTCGAGATTTAATAATTTAATTCTTCAATTGGATATTTTTGATTTATATATAAAATTATATTATAGAAAATTTAGACACGTGTACCTGCAGCAAGCATATTAAAAATTGTTTTAATGCATCAAGGAACTGATCAAATAAATCAATTCTTGAATCTACAACGTTAGTATAGATAGCTATGCGAATCGCGCTATTAAAATGGCTACATGTCGTAAGTTGTTGTTCAGAATGATGAAGCGAATTGAAATTCCTTGAATTTCTGGAAGAAGCGTTTAGAGAGAATATCTGAATAATGTCAGGACAAGGTACATATAACACCATTGGATATCTTACAATCAAAAATGATGTCAAACAGCATCCTTCTGTCGTTCAATGACTGAAGGATAAAAATTTGATCTACATAAAGTTATTGAAATTCCATATTCTGTTAAAATTTGAGCAAAACAAAAGGATGATTTTCAAGATTCGATAGGTTGATTCTCCAATAAGATATTTTATTTAAGAGAAATTACTGAAATTTTAAATTCTATTAGAATATGAAGGTCAGAAAGACCGATCTTCGAAATTCAGCATTTCGGTCTTCCAATAATCTATTTTGTATGGAACAAAATTATTAATAATTTGAAATCTCATTATTTGAGGCTGCGGATATTTTAATCACTTTACTGTTTAAATAAAACTTTGCTCGGAGATCTAGTGCCAGAAGATCCTTAATATCCAGAATTTCTCTTTCAATGGTACGAACTTTTCTTCTAGTTCCATATAAATGGTCTTTTGCTAAGAAATATTTCACGAACATAATTATAGAGGATTGTGGAAGTTAGCTCGGTCCATTGGATTCGGTGAACTTGTGAAGTGATCATACGTCTCCCTAGAGAGGAAGCACATGTTCGTCCCCATAACAATAGAACACACGGTTTAGGTTAGACAGCGTGATCAGATAATGGAGCACCAAGAGTGCATTACACTGTATAGTCGAATTATGCATTTCTGAGGGTCTGCCCTATTTGCTTGTCTCGTACACGCGTGTACACTCGTGTTGATCTCATGCACAGATGTTGTATGACGAAGATCAACTAACCGCGATATTGCATAATTAAAATATCAAAGAAAACTCACGAACATACGAAGACCATATGAGAATAGTAGAATGTTCCCATTTTTGTTTGAATTTTCTTTTATTTTCCAATTTTGCTGCTACTTGTTAATATCCAAAAGGCACACATTTAATCGCAAAATCGAATAAAAAAACAATTTCGTCAGTATAAAATTGATTGTCTCTACAGAAAATACAAAAACTGCAAATTATCATGTTATCTCTTTATAAAGTTATTTTTATTAGTTTTTAACCTACCCATTTTTTAATTATTTTGATTATTCTAGTTTAAAATTATAATGTGAAATTTGTACAAATGTTTGGAAATGTTCGTCATTCGAAATAATGGATAATTAATTTAAAGTAATCATGAACAGTAGCTTATCGAAAGTGAATAAATATTAATCGTGGCAACAGATACAATGATTCGCTGGAAACGCGTAATCGTTGCTCGAACAGGCGTCATTTTAATCTGATCCGATTTCCAGAAAATGCATCGTCCGTGACAATTTCATTCAATGCAGATACAAAGACCTCGGTCAAGTTAATTTCGTCAAGTAGAATGAAACAGGAAAAGGGGTTCGAGCCGCGAGTGCTTCTTTATTTATTTTTCCCCTCTTCTTTTTTAATACAGTTATTTCCACCAGCGAAATTTGATATTCGCGGAAAGACTCGTAAACGAATTACGAAAAAATTACGTGTACATTAATCGACTCCATCAGCAACAGGGATTGAAAGGGCAGCCAGCTAAATCGAATTTCGATATTTGTTTGTTGTGGCAGTGTACGCAGAGTGAACATCGAACGTTTGCCACGGGATTTTTTGAATGAATATATTATCTGTATTATACGAAATTTTTTGAAATTTCGTTAGCAATTTCGAAATGTCTGTAATGAAACACGATTGTCGTGATTGTAAATAGTAAAGTTTGTAAGCAGTCCGAAAATGCGTATAAAAGAGACATTTATTACAAACATACACTTAATGAAAAATTAGTATACAACATGAATAGTTGTCTGAAATGTACAATTAGTGATAACGCTGATAAAAATATGGCCCGCTACATATTATTATTATTGTTACTTGTTTCATTTTATGTCGCATCGACTACCACGGTCATCGGTAGACTGCGGATTTTTATGATTTATAGAATATCTGAAGGTGCAAAATTGCACAGTATGCACGTGATATAAAAAAATATGTTAAAATATCGAAGATATAGCGCTTCCTATAATATTTTATAGATAAAACCATTTTCTATTGAGTTTCTATCCTTTCAATTATATTCTCAAAAATACGAATTTGCATAAAAATCCGCAGTCTAGCTATTAGCGATTATTTTTATATTCGGTGATTTATTCAATTTCATTCAATATCTTAATTTCTTTATAGAATGTGATAAACATTTGTTGGAACTGGATCGATGTGAGGATATTCCTGAGATTATTGTCGATGTGAAGCTTTTTCCTTTCTTCATTGTATATAGGACACTGTACGACGTACTGTATGGTAATCATGTGACAACGTAATTACGTGGTGATTGATAGTCTCACATTACAGGTGTCACATTTAACGGGAGGACTATTTTCCACTATATCCATATATGTCAGTTGAATATGTCTTGATCTTATCGTGGCTATCGTGGTTTGTTCTTTTACAGTTCAGCTCTTGATTTGCCTTCAAATAGTAAAAGCTAGGGATTAATTTATGAAGGCTCACTACATATTGTGATGGATTAATACAGTTAACAATTGGCTGTACAGATACTTTTGATGATCTCTACGAAATGTATGGTTTCAATAAATACCTTGTAACTTTCACATACATTGTCAAATCCATTTCAAATTTTACTAATATAATCGCAATAATCGTGTCTCGTTACACTGCTAACCAAACTTCAAAATGTTTCGTATAATTCACGAAAAATTTCTAGAAGTATCCGAATACTTTCCTGAGCCACTGTATACATACGTTGTGTGGCAGAGACACTTTTAATGAAATATTACCAATTGGTCGTTTTAACGATAGTTTCAGCGTTAAGGAACGCAAATACAAAGCGAGGAATTGAAACGGGCAGTGAAATCAGCGCGAAAATTGATAACTTCTAAGCCACTGAAGACCAGTAGTCCTCTCGGCGAGGAAGAATCGTGGTAATTAGAAACGATGGGTGGTTTCGGGTAATAACGAAAATGAAACTTCCCTCGGTGTAGAAACCCCTTTCTTCAATTGACAGTTTATTAACGACGCCCGCAGCGTTGACGGGGAAAGTTGTGTGAGAAAAATGGTCAAATGAGTTTTCAAGTCCTCCCTTTGTTCCGTCGAAACTTTCCAAGGAAAATAACAATATTTTTCACACGTCCTCTCCTCGCTGTTCTTCTCGCCGAGCCCTGCGAGAAAAAGAATAATCCCTCCTTTCGGTAGGATTCCTTTTTTCATGGAGAGGGGAAAGCGTGGCATATCATCATCCTTAATCCTTCTTTTTCTTTCTCCGTCCGTTATTTTAGAAGGGGTGGCAACAGGCCTCGCACGAAACACGCGTCTTTTACCGAAAGTATGCGCATATTTCTCGCGTAAAATACCGCGGTGAAATCGCGGAGTTGTTCATTGAAAGTCACGACAACTTTCCCGGCCTCTTTGTTCTTCCAGACGCGAACTCGCGACCAGGTAAATTAGAAGTCTGCCTTAATGTCTTCTTAATGTCTTCTCAGTGTTTTATAGTCTTGTATTTTCTATGGACCCTTCTATTTTTTGGCAGAACGGCATAACACGTCTGCATTGAGTCACTGGAAGTTGTGGAAGCTCCTCGTGTTCCGATAGTTCCACGGTTTTCGTCTATTTTTCTTTATGTGAAATAATATTGATAGATTAATACACGGTAAGGGAAAAATATGTTTTCATTGACATATTTTCGTTGGTGTAGCGTTTTCATTGGTTATTGGGAAACGCTTCGTTCCTATTTGAAAAATCCTGAAAATATCGAAGGATTGGTAAATTACAGACAGTTTGGCTACCTAAAATCTCAAGCAGAACAGTAATACGTCGTATATCTTCATTGCTTATCGGAGAACATTCCTTCGTTGTCCTCGTTTAAAAATTCTTGAAACGTTCAAGGAATATTATACCCTAGATAGAGGAAACCTAAATCCCAAAGAAAATAAAAAGATAATTGTCCTGGTATATATAACTACTACTGTATCAAATTTTAAGTTTGCTTTTTCATAAAAGGCTGCACGTGCGGCTCGTAATTTTTCTTCCCCGTAACCTTCGATTATCTTTACTCACAGCCCTCGACGATTTTTCATAATTCGTTCCCTGCTCTTCGCGAACTGTTATCATGTGTCTGAAGGGATGAAATCCGTTTCTGGATTGGAAAGACGTGATTGGAAAGCGCGGCGCATCGCCGTCGCGTCTAAATTTAATTACGGAAATATCGGTTGGCCGTAGCGAGCCGGTTGTTTAAGAATCTAGCGAGAAGATACCGTGAAACTTTCGAGAAACTGGAAGTGCTCTGGCTGTTAGAATGGCCGGAGTTTAAATTCCTCTTCGTAAATCCGATACAAGCGCGGGGATCCTATCCTCCTTGCAAATCCTCGATCGATATCGCTTCGTTGCTCGATATTCTTCATCGTAAATTTAAATCCGACTTCCTTTCCCTGTCTCTCTGCCAGAACCTGCAACCTGGGCTGCTTCTTGTCTCTTCGTTAATGCGTACTCATTATGACCGGCGTGAAAACTTTCCTCGTAACGCGCCACCGTACCGTATTCCTCGAAAACGAAACTTGGAGATTAGCATTTGGACGGATGAAACACGGGATTAACGACAACGATCACGGACACGATGTTCTCCGCGTAATTGTGCGAGTCCTGACGTTGTTTCACGCGAAATTTCGCTGAGTTTCGCGTATCGAAGATGATGAACTGCCGGATAAGTTGATCTCTATAAATGGAATGGTTTTGCTATTACCACAGAAATAGTATTTTAAATATATATATATATATATAGTATTAATATAAAATTCGATTTTTGACAGTAGGAGAATTAAATAGAAACGTTCAAGTATACAGCGATGAACGTTCCATCAGATTTGCTTCCCTCGCACCTTTTCGCACTCGACTTGGTTCCACGCATTAGCTCGTAATACGTGAAAGCATATGAAGCATCCAAAATGGAGTATTTATTGTACTGTTTGGTGAATGAATAAAATTCCTATTCAAAGTCCATTTCTTTCGTTATGTTAACAAAAATATAAAAATGTACAAATATTCGCATTTCATTTATAAGTTTTCCGGAGCATTGGCCGTTTTCTTGGCAACAGTATCGCTCAAATAAGGCGGATTTGACGTACGGTACTGGATCATCGTCTTATTTGTCTATTTATTTCGTTTCTCCCTCGTTCCTCTATGCATCATCTATACAACATTGTTTTAATTTTTGGCTCACGAATTATGTATACATATTTACTATATCGCTGTCTATGTTATAAATTACAGACCACGGGGCAAAGATATGATAGGTTTCATTTTTTGTCTTTCGAAGATCTTGCGAACATCACAGAAGAAGATACGTAATATCCTTCAGTAATGGAGCTTCTTAAAAGCCAAGCTGATCAACTATTGAAATAAAGCGCAAAATGATGGATGAAAGGCGCAATAAATATGCTAGTTTATCGATTAAGAGAGGGCCGATACATCGCCGTGGGCCAACTTATCGCCGATACGGAAATTGATGAAGCACGCCGTGCCGCGTTAATTGCATCGCAAACTCGTTAATTATGCACGCGAGTCGCTTCACGGAAATTTGTAATAATTTAGCCGGAGCGCTATGGCTTTCTGATGGATTCAATCGCTGATGGAAATTCGGTTCTGAGTTTCGTTGATGCAGCAATTTGTTATTTAAATATCATTAAACACGTTTGCTCATAGAATATTCGATCTTGATCGCTTTAAGATGACCGCGAGCCTTTTATTTTCTGGCATTGATTAATTATGCTTCAGATTAGGGTATTGTAATGCGAGCAGAGACCCAAAGCAACTTGGAGCCGCAAAAAATTAGGGGACGTAGTACCTTATCTTTTCTCAACACGTACCTTTCTCTTTAGATTTATCTAGTCATTAATCTCTTATTATTGATCTGATCGAATTGGGTACACAGACATGGTTGACATTTTGGACGAATGAAACTTCACTCGTTAGTTATATTCTTTTGTGGAACCTGCTGGTCTGGATTTATTGATTTCTTCGTGCAGAAACTAGTTGATGTTTCACTTACGTGACAGTCACATTTCAAGAAAATGGAGCAATGGAAGCGTAAGACGAGAAAATTGTGATTCCTGTTCTAAAATTCGAATACAATATTCATAATTCTAATCTTAGGTATTTTTCTTATTCTCGTATCCCAGCAACAGAAATGTAAGAATGATAAAAAAGAAATTCCAATAATAAAAAGGGAAACAACGAAGGAACGCAAAGTTACAATGGAAAGAAAGAGCAATACTAAAGCAAAAACACATGCACTAAAAAGGAATTTCAGCGATAGAAAGATGATATGAAACAAATCTTAACAATAGGAGAAGTAGAAAGATACTAAAGGCAGGAATTTTGGCAATAGGGAAGTCAATTCAAGGAATTTCGGCAATTTACAGAAACGAATAGTACAAGAAAAATAAAAAAGGAATTCAGGCATATATATATAAATACAATACAACTCTGCTAAAAAGGAATTTCAGCAATAATATATAGAAATACAATACAGCTACACTAAAAAGAAATTTAACAATGAAATGGTGTACATGTATATGTGTATGTGTGCATATGTCCTAAAAAAAGGGATTTCAGCAATATGCAGAAAAAGTATCACAAAAATACTAAAAATGGAATTCCAGTGATAAAGAATCAGTACAATCGACACTAAGAAAAGAATTAGAATCGTAAAGGGAAGAGCTAATCCACTAAAAAGGGAAGTTAAATTACAATCACGCAGCCACTCCCTGTCAGTCGAATAGTTACGTAAGACAGTGGGAAACGTCAGGGTTTCTGAATTAATTTTCCTTCCTCTTATCGAAGTTCCACGCGATGCCGTGCTCGCAAGACCGTGAAGTCAGTCCCGTCGAACAATCCCTAAAAGCGACTTCCGCTCGATACAGCGTGTATAATCTGTTGGCCGTCGGCCAGAGGCCAGTCATTCGACAGATTCTGTTTTCCTGCGTTTCGTCGATTGCACAAACTGCCATGGAGATTACAACCACTGTCTGATGGATCTCGTGTTTCCGAGTTTCTCTTAGCTCGTTAAAAGTTGCCGCACCCCGTGCCTCTGCGGGTAAAAATTCGATAGGGATGCGGCACAAAACTGTAACCGTAGCCTTTGTTAGTCGAACAGAAATCCATTCTGCGATATGTGTATACACATATTCGCCGATGTCGGGTAAATTTTTCTACAACCACCAGTTTCTAGATGTTCCTGGAGGAAATCGAGATTAATTTTGTAGCGCGAAAGTGTGGACAAAACGAATGCTGAGGGTTGCTCGAGGAAATAGGCTTGTACATTTATTTCATTCGTTGATGGGACATCGGGTATATTCAAAATGTTCAAAATAGTAATATTGAGAAATACATTGAAATTTGATAATGCAGAAATGCAGAGATTGTACATCATATGCAAAAGTATATAAAATATTCAAAGTATTCTTTACGTTGCTCAATGGATAAGACAGTCTTGTTATCTAAGTTTTATCTTTTTAATTATATTTATAAAAATACGGGTTTTTAAATAAATGTCCTCGATTTGATCATTTTGTTACAAAATTTTTCGCTGACTGGGGAATTGCATAGTTGAAAACGCATTTGAATGAACGAGGCTACTAAGTTGGTTAATCATTCTTTCGACCACTGATTAACACCGTTTGGATCGATTGGTCACGAAACATTTACAAGTTCAAACAGATTCGTTGACTTGTCCTAATCAATCTCATTCATTGTCGCGACGAGCACGTTCGTCCATCTATTGAAAAATCGAAAACGCCGGTGGTAGCGAGAGACGCTTTGTTTCGCGGAAAATAAAGGGCGGCACAATAAACGCGTTTTAATTACGAAGAGCACCACTTGCGGTTTCTTTTATCCGACATCTCTTTTTCTACCAACGGCAACTTTGTGCACACTGAGACAAAAATGTGTGTTTCAGGTCAAAGGAAAGCTCGCGTTCAAGTGCATCATGATAAAATAGTGAAATTGATTCCGCTAGCTGTGGAAAAGATAGCATCGATGACTGTCCTTTGAAGTATTCGAAAAAAATCAATCGAATCGAACAAAGTAAAGAGGTTTATCTATATAAGTCTTCGTCTTTTTGGGAATTGAAAATCTGAAAGGCTTCGTCGATCTTTAGAACACGATTTTAATTCGTCGTAAAGCTTTCGATAACATCGATGTCTTTGAAAGTTGTCTCAAAGTCCTCGACCAGTTTTTACTCCGCATTTTGGCAGTCAAAGATACTCTCAATACTAAACATTGATGGTTTGACCTGCTTTGAATACTGGTTAAAATGTCGAGATAATTAAAATTGCTCGAAGTAAACGTAATTCTATCGGCATGTTAATGGAATTGATATGTAGAATCTCTGATTCAAGAAATGTATCTTTTTTCGATATTCTTTCTGTGCTAATACACGAGGATTTTATAAGATGCATAAACATATAAAATACAAATCTTAATTAAATAACCTAATAAATAAAACCTAGCAAATTTGTATCCCTTTAAAAATTGTATTTGTTTTTTAAACAGATCGGAGGGCAAAATGGTTCGGATCATCGAGTAGTTCCTGCTGTAGACATTCACGCGTATATTCGTTCCAAGAATAAGTGCTTGTACGTACAATAAAACTTCGTTTATCCGGACCAGTCGGGGGACAAAATATTTCTGATAATCGATAAGTTTGGATAATAGGAGCTCACTGGCTACCCTCACCAGCCGTTGCTGTGAATTTTCATAATAGATGTTGACGTTCGGATAACTGAGGTTGGACAACAATTTCGACATAAATTATGTTAAATTATGTTAAATTATATGTCAACTTAGACACAACACAAAGACGCGTACGACTTCGGAATACGCGTTCGTACAATTGAAAGTACGCTCGAGCGTGATTCGAATAATGAGAGGCTCAGTTACGAGTTTTGTATAGTTATACGACGATAAACAAAGACTGGTTTGTATAAATGAACTTCTACTGTATTATGAAATTACACTCGATCGTAGTTCGGATAACAGAGGCTCAGCATTAACTTGTTGGGATGAACGAGGTGCGGATAAACGAAGCTCTAGTGTACTATCTTTTCCCCTATATGCTCAATGCCAAACACTTTCCTTGTTATAACCATCTAAATCTCCTTACCCACAAGAAAAAAAAAAAAACGAATATCTAATACCACATACTGTATAAGCTGTCACTGGTAATTTTCTGTACGTCGATCAGACGCTCCCGGATCAACGATATCGGGAACGATCTCCGATCGGACCTGTCGAGAGATCGGAAGCTCGTCCAAAGTGAAATCCTCGACAGAAATTGTTCCCGATGGAACCATTCAGAGACTGAAGATACAAGGTAGCGATTAATTACGCGACGCGTTATCAGATCCCGTTGCACATTATCGGCCGCCCACGCACAAATCTGTCATGCTGTCGGATACGTGCGCCTTCCATTGAATCGACGTCGTTTGGATCTCGTCAGATCTACAGCTTTTGTCAAAGGTTGAACAGAGAAGCGAACGTGTAGAGGTCGGCGAGAGAGTTTGTTATGTACAAAAGCGTGGCTCGTTAATCTCCGGAAAATCTTAATCTCGGGTGTTTGAACGACGAAATCGATATTATGCAAACCGAGGCCAATAAATTGCTAGCTAGCTGACCGAGAGGGCTAAGGTTCTCTCTTTACGGTTCCCAGATACGTCGATTCGCGTATACCAGTTGCACTGGCTGCTCCACGGCGATTGCTGTTAATCGTTATGGCACGGCAAATGCGCCGTTAAACTCGCTTTATCGCCGGTTTGAGTGATATCTGCCCGATTGGATTTTAAATTATGACGCGATCTTTCCGGGAAACTGAAATTGAAGATGTTTCTCTGGTTGAAGTGGCGGATATTTCGACGACAGTTCCCGGTGATGCGAAGAGGTTTTAGAGCGGAGTATTCTAATTTTTGTATTTTAATTTTGTGAATAGTGCAGGTTACACGACTAACAAATGTAGTATATATTTATTTTTCCTGTCAGAATCCTGGTATTTTCCATTAGTTATCTTTGAGATCCTTGTAATGCTAGATTCTTCTAGAGTTTTCTTGCACAGTTGAAATAATATTAATGCCACTATTGATGTTAGGAAATACATTGTTAGTGAAATATTACAAGTCACAAATTTCTACAAATAAATATTATAATCTGCAGATCCTCCGGTGATCTTATGTATAATATGAAACTACAAAATTCATGAAAGGAAAGATTATAATCTGCAATTTGTAACTTACCTATTTTCTGATATTAATGGCTAGTAAATTATTGTGCAAGAAGGATCAGGCGATGAACATTTTTTAGCCCAGCTGTTTACTAATCAATTTGAAACTGACTAGATAATTCGACGATCCAATTCTTCTGCAAATGTATCTAATGCTTTTCACAAAAGAAAAGAAGAAAAACAGAAAGCTTTATCTGTGTGTTAAAGTGTTGATTAGTTTTGTGGAATAAAGATACTAGTTTCGAAATTCCGTTGTTTCCAAGATTAGTGATTGTTCATTTTTGGCCGTTGAGAAAGTTTTCCAATACCACACCAGATCGTTGATTGTTTTTCTATACTTCGATTAAATTATCTCGAGGTAGTTTCGAAATCGTCTCATGCTTCCTACGATGCTACCGGTCAAGAATAAAGTTGTTTTTCGTTTGAAAACCTTGGAAAACTACACTGGTCCGAACTTTGCGTGCAGGCCAATTTACATAATTAAATTGCATCCACTTTCTACTTTACGAAGACTTGCTCCCCTGACGCAACAGTTAACTTAATAATCACATTGCCTTTTTAAATTTCCATTTTCATTAAGTTCATTTCTTTATTCTCAATGTATATATAGACTAAGAACCGTAATGGCGCAAGTCTGTCCGTTGTTATTCTTTATAAAATGTTGATTTGTGCTACATGTTGAATATCGAATTACCTATTACTCATAAACATGGTAAGAAACATTGAATCATTCCTCATTAACACGAACACGCGGAGTGAATGTTCGAAAGTATCGTTAATCTTTCCAGTCTTGAAATTGTAATAATACGTTCTGTAAAATATATATCCGCCATGCTGAATCCCTAAATTTACTGATTTCGCGTAGCGTATAATCAATCGATCTTTTCTTATCATTTAACGCCTGTTCTAATTGATTTTGTGCGAAAAATGTGATGTCCAAAACACTTGGATATTGTTCGATCTTCGCACATCATCTAAGATAAGAATTATAATAAATTAAATACAGCTAATGATTGACAAATTTATTCGGTGCAGAATGTCTTGCCACAGGAATGTACAATATCGGATGGAAGAAAGTTTAAGATTCAAATACTCTAAATTTTAGTAACTCTTGTACCAACAATGTTTTACCACATTCGTGACAGTTCTATATTTTGTGGTATATATCATATTTATTCATTGCTCTTATTAAATATAAATTCGTTTTGTAAACTGTCTTGTTCTACTCCTTTTTTTATAATCTTTCTTTCGTCTACAACTGCACGTGCATATTCAACAGTGAAATGGTTATTCAAATTTGTCAGATCACGAATCACATCGCCGCAATTCTCAGTCCCTCAATTATCAGACAATCCTTAAAATTCAACTATCACTTTCTTAAAATCTCGAGTGCTAAAATTCACCTGAAATTCACCAGAACCGATTCGTTTAAAATTTGTCGAAATTTGAACTTTTCAAACCAGCACCGTAGCGATTAATTATCCAATGGACTCTTGAAATTCGGTTATCGGGCTCTCAAAACCTCAAACCTTAAAATTCACCCGCAACTTTCTCAAAATTGCAACGATCCGCTTAAAATTCGCCGAAATTCTAAGTTTTTCAGCAATCGTCGTAACGTTGCCGTAGTCGCGACATTAAATCTTTCGATTGGTCCTTGGGTATCATAAACTTGTGCTGCTTGTTTGCTCGTTGCTTTCCGCAAAGTTTACGTGTTCGTGTCTCTTCTCGCCACTTTGCACGATTCGTCTTGGTGGCAAGCCATTCGACGTTCGATTTTCCCCGGGGACATAAATATTCCATTGGAAGTCGGAAGCATCCTTAATCCAACAGTTTTGTCGCTAAATTTATCCCTGGGTATAAAGAGCTTATCCTACCGGCTATCTATCTCGCCTATCGACGTTGCTACGAGCTTTTTCTTCCCTGTGTAACCATCCCTCTCTTTCTCTCTCGCTCCCTCTCTATCTGTCTCTCTTCCTCTCCTTCATAGCTCTGCGTCCCTTGCTTCGATTCTTTCATCCCCCGCAGTACCCAAGGATGAAACGAGCGGGACGATGTCCCAAACCTCGTCCATTCTCCTTGACTCGATCATCCGACGATCGATTTATCCCCTAGGTGGTTAACCAGCCTTCTGGAAACGCGATAATCAGCGCCTCGACACGTCTTACCGCGTAATGCACAAAGAAACTCTCAAAGTGCATTCCATTTTATCCGACACCCTACTACCCCTTTTCGATCCATCCTCTGGTATAAACACCCTTCTCCATTCTGTTCCAATCTCACGCCAGTCAGGGATTACTCCTTGAAGCTGACCGAACGTTCATTAGAGTTGATGGAGGATCTTCGCTGAATGATACATGCTTTGTTTCGAACTTTTATTTTTTCTCTCTTTTTTTCTAGTTTGTTTGAAGTGATTCTGTTGTGCTGGATTAGTTTATGCGACGGAGAATAATATTCCAACGCTGAGTTTATATTTTATTTCCGCTTTAGGGATGTTTAGGGATAGCAACAGAGAGCTTTTGGTGCTGATAATTAGAACTCGATTATTTGAAAATGGATACGAGTCTTGCGATTGGAGTATCTCCGCAGAAGATCAAAGTGTCTCTATAAAATCAGGATTAGCGAATGATTTTCAGTTGACGACTGACGAGAAGCTGCACTTTTAATCACGGAAAATTTACAGCCATCGGTTTTGCCACTTTTATCCTTTGAAAACGAGTTTTTCCTAGCATAATTTTGTTACAATCGTAGCTTTTTAAAAAATCTGAAAGGATGTAAAAATACCTACCAATCTCTACTACATCGTTCAACCCGTCGATAAGTCAAATATTTAACACTTTTTTCAATCAAAATATGAATACGACGGAAATAAATTTGAAGGGAAAATTTCGCTTAAATCAATTCATCGCTTTTAATCATTTTTTATTATCAGACTATTTTTGCATTTGAGAAAAATTTAAACGTACAAAAATATATAAAATACATAAAAATATACTAAAAATTACTTTAGACTAATAAGTACTAAAACATACTCTACTATTTGCAATGCGTAAACTTGCATAAGCTCCCGCAGTTTATCTCTGATGCTGTATCAGCCTATTATTTGCTAACGTTTAATTATTCACTTAAATCTCTATAGCCACTCGAGTAGCTAGTAATTAATTTTAACGAGATCTCATAAAGAAAGCATCGAACCTAGAATTCCAGCTGCTTCCGCTTATTTTTCTTCCAGCTCGCAGTTATGTCGGAGGCGCGTTTTCTCGCGTTGATTGGACATAGAATAATCACATTTCGTGCGAATGGGGTTGGATTTCGTTTACCAGCCAATTAGAGGTAACTCGACGGAAAGAGAAGGAGTAGAAGTCCCGATAACCGGATAGTCGGATATCCAGATAAGCATGCTTTCAGGGCCGACGGTGTCGTGTTGGATTTATGGAGTGAAGGTATTCTCGAGTCGTAAATTCAGGTGTACAGGTTGATAGGCATAGTCACGAGGAAGCAACCCTTCCAGTTCCGGTTACAATCGTTCAACAGCGGGATAGGTACACTCGCGTGTGTCGTTATCTCGGTTTGTTGTTTTAGTCGCGCCGCTTTCTTCCGGAAAACGCTCGATTATCTAAACGAATTGCTTTTCCATTGCGATTCGTAATCGACTATTTGATTGAAGAGCGGAAATGTAAGAAAAATTAGGGCCAGAGTTTTACGTGTATGTGCTGTGGATAACACACGAAATAAAATATATTAAGGTAGTATTTTTTGAGTCAGCTAGGCTATAACATCTTGAGATTCGATCTGGAACTTTGCATAAAGGAATCATAAAGTGTCGTATACCATGGAACATCATTAGATGTCTCTAATGTCATATATCATGTATATTACGAGACAGCTGTCATATACATTACGAGACTATAATATATTAACGAAAGAACGAGGAGATATTGTTTTGTGAAACAAATGGTTCATTGGAAAATACGAAAATATCGATATTTTTGTTTGATAAATATTATATTAACAGCTTACTCAATTTTAGAATACTTGTTCCGCTCAATATTGCTTTGATACAATATATTTTATCCACTCGTAATCCAGAACCTAATAAAAATTAATACGAAGTAGATATTTTTTAAAAGTATTTAGAAACTTCAGTTTGAATTGGCAAAAACACAACTTGATTAAATTCATCGTTTTGTCCGCAACGCATACTCGATAAAAAATTGATTAAAGTAATCTTTCTTCCTGCAATCATGAAATTTGTTATACAATGACGGAGTATTTTTCTGAACGTTTACCGATATTGTTTATTTAGTGACAATTCATTTGAATCGTCTATTTGATTCTATTAAAACGTATCAAATATCGAGAAGATGAATGGGAAGGATGATTGATCGAATCTAACGCTGCTAGTTTAGCGACACATTGTACGATTTATGTTTCGCCAAGCAAAATGACATTTCCGACGTGTACCTGAGGGAAATCATAGAAGCTAAACCATGTTCTCGACAACAGCCTGTACTACATTCTCCTCTAAATCTCTTGGTTTTACTTCTCGTCGATATTAACCCTTTTTTTCATCTATATATCATTCTCGAATTTCTATTCTGTAGTTTCGTAAAAAGTCAAATTTAATGAAACAAAGAACATTTCGAAAGACATCAAATTTACAAGATTCACGTACGTTTTAAGTTTACGACTTAAAATATTTTTTACTATTTTTTACTATTTTTTACTATTTTTTAAGTATACTGTAATAAATCCTGTGAAAACTCAATGATGCAACTAATAATTAAAATTAATAACAATCAATTGCTATTTATCTCGATAAGATCCAATCTGCACTTTTAATCAAATTTCCTATAAAAAATAATTGCAACTAAAAATAACTTTCTATAAAACACATTGCAACGTTCCTGAGGCTTGCAGCCCTCAAATTGGAAACCCAGCTTTCAAGCGATATTGCCCCGTAATTTGGAGAATTAGGATACGTAAAAATCCATTCGCTGCTTGAAGGAACGCTTTCTGTTACTTTATTTCTTTCACGCAAACCGCGTTATTTCACGATGGGGCGAATTCATGGACAGCGCTCGTAAACATCGTATCGAGAAACAACGAACGGTGCTTTAAATCAAGCGTAATTCCCAAGACGACGACGACGACGAGTGAGGTAAAGGAAAAAGAGATCGGAGGGAAGGGAAGGAGGAAAGGGAAAGAAAATGGTTGGTCCGCCTCTTGGTCCACTCGGCGGAACAAAAGGAAGAAGAAAAATTCAGCGGAATCGAGTCTGGCAAACATGTAACCCGGGGAAATTGCGTTAACTTCCAAGTCAATAAAAGCTTTCCGTCCTCGGATTACGTGGTTGGCGTGAGCGGAGTTTAATTGACGGGTTTCTGCTACGAAATCGCGCGAAACGCGAATAAAACGACGCGGAAAGCTTATAAATTTTATCGAATTCTCCTATTTCATTTCTTCCTCTCTTTTGTATTTTCTCTATGGTTCTTTTCCCTCTCTTTATTACAGCGGGATTAGCCGGCTTGTGTATCCAAGAGCCAATATAAAGTTTCGTAACGAAAGGCGCTGTGTGCTCGTGTAAGTCGAGGTTCGTTTCCATCGAGGTCGCTTTTAAAGGAGTGCGAGATTTTTAGTTCGTAAACAAGGGTCTCTCGGGAAGTTTCTGCATTCAGTTATCTTCGGTTAGTCGTGGAGCGTAACCTAACGCGATCCACGTCAACCAACTTCCTCCATCCGGCGTCTTAACCCATTAGACGGCACGGTTTCGCGAATACGGTGTGTCTTTGCGAACTACCCTGACTTGGAGTTTTAGCGCTCGAATCGAGGGAGGGCCGTTTCTGCTCGATGGAAAATTGATATTGTCTGGGAACTGTGGAATTGACTGAGAAAATTCGTTACATAGTTTGAAACGTATGAAAGGTAACTCTAGAACGCGTTGCGATCGTATTGAATTCTGTGAAAAGAATGGCATCAATTATTTGGATTTTAATAAAATAATTTTTGTCTCAAATTTCCCTTTCTATTCTCTCTTTTGTCGTTTTCTGTGATTATTTTTCTAACTTACTGGAAATGTTTAATGTGATTATTATTGTTATTGACAAAGGAGCCAGGTGGCCCATTTTGTACATCAAATTGCACGAAACAGAGTGTAGGAAAAGTAGCGAATATAATAATATAATGAAAGAACTGAATGATGAATGCAAGAATGATAGAATATAAGTATAAAAAGAACAAGACACTTACCCAGGGATCTCTTAATTTTGATGCATCGCTGCTTTTGTACTCGGAACGCATCGTATCCAGAGATCTAAAATTAAAATTACTTCAAAACATTTTTGTTCAAAAATGTCATTCAGCAGAAATTAATTTTTATTTAAATGGAAAAAGTTTTCAATAAATCTAAAGGAAATTTCTTACGAAATAAAATGATTAAAAAATATTAATTTCTAATCGTGCTGATTACGAATAACCATTATGAATGACTAACATTTTCTTTGACTACTTAAGTACCTATTACCGATGGCGAAAATTTAATTTTGGCTACCAGTAATTAATATTGATGATTGAAATTGTTTTTTGTTGCCATATTTTGGTTGCCAAAAATTACCGATGGCCCGAATTTTATTTTCGTTACCGGTACCCATTATCGATAGCGAAAAATTTAATTACCGCTAACTAACATCGACGACAAATTATTCTGGTTACATTCGACTATTGTCAATTGTTATTAACATTTCTGTTAATTAGTATATTAATACAAGTGTTAATAAAAATACTGTACTATAATACCTTTTATCCTATTCCTTGTTTTATGTATTTTCATACCGTTTCTTTTCGCTAATAAGATGTGTATAAATTTCATAATTTATATTTTTATGCTGTCAATACATGTGTACTAATAACGGTAGTAACAATTAACAATAACCGAATATAACCAGAAAATATTGTTCTCGTGGATAATGGTTATCGGTAACTAAAATAAAATTCAGGTCCCCGATAATGGTTACTGGTAACCAAAATTAAATTTCCGTCATCTATAATGGTTATTCGTAACCGAACTAAAATCCGCGTCATAGATAATGATTATCGATAATCAAACAATTTTTAATCACTTGCAATAGCTATCCGTAACAAAAACAATTTAATTAAAGATATTAGCTCTTATACCATAACTTTAAAAATTTGTCTCATAACGGTTATGATGTCTGATGGTATCATATTTATATTCGGAGAGTTAAAATCAACCTAAATAAAACTAATTCGCAGTGATCAATCTTTAATTCCGTGACTAAAGAAGTTTCGTAGTGAGGGATGACCCAGTTAACAGGTTGAATAGATAAGATAAACTTCATTTCCATTCTCACGTTATTTATTCTTACAAGGTGGGGCTTTTAGTAGACTATTTCCAGAGCTTCTTTTAAAAGCATTCATTTAAATGCAACCTGTACAGTTGCTGATATACATAGCACCCTGCATAACGTGATATCACCGTCTGTAGGTTGATTCCACGTGTAAAGATAAGTCGAATATGTAGAATAGGATTTTTTCCTTCAAAGTTCAGTTTCCGGAAGAATCAGCTTCGAAGATTTGCTCGATATGTCGAACAGATATCAGTGTTGCTTCAGCACGTGCTTCTTCACATATCTCAGTATGTGGCATTTAATTCAATGTATATGGCACTTAAAAGGAAGAATTCTTTTCATACTCGGGTCCTTTGAAATCTGGAATATCGACATATGTGAAATCAACAGGCGATTCAGTACACACATATCGCACGAATTTTCAATCTCGATTTTTTCAAGAACCAAGCCCCGTGCGAAACAATTTTATCCCACATTCTCGACTTATTTTTAAACGCAAAATCATCTCCTAGTCGATCGTGCTGTGTTATCAAGAACACTATGTATCATTCTCTGCTGTGTTCCTTCGCAACTATGCAACAACTTGTCGACCCTCGGTCAGAATTATTTCCTCGAACGACGACAGATTAAGATAGGATGTACCCTTCGATCTAAAAAGATTTATTACAAACGAAACATTTGTCCATTCATTTAATAATAAATCTCGGATATTCTGTTCCACTGTCTAAATATATTTAGCTACCGATTTCAGAGAGGAACGAGCGGTTCATTGATAAGAAGAGGGTTATTTCGCGGGTTTATAGGAGTTTGGCAGAGGAAAGATTTTAATCTAGGACGCGCATTCTACGGTCCTTTAATATCAGCCATTACGTTGCGGGAATAAATCGTGAAATAAGAGGGCTGCGTTCTATTATGCTGGCCCTACCCCTCGATAGCGCGTGATTTATGCAAAATTGCACGAATAACCCACGCAGTCGAGGAGCTACTGCAATAGACTTGTGCAATAAAGTGCAGTTGCGAGTGATCACGAACAAAAGCGTCCACCTTCAGCTGCACAATGGTTTTGGTGCTGTTCGACGAGCTATAATTGATACTCATGATACTATCATATGTATTATAGTAGAATAACGATTAAAATGAAAAAGAAATGGTCGATTAAACGGTAAGAATTATTCATCGGCTAATTAACTTTATAAATTATTATGTTGATGTGAAATAAAATTTTGAAAAGAAAGTGGAGCGTGTAATTAGTCAAGGATAAAGTCAGAATAGATATAAAATTTTGAAATGCATTAGATTAATTGAACGAAAGAAGTAATTAGTGGATTAATACTCTACTATCAGTCCATCTAGCTAAATTACAATTCAGTAGTTTCGTGTCGGCTGTTAACACAGCTATTATTTTTCTCGTGCTATAAATAGTGCTGACAATATTTAATAGAACATAACGCTGTGAAATAAAACTGTGCACACGCTATTAATTCCTAAATACATGGAAATCCGCGTATATATCTTTTTAGATTACTTTGTCGCCTGCAGGCTACCAGCAAAAAGGATTGATAGTACTTTTGTCACGAATATTGCTCGTTAAACGTATATATTTTTATCGGGTGCAATGACAAAAAAATGAACGAGACATTGCTCACACAGTGATGGTATCTTATCTTGCAAAAATTTGTCATTGAACGGGTTCTGATATCTGTTAGGAAATCTTGGTTAACTTTTTAAGTAGCGTTTTTCAGCGCGAGAGATGGTGTCGGTGATCGGTGTTCGAACTTAATACTAAACGACTAGGTCGCGTGTTGAAAGTACTTGCAAATTTCTACACCACTTTGATCACCAGCCAGCTATTTAAATCGGATTTTCGCATTTTTTCGGTATCAGAAATTTTGACTCGTAAATGATTTCCTCTCTCCCTTTTAATAATCTAAAATTAGGGCGTGCGAATACATTTTTTTTCGCTTGATGATCTCGAATCTTTCGTGCAATCTAATAGCAGGTCAAAGTACATTGTACCAGCGATGTAATGTAATAAATCTTTTAAATATACCTTTGTCGAAGCTTCGACAATTTTTACGTTTAATCATACGTCCAGAATTTATTTAAAAATTCCTCTTTGTAAACCCTACATCGAATCATACACTTTCAACGTTAGTTTTAATTGGATATAAAGGGGTGTAAATAACAAAGATTTTTATTCTTTCATTCTTGTAAATTGTTGTTAATTGAATGTTCACAAGTTAAAATCATCCCATTCTACAAAAGTGTGTCGATTCCGATACTTTCGAAATCAATTTATTTCGACAATAATATTTTTGACAAATCTGATAACGAATATCTAAATTCCGGACTTTTATGCATTTGTGGAGAAGTCGTAAAAATGCACAAAATGGACATGATATTTAGAAATATAAAATATATCCAAATTGTCAATAATACTTAATAAACAAAACCATTTTCTATCTAGGTTATATCTTCTCGATTATATTCTTAAAAATATAAATTTTTATAAACGTCTGCAGTTTACTATTATCACAGTGCATGGTGCATTTTGTATTAGAAGAAATACAAAGCTGGAAACTATCATAACGTCCTCGAGTTTTCTTATGGAATATCTTTAGCGCGTCCGCTTCGAGTGGTAACTTCTGATACAAACACTGCATTATTCATGGAGCATGGTTTGTCCGCGATTTTGAGTTCTGGACCAGTCTCGTGCCTGTCGTAGTTGAATAATTAACACGGATAAGTTACCCTGGCACGCTGCATCTTACCGCTACCTTCTCCAAACTTTCCATCGACGTGCGTCGCACTTGTTTCTCTTTCCTCTTTTTGGCTAAATAAAAGCACGAAAATTCGGCTATAACGCAGAAAAATAGACACAGCAGAGCGGAGAAGGGGGGAAGCGAATATATATCCTTTGCTTCGATGGAAATTCTTTATGGCATCTCGCGAAAGAATTTTCATACCCGAAACTACTGTAGTTTGGTTGTTTTGAGGAAAGGCGACGGTGGAATATTCGAAAATAATTTGTCTCAATAATGATAGATTAATTTCAAAGTTAAATATTAAAAATTCTTGCTTTTTTAATTTGTTACAAGCTATTTAATAGTTTATATAATAGTTATATAAATTGTTACAAGCTATTTTTTGTCAGAAATGCAATCAAGACATCAATGTAATATCTGTTTTAAATTAAATCGTACAAGAGAGTTAATCTTTTAGCGTGGAATTTTTCTGCTGCAACTGCTAGGAAGTAAAAGGTCCTTTTGTCTTTTTTTTTTATTGGAAGAAGCGTTTGAAAGGTATTTTAATCTAATATTCTTCAGGATATTATTATCAATATTAAGCATTGAAACTTCGAGTGGAATCATATATACATAGAATGTATGAACACACTTGAATTACAGACCGATAACCCAATTCCTATAGTAAATTTGTATTTGCGATTGTTCGTGATTATGTCGAGAGACGCTTGAATTCAGAATACCGATATGTAGAACTCTCTTTGAATAAATCAGAAATATTAAATCTTGGAAATATCTCATTCCGCATATATTTTCGAAATGTTCCGATATTATGCGACTTAAGCAATTACGTATTTTAATAAAATATCCGACGTATAAAATAACCGAGAACGAGAGAACAGATTTTATTTGAGATTTTTCAAAGATTGCCTTCAACTACTCCCAATTTTTTGAAAGTGACATGTTACTGGTTAACTCTAAGTTGGAGCGAAGTGACAGATCTTGAAAGTAATCTGTGATAGAAAAGGAGAATATCGTAGAAAGATGAAAGTTGGTAAATATTAGCCTTTTAATGAGATTTAAAAATATTTAGCAAAAGATTAGGATATACGTGTATAACGATATTTCCTAGAATACAAATTAAACATTTTCTAAAATGTATTTTCTAAAGAATAATAAATAAATATAACTACAAAAGTGATAAATAGAGAATTACAGAGTAAAATTTTTGTAAAATGTAGAGTAAATATTTTCTAACAGATAATAAATATTTTGCCCACAATCTATGGATCTAAAAATATCCCGAAACGATCATTCAGATCATTATTTTATCAACTGGTGTGCGAACGCTAATTCGATTCCTTTTTTCTCTCGTTACTGAAATAGAAATCACTTTTCATTCTGCCAGAAAAATTTTAGATTCCACGTGATACTTACATTTCGCGATAAGTAAAGCGTCCAGGGAAGTAAACTGGAAGAGAACCGGGTCTTGCCGCCACTTTACCCCGTCGACGTTTCAAAATTATCAAATAAAATCTGTCTTCTCGCGGTCGAGCTGAAAGCTTCTTTTCATGATAAACACATTCCCCGCCGTATTCCCGCAGAAACTCGGTTTCTCATGAAAACTCTGGTTGATCGTAATAAAAGCGCGTTATGTACACTTTCTTTTCTCTTCTCCCAGAAAATTGATAACGCGGATTCAGATAACAGGACTAAGAGCGCGCGTTTTTATCGGTAAATGGAAACTTCTGTTTAGAACAAAAATGACCGAGGGATTTTTCTTTCGCGATCTCGCGCCTGGACGTTGCATGCAACTTTCTGACGATACTAACGATCACTCGTTATTCTTCCCCTCGAGGAAACTTCGATTTTCCGGGATGCTTTTTCCACCGAAAAATTTCCATGGAGAGGAATTCGTTCACGTTCGAGATTTTCTCATACTTGCGTTAACCGCGTCGTGCCTGTCGATGACGTTTCCGCTTTCTTTGATTTATTATGTTCTCTTATTATAGTTCTCCTGATCTCTGCTTGTTTTTAGAACTTTTACTTCCACGATGCTCGATGCTTTTGAAGGTATTTTATATTTTCCTTCATATTCGGTATATTTAACTTCGATGTATTTGCCACATCACAATTACACATTTATTGCATATGTATATATACATATATATACATATATTACGTATACATATATACGTATATTATACATATATATCTTTAAAAAAACAGATAAGACAGATAAAAGACAAAAAGACAGATAAATCAATATCATTGTATAATATGAGAGGATTGACCTAATCATTTTTTAATTATTTAGCGAAGTGTTTTATTGGGCTACCGCCGAATCATTGATTCCTCTAGAACACGTAGTAATTATAGACCCGATAGTGATCGATAACAATGCTAATTAATCACAAAATCTGAACCGATTCCAGGACGCCAGTAAATTATAAATCACGTTTCACACAATGACTATATGTAGTTAACCCATTTCTAAGGTATCCAGACTTATTCAACGTTTAAAGTCTTCAAAAATACATGAGATACCCGTTACATTAATACAATCATACTCACATCAACAGTTAATTTCTATTATAGATTCCATATACTATTTAACTATCTCAAAGTAAAATAAAATTCTATAGGATTATGAAACATCTTTTAAATAAATTTATAAATTCCAGATAGTTAAATGTTCAGTATTCACAAACATTAATATTTATTATAAATCGAAGAAGTATTTAATTGCTTCAAAATAAAATTGTTTAAAGAACTACGAAATATTTACTGAAAAGAAAATGTATAAATTTGAAATTGTCAAATATTCAACATTCGTTGAAAATTAATTGAAATTAAATTAATCCAAGTTCAAAATTTAAATATTTCGTACGTTCTTTCGACGCAATATCATTGTCGCAAATGTTTCTATTTCTTGATACGTGTTTCGGTGGATGGATAGTAGTAAAAAGATACGATAAATCGCGGTCGAAGCAATATGAAAAGAGAAACCGACAGTAATAATGGCAACCGGGCAAAAACTCGTGGAAAATATGACAAACTGACGTAGTCGCGAGGAGAACGGTTGTAACAGTAACGCGGCATGAAATATACAAAGTTAGAAAATTGGGTTGTGAGCGAAGTTAATCCCTCGGCGTGGTTAACTTTTGTACGTGCATAGAATATGAAATTTTCGAACTCGCGGGAATTCAGCTTTAATGCCACGTTAATGGTACATCGTTTTCGATGATAATACGAAACAGAGACTCTCGCGAATTAGTTTTCTATCCCGAAATCTTTTTGCGTCGCAGATTCTCTTTTTCAGAAATACAAAACGACAGCTTTCGTTTGAAATATCGTGGCAGATATTTTTTATCCAATTTCGTTCATTCTCTTTCTTTGATAAATTTAGAATTTTATAGGATTTCACGAATTAGTTCGCCACTTTGAAATCTTTGCGCGTCATTCCCTTTCTGAAAATTATTTTCTTCTCGTTAAATGAAATATTCCCTTTAAAATATTATAATACACTTTTTGGAAAATTTCACAAATTCTCTGCCACCTATGATTTTAAATATTTTCATGGAATAAGAACATAAGAGTTTGACTTTGAAAATCGTGGTGCATCTTTTATAAAATTTCATTGCTTCTCTTTTATCTCTCATAAATTTCGAAGTTATCCCGAATCAACTCGGAGGATTTTACGAATTAGTTCTCTGCCTCGAAACTTTTGCAAGTTATATTCCCTTTTTGGGAAGCATGGTAAAGCAAAAGTTTCTTTCGGAAAATTGTGTCCTGTCTTTTGCCAAATTTCGTCGATTCTCTTTTGTCTTTGATGAAGTTGGAACTTATTTTCAACGAATTTGAGATTCGCGAATTAGTTTCTATCTCCGAACTTTTGCAAATTATCCTCTCTTTTTTTTAGAGCTATGACGAAGTAAAAGTTTTTATTCAGAAAATTTCTCTGCACTTCCTGCAGAATCTCGACGATTGCTTTTCATTCCTGGGAAACCTCTACGATTTAATTTTCTATCTCGAAGTATTCACTTTCGTTTATTTCTTTGGCAATGCCAAATTTTTTATCTTCTTTGTGATCTTCGATAATACATAGATTGTGCATGTTCTTGCAAACTTATATTTTTATAAACGCAACTGAAAAGAATGAAATTTAAATAGAGATTTGTTTCACCCATCAGACGTCATGAGTGTTATACTCTCAATGTTTCACAAAATTATATATTCGTGCAAGATAACGATTCAGAAATGTTAATCACTAATATATGTACGTAGATTCTTTATATCATAAAATTCTAAACGAATTAATAATTCCAGGTACTTCAATTTAATAAGTTCGTGAAGATTTGCAAATTTTTTCTTATTTCCTGTAATCATTAATATTTATGATATATTTCAAACCAATACTTACATATGCATATAACTAATATTTATTTATTAACTTTGGACTAACAAGCGCATTATTTACATTTCTCCATTTTCAAATTTCCCATAAATGCATAAATATCTGCACTCTAATAAGTAGACTATACATATTTTTGAGAATATAATTTAAAAATGTAGAACTCTCGATAGAAAATCACATTTATATAACACGTGCATTCCGTGCAAGTTTACATTTTCCAATTTTCTATAAATGCAAATGCCATCTGAAAATATGCAGTCTGCTCGTGAGTGAAGGCCGTAAAATAACACGAGCAATAGATTTAATTTAATTCGTAGAGATTTAATTCCTCGGGTTAGGATAGATTTGTGGATTTGATCTCCGATAATGTATAATAAGCAGGATAGCTTAGTCTCTTCTGCAGACGTTAAACGACTGTCTCCAAGGGCCCAGGCTGCGACAGACTCGTTCCTTGTGCAACCACGTCTGAAACGATTGAAGGGACCAGAGTCGAGGTCTCTCGCGACACGAACAGCCGGGGCGATTGACCTGGCTGACCTGACCCAGAGTTGCCTCGGTCGGAGTTAGCTGAGATCGGGTAAAATCGGCCAGGTTCGAGCACGTCCGCGGTTGTTCGACCCCCTTCCTCGCTCTCGTGCAAGTAGAGTCGCTCGATATTTCATCGGACGCGCCAGTAAACGCTTATTCCACTGTCGACCGACGCGGATCCAACATGGGTTCGCCCAATCGTGTATTCGACAATATTTCCAAATCTAATACATGTTCTACTTTTTGTCTAGAGTTGGCTTTTGTAAATGTACACACTGCTTAAAACGATTAACTTTTTTTTAACCAAGAACCTGCACTTTTTCTTCCTTTTTTCTTTTCTGGATAATCGTGTCTCCTAATGATTGGAAGTAACTTACAAAAATATTCAAATGATCGTAGAAGCATTTTACGAATTTTACATATGTGTTATACGAAACATTTTGAAATTTCATTAACACTAATATTATGCTTTCATACGTAATGCTTGAAACAAATCTGGAAATGTACGTATGAGCTATGAAATATTTTGTGTAACTATGTCATCGGTATTCAGTGAGACCATCTTTAACGCTTATTATATTTTTATATTATTATATTTCTCACCTTATTCAATACATAAGTTGCCGTAAATATCTTGTAACTTGTACACACAGTTTCAGATTGCTTTCACATTTTACTGATATAATCATGACAGTCAGATATCAGAGTACCAATAAGACTTCAAAATGTTTCAAACTTTTATAACACGTACAGTGTATTCGTAAAGGCTTTTTATGGTAAATATTCAAGTACTTTCAATGAATCAAAATGTATTTGTCAATACGAAATGGAACATACGTTAGGCTTGAAATTGATTCAGGTGTATTGCAGGATTAGGCTGAAAATGAATATTGCGTTTGGAATACGGATTTCGAAGGATCAAGAACATCCTTTGGATTTATTCAACGTGGCGCTAATGGTAGTTGATATCTAAAGGAATTTAAACCACTGAATTAATAAAGATTTCAATCCTCGTTATTGTTGCGGTAATAAAAGGAGAAATTTTATTTAAATATTCTCGCAGGAAAGACTGTCAGCATTTGTTTGCTTTCGTTTCCTGTTTCTCGATTCCTCGTCAAAAATATAAATCAAAATTCATGTAACACGTATTTTATCATTTATCGTATCAGATTTAAGCGTCTAAATAATTTGATTCATATCCTGTTCTCCCCGTGTGCAGCTGGCTATTTTCACGATGTTTTAGTCGTGCTGCGAAAAAAGAATGAGAAATCCAATGACCGCAAAAATTATTCATAAGCATATTTGCACAGTCAACTATTAACTATATAATATAGAATAGTATATATTATTGTATAATTTATTTATTTAATTATTATATAATATATATTATATTAATATATTATATTTATATTATATACAATATATTATTATTAATACATTGCATAATATAATTTTATTTATAGAATATATAATATAAATTATATAAGCCATATTTAGTGAGACCATATAAAGATGGATTGACTAATTACGTGTACAAAACCACTATTCTCACATATTTTATACTAATATTCTACTAGAAGTATGTATGCTAGCAATAAGTGTCTCGTAACTCCAACGTACATTTTCGGATTGTTTTTAAATTTGGCTCATATAATCGCAATAGTCTCGTTTCATTACAGTGCTAATAAAATCTGAAAACGCTAACACACGTAAATATATTCATGAAAATCTGCTGTTGCAAGTACTCGAATACTTTCGTGAACCACTGTATGTTACATTTCATTACAGGAATACTGTACTTTCATTACAAGAATAGCATGAAGAAACATTGAAATTCCGAACATTTTTGGAAAATAGCTGGAACCAGTTACAGCAAAATATCGACAACTGTCGGGATGCGAGAGGTTAATTGCTGTTTTCGAAATACCTACATGCATCGAAAGTCAGTGAAACGATTCGAAGCTAAACCGTGCAGGACTTCGTTCTCTCTTGAACGAAATACGTTTTCACGTACGTATCACCGGGTGTTACAATTTTCCCAGCAACGTAACACGTATGCGAGGCACAGTTTATCACGATCGTATTTTATAACGGTATGATAGTGGATAAGGATCGGTAGACGCAGGCTAGCAAACTATTCCACCGGTCGGGATAACCTGGCGTTTGTTCGATCGGACGACAAAGATGCGCATCGCATGGAAACTGATAATAATGACGAATGAACATGCCCAGATAGTCTGTAATTGTAACTCGATACAGCGATGCCAGCTTTGAAACGATATCCAGGTATCGATCTGCGCGAAAGGCGGCACCAACTGTTTCTGCTGAACTATCGCAGTGAGCGTATTTAATTTTTTTTCCTCCTTTCGACACCAGGAAAAATGGTAACGTCAGAGAGAGAGAGAGAGGATGCAGAATCGTAACTAACGCAGCGGGAAATTACTTATATCGATGGCGAAATTTTTGTTAACGATGGGAAATAGCAAGGAAGAATAATCCCTCGTACTCTGTTGCAACATACAGATAATATTATTAGCGAAATTTGATGTCACATATTTTCTTTTCTCTTTAATTGCCTGTTAACTACTTTGGTTATGAACAACTATCCTAACTATTATATCACTTTTGTCAATAGACGTGTTCCTTTTAGGAATCTGATGAGTTCCTCTATTTTGTATTTGTTGAAGTTGTCCTTTAAACGGTGAACAGATTTCGAGACGAATACGATGGTTTTTGTATCTCAACCAGTATAAGAGTAAATGTACCACTCTTACAATCGTCTGGCCACATTCGTTGTGAATAGGTTCTGAATTTTTGGATAGTATGTACGAAGGAGCGATTGTAATGCAGTCAATTTTGAGCCTAGATGTAACCACCTGTTCTACCCTTCATAGTTTCCTCGAGCCTTTGAGTGCTTGGAAGAAGCTGCTAGAGACATGCTTCATGTTATCCCACTCTAATTCCCAGTTTATCGTTGATCCTTTTTGTCGTGTAATTAATTAAATCCTCAAGGTGTAGTCTTGTATATGCATCTAGACTTGCACCGTAGTTTGACTCTGCTGCTCCTTGCTCGGGCTTTTTCATTTCCGGTAATTTCAATATGCGACGAAGTTAGATTATACAGATTGTTGTTACGAAAGTACTAGTGTATAAATCTTTCTGTTCAACGGAAAATACATTTTTTATGGATGGGAGAGTTTTGGTATTGATAAATACGGAAATAGGGGCGATGAGTAATATTTGAGCTTTTTTGCAAGCGATATTGTTTGTGAAATTTGATAGATTACAGATTGGTAGTTGGCATATATAAAATTTATTATATGTATTTGTATTATGTATTATAAATATTTTTTTTATTTATTATACTCTTAAATCCAATACTATTTGAAATTCTTTTGGATATCGCTCTTCGTATCTAAACATTTATTTTGACCGAAAATTTTTGCACGACTGTATATTTAATAGAATGCGATTCTTTACCATTATCGTTTCAATCATTCACTTTATTTTCCCAACGTGAAATAATTGTTTGATCGACAAAAAAATTGCTAGTGATGGAGAATATAAAGAGAAAGCAGTACTTGAATTTTCCTGAACGATTGAAGTTGTATAAATTCCAGGTTACTGTTGAGAATTGTGGCTCTTAATCGCCGAAATAAAAGTAAAGGAACACTAAGATTACACTTAGAATTTATATTAAAATATTTTTAGATTTATTTAATAAACGATTTGTAGGATCTTCGTCGATATACATTTGCATGCGTCTCAGTACTCTCTTTGTCTCACCATCTTCTATAACACACTACTAACGGAACAGTAGCATTCATCTGTTTTTCGAGACGCTGTGCACACACATACTTCCATACACTCATACTTACATACGTGTGTCACTACTACTACTACGCGGTTAATCTAGTCTAGCACACAAAATTATACATATCTCAATAATTACAAGTTGCTAATATGAATATATTTTCTCGTGCGATACTGAAAAGTTTGGCGAGCTAAAGAAAGTTCGGTAAGTACATTGTCCAAGTTACAAGTCGGTTGAATATTCCCCAACGGTAAAAATAAGCAGTTATTAAAAAACTAGCGTTTAATTGCGTGATATCACGGATTTAAGCGGAAACTGTAACAATTGAAATCTCCTTATAGCGATTCCTGAGGTAATAAATTACATCAGGGGTCACGAAAATGTGTGATCCAGCTAGTTTCCTTGGATTCGAGAAACTCATGAGATGCTAAGATCAGCAAGTGGTGATAACGATAAGTTTCCAGTAATTCGATGAATATGGTCATCGTCCTTATAAAGACAACGTCTTTGTAGTGGTGAAAATCGATATTCATACTTGACAGAAACTTTTTGGAACAACCAGAGAACTTCCTAAACTTTTATCACAGCCTCTGCGGAATGAAATTCTTGTTTCAAGATTAAGTTAAAATAAGTACAGTTTCAATATTATATTATGTTACGCACCTCAAACGCTGTATCCTATCCCATCTTGCGCGTCCTACATCTCACATCCCACATCCTGTATCACGTATCCTACGACTAATACTCCATTTTCCACATCTAATACCGCAAAAGTTGCATATTAAACCCCACGATCTCTATCCTATTTATTATTCACATACTGGATATTTTGTGCGCAACATCATTCATATATTGTATATCCTATATCGAACATCTAATATCCACTATGCTATATCCATTATCTTAAGCTCACACTTACATCCCACATTCCATATTTCGTATAAACTTCATATAAACATATTCTATATCCCCTAACTAGTATTCCTAATCCACATCTTTCACCTTACTTATTTCATGTACCATATCTCAGATTACCTTTATCATATTCGATATACCGCATTCGCTATCTTAGAAAATATCTTTTGTCCTTGTTATTGTAGCACACGCATGTATATATCCCACATATAATATTTCACATTCCCTATCTCCTCTCTCGTATCCCATATCTAGTATCTCTAGCCCATATCTTTCATTCTAATTCCCACAGCACACTTATCTTCAAATAAATTATATAAAATACAGTCCAGAAAAATGCGAGAAGAAAATATTTATCCCACGGAACGTAAAATGCGGTCCAGAAATTTCCCACAAAACCTACAAGTGATCGTAACTTCCCATAAACGAAATTCATTATTCCACAAAATGAGATTTGTTTCACAGAAAACAATATTCGTTTTCTTGTGGGAAATTTCAAATACTTGTGGATCTTGTGGAAAACGAATTTATAGTATATTATAGGGTTAAGTTAGGTATAAAATAATGTACATTTTTCTAAACTTATTCAATAATTAAATGTATTTTAAATGGAATACAACAGTTGTAACAATCATCCTTCACTTTACACTCGTCCAATTCCCCTTCTGTGACGATATCAGCAATTGCGCTAAGTGAGCTATAGAAAATTCAGACAACTTTCGGGTACCGACTTTAATTTACATCTCAGATGTAAATAAACAAACGGAAATGTAAATAAATAGTAAATAAACAAACGAAAGTATAAATAAACAAAACGAAGACAGAAATAAACAAAGCAGAACTACAAATAAACACACGAAACAGTAAATAAACAAAGCGGACATGTAAATAAACACGCTAAGATGTAAATAAACACAGCGGAGATGTAAATAAACACGCTAAGATGTAAATAAACAAAGCGGAGATGTAAATAAACACGCTAAGATGTAAATAAACAAAGCGGAGATGTAAATAAACACGCTAAGATGTAAATAAACAAAGCGGAGATGTAAATAAACACGCTAAGATGTAAATAAACAAAGCGGAGATGTAAATAGACAAAGCGGAGATGTAAATAAACACGCTAAGATGTAAATAAACAAAGCGGAGATGTAAATAAACACGCTAAGATGTAAATAAACAAAGCGGAGATGTAAATAAACACGATAAGATGTAAATAAACAAAGCGGAGATGTAAATAAACACGCTAAGATGTAAATAAACACGCTAAGATGTAAACAAACAAAGCGGAGATGTAAATAAACAAAGCGGAGATGTAAATAAACAAAGCGAAGATGTAAATAAACACGCTAAGATGTAAATAAACAAAGCGGAGATGTAAATAAACAAAGCGGAGATGTAAATAAACAAAGCGGAGATGTAAATAAACAAAGCGGAGATGTAAATAAACAAAGCGGAGATGTAAATAAACACGCTAAGATGTAAATAAACAAAGCGGAGATGTAAATAAACTCGCTAAGATGTAAATAAACAAAGCGAAGATGTAAATAAACTCGCTAAGATGTAAATAAACAAAGCGGAGATGTAAATAAACAAAGCGGAGATGTAAATAAACAAAGCGGAGATGTAAATAAACACGCTAAGATGTAAATAAACAAAGCGGAGATGTAAATAAACTCGCTAAGATGTAAATAAACAAAGCGAAGATGTAAATAAACTCGCTAAGATGTAAATAAACAAAGCGGAGATGTAAATAAACAAAGCGGAGATGTAAATAAACAAAGCGGAGATGTAAATAAACACGCTAAGATGTAAATAAACAAAGCGGAGATGTAAATAAACTCGCTAAGATGTAAATAAACAAAGCGAAGATGTAAATAAACTCGCTAAGATGTAAATAAACAAAGCGGAGATGTAAATAAACAAAGCGGAGATGTAAATAAACAAAGCGGAGATGTAAATAAACACGCTAAGATGTAAATAAACAAAGCGGAGATGTAAATAAACTCGCTAAGATGTAAATAAACAAAGCGAAGATGTAAATAAACTCGCTAAGATGTAAATAAACAAAGCGGAGATGTAAATAAACAAAGCGGAGATGTAAATAAACAAAGCGGAGATCTCATCACGGCACCGCTAAGATGTAAATCGGCTCGAAACGAAGATGCTTAAATAAATAAACGAAGATGTAAATCAACGCTAAGATAAATAAACAAAGCGGAATGTAAATAGACAAAGCGGAGATGTCATCGCCACGCTGAATGTAATGCGCCGCTAAGATGTAAATCGCTCAAAACGAAGATGTAAATAAACAAAGCGAAGATCTTCATCGGCTCGAAAGCAGGGTGTAAATAAACTAAGATGCTCGCTCGAAAACGAAGATATAAATCGGCTCAAAACGAAGGTCATCGGCACCACCTTCGCGGAATGTTTGCTCGGCTCACGAAACGGAGATGTAAATAGACAAAGCGGAGATGTAAATAAACACGCTAAGATGTAAATAAACACGCTAAGATGTAAATAAACAAAGCGAAGATGTAAATAAACACGCTAAGATGTAAATAAACAAAGCGGGGATGTAAATAAACACGCTAAGATGTAAATAAACACGCTAAGATGTAAATAAACAAAGCGAAGATGTAAATAAACAAAGCGGGGATGTAAATAAACACGCTAAGATGTAAATAAACAAAGCGAAGATGTAAATAAACAAAGCGAAGATGTAAATAAACACGCTAAGATGTAAATAAACAAAGCGGAGATGTAAATAGACAAAGCGGAGATGTAAATAAACACGCTAAGATGTAAATAAACACGCTAAGATGTAAATAAACACGCTAAGATGTAAATAAACAAAGCGAAGATGTAAATAAACAAAGCGGGGGTGTAAATAAACACGCTAAGATGTAAATAAACAAAGCGAAGATGTAAATAAACAAAGCGAAGATGTAAATAAACACGCTAAGATGTACATAAACAAAGCGGAGATGTAAATAGACAAAGCGGAGATGTAAATAAACACGCTAAGATGTAAATAAACACGCTAAGATGTAAATAAACAAAGCGAAGATGTAAATAAACAAAGCGGAGATGTAAATAAACAAAGCGAAGATGTAAATAAACAAAGCGAAGATGTAAATAAACACGCAAGATGTAAATAAACAAAGCGAAGATGTAAATAAACAAAGCGGAGATGTAAATAAACAAAGCGGAGATGTAAATAAACACGCTAAGATGTACATAAACAAAGCGGAGATACAAATAAAGAAACGGAAAATGTAAATAAACTTTGCGGAAATGTAAATAAGCAGTAAATAAACAAAACGAAAATGTAAATAATCAGACGGAAATGTAAATAAACATTGTATATCATCAGATACGAACGGTAGTTTGTAAACAGAGCGAAGAATCATCTGAGCTGTCAGAAATCTTTAGAAAACATTTTTTTGTTTACATTTCACATGTAAATATACAAAGCAAAATGTAATTATACATTAGAAGTATCAATAAACATATCGATGTTTGTAAACAAAACGGAAAGCTCAAGAACTAAACGTCACTTCTGATCATTTTTGCGATTCTTGCCATATGAGATCCATTTTCAAAAATCGTGAAAATCATGCCACCTTTTATGTTATCGTGTTTTTCTAATACAAATCCACAAAACCTATCCTGATTTTTGGATGAAATCTCGAAAATTTCGCTTGCCACCTCCTATACTATATGTTCTCTTTCAACTTGGAATAATTTTTAGAACGTGACGTCATTTCCAAGATTTTGGCGAAATTGTGCCAGCTCTTAAGCTACGATATTCTGCTGATACAAAAACTTACTGTTCTTGGCAGAATTGCCGAAATTCTGGCAAACGAAGCGAGCGGTTTTCCTCCAATTTTTCGAACTTAGAACTAATTTAATCGTAAACAGGCTCTATTTTTTGAGATTCTCGCTTCAGAACTTTGTAAAAAGTGCAAAGTTCATTAGCGATCATTCTCGTTAAAGAAAAGAGCTTGGTCATCTCAAGAGCGTGGGGCAGGTCGGTAAATGATTAAACGATTAAATTAAAGTTTAACCGCGCGTTTATTGAATTCTTTTAATAAGTACAAATTACAAAAGTATGCAAGTTTTACAATTCTTTCGCAATTGCTGATACAATGACAATATAATAGTGCAGTGCTAACGATATAACTTGGTCAATTAAACTTACAATGATATAACTATAGTAAATAATAATCACTGAAAATATATTACTAAAAGCGCCGTGAAATAAAAATATCAATTGCAATCTCTATAAATACAATAAATAATAATGATAATAAATTTGCGGGAATATCGTGAAATAAATTTGTCAGTCGCAGTTACTTTATTCTTCTGCACTTTCCTTTTCTTTTCTTTCTTTTTTTATAGATGTCACCAACGATAAAGATGTACGTACATGGGTTCCGAGCTGGAATTCATACGGCTCCGCGATAAGCCCGGCCCTGTAATTAACAGGCAACCGAAATGTTTCGCGGATCGTTTAACGATTTGCCACGGGCGAAATATTAAAGTTCATGAACATTTAAATTCCTCGCAGCTGCCCTTTAATTTTATTACTTCTGGATCAGTCCGAAAATCTGTCGACTGGTTGGACATTACCGAGCAAATATTGGAAAACTTATTAACGAGATTGATACGCCGCGATGAACAACAGCCAGAGGATACTTGATCGATTAAACTTTCATTGATTTGCAAATTATTTCTGCCCGTGAACCGATCGCCTCACGCGAAATTCCATTTTATTTAAACCAATGATACCGACCAGCGAATTGTTCGCGTTATTTATTTTCCGTTTTGTAGTTGTCGCTCGCTCATTGCTCAGACAGAATTCAAATCTACACGATCACGTTGAAACAATCGTATTATACGATTCTGGGATTCATCACTGCCGACTTCATCCGAAAGAATCATTGGCAGATCTTTTTTGTAACTACTTTGTGATTGTTGCAGAACTGATCGCATTTAACATCATTCTCGTGTATAGTTAGTTGAGATTCATTAATTAAAATGAAATATCAATAGGAAATGGTAAACAGGGGACAATGAAAAATTGTAATTCTTCGCGTAAAAGAAATATTATCTTTAAAAAGCATCATGAAAAAGATATTCCAGCACTATGTATCTACGTTAATTGGCATACTAACTATTAATTCGATTAAATTTACTAGTTATATCCCTCCAATATATTGGTTTTAATCAATAATGCTCCTCGAGTTTATGATTTGTCACACATTTGTGACAACAAAAAACATTACTAAGTTTCCGTGTTTTGTTTTTAAGGTAGAAGAAGAGTATACTCAAAAAGAGGTGCCAAGATATAAAAAAAGAGAGTCGTGTTTCTAATTTCAATTCATCCTATCAATTAATTTATGAATAATTTTACCATTCTCTTATTTTTCCAATCTTAGTCGCCAATGAAAATTTCAACCGATTCGATCTGATAATTCGGACAAGTATGTCCGCCTAATTCAAGATGGAGGTTCTCTCGTTCAAAATAAGGTCATATTTTCATCCGTGAACGACAGGTAACGATATCTATCAGACAAATCGAAATTCCAGCCGGAGGTGCATATCGTGATTAATATCTCGGCGGAAATGAACTATCGCGACAGAATGGAACGGCCGCTTCCTTGACAATGTCTTATGGGCTGATCCACTTCCTCAAATGATACCGTCAATGATTTATGAACGACTAAGCTCCATCTTGCATGATCTCTTCCATCTGGTGCCACTTTATCAGAGTAGCATCCGTGTAAACATGCTTGCTACGCGCTGATTCGATATATAACGTACAGATAGGGCTAGCAGAGCTCTATCTATCTTTCTGATAACGTTTCGACCCTCCTCGTGCTGTTCTTGATGAATTTTCTTCGCCGTAGGGAAGTCTGTCTCGAGATCACGCGACAGATTCGATTAGAGAATGTAATTTAAAAGTTTAATTGCTAAATCGCGGATTTTTATGCGCTTATTCTGACTCTGACGATGCAAAAATGCACGGAATGTACATGACATACAGAAATATATAGTATTCCTAAAGTGGAGTCTAATTATAATTTCACAATTATATCATAATTTTATTAGGTATATATTTTTCATGTTTAATAGGAAAAGCGAATCGAATCGAATTTTAACCGTGTTTATAAAAATACAAATTTGCACGAACACCTACCAATTATTTTTGTTTATACTAGGGCTAGATGTTTATGCTGATTATGTTTATGAAGATTTTTATGTATTATGTGTGTTTATGTCAAGTTTAAAGTAATACAGAATTGCAACAAATTGTTACAAAGCTACAGTATACACAGCAATGCATACATTGTTTGTTTAAAATTTTTACATAGCAAGTACAGAAACATAGTAATGTTTTTCACGATCTTTGTAGTCCATGCATAAAACTAGAAACAAGGAACTGATGTTCAATCCGTTTTTATTTAATGAAAAAGCGACAACTTGGCACAAAAGGAATGAATTATGTGCTATCGTATGTGTATTACATATGTACCGCTATTCTCTACTTTTATACGCCAAGACTTGGCCAGCATGGCTTTTGACCAACCGAGGCGTAACAAACTAAATTTCCAAGGAACACGATCCTTCTTGCTCGCTTAAAATATAAAACAACGGATTTTCCGTGGCCGGTGGGTGAAATTTTCACGAGGAAGTTCGCGCAGTTTTCCCGTGTTCCGAACAGTTTGCCGATGATGGCACGGCGGATAGGAAAAGGGGGGTTAGGAGAATCGAATCACGACACGTATCGCGTCGCAGCGACCGTGTCGAATCCTAGTCGGTTTGCTAGCCAGGAAGAGGTCCCCTGACTTTCCATCAGCCCGATAATAAAGACAGATCACGGCTCACGAAAAGGACTCACGCGTGACAGAAATTTCTAATGCCGTTTGACGAGCTTCAACTCCTTTTCACCGACGTTGGCCGATGCATTCCAAATTCCTCTTGATACTCGCGCCTGCCTTTTTGCCAATCCGTAACTTGTACAGGCTACGAACCCCAAAGGGAGGATCCTCAAATATCGGTCCAAGGAAATTTCACTCTATTTTTACTGGATACATATTGAATGTAAAGGATATGCAGTGGAAAGAAGTTCTCTCGAAGGGATGAAATTGAAAAGAATCTTTTTGTAGGAGAATGAAAAACTCCGTGTTAAATGAAGGAATTCTGATAATGAAGTTCGATTGGTATTGAATATTTATGAGTTTCTTTCATGCAAGTATAAAGAGATATTTTATAATGAAGTTGGGAAATGACGGAGTTCTACTTTGATTAAGTGGAGAAAATATAAAATGGTTTGCTTATAGAATGGTATATTAAATGAATCTACTGTCATAATATAGACAGAAATTAGAGTATTTTTCTGATAAACAAATGTATGTTTCAATCGTTGTATATAATAAGATCTATTGAACAACGGTATACAGATTGTACAGACTTAACAAAAAACCAGATATACTTATTTGAAGAAAGAACATTTCTACGTTTCTATTTATTTAACCGAGTATTCGTCCTTCATTTTTAATTTGAAGTCTTTGCTTGGCAATTTCATACAACTTGTGTGCAAGCAATATTAAAAATCAATACATCCCATCCAATTCTCTGTTGTTTTCATTTGCTCAATATTTTCATTACACCGAGTATACTGATCTTCGCTTCTCTCACACTCAAAGCTATTCTCCTTCATCAAAAATAAATTTATCAAGTATTCTCTTCTTATTCCTTATCTGTTTCTCATTTTTCCATTTCTCCTTTCCTTTTTCTCGTTCATGCTTCGATATTCTCATTACTTTATTTACCCTAACTAAAACAAGATATTTATTCCACCAAAGAAACTTTTACTTCCAGTGCTCGCCAACTACCCAGTGTCTATCTACCTACGTCTGACTGCTTCTAAACGTACGACACTTTTTCCACATCCCTTTTATCATAGTTACCCGCCTGACAACCGGAGGCAGGATTCAAATTATAATTTCCCGGCGATCGTTTTCGTGAAACGAGTTTTCCCTTCTAGACATGGTTCCCTCCTTCCTCCGCTGTCAGTCTTACTAATTCTTCCAACGGAAGTTTCCTCGATTCAGCAAGAATTCCCCGCTGGTCGAACGTCTTTTTTTTCCTCCCACTTCTTTCTTTCCCTCGTATCCAAGGAAGCAGATTAAACGAGATTAGATCAGAAAACGAGGGTGGAACTTTCTCCTAGGGTGCCGCGGCACCGTTAATTTTCGGTTTCAATTTTCAAGCCAGACCAATGCATTATGTTGCTTTCTTGCAACCCCAGCCTCCGGGCCCCGATGACAAAGTAGCGCTCGTAATTCATCCGGAATTGCATTTCTTTCGTGTTTGCGGGACCCTGTTCCCATCCCCCATAACATTGTCGTTTTACTTAACGGCCGCCACCCTGGCGAAAGTATCGGTCCGCTGATATTATCTGAATTAAACTTGGAATTATGATGTACGATGGTCCAAGTGTCGCCTGCTCGAAGGATTTCTCCTTAGACTGCCCAGAACGATTTCTCTCTGCCACGATGAAAATGTCTTTTGTTGAGATATCTTCCGCTGTAATTAGAGAAATGTGAGGATGAGAATTTTCTGTGCATATATAGTACCGGCTATATTATCATATAGAAGATTGTAGAAAGAGAAGATTGGAGACATTAAGGGTAGATAACATTCGTTAAACACAGGGAAATGGATTTAGTAAACAGGGGTGGAAAAGTTAATATTTCCAAAGTTGTACGGAATTTTTCTTTTTGATTAAAGGTTTTTTGATCAATAAATTCCTTAGATTCCTTTGGGAACTCCGTGAGAGCACAATGTGGATTTTTTAAAAATATAATATAATATATTATATACATATAATATTAATAAATGAACAAACTACGAATTATAAAGTATTCGCTCAGTTCTTTTATGATTTTATAATTTTTCATTGAACAATTATATCAAATAGTTTCTGATCTGAAAATTTTTTTCCGTTGATGGTCGGTTTTAGATAGTCGCCGAACAAACGTCAAAAGGCCAGATCCGAGACTTCGGTCGCGTTCGTCATATTAAATGAAAGTTAATGAGCGTGACTCGTTTTTTTTTTAAACTTGTAACTTGTAAACTGTAAAGTTTTAGCAATAATACTGCTTCAATTGTACAATCTTTCTGTCGAAAAAGGAGACCGTAGCAGAATGAAGTTTCTGCAGCACCTTTTATTTCAAAAGTACAGAGAATCCAATTTTGGTTCTGGTAATTTTTCACGAAGATTCGATTGTTTGGATTTTTGTAGCTTTAACTCGACAAAAGTTGCAGTTTATTTTCGAACAGCTTTTCAGGAAGAGATTTGATTGGGTCGTTCGTTCCTTTAAATTTACGCAACGAACTTATGATTTGTGTGCTAGACGGTTAAAACGAACTTCTCTTTTTTTTCCCTTTAAATCGAGAATTCTGTTGTGGAATATTAATGAACCTTGTCATCGTGAATATTAATGGTCGAGTTAATGAAAAATGGTCGTGAGACCGACAAGATCTCCCCTTATATCTTGTTTTCAAGTCTTTTCTACGAACCATTAAGTTTTTCCTCTTATTACACTCGAAACAATAGATTCGTGATTCTAAAAAGAAAAGTTTTACTTGCCTTCTTTTATGAACGATTATCTCATATTACAAATCACAAAATGGAGATTCGTATTTTGTGTGATATTACAGAAGAGATTTTGTACCAATTTTTCAACGTTCCAATGAAATTCGTCAAACGGAAGCTTCAGTTAATAAACGGATATGGGTTAAGTTAACAGAGAAACAATTTATGGGCTCGAAAACACTCGAGCTGACTGTTTCTCTCTCTCTCTCTCTCGCTCGCTTTCTCTCTGGACGAATCGAAATGTTTTCGAGATTAACAAAGCGATTAAATTTCCTATATTTCTTCATATTTGTAAAACTGTCAGTCGCCGTATTAATTACTATTAATGCGTTAAAAAATCGAAAATGCAACTCGTTCGTTAAACTTCGCCCGTATTTCCATGAAAATCCGTCTCTGGATAAACTTTGTTCCTTAAATATCAAACGGAAAACGAAACAAAAAGGAGATCGCGTTGATCGTAACAACGATTCTCTTTTTCTCGTCGCATATTCAACGAAAAATTTATATGAAAGCCTTTTGAATTTCATTTTATAATATTCCTACGATATTTCGTGGAATACGGAGGATATCCGCTAAATAAATGAAAAGTGAGCGAAACGACGTATAAGAAACTCGAACGAAGAGATGAAAGCGGGATAGCATTCGGTTCCACTCGTATTTTCTATTTCGAAGACATCAGCAATATTGTATCGTATCCGATACAAGCTCTAAGATATTATCCTTTGTTCTCTCTGCAACACTTATCGGGTATCCGATATTTTCGGGAAGCGAGCTTTATCGTCCAACATATTGAGCTTAACTGAGTTCCTGGTTGCTGGACACTTTGACAATGTTATCGCGTTTAATCTTCTATCTCCTTCCTCGGTGTTTGTCATTTTTCCATGACGAAGTTAAAACATCGATCGTCTATAACGATCAAACGCTATATTCCTTGTTTCATCGATTAAGATTTTAAATGGTCATTCTTTACCATCGTTTCATTTTTCGACGCGTTGACGATATTCTATAATATAATCTGCATAACATAATTTTATTTAAAGTCTAAGAAACGCAAAGTGCTTCCAAAATATTTCAATGTATTAGGTTGAGTAATAAGTTTGGGGTTTTTAAAGAGATTACATTAAGTGTAAAATTTGCCTGATCAAGAATTATTTTATTTATCCTACTTCTTTATTTTACATCTTTCCAAGCACAAACATTCAGAAACGTGTATCTCTACGTCCTTTAAACGATGCAAAGAATATTTATAACACTATTACTTAACTTATTTATTATGAACTTTATTATCAACTTATTATTCAATTATATATTGTATCTGGAAAAATGTAAAAATATTAGATAAGATATTTTTAACCAAGAAAGGTGAGTATATTAAATGTTTCACATAAAATCTGCCTTATTCATCCTATTTCTTTATTTTCTATCTTTCATCCAAAAATTCAAGTACATGTACCTTTACATTTCATAAACAATTTAAACGATTGTTATAACATTGTAAAGAGCGAATAAATTTATTACTAAGCTTTATACTGTATCTTGAAAAATGAAAAAATATCAAATAAGACATTTTTAATTCGTTAATGCTTTCTATATGCTTGCTATATTATCAACAAAATTTACCATAAATATAAAACTATTTAAACTAGCCATAACTACGAGGATATTCTTAGTATTTCGAATATGCTCACTGCTGAACAGCGTAGAATCATAGTGGACCTCATCTTAGTTTTTAAAATTCTCAACCAGTTCGTCAATCATTCAGAAATTCTTGAACCTTTTAAATTATATGCTGCTAGGATACCAAATTAGAAGGAGGAAACTTCTTCGTGTCGCTTTGTATCGAACTAACTTAAGTAGCTTCGATTGCATCAAAATACTTTGGTCACTTGCAAACAGCGTTAACGAAATCGTCGACTTTTTCCGCGGATTCGTAATCTTTAATTTAAAGCATCCATATTAACTCTCGTACAATTGTAAAAATCGCAACCTCAAATTAGTGCTCACACTTTTATACTTGAGTTCATTTGCTCGTGTAACCGATGCCAAAGGGCAAATATCCGTTTAATAAATAGACAAATAGAAATGTCTTTTTTATTTTAGTTATTTCTTTAGACTTTCGATAAATTCTTGTAATTGTAAATTATTATGTGGATAACTATCCCCAGTGGGATGTCATCTTGCTTTATCTCGCGAGAAATAAATTGTTCAACAAGTCAGCAGGATACTTTCTAACCTTCGTTTGATCTAGACTTCGTATATTTACATGGCTAGTTGATTAGCGTGTGTGCCCTGTTCTTATCGTACCATTACATTTCTCTTAGTTTCCGTAGATCTTCGTTCCTGATATAACACGGCGCATCGACAACTGTTCTGAGTATAATTAATTGCAGTGATTTAAGATTGTCGATGCAGCTCATTGCTGATGTTTTTAGGTATATTTTCTATACTGAGCTTTTTTACTTCTCTGCTTGTTAACCACTGCATCTGCCTTCCTCTTGTCTTCATATAGTAAATAAACAAATAACGAATAGAAATGTTACTACCATACTCGTGAATCCTATGGAAGAATTGTTCAATCCTCTTATTCATATTACACATTTCTACAAATCCCACTCAAAAATACAGAACCTATTGAAGCTCTATGATATTTAACGATTCTAAAATACACAGAAACTTTTTCTGCCTCCCTTTTTCCTAAAAATAAAAAAAAATAAAAAAAAAAAAGAAAGAAAAACGTTGGAACGCTTTCATAACGATGCAAACGGAGCAATCGATTAAACAGAATAGGGCGATTGGAGCCGTGGTTGGCTGAGCAGCGCAGGTCGAGCAACCAAACGAATTTTTCGAGACGTAGTCGCGTTTCGATGGTCGTTTACCTATCGTTTCCTCGTTATCACCGACGCGATTGATAGCACGGCTGCCTGCGGCGAACCTTAACACGGTCGTCCAGAAGCCGCAAATAATAATTACGATCGCGTGTGAGCCGGTTATTAGCACGAGTACCGGAAACTGCTTCCGTTACTAATGATTATGTTCGTTATTCAAGTACCACCCACTAACGGTGCCACTTAATCAGCACCACTTTGCGAACCCGTTTAACCCGCCGCGGTTAAATCGCCACGGGAAACCGTGTAAAATACCGAACGAAAGGCACGTCGGCTAAAACAAGCATTGCTTTTAGCCAAACGACCGGTTTACGCTTGCTGTGCAAATTATTCGACACAATATTCGCTGAAAATGTTAGGGTGCAAGAGGAATTGTGATAGGAATTGAATTTTGGTATTTTGTTAACGGATGATTTTATTTTGGGAAAGTTTACTTTGAAATGAAAGATTATTTTTTAAATATTTTGGCAAAGTTTACTTTGAAATGAAAGATTATTTTTTAAATATTTCAATAAAAATTACTAAATATATTGTTATTATTAAATGCTATTAAAATAACTAAATATATTGTGATATACTAATATGCTATCATACTAGTATAGTGATATATTAATATACTATTATGCACATAATATATTAAACGTCTTGATCGTTTTAATCCTTGATTGTCGTGAAATTCGTATTCGTTTTGAAAGTCTTGATCGTCTCGAAACTTTCGATGTCTATTCTTTACTATTTTATATACTGCGCGGCGGCACGGCCCATATGTATTCTGTAAGTGTCCAAATACTTTCGTGTCCCATTGTATAAAATTTTTCCGATTAGCTGCAAGCGTAAGACGTAGGATTTCACGGTGGCGAAAGATAGTCAAAATTCGTGTCTACGTGTACAGGCATTAAAATAATACAGGGAGTATCTGCAGTAATAGCCGCATTGCGTACAACGTTACTGCAATCGCATGATGTAAATGCGCCGTTACACCGAACCAGTGAAGGGGAAAAAAACGTCTCACACGCGTTAAATCCATTGTAATTGTACGGGACTTTTAATATCGTCATTAATGCTGGAAACGTTGTCAAGAAACGTGAGCGACGTCGAGCATAGAACTTTGAAAGAACCGACTTTTCGAATAATGCATGATTCGCGCGAAAGAATCGTTCGTTGCAATAAGTCAAGGGAAAATGAATAGATGAAAATTGTTACATGAGTGGTGTTACATGAGAGTTGGAAGTTTCTTTCAGAATGTATTACGAAGAAACCTATTTTTGAAAACATGTAGTTTCTAGAAAAATGTCGATTTCTTTGTACAGTTTACACTTTGATGATTTACCCTATTGGTTTTTATTAATAAAAGCGAAGGTTGAATGAATATCTTGTCCTTCGTGCAATTGAATCACTCGATTGATTAAAGTGACTCCAGCCTGTTCAACGCGTTAATTACCACGGTGGTAATCGATAACTCACGTTACTAAGGCTTTTGCGAATGGTTAACAAAATAAGATAGATTTCGGGAACTAAAAAATTGTTAATAATATGAATGACTTCGATAAGTTTTCTTTTTTATTTATTGATTATCTCCACATCTGATTAAATACTGCAATTACATTATTCTATAAATATATAAATATTTAAATAGTATTTATACGCTTAATTTCATACAGTTACCTTAGTTGGTGCTGTTAATTAGTAAATAATTAATCAGTAAAATAATACAGTTTTGTACACTTCCCTTAGGAATCTCTAAGAAATAGGTATATTTCCCTTAGAAAACTTGGAGCTATTTTACATTGTATTCTATTAGTTAAAAGCAATTGCATATTGTTGAATATTTTTTATTTTCATCTTGTATCTTCAAATTTAGTGTAGTAAAAAAGTAGATGCTCGATGGCGTTATTAGTGTCGTAATATTCATAGGATTCAGCAGTCTGTGTTTTGATAAAGTACGAATGTATAATGTTGGAGTAACCTATCCCGAGTCTAGTTATTTGTATCTGTTCTTTTCTAATCAATGTCATAGCCGGTCTTTCTTCGTGCATGTTTCCTCCTGATTTATGTATGAAGGTGTTGTGGTTTGGCAAAAGTTATTCCATTCTTCTCGTACTATTGTTCTTGTTAGGTGTTTGTCTTTTAAGACTTTATTACTAGTTAGCTGTTCTAGTGTAGTGTTGCTTTCCCTTAGGTACTTTTCAATTTCTACGTGAAATAGCCTGGCTCCATGTTGGATCAGATTGCCAGAAGAAAATGCGCAAATACAATATAATATTTTGCAAAAATTAAATATTACATAGTTTAGTACGCATTTAAATTTTTTATAACATCATTTAAAACATAGGTTTATTGGTAGAAAATACATTTAGTGGAATTTAATAATAAATATGCTGTAAACCCATCGAAAGCAACAGAAAATAATGAAATTTTAGATTTCTAAATACGTAGAAAATGTTTCTCTCACGACTAGGAGGCGGTTTTGAGTGGGACATTAAACATCGTGAAAAAAACCCGTTAATAAGAATAATTCAGTATAGGAACGTCTACGAATGGTAAATGTAAGTACGTATATAGGAAATCTACAAAACATTTAAGTAATAAAATAGTTTCCTATAGTTGCATTTAACACTTGTAACGTTGTCCCATTCAAGACTATAAGTGAGGATATTGTAAAGTAACATCATAATAAAGAAAATAATCAACCAAGCCTACCTGTTAAATATTCTCACTTCAGTCGAATATAGACGACCTTAATATTATACTTCAACTTGTAGTACATAACTGTATCTCGTAAAACGACATAGAAAACCAAAGAAAATTTTCCGTTTACATCCGAAAAACATCAATCAAGGATTAGCATCTTGTTGCGAAAGAGACTGCAGTAAAGTTACACAAAATGACTGGGCATTAATGTTGCCATAAACAGGAAAACATTTCGCACATATAATGCGCTTAGAATTTTGCTAATATGATTTGTCCCCTTCAAAACCTGTCCTGTCATAGCACCACTCCCCTATGTATAATGTATGCCAGTTCCTAAGGCAAATTACTATATAGAATTCGCGAGTCAATGTGTTAAACTTTTAACTGGAGAGTTCACTTACCAGAAGCGCATCTGCGCTCGCTTTCTGTGTGTAGTCCTTAAAGTTCCTTGACGAGTTAACTCGTCGTGCGCGCTGCAGAAGAATTCTCCAATGACTCGTCATTCTTGATCAAACGATTACAGCGAACGAGCTTCGTTGGTCTATCGCCGGCTGGAAAAACGATACACTCGTTGTAACTGCATATTACGTCCGGGCACGATGGTCGCATAAAAATTCATTTTTACTCACCTTTAGCACGGCGTTGATACGTGAAAATATATTTCCGCGGGCCGCGGGAAATCTCGTCTCTCAAACGATTTCTCGTAATAAAAACAGATATGCGGCGTGTCTTCGTGAAAAACGAGTCGCGAACGCCCTAGTTTGATATTCCTTTTCTTTTTTCTAACGCACTTTCGCCGTGCATACGCGCGCGTCCTATAAAATTTTACAGATGGAATTAAGTGGAACGAGAAATCGGACAGCCTCGCGAGTTTTCGTTACTCGTACGTGAAACGATAAAAACTAGAATTCGGGGTTATGGTTGAATCATGTCGTATTTCGTTTCTCGTCACGTTTGGAAAGTTTAGTTGGTTTACTTTTTGAAAAATGTTCCATTCGAAACGAGACCAAGTATTCCGTATTTAACACGTTTTAACATTAACGACCTTATCCTTATCCGATTTTTATGTCGGGGAAAATATGATTGGTTATGATTTTTCACTTTTATATAAAAACTAAAAAGTCATAAGACCAATGGAATAGCGTAGAGATAAAACACAATGGCGCTGCGATAAGTTAGCAAGAATGGAATTTAAAAGTTATAGAAAGATGCTTTCCCGGAGGACCATTAGGTATTTTCAATAATTTTTCCAGGTGTTTCTTCTCTTGTAAAACGATACAGTTTGTCATAATGTCTTTCCCAAGTATTATTCGTTCAATCGTGTTGATAAAGATACAAATTTGCACAAATATCAGCAGTCTATCCATCACATCGTAACATCAAGTGATAAAAAAGGAATCAAAAAGCGTACGTGTATAGTTACTTACAATAAGAGTTGGAATATGTTGGAAATACAAGGTAGAATATGGAAATTAAAAAAGCATTGCTTTAGGAAACAGTTATTGAATGTATTCCAGACATTTACGGTAATAAATATACATAAATGAAAGAAAGTGAATTACACATATTACTGTGAATATCTATCAACTGTATATACTTTTACATATATTTCAATACATTGAACAACATACAAAAAATATTTCTCTTTTTATTTCTACATTGCCAAACTGTATACGAACACTTTTGTCTCTGTATATCGCTGCGCATCGAATTTCCAAGTGGAGTATCTTCACAAACAGGTTAGATCGTTTCGAGGTCAGAATTGGGTGGCCACAACGCATTTCCAGCTTATTAGTCGTGGCAGCTTTCGCTAGCAGGTTGCAGCGTTTATCCAGCGTAATGTGACGGGCGAAAGTATGAGCATGAAATTTCTAATTAGGAAACGAATGAACGAGAGCAAGAGAGAGAGAGAGAGAGAGAAAGAGAGGAGGGGTGGCTTCGAAACAGGTCGGGCCGAGTTCATCGAACCGGTTACAATAATTAGAAGGATTTTCGTAAGTGGTTGCGCGCGCGAGCGGACTCCAGATTTACCACTTACCGCATCGATAACGGGCCGAAGGGTGGTTTGAAGGGTCATCCGCTGAAAAATGCCGGTTTCACGAGCAAATGCTCGCTGAAAAAGTGGGGTAATAATGGCCAGTCTTACTCTGCACAGAGCTCTCCCTATCGTGACTAGATTCCTCCGCGAGTCTCGAATAATATTTCTCATTTTCGCTTTACCGTCGCGGAACCGGGAAAAAACTGTAACCATATTATTCCGCATCCCCGGGCTGTTGGCTATATATATGTCGGCTATATTAGGGCAGAGAGGGGATAGATTGCAAAATTTCGGCGATTTCGATGATTTATCGTAAGCACTTTCGAGCTTGCCTTACGCAGAATGCAAATTTTATGGGTGCTTTTCGGGACGAGGGACGGTTGTTTGTTTTAACGTCGACGATTTATGGAAAATACATGACGAATGGCGAAAGGAAGATACCATCGAGTTTGTAACTTTATTATTATTAGGGGAAGATAGACAAAAGTGGCACGCCATTGGTTCATTAATTCTTTTCAACCAAGTTGATCCTCTATTCTCTACGGATTTTAATTTATAACGATTACTACCGTGGTGGAGTACATCATAATACAATGCAAGAAATAATTTTCCTACAGACGATGATTCAAAGCGAAACTGAGCATAAAAGGCAATTTGCAAGACAAGAAAACAAAACAATAGTTTTCAAATTACTTAGAGTATATCAAATTATGGGACAATTTGTGAGCTTGTGTAATTTCTTTCTTCATTCTCTCGTGCCGTTAATAATTGCCGCGAATTGTTAACGCGATTATAAATAATGAAATATAGGAGAAAAATGTTGAATGTTAATTCAAATATTTCTGATGAAATAATTTTCATTTACATTTCAATTTCAGTGTAGCCGTATTCGTTTATATGTATTCCAGATAAAACTATAGTTAAATATAGTTCTTGCAATTTAACTCGGGAAATATCATCTATTGTTGGCCCTTCGCGTGTTTCATCGTCAAGATTAAAATCCTTTGGTCCAAATTTGTGATAGTAATTTTCCACTCTGTGTCACTGCTTTGGGTTTGAAAACACAACAAATTTTCATCCACCTTTGTTGCAGATCTTTCCATCAGATACTCGCGGTAGTTCGTTACCAGCCATATTTGCTGACCAAATTTCTTTCTCAAATTCTTTTTCAAGATTATACTATCTTATTGTAATTCATATCTCCGCGGTGGAAAGCTGCATACATTTCTGGCTACATAGGATTTATGGAAGTTTCTAAATAAAGTCATGAATATGCAGGAGTAAACTAGTGACAGGATTTTCCTATTAATCCGAGAATAAATAGATGAATCGTTTCTAGATTCATTAATAATATCTTCCAAAGTGGAATATTTTATATTCTATCAAGTAAAGAAAAATATCGATGTTGCCAGTCTGTTCGTTTTTATTGTTTTTAAAGGGATTGCCAAATTACACAAACAGTTCGGTTATTAATATTTTTAAGATCATTCATCTTTAAATCCACTTAGGTTCTCAAACAATTTGTAGCAATTTACAAGTTGAATTTAGTCTATTCTTAAACCCTTATAAAAGTCCAAAAATTTTACTTTCACTATAAAATTACGCATCCTAAATTATTCAAAAGAGAAAGAACCAAATTCCGTTATTTTTCAGAGTCCAAGATCCTCTCTATCGTTCGAAAAAAATTAGGCTTGAACGTCAATCACGATCGTTAACCCAATAAGGAATTCCTCAAAATAGGACAAAAGTCGCGAATCATTTCCAAGCATTCGAAGACGTGGTTTCAAAGATTACGGGAGTTGCCCTGCAAAGACACCCATCCCTGTGGAACCCGGTGCTAACTGGCATTCAAGAGCCGCGAGCTTTTCTTAATTGGCCTTAATGATCGCACCCTCGAAAATGGGAAACGCTTGGCGCGTAATTCCTCGAATGTTTCCCCACCCTTTTGCCTGTAACCCTCTGCTCGTTCCAGTTCCAGTTCGGTTTTTTCCACGGTTCCGACTGGCAGAAATTCTAAAGACACTTATTTCGTGAGCTTTGGGCCGCCTCTTCGTGTAACAATGACTGCACTTTGCGTCAAGGCCCGCGCGCCAACTTGACCCACTTGTCGCATTTTTTTTTCTTTTTATTTATTTTTTAACCGGCAGCAAGCGTGTGCTCGCGCTCGCGATTGACACACGAACAGAGGAAGAACCCGGGAGTCGTTTGGCCATGCACGTGAAAAAATTTCCACCGGCTTTTCATTCGATCGTGGAACACTAACGACTCGCACTAACGGTGCAAAGTCGCTTTGGGACGAGTTTTCCACGTTATACGCGGAATCGCACGTTAAATCGCGACGAGAGATGGTTACGAGCCTGTTTCTCATCCTTTTGTACCGCGATTCCATGGGACTCTTCAAGCAATTCAGACGGCGGAATGATAAATGATGTTTTGAGTGACAACAGCGGTGATGTTTTGTATTGAGAATACTGAATTAAAGATGACACTTCCAGTTTATACATCTACTTTTCCAACTTAATAATTAATAATTGAAGTACAGGTTTTTACGCATTTAGAGAGGAAATTTGAATGTGCAAAATTGCATAGAATGCATAGAATACGAATGTAAAGTATCTAGAGCTTAGTGCTTTTTGTAATATTTGGTAGATAGAAGAATTTCCTACCGAGGTTCTGTTTTCTTAACTATGTTGTCAAAAACATGAATTTGCATAAAAATTCGCAGTTTACTAACTGTATTCGGAAATTGACAAGTTACAAGTTCCAGACTTCTTTCTTAATTTTTTAATTTTCATAATTATTGTTTTATGGTATAATCGGATAATGCGTGATGTATAAAATTAACTCGTAAAATTGGTCACATCTTACTGAAGTATTTATTGATATTAGTAGATAACCTGCAACTTGCAGAATTTTAATTTCATTTCTTGTAGAATTTTTCATGAGGACCGTGAAATAAATAAAATAAATTATTCTAGCAAGTAAAATATTCAACCTATTTCTTTCCTATGGTACTATTACCACTTACAAAAGTAAGTAACTTTTGAAGAGAAAATTGAATAGAAAAGCAATAGGTAAGTTAACACTTACAAAAATTTAAACTTGGAATCTTCTTTTATTGGAAATGATTTATCGTTTAAAATAATTTGCTCGGATGACAGCAATTACGAATTGCTGCGGTTTGCAATGTTTAATCATTCATATTTCATGTAACAGAAAATGCTTCATTTTGTATTTGTAAATTTTTATTCCATTGTTGTTTAAACTTTAAATAAGCGATTATAATAATTTGGTCAGCGACTGTGAATGTAGAGTGCTCAATTATAAATATCAGGAGTAAGATATACAAGTTTTATTTGATCAAAATTTTTGGAAAGTTGGTAGAATATTTTCTGCTCGTATCTGTTTAACTTCAACTGTAGATGGTGTAATTATACAAGGAAAAATAGATTGTAAGAGTAGTAGAGGAACGAAGTTAATTCACGTTGTAAGTAATATGAAATATGTTTAAACTGCTGTAATTTAAACGGCATGATTATACGAGTTGAAATAATCATAAAAATGTAGACCTAAAAGGGGGCCAGTTTGCCAGTTTCTGAGAAACTCTGAGAAACTGCGAGTTTCGTTCGCGGTTTAAAAAAGTTTGCTGTGTATTCGACGAAACATAACCTTTCCACTCTCATAGGGAATTTTTTATGAAAATGTAGACAGTTTAAAATCGATCCAAATACTTCCCATTTTCCCATATCTCTGATACTCTAGAGAGAAGTCAAACAATCTGATAAGTTTATTTTTGCTGATTTCCTGACTTTGATGTCAGTTAACGGCTTCAAAGAAACACTGTAATATGAGATAATTTTGAATTGAGAAGAAATTTGATAGGTTCGGAAATATAAGCCTTCTGAAAGCTTGTAACACGTATATAAAGTTTTGTAAGAAACGAATAATATTAATTTAATTGTTACGTTAGTTCAACTTAATTAACTGATATCTATCTGTACTCTTAACATTTTTTACATGTTCAAAAAAATGGCAAAAACTTACGTATTATGTTTCTCACTTATGATCTTCGAATATCTAACGCTCTAATCATCATTCACACATTTACAGCTTTGCTTATAAATAATTTTCTCTCGCTGGACAAATTTCCATGAATCGCGCGATTTTTCATCTTTTTCATTATCGATGTAAGCATTCGATGATTATCCGGAATAACTTTTACTTAGCAGCACCGACTAATCTATAAATCATCTCCCCTTAACAAATCCCCTCTTAACAAACAAGAAACTTAATAGCTACAGACGACGCAACTTTTGTTCTTTCATTCGTTCCCGTCACACGAACCAGTGAAAAATCTTAGCGCAACTAGCAGCAGACACAAGCTGGTCCACTGTCCGCCAAAAACCAGGACAGTGTAAGAAACACGGGCTGACACAAAACTCTGGCCAATAAAACACTGGCATCAAAAGCACTGGGCAAAAATACCAAAGTTGCCGCAGTTTTTCGCGCTAATTCGCGCTTCAACGCTTTTTGCTTAGGCGCGAACCTTCAAGAACTTTTATCGGGATAAGAACTTGCGATCTTAGCTTGGGTAAGCTTCTCTAGGACCTAATGTTGGCTACGATATTTGGAATTAGAAGCGCAGTTTTGTTATTTTCCATTTGTCAGTCTTCTTTATAACACGAGCACTAACAACACCTACTTAATTGTAAGATACGTACCTAATTAATGGATATAAAATATGCTTGTAAAAAAGGTTATAAAATATCAGATTGAGTCTCTAAGAGGACGAACAGATTTACTTAGAATTTGACATCTTAAATGACAATTGATTTATTTTCATGAATTTATTTGTTGCAAAGAGATGATATAAAAAATTGCGAATTCCAAGGTGAGTTTTTGGTGAATAATATTTGTAATTATCATTTTCTGCTACGTCTCAATGAAATGGATTTAATCAGCATAGTTTCTGAGAGACTCAATTGTAAATCGTGGTCGAAAATTAAATTTTTTGGTATATTGTAAAAGAATATAAAACTGCTTGGGATTTAAACACCTGATATATTTGTTTTAAACATTCACCGTGTTCCTCTATTCAATTATTAGAGACATGTTGAATGATTACGCAATTATATACAATCCCGATACAATAGTACACAAATGGAACAAAACTTGTTACAATTTCTATCTTAGAATTCAGAAGTGATTCTGATTGATCGAAGTAACAGTAAGAATGACTTAAACTCGTTGCCATGTATTTAACTAATCGAATAACTAACTGTAGCAAAAATTGGATTTTCCTGATTTACCATGATACTGTACGTAACAGCATTTTCAATCACGTGGTCGAGCCACGACTATCCGTTTAAGTTTCAACATAAATACGTGGAGGTGTCGCGACGCACTCTGGAAGCGGCGTGTCTCGTTTCGTTACGGTGGTGGTACGAGCCGGAAATTAAATGCAGATACCTCGATGCTCATTTCCAGTTTCGCAGTTAACAGCTAGTTTATCAACTGACTCCCACTGCTCGCGACGAAACTATTTCAAACGTCGAATTGCTCGCGCGGTTCTGTCGATTATTATTGCCGGCGTGGCTGTGTAGAATCTATGGCTTGTTTTCAGGTTAATTCGAAGTACGTGATTCTTTCGTCGGTGATCGATCATGAGGAAGGTGATTGGATATTTGATATGAACCCATATTAATGAAGAGAAAATGATAAAATGAAAATTCCTCGGACATAGTCGAATGATTAAAATTCATCAAAAGTTCATTCATCATTAATTTCATTGTTCGCTTTCCCTTCATAATGGATATAATTTCAATCATTGCGGTATAGCGAATCTTCTTTTAAATCTTAAATGACGTTCCAAATTAAGTATGAATATTTCTTATTCATAGATTCATCTATACATTAATAAATCCTCACTCTTGGTTCGTTTGACAAATATTCGATCACCATTACAATGGCTTTCTTGGTATATGCAAAAACCGGTACAACTTTGCAATGCACACGCCTGATCAAAAGAGTTTGTACGGTTACTATATTTACTGCTTAAATTGAACGAAATTTACCTGCGTAATAAAAATACATTGTTAGGAAGAAATAAGTAAGTAAATATTTAACTTGATACTTTGTACGGTAAAAATATGCTACTAATATAATAAGATATTCTATAAAAAATATTCTGTACGATTTAAAATTCTCACAACATCAAACAATCTGCACCAAAGCAAATAATCTACATCGAATCTATAGTTTTATTAAATATAGAGAATATCCTAAGATCTTTTAGAAAGAAATCTATAATTAATTTTACGTTCAATATTTGCAATGATTCAAACTAACCGTCATATTGATTGCCTCTAATTAAACCTGAAATTTAGACCAAAATTATACTCGGATTTTAACCTCATCTCTGAAATCGTACATTAATCTCAAAACCAACGTGTACTATCTTGAAAAATCATCTCTCTGTCTGTCCTCTTAAATAAACCTTGAATTTCCCAGCGAGTGGAAATTTCGAGAGATTAGCATATTCAAATTCTCCAATAATTTGACTCCGGTGCTGCGATGACCTTGTCAGAAATTGTACTCCGTGATTACACATATACACGCCGCTGGCAATCAGAGACGACTAATTATGTATGTTGCACCGAGCCAAAGTTCGTCGTTGTGCCTTTCCACGGTTAAACCGGATGCTTCTCATATATCCCTGTAATCGATCTTCCGTCTTCATGCCTACGTAATTAACACGGATAATTCCGTGTGTCAATAATGCATTGGTCGGTTTACTTATAATGAACGACTAATCGAGGCTAATATTATGTGGGGACGTAATTAGGTGCACAGTACGAAACGGAACGTGTACGTTGCGTACCGATTATCGATATTGATACACGGACGTAGTAGTCGTAGTAGGTCTTGAGGCGGTTTGCAAATATAATTTGACAATATAATAATAATAATGTAATGATAATTTTGACAAATGTTTTCCATCGATCAAACAGTATAGTTATCGTCGATGACTATATCGAAGAATAGAAAAGAGCCCGATTTTTTCAGAAATTTGTTTGGTGCTACAATTCATTCGTTGATCTACTCTGTCACTGAGGACAAAAATAAGCGGCCAGATAGTGGAAATAGGTTTCAATAAAATTTCGATAAATATGGCTCGTTTACAGAAACGTAAATAATAATTTCAATTATTTATTAAGTAATCTTTATGTATCATAAGGTATACCGAGTGTACGAAAAGATCGGGACAAAACTTATACACATGTTTATGACGCCAAGCAGGTTAAAGTTCGTATAAACTTATGTTCGAAGATGCTTGATCGAAGAGTTATGTGTTCAAAGATTTTCGGGAAGTTGTTCTTGGTTTCTGAAAATATGATAGAAACAGGAGATCAGCTTTGGGAATATATCCAAAATTTATGGGAAAGTATTCGTGCATTTACTATTATTTTTACAACGTCAAGAATATTCGAAAGGATTAGACAACCATTATTCGATGAATGGAAATCTGCATTCTCGCAGAAGGCAGAAATTTCGAACATTTGTTATAACTGGCGAAACAGTTAATACAAATCTTTGGACGCTTGTAACTCTTCAATGAAACACTTTCGGGCACAAGTTTGTATGAACTACTCTGACTTCGTTACTCCACTTAACTTCCTTAACACGTAGCATAAGTTTTGTCCCGATCTTATCGGCAACTTGTATAATAAATTAAATGTAAGTACGTAATACTAGTAATAATTCGATTAAATTTCATTCAGACCTACTTCCACTATTTGTCTGTTTATTTTTTTCCCTAACTGTATGTCTTGGACTCTGTCGAGTTGCAAATATACACTGTTGTTGTTAATTCGTGGTACAAGTGCAGTCAGACAGATTGCATGGCTGAAAGTAGAATTAAAATGAAGAATAAGTTGAGAATTACGTTGAAATAACGAGGAATAACGAGAATAACAATTACGTTGGAGGTTTAATTTTTCAGAAGGTCAAACTTGAAAATGTATAAAGTACGTATACACTGAGCGCTATTTTTTCTACTTTTTCCTATTTTTTCCAAAACAGGGTCTTAAGCGAAAAGTCCTTACTCTACGTTTTCGACTTATTTTCGCGTGTAGAATAATCTGGTGTTAATTTTCTACTACTGTGTAGCCGGGATTAGACAAATTAAAACCGGAGGGGGAAATGCAAGGAACACTAAAAATTATAACATTCTCGCAATAAATTCTCAGTATACGAACATCCAACGCCAATATGTATGCAAATTCGAAAGGGAACTCCGTGGCTGCTGTTTTAATATAAAATTCCCCCAGAAAAAAGCTCGTACCGTGTGGAATAGTACACGCAGAGAGTTTCCACTATCATGGATTCACTGGATTTTTAAAACTTGAACAATCTATGTAAATATAATTGATACGAGCTGAAATTCCCAAACTACTGCGAACGACTGTAAAATCTTTTTTCGCGATGATCGTTCTTTTCAACGCGTTTTCGTGGTTCGTCGAACCTTCTATTTCAAACTCTGTGATGTTTCCAAATATTAGGAAGGAACAATATCGCGAAATACTTGTTAAGTCGCTTCGCAAACAACGAATTATTTGATTGTTCTATTCAATGTAAAATTGTAAAATTAGAAAAGAGGAAACCTACACTAACCTGTAACTTGTAAATTCGTTGATATCGTTAGCTGGCAAATTATTACAGAAAAGTGTTCCGATAATTTTATCAAATTTACAAGTGATACGAAGTGAGTTATGAATTTTTATCACACGATCAACTTTTACAATTTTATCGTATACTATAGTTATTAAACACATAATTGACAAGAAGGTAACGACGAGAAAAAAGCGGGAGATGCCTAAGTAAAAAAGAATTGTTAAGGAAATTGGCAATCAGTCTAACTACATCACGCGGAATAAAGTCGGTGTTTCTTTAGTTAAAAGTAATGCTGTATCGGTTTAATCCGCTTGGAAAGCATCGATCGAATGTTTTCGAGGTCGATGCACGACTCTCGAACGAAGAGAACCCATGAAATATTGCCAAGGCAACGTTCCGTTGCTTTCTCATAAACCACAGCTCTTCTTTCCGATTAATGGACGATTAAATTAAAATCGAAAATTTATCGAAACCCGCGCGGGTTACGTTTCGATAGGATAATTTATATTTCGCGTGTACAGAGAAAAGCCATGAAAATCGCGCGATTATTCTCTCTGTTGAAAGAACTGGTACGAGAGAAACAAAAATCCACACGTAGTTTCTCTTTGTTCCCTCGAATATTTTGCATTTTAATGCGCGAAAATAGAGAAAGGAAATGATGGTTAGGGAAATGGAAAATATTTTGCTACGTTGGTATGGATCGGTCGCCGAGTGGAAATATTCTCAGTTATCCGATAATAATTTCCCTTGATTTTCCGTGCATTCGGTTTTGTAATTAATTACCACATGTCGTTATTAATTTATCGGCTATTTACTCGGAGTGTTAATGAATTTCGTCTAAAATTGCATCCAGATAAAATCGTAATGGATCGTAGAATGGAGTAATTAACAAAAAGAACTTGCATCAGATTTGTAATATTCATGCTAAATGAAATGTTTCATGAAAATTATCATTAGTCTACAGTTTGATGCATGGAAATATTTGACCAGTTGATTATCGCTTATGTTAATTATATTATGCCATTATAGAAAAATAATATATTCAGAGCTATTCGAATACTTTCGTTAGCACTTGTACGTCATTTTATTTTTATTATCCATTTTTAACTATATAATCTGTATGTATTATTCGCAAAACAATTTTTTTAACACTTTGTAACACTGTCGGTGGATCGAGAAACTGACTGAAATATCACGGATTATCGAAAAACTTCGTGATGACGTGATCTTCCTGAAAAAAATGGACGATGGACATAATTCTAAGTGCAAGGGAATTGTGTAACGCGTTTTTCGACTACAAAGCAGAGAATTTACTGGGAAACTCGATGACTGACCGCCAATTTCCTTCCGCTTTCTGCTCCCTGTTCCCAATTCTCCCACATTCTCGCTGGAAAAAGTCAGCTTCGCATTGCTCACACCTCGTTTCCACGGCCGGATATTAGAGTTTTATTGTCACGGGACACAATTATGTCTCCTCTGTCTATCATTCTCTTTTCTCTTCTTTACGAGCAGAATTCATCTTTGTCAGTCGCTAAAATCACAAATTGTAAGTGACGTTAACTTCAAAGGTTCGATAACTTTTCAGATAAATTCAGCTTCTTTCTTAATAAGAATTATGTTCTAATATAATTTTTTTGACATATTCGTGCCACTATTTTACAAGAAGAAAGAAAAAGAATAATTCCCTTTTTTTTTTAGATTTTAAAAATGGCTCCTTGTAATCAGGAAGCGCAGAATGAGGGAGGAAATTGTTGAAAACGAACTTACACCACTTTCAAAATAAGCGATTCATCTATTAATATATTTACTGTAAAGGCATACTGACTAATTATTCCAACGCCCATCATAGATTTTATGTAACAGCAGGAATAGAATTTTCTCGAAGTTGTTCAAAATTATTGAACTTACTTCAAAATTATTGCACAAGAAGTGCAGAAATATTCGTATAGAAAAATTCAAAACATTAAACCTCCGAGAATTAAAGTCGGCTAAATGAGAGTCCCTTTAATTAACTTAACAGGAACAGAAACATAACGATATGGTTCTCATTAGCGCTTAGTTTATTCAAGAAATTTCATCTCTCTATCTTCATTGCACCGATATAAATATTAAAATTCCACGAATTTATAATATCCTATATATAATTAAAATGAAAACGATTAAAATTAAAATCATCCTTGTGTTTCTTTCTAGATCTTGAAACAAAATTAGTGAAATTCAGATAGAATAAGTGCTCAGGTAGAGAGATGTATCTTTCCTAATTTATTAATAGAACCTTTTGTTCATCGAAACGAGGTGAATATTCAAAGAAAAGTGCACGTACGAAGACGACAGGCCATTTCTCTGGGTCTTCGAGGTAGCAGGTGCTGGCTGGCGTCTCCCTTTTTCTTTTCCCTCGACATGCTTTCCAGCAGTTTATCCTGAGGCTCAACCATTGCACGCGTTCCTCTTCGTGCTGCACGTTAGAGGGTCAATCTTATGCAATCTGTTGCCGTGGTAATTAAACATCATGATTTTTTAATGAAACTGTAGCGAACGCAAGGCCGCGATTTTAAATCTTCCTCTGTGAGTTATCATACTAAAAAAGTTCCGCCGCTGAATCGTACACTTTTTCTAACGCAATTTTCTTCTCTGCTATATTACCTTTCGCTTTTTATCCTGGCTAAATATAAAAGCGTAAGATCTAATTTAGAAGATATCTTATTGTTGGAATTTTATTTGTTAATAGGAATTTTAATAATACATTTTAACCAAAACAAAATTTTATCATCTTGAAACTTTATGGCCATAAAATCTTAAAATTTAATAAAAAAAAAAAAGAAAATACCTCGAGAAAAGGTTTTCCATATTTCCCTCGTGAACTAATGTACCTTCGTGTCCTTTCTTTTTTGTTGTGCCTTTAAAATAGTGTAATTTTGTACTGAATATTTGAACGTGGAAAATACTTGTAACAATTGATACAACTCGCCCATTATTCGAAAATGGTTCGAAACGATTCAAAGGTATTAAATGATTCTCGTGTCTGATAGAGCTCGGTAGTCTAACGTAATTGCGTTGTAAAGCTTTCAGTGTTTGATACCTGGCTTAAGTCGCATGCATAGATTGTGGCGTATGTATAGGCGCGAGACAGAAGTCGCACAGAAGTTCCTACAAATTGTGAACAAATGTTGGACGTATTAACGAGCGGAATCGAAGGAGCGTAATTTTGCTGGATACATATCTGAAGGAAGTCAAAGTAATTCGATCGCGTAAAACCGATGATTATATCGTAACCTCGAATGTCGTTAAATTTTAGCTCAAGTAAAGTTCCGTTGAATTACAACGAGGGTTTAAAGACACGAACGTGCACGATATGTTTCAACTCAAAATTAAAATGCACGCTATACAGCAAAACCTTTGATCGTGACAGATATAACAAAAGGTATGAGAAAGAAATTGTTAGAATTATTCTCTATGGAATATCGTTAGAATTATAGTCCACAAAATATTGTGAAAATTATTCTCTATTATATTTTTCTCTCTGTATATATATATATAGTCATATAAAATTCTTCATTGACATTATAAAACAAATTCATCGCGCTACCTCTTGTATTGAGATCTTCACAAACTTCAGTACAGCATCTTTCAAAGATATTGATTAAAACCTTCAATGACACCAGACGAAATTCTTCAATCCATATCGAAAAAGATTAATATCATTCAAAAGCAAAAACAAGAATCTGATAGTTCTTTCGAAACTAGGTCATTCGTAATATTACACATTTATGCTTCAAAAAATGTAAAGGAGGAGATAGAAAGAAGAGGAAAATAAAACATGTCTTGTTAACAATTCTCAAAACATCCTCCAGAAGTAAAAAGAAAAATCTCACAATCCCTTAGTAAGAACCCACGCTTCTAAAACAAAAAAAGAAAAGGAACAAGATATAAGATTTAGGTTTAGAAAATAAATAAATACCTTCAATAATCCTCAAGAAGAATCGCCTAAAAGATAGTCAGCCTCTCCACGTGACTTGTAATTGATTCCAAGCTACTCTCGAAGTATCCTATCACTTTCTAAACCTACTCAGCACACAGTCCCGGTTATTGGACTGTCGTAGCCGGCGTGGTCGATTGTTGTGGAAGCTGGCCAGCGCCCACGTAACCGGGGAATCCCGTAAAAGAATGCCGGGACACGAAACCGACGAGTCATGAATAGATGAGAAGCAGATAAAATTGAAAAGTTTGCCACGTTTCCATAGGGATCCTGTACACAAGCTTGTGGCCAGGAGTCGCCACTTTCGGCTACTTGTAGCCGGCTGGACAGGGCTTATAGTTTCTCTTCTTCTTTGCCGCTGCGGGATTACGTCGCCGAGTTCATAACCGGTGCACATTCAACCACGGAAACGTTTCACCGTCCTCACCGCGATTTCCGATCTGCACCCGTGGAGAAAGAGGCTCTTTAGCCGCTCTCGCAGCCGCCTCACCCCATCCAATTTTAATCATTTCCACGCGATCCTTCCTGAAAGAAACGAGATACCGCTACCACCGGGAATCTGGCTGCGCTAAAATTCGGTCTTCACCTGTGGGTCGATTTTAAAGCGGCAGTCTTCCAAGGCATCGTGTTTTATGGAAAGAGACTCTGTTTGAATTTGGTTAGCGAAAGCGTTGAATGTGTTAGAATAGAATTGAAATTTTATTATGAGGAAGGTATTCAGTGGTATTTCTTGTATTCTCAATGATTTCTTTTTATCGTTTTCTAGCGTTCTTAACAAATTTTTCATGAATTTCTGCTTTATAGGGTGTGACGAATAGATTTGAATGGCCATGATGTACTTTGCTGAACAATTTTAATCTATAGGTGTCATCTACAGTCTCGTTCATTTAATATTGATAAATAATAATGTCCGTAATAATGTAATATAATGATATAAAGATTATCTCGCTCGATGATCTCGTACGATCTTTCTCTAGTGTTCTTAAAAAAATTTTATAAGTTTCTGCTTTATAGTGTGATGAATAAATTTGAATGGTCATGGTGTATTTTCCTGAACAATTTTAATCTGCAGCAATAATCTACAAACATTTAGTGAAATACATAATATGTTTTCCAGTGTCCTTAGAAAGTTGTTAATAAATTTTATCGGTACGGCGAGATATTGAAAAAAATTCGAATGACCATGTCGTACTTCTTTGAACAATTTTGATCTACAGTCGTAAGCTACAATCATTCGATGAAATACGAAAGTTATTTCTTCTTCTACCTATATCAAAGGCTTTTCATTATTATACAAAATCACGTATCCGCGTTAAGCTTTTTATTTATCTATATTCATTCGAAAAATTCTGTGTTTTAATAATACCATAAATTAAAATGCTTCTTAACTTAGCAACGTTCTAAATTAATGTCTACAGGCAACCATCGCCAGGGTCCGGCACAACCGGCACATCCACGGTTTCTTCGAGTGCCCCCGATGGAGAAAATGGCCAGAGCATCAGCTTGTACCCAGTGGGAAGCGTGGGTCCAACATCAACGAACCCAACAACTGCTGCACCAATCACAACCACAGCAACGATATCCTTGACCACCCCTGGACCCAGGACCCAAGAACCTGGGCCAAGCATCACAAGAAGCGTATCAGCACCCACTGCACCCAGACCAGTCGTTCAGCTGGCCAGCACTTCCAGCAATCCTGGCACACAGAAACACAGATTGAGGAGGACTATGAGTCGCACCGAGGCTATCAGGAAGTCAGTTTAATTTATTTAACATATTTCTCAATATATTCGCTATCAGCTTCACACGTGTGAGAGACGTTCTCAAATTAATTTAGATTTAATTTTATGCCGATCCGATTAACCGTGCTTTCCATTAATTTCTTAATTTCATTACATAAGTACACAATTAATATTTAGTTTCTTGGAACTTGGCAAGTGAAACATGGAAGTTCGTTTATTGCATGAAAATGGTATGAGATGATCATAATCGTTTGTTTTTTGAAAATTGAATATTAATTGTGTACTTATGTAATGAAATTAAGAACTAATCGAAACTTGCGTAAGTTCGTTTAGTGCAAGAGGATGATAAAAAGAAGACTTCTAAGGGTTTAACATAACACTGTTCTGTTCAATTTATGGAGTTCATCAACGCACCTCATACTCAATTCATTTTGATTAAAGTAATATAAATCGCAAGCAGTTACTATCTTTTTCTCAATATATCGCCTATAATCGCTTTAATCATTATGATACTATATACATTATAATCGACGCTGAAGTTATAAATTGAGTTTTATAATTTTCAAAAAAGATTGCTTTCTTTTGCAAAGATTCTGTATCAGTTATATACATTTTTAATATGTTATAACAATATATATTATATTACGAAATATATTCTATCAAATTCGCTATGGCAGCAAACATACCAATTATTTAAGATTGAATTCAATTCTCGATCGACCATTACTTCGACGTAAATTCTATCAGAATTCCAAGTGATCTAATACATCCAATGTACCATCCACGTAGTAGTTCACAGACATTCTTACTACATTAATCGAATTCGTGTGTAACGTTCGTTGTTCTCCTTTTTATTACGTGGTAGAAGAACGTGGATGGAACGCGCGGTGTAAATACATTTTGTTGAACGAATAACTCGAACGGTGCTTTATTTTCTGTTTCAGCTACATCAGACGCGAAACAGCACAATTCTTCGGCGTGGACGAGGAGTCCGAGGCTGTGGAGAGACAAAGATGGTTGGATCGAAGACGAAGAATGGCATCGAGGAAATACGGTGCCCTTGTTCCGGAACACAGACCGCCGGATCCTGATATTACCAGGGACGTGCCAGATACTACCGAGGTGCCAGAAGTAAGTCAGCAGGTTATTAATACGTGAAAGTTGAAAAAACTTTACAGAAGTTACGTCAGGCATGTACAAAGAAAAATAGTAGAAAAATAGTATACCTGGAATGAAAATGAAAAGCTCCCAATATCGATTAAGTATTTTTATTCTACTCCTTGTCATTTAACAAGAAGAAGTAATACGATGTGAGTGAAAAGCAAATGTGCACCTTGAAGACACAAGGTTTGTTCAAAACCTCCTACACATACCGTGACTAGGAAAGGTATTTGTACATCGTTAATATATCACAGCATTTGTATACTTATATTGATTAAGTTTAAGTATGTCAAGCTTGATATCATTTTGTAATACTTTCGTACAACTACGAAAATTCAATGCTATAAAAATTGAATGTGGAACCTGATAAAAAAGTTCTCCATTGGAAAACAAGAATATGTACAGATTACTTTTCATAGCCGCTACTGTGTATCGCAATAATAATCGAAAAGTGATTGAAAAGATATAAAGTACGTAGTAAGTCAATATTACCCGAACTTCATTTTTCCCACATTTTTGTCTATATTTCGTTTATATTCGATCCATATACGTATTTCGCACAACGCGTCTCACTTGTGTATCGCTTGGCTGTCAAAAGAAGAAGAACGAAAGCCATTCCGGTGCCCGGCGGTTATGGCGCAATACATAATAACACGCCAGTAACGACGACAGGTGTCGCGATTAATCAATTTTCACGTTTACTCTATGTGACATTTTTCGATAAATGCCACGAGCTCTTAAAATTCTAGTCTCCTTTTTCTAACATGCTGTATCTATTTGATTTACAGTATTTATCTTTCTGTGATTTTTGTTGTTATATACAAAGGTTTATAAATTTGCAACCCAAATGAACGTAACAAATCCGGAGATGCAGATTTTAATAAAATTACTATTCATATTCTTTCCTTTCCTTGTAATTCCTTTTTCGTACGTTCCTTAATTCTTCTTCTTGAAATTATGCTTCGTTTATATTAAAGAAAAGAAATGCCAATCTTTAGAACTACGTTAATGCATAATATCTTTAATGCAATTGAAATTTATCAAAGCGCATATTCGAGGAAAATTGACCAAAGGACAAAGAACTATTTTAATTTATATTATTTCTACCGCAACTGTCGATAAAATTCATCAAAGGACTTATAAGCGTTTCGTGGTATATCCGATACTCATATACATAAAACTCAACGATGGTTAATTCGTCGTAGGCGCGTTTATCGGTATAAAATTATCTCCATTAAAAGTTTTTCGCGACGAAGGCGCGACGTACTTGGTCAAGTCGTGTAATCTAAAAGGAAACTCTGTTTACTTTTTGCGACATACAATTTCTGGTGTTCTGCGAAGATAAGAAAGTTTCGTTCACGGTCCTCGCGAAACTGTGTCAACCGAAATATATCGAGCATATTTTTTCCTCGACACCAGATAAAAATACAGAGCGTCGCGAATTCTCTTTATCGAACGTACGAAGGGATATGGTATCGATCGCGTTCCCTCAAAGGAACCACTTTGCTCTTCCGTTCCGCCGATTTTCATTAATGAATTCGTTTAATTGTATTTAATTTCCTTAATGAAAAGCGGAGTTTCTCTTTACTTGCTCGCAGAATTTTAATTAACACGCTTCCTCAAACCTTTATCCTTGGCTGGTCCTGTTAAAACCACTCGTGTAACTCTTTAGCGGATAACATTTCCTGTGGAAATAATAAGTGCTCTTATTTAGGGTGTTACATTGAGGAGATGGCAGCAACCAGTCAGACGAAAAGATTCTGTGGCCAGAATGACACTTTCGGGGCTTCATTACGTCGTCGAGGTGAGTTCTTTTTCATTTTCTTCATTACATTTTCCATCAGCAATGACAAACACACGCGAGAATATTCCAGTTCGAAACGGGCTAAAATTTTGAAACTCCCTCCATCCTTCCAAGTTTTATTCGTAATAAATGACATTTCTAAATAGCAATACAAATTTCTTTCAGCGAGGATTTCGAATTTCTGCTTTGCACGGTGTCTTTTAGGAACGACTATAAATATGCTGCCTTAATTTAAAAATCTATATTTTAGCTTAAATTATGCATCAACGAAATTTTTGCAAGAAAATCAATAACACGGGTGATTCGTGTGGTCACCGTGTAATATAGACAACTAATCAACCTTGTCTAAATAGAACAAAAAAAAAAAAAATGCCGAAAGAAATGAAGCGAGTTTCTAATATTATCTTCTGTGTCTTCGTATATTCTTATATATTTTTGCTTATAAATCTTTTATAAATCTTTGGAAAAACCATGCATATAAATCATGGTTACGCGTTAATAGGAAAAGAGGAGCCTCCGTCGAGAAAAGAGAAACGTCGCGACGCACAGCGTCGGGAGAGCTTCCTCCAATAGGAAACGACATATCGAATCGTTCGCGTATTTCATTTCCTGTTATTACCAATGGGAATCATGGCAAACGAGTAAACCAGTTAATTCAGCGTTTCGTTATCATCAACCGACGCACTGTTCGGCCGCGAAACAGGACCAAGTTTCCTTCGAGGCAGGTTGTGTGTTTCAACGGAAGTCTGCGCGATCATTAAGCTAACGAGCTAACGGTAACCCTCTTCCGATTATGCCGGTTCTCGAACATCTTCTAACGCGTTGGATTGACTTTGATATCTGGCGAATTTGCACCAGTCAGTTGCTAATTTCGAAAGTGCGTTAATTACCGATCGTCGATCTACTTTTCATTCAAGAAATCTCGTTTACTTCCGCGTGAAATTTCATTTAACGCGATGTTTCACATTTTTACTATTCATTTTAGTCTTTTTCTCTCCCTCTCTCTTTTCTCTCTCTAACTCGCAGAGCAGTGAAATTTTTGATATGGATGGAAGCATCGTAGAATTTTCCCGTGGAATCTCGTTGAAAAGAGATTGCGAGTTTTCCAATTCAAAAAGGGATTTTTATCGATGGAATTCGATCGGAAGTGTTTGTATTGAAATTTTTGTATTCTTGAAAGTTGGACGAGATTGCGATAGGGCGAAAGTTTAGCCGGCGTGATTAAATTATAAAGTTGAATGTTTGATAAGCGTTCGTTACAATTTCAAGTTTTTTAATTAGTAAAAAATTGGACCATGATGATTTTCCTACCTCCGTTGATCGGTCGACGCGAAATTAAGGCCGAAAAAGTCAACGATCACAAGGTTTTACTTTCAGGAGGTAACGTTTAATTTCGCCGAGACTTTTCGTTCGGCTGGAACGATCATCTTTTCATCAGGAGTTTCGCTAAAAGTACACAACAAGTTTCTATTGAGTAGAACAATCTCGTTTCCCATAAGTTGCCGCTTGAATTCTCATCGTCGGGTACCGGCTGCCAACTTATTCCATATCTTCTTGCTTAATTAGTTTTTTGACTTTGTTTCGAATCCCACTTGTGATGCTTTCGCGAAGATATGAAACGGCGTGCTTTTCTTCGAGTCGAATAAAAATGCAACTGTGCGACATTTTGAATTAACAGCAGTGCCTAATGTCGCAAATGTATTAGGGAAATGGAATTACAAAACAATCTGCCTAACTCCAATCTAAGAAATAGTAAAATGTCACGGTTAATAACTTTAATTCGAGTTTCTGTGATAACTCTATCGTTTTGATACAATCGTAACTTGATAGAGTTCTGTGGAACGAAAATTTGGAGAGAAATGTTCAACTTCCAGTCGAGTGTTTCGTATGAAAATTACCGATGAAGCGAGCAGTTTGTAAATTATTTTCGAATAATTACTTTAATCTGTGATATTTTCGTGAAAGTTCCCTTAGGAAATCTAATATCAATTATTACCACTTTTAACTTTAATTATTAGAAATTCTAATATTAATCATTAGCAACTGCAATATCTGTTTTTATCGAGATTAACGTTAATCGCCAGAAGTTCGAACGTTAATCATTAGCAATACTAACGCTAATCGTCAGCAATATCAATTAATCTCCTTGATAGTTCTTATCATAATAAATTTAATCCTTAACGATTCCAGAAGGAATCTTCAGCAATTTTAACGTTAATCGGAAGAAAACAAGGTACAGTGTCTTTGAAACTCGGAGATAGCTACCTCCGCTATTCTTTTCCTCTCTCATCGGCTTTTAAATTTGCTGTCTAGCAAGCAGATCTCATGTCTGACTTGCAAGGGAGAATGGCACTTATGTCGCTTTACACCGTGCTGTGAGCATAAGCTTCTGTGTACAAACCCCACGGAGAAGTTTGTCAAGAATGAGCGGCCAAAGAAAGTAGATTTAAACTAGAGGCAACGACAGCATGTAAAATCCTCTTTGACACTTTACTTCCTCGGTACCATCCACGTTTTTTCTCTTTCGTATCTTCTCGAAACTTACGATTGAAACGCTATGTAATCGTCTGTATAGACGATACAAACGAATAGATATTTCTCGTTACCTATAAAATGGATGTTCTCCGTGTTTGAACAAAGAAAGAAAACTTCACTTTTGCCCACTAAGAATTTCACAGAATTTTCAGGAATAAACAGAAAATGTTATCACTAAAAACTGTTGCAAAGAAAGAAGCTCCGCAAAGTTTCGTTTGTCTTGGCGATAATCCGGGCAGCAAGTTCCTTGCAGCGTTTTAATTAATGAAAAATTACCTTCCTTTTGTGTGAGCAAGGCTGTGCGAAGGTTTCAAACGATATACGTCGCTGGTCTTTTAATCATTAAGTAAATATATCTTTAGGAAATGTTTAATTACGAGACACACTTGAACTTTCGACTTTTTATTTATAGAGGACCATTGTGTTTTAGGATTTTATTTAAAATTCTCCAGTTCTATCGTCATTCTGCTATTCATTTATTATTTTCCCTGGCTCGCAAATGTTTTGGAAATGCAACGATAAACAGAGCCCTGACCTAAATATTACGGAGCACGTATAGAATCGTTGAGAATGAACGAGAAAAGGGTGTCAAATATATAATATAAATCAGCTTTCTGAAATATTTAGAAACTGTATGATAGGAAACGTGAAATTAGTTTATTTAAAAATTATCCGGCAGCCGGCGAAAATATTATTATTGGTTATCGAGGAAAACCATATCCGCACAAAATGTCCCATTACTTCAAGTCAGTTAATAATTCTTGTGATAATTTTATGTATATAATTCTTAGATTAAATTACTATAGAGTTATTAATTAAAATAATATAAAAGCAGAATTGACCGAAAGTAAAATATTTCTTTTCGTTTGCAATACAAATCTTGTAGCTTTTACGTACGTGATTCGCTACGACGTTTTCAGATCGGTTTCAAACTTTGCTCGTACAATTATGATCTCGTATGCAATACTAACGAAACTTCAAAAGTTTTCTGTAAAAGGTCTCTTGATATATGGTATACATGGAGTTGCTAGAAAAAAATTAATTATCTTTTCGCAATCCTAACAAGATTTAATTCCATCTTTATCTTCATCCTCTTTCAACTTTACGATCAAACTATTCGAACGCTATCACCTTATGTAGAACATCATCGATTCTTAGGTTTCTATTGTCGTTTCAATTTCTGAATTATAATTGAAATAAAACAGAATCCCTAGGTCTGAGGTATTAACTTGTCCACACTCCTGCACCGGTCGATAATGATAATTACTCGGCCAGCTATCGTTCTTCGAAGGCACATGTTCCACAAACATACGTAATTTATATGAACATGGACCAGCGACTCATACGACCGAGAACGAGAAATCGAACGAATAAATGGCGGCACGAGCTGAAATTATTGTTCCGCCCTATCCAATTATAATTCCAATTTTCGCGAGATTTGCGGTTAAACATGAGGGATCCACGCTATAGTTGCCTCGAGTTGTCGTCTACGTTGTTCTATCAGGGTAAAAATAAAAAAGAAAAAAAGACGTGAAAATTGGGGTGGTAGGATAATGAAAACATTTTCTATGGAAACGAATATTACTATATCACTAACAAAAAGATTCTCCAATAAAGTTCACATACTTTGTACATTTTAGTGAAAATACAATCGAATAAAATAATTCAATGGAAATATAATTTCTATGATCTTCTAACATTTTAGTGTCATATAGTGTCAAATAAAATAAGTATTTTTAATAAACGTTATTGTAGAGAAATAATGCTATTCCACAAAGATATTTATGAGGAGAATTCAATGCGATTAAGTTTCCTTGATCAATTCTTCAACAAATTATTTCTCTTTTCTTTCGAGACTTTTAATTACAATTAATGATAAGTTTGTAATAGCATTTTAGAAAATATATTTCTCCCAAAATTCCCTTTTATATCCTTTTCTACGATTTTTCCAAGTATATATAGTATTATTTTGGGAAAATATGGTTAGACGAAAGGTCTGAAAATCTTCACAATTACAAGATATTACAAGATATTAATCTCTCACGTATATTATTAATAAAATTTAACGATGTAAAAAACATATGAACGAAGTTTTAGAGAATTTTAATATCGAAAATGTTAATGGTCCAAAGAAAAGAAATTTTTATCCTGAATCTCGGATAGAATTATAGATTCTAATGAACTTAAAATACATTTTTCCTATTTAAAATCGTTGAGGGTCGGCTATTAATTTGCCGTACAAAAGAAAAATCCTATTAAATGGGAACAAAACCGAATTTCTGGTTATAGAACAGCGCCGCTGCGTCGTGACTTGAACCGTTGACATAAAACAAACGAGTATATCATTAAAAGAAAAGTTTATTAAAAATAGAATTTCATTATTCATTTCTCGGATGTGTTCCGATTCCAAACGTATTCAGAGGATCCCTTTCGACAGACTCGTGTCTCTTCTTCCTTCAATCGACTCTTTCCAATACTTCTTCCCTAGTTTCAGTTTCCCCAGTTAGTATTATTTTGCAAATATATCTTCAAAGAATAGGAAACATTTCAGCGGAATTAAAATGATATAAATAATAACAAGGTTCGTACAGATGTCATAGAGAGCATTTGTTATAAAACTCTTTTGGACAAATATTCGCAAAAAAAAAATCGAACGTAATTAAGTTTACTTGATCAATTCTTTAACCAATTTGTATTTTCTTCTTTCGGAAATTTTTGTAAGTTTATCGTAGCGTTTTAGAGAATATATTTCTTTCAAAATTTCCTTCCATTTTCACTTGCATGATTTTTATATGTTTATAGTATTATTCTGAATGAATACTTACAAAGAAGAGCAATTATTTCGTTACAGTTAGAATATCACGAATTATAATCCGGATTGCATAAATGTCGCAAAGAGTATGTGTAATCGACGATGTTTTCAATTCATCCTGGGAAAGAAAAAAGTGCATTTTACGCTGGACAGAATCTTTTTTTTTTTTTTTTTTGCCTTCGTTAAAAGTGAGATTCGTTCGATGTGACACCCTTCTGTTCGTCTTTCGAACCAGACGCGAGAGTGACGATTTAATGGAAGATATAATAGCTCGTCGACGACTCATGGAAGTTACAGACGACTTTATTACACGCTGATGGCTTAATTGTTGTCGTATGAACTTTCATCTTGTAATACATTACGAACTTACTCGACAAAGAAATATCATATTGCTGTTGTCACTTTTCAACAAGCACTGAATATGTCTATTAAAAGAAGCAATGGGACTCAAATTAAAAAGGTACGAACAGATAAAAACTAAAATAAAATGCTGGGCGCGCCCCATTTTTGCTAATTGAGAAGAATGCAAACGGGGAAATTGCGCGATACAATCGAGTCCACGTATGTAGAAATCTTGCATAATTACGAGATTATTGTTTGTCCGGGGCCATCCTGTTGCAGCGGCCTAAATAAATGTAGATTCGCCGTTGTAATTTCGACTAGAGAGGAAATTGATTCCAGACAGAATTCAGCTATTGTTCCTGCATTTGAATGCGCCCATTGTAGCGACGTTCTGTCTGTTCCCTTCGATCACGTACCTCCCAATGTCGCTCTTTATTACCTGTTCTTTGTTCTTGCCGCTTCCCCTCTCATAATGCTCGAACGCCGAATCCTAACGCAAATGTTTTATGAAGACAAAACAAAACAAAAAAAAATGGAGGATTTTAGCTCGGGGCGCAATAAACGCTGGAACTTTGCGTACGATTCCTAATTTCGTCGGAATTCCGATTTTCCGATAGCGAAAGTGGTTTTCTCGAGGAAAGTATTTCTACTATGCTTGGCGAAAAGATTTTTATGGGAAGAATGTAGGACTACAAATAGAATTATAAGAATGTACATTTCAGTTTCATTTCAAGCATTTCGTGAATTTTGTCCTCTTCTTAACCATTGAGGTAATTTTAACGCAAGATTGACTGAGAATTCTGCTAATGCTAAGTAAATAGAGTACCTGTCTTTTTAGATAAAAATTAAAGCCTCCGGAAGTAAGGTTACGCGATGGGTTAAAAATTTTGCAGGATTTTTGCCTCTAAATGTAGATACAATTTCTTGAATTCGTCTACTCGATATGTTCAGTAACTTATTAAAAGTCATTGAATTTGCTACTGTAAATGTCTAAGTAGAGAAAATGAATAGGAAAATGAAGATGAAAATGAATCAAAAGGAATAACAGGATAAAAAATGCGGTTTTACGGAGCCATTTTGTCGAGAAACAGTACTTCGTTTGTCGATCAGTCTGAACAATAATTCATCTGAATAAGCAATTCCGAAAGAACGGCAGTAAATATTTATCAAGAGTCAGGCACGAGAAAGTCAGAGGTAAAAGAAAATAGGGAAATTGTTCCAAGATAAAGGAGAGAATGATCCCGCTTATGAAGCTGAAATTCATTAACATTTGCTTCTTCTGGTAATGGAATCTTATTTTTAAAATAAAAATGCAATCCTAACGCTGTGCATTAAAAACATTCGTTTCAAATTGTTGTTCAAAAAGAATATTATTTTCATTTAATATTGAATATAGAAATCTGTATTTTCTTTTTCTTTCAGTCGGTAAAAAGGAAAGTATAATCTTTCTTTGATCTTTTGATTATAAATATCCTTGCGAATGTAAAATAAGCAAACGAAGCAGTTTAAAAGTAACGTAAGGTTTTAAAAATTGTAGAAACGAAATGAGGCGAAAGCTGCAAAATAAAAATTCATGGAAACGAAACTAATCTTTCCAGTTGCTGGCTAACAATCAAAATCGAAAACGAATATACGACCAGTGTGTTTTATTTTTACCAATGATTTTCAAACGCAAAAAATCATGCAACCCCCAAAAGAAGAAAACTTCAAACGAATGACCAGTCGAAAAAGCAAAGTTTGACGAGTGTATCGGAAATAATTCGCGTGTACAACAATCGATTCGTGTTTCACAGATTGAAAAAAAAGCGGAAGCGGAATGGAGGCGATTCTTGAGACAACAGGGAATAGGTAGTTTGGAGCGTTACTCTTTTCTAGGTCACGCGTAAAATATTCTAATGGACCTTTGCGTATACAAACGGCACACTTTTCTCGGCTTGAACAGCCCCGGCGAGAGAGAGAGAGAGAGAGAGAAAGACGCGGCAGTCGTTGTCCAGTTTGTTCCAGGCAGTAGTCTAGAACTAAGTGGCAAGTTTTGAAATACGATTGACGGCAGTTTCTGTATAACTTTAGTAGACCAAACTTCCGGTGGACAATGTTTCCCACACGGAAACGGGCTCGTATGCGCAACGCGTTTTCTCTGTTTGCCACGAAGAAACCTAAGTCGCCTAGCCTGTTGTTCTCACGCTAATATTTGAATTTTCTGCTAAACACCAAAGACACGGCGAAAGTTAGAATCAGTAGGAAGTGGGAAAGTGGTGGTCAGTTAATGAATATGTCATAGAAAAGGGTGTAACGTGAAGTTTCTAAAGGGTCGAATGGTCGCTAATTCGTGCAACTGAAAATTCATGAAATTTTTTGTAGTAGTTACCATGTTAGTAGTTAGTTTGTAGTAGTTACTACAAGTTAGTAGAATTGAATTTTCATGGTTTTTTTAGTAACAGTTAGAATGTAGTTAATAGAAATTAATAAAATTGAAATTTCATGGGGCGCTTTTATAGTAAGTTGAATGTATAGTTAAGAGAATTGAAATTTCATGGGGTGTTTCTATAGTAGGTACAATGTATAGTTAACAGAATTGAAATTTCATGAGGTGTTTCTATAGTAGGTTGAACGTATAGTTAATAGAATTGAAACGTAACGGGATTTTCTTATGGTAGGTACAGTCTTAGGTAGTGTACAGTCAAAAAAATTGACATTTCTTGTGGTGCTTTATAGTAAGTACTATGCGCATTTAAGAGGAGTAGAATTTGGCTATATTAAAGTGTTTTTTATGTATAGAACAATATAAGAATACAAGTCGACAACAGAAAACCATTACGTTTCATTCCTAACCCCAATCAGAGTTACTCTATCGTGCACATTTATAGCGGCTCACGAAATTATTCGAAATTACACAGAATTCTTTATGGATAAATTTACGTACATTATACGAAACGGTTTGAAGTTTCGTTAGCATTGTAATGAGACGCAACTACCCTAATTATAATGATAAAATTTGAAACGAATTCGAAAATGTATACAGAAGTTATAAGACATTATGCCTTAAATTAGTCTCTCATTGCTATTTCATTAAATATCGTAGCTTATTAATATAACGAATAATTGGCTGTTCAAATACTATGACGATCTTTTCGTAGTGTATGCTTCCAATAAATATTTTACAACCTTTATATACATTTTCAGATCCGTTTCAATTTTGTCTGATAGATTCACGAGTACCGTCTTGTTACAGTGCTAACGAAACTTCATTATGTTTCGTATACATAAAAAGTGCCTGAAAATGTTCTAATTATAAGCAATTACTACATCCAAATAATTCGTCGATTTTAGCTGCAGATAAATCACACGGTTTAGAAGAAAATTTATAATGAAGAAGAAAATGCCTTGGAATCGAACCAAAAAAGCGACTAGATGGAAACAGGGCACACAAATATCCTATTCAATTTTCCGTGACACGATTACCAGCCACGTCACGCTGACGTTTCCCGATGTATCGCGAGAGAATATAATACTCGCGGGTCAGACAGCGAGCGCAACAAAGAGAGATAACTGCGATCAAATCGATCCGGTCAGACAGTTCGATTTCCCTGGTTGAGCGTCGCCGACGCGTGCACTCGTTATGAACGCTCGGCCAATTCTCCGTGTGTTTCGCAATAATGAAAGTATAAATATTCAGACAGAGGCGAAACGCTGTGGCGTAGCCCCAACGTCGAATCGATACAATTCATTACGATATCTCACGTTGATCCCGGTTACGCTCGATGCCACGCACGTAAATGCGTAGACGCGGAGCCGGAGATATCGGGCCGTGTCTATCGAGTCGCATGCACATGCATTTAAATTGCCGAAATTATAGTATCGGGGCGGGAAGCGGAATACGAGAGCGGATCGTTCGGATCTTACCCACGTTTCGGCAGGGAGAAACTGCCTGGCAAAATATTGAAATATTTTACACCGCGTGAAACATCCGATGGAACAACGCTTCCGCTTCGATTTTTCCGTGTAATTTGCGCTATGTCGATGAATATTGGTTTTAATAATTGGATTGGATGCTGGCTTCTACCTTTTGGGGGCAGTTTCGGAAAGGAAATGCGCAGTTTAGTTATCGGATTGTGTGATTAAGCGCTAAGCGATGAAATAACACGTGGAAGATTTGTGAAAATCCGGGCTTACTGATGAATAGTAAATCTGAATGATTTGTGGCTCTCTCAGGAATGAATCATCAATCAGAACTGATCTCAGAAATGAATCAGAACTGATCGTCTTGGCTCTTTGTGAACTTTTTAATTTCATCGCATAGGTACGCGATTAACGTTTAACATTAGAGAAACAGATGCCTTACTTCTATAAGTTTTCTTATCCCAGGAGGATGATATAAGTAGTAGTAGACTAGATATAGAATAAGATTTATAAAAACGATATTTCTTTTGTGGTATAATACTTATGATTATATTTTTGAATTTATACAATTGATCAATATAACTTCTGTATTGTTTTGTCAAAGTAAAAACAATTTACTATATTAGAAGATATATGTATCTATCTTTGATAGAAAAAGATCTCTGGTATCAGAAGAAAATAAAAATATATACATAGATTATCATAGTGCTGTGAATACTACAATTTTTCAACGTATTTTTAAGAACAAAAATCATGTTGGTTTGTCGAGTAACCAAAGGTTTCTCACTAAGCCGAACCCGAAATCTTCACGACTTTTGCTCTCCATCCGCGCCTATGATTTTTGAAAAATCTGGAAATATTCCGCATGCGTTTCCAAACTTTTCGAAATGGATGAATTTATTTTAGTTCCTGCATATAAAACGTATCGTTTTTTTACAGTAAATGTTTAAAAAAATACTCGAGAACGTATATTTCTGATTCAAATAATTCCTACGTGATTTTATTCTACTCTCGTCGATGATTTTCGTCGCTGGTTTATACAAAAACTGATTATCATCAATTCCAATGGAATACAGACGTTCTTTGAAAAATTTTACAATATGCTGTTCGCTATATCTTTTTTAAATAACGCACAATTGTAAAATGGCCAATGCAATAGCATTCACCTGTCTATTATACAAACTACTAATAATGAACGAAATTTTACAAGACACGTTGTTACAAATTATCTATTTAATAGTAACTTAATATTAAAACCACTTGCGATTAAAGTTTAACATTTGACCAAAACAATTTGAGAATGCAAATTATGAAAAAATACATAATACAACATTTCGAAGTTTCTAGCAATATTCGTTCGTACATCTACAACATTTCTATAAAAATTTATATACGGTAGTTTCCTTGTGCGCATTCACGTGCAATTCTCAAATTTTGAAAACAAAAAGCACACGCACATTTTGATATGCATCGACGAACATTTTCGGCAAAAATCCCATCGATCCTGAACGGAAGTGACGCGAGCTTCCGAGCGTTTTTTTTTGCCAAACTCCGACCACGAGCAACAGAATTACAAATATCCTGGAACCACCATGGATCCCTCGATCGAACGTCGATTCGAGTGAAACTTGGAAGAATCGTTGCCTCTCGATAAGGGCGACGATAAATCAATATTATCCATGCAAAATCGTGATACATTTATCCCGGATATTTCCAAGAAAATCGCATTCGAAGCAAGTAGGGGGACCAAGCAGCGCTCATAACGTTGGCTTGTGATTAAGGTAACGCCGATGTTAGTTAATAACGGGTTTATTAGGTTCTCGCTAATAAATGGTCCCGTGGTCTCCTTATTACATCGCTGCGAACCCGGGTGCGCGATATAAATTTTAATAAAAACGCGCGTTATATCCAGCTACTATATCCTTCTTTGTGTCCGTATGTTTGCATACCAGTGCATGCAATACACACAAATTCTCGCGCATGTACACGCATAAGCCGTGCAACATGAGCTGGCGCACATTGCGATACGTAGAGTGCAATTAATTCGTTTGCCTTCAGGAAACGCATAAAGAGCAGGTCAGCGTTTTGGTTACCTGGATAATCCGCTTGCAGATTTAAGACTCTTAATTGAACCGTTCCTGTCCGATGCAGAGAAAACGGTCAACCCTTATTATGAAAACGTGTTTTTGTTGCACCACTGATTGGAATTGAGCGCAGAGATGACATTTATGAGACGTTGCGTAACGGAGTTTCACGTATTTCCTGCGAACGAGGTTGTAATTATTGGAGAATCATAGGCAAACTTTACCGAAGGTTTTATTTTGTGGATAAAAGTGAATGAAGGAAGTTAAGTCTGAGTTCTTTTTGGTTAATTCTTAGAGTTATTAAAGTGTTATTAACAGCTGTCAGAGAAGATGGTAGAAAACGAAAAAGATGGTTGATCGTCTTTCGTGCATTCCTATGTGTTTGATATTAATTAATATTTTGATATAGGTATTAAGAAGGATATGTAGTAAATATGATTGTTGTACATAGAACGGCATATACTTACGCATACACTTAAACAGTATATAAAACAACAGTGCTTAAGCGTATGTTGTCATTTATCTGGTATAAAACATACGAAAATTGTTTGATTTGGTGGATCAATATCAACACAATCTTATTAAAAATTTCTATTTGAAAGATATATTTTGGACATTAGACTATCAAAAGTCTTTATCAATGGCTGTACAAATATCAAAATTAAGCTATTACAATAAAAAAAATTAATATATAGGCTTAATAAATTGTTTCTACAATACTTATCCTGAACTGTTAAACGTGTGAAAGAAGAGTATTTGAACTTGTATAACGTGCAACAGCAAACATTAATTTATCAAAAATCTTTAACAAATATCAAAATTAATGTAATATAACACGGAAAAATTTATTCCTAATAAGTGGATGCTAAAATATTTATCGTAAACTGTCAAAGACGGGAGAGGAGAATATTCAAACTTGTATAGCGTACAGTGCAAAGACAATATAAACCGAATACAATTAACAATTAACAAGCAAATTCATTGCATTGATCATGTCGCGTGAAAAGGTGCATTTTCAAAGCAACAAATCGTCGAACTGGGGAAAGGTCGTGTCTCAAAGGAGCGAACAAACGAAACTAAAAGCCGTGTCCCGTCATAAATTTCTCACGGCGCAGTTATATTTGGGCCACGCTAATTTTTCGTCCTATTCCCCATTGGTTGAATGCCGCGGATTTATTCCCGCGGAAGTTGTGAAGGATGTCGGCTTAAGAAATAAATTTAAGGCACCACTGGGTGCAGTAGGGCGCGCCCTGCTTCGGCTGAACTTTATTCCAAACTTCTCAAAAAGAGCAGGAAAAAAGGAAGGACATCGTTTTCCTTTTTTTCCTCCTCTATCTTTTGCCTCGCGACTGGTTTTGTTTTATATCTAACAGTTCGTTTAACTCGAAATTCGTCGTTACGAACTCTGCTCATTGATCTCCAGCAATTTCATAGTATGTCCTGTGAGTTATCGCAGCGCTTTGAAACCGCTAATCTCCTTTATAATAGCCAAATTACGCGTGGATCTTTTAAAGTGAATAATCTGTCATAAAATCTTTGTTGCAAATCGTTTTACAAAGAATCTATAGAACTTTTCACCATTGATATTTCCTATACGTATTTATCTGTGCTTTAAAGAGAATTTATTCGAAACTTCTTTAAAGAGAATTTATTCGAAATAGGCTGTGGTGTAAAGCGTCGAATGTAAAGTCGATTTTGGCCGAAGATTCCTAACCGGAATACATTTGACTATCAAAGATAAGAGAATCGCAGAAAAAGATCACTAATCGGGAACGGGCGTCTCTTTGAAATTGCACCATCACGTTTTTCGTCTTTCTCGAACCTTTCACGGATTAAAAGGATAAAAGAAGATAAAGGTTTTGAATTAATTCTGGTAGAAGTACGTGAGTCTGATATCGACACATGCACTGAAGATGTATTCAAAATTTGCGCACCGTAGAATTTTTAGAAAACACTCTGGTTCACCCTGACCTGGTGAATTTGAATTTATAAATTATTGGTTTCGGCGAAACTGCATATTTCTTCGCCATGAAACGATCAGTATCAGGGGCACGAGATAGATCAGGCCATTAGACTCGGCAAATATCCAAGGAAAGGTGCTCTAAAATGTCAATAATCGCGAGGGTATACCGTAGTTTCACGAAAACTCCATTGTTTTCCCAAATTCCCGATAGTTCGAGTTTCGTCGCGAAACTTATACCGTCGTTAAATCGTCGCCAAGCGATACTGGAAAGGAACGTGTTCCGGAAATAAAATTATATTGGTGCACAAGCGTTCTATACCTTTATTCCCTCGAGGTAGAAATGGAAAGATACATAGTGGAATATCGAACGATATCAATTATTATCAGCACTATTATTATCTCGTTATTAATCAGTCGGCAGTAACTTGAAGCAATTTGTCTGGGAATTTCGATGATAACGCATTTAATTTCACCTATTGTGAAAATAGATAGAGTGAAAATAGAGATGTACGGCAAGCTTTTGGCACGTTGTTAAAGATGTAATTAATTTAAAAAGAACAAACAGTATATTGCTTTGTTATCCGACATGTCATTTTATTCAAATACAATTTTTCGAATATTATGGTGTTTCGTGCCACTTTCGTTTACACTGGAAAAGTGTGGTCAAACAAAGTTCCAATCTAACGAGTTTTTGGGAGACACGAGCAAAGTATAACGTCGTAGTACGTATATAGTTATAAAACAAACGTTTCCCGATGTAGATATACGGAACACGTAGATTATACAGAGTTTAACAATAGATCTAGCTAGCCTACAGAACGCTTTCCGAAGCGGTATTGTATAATTGAAAGCAAACACGGCCGAACGATCAATAGAGTAATTAAACTGCGAAATGAATAATTAGCTGTGTGCTGTATTACGGCTAGCTTACACAACATTTTGGAATTTCTAAAACGCTTGCTTGTTACTCGAGCGTTTATAAAAATCATGTTAGCGACCGTGATTTTCGATAATCTTATTTATTTTTTAGAATTCGAATTTTGTAAATAGCAATTCTCTGTCGTAAGTCGTTTTAGCTTTGTTACTAACTTATTTTGTATTTAGAATTTCGTTAAAAGTATTTTGGTAGAAATTTCCTTTTCTCAAACTCGAAAGCCATTTTCTTGAAATTCTCAGCTGTCACAAACAGAATATTAGTTAAGAAGATAGACAGATCAATAAAACGCCAATGTAATTTTTACAATTAGGGAACAATACTTAATTAAAAATATATAACGAAAAACGACCGGATATTTGTGATCTTTAAAGCTCAGTTAGCTTTTATCTGTGTGTTTTTTTCTCTTCTTCTCTAATGACAAAAAAATAAGTTATTCTTAAACAAATATGACACGTTTGTACAGCGAAAGGCACGAAGGATGCGTCATTATGAAAATTTTATTATGCTTGAGCGTTTCGCCCAGAGAAAACACTAAAGTAGGTGGAATTTTTAAAAAGTTGCTGATTCAGCAGAACGATGTTCCCTATTAACTTTTCACAGACCGTAGAAGTTAATATGAACGCGTTCGTACAACAATCGACGACTACTAGCGAGTGTATATAGGTGTGTTACAGCTTAGAGGCTTGTTTAACCATTTATTAAAAAGTCTGCTGGCTACGTGTTTCAGTGGACGTCGTCCGGCCTTTTCATTCCACCAGTAAGCAATTTATTATCTGGCCGCTCATTTAAATTCGAACTTTTTAAAATTCGTGTTTTTGTCCGGAGTAATACCATTTCCTGTGTTAGATTGTGCTAGATTGTACAATGTTGTTGCTTTAATTGTTGTTTCAAACCGGATAACATTAATTAATTTGACAAATTTGTGAGTAAAATTGGTCTCTTACAGAAATATCCGTATGCTTTCAAACATCAAAACAAAACGTACAATGTTACCATATGCCATACAATCTTTGAAAACTCGTAACAAAATTCTTTAAATACAAACGTATGCATCGTTTTCTCTATTTATTCTATTGCCTCTGTAATTTTCCATTGAACTCAAATTGTCAAATGTTTTACGATTGGAAATTATACAACAATTTATTATTTGCATATTCCTAATATAATGTAATATCAGCATATATATTATTAAATAGCGAATGAACTATTCTATAATAGCAATTTAATATTAATTTAACATTAATCTAATATTAATTTAATATTAGCTTCAAACCTGTTTCTGTTCTACTATATTAAATATAATTGTAATTTGACACCCTCTGAGAAATAAATTAGATACCGAAGAAGCAGATTTATAATTAAAATTAAAGAAAGGTATCTTCGATAATTTGCTGATTGAAAAACCAGACATTTCACATTCTACTCGTTGATTTGATAAAATAAAGCAGCAAGATAAATGATATTTGTCGTTCTTTGATGAGTTAGGATAGTATTAAAGGCAACACTTTTTTTATTATCCGATAATAAATGAAGAATAGACAGTTAAAAATAATGAAATGAAGAAAACACAAGGTTCACTATTTGTGAGGTCACGCTGAAGCTTCGAATTTACAACTGAAGCGATGCAATAATACGTCTCCATAAACAAGGATTTGCATCGCAATACAATCGTTTCATCCACGACAAATTCCAGAGAACTTACTGCAGCTGAAATTTATTCGACAACGTTACAAATACAAAACATCATACTGACTTCGGTTTACTTTTTAGATTATAAATTCCATAGCTATTGTAGATTTTAACGAGAAAAAGTACAGTCTCGTTTCAGCTGTCAAATCTTTTTGATGTGAAATTCTACGACCCTTTTGAAACAACATATTCCAAAATAATTTTTACGCACGTTGCTGGTTATGCTTGAAAAGCGTCTCCTTTCTATTATATCGTTAACAAAATAGGTTCACTGTTAAGTTTTCCAAAAGTCAAAAAATCAATGAAAAGCGGATCAATTCGACGACTGAGGGGTTCAATTGAAACCCAACGTAAATTTTATAACGACCAGAATCTACATTCATCGAATTGAAACTACGATCTCTACCACTCGTTATTTCGCTTTAGAGTAAAAAGTTAATAAAACAAAACCAAATAAAGAAGAGAGCAGAAATGAAATACACACCGATCGGATATTTATTTCAGCCAACGAAACGGACTAATAAACGAAAGCTCTGGCTTTTTTCGCGAGGGGTGCGTGTCCTTTGGATATACGGCATCTGCTTAATTGCGAGCAAGAACCGACCGGTAGGGCAATTAACGGTCCGGGGACAGCCGCGATCACGACAATATAAAATCCCATCAGATGGGCTCGATACGGTGCGATAAACATGGAGAATGTTAATTCCGGCATGTCGGGCACGAAATTAAATTCCATTCGATTTTACAGCCTTTTCCATTCGATCAGATTCCACCGTTCTCCCATGTTTGTCGATGTTACGTAAATTCTGGCTTCTTTCGTTCGTCACTCCGTCCCTTGTATTTTTCCTTCCCGTCCATCCACCCACTCACTCGTATTAGCTTGTTCACGTTGCAGTGTTTGTTTGTCGTTTAAGTTTGTTGATTACTCTGCCGATGTGTTCGGTCTTCTCCTCGTCCCAACTGGAATTTCACGACCAGGACGAATTCCTGATTACGAAGTTGAACTCCAGTTGTCTGTTAATGTTAAATTCCAATTCACTCGTGAACGACGCTTTTGCGTTTCCTTTTTTGTTTTTTTTTTTTTTTAATCATCCGTTTTATTCAAAGAGCAGCAGGGAGATCTGGAAGTGGAACTGCAGGAGATTAAAAAGTTGCAGGTTTCGTGGAAATCTAGTTAGTAATTAATGGCTTTGTTGGTAAATTACTTATTTTAATAGCTTTTTTCTACTGTGTGTTTAAAATCCCATAAACGTTTTAAGGTAATTAGTGACCACGATAAGAGTCTTTGGCGAGATAGAACGTATCTATAATAGGTTGTGTAAACGACTATCTGTCAGAAAATCATTTGCCGAAGTCTTCTTTCTGTGGCATTGATTAGTTGAGCAGATTAAAGTTAAATCATGCCTTTTAATATTGCATTTAGATAATATTACATTCGGGTGATTAAGATATGTTCGATAGAGCATAGTATGCCGCAAGTGTCGCAGACATTGTCTTTCACCTTGTACTAGTTTTTATGTCTTTATATATTTTTAATATAACGTAGTATCATATAATATAGTATTTGCATATTTTTAATATAATGCCAGCATATTAGTATTATTATACACAACCACTCTACAACATTAATACTAACTCCGAACCTTTCTCTATTCTGTGATATTAAATATACAGGGTGGTTGGTAACTGGTGGTACAAGCGGAAAGCGATTCTACGCTAAAAAAGAAGTCGAAAATATAGAATAAAAATTTTTCGTTTGAAGCTTTGTTTTCGAGAAAATCGACTTTGAATTTTCACTCGGTACGCGTGCGGCACGTTATAACGAAACATTTAAAAAAAAATTAAAAAAAAATTTTTATTCTATATTTTCGACTTCTTTTTTCGCGTAGAATCACCCCCTTTCCGCTTGTACCACCAGTTACCAACCACCCTGTATATCAATTACAATTTCGTAACTGCTGAGAAATAAATTAAATATTAACCGATTTCGTCTGACACTATTGAATTTCCTCATATTTTCTATTTGGGCTGTTGGTCGCTAAGTGTTCAATGAGAATAAAAACTTAGTTGTTAATGAGCCATGGGAAACAATGGTCGCTGTATAACTAATTATCAAAGTTTGCTCTAGGTTCCTCTAAATGTGGGACAAAAACTGCACGTACATGAAAAGTAGATGATAACCTGGTATCCTGTATTTCATCTGCGAGTGTAACTATGCAGGTAATCGAGCGTCAACTAGGAAAATAGAATTGGAAAAAGGGAAAATAAACGGATGGTGTGAAAGAAACAAAGGACTATCAATTATACCGAGTGTGTTTCATGCTGTGGGGAATTTCATTTTTGAGGTCGTGGCAGGCTGGATTTTAATTGGAATAACGCCGCTCGCTCGGCAGTAATTCATATTAATTCCTGGACCTTAATAACCAGAGGTCCGTTGGTCGGCCTGCCGAACTGATGATATTGGATTACACCATTGATTCGTCATTAATATCGATCACCCCTGTTCCGCACGCGACACGCTTAATGAGTATTCACTAGAAGCGTCCGTTGTTCCACGATCACGTAATTAAACACAGATCTACATAATGCTATAGAAATGCTCGGAAATGCTTGTTTTACTAGGAGAACGCGGGATAGAAAAACGGCTAACCATTTGCACAGTATACCCGATGTTCTTTTCCAAATATCATTTGTTTTGGCGGTTCGTTAAATCCTCGAATCTCTAAATTATGAGAAAATGCGCTTTTTAGACAGGTGTGAGATTGATTCAATCTGAAGCTTGGAATTATTGTTAATTGCGATTTTGACTCCGGAAATGTTGTACGATCTGACTTGATGATTTACGCTGTATTTTATAAATGCTATAACCGATGCTTTAAAAAGTCCAAAATGTTGGCAAAATATGGAATATTATAAACCAGCGACGACTAGAGCGTAACTCGGATGAGACAAATTAAGGTACAAGGAATAAGACGAAGTTTTATAACGCAGTAAATAATACAAGCTTTTATTCGTGTATTTTAGGAACTTCTAAAAAGCCACCCTCGTAAATCTATAAAATCTCTATGAAAAGCTATAAGAATTGGTTATCTTGGCCACTCTGGTAATTCTACTGTTAAATTAATAACTGAATGAATATAAAGTTACCAAATTCATTTTGTACGTTGTTACCTGACCAAACATTCGACAGGAAATTTCGCGAAACCAAACACTCCGACTTCCGTCGTTTCATAAAAATATCCATTATCAGAAAAATCAACGTGGAGTGGTCCAGAAGGTGTAACTAGAGAGAGTAGAAGCACGTGCAGATAGCTAAAGTGTTAGCCGAAAGTAGCGGGAGGGGGTTGAAACCGCCACGGTCGATCGAGCCGAACGCGTGAAAGAAACGACACACCGTCACGACAGATCGTTAACTTTGATAAAACATCGCGAAATGTTCCGTGAGAAGCAATTAAAATCCTAGATGCTAGGAGTGAAGAGATACAATGGCAGCGAGAAGAAAGAAATGGAAAATGCGCGAACCAAAGAGATTTCACGAGGAAACGTAACCAACGTGTGGTAGCTATTAGGCATTGCGGTTCGTCGGATTAACGTACGAGGTGCGACGTGTTTTCTGATATGAATAATTGCACGATTAATTACATAAAATAATTCCCTGGATCGTTATCGGTCGCCGTAAAATAGCATTAAACCGACCCCAATCAATTGGAACGGTATTGTAGCATTGTTAACGGACGCGCCACAACCTCCAGTTTAATATTAATGAATGACGTTACGCTCCTCGAAATTAGCAGACCGCCTCTATCCCCGTAACGGTATCATAGATACACAGAATAGGTTTCTAACGGATGGCTGGGAAAACTCGGTGTTCGTATCTCGTGGTCTGCTCACTGCGAAATCGTGAGTTTCTACCTGGTTACAGAACACTAAGTAAAGGCGATAGTGTAATGTGTGGTGAAACGTTATCTACGATAGTCTATCGATGGTAATTACATATTTGCGTATTACTACATCGGTTTTCGAAGGATTGGTATTTCGAAGATGGATAATTTAATGTATGTAAACTCATTCATAAGAATTAGAACACCTGATGGGATCGTATTAAAGGCGATAATTGACCCAAATTAGCAGGCAAACGATTAATTGGTTAGAGTATTGTGTTTATGCGAGATAACGTTTCTATGTTAAACAGGCAGGAAAGATTTATGAAAGGCATTTTCATGTCCACACAATTAGGACAATTAGGTGTTGTCTTTCATACTTAAACCTTGTTAAACAAATTTGCAAGTTCGTGAAAAATTTGAATTTTGGTTTATTGCGGAGACGGAAATTCCATGCTAAATAGATTTTTCATATATTTCCTCTCCTTCATACAGATAGTAAATATTAAAAGCTCCAATGCTAAACGATGCAACATCATTTCCCATTTTAAATTCCCAATTATAAGAATTGAATTTTAGATATAAAAATATCGTTTGAGATATACTTAAGGGAGGCGGGAAGTTAAACAGAAATATCATCGAGAGATCGACGTTTTGTTGTAGTCGTTGAGAAGACAACGGCGAGAAGGATCGCAAGTCAGACCCGAGTCACGAAGCTTCCCACCGAGCGTAATTGACTACATGTCGAGGTCAGAGGCGGCGACGTCCCCGGAAAGCGGCCAGGATGAAGAGGAGTCCTTCTTCGACAGGCCACCGCCACCCCCGCCGCCGCCTCCGCCACCGCCTTCGCAACAATCGCAGTCTCAAATCGAACAGGGGCTCGGTGGTTTGGTGAAAGACGACGAAGACAGTGCAAAAGTCGCCGATATACTTGAATCTGCGGGCGACAGAGAAACATCCGAGGAATTGGTTAGGTGAGCATACCTTTTAGAATACTTTTAACGTTACAACTACGAAAGCTATAAGTTGCTTCTTCTGATATTTCTCTCAAGTATGCTTTCTATACGCGACCACAATATGGATCAGATCAGATTAAAGTTAAGTCACTTAATTTTGGGAAAGTTAGACTTTTTACTGTTCTAATACATGGTATTTGTGAATGGGAATTAATAATAAGGGTCAAGTTACTTAATTTTACTTTTACTGTTTTACTGTTTTAAATACATAGTGATTACAAGTAGGAATTGTTGATAAAAATTAAATTACTTCATTTTGAGAAATTTAGGCTCTTAAGGTATTTTAAACACACGATGATTGCCAGTGGGAATTGATAATGAAAATGAAATTATTCAATTTTAAAAGATTTAAACTATTTTACGGTTTTAAATAAATAGTGAATACAAATGGAAATTGATAAAAATTTTATGACGATTTCGTAGGTTTGCCTCGCAGAAGGATGACAGGACGTCGGTGGATGGACAGGTCAGAAGAGCTCGCCACATTTCGAGGGACCATTACATTTCAAGGTAAGAAAAATCTTCGTTTTACGGTACATTAGAAAAACTGAAAGATTTTTGACATTCTCATACATACTTCGACGTGTATCGTGACGAATGAAATTTATATAAAATTTATAACAAAAAGAAAGATCGATCGGGAAGTTCGTGTTTGATCCTCGACTTTGGATAAGGGATAAAAATATCCAACGTCGAGTGTAAACTGTCATGATCTACAACAAGAAAGAGATTACAGAAAAACGAGTTGGGGCAGGTCGAGGTTGGGTTTGAGTTCGATGATACCGCCGGACGAGGGAGTGACGCTTAGAAGGGATTTGACCGGTGCTACGAGAATTTCACCGAGTACCATCGACCGAATATTCGACAACAGTAACAGACGACAGTATGGCATGGGTATCGTTGGAAGATTTTTAGGGTAAGTTTCCAAATATCCGTTGTCCTATAAATTTAACACCTTGGAAACAAATATACCTGTATTTGGTAAAACACACGAGTTTTGTTTGTATTATTAAATAATTATTTTAATTCCCGTACGAAAATACAACAGGATGATATGAAAATTAATCAAATGTAACGAAACTCCTCTTCGCATTTGCAAACGTAGCATGAAATTACTTGAAGCAAAATAAATTTACAAGCTTTTTATTAAACGATTGTTTCGTTATCCGTGCAAAAATGCCGATGGCTGAAAACTGATAAAACACTGCTTTTATAAGATCAGTGATTAATAAATAAAAGTTCTATTTTTACAATTCCTTATTGTTCGGAACAAAATTACCATCTCCATTTATCCTTTAAAATATAGGAGGGACTCAATCTGAATTCTGTTTAGGAGAATAGAAAAATACAAAACTTGTTTTTAATGCAAAGATAGATTGGAATGTGGACACAATAACTAGACGACCTAAATTTTCAGAGATTAAACAACACTGCTCTCTAGTGTTTATAAGCCACTATTTATAGAAAAATATTCATCCTTGTTGCGTATTATCGACTAAAGAGCAACCGGTCAGGTCAAACCGATCGGTCGATATCGCGTACCTCGAATGACTTAACGTTCAAGGTGGAGGAGATGAAATAATTCGAGTGTTAGATTTAGACGGCACTTTATTTGTATTAGTTGTAGCACTTAACCGAACTAAGTTGGGACTTTGTCGTCCTGGGTCTGTAGTCTTCGTCGCTTGTAGTTTAACTAAGTTGGGACTCTGTCATTCTGGGTGTGTAGTCTTCGTTGCTTGTAGTTGAACTAAGTTGGGACTCTGTCGTCCTATGTCTGTACTGTCCGATGGTTGAAGCTGAACTCCGTTTCCCAGTGCCCTTCCGGCTGGTCCTTACCTAGGTTTTACCCGGCCTCGAGTCATTACGTTTGCTGCCCTGGGAGGACCGGTAATTCAGAATTTCCTAATGAGGGAAATGGGCCTGTCCGTGCCACAAACGGACGGCCAACTAAAATTCAAATAAAATAAAATAAAATAAAATTCAAATAAAACACCGGAATAAGACTAGAAAAAATCCAAAATTTAGATGAAATACACAGAATGCGTGCATTAGATAACGCATTTTGTTTCAAATTGATATTTCATTCCATTCCTAAGATATGAGACTTCACAAAGTGCAACCATTTAGACTTTAACGTATATAGGTGCGAAGGTTATGTATGAATGGGGCTAGTGTCGCCGTGACCTACACTTTTTACTGGAAATGCGTAGTAATAGTAAGAAGACGATGAGTCAGCGTCTGTCACTGACCACCGCAAGTGTTGCGAGCTTGCAGCAGGTTAACGCGTACGCGCGAAGAAGAGTTCCGAGTGTGCGAGTGAGGCGATTGAGTAAAAAAATTACGATCGTTTTGTACGACGATATCTTAGCAAGGACACGTCCGATCCTAATGACACAAGAAGTACTTTCAAAGGGAAGATTCGCCCTCTTTAACGACTTCAAATTGATTAAATAGATATCATTAATTTCGTAATAATAATAAAATAAACTTGTGATAATTTTAATACAAGGAGGAAATTTGATTAATGCGAAGGTATTGATTATAATAATTAATTAAATGTATGTGTAATTTGTTAGATCCGTGATTTTATTAAAACAACGCAGTACTGTTAATAATTTATAATTAATAAATAATTATAACTTTGCTGGACAAGCTTTGTCGATTTTTAAATTAAAATTTACACAAAGAAACATGTCTGTTGGAAATATTTTGTAGCTTGTAAATAATACGTCGTATAATTACTCGGCAAATGTTTCGTTGAACATTAAACCTGCGTAAACTTATGAAAATATTTCATCATACAGATTACGTACCGATATTTCCTCGTTAAATTTGATAATTTGGCGTGTGGTAGTGTTTTATTGTATTTATTCGCAATATGGACGGCGTATTAACATCATTCAGCTAAAAATAGAGTTAGCAAAAAATACAATGAATAGTAAACCACGCGTTTCGTATTAGTTTGCTGTTTTGTGTCTATACGTTTATCAGATATCGGCCTGCCGTTGTATGTTGATGCGGTTGTTATTCCACATCGACGAAGAGATTGATTTCGAAACGGTCAATAAATGAATTTCCATACGAATAACTTCATTGGCCGATATTTTCGACAAACCTGATAAAAATTCACGTCCGATGACAATTTATTACGACTGTAACGTCGAATGCGGAAACAAAAGGAATTGAATGAGATGCAGAAAGCAAACTAAAATTAAACAGAATATAAATTAGGAAAATTTAATTGCTATATATATGTCGGGCAGACGTTGTGGATAGGATTGTGGGTGTTTGATGAATCTTCATTGAAATTAGCCATCGTTGCGATATAACAAAAGGTACGGTTTATTAACACAAGTATGGATACCACAGATTTGACAACCAATCACGGCGATTAGGCGCTCGCGACACTAGTGACAATGGCCTTAGGTTCGATAACGAATCCGCGATCAACGGGATGATAGATGTACGTGCTCACAAATTCTAAGTCTGACTCTTTGTTAATAAAATGCGTAATATTCGCTGATCGTACGGCGTTACTCTTTTCGTCGATGAGATCGCAAGAGAGAATGAGTTTCCGTCCTCCGGTGTTCTTTCATCTCCGACACGGCCATCCTGACTATCACACGTCCTCGTGTGTAACCAAATGACTTAAACTACCAGCTGGAGACTCCACCACGCAGGAGTAGACTCGACGTTCGTTAGGGGCCGGGTTTTCTGTTCTGTCGTAGCGGACAATCGGGTGCGATGTGGCCCTCCGCATGACACTTGAAGCAAACCACCTGGGACGATGTGGCTGGTCGGCTTCCTTCCTGGCGTTGTGTACTCTTCCACTGTTCGCTACGCATCCTACTGCGGCACTCCTTTATTTTATGTCCGTCGTTACCGCAGTAAAGGCACCTCGGCTGGTGGGCCGATAGGTTGCGTCGTTTGACTTCAGGTTCCGCCGATGGATTATTTGACGAAGGTATTGGCCTCTTCCTCGCGTGAGAGAGAACTCGCATTTCCTTAAGGAATTGATCCCGGGTCCGAATATCTTCCGTGAGTGCTATACTTTCGACACGCTGGTCATGCAAAATCAGTTGTAGAAGGACGGCGGCGTTGATTATTTCGATGCTGGTCAGATTTTCCCATTTCGCCGATAGAAGGGAGTGAAGACGATTACCAAACGCCCCCGTGGTTTCGTCCTTCAGTGGTGGTTCGTTGAGCATCCTAATTAGCGCTGAGGTTGCCGTCTCCGTGCCACCATAACGCAGGAGAAAATGTTCCGTAAATTTTGTCCAAGTAAGACCACCGACAGGTGTTTTCCCATAAACAATATTATCTACTAGCCGCGTTGGTAGGAGGCTTTCTCCTCCTATCTTCATTTATTAACATGACCTATAACCAATTGGCATCGTGGATCGTTATCCTCACTTTTCCTAACGGAAGGTGCGAACAGCGAATCCGCGTTGTTAATTAAAAACGGCATACCCACACCGAGCTTTCCTCCGTAATGAGACGAGAACACCTAGGGAGAAATAGACAAAACCATCGAACAGTGAACATCTCTTCGATCTGTGTAAACCTGTGCTGTGCTAGAAAATAAAGACAATAGTTGTGTTACGACTCAGCTATTTTTATTTCATCAACCAACCCTTAAGTTTACGTGACATTATCACCGCTATTACGTGTAGCCTCTTGTAATACCCACATTTGTACCGGTAAAACATCGGCTATATCTGCGATGGTAAATTTGAGTAAAGGTTTATCGAACGCCCCCCAAAATTCAAACCTGACTCCGACATGTATATATAAGAATATTTTTTAAAATATAAAATACAGGAAAAAAAACTTTGTTCTGCGTGTTATTTTTAATTAACTTTTCAAATATTGCACAATTTGCGTTTCAAAATTTCCTGCGTTTTCGAACTGTGAAAAACACATTTACCAAATGGAGTAACCAGTAGGGGAAGATTAAAAATTCTACATATATTGTCTATACTCAAAATTTTGTCATATATTGTCTATGTTCAAAATTGTCAAAATTTTCAATTTTAGAAGATATATCTGCCGACTGAAATAATCCAGAGATTTTTTAGTTATTTCCGATAAACATCAAAATTACGACTTTTCGGTTCTTAAAAATGTTTCAGAGGAATAAAAGAAACGAAGGAGAGGAAAGACAGCAGAAACTGGAAATGCAGAATGGAAATTTGTCTTTCCTACGTTTATTTTATTCCGTAAGTTAGCATTGCCCCGCAGATGAGATGATAACCCAGCTTTATTGAAACAACTTTCTCAGCGGCTCTCCTTCATTCCGCTTTAACGATCGCGCGAAGGTTTTATCATGTAGGTACGACCCAGTTTAAGATATACGCGGAACACAAATAACAAACGCGCATAAGCGGCAAACGTCAGAAATGAGAGGGAAAAAAGCGTGACGCAAAGCGTCTTGCCAGGACGGCGTGATATTTAAAAAATGCCAAGGGGGATATAGTTATCGATCATACGATACAACCTTTGCGGCTACGAAACCTCTTTCTTTCTCCATTTTCCATGAGGTGTTCATTATTTATTGATAGCAGCACACATGCAAATATATGCAAATGTAGAAGCGGTTTTACAATATAATACGAATGAAACTATATACTGAATGAAAACTATTTGATAACGTATAACATACGCAGTGAGCATGTTAAAAGGAAATAATAATAATTTAAGTATATAAATTCTTACTGATAATGTTAAGCTTTGAAATTATTTGCATTTAGAGTGGAAAGTGAGAAGAATAGAAGAGTATAAAAGAAAGATATGAAAAATATTGTTTTATGCTTGCAGGAGATCTTTTCGAAAGAGCGTGTCTCAGAAACCAGACGTCAGAAGGCAACTGGACGACTTCGAAGACCATCGTCCGTATTTTACGTATTGGATTACCACCGTTCAAGTTCTTATTTTGATAATCTCGTTAGCGTGTTACGGTTTTGGACCTGTGGGCATGGATCTTAGTCACAGATCGGGCTTGGTGAGTCCAAGACTTCCAATTATCAATTTTCTTACGAACTTCAATCTTTTCCAATCCTTAGTCATCCATTAGATCTACTTTTCTTATAATATTCTCAACAAAATCACATTGTATAGTTCATAGAAAAGATAATCAGAAAATTCAAACTCCTCCCAGTTACTATAAATTACTCTAAAAAATCCTATCCTATGCTATTGTAATTACTGAGAAAATTCCTACAGTCACAGAAAGTAAAGCAATTCGGCGTAGAAAGAATATCGTGAAAATTGTGCGGTAGGTTCTGGTGACCAGTCTGTCGTTGCAACAAGTGGACTACCAGGAACCAGCGAATTTCTGGTTTGGTCCGAGGGCCGCGGATTTGATTCATCTGGGCGCGAAGTTTGCACCGTGTATGCGTCGCGATATTAAAATTTTGAAGGAGATCGACGTCTGGCGGGAAAGAGAACGGGACACCGCATGCTGCATCAGAAACGACGACTCTGGCTGCGTGCAATCCAGCAAAGCGGATTGCTCTGTGAGTTGTTATTTCGTTTCCAGCTGGAAAATATTAAATATAAAGGAAATTAGATATTCCTTTGCAGAATATCCCCTCGTATCATGTTTATAATATAATTTCCTCTTTTACGAACCAACTGGTCCGGGGATTGAGATCGACTGCCACGGTAAATTTCTGTGGAATTTCTATCTTGTTGTCGATTATTTATATAGATACTTATTTTATATGTTATATTAGATATTTATGTTTATATGAATTACGAACACATCGGTAGTTCTTGCTTCTAGAAATTTATATTGGAATTAGTTTTGCATGCGTGTATATAGAAGAATCCTTAATTACTTATATTTGAACAATTTTTTATACTGTATTTTATACGTTGCCTACATTTCTTGTAAAACTGTTAATTTCCAGAACCTGATATTCCAATTAATTTTGCACGCTATAGGAATCCTGAAGTACTTTTAATTTTAATTATTTGCATCATTTATCGATTGTATCTTTTGAAGGTAGATTGATTAAAGTGTTTAATGGTGCTTTCAAAAACTATAGAACACGATATCCACATGGAAAAAATGGGGACCTGGGGACAGTGGACCGGGAGGACGCATAAGCGGATCGGTTTGCGGGTTGGATCCAAAGTTCTGCGACGCTCCAGCTAGTATAGCACCTTACGAATGGCCTGATGACATCACCAAGTGGCCTATCTGTCGAAAAACTAATCCGTTTAATCAACGGTTTAGGTAAATTCGTCATCTAAAAATCCAATCTCTTCTATATTTGTTATGTAGCATTTATCCACGTATCTAGCAATGACGAAAACTTTAAAATTCTATCATGTTACCAAAAATCTTCAAGCACCAAAGGTGATAAAACTTCAAAGATATTTTCCTGAATTTTCCAATATTTTTCTTGAATAATATCGAGGAACCCGTTTTGTCTTGCTCAACAGTAGAAACGGGAGTCAACGGAGCAATGGAAATTTCCCAGTAAGCCGATACAAGGACAAGATGGCAGAGCATATGGTTTGTGAGGTGATCGGTCATCCCTGTTGCATCGGTATCCACGGGATGTGTCGTATCACCACTAAGGAATATTGTGATTTCGTACATGGCTACTTCCACGAGGAGGCGTCGCTCTGTTCCCAGGTCGAGTGTTTGCACGATGTCTGCGGTATGATACCATTTCTTCATCCCGAGTGGCCAGATCAGTTCTATAGACTCTTCACCACCATGTTTCTTCACGCTGGGTACGTTTCTGAACAGAATTTATTTCGAAATAATTACGCAGAATATTTTTTCAGTAGAGAATTATATTAAATTATCATGTGGTATTATGTTTGACTTATAGAGTTCTTCATCTGTCGATCACGCTAATGGTTCAGTATTTCTTGATGCGGGACTTGGAGAAGTTAACTGGCTCGCTGCGTATCGCTTTGATTTATTTTATCGGCGCATTAGCTGGAAACTTGGCCAGTGCGATATTCGTTCCTTACAGAGCAGAGGTACGCATATTTTAATTTCTCAAAGAAATGTCGAGACGAAACAAACGTACCCTGGATTACGATCATATAGCCCAGAAAAATAGGTGAGATTACTGTCACGCGAGTGTATATGTTCTTTAAGGGGTTTCGAAATATTCAAAGAGCACATAAAGATGAGAGCAATAAATAAGACTAATTGGATGCTCCCTTACAAATTCTTTAATGCAGACATTGTAGATATTGTTGGAACAAAGATAATATTTAACACCACAACATATCTAATTGTCCTTAAAATATAGAAAGACTACACGTTGAAGAGGAATACCACAAAAATTAAATTATTTCTTAACCCACACACACAAACGTTTTAATACAACTCAAATTTTTATTAAAGAGGAAATTAAAACTTATGCTTTTATTTAGAAAATCAAGAGACCAAGACACAACGCCACTCAATTGCGTTTCAACGCAACACAACTTAACCATATCTTCACGAATAAGAACAGAAAGAACTTTCTTCTTTCTGCAGAAATTGCCAGGCAAGCGAGAGGCTAATTATCGAGCTGCGATGGTTTTATTAGATGCCACGTAGCAGTTTTAATTGAATAACCTCACGGGACGTTTAACAGGCGCATTTCATTGTGTATCGTCGATTTAATCGACGCTTTGGCCCCGTTCGGGCGAAGTAATTGCTCAGAGACCAGGTTTGCACCGTGACTCATACCCATGAAAAGGGTTAACAGCATTACGATCGTTTCCTTTACGGTGTTTCTCACCCTCGGCCGTCTTATCGCTCGACAGTTTACCCCCTTAACACGTCGGTGAACTTGGAGTTATACGTCAATTCTATTCCCTCTAGTCTCTCTATTCCGACTGTTTTCCTCTATCAGAGAGCGTACACTCGTGAATTAAGGCAGCCACCAGTTCTCAGAGAAGACGGGAGAATAAAGGGGCGGACAGAAAGCACCGTTCCTCGAGAACTAATACCGTCCAATTTGTTCTAATTAGTTTGGTTAAACGTACCTTCCGCCCTGGGAAACTTTGTCTCTATCTCTCTATTTCTCTCTCCCTCTCTTTCTCTCTCTCTCTCTTTCGCCCTTTCTCTTTACGCGGCATAGTGTTAATTATTGTTTCAGCCTGACTGCTTGGAGAAAGCTGGTCGAGTACGTTAACGCGATTTCTCCTGCGTGGGTTATCGATAATTCGTATCGTTCAGCGATAGTTTGTTGTAAGAGGTTTCTGTGTAATAGAAATGGTGTAGAGTGGAAGGATATTATTTTCTGTAAATGGAAATTTATGTACGATTCTTTTCGACTGATATTGCGTACTTTGAATTGATACGAATGGAATTGCGGAAACACGGCGATACGATTGGAAATGAGTCCTACAATGGAACGTTTCATACGAGTATTCCAAATTAATAAGCGTTTAAAAGAATTGACCATAATAAAGGAAGATTTCATACCAATATCTGCAATTAGTAAACATGCTGAATAGTCGACTTTTTGAAAGAGAAACACAAAATTAACATCGAAATAGAAATCCATTGTCACAAGCAAAATAACGACCAACTTCCCATATAACTAATGTGAATACTTCGAAATATCAACGATGGCCTAGCAAATTAATTAGGAGAGAAATCCAAAAATTAGCATGTAAATAAAGGTACAAATCATCCCATAACCAACGCGAGTATTTCAAAAAATTAACGATCGCCTAGGGAACTAAATTAAAATAGAAATTAGCATTGAAGTAAATCAAGTATTTCGCTTCAAACGCGATTTAAAACCATTCAACTCTCATTGTTTACAGGTGGGGCCAGCAGGGGCGCACTTCGCCCTTCTCGCCACGTTGATCGTCGAGGTGCTGCACTGTTGGCCGATGCTAAAGCATCCTCGCCGAGTCCTGTCGAAGCTGATCTTCGTTCTTCTAGGCCTGCTAATCCTCGGCATGCTTCCATGGGTGGACAACTACGCTCATCTGTTCGGTTTCATCTTCGGTTTCCTGGCGGCATACGCGCTGATGCCTTTCATCTCGTTCGGCCACTACGACCGTCGCCGCAAGATTTGGCTAATTTGGATCTGCCTGATCCTCATCGTCGTCCTGTTTACCCTTCTTCTAGCCCTGTTCTATAACGTGCCAGTGTACGAGTGCGAGGTGTGCAAGCTGTTCAACTGCATCCCGTTCACACGTGACTTTTGCGCCTCGCAGAACATCAACTTTAAACGGGAAGAACCCGTATGACACACGGGGCCGTGTTTCGAAGTCGAGTTCGAACCATCATTCCACGTAATCCGGAATCAAACGACGATGCCCTTCGCTCGTTTGATCATGCTGGCTCTAGTGTGGAGTTCAAACCGGTGCAGAAACGATCATCACGATTGAAGAAGTACGCGAGACCACGAGATCAGCACGAGACTTGGATGACTTGATGTGTGTTACTGTATCAAGGAATCCAGAGATACTCATCCCAGACGAACGACACTGCCTTAAAGTAAAATAACTCCACCTGGGATCCCCGAGGTCTCTTTTAGAAAATGGACCCTGTACGCTCCTTGGTGGGATGTAAATATTAGAGAAGAGAGAAAAAAAAATAAAACAACGCGCCTTTAACGTAACGCGACCATCGTTCTCGACGATCGTGCTTCGAGGGTGGATGCATTGATCCCAAGCGAAGATGAAAGTGAAACGTTCGTGATAGAACGAGATAGAATATTTGTGGACGATTTGCAAGAGTGTTTTACGACGAAACGACGACGAGATCGTTGGAGAGCGGGAAAGTCTTCTCACCCTCTCTTCGAACGTTTAACAAAGAAAGAAAGGAAATGAACACGTGTACATAGAACGAAGACTCTTGTTACATATACATATACATACAAGTGTAAGAGCGACCTTAATAAATTTAATTTTAGAGAAAGAAAAAGAGGGGTAGAGATGAAGGGGGCAAGGGAACGTTGAAAGTGTAGCAGCCCGTACCTCTGACGTTGGAACTATATCTGTGATGGGCGAACACGATTGTCTTTGAGAATATTTTTCATAATACGTCAAGCGGTGCAACATCTTGGAAGGAGATCTTATGCTGGTTACGAACGTGAATCGAATGAACTTAACTCTCTGAAAGGTCAGGCTGGTGAAGGTGGTACAATTAATAACGAAAACGGATTGGAGCGACGTTCGAGAAGAAAGTGTTAACGATAAGTATATATCCGGTGAAGATTTCAATCTTCAAAAAAAGAAAAGGGGGAGAAAAGAGTAAAAACGAATCAATTTTTTATAAATGGCGTGCGAGAGCGGGAGAAAGTGAGCAAGGGAGCGCTTATCAGTGAACACTTAATCAATTTCCACCTTGTACATAATTATAGATGCGAGAAGAGTCGGCTGGAGATAGAAACGAGGTAGGGGTTGAGGAATGAAGGAGAGAAGGATGGACGAGATATGCAGAAGAGCGATTAAATTGCGCTAAGGTAAAACAAGCAGAGAGAAAGAAAGAGAGATAGCGGGAGAAAAAGAGAGAATAAAGATGAAACAAAGCAGCACTGTGACATTCGCGAATGTGTATTTTATTATAACGGGTATGTAAATGTAAGAAACGAAGAAAGATTGTCTGAGAGAAGTGGAAGAATGAATCTGTTCTTGTCTGCGTCTTGTCGCGTGTAAACGATGATTGAGTATGTACACACGAGGAAAAAATAGCAATAGCGAACGTGATGTGCCACAACGTGGAGATCGTCGCAAAAATAAATGTGAAAGTGATTCGAGGTAGAGAAGATAAAAAGAGGAGTAAGAGGAAAAGAAACGCGTTTCTTCTATAATGTCGTGTCGCGCGTTCAACCATTCGTGATCTCTCATTCATTCTAACGTAGCATGCTCGACGAGGAAGTCGATTAGGTTTCGTCGACGCAGCTACGTCGATCGGTTTTCACGGGAATCATAGAAACATGCCGTAGAAGGAAAGTGTGCTTTCTGCTTCGTATTTGCACATGTGTTCAGAGGAAGTTGAATTTGACAATTTCAAATGTCGAGGTTTTGAAACACAGCTATATCTCCTATTATTTCTTCGTCTTCAGAACTTAATCTGAAATTATCGTTTGTACATTATAAAATTGATAGAAATTACTTCATTTGATGATAAATGTGATATTACTTTTTTTCATAATACATATCAAAAAGTCTCATTGATTCATTTTTTTATATACACTCAGTGAATATACAATCAGTCAATTAGTTTTGGATTAAGAATAATCGTCACGAAACCTTGAAGCACTTATTTCTATTTATTAAAGAAAGTAGAGTACAATATCGTTTAAATATTTTAACGAAACAGAGGAGTGAATCAGAAGCATCGTTTCCTTCTCTCAACAACAATTCCTTCGTACAATTTTTAAGAACGTAACAAGTTATACCATGTTGATTATGGATTCTTAGCGTTCCTTTTTTCGAATTTCGCAAAGGCATGGTTTTCTATCCTCGTATGTGTTGAGCATGCCACGAGAAAACCAGTGATCCGTACACGATAGCTGTAATCGTCGGAATGAGTAAATATATTCGTAATCGCTCGTGAATAAGTGTAATGTTAATTGGAGTAACGCGAACATTATCCCAAGATATAAAACGCACTTTTTTAAAGGAAAAAGAATGAGAAAAACGAAAAAAAAAAAGAAGAAAAAAAGAAACGAACGCGACTCTACGATGATATATTAAACAGCATGTAACGATTTAATTATTCTTCATATAACCGACAAACGATTTTTATACATTTCCCTGCGTATAATGTATCGCTAGCGCTTGAAGAGTCTCAAAATTTATAGCGAAAATAAACATTTTCTTTAATTTTTTATCGGCAATGCTTAGGGAGAGATGAAGGGGAATCAACGTTAGTTTAAAGACACTTTACCTTCTGGCTTGGATATACTCGGATAAAAGGTATAAACGTAAAGGAACCCTTAAGCAAGAAGAATGTTTGAAAGTACAATAAAAGCCGCAGTATCGGTGATTCATTTTTACTTTAATTTACTCAATTTCTTTGAATATAATAAAGTCAGAGTGCAACCTCCTCTGTGAATTATGGCAAATGCGACAATTACGATAATCGAAAACCATGCTCGATGAAGAGGAAAGGGAAGTTTATTCGTCGTGATATCTCAACCAAATCTCGACGTATTATCAATTGAAAATTTCGCGTATACCTTCATGCTTCCTTGTCGACTGTTTTTTACCGTTTGCCCGACCAGGCTACGCACAAGTTTCCGCCACACAAAGCCACATTAACGACCGGTCGGCACGAATTCACCTGTTTCTATGTGAAGGAATCAACATTATAAAACGATTAAGCGAGAGTTAATGAAAGGCCAGCCCGCTTGTTCTCGCGGCGGTGGTAAGAACACTGGTTTTTCTCTTTCGTAAAAATTATCGTTATCTTGAAACGAGCTCCTGAAGCTCGATTACGTTCGGCAAGAAATATCCGAAAGTCGATCAACCGAACTTGTCCCTAACGCGTGTAATACGTTCAGTTTTATTTCTTTTCGGAATATCTGAGTTTGAGTGGCCGTAGCGAGTGGCCACACGTGAGGTAATTAGTTGGAGGAATTTTTTCAGTTTGTAGAAATTTCTTTTTACCAGGAATTCTTTTTTAATTCACTTTCAAAGAGAATACCTTTCTGCAGAAAATTCTTTGTTCTCAGAGGAGTACCTTTTTTAAGAGAAATTCTCTTTTCAAGCGATCGTCTTTTTAGGATGAATTCCGTTTTAAAGGAATACCCTTGGTATAGGGAATCCTTTTTAAAGAAATTTTTACGAAGAATCTGTGAAATACGAAAAATATCGAGGTACATGAAATTGAAAGAATGCAACAAAATTTGAATGGAATCCGCTTAAATCGTAATATACAAGTATAAATTATTTCTTGCCAAAGTTTTACGAGAGGGAAATTTTTAACTGCCTGCAAATATAATAAAAAATAATACAAATTTCTACGAGTAACGATGGGGATAGAGACAATTTATTCGACCACGCACACGATATTTGTAATTTGCATCGATCACGCGTGAATCGCATCCAACGAGGCAGTTGTCCGCATACGCATCAATGACACGTACACGCATGTTACCACGTGCAAGAAGCTCTAATCATTTTCTACTCCGCCGTTAATTTCCCATAGACAAACGCAAAATGAAACTTTGCTAACCAAACCGTGCACTGAATTGATTTTTCTCCTCGTACCGAGGGAAGGTTGGAAAATCGTGTCCAGGCTTTCGTGCAGATTCATTTCATCCGCGTAACGAACATACGCCGGTAAATGTAAAATAAAATCATTAGAACGGGACGAATCATTAAAACGAATTAGATTGAAATATCTCATTTCCAATGGACGCAGGCAATTAAACGATTCAAATTACGCAACAGCGAGTCCTGGCTCGGAATTTTAACCTCCCCGATTCGTACACTAAACACGCATTAACAAATTACACTGAGTCGAAACGATACATTGACGTTGTGTTGTGTGAGAGGAAAGAAAAATGATACGTCGTTCTATGGTGGAAAATATTACTGTATTCCTTGGTTTTCGTGCGGTGACATTTATATCGCATGGCATGTCTTCTCTCTTTGGAAGAAGCACAATATCAATTTTTTTAATCAATAGGAAATCACAGCGAAGATTTCAATGCACGTTTCCAATATTCCATTCCTCCAAGGAAGATGATACGATTTTCTAAAGCCGAGGACTCAAATTTTTAACTCATCAGTTTCTAGATTCTAAGCTCAAGTAAAAAGCTGTAATAATTATAAACGTCGTATAAATCATACGTAATTACGGAAATAATCAAAGCAAAGAACGATGCATTTCAACTTTATTTAAACTTCCACTAAAGAAAGAGAGACCGCTTGAAGCTCAGCACGTTCGTCGTTATATTTTAAGAAATTAAATTCGGATGGAATACAGCGATAATTTCATCAGTGTATCGTTTTATTTTCCCATGTGCAACGCGAAACAAGTTAAAGCCGATCTGCATCGCGCGAGGCCATTGTCACGAACGAAACAGCCATTAATCGGATCGCAACGAATCGTAATTGTTACTCGACGAGAGCAAGAGAATTTGATTGACGATTTCGTGAGAGAATTATAAACAGCAAGGATGCAAAAAGCGTGATAATTCGGATGTTTGATGACGCATTCGAGAAACTTTGTGATAAACGATCGAGCAAAAGGCGAGAAAAAGACGAAAGGGATAGAAAGGTGGGGACGATGATGAATGAAATGATGGAGGGGGTCCAGGACCTTTGAACACTCAGAAATACATACACGGAAAATACATACACATAGACACTACCGATACATACACACGCACTGAACTTTTTCGGATTATATAAATATATAAATATATAAATATGAGTATATGAATATAACACGTATACATAAAGAAGAAAAAAAAGTACGAATTAAGGACCGAGGTGGACCGAGGTGGCGATTGTCGACGAGTAACATATTGTTATTATTGTAAATGTGTCATATACAGGTAATAGCATGTCATACAAAAGAGAGAATGTGTGAGTGGGTGAATGAGAGTGAGGGAGGGAAAGAAGTACATGAAGCAGTGAAATTGAGACGGGGGGAAAGAAAATCGAGTGAAAGAAATCTGAGAAATACCTTCGATATTTCCATATCGATCACGGCGAGGTGGAATATCGTCTTTCGCCTGTGGGGACGATCGGAGTCGACTGTGTTACGTTTCCCTATCTTACGGAGAGAAATAAAACGTTACGAGAGCGATGGATGAAGCAAAGAACGGTGGCATAAAAATAATGAAGTAATCTTTTCAATCATCGTGCAATTTATTAAATGACTTTTAATTGCTTATAAAAAATGAAGCTGTATATAACAGTAAGGAAAAATACGATACCTGCATTTCGCTAGAATTGCGATGATTTAAAAAATAATAGTTCCACTGTCTCTGACAATTCTTCTATCCTCAAGCGATGAAACGGTACTTTCTCAGACTACGAGATGTTCAGCTTCTTTTCAAAATTTCACTAAATACAAGTTCTTTGCCAGAGCGATTCGATTAATAAAAATCAAGACTCTCGTAGCCCGAACCTATCTGTCTCCGTAGGCGTGGCATCGTCTCAAAAAGTGCTTGACAACGTTTAATTCGACGAAGAACCATCCGACGTAGAGATTGTATTCGTTTGAGCTACTTCGACTAATATGTCCCTCGATGAAAAACAAAAAAAAAAAATATAAATAATAATAACATTAATAAAAAGAAAGATGGACAAAAAGATACGCGAGTTTCCCGATCTACTTGTCGACGTGTGAAAACGATTTATATACACGGAGGTCCTCTCGACGATTCGCTCTCGATCCGCCATGAAGAGAATTAATTTATGCATACAAACCAAATAAAGTAAAATAAATGAAAAAAAAAACGGGGAGAAAAAGGGGGAGAGAAAGAGAGTAAGAGAGTAACGTGGTAAGGCACGCACCAAAGAGAAATAAAAGAGAAAAAAAAGAGTAATAATGTCTTGTAAATAAAACGTATGCGTCGAAAATGGACCAAGGACCTAAATAGTGCAGCTCGTGTAAAATTGATATCCCGATCTCGCTAATCACGTAGACGAGCTCGGCTGGTAGGATCGTTAAGTAAAGCTACAATTTATCCTAACGTTGTTTAAAAAGCGATGTGGAAAGCATCGCGACATTACGGTCTGGAATTTCCTGTGCATCGATCCTGTCGCGGATATTTCGTGTTTCTTACTCCTTGGAAAGGACAGATAATTTCGTGCAAACTTGATCTTCGTTCGGTTAACAAGGCAAAAGATTTGAGTTTCGATAAATTGCAAACTTCATTGTGTGTATGTGCGTGGTGTGTACTGTGTGCGCGCGTGTGTCGTTTAGAATTTTGATATATAATTATAAGCAGTATCATTGTAAATTGTACATTGTAAATTCCATCGTCTTTTAAAGTTCTAATTCGATTATTATAGATTTGTTATCTTGTGGATTTATATTGCTGTCTAGGAATTTTCAGCTTTTTTAACTTTCTTATTCTCGGCATAAAAGGTCTGTGTATCGTTAAAAATATCGCAAGGAGAGTTAGGAGGATGCAAAGGTTTGTTAAAAGGTTTTTACGATACTTCAGATATTCAAATGAAATTCTCACAATAGCTAGCTCGTTGCCTCAATATTAGAAATATATATTTCCAAACGATAGATGCATTTCGATACGAAAGCTTCGATATGTTGTTGTATCTTTCGTCAAAGTGGCAATAGTAGAAATATGTAATGGAATAATTGAAGTCCTCCCTGATTTGTCGATCGATGAAATTACAAAATTATAAAACTTTATGAATATTTCAGAACGAATCCGAAGAAAAACGATATCCTACAATGAAAATTAGATTTAATTAATTTCTCAAACGGAAGATAATGTTTTAAATGTTCAACCGTTCTCGTGACGAATACGAAGATATTTTACAGCAAAGAGGGAGGACACTTTTCACGAAGAAAAAGAATATTAGATATTTTATCCAAATGGAAAATCGTTTGTTCGCGATTGGATCGTTGCACGCTAGATCCTGGATCGTGACTGAAAACTCGATACCGGAGACAGAGCGAATCCGTGCGAGAGCAAATTTATTCTAATGACAGTCCTCGTTCCCCTTTTATATATATACATAAATATAAATATATATATACATAATATACTTTAAGAAGATTCCACCACAGCCGCGCGGTATTATTTTTCTGTATCCCTGTATCTATAACAAGTGATATAAGCGTTAAAGACAAAAGAAACAAAAGAAAAAAAAAAGAAGATAATGAAACCACGATGGACTAAGGATTACGAGTAATAACGACTGTACTAATTAAACGATTAATTACTTATGAATTACTTCGCCAGGTATTTTTTCGGTTTCATCTAGTAATCGGTAAGGTTTTCGATTACGATTATTATTACTGATCATAAACGATGCATTGTAATTGTCGCTGTTATATACAATACATACATACGTGCGTATATAGACGTATACAATATGTGCACGCGTGCGCACACGCGCGCGTCATTTACACGCCTGTGCACATATGTATATGTGTATAAGTCCTTGAACAACACATTAATTTAATAACAATAAAGAAAAACGTGAAACTCATCTCCTGGATGCGTTTTATGTCTACCTCTTACGTTCTTAACGTTTGAAATACCCATTTGCTATTATGAAGACACGCGTTTGTTTTTTTTTTTTTTTTTTTTTAATACTTTTTAATTTACCGTCTTGATGTTCGAAAAGACGCAATAATTGTATATACTTCAATTTATTTTTTATTACCGAGGAGTAAGTGAAAGCGGGACTGTGAAGTACTCATTGGAGGTAAGGAAATATGAGGTTAAGAAAGAAAGAGAGCCATGGAGTGAATTGGCGGGACAAGTGGGTTCGTACATCAGAACTTCGCATAGTAAGAGTTTACACAGAGTCTCCTTAGTATTTACGATTTCTCGTTCATATAATAGTAGTTCGCGTTCCAATAAATGAATTCAATCACCAGAAGTCTATTTAATCGAGTATTAACTAAAATTTCATTTAAATAAACGGTACACTTTCAAACGGGCTAATTACGGACGACGCGGTGTTATAAATTGTAGAGGGCGTAATAAAATCGTTGAATAGTCGGTATTGCAGAACATGTAACGCGATGTCCCGTAAGATCCCGTAAGATAATAAGGTTTCTGTCGCTTTCACAATAATTGAGTTGAATGTAATTTCTATATTCACCGTAACAAATAACAAGTGGCATATGAAACACTGTTTTTTCCGAAATCGGTATTTTAAAACGTAAGACACAAACTATAGCAAGATTGACGATCGGTACAGTAGATAGGCATAAGCTGAGTACATTTTATCAATGATTTATTACCATTTATTGTTCTAAAAGTACTTAAACATACGGATACATGAAAGTATCACTACTGCTAATTTCGTTCCTTAATTTTATTTCTATTTTATGTGCATTAATACAATGGAAATTTCGGAAATAAAATTTAAGACGATATAAGCATGGTAAACGTTATTTAAGTCTATAATCTTTTATGATAATTTACATTTTCAAGTTCAGATCTAAATTTTCATAGTCAACACAGATATTTTCTAGCTGCATTTATAATTAAAGTACTTACTACGTACGTATACATGGACTAATACCAAGATTTTCGCGTAAAATACAAATGTACGTAATCGCAATATCGTTTCATTTAATCCATCATCGTATTTCTCTCCCCTTGGTTATAATAAATCTTCGTTTATGCTCTTCCTCAATATCGTTTCATCTACATCACAACGAGGTGCAATTGCACCTAGTATATTGAATATATTAATGGAGCAATGCAGAGTATTATATTACAGGAAGATAAGAAAAGAAAAATTAAGATATAGTGTCTTTTTATGCTTTGGAAAACGAGAGACACGATCTTCATTCTACTAAAATGCTTCCGCATAATATATCATTTGACGTCAGCCTTGTATCTGGATATTTTTATTGAAACCTTTTAGTCTTCATTAAAATATATGAACATGATGTTGAAGTCGAAAGATTTTATGCTCTGTCCTTCAAGTTGATTCAGAGATTATTATCAAATACATTTATTTCCTGTTCGTGCTTTTACTAAATTAGAAAACAAGCGTGAGCACAAACGAGAGATACTTTTTCATGCGTAGGTTAATTCAACCACCTTGTTCTTCTTTTGCAAATGGAGCATGCTTGTTGACACGGTTTTAATTACGAGAATCATGTATTAAAGATGAGCGAATGAAAATGCCCAACCAATTTCTCGCCAAGAAAACAACTGAAACGCAGAAGCTAACAAAACGTTCTTCAAGTTAAAATATTTCGTACAAAACAAATATTAAATATTATTTTGAATAGTTAAAAAGATATAATATAATTACAAATCACATCTTACAAATAAAGACAGAAGCGTATGAACAGACGAGAAATATTAAAGAAGATGTAGCTAAGGATGATAATACTTTTGAACCAACTAACTGTGTAATGATTGTGAATAAAATTAAAATATACATAAACGGCACTAGCATTGGCTGATTTATGGAGCGTTGTTCGTCCGTCAAGCTATAGTCATAATTTCACTGACCTACCCCGAAAATGTATGGTTACTTGTTCTTTCTTTTTTTACTCCGAAAGCTCGTAGAGCCGGCATGAGAATTTACTTCGTTTTATTCCAGACTCATTTTGTTGTCGGTCAATTTACGAACAAGCCAAATGACAAGCGTGATAATTTGCCTGTTCTTTTCTTTCTTTTTCTTTTAATCGTACAATCATCTGCAATGCAGACTAGTTTAAATATCGAACAAAGGAGCGTTAATGAATATATGAAAGGCAAAACTGACCTATCTCTACGAAAGGTAACATTCATCTGCACGTGTAACATTTTATTTTTCGACAATGTACTGTAATTTGTTAATTTATTGAGTGAAAATATTCATTTGGCCACGTCTTAGATCATTTGACATTGAAAATTTTGGTCAAAGTTTATTTAAATATGTTCCAATTCTTGTTGGATTTATAGCCTTATCGTTAAAAGGTTTCATAATACAGATAAAAAGTAATAGAAAAAAACAGAATGGAAAGTTTGATAATTTTTTAAATCCTTTGCATAAATTAAACATACGAATCTGTTCGTAAGTAGTGATTTAAATAATAAATATCACTAGCAATATTATTATCTGCGATCTTCGTAAAATATAAAACGACATTATTTATTAGTTTTCTTTTAATAGAACTCCTAAGCGTGTCTTTCAAGTCCACCACAAAATTATGTAACTTTTCCTTAAAATCTTCAAAAAACTCTTCGACTCTTTGCCCAACGAAAATTCCATTAACTTTGGAGCACTTTTACAACCTTCTTCGTCGTTCGACTCGTTCAAATCTTCATCTTGCCACAAAGTATATACATGCATATACATAGGAAGTAGATTAAAAGGACAAAACACCAATGCAGCCAAGGGAAAGCAATATTCTAAAAAATTTGTTCATGCTCTTACAAAAACGAAAAGAACCTACAAAATATTTCCTTTTAATAATGAATTTACGAATCCTACCACTTTTCTGATCCTCTTCTCTTCTCCTCATAAATTGCACATATAAGAGAAAAGGGACACAAAAATCAAATTAGACAAATTCAAGAAACAGTAATACTTTAAAAATATTTTCACAATTTTCCAACAAAAAAAAATATACTTTTTCGAGAATTTTTGACAAGCTCTCAAAAAGATCTATATTTCCCAATAACAAATATATCAACTCTAAACCGATTTTATAATCCTCTTCATCCCTTCACGAATTTCATGTTCCAAAAATAAAAAAAATGAAAAATAAAAATAAAGCCTAGATAAAGGGCAATCAATATCTGTAAGAGTTTTATTGCAAAACTATAACCAAGAAAAACGTAACTTTTCTTGAAAATTTTTCTAAAAAGCTTTAAGCCTTTAAGCTTGCAGAAATTATATCAATTGTAGAAAGCCTTTCTATAATCCTTCACAAATTACGTTATTAGTACTTCCTACAATTAACTATTATGCATTTTTATTTTTATATTGCCCTGTTGAATTTTGGCGAGTGCTCTTTTTTCGGCTGAGTTATCATTTCCCCTGCTTTTACTGATTTCCCCTTTTAGTCGCTTTATACGACACGCAGAGAATACGTTGGGTCTATTCTGCTCCAAACTCACAGGGAGCCAGTTACTACTATTATTATTACTACCATCGTTTTTTAATATCGTAACTTTTATACTATATCTATATATAATTACATGTCAATTTCACAAACATCAATCTACACGTCTACAGAATTTACAGAATTGT